>NC_140627.1:20064386-22901886 GCF_057382275.1 Copadichromis virginalis
ACATGTATACAGACACTAATTGCTTGGTTTTTACAACAAATATTTTACACTGTAAATTAGAAATGCAAAAAATGAAGCTCAACAGTGTTGTCTTTATTAAAAATATTTTCCTCTCCTCTTGATCTTCAATGAAAAAAAACCTTAATTCTCATTAGTCTTTTAAATCATGAGAGATCTACATAAACACAAATACATTCTGATTATGTTTATTAAACCTTCACAGAAAAAGATCCATCATGATCAGATAAAAAAAGTAAATATACACCATCACTTATAAAATTTTACTGGCATGCAATCTTACATAAAGAAGGAAAAGAAAAGAAAAATGAGGACACTATTCACACCGTGGATACAAATCAGTGACAGCATTTCAGTGATGAAAGAGTAATCACAGACCTGACCTACACTTAAAACATTGATTTCCCTGTCAGACTTTTTTGAAAGTTGAAATGAAGAAGACTACCTAGAAAAACCCCTGTTTCTATACCTATGATATAATATAAAAAGAGACTAAAAGAAATATTTGTTTTACACAATTACACTGCAAACATTTTTGCCTGTTTTGGTCACATTCCATGCTTTATTTTTTTACTCAGTCAAGAAAAATACAGTAAAGCTTTTCTAAAACATTTCTCTTGATCCCTAGAGACTGTATACATTTAAATTTATTTAGTTTATAGAAGTATTTATATATTTTTACACAGAGCTAGGTTTGGAGTATTCATTCTCATTACTGCGTGAACAAAAGAAGCAGAGGAGGCTTCCTCCCAGTAACAGCAGCCCTGCAGATGCCCAGCCGATGTAGAGTGAGGCTCCCATCAATGGAGGTCCGTAGTAAGACGTTTTCGCCATGGTGAGAGTTGTGATGGTGCTCCAGCAGATTGGAATGATCACCAGGACACCTGATATGATGAAGATAATTCCAGAAGCTATAGCCACTTTGCTATTTTTCCTCTTATTTGACACCAAGTTGGTGCAGTTGCCCCCGACAACACCAACTATGACTCCAAAGATCCCGACAATGATGGCGAAGACGATGAGCACTCTGGCAGCCTGCAGGTCTTGAGGTAAGGCCAGCAGAGAATCATAAGATTTGCACTCTGTTGTTGGTCGTGGATTGTAAGGATAATCAAAGTTACAGGACTTCCACAAACCCTCTGATTTCTTCCACTCAGGGGATCTCCATGTGGGGAGAGCACAGCTTATGATGCTCCCCAGGACTCCGAAAATGGCCAAGACCAAACCTAGAAGCTGTCTCCCGCCAGGTTTCATGATGAAGTTTTCTTGAGCTCTTCAAAGAGGAAAGACAGTGTGTTCTTGAGAGTTGCAGTAATTTAGAAAAGAGCTGGGCAGGAAGTGGTTTTTATGTGTTTTTCATGATCAGAGGAGCTGACTAGTTTCCAACTCACTAATCATGCTGTTAAAGGAAAAGACATATTGTTGCCTTTAAGCTGAAAATGTTCTCTGAAGGAAACCCAGACTCTCAGAGAGAGTAAAAAGTATAATTAGAAAAAGGTTGCAAAGGAAATCGCAATTTTTTGTTAATTAAATCTAAAGAAAATTACAATTGGATTATATTTTTTTAAAATGGTCTGTGGCAATCCTGGTTTAAGTTAATTACATTAAAGTATTTAATGATTCAGCATTTTGTGACTAAATACAAACAAAATCAAACATTATTGTTTCCTCATGAATAGAGGAATATAAATTCCTTCATTCTCACTGAAATGTGAGATTTACTCATAGCAGATACTGATGTAGAGTTCCGAGGAAGAAGATGTGACTACAGATTATCTTCATTACCAGTAGATACTTGTAGTTCAGTCACTGATATGTAGCTGCAACGATGATAACAGACTCATCTTCATCACCGGATGTTCTTGTTGCAATTTGTTGCTTTGTGCCTGGTTCAACTTGTGATCATGTGTTTTAAATGAAGTGGCATGTCCTTTATGCTCAGTTTACTTAAATTTAGAGGGGAACATCCACATGGTCTGAAACTTTTATTCAGTGCAGTTTACTCATCTGTTGGCTCGTACTCAGATGAGATCATCTAATGATCTTCTGTAATCCATGTGCTTCTGTGTGTTCACATTGGATACGTTTTAAAAATCTTCTTCAGGAACTAAAGTTGGTTAATGTGATATGTCCAATAAATTTCTGTCATAAAATTGTTTTTATTGAAACTATATCATCTATACTCAACCTATTCAAGATGTACATGGTGAGATTAGTTGTCTCACCCACACAGAACAACCAAAAGTAAAGGAGCTGCCAGTATACAGGGTCTCTGACTGTCTGTCTTTCTTTACTCTCATTTTGTGTTTAACTCTCTTTTCAGTTTCAGTTAATTTAGTGATTGATAGATTTAATTGTATATAGGTAAACTGACGATGGCCGAGGCCAAATCAAGAAACTGTCTTCCACCGCTTCAAAGAGGAGGGGTGATGTGGTCTGAGTGCTCCAGTTATTTAACAGTGAGCGGCAGCTGAGCAGGAACTAGTTTTTATGTGGTTTTCACACTTGAAACCACTCGAGTGGCTTCCTTACTCGCTCGCTCACATTGCATGAGAAAGCACACATTAGATTGTACTGATGCTGCAATCTCCAAGCCACAAATTAAATATAGATATATTGCTTAGAACATGTGAATACCAATGTTGTTGACAGCCATACGGCACATTATAAAATATGACTGTCATTTAAAATAGTTTTGACTTCTCTTGAATTATGGATAAAAGAAGAGCCGAGTATGAGAATGCAGGTAAAAATAAGACCTTTGTGCAGTAACTTTTCTTTTGCATGAGAGTTGGAAAGAGTTCACTTAGCTCTCAGTATCTGCACATCGTGTGAAAATGTCATTTACACTTTATGCTCTCGTTGCACTCTTTATAGGATCTCAAAGTGTATATATTTACACATGCAGCCTCCTCTTCTCGTGTTGGTTAATTGGACTCTCACCACCATATGTGTAAATTTAAGTGTGAATGGTTGTCTTCTGTATCTGTGTTAGCCCTGTGACAGACTGCCCAGGGTGTACACTGCCTCTTGCCCTAAGACAGCAGGGATAGGCTTAAAGCCCTCCTGCAACCCTGAAAAGGATGAATGGAAGGATGGACATAGTGTGTCCTTGAGAGCTGTAATTTTTATCTGTGAGGGAAGATCTGAGCAGGAAGTGGGGTCATACGCTGTCAATTTTTCAGTCAGTGTTCTGCTTCTTCATAAATAAAAACCAGTTCATAAGCAACTCTCCCCACAAATTGTCAACATAATATTTTCACCCCAAAAATATGTGTTAAAGGACCACTGCGGTACCCAGATGTCAGAGAGAACTGCCAAAACACGTACATCTGTAGAGGGGGCAATCATAATGAGGTATTTCGTAATTTGCAGATTCAAGCTGCTCTTCATATTTTTTGCCACCAGATGTCACCAAAGAGGACTGTGTTGAAAATCTGTGAGTAATTCGGTGCTTCAGGAAGCTGTATTTGACCATATCTACTTAGCCTTATACCAGATTTAATGACTCCATTCAGAAAAGGTGCAGAAAGTTCTTCTCAAGCAGGAAGACTCCTGCTGTGGGCAGACCAATGGAACAGAGCAAGTTTTACTGTAAATTTAAACCTTAAACTACAAAGTGAGCTCAGCGTAACCAGGGTAACTGTCAATTATCTGGGTTCACTTTCCCTAACGCTGGCAAACGGGATAAGCAGTCACACAAAGTTGGATATCAACTTGCTAATTTTAACCAGGGTTTTGCTGTGCTTTTCACATTAATTTGTTTTTTAAATCAGAGACCGGAAGAAAAATGAAGGAAAAGACGAAAGCGTTTGTATTCCTTTTTTTCCTGTCACAGTTTTAGTTTCTGAATCTTTAGGACGAGCACGGTTTGCGCTGGTGAAATTCAGGAGAATTCCTTCAAAAAGGTGTTGTTAGCATAAAAATCTGGTGTTGCAGTCTTGTGCTTGTGTCAGTTACTAGTGTTTTTATTTCACAATATAAAGAATATAGGGAAATATATTTTATCTGAAATCAGATAAATGTGAATACATCTTCACAGCATTACAAGTACACGTGATTGTTTATTTTGTTTGTATTTTCACACATATATTTACATTTATTCTGAAATGTACTGGTAAATATATTGAAATGTATTAAATATATATAAATCCTTATATTTTCTTTCTTGTTGTGTGTAACTGGAGTAAGCAACCGTCAGCAAAAAGCCTGCTGAAACGGCTTTGCAGTTAATGAGCTTTGCGTTTAGCCACTTTAACAAAAAAGGAACCAAAAAGAGAAATAAAAAAATACACATCATTTTACATGCTCAGAAATATATATTCTCATTTGAGATAAGTCGTACTTGTATACAATCACATAAACAGATGATACTAAAAGATAAAACATAGACTTAAACCAGTGGATACAGAGTCAGATTTTATAGCATTTTTAAATGCACATGCTTTGTATGATTTTACACAAAAAAGGAACGTCTCTTTTCATACAACAAAGTGAACAACACAAATAATAAATTTTAAAAGAATGCAAAGGTGGTTATAATGGTGTAGGATACAACAAAACGGATTTAGAAGCAAGTTACATAACCAAACTGCAAAATTTTTCTTTTTTAATCTGATTTTATACTTTGTTAATCTACTCATTCAAAGGACAAAGTAAAGATGAAAACTTTCAGAAAACCTTTTTCTTATTTCCAATAGACTGCTCGATGTATAAAAATAAGCCTTATTACATATGGCCTTGCTTACATGGTAAGAGTTGGAGTACTTAATGTTTTAGTCAGTTTCTGCCCTGCAGAAAAAGGAGCTGCAGACGAGGCCTCCTCCCAGGGACAGAAGGACGGCGGTGAACCAGCCAATGCAGAGCGAGGTTCCCCACTCCATCTTCCTAAGCATCCCATGGTGAGGATCATAAGGAGACTGGGCAGGATGAAAATGATCACTGATGGTGTTGGCTGTCCAGCTGACTGGTATGAGAACAAAGAGGCCTGCAATGAGGAAGGCAATTCCAGAAGTCAGAGCCATTTTGCTCCTTTGCCTTTTAATTGGCACAAAGTTAATAAACTTGCTCCCAGCTGCACCAAGCAGCATCGCAAGGAGCTCAATGATAATGGCAATGATCATAAGTACTCTGGCAGCCCTCAGCTCTTTAGGTAATGGTATGTGCTCGTAATCCATACACACACCAAAGGATGAGTTTTCTGCGAATTCACATTTCTTCCACAAACCCTCTCCACAGCAGGAGTACACTGTGGTATCTTTGAAGTCTGTTATGATTTATCTTTATATATTTATATTTAAATTAATTACTTTTTCAAAGTAACTTGCCCAACACTGGATGCAATACATTTAAAAATCCAAACAAAAGAAAACAAACATTTTTTAATTGGCTTCTTTCAGAAAAACAGCCACCAAAAAGACATCTTTAAAAACACTAAGCAAAACTCAAAATGCCCAAAACATGATCTCATTCTCTTGTTAACCGTCAACTTAATGTGACAATTTTACTGTTACAATACAATCATACCTAATCAAAAAACTGCAAACAAATACTGCAGAAAGGTATTCTCAATGCAACTGCAAATGAATAACACAATCAATATTGAACAGTTTAATAAAGAAAAAGTCAAAGATCAGATCTGGATTTAAGATACACAATCATATTTTATAGAGGTTTTGAATGCACATGCTTTTGATCTTTACAAAGATAACAGAAAAAAAGGGAAACTGTGTCCAAATTCTTATAGTAAATAGCATAAACAGTAAACATAATAAGAAAAACTGTCTGGTATAAAATACAACAAAATATATCAAGAATTAAGTTACATCCACAAATTGCCAAAAGTTTTTCCTATTTTAATTACATTTTAAACTTTCTTGTACTACTCATTCAACCTTTTTTTTTCTTTTTAACAGACTGCTGGATTTCAAAGCTTAGGTTAATATGAGTAACTAAGTAACTGCTCTTTGTAAAAAAGACTATTTACAAAGAGTGAGGGTTGACATACTCAACATCTTGGTCAGTTCCATCTCTGCAGATAAAGGAGCTGCAGAGGAGGCCTCCTCCCAGGAACAGAAGTGCTGTGGTGATCCAGCCAATGTAAAGCAAGGCTCCCGGTTCACTCTTTACACGGTCACCCTGCAGAACATAGGTGATGGTGATGGTGGTCCAGCAGACTGGTATTAGAACAAAGAGGCCAGCAAAGAGAATAGCAACTCCGGAAACCATAGCTATTTTGCTCTTTTTCATTTCATCTGGCACAAAGTTGATGAATTTGCTCCCAACAACACCGAGCAGGATCCCAAAGACACCAATAATAATGGCAATGATGATGAGCACTCTGGCAACCTCAAGGTCTAGACTTCCATATTGTTTGCACTCCACATGCTCTGCACTGACGGTATCACAGGCTTTCCACAAACCTTCAGATTGCACGTTGTTCGATGATTGATGGTCGACTTTATGCACTGTCCATGTGGGAAGAGCACAGATGCTAATGGTCCCCACAAAGCCAATGATGGCCAAGGCCAGGCCCAGAAGCTGTCTTTCACAAGCCACCATGATGACGCTGAAGCACCTTTACTCTTCAAAGAGTAAAGGTGATGTGTTAACAGGAGATTCAGGAATTTATCTGAAGAGCTGAGAAGGAAGTGGTTATCATTTGGTTTTAATACTCAGAATTCTACTGTGGCCTCCACGGTTCCTGTTCACACTTCTACAGGAGATGACAGCTTTTAGTGTTGCCTCTGAGTTGAAACTGGTTTCTAAAGAAAGTGACACATAACGGCAAAAAATAGCACACAGAAGAACTAATAATAATTTGACTTTGAAAAATGCAAGTAGTATTTGATTGGAACCTACTAAATGTGCATCATCATTGCTGAAAAATGCCACATCTCTGTTACAATTTTAATCTCAGTGTTAACTTTTTATTCACTTTATCACAAAGTCACTAAGTAAATTATTTCAGTGCAAATAAAGAAATCAAAATTTGTTCAGGATCACTAAAATTAGTGAGATTTATTCACAGCAGATTGAGCCTTGTGTTGTTATATTGTTAATCTCAATCCTTCTGAAGAAATGCTGTGTTTAAATTAAAGTGGAAACTATGATTGAGAACTTCATATACATGTGAGATCAGTAGTCTGTGTGTGTGTGTGTGTGTGTTTAATGCATGGAAGTAATAATTGCATACAGAATATATTTCTGAAGCAGTGGGAGAAAGATGAGAAACAATACCCTGTGTGAAAAGCAGTTTCACTGCAGGATATAGTGTGAGAAATACAACCACACAAAGCCGGCAACACATTAGGCACCAAACCAAACCTTTTCTGGTGTTATATCACGCCTGTTTACTGGCAACAATTGTTAATGTTTTTTAATTCCTTTGATTTTCTTTCACTTTGTTTGTGCTGTTAATTGTTAATTCTTGTATATTTTAATCTTTATGTTTATGTTTTACTAACAGTTTTCTTCTTTCCTTTCTCTCCCGATTTCCCCTACAGAAAATTAATGATACGAATGTGAATGTCGTGGTCCTGGCTCTTTTGACCCAATGTTCTTCTCAACTTGCTGAAAAAACATTTTAACAAAAAGTCTGTTTCATGCAGAGTGGCCAAGATGCTGATGTTGTTTCATAACCAAATAGTGCAGCCTATAGTGTTAGGGTGATTTTGGTAAAAGTTGTCATTGTACTTAAATTTGTAAACCTTGTCCTGAACTGCATGTTCAGATATTTTTCTGTCCCTTTCTTACTTGTAGGATGGTGGAGGAGGTTATAGCTATAGTGTTTAACTGCAGGCACATTTCATGTAAGGTCCTGGTTTTCTTATTTGGTAAGGAATGTAAGGACACTGTTTTTTTTTTAGTTGTCTGGGATCAGGTGAGGAGCTTTCAGCTCTAAGACCCTGATCCGATTGGCTCCCCTTGCAAGTTGAAATAGATTGATCTCTGATTGTCTTGCTTTGTTTATGGGGATAAATCTTTGAACCAGCGAGGCCTGCAAGTGCAGACCTAGTGTTAGGGTTTTTTGTTTGGTTTTTCTGTTTTTTGTTTTTAACAAGAGAGAAGACAAATATACTCCAATTATAATGTAGCGGCACGAGGAGGGGAGGAAAGGATTTGACTGGGGCAGGTTAACACTGAACCTACATCCTGTCGACAGACACCAAATTGTAGCGGTGCGAGGGATTACGGAGGGGTGCTACCTGGGGGAAGTTACACCCCAGGAAAGAATATTAGATTTTGCGCTGCATTCGCAGACTTCACTACAATTAACCCCCGGGATTTGAATCATTGTCCTGACTATTGACATTTACTGCCAAGGTCTAAACGGTAGGGGTGCAACGATACACAAAATTCACGGTTCGGTTCGATACTTTGGTGTCACGGTTCGATATTTTTTCGATACAAAAAAATGTTCATTCTTTTTTAATTTGTCATTTATTAAAATTATAAATATATATTTTAACTCAAAAGTACAGTTTTTATATGTAATGTTGCTGAAACAACAAAGTAATAAAATAAATAAATAAATCTATCTGATCGAGAAATCACTCATATTTGGAAAAGAGAGTTTATTACAGAGAAATGGCTCTTTCCAAAATAAAAGCTATAGTATACGCTTCTTCTGGGCTATATTCTCAGCAGCATATTAAACATATCAGGTCCCCATAAGGAGAATCATGTGCTAATGGCTGTCTAAATGACTCGGGTAAAGTTTGTAGCATGCGTGCTTGTTGTTTTTTCTGCTTCCACTTTGCACTAGGATGATGTTGGAGTAAATGTGCAGTGATATTCATTGTGTTCCCACTAGTGCTGTCAGCGTTAATCTCATTAAAATGACATTAAAGCCATAACGTCGCAAATCTTCGTTAACGAGTTTCCGCGGATCGCCCCATGTGTGGGGCTGGATGGCGTCAACACGTTAACGATCTAACTGCGTTAACGCACTAGGTCCCACAAATGTAACTGAGCATTGCGTGGCACATCCAACATACTGTTTTACTTTTGTCCATGACGCGCTAACATCAGGGTCATGCTTCACATGAAAACCAAGATAGTTCCATACGCCAGATCTGAATGAGGGTGGGGGAGGTTCAATTTCGGGTAGCATTGAGGCAGTTGCCATGTTGCAACGAGCTTAACTTCTGTCTCGCTAGCTTGCGCTGCGCTCAGTGGATCTGCGCCCGACAGTGCAGCCTAGGCGGAGTAGTCGAACGCATCGTAAGAAGAAAAGTTGATAAAATAAGTAAAAAAATTTGTATTGTTCGATACCGATACGAGTATTGTTGCACTCCTACTAAACGGGGTAATTGTATTGGGCACCAGTACCTGGGGACTCCCAGCCTTGATTGCTCTACTCCCTGCTACCTGGCGAAGATTATGCGGATTCGAGTGTGTCCCAGCATTAGCCCAAGTAGTCCTACGTAAAGGGGCTACACCATTCTGGACGTCAGCAGTACCTGGCAACGGATTTGTGCAAACTGACACCACAGTGGATGTTAAGGGTTCTAGCTAGCCTGATCTACGTGGGCGAGGAGTCTCCAGTCTCGGTTGGCAATTTCTTGGGGCCAGATTAGGTTCAAAAACCAATAAAAACCACTCACAACCTTGCATAGGTTCCTCTATAGGGGCAGTTTCTAGTAGTTGAACTGGAGCACTGAAGGGACAAAGGCTCTCAAATTCCTTCTTTAATTGTGAACAGCGAACATGTTTCACGTGACTCGGGTTATCTACCATAGCAACAGTGTACATGGACCCATTTTGGTAAGGGGCCTCAAGCACTTTATACACCACTTAACTCCAAACACCCTGAATTTCATGACGGCCTCTAAGCCCAACTTCCTTCAGGTAAACCAACTGACCTTCTCGCAGGGGAGCATCCTTTACACACTGGTCGTGGCACGTCTTACGCCAGTTAGCTGCAGGGATTTGCTTTGGTCGGGATGCCAGCAAATGACCCACATAAACATTAGGATGGGTTTGTGCATCTTTAGCCGACTCCTGGCGCCACTTTTGGATGTCTCCATACATCCCTAACCAGTATCACCATTGAGAAACCACATCTACTGTTCTCCGAACACCCTGATAACCGTACTACAAAACCTGACCCTGAAGGGATTTGGGCAACAATACCTGCGGCGCCTCTCCTCTCCTACGATGACGCCATCCCGCTCCACTGACCTACGCCACTGCCTGGCCAACCCGAGAGCCCGCCTTGAAGTGCGACCACGCTCCTTGGCATCAGGCCACCATCTCGGTTTCCAATCAAGGGGTCAGTCTCCTGTAAAACACGAAGGTCAGACAATGCATACCCAGGGAAGACAGAGGTAGTGGCTTGAACAGCAGGGGTTAGTGGTTTCCTACCAATAACCTGGGGCAAAGGGTCAGGCACCACAGGCTGTGAGCCTAGGACGCCCCAACCGAACCTCGACTCAATGGTTCACCGGGCGGAAGTTTCCCTGAATGGAAGAGCAAGCAACATTACTTGAACAGGCCTGCGCTGGATTGCGTAGGCATAACTGTGGGCTCGCCAGGGCACTCTCTGGCAAAATGCTCAACCTTCTGGCACCGTCTGCAAATTACGGCCATATTACAGGATATGGCAGGATATGGTTAGGATAAGCACTATTCAAAGCAGCTCCTTGCGAGCTAATTCAACTGCTCTTGCTGACTTTTAACAATCTCTTTTAACTCCTGTAATTCAGATTCATAGGCTGCAATACCTGCCGGACTACCTCTAAAAGGCACCTCCTGGACAGTGTGCTGAAATCCTAACACCAGGGGAACCGAGTAACTTCTATCCTTCCCGCCCCCTGGCATACCTTCACGCTCCCATAATATAGCCTCATATTTGATTTGTCTGTGCTCAAACCATCTTCCCCTAGATTTGAGAATCATAGACTCTAACTGCTGGGTTGAGATTAAATTAAGTTCAGTTTGTAAAGTTAATCTTTGTTTATACAGATCTGGAGAGGGGGTTGTAGAGTGTTGCTCATCCAATTGCGAAATAAGGTGTATCAATTCAGATAGATGTTTCTGTTTTCTAGTATATGAACAGTATGATATAATATTGCCCCGTAAGAATGCTTTTAAGTTTTCACAAACTGTACTGTAGGCAATGCCAGGCGTAATGTTTGTTCTTATAAAGATATCAATTTGTTTGGAATGATATTCCACAAACTCTTTATCTGACAAAAGAAGAGGATTGAGTCTCCAGGAGTACACAAAGGGATCATCCGGGAAGCTGAGTTCCAAAACAAGTGGACTGTGATATTACTGTGCTATTGTATTTACAAGTCTTGATATTAGGAAGCAATTTTTTGTCGAAAAAAAGTAATCCATATGAATCTTTTCTCTGAGGAGCAATCTAGTGCTAGATCCGTAACAGTATTCATGGCTCTTCCAAGGACCAATTGGTGTGTATCAATCTGTGGAAGGGAATTAAGAAAGTAACTGAAAAATTTTGAGTTATTCCCATTCGGAGCACTCAAAAAAAGTGAAGTATTAAAAAGGAATCCTGTCACAACTACATAGCGACCACCTGGGTCAGCTGTTGTGTGAGAGACTATAAATGGAATATTCTTATTGATCAAAATTGCTGCGCCTCTGGCTTTACCATTAAATTTGGAATGAAAAATGTGTCCAACCCAACTTCGTCTTAATCTGGCATGGTCATTATTCTTAAGGTGTGTTTGTTGAAGAAATGCTACATTTCAGTTGACTGCTCGCTGCAGTCTCTGAGCAGCTAGCCTTTTTTTTTTAGCAGACTGCTTAGGAGGTATTTCACTTCAGGATAAGCCAAAAAGACGGAAAAAACTACTACTAAAACAATGCTGACTTTCTTAATAGAGCTTAAGGAATCTCTGAAATCGGGCCACAATAGGTGAACCATAAAGTAATTTAACAAATAACTGGGACCTCGTGGTTTGCGCGTCTACTCCATAACGTGCACCTTACTCCGGCTCCAACACATCAAATCTTGAAGCGTGGGATACTGTTTGTCTTTTTTATTTTTACTTGTGGTGTACTGTGAAGGTACGCTCTGTAAGGCTGCATTTTTAGCCTGAGTATGAATCTCAAAAAACACTTCCTCCATTGAGGAGACAAAACTATTCACAGTAGATTGGCTTAATCCTGCTGCCCTGAGCTGTGCAACAGCAGAGGCACACATATCCAAAGTGCTCTTATTTGACCTTTTCAACTTTTCAGATGTTGTGGGTGTTTCTTCTACATTAGTTGACATCACCTCCCCTGTAATGCTAACTTCTTTAACTTCCACATCAGGCTGTAGATTAACATCAGTGTCAACCTGTTGGTCAAAATAGTTAACATGTTTGGTATTTAAATGTTTTCTAAAACCTGTGGTTTGGATGAATGTGTACATGTTGTGAAGCAGGGTGTTGTAAGATGTGCCAAACACAAAATGTGCTTTAAACAGTTCATCAAAAGCACCAAGTGAAGAGGTAGACTTGCATGGTATGGCATTGTTGTCAAGAATAATGAAGAACCGGTGGATGTCATTCTTTTTCACCCCAACAGCCAGGAGGTAGGGTTGAGTGCTGGTAGTGATGGCATCAAGGTGCTCTTGGATATTTGCTCCAGTATGAAAAGACAAATACAGACAAGCAATAAGAATCAAGTGTTTCTTAAATTGGTAATTCATAACACAAAAATAGAAAAGAAACACAAACCTTCTTGAAGACAACAAGATGCCGTTCTGTTTAAGAAGCTGATACATTTCCTGGTCTCTTCTGACCCTGACCGGATGGTGGAATCAGATGTAATAGCAATAGAATTGCTGAGAGGTCACTGTCCCAGCCTGCAAAAAATATTTGTTTTTAATAAAGTTGAATCATCAGCATCAACAACATATTTCAATGCATCTGCATTGACAAAATGTTTGAGTAGACCCAAAATACAAAAGGATAGCTGTTCTGTGACAAACATTATATATGCTATAAATGTGCTAATCCAAGAAACAACAGCTTGTAACAGCAGTCTGGCGAGGAAGGAGCGGCTAGCCGGTCCAGCGGGCATGTGGTGTGGAGGTTAGCCGGATAACACGGAGCCAGTCAGTTAAATTAAACAACAGACCTTTATTCCTTGTCAGCAACATAAGACTATACAAGCCAGGTCTCCACGGCTCTACACTGTCCGTACATACATGTGCGGGGATCGGTAGTCGCCGGTGCCAGGCCGTTACAATGGTGAGGTCTATCCTGAGAACAGAACACGAGCAGCATGTAATGGCTGCCACGCTATACTCACACACCCCCTAGGAGACTCCCCCCCTAGTGGTGCTATAACCCAAAAGGTTTGTTACAAACTCACCAATGTCAACATTAAATTCAGTGGCATCCTCAGGAGAGTCAACTGCCAGCAAGAGTTTTTTCAGGTCACTGGTTGAAGGAAGCTTTCTGCCTTGTTGGATAATCTTTCTTTTGAATGTTGTTGGCCACCTTTTCAGCAACCTGCCTGATACATCCTCACCAAACATCAGTACAAAATCCTGTTCGATCTGTAACAGGGATAGAGAATAGAGAATTATATCTGCTATCTGCAAAAAATAAAATGTGTTTACATTGTCAAAGTAATGACAAATATTCACCAAGCCTTTGATATCTTTGAAATGTGGAAAAACAGACAGTATGTTGCTTGACAGCAGGGGTCAAGGACCATGTTGTGTCGATAAACAAATGTCAACTTAATCTTCTTCTTTACTGTGTCTTTATCAGCTGAATGTTTCATCAGAGAGATTGCTTCCTTGCACTCATCCTCACTCAGTAACTTCTCTGTAACAAACTGCAACTCTCGTCTGACAGTTGGCCCACCACACCGGACTTCACCCGATGATCCATCTCCTGGTGCTAGACAATACGAAATACAGCTTTATCAAAACTAATAACAACATTTGATAACCATTATTAATACAGTACCACAATTTGGAACTGTATACTGTATTTCCACTGAATTATAAGTGTTACCTCCAGATGATAATCGCCTCCCTTTAGCAGTCCATCTCTGTATGGTTTTTTATCCTCCAGGCCAAGTAACCAGTGCCACTTTCGCAATCATAATAATGTTCCTTGGAGAGTGACATGTACAGACATTTTGTTTATTCATTTATCAGTTATGTAACAATGAACAGTTGATAAGGACGTACATTTTGGCAGGATTTAAAATGATTAAATGCGATTTTAGTTGTATCAGTTATTACTGTGAGCTACTTACATAGCCATTTTTGGAGTACGGGTCACTGAGGTAAGGGAAAAAGGTTACAATTCCTCTGGCATACATTTCTTTTACCTGCCGTGGTGGTGATGTACTGCAAGATCAAAAGGAAAAGGACTAGTCAGCTTCCCTGGAATTAATAGAGATTTAAAATCATTTGAAAATGATAGTAAAATCAAAGGGCCAGAAATAAATTACCCATTTTTTTCTGTCAAGTCAGCTACCAGTATGTTGACCATTTTTCTTCTGGTTTCATCCACCAGGGACTTTATATTTGATTGTATTCATTTATTATACGTTCTCCACCAGGTTTGCTGGTGAGAATCGATTCCAACAATTGGAAAACACAATAAAAAACATTCTACATGTTGATATAACCACAGTTCAGAGCACTTAAGCTACAAACAAAAATGATACTGTTAGAAGAATGGGGAACTCTGCTAACTCTTACTTGCTTAGCTTCTGCATCCAGCTTCTGACGTTTCCTAAAAGGGCTGTCTGAAAGGATGACCGTATCCTGTGAATCTGATGAATGTGGCGATAATAACTGGGACTGCTCAGGAGACACTTCTGCAGAAGCTGCTTCCAGTCAAAGCTACATGGGAGGGACCCAGAGAGAGTTTTCCTCATGCTTTCATCCAGAAGGTGCTGCTAGATTTGTACTTGCATATTTAAAGTTTGCAGTGATATTTTGTTTGGATTCTCCTACCTTCTACATTCTATCCAAACTGCCACTGGCAGCTTCTGCATGTTGAGGCAGCAGGCTGGCACTCCAGCCTGCTGGAGCCCATATGTTATGGTTTAATTTGCAGTTAAATCCCCAGGTGATAGCTTTACGTATAGGTTAAGCCTGTTCTGAACTCTGATGGTTTTTTAGGACACATCATGTTTTGAAAATCTTGGCTGAAGCACCTCTCTCCGCCTCGTTGTCACATGAGGTGGGAAGTAACAAAGTACAAATATTTTGTTGGTGTACTAAATTACAATTTCCAGGTACTGTACTTTCCGTGAGTAGTTTTTACTTTTTATTTTTACTCCATGCATTTTTAAATAAATATATGTACTTTCTATTCCTTTTCAAAACAGTCTTGTTACTTTTGCTTTAACACATTTGGGGGTAATTATTTTATCATCACGTCAAACCTATTTGAGCCTTAAGAAACCAACAAACATTAGCAAACTGCACACAAATTGTTTGTGTGCAGTTTGTCACAGTGTGTTGCTAGCTAAAGGTCCAGCTGCTATATTTCACAGGAAGAGAAAAAAAAGAGACCTAACTTCACTCAGAGATGGAGAAAGATAAGAAAGCGCACAAGAGAGGAAGAAGAGAGGTTAGATTCAAAGATAAGGACGGCTTATTTACAGCTTACGTGTAAGTCTTCATGTTTTTAAATCAGATGTGACATTATGTTTTTTTATATTGTGAAACATGCTGCAAAACAAGGCACACTAACAGCTATTTAACCCTTTCATTATGACAACCTCAATCTGGATTATTCATGTTATGCATGGAAAGATTGTAGACTGTACCTAATCAGTTTCAATATTTTATTAGTGTATCGGTACTTGTAGCTGAGAGTCTATGATGGATTTGATACAGGGCAGGAAATCAAAACCAAATAAAAATAAATGAGTGACATAGATGTAACCATTTTACTGTGCAGATGAATGCTTATAGCCTGTGCAAAGTGCATATGCTGTATAGTAGAGAGAACTTATTAAACTCTACAAAGACATTTTTAAAAAAAAATAAATGAATGTGGACAATGTGGACAGTGGTGGTTGGCACTGTTGTCTCACAGCAGGAAGTGCATTCAGTGATCGTGTGTGTAAGTTTCAAGCTATAAACCGATCGCCTGCTCAGTAGATTCCCGGGTCATACACTTGGCTTGGTATTGCGACCTGGGGCGCCTCTGTCAGTGCGCCCCAGGGTGGCTGTGGCTACAATGTAACTTGCCATCACCAGTGTGTGAATGTGTGTGTGAATGGGTGGATGACAGGTTGTGTAAAGCGCTTTGGGGTCCTTAGGAACTAGAAAAGCGCTATACAAATACAGGCCATTTACCATTTGCCATCTCCATCACAATTTAATGGCTGAAGATCACATTTAATAAAAACTGATGATGTTGTATTGTTTTGCTTCCCAGAGCTCTGCTCTAATTTAACCTGTTTTTCTTCCTTTCATCAACTTTAATTCATTTCATGAAAGTGTGCAGTGATGTTTTTTCTCCTAATTTTTTTTACAGGATCAGGATCTCTGCAGTCTGATCTCACTCACCAGATTTCAAAAACCTCGGGCATCTACCTGGAGGACCAAGGACACACCGAGGTGAAGTTATAGCCATCATCAAAGTTTAATAGCTGAAACAGCTTAAAGAAGCATTAAAGAATTGCACTGTTATGCTATATAGGTGAAAGGTTTTATTGCAGATATGAAACTAATGGTTGTGATTGATTCTGTAACACAAATTTATACAAATGCCTTTACAAAGTGGATGAACATACTGCAGAAACGTATAGGTCATACCTAAAAGGGCATTTAAACTACCATTATGACTGGCAGGGACCACATCCTCAGCTGGACTGAGAATATTTCTTCAAAGACATGTAGGATGTAACAGAAACAGATCAAGGCCTGAGACTGTGGTTACGTCAGTATGACAGCAGCTCCCAAGTTAGACAGATCCTTTATTATGTTTTATTTTATTTTAAAAATTGATTTCAAGGATCCTAACAAGCTCATGCAGCAATTTTCCTTGTTTAAAAAGTATACAACACAGTATGAAATGTGGCAACCACAGTGGGCCAAACACGGCTATGGCCAAGTTTTATCACACCAATTTTACACCTTCTACACAATAATTTAACACCCTTTATTCAATAAAACACACCCCATTTATCACGGCACACAGATCACCTGAGAGTATCAGGCTCTTTATGATCATCAATAGTATGCCTACATTTTCTTTTAAAATCAACAGCATCCAATCCTTTAATCAGTAAACTGTTAACAAACTCCACTCCTTCCTGCAGGTGCAGTCACTTTACCCTGATTACCTCCGGTGCTTTCACTTCACTCTGTGCTATGCACATCAGAGGGATCGCCGTCAGCTGTGTTTTTTAGCTGCCAATATTTAAGACAGGGAAGAGGCCCTAAGCCACAAGGACAGTTGTGTCTTGGGTTAGTGTAGGTGAAATGTTGGCCAGTATTGCAAGTGTGTTTCGAGTGACTGCCTGGAAGAATGCAAGTACTCAGTTTTTATTTTATTGTGACCTGAGTTAAAATCTTTGTTTTTTGTTCTTGTTTTTATTTAAACATTAAAGCTTTAGTGCTAAAATATTATTTGCACTGGATAAGAACTTTTAATTTGTTTCAGATGATGGCTTGAGACTACTGGAAACTGACAGTTGGCTTAAAGACTGTTCAGTGCATGGCTTAACTACAAACCTGGTTCTACAAAGGAGACATTCTTTTGGCTTGTTGGGGAAAGAACCACTAGTGTTTTAGTTGCATTGAGTGATTAATGGGAACAGCGCTTGAGGAAAAAATGTCTTGGAAGCATCTCTGTGGCTGTCTCCATATGACATGCATTGCTTTTAAAGACTAAGTGCTTAAATTTGTTTCAACAGGGTGCTGCACTGATTATGTCAGCACGCACATTCACTGATTTCACAACTCGGGCTACCTTTGAAATAAAGGTAAGATTGACAGTGAGGTCTTGAACACAGACTGGCACTTGGCACTTTGACTCATGGGTATTTGCTTCTCCAGAAATGTGACCTCTTCCTGCTGGATGAGGGCCCTGCCACTCAGGTGGTTTTGACTCGTGATGAGGGTCTGCAGTACTACCGCACAATGCAGGTCATGAGACATATGGAGCTGAAGGCAGATCAGCTGTACAAGCAGAAGATGATTAGAGGATTCTGTCACTTGTATGATGGCCAGGTTGGGTTTTTTCTTCATCTACAATGAAACTCATGGCTGGTATACATTGAATACCTGCTAAAGATCTGAAACTGGCTTTGAACTGCAATCTGATTGCAGTAACACAGTACTATTATTGTAAAATACTCTTTGGCTACTCTTCAGAATCTCCCTTTAGGTCCAGACACGTGAAGTTGTTTTCTCATAATAGGAAGCCTGTGCTGTTGGTCTTGAAGCCTCAATTAACTTGTCAGACCACCTGATCACAGCATATCGTGTCCATGGCTACACTTACACCCGGGGAGGGACTGTCAAGGAGATCATGGCTGAGCTCACTGGTGAGTTGTTGAAGACTAAAGATCAGTAAACATGGGACTCATTTTGGCAACTCCACTGTGAACGTGGCAGTTGTAAGTGTTCAGTTCTTGCCAGAGTAACTTGACAGGTTTTTAATATTTCCCAAAAGTCAAGCTATTGAGGTTCAGAAACTTAAAGATTATCCTAAAGAGCCCAGTACATGGAGTACTACAGTTACAAGATGACAATAGAAATGTCTCCCTAATTGGATGAAGGTGGCACAATTGTGGCTTGCCCTTGGTGGTTTACTCCCTGAGATTAAGGCTCTAAGATGTTTTTGGCATCACTGAATCAAGGAACAAATGGCAATAAGTACTCTGAGATGGAAATACTTTCGTTATGTCAACTAATGTTTTCCATGCACAGGCAGAAGAGGTGGAATTGCAAAGGGCAAGGGCGGCTCTATGCACATGTACTGCAAAACCTTCTATGGTGGAAATGGAATTATTGGTGCTCAGGTAAATGTCATCTACGTGTCTTTTTGCCTTCTATGGTTTAAACATGTCATTGGTTTGGAACTGACACTTGTTGTACATTTAGACTTTAACACTAATGTCCACACAATGTGGGATTTCTCTAGGTTCCTTTGGGTGCTGGTGTTGCACTTGCTTGCAATTACCTGGGCAACAATGAGCTGTGTGTCTGTCTCTATGGTGATGGTGCTGCCAACCAGGTATGTAGTTTTTATTTTGTATGTAAATGGGTTGAAGAGCAACGCTTGGCTCTGCACGGCCAGTATCTGTCAAATATGTGCTAAATGCACAACATGACTAAACTCTAGGAAGTCTTGAAGCTGTAACTTCACAACTTTGCAGGACAACCTTTAAAAAGCCTTGTGTATATTCAACAGGGCCAGATCTTTGAAACGTACAACATGGCTGCTCTCTGGAAGCTGCCTGTTATCTTTGTCTGTGAGAACAACCGCTATGCCATGGGCACCTCAGTGGAGCGAGCTGCAGCCAGCACAGATTACTACAAGAGAGGAGAGTTCATTCCTGGTCTGAGGGTAGGGGGTCTGGCGTGCTTCGGCACATCTCTCATTACTTGTAAAATAGTGCAGCTCAAAATGACAGTTGCTCTCATTTTGCAAAGTCTTGCACTCTTTAATCAAAATGCCAATTATTCAATCTGGGTTTGTTTAGTTAAAAATGCATGTCTGAACTCTTTGTTTCAAACACAATGCAAACTAGCTGGAAGTGAGAAATGGCAGCCTCAAATGGTCAGGTAAATGGCCTGTATTTTGTATAGTGCTATACTAGTCCCTAAGGACCCCAAACCACTTAACACATTCAGTCATCCACCCATTCTCACACACTAGTCTAATGTTGAATTCTGAAGTTCACTATCAGACTGCAATACAGAAAAGTATACCAAGTCTGACTCCTTGTAGGTTTGACTAATTTAAAATTTGTCTGGTGCAACCATGGACTTGCATATGGACCCTGTCAGTTTTTTTTTTTTTGTTTTTTTTGGTAAGATGAGATTAAAACTCAGTAACTGTGCACAGGTGGATGGAATGGATGTTCTCTGTGTCCGGGAAGCAACCAGATTTGCTGCTGATCACTGTCGCTCTGGGAAGGTATGTTTAAAATGCTTAATTGTCATGTGCAGGATATGAAACTTGTCTCGCTGAAATTCTTTGTCCTTTGCTCAGGGTCCTATTCTCATGGAACTCCAGACATACCGCTATCATGGACACAGCATGAGCGATCCTGGACTTAGGTAAACATCTACTTGAGCCAGCTTAAGTTGCAGCAAGTTCTTGTTTAATCTTACAAATGTCCTTTGCCATTCCTGTGGCTCTGATCTCTGCTCCTTGGTCTCATGTATGCCCTCTGTAGTGGCTAGTTCTGCCTACAGAATTTCAGTATCTTCTGCTAGATTTCTCCATTTGACAGACTTGATGCTTCAAAATAACTTTGTTAAGTCTATCAGTTTCTAATCTGCATAGAAATGGCTTATTGAAAATTTCAAGGCACTAATTTTTCACTTTGAGCATCTAAATCACTTTTAAATGCTCAAAGAACCTTTTTTTTTTTTTTGGCAACCCTTGTGCATCCCTACAACTGCTGCACCATCTCCCCCTCTAGCTACCGCACACGTGAGGAGATCCGGGAAGTGCGCAGTAAGAGTGACCCCATCGCCATGCTAAAGGACCACATGCTCAGCCACAACATGGCTAGTGTGGAGGAACTCAAGGTAGGAGATGCAGAAATCAAACTTATGAGCAACACTTCTGACAGTTTAGACCTTTTCTTTGCAGCGAGTAATGAAAGTCTGACTAGCTAAGCATACTAACATTTGTGATCTCACTTGAACTAGTATTAATGGCATGCTTTACATGTGAGGATAATGAAAGGGCTGCAACTCCATTTAAAATGAGATCCTCCAGGTTTCATCACATGTCTTGCAGAATTGCCTCCTATACTGGGAGATGCCTTGTTTAACTGTCATTTCTGTAGGGAATTGATGTGGAAGTGAGGAAGGAGATTGAGGATGCAGCTCAGTTTGCCACCATAGACCCAGAGCCCCCACTGGAAGAACTGTGCAACCACATCTTCTACAATGAGCCGCCTTTTGAGGTGCGCGGAACAAACCTGTGGACCAAGCTGAAGTCTCTTAGCTAAAGCTTTTGACAACCGCCTGTCCTTAATGCACACAATGTACGTTAAACTTGAGCCTCACACCAGAGAGGACAAGATCAGGTTCACTTTACTACCTCATGTCTTGAAATTGCTACAGTGAAGTGTTAATGTTATCAGTGTAAGACTTATACCTACATTTATGCTCTTCACCATATTTACATTGGCCAGAAATGTTTAGTGATTGGCTTCTGGTAGATTTCATCTTTTTACTTGAGCCACATTCCTTAAATCTCTGACTAGATTATTTGCTGTGTAATCTAGTAATTTTTGAGGTGCTGTAAATGTTTAGTGTCAAAGGATGTATGACCTTAACATGGCTTTGTGCTCCATATGCTTAAAGAAGTCAAATTGAGAAAGTGCTTGTCTTCACATGGTAACTTTTCTTGACACAACTGTCTAAGGTTTAATCTGACTCAAGTTGAGCGGATGTGTTTGCATAGTACTCAAATCCTGAGGCCCTTTAAGAGTGGATTCATTTCAGGCTTGACTTGAACTAGAAATGTGAACCCTAACATTGGGTGACAAGTTTGTGCATCTGAAGACTTAACATGCTTCTGTCACTGCTGGATTTAGACTTCAGGCCAACTTTAACAAACTTTAGGCTTCAATGTCTTAAGATTATGGTTGCAGCTCTGACAAAGAACAATGGTCTATGAATGTCTAGTCTCAATACCTACAAAACTAAGAGGAAAATGGCTTTAAACTAGTGCATGATCAAATTTTATCAGAATGGTCTATGTAGCCTTCTCTAAGGGACACTCAAGAAATACCCTACTTGATCCCTTTCCAAAGAAGTCGCTAATTTTTGTAGCATTAGCACACCAGTACTTCAGGTTTAGTCCCACTCATCTAAACTAATGTGGTGTATGGTGACAACCCTCCAGGTTGCAGCTATCCTTGCAGCCACTTCATGTTTTCTTTTTCGCTGTGGGACTTCCAGGTGCTTGCAGCTATTCTCAATGTCTACAGTGTCACGTTCTGGTAGTGGAGTCTCCTCAGGCCTGATTACCTTTCATTATGATTGAGCCTCTATTTCTCAGTTGCCTGCAGTGAAGTTGGACCCCTTCCAAACATTACACATTAAGTCCCATTAGAGATGGGGCAGAACAGGTAGCTTGGAAGCCAAACAATGAAATGTACAATGGAATGGTGGGGGCTGGTAGAGGATAAGTATGTGAATGGAAAACTAACTTCTCAGCACAACAATAACATGCATTCACACCTCAACACCATAAACTCACGTGACAAGCAACATGGGTGGGTATGTGGTGAAAGTTTCTACATCCAGATGAACAGAATCAACTTTTGGGGAAACTGCATTTTTCACAGTTGGTCTAATGTCCGTCACTGGTCACCTGGTCTATCAATTTCTCGTTGAAGAGCTGTGAGCTTCTCCAAGATCTTATCCATATTGCGTTCAATGAGCACAGTCTGAGTACTCATGGCCCTTCCCATCACTTCGATCAACGCAGCCAGCCTTGTGGGGTTTTGAACAGCTGTAACCGCTTTCTTCAATAAGCCAGAGCCCAGCCAGTTCCAATCAGCAGGAACCCTGTTATCATGGCTCTTAATAGGTATAAATCTCAATCGACAGTCCTCCCAGGCACACAACGCACCAATTCCTTCACCCGTCCATTGTGTATCCGACAGGAAACGTCCCTGTAGGACGGTTGGGCTCTTCCGAACCCAGGCTGCTTGCCGAAGAGAGTGTGTCAATTGCATTAAGAGACCAGTCAAAATCTTGCTGGCTGAATTTTGGGGGGGGGGTTCATCCAAAGGACAGTGAGAGTGTAAAGAAGTATCCAATTGGCAGTTTGCTTCAATGCTTACAGTTATGCAGAATTAGGAATGCTCTTTGTGACAGGTGGGTACTGACATGCATGGCTGCAGCTGCCAGCTGTCTTCTAGGCTTCACCTCTGCTAATCCTGCATCTCTGAACTGGACCTCGTCAGTATTTGGGGTCTCATAAGCTCTCCTGTGATATTTAGTTTGCATACTTGGATTATTCAAATAAACTTTTAATATATTATGCTAAATCTATACAGATTTTTCTACATCAGATATGATAGTACGAATTAGTCAACCTGTATTAAAGTCTCCCTCTACAGCCTGTTGTTTCATAGTTTCAGCAATGAAATTAGATTTAAAAATAAACATAGATGACATTCTGTCCCCTAGGCATCCACCAAGATCCCGCTGTCTACAGTCATTCAGTAACACTCAGAACAATATGATGATCACTGGATAATGTTAATAAATATCTTTTCCAAAATATGAAAGTTTTCTACATGTCCTAGTTCAGTGGTCCCCAACCTTTTTTGCGCCACGGACCAGTTTGTGCCCGACAATATTTTCATGGACCGGCCTTTAAGGTGTCGCGGATAAATACAACAAAATAAAACTAGTACCGGTACCGAAAAAAAGATTTATTCATAACACAACCAGAAAAACAGAGTTAATGGAAAAAAACGATAACAAAATAACGCTAAAAACCAATAAAAACCCTGAAAACCATAAGTTTCACACCCGAGTCTCAACTCTCACGGACCGGTACCGGTCCGGGGGTTGGGGACCGCTGTCTTAGTTTACATTATGAAAGAATTTATTATGAGTGAGAATCTCTTGATAGTCTAATACTTTCCCGCTAAACAGTCATCTTCTACTTCGGTTAGGTTTATTTTAACATCCGTTTATTAAAACGTATGTTTTGCTTTTGTTTTATTTTTTACTGCAATTCTGTTAGAGTAGCTTTTACTGTTTAGTGCTTTTAGTGTAAAAACAACCTGGTTGTTAAAACTAAGATAAGGCAGACGCAGAGAAACGCAGACGCAGAGAAACGTAGATGCAAACGCTGAAGAATCTACAATGGCAGAAGCACAAATGAAAATGGTCACCAGACCCAAGGAAAAAAAAGTGCAAAAAAACGAAAAAGTGCCTGAGGAGCAGTTACTCGGGCATATACTCGGGCTCTTCTTGATTCGCAAAACAGCATGGCTGAGGAACAAGCCCTAAAAATCAAGAAATGCAAGAAAACACTTAAGCAACTTCTGTAAGAGGAAACCCTGAATCCTTCACTATTTCAGAAGCAAAGGAGGACATGAATATGGACACACAGGGAAATGTGAATAACCCCAGCGGACAAAACCCTAGGCCTAATGGAGGGACTTGGCAACATCAGCCCTATTTCAAATTTAGATTTCATAAGGGCAAAGGCCAGTATAATCCATGGGACAAGATTTCTGCTCTCAGACAGCAACTGCAAGCTTCCCACTATCATCAGAACCAGCTTTTTTTGGAAACTGGAAGTTGCTAACAAGGTTGCTTTATATTACCAAACTGGATGATGTGATCCTTTCCCTGCAGCAACAAATCAGCCACCCTGCAACAGAGCGGAGTCTGCCACTCAAACCACAGAGGCTTCACACACAGACTTTGTAAGCCTGAAATCTTCTAAGGAGGTTGAATTTGAGGTCCAGTGCAAGAATCAACAAGAACAGATAGAAATGCTCCAGCAACAGCTCCTAGAAGCTCAAAATCAACTGAAGGAGCAGTCAGTTAAACATGGGTAGGATCAAGAGACACTCAACACAGAAATCAGGGACCTTAAATCCCAGCTCTGCTCCAACAAGGCCCTTGATGATTTGAAGGTAGAGACTCTTGACCGAGAGCTGAAAGAAGACTCTTTAGAACAAATTGAAGACAGACAGAAAATTATTGCTACCCAGCTGGCTGAACTCTAAACTGAAATTAAGACCCAGAGGAAAAAAAACAAAAAAGAAGCAAATCTGACTGCTTCGACTTATAATTCTGTTCATTTTATGAGTATATCTTTCTTGATATGACTGCATTTGAATGTAGATCAGAAATCAGGTGAGCATCAAAATGTAGGTAAAAATGAGACTTTTATGCACGAACATTTTAAGACGGAGCTCTCACAATCCGCACATCAAACACGTCTCTGTTCCTTACACTTTATGCTTTTTCTCAAAATCTTCTAGGTCAGGTATACGTTTCCCATTTTCTAAATGATCTCAATGATTCCTGATTATGACACAAAAAGTACCACAGATAATAAGCTCGTTTGGCTCTTGGCGAAGGCGGTCGCACTTTTCTCCTCTCCTCCTCTCCCTTATCTTTCCTGCTTAGCTCTTATGTCCTTGTCTAGTCTCATGTTTTTTGTATTACTTTCCCTGGAACACTCTCTCACAGTCTGTTCTCTAAAACCTAAACAGAATTATGGATTTGATCAACTGGTCTCTGAATGCTATTGACACCCTTTTCTCAACGAGAAGTCTGGGCTTGCGTGAGCCTGAGTGTCCTGGAGGTACTTTCCCTGCCGGATACACGATGGACGGGTGGCATAACTGGAGGGTCGTGTGCCTGGCGGGACTGTCGATCGAGGACGCTGAAGATATCTATCTATTTGGAACCATGATAACAGGGTTCTTGCTGATCAGAGCTGGCTTGGCCCTGGCTTATCGGAGAATTAAGAAAGCGGAACCGGCTGTTCAAACCCCACCAAGGCTGCCCGCTGGGATTGAAACGATGGGATGAGGCGCGACTTCTCAGAATGGGCTCACTGAGTGCAGCATGGTTAGATCTTGGAGAATCTTACGGCTGCCGTGAATACTCAGAATAAGACCTCTGAGCGTACATTGGATTACATCAAGGAGAAGTCCACTTAGAATAACACCTCTGAGCGAAAGTTGGATCACATCATGGAGCAGCTCACTGCGGTCGTGAGTTCTCAGAATCGGCTCTCTGAGCACAAGTTTGATAACATCACGGAGAAGCTCGTGACTCTCCAACGGGAGATTGAGAGACCAGTGTCGGAGTGCTAAGAACAGCTTTGAAATTCTCGTAAGTTGTTTGCACTAAAGTAAAACCACCATTATGACGGTTTTACTTTAGTGGTCGTGGCTCAGGTGGTAGAACAGATCAGCTACTGATCGGAAGGTCGGTGGTTCGATCCTTGGCTTCCCCAGTCTGCATGTCAAGTATCCTTGGGCAAGATACTAACCCCAATGCGTTCATCAGAGTGTGAATGCAGGTTAGTTTGCACTTGTGAATAGAAGTGCTTGTACAAATGGGTGAATGAGGCATGTTGTATAGAGTGCTTTGAGTAGGGAGAGTAGAAAAGCGCTAGATAAGAATCAGTCCATTTGCCATTTACAATCGTAAATGGCAAATGTGTGGGATATAGTTCCAAGAAGGCGAAAGAAAGTAAAAAAAAAAAAAAGCAAAACAGACTTTGGAAAAACAGATTAATCATTTGGATACAGTGGCTTGCAAAAGTATTCGGCCCCCTTGAACTTTCCCACATTTTGTCACATTGCAGCCACAAACATGAATCAATTTTATTGGAATTCCACGTGAAAGACCAACACAAAGTGGTGTACACATGAGAAGTGGAACGAAAATCATACATGATTCCAAACATTTTTTACAAATAAATAACTGCAAAGTGGGGTATTGCAGTATTACAAAATTCATGTGCACATGTTGTTTCTCCGTTTAACAGGTGTAAGCTACATTTGTGAGTGTATAAAAAAAATAATAGAAAAAGACTCATGGAGTCATGACAAACCTGATGTTAGAATTTTAAAAAAATATATCTTATAACTTGTTTTGACCAATCGGTTATTTCATATGACCATTGAAAGTTTATCCAAGCTGTACCTTTTGAAGTTTCCTCCAGTGAATTATCACAAAACAGATGTCATCCAAGGTACCCATGTTTGTTTCTGTTAATCTGTGTCATGGTGCAACTTTTGCCCCCCAAAACATTGTTTTATGGGTGATTTTTATGAAGAATTATTCTTTTTTGTACCCAAAACTAAGCTCTTTATATTGACTTTCTTATTCACCCATTCAAACAAACACTCGTGCACCACCTTGCATGGTAGTTCCATAACAAGGTGTTCACCTGCCATTGGGAGCAAGCTGGGGTTCAGGGTCTTCTCCAAAGACACTTCAAGGGCTTCATTTGGCACATCCTGATAATAGCTTTTCTAAAGCTTTTTCCGAGCACGTGCCAAGTGCTTTCTCAGAGATAATATTTGGAATTACCTCTTTAATGTTTTAAAGTCTTCACATTATGAAGTGCCCTGAGATTAGTGACTTGGTGAATTGTTATTAATGTGATACACAGTAGCAAAAGAATAGCTCTACCACATGGCTGTAGCTCAGGTGGCACCAGGTTATCTACTAACTGGAAGGTTGGTGGTTCAGTCACTAGCAGGTCCAGATATCCTTGAGCAAGACACTAGCCCCAAATTGATCGCTGACCCATCCGTCAGAGTTTGAATCATAGCTAGAAAGCACTTAAGCATAGCAAAGGGTGCTCAGAGTAGAAAAGTGCTGTTAAAAACACAAACAAAAACAAAATTTACCATGAATTACTGTACTTTGAGTGTTTTTATTTTGGAGCAGGGAAAAGACAAATTCAAGCTGTTTACTTTTTGATGACTTCTTTAGGAATTCAAAATGGCTCTTGAATAATATTAAGATATATTTTGTGTTCAGTTGATTATTTGTTAATCAGTGTTATTTGCTGCACCAGCAGAATATGAATGTGATATTCAGTTGATGCCACTAGGTGGGAGCCTATGACCTGTAATGAGCATGTTGGATCTCGGATGACTGCTTTAGGTGAAGCCTTACTCTTTTATGTGAAACCCTATTTGTGTTGCATTCACAAAGTCTGTGATGCCTCTTGCTCTTCTAATGTTTAGTGTTTAAATAATTGTTTAAATATTTGACATGGTGTCTGTTTTACCTGTGTTTCTGTGGTTATGCTTATTTCTTTTTGTTTCCTTTATGTTATTAAATATTGACGTCTGCCTTTTTGTTCCTTTTTTCTGTCTCCTGTGTTTTGTGCTGTGTGAGTTTGGTCCTGGTGCTTATTTTCATTTTAATGGTTGTATTGAATGTCTTCAAATCCACAATTTAAAGAATCTTGATGCAACTGTTGTTTTGAATAATAAATAAAGTGTAACTGAAAAGAACTCCCTGTCTTATGTGGAAGGATGACCCTCATGTAGCTTTCTGTATTTTATATGTGGATGAATATTAGTTATCGCCTATTATTACACTGTGATCTTGAAGTCATTTTTGACCAGGATACATCCTCCAGTCCACATGTTAAAACAAATATGCAGCACTGATTTCTTTCACCTGATTACTGAGCAATGCTAGAAACTAGTTCATGCTTTTGTTAATTCAAGGCATGACTATTTTCATTCTTTAGCATCAAGCTCTTTTAAAAGCTTTCAGTTGGTCAAAAATGTCATGGCAGAAGTACTAATCGTGTTGACAAAGGGAGGCCTTATTTCTCCCAATCTCCATTTCTCTTAATTTGCAAAGTTAAGACTGGATCAGGTAACTATTAGCTGTGTTGCTTTATATTTGAAATGATAGATGAAGAGGTGGAAAAACTATATGGATCACCAAGCCACCTAATCTGCTCAGTGAATTTTGTTCCAATGAAAAGGAGTCAAACAATACCAGTGGCAATAAAACCTTTTTCATCTCTTTCAACTAACTGTGGCTTATGTGTTTCATAGCCTGCAGAATGGTGTTCAAAGAGAGAACCGAGGTATGATGACAGTGACTTTTCAACCTATCCTGAAAATAATCGAGCCTCGGATGGATCTCAGGCATAATAGCAGTTAATTTTCCATTTTGATCTCTTATTTAATAGTATCGCACTGCTGTTTGCTCTTGCTCTGATTAATGTATTTACAATATTAATCAAGTGAAAACAATGAAATATTAAACAAATTAAATGGTTATAATTTCAGGCATTGACATTGACAGCACACACGGTTTCAACCGTATGACCTGGAATGTAACACATGATTGTTTTTAGTGGTGGACCTTCACAAATACTTCACTGAAATCAGCTAATACCTTTATCCCTTGAAAAGATGTAAGCCTAATACAGGTTAAGACAAGAATGCTACAGAACGTAACATCAAAATATTGTTGCACTGCTTACAGTTCTACATCAGATTATCATGACTTCCACTGTAAAACTGCCACTGGATGCTTACATGTGCCATAAATTTGTGACCTAAATTAATTGTTTTTTTCTGATTCTAACAAGCTGTGCCTGCCCAGTTAGTACCTTACCCACAGCTGAATATTGAATATTACCTCTTAGTTTGCAACCATGCAATAAATTGCACAGGGTTGCAAGATTGGGTAACTCATGTCGAAAAAAACTGACTGTGTTTAGAAAAGTTTGTAGTCAACATTTGTAGATTACCCATAAAAGTAACCACACCCATAGGGGGATTATGTTCACACTAAAGTACCTGTAAACTGGTTGAAAATTTAGTGACTCATAATAATTTTTAAATGCAAGGACATTAAAACTAAATGGGGGGTGGGGGGGGGGGGGGGGGGTGAGTGGAGACAGCTGGAGTACCTGGAGAGAACCCACACAGACACAGGGAGAAAAATGTGCAGCTAACAATAGTGAAGGAAAACATGGTGACGTACAGTGGGAATAAAATTAAAGCTTGGTTACAATGGTGAACTTGTTTAGATTTACTGAGTGGTAATACATAAATAACAGTCTCCCTTTTATGTCCATTGTTATATTAGTCAGTTTGATGGATTACGTGAAAAGGTTCCTTGCTTAGATGCTGATTTTATTCTTTGTTCTTTCTCTGTTTGACTATAAAATAAGTAAGATATAGACCCACTAACTTAGAGTGAACTCTCACATGACTACATCTTGTTGCACTGCACTGTTTTTAATGTATTTTGCATTGTGCTTCATGTTGTTGTGTGCTATTTATTTGTCATCTTTTCAAGCTTTTTTTAGTTGTTAATTTTTTAGTTATATTATATTGTGCCTTATGTTGAGGTATTTCAATGGACTGTATTTTCATAATTGGAGTGGCAATAAGCATTAATCTTTGTTTTTTAGTAGAGGGGTGATGAGCTGTCACGTTTATTTAGAAAAAGGCCCGCTTTAGTTTAAAAAAAAAAAAATATCCCAGATGTCCCAGCATCAGGCAGGCACTTCAATCCAGCTTACATCAAAATTTGTAAATATTAATCCTTAGTGTGTTTCTCATTTCATGCAATAATAATCTGCTAATACAGTACAGCCACTGTACCAAAAGAAGCAAGCTGACTGTGCTGTGTAAGTAGAGAGAAAGCTGCTGGCTTTAGCTTTAAAGGTTAAGACAACGAGCTCAAGATATTTAAAAGTTGTCCCGGGATGGGGAGCTTTAAACCTGTCTGTAAATGTAAATTGTTTATGTTGAGTGCTGAGCCTCAAAGACAAACTGCTATTTTCCTCTTAGTTTGCTAAATGAAAAACATTTGAAATACATTTCATGTAAGACAAAAATGCATTAAAAAGCAGAAATATAATGTATATTTTTTGGCTTGTTAAAATAAAATGGTTATCCAACAGAACCAACCACTCTGCCATTTTAAATTTGTTTCATGTCTTGTGCTTTTATGATTGATTAAACTGCTTGCTTTTAATTATTCTGCTGTGTACAGTGTCCTTGAGTGTTCTCAAAGGCACCTCCAAAGAAATTGTGTTATTATTATTTTTTCTCTATACATGACAACAGGAGCACACGTTTGGACAACATGTGTAGTTAAATTAGACAATGACTGCCAAAACACATTAGTAAATATAACACATTGTAAAAAAATGTTTATCAAAAGTCTGAAGCAGACTAAATGGACAAAACAAGTTCATATTTAACCAGGTTTTATTGTGCACAGGAAATACGTACAAAAGACAATGAGGGGATGTAGCAAGGGTCTCAGACGTCGAGGCACTGAAGCAGAGGTGGTTAGGTGCAGAGCTGTGTTGCAGATGACTGATGTCATCAAATAATTTGTGTGGCATCTTATTGAATGCAGAACACCTGATTGTTCTGTAAACAGTTTGAAATTGTTTTGTTTTTTTAACAAAAGGGCAAAAAGTAAATGGCTGCAAATAACGTTGTTTGCAAAACTTATGCATACAATCTTAAAATTGACAATTTATATTTGCATTTAAAATTATGAAACATGATTCAATAAACATGTTTGTGGTTGTTACAGTAAAGAAATATAGATTTTTCTACTCAGATTTGATCTAAATTCAGACAAAAAAACCCATACATTTTGTTAATACAGTATGTCAAAATTAAAATATAACTGTAAATTCAGACACGTGAGGTTGTGCTGAAAAGAATGATACCAAACAAGGCAAAGTAAATAGTTTTTACAGGGAATATGTAGAGATCAAATCAAAAGTACTCAAAAATGGTGATTTATACCCTGGACCCCAGAGGGTTAAACATTTTTCTTAAAGTAACGCAATAGTTACTTTTCAAGTAATTAATTACTTTTAGAATCTTGTAACTAGGTTACTAACTCAGTTACTTTTTCCAGAAGTAACTAGTAACTCTAATTTCTTTTTCAAAGTAACTTGCCCAACACTGGTAAAAGGTGAGGTTTCAACCTGGTGATTCCAAGAATCCAGGAGTGACGAAAGGCGAGTCCCGTGAGTAGTGGCATTTCCAAGAAGGGGTTTGCAAGCAGGTTTGGAGATTCTTACCAGGTGCAGCCACTGTTTATGAGATTAAACATAGGTGAGGTTAATCAGATGCAGGAAAACTAACAACCAAAGAAAATGAGGGTACATGCAAAGCAAGGAACAACAAAAAACTCCCGCAAGCCGCAAGGAGGCTGTGAGGTCATTGACAAACTGACAGGACGGCGCTGGCCTTATGAGTCAGCTGCTGAGTGCTGTTGATGGATTACAGGTGATAGAAACAGGTGAACACCCAGAGCTCCACCCACATGGGCGGACACAGTAAACCACAGGATTCAAGCAGAATAATACCAGATACACTTGCATCATGACAATATTATTGCAGAACTGATGATTTGTGGTCTAGATGCTAAAGCCATTTACTTTACAGCTCTATTTGCCGCATTTTTCATATGATGTGAAGTTCAAGATAATAATACATAATTAACGTAGAGCTTCAATCAATGTCTGAAACAACTGAATTCTATCAGTGAACACATTATTGTACTCTGACAACTACAGCACTGTTTTGTATTTGGTGGATAACACTGTCTGTTCCAGTACTGATTTCTCTTCTTGTTTAGCATCTGTGGGTGGTGCATGTAAATATTGTGTACATGCAGAATACATCAGGGGTAGAGTGATAAATTTGATCCTGAGAAACTTTTCCATCCATACCACAAGATTTTGGAAAACTAAAGAAACTAACGTTGCTTCATTAATATGACAACATGTAAACACCATTAGTTTTTCCACATTTCACACCCATAAGATACAATGGCAAGTGTTAACAAATGACTATATTAAAATTCTTTTCAAATAAAAGGAATCGTGGCTAGAAGGAGAAGCTTGCATCAAAATGTAAGCAAAAAATGAGACTTTTCATATTCTACATCTTGAAAGATTACCCAATGTGCACTTTTTAATGTTTTCTTCAGTAAATTATTATAAAAATCAAAGATGAAACATTCACCGTACCAATTCTTCAAATAAAAACATGAAGTAACTATAAATGGCGCTTACAGTTACCACGTGGATGCAGGCACAGAGAATACCGGCATGGCCAGTGAAGATGAGGCAGAACCAGGTAGCTCCAAACAGAAGGCAAACCGTGTTATACTCACAAAGAAAATGGCGGCTCAAAACACTCCAGGTAAATGACACCCAGCTGAAACACTTCACGAGTTGCCCGAGATTCACACAATTTACAGAAAATGTAAGGACGATAAATGTCTCATATGAGATGAGATTTTGGTCATGTCGCACATCCCTAATTGCACTTTCTACATGAAAGTATCTCAGAGGCTCAGTGCTCAATATCAACCCTTTCTATGAGTGTAAAAGCCTGAAAACCTGACTGTGTAGCCCAGAGGTGTTTGAATATTTGTTTTATGCGTACATTCACAAACAGCTCAGAAGCTGCCTCTTTTCAAAGGATGTATTCATATCATTATTGAGCTCCTTGTCTGTTGTATAACAGTTTAAGAAAACATCTTTCTCTCTACTTGAAATTAAAGGAGATGAGAGTCTGTTGAATGTCTTTTTCTTTTTTTGGAGTTGCAGTGGATGATTAAGACTTGCTTCATGTGGTTCATTGCTTCAGAGCTATATTTTTTAAATGGGTCAGCAGGACTGGCGGCAGGCTGAAGTGGGGGGCTGGTGCTGTGGCTTTTGGATGTTTTCAGAGTGTTTTGCATGTGAACTGCCACATGCAAAACATGTGAGAAATCTTTTGTGGGATCAAGTGTTGTGACTGCAAAGTTGTCAAGTTCATGCATGTCACATAATATACTCCACCTTTTGGAGTAGAAGAGCTAGGAGGGTGGAGGGTATGGACTGCCCTCAGAGCACTCAGAGCCCTCAGAGCACCAAGCCAATTGACAGAAACCCAGCGATTCTCTTTGAGTAAGCTCTTGATTTCTCCTTCTTTCCTAAATTAAAAAAAAAAATTTTGTCATCATTTCAGTTTATTTTGAAAAATCTCAACAGGATCTTCAGCTTTATTGTGAAAGGTTCATGTGGAAAATAAATAAGCGGACGGCGGAGCTCCACGCTGAGTTTACCATTGTTGTTGCTAACAAACCAATGTATAAAAACAGTCGCTTATCCGTCTGTAGTGTGGTTATTTTAAATATAAGAAAAAAAGAGAGCTTTAAGAAGTTAATGTAGCCACTACGTGGACCATCAAAACGATGAAAAAATATTGCCGTAAACAGTTTATTTTGCGACACCACGAAACAAATGATAGCGTATAATATTAAACTATAGATGTTTTCATATCGTTATCCGATATATATCGTCATATCGAACAGTCCTAAGTGCAATTAGCAGTTTTACAAAATAGAAATAAAAAGACAAAAAATAAATAAATTGTCATCCAAAGTACAAATATACAGTGAATTTTTTATTTTTGTTAAGATACAAATACACAAAGGGTTTTTTTTTTCATTTACGGAGTACAACATGCACAAACAATGAAGAACACATAGTTTAAAAATGTTACAAAGTCTACCACTGAATTCATACCTATTTTTACCTAATTTTTTAATAAACGGTAATAGCTTATTTTTCTGTAGCTGACTGGTTTACTTCATTTTGTCTAACTTCCACTAAAACTATCACTGAAATTCACTGAAAGTATAAAAGTATAAAAAGACTTTTTCACACATGCAGTAATACAAATATTGCGTAAGATTATGAGCCTTAAACAAATACTATTCATTAAATTTTTTAAAACATGTGCTCTACACAGCATATCGGACATTTTTTCAGTAAACATTTTTTATTATCATATGCAACATACATACAATCCAAGAGCAGCTCAAACAGACTTCATTTTCCTTGTAGCTCTTTAAAAATATTAAAATACATAATTATACATGCAATTTACTATATTAATGTGTCACATTTCATTATGATTTGTTGTAAAATTTCAATATTGTGCAATTACAGGTTGACAAAAATGATGAAAATAGAAGTTCAAAGCCCAAAACAAAAAAAGTCTTTGAGAGTGCACACATTGTCTTGTGAATTGTTAACTGCAGCATGTATTGGATGTTCTACAGCATGTTCTCTCATCCTCTACAGCATCTGTAGGTGGTGCACAAAGTAATTCCTCCAATGACAAGGAGTGCTCCAGATACCCATCCCAAATATATAGAAGCTCCCAGCTCTCCTTGACTTCCTGTTGTGGCCACAGGATTATAAAACCCTGTGATGATGCTGTAAGCCGACCAGGTGACAGGAATAATACACACGATCCCTGCTATGATAAACACCACACCTCCTGCAATGCCGGCATTGGATTTGGTCAGTTGGTCATAATCAAAGAAAGAAGTGCATCGAGCTCCAACCACTGTGAGCCCGATGGCCACCACGCTGACAGCAATAGACACGCAGATTAGAGCCCTGGAGGCTTGCAGCTCTTGTGGTAAAGCCAAAACCGAGTCATAGTTTTTGCATTGTGACTGACCCGTGCTCTGGAACACACAGTTCATCCATAAGCCTTCCCTAAACACCTGAGCAGTGATGATGTTTGACTGTATAAATGCCGACACCTTCCACATGGGCAGTGCGCAGATGAGGATGGTGCCAAGAAAACCGAGGATTGCCAAACACACACCAACGATCTGAGTCTTCATGTTTTCAGAAAATAAAGTCTATATTTAAAGTAAAAAAAGCAAAAAAAACATCAGAATCAACCTCCAGTTGAGTTTAAGATCATTTTTACTTCCAGTTGTCTGTAAATGCTGCTGGTTGGGTTTTGCTTTGTTGTTTTGCTCCTCAGGTATGAGAAAGGCAACAGGGAGGGGACTCTGTGTTCTGTGGCAAGTTTCCTGTTTGTCTTGATTCCTGCTTGACCTGAAAAACTAGTAGAAGGCCATTAACAGAAGCAATCGTGTATAAAAACTTGCTTTGTCATTACAAAGGATAAACAGATTGCTCATTTAAACCAGCAATATAGAGACTGCAGAGTTCATGAGGTATACTTCTTGTATTTTAAAGTACTTTCACATATTACCAGAATGCATGAAAAACTAGACCAGTATCAAATTACTGATGCATTTTTATGAATATTTCTTTGCACTTAAATGTTTTAATCTTACTAAATAAACAAAGCCTATGTTAGCTCATGACCTCTTTTTACAAAATCAAGTCAGCAAGCAAAACTGGCAGACAGACACATCACAGGCCCCTGAAAAATTTTTTTAAGATCTATATCAGATGGGATGTCACCTAGTAACCACATACCAACAAGGTAAAATTGTCCATTTGGGACTTTATGCACCAATCACATAAAGTCCCAAAGCACAATATTCGAACCTGTAGCCACAAAGCCTTCATTACATGACATGTTACCTAGCAACCAGCAATTAAAAGCAGACCAAACACTCCAGCATCAAACATACCAGTTGTATGTCAGACGGGCCAGTTAGATTTTTAGCTTATTTTGTACTACTGCCCCCCCTTCAAATACAATATCAATTCAAGTGCACCTCATGAGTTTATAGCGCATTTTTGCTGATTCTGGTTTGGCATTTGTTGCCTTTTAGTTTAAATTCTGCAAGACAATTTGCACGCAGTTAGCTGCCTTCTCTAGATTCCTAGAGTTTGCGTTTTAGTTGTGAGCTGGAGTGTAAAGTCTACCATGTTTGCTAGAAAGTGCGGTCTACAAAAGCAGCCTTTTAGCTTTTACTCATTGAAACCCTCCACTAGAGCAAAGTTTAAATTTATAATATTAAAAAATAAAAATAGGGGGAAAAGAAAAACGCAACCATAGTCAAGTTAGTGAAAAGAGTTTTATTAAATCAAAAGTAAAGTAAAAACACCTAAATATTTAGTCCATAAAAACAGCCTAGTCCATTTCTCTTGAGGGTGACAGTCTACAGCCGTTCCAACCTCTTGCAGACATTTAAACATATGCTCCACCACCTGTTGCAGAGTGTGGAGCAGAGTATTTGACAGAGTATCCACCATCTTTAGGCTGCTTGCACTGACAACAAAGGAGTGCACCTCCAATGATCAGGAGTCCAGATGAAGCCCAGCCAATGAACAGCGATGCTCCAAGCTCTCTCCTCTGTCCGTCAGACATGATTGGGTTGTAGAAGTTCCTGATGACCTCATTAGCAGACCAGGATACAGGGATGAGGCACAGGATGCCACCAACAATGAACACCACCCCCGCAGCAATGGCCACCTTACTCTTGGCAGTCTCCTCTTCAATGCAGTTGGTGCACTTTCCGCCTGCGATGGCAAGCAGGAGTCCCATTAGGGTGACCAGGATGGAGATCACAACCAGAGCACGGGCTGCCTGCAGGTCTTGAGGAAGAGCGAGCATGGAATCGTAGACCTTGCACTGCATCTGGCCGGTGCTCTGCATTACACAGTTCATCCAGAGACCCTCCCAGAAAACTTGTGCTGTCACGATGTTGTTTCCAATGAAAGCAGACACCTTCCACAATGGCAAAGCACAGGTAATTATGTCCCCAGAAAAGCCAATCACTGCCAAAATGATGCCCAAGATCTGAAGTTCTGCAGATGCCATACTGTCTCTTCTGCTGCAACAGAGAGCTGTGAGAAAGAATCAACTGGAAACACAACAAGACAACATGACTGCCTCAACTGCAGCTTTTATATCCACATGGGAGGCTCGTGGTTTCTCCTGATTGGTTATTCAGAAGTGTTCAAAGTGAAAACACCTGTGGTCATTAGGACTGACCTCCTGCCCAGTGATAGCTGGCATATGTCCCAGATCCCCTCCAACCCATTTTCTTATGATAAGCCAATAAGAAAATGGATGAATGTTTGCAAAAGTGCTGTGAAAACTGAAATGAAAAGAATGTTTAGAATAAAAATCTTCCACCTAAATTAATGTCTTTTTCATTATTTTTTTGTGGGTGTTTTTTGTGAGGCTATGATTTCACTCAGACAAAAGTAGCAGTTTTACCAAGAACATAACAATGAGAAGAAGAGTGATTTTAAAGATTGCATTTTAATATTGACTTTAGTATCTCGTGTAACAATATGAGATCATAATGATTGCTTTTGGTTTTACATCTGATTTCATTTTCTTTTACCAGTGCAGCAATCAAGCTGAGTGAGTCCACCTGTGGTAATTAGGTGTGAGGCATTGGCTTGGGGGAAAAAAACAAAAGAAACAAACAGTATTAAATTAGACATGCACCACGTTGGTTGTTTCTCAACCTGTGATCCTCCTTGGTATGGTTGGTTTCTCTTTTAATGAGCCTATCTTATCAGGTAATGGGTTTTAATAGTTTTGATATTTTTAACCAAATCAAACTTACTACTTTTTTATGATTGTGGGATTTCTTACTTTCTTTCTCCAGAGGCAATAAAAATGTTTACCCTTCTTTAGAGTCGCTGCTCAGACATTTGAATTTTTTTTTTATTAAACCTAACATGATGTGGTTGGGTTTGTGCATCATTCCATATATTTAAAATTAATTAAAAAGAATTCCCCCTTGATTTGCACTGTTAAAGCTTCTTTTCTTTCTCTGGGCTCTGTTTGGGGACAAGTGGGCCTCTTTGTTGTCAAGAAAACCTCTGAAATCAAATGGAGCGTGATTGATGCAGTGGAGCCAGAGCCCACCCAGAGGAGGGCTGTATTCTGGGGGGATTTGTAGGTCATATAAAACTTCTGCTGAGAGTGGACTCTTATTTGGAAACCCTGCAAAGAACTGACTCGTCTAAAAAAAGGGGGGGGGAAAAAGCTGTTATGCCTTCTTTAGGGTTGCAGATTCTGGGTGTTGGGCTGGCTGTGCTTGGATGGATTGGAAACATACTGATCTGCATGCTGCCCTTGTGGAAGGTATCTGCTTTCATTGGAAATAACATTGTGGTGGCTCAAACCATCTGGGAAGGACTCTGGATGAGCTGTGTGGTGCAAAGCACCGGCCAGATGCAGTGCAAGGTCTACGATTCCCTGTTGGCCCTGCCTCCAGACCTCCAGGCAGCTCGAGCCATGATTGTCATCTCCATCCTGTTTTCTTTGTTTGGCCTGCTGCTTTCTGTGGTTGGAGGTAAATGCACCACTTGTGTTGGGGACAAAATGGCAAAAGCCAGAGTTGCTATCTCTGCAGGCTTTTTCTTCATCCTGAGTGGGGCTCTGTGTCTTGTGACTGTATCGCTGCCTGCTAATACCATCATAAAGGACTTTTACAACCCCATGGTTCCAGATGCTCAGAGGAGAGAGCTGGGTGCCTGTTTGTACGTGGGCTGGGGTGCAGCAGGGTTACTACTGATTGGTGGTTCACTTCTCTGTTGTCAGTGCCCAGCAGGAGACAACCGCTACAGTGGTGCGAAGTACTCGGCACCTAAATCAACAACACCCGGGAAGGAATTTGTCTAAGATTATATTGCATTACATGAGAAGTGGATGAGCATGACCTCTTTCACAAAGAGTACAAACCTGTTTCTTATCACAGTGTATGCATAGTGCAGGTGTAACTAACACTATGGCCTTTTGTCTGTCAAAGTGTGTGTGATGTTAGATTACTGCAGGATTGGTGTGCTGGGTTTTTTTTTTCTAACTCCTATATTAAAGTTCTTTAAGTGATTTTTAACCAATAAACTGTTTATTGTCACATGAAATTTTTTAATTGTAGTTATTCTGCTTAATTCACTAAGATGTTTTGGGATCTGATTCCCCACCACCATCAGCAGATCGACCCCTCTGGTAGTTGTTTTTACAATTCAGACTTGGTTTTCAAACACAACTCGTGATAATACTTAATTTCCCAAAAATATTAAAGTTAAGATAAATTCTGCATTGCTTTTACTTTTGAATGTATACACCACTTTGCCAAACTTTTTTTTTTTTAGGGGGGGGGCTGTTTTTAAATTTGATGGTATTGCTACTTTTACTTTATCCTCTTGCTATCTCCCAAGAGGCCAAAACTGGTCCAGGAACAGTGTTTATAAATCACAGTGATGTGTTTGTGTTGTCCTCACTGGTTTCAACTGAGAATCAGGGAACAAAAAAAAAACCCCATTCAGGTGGTTCAGGATATATCGTCTTTCCAAGACTTGGCAGATGTCCTCTTACTGGGCAAAGTGTAAATATCCATTCTTTAGAGGTGAAAAGGGGTTCCCTTAGTAACACGAATCTGAACAACAGACTGTCCATTTTACTGAAGACAGGAACTGTAAATTCCTGTCTTTACTACACGGCCAACTTCCTAGGAGTCTACTCCCTTGAATTCTTGAACGCTTTGTCATTAGAGGTTACTAAGAAGTAGCTTATAGTTCCAGTTTGGGTTACAATGTGTCTGTACTCTGAGTTCCAGGAAAGAAGGAGGAGCTGCATGAACAAAGCTTTGTCTTTTTGGTACTTAAACCCTGTAACACCAAGTGTGTCACATTTGATGCACAAGTTTTACAGACCTCGACGTCATCAGTGGGATCTTTTTTTTTTTTTTCAAACCCTAAGTCACTCATGTTTTTGAGCTAAACTGTGAACAATACAACTTAGACATTATATGCAAGTTGGGTTTCTTTTTTCATTTGTCACAAGGTTCAGTAAGGTTCAGATAAACACTCCCACTTCAAAAGGTTCAAATTTCCTGGCAATTGAAGGCTCATTATCCATTATCAGTGAGAGCTTTAAAAAATTCTGCATACAATCAAGTCCATTTCTCTTCACATGCAACTTACAAGATATATATGACAAACTTGGTGGTATTCATGCAAAACATTTATTTGTGAAAAATACACATTTCATCTAAAAATAGCATTGACATTCATTCAGTAACCTAAAATATACTTAAAAAAAGAATCAAGATATGATCAAGGCATGTATGAAACCTATTAAATGTAGTAAAATGTGATCTGTTTTATTTTTTTTTATCTGCCTTCAGCCTTCAGAATTGTTCGAGTACACTGCTGTGCCTTTTTATTAGCATTGTAGCTGAGACACTCACACATAGTCAACATTTGAAGATATGCTTCTTACAGGTGTGAATTTGGCAGGTATGTAGGGTCTGCCACCAACTTTTGGGGGACAGCTGCTGCAGAGAAGACCACCTCCCATCAGCAGCACCGCAGCAGAGCACCAGCCTATGTAAAGTGAAGATCCAAGCTCCCTTCTTTGAGCCTCAACCAATAGGGGGTTATAAAAGTCGCTGATTACTGCATGAGCTGACCACGATACAGGAATCAAGATCAGCAAGGCGGTTATTATGAATATCACTCCAGCCACGATGCAGGTTTTAGCTTTGGCCACGTCATCCTCCATGCAGTTGGTGCATTTTCCTCCGATCACAGCCATGAGGATGCCGAATATCCCAACAATCACAGAGATGATCACCATGGCCCTGGCAGTCTGCAGGTCCTGAGGCAGAGCCAGCATGGAGTCGTACATCTTACACTGCATTTGCCCCGTGCTCTGGACCACACAGCTCATCCACAAGCCTTCCCAGATCACCTGGGCTGTGACGATATTCGCCCCCACGAAAGCGGTGACTCTCCACATGGGCAAACCGCAGGTGATAATGGCGCCCAGCCAACCAAAGAAGGCCAGTAAAACACCCAAGATCTGGAGGCCCTGAGAAGCCATGAAAATGCTGCTGTAACAGATTTCTACGCAAAATTCAAGAAATAAGAAAAAGAAAAAGTTGGCACCACAGAAAATTGAACCACACTCCAGTCTTGTATGTGCTGCAGATACACCTGCCTGATGATGGATTTGCTGTGGTCTAATGTTCCTGTGCCTAGCTGTGAGAAGATAGATGCTTGCTGCTGTGTTTCAGGGTGGAGTTTCTGTGTCCTCAGACAAAGCGGGAAACTGGAGACCTGATATCCACAGACCTTATTCTCTAGCTTCCTTCATTGTCCTCACACAAACAAGCTTTATTCAGTCGTTCAAGACTTCAACAGTGGGAACAACAGTGCTATCAGATCCTCAGGTGTCCTCACACAAACACGCACACTCTCTCTACACACACACCTACAAACGTGCATGCACACAAAGGTAAGGTCAGTCTCTGAGCAAAAACAAACTCGTACGAGAAGCTTCTTCAGTTCTGGGGTCAAATGGTGTCCCTGTGGGTGTGTCCCTCCAAAGAGGGACAATGGAGCCTCTGATGATCCTCTACCTCTGACCCAGTATGAACCTTCCAGATCCCTCAGGTCATCTGGATCCGGTCTTTTATCAGTTCCCAGAGTCAGAACCAGACACGGAGAAGCTGCATTCAGCTTTTATGCTCCATATATCTGGAACAAACTCCCAGAAAGCCTCAGATCAGCCGAAACACTCAGTTTATTTAAATCCAGGTTGAAGACTCACCTGTTCTCAGCTGCATTTGAATAAAGCACCAAATCCACACTTTTAAGCTTAAATTTCAAAACTTACATTTAACTACTGATTTTATCTACTGTTCTGATTTTATCTGTTTTGATTTTATATACTGTATTGTTTGTTTGTTTGTTAATTAGTTTGTTTGTTTGTTTGCTTGTTTTAATCAATTTTAAATCATGCTTTTTATTTGTTTTTGTTTCTAATGTCTTTGTAAAGCACTTTGAATCACCTTGAAACAATCAGCCAAGGTTTCAGGTGAGCTAATTGTGAAACCTGGCCCCACCCTTTCATGTGATTTCCTGTGGTCAGATGGCCCAGGATGTGAGTGGGCGTTAAGGCATCTGGGAAGGGATCTCAAAACTGGATTATAGATGGCAGAGAGTTGGTGTCGTAAACCCCCGCCTCTGTTCAAAGATGGTCGCTCACAATGAACAATGATGGCTTCTTTCACTCCTCTTTCAAACCATCTGTTTTCTCTGTCCAGAATGTGAACATTGGCATCATCTAAGTAGTGACCTTTGTCCTTTAGATGCAGATGGACCGCCGAGTCTTGTCCTGTGGAGGTGGCTCTTCTATGTCTTCAAGCAACTCCAGACGCTTTTCTTTCCAAGCTCCTTAGACTACGATGACCTGGATGACTGAAAACCTTCACAGACCTTCACAGACATAAATTAAGAGCTGACTGTAGCTCAGGTGGTAGAGCAGGTCAGCTACTAACCAGATGGCTGGTGGTTCAGTCCCAGGCTCCTCTAGTCTGCATGCCAAATATCCTTGGGCAAGATACATCCATCGGAGTGTGAATGCCTATGAATGTTATGTAGTAAACACTTACAAAATGTGATTGGCTGAATGAATTAGTTGTGTAAAGTGCTTTGAGTGCTCAGATAGAGTAGAAAAGCGCTATATAAGAACCGTGGATTGTTTTACACTCCAGAAATGTTTGCTTACTACAAGACTTTGTTTCTTTTTAAATATTTACTCCCCTAACAAATAAAACTTGGTTCTGTGACTACATTCAAAGTCCAAATACCTTTGTTGTAGGTTCACAGTTTAACCAGACAGGCCGGTTTCCAGCCAGTATTATGCTTGCCACACCCAAACCTGTTCAACCAGAAAGTCGGAGAATGGTTGCTTCTCACATACTGTGACGTTTGTTTTTTAAGCATCCTTGTTTTGATTATGCCGTGTTACATAATGAACATGTATGTTACAATTAATATACATTAAAAATGTGTCAAACGCACAATAAAAAGAGTATGGATACTGTAAATACACTGTTTTTAATGTTAGAATTTCCTTTAAATGTGATTGTGGGTGACCACTGAATGAATCCTGTTGAACACAAACATTGAGTGGAAACAAAAAAACAGTAACACATATTCTCAGATTTGTAAACAGTAAAAATATTTATTTACAGTAGAAGTGGTGCATTGAGAATTTTGTATACATAGTTCTGAAAAACAATCTACAAGCACAAGAGCAAAAGTGAACATTTTAAAAAGATACATAAGCATATGGATATACTAGACTTGTTAGCACTTACACAACATAGTACTTTTGACACAAACACACACTGTAGACTATGTAGACTTGGGTGTGGTTCCTTTCTTGGTGTTAACATCATCTCAAAACACTCCAACACTCTCATGAGGAGTCACGTTTCATCAAGTAACCTGAATTACCAACACACACAACCCATAAACTCTGGTGCATCTGTCCCAGTAAATATTTCAGACGTAGCCTTTCCCAGATATTGGTGCTGAGGCATCAGACCTAGTGGCAGCTGTGTACCTTGCATTGTAGGGTTCTTTTTCTTTTTTGGGGCAGCTGGCACAGAGTAATCCCCCTCCGATAAGCATCAAAGCAGAAGCACCCCATCCGATATACAGCGAGGCACCCATCTCTCTCTTCTGGGCCGCATTCAGAAGAGGGCTGTAGAACTCCTGGATAATAGTGTTGGCTGTCCAGCAGACAGGGACAAGGCAGAGGACCGCAGCGATGATGAACATAACCCCAGCTGCGACAGCCACTTTATCTTTTTGCTGTTGATCCTCCACACAGTTGGTGCATCTTCCTCCAGCTACAGCGAGCAGAATAGCCATGACGCCTACCACAATGGAAATGATAGTCAGGGCCCGAGCACCCTGGAGGTCTCCGGTGAGGGCGAGCATGGAGTCGTAGACCTTGCATTGCATCTGGCCTGTGCTCTGGACCACACAGCTCATCCAGATACCTTCCCAGGTGACCTGTGAGGTGACAATGTTGCTGCCAATAAAAGCAGATACCCTCCACATGGGAACAGCGCACACAACGATGACTCCAATCCAGCCAATGATCCCCAAGGCTGCACCCAGCATTTGGAAGCCAGCAGACACCATTTTGGTCAGATTTGTTCTTCAAGCTGCTTCAAATTAAAGTCCTTTCTCTTTTCAGAGGTTGCTGATAAAGCTCTGAGTGCGTATCGACGTTCTCACTGTGGAGTGATACAGGCTGTTGAATATTTGTTTCTTCCTTGCGATGAAGTCGAGTTTTCTGCCGGTCAGACAAGTCTGCTGAATGGGTGAGGAGTGGAGCAGGTACAAATGCCTGATGGAGGAGGGGCAATGGAGAAACAGCGAACCGTCATCAGCACCTGCTCTTCAGGTCCACTCCCTAAATATAAAGTTTCACCTGAACAGGTGAGCCGGTGAGCAGGTGGGTGGAGTGATGTCCTGAATGTCTGGTGACTCAGTCAGTCTGAAATGACAACACCTCTGACCAAAACTTCCGACTAACCAAAAATCGTCATGTGCTCAGTGTTTTTGTTGTGTTACACCTGCGCTGATAATGGATGGCATCCCGCTGGAGTTCTCTCTCAAGTAAATGCACATAAATGGCCTTGCAAAAGACTCTCTGGAAGAACTGTATCTTTCACTTTACAGCATGTCAAGAGGTTGAGGGGGATGGACACAGCTCAGGACTGAGGGGAATATTATTCTTTCACTTAAAGTTAATTCGAATACTTTAATTGATTTTAATATTAAAAGTGTAGTTAAGAGTACAATCATTTGCTTGATTAGGCTTTGACTATGTCCCTAAAAACAATAATGATCAGTTTTAATCTCATATGAGTATTAATAATCTTTGACAGGAAATTATCTTCATCTGCTTTTCCCAAAGTCCCAACGAGAGAGTGATATATTTCCTTATAATTAGTTTTTTAAGAAATCATAAATAACACAAACAGTTTTTTATAAAATACTATCCAGTCATATGCAAGTCGGAGTAACAAGTAATATCACAAACTGCCCACCTCCTATTACCAGTTTTAATTTGCTTTTTATATAAAATAATATATTTATATAAATATCTACTTGTACATACTTGAGAGTAAATTTAAACAGAATTTCTCTTACTACTATGGCCCACCTGCAGTACCTTTGCAGCCCACCAGGGGCCCCAGCCCACGCTTCGGGAATCCCTGACCTATTTTATTAGATAACTGCATCCAGTGTAAAATACAAAGGTTCAGATAAAGTAAATTAAGTAAATTAAGTAAAATAATTAAATCATAAATTGAAATGAAAAGAACAAAGTACACCTAACTGTTTGCTCTACATTTTTGTTTGACCTCGAATGAAAAATTAGCAGAAATAACATGTAAGCGAAGTAGTGTAAATCTTTCAAGCACTTACTCTTCACCAAATTCATGAATTACTGGTGTGTGGGGTTTTTTCAAAGAAGTGCACGTAGTGTAGGGTGTCACTTACAGTCAGCATGAAGGAAAACAGGAGATGAACCAGCTCCAGATGTCACTCTTCCACTCTGTTTGCTTTACAGATTGTGAGATTGTTGCCTCTCCCAGTAGCTCAATACTGACGAACTCATATTATCCTATAACATTCTTGTGTGTGATGTGTGATATCTAATCAACCTATGCTTCCATAAACACTTCACAAGACACACCTGTTGTCCTGTCACTTCTGTTTTCTCAAACTGTTCCTGGAGAAAGAAAAAATAATATACAATCTTATTTCTGAACATGTTTGGACACTGTCTAAAATGTCAATAAAACAGATAATGTGATTTGCAAATCTCCCAAACTCCTGTTTTATTCTCTATAGAACATGGGGAACATGTCAAAAGGAAAAAAGGGTCATCCAGCTTGTCAACAGCTCTCAGTGTAAAAGCCAGCATCTCTGAAGGTATGGCAGTGCCTTTGGATATAGTAGCTTTCAGGTGGCATCTTTTTCAGAAAAGGCCTTGCATATTTAACAAAGACAATTCTAAAACGCATATTGCATCTATTACAGCAAAATGGCTTCATAGTAGAAGAGTTTTGAACTGACCTGCCTGCAGTCCAGACTTTTTACCAGTTAAAAATATGTGGAGCATTACGAAATGAAAAGAAGACCCAGAATGAATGAACTGTTAGTACTACATCAGACAGAGATGGGAACACTGTGCTCTCCCAAAAAGTTCAGCAGGTGCTTACCTTATTTCCAGATGTTTACACACTGCTGTTAAAAGAAGAGGCAATGCTACAAACTGAGATATGTTGCTTCAAAATCAGCAAATATATTTCCTAAAATATTGCATTTCTTTAAACAACTGATATGTTTTTTATGTTCTATTGGGGGTTTATGAGATTTACAAATCATTTCAGTCTGTTGTTATTTACATTTTACACAGTGTCCAAACTTTATTTTTCAAATAAATATGTGATTTATGAAGTGGGAAAAATATTAAGAAGGCGTACAAACTGCAGGCTGAGGTTGGAGGTGAGAGAAGCTCTGTGAGTGTTCTGAAGCTCAGACTGAAGGCCAATTGTAAATGTGAACATACAAGAGCTTTTTGTTTGCTGAAGGTTACAAGAAAAGAGCTTTTGTTGTGTATGAAGCTCATTTAGGGTGAGTGGATGAAGGCATCAAAGAGTAGTCAGTGAGGTGATGTACAACATATTTGGCATGTCTGGATTTTGCAGCTATTGCAGCAAAACAAAGCATTGAAATCAAAGGAGAATGATAAACTCTGTTTTGTCTGCTATGTTTCCCCTTTTATCTGTTATTCCTCGTTGTGCCCAATAGGTGACAGCAGTGTCTATTTTTGTGCTTGTGCATGTATGGCATATGCACACGCAGTTGGTGATGTGAACTCTTTTTCTGCGTAACCAGAATCTGAGGTTGCAGTTAGTAGAAGCAGCCTATTAATTTGAAACTTTGCATTTACAGAAAATAATATCAACTTTAACCTTTTTTTCGATGCAGTACATGTACTAAGAGATATATGTCTGGAAGATTGTGAAAGTGTGCTATCACCTGTGCTCAAACATCCTTTATTTCCATTTCTTATGTGACCATAACTCTCTAAGCACCCATTAAATGCAAGGCTCCACCCTCCTTTAGAGCATTTATGGCTTTGTAGCCAACGTTCTGCTTCTAGAACAGAAGAACAGACAACAAAGGCTGCCTATGGAAATCACCATCTCTCTGTGCACTGAACTGCTTGAAATGAAATGGGATTGACAGTTTGCTGGAAACTTGAAAAATCAGTATATTTGAAAAAAGAATTTTTTTAAATCGCCTAAACATACAAACAGTAAAAATAATGTAAATGAAGCAAAAACCGTGTTTGTACAGTTCTAACTAGCTTAAAAGTCAATATTTAGTATGTCCACCTTCATTCTTCAGCACAGCCTGAACTCTCTTGGGAAAAGTTCCTTTTAATTTCTTTAGTCTTCAAGAATAATTTCCCAGGTTTCATGAAGGACATTCAAAGCTCTCAATGTTGGCAAACTTTTCTTCCCATTCAAGCTCTGGAGAGGCCAAAATGGCTAATAGTGTGTTTGGAATCGCTGTTGTGCTTAAAAATGAAGCTGCTATCAATCAGACGCTTTCCAAGTAGTACTGCGTGATGGATCACAATCTGACATTTTTCTGCTTTCATGATTGAAGAAATGACTTTCAGATACTGTAACTTCTTTTTTTTGTTAACCACTTGTCCAATTTTCTCATTTCCTCATGCTAACATAAGCCAAATTTCCAATCTTTTAGATGTAAATTTGGTTCTTATTTGAGTTAGGGGCCTGTTTTTATCCTTCAATGATTCCTTTGTAGATATAAAGTGGCTTTACAAAAAAAAACAAAAAAACATTACTGAAATGTTTTTGTCGTTGAAAATGAGTGAAAAAGCAAACACTGTCCAAAGAAAAACTTGAGAAAGACCTTGGGAAAGTCCAGAGAACTTTTGATCAAAACCATTTTAAAGCATTCAAAGAAATCTGGAAGCAAAAAGAGTGGATGAAGAAATGGCATTAGACTTTTGCAGAGTACTGTATCTCAGTGAGAGCTTGTGATTAATATCTTAATATGAAAGAAGCTTTTTAATGTTTTATATGAAGTAGCGCTGCAGACAGTTCAATCTGTAATCTGGAAAGAGATAAATACTCAGTTAAATATGTTAAATATAAAGTTTTATCTATTATTTGAAAACTGACTAACAGTTTAAGTGTTACTGTAGGTGAAAGAGGAAAAAGTGCCTCTCATGTTTTCTGTATTCGGGTTACTATGCTCCTTGTGTTGGCAGTGGGTTGATACTCATACAGATATACTATCTGGATTTCCTCTGGTAGTTAACCAAATGATACGGTTGCTGTTTACGCTTGAAATCCCTGTTTACACCCCCTTTAGATATGATGAAGGTTCTCAAACACACACACAGAGGTGGAAAACACAAAATGGGTAATCCCTCTGTAAACTGAAACTAATTCATCAACTGACAAAACAATCCATTGAAATTATCCACAAAATGTAAATCTGCTTCAGTGAAAATTATATTAAAAAAAATATCACTATTGATAATCATAGACCATTCTCAATAACATATTCAAATTATTTTCAATTGAGATCCAGCTCTCTGAGACCATTTTATGGCAAAATAATATCTAAACTTTCCAGTAGTCATAGTCTTCCTGTTGCTTCTTGGTGAATAATTCTCAACAGGCAGTTCCAGGAACTGGGTTGCATAACTGGCCGATCAAAACACTTGAGTCAGCATTCATGCTTCTAGTTTTTGTTTTGCATCTCTTATCCTGTTGAGTACATAGCACTTGAAGTTGTAGTGTACTGAGTTTAATTAGTAACACAACGCAAGTACAGTATTGATACGATCGTTCTATTTCCCACAAAGGCACAAGCTGGGGTATTACTAGTATTTACAATTCATTCAACAGAAACAAGTTAGCAGAGAAGGATGTAAAAACATTACTGTCACACCAAAATTAGATTCATAATTTTAAGGTGATAAATCTGCTGTTTGGTTTTACATGTGGTTTTTCTTTTGCTTAGTTTTTTTTTTTTTAAGAAAAAGGCCATCCTCATAACTGAATCACAGATACAACTGACTCTGGATGAGAAACTTTCATTAATTATACTTACAAGGAACAAGGTATTTGAGGCCTCGGTAGGTCGTGTAATCCTTCGTAAGGCAGAACCATGGATTTATTATCTAAAACTACTCCATGTGTATTTAAAGCTTCATATATTAACTAATATCTTTACCAACCTCCAGGAAGACATTTAGATGCTTCTATGTTCAAAAAACAAATTCATTTTTATAACTAATTCTAAAGTGCAGTAACCAGCTTTACGATACTGCTTAGTGCACTCGCAAGATAGTTCTCAATGAATTAGAGTAAATGAAGCTAAATGTCAAAGAAAAAATGTATGTAGCCCTCCTTCTACACCAAAAAATATATACTTTACTAGTATTATTATTATTATTTTAGTAGCCACAAGGGGTTACCAGATGGTCACTGACTGATCATTATTCACCAAATGGTTTGAATGTGTGATTAAATTAGAAGTATGCCGTAATGTCTGTCGAGGCAGACATTACACCGAGACTGGGGGCATGAAAAGAGAGACGAGACTAGACTCTGAGACATGGAGACAAGAGTAACTAAACGCGGAACCACAGGGAATGCACAGAAACCAAGAGACTAGAAATTATAAATAATAATGAAAGCATTAATTAATAAAACACAAAACATTGGATCACCGACCCAGGACCATGACAACATCAACTCTCCTTTTATGCAACTTACTTTGTGTCTGCCAAACCCAAAGAAAACTTGTGATGCAAGAATATTCAGAGTAAGTCACATACTGCCCAGGGCTGCAGGACCATGACATAAGCTGCTTATACCTAAATGGCTAACCACCCCTGAGGAAGAACATTCCTACTTACACAGTTTTGCTTTATACCATTGCATTACTGTTGCCTGAAATCAATACCACCTGACTTATCACTTAAGTGACTATCATGGATCACATTTAGTGGGGTAGAAATTTTGTATCTTTCCAACTAACACATCTCTAGTGATCAATCAAGGTTTACTGAGCTAGCATTTTCACTGACTGATGAAACAACATAATTATGGCAAAGTCACCAGATCACCCCAAAATCTTGGATGAATTTGCTTACAGTGCTGTCTAAGAAACTTGGAAAGAAAAGCGCCTGGAATTCTTTAAGTTTCTTGACAACTGAGTGTTTTACTCAGTTTCTTGCAAGTTACTAATAATATCGTACTAATAATAAAGCTGATATTATCTTACAGTTCAAGGTCAGATATGATACTCAAAATAAAACAAGGTCTCACCATAAAGCAAATGAGATACTGGTCCTATGATCAATGATGAACCTTTTTTTTTCACTCCTTCCTTTATCTAATGCCAGCAATCATTGTCAAGTGTTCCTAATCATTTGCTTCTTTTGGCTCTTCACTGTTGATGGTTGTGTATTTTAGCTAATGCTAAAACATTACCAGATAATGAAGCTAAGTATAAAAATGATAACATGAAATATATTATTGAAATATATCAATTTCTCTTTTATCCTTCAGCTGGGATCTGTCCAAAATTGCCACGGCAAGTGCAAGTTGTAGAGACTATAGCAGTAGCCACCACAAATGTTTGAGTATATTGATTATAATGGTATCAGTGAGAAAGCAGCAAAAATGAGTAAGATGCATTCATTAACTTGCACAAATTAATTTTAAAGCCAGCTGATGCTCCAGAAGCTGCAGATGGTCTCTAGTTTGGTGGATTGTTCAGGCAAGTTTGCTTAATGTCAGGTCCGACTACTATCATGCATTATTAGCAGCTACAGTGATGCCAAAAATTTGCCTAGTGGCTTGTGTACACAAAGGATAGATTTGGAGCAAAAGCAAAGAAAGGAAGGAAGCAAGAATAATAACTGCACTATCATATATTTCTTGTTTAAACACGCAAATAAAGACATACAATTGACAATCAGATTTGAGTTGTTGGTTCACTGTATTGTTTCCTTCCCAAATACAACATTATCTTAATAATTGCCTTTTATTATGCTTTATCTTATCGTGGTTTCTGGGTCACCTTTTTTTGACCGGGAGTGTTTGACAAATATTACAGTTTGATAAAGTGTACACGTATGCAAGACAAAGTGTGATCAGGTAGACAAAAGTATTGAGACACTTTCATGGAAATACAGACTCAGTGACTGATACTAAGAACACAGTAGGTCTCTTCACAATACTTTGCTACTCTGTACTTTTGTATAAGTCCTTATTTTCATGTTTTGAAACAAGTACATTTTTGTCACACTTAAATGTTTGTCAAACACAGTTTAATGTTAGGCACAGATAGCCTGTGTACATACAAAATACAGTTTTTAAATGGTGATGTCATTTATTAAGGGGTGAAAGCTATCTAAACCTTCGTTGCCCTGTGTGAAAACAGAATTTTCCTTCTAAAATAAATAATTAGCTGTGCCACCCTTGGGAGTAAAAACTACAATTGAGCATCTGTGCTGACTGAAAGGGAATTTTTTGCATCGCCATGCAGGAATTTTTTCTCACTCTTCTCAAGCATGAATGGCGTTAAAGGTCATGTCAAAGCATCTCAATCTGATTTAAGCCCGGACTTTGATTGCGCCACTCCGCCGCAGATTATTATAGTTGCAATGGGGATATCAGCAATGAGTTTGACAAAGGTATCGAGACACGGGTCAGTGACTTTTATTAAGAGTCCATTAGGTCTTGTTGTAAAGAAGTCTTCTTCCGCATTATGTAGTTTTTCTGGGTCATCAAAGATTAGAGAAATCCTTATTTCACGTTAAGCACGACTCAGAAGTAATTTACCTCATTCTGTCTGCCTCAGTCCGCTTAAAAGCACAGCACAGTGTAGTATGCTAACCCGAATAAAAAGAGAGACACTGTGCTTACATGTGAACTGTATAACTAAAATTATTTTTCTGCATCAAGCCACTGTTACTTGTGTTACGTGTGATGTTACTGAGAAAAACTTGTTGAAGGTAACACATTAAGAAAAAGAGTTCCTCATAATTCTGCTAATTATTAGCTCTCTGATCAGAGCTGATGTAAGTTAAAGATTTTTCTGCGCTGCAGTGTCTATCTGCTTTAACAAATCACTTCTATCTGAAGATGACTTGTGTGTCCAAGCCCAGTGAATAACAAGTTTACTTGGGACTCAGTAAATTAACTCTACCTGAAATACAGTAAAGACGGTTTATGTTAGAACTTTATCTGCTGTATGGTGACTTTGATTTGCTAGTTATTGGATGGATTATGATGAATGTGGTCCAGATACTCATGTTCCCCTCAGAATGATTTGTAAAACTACAGCAAACTTTTTTTATACATCATCAATTTTTCACTTTAGCTTAGTTAATGATGAGATAACTGTAGATAGATAAGCTATAGATATAAGCCTATGTTTGCTCATGACCTCTTTTTACAAAATCAGGTCAGCAAGCAAAACTGGCACACAGATATATCTCCAGCCCCAACCACACCTTACACACAATATTCAAACCTATAGCCACAAAACTTGGATTACACGTCATGTTATCTAGCAACCACCCGATTAAAATCAGACCAAACACTGCAGCATCAAACATACCAGTTGCATGTCAGATGGGCCAGGTGGATTTTTAGCTTATTTTGTACCACTGCTTTTTTCCTCTCTTCAAATACAACATCAATTCAAGTGCACCTCATGAATTTAACACTTTGCGTTTTTACCGCTTCTGGTTTGGCATTTTTGTTGCCTTTTAATTTTAACCATAATGGTTAAAGTATATACGCACTTGTAATTTGTGCTTTCAACAATTAAAATTCATTTTAGGCATTCACGACTAATTTTCTGATTAACTATGTTAATCCTGCAACATTACAAAATAACCACATTAACAGTGCAATAATTTAAAATACAGTAAAATAAAATGGAAAAATAAAATACTATAAATGAATACATGCTGCAAATACTGTACATACAAATGCAGTAAAAAAAATTACTGCAAATTAGATTACAGTAAATAACCATTAATTAAATTTACAATAACTACTGTAAGCCTTCAGTTAATCCAAAATGCTGCAGCAAGAGTACTGACAGGGACTAGAAGAGAGAGCATATTTCTCCTATATTGGCTTCCCTTCATTGGCTCCCATACACAATAAAGTGCCTTGAGGCAACTGTTGTGATTTGGCACTGTATAAATCGTGTCCTTTAAAAAAAATGTTTCTGTAACTTTAATTACTGTGAATGTAATTACAGCCGGACAATTTTTTTCTATGTATAGTACTAGTATTAACTTGTTGGTAGAAACTGACTAGCATTCAGTAGTAGAATTTACAGCAACCTATTAGGTTCACACAAGGCATAGTAACACAGCTATATAGTGCATTCTTTCTGCTTCTAGTTTAACATTAACTCAGTTTTACTGCGAAACTAGTTATGAATTTCTAACCCTGCGGGAACTACTGTGGTACGCGTCACTGGTGTTAAAACTGTAATAATGTGTGTCAGCTGCGGCTATAAAAATGTGACACAGAAAACTGGAAATGGAAAAAAATAACATCAAGTCAAATATAATAATCTGTGCAGATTCTTTTTATTCCTCTGTCTCTCCCACTCTGTGTACACACACGCTTTATGTATGCTAACGCTTACATACAAATCTTTTAGAAAGCATGCGGTCCTGTGTGGTCACTTATCAACTGCATAACAAGGCCTGTCCTGGCCACTCATTATTTATTAACAGCAATAAAACAGGCACACCTAGAGCTACCAGGGGCAAAAGGTTAAACCATGAAAACACTCTTCATTTGAAAAAGCACACAAACGAGTGCCAACACACCCAGGCGATAAATGAGGCCGATGCACAGGACTCACCTGATTGGCTTAGTTTGGCGAGTGATGTCATCCCCTAGGTGGGTCACACCAGTTTATAATAAAGAGGTACACAGATAAGGGTCAACGGCTGCTCAAGAACGGACAAATACGTGGTGCAGAAAGTCCCTGGAGGAAGTACACTGAGTGGATTCAGCAGGAACTACAGTGGCTACAGCTTCAGAAAAGGGCGTACCTTTTGGAGAGAGGTGCAGACAAGAGGAAATTAAAGGACCAAATAACAAAGGCTTGAGATAGTCACTGAAGCAAACACAAGGAAACCACCATGGCATCTTTTGGACTTGAGCTGGCCGGCATCACCCTGGCAGTGTTGGGGTGGGCTCTCACTGTGACCAGCTGTGCCCTTCCAATGTGGAGGGTCTCTGCCTTTATTGGCGCCAACATCGTCACTGCTCAGGTGTACTGGGAGGGTCTGTGGATGAGCTGTGTGGTCCAGAGCACGGGCCAGATGCAATGTAAAATCTACGACTCGATGCTGGCTTTACCTCAGGACCTCCAGGCTGCCAGGGCACTCACAGTTGTTGCCATCCTAGTGGGGTTGATTGCTCTCCTCATTGCCATGGTGGGAGCCAAGTGCACCAACTGCATCGAGGAGGATGGGGTTAAAGCCAAGGTGATGATCTCTTCTGGAGTGGCGTTCATCATAGCAGGTCTGGCTCAACTAGTGCCTGTTTCCTGGTCAGCAAACACCATTGTCGTCGAGTTCTACAGTCCAATCGTCCCTGCTGGGCAGAAGATGGAGATCGGGGCATCACTGTATGTGGGATGGGCTGCCTCAGCCCTGCTGGTCACTGGGGGAGCTATCCTCTGCTGCAGTTGCCCTCCAAAGGAAGACAAACCACTGAAGTATAACATACAGCCCCAGAGTCGTGCAGCGTACTCAGCCGCTCCGATGTCGGCAGCTCAAAGCTCCTATACTAGAAGGGACTATGTGTGAGTGGAAAAGGACAAAAACTAAAGAGGATTTGAGGGGATTGCATGCTATTTTTATAAAAATGTAGTTAAACAGATACAAATGTTATGGTGTACGGAAATCTATCGATATTTAGGATGACAAGAATGTCTATATAGTCTTGACACTGAATTTGCAGTTTCTTTAGGACAATGTTTACATATTCTCTATATTTAGTCTAACTGAGCAGATTGAAATTGTGATCATGATCAGTTATGGCAAACGATGTGATTCTTTGTCACAGCACTGTGAAGAAACATTTGCAGAGAAAAAAATATTATATATATTTATTCATAATATAACATTCATAGCATTAGTGTCTGTTGTGGACGGTCGTTATTCTAATGATCAATGTACTGATGACTTTGTATATACAAACTATCATAGATTCAAAGCAGACAGACACCGTAACTGGAATAAGTTTCATGTGATGACTTTTTGGACGTTCGTACAAAACAGACATGCTGAGTCACAGATGTGAAACAGCATGCAGCTGAGCAAAGTGGAGCTCACCCTCGGCTTCAAACGAAGGTCAAAAGGGTGGCAAATGTATGATTTATTAGAATGATACGTAAGTAATTTTATTTGTTCATTCTTCCGTATTTTATCATTTGATGTTTCTGTATTCCTACCGTTTTTAAATCTGACAAACTTTCATGTATTGTACTTTACTTAATGTCCTTCATTTCTACGTATTCACCTTTGTGTGTTTGACAAAAAAATCTTAATATTATCTGATTTTTGATACAACTTTTATAATGCATTTGACTCCATAAATACAAATATTTTATTTTGGAATCTGACTTGATTAAAATACTTTAGGTTAATAAAGTAATTACAAGTAACTACTGGTTTAACATTGATTGACTGTTTAATGTTCTACAAGAGTGCATGTAAACAGGTTTCTAAATTCTGTAGAAAGAAGAAGAAACTAAGAGTAATACGTAATCCACTGGACAACATTTTAACAACATTTTTTTAAGTAAAGCACAACAGGTCACATAAATAAATGTACCAAGTTCATTACACATTCATCAGAGTCTCTTCTGAAACTCACGCATGAAATCTGATGTCATTTGGGAAAATGTCCCTTCTGTTTACTGTCTGATTCAGTGCCTTCACAGATACCAACTTTTTCCTGGTTTGAATAGTCAAATTATCCTGACCTTTAGCATGTGAGCAGCCACCCTGTGCTGCGCCATTACAGCACATGACTGACTCCGCTCATCAGTACACTGAGTAAACTTTCAACAACCAGGAAAGGCTTTTATTGGAACTACTGAAACTCCTTGGTAATGAGACATAAAGGCCATAGATAAAGAAATCTATTCCCATTAATAAGTATTAAAGAAAATACAGACGTTAATCTGAATCTGCAAACTTGTGAGGAGAGTAAATGTTCATCTAAGGTGTAATGCAGTAATAGAAACACCATCAGCATGTATTCTCCTATTTGTTTGGTGGAGATCTTTATCTTAAATTACTGGGGGGGAAACAGCTGCTGCTGCTGCTTATGCTAATGCGTTTGTTTTTGGTAACACAGGTGTTAGCTGTTGTAATAGCAGTTGTCATTCATGAAAGGATGATGTAATACATAAACATCTGATCCCGATGTTCATGATGAAACTGCAAACAGGCTCCCTTATTTTTTCCAGTCTTGTTTTTATATGTTTGAGCCCTATTTTGGTTTATGACAGCACATTGTTGACATGCAGTTGTGTGTACAGCAGAAACGTTAAGTCACTAAGCTTGTTATCGTGAGCTGTGCATTTGAAAGAAACGTTTTAGTTTCCATAACCAGCAGAAATTATTATGTGAACTGTGTTTTACATATGTAATAAAATCTCTCTTTTTACAGGTTATTAGAAAATCATTACCAAAAATTTTAAAATTCTTAAAAAAATATAATGAGTCTACTTCCCTAACATGCATTAAAACCCATATAGATCACATTACAGCACATAGTTCCACTCAAAAGTTTGGGGTCAGCTAAAAGTTCAATCATAGGGGGGTTCATTTCATTATCTTTCTTTTTTTTTTTTTAAATAATACTTTTTCAGAACTCATTCTATAAATTGTTTGCTGAATTACAAAGTGATAGGGAGCTTTTGTAGCTCACTTTTTCTTGGGTGGACATGTGTGTGTTTCAGGGAAATGATTGGTCAGAGTCTAACCGATACTGAGAAGGTCACGCTCTCTCTGTATGCTTAGGGTGTCAGACAACAGCACTGTTATGTTTTCTCTCTCTTCATATTTGTTCTTGATGCAGTTATTCCGGTTCTCAGAAGAGCTCTGGGATTGTTTTCCAGACACTAAATCCTGACTGTCGTTAAAAGTCTGAATGAATGAAACCAAAATAATTACCTGAGGGTTATTTTTCACCATGGTTAAGTTTCTGATTCACAACAAAGCTTTTGAAGTAGCCTGAGGTCAAAGGATTTTTTTTTTTGCCCCGTAATGTTAATCACTTAATGCAAACTAGCATTTACAGTTAGCCAGTAACTTTTTTATGCTCTTTTTTTTTCATTCATTCATATGCAGTGAATTAGAAGGTCAAGTGCCTCGTTTTGGTGTCTTCTTCATTATTACTTTGTACAGTCACAGTTTAATCACACACATCAAGTCAAGTCAAGAGGCTTTATTGTCATTCCAGCCATGTGCAGCCGTACAATACACAGTGAAACGAGACAACGTTCCTACACGACCATGGTGCTACATATAACATATAAAAGACAATCAACACAGGAGTAGATTAAGTGCAAGTGTGCCAAAATTGCAACAAAACAGAAAAAAAGAAAACAAAGGCAGTGTAACATCAGACAGAACAGAACGATGCAGACACAAGATAGTGCTATAGAAATGTGCAACAACGACAGTGGTTTGTACAAAATACTGAGCATTTTGCAACAGTAACTTGATGTATGAAGTGTGATGTGTTTGTGGATAAGATTGTGCAGATAAGTGCTTGGTAGGGACGTGTATGAAGGGATGTGTGAGTCCACCCACGTGATGGTGAAATCGGTTCCTGGGAGAAAACAGGTGAAATGTTTTACATAGTTCTTGGAATTTAAGAGAGAACTACCTTTGCCCATCCCCCACAAACCACAGCCACACCTTGCCTCCATCACATCACTGCTCTCTTGCTCTGCCTCAAGCTCCCCTCCTCCACTGTATGTTCACATGTGTGTATTTGTTCTGTGTGTATGTGAAGACAGCCTCTCGCTGACATCAACACCAGAGGACTCCTCCTTGTTCTCTCGAGGTATAAAGATATCTTGTTTCTGTAGCAGCATCCTAAAGCTACGCCACACCCTCATACAGCTGCTCACACTTCAACAAGCACCTGACAGTAAAGCAGAATCCTTTTCACCAAAGACTCACCCGAGGGACTCAGTTTGTTGGACACCGTGGACTCACTTTTTGGATTTTGTTCTGTCACCACACACGAGAGCGAACATGTCGATGGGTATGGAGATCGTGGGCATTGCCTTTGGAGTCATTGGTTTTCTTATAGCCATATTAACATGTGCCCTACCAATGTGGAAGGTGAGTGCATTTGTCGGAGCTAACATTGTCACTGCTCAGATCATCCAAGAGGGTTTGTGGATGAGCTGTGTTGTCCAGAGCACAGGTCAAATGCAGTGCAAGGTCTACGACTCGCTGCTGGCCTTGTCTCCAGAACTGCAGGCGTCCAGAGCAATGATGGTTATTGCCATTATACTCGGAGTGCTGGGTATCATGATCTCCATAGTCGGCGCCAAGTGCACCAACTGCATTGAAGAGGAAGGAAGCAAAGCCAAAGTGATGATCATTGCTGGAGTCTTCTTCATCCTCAGTGGCCTCTTGGTTCTCATCCCTGTTTCTTGGACTGCCCAAGTTATCATCACTGATTTTTACAACCCTCTTGTGATCAGCGCTCAAAGGAGGGAGATAGGGGCGTCACTCTACATAGGCTGGGCTGCAGCCGGAGTGTTCCTGATCGGAGGGGCGATGTTGTGCACTAGCTGCCCACCGAAAGAAAAGAAATATCTGCCACCCAGGATGGGGTACTCGGCCCCACGCAGCATTAGTGCAGGTGGAGGATATGACAAGAAAGACTACGTCTGAATTAATGCTGAAGGATGAAAGGAAAATTATTTTTGTGTGTGAGTTTTTGTCTGTATGCATGTTACTTTTTTTTACCGGAAACCACAGCGTGAATCCGACTGAAAGACTCCGAGATGAAGATGCTGTAGAAATATTAATCTTCTGCTTTGCTTTTAGCTGATATGTTTATTCACATCCTTTTGTTTTGCTTAAAAAAATAGACTTAGATTTTTCAGTGCTTGAACATGGGAGCTTAAACAAATAACTTATTTCTTTTAAGATTTTTAACTGGGAAAATATTTCTACTAAATTCTTGGCATTATGTGAACTTGAAAACACCTGTGTGTCGTCCTCTCATTAGCTCTTGGCTGGTTGCGTGGTGTTGTGTTTCACTGAAACCTGCTGTTAAAATGTGATCTGTCATTTCACTGACAATGACCAGGAAGAGTCAGCTCTCATTTTACATGCATTTGGTTGGTGTGATTGTTCAGTGTGTTCGTGTGTGCGTGTGTTTTGCATGACCTGTAATATTTGCTTAAGAGAGTTTCTGCTGAGACTGAAACTACAGATAGATCCAATACTGCCCCAGGTGAAACTTTGTCTTCCTTTTCACAGTTTCACTGTGTGTGCAAATAGAAAAGAGTTTTTCATGTAAGGATAACTTTATTTCAAATGTCTGTATATTCATGTGTTTAAAATTTATTTCAAAATGTTCAAATATTCAAATATGTTCTACACTATGCTCCTTTCTTTTATTTTTTTATTTTCTGGAAGTTGACAATGAGCGTTAGTCACAATTTTTTCTCAATGATTTTTTAAAGTTTTTGAATAGATTATAACCCATGTCTGGTCCATTTTTTTTGTTAAGCATATAACCAAGGACCTCTTTAGTGTATATTTATGTGTCCGTGATGCTCCAAGGATCCCATGTTTAGACCCTTTTAAAAAGTATGTAACCAAGATCCTCTTAGTATATTTAAGTTTGTAACACCACAGCAGTTTGCAAAGTACATATGTGTTTGTATTTCACAGATACTGGTTGGTTTTCTTTGTGTATTTGCTTGGTTGGTTTGTGCAGTTCGTGTGTGTGTGTGTGTGTGTGTGTGTGTGTGTGTGTGTGTGTGTGTGTGTGTGTGTGTGTGTGTGTGTGTAAGTTTATAATTTCTTCATTTCTTAAGTGAGTGAAATTGTTCAAATATGTGTCTATGCTTAATTTGCTGTTCTATATTGCCATTGTAAATTCAAATGTGTTGAAAATTAACAAAATAATAGTAATACTACTGCTAATAATAATAGTTTTAATAAAATTCTTCTTAGCTAAAGCAACAACCTTGACTCCTTTATTTAAAAAAATATATATATATATACATAGGTGTGTGTATATATATATATATATATATATATATATATATATATATATATATATATATATAAAAATTCCCCACTCACCCCTGCGGGCGGTCAATCCTTCAAGCTCGAGTCCTCTACCAGAGGCCTGGGAGCTTGAGGGTCCTGGGCAGTATCTTAGCTGTTCTCAGGACTGCGCTCTTCTGGACAGAGATCTCTGCTGTTGTTCCTGGGATCTGCTGGAGCCACTCGCCTAGCTTGGGAGTCACTGCACCTAGTGCTCCGATTACCACTGGGACCACCGCCACCTTCACCCTCCACATCTTCTCGAGCTCTTCTCTGAGCCCTTGGTATTTCTCGAGCTGCTCGTGTTCCTTCTTACTAATGTTGCTGTCATTCGGAACCGCTACATCAATCACTGCGGCCGTCTTCTCATGTTTGTCTATCACCACTATGTTCGGTTGGTAAGCCACCACCATTTTGTCCGTCTGTCTTAGCTCGGTCATTCTGGTTGCAGCTTTCCTAGCGGCCTCTTCATGGTTCCCATTCGCCTGTGGGATCCCCAGGTACTTGTAACTGTCCTCTATGTCTGCAATGTTGCCTTCTGGTAGTTTGATCCCCTCCGTTCTGACTACTTTCCCTCTCTTTGTTACCATCCGACTACACTTCTCCAGCCCGAACGACATTCCGATGTCATTGCTGTATAGCCTGGTAGTGTGGATCAGTGAATCGATGTCTCGTTCACTCTTGGCATACAGCTTGATGTCATCCATGTACAGGAGGTGGCTGACAACTGCTCCATTCCGTAGTCGGTATCCGTAGCCAGTCTTGTCAATTATCTCACTGAGGGGGTTCAGGCCTATGCAGAACAGCAGTGGGGACAGAGCATCTCCTTGGTAGATCCCGCACTTGATGGTGACTTGTGCTATGGGCTTGAGGTTGGCCTCCACTGTTGTCCACCACATCCCCATTGAGTTCCTGATGAAGGCTCTCAGGGTCCTGTTGATCTTATATAGTTCTAGGCATTCCAGGAACCAGGTGTGGGGCATTGAGTCATAGGCCTTCTTGTAATCAATCCAGGCCGTGCACAGGTTGGTCAGTCTGGTCCTGCAGTCTCGGCTGACTGCTTGGTCTGCCAGTAGATGGTTTGCGCCTCTGGTATTCTTGCCCATCCCTTTCTGTGCCCCGCTCAAGTTCAAGTTCAAGTTCAAATTTTATTTGCCACATGCAGTGACAGGTTGCCCTGCAGTGGAATGAACCCGCTCCCCGACCTTACACACACAACACAGACATCACATGGGGATACAAGTCAGAGAACGGCTGCATTACAGAAAAACCACTGAAATGTACACTACAATGGGAATGTACAAGAGGAAAAAAAGAGACTTCTACTCATGCTGGGCTATAGGAGGACAGCATGAGAACAGGAAACAAAAAAAACTCCTCTGCACAGAAAGCACATAAATGTCCAAAGTACAACATTATAGAGCACGTGACCAGCAACAGGGTTGGGTAGGGGATGAGGAGTAATCCCAGGCAACACAGCAGCCATCCTGCCACTGCGCCGTCTCTCCAGCGCGGGTCCAGACCCACCTCGTGTTCCCAGGAGGCAACAAGCATCGAAGGCGTTGGAAGGGGAGGGGGGATGAGTGAATGCTTATCAGTGTAAGTGTGTGTGTGTGTGTGTGTGTGTGTGTGTGTGTGTGTGTGTGTGTGTGTGTGTGTGTGTCCAGAGTTCAGCTGAGACAGTGTCCTTCGCCCTACCAGGCTAAGTAAACAGTCTTCCAGCCAACCCAGGTGGCCTTGCATAGAGTGGGAAGAACGGTCAAAAACACAGTCGTTATCAGGGTGTTGTTGTTCGGCTCCAGCCTTGAGCCCACAGCTTGCGCCGAAGGGATAGCCGCAATAAAATGGTAATTTTTCTTTTGTGCGAAAAACTCATGAGAATTTCAAAGCTGCTCTTTAACACGCCAACACCAACACTGGTCTCTCAATCTCCCGTTGGAGAGCCGCGAGTGTTGTCATTCTTGTGCTCAGAGAGCCGATTCTGAGAACTCCCGACTGCAGTGAGCTGCTCCACGATGTAATCCAACTTTCTCTCAGAGATGTTATTCTGAGTGGACTTCTCCTTGATGTAGTCCAATGTACGCTCAGAGGTCTTATTCTGAGTATTCACGGCAGCCGTAAGCTTCTCCAAGATCTAACCATGCTGCACTCAGTGAGCCCATTCTGAGAAGTCGCGCCTCGTCCCATCGTTTCAATCCCAGCGGGCAGCCTTGGGGGGGGTTTGAACAGCTGGTTCCACTTTCTTAATTCTCCGATAAGCCAGGGCCAAGCCAGCTCCAATCAGCAAGAACCCTGTTATCATGGTTCCGAATAGTTCCGACAATATCTTCAGCGTCCTCGATCGACAGACCCGCCAGGCACACAATCCTCCATTTCTGCCACCCGTCCATCATGTATCCGGCAGGGAAAGTACCTCCAGGACACTCAGGCTCACCCGAGCCCAGACGTCTCATTGAGAAGAGGGTGTCAATAGCATTCAGGGACCAGTTGATCAAATCCATAATTCTGTTTAGGTTTTAGAGAACAGACTGTGAGAGAGTGTTCCAGGGAAAGTAATACACACGAGACAAGACAAAGACACAAGAGGCTAAGCAGGGAAGATAAGGGGAAGGAGGAGAGGAGAAAAGTGTGACCGCCTTCGCCGAGAGCCAAACGAGAAATTTTTTTTTAAAAACTCTCATGTATTGACCCATGTGCCTGTTTATCTTAGCCGCTATGATGCCTGACAGGAGCTTCCACGTGGTGCTGAGGCAGGTTATTGGTCGGTAGTTGGAGGGGACCGGTCCCTTCTGCGGGTCCTTGAGGATCACAACTGTCCGGCCTTCGGTTAGCCATTCCGGGTGTCTCTCGTCAACTAGCAGCTGGTTCATTTGTGCTGCCAGGTGCTCGTGGATATATATATATATATATATATATATATATATATATATATATATATGTGTGTAGACAGACAGATAGATAGATAGATAGATAGATAGATAGATAGATAGATAGATAGATAGATAGATAGATAGATAGATAGATAGATAGATAGATAGATAGATAGATAGATAGATAGATAGATAGATAGATAGATAGATAGATAGATAGATAGATAGATAGATAGATAGATAGATAGATAGATATCACAAAGCATGTGTCACCAAAGCAAACGATGGCTGAAGATCAGGTTTGGCTTCCATTCGGTTACTTTTTGTTTAGCCAGCAGCTGTGTTGGATCTCTCTTTTGGTTTATTGGGAGACCTTTGTAACACTTGGGTGTGGCAGGGTGCAGAGAGGAACAGAAAGAGAGAATAAAACACAGGCACCTGGCCTGTAATCTTTACACAGTAGGATATTGGCGCTAAGCCTGGTTTTAACTTTTATTTATTTAAAGTAGAACACTGTGATTAGCAGTGGCTGTTCATTCTGTGTAGCTTGAAAGAATACACAAAATAAAGTTTTTTACTGAATGTGTCAGTGCAATCAGTGCAATTTCAGCGTTTCTTCGCATTTTAATTTCACATATTGTTTTTCTTTTGTTCAGCGTCAGTAAATGCTGGAGGGTCATTTTTGAGCATCACATCTTTGAATCACTAAGTCATGTTCCATAGTTTTTACACATTCTACATCTGAAATAAAAGGAACAAACGTACTTTAACAGTTAACAGTTATCAAGTTTTTACTCACAAGCCACACACATGTTCTTTATACTGGTCCATTAATCTTAAAGGATATGAGCTGGGTCAATGACTGGATTTTTCAGAAGAAAAAAGAAGAAGGAGAAAAGAGGAGAAAAAATATCTGCAACAATTTTGCTAATAAGTGGTAATCTTTTTTTTTTTAAACAAGATAATAAATCAACATTCCAATTTCAGTATCAAAATCCAGGCTTAAAAAAGAAAACATCTGACTGTGATTAAAACCAGTTTACCTTATATTTTCAGCTCTTATGAATGAATGCTTATTCTTATTAACTGCTTTACACAGACTACAATCCCTTGTGTCAGAGAATTGTCGTTTTTTTCCCCCCAAAGATGTTTCACTAATTATCTGATAACAATCAATGTAAGAATGTCATTTATTAGGCAAGTAGAAGCATCTCATCAGAATTAGTGCATGCTAATCATGTGAAATCTCTTTCATTTGCTCTATATTAGGGCTTAAAGTTCGGCAATATTTGTGGTCTGGATGTTTGCCCCCTTCATCTATCTACATAGCACAGAACCCCATGTTGGCTCTCAAAATTCAACAATGCAGAAGTGTTCTCAAACCACTCCTACCTCTGACACAACTTTGTAGGAACAGAGGTCTGCTGCGCTTCAATTTTGTTAGATCTAATCGCTAAATTGAATCTGACAGGTTGTCACTTTTTAGACCGTTTTAAATGCAATCTGTGGACTATAATTTTATTTCTATGTTAACTAGCACAAATTGGCAGGTGTTAGTGTCTGTGGAAAGCAGTCCACAGCTTCCACTTCTCATTCAGTCTTTTTTTCACTCAGAGATATCATAGGGCGCTGTGCTGGCTGATGCCTTATGACCATCCTTGCATACACAAATGGTGACTTCAGGCATTAAAAAATCCCACATAGCCTATGATGCTAAATCCAGGCCTTTGCACTTTTTTCTATTCAATCTATTTATCTATTTATCCATCGATTTCCACACGTAAAGAGAGCTTTAAAAACAAGTGGATTGAAAGTTGTTGTTTTTCACATGTAGGTTTGTTTCTTTTTTAAGATAATACCTAAACCTATTTTATATACTCTAAAGGTTTAATGTATAAAAAATGAGAAATAAGAAATAGAGAAGTATGACAGGGCAAAAAACAAAACAGAAGAGAGAGAAGATGGAGTCATTCAATATTGTGACAACAAATACAAAGAGGATGTGCCATTGTTTTTTCCGTCACCTAATATCACTGCTTACATAATTGAATGTCAGGTTCCCTTTACAGCAGAGACACATGAAACTGACAAGTAGTTAATTTCTTACAAACAGAACAATAATCACAAGGTCCAACTCAAACACACTCTAGGAAACACAGGCTCAGGTTATCGCTGATTTCTTTAACCTCTTATTAGATGGAATGTAAAGTTGCATGAAGCAGATAAAGTATAATCTGCATCTATAATTGTGTCCCAGAGATGAAGGCAAGATCTTGACCCAAGTCCCCACCCTTATCAAATGTTCTAGTTGAGCTTTTGCTGTCTATTGAATGTTTTGCTGCTCGAATGAGAGAGACTTTGATCCTAGATGTTGACAGCAATGAGTGATTGTGCGGATGTTATATATTACCATTCCTTTCCTCTCCAAAGCCATCAAGATAGTTCCCTTATCTGGATTTTAACTTTTATGACTTTGGGAGTTAATAAACCTTTTATATTTGTCGTGCATCCTGTGAATCATTGTAGTAAAAGACTAAAATAGCAACTTATTTCATGGTTTTTTGTTAGTGTTGATTTTTTGTAACCTCTTGTCTTGTTTTCATACCCTTCCACCTTGTATCTTATCTATGTCAAGTTTACATGCATTTGTCTCTGCTTTTAGTCAATCGCTTCCTCTCTTATTTTTGTGCTCACTTGTCTTTTCATATTTCTTGTTTATAGTTTCTCCAGTTTCTCAATACAAACCTGTTCTCGGTTCTTCGAAATAGCTCTTAGTATGTCCACCTATCCATTTTCTTACAGGCCAGATAGTTCACTGCACTGCCCTCTTATGATCTCATCTTGTATGTGCTGTCGTCCACCTTGCCTCAGTTTTTGTAAACCTGCACTTTATGTTCTTTGTTTGCTCACGAGTCAGTTCGCCTTTTACTTTTTGGACTTTGAATTTCTTGGACTGCTTCAACAGCTTTTGAGTCAACTCCTATCTGTTTTGTGTCCTGCATTTGGGTTCCTGACAGGTTTGTTTGGCGTTAAGTGTAACATTAAGTTCCATAAAAGACATTATAGGTTGCTTCACATCAGCAATGTGTCACAGAATTTCTTAGCAGGTTTGTTTCCCTGCGCTAAAGCCCCATCCTGCAATTTTAAACATTTTAAAGGTTGCTCTGTGACCTAGACAGCACACCTCACTGATGCGTTTGATGAAATTCAGCTTATGGAAACCAGCTAAAAAGTCTGCCAGGAGCTAAATGTTCAACTATTTCTATTTTATTACCTTTTTGTCAATAAAACACTTGCCGAATGTAATATCACAATTTAAGCAGTAAGAGAACTATTGTTTCAACTAATAACTCTTTAGAATATTAGTTCTTTAGGTTTTCTGCTCCGGGATCGGAAAATAGAAAACACATTGTGCCATGTGGGAAGTGAAGTGACATGCTTGTCGAAGATTAAAATCATTCATTTGGTTATCAAAGTAGGGAAGTACTCTTACATTTACTTCCATCACAAGACTGAATGTTTCCATTTCATCGTTTCTGTGACAGCTGAAAAAGTAGAACAAAGAAATGTCACTAGTTATATAACCTTTATGTGTTTATGTGCAGGAACTATGAAGAAAGAAGTTGAGAATAAAGGAAAATGCTTTAACTATTCATTTAGTAATTATTACCCTAAGTTTTCTTGTTTTCCATTTTTTCTGTGTGAAAACACAGTGTCATGACAATAGTGAAAAGATGCACGTCTGCCACTTCCCTTTTCTTCTCTCCCTCAGGGTGCACCACATGCTCTCCCAGGGCCTCGCTCTCACACCATCACTACGGCGACAGCTGGCGGCATGCTTTATCCCACAAGACACAGCTCCCATAGCAATCAATGTTTATAGATGCGGCCAGGCTCTAAGAGCTCTTGTGGTTTGTTTTTGTGTTCCTGAACATGATGTAGACGCATAAAGACAAAACCTAACTTCACTAATGAAAAACTAAACCAGATTGAGAAAGAAGGACACGACAAAGACAATATGACACAAATCAAAGACTCAAACCAAAGATCCAATAACTTTCAGAACTAAAAAACCCACAAACTGCTTTTTTGGCTCTGGCGAAAACATCCTTACGATCCATTCCATTGACTATCACAACAATATAAAGTCACACATGATTTTGGAGCAGTCTGCTGAGAGACATGTCCAGAAACAAGAAAGTCACCTCTTTGATCTCTACAGATTTACTTGTCTTCAGTAAATATTCCTCCTAAGACAATGTAACTCAACAATAAAGGATTTGCACTCACAGATTGGATTTTAAGCAATTCTTCAAGAAAATCATTAAGTTGGCGATAAGCCACTGTAGCCCAAAGTATGAACTCTGGCGTCACCTAGTGGCTTAACGACGCAATGTGTGTTTGCATTAGTGTTTTGCTTTTCTGTAATTTAATGTTTTTTCAATTTTATTTCTGGTCAACCTGTTGTGGTGAAGAGAGAGTTGAATGTAAAAGCGAAGCTCTCAATTTACCAGTCGATCTACGTCCTTACCCTCTCCTATGGTCATGAGCTGTGGAGAGTGACTGAAAGAACGAGACTGCGGATACAAGCGGCAGAAATGGGCTTCCTCCGAAGTGTGGCTTGCATCTCCCTTAGAGATAGGATAAGAAGCTTAGCCGTCCGGGAGGGGCTCAGAGTAGAGATGCTGCTCCTCTACATCGAAAGAAGCCAGGTGGTTCGGGCATCTGACAAGGATGCCCCCTGGCGCCTCGTGGGTGAGGTGTTCCGGGCATGTCCCACCAGTTGGAGGCCCCGGGGCAGACCCAGGACACACTAGAGGAGATGGCTGGGGAGAGGGAGGTCTGGGCTTTATTCCCTGGCTTTTAACTCTGTGGGTAACTGACATTTTTATTTTATTTTTTTATTTTTATTTTTATTTTTATTTTTATTTTTTTTATTGTTTTTTAACTTTATTGCTATGTCTATTACTATGTGCATATTAGTATTGTACAGCACTTTGGTCTACCAGGTGTGTTTTTAAAGTGCTATATAAATAAATAAATGATGATGATGATGATGATGATGGGCTTCTCTGCTTAGGCTGCTGCCCCCGCGACCTGGCCCCAGACAGGCGGAAGAGGATGGATGGATGGATTTTCTGAAATATAATGTTTGTTCCAGAAACTTTCCAACGTTCTGTTTTACAAAAAAAAAATCTGGAAAAAAAAAAAGTAAAGCCCATTATTCTTGTATTTAGATTATTTTATCGGATTCCACTGGACTTTCTGGACTTTGGTTTTGCACAACACTGGTCACTATATTCTTCATTTCCGGTTAATACTTGTACAGCTGCTGTTATTGTGTATATATTTATTTATATTTAGATTTCTTCATACATTCTTATATAGTTCTATATTGTGTATTGTGTATTTTGTTGTACAGTTATTTTATTTTCAACTTTAATTTATATATTTATCTTTATCTTATTCTTCCCAGTTAAATTTACCCTTCATTCTAATTTGTGTTGTACAGTTATTTCATTTTTAACCTTAATTTATATTCTATTCCTTCCTAGTTAAATTTACCCTTTTTAATTTTTCATATTTATTTCCTATCTTATTCATAGCCTTTTCCTTTTTTGTTTTCTTTAGGTCACGAGCAGTTGTCCAAGCATTTCACTACATATCGTACTGTGTATGACTGTGTACGTGACAAATAAAATTTGAATTTGAATTTGAATTTTTCCTGAACGTGAAAAAATATTTTAGGACACTTGATTATTTTCTGACTTCTCAGAAGTCAGAAGTTCAATGGGCTGAAATTTGTGTAAAAAAAGTGAAATCGGTTTATTTGCCTGATAAATAACAATATAATTTTTGATTTTCAGATGGTTTAGTAAATTTGTTAAGCATTGTATATACATACAGTCACCTGTAGGTATATATGTACCTACTTTTCGACCTGGGTCGAAACAAACCCCCCGAAAATACTGTACATGGTAGAATGTGAAAAGTAACTAAATAGCGCTTCTCATGCTGGTAGCCTGATAGTCTAATTTCAGGGGAAAGAACCGCCTCCTGCGTCATTACGCACAGCACAGCCAGGCCCTCTCCCTGTAGTTTCAACCTCCGGCCGCTCTGTGCATGCCCGCTCATCAGCTGTCACTGTGGCCGTGTGGAGACGCACATGCTGTTTTTCTACTACCTGGTAACGGAGCATATGCTGCCATGAGTGCTTTGTGTCGCCTGCTTCAGAGAGGACTGCTGAGCGGCCGGCCTCTGTGTCGTTTATTCCCCGGACAGCAGGATGTTAGCGGGGTAGCTCCCGCGGTCCGGTCAGCCAGCTCATCCAGGTATCCGTGCTAGCTTTCCCGGCTAACAGATGCCCTCTGCCTGTCACGTCTGTGACATGGTTCTGGGTAGATATGACAGCCCGGTGTTTCTGCTATAAAATAAAAACTGTTTAAAACCGTTATATAACCAAAGGAATCTCTGGCCATGTCATATAATTTTTGTCTTTAAACGTTACTTTCACAGTTTTACGTAAATGACATTCAGATGTTAGCTGCATGGATAACGGGCAGCTCAACTATCATCACAACCACAAACAGGATTTTAGATCTGAGCTTTTATTATTTTATATTTATATTGTCGGGATAAATAAAACAGTCTTTGCTGTGATCTAGTTCGATTATTATATGCTACATACCTTCTGAATTGCCAGCAGTTTAGCAGTCATGCTAAGCCTGATTAAAATAAATGCTAACGTTGTTGTAATAAGCCCTTAATCTTACCTTTGTTTTGTTACTTATTTACATACATACAAATGATTTTACCTTAATTACTTTAATATTATATGAATATTGAGAGGTACTAAGAGGTTTATTATTATTTAAGCAAGGTGTGCCCGGTAAACAGGCAGCTGCCTGCAGATATGGTAAATTTCCATTTCAGATATATTTTCAATATAAAAATAAATAAAAACACATTGAAAACCTCAGCTTAATTAGCTTTAACTGTGTGATATTTTCCTAGCAAGCATGACAAATATTTGCTGTTTCCAGCTCGTCAACTTAAAATGTTTAGTGCCTATCTTTGATTTATGTCTTTGTGAATGGATTATCTCTGGACGATGACTTCCTGTTTAACAAAATAAATGTATTAAAGCTGTCGCCTGGCACTGAGGGGCTTTAAAGTGTGTCGTTTTCACGTTTTATAGACTGAATAAATGAATAATCAAGCAAACAATCACAGGATGAGTCAGTGATGGAATAACTCACAAACACCTTGTCTCATTGTCCAATTAAAACCTGAATGTATTATTTTTCTCACAGTTTTCTGTCAGTGTTTTAATCTATTAACTCTTTGTACATGTTGTCATGTAATTAGTCATCTTCCCCTTGTTAACATTGTAATGACAACAATTTAAAGTCACGGTGAAATAAATAAGAACACGTTTAACATTGATATCCTATGTTTGCACGTAAGAGTAAATGTATTAAATTTATTTGTACATGTGTGTGGTTGCCTGTGTTGTACCAGTAGGTGACAGGAAAATAATTCCCATCAAAAAAATTATTTTAACAGGGCAGTTTGAATGGGATTTAATATTAGAGAAGAAAAATGCCCTGTAAGTGACTTTAAGCATTTCTACTCCCTAAAAGTTGAATAAGAGTTTTATTTGTTGGATTTATTGCAGTTCCTGTCTAAGTAGTAACACAAATCTTAGCACAGCTGGAAGCATAGAGGTTCATTCTAATAAACATGAATGTTTTTTTCTTTCCCAGCCTCCTCAGTCCTGTCAACTTGACCTACGACGTCTTCGATGGGAAGGGAGAGAGCACTCCCCTGGTGTTTCTGCACGGCCTCTTTGGCAGTAAATCTAACTTCCACTCAATAGCGAAGTCCTTGGTGCAGCGCACAGGCAGAAAGGTAATGCAGTGATGAAGACAACAGACCTGTCAGTTTTTACATCAAAAACATTCCCACTTATGTGTTCACTTTAAGCACCCTGTTAATAGTCTTCATACAAAAGCAGGTGTGGGAACGTACAGTTGACAGTGTGTTGTGTGTAATTTGATACAGCTTCCCAGCAGTCTGTGCTGTTGCGAAATTGCCCTGACAGATAATCTCTCATGTGTTTCCTTGATGAAACTCGTGTTCACAACACATTCTTTGTTTGTGCTGGGCCCAAGACAGACACAGCTGACATAAGAGCCAATTCTGCGTGTACGCTCTCTCGCCTCCTCTTCTCCAGTCCAAGTGTCCTAACTGTCCTTTGTCCAGTTAGGTGCTGACAGTAGATGCCCGTAACCACGGCAACAGCCCTCACAACCCCGTGCTGACCTACGAGGCGATGGCGAATGATTTGAACCACCTCCTCGCCCAGCTCCATATCGACAAGTGCATCCTGATCGGCCACAGCATGGGTGGGAAAACAGCCATGACGACCGCTCTGACGCAGGTCAGCGGTCACAAAATGTCACATGAATTTATCATGATAGTGCAATTCCCTCGCTGGATGTCACCTGACCTTTTTCACTGTACATTCCTATGAACTTAATAATCCTCCTGTCCTAGCAATTTCCATTTTCCTACTGGTTTTCCCACAGTGGCATTTTTTACTTCCATTGTCCTGCTTGTTTACCTCAGTCTGTCTGTCTCTGTAGCCTGCTTTAGTGGAGAGGCTGGTGGTCGTTGACATCAGTCCTGCTCAAAGCAGCACACGGACCAACTTCCGGTATTACATCCAAGCAATGCAGGAGATGAAGATCTCCACAGACATCCCTCGTTCCACTGCAAGGCGGATGGCTGAGGATCAACTGCGCAGTTTAGTGAAGGTCAGGATAATCCATTACACTTCTATAATTTAATTTCTTATATTGTTGTTATTAAATGGTATTGCATTTCTATTATTATGTTAGTATTCAGAGATGTTTTTTTTCTAAGTTTGTGTTATTATTTTATTTCATTTACTAAATGTATTGTTTGTTTTTCCCACCTAGACTAGTTGTAGGTAATTATCTTCATTGTGAGTGCTTTTTGATATGATACCAGTCAGTATTTTAAATAAATAAACCAATAAAACCAACCTTTTCCCCAAAAACGATTGTTAGTTTGTCAGAAGTGTCATTTATCTGTTTTGTTAAGGGTTTTTGTATAGATATTAAATCTGTAATAGCTGATCTGTTGGACCACTTGAGGTCAGCATTGTTCCATAACAAAGCCACTTACCATTTTAGAGTCTTGGAGAGACACAATAATGGCATTGATTATGATGACATAAGACCAGTATACTGTGTTCTAGTCACAGAGGCAGGCCTAAGTCTTTGTTTGTGTTAATGTTGAGCAAGAAGGCTCCAGAAGGTTTTTAAGAGCTTTTCTTCTTAAGAAAAGTTCCCTGTCACATCTGAGAAGGATGTTAGTGAGGAATGTGAGTAAAGTAAAAGAGGAAAGCTGTTTTCCATAAAACTATAAACTAATAATTTACATCTGTAAAATGTTAATATATTTCAATAAATCTATGTAGATTCACTACATACCAGCCCCTTCGCAAAAAAAAGGTGTTTATGCAGTTAACAGTTAGGGGTGGGGGAAAAAATCGATACTGTGTAGTATCGTGATATTTTGTTTGCTAATAATGTATCGATACAGGGACAGCAGAAATCGATATTTTGTTACAAAAAACGTTTTTGTGCTCTGACTTCAGAGCATGTTGATCCTTTTTCTGAGCAAGAATCCTGACATTCCTTCACTGTCCAAATGTGTTTAACGTTTTTTTTTTGGCAGCAATAAACATGACAGTTTACTTATTTTAATTTAAGACATGTTTTATTTTAATTAAGGTTAAAACTTTTTTATTTAATGTAAAATTATATTTTGTTTTAATTTACTTTCAAATTCTTCAGTTGCCGAATGGGCTGCATAGTTTTCATAAATTGCATAGTTCAGAATAGCTATAATTGTACCAGATGGTTGCATTCAGTTAAGTTGGACTAGTATGTAATACAAACCGTTCCGTTTGTCAACAATAAAACTGACTGAAATGAGAGAAAGACTGAGTGCGAGACTTTATCAATATTCATTTTATCGAATGTCAAAGTTTACCTTTATGTACAGAATCTGAATATCCCAGATATTTTTAAAAAAAACGCAATAATATCGTATCGTGCGTTAAGTATTGTGATAATATCGTATCGTGGGATGTATGGTGATTCCCACCTCTATTAACAGTTAAGCTCGTTATTCAATAACCTGCTGTTTCCTTCCGCAGGAACATTCAGTGCGTCAGTTCCTTCTCACTAACCTGGTGGAGCAGAACGGACACTACGCCTGGAGAGTCAACTTGGAGGCCATCTCAGCGCACCTTGATGACATCATGAGTTTCCCCAACTTTGACACCGGCTATGATGGACCTACTCTGTTTTTGGGTGGAGCTAGCTCTGCTTATATCAGGTATAAAACACAGATTGTGAACTTTTTTGAACATGTAAAATATTTCCTGAAAAAGGTTCATATTATAACATTTAAAACTAAAGTATTTAGATTTTATATATTTATGAAAATAGGAAAATATTTAACAAAAAAAATGCAAGTGGACACGAAATCATTCTGGGATGCTGGGACTGACCATTTAGTCAGTTTCTCTGATTACAAAAATGTAAACAATCCAATTAAAAATGATAGAGGTTACCTTGAGCTTATCGTAAATACCTAAACTTTAACAGTTTTGCACTGTGTGTAAAGGTAATGCGACATCTATTATATGCTGGATTAATCGCTCAATGATCACAACAAGAGTCCACAGACTGAATAACAGAATGTTTTTTTCTTTTCTCCTGCTCTGTTGAGTGTTTCTGTTTATTATATCTCCTTTAGTCTTAAGCTGTACATGAGGCATAAGAGACGTTGAACTTTCTGCAACAGCAAAGACGTTTGCAGAAATACAACTTCCAGAGAGAAGAGAGCTTTTATCATTTTTTATTGTTTTTTTTTTATCCAGTTTAACTATTAATTCTAATGTTGTAAATGCAGTTTTTAATGTACAGGTGACCATTAAATTTTAATTTAAATAATTAAACTAATTCAGATATTACTTCAAAGTAAGTGCCTGAGAGTGACTGCAGAGTGATGAGACTTAGTATTAAAAGGACTTTGGCTATACTAGCTAACATACATAATCTGTAACAGGTAAGTGAACTTGAAAGCCACTGGCTGTGAGCACATGTGTGGCTCAAGAAAATACTAATGAACTCAGGTTTAAACAACTGGAATGCAAAATGTTGTCGTAATTATTCAGACAGAAGAAGGCACAGTAATGGATATAAGAGAAATAAAATAACACATGATTATCCCTGAGAGGGTTTGCTTCAGGAAAGGCATCCAGGATGAAAAAAAAATCGAAATGTGGATCCATCTGCTGTGTGAAGCGAGCAGCAGAAAGACTTTAGCTTAGAAGTAAGCACGTCACACCAAAAAATATTCAAATATATTAAGACTGTCCTTTTATATACAGAGGAGAATGGCTAGACTGCTTTGAGCTGATAGTAAGGCAACAGTAACTCAAACAACCAGTTTTTACAACTAAGTTGTGCAGAAGAACATCTCGTATTGTTTAACATATCAAACTTTATAGCGGATAGGCTGTAATTCACACAGGCTCACCAAAATTGGGCAACAGATGATTTGAAAAAACGTTGCCTGGTCTGACATTCGGATGGTAGCTCCAGAATTTGGCGTAACAACATGAAAGCATGGATCCATTCTGCCTGGTTGCCGGTGGTGTAATGGTGTGGGGGATTATTTCTTGTACATGTCACAGCCCACCAGAGTATTGTTGCTGTCCACGGTCATCCTTTTATAAGCACAATGTATCCATGTTCTGATGGCTGCTTCCAGCAGGATAATGCATCATGTCACAAAGCTCAGATTATCTGACACAGGTTTCTTGAACATGACAGTGAGTTCACTGTACTATACTTAAAGTTTCAAGCACTTGTTGAGTTTATGCCATGATGAATTATAATATTTCTAAAACCAAAGAGACGTCTGCCCTCTACGAGCAGGACTTAGAAATCCATTGTGACTGATATAAATTCTTATATATATTTATATATGTATTATATATGTAAATATACATGAAATAAAAAGACTGTATAGTGTAAAATAAACATAACATTTAACAATATATAACCCCAAAACACGAACCCAAATACCAGTGATTAACAGGTTTCATTTATATTCCTTTAGCACTTTTTCAGTTGCATATTCATGACTTTTACCACCGCCTGTCTTCCTTATAACACCCTCCTCTTCCTCCTCCTCCTCGTGTTCACTCCTGATCCAGCTCCGACGATTACCCAGAAATCCAGAGGCTGTTCCCCAACGCAGATATCCAGTACATCCCAGATGCCAGCCACTGGATTCACGCAGACAAACCCTTAGATTTCATCAGCTCCATCATCTCCTTCCTTCAATCCTAGCTGCCTCCAGCGTACGGGTCTGAACTTTTTTTATGCTCGACACCGTGAGCATCCGCTCGTCAAAAACTGAGGGTGCCGAATCAGCAGCTTCAGCAGGAGCAAGTGTAACTATTAACGATGCTTGTATTTGCCAACACTGGACCAAACTCACCCTTATACAACAGTCAGATCATACCTTTTAACAATATAGCACTTAGTGTAATGTACTGTAGGTGAACTTTTATTTTGTTTAGCCTCTCTGCCAGACAGGTAGTGTTATTAGATTGGCTGGTTTCTAGATGTGTGTTTGTTTTTTGGTTGATTTTTAGATAATAGAAACAAAAGAATCTCCAGTTTAACATAATGGGGCAGTTTTTGGAGGCGGTATACTAATCCAAAGAAATTCTCATTTGCACAGTGCTTTGTTTGTTTCCAGTGGCTTTAGGCCGAGGACAATCTGGGACCGCTGAAGTGTAGAAAGTCATGACAGCACTGCAATGAAACAAATACTGTAAATCTTAGAAGTGATGAATGTGTTAAGCAAAAAAGGTATCAGGAAGTTCGAGCTTGGCGCAGAGGACGTGGTACAGGATTTATGTGGTCAGTTGGTTTGTCATAGGAATTTATTTTACTGTTGATAATAGTGATATATTCAGCTTTTGGTGCAGAACGCGTCTCTTCGTTTGTGTATCTGCTGTGTGTCGGACACGAGGATTTACAGGTCAGTTGCATTTTGCAAAACTCAAGGTCACGGAGAGCGATGGTTGTGTTTTTTAGGCCAACTCATGCATCTATGAAAGGTGAGCAGAAACCACACATACAGTATTATCGCACTGTTTCCTGAGTGTCTCAGGTTATAACTGGATATACTACTTATTACACACTTATGCTATTGTTTTGTCTGTCTGGGGATAAGCATCGGTAACGTCGTCGTGTCTTTGTATGTGGTCAGTCCAAATAGTGTTTTGATGAAATAATGTTTTACCAGTCTGTATCTCATTTATCTCTACAAATAAGGCGCGTATGGGTATCTCACAAATATATGCTGCAACGAGGTACAACTGTACCTTGTTATGTGATCGTAATAGTAGTGAAACTGCCATTGTGTGAATAAGCAGGGTGTTGTTAATTTGTATACGTGCCTCTTTTATCCAGAGCTCCTTTTACATTTCTGTAAAACTTTATTAAGAAAAAACAACTTTTATTCTTCAATAATAATCTAGTAGAGTTTAGATTGGCAGCTGGGTTGCCAGTTCTGTGTGAATTTTCTCACAAGGAAAAGTTCAAGCACTTAGATGTTTACCAGAGTCAATGTTTTTTGTTCTTTTATTGTCATCACGAACGTCTAAAAAGGTTTAAATGGTCAGAATTAAGTTGAGTGAAACTCTTCTTAAGTTGTTTTTTTTTTTGTGAAGCTCCAGCTAGTAGAGACTCACCCTTTCTTCCTCTTTTAACCCACAAGACAGATTTTGTCTTGTTGCACAATATTAATAGTTGGTTAGCACTTCCACTTAAATGCAGATCTTGCTAAAGCTTCTGGACTGTTGCAGTGGGATGAGTGGATGACAAAGCAGAGCTCTCCATCAGCAACAGTATAAAAAAATATTGTCAAATTATTCAGTAACATTACGAGTTGTTTGAAGACTGTAACCATCTGTTCAGGATTGTATAGTTTCACTTTGAGCATGCCTTCTCTCTCTCGTCGTCAGGTGTGACTTTACTGTGCTATATACATCCCTGTTTGTTGAATATGTTACCATTATGATGGCATTCATTCTAGATAATGACATATATGTATATAAATTTTAAATGTGTGGAAGATGCATATATATGTGGAATATATATTGTTGAAAATATATTATACAATAAAATGACCAGGAAAAAAAACAGTTGGTCATTTTTCTTTCTTTTTCATATTGCAAAAAGCAAACATGCTGACAGTGAACAGAAGACTGTAAATGATGGATGTCGCTCAAAGGTTTGTGTCGAGCCTCAAAGCTGAGCCAGTTCACTGTTGCTGTCTTGGCGTTTTCCAACTTGAAAATAACTTCACTGAGAAATCAAGGGGCAGTACATGTTCATACAGCGCTGTGAAACAGTATTTGTCCCCTTCCCAATTCTTGTCACACTTACCATATTTTCCATACCATAAGGCGCGAGTAATCCGGGTCCAAAACTCCATCTGCTTCAGGTCCCAAAGTTAAACGAACACTGCAGTATCACTGAGAGTTAAAAACTGTCTAAATTCCTTCATTTTTAATATTTTTAATAAACATTTTTAATAAAATGTTTAATAATGTTGCTGCTTTACTAGATGTAAGAATTAAGTTTAACATCCAGGCATCCATGAAAATAGAATTTATTAAATTTAACAGAGGTAGAAGTTAGCGGGCAGTTAGCTCACTAATTTCCACCTAAACATGACAGCATGTCCTGAGTGAGAGATTTCTGAAAAAATTAAAAAGTACAGCTCTGCTATCACTTCCACCATAAATAAAGACAGAACACGTCAGCAGTGACGTTTGTAGGGTTACTGAAGTTGGGCTAGCTGGTATAGAATGATGTGCTACGTGAACGCTAGTGACACAGCTATGTTAGCATAATATTAGCACAGTAAAGCTGAAGGATGAACGCTAAGTTTTTTTCGCTCGATAAAGGTTAACATGAGGGTTCCTGATGGTTAGGGACAAATGCAATCGCATGGCAGGATGCTGTAAACGGACTAAACTTTAGTCAGGAGGACAACTGAGATAATCCATCCACAATATGAGTCATTAATATACTGCAACAACATGGGAATAGAGCAGCTGCGAGAGAATTCAACATTAATGAATCAATGGTACGGAAGTGGAGGAAGCAAGAAAAATGAGTAAAGTTTGACTTATCTGACTGTTTTGCTTAATGTGCCTTATGTATGAAAACAGACCCGTTCATCGACAGTGCGCCTTATAATGTGGTGCACTGTATGGTCCGAAAAATAGGGTACGTGTTACAGATCATTAAACAAATTTTAATTTTAGAAAAGATCATCTAAGTAGATGCAAAATGCAGTTTTTTAAAAGATGATTTCACTGACTAAGGAAAACGGTTAAACCTAACTACCAAACCTTCCTGGTCCTGTGTAAGAAAGTAATTGCCGCCAAAACCTACTAACTGATAGGTTCACCCTTGGCACCAAGAAATGCAATCAAGTGTTTGCTGTAACCGCTTGATTGCATTTCTTTTGTTTTGGCCTAATCTTATTTGCAGAATTGTTTTCATTCAGCCAAATCGGAAGGTTTTCGATTATGGAAGTTTAAGGTGATGCCAAAACATCTCAATCTGATTCACATCCAGACTTGAATCAATTCAAAACTTTCATTTTGCAGGTTTTTGGTTTTTTTTTGAGCCATTCAATGGTGGACTTGCTGATGTGTTTTGCATCGTTGTACTGCTGCATAACCAAATTGAGCTTCAGGGCACGTCCTGATGTTCAGACATTCTCATTTAGGACTTTCTGGTAGAGAGCAGAATTCATTTTTCCATCAATTACAGCAAATTGTTGTGGTCCTAACGCAGCAATACCACACTATCACCATCACGTCTGATTGTTGGTGTGGTTTTATGTCATATGTAACAGAACTCAGACCTTCCATAAAGTTCAGCTTTTGTCTCATCAGTCCACTGAATATTTTCCAAAAACGTTAAGATGCTTCTTGGAAAATGTGAGATAAGCCTTTGCGTTCTTTTTGGTCATGGATGTACTTTTTGCCCATACTCTTTCTTAATGCTGACTTATCTTGATGCATTCTCAATCATCCAGGTAAGTAAAACCCCAAAAAGTTGATTCTGTTCATCTACGTCCAGATGAACAGAATCAACTTTTTGGGGGTTAATGCTGACTTGTGAGTGCTGACCTCAACTGAGGCATGTGAGTCCTGCAGTTCTTTACATGTTCTGGATTGTTTTGTGACCTTTAAGTGATTTCTTGACTCACCAGGTCTGACAGTAAACAGACCCGGGTGTGGCTAGTAAACCTGAACTCAGCTTTCCAAAAAATGTGGTTAAGCACAGTTAATTCATAACTTAACAAGGAAGGCAATTACTTAAACCTACACCACAGATCATGTAGGTTTTTCCTTAAAGGTACGGTGTGTAAAATCTGACCATTAAATGTCAGTAGCTTGCACAGTTTTGTTTTCTTACCTCTCCCAGTTGAAGCACAAAATCCTGACTCCAGTGGCCGTTGTAGAACAAACAACTCTTGAGTGTTGTTTGTCTGTAGCGAGTGTAGGCTGTCAGTATGCTGTTTACCTCGGTTTGTCCACATCTACTTACTCTGTAAGAGGCTGTAAAAGTTTATAAAAGGAGTCTGGTATGAGTCAGAGAAGCTCACTGTCCGATGACAATGATAAAAAGGTAAAATGTTAAGGAAATGCTACGTGGTAATCGCTGCTTATTTTTTTAACACTCACGTGTTAGAGCCCTGACTTCAGCTCAGGAGCTGAGGCTTGCGGTAAGGAGGAGGAAGAGGATAACATTTTATTAAGATGTTTTTATTTCTTTGGTGAAAGGTTCCTCTTCTCAGAAATATAAAGATAAAGAATAGATATTAAGTTTTATATCTTGAAGGTGAAGGCATGAATTAAAATTTGCATCCGCAAATGGCTACAAGTTCTTGTTTCCTCTGCTTTTGGCATACTGCATATATGACACATATATTAGGCGGGATGTGCATTGGGATACTGGATTCAACATGGCAGCTTCCACAAACAGGCGCCTGTTTCTGTGAATTTCTAATGAATTAATTCTAAGTTTAGGAGACCAGAATTTCAAATCAGCATCATGTTGCCATGGTAAGACTTAAAAGTAGTGACAGAGCACCCCATCCCCCACCACCCCTGCCAAAGAAATATCAGGAAATGTTAAAGGTAGCTGAGATTAAATGGCTCCTCAGATTTTTACAGTCACAGCCTTTTTATTCAAAATCTAGAGGAGTGGACTTTTGCTGTTCAAAACACTAATTCACTTTTCAGGCCTTGAAGCAAAACCCACATATAAAGTTTATTATTTAAAGGGACTTAAAATAAACTGAAGCTGGACACCAAGAGTGCTTTTTATACAGCATAAGAACTGAATAGGATTTTAATTAATTTACAACAACAGCATTTGTAAAACTGAATAAGATTAACAGTATTTAATAATTACATGTCTTCATATTATGTTTCATACTTAAATTGCACTAGATTCAAGATCCAAAATATGTTTCCCAAGAATATTGAAACATCTCCTCCAGGTATGTTGAGATATTTAAAAAAAAAATACATGATGGTTCTTGCACAGAAAAAGTTCAGTGACTTTATAAAAACTCCTTAAACAGAATTTGCAATATGCAATATTATTGTTCTTTGCAGAAGTGTAACAGAGATGTCCCTTTATTCACTCCAGACCCAGTTCTCTGGAGCGTTTTCGCATCACACTTGTTTCAGCTGTTTATGGCTGCCTTCCTGACAAGCTGTCACATCATCCTGTCCAAACAACTAAGACTTTAAGTAAGAGCAGAGAAGGAGATCAATGTGAAAACAGTCTTTTAGTTTCAAACGGCGCAGTGAGGCTTAAAGGGCAACGAAAAGCAGCGTGTTTTTCATTGTGGAGGAATTCTAAAGAGCTACACATCAAAGTTTTGCAGCAGAACGAGTGTTTGAAGTCATTCGAAGTCATCACTACTTCAGTCGAGCGATACGACCTGAAAGCCATCGTCTTCTTCCCTTCCTCTCGCTAAATCCTGGTCTCCTTGACGACTGCTCTTGCCCATCCTGAGCTTGTCCCTCCAGTTGCTACTTCTGCCAATGGTAGGGGGCGTTTTGGGAGCCAGAGCAGCAGATGCTGCAGACTTGGAGGTGGGGCTTTGGTTTGAGCTGTTTGCGGGGGTGGCGGCTCCAGCCACAGGGAAGGTGGTCGGCCGCTGCATGGGTGCTCTGTTCGTCCTCCTCAGGATGCCCATGCGAGAGGGCTTCTTCTGGTTCTGCTCTGCCTGCTGCTGACTCTTCACCTGCTGTTGGAGGATCAGCTGAAAGTCCTCCTGAGGTAAGTCAAGGAAAAAACAATGTCAGCACATCGTTACAGCACATCCATCCCTTTTCTTCTGCGTACCCATATAAGGATCATGGAGAGACTGGCCTATCCCAGCTGTTATAACAGTGGCAGGCAAAGTAGACACAGGACAAGTCGCTAGTGTGACACAGTGCTAACACATAGAGGCAGTTCACTCTGACATTCACAGCTGTGGTCATATTAGAATCATTCAAGCACATCTACAGACTGGTCTCTAAGCAAAGGTAGGAAACAAGTGAGAAAATATGCTGATTGACCAGTTTTATAACATTAGAGTGTGACATCTGTGTCACACATGCCTTTTCTGCAGCTGCTTTCAGAGCGATGCATGTATACTGACTGAATAAGAGGCTGTACAGAAATGCATTAAGGGAAGGCCATAGAGACAGATTCAGGACTTTTCATGTTTTTATATCACAATTACCCCACTAATAAGTGCTCACACATAATGCATGCGTACTGTGAATCTGTCTAATAAAGCAAGAAACATAACTACATTAAATTTGGCCTTTATCCACCCCTGGATCACCCCCAGAGTTGCTGTTATTGCTTTTTAGATTCCTCCAAGGAAGTCCGGTTCTGAGCAACCATCAGCTTTAGTGATGGTTGCTCTTTGACCTTACCTTATCCGTAATGACTATTAGACCAATCTGAATATTGTATTAGCGTTGAGTCCAAAGATGACCAAACCAAAGGCGGCATATCTGGTCAGGAACTCAATAACACTTGAATTTGTCCCACAGGTGCAAACTATCTTGGAGTTTAATGTATGTATGTATGTATATATATATATATATATATATATATATATATATATATATATATATATATATATATATATGTATATATATATATATGTATGTATGTATGTATGTATGTACCGACACTAACAGCTGGATAGCGTAGTGGTTAGACTACACGCCTTTGGAACAGAGGATCGCAAGTTCGATTCCTGCCTGGGGCGTCTGTATCCAGTAAGGGTCCTAAGGCTAGACCCCCCTATGCTAAGCAAGCCTACCGCAGACATGAGCGAGACAGATAAATATGAAGGCATGCCGGCTCGGACGTCGCCCGGATCAACAAGGTCCGCGTCAGGTGTTGAGGAACCAGGGCACCCTGACGAAAAGTGGGCTACTGGAACAAGAAGGCATCGGTGGGCAAGGGACGAAAACAGGGCGTTGTTGGAATGCTACTGGAATGCACTGCCTGGATTGATTACAAGAAGGCCTATGACTCAATGCCCCACAGCTGGATACTGGAATGCCTAGAATTGTACAAGATCAATGGGACCCTAAGAGCCTTCATCAGGAACTCAATGGGGATGTGGCGTACAACACTAGAGGCCAACTCCAAGCCCATAGCACAAGTCACCATCAAGTGCGGGATCTACCAAGGAGATGCTCTGTCCCCACTGCTGTTCTGCATAGGCCTGAACCCCCTCAGTGAGATCATTAACAAGACTGGCTACGGATACCGACTACGGAACGGAGCAGTTGTCAGCCACCTCCTGTACATGGATGACATCAAGCTGTATGCCAAGAGTGAACGAGACATCGATTCACTGATCCACACTACCAGGCTATACAGCAATGACATTGGAATGTCGTTCGGACTGGAGAAGTGTAGTCGGATGGTAACAAAGAGAGGGAAGGTAGTCAGAACTGAGGGGATTGAACTACCAGAAGGCAACATTGCAGACATAGAGGACAGTTACAAGTACTTGGGGATCCCGCAGGCGAATGGGAACCATGAAGAGGCCGCTAGAAAAGCTGCAACCACCAAGTACCTGCAGAGGGTCAGGCAAGTCCTGAGGAGTCAGCTGAATGGTAAGAACAAGATCCGGGCCATCAACACGTACGCCCTGCCCGTGATCAGGTACCCTGCTGGGGTAATAGGCTGGCCAAAGGAGGAGATAGAAGCCACTGACATAAAGACAAGAAAGCTCCTTACCATGCATGGAGGGTTTCACCCCAAGTCCAGCACCCTGAGGCTGTACGCTAAGCGGAAGGAAGGGGGCCGGGGACTGGTGAGTGTCAGCACCACAGTCCAGGATGAGACAACGAACATCCAAGAATACATTGGGAAGATGGCCCCAACTGACCGAGTGCTCAGTGAATACCTCAGGCAGCAGAAACCCAAGAAAGAGGAGGGAGACGAGGAACCATCATGGAAGGACAGAGCCCTGCACGGTATGTACCACCGGCAGATAGAGGAGGTGGCTGATATCCAGAAATCCTACCAGTGGCTGGACAAAGCTGGACTGAAAGACAGCACAGAGGCACTAATCATGGCAGCACAAGAACAAGCTCTGAGCACAAGATCCATAGAGGCTGGGGTCTATCACACCAGGCAAGACCCCAGGTGCAGGCTGTGTAAAGATGCCCCAGAGACAATCCAGCACATAACAGCAGGGTGCAAGATGCTAGCAGGCAAGGCATACATGGAACGCCATAACCAAGTGGCCGGCATAGTGTACAGGAACATCTGTGCCGAGTATAACCTAGAAGTCCCGAGGTCAAAATGGGAGATGCCCCCAAGGGTGGTGGAGAATGACCGAGCTAAGATCCTGTGGGACTTCCAGATACAGACGGACAAAATGGTGGTGGCTAACCAACCGGACATAGTGGTGGTAGACAAACAGAAGAAGACAGCCGTAGTGATCGATGTAGCGGTTCCGAATGACAGCAATATCAGGAAGAAGGAACACGAGAAGCTGGAGAAATACCAAGGGCTCAGAGAAGAGCTCGAGAGGATGTGGAGGGTGAAGGTAACGGTGGTCCCCGTGGTAATCGGAGCACTAGGTGCGGTGACTCCCAAGCTAGGCGAGTGGCTCCAGCAGATCCCGGGAATAACATCGGAGATCTCTGTCCAGAAGAGCGCAGTCCTGGGAACAGCTAAGATACTGCGCAGGACCCTCAAGCTCCCAGGCCTCTGGTAGAGGACCCGAGCTTGAAGGATAAACCGCCCGCAGGGGCGTGCTGGGTGTTTTTATATATATATATATATATATGTATGTATGTATGTGATTTGAGGACCATTTGAATATTTCGGGGGTTTTTTAAGGGTGGCTGCATAAGCAGAGACCACCCTCACTAACTTCTGATGCAAACCCAGTCATTTTGTTGCATAAGCAGGCCTGAACTATGACAGAAACACCTCAGAGCTTCAAGGTCGACTCCAAGTAGGATTTCAGGTGTAACAAGTTAAGTCACGAGTCACTTCAGCAGAAATGTCTTCTACTGTGATGCGTAAGTTCAACAAGACAGGTCTATAATCACTCGTCTGCCTGCTTTCCTGGGTTTTTGGCTACAAGTCTACGCTTTACAATATTTCCTCTTTCCCACACTGTAAAACTCAATGCTGACATCATCGCTCTAGTCCAATCATTTATCTTTCTCCGAGCTGCTCGTGTCATTCTATCATTCAAACTTTATTTCATTTTTTTTAAAACACAGATACCACTATACTCTGTTATGAGGGGTCGTCAAAGTCTAATCACCAAACATCATGTTGAGTTCTTCCCGATAATTTCTCCTTAAACAGCGAATGTGCAAAATTTGTGTGTAAAAATATTTTTTGGACACTTCTCTTACAGCAGCCATTCACATCGGCAGTTTTGTGGCATTTTTTTATTTTTGTCATAAATTTAATTTTCCAATTGTTTTTCCCACAGGGATGAAACAGATCTGACCAATCAGACCATTGGATTTGGCTACGAGTGCACCTCAAAACGCGCACCAATAAGGAATATAGATTATATAGAATATTTTACCTCAGACACACAGCTAGACAGCTCCAAGTAAATGAGCTCCCTGAAATTATTTGATCCCAACTCTGCCAACAAAGCTCAAACTGCCACACTGACATCCTGAAATATGTACGAAAGCAGCTGCGATCCACTTTCAGCACCACAGCTCTTCCTTTTCTTGTTTAGAAACATCAAGACCAGCTCCACATTGCCTGATGTTGACCTCTGTTTTTTCAAAGTGCATCTTTTGAGGACGAATTTTTCACAAAATCGCAACGTGTTCGGTGTGTGTGTTGTTGTTTTTAACAGCTCATTCAGTGCATAAAGGCTTTAAGGGATGACAGTATTTTTATACCAGCGTTGATTCCACGTTCATCTTTATCTTGTAAAAAGGTTGTAACATTAAAAACATTTACTGTATGGTCCTTAGGATTAACCCAACATAAACAGTGGAGTCCCACTGTGTGACTTAGCAGACTGCATAAAGACATACAGATAAAAGGATCACTAAAACTACACAAATAAAAGCCAACAATTAAGAAATTCTAGGAAAATGGCGCTAACGAAGGTCTAAACACAAAGAAATCTAAGATATAATGAATGGGTAGGCTTTTGATATTTTACAGAAAGCCAGAAACACACTTAAATGAGATTCACATCCTATCCTGAGATGCATCGGAGTGAGATGAACACTGACAGTGACAGTAAGGTTTTGATGTTTTGTTTCAATTACTCACAGATGTGTGATGCATTAAAACCACACTTTTTCTTCTAAACTATGCAAACATAAGTCTTCCATCTTTCATGCAGTTTACGTGAAATGACTTGAGGTTTCAGGTACACCTGAAACAGATGCTGCTGCTCTCAACATTAAAGAGCATACCGTGTCATTTCAGTTTAACGCTGTAGCAGTCGGGTGCTCGGAAGATGAAGATGTGGGCCATAAGCCAAAGTGCCAGAACAGCCGCTGGCATTAACGCCTGCACGTGATGGCGTGCTGAATTCAATACAAGAGAGTTTTAATTGCAGTCTGGTGTGTGTTTTTATTGGCTGAACACGAAACCAGGTTGTGAAAGTATGTGTGCGTGCGTGTGTCCTACTTTCCCCCACTCCTTTGAGTGTCTTATGTTTACACCTTCCCACCAGCTCTCTTTTCCTCAGTAAAGCCCAGTGTGCTCAGATTATAGATCTCGGTTGAGTGTTTGCCCAGAGAAGCACACCCTTGTGTTGTCTCTGTTAAACATTAAACTCATCTCAGGTTTACCTTCCAGGCCTCGAGCTCCAGCGACAGTTCCAGACGTTTCTGTGCAGCTTCCAGCAGGTGGTTGTTCAGCGTCATCATCTCCGTCTTACTCCGCAGCAGCTCGGCCTCCATCGCCTTTTTCCTGCACAGAGGAACAGAAAGAATGACACACTCCACAAAAATAGATGCAGTACAGTCAGCTTCCCTCTTTTTTCCCCCCTCTTACATTTCGATTATTTTGCTCTTTAGAGGAGTGTGACTGTGTATGTGCTCACTTTTCTATGGCCTCATCTCTGTCCCGCAGCGCCTGCTGGAGAATTGCACTGTCTTCTGCCACCTTTCCTCCAGGTTTGGACTCCTGGATGGACAAACAGGCAAACATGGCAGCGTTATCTTTCTTTCCATTACCTAACATTTTCCACATTTAATCTCACTAACTTTAGTCTCTCTTATCAGCTGAAATCTGGCCTCTACCTTAGTTCCACACCTTGAAAGTTTCTGTAAACATCTCACAAAGCAAACTCCAGAAAGACTTGCTGATGGTGTTACTTGTAAACTTGTTCGACTGCATACCTGAGCTTAGCACATGGGTGGAGGAATTAATGATGTTTTTTTCTGAGGCAAACAATGACGATGTTTCATCAGGAGGAGACAGAGATGCCCTCAGCGTGAGCGTTAGTATCTGTGTACAAGCCTCGGGGCTAATGCTTAGAGGATTTTTGTGGTGTTAGCCAGAGTCAAAGAAAAATTACTCGTGTTAGGATGTTTGTTTTATTTACTGTGGCCCATTTTCTTAAGTATAATACACAATTTTGCCTTTACTCTATAATTTCCTGTTTACTGACTCCCCAAAAGGCCCATTGTTAGCCAAAAACCAACAAAAGCACTACAAAAATGTATTAATGCTTCTTTTGAAGTCACGTTAATACCAGGAGTGCCCAGTGGTCTAAAGACTATATAATCACTAATGTTTAAGGTTATACAATGGAGCAAATAAATATTTGATATCTTGCTGAATTTTTTAGTTTGCTCACGTACAAAGACATGAGCAATCACTAATTTTTATAGTAATTTCATTTTAATGGTGAAAGACAGAGAAGCATCCCAAAAAACACACATTACATAAACGTTATAAATTGATTTGACTAACGAATTCAGCGAGGGATCAACTAATAATTTTGCTCACTGAAACTAAAATTTCCATTTCAATCATTTGTCACCTTTGACCTTCTGCTAGCATAAAAACACTCGTCTGAGTAACGTGTCCACTGAAACCAGCTCAAACAAAGACGTCAGAGAAATAGAAGTGCTGACGAGCTTTATTTACTCTGACCTGTTTGGTGTGGCTGATTGCCAGTTTGCGGGCCACGTTCTGCAGCTGGCCCAGAGCGGCGTCCAGGCGGTTTTCCCCATCGGACGGCTCGATCTGGCTGGACTCTGGCTCTGTCAGCGGGTGCAGCAGCCTCAGAATAGACAAAACTTCCTCTGTGACCTGGAATAAAAATCAACGGAAAAGAAATTTTTTTTTAAACCTCCAGAGCTCTGCGGATGTATACCATAGTACTGTGTTGTGGTAAACTGTACCCGATCTTTGTGTTGACTCCAGCCCTCTCCTTCTCTGTTTTCCTGCAGTTTGTCCACCTGGGCCTTCAGCTTGATACTTCGTCTGCGGGACAGCTCCACTTCTCGCCGTACTTCTTTAAGCTACAAACACCATAATTTAATATCCCATCAGAAAATGTTTAGTTTCTCTTGCTGTGAAAGTAAATCAAAGCCTGCACTCAAAAGCTCCTACTTCATGACATTTTTTACACAATCTGAACAGAAACTGCTAATCTACAATCTCGAGTGAAACAACAGATAAAAATCCAGTCATACTAGTTGAGAGGTCATCCAACACTAAACTGTTTGATGACGTTCACGTCTTCACACATGAATGCAATCCTGGAAGTGTGCGTACACACAGATATCAGAGATATAGGACTAATAAGTGCTGTTAACATGTGTCCAAAATCATTCATTGTCACTGGAAACTGAGGTTTACTGCACTCTGACAGCAGAGCATCAAACGTGTTTTTATTCTACTTCATTATGTTTGCATGGCAGGACTCTGTGCGCTTTGTGTGTTTGTACCCTTTGATACACTGCTAAGCAACAGTTCAATCAGCCTCCTCCCTGTTTTACAGGTTTCATGTTTGACAATCCTCTTCAAACAGATCTCAGTTCAAGCGCTGGTGCTTTAAAATATTTGTGGTTTTTACACACGTGAATATTAAAAAGACTATCTTGGCGTTACCGTGTCTGAGTAGTGTCCCAGTGTTCTGCGTCTGCTGAGCGGCTTGCCACTGTTTAGCAGGTCTGGTAGGGTCCCGTCTAGGTAGTTCCTCTGGAAAGAGTTTGTGTTTTCATTGGATCCTGACCCTTCAGAGTCCCTTGCTTCCTCTGAGGCCACCTCACCCACGCTGTCTTTCTCGTCAGACTGTGAGGTGCTTTCGTCGTCACCCAGCTCATCTTCGCTGATATCGTTCAAATTCAATTCGTTAATGAGGCATGTGTTTTTACCAGCCAGCAGACTGGCAGTGTTTCCTTTAGAGTAATCTTTCTCTGTCTCGTCTACAGACTCTTCTGGATCGTCTGTCTTTGTTGTGGCATTTGGTTCAGGTTCTCTTGGCAAAACCATTGCTCGGTAATAAGTATATTTGTTCCTGAGCGAGCCCAGCTGTCTGTCCTCCAACCTGTTCAGAGAGGAGTAGAGTTGCTCGCTGGTGGTGACTCGAGGTCTCAGCTTCTCATTGAGGACTGAAAAAGGCTGACTGAAATCCATGGCCGGCTCTGTGGAAGTCACAGGCAGAAGTGGGCTCAGTTAAACCATCTGCAGACAGCGCCAGGTAAAAACAAACTCAGGAAAGCAAGAGGAAGTCCATAAAACAAGGTGGAGTGAGGATGACAAATAGAATGTCATTAAACTTGTTTTACCTGAACTGTGTGCGTCTTCACTGGGGCATGATATGACACGATGTGATGTCAGCGGAGGCTGTGGCTTCAAGTGGCCCGTCTGAGCTTTCTTCCTCCTTTTTCTGCCGCTACAAAAACATGACGTGCAAACATACCACAGCAGCAGGGAGACAAATGGGAGGAGGGCTTCTGATACAATCTAGTTATTCAAACCTGACGCATGAAACTTTATTTAAACTCTTCCTTTATCAAGAAAGTCACACATACATAGAACATAGCTACTAGGAGTAGGCCAGTAAACAGAGGTGAAAATAAATTACACAACAGCATCAGCGGAAGTGAATGTTTGCTTGTGAAAAATCACACTTCTGATAAGTCCCTGATTTATTTTTGGTACTGAAAGACTTTGGGGAAAACACCAGTTAGAGTCATTCCTGATATCTGAGGTAAAACGGATTCTGTGACAAACCTCCCACATGCCTGTGCAAAGATGAATCAGTAAGTGACTGAAGGAAAAAAATGATCATCATCAGTTATGTGCATTTAAAAAAAGCTGTTTCCATTACAGTTCACATGGTTATGCGATTCACCAAGATGCAGCAAGGAAGTGGTTCTTGATTGTGTTTTTCCCACTAAGCCAAGGCTGTTTTGAGCAAGAAGTAGGTCGCCTCTAAATTAAATATTCAGCTAGATAGGCCCACTTTTTTTTTTAAAACAAATTCTCTTAAATATGGAATCAGACATCTCTATTTCACTGTTTTGAGGTGCTTCTGCTTTTTTACCCGTCAGTGCCACAATTAATCTTGTAATTTGCCTTAATTACCTTTTTTCTTTTTTTGCAGTATACAACTACTTTATTGTGGCTAATCAAAGTCAGTAGAATGACAGACTGAGGCACATACCTATCTGAACAAATGTTGTTTAACTTTATTTATGCCTCAGAGTTTTAATCAGATATATCTGACACAGAAAGTTTTCACAGGACTGCATTCAGTCACGCTAGAAACTAAATACACCCTATTATCTACAATCCTGTAGAACGATGTGGAGGAATTTTGGCTCACTTTTTTACTAATGTTGTTTCAGTTCATTGAGGTTTGTGGGCATTTCATTATGCACAGCATTTCAATCATGTGCTTCAACATTTCCTCCTTTCTTTTTCAGTCATTCTGGTGTAGATTTGTTGCTGTGTTTGGGATCAATGTCCTGTTGCATGACCGTACAACCTAGCTTGAGCTGTTGGATGGACGGCTTCACATTTGAATCTTTGGTATATAGAGGACTAGGCCTGTGGCTGCAAAACAAGCCCAAACCATCACCCCTCCTCCACTGTGCTTGACAGCTTTTACTAGATGTTTCTGCTAATGTGCTGCGTTTGTCCATTACGTCACATATCTCCAGTTTCACCTTGTCTGTTCAAAGGACATTTTTCCTTTTGTTCATATGCAACAATGCAAACCTAAGCTGTGTTCCCATCTTCTATTTGGTTGGAAACCCTTCCAAACAGGCCATGTATGCTCAGTATTTTTCTTATTGTACTGTCTTGGACTTAACATTTAACATGCTAACTGAGGCCTGTAGAGTCTGAGATGAGCGCACTTTGCTTTTGCGTATCATCTCGGAGTATTGCATTGTCTGACCTTGTGGTCAATTTGCTAGGAAATCTACTCCTAAGAAGATTGTAGCATTAAGCTAACACACACCTACTTAGTTAATCGAGTAAATTTGATAAGCAGCACCTGGCTGCTGCTTATCCACTTGCTTCCTGTAGAAGCTGTAAGGCCATCTGCATATAGTCACGTCTATGAGCCTGTTGCAGCTAGCTATTGGTTATCTTAGCTTAGCATTTTTGATCTCCAGATCAAAAGCACCTCAGCACATTTAAAGCTTTCTAATTAACTCTTTATGTGGCTTAATTCTCACAAACAGAAACAAAAAGAGTAAAGAATTAAGAACAGCTTATTATTATTCAATAATAATAATAATAATAATAAATTTTAATTATGAAGTTGCCTTTCAAGACACAAGATAAAATGAACAAACAGTGGGTTCACAGTGAAAATGCACATTTGAGCAGATGGGTTTTGAGTTGAGATTTAAACTGGGGGTAAAGAGTTCCACAGCCTGGGAGCAGAGCAGCTAAAAGCTCTGCTTCCCATGGTGCTGAGGCGGAAAGAGGGCACAGCGAGCTGGATAGAAGAAGAAGATTGAAGTGAGTGGGCAGAAGAGATAGTGCTTAACAGGTCAGACAGGTAAGGAGGTGCAAGGTTATGAATGGCCTTGAAGGTGAGCAGAAGAAGTTTGAATATTATCCGGAATTTTACTGGGAGCCTGTGAAGTTCCTGAAGAAAAGGGGTGATGTGCTGGTAGGAGGGGGTTCTGGTGATAATGCGAGCAGCAGAGTCCTGAAACAGTTGAAGCTTATGGAGGGTTTATGGGGGAGACCATGCAAATGAGAATTGCAGTAGTCAATACGGGATGTAACGAGACTGTGGACAAGAATGGATGGAAACTGGGTGGAATGAGAAGGACGTAATCTGTTTATGTTGGGCAGATGGAAATAGGCAGAACGGGTGAGATTATAGATGTGAGATTTATAGGAAAGTGAACTGTCTAGGATGACACCAAGGCTCTTAACCCGAGGAGAAGGGAAAACTGTGGAGTTATCAATAGTGAGTGAGAAATGGTTCAACTTCAAAAGGTTGGATTTGGTGCCAATAAGGAGGATCTCAGTTTTATCCTCATTGAGCTTTAGAAAATTAGAGCTATTTACTAAGTTTTGAATGCTTTCTGCTGTTTGTAACTGATGTAACAAGTTTTGTCACCACGTTTATTAATGAAGTCCTCCTGAGCCCTGATACATATGTCAGATTTAGATTTTTCAATTCTATTTTTTTAATATTATGTATTTAATGTATATGAAATAATCCCATGACTTTGCGTTCTGATATCAAAGCAAAAATATTCAATAAAACTTCACCATGCTCCAGAAATATTTGTGCACAATTGCTTCACATTATAACGCATTCCAAGAAGCTGCATCGTCAGACAATACCTGTGAAGGTGGTCTGTGACAATGTGAGGCTATTCATATGCATTCATTTGCAGGGCGGTCCCTGTTGTATTTCCAGTGAAACAATTTTAAAATGTCAGCAGTGTTGCGCGTTTAATTTTTGTCTTGTGTAATTATGTTCCAATCAGAAAGAAAGTCAGTAAGCAAAGAAACACATTTAACTCTGTTCTGTATTTTGGAGTTATTCTCACTGTTTTGGTAAGGTTCAATAAAGGGGGTGGAGCCTTGTGGAGCACAAATACCAGACTGTACAGCACCTTTTGTTTTTCCTCAACTGAATGAATCAAGGACCTCCCAGGTCTTTGGTATTAATACAGACATTTAGCCTGTTCTTAACCAGGAAGATTTAAAAAAAAAAAACTTTCTGCAAAGTCATTCAGAATTTGGTAACAAGACATCCTAACATCTGCCTCTAACTTTGCTCTCCTCCTCAAGAAATGCAGCTTAAAACAACCTCTGCACAAGCTGTTTGATAACAGTTTGTCCATTTTATATCATTAGATTATTAGAATAACCAGGACTCAAACTGATTCTTTGGTCAGGGCTAAGACACTTCATCACAAAGTCAGAGGTCATGGCTTTATACTGTTACTGTATTTAACCAAAGTGGAGTTTTTCAAAACATTTCTGGTCTGTTTAGCAGAATGAGCCCAATCAGTCAGACCCTCACTATGGGAAAGTAAACAGAAAGCCAAGGACAGGATTAGAGAAGCCTAGACTGAACAAACGGACCAATTTACTACCCAGTCACATAGAAATGCTCAACAAAAGACACATCCCACCACATGGAAGGAAGACTACCAATGCTGGCAAAGAGTGCCCCACTTGTTCATTTCACTGGATATGTTCAGAGGCATGTAACCAAGTCTCTTTAGTTAAGCCTGCACTATGCAGCAGAAACAGCTCCGGGATGGGCAGCCATGTGCTGTGACCAGTGAGGAGAAAGAGAAAAGAGGGGCACAGAGGGAGCACAAACAGCAGTGCTCCGTGGGGATTATATAGTACAATGAGGTCTTTTGAGAATAAATGTGGAATAAATTCAGGAATTCACAGGGATCCACTGAAGAGAAGCTAACGGGGGAGAAACATGATCTCGCAGTACTCACACTGCAAGGTTGCAAAACGAGGAATTTCAACAGTCCAGCCTAGAAAGAAGGAAGTAGTTTTGAGAGAGCTGAAGAATTTTAGATTGATGTTGGAAGTGTCCAGAATTGACAAGATTAGAAATGTGTACATCAGAGCTCAGGTTGAGTGTCTTGGGAGCCAAAGGTTTGAGAGGCAAGGATAACAAGCTTGGACATTTACAGAAGAGGAATAGTGGATATATTGGACAAAGAATGTTGAAGATGGAGGTGCCAGGCAGGAAGAAAAGAGGAAGACCAGACGGGAGATTCATAGATTTAGAGAGATGTGAGGGATAGGGTGAGATGGAGGCAGATTTATCTCCTGTGGCGACCTCTAAAGGCGAAGTAGCAAATGCATGGTGTAATCATTTAGCATCTGGCATGATGTTACTGTTACAGGTAAACAGAAAGTTCTTGGAAAATAGCAATAAATTATTTTTTTCATCATTTTAAAAAGTATTTTTTATTAAATGTTTCATAATGGTAGATTTCCTTTATTCTTTATGAAATTCTCCACAGGAGAAATATAGTTAGCTTCACGGTTAATGTGAATTTCTTCCTCATTTTTATTTAGTCCTTTGCTTCCATCTTGTCACATTTATTATTAAAGGCTGTTCACTGCTGGCTCAAATCCACACTGCTGTCCTATAGGCTATAGTTCTGCTTTTTCTTTTTTCTTCCTGCCCTTCTGTCCATCACTGGCAGCACATCTGAATCCAAGGTTGTCAGAAGCAGAGTCGGGAGTGTTGCCCATCCTGCAGGATGCACAGTTGTAAGCCTTACTCAAGATTAAATCGGTGGGTCTGAACATACGTTATCTTGTGTTTTTGTTTTTTTACCTCAGAAACTCACCTGGTTGTGATTCGAGCCTTGTGATTAGCTGAACCGTCCACTGTGTCGATCCAGGAGGCACCGCGCAGCACGTACATCGGCCTCGCTGCTGAAAAGCGTGTGGATGTCCACTCCCATGTATTTCCCATCATGTCATACAGTCCTGGAGGAAGATTTGTCATTATGTGTTAATGTTCACAACATAAAATGTGAGAAGAAAAATCAAATGTTTCCAAAAGCTCAAAACACAAATGTAAAGTCTTAATGCACAGTTAATATTCCTCTTAAACATCTTAGCTACCAATCAGCTCTTTCATCATGCTGATAACATGTGTGTTAAAACAAGATTACCATAGCTATTCTGGGGAGGGTATGCTGTAACAGGAGAGATGCCGTGGTATCCATCCTCTGCAGTGTCTCCATCTGGGAAAGATCCCTAAAATACACGAAAGCTAGAATTACCACAATACCACACTTTAAATCCATGTTTGTCCAGACTCACAATACAGTAAGTGAAGAATTACATGAGTCTTAGTCACAGATGGGCAGTAAAGCGTAATCCGATTACTTTTTTCAAGTAAAGAGTAAAGTAATTAGATTACTGCTACTTACCCGTAAGCAGGCTACATTACTGCGTTACTAAACCATTATTTTGTTTGTGAGAGTGTCTTATGACAATGACGTACGAGCGTGCGACGTCCGTGGCAGCAACAGACGTGTGTCAATCAACAACAGATAACATGGACTGCAGCTGAGTACTGAGTACGACCATGTGGCGTCCACAGTACTCTTTGCGTGGGAAGAAAACGTCTTTCTACTGCAAAAACTTTAACTTTAAATCTGAGCAAGCACCTGGCAAGCTGCCACAGGAATGTTGAATTCACAGAGAAGCCCCCGGATCCTATACAGCTTTATAACGTATTTGTAACGTATTCAAGTTGTGTATCATGTTTTTTAAAGTAACTTAAGTAATAAAGTAACTAACTACTTTTGAAAAGAAGTAATCAGTAAAGTTAACGGGATTACTTTCTTGGAGAAGTAATCAGTAATTAGTAACTAATTACTATTTTCAAGAAGCTTGACCAACACTGGTCTTGTCTTAGCAACAAAAATTAATCTCCCCAACTCTGGATCCATACAAATTTAAAATATAGTCGCATGTTTTGTTCCTCAGTAACAAAACATGCGAGTGTAAAACATTGTTTTACATAAACACAGAGGGTTTTTTCTGTATTCAGATATACAATATATATTTACTTAATAACAAAGACAAAAACATAATGTCAGTGGCTAAAGAAGCATTAGTGAAAACCTAATCAGAGCCTCCCATGAGAACAATACTAATGACCTAATGATGACCTAACCATGACTGCAACATCCTGACCTGCCACAGGTTGGTTCTGTTGGCCTGGAACTTGTTTCCCCATGGGTAGGTCCGACCTGCAGCATAACAGCCAGGAAAGAGATTAGATGAACAATAAAATTATATTTCAGTTTTGTGAAAAAGTCCATTATTCAAACTAGTTTCCTGATTTTTCACAAAGAATCTGAAACATAAAAGCAGTTTTGGGTTCCTCTGTCGAGACAATAACAAAGGAGCTGCTGAGCAGAAACATCACTGTGTGTGACTTAAATGTTGTCAGCTGGAAGTGAAAGTCAAAAACTCGACTATAATAGCAGTAAACATTATACCTTGCAGCCCCCCACGTGCAGCCCACTCCCACTCCTCCTCCGTGGGCAGTCTCTTGCTTTTCCAGCTGCAGAAGGCCTGGGCGTCATTCCAGCTCACCTGAACCACTGGAAAGTCCAGACGATCTCGAATCCCCGAACCAGGCCCTGAAGGCTGAACAGTAGAGGGTCAACGTGCGTGGCAAAAAAGTAGGCATGGCAGGAAGGCAACAATAATTCTACCAACCACTCGTTACAACAAATGTGTAAAGAAAAACACCTCTGAATACTGAAACTGAGACTACAATTTGGTCGGGCTCAACAAAGCAAAAGTTAGACAACAGAAGACTGGAAAAATGCGGTTTGGTTTGATAAGTGTCGATTTACGATAAAGCACATTTGGGATGTGGACGCAACAGAAGAGTTGCATTGTGGATGTGCAGCTGATGATCTGCAGCGGCTGTGTGATGCTGTCCTGTCAACATGGACCGAAGTATCTAGGAATGTTTCCAGCACCTTCTTGTATCTGTGCCACAAAGAATTCAGCAGTGCTTAAGGAATAGGGGTCTGACTCAGTACTCGCATGGTTTACCTAATAAAATGTTATAAGTGAGTGTAAACAAAAACTGTCAAAAACATAGGAACAAACTCACAATGTGCAACTCACCTGTCTCCAAAACACACGCTCTATAGGCAGCCACCACGGAGCAGACTGATGGAAAAGATGAGGAAATAGGTCAGAAGCTGTTTACAACAGTAAGAAGCTCTACATTATATATTTTATTTATTGTGGAGAATCTCTTTAAATGCTGAGATGCCTACAAATTGTTTCATTAATTATTATGAACAACACTAACGTTAGACATATAAAAACAGCAAATCTTCATATCTGAGATGTATGCTTAAAATTGTGAAATAAGTAATCTAGCTGGTAATCTGATCTATTAATCAGAGAAAAATAACTCGGCACCTCAATTCTCTGAGTGACTTTGCTCTTCAGCTCTTCTGACACGAAGTCCTGAAACACGAAACTCCAGCCAAACGTCTCGGCTTCAGTTTTGTACTTCTGGGCTCTCACAAAGTCTCTGTGGCAAATAAATGAACAAGTCACCGACTTCAGTGCATTAGTTCTGCCTTAATTCATTTCAATGTAGATCTTATTTACCTGAAATCGGCGTTTGTGACGGGGTGTCTGTCTATTTCAAAAGGCTGAAGCTCGACCTCCTTGGTGGGAGACTCTCCGTCTCTCCCATCGGGTGCACTGGTTCCCATTGACATCTTTCCTCCCGGGATGTTCACCATTTCCTCCGCGGCTGCCAGGAACAAACATGCCTCGATGGGTATTTATTTAAGTGTTAATGTTTTTGTTAAATTCAGAAATGAAAGAAAGAGTCCTCTTACCGGCCCCTGTCAGTAAAAACACAGCAAACATCCAGAATACCATCGTCTTTGCTAAAACTGGTTTGAAACCACGTCTAAACAAAAATATACACGTTAAACGTTTAACCACGTTCAAATGGAGAACTTCTCAAAGTTCAATTTCATTTTTTAGTCGTTTCTATCGGACAGATTTCACCGTTGCACCTCAAAATTGGTTCCGTCCGTTTTTTCAAATTCACGCGATACTTCCTCTTTCTCAAAGCTTTGTAGTTTAATAATATTGAGAATAATATTAATATTGTTAATAATAATAATAATAACAGGAAGAGTATTACATTGGAAAATATTTCGAGTAAGACGTAAACACCGATGCTCTGCGCTGGTGTAATATAAATCGTACTCAACCCTATCTGACTGATTCAGCTTCTCAATTACAGTTACAGGTTATGTTTTACTCCCATGCAGCACATCTGTGTAACCCTTTCTCAATTCTCAAGTACATCTGCTCTCTGGTGTTAATAGGCTATTTCAGCCCAACACCCCAAGTACACATTACACCACTTTTAATGCGCTGCACTGTCCACTTGACTTCTGTTATACTGAACCACTAACATATCTGATATTTGCTATTTTTTAATGTGAATTTGAGAACTGCTGCTTTATTAAGCATATTTACTTTTTAATTAAAATGTCTTAATTATATAGACTTTTTTTAATGTTACAAGAACTCAGGGATCTCCCAATGTTTGTGAGCAATGACGTTTTACTCATTGGGGTCTTTTGCTGGGATGCATTTATTGTGAAGCCTTCATTTTGATGTCAAAAGGCAGGTGAATACAGAAAGTTCAGAAGTGTTTGCGTTTTGATTTGGTGTGTCGTGAAAACTCTTTAGAAACTAGAGCTTATTTACAACAGTAGAAAAGTGCAAGAGGAAGCACACAAAGGACACATGCAGAGGATCAGTGTGACAGGAAGGATGCTAAGGGGAGAGATAAGAGGAGATGGAGACTGATGACCTGCTTAATTTCTTATGCTCCGGTCCAACACTGGTTGTGCATTACAGATCACATTTTTCCTGATGAGCTTCCAAAGCATTCATGGACTCAGAGCAGAAAAAACACAGATGTTAACTTTTATATGTTTGACTGATTAATTCTTCAACGACAAAGAACCACATTTTTACGGAGCCAGGAAAACCTTTAATGGGTAGAAACAAAACTGAGGCAGAGGTCAGTGCTTTTAACAAAATCTCATAAATAAACCAATCATTTTAGAGGGAGGCGATGACAAATCCATGGAAAACAAAAAGAACCTCATGACTAGCATGACAATGATGTCTGACAGGCGCTGCGATGGATGCCGTGGATGTTTACAGCGGGCTGTCCATCAGACTGGGGGTGCTTCAGAGTGCCTACAGCGGGAACACGTTGACTGAACCTTTAGGTAAACAACTATCCCTGTGAGTATAACAGCTGCAGCTTCTTTAGGTGACTTTAACCTTTGAGAGAAGACATTCCAGCTCGCATGATCTCATCCACCAACAAGATGTTGCTTGCGATCACCGTGCTGTGAACAGAGACCCGTGTTAGTGACCCATGTGGGCGATACATCGGGGTAATTTAAAACATTCCTTCGTCTCACCATGAGTGAAGAAGCTGTTTCTTGACACTGTAATTATCCCATACGCCTGCTTCTCCTGCCACCATTGGTTCTCCTGCAAAGCAAAAGGTTAGAATAAAAAAAAAAGGTTTAAATTCTGCCAAATTGTTACTGTTTAATAACTTCACATAGCTAAATACAACAATTATAGAGTTTTACTCTAAACTTTAAAATGCAATCACTTCAGGATTGACTGATCGCTGCTGTGGTTCTCACCTGTGCTGAGGTCTACTCCAACTAGCTGGCCAGACTCTTTGTACTCTGTCTGCAGCTTCAGCAGGGTCTCCTGTGGGTCGTAGCCAGAGTTCTGGGCCAGAACCTAAGAACAGAAAGATGGCATTTTAAAAACATCAGTAAATTTTGATACAGGATGGACTATAAGAAGGTGACAAATAATGGTGCAGCAAGAAACAAACCAGGTTTCGGTTAATAAAAATGACAGAAAATGAATTATTCTTTACCTTAGGGATGACTAGGAGAGCATCTGCAAATGCCTGGACTCCCAGCTGGGCTCTGCCTTTCACATTGGGCTTGTGTTTTACCAGAGCGTCTGCCACAGCAACTTCAAAGGCACCTGCACCGGAGACTACACTACCTGAAGACAGAAAAATAAAGATATTTAGGAAAGCAAACAAATGTGTCATATAAATTAACCCACTCGGGGAGGGAACAGCTCTAATATTTAAAACAATTAGTGGAGTTTGTTCTGATCAGCTGAATACATGTAGGAGAGACTAAACTCTCCTAATGCAGAGGATAAGATCAGAGTCATTGTAGCACAGACACTGAGACCAGGGAGAGCCACACTAGCATCCCTGGGTGTTCGCTGTGCAAATGAGACCTGTTCTGTTTTCCTTAAGGACAAATTAACCACCTTCAATTTCAGCTTGTTATCAACATAAAGAGAAAATGGATATTTTGATCTACAGTTTGTCCACACAATATTTGGAAAAAGCCTTAAAGGACTTCAGAGTGTTGTTTCATGAATGAATTTCTGCTTAAAGAATTCTAAAAACACTGATTTGTCTGCACACAGACATTAAAAAAAAAGTGTTAATCTGTTTAAAAAGGTAGCATTTTATAAGCCATACTAATGGTCAAGCAGAGCATCCAGTAGGATTAATTCAGATAGAACAAAACTGCAGAAATTCATCATCAACAAAAGTTTATGTTAATAATTTTTTAGTAAAAGGATTTTAAAAAGTAAAATAAGCATAGAGGAAATGTTCAGCTCTTACCATCTTCAATAGCGTTCTTTACTGCCCGCAGACCGTCCCTTACGGCATCTTTGATCTGTGTGAGGGTGTGTTTGTTGGGTCCCTTCACCAGCAGGGTAACTGAGCGAGGGTTTCCACACTTCTCGATGAACGTGTACTTCTCCTCTCCCTGCAAGCAAGGTTGCAGCATTAATATCATTTTAATTTTAAAAAGTTTAAATTTCACAGTTTTGTGGACTGAAAGGTAAAAAATAGACCCCCCCCCAAAAAAAGTCTCACCAGTGTGTGTTCATAAACCAGGCCAGCATGTCCCAAGCATTCAGGTGTGAGGTCATCAACTGAGTTCATGGCGATGCCACCGCAAGCGAGGGTGAGCCTGTCACAGGAACGACACACTGAGTGTAATTCAGCTTCTTAATATATGACTGACTGACACCGGCTGGTAGTGTAAAGCACCTGTATGGGTGTGTCTGTGCCAATTTCAAAACATAAAGCATGAGCTCATCTCAGCATGTTAAATCAAACAATTCAAAAATCTTCTATGAACTTTTATCTAAGTAATGTAATGTTTTGCTCATCTCAACTATAAAACACCACCAACATTTATAACACTGAAAAATATTTTTCTCACCTCTCCATGTTCCTCCTCTTTGCCCTCCGCAACCCAACAATGCCCTCTTTGGCTAGGGCGTCCAGGGAGAATGGGTCAATACCCTAAACACACACACAAAATAAGAAGACATGCTTGAGACTGCAGTTTACACTAAATAGTTCGGTAAATCTAAGCGATGTAAAGATTATCCTGATCCGCTGAATACATGTAGGGGAGGAAGAGACTCTCCTAATGCAGAGGTACAGATCAGAGTTACTGTAGCACAGACACAAAAACCAGGGGGAGCCATGATAGCATCCTTGGGTGTTCGCTGTGCATGCAGCCAGATTGGCTGGGCCAGTCTCAAAAGGCTTAGTGTTCATATGAAAACACAAAGTCAAATTACGAGCCTGTATCTTTAGTAGTACAAGCCAGACTGAACTGAGTTTGACAATTCTTTTTTTTTAAACTTTAGCCTTTGAACTATGTTAACATCCGCATTTTCTAGCATACCTTCTGGTTAATGACGACAAAGCCCTTGTCCCCATTGGGACACACTTTGTTTTTCAAGGCGATAATCTTCTGCACGCGGTCCTCGATGAACTTCCTTTCTGCAGCCACGAGCTTCTCCCTCTCATCAGCGCTCTTGTAGAAGAAGCCAGAGTTGACCTCGGTCTTCTCGTACTCCAAAGAGACGTTGCACGTCAGTATGTAAGCATCCTCCACCCTCTTCTTCATGTCTGGGTGCCGGGCGCCGTGGTCCAACACCAGACCTCTGATCAGCCTAAGAAATAACAGATCAGCATTTAGAATTCACAGTTAAGCACAGTCTTGTCTTATTCCCCTCTCCACCTCTGTATTTACACTTACTGTGTATCACAGTCGGTCTTGTGCTTCATCTCCATGATTTCCACCATATACAAGTCAGTGGGTTCATTGGGTTTAGCGATGGCGAGCACAGCATCTACTACAGCCTGCAAACAGACAAGGTGATCACAAGCTAAATGAGCGACAGCTAAGATTAGAGAATAGAGAAGTGCACTTACAACAAGCTACAGACTGCCATAAAGGTTCAAGAATAAGTAAGCCCTTAGGTCTGTGGCAACTTTGAAATGTCAAAGTAAACTAACTAATTGGCTATAAGGTAAAAACATCTAACATCTGCTTTGTGCTCGATTCCCTCATGTCTCACCTCAGTGAGCAGGTCTGCCAGCTCTGCGTGGACCTTGGTTCTGAGGGAGGTGCGTGCGACGTTAATGAGGGTCTCTCTATCCATTTCCCGAGTCACCTTTACTTCCTCAAGAACAGCCAAAGATTTCTCTTTTGCTGCCTCAAAGCCCTCGGCAATGATTCTTGGATGAAGACCCTGCAACAAACCATTAAAATGGAGTTGTGGTTAAAAAAAAGATACCTCAACAATTCATTCACTAGAGAGACTGACATGCCAAATACAAACACACACTGTGAACTATCTTGTACCTCTGAAATGTAAAGGTCAGCCTGCTTCAGCAGTTCACCAATGATGAGGACGTTGGAGGTGGTACCATCTCCTGTGATGTCATCCTGTGCAGTGGCAACCTTGGCAATCAGCGATGCTGTAGGGTGCTGAATTTGCTGAAAGGGAAACAGGTTGGGAAAAATTTTATGAAAATCCTCATTCATGGGTAATTCATGGCAGCAGTGCTAAACCTACTGATCCATTATTAATTATTATGAATCCTCAGTTGCATTACAAGGTACTAAGTTTGCTTTGAAGTGCTAAAAAAGGTATTTCCAGTTGCTCCCTTGTTTCCCAAAGGGACAGACAGATCTACAAGTTTAATAGGCACAGATTTTACACCGGATACCCTCCCATTAATCTGTACTTGGGATGGCATTAGGAGGATAGCAGGTTGTGTGGCCCGGTCAGCTGGTAAAGACTTCTGCGTTCAATATATTTTTTAGAATTTAGGTACGTTGTAATGGTTAACGAATTATTGTCAAATTATTAATGTGCACTGTGACAAATGTGGAAAAAGTGCCATCAAGTTCAAACCCTAAAGCACATCTATCCAGATATTTAAAGCTCAGTCAGATAACATGCTGCTGTTAAACTCATTGTTTGTGAGAACAAAGGCTTAAGAGACATATACAAACATTTAGGGTGTGGTCACTCTGTGAAATAGGCAATACAGTACTAATATGACATCACTGACAGAAGATCCTCATTTTACAGCTCATCGTGTCCCTTACCATCTCGTGTAGCAGGACGTTGCCATCTTTGGTCAACTTTATGTCTCCTGCACCAGACACCAGCCTGCAGATCCACAGAGACAGAAGAGGGTTAATATTTGTTAACCTACCTACTAGCGGCTTATATTATGATAATGCAAACTTTCACCCTATTATTGTTTGCCTGCTGAAGAACTCGCAGATTATGGCTGTTAGCTTTTATTTATCCATTTCCTCACATCATCTACAAATCCCCAAACAAATCTCTACCTGTAACTGAGTTATTCAGTCGCTCATCAGTATCTTTAGTTAGCGTTAAGGCTAAACTTGTGGACACGTTATACTTAGTACTACGACTTTAACGTAAACTGGCATGATCTGCTAACCGACTGAAGCTAGCATGCTAACGTTAGCTTTATGGCTGTCAGAGCGGATCATGACGATGACTGGGCAGGGCAACGAGTGCCGGGAAAATCCGCTAACCGTTTAGCGATGGCAGGCCTCAATTTATTTTAAGTGTGTTTTGGACAGGTACTCTGTAATAAAGAGTGGATGGTTTCTACTTTTCAGGCACAAAGACTTTGGTGGCGACATACCGCTATCGGCTGCAATGCTAAACCGGTGAATTGCTGCTAACGTTAGCGAGTTAGCATATCACGCGTGCTGCACAAAGAGCTCCGGCGGCACTCACATTTTCATGGTCCCCTTCGGTCCCAGGTTGCTTCTCAGCACATCCTGCAGCCCCCGGGCGGCACTAATGTTAACAGCCAGGGCGGCCTGGGCTCTGGCCACCTCTGCTTTGGGGTTTAGAGCTTTTACGGCAGCCATAGCGCAGCACAACCAGCGAAGTACAAGTAAAAAGTATCGCCGGTAGGGAGTCCACGCTACTCGGGTTCGGAAGCTCTCGAAAGGGGAGTCGCTTTCCAGAAGGCTCCAACACGTGTTCTCGTGCTGCATTTAGGGGACACGCCGACGCTGGGACATTCCGCATTTACAGCTATTACAACTGGTCCACACCATGATTTATATCAGTGCAGAAAAGTCATTACATTTTTCGAACCCATGGGAATATCGTGTCAGGTTGACTCGGCTTCTCCAAAAGAAACGTTAGAACACCTTCAAGGCAACAAAGTCAGATCATTTGTTTTCCGACTGGCAATATCGGTAAGCAAATCACAGTGAAACTGTGAACAATGTCCTGAAAAGTTATAACTTTTTGCGTGAAACATATTTAAAATATATATTTAAAATTTCCGACAGAATCCATCCTCTCCTTACTTTGCAGCATTAGTGCCGAGCATTAACCTTTAAGATTTCCATCACACCATGAAGGCAGCACAAGTCACACCCTAGACACCAATGTCTGGAAATACAACACACACACACACACAGACCACAAAATTCAGTTTGTGGTCTGAATTTTGCCTCACTTTTACCACTGGAACACCTCACAGAGCCGACATAAAATCAAATTTCGATATTTAGTTATTTTAAACGATTACTATTATTATTAAGCCTTACCATTTAATATAGTAGCATCACACTTTCTTCAGCATGCAAAATTAATATGCATATTTGATTTTTTTTTTTTTATGCTGATGAAAACAGAAAATTGTGGTCTGACAGTCAAAAATCAACTCACGTTCTATCATTTCAAACCTATGACAAAGAGCGCTCTTAATTTTTATCAGAAGTTTAATTAAATATGTACAACTAATCTTATTAAAGCACTGCATTTTACAATTTATCACACAAGATACTACTCCTCTCCTGTTCACAGGGTTATCAACACCCGCTAGGTAATAGAAGACCCTGCACATTCAGATTCAGGAGGGTCTGTAACTATGGTTTGGCCAATAATCCCACTATGTATATCTACAATCTGCCCATTTAAAAAGAAAGAAAGAAACGAAAGAAAACATTGATCTTAGTCAGAGCATACAATCACCCAGACATCATCTACTTGATATAGGGAAAGGCCAAACTTGTCAGTAAGCGTACAGCAGGCTATGCTGTAAATACAGATTAGTTCCGCTGGATTCAAAAACATGTCTTCTGTGTGGAAGAGCCACGTGTGTCATATGTTACAATTTGAACAATCAGGAGTTGTGGTCAGTTTAAAAAAAAAAAAAAAAACAGGGCAAATAATTCAAATTCAGTATTCATGATTCTGGTAAGACAAAAAAAACAAACAAAACAAAAACAATGAGCTGGCAACTTGTGTGTATGCAGTATTGTTGACAGGAATTGGTTCATCCAGTCAAATGATTCTGAAAGGAGTAAACACCAAGTTGGCTGTATCAAAGCTGTGTAACAAAAGAGGAGTGGACACACGATGAACTTTGAGTGAGACTGTGGCTCTGAAACAGACCAAAACCTGTAACTCTCAGCTTTAGTGCTCATTTTATAACACTGAACTTTAAACTGCAGGTTTATCTCTGTGAAACTGACCACTCAGTATGTATTTTAAGCCATGTAATTTTGACAGTGAGCTACTGTGAGCTCTTATTTTCTGCTGTAAGACACTGGTAATCATTATTTTGTTTCAGGACTCAGAAATCATATTAAATTTTCTTGTACATTAAAAAGGCCCTGTGACCAGCACACAAACAACAAAGAAAGGAAAAGAAAATGAAGACAGACAAGACATTTCAAACACCCTTTAAATGACAGAAGGTGAAGAGGAGTGCGCCCCCAAATCATAAGCACACCACATTAATAGGTCAGTAACATAGTAGCTGCTGTAACAGGTACAGTTTTGGTGACAATCATTTTGACCTCATCATCCAAACAGAAAAAGGGGAGAAAAGAAACCAAATGAAAGGAAACAAGATTGTGTTGATGTTGAGCAGATTTCCCTGGCAGTGCACACTTTGACGGTTGGTTACACTCTCGACAGATCAGTGTAATAGTTGCAGTGGCGGCTGAGAATTCTCCTCAGGTGTTAGTAGTTACTTCAAGGGTGAATTCTTCATGGGAATCATTATTCTAGACTCCATGTGCTGAATAAGAGGGACTGTGAGGTAAAGAACAAACAACAGTCTTAACAACAGATTTCCAACAGGGAACACAACTTTATCTCATTTAAATTTGCTAATGTTTCATGAATTTATAGCTAGAGTTCTCAGTTTAGTTTCAATGTTAACATCCCAATAAAAGCTCATTTTATTAAAGCCTGAGTTGTTGTACGTTGTCCTTACACCAACACTGCTGAGTGTCTTTGTAATCCCATTGAACATAATGATTCCCTATTGCTAAATCAATCCTTCATAGATTCAGGCATCAGAGAGACGCTGAAGTAGAATTTATTGTGCCACGTTTGTTTCCATTTGTGTAGGTATGAACAAGTGAAGAATTATGAGTATGTAATCTACAGACATGCTTGTGTGCAGTTCTCCAAAGAAAAGGAAGGAATGAAGCCCAAAGGTGATGAAAATCAGGCTTGAACAGTCTTCTCTGCAGCACGAGCTAAAAGCTAAAAGCATGGACTAAAGCACAAACAAGAATAACTCAGAGCACCTGGTGTTGGCCAGAGGGGCCGATGGCGCGATATGGCAGCCTCGCTTCTCTCAGTCTGCCCCAGGGCAGCTGTGGCTACAACTGTAGCTTGCCTCCACCAGTGTGTGAATGCGAGAGTGAATGAATAGTGGTATTGTAAAGCGCTTTGGGTGCCTTGAAAAGCGCTATATAAATCCAATCCATTATTATTATTATTATTATTATTATTCCACATATTTTAAGCTACTTTTGTTTTTAAATGTTTGTCCAATGCTGCCCCTCTGTACCTCTCTGAGCTCCTGCTGAGTGTGCCTAGGACTAATGGTAAGCTCAGAGGGGATCAGGCGTTTGCTGTGGCAGCACCAAAATTGTGGAATGAGTTGCCTTTACATGTTAGACAGGCACCTTCCTTATCCGTTTTTAAATCACGTCTTAAAACATTTATTTACCTTGGCTTTCAGCACAGAAGGACTTGTTGATGTCTCTTAATATGTTTTCTTATTAATTATATTATTTTTAATTTTAAGAAATTTTAGATGTAATTTAAACTGTTTTCTCTTTATTTTATATTTGTAGCACTTTGGCCAACATTGTTGGATGTAAAGTGTGTTATAAATAAAGATGCTATATTTGTAACACAGCTCACTGGTGAAAGTCTGCAAAGCTCTATGTACAACCAACACACTTTAGAGCAGAAGTGGGCAATTAATTTTCCCAAGAACTTTTACAGCCATGACAAGTTTTAGTGGCTAAAATGTCCAGTGAATGAACAAAAGTAACTCACTGACACTATTGTTCCCGCCTCCTCAAGTAGACTTTGGCTGTAGCTGAATAGTCAGTTTTTCATTGGGAAGCTTCCTAACAGGGAGACTTCATTGCCGGCTAAGAGGTTACATTTTCTAAACACTAAAGAAAGATTATACGATGCTTCTACACCTCATGCAGCTTACGAAATTCACTGGCATTAATGAGGTTTAACATAATTCAGTTTGCAGTTTCGCCAGCATTTAGGGATAACATTAATTCACATAAAACATTAGTAGATGCCACACTGATCATCTCTTCAGCAGGAAGAGATGATGTGAGCAGAAAGCAGCTAAATGAAAAACTCATTTACCACAAAGTTGTCTTTGTTTATATGATCTGCAGCAACCACAGCAATGACACAACAGGATGAAGTATCAAAGATGTGCATTTTGCAATTCACTTTTAGATTATAGCAGTTTCAACGCTGCGAAGCCAAGTCAACAGCATCTACTGACACACTGCAAGCACTTTAGTGCAATCTGAGTCTCTTTTCCTGTGTCCTGTGTTCTACTTCACTGTTTTCCTTGCTCTCATGATGCTTTTTCTCCCAGTAAAGCGATTATAAAAAAGACACTTTGTAAAAGGTCAATTTCTTTTCTGTAGGTTTGCACCTATTGTATCTTTTTAAAACACGGCATTTAGTTCTCAAAATTCATTATTACCAAGGTGTGTAAAAAAGTCAATACTTCCAGTATTTGAAGCCCTGAGAAGAGAATATGTTGACAGTATTAGTAATTAGTCTTCATTGTTTTAATCTATTCTTGATCGACAATTTATAATAAGTTGTTGGCAGCTTGGGTTCATCCGAGCTTAAATGTTTGAAATTAATATTTTCATTTAACGTTAACATGACACAAATATGGATAATAGATATAAAATAGGTTAATTTTAATGTCTTATGCCCACAACAGAACAACAAGACTCAGCACTTACAGTAACTAAAACTTGCTTAAGTATAAAAGTATCAGACTGAAACCAACCTGTGTAATAAACAACCTCGTCCCAGCCGTCACGCTGCCAGGCTGCGTTTCTGGTATTTTCTCTGGACTGCAGGTCCTTGTAAGCTGAAAAGAAACACATTCAAACTCACTGAGTAAAAGCTGTAGCTTTTTAAACCAAAGACGAATCATAACGTCAAACAGTCGTGCTCAGGAAAATTTAAATACTTGACAGCTTTTGCATTAAGTTCACTTCCAGAACCTAAAGGTGCACACCGTCACGTGGAAAGAAAGAAGAGCAACACCAAGTAACCTTTGTTGCGCAACGGACCGGTGTAATGTCAGACAATATTTTCGCAGACTGGCCTTTAAGGTGTCGCGGATAAATACAAAATAATTAAAATAATACGACCAAGACAAAAACTGTGGTAATTTGTAAATATAATAATAAACCCGAATTCACTGTGTAATTGTGTAACTTTATTAGCAGCGTCCTCCTGAAATGTACCAACAACATTAAGAGTAACATCCTCCTCTCTGCCCCTTAATGCTCTCTGGTCACTATGGTAACGCGTAAATACTGGTCTATGGCCCGGTGTGGGGACCGCTGTTTTACATCTAAAAGGCATGTACCAAAAACATGTACATACATTTGCATTTGTAGGTGACCTGGACAATATTTGCAGCATTTTTCTTGAATGATCCTGGAAACTCATCTTACCCCATAAGTGGTGAACTGTGTACAGACTTCCAATCTGTGAGAAAAAGCCTCCCACCGCCTCTTGGTTCTGCTGGCGAATCTCAATAGCCCGAGCCCTGCACAGCACCAAAGACATTACACAAAACAGCTTCTAAATAGAGTGGCAGTAATTAAAACACCACAACATCCACCAGTACTCCCCTCATTTCAAGTCAGTACATCAAATTTCAGTTTTAAACCATCAGCCTTGTTATAATCATCCCTGCATATTTGGTTTTATAAAATTAACAAAAATCAATTTCAATTCAACAGATGAATATATTGACATATATTAAATGAAGCCCAGGCAGTTAATGGATTATTATATGCGGTCATGCTCAGGAGTCATGCATACATTTTGTAGTCAGAAAGTACTGCAGACTCATTTTCACCTGCAACAAAATGTGAAACCAACAAACTAGCAGTGAGGAACTTTTTAGATTGTAGCTACAAGACTAGTACAAAGGGAACTAAAGCTCGCAAAGTTATCCCCCATAAATGATCAAATTTGGTGGCTCAGATATTACATGAAAAAGGAAAGTTGTGCCTTACCAGTAATTTCCCCATTCAATCATTGTGCCTGGCTGAGAAAAAGAAGGTAAAGATCATGTTCACTACATGTACCGCAAAATACAAAACAAAAACGCTCCCCCCAAAAACCCAGACTTACAGAGGGAGGACGACTAATTCTGTGGTTCATAAAAAAAAAAAAAAAAAAAAAAAGAGTTACCCTGAGTTGATACGATCGGAGCTCATAGATGTTGGGTCCTGGACGAGGGACGGGTTCGTTCCAGAAACTGAACTCCAGCAGCAGCTGGTTCCTACGAGACAGCAGCATCTTCCCCCTCTCATTCCTGTACTCCATAAACTTCTACAGCAAAGACAAATGAAAGAAGCACAGCGCTCAGAAAATCTGACTCAGCTAAAATAACTGCCAAATATATTTGTATTCATGTTGTTCGACTGTGAAGTCTGATCAGAATCTAGACAACGAAAGTCAGCTAGTGTGCATTCAGAGAATTTAAGTGAAAGAAAATATCTTTTTACCTGGACTCATAAAAATATATATACATATATAAATCACCTTTTCTGAGAAGGTATAATAGAGGAGTAGTGATATGCGGAGAATATATATGGCATTTATGGTTATAAATATAGTGTATACACTTCTAATTTGCCATGTGCTACTTAATGTATGCAGAGATAGATGAGTAAATTATCTGGGCAGATTAACAGTAGTATGTATTTACTGATTAAAGTTTGTGGAATTGTGCAAATTAAAATCATGAGGTTTGCCAAAGGACAGTTGATAAAGCAATAAAGGGAGCGTCACAGATGTGCAGGACCAGTGCACAAAGCCTATGCACGGTTTTGTAGCCTCTTGTTTACATGTGGTAGCTGTATTCTGTCACCAGGGGCCCGTTCTTCGTACCTCGCTAAGTAAGTTAGCTGGATTTGATTGTTGACGATTTCGCGTGATCTTGGATCGTTCGGTTCCCCGAAGCTCATCCGGGACTTGCTGTCATAGCAACAGAGCCATAAGCGTAAACCTGCTCGGGAGCAGGTTTACTTTATGTAAACAGGATTAGATCGCGGCCACGCAGGTATGTCCGCTTCATTTATACGAAAGCAACAGCGATATTCCACCACTGTTTCACCATAAATAAATATCATCAATGTAACTAAAGATAATGCAGCACCTGATCCTTTTATTGATTTCACACAGATACATACAGGTCATTTCCTAAAAAAGGGAAATGTACTATTAACATTCTATTACATGTATGTGATTATTACAGATGTAATTCATATTTCAGAGTAGTAATTGTAAATTACTTCGTGTAATCAAGATGAGAGACCACGGCTATAAAAGCGAAGGTGGATTTGGGAAGCCTGTCGCAGCCATGTCCTGTCCGTATACGCGAGCCACCCATTGCGGAAGGTGCAAGATTGATAAGGAGAGTCCTCAGAATTCAGCGTATATTGCGGGATAGACAGGATCCTTTAGCTCAGCGCGACAGTGTGCTCATTGAGAGATATCGATATTCCCGTGAGGGTATTATTCACTTAACCAACTTGTTGACGAGGGGGTGCAGGACCACCACCTGTCTTTTTTTGCTCTGCCCTTTTCTTGGTTGCTGTTATGAACAAACAAACAGATTATTTCAGGGTCTCTTTCCAAGAGACTAAAAGCAATATAAGTGATAAATATTACCATTCTGTAGAATATTCTTATATTTCACTTTTACTTGTTCCCATGTTCTAGTGGGTCCTGTTGTGAATGTGAGAGTGACTGAATAGTGGTATTGTCATGCGCTTTGGGTGCCTTGAAAAGCGCTATATAAATCCACTCCATTATTATTGTTATTATTAAATTACTTACGAGTTTGATTTGTCAGCAACTTTCTGCCAGCCCTCTCTCCTTGCTTTTGCAGCCTTTGCAGTGTTCCCTTGCGTTCTGATTAAACTCTGAAACTCCTGAAATCCCTCACTCAAGGGTTCTTGCTCTGCTGCCGAAAAATACCGAGCGCGCTCCTTCGACATTTTCGCCGACCAATCAGAGGGTTGCCGATCAATGTTTCTGCTATCAATGCGTAGCCCCTTTTACGACACCCAGTGATCTCACATTACTTCATCCAGCTGTACTAATCGTCAACAGCAGGTGTGTTCGGAGAACCGGATTAGCGAGCTCAGAGTTAGCGCGATGATTTGGTCTTGGATGTAGTAAGCGACGTACGAAGAACGGGCCCCAGGTGGCAGAGCCACAAATATGTGAAACAGGTTGGTTTTCTTTGTAATTATCTGACCAATCAGTTCATGCTCTTCAATGTGGGAGGAACACATTATTACAAGCCACTTACTTTATTTTATCTGCAGGGCTTTCCAAAAACTAAGAAAAAAAAACACATTTCTGAAGATTAAACCCGCAGCATGACTCATCTGTTCATTAACACTTTCCTTCTTCAAAGCATTACTGTGTAAATAACCTTTAAAGATTACTGGAAACATTAAAGATAAAGATGGAAGGAAAATGTCACGTGGGTCTAGCTAGATGGGTGCACTGCTGGAAACATTGGCCTACAGATAACCAACGGCCAGTAGGCTTAACTAATCGGAGCACCCGTTACCTTATTCTGCCTGAGTTTGTTCATGACTTCGGTGAGAGCCGGGTATCCTCCCCGATATCTCCACAGGTGAACTAGAATAGAAGGAGCAGAAGAGCCAAAGATAACGTAGCTCTTAAATAGATCTTGTCTTTTTTGGGGGAGTAAGAGTTTTGTTTTTCACAATAGCATCTGTGGTTAGACCTCCCTATGAACCACCCGTGATTGTGGAGCATGACGGGATTCAGTCTATACAGCATGAATTTCCAGTCAGTTTCTGTGTATGCATGTGAAAGGACATCATGTCATCTTACCACTACAATTATATCTCAGAAAAAAGAAAAACTCTTAATTTCATGAAGTGAAAAAATGAACATGGCTCTAACATACACTCCCCAGCCACTTCATTAGATACACATTGCTATTATCAGGTTGGACCATTTTCTGTCTTCAGAACTGCTTTAATTCATCAAGGTGCTGGGAACAGTCCTCACGGATTTTGGTTCATGTTGAAGTGACAGCATCACATAGTTGCTGCAGACTTGTCAGCTGCACATTTATGATGAGAAACTCTCTTTCCACCGCATCCCAAAAGTGCTCTACTGGATTGAAATCTGGTGACCAGTCTTTGTAAACCTTAGAGATGGGTGTGTGGGAAAATCCCAGTAGATCAATATTTTGTGTGTTGTGTGTGGCACCAACAGGTATGCCATATTCAAAGTCACTTAATACACCTTTCTTCCCCTTTCAGATCATCAGTTTGAACTTTAGCAGGATTTCTTGACCATGTTTGCATGCCTAAATGCACCGAGCTGTTGACATATGATTAGCTGATTAAATATTTGAGTTAATGAACAACTGAATAGGTGTACCTAATAGAGTGGCCATTGAGTGTATTTAATACATATAGTATCTCGGAAAATATTAAAAGAAACAATTCTAATGTTTATTTCCACATTAAACTAAATGCCTTTAATCTGTTAGTTCAAGATTTAGCATCAAACTGCAAATCAGAATACAAAACACAACCATGACAATAAGACGGAGCCAAAAAGGGACAGCGACAAGCTAAAAACATAGCACCATATACTGTCTAAGTGTTCACATGCTGAAAGTGTACTGATGCAACCTTTTAGAAAACCTTTCCTGACACTGCCAACATTACAGCTCTGTAACACCAGAGAGGGCCCACAGCTGTGGAACGACAAATGTCACCACTTGGACAAAATGGAGAGCAGCCAGGAAAAAGTTCAGTTCAGTCTCAGCTATAATTAACTGAAATAGAAAAGCTGAGAGAGGAGAAAAAGCACAGTGCCTTTAAGTAATGTCTGTTTTTACACAAAGATAACGACATAGTTTGAAAAATTCTGCCACATCTCAATGTAACTCATCTGCAGCGGGAAACAGAAAGCAGCAAGATTATCCCGCTGTACAACTTGATTTAGCTTAAACACGTACAGATTCTCATTAATCAATAGGACTCACAATCAAGAGGTCAAGTAGTTTGCATCTTGTAGAGCTAAAAGCAACAATATTTATTATAAAATGAGTCTGAGCATCGCATGAAATACGCTGGATTAAAAAAAAAAATCCAGGTCTCAAGTCTGTATCCATAAACTGCTTATTTAAATAAATAATATTCATGATGAACATTGTTCTCATTTTTACCTCGTAGTAATATGTTGTCTGCGAGGTTTCAATCTCATGTTTCCTCTTCTAAAAGAGAAGGTTGAGCTTTGACGAATAACCAGATTGAATGGGCTCAAATAATTCACCTCGCTGACATTCAAAAGAAAGTCCGTTGTAACTCAGGTAGGGTGGATGTTCTTACCTGCCTGATCCTGCTCCCCATACCATGTGTTCCAGGTGCCCACAAGCTCACAGGGGTATTCAGGGTCAGTGTGAATGGAAGGCAAGACATCCTCACTGAAGACACAGACAAAAAGAAAAGAAAAAGTGTGAAAATGCAAAATATCTGACATACTGGTTCCAAAAAAAGTGTTCTAATGTGACATCTGAATTAAGATAACACAACAAAGACTCATACCAAAGTTCATTGTAAGCATCGAGGCACTCAGGTTTGACATTGTGAACTGCAACAAAAGAAGAAAAAAAACAAAGCATGAGTAGACAACATGATCAAACAGATTTCATGGGTTTATTAACTGTTGTGGTAATCATTAACTGTGTCCCACTGCCAGCAATACATACACTGTATTTTATACAGGTTGTTGTCTTCTTTTTTGGCAAGCAGGTGAGAGTGAGCATCTTTTCTGGGGATGACTTTTCTAACAAAAAGGGATTTGAACCAGCTTTCATCACCAACATTTGAGAGGCTCCTGTGATGGGATTAAAACATTTTTTTTTTAAAAGTTGGATACAATCAACATTTCTTTGGCTACACAATGCAGCATTTAAGTACCAACAACAACAAAGCTCCCCTAATAATCCAACCCTGTTTCCTTCTATTCTGTGTTGTATTTCTCTGTGAACATCTGACATATATATTTTAGTGTTAAACCTCTAGCTGCTGCTTTATCAGTCCAAGTCTCAAAAATACAGATGTGGACAGGCTATATTCAATAATACCTTTACTATTGTTGTTATGAAACTTTCAAAAGTGTCCTGGCTTCCTAATGTGAATAAGGTCAGTTTTACTGCAAGAGCCCGAGGTGTAAACTAGTAAATGTCGGCTGAAGAAAAGGTGCAAATCTTTTTTTAGCCCAGCCAACCTATGCATTTCAGAGGTCAGCAGCTCAGAAGGCTGAGGGGTCTACACAGAGCACAAAACCCTGAGATTAGTCTGCACTGACTTTAATCAGCCTTCCTGCATTTTCTGTTAATGTACTCGATCTACAAGTGCCAACAGTCACCACGTGTAGCGGCTGAGCTTGTTTATCAGGAAACAGTCCACCGGTTTTCCTCATAATGCACCAAAAAAAGGACACATTTTAGTGTCAGTCTGTAGTCAGGTTTATACAAATATCTGCCTTTCAAAGGGAAATAACAGCTTATTTTAGGCCGCTCAGCTGCTGCAGCGAAGAAACTGAATCGTCCAGTGACCAAAACAAGCACAGCTGTGCAGCAATTCAATGCATTTTGACCTTGAAGTTGAATTCAGTTTAAGACTCAGAGTAACTCGGCGGTAAGTTTTTAATAATTTCTTCAACCCAAGTCTATAAAATCACGCATGACATTATAAATCAGACACTGGCGATTGTTAGGACAAGTTGACTCGCTGTTTATTTTAAAAATCGTGGGGGTAACAATCAATGTTAGCAGAAAGTTAGCAGATTTACAGCTACATGGCTAATGCTAGCTACGTTGCACAGAGATGTAAACGTAGCGAACGTCCTTACGTTCCCTTTAGCATTAGCTTAACCGCCTAGCAGAGCCCGCACGTTGTCATTGGGCTACACGAGCAGAAGTTTAATGACTTTTAAGCAATATTTATGCACCTGCACAGATAAACTGTGTATAGAAGAGTCTAACCTGAGGGCAACGTTCACCGGGCTGCTCGCATGAAGCCCGCTTCTCGTCTGTTTAAGGCCTCTACCCACTGTTTGAAGGACTCTGATCGCCATCTTTCCTCGAAAGCCGTGTGGAGGTTGCTGGAGGCTACAGCCGCAGTCCGTTCCCGCAGGAGCTGACGTTACTCACGGGAGCGTGACCCCGAGTTAGAACCGACAGTACCGGAATCACTTGTGGAGCTGATTTAAAGCACAGATATTAACACAGCTCAATACAAAATACGCAGAGTTCGCTGTTGTTGGATTTATGTGAAGTTTTCATAGTTTTGGGGGCTTTGATCGATCCGCCTGCTGAGCTTGCATTTATAACCTGCATATTCCCATTACTTAAAAGTGAACAGTTTGTCCCTAACAATTTCATTCACTGCACCTTTGTGCAACAATAAACTGTAAGGACAGCTCCCTCAGTAATTAGACCAGACTCACTGACTGCATATTCATTATAGCAGTCCCACTTACAGAGCCACTACTGACTGGAATCACCCCACCATGTCCAGATCATCACTTTACACACCCCTGCATACAAATGTTGTTTTCAGATTATAAAGTGCATATTATTTATAAATGCAATTTGCACTATTCTCTTAAACAATCTCAATTTTACTTTTTATTCTTCTTTAGCCTCAGTTTTATTTTTACTGGGGTTTTTTTAATCACCATGGTATACATAAAAGTTGTGCACTATCTCAGTTTAAGGTCTTAACTATGCACCTATTGTACTTTGACCATTATTTATTGTAAACTATACTATTATTTCTTCTTTATCCCGCTGATGTAACATAATTTTCCTTGTTGGGTCAATAAACGTCATTACAACTTCACTTAAAGCTCCAAAGTACCTTATATTAAATGCAAAATGAAGCAGCCAAAGCTTCATGCATGTTCTATGATAATAACATGTCTAATGTACGTTTTTTGTATTCACACACCTGATATCTACTTTCTTAGTTTTAAGTGAATACCATAATGGCATTTATTTTATCCTCCCTCCTCTCCTTTTCTCTTGGATGGGTCCTCATGGATGGGCCGATTAGATGATCCAGCCCAGGCCTTCACCTTTTGATTATAATATATTCCTAACCTGGATAACAGACACGAGTATCTTCCATGACATTGTTTTTTGCGCAGTTGTTTTATTTTGCAAATTCCTCTGAAAGGTGTCCACTACCTGAGCAGGTAACAAGGAAGTAATATTTAGTCTCTTCACCCATACATGTACAGCAAAGATTCTTAGTTTATAAACATAAATCCACATTAACACTTGAAACACAAGCATTGTAGAGTGACAAATAAGCTGATATTACTGCATGAAATCACAGTTTTCTGTCATGAAGTGGGAGTTTGTGCCGGTGGGGAATCGGCTCCACTGGGGGCAGCAGAGATGTTGAGCTCCTGCAGTTTCTCTGACAGCGTTTTCTCCTCTTGAAGTGGAAGGTCTGTTAGAGGCTCCACAAATTCAGTTCCTGCAACCCTCTTTCCTGTTAGGGGGTCAACCACCCGGCCAACTTTATACACGATCTCTGACAGTTCATGCTTCACGTGTTTGCTTCTGGGCTCAGGCAGAGCCTTGAGGAGGACGATATCTCCCACAGTGCACTGTTGCAATGCATCATGGGCAAAGTACGTCTTCCTTTTGTTGTAGTACTGCAGGAGAAGAAGAGACAATATCACAGTTATTCAAATATAAATTCATAAATGCTTGAACGTTTATGCCCAGAATTTCTAGTTCGAACCAAGTGGCAGAAAGCTAAGACTTTTGTGGCCTGAGGCCCTCGTCTCTGCTTTTTGCAGATGATTTGGTCTTTTTGACTTATCAGGTAGTCACCTTCAGCAGAAATGTGCAGAAAAGTCACTGAAACATGGGACAGTGGACCTCCCATCCATATAAAGGCATAAAAATAACATAATAATAACGCCCAATATAAACAAATAACCACCACCACGTGTGCCTCTTGCCTCTACAGAATAAATTGCAAGGCTCACAGTTTTCTTACTGACAATAAATAAAAACAGAAGTCCTTGTTTCTACCTCGGACATAATTGTGTTTAATGTCATGAAAACTTCAAGCTCTCTTGAAACCTTTGCTAAATCATCAATCAGGAAAGTCAGTTGATGCCTTTATTTTATTGTATTTGGATTACTTTAATTCATTGTTTATTTGTCTAAGCAAAGAGTCGTGGAGTAATGCCAGTGATCTACTCATTTCCTCTGATAGTATGCAATGAGTCTGACTTGCATAATGTCACCAGAACATGTATGTGAAGCCTTTTTAGGACATCCACGAGCCTTCGCTATATATGAAAATAACATCAACAGCACCGGCTCACTCCCACACACATCTGGTGTGCAAAACTGTCCGTTTACACACCTGCATCAGGGTATATTCTCTCCCTAAAGGTATCTGAGTCTTTTCTCTACAGGACCTTTAGCTGTGGACACAATCTTTAAAAAGGCCATTCAAATATTTTTGTTTTTACTCTTCTCTCCAACAACCTGTAATAGTTTCCTTCTGTATTTCATTTACTCTGTAGCTTTACCGGCCTATTTTAAAGCACTTGTACTCTTATTTTATAAAAGGTGCTTAATCCCCTAAAGCCTCACCTTGAGCAGGTAAGGGTCCAGCACCAGCCTGGTAACTCTCACTTTGGCCGTTTTGTGCATCTTGGTCCCGATGACTCTGCCGATGATCCATTTGGCATGGACTGATGCGTGCTGGACTGACATCCTGCAAAGCTTTACTCAACCTGCAGAAACAAAATATTATCAACCCTGACATCATTATATACGGATGAGACTCAACTGAAATGTAATCAATCTAAAGACACGTTCAGTTACAGTTTTACCGGATAAAACCTCTGAGCCGACAACTGTACTAACAATGTGAGTCAACGTAAAACAGCCGCTAAACGGTTAGCCTTGTTATGTTAGCATTAACTTAAACATACATTCATTTTTTAAAGAAAAGGTCATAAAAATAAACTGATGTAATTCGGCAAGAATACAAAATACCATTGAAAGTAGAAAATACAAAACTAACTCACTATAACCACGGGAAAATATCATCAGAAGGTCATACAAGCTCCTCCATGCTGTTCAGTTCTGCTCGTTTCGTGACGTAAACTACGGCTAGTAACGAGGGACATCGACAACAAGCGTATGCTTGCGTGTATGGAAGCTTGTTTCTGACACTTGAAAACGAATATTCTTTGCCACCAATAAGTAAAACCTCGATTTATCGACTCAAACGTCTGACCAAATATCTTGAAATGAAAAAAAAAAAAAAAACTAACGTAAAATGTTATTAAGGTCAAGACAGAAACTAAACACAAACAAATGTTATTTTCAGCTACGGAAACAAGCTTCCGTATTTACGTCCTACACAATTAGTCACAATTTTCCGTTTTAATTTCATATTACTTTATTTATGTGTAATTATTTTTATTATACGTCATCTAGGATTGAATGTGTGTACTTTCATATATTTTTGCAATTTTTAATGAATAAAATCGATTTTAAATTTATACTACTTACTTGAAGTGGTTTTTTTTTTTTTTTTCACTTTTTTCAACTTAATCTGTAGTGACATGCTAAATACTGGATGCTGCCGCCTATATTACCTTTCCTTTCTGTTTGATCAAAGTTAAAATCTGACTTCTGTTTGTCTGTTCGGTTGGTTGTAATTTTTATTCATTTATAACCTTTACTTGAATCTGAAATGATGACTACACTGGACTGTCTTTTGGACAATAATTATGTAAATATTTATTGGACATATTCTATATATGACGTCACTAGTGAAGGGCAGTACCTACTTCTTTATGCAATCTACGCAGCTCAAGAGTGGCTGAAGTTAAAAACTTGGAAACTATGAACATCAACAACATCAAAGATTGTTAAACAATTTTAGAGCCAAGCCAGCCAGTTGAATGTGTTCTTACCTACACTTCTGCTTTTCTTATGTGCAGAGCCACAAGTCTAACTTGGTGATATTCAAGTGTTTACAGATATGCAGTTGTGGTCAGAAGTTTATATCCACTCACCATGAGCGTGAAGATCATGGTAATTCTGGGCTTGTAATTATTTCCTTGATCTGTTCTTTTTTCCAAAGTGTAATGATTGCACAGCATATATCTTTAATCAATTAAAAGAAAAAAAAGAAATTGGTGCACAAGTTTGAATATATTTAGGATTTTCTTTAATCCACACAGAGTTCAAAGTATGCATAGAGGCCCAAATAATACACATACTCACTTAAATCTTTACATTCTACAGTGTCTTTTAACTTGACAAAGCCCATTCCTATTAACTTCTCATTAGTGATTATGATTGACTTCTCGTTCAGTATAAAACAGATTTGTTTGACAGTGTTCATTGGATTGACCAATACTCAGAACAATGGGAAGGTCAAAGGGACCCAGTGAATAGGAAATAAGGAGAATTGTAGAGTTACACAATCTGGGAAAGTCTCCTGGGTCTTTTTCCAAATAGCTGCAGATTCCAAGATCATCAATTCAAATAATTTCACATTAAGTACAACTTAGTTGGATGTGCCACCACTTTGCCAAGATCTGGAAGAAGATCCAAATTGTCACCATCAGACCAGAGGAAATTGATTTGAATGTTCTGGAACAACTCAGGATCCACACAGCCTCAAGCCTGCCATGAACTGGAATCCGTTGGAACAGCAGCATCACTGTCCACAGTTATGGGAGTTTTAAGTAACCATGGACTGAAAGTGTGCAGACCAATAAAGAAGCCCCTGCTCCAAAATCCACATCACGAGTTCAGCGGAAATTTGCAGCTGCTCACATGGACAAGCCAAATGTCCGCTGGAAAAATGTTTTTGGTCAGATGAGACAAACATTGATATATTTGGCCACAATTACAAGAGGCATGTTTGCATTAAAGGTGAGGCTTTTAAAGAACACTGTAGCAGCTCTCAAGCATGGTGGTGATAGCATCATGCTTTGGGGTAGTTTTGCTGCCAATGGAACTGATAAATTCCACAAAGTGAGTGAAATAATGAAGAAGGAGGACTAGCTTGGGGTGCATATAGTTGATCCTGTATATGTAACTCTGACTCTGTGGATTAGATAATAGTGCAAAGAAAAAATTAAAATCTCCAAATTACTAATAATGAATGTATATAAGCATCTGAACAGAAGTGGGTTTCCCTTTTCCAGTGTAAATAAAATATTAATTTTAACCACAAGATGGCAGCAGAAGAGAAGAGAAGAGGTGTATTCTTACTGAAAAGGATATACTTTGAAATTATGGGAAAAAAGACAAAATAAATATTTCTATATTTATAGGCTCCAGCCTCCCCTAAATTGAAACTTTTATAACAAGTCGTGAAAAGGATGGATAGATGGATAGTTTTAATGCAACAACATGACAGATGTTAGGTAGTGTTGCTGTGCTGATGATTCAGTGAGTAACCAGGGCTGCAGAGGAAGAGTGAAAAGAGAAAGGGAGGAGGTGATCAACAGTAATAAACATCAAATATTTCCCATCTTCACGAGTGTGTTTACACTTGGTTTTAAAATGCATCTTGTGTGATCAGATCATAGCTTGACATTTAAGACACATAGTTTTTGTTGTTGTTGTTGCCAGTCAAGGATCAGCTTAGTGCAGGATAGCAAGAAATGAATAAATAAAATGATAACAGTAATGTAAAGAAAGACACAGTGGAAGAAAGACCTGCTGATTGAAACAACTGGAAATCCTGAAATAACAAAAAATCTTCATAATGGAATATTATCACTTATGAATAGTCATTTCTCTTTTCTTTAGCCTGAAATAGTGGTGTGAAATATAAGACCTCAGGGACCAAAATCACCACAGCAAAAACTCCAATCTGGCCCACTGGACTGCTTTGGAAAATGCGAAGGAGGACACAAATTTTAGACATTTAACTGTATATTCACAGGTTTTACAGCTTTTCTTACAGATAAAGACCTCCCGATGGCTATTCATACAGCTCGAAAGTAATTAAGTTATAGATTTCTGTAATTTACTCATTTACTTCTTGTAATTGAAGCCTGAAGAGTCATGCTAAAAGATGCCTTTCCATTACTACAGCTGCATTTATTTATTATAAATACATACTACTCTTCTTTTTCTTATATTAAGATGTAATTAATTAAATATGCAATTACATCTCTGTACGCTGACAGAAAGAGGAGTTTCACTGGTCTAGCCCATATAAGATCCAAGTGGGCTGTACGTGGCCCCTTGGCCTAGACTGTCAAAGGTCTGCAAAATGACCAGCACACTAACCAGCCACACTGATGTGAGTGTTTTTCCATCACCGGTAAAGCACATATAGCGTCTGAAAGAGCGAGGAGGTGGGGGGTTAACATTCATGCATTCATACCACATTGTTAGCAGCTTCGTCCCTGAGCATTGGCTGCAGCTCAGAACCAACCGCAGGCAGACCAATCTGGTCTTAATCAGAGCCATGTTGTAGTAAAGCACAGGTCTGGGTCTCTGTTTCCCATTTAAGGCAGTGCAGGATTGGTTTACCTCTGCCAGAATGACAGCATTAGCCAACTTTAGTCAGCTTCATACAAGAACACTGAGACAATTCAAATAATACCAACTGGTTGCATGCTTTTCCCTGCTGAACTCATTGTCTGCATGGGGCTAAACCCATGTAGGTCAAATTAAAGGTGTCACCACAATCAAAAGAACATGAAGTGTGTTTTGGTGCACCTATAAAAAAAACAGTTCAAACCCCTATTAAAGTTTTGGGTGAGAATCATATGGTGAGGCTACAAGAGAAAATCACACGGTATCAATGGCCATATTAAAATATTTACCTAAAGATAATCACATACATAACTAAGTTAAAATGCAGCCAGTGTTTTCATACATGAGAGCTGACATGGTTGCTTTATCAGCTCTGAATCATGTGAAAGCTCTGCTGGTGTGATATAAGACAGAGGCCCGATAGCAAACCCACCGTGTGATTGCACATGTATGTTTTCTGTGATAACACTGTGACCCTCTTAATCAGCATGTTTTATATTTCCAGATTATCATGCTGGAATAATGTAAGCATCCTCCTGAGTAAGTTATTAGTCTCTAGATATAACATTTTTCTATAGATTAGACAATTTAGTCAGCGTGTTTGTTCATGACTTTGACTGAGCCTATCACTAAATTAAGATCAGCCCTTAGGACCTGGACATGGGGTGGTTTTAAAGCTGAGTGAATGTACTACAGAAATAATCAGAATCTGTTGTTATTAGAGTCTATTTTATTGTTTCTCGAGTTTACAAAAAGTTCAAAACATCCCTTAAGCCCAGGGTGGGATACATATGTGGACTTTATCGTAAATTGAAAGAGAATTTTTCCCCAGTGTAGGGCCTGGGTAATGACAAAGAAGAAGAAGAAGCTTTATTTCTATAGCTACAGTCATATAGTCAGGTTATGAACTCAAAAACATTACTTTAAAACATTAATAACATTTTTAAAAAATTAGAACAAAAAACGATTTAAATTTTTTTTAACAGCTTTAAAGCTGACAGAATCATTCACTTATTACATAAAAAAAGCTTTGGCGCTAAATCAGTTAAAAAATGCTCCTTTGTTTTAAGCCTGGTTCACAGAAGCTTTAACCCACCTGAGGGGTCTGAGTTAAAAGTTATAAAACAGAAATCAGAGCAATACTATGTAGTTATAAAAAACAAACAAACAATCAAATATAAAACTGGATTTTGTAACAATGAGGAGCCATTGTTATTCTGCCAGGCCTAGAAGGAAACTGTTGCATCATTTAGACTTGCACATAATGACCCGATGCATTCGTTTGCATAATGTCACTGGGGAGTGCTGCCCTGAAGTTAGCAGTAATTATTTTCCACACACAGGAAAAAAAATTCTTACATACCAAGACTAAAATCTTGACACATATATATCATATATATAATTAAAAAATAAATATGCTTATTTTTTAATTATATATATGATGTATTTTAAACAATTAAGGTTAAGGTCAGAGATATGAGTGACATAAAGGGTTAAGAAGATGAGTTTGCAACAAGGAATGTTGCATGAAGTGACCTATGAATGTGTCTTTTCTGACTGGCAATAACCAAAGAGGTGGAAAGCATTAAACCATAGTCTGTCCCTGAGCCTCATCTACATCTCTCACCAACTCTGCACACCTTTTGCACACCTTCAGTTCCTCATTGTTAGAATTCATGGTGTGAAACTCACTTGTAAAGACAAATAGTAACACAAGAAGAGTTAAAAGAACTAAAAAGAGATTTTTCTCTTGCCATTCACTTACATTTAAAGCATACCAGGGCATTCGGTTTGAGCATATTGTGGTCCAAAAGGAAGGATTTCATACACAGAACTAAGGGCTACCCAGTCAGAAACTAACATGACTATAAATTACAATACCAAATGCTTTAACAGAAAAGGTCTCACAGACCACATACTGCTTGCTAGTTATCTCTATAAAATTGTGATTTATTGTGGCATATTGTGACGTCTGCTAACACAGGTAGTCTCTACAGTGTAGCACATAAATGGATGGTTTTTCACTTTTTGTTTTAACTAAATGTGTTGATTCCACCTCTGTTTCAGGTCAAAAGTTTAAGGTGCAGCAATGAGGAAGGGTGAGGCATGTCACGCAGGAAGAAGCTTAGCGGTGCTAACGTTTGTGGTCAATGCAAAAGCGGCAGTGAGTCACACAAAGGCAGGTAATGTGTTTGTTTTCATGCAGGACTGACTGTAGCGTTCATGAAGGTGTTCCCCTTCAGGTTTGCAGCTAAAATCTGAGCTGAAGTGGAGACGAGTAGATAGAGACGGTCTGCGTCTGGCAGTCTGCTTTACCATCCCAATGTTGGTTTAACCTCAAACACCAATATCATGTCCTCTTCATGCGCCTGACTACATTCAATGTTAAAAAACCCCCAAAACAAAACAGAAGTTGTGCAGCTTTCTTAAATGCCAAAAGTGTATATCCTGGCCGGGGTCTTTCGGTCTGGAGTTTTCATGTTCTCTCCAGGTACTCCTGCTTCCTGCCACATTACAGAGACATGCAGTTAGTGGGGTTAAATTAATTGGTGATTCTAAATTGCACATAGGTGTGAGTAGGAATGGTTGTCTGCCTTTCGCCCTATAGTAGCTGCCCCCCTGCAACCTTGAATTGGATAAGCGGAAGAGAATGGATAGATTTAGATGGTACCATGTGGTGCTGATGTCTGAATTTGAGGCGAATCCTGTTTTCACAAAGAGAAAAGAATGATCACAAACTGTCAACAGTGGAAAAAAAAACAAAGATACTGATGAGCAGCAACACGTTTTTCAGATCTGGTTTGATGCTTCAGATTTGATTACACAGCTCCATCAGTCTGAGGCTTCATGCAGTATGCAGAGTTTATATTTCTGACCTGTAGAAATTATTTATCTGAATGATCAAATAAAAATGGTACTTGGACACCAACAGCACCACAGTCTTTTCATACTTCAAGTTGTGATCCGCTGATCCTGTTGCTAAATTCTGCTGAGCACCGAAATGAAAAAACATTGTTGGATTGTGGGTAAAATGATATTGCTGTTTGTGGAAATGATTTTTCTAACTTTTAAATACATTAGAGCTGATTGTAGCAATGTTTTAGGAGCGAAATACTACAATGAAAAGGTTGTCTTGTGTAAAACGTTTCCATGTTGTAAGATTTTAGTATTAACGGATTCTTAAAAAGTGTGACAACCACTTGATTCACGTGTATGGTGATGTATGATACGTCTAAGTCAGAGGTGAGAATTTTGTCGTGTGTTGTGACAGGCTGACACTGTCACAACAAATGACACGCTCACTTTTCCTTCACACCCAACTTCTGTCATGCACAGCAGTACAAACTGGTTGTTCTCACTCCCCTGCCTCTAACAGCATGTGTTGTCACGGCTAATGATAATAATTGAAAGTGTCTGTTTATTTCAGAATTTGCATGCAAGCGAACGTGTGACTGTGTTCTGTTTATGCTGGTGTGCACAGGCCTCTGTCTGTGTCCGGGCAGACGTGATTCTATTACATCAACATGAAGTTCTGGGTCCGCGGGGGGAGAGACATGAATCATTCAGTAGTAACAAAAAACAAAAAACATCCAATGATGAGAAGGGATTTTGCTCTTTGTTTCCATCTCTACAATAAACAGTCATGTGGCAAAAAGAGCATTTAATAGAATTTGTTTCTAATGCCACAGTTTGTTATCTGTTATTGTGTATTCATAGGAGAGTTTTGGTGCCCCAAAAACAAAAAATGTGACTTCAGATCCTCTCGGCTTCCAAAACTTTGCTTAAGCAAATGTGAAGGAGAACTGATTTGCATTTACACCACAGACCATTATGGCTGTTTAGCAAAACAGTTAAATCAACTCCAGCGCAGTCTCACTTATATCTATATTATATATCTCATATCTATATTAAACAGCAAGTTTTGGTCCATCTGACCTTCACCAGCTACATCAGGTGAATCTTGCCTGTCCCTACTGGGATAGGGGAGTGGGTAGGGCGGGTCAGTAATCTGGGCGTTTGGCATATTCCTGAGCCATTGTTAAGTTTTTGTTGTTTGGCAGGGTGGTGCCATCAAGGAGTCTTGTTGCCATGTGTGTTTGGTTTACAACAATGTTTAGGTGGGCAGCGTGTGTCAAATTAACATCCACATGATTTCCAGATTCCACGTTTTCCCCGCACATGTTGAATTGTCACGATAGGATTAGAGTTATTAACTTTAGCTGTTGCAGCTGACACGTATGCATGCATGACTGTGATTTGGAATTTAAGTCAGGTGGAGCACGGACACGCACACACATACATATACTGACACTGACAAGCACTCACTGATGCATCACCCTCCCTACCCCGGATCCAACGCCACCTCCAACGCTTACCTCCCCTCTGGTGTGGACTTCGGGTCAGTTGGAGGTGCAGTCGAAGATTGCAGCGGTCCCAGATCAGATGTACACACTGGAACACTTTCCCATGTTGCTTGTCTGTGTTTATTGTGCTATGGTGTGTTGATATCTGTGCATTCCTGTATTATCCTTTTGCTTTTTGTTTCTGGGTAGCTTTATTTACACTACGTCATGTTCTGAGACAGTCATATTTGGTGATTTTTTGGTGATGCCAGTTTGGCCTTTTAAGATTAAAGCTCCCATCACTCCCATCCATGCTTGCATTGATTCTCTCTGGGTTCTCCAGCTTCCTCCCAGAGTCCAAAGACGGTGTTTCTCTGCATTAGTCCTGTGATAGACTGGCAGCCTGAACAGGGATTACCCCACCTGTTGTCCTATGACTGATGGGATAGGCTCCAGCACAACTGCTGAACTGATGGATGGATGGATGGATGGATGGATGGATGGATGGATGGATGGAGGGAGGGATGGATGAATGGATGGATGGATGGATGGATGGATGGATGGATGGATGGATGGATGGATGGATGGATGGACGGACGGCCGGATGGATGGATGGATGAATGGGTGTATGGATGGACGGACGGACGGACGGACGGACGGACGGACGGACGGACGGACAGACGGATGGATGGATGGATGGATGGATGGATGGATGATGGATGGACGGACGGACGGATGGACGGATGGATGGATGAATGGGTGTATGGACGGACGGACGGATGGATGGATGGACGGATGGATGGATGGATGGATGGGTGTATGGACGGACGGACGGACGGATGGATGGATGGATGGATGGATGGATGGATGGATGGATGGATGATGGATGGATGGATGGATGGATGGATGATGGATGGACGGACGGACGGACGGATGGACGGATGGATGATGGATGGATGGATGGAACAGTGATTGTGAAGATGAATAAACTGCTTAAAAAAATCAAATATGATCAGTGAATAGCGTGTTTTAAAGACTTTGTGGTTGAATGCTCAACAGTTGGAGTTGAGCTCTTGGGCTATGTCACCTTGCCGCTGGGGACATCCAAGCCATTTTCAGTGCCACATGTTGTACTCCAAACACACATTAAACATTAGAGTAGGTCATAGGTAACAATATGGTATCGGTTTGGCTAATGTGCTTCAAATTAAACTCCAGTCAGGGGGGATTTAGAGATATTCTCCAGCTTGTGACATCACCTCCTCCTGTCTCTGCTGCCAGCCCCTTGACCTTGTACATTGCTTGTAGTAAGAGGATACTTTCTTTAAATGGAGCGTCAAACAGCTAACCTATCTGCATTTGATAACGGGGCTCTGAGGTTTAATGTAGGCAATATCCTTGTCAGTACATGTGGCACAAACACAGGAGGTGTTCCTGCTCTGTGTCATACTGCTAAGAATGTGAAGCATGTGAAGCAGGTATGTTATTGTAAACCCCTCAGCCAGCAGTGGATTTCTCATTTGAAATCTCCCATGAATGCCATTTTTGCCCAATCTCTGTCTTATTATTGAATAATGAACTCTGAACCCTTCAAAGCAGTTCTTTAGATGTTTTTCTGGGTTCTTTTGTGACCTTCTAGATGGGTCATTGATGCTGTCTTGGAACAATTTTGGTAGGCCGGTCACTCCTGGGAAGGTTCACCAATATTCCAAGATTTCTCCATTTGTTGATAATTGCTCTCACCGTGGTTCACTGGAGTCCCAAAGCCTCAGAAATAGCTTGTAACCTTTTCCAGACAGCTAGAGATCAATCATTTTGTTTTTCAGCTGTTTTTTGAGATCTTTGAGCTAATTTCTGTCATGGCACTGGGTCTGTGATCCAGTGTGTGTGTAGTTTCTGGTTTAAGTTATAATTCTTCGATTTAATGATATTCATGGTTCTGTTTCCTTACCGCCCCTGTGTCCATGTTTCATGTGTAGTCGGTCATGTGTCTCGTGTACGTTAAGTTCTGTCTCCCTACTTATTCAGCTGTTTCCCAGTCGTGTCTCTTGCGTTCCTGCTCCCTCCGATTAGCTCCAGCTTGTTTCCCTACTGTTTCTCAACGCCTCGTTATCCTCTGTGTATTTAGTCCACTGTCTTTCGCTGCCTGTTGTCCTGTTGCTGTGCGGTTTCCTTGTGCGTGGCAGCTCCATTACGAACCCCCGTTCTGAGTTTCAAGTTTGTTACTACTCCTGCCTGCCCCTCATTGACACATGACAACTTCACTTTGTCAGACTGGTTCTATTTAAGCAATTTCTTGATTCAACAGGTCTGACAGTGATCAGGCCTGGGTGTGGATAGTGAAGCTGCAGCTTTCCAAACAAATGGGGTTAATCACAGTTAATTTTTTCACAAAGGGCCAGGTAGGTTTGATAGTGATTTTCCCTTAATAAATGAAATAATCATTTTAAAACTGCATTTTATATTTACTCAGGTTATCTTCGTCAAATGTCAAAATTAGTTTGATGAGCTGAAACATGTAAGTGCTCCAAATATGCCAACAAACAAACAAATAATAAAGCATTTTCACAGGACTGCAGATATGCTATTTGAGTCTCTTGCATATCTGTTTTTAGGGAAATATGTAGTTCAGCTTCTATATGCTTTAAAATCTAATTACTTAATGTGTGTGTTTGATGGAGATAGAGCTTTAGAGCTCTTGTGTTCCTGTGGAAACTGACGCCTGCTGTAGCTGTCCAAACTGATCAGTTTTGTCCTCCGCAAAAAGACCAACATTAAAAAGTTTCAGGCCACGTTTTAAAATTTAGTGGGAGTTGCCTTTAAGAGTCTGAAGGAATCCTATTGACCACCTCATGATTTTCTATCTTTACACTGACAGAGGAAAAACATGAGTGGATTAAAGAGCGATGGCTGTAGTACACCGCCCACATTTCCCACAGTACAGTGAGGTCATGTTTTTGGCTCGATATCTGCGGAGACCTCCACAGATAATGAACCTCTATCTCTGAACACACAAAAAATGACAGCTTTAAGTCTCCGCTGATTTGTCTACTCTACAAATAACAGTGAAAATAATTACTCATAGAGTAAATATGGAGCACATTTACACAGACAGACCATTAGACCCACATGATCAATGATTACTGCAGAAAAGTTTAGGTGTTTAATCAAGTACCACCAGCTGGGTTATATCAAGCTGCATAAATATTGCTGGACATTGGTTAAACTTGTGAAAACTGCTGTGTAGATATATACTTATTATTTGCTGTACTAATTACCAGTTCAACACCAACAATTTCCAGAATTAAAGAGGTAAATTGAAAGAAAGGGTAAAAGAGTGGCAAACCCTAGGCGGGCTGTCATGTGCTTCATATGACAGCCCGCCTGGAGTTTACCAAAGGGCACCTGAAGTACTCTCATATCATGAGAAATAAATTTCTCTGCTCTTATAGAACAAAAATTAAACTCTTTGGCCTGAATGCCAAGCGTCATGTCTTGAGGAAATCAGAAACCGATCATCATCTAGCCAGTACCATCCTTTTACCTTTTAGTTGAAGCATAATGGTAACGTCATGCTGTGGGGATGTTCTTTGGCAGCAGAAACTATGAGAATATTTAGGTTATGATGATAACCTGCTCCAGAGTGCTTTGACCTCAACTGGGGCAAAGGTTCATCTGCCAACAATAAGCACAAGATAGCAAAGGAGTGGCTTCAGGACCATTCTGAATGTCTTTGAGTGGCCCAGCTAGAGCACAGGCTTGGACCCGATTAAACATCTCTGGAGAGATCAAAAAGTGGCTGTGCAGCAATCCAAATTGAAGAAGCTTAAGATGATCTTAGATGTTAAAATTTCTTGAGGCTGTAATTGCTGTCAACGGTATTGAGCTGTAACTACAGTGTCCCAAAGACGGCCTACAAAAAGCTCATTTAGATATTTTCCCTGTCTATCTATCGCTTTCATGCCAGTGACATAAAAGTGAACCAATAGTGAAAAATAGCACCTTATTACAAAGTTTGCAATCTAAATAAATAAGAACGAATTTGCCTGTAAAGTGAAATGGAAATATTGTAACACTGAGATTAATTGGTTGTCATGTCAGTAATTGTAATATAACCTTTATTAAGGCTTTTAGTGCCTGAAGGCACATTATAAGACATGTAACAAATGCAAACTGAGTTGTGGTCATTTTTTTTGATGATTTCATTACAGCTCATAACCTTTATTTATTTTGTTTCTCACATGAAGTATAACACCTCAATAAAAAGTGGATTTTATAGGAGTAGAGGGACGTTCGTAATTAATCTGTTTATTGATTTCCAGTTAGTGTTTCACTTTAAATTACGGCACAGCATTGTCCTTCTTTTCCTTTCATAAAGGATGGCATAGTGGAGTCTGTGCTAAAGAGATTATTTTAGGAAGCACTGAAGCATCTTTCCTTAGTATTCAATGGATGATTCAAACAGCTCTAACTAAAGCTGGCACTCAAATACACTATGTGGACAAAAGTATTGGAGCACCTAATCATTACATGGGAGCTGTTAGGCCATCAAGCTTTTTCAATGGCCGTTTTTGTCCAGATGCTAATGTCAGAGGAGGTTTGGTGACTTTGACACACTATGCATCTCAGCTCTCAGAGACCATGCTGTGTAGCTTTATGTGATTTGTCACATTGTGCCTAAGGTCCTGTGCTTCCTAAACACTTCCATTTTGCATTTATATCACTTACAGCTGATCATGGAAAATGTAGGAGAGAAGAAAGTTCAGGCTGCAGGGTTAGCGTGCGATTACTGAAGCACACGTGAATTAAAATGAGCTCTTTAGAAACACCCATTCTAGGATCAAACCTCTGTTTTTGTTTCTTGTCTCTTTTCTGCAGTTGCACGCTGTTTAATTTTAAGGATTACTTTTCCTGTGTGTCATGCTGTGTTTTTACTTCCTGCCCTTGTATTATTCTTCCCCGCCCTTGCAAGCTTCAGCGTGTGCACAAGAGTTTCACCTGTGTACAATTAAGGAATTAGCTCTGTGTGTTTAAAACCCACCCGGTCACCTTGTTGTTTTTGTCAGTCCATCTGTATTCCCCGCATTCATTTACTAGACCGTCTAACCTTAATGACGGTAAGTCTTAGTAAGGTGTACCCAATAAAATGGCAGCTGGGCCACAGCTCAAGATCTTGTCCCATATGTCTGAACATTGGCTGTTTGTAAATGTGATACATCTATAATCAAGCCCAACCAACAAAGTATTTTTTTAAATACATGAAACAAAGTCAAAAGCTTCTAGAAGAAACCAAACAATAAAACTAACAACAGCAAAGCATCTCCATGGCCACAGCTCCCCATCAGAGCTGCCACAAAACAACATCCCAGAATTCGAGCGAAACGCTGAAAGTCAGACTAAAAAAACGAAGCCATTTTGTCACTGTTTGTGATTAATGGCCCAGCCGATCAGACAGCTCAGATAGTCTATAAAAAGATTACACTAACTTCATTCGTTTTATTTTCCCTTTTTGCTTCTAAGAAACAGCCATCAGCACCGTTCATAGTTTCAGCATTTAGGTCACAGTCCAAGCTGCCAAAACGTCTCAACTCAATATTTATATCATAGCTGTGCGATTGCGCCTGATTCTATGTATGGTCAGGAGTAGAGGACATATTGCAGGTATGCACCACAAGCGGACCTCATAAATTCTGCTGCCAGGGTTTGAGTGGCAGCTCAGACCAGTTGTCTCATGTCTTTCTCGCCAATCGCTGACCCCCCCCCCCCCCCCTTTCTCCCCCCTCCTTTCCCTCTTTCTGCAAAGAGGTTAAATTCTTTTGGATGCGATTCAAAAATCAGACGCCTCGCAGTCATGGGTCTGGCATGCGCCAGCAATGCACACATTTAACTTACATTGCACACACAGCACTGCGCTGGAGACAAGGGCTTTAAGTGTTTACGTTCTCAATCAAGTATCAGAGTGGGAAGAGATAACGGTCGTTGGACAAGCTATGAATCTAGACTGGGGAGCACCAATTTAACCCAGCTTTAACCTCCTAAGACCTGAACACTTCCATTGCATGCATTTTTAATTTCTTTTTGCTATTTGGGCTGATTAGGACCCGATTAATGTAAAAACAAAGAATTGCGTGATTTATTTATTTATTTTTTACCTTATTTTTGTTTCTGAGAAAAATGAGATCCACATATGAGGATTCGCTTTAAATTTCGATAGAACAGTGGCAGCATAATGCCCCCATAAGTGGATATCACATCCTTGTAGAGCAAAATGTAGTATTTTGGTCTAGACAACCCAAAATGTGATGTCCACATTTGTGGACGACAGGTCCTAGGAGGTTAATCACAACTGATCCAAAGGTAAAAAAAAGTTTGCATATCGCAGGTACAAGGACAAAATTCCTCTTTCACCTCACTGCCGGGCTACTTCTGCCAGCTAGATCTGTTACTAAACGACTATGTTCACTGTTAAACATTAAAATATTTTAAATGCTGATGCAATGTATGAGTGACGTACGCTTAAACAAGTTTAATTAACATTAACACAGGCGCTGACGAAATGTTTTACAGTTTTTGCCCGTTGCTTGAACACTATAAACCCATGCTCAGACTAAAGTAACACAACGTGAAGCTTTTGTTACCATACCTCAAACACATGTACCCATACCTTAAACAAAAGCGCTGCTTTGCACCCCAGTACCAATTATGCAACACTCCTACCCCTTTATGCAACACACATGGTCCTGCATGCTACACTCTATTTCATACATAAGACACTTCGCTCACAAAATGAAATGTCAGGGTGCCATTCGGAAAACACATGTATCCAAAATACAAAACACATCGGGTAATTGCAACCACTCAAATACACACCTGAAGGCACGTACTTGCAAAACCGAACACCAATTAGCCAACTACAAAAAGCCCTCAGCGTAGCCATTTCAAGAACTTCGCAAGCATGGATGGAGGGAGAGCAAGAGGAAGAGGAAGAGGTAGAGGAAGAGGTAGAGGAGGAGGAGGAGGCCGAAGAGGCCATGCACGGACCCATATTTCTGATGAAATAAGAGCAACTTTGGTGGACCATGTCATCAACCACGGCCTGACTATGAGGGAAGCTGGGCAGAGAGTCCACCCACATCTAAGCCGCTTCACAGTGGCATCTATAATACGAACATTCCGACTAGAAAACAGGTCTGTCTTCACCTCCATACCTTCTGCTCTACTCAGATGGTTTCATAGCACTGTTCTACAGTATATCACATTACCATATCAAGTGTACGGGGTGCTAATGCTCCTTTTGCAGCCAAAGTGGCTGATTCCTTATATTGAAGTACAGTGTTGTACAGTGGATGACACAGTACATACAGTAAAGTACTGTAAGAAAAATAAGCAAACCGATGACAATATGTGGTTGTATTCCTCCAGAATGACCCGAAGACCTTCTGGGGGAGGACGGCAACGCCTGTTCACACAACAGCAGGAACTTGCCGTTGTGGACCTAGTGAGGGCAGACAATGCCATCCGTCTCCACCAGCTACGACGGAAAATACTTGCAGACAGGCGAGTGTTCAGCAACATAAACCATGTGAGCATCACCACCATCAGACGCATCTTGGGTAAACTCAGCATCACCATGAAGCAGCTCTACAGAGTCCCATTCGAGAGGAACAGTGACAGGGTTTCGACATGCAAGAGGATATTTTCCCCGGTGCCCAGCGGGAGAGGACACTGCTTGCGATGTTGATGAGGTCCTGTGGCCAGACCCCAACAGACGGCGGGATCCATGAGCCCACTTATGCACAATTGTCATGGTTTTTTGTGTTTACAGTATAGTGTTTTTTCTATTGCAGTATTATTGTGTTGTGGTTTTTTTTTTTTTTGCTTTATCTGAATTCATGGTACTGCGATGTACACTATTGAGTAGGTCTATTTGCGTTTTTGGTTGTTTGGAAATGTGTCTCCTGTAAATGTGCCTTCTGAATAAACAATGGAAATCAAGGACTGCAGTGTTTTATATAAAGAAGACTAGTGTGTTCCCCCTGATCTGTAAGTGTTTGCATATGATGCAAGTATGTGTCATTTTGTCAACAGAGTTACATTTTGACAGAGGAATGTTAGGTTTTGACAGCAGAGTTTAGGTTTTGGGAGTGGAGTTTCATTTTGGCACAGATGTGTATGGTATATTTCCCAGTGTTGTGTCGTGTTTACTTGTGTTTAGAGTTTTGGCACAATGAGCGACGTTTTGCCAAATGTGTTCAAGCAACGGGCAAAAACTGTAACAGCGCATTCGTATAATTTCCATCTCTTTACTTCAGCACTGAGTCTTGGCAGGACTAACAGATCTTTCCTCATTCATGCCATCATCGTGACACCCAATATTTGTTTCTCTAATATTTTTGGAGAAAATACCATTTTCTTTCTCACTTTGTTGGCCGATGCTTCGGGAAACCAAACATGGTAGGAGACAAAAACAGCCCCTCTCACAGGAATCAGTGCAATTACCGTGTTTGCGGAGGTGCAGTCGTCGCACAGGTCGCTCACAGAAGCATCCTTTCACTCTAACAGTCAGATGCTGTGTGGCTCAAACGGACACGTTATGAGAACAAAGGCCTTTAAAAACATTTCTGTTTAATTTGTGTTGTATTTCAGTTAACCATCCTATAAAGCTACTTATCACACTCACTTATATCCAAATCTATCCGCTCATTCTGTAGCTTTAACTCTGCGTACAAATGCAAAAAAAACCTCATCATGTGTGGAAACAGGGATCAGTTTCAAATGTTGCGCTTACTCAGTGCCACAGAACAGAGTAAACACATGTTGTTTTGAGTTTCGCAGGCATGGAAATCAGGCACAGCTTTTGCTAACAGCAAAAACCTTTGACTCTTCTACCAAAAGCATCAGCGTCACTTTCGAAATAAACCCCTCTAAGAAATTAGGCAATCTCAGTGGGCTGGGTCACGTGACGCAAATGGTGGAGCAATAGCTCATCGTCTGTGTTCCTGCAGCTTGGTATCATTTGAGTGAAAGTGCAGTGACACCATAGTGTAGTGCAAACCACTACAGTAAAAATATGATGGAAGTGTTTAGGTGGAGATTTAAGACCTGTGGGAGTGTCCCCCCAAGAGGGACAATGGACCCCCTAATAATGCTCCACCTAATCACACGAGCCAAGGTGTGAAAACGGGTGTAGGTCACGATCAGCCAAGGTTTCGGGTGTGTGTGGTTATTGCAGTGTGGAGGTTCGAGAATGACTAATATTCACTGAAAGCTCGACTTTAGTGCGAAATGTTCGATGTTGAGAGAGTTTCAGTCGCCCCAGAGCAACCAAGCCAACGTGGTGGACAAAATGCCAACTTCTATGGGTCAAGACGACGCTGACAGCCGGTGGACTTTTATGATCTGGGCCTTGATACTCCCAAATAATTACATGAATGTGGGCTCATGAGGGCAGCAGGTTGTTTATTTCCCAGCAAAGCCAGAGAGTTGCATTTGAGTTGCTTATGTTTTGTGCGTTAGGTTTCAAGTGACCTGTGATGAATGTCGTTCAACTGTTACTAATTAACTATGGTATAAAACTACCAAAGGTTCATTTTTCATACTTCTGGATCAGTGTTTGTACAGAAAATAGTAAACCAGAAAAAGAGCTGTTCTTTGAACATGTTGTTTGTATCCTTGGAGTCCAAACGGCAGCACTGATCTGCAGCCATGTTTCACTGGAGCAACTTAATGCAAAGGTATTTTCTTCAGTTGATTTCAGACATTGTCACTACAATTTCATCTTGATCTGCATCCTGAACTAGAGAACTCTTTGGAAGCTATAAGCGTTAGGCTCAAGGACATACCATTTAAGGGCCCCTTTTAAAACCATTTAAGGGACAGTGAGGGCCGGACCCTCCGGAGTGGTTCAGACTGAAGTCTCAAGGTAATTTTCTACGTAGGTCTCGGTGTTTAAGATGACACTTGTGCTACATCAGGCACTAATGCAGCTAACTGCACGAATCTTTGATGTTTTCTTTGTCTATTTATTTTTGTTTCTCTGTTTTTACTTTTTTTTCTTTTCTTTTTCTTTTTTTTTTTTTTATCTCTGGCAAATCTGTTTGCTGGCCTTAAACCTAAATGAAGGCTACATATTTTAACAGTAGCCTTAAACTGGAAAAACTCATTCATGCATTTGTGTCATCACGCTTAGATTACTGTAATTCTCTGTTTACTAGCTTGGATAAATCGTCTCTCTCTCGCCTCCAGACAATACAAAACGCAGCAGCCAGACTACTAACTCGCTCTACCAAGCGTGTTCACATCACTCCCATCTTATATTCTTTACATTGGCTCCCAATAGAGTTTAGAATTTGCTTTAAAATTCTTGTTTTAACATACAGAGCACTAAATGGCCAGGCTCCAGATTACTTATCCAATCTTCTTATAAAATACACTGCTGCTCGTCATCTCCGCTCACAGACTCAGAGTCTCTTAGTTGTTCCCCGTACACGACTGAAGACAAAAGGGGACAGAGCCTTTCAGTCTGTTGCACCAAGGCTGTGGAACAGTTTACCACTACAATTACGTTTGCTTGACTCTGTGGATTCTTTTAAAAACAGTTAAAAACTCTTCTGTTCAAACAAGCCTTTTGTTGATCTACATATTTTATATTTTTTACATTATTTACATTTGATCTTTTACATTGTATATAATGTCTATTGATTTTATTGTTTATTTTAATATTTTAATATTTGTGTACAGCGCTTTGTGATTGTCTGTCTGTGAAAAGCGCTTAATAAATAAAGTTTACTTACTTACTTACTTTCCTTTTTATGTAATTTTTTGACCCTTTGGATTCAGTAAATATACTCTCAGAGGAAGTGAATAATCATACTTCAAACTACTTGACTTCACCGATGGGATAAATAAGGACAGATAATCTACTGACTGACGCATAAAGCAATAAAAAGTATATCTGGTACACTGAGGCAGTTGGTATTTTGGAGAAAGTCAATTAAATTCAGAAAAGTTATATGACATTATCTCACATACATATATTCAAATACAGTCATTTTGTAGCACTGCTCTCTATGCAGCAGATTAAACTTTAACAAAGGGGCTCTATAACATTGACACAGGTTCAACATAACTTGCGCTGAAGTTTGCAGGTAGAAGTAAAATGTTACCTCGACACTCAACTTATCTGTAAAAGTAGGCTTGCACAGTGCTACGCATACTGTACTTCCACCACAGACGTAGCATGCGTTCTTCCTGTGCGAACACATCCATCCACCAAGACTGGGCTTAAGCTGTGGTTGTCCCCCATCAGAGTCCTGCAGCATCAGGAGTTTCTCCCTTCAGTCACATTTGAGTGTTTTTCTTTATCATATTTTTGTAATGTGTTTTAATCGAGAGTAAAGTCAGATTATATCATTTCACCACAGTTAAGACAACAGTGAATGTCTTGTGCATAAATAATTTTTGTACTGTATGTAGGGAATGTGTTCAGTCGCGGCTCACTAGATGTGATATGCTAAGATGTTGTGTGGCTGTACAACATCATGTGACCTGCAGGCCCTGCCACCTCTCTGCTGTAGCGGCATTTAGGCAGCATTCATTACAGCGATAAGAAGCTGACAGGGCACAGTAAGAAACACAATGGTGGTGGAAAGTGTGTTTAAAAAGTCTTTGCTCCCAATTTAAAATGTTCTCAGGATGTCCTCATATAAGCCATTATCATTTTAAAAAAAAAGTAGCTTGTGTGTATGGTGTTAAAGCGATTCAAAAACACAACAAAGTAGTTTTAAAGCAGTAAGTAGTAATGTGATGTGTTCAACATGGAGCACTTTACATGATGTTTGTGTGTGTAAGTAAATTAAAATGTGAAAAAGCGTGAAGAAGGATAGAAAACCACATGTGAACTCAGACAGCCATGCACAGCTTAACAGCTGCAGTCAGTGCTAATGCAACATATCAGTGATGAATTGTACAGTGTCCAACATTTTGATCAATCTTGTAGTAACATCTAGAACCCACTGGACTGTCAGCATCTTAATACACACTGCTAATGCAGTAAAAGCAATCCTGGATTGAGAAACATTAAATGGAAGATATTACCCTCCCCAGAGTCAATATTTTTAACCAATGGGAAGATCATCTTGACAGAGCTTTAAACAAAATCCAGCAACATCCAAAGAAGTGCTTTGAATCTCTTTCAAGAACCCTGGAGAACGATTCCTGCAGGCTGCTTAATGAAATTATAGGAACATTTGCCTCAGAGAGTTCAAGCTGTGTTGAAGAATAAAGGTGATATTCCAAATATTGACTTTCAAACATGTTAGAAGTGTTCAAACTCTGTTTTGCCTTATATACTGGATCTTTCTTCGTGAGCTGGTTACAAAAGTCTTTGCGTATTTTCGATGCATGCAGGATTAAAAACAGATTCTAGTGATGGTTTGTTTACCTGTATTTTCTAATCTACTGTTTAATATGTTCGCTTTATCCTGTTTTTCAGGCATTTCAGTCACTATGAAATACTGTTGTTCCACAAGCCTTAAGTACTATGTTACACACCATGGCTTGATGATGATGAGAGGAATAACTTATGATGTGATGACTGTTATTCTTATGACCTGAGTGTTGTGGTGACATGTATTCCTCGGGCTATAATCAATAAAAAAAAGCTTGTTGAAATAAGCACGTTAACACAGAAATCTGTGTAGTCTCATGTTACGTATGCTGGGTTTCATCGTTAGGCCACAGCTTCATATTAAAATGGGGATTTAAGGTAGAAATACTTCTCACTAAAAATATTTCCGGGTCTGGGTTTAAGTCTGTTATTGTGTCCTTGTAGGTTCAGTGAGTGTCTTGTTTCTTTGTGTTTTCTCCAGCAGCAGATTTTTTCGTTTTAGTCACACTTTAACAACCGGGGCTTCAAATGGACTTGTCATGAGACTGTTCAGGGTCCATTTGTCTCCCTCTGCTGATGACACGATCGCTATATTCCTGATGGGACTTTAGATACACAAATCCACAAATTCTTGTGATGTAAACCTACAATTATGGACAAAACTTAAATGAAACTGAGTAATAACTCATAGCCTAAACTTTAAAAAGCATGTGAACCTATGTGCTTGTGACCCTGTAAAAGGCTACGTAGTGAGGTGGAAGTAGACATGTGAGGTACTGAGCTACCCCTTTCTATAAAAATGAGCATTCAAAGTCTGCAGAGACAAAGTGGGCATATTTTAGAACAAACAACCTACCAAGGCAAAGAAAAAAGGTCAGTGCAAAACACCAAGATGCCAGAGGTGGTGGAACAGTGTTGCTTTGTCCAACCCTGTTTTTGTAGGTATCATATTATCACTTGGTCATCAATACTCCAGCAGGTGGTGCATGGAGTGAAATGTCATTATATTGCACAAGTGGTTGAGAACACATTTCCCAAATCTGAAGAAATGTTCAGTGGACTGATGATCAGATTAGAATAGATGCGGTTTGGTCTATGAAGATGTAACACAAACCCTGATAAAGTGAAACAGTTTTGCAGGAAGCACTGATCTGAAGTATGTTCCTTCTCATAGAGGTTCACTAAATTGACTCAAGAGTTCATTTTTAAAACCTTTCCACTAAAGTGAGCACTGTATGGGTTCTTAAAAGAAAATATAAGTGCATCCTTTTATAACTGTGGGTTAAAAGAAGATCAGACTGCATATTATGAGCAGAGAGGCTACAAACAAAACTAGACTCATATGTTTTTCCTCTCACACGTTCGAGCCTTTCACCTTCTCGTGATATTTTGTGTTCGTATCCTGTAAAAACAAAAAAAGACTAATACAGAATCATGAAAAAGTGTCACCTTAGACTTTCTCCTATGAGTAATTTCTGGCTACCTCTTGTCAACGTTTGTCTTCTTACGCCTGTGCATTTGAGAGCAATTTCCTGTATCTGAGGCGATTATATTCTCAGTCCTTATGCATTGCACCACAGTTTACTTGGAAAAGGGCCAAGAGCTACATTTGCAGGTGGTGTGGTTACAGATTGATGGACATTTTTAGCACCTGAGCAAATATAAGGGGCCAAAGGAGAGACTAACACAAACCACTCCACAGATGCTTCATTAAAAAAGCCCCTTCAGTCTCCTGTTTGCATGCTTACACACAGGAGAGACGCAGTCGCTGACTGAATGAGCTAAACAAACCAAAGTAGACGTCGCTGTTACGTCACCAAACTCATCACTCAGATTCTGACCAAGAGAAGAAAACCCTGTAAGATAACAGAAGTGAACTGTGAGGGCTTGCGTCTGCTTTCTAGTGTTAAACACTATTTTATTGGTTAAGATGGTTCATGAGGCTGATGTCTATTCAAAGACCTCTGATGCTGTCAGTATGTGAATGAGGTGATTTTCCCATTATAAGCGCCTCCATCTGGTCACCTCAATCCTGACACTGTGGTGATGACAGAGATGGACTCATCATCATCAGGATGTCTGATTGGGTGTTTCTCTAACAACTCAGGGAGCTGAATGACTTCAGATTGCATGCTGGGACCTGATGACTCTACATGAATTACAGTACTAACGTTGGCTCTATCTCTGCTATATGAGCGTCTGCAAAAACTTCAGGTGAAACAAGGATGAGGAGACTGTGCTGAAAACCTAAAGCTAAGGAGCAAGAGAGAAAATTCTGGCACCATGTAACAGACGTTTTGTGTTGAGGTTTAGTCCAGATGATTAAATGTAATGAAGCTGAAACAAAATTAACTGCAATATGTTTCCATGGAGGAACAATAAATCTGCTGTTTAACATTTCGCTCCCCTTACCCTATATCTGATAACATAGATGAATGGAACCATTCATCTATCTGGCAGTGTTAATGGGCTGTGGTAAATCAAATAAACAGATGCTGTTCAATGCATAAACAGCATCCCCTGCTTTGCTCTTTTCCTGTTTTCTATTTTCTCTTAAAGAAAAAGGTCTGTGCGATTTGTAGGTGTTATCACTTTTGCCGCAGTGTCTCCAGACTCCTTCACGTTTGTCACATTTGCTCAATGTGAACTTGCTATCACTAGAACAGGACGCCAGTGGCAGAACTGCCAGGTCTGGTGTCCCACTCAGGGATGCCCGGTCCTTATGCTACCCTTATCAGAGTCTGCTTCTGACATGTGGTCAGAAAAATACACACTCTAGGGTCTGGCAGTGCTCCACCTGCTCCTCTTTACAACAAGGAGCAGATTTGGGTCCTGCTGCTGTCGCTGCAGAAGTATTTCTACTTCACTGGGTTTCTGTCTTCTTCCACTCATTAATTGAATCTCTTTTTGGGGGCTCTCATGTTGTTGCCTCTTCACAATGCATGTTCTCACTTTCAGTTTGGAAGCTTGCATGCTTTATGCTTCCCAACTGGACAGATTGATATCCCTGAAGTGTCACTTTTGCGTGGTGACAGTACAGGCCTTGGATTATTACGTGGAAAAAAGGTCAATGTGCAATGATAACCAACAGCAAGAACAGTGTGAAAGCTTTTTTGGATCCTGGCATTCATCTGAATGTTACTTTGGCACAAGAGCTGATCTGTTTAGGGGAATGACTAAGCACACTCTCCCACAGCAAAAGTGCTGCACTACATTAGCAGCAGCCTCCCCCAGTAAACTATTACAAAACTATTAAGCAACAGCTTAAGGAACAGGACAAAGATCCCAAGGTGCTGACCTGGCTGTAAAACAAATCTGATCCATGGAGGCCCCTTGCTGCAATCCACAGGACACAAAAGAGAAAATGCCCACGCCTCAGTGCCAAACACTTCAAAGAGCCCCAGAGGTCCCATCTCAACGCCCCGACAGGTCAGAGCTGTTTTGGCGGCACGAGGAGGGCCTGCACAATATTTGGCAGGTGGTTTTAATGTCGTGGCGGATCAGTGTATATGACCTCATCATTCCATTTACATCAGTCTGCCTGACAAAGCTTCAACACAAACCATCTGACAGCGAGAGTGACACACAAGCACACGCAGGCAAATACACACCATCCACTCAAAAGAAGAACATTATCAGGAAAAAAGCCTGTCTCATTTTCACGTCCTGGTACCTGAAACCTGATCTGTGACTTACAGTTTTTCTCGATTGGTTTGGCTCATTTCTTGAAACCGAGATGACATTCTCAAAATAACATGGACAAATCTCCAAACCACCTTGCAATTGTTCACAACAGAATGTCATTTCTCATTGGTTTTATCAAATTGCAAATGCTTTAGTACATGTCTCAAGTGACTCTGTGCTTCTTTTCAAATGATTATGTACAAGTAGCTACAGTTAGCACAATGAGCCCACATTTAGCACATTTTCCAAATAAATAGATCTTGGCGATCTAAACTGATTAGTTGATTTTTCAGTGAAATGGTCACTCACTCCAAAACATATCAGCATGGTTTCAGTGTGTAAGTCATCATATGCACAATTGTCTGTTCAACTGTCAAAATTAGTCAGAGATATAATACCATGAAAGTATGTCTTGGAACATTTGATAAAGTTACGACAGTACTTGACAATCAATCAGGTGAAAGTAGAACTAACGAAGGAGCAGTTTCCCACATCTCAGATGACCATGAAACAGATTTACGGGGTACCATTTGAGAGAAACTCTGACGGAGTGAAAGGGCTGTGGTACCAGTATGTGCATGTAAGTCAACTACTGGTTGTCTATCATTGTAACACTGTTACAGTAAGACATGGTTACCACTGTTTTTTTGTTTTGCGTTATCCTTTTTACCTTCAGAATCCACCTTCAGAATTGTGTGACTAGAGCATTTTGCCTAGAAATTGTCTTCAGTTGTCCACTCCCTGTTTTTACAGTACTTTAGATCCTCCCTGCAGTATCTGTCTCTACTTGACTGATTAGATTTATTTCTATTCTATTGTAGAGAATAATGGCATTAGAAGGCAACGAAACCCCTCACATCCTAGTGTTCGTTGATGAAGCTGGCTTCAACCTGGCCAAAGGTCGAAGGCGTGGCCGTAACATCATTGGCCACCGAGCCACTGTGGATGTCCCAGGCCAGCGAGGAGCAAATATAACAATGTGTGCCGCCATATCAGAAAGAGGTGTGGCCACACACATTCCCAGTTTAGGGCCCTACAATACGCAAAAGCTCCTCAATTTTTTGGACCACCTTTATACTGATCTGATCCCAGAAAATGAGAGAGGTGAAGAAGGACCTCAGCTACCACATTATGTCATTGTGTGGGATAATGTGAACTTCCACCGCGACCCACGCATCAGAACCTGGTTCACCACCCATCCCCGGATGCTGATGGAGTTTCTTCCACCTTACTCTCCTTTCCTAAATCCAATTGAGGGTTTTTTTTTTCAGCTTGGAGGTGGAGGGTGTATGAGCATCAGGCTCAAGACCAGAGGGCCCTGCTGCATGCAATGGATGCTGCATGTGAGGACATCGCAGGGGATCAATGTAGGGGATGGTTGAGACATTCACGCCGTTTCTTCCCTCGGTGCATCGCAAGGGAAAATATCCGTTACGATATGGATGAGAATTTATGGCCTGACAGCGAGCAGCGCGTCGATGGCCAGGGGGATGAGGATGGTGGCCAGGAAGGAGAGGGTGACAATGGCGACCACTGAAAATATTACTGTACTATAGTTCTGAAACCTTATTTACAGTATGGTAGGCTAGAGTTCTTTTTGTTTTTTTTGTTTTTTGTTTGTGTTTATAACTGTTCACATTTACAGAATCCTGTATATGTTTTCTTTTCACAGTATGTTCTCTAATCTTAACATTTCTTTGTACGGATAAGTATGTTTACAGTTTCCTTGAGTATGAGTGGTTTACTGGAGGCTGATTTTACTGTAACATCTTTTAGTTTTATTCATAGTGGTATTCTGTTGCTAGACCTGTGCCTCAGTGACAGAACGTCTAAGCATTTTGACTTGCAGTGCTTAAACAATGCCAAAGGTATAATGCATTTTGGGGGCATTGACTATTTATATGAGAAGGATATTTAGTTTTGACACATGGATAAACTCTTTTGGGAGAGGTGTGAGCTTTTGCAGGGGATCCATGGTGTTGTGCTAAACCATCCAGGTTATTTTGACAAAAGCACTAAATGAATGCACATGTGCCAAGGCAATTGAGAAGGATCTGTGCTATTTTGACTGTACTGACCTTTTATATGGGAAAGGAATCTGCTTTTGAAGCATGGACGAAGAGTTTGGGGAAGGATATTTGATTTTGCTAGTGAGCTATACTGTTGGGCAGAACTGTAAGACTGTTTGGCCAAATGACCTTATGGTTTTGAGATTGTCATCTCGGTTTCAAGAAATGACCCAAACCAATCGAGAAAAACTGTAACAGAGAAATTACCCTTTGATTTATGCTGAGTTCACAGCCTCACTATAAGTGTGTGTAACTTTGACATTTGGCTACAATCAAAAGATTCTTGATCACACACAAGCACACGGTTTTCTTTTCATGGCCTCCTTCTCCAAACTCTTTCCTGTTTCCTTCATGTCTTTCAGCCTCCTGATGGATAGCCCCTCCATATGTTATAGAGCTGCACTGTTTATGTAAGGCGCTGCTCTTGATTTGCTGTTGTTTCAACCCTCCAGAGAGGAGAAGCCTCTCCCCTCCGTGCCGAGGCGTTCTTTGTGAGTCATGGGAAGGGGCCTGCTGTTAATGTGCAACAATGCTCAGCATTAGTCATCTGATGTGAAAAAACCGTCTGTTTTGTACTTAAGGAATCTCTATTTGTGTAACCAGACAAATAAACTATGCGTACGTTTCCTTTTGACTTTGTGTGTCTGTCTGTGAAAACAGAGGAGAAAAAAATCTCTTATGGGGATGGTAAGTGCTCCTATGCTATCATGATGTAATTCTGTCTCAATGGCTTAATTCAGCCACTTAAGCAAATGCTTACGGTCATCAGTTTAAATGGTCTGACACATGTGGGACCACTAATAACTAGAGGATGCCCCAGTTTCTTTTTCTATGTTGGTTCAAGTGGAGATAATCATGTGCAGTATCACCAGAGTATTAAAATTTTAGTCAAATGTTGCTTGTTCTGTGGCTAAACTTTCCTCATGGAGATGCTAACAGATAGACATGAGGACAAAGAGACAAAAGCTGCAAAAAGCATCATAAAGAAACCTCACCATCAATTTGAATTTGGCACAGAAGTTCATATCCAACATTGCTGAAGTTGGGACAAAACTGTAGCCAATGCACCCCAGCAAAATGTTATTTATTTGCCAAAAAATTGTAAAATAATGCAACATTTTTCCGCTTTCTCATTTGCCAGATTTTTTTTAATATCAGATGACTTTCCTGACACAACCCCAAGGGTTTTGTGTCTCTTCCCAGATCAAACTGAGAGCTTGTCATGACTGTATACAACTACTCATTGGAGCAGAAGCATGTTCTGGTACCTATGAGTGCCCCTGTGCACTCATAGGTACCAGAACACATAACACATAGTTTCGTTTTCTATAAGATCTTTGGCGAGATTACACTGAGTCACTTTTACTACTGTGAAAAGAAATCTGAGACAACAATGTCCTCTTAAAAGTTTTGTAGATTTAAGAGCCTCAGAATCAAAATTTAAACATTGCAGTTATTTTTAGGTGTTTTGAGAATAATTGGTTGAACATCAAACTAAACTACCCCAAGCAGGAAATATTGGGATGAATTGCTAAATTTCGCTGCTACATCTAAAGCAAACAAAGACACATCTGCTGTCTAAGACTAACAATTCACGGCGTTACATTTTACAAAGACAGAAGCAATTAGCTGCACTTGAGCACCAGCAAAATAAATTACTTCCACAGTCACTTGTTTTGAAGGGCGCATGTAAGGCTTGCCATATGAGATTTCCAGGTACAATCCTTTGGCATGGATTGCTCGGGAAGCTCCAGCTTGACATTCACCAGCTCTGCAGCCAGTTTATCAAGTCTAAAGAATCCACATGCACGTGAGCGTGCTCTTTCTATCTGGGTTACAACTTTTCTGCTTGCTTTTGCCTCCCTTTTCTTCTCCATCACTCAACTTTCTTTCCCTCCATCACCCCAGAGGGGTAAATTACTAGTCTGGTCAAGGAAGGGGGGTTAGCGCTCCTCCACTCCACACGGGCCCATATATAGGCAGCAGACGTTAGGTAAACCCTAGGTAGACGTTAGGTAAACTCAAAACAGGCACGACTCAGCCAGCTGCTTTATTTGTAACACTGATATGCTTCTGTGAGTTGGCACAGTCGAGCACGCGTGGCACTGCAGGTTGTGCGGATGGATGTGGGAAGTGGGCAGCAGGTGGATGAGAGAGACTGCAGTGTGTTTGCAGCAGGCATGGCTGTCAAGGTTTACATGAATCACACTGTGTACACACATCACTTCACTGATGGCCACAGTCATGTGAAGAATAACACTTTAACTTTGTTTAAAGGATTGTTGGCAGCAGAACGAGTATTTCTTTAGCCAATTTTGGAGAGTGGTAATTTCTACTTATTCCTGAGGGATGACTGGCCAAATACAGACAACATGATGTCATGTCTACATGTTTCCACTGTAACTACACTACAATAGAACTTGATAGATAATGCTCCTAACTCTGATAATCAATTGAATGTTTTTCCTAGGACTGTTAAAAGGATAGTTCTCCCTAAAATTAATTTTATTTAGTGCTTTTTATCCAGTTTTGGAGATAACTGTTGAGGGGATGTCAGCATTCGCTTAAGTGTAATGCAATTAGATGATATGTGCCTTGAGATGCAAAAAAATAATGCACATGATTCACAACCAAGTTACATCCCAAAGTTTGTGGTAACTTGGGGGGTGTTAATTGATGCAACGTCCAGACGCAGAGGAACCAAGTGCAGGATGAATTTTCAACAAAAAAATCAAGTGGTGGTTGTTCACTTTAAGGTAGTCGGCAAAGTCAAACAATCCAGACAATCGGGAGGCAAAAAAGCAAAGGGTCATGCACAGGGAATCACTAGAAACACAAGAAAAATAATAAGAACATGAGGAAAGCCGTAAAGTTTGAAAAAAATGAAGACAAGGTCAAGACAATCTGGTAACTGGGGAGTGCAAGACAGCACGCGTATATACTGATTGACTAATTGGAAACATGTGTTACAAATACCGCTGATACTCATTAGGGCATGACAGACAATTACCAAGGGGGTAACACAAGCAGGGCGCCACGGCGGTGCAGCATTTAGCATTGTCACCTCACATCAAGAAGGCCCAGGCTTCAAATCTGCCTGTGTGGTACTTTAATGTTTACGCCTCCTCAAAAGCTCCAAAGACATTGCTGACGGTTAACTGCTATACTAAATTGGCTGTGGGGGTTAAAGACAGCATGGATGGTGACTTTCAACTGGACAAGCAGTTAAACGTGATGGATGGAGGGACCACAAACAAAGACAATAAGTGAAAATGACAAAGATGAAAAGAGACTAAAATTAATATTCCAGAATAAAACAGGACAAAGTTAACATCCTTTCATGCACCACTTGTAGCATGACACATGCTTCATTCTGCTCAGTGATGTCGATTAAAGTTTAATAAAAGAGAAGGCCTGTATCCAGGTCACAGGATATGCAGAGAATGTCTTAGAGTGCCTTTCTTTAAATTTTGCTTAAATAAAGGCCTGTGGCTCTGGAAGCAGCACGGATTGTCTTATAAATAGAAAGGTCGGTGGTTCCATCTTCGTATCAAGTGGCAAGATACTGAACCCAGAGTCACCCTTAAATCTGTGAATGTTAGGTTAAAAAGATTAGGATAGAAAAAATGTGAATGAGAAGAGAATGAATGGATGGATGGATGGATGGATGGATGGATGGATGGATGGATGGATGGATGGATGGATGGATGGTTGGTTGGTTGGACGGATGGATGGATGGATGGATGGATGGTTGGTTGGATGGATGGATGGTCGGATCATGGATAGATGGATGGATGGATGGATATGTGTGTATGAATGGGCTTGTAGTAAGAAAGCACTTTGAGTGCTCAAATAGAGTATAAAAGCATTATGTCAGTACCGGTCCATTTACCATACTCTTACAAGCCCATTACTGTTTCCTTATCCCACACGTGCATCACACAACTAAAGGCAGACTATTACACAATCTATTAGAGCAATTGGCTTCTAAAGTAAAGATCTGGTCTAAGAGCATAAAACTTTTTATCCATTACCGTCTGTGCATGTTTATGGATGAAATACAGCCGTGCCTTTTTAATCGTTTATGATAAGAGACTCTGTGGAGAGCTCTGCAACAGCAAGAGAAGGTCTTAAATTTGGAAACACGTTCTGAAAGCAGTTATATTTTGGTTTGTTAATGTTTCCAACATTGTGCTGTAACATGAAATACTGTTATGGGTGTCGCGGTTTTCCTTTGTTCATTGCTCTGTTTCTGTGCAAGACTTGTTTAACTTTACGGATGTGAGAGCCAACTGTAATTTTCAAATGTGCTCCTCTGTCCTTCTCTTACAAATCGTGGCTCAGTGTCAGTACAGCCATACTGGATATTAGGTGCTGCCCCATCCACCACAGGACTAATGAGATCGAATTAACAGTTTTACGCTCAATGAAACTAGACTTGGCTTTAGATTTTGGCCAGGAGCCTAAAAAACCACTGGGACAACATGCAGACCCCGAGGAGTAACTCTGAGTGTTACTGAACTTGCTGAACTAATGTTTCTCCCTGTGTTTACATATGCAGATGCGAGCTTATGTCACCCCGAAGACTGTGTTGACTGTAGCGGAAAGTTGTACTCAGAATTAATAATTAGCTCTCATTTCCCTCATTGTGAAAAAAATGTGTGTCTAAAACACTGATACCTCTGACTACATCTATTTTAGAGACTTTTAGGAACTTGTGCTGCTTTTAATTTTATAGTTAGTCGCAGGCAGTTAACAGCACTGTGCTTTGGAAATATAGGGTATCTGCCCTGTTCTTACAAGCCGCTTGAGGCCTGTACATCCACAGTGAGAACTTGGTCTGTATTGCCAGCAGTAAGTCAGATCCATTCACAGTGGGTCGCCTTAATTCTGTTAAAAAAAATTTATGGATTGAATTTGGAGGTGTAGCCAGGTATAGGAAGCCGTCCACTTTGGTAGTCTCAGGATTCTATCGCTGCTTTTTGTGGAGGATGTGGGTCTATTGACTTGATCAGGTGGTGGCCTCCAGCTTGCACTGGGATGGTGGTGGTGGAGTGTTAGGAGACAGGAAGTAAAATTTGCACCTCATACTCTGAGGCCATAGTTGTAAGCTGGAAAAGGGTGGTGCCCACTCTGGGTCAAAGACAAGTGGAGGAGTTTATTTATCTCAGGGCCTTGATCACAAGTGAGGTGAGACTGGAGCAGGAGATTGTCAGATGGATCGGTGCAGAACCAGCAGTGATGAGGATGCTCATCATTGAGTTTAAAACCAAAGCTGTCATTTGCCTGGCTGATCAACGTTTTTACCCTTACCTTTGGCCATGAGCTCCGGTCATGAGTGGCAGTAATTAGCTTCCTCCAAAGTTTTCTTTCTTACAGACAGAGTGACAAGTTCTGGTACTTGGGAGGGGCTCAGAGTACAGACACTACTCTTCCACTTCAAAAGGAGCCAGCTGAGGTGTTCCAAGCACGTCTGACCAGAAGGAGGCCCAGGGGTAGACCCAGGATATACTGGAGAGACTACGTTGTTTAGCTGGCTTAGGAAAGTTTCATCTTCTCCATACCACTAACCCAGATGGATGGATGGATCCATCTGACTGAGGGAATAATTTTACTTTCCTTGCAAAGAGATCTAAAGCAAAAAGCTGATAGTCGAGGTTGCAGATGAGCAAAAGGTAGTCTGCATATATGAGCACTGCACTGCAGATGCAGAGAATTTGGGGTATTAATGTCTGATTTATGAACATGAGTAAAATATATGTAATGTAGGATTGAAAATAAATGGTCAGTCATAGTTTATTTTAAATGTGTGTTCTATGATTATTCTCAGTCTTCGCTTTACACCTGCATTGACCATAACACACACGTACTTTTCGCTTTGCTTTCATTCTCAATTTTCCCTCCATTATTAACCTTTATTATTATTACCCCAACATTATTTCACTGCATAACTATGAAGTTCCATCAAAGCTAAACGCAAAGCATACCCAGTCTGAAAACGGAGCAATAAAACGACAATTTAAGACCAATTATGGGGGGTCAGGTACCGACTCTCTCCTTCTTTGTCTCTGAAACAGACAAAAATGGCCAGACTATACACTCATGTAGAAATAAAAATAAAAGACTCCCATTTACTAGTTTTTAAAGATAACAAAGCCAAATGAGTCTACATGAACACATGACAGAAACATCTGCCACATTTCAGATCAGCCACTGCAAAAGAGGAAACTTGCACTGCATGAAAATGTTATTCTTCAAGCCCTGAAACCCAGCTTTGCTTACCTGAGTGACCACAAGTCACTGGTCATAGGTCTACAGCTGATTGTGGCTGTAAAGAAGAGGTCAGTGAAATGATCTAATATCCACTATGAAGCCACATTTTTCTGCCAAAGAACAAGAAGCACAGTCTATGTGAGAGGACTCAAGTGCTTCACCCATCCTCAGTCCTGCAGTCTTTAGGTGCCATTAGCTCATTTACTTCATCTGTTTCCAGGCCCATTACCTCCAGAGAAAGAAATTATTTCAGCAATCCTGCCAGACAGGACCAGCCAGCCCAAACATGGAGAGAAAACCCCAGTAATAGCCCTGGTTAAATAAAAACACTGATCAGGTATCCTGACTGGTGTGTCTCCGAGTCAGCCGAGGCCGCTGGACACAAAGTGGGGACATAAAAAAGACAAAGACTTGTGGATGAAAAGTCAAAAGGTGACAAACTGGCAGGGTTACGTCTCTGATTAGGATGATGCTTACATTTTGATGCCTACATAGCATTTTTACATGTTGCTTTTCTTCTCTTTTTTAATGTTTTGTGGTACTGGCTGCTGTTTCTTGTGTGTCTCTCCTCCACCTCTCTGCATCATCTCCTCTCCTGCAGAAGGTTGCATGATCAGGTAAATTAGTAAAAAAAAAATTCTTAGGACATTGACTAATCCATCACCGCTTGCCAACCTTCAGTCCTGGTCTTGTATTTACCTGAATGAACACAACAAACGACAATATTAAAAACTCTGTCCATCATTGGTATCTATAGCTTTTTTGTAAAAACACATCAGTACTCATTAGTTAGTACTAAAGATCTATCATATATAGTGAATCACTCTAGTTTTCCTGCATTTTAACCTGGAACACTAGTGGAATCCAGGGCACACTCACACTTCTGTCTTTTCTTAATGATTTGTGGAGAAAAACAAAGAAGTGCCCCCCCCCATTTTCTTCAAATTCATAGTCACTCATTCATCCCAAACCTCCCTTGCTCTCTCTCCCAAACTCCCACCCACCCTACGTACTCTCTTTTCTTGGCAGCAAAGAGCAAAATAAATGCATCCCAACAGTCTGGGGGGTTAGAACAACCCATTTGCTTTAATGAGGTGATCCAGTGTGTTTTCTCTCCCTCTCCCCTTCTTTCCTTGTCTATCGCTCTCTTTCTCTGTCTTTAGCCAATTACACACTGTCCTGTTTTGCATCCCCCCCCCCCCCCCTCTTTTTTTATGCTCACACTCATTTTCCCTCCTTCTTTCTGAAGGCCTCGGTAAGCCCTGATAGGCTTGCTGGGGATAAAACCTGCAAGTTGGGAGAGGAGAGGGACATTTTGGAGCAGGATGGCAAGAGGGACGGTGGCCACATACCTGCATGGAGTCCTTCTCCTGGCTCTGTGGAAACCCTCGCTGCAAGGAGGTGGGTCCCCTTTACTGCATGTGTGTGGCACCCAGTAGAGATCAGGTGTCACATAAAGTTTCTTTAGCATTTGTAAAAGAGAAATTCATGGACAGCTCTTTTTTTCTTTGTTTGTCTATGTTCTATGAGATCTGTGAGAGGTTTTGCATTTATAAACTGGCCGCTAACAATTATTCTATTATTATACCATCGATTTCCTCAGTGAAAGCACATTGTATTCAATGTCCAAAAATCTACTACAGAGCTAAATTTACTTGACTGAAGAAGCTATTTCTTAGCACCATGAGTGTAGCATCATTACCAACATGTCTGCAGCCTGTCCCATCTCAACTCTGAAGAACTTAAAGTCTAAAAATGGTTTTCTTAGTCAAATTCATTTGCAGCCTTCTGAAAATACTACATTGACCTTGCAGTCAACATGCCTTATATGTTCATAAAAAGTGCATTTTTTTCTTAACAATAAATCAAGAAGACAATGCTTTGTTGAGTGATTCTAAGATATTGCTGCTTTAACTTTCCAAATGCTAGTTTCCTCCCCCCTCATCTGTCTGGAAGAAAGTGCTGAAGCAGGTGAACGCGTAAATTAAGGATGACACACTTTAGACAAATAACTTCTCAAAGCCCAGGTGTATTCATTTTCTCACAGTCAGCTCCTGAGGCATGAGGTCTGGACAACAGGGTTATACTTAAAGCTTTTAATGAGGTGTTGCACCGTATTAAAAGGTTTAATTCAAACTGTGTGCTCCAGACCTCATCCCTCCAAGATGCCTTTTCATTGTCTTGTCTGTTTAAGCTTTGAGCCGGCTGATCTGAAGAGGTTCCCCCTCAACTCTTCCTGTCTTGTTAGACGAGACATCCGCTGGTTTAAGAGCTGTTCTAGACTGTTGTGTAATTTGCATTCACTCGAGGTCAGGCTGAACCACTGCACGATCACTGGAAAGCAAGGAGATGGTATCTGCTGTTTAGCTTCTTTGTTTTGGTCTTGCTTGGGATCTCAACATCTGCATTCTTTAAAATGGTACCTCAAGCCAAAAATAAATTGAAAACCTCAGCACAGACTTTATAGGGTACAGCAAAAGTTAAACTGTGTGAGTTTTAGAAGCAGAAGCCAAAAATAAGGTAAGAATGCCAGATTGCTTTTTTGCCTTTATCTGATAGGACCACCTACCTCCTGAAGTCTGCATTGCGTGATGACTTCAGTGACAAAAAAAGGCCAGCATACAGAGAGCGCACAATTAAGCTGCTGGATATAGGAAGTGTTACTTAAGTTTTTGTCTTTCTAAATTAGATAAGAGTCAGTGTTGCGATGGCAGGAAATGAGAAGTGAAAAGAGGATTACATGACAAAAGGTTTTCCTGCCTTGAGTGAAATATGATCACTGGATTTGGATGTTAAGTGAGCCATCAGACATACTGTGACTTTTTCTGAGCTTTAAAATAACAAAACTGAAGTTCAGACTCTGTGAAGTTATAACTCCTTGCAAATTAATCCAAGTTGTTGGGTGCTATAAAACAAGATATTGAACTAATTGAAACCCGGTGATGGGAATAAAACTTGCAAAAACAACCAGCTCACCAAAGTGCATTGAAGAACATCCAAAACAATGAAAGACCAGTTTTAATCTGAAGCTCAGATGTAAACCTGTTGATTGTAATAAAGGAAATAATCACCAAATTCAGCAGAATTTGTCCTCTGGGGTTCCCGCAGTTAGGCTAGCATGGCCTAAAACAGTAATATTTGTATATGGACTTAGCAATTAAATGTGGCAGGCATTATTACTTCACTAATGAGTTATTAATGACCCTGAAGAAAAATCCCTTTCCAAACAGTGACCAAATCTCTGGTGAATTTGAGAGCATACCTGTCCTGTCCAATGTTTAATTCCAATAAAAATTCCTCCAAAAACAACAAAAGCCTTTTGGCAAGCCTGTCCAGAACAATCTAGCCGGCAGAGCTGAATGACCGAACAGTTAAGTTATTTACTGTGTTGGAAATGTGCTGTACATGGCAACACTATGAGATCAGTAACCCACATTCTTTAGGAATCCCTACAGACCTTTACACATCTGGACTGTGGGATCTTAGAAAGCCTTTCCTTTTATAGTTGTTCACGCTCCCTGGTTCTATTTTTGGTTGTTGTGATTTGAAAACAACATAGGTGCAAAAAAGTGTGAGAATTGTGACCGAAGCATGCCATTTGTATGAAACAGCGTTTGTTATTGGCTGCAGAGAAACTCGGATATGGAGCAAAGAGATGATAATCGTTGCGGACAAGCGCACACGTACACGCTTTCCACACTTTTCATCATCTCCCTGCTTGTGTGGCATTCGATTCTATTTGTTAAATGTAATCCTTGGTGTTTAGGCAAATTAAATGGGTTACATCCTGCAAAGAGGTGAAAATTATGCCCTATTAGCGCCGACAGATGACTCACAAATTCCACAAATTCTGTCAGGAGCCCGAAACATGGTCACCAATAAATTGCTGTGTTTGTAAGGTGATGTAAATGGCTTTGTCTGCTCATATAAAAAGAACTGTGCAACTTTATTTTATCAATAATACCCACTGTTTTTTTATAGCAGAATATTTCTACAGGCACAGAAAAACCTACAATATTAAACACATTGCTTTTGCACACTGTGAACAGGGGTATATGTACCTGCTGGAGGTGCGACTGGAGGAGTCGGGCCAGGAGCTGGAACCGGATTTGGACCAGGAGGCATTGGGACAGGATTTCAGCCTGGAGGAGGTGGACCAGGAGGCACTGGTACTGCTCTAGGAGGCTTTGGACCAGGAGCTGGTGGAGGTAGGTTTGAGAGTTTCTCCCCAAGTTTTACTGAATCTGACTGCAGCTGCACAGAAACACTGGCTGACATGTTTCAAGTTATCCTTGGACCGCTACAGGTAATCAGCATTCCTTTCAGATGCAGTTGTTCTCATAAAAATAGCTAAAGATTTAAGATTTATCGTCAATTACACAAGCACCATTTTTCAAATGTTCTATACCTTCTGTTTAAATGAAATCAGTTACTGGAGGAGTTCCAGGTTACAAGCCATGAAAAAGCTTTAAACGCCACGCTATGTTTTCATGTCTCACCAATAATGAATTCCTCATGTTGCGTTCAACAACAAGAACAAAATCTGGCCATAAATTTGCCTATGATGTTTGGCTGCTTTTCAGCTTTCTACATACACATGTCATCTACATCAGTCTTTCTGTGCTTTCAACTCACAATAACTCTATTCCTCAGGGGGCTATGGGGGTCAAAGGCCAGGTGGTGTAGGCCCAGGAGTCGGACCAGGTGGAGTGGGACCAGGTGGAGTTGGACCGGGTCTGGGACCAGGAGGAGTGGGACCAGGAGGTTTTAGGCCCAGCAGCTTTGGTCCTGGAGGACTGGGACCTGGAGGCGTTGGGACTGGTAAGACAAATATAGTCGTGAGATATTTTGTTTACTTCTTGATTTATTGATTGATTTAATTATCTGCAAAGAGCAAAGTTTTTCCTTCTGTTACTTTTCACCTAACTGTCCTGATTACTTTCTTCTTAAAGGTGTCAAGCCTCCAAAAACAGGTAATATGTTTGTTTGTTTTTTCAATAAATCTTCAAATGTCATGAAATTTATGCAACAAAAAGTCAACTTATAGATCACTCTGATGGCTCTAAGAGCTCAAGGTGATTTCTCCTTTATTTAAATAGGAGGCAGCTATGGTACTGGTGGAACAGGACTAGGACCAGGCGGAGTCGGGACGGGTGGTTTTGGAGCAGGTGGTGTTGGTCCTGGTGGTTACGGAGCTGGGCCTGGAGGAGTTGGTCCAGGAGGTTTTGGAACCGGCACTCAAGGCATATTCATCATGATTTTTTTTTTCTTTTTTTGGGGGGGGGGAGGGTACAGGTAGCATATCATAAATTGTAGATTTTCAGCACAACAGTGTGTCTCAGCAACAAGTGACAGGCATATTTGATAAATAATATAAAACATAAATTAATACATTAACTTCACAAAGAGATTACTCGTGAAAAAAAAATCAAGTATTAATAATGCAATCTGCTATTTTACGTATCGGTATCGGACATAAAAAAGTGGTATCGTGCCATCTCTACATAGTACATGTTAAAGTTCGGGGATCTGTGTTCAGCCTCTGGTTAATTCCAGGGAGCAGGATAAGAACAGCATCGATGTACCTTCATTTCATATCTTCTGTCTTCTAGTTTACTGTTGGTGGGGACCCAGCCTGATCAGTACAGACACATACAGCGATAAAGGCTGATCCATTAGGCTTGGCAGACTCCCAATGAAGGAAAAAAGTCATTACATGAGTCAGAAAGACTGATATGTTTTGGAATTTCAGTCCATTCTGTTTTCAATCCCCCAAATCATGGAAGTGACAATATCCAAACTAATCCTAGACGTTAAACATAGGCTTTGTGTAACATTTTGAAATCCATCTATTGTGCCTTTATTTAGAAAGCGTAAACAAACCAAGTCCAGGTAAGTGTAAGCAAAGGAAACAGATTCACATATCATATTTTCCAGTTTACTGACGTCTGGCCATCTCAGTGAACACATTTTTCATCCTCACTGCATGTTTATGTACACTAAGTATGTGCGTGTGTGTGTCAGTGTGTGTGTGTGTGTGTGTGTGTTTGCATGTTCCACTCTGAGGAGGTACATGTAAACATAGGCAAGCAATAGAAGGCATGCATTATGAATAAAAGTAAGTTCCATAAATGGAAACCATTGCAAGCCAAAATTATGCAAACGAACACAATGACAATTAAATTATATTTCAAAGAAAAAAGTTCTTGTGTGAAGCTCGAAATGACCTAATTTGTATACGAAGCATGAACAGCAGCACCTGTTTTAACGGGAAGTTGCAGAATTTTATTTATGCTACATGTTTTATTTTCATTCATATCTCTTTAGAGGCTTTTGATTCCTCTCTTTGACCAGCTGTAATTGATTCAGTTACTGTTAAAGCCGGAAGTTTAAGAGGTTTTAGAGATTATGACTCTAAAAACTGTAGTTTTGTCTTGAGCAGACATAAATGTGTAATAGTACAAAAAGTACATCAAGTTGCACAAAATTAGTTAGTGTATGATTTAATTTGTGTTTGGAAATTTAGGTAGTACTAAGTGCTCCTTCTTTACGTTTTTTCACCAGGGTTTGGAGGCCTTGGAGCAGGAGGTACTGGGACTGGTGGAGGACTTGGAGCTGGCACAGGTTACACACCTGGAGGTCAGCAGATTTCATATGTCTGTATCAGCGTGGCTCTTGCATGTATATCAGCTAAATACTTACCTTTATACATGCTGGATCTCTGTGATCCAAATACCATAGGCATACTGTACATACCACACAAAGCGTTGGAAATGGCTGAAATATGATTTATTTAATCTTCTTAAGTTTCCATTTACCATAAATGTGTGGTAAACATAAATATAAACTGCTTGCCTTTAAGGATGCATATGTAGCAAATAACACTCTGGTCTAACACAGGTGGATATGGAGGTGGTTATGGACCAGGTGGAGGAGTTCAATACCCAGGAATTGGTGGAACTGGTCCCAAACCTCCTAAAACAGGTAGGTACTATATGTTTATGAATTAATATTAGATGATACTATATGACTGACCTATGATATCATATCTTTCTTTTTCATCTTAGGTGGAGTTGGGACAACACTTGGAGGAACAGGATTTGGGCCTGGAGGTGCAGGGGTTGGGCCGGGTGGAACAGGATTTGGGCCGGGTGGAACAGGATTTGGACCAGGTGGTGCAGGGGTTGGGCCAGGTGGAACAGGATTTGGCCCTGGTGGTGCAGGATTTGGCCCTGGTGGTACAGGAGTTGGGCCTGGTGGAACAGGATTTGGCCCCGGTGGTGCAGGACTTGGGCCTGGTGGAACAGGACTTGGCCCTGGTGGTGCAGGATTTGGCCCTGGTGGTACAGGAGTTGGGCCTGGTGGAACAGGATTTGGCCCTGGTGGTACAGGAGTTGGGCCTGGTGGAACAGGATTTGGCCCTGGTGGTGCAGGTGTTGGACCGGGTGGAACAGGATTTGGCCCTGGTGGTACAGGAGTTGGGCCTGGTGGAACAGGATTTGGCCCCGGTGGTGCAGGACTTGGGCCTGGTGGAACAGGACTTGGCCCCGGTGGAACAGGATTTGGCCCTGGTGGTGCAGGACTTGGGCCTGGTGGAACAGGATTTGGCCCTGGTGGTGCAGGACTTGGGCCTGGTGGAACAGGATTTGGCCCCGGTGGTGCAGGAGTTGGGCCTGGGGGAGGTATATAATATACATACATTTCCTCAACAATAGAAAGAAAGCTTTTGTGATTAAATCGTAATAATAAATTGATATTTAAACAGTGCATGCCGCATTTCCCGCTATTTGTAAAACATACTATTCTGAATTTTCAAGTAGTTTGTGTCTTACTTTTTAAAGTTGATGAAAATTTTGTCTATAGAAAACATTTTTCCTCTTTCAGTTCCAACATTGCCACAGACTGGTACCACTGGAGGAGGACCTGGGGTAAAGAGTGGTGGAAAAGCATCAAAGCAAGTCCCAGGTAAACTTATCACAACACAAAAACACGAATGCAAAAGGCTTTGCAGTTCTAAATTTAAACCAGAAACACTGATTTTTTTGGGTGGCGGTGGGGTATTGCGTTAATATGATGTCACACAGGCATTGGCGTGCCTGGACTCTATCAAGGTGGATTTGTCCCAGGCCAAGGTATGTTGAAACATATCAAACATATGATAAATAAATGCACGATGGTACGATAAAATAAACAATATATCAGTATAAGAGATTTTGTTTACAGAAGAGGTTGCAAGTGTTATCCCGTCTTCTCTGATCAGGGTTTGGAGGCCGTGGTGTTCTCCCTGGAGTGGCTACAGGAACTGGACTAGGAACTCAGAGTGGTATGTACATGAACTTTGTGAATACTGTAAAATCTCATCTTCAAAAAAAAAAAACACGTTGCCTTGTTCCCTGCAGGAGCTGGAGTACTTGGTCAGGGTGGCACTGGACCGGGAGGTGCAGGCAGTAAGCATCATAAAGCCTAAACCTAAAAGCTGTGTGATATTACAAGTACAACTGTTGTGCATTAATTGGCTTTTAAATATTACGACCTTAAAAAAATATTAGTGAATGGCAGCAAGTTAGAACCTTAAAGGGCTTCTGTGTAAAGTCTATCTCTCACCTTAGATGGGCGAGGACAGCCATTGCCTGGGATTTTTCGTGGTTATCCCCTCATATCACCAAAAACAGGTAAGAGAAGCAGAGACATGAAGAAGATCCAGCATGTAGCGCTACAGGCCAGCAGGACAAAAAGGAAAGGAAAAATTCAACTTTTTTTATTTTATTTGCAGGAGTGGGAAAATCCAAGAAGAATCCAGCCAAAGCTGCAGCTAAATACGGTACAGACCACAGTTGAGGTGTAAGCCTCATTTTCAACATCAATAATGCAAAAGTAACTGAATAATTGTGGTCTAATAGAAAAATACTTTGTTTAAATTTGTATTTATGGAGGTGGAGCTGGAGGCGCGCTTGGTCAAGGAGGCACTTTTGGGGGTGGGGTTGGAAGAGTTCCTGGAGGGGGAGTCTCACCTGGGTTAGGTGGTGGAGTTGGCACAGGAGGCGGACCTGGATTTGGAGGCGGAGTTGGAACAGGTGGCGGTATTGGAACAGGAGGTGGAGTTGGAACAGGAGGGGGACCTGGATTTGGAGGTGGAGTTGGAACAGGAACTGGACCTGGATTTGGAGTCGGAGTTGGAACTGGAGGTGTCCCTGGATTTGGAGGTGGAGTTGGAACTGGAGGTGTCCCTGGAGTAGGTGGTGGCATACCAGGCTTAGGTAATTCCATACTCCTGTCAAAGTTACATCATGCATCCATTCAGAAATCTTCTATTCATAGATGTTATTTATAAATTCTGAAAATTCTTCAACAAACAAGATTTGAAATTAAATATGTTTATTGGGGTTTAATGGGTCCTTTTGTGGTTTGGTAACTTTGTATTCTGATATGGCCACAGGTTATGGCCCAGGTTCAGCCAAAGCACGCAAATATGGTGAGACACGTTTCTTCATTTCTGTAAAATACCCAAATTACATGATGAATATGTGTTGTTTGCAACACTCGAAGTGCCTTAAATTTCTCCAGGTGGTGGAGGTGTCGGGACTGCAGGAGGGCCTGGTTCTGGAATTGGAACAGGAGGGGCAGGTGGTGGCTATGGTTTTGGTCCAGGCGGCTCAGGTACTGGCACATCTGGAGGCCTTGGAGGTGTGAGACCTGGCTCTGGAGTTGGTTTTGGTCCCAGTGGTACTGGCACCAGACCAGGTGGTCTTGGCTATGGTCCAGGTGGTACTGGCACTGGAACAGGTGGTCTTGGCTATGGTCCAGGTGGTACTGGCACTGGACCAGGGGGTCTTGGCTATGGTGCAGGTGGTACTGGCACTGGGTCAGTAGGAGTGGGACCTGGGGGTAATTATGAATCACTATATTAAAATCTCATATTAAATATTAAAATATACATAAACTATATTGTACACTACTATCAACACTAACTTGAGAATGTGCAGTTATGAAACCAAATCTATGACATTATCAAAGACATACAATATACATAAATACTATAATTTTATTTCAGGGTATGATGCCAGTGCCAAAGCTCGTAAATATGGTAAGACATAACTTCTCTATTTATTATAGATTATTCATCAAAATAAATCAAAGTAGCTAAAAATTAACAATTTTCTCCTGAAAGGCATGTTAAGTGGGGCTCTTGGAGGTCCAGGAACAGGTACTGGAGGACTAAGGCCAGGTGGTGCTGGAACTGGTTATGGCCCAGGCGGCGTTGGCCCAGGCGGCGTTGGCCCAGGCGGCGTTGGCACTGGCTATGGCCCAGGTGGAGTTGGGCCAGGTGGAGTTGGCACTGGCTATGGCCCAGGTGGACTTGGACCAGGTGGAGTTGGCACTGGCTATGGCCTAGGTGGAGTTGGACCAGGTGGTCCTGGCACTGGCTACGGTCCAGGCAGCGTTGGACCAGGTGGAGTTGGCACTGGCTACGGCCCAGGTGGAGTTGGACCCGGTGGTGCTGGCTATGGCCCAGGTGGAGTTGGACCCGGTGGTGCTGGCTATGGACCTGGAGGTATGATAGAAGAGAAATAAGGAGCCATGTCAGAATTAAAATAGGTCCACTGGCTAATATAAAACTAATGCTGATGCGTTTGCAGGTTATGCTGGAGCCAAAGCGCGCAAATATGGTAAGAAACAACCTACTAAATGTCTGATGACATTGATGCAGTAAATTTGCAATTTCATAAAATATATGTATAGAGAATATCAGAATATCCACCTGAACTCACACAACTATGTACTTCTAATGAATGTTACTAATCACACCTTTAGTTTTGACATCTGACAAGTCTGTGGATCTGACAAGTTTTTGTTTTCTCATAAAATCCTGCTCTCTGCAGGTGTTCCTGGAGGTACTGGAGGTGCCCTTGGTGCAGGAGGCCTTGGAGGAGGAACCGGGCCTAGTTCTGGGCTTGGAGTTGGAGTAGGGGTTCCTGGACAAGGTGGAGTGTCAACAGGTGGTGGACCGGGGCTAGGACTCGGGGCAGGTGGTATACCGGGGTCTGGTGTTGTGACAGGAGTTGGACCAGGCGGATTTGGACCAGGCAGTGCTGGAGGTACAGACATGAAACGCCTGTCTTATAGTTCTAAATATGATACACTTAGCTTTAAAGGATTTGTCCCCTCGTGCTTATCTCACAGGATATGCAGAGGGACCCAAGTCTAAATATAGTGCAAACTAATGTAATATACATGAGCATTAACACAGGAAGAGTTCAAAATATAATGTAATTTTATAATTAAATGAAGGCAATAATTTTAAGTTTCTTACATCAGATTTTGGTAGGAATTATAATCAGTCAATTAGAATTAAATCATTTTTGATATAAATTTTTAAACAGCAACAATATTTAAAATATTTCCATGGTTAGAAATTGTTTTTCTTTTTAAAGATATTTTAAGCTTTTGTTATAGATAAACTACTCACACACTTTTGAACCTTCCTAGGTCTTCCTGGTGGTGGCACGGGCCCAGGGACTGGAAGAGGATATGGACCTGGTGGTTATGGGCCTGGAGTTGGCACAGGCTATGGACCAGGTGGAGGTTATGGTCTAGGACCAGGGACTGGATTTGGACCAGGTTTAGGAAGCAATGATAATTTTGCTAGACAATTCTGATTGTAGCGCTTTAGAATCTTTAAAATGAAACTTTTTATGTGTATTTGCAGGTTATGGACCTGGATTAAAACCTGCTAAATATGGTATGAATGTTTTTTTTTTTTTCAAACTGAATTCTCTTACTTTGTGAATAATGGTGAAAATATCTTCATATGATTTTGATGAAGGCCCAGGTGGAGCTGGCACAGGTGGAGTACTTGGAGTGCTCCGAGGGTTATTAAAAACTAAAATATTAGTTGCTCATTTCTTTTTGTTTGTTTGTTTCAAAGTTAGCAAGGAAAATTAGGTACAAAAAAAATCATTCCATTCAGGAAAAGTAATATACAACAAGCTACACACTCACTATTCCTGTTGTTTCTAATGTTTACTTAAAATGATGTTTTTTACTCTCTTTTTTTTAACCACATTTGATTTGTTGTGATCCTCAGGCTACGGCACGGCTGGATCTAAAGCTGCAAAGTTTGGTAAGGTGTAGTCTGACAAGTCAAGTGGAAAATAATAAATAAACTTTTTAAGCACCTCTTTTGAATTTACCTCTTTTATAATCTGTAGGGCAACCTGGTGGAGTTGTACCTGGGACAGGAACTGGAACCAGCACTACAGTAGCAGGAACAGGGACCGGCCCTGGCGTTTCAGCGAATGGAACCACCACTGGCACCAACCAGACAACAACCAGACCAAGTGGTGAGCCTCTGTGCTAAGGATAAAATTAAAAAAAATCATATTACAGTTAACTATCATTTTCACAATTTACGAGTTCAATTGTCTATTGCTGGATCAGGAGGAAGACTTGAAGACACAAGAGGCACACTAACCCCGGCAACAGAAGGTATCTGTGCAGTGTTAGAGTAAACACACACAATCAATATGCAAACACGTTTTATTTGACTATTTAAATTTATATTACTAATCATTCCAGACATTACATGGAGTGCTAGTTTCTAATCTCAGTCCTTTTATTATTCTGTCCTTGTTTCAGGTGATGATATTTACACTGTGATAGAGGGGTCTGGAAGTCCTGGTGGAGAGGGTGTGTGAAACTCTCTGGATTCTTGAGAACATTTTCTTATGTTGAAATCATCCACAGACTTTGTGCATATGACAATTCTCACAATCAATCAGGTCAGGAATTCTGATGGTTGCTGAAGATGGTGCACAAACAAAGAAGCAACACAAAAAAACAAACAGCAACAAAAAGAAACCTTAATTTGTAAATATTTGTTCGAAATAAGTTTTCAGATGTGAAAAGATTCCTACATAATTATTAAAACAGGAGGTACCGGTGTCGGTGGCAGACCAGCGGGTACAGGGAGTGACGGAGATCGTCTAGGTGGAACAGGAATCCCCATCATTGGACCCAAGCCAGGTATTTTTGGCCATTCATGCTACAGAGATATAGATATATGCATATCATAATTACTTAGTTACTGGTTGAACCACGTGTTTCAGAAATACCAGTATTAGTTTAAAAGTTGTATATTAGTTGAAACTTTCTGTCATCTAAGCAGTATTATTTCAATTTATGTTATTTAATCTATCTGTATATAACAGGAATCAACGGGACAACACTTCCAGGTCAGAGATTCTGTATTTATCCATTTCTGTGCATCAGTAGCTGTGTCTTTGTCTTTCACTGCTTTCCTGTTCAAGTCATTATACAGATTTCAGCTACATTTGTTGTGAATCAAAAGAGCTGGATTTCTTACATTTGGGGGTGGACAGTGCCACCATGTGGCCATTTGAAGTATACATGGGCGATCGTGGCTCAAGAGTTGGGAGTTCACCTTGTAATCGGAAGGATGCCGGTTCGAGCCCCGGCTTGGACAGTCTTGGTCGTTGTGTCCTTGGGCAAGACACTTCACCTGTTGCCTACTGGTGGTGGTCAGAGGGCCCGGTGGCGCCAGTGTCCGGCAGCCTCGCCTCTGTCAGTGCGCCCCAGGGTGGCTGTGGCTACAACGTAGCTTGCCATCACCAGTGTGTGAATGTCTGTGTGAATGGGTGGATGACTGGATATGTAAAGCGCTTTGGGGTCCTTAGGGACTAGTAAAGCGCTATATAAATACAGACCATTTACCATACAACATGGTTGCCACAAATTCAGATTTTGACTAACATATTCAACCATTACTAAAACATTTTTAATCTTTTCTCCAACAAATTTCATCCAGTTACTAATCAGCAAATAAATAATATTACAGACTAGTAGATCTAAAACAACAAGCACTCCATGAGAGCAAATGTCCACCAAGCCAGCGCAGCATTTACTTTTGAGGGAACTGCATTGTATAATGTAGATATCTATTTTGCTTTTTAAATTCTTTTTAAATGTACTTTAAGATGTTTGTAGTGCAGTAAAAATCAGGTAAGGGTATCCAATGTTAACTTTGATTGCAGAAACTCTGAAAATACTTTCTTGAAAGATAAAAAAAAAGTTTGGGGTCAACTTGAAAGAAAAGAAGATGTAAAATATAAAACTGGGAATATGCCCTAAATATTGCCAATGCAAACAAACGGCAGTAGAAAGCATAGTTTTAAAGATAAAAGACATTTTATGAAAGATTGACCGTAATTGAAGTTTAAAAAGAGCTCAGAGGTCCAAAATAACATGACATTTACAATCCCCATGTATCATCCCTATATGCTCACATGCTGTCAGTACAAACGATGGCAGTAAGAATCACTGTTTTAAATACCTCTTTATAGCTTTACAGTCACTTTGAGTTTCTGATCAACCTATTGAAACTGAATGAGAGGTCAGAGGTCAAATGTGAGATGATATTTTAAATCTTTATATGGTACTCTATATGTTGACAATAGGCACCACACTTCTAAGAGTTATGGTTTTTAAGTCATACAGCTTTTTTCAACCAATAAATCACTGAGATGATTTTTAAGATCTTGGTGGATGCAAGCCAAATTTTAATGGATGGTTAAGATAACCCCACTCTACACTGAGCCATCATGTTTACGGACAGAAAGACAGAAGAGATAAATATATTCATTCTATAGTAATCTGAGTGCGATGTGGTAAATAATGTACTTTATACTTAAGATAATATTGTCTACATATAAAATCGTGCCCCTTACTTTGCTTTAGTGCACATTTTGTTTTGTATTTGTACACCATTGCTTTGTTGATGGTCTTACGTGACACACCCAGTGTATGTGTGCAATAGCAAATTAAGTTCTTTTCTTTATTTCATGTTTTATTATTGATATTCTTCAGTGTAAACTGGCTGCAGTATTTTCACACCTACCAAACCTGCAGCAGATGACAACTCTCAAAATCCAAAAACTTGAATGAACTGATTACAGCAAGCAATAAATATCTTTGTGTTCTATTAAGTGTTACGAGGCATTAGGTGTGTGTGTGATTACAGGTCAGTAAAGTGCCAATACAATTTCCTGATGGGAGATCTTTATTTACTGAGCAAAATCTAATGGTCACGAAGATTAGAGTTAAAACACTGGTGACATTTTAGGGGACATCGAAATATATTCTAACTGCAAAGCATCCAACATCTGTGAGGCAACAGGAAGTCCACTTCTCTTCTTTGAATTTATAACAGTTAAACTAATAGCTTTCTTCCTACATTCCACAGGATCCACAGGCGTGACCCCTGGTAAGTTAGTATAAATAATTAACACTGAGATCTTATTTGAAGGAAAGCAGATCTCATTCTAAACAGTACTTGACTATAGAGATTGAAAAAGCATGTGCATTTGAATATAAAACTGAGCATGCAGTGACACACTGACTCCTTTTTGATGTGGCTCGTGTTATTTCTCCACTGAAATGCTGTCACGGCTGTCACTGGTTTACCTGAGAGTACCAGAGAATACTGCATGGCAGACTGACACCAGTTAACAGCTGCAAATTGAAACAAATGTTGCTTAACTTTTTCTGATTTATGCTTTTACAAATAAATCTGTACTGCTGTTGTTACAGTCGTTGGTGGAGCTGCGCAACCAAGTGGTATGTAAACCTCCATAAACTGCTAAAGTTTAAATAAGTGCTGTCAGGATTTTACTTACCAGTGTTTCTGGTTTCAAACCGCTGGTGCAGGTGTTGGTAAGTAGGCCTATATGTGGCTTGCAGATTTCTGAAAGATACAAAGATATCAGCAAACACTGCTGTGTCATATTTACACTGGCAACTCTCTTGAACATTTCTCTTTAAAATTCAGGTGGGACAGGACTTCCCCCTACAGGTGAGATGTATGAAAGCAAGATGCAGTGCACAGCATTTCTTTGATGTGTTTCTTGCAAAGTTATTCACAAATTAATATTATTTCTCAAATCTGGCCTTTTACAGGTTCTGGTGGTGATCTGACTGGAGTTAAACCCCTCAAACCCCCAGGTGATTAAAACAGGATAAAAATAATCAATTACAAATTAAGTTTAGGGATTACTTACTTATACTGATCACAGATTCAAATCATAAGATTAGCAATAGGAAAAGACTAGAAGTGAGACTAAAAGGAAAAATAGCTACCATTTTGAATAAAGACTGTAAAGAGAAAGGTCATATCAGCTGCAATGGTGGTGAACACTCATCCGCACACCATCTATGTTCTGTCTGCAGGTGTCCCCAGAGGTGACACACCAGGTGAAGGTGATGGAGAAGGAGGCCCTGATGGATACAGGGGTGGTACAGCGGGTACAGGTGGACAGGGAGGAGTAGGAAGGGGTCCCACCAGTGCAGGAGTTGCAGGAAGTGTTTCAGGTGGTGTATCAACAGGAAGAGAAGGCAGCCCTGCTACTGGAACAGGTGTTGGTTCAGGAGGTGCAGTTGGAGCAACACCAAAACCACCTAAAGGTGCCACTTGTGCCTTTTAACTAACTATCCAACTTCTTGACAGTGTGTGCAACTTGCCATGACTAACAAATATTACAACAAACAGTCATGAAGTATAAAAAAAAACACCACACACTGAAGGAAAACATCTAATATGTCTTCATATTTTTAAACTATAGCTTATAAACCTATAGCAGGAGGCACAAGTGGTGGACAGGGAGGAGTGGGAGTAGGAGTGGGAAGTGGTCCTGGATCTGCAGGAAGAGGTCCTGGAGCAGTGGGTGGAGGTCCTGGAGGAGGTGGTTTGGTACCTGGGGCTGGTGGGCCTGGTGCAGTAGGAACAGGAGGTGAGCTGCACTCATGTTTTGGTCCTCAAATGTTTGTGTATCCACGCTAAACTTAAATTCCTATAATACAATAACATAATGATTCCCAGTTTATGCACTTCACACATTTTTCTATTACAGGCTATGGTACTGGAGTTTTACCAGGGGGAGGTGCGCTACCTAAAACTATCTTTAACATTTAAATCCCAGCAAATTTAACAACCCACATTTGAGAATATTTTTGTTTTTCACTCACAGGCATTCGTTACCCTACTGGAGCTGGAGTAACAAAACCAGGCAAAGGTTTAGAAACTGAGAAATTATGTTCTCCTTTTTTAAATTAAGACTTTTTGTTTAATCTTTAGCTATGAGAGATGCTACACAGTCCATTCAGGGTGTTTATTCTTTCCATCAGCATATGGGACTCTTGGAGCAGGGGGCCAAGGTGGGGTTGGCCCCGGTGGATATGGCACTGGTCCAGGAGGTTATGGCACAGGGCCTGGAGGTTATGGAACCGGTCCAGGTGGATATGGTACTGGGCCTGGTGGATATGGAACTGGACCTGGACGCTATGGTGGCGTAGGAGCAGGAGGAACAGGAGTAGGCCCTGGGGGAGGTGTTAGACCTGACGGTGAGTTTACATTGATCAAAAATATCTAATTTAAATAGTTTATAACTATTAGTATTAACAGTTTTAAATGCTCTGTTAACCAGGTTCTAGATATGGCACAGGTCCAGGACTGGGCACCGGCACTGGAAAACCACCTAAAAGTATAATGAAGTGAACACACAGAGTAAACCTACATAAAGGAAGTATAGAGAAAACTGAAACTAAACATTTAAAATATTTGATTTTTAGGCTATGGAGCAGGAGCTGGTGGTACTGGGTTTGGACCTGGTGGCTATGGGACTGGACCAGGTGGAATAGGTTATGGACCAGGTGGCCTTGTGCCTGGTGGCACTGGTCCTGGTGGTGCTGGGACCGGAGGTGCTGGGACCGGACTGGGTGGTGCTGGAACAAGGCCAGGTGGTATAGGACCAGGTGGTGCTGGCACAGGACCAAGCAGCTATGGACCTGGTGGAGTAGTAAAACCACCTAAATCAGGTATAATAAGCAAGTATTTATGACTAACAACATTCAATAAAGTATTATATATATGAACCCGACAGCTGAGTGGTCAGAGGACTAGAACTCTAAAAAGCAGACCCCTGATCCAAATCCAAGCTGGGACAATTTGCTGCATGTTTGTCTCCTGTTTAAAATCCTGCAGTTCTTCTTTTCATTATGCTGATGTAAAGACACAAAATTAAAAATGATTAGGAAAATATTTTATAAGCTATACTCAAGCTGTTAACTTCTGTTGACAGGCTATGGATCATCCTCACTAGGTGGAGCTGGCTTTGGACATGGTGAGAATTTATACTTAATCACTTGTGAAGTGTGTTTTTGTCAGTTCTTTGTCTATATATTAAAAAAAATCACCATCTGCTAGCCATTACATATGTGCATACTGTTGTTTGAAAGGCAATAAATAACAAGTGGTGATACCTTCACTGTTGTGTGTTATGATAAAATATGCACTTCATCTGTGTAGGTTCTCAGTCACCATGGTATTTTTAAGAGCTCAAAAGAAGACGACTGGACTTTGTTAACTATTTAAAGACGTTTCACCTCTCATCCAAGAGGCTTCTTCAGTTCTGAATTAACTTCTTTAAATAACTTAAAGAAGTCCAGTTCTTTCAAATTCTTAAGAGTAAAGGAAGTACACAAATCTAAATGTAGGTTGTTATTAGCAAAACATATAGCTGTGATTGATGTCAATAACCCAACTCTTATACTCTCGGCACTTCTAATTAAAACCAACATGATGCTTTTTATTTCAGAGGCTTCTTCTCTGAGGCAGGTATAAATATAATAAAAAGAACTTTTAAACACAAAACTTCCAGATAGAGTACACCACAGCCTGGTAAAACTATTTTTGCTTTTATTAAAAATGTGATAGGGTTACCAGTTAAGTTATGCCTGAATTTCAGGTACAGGAGGGTTTGGACCAGGCGGTGTTGGCACTGGAACTAGAGGGTTTGGACCCGGTGGAGCTGGCACTGGAACTGGAGGGTTCGGACCAGGCGGTGTTGGCACTGGAACTGGAGGGTTTGGACCCGGTGGAGCTGGCACAGGAACTGGAGGGTTTGGACCAGGCGGTGTTGGCACTGGAACTGGAGGGTTTGGACCCGGTGGAGCTGGCACTGGAACTGGAGGGTTCGGACCAGGCGGTGTTGGCACTGGAACTGGAGGGTTTGGACCCGGTGGAGCTGGCACTGGAACTGGAGGGTTCGGACCTGGCGGTGTTGGTACAGGAACTGGAGGGTTTGGACCAGGTGGGGCTGGCACAGGAACTGGAGGGTTTGGACCAGGTGGAGCTGGCACTGGAACTGGAGGGTTTGGACCAGGTGGGGCTGGCACAGGAACTGGAGGGTTTAGACCAGGCGGTATTGGCACTGGAACTGGAGGGTTCGGACCAGGCGGTGTTGGAACAGGAACAGGATTTGGACAGGCAGGCCAAGGAAAAAGAAAACCTTATAAATCTGGTAAGCAAGGATTACATAAATAAGATCATTAGCTAGATCATATACTAATGGAGATACCTAATGGAGGTTTCATGATATAAGAAATGCAGCCAGCAAACAGATGTTTTATCAAAGTTTTTTTCATTGTTTCTTCCAGGTTATGGAGGAGCTGGTTATGGAACAGGTAAGGGTTTAGTTTGGAGTAGGGAGGTTAATGGTTGTTTTAGATATTTTTATGGTTTATAACTGTGTAAATATATTTTAACTTTTCTTCCAGGAGGAGGATTAGGGGGAGGATATGGCCCTGGTGGAGCTGGGGGTACAGGTCCTGGAGGTTTTGGACCAGGAGGTGCTGGGACTGGTTTTGGCCCTGGAGGTGCTGGGACTGGTGGTTTTGGCCCTGGAGGTGCTGGGACTGGTTTTGGCCCTGGAGGTGCTGGGACTGGTGGTTTTGGCCCTGGAGGTGCTGGGACTGGTTTTGGTCCTGGAGGTGCTGGGACTGGTGGTTTTGGCCCTGGAGGTGCTGGGACTGGTTTTGGCCCTGGAGGTGCTGGGACTGGGGGCTTTGGCCCTGGAGGTGCTGGGACTGGGGGCTTTGGCCCTGGAGGTGCTGGGACTGGTTTTGGCCATGGAGGTGCTGGGACTGGGGGCTTTGGCCCAGGAGGAGCTGGGACCGGTGGCTTTGGCCCTGGAGGTGCTGGGACTGGTGGCTTTGGCCCTGGAGGTGCTGGGACTGGTGGTTTTGGACCTGGCCAAACACTTGGAACAAGAAAGCCGTCTAAATCAGGTTACGGCTCGTCGCTGGGTGGAGCTGGCTACGGACCAGGTAAAATTCTGAGATATACTTAGAAGCTTTTGATAGTAACTCATATATTTTCTTATCAGAACCTCTACATTCAAAGCACTACCATTTGCACAAACTTAATGTAAATTAATTCAGAGAGACACTTAAACTAATCCAATTTAACCAACTGAATGCATGAAGTTGACTTTTTGTCTGGATCAACACCACATTAAATCATGCATAGGAGTAAACAGCAGCAAAAAGCAACAGGAACTGAATCATATGGTTTGGTTTGCTATGTGGTGGGATTCTATGGAGGGAGTATCTCACACTTTGTGTTTGTCGTTGCATTAAAGTCTTGTCAGAAAGTAACCTTAGACATAGGAGCTCTCTTTACAGTTACAAACTGTAATGTATGACGGACCATTATGATTATTTGAAAGACCAAATATCCTATTCCTTTAATAAACATGGACTACAGCTCAGTCTGCTTCTCTGTTTAACTTGTTGTTTCACGTTGCTCTATGGAAACATATGTATTGTTGTATTATTTGTCATTTATGTAATTTAATCACATCACTGTTCATTAGGAGGTGGAGTCGGAGTTCTTCCTGGTACTGGGACAGGAGGCGTCACTGGTGGTGGCCAAGGTGAGGTTCCAGCTTATAAAGTCAAGTAAATGTTTAGCACACAGCACATTATAATAAAGAGACAACAGACATGTGAAAATTTGACTGAGATAAAACTTTTATTAGTGACTAACTTGAGGTGTGTCAGTTCTCTCTAAAGATCTGTAGTCTCTGGTAATAATACTGGTAATAACTGGTAATAAAAATAAGATGGTTTATTTTACATAAAAAATTCTCCCAAGTGCCTCTAATCCACTGGGTACAACAGTGTTCATTTGGCCCTTTGTTTATATCCCCATGTTGATTAAAAAGTTAACTTGTCTCTCATTCATACCCATTTATCTGTTTAGGTAGCGTAGCAGGAGGTACAGGAGGGCTAGGAGGTCCTGGAGGAACTGGCCAAGGAGTTGGAGGACTACCTGGTGGGGGACCAGGTCAGTTTATATGAAAATATAGTCATTAGGATAATGAGAATGTGCTTTTAATATATTTCAAAACATCAAAATCAACTAAATTCATAGCACTGCACTGTAAACATGGCACAGATAAGAAGTGCTTTGAAAGCTGTAATGTTTTTATTCTTCCAGGAGGTGCTGCTGGTCCTGGATATGGTGGGCTGGGTATAGGAAGTTATCCAGGTGAGACAGATTTGATCACATATGTCCTCTTTTTAATACTCAGCATACACATTTGAGTAAAATCATACAAAACTGAGAATAACAGGAAACAGAAAGCAGTGTTATTCTGAGATTGTTTTAAAAAGTCCATTGTAAGGTATCAGTTGTTTGTTATGACTTTATCTTTCCTGTTATTGTTCTCTAGGGTATGCAGGGGCTGGACAAAAATGTAAGAAAACTCACTGTGTCCTCTGGAATAAGCATGTCCAAATTAACAACGTTGGTCTAGCATTGACACAAAGATACACAGATCGGATGAACATATTACTTTTGCTTATCTTGTTAGTGAAATATAATATATCAAGGATAATTCTGATTGTAACATGCATGCTTTTTTAATATCTACTGACAACTAAGTATCTAAACTCGTTTTCTTGTTTTTGTTTGTTTGTTTGTTTGTTTTACTATCATGACCTTCAGCTAAAGCGCAGAAGGCAGCCAAATATGCAGCCATGCAGGGTTTACTTGGATCCAGGGGCTACAGAGGTAAAAGTCATAGACATATTATAACAGTCCTGATCACTGCATTTCCTATGCAATACAATATTTAGCCTCACTTCTGTCGATTAGATAATAGTGTTGACAAATAATAATAATACAAAGTTTTTATAAGGTTTTATAAGGTGCAAAAGGGCTAAAAAGGATCATCTTAGCCCTTTGCTAGATGGTTGCAAGGCAACATGATGACATTGTAATATCCGATATAGATAAAGACCTTCGTGAGCCTGAGATGTATCTATGTGTCATGTTTAGTTGTTCAACTCCTGATTATCTAGCAGGAGTTTGCGGACAAAGAGACAAACATACGGACAGACAGATTTTCTATCATATAGTAAGAAGAGGTGATTTACATTCATTTTAGGACTCATAGCGATGATATGTTCTTCTTCATGTGTTGCAACTTGAAAGGAATTTAAAAAAAAAAACACACAAGTAAAGATTTCCGCACCTCCCAATATACACTGTAATTATTTTCACACGCATACTAGACCAGATATTAAATGGTCTTTGGCCTGCCAGCTCCCCAGTACAAAGTCCTGTGATATCCAAATGCAACAATTTGTGTTGATGTGAGAATAGCACAGGTCCACTGAATCCATAGCTAGGTGGTTAGCTTGTGCATTGCTCATACATGCTCTGTCCAGGCAGCAACCTAATCTAAAGCAAACTGAACATTTTCCAGCAAATTATTTGAAAGCAATCTGAAGCTGACGACCTCCTGCCATGTGCTACATGCGAGGAAGGACAAGGACAACGTCCTCACCTGCTTCACCCGACACTGAAGTCTGACCAGAATTATTCTTTTTAGTTAAAAATAACATTTTTGCTTCGCAGGTGTAAGCCTCTGCAAACCAATCAAGTTGTAGTTTACAACTTGGTCTCTCCAGAATCACAGTGAAGCTACACTGAGACTGCATTGTTGTAGGCAAGATAAGATTTCATGTTGATGTTGCTACAAGCAAGCAACTTTGTAACCTAAATACAAACATAACTACAAACCAGCTCTGGACTACAAACTAGCTAAGGACTCAACCAACTGGGAGATCAAACTCACCCTCTAGTTATACATTTTAAGGGTTTAAGAAAAGTCATGTCATGTTTTTTGTGTGTGGCTGTAATCTTTGTGGGATGGGATAGACTTTCAATTAATAAAAAACCGAGAGTAGCTTCTAGAGTAAATTGCCAGACTCCTCTGAGAGTTTCCTCTGATCCAAAAATGTTTTCTACAGAAGTGACATGCTCAAAATTGGCAACAATTGGTAACACCCACAAATACAGGAACTCTGTGTCTGTGTAGGAAATGAACATTTGACCCTATAAACTAAGGGAAATATGTCCTGGAAGCTATTCTGAGTTAGTATAAAGTGGGATTTAACAGTTGTCATTTTATGTTGGTCTGGATGAACAGCGGAAGTCTTATTTAAACAATCTGCATACTGCATGTAAAGTGAAGAATAACGCTGTCTTTGTTCTGCTTTTTAGGAGCTGGCCGAAGGAGGAAGTGAGAAAGACCAAAAGACAGGAAGTGACCTCATTAAAACAACAGTGGTGCTATTGCATGATCCCACACTGTAAATGTCTTACCTGCCACAGAAGCTAAAGCTTCAGCACATCCCGCTTTTTACATTTCCATTTGCTTGGGTTTTATAAAAGGTTGCAGTGGTTCTCAACCGGATCAGATTCACCGCCAGGTGAAGATTGCTGTTTCCCTTTGTTAAATACTTTTTTTCCCTTTTTTGGATAATTAAGTCATTTTATTTTGGTCAAATTATTAAATGTCAATTTCTCAAGAAAGTTTCAAAAATAAAATAACGTGGGTAGAAAACCCCAGAAATTCCTGATGATCGGGTTGAGAACCACTACAGTGAAGAATCAGCATTTCTTTTCATCACTTTTTGTCTGTCTTTGCTGTGTTGATTATCATTTGTGTCGTTATGCAAGTATTGGCACAAATCCTCTGGGTTAAGACTGACACCAAGGACTCCCTCAGGGCAGCTCCTTCAGACCTGTCTGCATGCTGACGCAATGTGTAAAGAAATATAGGGCGACACTTCTACCCAGTTAAACTGGGATATGTCTGCAGAGTGAATGGCCGAGCAGATAATTCACTGTTAGCATCTTTTACATCAGTGGACAAACAAGTAGTGTGTACAGACACAGAGACAAACAGCTGCTGTCACAGGAGAAGATGAAGGCAGTATTTTATGCAGTAGTGGTAGTCTTTTGATCCTTGAAAAGCAGTCTCTGGCCATGTGAGCTGTACTCAGGCCTCAGTAGTATCAGTAATGGAGCCTGAGGATTCTCACAGATACCACTTGAGGCCCACCTGTGAGATTCTTCCACTCATTTCACAACTTAATGGCACTGTTTTATAGCCACATCACACTCAATGGTATAAATGTAAAATATTGGTTAGCGTGCATATATTTTGATTGTTAGGAGGGTGTATTTGTCCTGACTTTCTGAATGGGCTTAGTTTTAGCTTTTACATTTGCTGTTGAGGTAAGCATTCAAGCTAAATGTGAGGTAATATGACTAGAGTACATGACATCTGAGGAGTACTGATTACTGCGTTTTCCTTCTGTTCATGAACCTCCTTTAACACTGTTGGGGAAACTGCTCACGTTTACTAGACTTTTTAAATTATGTTGAGAACTGTATTTAGCCTCATTTTACAAAGTCAAGTGCATTATTACAGTACTAAAATATTTGAGTTAGTCATTCTGTGTGTGTGTTTTTACAGTTTTTAAACCCGTTTACTACTATGATGAGTATAAGTGCTTTGTTTTCTACATTGTCCTTGAATGTGTGCTGAATCACAGTGCAGGCTGTGACGTCAGTGGGTCAAAAGTGGGGTGAGTGAATCTCGTCTTGCATTTGAGCTCATGTGCATCTCGAGCTCAGTGTGATTTTTAACATCTGTGTTTCTTTTTTTTTATGTGGCCTATGAAGAAAATTATGCACTTTTGTAAACTCTCTGACAATGCTCTCCGAAGTAAAGAGATGACCAATGACGACTTCTTTGTGTCATTATTTTATTGCTACTGGAGTAATTTAGCACGTACAAAAAAAACCCTATAATGAAACAACAAGGAGGGGTTTAACCACTTGGCAAGAGGAGGAAGCTCAACATCTAGAAGTAGATGTTGGTTTTTTAGCATATTGAACTGTGGTGGGTTCAACCGCAAGGTATGCTGTACTGAGAAAGGAAACAGACAACTGTGGCTTAGGGGAGTATAAAAAAAAACGCAGAACAGCAGTGAAGCTTTGTGTACGTGGTGACTCATATGAAGAGTGAACAATTAGTTGTTGATGCTGTACAAACTTTAACAAAAAGACAACTATTATGAAGAGCTGCAGTGCATATTTGGGCGCTGATTGAGATTGGGTACTGCCGAGTCAACATCAGTTAGTGATAAAGTGCCAGCGTGACAACTCTGCAGACTTGGCAAGTTATTTTAAAAGTCTGCGCTCCTTAATTTGGTAATGCAGGTCAAGCGTCACAACAGAACAGTTAGTAATTGTCAGTGCAGACAATCATTGTTGTGGGCTATAGACAAGGGTTTTGAGTGATGTTGGTTACATAACTGATTGGGCCTTAAAGTCAAATGAAGGGGGGCTTTGAAGCCATTTTGGCATCCCACTGCACTCTAACCTGAGTAGGAACAATGTGCATACAAAGCCAAGTTTCTGCTCTTTGTTTGGGTTAGAAATGGATTCAAGGTATTAAAGGTGCATTAGGCTGCTTTTCAATTACTAGTAAAACCTTAAAATGAAACTGTTATTTCAGCCAATGGGGCAACTACATCAGTTTAGTTTAAATAGTAATAGGTATCCTAAAAGTACAGTTCAAAATGTGACTAGAATTAGGGAACATCTATTGGTGTCTTAGGACAGGTGTAAGCATTGGCCATCCAAGTCTATTGCACTGCTAATATTCTGTGACACGAGGCTCAGTCACTTGTGAGTCTCCGTCATCATAGAAAGTCAACACAGCTTTTTCAGTTCAAACACACCAATTTATTTTCCAGCGCCCTGCCGTCGAGCCAGGCTCAGTGGACGTTCTTCTTTATAGTGTTCTTCTCTAGTTTCTCCCAAACAGTCCACACAGTACCTTTGCCAATTACTGCACAGCGTCTCCCAGCAGTGATTAGCTCATGCACAACAGGTGTGTCACTCAGCTCGCTTGGCACTGCTCCCTGAACCAGCTCCACCTCTCCCCTCTACAGCTGAGCTACACATTCACATTCAGCCAATTTGGAATCACAACCTAACCAAACATGCGTGACTTTGAACTGTAGAAGGAAACCGGAATACCTGGAAAGAATCCATGCTGACGCAGGGAGAGCGTGTAAACTCCATCGAAGAGGGTCCCTGATGACGAGCATGTTGAAACCAGATACCCTCTTCCTATGTTAACTACTGCAGTACCGTGCTACCCTAGGATGGCATAATCATACTTAACTTATTTCCTTACCAGTGACGAGAAGCAACCCTAAAGTCTTAACAGCACTTTCTATAGCGTTGTTAGATAACATCATTCTACTCCCAGCTCATGTAAGTATTTGCCTTTTACATGAAATATCACAAAAGAAGCAACATTTAACACAAACTAGCTTCTTTGGTCTAAAAAAAGAGGACAAGAACAACTGGATATAGTTTTGTAGTGCTGTGCGTCATGCTGCTTGGAAGTTTTACAACACTGAAGCCTGGTAAAAATATTTGTTATGAGCAATACTCGCACAAGGTTTTGCTGATTAATTTGTTCATTATGCAGCTTACAGAGATGCAATGACTAACTCGGGCATGAGAAAAACAACCGAGGATGCAAATTAAAGAGAAACGGTAACTGAAAGTGGCATAAATCTATGACAGTATCAGTTTTGTGACAGAAGGGTCTCCTCCATATATCTACACCTGTTTCTGCTTTTCTGTCTGCAGTGCAGATTTGCCTCGACAATTTAACAAAAAATAAAAAAAATATGCATATGCAGACATATAGCACAGCTAGTCTGAAGTTGCTGAATTGACAGGACTGTTTGCAGGAAACCTACAGCAAAACAAATTTAAAGCTCATTAGGTCATAATTTTGGTTTGAGAGGTCGATACTGAACGCTATCAATGGATTTGTTTGTCTGTTCTGAGCTGTTCCCCACAGTTATGCTTTAACTAATTTCTCCCTCTTTGTTCGTTGTGTGTGATGAATGGAGTTCTTTACTGCAGGATCTGGACAGTGCAGTAATTGGGGCATTCATAAAGAGATTATGCCTGCACTGATGGGAACAGGGCTTATTTCAAAACACACACACAAAACACGTCTCAGACCACTTATCACATAAGCACTCATTTAGGTTGTGAGTTTAACTCTCCTAAACTTGCTAGACTCTGCAGAAGAGTGTAACTATATCTTGCAGAGGTCTACATGCTGGACATAACAGGAGAGGAGAGGGGAGGGTGAGGGAGGGCGTCTCTTATCGGATTGGTCTGTTTCTCAGCAGCCAGCAGGGGGAAACTGGCCAGCTGGTGTCAGTGGGTCAGACTCTTTTCTCACACAGCTTCTCTTCACATTCGAAAGGGAACTCATATTCACACAGGAAGCCTTTGAACACATGGAGAGAGAAAGGCAACGCCTGTCATCAGTCACAGCAGAGTAGGTGTATATGATCCGCTCACAATCACATGCTGCTAACAAGCTCCTTTCTGAACTGGGTGGACTGTGTTTGACAGCTGTCTGTCGGTTAACTGGCAAGGCAGAATGTCACGACGGGACCAGAGGTTTCGGCGAGGCACGAAAGGACGGTAAGAACTGAAATCTTTAGATACGCGTAAGAGTGAGCGAAAGGGGAGGAAGCGTATGAAAGAGTGAGTCAAAGGAAGAGAAAAAATTAATAGGGAAACTTCTAAACGTCTGCATGTATACTTCCTCAAACAGAAGTCTGCCAACAAAATAACACTTGAGGTTTATTTTTTTTGGAGGTTGTTTTTGCTCTAATGTTCACAATAACAAAAAAGCATGTTGGAGCACATTTCGCAAGTTACAAAAAAAATTATAATTTGTTTACTTTGTAAACATCCCTGTTCCTCAGGCCAAAACCTAAGAGTTAGCATTTAAAGTCTTTTATTTAGCATAAAGAAATATGTGAAACATCCAGCGTGACACAAGCAGTTTAAAAAAATCCTTTTAAGAGCTTTTTTTTTTTTTTTTAAAGGAAGTCCGACATACCAACGTACAGAACACGGAGGAAACGGTGGTAGGAGAAAACGTCATGAGGTTGTTAACATCTGACCGAGGTTCAGTTCTGACGTCATAACTTCTTTAGAGACACGAGAACAAAGGGGATTTTTATTGACAGGAAAACACTCAGGTGACCAAAGAGAAATGTGGAGAGATGGATGAGGGGGCGGGCAGTAGAAACAGCTGAACTGATTCCAGGTTTTCTTGCAACCAGATGCTTTAGCGGAATCGCAGATGTGGAGCTGGAAGGTTCCACATCCGCGGCCTGCAGCACAGTAACAAAGACAGGAGGTCGAAAATAAACCTGCAGCGGTCTGATGGCTTTATTGCTTAATTATTTCCTTAGCAATGAAGGAGAAGCGAATCTTGGTCTCTAGCAGCACGTCCTACAGTGCTGTCAGAAAAAAAGAGATCCCACATGTGAGGGTGTGCGCACTGAAGAAGCAATGTGTTGCTCTATCAGCAACAACAAAACGAGCTGTTTGGTGTTGTTAACAAAAACACAAAGGGAAAGAGCTGCCTATAGTTTTCTGTGACGAAATACTAAAACCACAACAAAAACGGCAGAATGAATCGTGGCTTTAAGTTGTTTTGCAAGACTTAAGATCACTTTAACATATTATGAAGAAAACCTTTAAAAGAAACTATTGTAGGAATTATGCTTTATTCTCAATATGACACAACCTTTTGCTATTCTTACAAAAATGGATTCAAAGCATTTACCGCATGAGGTTTGGGGAGAGGAAACATGGGCCAGTACTCAACCCAGGAAGTCACCTCCCACTCCGGCTGCAGTGTTGGAGAGATAAGGAAGCAGGGCCTTTATCGTACACACTATAGTATTATTCTGCTTTAGCAGGGTAACGATGGGTCTCACTGTAATCTGCAAACTTTAAAGGCCTGAAACTGAACATTGTGCTCTGCATTTAAGGAATGCATGCTATTTTAATTTTTAACAGCTGTGTTGTGCAATCTTGAGTGGGTGTGTCTCTATGGGGAACATTGTTTTTGTGAAAACATGTGACTAGTCTCTTTGCATGAATAGTCCTTTTTTGTAAAAACCAATATTAATGTCACCCCGGGCTGATTGTCATGGTGATGTCAGCATAGAAGTAAAGATAAGTGTATTTCCTTTGGGTGTATGCCTCTTTGTGACCAGATCATATTGTTAACCAACATAAGAGAAGAAATGAGTAGAGTATGAGTGGAATCGTATACTGCGTTCATAAAAAGGAGCTAAACAGAAAGCAATCTGTTGTCTCACAGACCTTGAAATGTGATACTCTTTGTGAGGATTTCAAGTCCCACATCTTCCATCCATGGTTAGGCTCATGTTACTTTGTCTGCGTATCTGAATCTTTTCTTTTTTTTGTTTTTTGCTCAGGTTTTGTTCCACTTTCTCACTCTGTTACGCCATATTCTCCCGTTTCCCTCTTGTCTCTGCAGGTGTTGTGAATGTGGCTGTATTCTGTCTCACTGGTACTATGAAAGAGAGGGGCAGCTGTATTGTAAAAAGCACTACTGGTGCCGTTATGGAGGACACTGCCACGGTTGCAAGGAGACCATTGCAACAGGACTCATAATGGTAATATTGAAATCACTCAAAATTTTAACCAAAAAAAAAAGATTCTGATGAAACTATCCCTCTGAACACAAATAATTCACAAGTTCCTCACTAAACTTTTTTTTAAAATAATCTTGGCTACAAAACTTTAGCATACATGGATTTCTAAGCTTATAAGATGAAAGCCTGATTAGCTGCCCTCTCTGTTGTCTGACTCACTTAGTCCAAAGCAGTCTGAACTGTCAGCAACAAATCAATTGGACTAGTTTAAAAATACCCCACTTATTGATCATTCAAAGCTTACTGCTGTTCAGACTAACAAGTTAAAAAGAGTTTTATATAATATTCAGAAACGGAATATGGAATACCAAATCTCAGCATGCTCCACCAATTATTCATAAATTCAAAGCCTTCCCGACTTTTGGTTTCCTCCTGATATGAAAGCATTTATTTTCTCTTTTGACTCTAAGCTAGAGGATATCCTCTGAAAACATCCTTTATGCAAGAATGAACAGAAACAGCTCGAGTGTTTCACAGTTCAGAGTGGCCCAAATAAATGCGTTCTGGTAAAACTGTATTATGTTTTTCATACACTACTGCCCTGCATATAAACAGGTTGCTGGAGAGCAAAAGTATCATCCTGAATGCTTCACTTGCATGAGCTGTGATATGGTCATTGGAGATGGAGACACCTACACGCTTATCGAACGCTCTAAGCTCTACTGGTAAGTAAGACTCTGAAAGGAAAAATGTAAAGAAGTCTTGTGTGTTAGCAAATGTGTAAGCTGGAGATGAATGAGTGAAATGGAAACAACCTCTTTCTGACAGATTTACAGTTATGTTAAAGGTTAGGGACTCTGGGTGGTCCTATGGAAATACTAAGTAGATCCCATGATTCAATAGCTTGTAAAACCACTTTTAGCAGCAGTTGAAGTAAATGTTCTCTGTATGACTTCATCGGTCTCATGTTATTTTGGAAAATTTCTTTCCAAAATTGCTTTAGTTAATTGAGGTTAGCAGGGATTTGTTTATGCACAGTTCTCTTAAGGTCCCACCAGAACATTTCTATCAGAGTAAGATCTGGACTTTTACTGGACACATTGAGTCGTTTCTTTTCAGCCAATCGGTTGTAGATTTTCCACAGTGCTTGAGATCATTGTCCTGTCCCAGTTTCGGCCAAGCCTAAGTTTATAGTCGACTCAATGACTGTCAGGTGACCAGGTCCTGTGGCTGCTAAATAAGCCCAAATCATCGCCCCTTGACAGCTGTTTTGAGACGTTTGTGTTGATATTCTGTTTTTGTTTTTTACAAACATTGTATGTGCATTATGGCCAAAGGATGCTAAATCAGAAGTCTTTTAGGTCTGTCCAAATGCCACTTTGCCAGCCTAAGCTATCCTACCATGTTCTTCTCTCAACACTTCCAAACAAGCCATACTTGTTCGTTTTTTTTTTTTGTTTTGTTTTGTTTTTTTTATAAACTGTACTGTTATGAACTTTAACCTTTTAACATGCTGAGCCCTGTGGATTCTGAGATGTGGCTCTTAAATTTCTACATTTTCACTGAGCATTGCACAGTCGACCTTGCAACAGAGGTTCTCTGCACTCTTGGGAAGACTGTAGCATTGTGAATGCTCCAGATATGCAAACTGTCCAAACTTCTGCTTTTATGGAGGTGCTTACATTTGCTGAAGATTGATTAATCAAGTGCATTTGATTAGCAGGACCTGATGTTTCATTTTAGTTCTTTTTGAAGCAATAAGGGTGTACTTAGTTTTTCACAGGAAACTGAGTACACTGTGTAAACCTTTTTTTTTTTTTTTTCTTCCCCCCCTTCAAGTCACTATAGTATTCATCTTTTGATTTGCCTCTGCAGTGGTCACTGCTATTGTCAGGGTGCTGTATCGGACGTGGAGCCAACTTCTCCAGTTACCAAGAGACCACACATGGTGGCGCTGGTCTCTTTCCCTCCACATGCAGTCGGACAACGAGGCCTGAGTGTAGTCATTGATTTTGGCAAAGACAAAAGTCCTCTTGTGACTGTGACAGAGTGAGTCTCTGAATTTAGCCATTAACAATTCTGACCCTCACGTCTCGCCCACCTATTCAATCACTGTCATTCTGTTCAGGCTGGACTCATCAGTCCTAAGCCCTGACCTGCTATCCTCTGTCCACACTGGTGATCAAGTATTGGAGGTTAACGGCATCCCAGTGCGCAATATTTCTCCAGAGGAGGTAGGCCTCAAACTACCCACTGCTTCAGTTATAACATCACAAGTTTAAGAGAGAAGAGACAAAAATGTCAACGTGACCATAATGTTAAATGTCCTTTCCACTAGATAAACCGTGTAATCCAGAACACAAGCAGACCACTGCAGCTGACCATTGAGCACAACCCACAGGCACCTCATGACCTCTTTCACTCGGACAGTCCCTCGGATAACATCTCTTGTCCTGAGCCCCCTGTCCGCAACAAACTATCTTCAACCCAGAAACTCCCAAGTCTGGAGGAAGAGCCAAGTCCCAGAGAAGAACCAGATGAGCAAAATAAACAAATTAGGATGAGACTCTCACCATCTCAGCACCAAGGGACCCCAGGAATCCGATCCAGAAACATTTCGTAAGTGATGTCAGCTGACAGCTTGCCTTAACTCAATACTCTCCCCTTTCTAAGTCTTTGTTTCTTTCTCAGGCGCAGCTGCAGTATAGATAAGTGCCCCGTGTCTCCTGGAATGCTGTCGCTTTTATCTCAAAAAAAAGAAATGGTTCGCTCAGAGTCTCTTCGAGTAGATCCAGGAGACCGGGCGCACCGCATCTTTAGACCTTCAGACCTCATCCACGGAGAAGTGCTGGGCAAGGGCTGCTTTGGACAGGCTGTCAAGGTGCCTTGCTGTTTCCATCATTTTGTTGCCTGACTGCAACTCGCTTTTAGTTGTAATGCTGATTTTAATCAGCAGCACTGTTATGAACTTATCTCTCTCTCTAAAGGTAACGCATCAGGAGACTGGGGAGGTCATGGTGATGAAAGAGTTGATACGCTTCGACGAAGAGACGCAGAAGACTTTTTTAAAGGAGGTAAGTGGTCGTGGGCGCAGAAAAGGCCTGAAGAGAGCATGACATGTTTAACCAGCATCCCTCTCAATTTGTACAGGTAAAGGTGATGCGCTGTTTGGACCATCCCAATGTTCTCAAGTTCATTGGGCTGTTTTATAAGGACAAGCGAATACATTTTGTCTCTGAATACATCCAGGGAGGAACTCTTCGAGAGACTATCATAAAAATGGTAGGTTAAACTAAGTTTTTATGTTTCTTCATGAGAACCATCAGCATACACAAACACAACATGGTGGTCATAATCTTTCTGTTGCAGGACAAGGATTTTCCCTGGAAAATTAGAGTTGGGTATGCTAAAGACATTGCAGCTGGGATGGTAAGTCTTTCAAGCCAATACTCTAAGAATAAAAAAAACTTTTATTGCAAAATTAAGCTGTTTTGGTAAAAAACTTGTCAAATATATATATCATCTCTCCTTCACAGGCTTATCTACACTCCATGAATGTTATCCACCGAGATCTAAACTCATACAACTGCCTGGTCAGAGAGGTGAACAGATGTTTTATAGCACACATGTCAAAAATTACAGTATCTTCCATTATATAGCTCCACTTCAAAAACTGCTTTGTTACTTGAATGTGTTACTTTATTTAAATCTGAAATTATATCAACAAAACAAGCAAAACTTTGGTCCAGATACATTTCTAATCCAATTCCAAGACTTGTTCTTATTATTCTGCCAATGGTGAAAGGAGATCAACAGTTCTTGAATGTTAATGAATTTTACTTATTAAAATTCATTATACATACCACTTTCAAATAAATAAAGACTTCACAGCTGATTGTTATAACTTCTTTACCCCTCTTTGGTTGTGTAGAACCAGTCTGTGGTGGTGGCAGATTTTGGACTAGCCAGGTTGGTAATGGAGGAGAGAAACCAGAGCAGAACATCTTCGCTTGAACGTCCGACAAAAGGGACGCTGTCAGAGCTCCGCAAGCATGACCGCAGGAAGCGGTATACTGTGGTAGGAAACCCCTACTGGATGGCGCCTGAGATGATCCACGGTGAGTACACAAGCTAGGACACTACTACTTATGTTGAGGGGTGATCAGATTCTGAATCAAGCTCCTAAACCTTCACGCCTTTCGTAACGTAGTTTGCAATAAACCTTTGGTGGGTGCAGATTTAAAAAAATACATGCGTATATTATTTCTTATGACAAAATGAAAATGGGATTCACAGGACATTTTCTAAATTCATTCAGGATTTATAAAAGCTGCTATCTTCAATATTAAACAGTGAAGATATTTAAATAATGGCCTGAGGATAAGTAGCTCCACATAATGAATGCAGAACCACTGAATATCCAGGACAGGCTAAGAATTTCTTCTTCATTTTCCTCCCAGGGAAAACCTATGATGAACGGGTAGACATCTTTTCCTTTGGCATCATGTTATGCGAGGTAAGAAAATCTGGACTGCTAAAAAGATTTCTGAAAATGCCACGTTTCTAAAACTTTTAACAGTTTTAAGGCTGAGTATGTCTCTGTCTTAAGATAATAGGGAGGGTGAGTGCAGATCCTGACTACCTTCCAAGAAGAAATGACTTTGGGCTGAATGTGGCAGGTTTCCTGCAGCAGTACCACCCTCCACAGTGCCCCTCTGCTTTCATGCCACTGGCTGTTCTCTGCTGTGACATGGACGCTGATAAACGGTAAGATTGCACCACAAGTAAATTAGATGGAGCTCAAGTATGTCTGTTGTTGACAATTATAAACTAATAGGCAAAGTCTTACCGTTTTTGTTTTTTCACCAGTACATACAGAAACAATAAATACTTTTCCAGCGTTCTTTTTGCTACCCAAACAGTGAATACTTCACTGAGTAATTCAGTAAATAATCTAGCTGCTGAATAGCCTACCAGTGGCGAAAAGTTTACATCAACTCATCATTGGCGTGAATGTCATAATGATTTTGGGGCTTTTATTAAATTCTTTGAACTTTTTCCAGGGTGAAATGATCGTACAGCACACATCTTTAATGTCTCTAAAAAAAACAAGAATCTATTCACACAAGGTCAAAAGTATACATACAAGTTGAAATGTATACATACTCGTATTTTAATAAGTGTTAAGAAGGTTCTACAGTGTTGATGCATGCTGAGTCATCCAGGTAAGTAAATCCTAAAAGGTCGATTCTGTTCATCTGAAACGTTTCGTGACAAGGTTCTACAGTGTCTTTTAACTTGACAAAGCCCAGCTCTAATAACGTCTCATGAGCAAACATGATCAACTACAACTGTTAGTTTCTCTTTAACAGCATAAAAACGATTGGTTTGGCAGCACTCATTGGTTTGATCAATACTCTAAACATTGGAAAAGATCAAAGCTCTAAGAAGGAAAATTGTAGATTCACAGAAGTTGGGAAGATCTCTTGAAGCCAACAACTGCAGATTCCACAATCCTCAACCTCATCCTCAAACAGCTGTACATCAGTACAAGTTATTCACATGTGTCACCAGTTTGCCAAAGAACACCCAAACTGTCACCCTCAGATGACAGGCATTTGATAACGATGTTCAAGAACAGCCCAGGAACTACCAAGGCTCAAGCATGAATTGGAAACAGCTGGAAAACCACCATCACTGTGGAGCGTGAAGCCAGTTTTACACCACCATGGACTTAGATGATGCCCACCAAGAAAGAAGCCCTTGCTCCAAAATAGACACCTTCAAGCTCAACTGAAATTTTCCCACATAGACTCGCCATGCCTTCTGGAGAAAAGTTTTATGGTCAGACGAGACAAAGATTGAGTTATCTGGCCACAATGCCAAGAGGTATGTTTGGAGGAGTAAAGGTGAGGCTTTCAAACCTGGGAACCCTGTACCAGCTGTCAAACATCGCAGTGGTAGCATCATTCTCTGGGGCTGTTTTGCTGCCAATAGTACTGGTACATTGCAAATAGTGGCCTTTCCAAAGCCTCAACCCAATTGAAAATGTTTGGACTATGCTTAAAGACCAGGTCAATGCCAGGAAACCAACCAATCGAAATCAACTCTACCAATTCTGCCAAGATGAGTGGTCAAATATTCAGCCAGAATTATGCCAGAAGCTTGTTGATGAGTAACAAAAAAGGGTTCCTTGAGGTTCAACTTGTTAAGGGATATTTAACTAAACATTAGTTTTGGGGTATGGATATATTTGAGCCTGTATTTATACTTTTGACCCTGTTTGGGCTACTTATTTTCAAAAAATTTTAATGTCATTAAAGATGTATGCTGTACCATCATTATACCCTGGACACAAAAGTAAATGATTAAAAGCCCATAATTACCATGGCATTTATGCACATGACCTCTGACAATATGTGGCAGAGCATCTTAAAACTTCTCATTAATGCAACTTTTGCCTTTCAGTCCGTCCTTTTTGAAGCTGGAGGGGTGGCTGGAGAACCTGCTGATGCACCTGGATATTGGTCTGCCTCTGCTCTCTGAGTTAGAGCAGCTCTGCAAAGCTTTTTGGCAGAATAATAACCACCAATGCTCTGAAAACACAAATAACCACACTGAGCCGAATCAATTTACTGAAAACAAAGACCAAAATGGCAGACTTGACAGCCACACAAACCACGAGCAGAACGCTCAGGCTGACCTTACTGTGAGGACTGGGTCAGAGGGTAGAAACCAGTCGTGCCGCAGGTCGATAAGCACAGACTCATGCAATCATGGCTCTGAAACCTATGAACACAGTAACCCTGCAGAACAACTAGGAGCCCGGCGTGAGCAGTCAAGACCAGTACCAGAGCAGTTAAACGGGTCCAGGAGGATATACAAAGCATTGTGGGACACATCTACAGAGGATGGCTCATTTCTTTGATTGATGACCAAGATGGGACACATCTACAAAGCCCAGTGTTAAAGGAATAAGACTGTTTGTGGAGACATTTGTGTCTTTTCAGTCAAGTAAATTAGTCATGAAACTGCATTTGTGAGAGGAATATGTAAATGTAGAATCATGCAAGATATTCAACATGCGAAGCAGTAAATATTTGTATGTTGCCCACATTGGTCTCATACTCCACTGTGAACCAGTATTTATGTGATTGCAGCTAGAGCCCTGCTGACACTGAGAATAGCAAATATCAAAATTGAAATTAACTGTTTCCATTTTTTTTTTTTTTTAATGGAAATGCACAAAAATAACTAAATTTTATTTAAATTCCATAAAAATTGTCAGTGGACAGATTAAGTAAAGACAATCCTTTTTTATAATTTACCTCGACTGTTTTTTTTGGGGGGGATTTTTGTTTTGTTGTTGTTGTTGTTGTTGTTGTTTTTGTTTTGTGTACTGCAGCTGGTCTTTACTTATTGGCCAACAACATAAGCTAAATCTGGTTGTTTACCATTTAGGCTCTAGTTTCACTTTTACCAAGAAGCTGTGGAACACATGTCACTTTATGTCGCCTTATGTATTTGCTGCGGAAAAGTGTCAAACCGAATCTAACCCAACTGAGGACATTAAAACGTCTACTGCTACTAAACTATAATTAAGAAAATAAAGAGATGCAAGTCAAAAATTTTAACTACGATGTAGCAAAGATTTATTTACCAAACATTACACAAAATTAAATATAAACTATTTAATATTTTAAAATGCTGACCTTATTAAAGACAAATTAGCCAGAATTATCAGCACGGTTCTTCTTAAAGGATTGCACGCATTTTTGTTATGATGGACTGTTTACACTCACCTTTTAGGTACACCCTTTTGCCTTAGTTCTTCATGGCATAGAGTCTGGAAACATTTCTCAGATCCACTCAACACACAGTTGCTGCAGATTTGTCGGCTGCATATCCATGATGTGGATCTCTCGTTCCACCGCATCTCAAAGGTGCTGTAATAGATTGGGATCTGGTGACTGTGGAGGCCACTTGAGTGCAAAGAAGTCATTGACATGTTCAAGAAACCAGTTTGAGATTATTTGAACTTTGGGACAAATGATCTCATTCTGCTGGAAGTTGTGCACTGCGGTCATAATTCAATATGAGTCTCCCCCATTTTTATTTTATTTATTTTTTAAGATATATTTCACAGTCACCTCAAGGAACTTTATATTGTAGGTTAAAACATCACAACATAAAAACCCTAAAGGGATAGAAATGGTCAGCAGCTGTACTAAGGTAGGCTGAGGTATTTAAATGATGCTCAGTTGGGGCCCGAAGTATCCCCTGCAACATGAATACATGCATCCTTGTATCACCATTGATACAAGGATGCATGTATTCATGCTTTCATGTTGTTTGGGTCAAAGTATGACCCCACCATACAAATGTTGCAGCAGAAATCGGGCACTGTTTTGTTTTGTTTTGTTGTTCAAATGCAGTGATCGTATGCAAACTGTAGTCTGTTTCCTGTTCTTAGCTGTGGCCTTCCAATTAAAGGTTCAACATGGTGTGCATTCAGAGATGCTTTTCTACATACCATGGTTTTAACAAGTGGCTATTTGAGTTACCATTGCCTTTCTATCTGCTTAAGCCAGTCTGCCCATTCTCTGACCTCTAGCATCAACAAGGCCTTTTCTCTCACAGATCTGCTGCTCACTGGATATTTTCTTTTCTTCCCTGACAATTCTTTGTAAACCCCAGACATAGGAAAATCCCATTTAAATGATCAGTTTCTGAAATACTCAGCTCATCCCATCTGTCAGTACCAACCATGCCATGTTCAAAATCACATTTGTTCCCTCTCTAATCTTAAATTGATTTGAAATTTAGCAGGACAACCTCCAAATTCTTCATATTAAATCTCTTAACAAATTTGAATAAATTATAATATAATCCCATGACCTAGCTAATATAAACTCACCCCCTGTAGGCTTGAGTGGGGGCCCTCTCTTGACAAAAACATTACTGTAGCCAACAAGGTGTCAGTCTGTAAATCAACCAGCAATATTTGAAAAATAAAGCAGCTCAATGATGTTCAGAGTTGACATTAAGAAATTTAGTCCAGAAATATATCGTGAAGACTTTTTAATCATTTGGAAGAAAAAGCTGAACAAACACTTACAGATTAGCCTCACGTGTTAGCATAAATTTAAATCCAATCGTTTTCCTGCTTGTTTATTGATTGATTTATTGTCTAAATGTGACTACTTTACTATATAACGACATGAATGTGTACACACTTACCAAAATATTTAACATACTTATACAAAAAAAGCCGTTAGGCTAGCTTAGTTAAACTGGCTAATCTTGACTAAATGTACCTAAATACAATAATATTAAAACATAAAAATGGCAGCAACTTTCAGACTCAAGCTTTCATGGTTGCCAAAAAAATTAAAAATGATTGCATAAATATAACTCAATAAGCACAGATAGCTAAGTAAGCTGAAGCGCTAACCTTGTTTACGTCTACAGTACTATACAGGTCTTTTTGGCTTCACAAAGATTAAACGAAGAGAATTTTATGGACTTTTAGTATTAAAACTGGGCTAGCCCACATGTGGTTGTGGACTTACTCCAGGGAGCATACTTACAAAACAACTACGGGTAGTAGAAAATCCACAACACTTACTGCTTTGATAGACTCCACTCTTCTTCATTGTAACACACTTTGAGCCACTCGATAGAAATGCTGGAAATTTTACTCACTACTTTTGTCAGATCTTTAATTATGGTATTATAATCTACTGCTAAGATAATGTTTCCTTCTTCTTTTTTTTCTTTTTTAAGGTTTCTCCTATAAATAGGAAGTTATTTGTATCTTATGCCACCTCAAGCTTGGATTGCCAGTCTTAAATACTCCAAACATATTTTTTGTGTAAAATTAACTCACTGTGGTCAGAGGTTTATAACAACTCATCATGTGCATAAATGTCATGGTAATTTTGAGCTTTTAGTGGTTTCTTTGAGCTTTCTATTTGCTATGTGGAAGGATTGTACATCATAGATTTTTAATGACTTAAATAAACAATGGGTCACAAATCAGAATTTAAACAGTATTTTCTATAATCCACACAGGTTTAGTTATACATAGAGCCTCAGATTGACCAATACTCCAAACAATGAGGAAGTCCATGGATCTCAGTGAAGATCTATGACGCTGTACTGTAGATTTACAGAAGTTGGGAAGAATTAAGAGTACCTTCTAATTCTTCAACTTTACCTCAAATCAACAGCTGGATGAATGAATCTTTAAAATATTGAGAAGTTCCACCTGGACAATGATCCCAAACACACATCAAAACTGGTTTTGGAAAGTAGGCTTACATCCAGCTTCTGGGAGGGCCTTTCCAAAGTACCAACCTCAATCCTATTGAAAATTTGTGAACGAAGTTTAAAATCTGTGTCTGTGACAGGAAACCAACTAATTTAAATGAACTTTACCAAAACTGATCAAATTTCCAGCCAGAATTGTGCTTGAAGCTTGTTTATAGCTACTAAAAGCATCTGGTTGAGGTGCAGCTTGCTAAGGGATATTTAACCAAATATTACATTTGACTTCTGTATGTATGCTTTTGACCCTCTGTGGATTAGAGAAAATGCAAAACACACTCAAACTTTTGCACGAAATTTGTGTTTTTTAAATATATTAAAGATTCACAATCATTCCATTAACATTATTATAATAATGATGATGATGATGATCGCTGAGCTGTATTAAGCTGTTCTGTAACCACAGAAAAGCGGTAACACTGAGTAGACATGGAGCAGGGTGCACCCGGAGCTGAGTAGTATAATTCAGGGACGCACACGCCCACAGAGCATCTGCAGCATTGTGCTGCAGCCATGCGCTGCCCTCCTCTGATCCAGGGACAGCTTGAATACCAGCAGCATGGAGCACATGTCCTCTCCCGTCAGATTTCGCAGCAATAAAAAAGGTAAGTCTATAATCCAGTTAATATACAAGTCTACAGAACAAGGCTCCTTCAGAAAGCAACTGGAATTGGCCTACACTGATACTTTCAGCAGATAAAATTTGCTCAGCCAATTTGAAGCTGCAGCCTGTGACAATCCTGCAAGGATTTATATCTCTGTAGGTTATTGTATTCTTAAGCTAATGTTTTCTCATCTTATTTACTGTAATTTCATCAGTTTATCTGTTTGTATAAACAATGGGGGGTTATGGGTCATTTAGTATTTTTCTGCTATTTTTTCCATTTCAGTTCTGCATTTTATTGCAGATTTACTTTTTAGACATCAGGGTGTGTAGTAACGTTAAATTGATTACGTTTTTAGCTTGTGCAGGATGGATGCAGCAAACCTGAATAAATAATTTTTTAATATATATTTTTTCCAATTTGCTCTCCTCAAAACAAAGCTTCAACTTTCTCGGGCAAGGAGGTAGGACAATTTTGTAGAGTAGCCTATAGAAGTAGTGTTTGTTTGAGCTTATGTGTGTGTTTAAGAGTTAAATCTCCAAACCCCAACCCTGTCAGAGCGCTAGAAGCTGGATTAAGCCTACTGCAAAGTTTTGTGGGTAATGAGAGCTGACAGGTAGAGGAATGCCAGATAAACCCTGGTCAATCCAGCAGCACCGTGGCCGGCGCTTTTCTGCAGTCATTTTGTGTGGAAGCAGGTGTGGAGTGAAGTTTTGGAAAACTACAAAATCAGCACAAAAACATACAATTCGGGTTATTTTTAACTAGCTATAGATTTCATGCTGAACGAACCTGAGAAACCGGCACTCACAGCCTTGTGGGTATATCCGGTTTGACCCTATTGTTTACGAACCTCCAGCTTCAAACGGTCTCTACATCCTGCCTGGACAGATGGACGACGGCATTTGTAACGGTATAATGAGATCACAGGTCACACCTAATCAGTGAAGGGTTTAGTCCAACACTGCAAGAAAAGATACGTCATTAGGCCATGTATTCAGAGAGCAACAAACAATCAGACTTTTTAGTTTCCTGGTTATTTTAATTTTAGTAGTGTTAAAGATATCTAAAGGGCGGGAGGAAAATTACAGTGGAACACCAAAAAATCATGGTTTTACTGTCATAGCATTATGATTCATTTACTGCATGACCGGAATACAGATCACCCCCTCATGGCCTCCTTCAATTACCATTTTAATAAATTCCAGCTTCTATTCTTTGTTAAGTTATTTATATCTCCTTGTCAAAGCCTTGTGACACAGAGCTCCTGGGACAGGTGGCTACCCTGGAAATTTAAGTTATTAAGTTAATTCCTCTGAGGACAAAGACAATCTTATTGGTCTGTTGTGAGAAACCTTCTGTCTTCTCACAACAGGCAGTCTGGAGTGTGTAATGTTATGAGATTAACAGGAAGCCTAGTTAGTGCTTATCTTAGGGGAAAAACACCTCCAGTTACTGCTGTTAAAGCCAAAATATCAGCATTACCATTGATTCGCTGAGGTCAGACAGACAGAGGTACAACCATGACCAATGATTGATACACGAATGATGAGTATTTTAATCATGATGCGACTTTTCTTCAGGTTTTAGGATTCGATGTTTCTCCAGCTTACCCATCTTTTTGTTTGACTGCGAACACGAGGCTTAGACAACAATCTTGAGTGAGTGTGGTGATAATCCGTCTATGTTGTGGACACATACATAGGCTGTGGACACATACACAAAGCCACAATGAGAAAAAGAGGCAGATAAGTGAGCTGTTTTCCCCTATCAGATGACCAAAATCAGCCTCAGCCCAGCATCACTGCGGTACCTTCAGGAGAGCACGGTTATCAGCCACATATATCCACACACTCATAATTAGAGAGGGGCTTTCACAAGAGTCCTGTCAGCTGAGGTATATTCGTCTGCTGTGCCTAATTAAAAAAAAAAAATATCAGACAGAGGAAAAATCATGCTGCTCTCTGTTTTAGTTGTCCAGTCTGTCCATAAGGGACCAGGAGGACATGCAGTATCCTTATGCCATGAGGGATTTGCCTCTCATGTCTCACTCTGGTGAACAGCACCAGAGACCAGGCCACTATGGAGCAGAAGGCATTGGGAGCCCCATCAACGGGAGACACCTCAGCCTTCCTGGGACTCCCTCTCTGGTCCGCACCATCCCCTTCCACCCCAGGGGCTCTCCAGCAGTCCCTCCCAGGCATAATCACATGGGACTAGATCCAGAATTTCAGCAGCTACCGCTGAGGAGGCAGATTGTTTCTCAGGTGTCTTTGGACTCGCCGCTCAGCCCTTCCATGCGCCCACGTAGCCCCTGGGGACGCTTTGACCCCTACGACTCTCCTGAGGTATGTTTTTACTATTTTATATAATGTCTGGCTGTTTATGTCTCTAAATGTTTGTTGCCTGAACCTCTGTGTTACTTTACTTCGTAGTACATCTTTAAAACCTTACACCCACTTTCAGTACCCGTTCAACAGTTTCCAACTCCTTCATGCAGCTTTCAAAGAAACACAGTTTACGACATCAACTTTCACACAGGGGAAAAAAAAAGCGGCAAGCGAGTTTGGTTATCACATCTGTCTGGTCCTTAAAGAGCATATCAAGCTCTAAAGCTAAGAGGCGTCTATGGTTTCCTTTCTTGTCTGCTCACCGTCGGTGCACCGAAGCTTCTGGGGCAAAGGCAAAGTGAAATGAGGTTTCGTGATCCTTTGCAGTCCAGCTTGTGGCCCAATAGGGATCAGCCTGTGACGCGAGAGTCATGGCTGTTATTGTGACACAATATATGTTTATTTATTCAAGATAATAAGTGCTACAGTATCCATGAGGAGAACGACAGGGCTACTGATAACCAGTTTGGACATTTCAGGCCCATATCTGACTGCTTTATTAACTAAGGAGCACTGAAGCTCAAGGATGTAGAGAGAATTTCTAATTGAAGCAGTAAATATCCCCATATGTGTATGTTATCTTTGTATTTTCCTTCTTTAGGATCAGGACAAGGAGTACGTAGGTTTTGCCACATTACCAAACCAGGTCCACAGAAAAACTGTGAAGAAAGGCTTCACATTCACACTCATAGTCGCAGGTGAGTCTGATTTCTCTCCTGAGGAGGAAGGGTTTTACAAAAGGCACAACAAGTCAAAAATATCAAATATCAAAAAACTTAAGTGATGATAAACGAGTAAAACAAAGTTAAAAAAATATCTTCTTAAGTGGAGATAACGGACATCACTGCTCTGCCAGCGATCATTAAAACACGCCACTGATTAGTGGGAGCGTGGCGTCCATAAATCCTTGTAACTTTATCTGTTGACACAAATTCTTCCGAGGAAGACAGATGATTTATTACCTTACTCAAACGTCTCTGTAGGGGAGTCCGGTCTCGGTAAATCCACACTAATCAACAGTTTGTTCCTCACGGATCTTTACAAGGACAGAAAAGTTCTCAATGCTGAAGGTAAGTATTAGTTTTTCACTTTCTGTATTGGGGGGGTAGACACACAATCTGATGTCACGTGTGTGATCTCATGCGTCTTTGAACAAACTGCGTGCGCTTACAGAGCGGATCAGTCGAACAGTCGCCATCATCAAACACACCGTTGGCATTGAGGAGAAAGGAGTCAAACTGAGGCTCACCATCATAGACACGCCAGGGTTCGGAGATGCCGTCAACAACACAGAAAGGTGAGGTCACGAACTCCTCCTCGCAGTCAAACCAGCTTAACTCGAGCAAGACTTTGGTATTTTGGTGGCATTTGAATTGAACTCGTGAAGCACATACGTAGCCCTTGATTTCATCGCTGACATTGAGTGTCAGTGTGCCTCCAGGTTTCACTCATTCATTTTCTGTTTCTGCATCAGCTGGAGGCACATAGACGACTACATCGACCAGCAGTTTGAACAGTACTTCAGAGACGAGAGCGGGCTGAACAGAAGAAACATTCAGGACAACAGAGTCCACTGCTGCCTCTACTTCATCTCACCGTTCGGACATGGGTACACTGATGAAACGGCGATAACACTGTTCCAACAGCATCAGCTAAACTTTTTCTTATTTTTGCACATTTCTGTATGTGACTATTTTCTCTTATCAGCCTTCGACCTCTGGATGTGGACTGTATGAGGGCGCTTCATGAAAAAGTCAACATAATTCCTGTGTTGGCCAAAGCTGACAGCCTGACACCAGCAGAGGTCTGCAGAAAGAAGATGAAGGTAACAGCTCAGTTATACCAATATGTACACACGGCTGCTTCACTGGGTGTTGTTCAACTCTCTGTTAACACAAATATCTAATCAGCCAATCACACAGGAGCAGCTCAATGCATTTAGGCATATAGATATGGCCAAGAGGACCTGCTGAAGTTCAAAGTGAGCATCAAAATGGGAACGAAAGATTATTTAGGAGACTTTGAATGTGACATAGTTTTGGGGGGCCAGAAGGGCTGGTCTGAGTACTTAAGAAACTGCTGATCTAAATGGGATTTTCCCACAGAACCATCTCTAGGGTTTACAGAGAATGGTCTGAGAAAGAGAAAATATCCAGCCCGCAGCTGTTCTCTGGGTGAAAAATCTTTGTTGATGTCAGAGGATAATGGTCAGACTGTTTGGAGCTAACATGAAGGCAACATTAACCCACATAGCCGTTCATTACAGTGAAGGTATTCAGAAGAGCATCTCTGAACACACATGTGGAACTTTGAAGCACAATGTCAGGTTATCACACCAGGTGGCACTGCAGTCAGCTGCGAACAGGAAACTGAAGCTACAATTTGCACAGGGTCCTGAAACCAGACACAAAAAGACTGGAAAAGCATTACCTGGTCTGATCGGATTGAAGCAGTCTTGATTTCTGCAGTTAGGGTCAGAGTTTGGTGTACGCATGGATCCGTCCTGCCTTGTATCACAACACAGCAGGAATTGCAGTGCACCAAGTTGGAATTATTCATGACTCCTTTAATTTCAAACTATGCAAAGCTATCCAGCAGGGCCGATTTGACCCTCTGGCAACCCAGTTCTGTTCTGTAATTGATCTCCAATCTCTGTTATATAGTTTATCTATTTCTGTTACACATCTTCTCCTAATGTGTGTTCATGTGCTCCAGATCAGGGAGGAGATCAAGCAATTTGGGATAAACATCTACCAGTTTCCTGAATGTGATTCAGATGAGGACGAAGACTTCAAGACACAGGAACAGATACTTAAGGTTCCTCATTTTATTCACGTTGTCATGGTTGAAATGTGTTGTCTGGTCTATTTTAAGGCTGACGGTTTATTTTGGTTTGGGCTTTTTTCTTTGTCGTTGTTGTTGTTGTTGTTGTTTTCTTGCAGAACAGCATCCCATTTGCTGTGATTGGGAGTAACGTACAGGTGGAGAGTAAAGGTCGAAAGTTCAGGGGTCGCGTCTATCCCTGGGGCGTGGTAGAAGGTATTACCCCAAGCCTTTTAATTTTAATTTTACTTTAGTTTTTTTTTTTTTTTTATGTTTTTTGGTTTACTTTTACTCAATCATTACCCCTTAGAGTACATTTTGTGTCAGTTGCGCACCTGGCTGTTGTTCCATTTGATAACAAAGAATCCAGTATGATGCGGTAACAATGTTGCTGTTGCATGGTCAGTGGAGAACCCGGCTCACTCCGACTTCCTGCTGCTGAGGAACATGCTGGTGAGGACGCACATGCAGGATCTGAAGGACGTGACGCGGGAAATTCACTATGAGAACTACAGAGCTCAGTGCATCCAGAACATGACACGCATGGTGGTGCTGGAGAGGAAACGCAGGTGGGTGGAGGCAGGATGCACAACACCACAAACCAATATTAAAAAAAACTTGAAAAAAACCCTGTTAAGCACAGTGAGGTCAGATATTTTTGTAATATCTTTGTGTGTGTGGGTTTGGTCTTAGTTTGCGTGAGAAATATCGGGACGGTAGTGAGGCAGACTTACCTCTGCCTCTGGCCGTCGCTGACACTGAGAAGGAAAGACTGATCTATGAAAAGGATGAAGAGGTGTGTTTCTCTTCATTCATTCATTCATTCATTCATCAACTTAGCTTATGAGTAATCAGACCTGTATTTACTCTCTTATTTTGTTTTTAAGCTGAGAAAGATGCAGGAGGTGCTGGAGCGGATTCAGGAGCAGATGCAGCACAGTCATAGAAGTGGCTGCTGATTCTCACCGTACATCCCTGAAACAGGAGCCAGACGAGGAGCACCCAGAGTCACAGAGGAGGCCTTGGCAATTGGCAAGCTTGAAACTGAGCCTATTTCTAATTGTTCTTACTTAGGATAACTTGCAGTGAGAATCATAGTTGGAATCACGACTTTCCAAAGATACTAGAAAAGATTTCCCTGTTTTTTCCAGATCTAACTCCCGATCTAACCTCCTAATCCTAAACGCCTTTAGAAAAGAAAAATCATGAACTTTATCCTAAAACATTCTATAACTATTAAGGATACTGCAAGGACATGCAAGTCAAAAGCTCAGTATTGCTGTTTGGGAGCATCTCAGCAGGATAACTGATTTGGACTTTGGAATGAGTCACCCATTCGAAAAACCAGAGTGCTCCAACTGTTTTAGTCACATGCTAGCTAAAAAAGGAACACAAGTCAGTGTTTTAAATAGAGTTTATAGACCAACACTATGGCATATGTAAATATAAGATGTGATCCAATGCAAGCAGTCACCCAACTCCTGGATGTGTGGAAGAATTGCTCTCCATTCCTGGATGAGCAGCCTGCAGCTGTACAATGATAATGATGATTGCTGCTGTTCAAGTTTATTTATATAGCACCAAATCTCAATAGCAGTCGCCTCAAGATGCTTTTTATTATAAGGTAAAGACCTTACAGTAATACAGAGAAAACTCCAACAATCAGAAAACCCCCTATTAGCAAACTTTTGGCGACAGTGGGAAGGAAAACCCCTCTTTTAACTGGTGGATCCAGGCTCAGGGAGGGGCTGGTTTGACTGGTTGGGGCGTGTTCATCATGCAAAAGACACACTGATGAACACGCTGACCCAGAATGTCCCAGACATGTTTGATAGGAGACATATTGGTGCTAAATGATAAGGACGTGTGTGAAAATGATCCTGATCCAGAAAGACCAGCTCTGCCCTGACATTGTCCTCCTGAACAGCAGGAGGCACCGCTGCCTCTAGTACAGCTTGGAGCACCTCGTCTTCAGACATCTGTTGCAAAGCAAAGAGTGAAAACATATTTCACCACATAACACTTGCATTTCTTTTTTATGACTGGTAGATTTGTTTCTTTATCATGTGAACATGATCCCTTTATCAGCAACCTCGTTAATGGACCAAAGCTGCCACAAACAAAATAAATACATCATTCATTTGGTAAAGAAGTTATTCAAAACAAATATGTTGATATTTATTTTACTTTTCTTCCGTATTTAAATTTGTAATGAGCCCTCACACTTCTAAATTACTGAAAGCAAAAAGGTTCAACCCCTGCGTCTAACACACGATCCCTCTGACATGTGCAGTAGGTGAAAAGTTGCTCCACTTCGATCGACAACCTTTCTAATTTGCATAATGATGCAGAAACACATTACCAAAAAAAAGTATTTTTTTATTTTATTTTATGGTGTTTTTATTTAACAAGTTATTTGTTCATTTAATTTTGATCATGGTAGTTTTAGGCCTCCACATCATACTGCCATCTAGTGTTCACTGTAGCAAAGTAAGTTTTTTTTAATGTTTCAACTTAAACAGTTTTTCATGCTTTTATTTCTTGTGAGTTGACTTGTTTTGTAATTTTTAATATCCAATTTTGCTGTTTTGTAAAAAAAAAAACAAGTAAAAAAAACTGTCTTAAGCCCGTTTAAATTTTTCTTCTGAAAACCACTCACGCAGAAGCAAAATGTGTTGTAAATGTAATAAGATTTATTAAGAATCTTTATTATTTCATCAGCATAATTCTTCATTAATATGTTTTTTTTAATCCATTATTATCATGGTTATCTTAAACAGTGGACAGTTAGATCTAAAAGGCAGCCCAAAGTGTACAGGCGATATATAACTTAAAACTTTCTCCATAGGGAAAAGATGTTTTTTATATTCATATATAATATCAATGTAGCATGAGGTCCAAGATTCTGCCCACGTTATATAGTATTGTACATGGTCCCAGAAATAAAACATTAAAACAAAACTTCTAATCAAAAGAAACTAAACAGAATCTACATGCAAAACAAAACAAAAAAAGAAAAGAAACAAGCATTTTTAAAATTTTGAAGATACATACACTCATTTGCCAAAACGTGCATACAATCACAAATTTACAAAACTTTCATACATACATACAAATATTACAAAAACTCAAATATTAGACATTATTAGGTTATCAAGAAAGGATCAACAGCTTTTTTTTGCCCCCCCCCCTACATTTCATGTCTCAGTCCAACTCACAAATATGGAAACCTTACATGTTAAAAAAAAAAAAGGAGAATAAAGAAAAAGAAAAAAAAACGAGTGTGACAGTAATTCTTTGTCTCTTCCATTCGCTCGATGTGTTTTGCCAGAGCTGTCACAGTGTTCAGGAAAACTGAGTAGAGGCACACACAATAGCACCCAAACAGGCTCATACCATAAATCACCTCTGTGTAAAAAAATAACCTGCTAGCTACACGCTCACACACACACATTCAATCATGCACAGGGCAAAGGGTAAACACCCCCCTCCCAAAAGAACCTAAACAAAAAACAGAGCCATGCTACAGGTACAATAGGATTAGCTATAGTACAGAATATAAAACATACTGAAAACAGTCACATATACATACGTAACACACAGAAACCAGCAGAGGAGGTGAGGAGCAGAGCCACGCAAGACTGACGACATTATACCGAAGAGAAATCTGATGAAAAGGCTGGCGAGAAGGCTGTGAGAATGCGCTCGCACACGAACACACTTTCGGGTTTTTTTTTTAATTTAAATACATTTGATTTTTTTTTTTTTAACAAATTTTCTGGACTGCGGCTGAAGATTTGGTGTTCAGCATTTGTCGTACATCTCTTCCAAATTTCTCTTGGAATGAAAAGCTGTATTTTTGGCCTTGCATCGCCCTCCAAAACAAGTAGATAAAGTTATCACTTTATCTACTTGTTTTCACCTGTTCAATCTATGGAAGGTTGTTTCTGCCACTGGAAGAATGTAAAAAAAATTTTTTAAATTTTTTTATTTCTTCAAAATGTCATCTTGCTGAGCGAAACTTCTGAGAAAGCTGAAATTTCGAAATATTAACCATTTAAAGTTATGTTCTCAGAAGTCTGAACGGCAACATTGTGTTTTTTGTTTTTATTTTAGTGGCATAAACAAGCTTCCATACAGTCATATAATTTTGTTTCGTTCTGTTAAGTTTAAAAAAAAAAAAGCATTTTCACAAGCCTCATCACAAGCCTCATCGGAAACTTGTGTGCTGTGTGTGCCTGGGTAACGACAGCAGAGGGAGCTGTTGCGTTACACTAAAGCGGCTGGAAACCTGTTTTCCCCACAGTGTGCTGAAGGAACATCACTCATCAAAGGGACAAAAGGAAACCTGCCTGACTGTTTGAGAGCAGGTATGCAGACAATTTTCTGCATACAGTCTCGCTCAGGCCTTTGGTTGGTTTCAAAATGTCTTAGCTAATAAACAATCCTATTAAAACGCACAAACACGAGCTTCGGAGCAGTCCTAGGAGGTTTCCTGAGGGCTCGTTAAGCCGCTTTAAGCCTCAATAACCACCAGTGTGTGCAGACTTGACGGGAGTTGATGCACTCAAATGACCTGTGGGTAACTGGGCAACTTCTCAGGTTTTGAATCTGGCAGTGAAAGATAGCTGAGAGCCTTTAACATCTTTCTTTAAAAACCCAGCAGAAGGCAAGCTTTTCACTGTGGGTGTAGGTAACCAGATCAAAGCTGACTGCACTGCACGCTCTTCCTACTTTTAACTATTTTTTTCAACAAATAGCTGGAAAATCCCAGTTGCCAGCTTCTGTCCTCAGCTGCTTTTCTGACTCAGCTCCTGCTCGCTTCAAACTTACTGCCCTACTTTTATTTGTGGTTAACATGACACAACTTCTCCACAGGGCCATCAATAACAGACACTACTGTACGCTGACCAAACCGAGCAATCACTGCCCCAATTCTCTGGAGCAAATCGCTGTTTTGGAGTCGCCCTCCAAAATAAAAGCCTTCTGAGGTAGTGGATAAAAAGAAAATGAAAAAATTAACTCCACTGCAGAATTTGCCTTTAAAAAGATGTGCTGTCTCCTTTTTTTGTATTCTGAACTGCAGCGTGTCAGGTTTTTTTTATTGCACTACCATCCTCAAATTCTTTTCCTTAAACTATTTGCAAGATGTTTAAAGAATGACTTCGTCTGCCACGTGTCGAACTTAGATCATGGCGAAAGGGGAAGAACAAAAAACTTTCCTGTCGTGTTCCTGGTAGAAAAAACTAAATAACTGCATCAGTACGTGACAATGTTTTAGCCCTAATTAACTATGTAATGTTATGTGATGTAATTGACTGATAAACGGCCCTGCGTGTGATTTATCTGGATGAGACCACTGAATCCAACTCCAGCTCCACCCTTTAAACACAGGAGTGACGTTACACGTCCCACACGAGCTCAAAGTCCTCTCTCTGTCTCGCTGTAATCATTTCCCCTAAATGACTGAATGACCAGTTAAAGTAAATCCTTGATGCCTGAGTGCAAACAGAGCTTATTGTGTTAGTGCCTCTGGCGGTAAAATAAAGAGAAAAGGAAGGAAGATAAAAAGGTAAAACAGAGTTTCTGTGTTTGCGGGGGAGACAAACGTCACAGTCACATTTTCACAAACAATGGCCCGACCTGCTGACTCAGCTTTAATGTAATTGTTCACAAACTAACAGAGCTGTGACTGAAATATCTCAGAAGATATTCATCACACAAAGTCCAGAAACAGTTGATGCTCAAATGTTCACGTGTCTGTCAGAGACTCTGCGACTGACAGGAGATGAAAACTCGTTCTCCTGTCTCACATCCATCGCTACAGGTATTATTGTCTGTTTCAGGCCAGTTTGAGCGTGCTGACGGGAAAGGTTGGGACTGTAACCATGGTGACAGGGTTCAGGACAGTAGCCTGTCCAACCAGCTGTGGGTGGGGGGCCAGCACTGCTGTGGGTTTCCCTAGCGACGGGCTTCCCTGGCTCACCACAGTCGCGCTGTTCACCTGGGCGCCGTTAGTGTTAGTTTGAGGATTGGCCTGGACGTGAGGAAGGGTGTGGTGGGCGAAGGTGTGGGCGATGTGGCCCACCATCGTGGGCTGGGACACAGACATGCCCTGGGGGTAGAGAGTCGGGAGGTGGGATGCCAAAGGAGAGCCCAGGTGGGCCACCGGATGGACGGTGATGTGTCCGATGGGCTGGGCAGTTATTGGCTGGTGAGTGGCGGTGGCAGGGGCAGCCGGAGCCGCTGTGATCGGCTGAGGTGTGGAAGAGTTGGGGCCAGGTGATGGAGCGATATGCGTTAGGTGTTTGTGATTGGTGGGAAGGGCATTATTGACAGCCTGGATGACTGAAGCATGGGACACAGTGGCGTGAGCGATGACGGTGGGCTGGACCTGCATGGCTGGGGGCTGGATAGGATGAGGAGGTGGCGGTGGGGGTTGACCCGGGGCTGGAGCAGGGGCAATGGCTTGAGGTGGAGGAGGACCCACGGGGGAGGCGCTGGTGAGGATAGGCAGTGTGGTGTGCTGGATCGCCAGGTGAGGGGTGATGAGCGGCTGAGCTTGTAAAATGGGAGGAGCCGGTTTGGGGAGGGGCGTGGGAGCAGGAGGGGCGGGAACGTCCTCGTCCATGTCCTGCTCATAATTATCTTCTCCTTCTGCAGATTAGAGCAGAAACAGTGATCACGATATGAATGTTTACGTAAAAGTAAAATTCAAACCACATGTAACGACTGCTACATCAAAAAACAAACTTCTCTGATCACCCTTCTCTCCTGCGATTCAGTTTGAAAACAAACTGCTGCAGTCTGTTCCCTTACCTGAGGCCGTGGACGTGGACGCCTGGTCGTCCTCTGGCTGGATGGTCTGTCTGAGGACTCTGTCGATTTCTATGGCGTCCATGTTCTGGCTGAGCTCGTTCTTCAGCTCGGCCAGCCGCTGCTGCGTTGCGATCTTCTCTCGAGCCAGACGCTCCATCTCGTGCTCGTACTCCTTCTCCTTGCGCTTCAGAGTCTTAAAGGATGACAAAGAGAACAGGTGTAGACTGTTATAAAAATATAATATGTCGTCATATCTGCATTTATGATACAAAAACAGAAAAATGAAAAATGTATTAACCAATTACCAACAACAGGTGAAGTAAGACCAGGAGGCCTCATCCTGCAACCCAAAGAACCTAAAGGATGCACTGGGTCAGATTTATCTGAGGTACACAGGGGGATGCTACATAGCATCAGGCGGGTGCTTTTAATGTTAAGGCTAACTGGCGAGTAGCGCAGTCTCAAGTGAGGCTATCTAAAAAATCATTTACATCAATATGACGACGAGTAATCCTATGGCTGAGTTTCTTTTCAAGAAAAACCCGTCCTTACTTCGTTAGCGCTGACTGATGCTGCCTGGTTTTAAGCAGCTGTTTCAAGTTTGTGCCTTTGAGGGAAGCGTGGGGGGATTTGGCTCTGTGAAACAGTGGAAGTGTGTTAATATGAAACAGACGGGGGACTTTTAATCAACAGCTAACAGCAAAGAAAGGTCAGAGAAAAGGGAAACTCCCTCATTTTGCCTCTTTTAACTAATAACCCATGTGGCTTTTTCAGAATAAACCCAATACTGTTTCAGGTTAGAATTCTTTTTAAATACCCACACTGTAAATAAACAGCATTACAACACAACTTTTCTTCTCCCTGTACTTCTAAACAAACATTATCCATGCTATCCCAGATTCATACACCAGCGGGAAGTCACGCCTGCAAATTCAAGCATGTCCACACTGCTTTAGTGGCATTTAGTCATTTACCTAAGCTCCTCCCATTTCTTGGCTATCACGCTAGTTTTTTTTCTTGAGGCCAGAGTGAGAGAAAACACCCTCCTGTCTATTATCAACCCCAAATCACTTTGGGGTTGATAATAGTTCCTAATTACTGCTACAGTTCTGTCACTGGATTACTGAAATCTGTTAATAATAAATGCGTTACTTTCTAGAGCACCGCCATGCAGCAAGAGTGAGCTGAATGTGTTTGTGGAGGAAAATGAAATGATTATAAACATGGCAGGAAACGCAAGAAGAACGGAAGCTTCATGGAAAGATTTAGGAAGAAAGAGCAGAGCTTTCCCAGCCCCGCCACACCATCGTCGTGACCCAGTTTCTGTGTAGGTCAGCTGACGCATGAACTCCAAACACTATGACGGGCTAAGGACATTAAGGCAGATTACTGATGAGGAATGACGCATGGGAGGAGGTAGAGGGGAAGGTACGGGCGGGGAATGGGAGGAGAAAAGTAGAATAGTATGTTGTGTGCAGCTGATTAATTCTGGAAACTAAATATCTGGTTGAGATGTTGAATAGCCAGCATGAAAACTTGGAGGGAAAAAAAAAGGCTTGGCAGAAAATGGCTTCCTGTCCTAATGAAGGTGCAAATGATCCTCAGGGATGTATCAGACTGTCTCAGAGCGCCACCTCTTCCAGTATAACTGCTGAACAAATCCAGGAGGTATTAGGCGCTTGCCACTTGCACTTTATTCTGGCACCCACCACGAGGGTTTTAACTTTGAAAACAGAAGGAAAATCACAAGGATTGTAAGACAAATCAAATCTTAAGGTGGGTTTCAAATTACAATACTACAGCTAATCAAATGGCTTGAAATAACAGACTTCTGCTAAGTAAGGTAAATGTGTGCAGACCTGTCATGATTATGTGTGCATTCACCCCCCGAGGCCCATTTAGAGCCAGCATAGGCTTGTTTGTGGTGGTCTGATTGCTGGTAATTGTGCCACTGTTACGGAGGACATTGCTGATAAATGTATATCACGGGTATAATTGTCTTTTTTGTTGTGGCTGTGTTTATCTGACAATTAGCGCAAACACGAAGCGAACCGCCGAAAGGATAATAAACAAAAGGGAACTGAGGTAAGGCTGGAAATACAAGCGAGATTACACAAAATGAGCATATGGGGACACATGATCTTACTGCAGGAAAAGCTGTTTACTCTCTGCAGGCACGTGATGGCCTCACACGCGAACCCACCTTCCCCACAGCCCTCTTTAAACAGTTCACATGGTGCAGGTTAGTAGCACTCAAATCACTTAACAGCTCAACACCGCTCACACCAACGCCCTCCCGTCTTTGTGCGTCCACGCACGCAGTTGTGTGAAGCCTGATCGTGCGAGCAGTTTTAGAGGTCATAAGCGACGAGGAGGCAGTGCTGGAAATTACAGCAAAAATCAGTTCCAGTGATTTGTCAGCATAGGACCAGGTTACATTTACAAATCACATGTAACCACACAGTTAAACAACACTGGTGCTTTTGCACTAGAGGTTCTGTGTGTACGCAGTGTAAAATTATTATTAATGATGTTAACATGAACGAGCTGGCATCAATCAAAACATTGATCTGGGCTTCAAAGCAGGCCTTTGGGAGGTACTGGTGAATTTCATTTGATGTTGAGGTAACGATTTATGAGTTTCCAGCTCCAATTTTGAACTGAAGTCAGTTCAGTGCAACCCTACCGAACCCAACTCAGCAATCCAAGATTGACTGTTAAAGTAAACATTAGCAAAAGAGTAAAACTTATCTGTAACCAATGCTGTGGCTAAATAAACCATATGCAGAGCACTGACCAGTTTGTCTGTGAATGTGCTCCAGTAGTGCTTTTAAGTGCAAAAACAAACAAACAAAAACCAAGCACCGTATCACGAGTGACACAGTAATAGTTTCATTGCACTACAGAGCAAACCAAAACCTGTTTTTCCATGATTTTCAAACTACTACTGGAATGTGAAGTCAGCTACGACATCCGACTTCTAAGGTGAAGGCATAACTACACACATAAGCACAAACGGTCCACAGATAGTACAGAGTCACTGCCTTAACAAACTTCATAGAAGTCTGTGGATTTCTGTGTTTTTCGCCATTTGAGAAGCAAAAGTGGATCGTCATCTTTTTATTGATACTTTAAACCCCACTAACCAAAACATAAATGGTGATTACACAGTGGAAACATTACATGACATAATGTTTTATATGCATGCAGTGTAACCAGGGATTACTGTAAATACTACACGTCATGCTGTAGAGCAGCGGTGAGACCAGTATAAATACTGCATACCTATTATCAGTGTACTTACAACAAACTTGGCCAGTCAATAAACAATTAGCCAGTTGTTTATTGACATTAGTCATTACTGAACTCCTTTAGCTAAAATTAGTATCCAAAGAAACATAAAAGCATTTGATACATAAAAAAACTCTGAGTAGAGCACATTTAGGGGCAGCTTTCTGTTCTGATAAAAATGCATGTTGTCGTCACAAATTTGAAGCTTGTTTTAACACAGATTTTGGATGGATCAGCATCTCTGGCTGTGCAGTGAGAAACGTTACAGAAGCCAACCAAAGCAGATGCACTTGCAGGCGGTCTTCCCCTGACCCAGCAGCATATCATCTATGTGCAATACGCATAGTAGGTCAGATGTTGATTGAGAAGGAAATTGAATCGGCATGGAGTTCACCAACATGGAGCTCAAAAGATGCCGGGATGAGAAACAATCAATAGCTGTAGTGGACATTTTAATGCGCCTGTCTTCTCCACTGCATGCACTAAACTAAAAGACAAACAAAAGCACGAGTAACCCACTTTAATCAAATGCGTCCGTTTTAACAGTATTTTTGACACTTCTGCAAAGTGTTACTACACACATACAACATGTAACCATAGATCTGCGGAGCTCCACGTAGCATTAACGCACTCCAGTGCTGGAGATGTGACACTTAATTGACACAGCAGACTCTTTGAAATACAAGGACTTCCGAAGAACTGCAAGTGTGTCCGAAGTGCGAATGTGCATCCATGAACATCATTTCAAGGTCTTCTCGCATCAACCCAGACACCATTAGTCCTGCACTAAATCACCAAGGAAGCAGCTGCCACCCATAGCTGTTTCCTTGGCAACCCCATTTGTGAGGATTTGGCTGCTTGAGCAGCAGTTTGTAAAAAACATAAGGAGCCCTCTAATTGGGTGAAGCGCATGGGCAATTACATATAAGGAGTGATGCGACTGGATGTTTGCCAGTCGGGTGCTCTTGGATCCCTCCCAACCCCCCTCCTCCTCCTCTTTCTTCCACACTTCCATCCCACACTCCCCTCTCCTCCTCCTCCTCCCCACATCCGCCACTCCCTCAAGACCCTTCCCCCCTTATTCTCCTGTGCTTCATCTATCGCTCTTTTATCCATCCTCATTTCAGAAAGTTCCTTGTAATAAAAAAAAAAGGTGCAAATGACTCAGGTGAGATGAAATTTGCCCCGGAAGGTTTTTTCTTAATCATATGTAGGGCTGGGCCATATTATACCGTTCACGGTAATACCGGTATAATGTTAGGCAATGATAGGAAAATGAAATATCGCGATAGAATGGGAGTAAAACGCGCATGCGCAGTGCCTTTGTTTTCATACGCACATGGCCGATTGTTGAGTGAAACAGATGAACCAGAATTGGTTTGTAAAAATGGTGCAACTTCCGTGATGTGGAACTGGTTTGGTGTTTGTCCGTCAGATACACAACAAAGCACATTTTTTTGCAGAACATGCAAGCGGCCGTTGTTATTGTCGTATTTGTCGGACTAAGATGCTCTTAAATCTGGGAGTAATCTGGGTCCTAAACTCCGTATACTTCAGGTCAAACAACACTGCAGCATCACTGAGAGTTAAAAACTGTCTAAATTCTTTCATCTTTAATAAAACGATCAGCATTGCTGCTTTACCAGGTGTAACTATAAAGTTTAACTTCCAGGCATCCATGAAAACAAAAGTTATTACATTTAACGGAGTTAGAAGTTAGCAGGAAGCTAGCGGAAGTTAGCTCGCTAGTTTCGCTAGTTACCTAAGCATGATATAGCATGTTCTGACTGAGAGATTTCTGAAAAAAATCAAACGTACAGCTCTGCTATCACTTCCAACATAAATGAAGACAGGAAACTAAACAGCAGTGACGTTTGTAGGGTTACTGAAGTTGGGCTAGCTGGTATATAATGATGTGCTACGTGATCGCTAGCGACACAGCTATGTTAGCATAACATAAACAGTGAAGCTGGAGGACGAACACTAACACTTTTCCACTTATAAAAGTTAACGTGAAGGTTCCTCATGGTTAGAGACAATAGCAAACGCATGGCAGGATGCTGTAAACGGACCAAACTTCAGTCAGGAGAACAACTGAGATAATCCATCCACAATACGAGGTTAGTCATTAATATACTGCAACAACATGGGAATAGAGCAGCTGCCAGAGAATTCAACATTAATGAATCAATGGTACAGAAGTGGAGGAAGCAAGAAGAATGAGTTTAATAAAGTTTGATTTATCTGACTGCTTTGTTTCGCTTAATGTGCCTTATAATCCCGTGCACCTTATGGTCCGAAAAATGCGTACTGCACACTGCAGTTTAATGTTGCAAAGCACCTCTTTTTAACTTCAGTGGATATTATACATGGTTATGCTCAGGATATGTCAGCCCATTTCTACTGGAAATGCCTTTTGGTTAAACTTTCAGCAAGGAATTTGCATTTGCACTGTTACATTTTTATAAAGCTTTAATGTACATAAAAACCAGCTTCTTGTTTAAGTGAAAATAAATGGAAGGTTGTCTTTTTGCGCTAGTAATGTTGTGGAGTTGTATTTTGTCTCGCATCAATTATATCGTCGGTTATATCGTTATCGCAAATTTTCAAATATATATCGTGATAAATATTTTTGGCCATATCGCCCTGCTCTAATCATATGCATCTGTAATCTGATATGAGGACAAGGCAGCAGGACTATCCATGTCTTGAAAGCACCTGTGAGTGCTCCATCATCCATAACTGCTGACAGAAAGACCAATATGACCAGAATTTGACTCGTTTAGTCTTGCATCTGGCACACTCCCTCATGCAGACAAACACGGAGGAACGGACTCACTACAGTGCCCCGGCCACCTGCCGCCTGTTGCCATAGTTACCAAGTGCTTTAAAGGCAAGAGACAGCGGGGTGACACAGGACGAGACGGACACAGATGTGGATAAGAAAAGGCTGGGACAAAGAAGAGCTGATATAAGTGCATGCGCCGCTACATTAGCGTAAACACTGAGCCCATCACTGCCCATCTCCTTCTCTCTGCAATCTAGGGATGCAAAGCTACTGGAGTGGGTGAGCTGTGGTGACATCATCGGCCTTGCGCTAGCCATGTGCTCAGGTCTCACATGGCTCCGCGAGAAGGAGGGGGAAGAGGTTTGCAGGTTCACATGGGGAGAGGTGAGAAGAGAAAAGGACGAATGTGCATTAAGGTCCTGATTATGATCGCTGTGCATGGAAACACCATCATCAATCATTTGAGAAACCTGGATGTGCTACCCGGAGTACTAAAACACCATCTCCAGTTTCTGTTTTTGGCTCAGACCATCGAAGCTGAGATGAAATCACGACTCGCCTGCAGGCAGACGATCAGAAAATTGAAAACTGTTATGAGCGTGCACGGAGGGATATGAATAATCAGGCTTTTTATGCTTCATGGAGAAAGAAAAAAAAGAGAAGACCGGGTGTTTGTACGCATCTAAACGCAGTCATTCACCTACAATAAAGCCAGCAAATATTATAAATCAGAGGAGAGTATGCCACAATGAAACCATCAAAGGAAAACAGAGGAAAAGTGAAGCAATTCATCAGCCTCAACATAGTGTGATAAAGGAAAAGCATCCCTCTAAGATATTACCCAACCAGCTCCGCAGTACAGTGTGGGCTGGGGAAAATACTGCAAGCAACGCTGACATACACTAGCCGTGTGTCTGTAAAGCTAATGATTACTCTGCTTCTCCACAAAACTTCAAATGTCTTGCTGTGTCTGACAAATAGCCCCAAATCCTAAAATATCTCATTTATAATCCTGCAAAACGGATAAAAAGCAGCCGATACTTAATGTTTTTCTGTTTGTGCACACCCCCTCAAATATACTGATATGGCTAAATGATTTTAAAGTCACTGAATGTTACACGATCACCTAGAGGGATGGTCTTTCAAATAGTTCTGCAATTAAAATAATAATAAAAAAACAACAACAAAGTTTATGCAACTTCTTCTTCCCATCAGTATAACTACTGCCAGAATATCGAGACAAGTTAAACTGGAGGTGAAAGGTTGCAAACTGTGTGTGCAGTGAGGTTAAACACTGCTGCACAAACAGGGCACACATGAAAGGTTAGACTACAGACATACTGACTCACCTTTCACCCATACTAACAACCCGCTTTTCACTGTATATTACCTCTAAAGCAAGAAACGTGTATCTAATATGTGCTGTTTGTGTTTCCTCAAACGCAGCTAGGCTCTGCCTAACAACCATCATCATCTTAAAGATGGCCTGAAATCCCTCTGCGCTCTGCTCCCTGGAGAGCAGCCCATGAACTTGCAGTCATCTTGTTTTGAATAAATTCCCTCATCTCACGCCCTAATTTAGCTCCTTCCACTGACTTTCCGCTGCGTATTTCATTGGACTCAAAATCTTAAAGCTTACACTGCAATAAAGTAACCCCCTACATAGACAGCAGCTCCAGCCTGACATCTATTTCTGCTAAAAAAAAAAAAGTACAAAAGTCCTCATTTGTCTACTTTTGCAGACCGAAAACTTCCCTCTTGGGGCTATACAGTTGTCCCTTCACCCAAGTACCATCAGCCTCCTGCCTCGATGTGCAACGTTAGATCTTCTAACAAAAAAAAGTTGCCATTTTATCCTTTCATGTTATGTAGTTCCCACAAGATTTGCTGTGATGTGATGCAAGTCCAGGTGTGCTGTGGGACTTTGTGACAGCCTTACATTATTACTGCAATATACACGAAAAGTTAAGAGTGAAATGTTGAGTTGTTGTACCAGTAGTTTTTAGTTTAAAGCATAAAAATAAGTTAATTCAGTTGCTGAATGAAGGGAATTAGAAGAAGACACACCAAAGGCCCTGACTGAGAGGAGGAGAGTAATACGAGTGATGTTCTTGTGTAACTAACAAACAGTGCAAATTGGCCACTGCAAATTAGAAAAAACTAACTGTCAGTGAACAGTCTGGAGACAGCAACCCGTGTTACTTCAGCTGAACTGGAAAAGGAAAAACCCTGAGCCCAAGAACGCCATCTGTCAGAGAAAGTGCCAGGTGTTAACACTAGGGCTGCCACGATTAGTCGACTAGTCACGGTTACGTCGACTATCAAAATCGACGACGACTGATTTAATAGTCGACGCGTCATTTGAAGCTTTGTAAGATCACAAAAGACGCAGGAATAAGTAGTAGGATTTAAGAGTGTAATAACAGACTGAAACAGAAGATGGCAGCACTGCATGTACAAGGATGCCAGCTGCCGTTAAACCCCGAAGAAGAAGAAGCAGCTCTGTCCCAGAATTCATAGCGCAGCCCAGCTCAGTTTCCAACAATGGCGGCAGCTAGTTAAACGTTTAACATATTTTCAGGCGAGAATGTAGCTGTGTAAACTTCAAATATCTGCTCAGTTTATCAAGACACCGCATACTTTCAAAAGCGCTCCGACGTTTTCTGAGACGTCGGAGCGTCTCAGAAAACGGCCCCGGCTAGCTCGATAGCTAGCCGGGGGCATGGCTCACTAGAGCCCGTGAGAACACCGGACTCCCGGCGTCACCGCCGGCTTTCGCTACTCAGGTTAAACATGTTATATAAGTCACTTAGATAACTTAAAAATGTTATTGTTTGGCTTTTTTTTTTTTTTGTATTTTTTTTGTTCCTGAGTAAATCTGTTTGGCTGAGATTAAAGTTATAGTTTTTACACAGCTGAATAAACGTCAAGCAGACAGCTGGTTATCAGAAGTGTGAGATGCTGGAGAATATACTCCGGTGTCCTGTTATATTTTAGATAGCAAGGAGTTTATTAAACTTCACCGAAACAATCTGCAAATTTCATTACAATTTAATAAACTATCATCTTGTCTTTATTTTTAGTTAGCACAGACCTTAAACACTTAAAGCTGTAAGCTAATGATAGTTATATAAGAGCAGATGCATGCTGGTGCAATAAGCTGTAGTTTTACGTTCAATGGATGATGATCTGATTAGTCGACTAATCGCAAAAATAATCAGTGTCTAGTCGACTATCAAAATAATCGTTTGTGGCAGCCCTAGTTAACACTGTGCCAAACCAGGCTAAAAAAAGACTTGTAGCTCTTTTCCATTAGTACCTACTTGGGTCAGCTTGGCACAGCTCGACTCGGTTTTTAGGCTTGTGTCCTTTAGCTGGTACCAGGTATTTTTTAGTCCCTACTCGGTTGAGGATCCAAGCAATCTGAGGTAATCCGAAAATATGACATTAACAGACTGCACGTCACTGACTGGCTAGACAGTGGCATCACTCGATGAGTGACAAGAGCGTCTCCTTCACAAAAAGGAGATGCTCAAAACCCCCATTTTTTTAAAACCTCGGAGCGACAGAAATGGCTACAGAAAAAAACAACACCATGGCCACTGGGTTTGACAAAAAGCCACATACTGAGCAGCAGTTATATCATCGCCTCGACGTCCTCCTTTGTTGTGGCGTTCCTGTGGCATACAAATGACATCACGGGACTTTCGGCCATGTTGCTATAACGACCCCACGCACATTAGGTGGTACTCAGTTGTAATGGAAACCGATTGAAACAGAGTCGAGTCGAGTCAAGCTGTGTTGAGGCAAGCTGAGAAGGTACTAGTGGCTAATGGAGGAAAGCATGTTTCTGAGAGAAACTTGGCCTACAGTAGAAGAGTGCTTGAGCTGAACCAAAGTGTCTGCAAAGGTGATTGAGGCAAGAAATATGTTAATAAAGTTGTAACACTGTTACATAAAAAACTGCAGGCATCAATCGAGGTCCAGTTGCCACAAATGAGCTTTAGATGAAGTCCCTTCATCTAACAAGACAATCTAAAGGAGACATCCATGGATAAAGGTGTGCCTTGAACTTTTAGTTTCCCCTCTGATGTGACTTGGAACAAAAACTTTGAAAACCACCAATTTAGTTCAGCCCGTTTCTTTTCTATCCCTACATGACTACAGGGCAGTGTTGGAACAACTGGTTACCACTGTATAGACCAAGGTCTTGGAAACAAAGAAGCCTCCAAGTATTACATTATACTGACTGATTCACAAGCATGTAGCAGACACTGTATCACCGTCACAAGAGACTAACCACACCAATAACACTGGACCTATGACCTATGAGGTCCCCAGAGCTCAACCAGTTAATTGAAGTCCTGACAAAGTAACATGAAGAGCTTGCTGGGGAAAGCTGAAACTGTCCTTACCTGTATGTAACGCAAAGCGCTGCGGAGAACACTGAGGTTGGACGTTTTCTTCTCATCAATGTTCGGAACATTTTTCTTCAGTGTCTCAAAACACTCCTTCAGGTGCGCTCGCCTGAAGAGGCAGAAATGTAAGAGTCGAACTTCATATGGTAGTCTTTGCTCAACTGTGAATATTCACCATTTTTAAGACGGTCGATTCTTTGCGTGGGATTTTTACCAACAAATTTCAAACCTCCAATTTTGCATTTTTGATGAAGGATTTCATGGATTTATATTAGTTCAGGAACTGCCGTGACCTTTGCCCTCGTTAAATGCTTTCATGAAAAACACCCAGAAAATGTGTGTATGTGGAAGGCAAGTTTTCCTCAATTTCTTTCAACATGAGAGGGGTTACCATCATTTTGACTAACCTGTTCTTCTCCAGTTTATTGTGCACCTCTCTGGTCCCCGCCCTGGAAAGGCAAAATAAATAATCAACCATAAGCCGATCACTCTTTATACCTTATTTAACACACACACACAGACAGACACACAAACAAACTCACCCTCCTGGTCTCCTCTTCCCTTCCATTCCCTTCATTTCCTCCATGGTCATCCCGTTAGGCTGTGGCTGAGGTGTGAGTGGGGCCTGATGAGGAACCAGTGCGTGTTGGGAGCCATTAGTGCTGATGGGGGCCGGGTACTTGATCTGAACCTGAAGCTGTGATGCTCCAGGCTTTACATCTATCAGCTGCTCACTGGGTTCCACTTTGATCTGAGGGGAGCACAACAGTTGACGAGTCGCTGGCTGAGGTGGAGGGGAGGAAGAGTTCTTGACTGGCGGGGAGCTGTTGAGCGTCGCTGCTGCAGCAGCAATTGGCGTTTTGAGCGGAAGGGGCGGGACTGAAGTTGTCGCGGTGACAACCGGCACCATTGGGATGACTGCAATGGGGAGTTGACGAGTAGGTAGAGACGGGGGCGGTGGGACAGGAAGGTGATGCGGCTGTTGACGGTGAGTTTCATCACCCCAGGTGACATGATTGGCTCCTACTGGCTGAGATGGTGAAGCCACAAGTTCCACATGCTTTGACTCCGCCTCCCTTCTGATGAGCTCCTTGTCTTCAAGTTGCTCTTCTTCTAAAGGAGGAAAAGAAGTAAGTTAAAGTTAAATAAGGATTAACATCAAACAAGTAAGAAGAACAAGGATGGATGACTATCACTATTGGCTGATAACAGTCTTGTTGACTGTCGTCTACAATTACTGATGTCAGCAACTGAAATGCATCTGTTCTCTGTTCAAAGACAGTGTGATAAAGAGCTGAAAAGACCTTTAGTTACTTGATATAATAAAGATTCTCTGGCACAAAAGAAGAGCAAATAACTATAAAAATAAAACAATCAAACAGAATAAAATGCAGCCATCAGTGCCGACTATGAGCCAAGCTTTTATAACATCAGCCCAGGATTTCAGAATCAGCGTGACAACAGTAGTATGCAAGGAGACAAGCAGGAATGTGATGTATATGATAATCTGGCAAGACTGGCCTTTCAGTAGTTAAAACTAGTTTTCACACAGTATTTCTGCACCTTTTACTCATTAACAGGCTGCGTCATTGTCCAAACGTAGCACACAACACAAAATAGTCCACATCAGATTGGTTCTCAATACTGGAAATACTTCGTTTGGTTTAGGCGAGGGTGCTGTCTGAATAGAGCATGCAGGAGGCAGGACACACTACGCCCACTCACTCACTGTGGATTGCAACACAATCAGACGTCACACTGACTGTGTAGCAAGGATCTGGCAGGACAAAATCTGTTTAATGTTCACCTATGTCAGACATTTATCATATCTGAAACGCGCTAGGACACCACATCTGCAGTGGTCTCCTAGCGCATAATGCACCTCTGTGGGGTGGGAGGGGTATGCTCCTTATCACTACTGGTTCACATACAATTAAGATGTTGAGTCTGGGGTGTCGGACAGAAAAGGAGGTATTGCATTTTCCTCTCATTTCTGGCCATTTGAAAAAAGAAATGTATTGAATGCCTGAGTAAATTAACCCCCTGCTACATTTTTATCACAGCCCTGGTGAGTTTCCTTTGATGAAAAGCCAATTTTATTCCCAAAATCTGGAAAAAAGTGATCTGTGATAAATGCAGAAAGCACTCTTCATAAATTCTGATTTCATTAATCACTTGTAATTTATCAACCAACATATGACCTATGTTCCCTACAGGTCCTCTTAGCAGCTTCACTGCTACGCTACCGAATCTGTCATGATGGATTTCACTTTGTCTGTATCATGCACACCAACACTTCCTGCACACAAACACGTACAAAGAATGATGTCATCAGAGAATGAGACAGTGAGGAGGGGCAAATAACCACATTAACTGTCTCTGAATCGGTTGCCTCACTGGAGAGAACACCCCTCAGTCTGCCCTGTGATTGGACCGGTCCAGCACTGAGAGAGCCTCTCGCCCTGGGCTGCGTCAGGGCGTCTGACCAAGAGTTGAGGACTGTTGTGAAGGAGCCATTCGGCTGGGATAACTAGAGCTGGCAGCATGACAACATACAAATGAAGCACTGTTGTGCTGCAAACAAAGGCAAAGACATCATTATGCAGAGGCAAAGAAACACACACACATACACACAGTGAGTGATGATATGAGTGAGTAGTTACTGCACACTGTAGCAGGCAGACTAGAAAGTAATGTGGAAAGCCCTCAGTCACCATGGAAACAGCAGCATTAGAAGATCCCAGGGATTCCTCAAACCTGCACAACGCCAACACACATCCCAGCCACCTCCAACAAAACAGATACAGCACATGCCAAGATGCCTAGCTGTGCGTTAAGTAACACTTTCGTTTCCTCTCTGCGTGAGAATAAAAACTCCCGATGACGCAACCCGGGCAAAACGCCTGCGTAGTCAATGATACGATCACGACCACAGACATATTTCTAATCACTTCTGGAAGAATATATTCCTTTGAACAATAGGATTTGATAACAACAATGTTGCGAGAGCTCCCACAGAGTTATAATCAAGTTATCTATATACTGAGAAATCATCCTCCGACTCCTTCTGAACAGCACAGGCTGTCCTTCCTTTGATGCAAAAATCACTAAATCAACTGTTGATTAGTCAATGTTAAAAAATTAAACTCTAACAAATTTGTAATATTTTGAACGTAAAAATATTAAAGCATATTGCATAGTGGTGTCACATGTGAACACAGAAAAATTTGTATTTAAATGTTTGTTTATTTGCATCTTTAGTCACTTTACTCATTATATATATTAATAGCTCATTTATTTTGTGCATCTTATTGAGCTTTATTTCAGCTAATTTGTTAGAATTCTGGATAAAATAACAGGGATCTCCTAACTTATGGATTTAATAAAGTACCTACTACATATCGCTTTTAATCCAGTGTAAGCTTATTTAGGCTCCAGCCCCTCAACATATCACATAGAAATGAACATGCATAGTCGCAGTTTGAACATTTTCAAGTTTTTAGACAGCTTCTGAAACAAAAAAGCCAAATTTTGCATTAAAAAATTACATATCAATAATATAATAATTAAAACTAAAAACTAAAGTAACAAAATGTTTTTCAGTACAGTATACTCTATATAACATAGAGATGGTGTTTATCATCATGATTGCTTTCACATAGCTGCTATGTGATGACAAAGACTGAAAGTGAAAGAGAGGCTTTTTTTCTAAGTTCACATTGTAAAATCACACTGTAACTCGGAAAATGGAAATCCCTCTGTTACAGGCATAATAATACTAATGCAAAACAGTTTAAAAAGCACTTAATTACATTATTCGTTGTTATTGTTATTATTATATTAATAATAACAACAGTATTATTATTATGTAAATTATTATAATTTACGTCGCACGCAAACGTAAATTACATAACTTCTGCACTGAGGCTGGGCCGAGGAGAAGGGCGGTGAGCTGCCCTACTTACCCCCTTTTTCTCTCTTTGACCCGCCACTGTCAGCAGACTGAATGGGAAGGGCGGGGACGAGGAGGGTGTGTGTGCATGCGCGTAAGTTTGTATATTGGGGGGGGGGGATAGGAGGGGGTGTGCACGTGGTAGCTGTGGGCGGGCCCTAGCACGCGGTAGGGTGAAGCACGCCGAGAGGGGGAAGGGGAGCGGGGGGCTGGTTTGCCTGACACGTCATCTGACGGGAGAAACACAAAAAGGCAGCCTCCCCCACCCTCTACACCCCCAACCCCCTTCATCCAGTTCAGTGAGTGATCTTTACGTCGATTGACAACTAATCGGAGGTGCACGAGCCAATATGCATAAGTTCGAGCACTGATATACAAATGAGGGCCGGGGTTAGCGCGCGAGGGCCCGCCCAAGTGAGTGTCATAAGATAGCTGAGCAATGTCAGGGTATTATGTAAAGAGCAGCCTCAGCTCGCCACCGCCCTGCCGGCGCTCGACGGACAAAAACTGGGGCAAACTGATCCAGGGGAAATTTTTCATTGGAAAAATATGAAAAAATAAAATTATAATAAACCGTTTCACTGCCGATTTTACAGATTTCCAAAAGCGCACGGGGGTATTACACAGTTACAGCGCGTGTATGAGCTGAACACACACATTAAGGACTTATATGACAATCACACAATTTATAAATGGACCATGGTTAGTCACACAAAGTCTCCTGTTCCTGCCTCTCACCCACACACACGCGCTCGCGTACGGTGAGTCACTGGAGTGGTGAAACTATGACTGACACACACACTCCCGAGAGCGCGCAAAGTTGTTCGAAAAAACAACTTTAGTCGTTTCCGCATTAATGCGGGGGAGGCTGTGCAATAAGTAAGCACCTGGGGTTTGGTGGCAGTTTTCTGTGAATCCTTCTTATTTATTTTATTTTTATGTTTTTGACAGGAACCCAAACAAACGCCTCATAGGCGGATCGATTACAAATGCAACCCGCTGGTAGTAACGGGTGTCGGTTCCTCAAAAGGGAGTATGGTATTAAACACACACACTGTACACTGCCCTGCACGTTGAGCACGAACCCCCTGGTCTGCTGTTCAACTCACCACGTGTGGTCTGTTGTTGCTGCTGGGCTTGCCATTCCAGATACCTGGCCGCCTCCAGAAGCGTATCGATGCTCATTGCGCGTAAAACCTCACGGCAGGAGACCCGGTAGCCCGGGACGGAAGGAGGAAAAAGACCGAGGGAGGGGGGAGGGAGGTAAGTAGCGTCCCAGTAGTAAGCGTCGTATGCACGGTTCACACCAGCCCTCCCAAACCTTTCGTCCCTTGGGTTTCTCCTGAAAGCACACGGGCGATTTTTAATCCGGCCGAACGGAAAGTAGATCCTCGCATACGTAAAAAAATAGGATGGCAACAAGATGGCGATGCGAGCACGGGAATACACACAACAAGGCGAGTCGTGTTCTCGTTAGGACCCGCCCCTCCCGGATTACTGCCCCGCCCTGTTACTATGGCCACCCACAAAATCCGGCGACCGAAGCACTCCCCATTCCTCCGCTCTCTAATTTACCAGCTTGTTACACCTTCCATTGTTCATTTATTAACATTCCTAATGGCATGAAGTTGAATTACAAGCTCCGCGAACAAAGGGTCTCCTCGTGTAGTGGCGTTATCCCCGCGGGATTCGAGAAAGGAAACCCCCGTAGCCGTAAACGTCCCTCCATGTTTTTCTTTCCGCCGCTGGCCCGCAGCGCATGAAGCCCGATCAGGCGCCAGCCAGCCAATCAGCACTCAGAACAACAAGGCATGGTGCTGGTCCACATGGGCACCCGCCCGGCCCGAGCGCAGCTCATTTGCATGGCGAGAGCGTGACTGGCCACCCTTTCGTCTCCGGATCAGAGCTGTCAGTCAAATCACCAGGGGGCGGGACTTATCCGAGGAGAAGCAGCTGACCACAATGTACTGTGATGTACAAAATGTTACTTAATTATTATTTTTTTTAAAAACATACAAGTAGTTGCAATTATTTTCCCATAAAACCTATTTTACAGTAAATTATATTTCCTTTCTGCCATTTACCTCACTTTTTTTTAAAGTCTCATCCACGCTGTTTCTGTGCCACACACTGGAATAAAGAAAGGGGATGTTCCCTCTCTGTAGCTACATGCTCCTGCCCTTTGGTATAATAGATTTATGGCCATGTCTTTTGTTCTATAATGTATCCTTTAAGGTTCATGCAGTGTGTTTCTCTCAGGGGACCGATTAATAGAGTTATAGTGCTTGAAATATATTACAGTTACAGCGATATTTATGAATGTATGCTGTGTATGGATGCACATATGTAGAGTATGTGGCTGCATGGTAACAATCATTGATTGGACACTGCTCAGTCATATATATTCTCCACCGCACCGAGGTCTGAGAGTGTCAGCCAATCTGAAGAGCAGCTCAGAAATACATTTAGAGCTCCCATTGCCACGCAATGTGCCCTTCCTGTACATACAAACCTACTGACACCATTACGATCCACACGGTTAAGAGTCAGGTTTGTGTGGGAAAACCACAATAACAACTAGCCAGCGTAAAGTGACTGTGTGTGTGTGTGTGTGTGTGTGTGTGTGTGTGTGTGCGCGCGTGCGCGATGGGAGTCATTTAGCAACAGGCTGAGACACTATGACAGCATGCATGGACGGGAGAAAATGAATCAGGCAGAAAAAAAGGAGGGGGCTGGGGGCGAGAGTGAGACAAGAGGCCTCAGCACATGAGCTGCATGGTGAAAAAAACTATAGGAGTGTTTGCATATAGAGGGGTGGGAGGAAAGGAGGAGGAAGAAGAGGAGGGGTGACTTGAAGCGATGGTGGGGAAGGCGGGAGGGATGCGAGGAAGGCACAGGCTGACCCAGTTAGAAGTGTTGCATCATTCCTGGATCTACAGACTGGAGACCAAAAGGAAGCAACATAGGGGAAGAAAAATTACTCATATGATAGAAATTTAAACTTCTATCTGGCAAGCATCTTAGAAAATTACATTATGTCGTCAGTTAATGCTGATCACCTGAAGCGTTAAGTTTAATCTGAAACTTTATTTATAGCTTTTTGTTGTTGTTGTCGTTGTGAAGACAAAAACAACCTTTAAAAGTTATTCTATTTCCGTTTTCCATTACATTTATGTGTCCCCTGCTTACTTGCTGCTGCAAAGTGCTGGGAGGCAGCAGTTTTCGCCTCCTCATGTATGCTACCACCAGAGGGCGCCACATCCTGTAACATATCCATTTCTGAAGCTTTCCCGAACGCTCTCACCGGGCATTGCAGGGATTATAACACCGGTCACGTAAACTAAAAGGGGATTCATCTAAGCTACACTGAGCTGACACAGAAACCTATAAATTACACGAGTGCGGAGATCTTCAAATGCAGACAAATGCAGTTTACTTCTCCGTGGTTGAATCAATACTGCAGCATCTGACGTGTCTGTGTTGTACACTGACCTTGAAACCTCTCCGCACTTTCTTATCATGCCAGCTTATTTAAATCGATGCTGGCTCACAGCTCCCTGCAGCTCACTGTCTCTCTCTGTGCCATGAATCCATATCAACAGTCTCGTTACAGAACTATGTAGAAATGGGTGACCTAGAAGCAATATAAATGAGAAAGTGAGCCTTCTCCCCCGTCTCCCTTCTTCTAACCATCTCATGAAGTATTCAGCTTGCACGAGGGAGAAAGCGGGCAAAAGCCATATATGAGAGAGAGGTGGTGGGGCGGATGTAGGCCAGTGTTTCTACTCCAGTGCCTCTTTTGAGAAACGCCAGATTCAGACTGAGACAGGTTTCATTATTCTTTCATTAAATCCCACGAAGACACAATCACTGCACGAACTCGTGCAGTGATCAATCCCCATTTTGGCATTTGCACCTACCCTTTGCAGTCCTCTATAGCTAGCAGTATTTGAGTACCCTCACAGGTCTGCAGGACAGAGCAAGGTGTGGTGGTTTGCTCTTGCCATCCAGGTAACTGTTGCTAGGATACCAGGAGGCGCAGAGGAAGAGTAATTGCTGTGTGGGTGAGTGAGCAGGTGTGTGTGAGAGAGCACAGAAGTAGGCTGAGGTGCCGTACATAATTGATTAAAAAAAAAAAAGGCCCTGAACTCTTCAGTGTAAAGAACTGGACTTTAAACTACTTTACACACACACAGCACCCAAACATCTCGTTTTTAAATCACATTTTGTGTCTCTCATCTTATCTTTCATTAAAGAAAATACTCGAGATTGATCCATTCCTTCTATTTGCATCAGCAACAGTGACTATATGACCTCCTCACTGGATGGAAGTCGCCCTGAAGAGGCTGCACTGTAGCGTCAGACTAACATCAGTGCTCCTGAGCCTGATAGTTATACATAAATAATACTGGCTGTCTACAGCTGCAGTTTTTCCTCGACTGACCCATTTCTTTCTTAAGATTTTAGTCTGGCGACCTAAAGTTAGCAGACAGGCTTTAAAATCTAAGCTGACAATGTTTAGTGCTTGCCGATTTACAAGCACCAATTGCTCTCCAAGAGCCAAAATACTTTTCGGATTAAATGACGCGTATGTTACAAATAAAACCAATAGCACAAACAAGTCTCCACACAACTGGTTATTTGTGTTAAATCAATTAAAAATCCTATCAAGAAAGCACTTAAACGCCTCTTCAGCACACAGACTACAAAGCTCTTACTTTGACATGCAGACTAGCCCGCTTTTTTTGACTATTAAAAGCAACAAGTGCAGCAGTTGCAGCATCCAATCAGATGCCTTTAATATCAAACGGACTGAATAATGTGCTGAAGCATCCAAACTTGCTCTTTGAGTTCTTGTTCCTCCTCCTCAAAGAAAGCACACACACGGGCAAGTTATATTTACAGAATTTTATTATGTTGCAAACAATGACATCCAGATATATTGATACACAACTTTTACTGTGCGTGTATGTGCATTTGTGAGTGTTTGTGTGTTTGTGTGTGTGTGTAAAGAGAGCAGTGAGACCACAGAAAGCAGAATGAAAACCCTGTGTGAAGGAGCCCTCAGTGGGTTAACAAGGCAGAGATAGCGAGCAAAAAAAGAGGGCACTGGGCGATTTCTCCAGGGCGACGTACACACGCGCACAAACCTCAGGAAGAAAAAGGTGAGCCGGCTTATTTTCCTCTGTTAAACACACTTCTCGCTATGGGCTGTGTGCCTGTGCTCTCAGCAGCTTATGGATCATTAAGGTCCTGTGAGTGTCTACTAGAAAGCAAGTTTGTTAAAAGAGATGAAAGCGGCATGAATGAACACAGCGGGTGAGAAACTGCCTCCTCTCTCTCCTCTGACCATCAGAGCAGAGACGCTGGAGAGATTCTCCTGTCGTGACATACAAACACACACGCACACTCACACGACGTAAACACACATGTACATGTGCACTTGCACAAAAAAACAAAACTCATGAGATTCATCTAGGGAGCCGCAGCCTGCTTCAGTTTTTCATCTTCATTGTCAGCGTCGTCTCCTGGACAGGCTCCACTTTTCCCCACCTCCCTCACACTTTCTCCATCACCAACCACACAGTGACAGACCACAACAATGGAGGCATGGAGTAAAACAAAATTAAACTAAACCCCTCCAACAAAGAGGTGCTATTGGTATTCGTGCACTGTTAACCAGAATCCACCTAAGCCAGCACACAGATATTTACCCTTTGACCCGACGGGAAGTCATGAGAACGGTATGCAAATTTAAATTTTTTTTGTTGAATTAACCATGCAAGGATACTTCTTATTGGTTTTTTTTTTTGAGTGTGTTTATGTGTCAGAGATTGCGTGACATTTATTAAGCATACCCTACATCCAGAATAATTTACACAAAAGGACAATAGTCATCTTAATAGGGCTGGACCGATGTAGGGGAGGAGGGGGGGGGGGGGGGGGGGGGGGGAGAGAGGGCAGCGAGGAGAGGGGAAAGCGGCCTTGGTCTACTATGGTTTGAAGTGCAGAGGGTTGGGGGTGGGCACAAGGAAGAGGGTGCAGGACAGGGTTGGGCTTTAGGGGTGGAGGTTGGGGGTGATTGAGGCAATCTCAGCGGCACTCCCACACTTTGACTGTCTGATCGACACTGCCCGTCACCACGTAGGGAGCAGTCTTGTGGAAATCTGCAAGAGGGGGAAACATCTGCTCAGACACATTCAACAAGTTCACACATCACAGAGTGAGCATCAGCTCCAGCTCAGGTTACAGAGCTTCAAATACAGACAGCTTCATCTTTTGTCATATGTTATTTATTTTTAAAAAGTGCATCTCACCAAGAGAGGTAACAAAGTGTTCGTGGGCACTCAAGGTCTTCATGCAGCGTTTGTTCTTGTAGTCCCAGATCCTAATGGTCTTGTCATCAGCACAGCTTACTATGAATCTTCCTCCAGGGTGAAACAATATCCCGCGCACCCAGTTGTCATGTCCCACCTGCAGACACAAGACCGATTAGCTACCACACTCCTCACTATTCACCCACTGTGCAGCGACACTGGGACTGACACTTCCGTTACTCACCAGAGTCATGAGACAGATCCCGATGCTCACATCCCACATCTTGATCGTTTTATCTCTGGAGCCAGAGAGCAGGAAAGGCCCAGGTTTTCCACTCTTCTTATTCTATCACAAAGACAGAGATAGGACGAGGCCATTAGAAACAGTGTTTGGTTGCAGCAAAGATGACAGTGAAGTTTGGTATGTGTAAAGATTCCTTCTAAGATATGAAGAGATCATTTTTCAGCTATGACAACATGATTTAAGGCAGGATTACGCTGCTCTGTGAGTCAGTCTGAGCCTACTGAATGTTTTTGCAGAGTGCTCAAATTGTAAATGAGGGCAATAATTCTACACTATTCACTAGAATAATTATGTAGTAACTCATAAGAGAGGTTGTCTGAATCATTAATTCCTTCTTATTTACAAAACCCTGCTTTACCACACCAAAGTAAAGTGGTTTATTACAGTAACTGCGCTGCTACTGAGGCAGACACTTTCATAGAACCCAATGTACATAAACATCCTCCTGGGTCCTGCAGCTGCCATATTCACCTCTGAGCCTGTAGCTTCTAGGATGGTGGGATGAGCGCTGTCGGGGGCCCAAGCGATGCACTCTACCACATGTTCGTGTTCCCGCAACTCAGCTTTGCACTCCTTTGAGGCAACCACCCAGACGCGCACCGTCTGGTCATTGGAGCAGCTGGCAATCAACGAGCCGTCCTGATTGGGACGCACCATCCTCACCCACTCCCTATGGCCTGTAAATGTCTTCACACAGTACCTACAGAAGAAAGTACAAGGTGATCTACAGAGAGCATGTTCAACTTATCCTAAATGCATTACTACAGAGGGCTAAAACAGCATTGTTGGAATAAAGAATGAAATGTTTAAAGTTAACTTTAAATCTAGTTTAAGACCGTAAAACATGCCTCTGTCTCACTTACCCAGTGGCCACCTCCCACATCTTGATAGTCTTATCTCTGGAGGCAGATACTATATGGTCACCATTTGGCATAATAGCTACAGATGACACATTGTGATCGTGGCCTGTAGGACAAAGTCAAAAGATTAGTTGGTCTGCTCTTAATAAGGCAGATACTTCCCAAATAAGACCATCAATGTGTAAGATCTCTAAAATAAGACTACTTTTCTCCCAAAATGAATGACAAGCCTCAGGCCACAAGGCCCAGATTAAACCAGAACTTTCTGTTGTCTGTTGTGTTAACAAAATTCTCTCTCAGAAATACTCACATATTTAAATATAATTACAGTAAGATTAAAAAAAATACTGTGTAACACAAGTTACGATGGTGTAACTTAAAAGCCTTTGCAGGCGGTGTTTTGTAAATATTTCTTACCATGCATTGTTCGAATGCACTCAAAGCCCTGAAAATCCCAAAGTTTGATGCTCATATCAGCTGAACATGAAGCCAGAAGTTTTCCTGACTGGTCAAAGGAGATGTCCTGCACAGAGTCTGTGTGGCCTTTGAGGGTTCGCTCAAAGTCCCCTGCTTCATAGTCCCACACCTAAAATTACAGATGCAGGCAGTGAGGAACGCCAGTCCACAATGATCAAGAAGAACTTAATATCGAACCTAAAAACACATGCACACAAAAGTGCATGTGTATTTAATCAAAAGTGATTAAATTGGTCATTATTGGACAGAATCATGACACAGGGTTGGGTTACAAAATGTAACAAAAATACTAAAAACAGAAAACATTTCAGCCTAATTAAAAAGTATGCAATTTACTACCACAGTGTCAGTTAAATTCATTAAAACAAGAATGAACTTTGACGTTGGAAAGAAAAAGATTTGCACATTTCCCAGTGCTGTGCTCTGGGAGTGCTCCCTCTGACAACACAAGCATCACCCCATCTCCACATAGATGAGCAGTGACAAAGCAGAAAAAAATAAAACAGCGAAGGAGGGAGGAGGATGAAGGGAGGAGGATGGAGGGGGAAGTGTGCTGAAGCCGAAACGCAGAGGATAAAAAGGGAGAGCAGCCTCAGATCTGCAGTACGGCTTTGATCTAAAGGGTCAGAGCTGCAGAGGATTCGCTGTGCTGCAACAGTCTCCCTGATTTTGCTCATGAAATGCTGCTCAACACAGACACCACTGATTTGAAATTCCTCAGAGAGACATTTTCAAAAGAGTATAACTGACTTCAGATAAGGCATTTCAAAGATGTGAACAAAATGTGATGTGAACAAGAAGGGAAAAAAAAGACAGCAGCAACTTATGACAGACAAATGAATGCATAATGTATCAGAGTGACAGGTAGGACAGGTTCCAGCCCCTCAGTGACCTTGAATTAAATAAGCAGAAGAAGATGGACAAATGTGTGAATGGGCGATACAGCTGTTAATTCTCCACTTTGATATGGTGAAAAAGGAGACGTTCTATTTTTCAGTATGGAAACTACACCTTCACACTGCCCATATCTACAATGTAAAGGCTCTCCTCTAAACTTGTTTTCTCAAACTGTGATAGAAATGTAAGGACTTAACTAACCATAAAATGAATGAACTGCATGCAGGATTTGTAAGCAAGGTTCAAATGCAACTGACTGTATTTACTAATATTTTAACAGTATGCAAATGTTGTCTGGCAATACAGATGCAAACCTTAATGGTAGCATCCTCAGAAGCTGTGACCATGACCGAAAACACGGGGTGGAATATAACACGCGTGACCGGAGCACGGTGCCCACTCAAGGCGTATCTCTCTGGGGGGCGAGGGATCCACTCCTTGGGGTCGCGCTTCTGGCCCACAGACCCTCCGTGTGTCATCTCCTCTTTAGCCTCATTCAATTTTGACTCCAATTCCATCACCTGAAGTAAAGCAAGGAAAAGCAACAGGTTAAGAAATCCAGTGAGACAACACTTATCCCAATAAACAAAAAAAAGTTTTCAAATTCATTAATGCAAATAAAACTCGCTTTACCTATAGCTTCTTTGTACAGGGGGCCATGGCTAAACGCAGTTATCACTTTACATATTGCATTGTGCTTGCAAGTTTATTCCGCCATGTTAAAAATGTACAGCTAATCTCAAACGTGTTTTCATTTGTTACCTTCTTCTGTAATCTGATAACCGAGGTCCACTTCTTTTCCAACAGCCCTGCATACTTCTTATCTACTTCTTCATTCTGTGAACCAAGTAAAAGACAACAAATGTTCCCCCTCATTAAAATTACATGTGCAACTTTTTGGTCATTTCTGTGCATCAACCTCATCATACCATATCTAACTCTGCCTCTTTCTTGAAAGTGGAATACGCCTCCTCGTAGCCATTGGAACGAAGATAGTCAGCTATGGCCCGGTTTCTGACGAAAAAAAATAAAAATAAAAAAAATTACAACACCACAGTCATTTTTTTTTTGTTTTGTTTAAAGGTTTCATCTCAAGATTTAACCAACTCTTTGGAAATGCAGTTTCTGTGAAACCACTAGAGTCCAAAGCAAATTTCTGCGAGAGGAAAATTAAGTATATTGTATCATATATCACTAACATTTCTAATCTTACGTGACAAACATGAACTGAGGGCAGTTGTGCCAAATCAAACACATGTCAATAAAGTCAAGGTGATGTCGACATTTATTAAGTAGCAAGTCTACCCCAACCGAAATTCTGGTTCTTGAAAGAGGGCAGAGTGCACCCCGTCTTATGATGGGGGCTTTGGGATTCAAGTTTCACAGTTCCCCTCCCCTTAAAAGTCGGGCAGTTTGAGCAAGTGTCAGAGGAAATTCTAACCCTTCATTGAAGAAAACAAAACGTAAGGACCCGATCACTGGGAAACTGTGTTTTGTGCTGCTATGGAAACCAAAGACTTGGCACAGAAAGAGTCCTGAACACCAAGTGTGGATGACACGAAGCCCACAACCCACAAGCACATGGAAACGCATAGCGAGCATGCAAATACACACATACAGAGTTATATAAATGATTGTAAGGGCTCTTTTATAAGATGAGGGGTGAATATTTCATGAGTAAGTGAGCTAAATTTAGGCTGCAGCTTTGGGGCTACTTCGAATGTCTTATAAATCCTGTCTGCTATTGCTTTTCAACAGGATTTCCACTGATTTCTTCGTTTCGGGGTTTTTCAGACCTTTATTGCAACAAGACAGCAAAGAGAAGACAGAAAAGCTGGGAGAAAGACCAGTGGGGGACAGAAAACAAACAAACAACAACAAAAAAAACAACAACAACAAAACAAACCCCCTGCACAGTAAGTACTCTTGGGCCAGATTCAAACCTGAGCCTCTGTGTTGGTGTTATGGTATATGGGTCGCCCACTTAACTTAATAAGCATAGGGGTTTTTCAGGTTTTTCATGAGTTAAACCAGCCATGATCAAACCTGTTTTTTTTGTTTTTTTTTTCCCAACGTTCTACATTTTGAAGTCCAATGGTGAGTTAAACTCCTAAAACATGTTTAAAAATATACTTTTTGTATTGTCTGGACTGTGAGATCAGCCAGTCATTCACCACGGAAGAAGGCTGCCCACATTAAACAGCCATCACTTTGTTAAGTTCCTCCTCCTGGCACACCCCACTCATTTATTTGCTCCTGTCATGCGGGGTTATGAAATATTCACCAAGCAGCTAACAAGTGAAGCACCATAAAGCTCACATCTCTTTACACTTCCTACAATACGTTCTTGTAAGGCAGCGTTTTGTATCAGGACTAGAAAATACAAAATTTACAAAAAAAAAAGAAAAAAAAAGGCTCATTTATAGAAAGTGCCCCCCTCCCTCTCCTCAAGTCCTGTCAGTTTACATGTCCATTCTTGTTTGTATGTTTAAGAAGGCTGCATTCCTACACATTTACATCAGGGCACTCACAGTTCATCTCTTTGTCTCTGTGACAGCACCATGGTGGCTGCTGTTCACTCCCTCTCAGGGAGGTGAGGATGAGGTGATGTGGGAGGGGAGGGGGAAGTCTGGCTCGTAAGTGTCTGGTGGTGAGGTGCCCGATCCCTCAGAACTTTCTCCTCCAGGGGTGCAAAGGTGGGGAAAGTAAAGGTGCCGGGCAGAGCAAGATGATCTGGAGATACTGCCGTCACCCAAATGTCAGAATCAGGTTCCACGAGTTCTCCCAAAGGTCCAAATCTGTCTCACTGAACAGATGAGCCCATCACCTGATGAACAGAGGAGAGGGTGAAGAGCAGTGGATTAAACATACATATATGCAGTATTCAGACATACAGAAACATGGGACACATGAATTACAATCTAGAAGAATTCTCCAACAGTAAAGTCAGTGGTAAAAGAATATGAAACTTTTCAACACCACATTTTGGAGCCAACAAACTTTCCAGTATTTTTTTTAAAGCAGATTTTATTTGTGATTCCAGAATAGGAATGTGAGCAGCTAGATGTTGAAATCCTGCTGTTTGTAGTGGTGCAACGGATCAAAAGTCTCACGGTTCGGATCGGATCAGATCACGTTTTTTTTCATCACAGATTGGATGCCTCCACTCTGCCTCCTGACATCTGACCCACGTTAACACATGGACTGAACAGACACACACCCACAATGGACAACTGTACCCTCAAACACACAATAATAACATGGACTGAACCACCACTCACAACCACTAGCACTTTATATAGCCTCTGTAGAAATTATCCACATATCTCACTTATCTTAACTGCACTACTGTATAGCTCTGTGTAAATAATCATTCTGTACATTCGATAATTTTTAATCCTACAACTGTTTACAACTTGCATAGTTCCCATTTCTGTATAGCTGTATATCTCAGATTTCTGTAAAGTTATTTCATATTCTGTATAGTTTTTCATATTTATATCCTGTTCATAGCTTGTACTCACTACAGCCTGTACATACTTATAGTTATAGAATATTCACAACATACTTCATACCGTGTACATTATAACATACCATAATAGACCCATTTCTGTAATATACTCACATATCTATATTATTGCTAATATATATTGTAATATATCTATATCACTAAAGCACTTCTGGATGGATGCAAACTGCATTTCGTTGCCCTGTACCTGTGCATGTGTAATGACAATAAAGTTTAATTCTATTCTATCAATTTTCGAATCAGCAAAAAAAAAAAAAAAAAAAAAAAAAAAGACAACAAAAATTTAAGTCGCCATTTACTTATTTAAGTACTTTTTGCCTATTAAAAAACATTCAACTCAAGACTCATTCCTCGCTGTGATTTAATGAGCGGTCAAGTAACTTTAAACTTTTCCTGCTCATACATGCTTGGAGCGATCTTGTCACTGAAGTGGACGCGCGACGGGATATCATAGCGTGGCTCAAGCACGTTCATCATAGTTTAAACTAGTGCTGTCAGTGTAAATCTCGTTAAGATGACGTTAATGCCATAACTGCATTAACGTGTTAACTAGTTACCGCGGATCGCCCCGTGCGTGGGGCTGCACGGCGTCAATGCGTCAACTAGCGCATTGACTAGTTTAAACCCCCTGTTTTGCACAACAGAATACGGCCTCCCGTCTGCAGCTAAACACCCCAATAGCTTTTGTAATAGCTTTAGCCCGGTCGGACTGGGCAGCAAAGGACTGCTTAAATACCGCAAACTCCTCTGCTCCTCCACTTGGACCGCTAGCGCTGACCATAGCTATCGCTTGACAGACTGATCACGTGCACCATACACATACTTTTTTCTTCTTTTTCGAATCTTCGGATCACGTGCGTGCTGAACTGTGGAGTGGGATCGGTTCGGATTACGGATCAACCATGATCCGTTGCACCACTACTGGTTTGTTAATCAAATTACTCTAATATTTCCTGTTATTAAGATGTTCCGATGGCACTGTTCCCTCTCTGTGATGGGGAGTTGAAAACAACAACAACAAAAAAGATAGCTTATAGGTGATAACTGTGTTAATGAATGCTGTTCTGCAGTATTCTGATGTAGAACATGACTGATTGATTATACAAAGCAATGTGTTCTGCACATGCACGTGGACGTTGACCTACAAAGGTGGAACGCACACACAGTAACAAATGCAATTTGACTTTTACAGAATGCTAATCTTAAAGGTAGGGCTGCTCGATTATGGCAAAAATGATGATCACGATTATTTTCACTGAAATTGAGATCGCGATTATTTGACGATATTTATTTAACCCTTTAAGACCTACTATAGAACCAAGTCCGCCAGAGCTCATATTATTTTTTTTACATGTTGTAGTGCCGTTTGTGGGAGCATTTCAATTTGCTATGCAACTGTTATAGCCCATATTTTAATAATATGTATGCATTAAGTCCATAGTAACTACATTAATTGCAAAAAAGTGCAATAAACTACAAAAAAATTGAAAATCGTTTTTGTTTTTTTACATGTATTTCTACTTGGAGAAATTTAAGAGGTTTATCCCTCAAAACTTTAAATACAAAAAAGTTGCAAAAAATAGTTTACAACAACAGGAAATTTATTTTGAGTGTATTCATAGTTTTATTTTGGAGATACACCAATTTTTATATACTGCAGGAAAAACAAAAAAACAATCCTATGATGCAAATTTGCAAAGAAAACAGCATGTGCATCAAAATAAACTATTTCCAGCAGTGCAATTTGAGTTCTAAGCATCCCAGCAACTATTCAGAAAGGTCAAACATGACCAGTATAGGCTTTTAAGGCCTACAAGTAAAAAACTACAATTTCCGCGAAAATGACGTCACTTCCGGTTTCGGCCAGGAAATGGCGGACATACAGTTCGCGCTGACGTCTGTTTCACTGTGGGAAGTGTTACGAACAGCTGATAGGAACGGCAAAGCGTGTTTCTGGAATATTGTGTTTTTGTTCCTGCAAGAGCTTTTTATGCAGTTTTTGCAAAGTTTTATGTGGAAGGAAACTGCGACCGAGGACAAGCTGATGGCATCAGATGTAAGTACAACTCCTCTGGTTTCATATGCAAAACAAATTATTGCGCTAGCTTACACGGTTCCGGTTCTACAGGGATTTAAAAATAGTTACACAACACGGAGCGTGCTGCTCTGACCGGCTTTAAAGGGTTAACAATGACTTTAAAAAATAATATAAAATAGTGTGCAACACCACTGAAGTTTTTTTACCTCTCTTTTCAACCAGCGGCAGTCACTCTCCTCTCCAAATAACTTCTGCTTAGCTTTCCGGGCTTCCCTCGGGTCCTCTTAATCAGCGGTCTCCAACCGTTTTTGCGCCCGACAATATTTTCACGGACCGGCCTTTAAGGTGTCGCGGATAAATGAGGGAGGGGCTAATAATCGGCTCAGTCATTTTTAATGATCGTTGAAAGCCCAGATCGTAATCGTGATTAAAATTCGATTAATTGAGCAGCCCTACTTAAAGGCGCAATTTAGTACAGTGGAACCCCGACTTACGAAATTAATCTGTTCCCGAGGGTCTTTCGTAACTCGAAAATCTTTGTAAGTCGAAGCACCCATTGCGCGTTTTGAGTGAGGCGATGCTGAACGATAGGCTATAGGCTAATTGCTAACTAGAACAACGTCGTTCAAGTGGAACCGCGAAGCGCAAGTACGGAAGCCAAGGGGTTGTCACATGATTTGGAAGGCATTGTAGGCTCAGCCAATCAGAGCCAGCAGATTTCATTACTCGGGCATTTTGCCATAACATGGGCAGAAATACTGTCGTTCAGTGCCTTCGTAACTTGAATTTTTCGTGAAACGGGGTATTCGTAAGTCGGGGTTCCACTGTATAACTTTTTTCCTTTTGGACCACTTGATTTACTAGTCTTTTAAACAACTGGTTCAATGCATGCAGTTTTTATGTCCCGATAACCACAGAAATGATTTTTGGTATTCATTTATCTTTATTTTACATGGAAGTCCCACTGAAATCAAATCTCTTTGACATGACCAAGGTAACAGCCATACAAACTCAAAATACAATAAAATCAAATATAATGTAAAATGCGAGAGAGTATAGGATATACTATATACACTGGTGTGCACATAAGTGGTCCACAGGTGCGCATGGATTAACCCCAGACACTGACAGAGGACCATAAGAGCATGTTGCCCTTGTTTATGTCACAGTCTGCTGCATTGTTCTCATCCACTTCACCCTTTAGACCGCCTTAAGATAAATGAAAACTGCAAGGTGCCTCACTGGAAACTGTTCATAATAATATTTATATTTTACAGATGAGCATCTGCTTAAAACGGAAGCATTCAACCACTGCAAACATTTAGCCTGTAATATCCTAGAAGGAGCTCCTCTCTCCTGCCTGCAAACATGATGACTGACTGAGATGACAGGACAGAGCAAATGATTTTAGCTGATCTCATCTCTCACCATGGTGTAAAAACAGCGATTTGACCAAACATACCATGCTCCATCTATTACAGAACCAAGACAATCTCTGTTACTTCTGCACCTGCCCGACACTTCTGAACATCACCATTAAGGAGAAAATACTTTAAAAGAACACACAGGCAAAAGTTATTGCAAATAAATAATAATTGAAGAACGGTATAAAATTCACAAACACCTTTTTAAATCTTCTAAGTTATTACACTGAGAGGCAAATGTGTTTAGTTACAAGGTTAGGACAAAAGGAACTCATGCGGGGGCGATTTGTTTGCAACCTTCCATTCTCTTAAATTAAATTTTTTTTTTAAATAAAATAAAATACAAAAATTCTTTTAATGAGTTTTCTACACAAAGATATAAACAAATAAAAAAGGAAAACCATACACACTTATTAGTAGGGGTGCAACGATACACAAAATTCACGGTTCGGTTCGGTTCGATACTTTGGTGTCACGGTTCGATATTTTTTCGATACAAAAAAATGTTCATGCCTTTTTAATTTGTCATTTATTAAAATTATAAATATATATTTTAACTCAAAAGTACAGTTTTTAAATTTAACCCTAACCCTTGTGCGTGTTTTTTATTTTGACAGCGAATGCGCACCTGTGGACCACTTTTGTGCAGCCCTGGTTATTTAGCTCGTCATATTGCAGCCACAGAAATTCTTTTGTCCATGAAACCATAAAGCTGCACTTTCTTTTTGCCTTATAGTCTGATTTGTCATAACTTCTCCGTTTTGTGGTAAGCTTTTCTTTGGCTGTCACTTCTTCACCCTGACCTGTCTTGTTTGGCTCAGCAGAACTGAAATGCTTTTACACACTCACTCACATAAGCTCAGCGATTCTCTGCGCGATCAACCTCTCACATGTTTAAGCTTGCTGCGGGAGATTTCACTTGTCATGTTTGCATAGTAAGCTAACGATTAATAAGACGATGTCAGAGGAATTGGTGCGCAAATTATCATCACTCACAGATCAGTGCTGTCGCTCTCTATACACAGTTCGCACGATTGCAAAGTGAAAGCAAAAAAACAAGCGCAAATTCAAACGCGATTTCAATATGTCACATATTGACAGTGGCTCACCGATGCCAATGACATAATTACCCAGCTACATTTCTGAAAGAATGCAAAAGCATTGACATATATTTTTCCTTCCTACAATAGCCCGACGGGCAGGGTAGCCCGACTGAAAAAAATCGCTAGCCCCAGGACGTCAGGCTAGCGATATTGCAAGCCCTGTATCTGATTGAGGAATCATGCATCTTTGGAAAAGAGAGTTTATTACAGAGAAATGTCTCTTTCCAAAATAAAAGCTATACTATCCGCTTCTTCTGGGCTATATTCTCAGCAGCATAAGGAGAATCATGTGCTAACAGCTGTCTAAATGACTCGGCTAAAGTTAGTAGCATGCTTGTTGTTTTTGTCTTTGCACTAGTAGAGCTGGGCGATAGAACGATAACGATATGTATCGCGATATAACTTTTACTCGATAGAGAAATTAAGCTACCGCGATAGACCTCGCCGCTCTTGTCCTCAAAAAAAAAAAAAAAAAAAAAAAAAAGGTCAGCCAATCCAAATTAAGTAGCGCAGAGCCGAACCAATCACAGCCGCAGCGTCACGTCGCGTGACTTGTTACGTACAGCACAAGTGCCAAGCCGCACGTGTGTTTGTTTGGGAAGCAGCCAGCGGGTAATGGAGCCAGCGCGTAATGGAGGAAATGAGTGTGCCGACTACAAAAATCAACCGAGCGTGACCGAAGAGAAAACAGATGATGGTTCCAATGCCGGAGAGATTGTCAAACGGAAGAGCCATAGAAGTTCCGTAGTGTGAAGGTATTTCGGCTATTTCAAGTCTGACAAAAATAGAGTAGCGTGCACTGTAAATTGTGCCGAAAGCAAGTCTGGAAATACAATAAACTGGTGCATGCGTCACACTGTGCGCCACGTTATTGTTTCGGTGAAATGAATTTCTACAATACTGTTACTGTTAATTCTACTCTCTGCAGTGTTTAAATGCTTACATATACACACAGTTACTGTCCCTCCACACTTACGACTCGGTTCTGCTTCTATGCCCCAGCTTTGTTTACTTTTTCCCACCGAGGCTTCTAGACTTCTGATTGGCCAATATTTCTGCACGGTTAGGAATCTAGCGCCACCTGCTGCTTTGGCATGTTCATAGCAGCGTTTTCCTTCATTTCTGCCTTTATGTGTGGACGGGATTATTTTTTTAAAACGAAAACGGAAAATCTCCGTTTTCAAAAATACCCGTGTACGCGTGGACGTGGACAGTCTCTGACTGGAAGCGCTAATTCGTCATTCGGCTTTTGTCAGACTAAAGTAACTGTTAAAACTGTTTGAAAAGCTCAGCTATACAACAAGGAGAGATTGAGAATTTCCTTTTAGTTCTCAGTTTATTTGATATTGACAAAAGTTAGTCAGTTTTGTCTGTTCTTCTGTAAAACAAACTAAGATTTATTTTTAGAATTAATATTTTGTTTCTAAGTGGAATTGACAATTTAGTCTGTTTCGTTTGTTCTGTTTTGAAACTTAAACGCTTTAGCGGCTGCCTTTTGTGTAGTTTGCAATATTTGCCTTTATTTATCTGAAAAAGTCTCATGTTCCTTAAGTACATCTACCCTGTTGAACTTATTATGGGAAATAAATATTTAAATAAAAACAAGCTGCTGATTATTTCACATTTTACTTGTGAACAACGGCACATTTAAATCTTACAAATATAGTTATTTGGCTTATATCGTGATAGATATCGTTATCGCCTGAAATGAAAAAAACATATCGTGATATGAAAAAATCTCATATCGCCCAGCTCTATGCACTAGGATGATGTAAATGTGCAGTCATATTCGTTGTGTTCCCACTAGTGCTTTCAGGTTAATCTCGTTGAAATGACCTTAACACCACAACACGGCAAATCTCCGTTAACGAGCTACCGCCGACCGCCCCGTGCATGGGGCTAGACGGCCAACACGTTAACGAGCTAACTGCGCTAACACACTAGTTCCCACCCATGTAATTGAGCATTGCATGGCACATCCAACATACTGTTTTACTTTAGTCCATGACTCGCTTACCTTCAGGGTCATACGTCACATGAAAACCAAAATAATTCCAAACGCCAGATCTGAATGAGGGTGGGGGAGGTGCCCTGCGCTCTTCCTTCTGACTATGCTGTCTGTGTTGAGCGCTCAGTGGATCTGCGCTCGACAGTGCAGCCTAGGCGGAGTAGTCGAACGCAGATTCACTGAGCGCTCAACACAGACAGCATCGTCAGAAGGAAAGTTGATAAAATAAATTACAAATGTTGTATTGTTCGATACATATGCGTACCGAACCGAAAGCACTGTATCGAACGGTTCAATATCGATACGAATATCGTTGCACCCCTACTTATTAGTGTATGAACATAACTGCTTATTTTCTAGTTAGAAACCGGGTGTTGTATCATTTGTAAACATTCACATAATCATTAAGCTATTAGAAACATGTTTATGCAACATTTGTTTATGCAACATTTTTTTAAGACACACCTCTATTTCTACCACTAACTAGCCTCTACGTGTGAATTCATGAAGTTTATGAATGCAGCTTGCTAACCAACTTCAGTAGCACTGGATAATAACTTCATAGTCTCATTCAAATATGTCAACTTATGGCTTGAAGAAACCAGGTGGCTGAAAAAGCACCAACACTGAAGCTTCAAAATGTGTAGTCCAAACTCAGTGGGTGGATACAACCATCTTTTATACCATCTATTATTCTCCCTCACTTTTCCCAAGATCTGGTTCGAGGTATAACAGAATGACCAATGGGTAACTTCATGGTCGCGGGTCCATTTTTTCATACTGTCTGATACACAGAAGTAGCTAGAGAACAATTCAAAGAACCAACCCAATAATTAGTTAAGTGCATTTATGCAATCCTATAATCACAGGATTTAAGATTTTGATTTTTCATGGCTGAGCTTACAATAACAAGGGGGAAAGACAGCGTCCCTTTTCTTCTGTCTTCAAAACACACAGTTCCTACAGTGCAGGATTCTTTTTTTTTTTTTTTTTTTACAATTATAGAAAGAAGGAACCTTTAAAAAGAAAAGTCAAATTAAACAACCTTGTGATTGTCCATAGGTGTGCAGCCATGGGTCACAGCAGCCAGCAACTGACTGTGGAAGATTTAAAGAATATCTGAGAAATGACACTTCTATATTCTAGATACTTGGTGATTTCTGCAAGCAATTGATTGTGCATTTACATAAAAAGAATATAATCATACTATGATATTGCCCAATGTGATTTAATTGCTCTAAACCTTTATTATTAAACCAATGCCAACGTCTTTAGATGGACAAACAAGCCAACGTGGTGTCATCGGCACATTATCCATGAGGCGATCAGTAGAGTGTACACAGCATACCGAACACTTTCAATTTAGCAGTCAGTGAAAAGGACAGAGATGTCCTCCCATCTTGCTCCCGATGCTCATCGTTATCCACAAAGCTCTTCACGCCTCTCACCAAGAGCTACAAATGTACCCATGAAATACTCTCAAACCGTGAAGGTGAAAGATGACTAAGCCCCCATTAAGACTACAATAACAGGCAGTGATGTCAGCTACGCCTCAGCTCCTCCCGACTCAAATACGCGTTATGTTCAGTTTAACAAGCAACATGCACAGGTGACCCAGACCTTACCGCACTTGTCAAATAATCGCACCGCTATCTAAGCGGTGTAGAAATTCATTACTAATTGTAATGATGCAATCATGAGAATAATTTCACTGAACCTGCTAGGCACTCCTACATTCCCTATCTTCTTATCAACCAAACTACTTTACAATGATAAGGCAAGATTTTACACAGGCTCAAAATAGGACTTTGCAGAAGGAGACTACATACGTGAGCAAGACTAGTCCAAATACAGTTAAGGCCAACGTCTCAGCTGCCCTACTTAAAAGACGTCTATGCATTTCCCTGTTATTTCTCGTCACTTCACACACCAAAATCTATTCTATTTTACAACCAAGTAAATTAATCACCATTTACAAAAAAATTATAACAATGAATGTCTGTGAAGGTTCTCAGTCATCCAGGTCATCGTAGTCAAAGGAGCTTGACAATGAATAATAAAACTCTAAATTCTCTATCCTGGGTAATTTTGTGTTGGAAGACAACCAAAGACTCCTTTTTTCAACTTCAAAGTATAGACAGAGGGGGAAAAAAAAAAAAAAAAAAAAAAAACTCTGCACATTATAAAACAGGAAAATAAAATACACTGGATAAACTGAATCAAAAGCATGACCCTAAAAACTGACTTGGCATGGTTTGTAGACAATTTAAACAATCACATTTTTTTTATTTGTTTGTTTGAAATTTGTTTAAAATAAAGACTTCCAGAAAGGTTTGGGTTCTTCACTTAAGCTATTAGTTATACACCATAATAAAAGAGCCTACAGGCAGAGATTAGAAACAGAACTAATCATGCCTTTTTAACTCCTTGATAAAATGTACAGCCTGTGGGTACACGTGTCTCGACTGAGTTTATGACTAGACAGAGGGGCATATGTTGTTTTGTTATTTAGATAAGACATAATTTCACAATGTTTACATGCAGACCCAATGAAACAAAAAGGTGACAAAAACCAACCAAACCCATTAGTATTTGCTCTGTTCGTGTCAAACTGCTGAGCAATGCCCCTCCTTATGGATGACCTTCAGGCCAAACAAGTCCCTTCTTGCACAGACTAAAGCATATAGCAATGTTTGCTTACTAACCAAACATCATGACAAAGCAATCTGTTTTATTCCACTTGCAAGCCCTGATACTTAAGATTTCCTTAATTATGTCATTTAAGTTTATTCTATTAGTCTAGAACTTCAGCTTAAAAGTTATTCTCACGACCAAAGTGCTGCCAACAGTCACAGCCCATGACATAAAAAATCCAAACTATTTAACAATCTTAAAAATGGTACCAAAAATACCCAAACAACTACAACAAAAACCTGCATATTAATAGATGCAGGCATCTCAAACATATTATAAACAAATCAGAAATGCATGCATAAATGTAGCACTGAATTGAACCTTTACCTTAGTATATAAAATATAATTTCACGCTATAAGATGGACAGTCTAATGAACAAGCACTGGCCTTCGCGTTCCGTGTTATGCAATAGCAACTGGTAGACAAATCAATAATGATTCAATTAGCAAAATTGGGCTTAGAAGACAGTTTTGTGCACAGCAATTTAAATCTGCATAGTATTTTTCCATCAGACTCCACTCTGAATGTAATTCCTAAAATGCAGGTTTAAATATGGAGGAAAACTACCAAATGTCCCAAGACTGCTTCATGTATTACAAATCATAGACGAGTTTTAAAATCTGGATAGGGTGACGTCTTTCTAAGCCTCTGTGGCCACAAGGGCAAAGTTGCAGTACAGCCTCAGCAACGCCCTTTCCAGCTAGCGTTAGCTTAGCACGACAAGTGCACCAAGTCCGCTAATAACCACACGCTGGATTCCTGGATCACCACACCGTCAACATAACAAAATATACAAAGGGCGTCTGTCCACACCAACGAAGAGCTAAAACATCCAGCCGCTTGTTTGACAAAAAATAACTGCTACCCGATATATGTGAAGGCGGAGAGGGTATGAGCCCCAAGTTTGGGATGTTATTGCCAATATTCCCAATACGAGACAACACAAAAGGCTTCAACTTTCAGAATTCAGAACCTTAATTTAGGCGTTTTCCAGCCGCATCAGATCCTTTGCAGCTGACCGTGAGAAATATGACAGCACCCAGGTTAGCTTAGCCGGCTAGCACACCACGTTAGCTCATCCGAACTTCCATAAATAGGCGTAGCTAACGTTAGCTCGATCTACAGGGAGGGTTCACAACAAGCGCCCAGATGCAAGTCATGCATAGTCCGAGAGTCGCGACACTTGCTTTTAAAAATCCCAGTCACACTCGGGGGCGTTGAATAACCTCACCGTGAGACTGTCTCAACGTTCAACCTCCGAGTCGATGATCTTATGCGGGCGAACTTTTGCCACTTAGCTTAGCTCTCGGCCTCTCCGCCATTTTGAGGTTGGAACGGGAAAGCGCAGACACTGCAGGCAATTCGTCGTCAAAATAACAAGTCTCACTAAGTGCCAAAACAAAAATACACATTTGTTACAACTAATAACTTACCATAAGGCAAATCTCATTCTCATATCTTCTTTCCTGGCCCGAGCATGCGACGGAATACCCTGGTTTTGATGTGATAATGGGACTTTTCGCATCACCCGGCACGGACGGCCAGATTTTTCTCCTCTTGGTACCACCGCATTCGCCCGACCCAGCTAACGGTCGCGGTTGGATATCGGGAGCGCGCACGTTCACATGAATGGTGGCGCGCAGCGTACAGATATCACGCTCTAAATATCACGCTTTAATTTTTTTTTCTAAATTAAATGAAAAAAAAAACCATAGTCACCATGGCGTTATAAGTCATTTTTATTGTCAGCTGCATCCATGTTTTGATTTGAATAGATGAAATTACACCGCCATGCTTCGGCTCTACAGATGTTGATTTATACTAAACAACTCACAGGAAGCTATATCAGAAATACTCGGATAGTTTTCAGATGGAATAATATATAAAATATATAAAACTGTCGCTGTTTTTATGAAGTAGAAATGCAATCTCAAAGCCTAATCCTCTCATTTTTAAGCTTTCTGTTATTATATAATAGAAGAATAAAAAAATAAGATGATATTAATAACAACTAAATTGTGGTACACATCTAAATCAGTCTCACACAATAAAATGTATTCATTAAAGTGCCCACAGCCTACCTATTCTCACTCGAATGTTACTTGATTCACACAAGTAACATAAATGTTGGACTTTCAGGTCTGTGGCCTATCGCACAATACAAAACACACACTTAATATAAGCCTATAAAATAGTTACTTAAAAAAAATCTATTTCTTCTGCATAATGGGAACCTATCTACTCTACTTTGTTCTGAGAAATGCTCATGGCACAAGTGTGAAACCCAGTGGACACTCAGGGTAGTGCAAGAAGACGACATGCCATTTCACAATCTGAGATATTAAACACTGTGGCTATATATTTTTTTCTCTGTATGCACAGTGTAAAGCTTACTGTGCTTTTCCATTCATCTAGCAGCACAATTCTTGCTTTTATTTATCTACTTTCACGACAAAAAGGAAGTGAGTTGAACGTGTTTGCCATCACGTACAGTGCCGTACAGTTCGGCAAGAGCTTTATTATGGCACTGATAATCTATGTCTACTGACAACAGCAGAGCAAAGTCCTCTTTTAACAGGAGACAGGTGCACCTGGGTGACCTGTTTAATAACGGCATTGTTTTGCCTCGCTTTCATCCGCCATTGCTGCTCATTGTCCACAGTCACTTTCACAGATCATGCAGGTGTCCCATTGTGGTTGTGTTTTTAGTTCATAAGTCAGTATTGTTGTTTCTACTCCACAGAACGTAACAATTGATTTTCAAGCTCTTCCGTTTTCACTTTTACTTTTCCTTTAAACTCAGCCCGGAGCTCGTCAATTTCTTTTCCACTAGAAAGGAAAAGGCAAAACATATATAAAGTGAGAGGGAAAAGCACATTTACATGAACAGTTTTAATCAGGGAGTGTTAAACTGGGACATTAGTGGCTACTTTTGATCCTGTGTCTGTTTCAGTAATCACCTGAGGGGGATGAGAATGATTCCACATGTCAGGTTGAGCTGCTGGAGTATTGTGGGAAGGTTCGGTGTGGAAAACTAGAGAAAAACAGACAGTCACAACCAGAAATGCATGCACTGCATATCTGTGTATGTTCACATAACATCCAAACTGTGCAAACCTTTGGTGGTGGAATACAGGCACCAGGTGTGTTGCTGTATATTTGGTTGATGGCTTTCTGAAGGATCACAGCCTGCTGAGTGAGGCTCTTCAGGTATTCCGAGCTTTCCGTAGTGCTGTTATGGTTCTCACCAACCTACACATGTTCAGCAACAGTTAAAATCCAGAGCAGAATGCATGGACATAACACCAGAAAACACTTTATTCTAAAACACACCTGGCTCTTATATATTGAATAAGCTTCTTTCTCGTGGTGCAGAGCTGATCGAAACTCTCCTTTACTCTCATACACAGTGGCCAGCAGGTGATGACTGTGCAGAAGAAAGACATGGAAAGGCTATTTTTTTGCACAGAAAATTCAAATGTGAACAGGAAGATCACAGCAGTTGTCTTTCAAACTTTCTGTAACTGAATCTATGTTTTTTATGCAAGAAGCAGGAGCGTGAGGACAAAGTGTGTCACGTACCTGTTTGCGTGTTTCAGGGATGTGACACCGTGGTATTTTGAGGTTAAAGTTAAGGCATTCTGCAGGAACTTCAGGGACAGCTCATACTCCATCAGTCCATGAAGTACCAGACCTAGCATGCTCTAACACAGAGGAGCAAAACAGGGACACAAACGCACAAATGAGCTCTTACTCTTGAGTATTTCATGGATATGACCCACTTTGACCTTTTAACCAGTGCAATATCACATAGACTACCACTGTGTCACATAATATTGTGATTCTTATATAATGTGTTACATATTCTCAGACTTTTACTTTATATTTCACTCATTAAAATATCAAAAGGAGTCAGTTGAGGTGGTTCGGGTATCTGATTAGGATGCCTCCTGGGCAAGCATGTCCTACTGAAAGGAGGCCCTGAGGTAGACCTGGGGTTTCCATCTCTTGGCTGGCCTGGGAACACTGACACACCAACAGGTTTTCTGCTTTTCGGAGTTCTTATTTTCCTCAACTGTTTTGAATGTCCAAATAAAAAAAGCTTGATGGTAAGAGGGTTTTTTTTTTTTACATTAGAAAAGCAGCTCAACCGCAGCTGTCTCTCTGATGTACTCATATATAATATACGTCCAATGAAACCTGAGCATCCTTATCTCTGCCACCTCCAGCTCCACCTCGTCTTTTTGCTGTCTCTATACCGTACATCATAGCAGGTCTCACTACCATTTTGTAAACCTTCCCCTTCAGTCTGTATTGGCCCCACCTTTGAAAAGTTGACCTCAGGTATTTAAACTTATCTACCTTCACTGTCTTAACCTTTCTTTTTGCCTCCCCTCATTCACACACATGTATTCTGTCTTGCTTCTATTAACTTTCATCATTCGTCTCTTCAGTAAATACCTCCACCTCTCCAGGCTTTCCTCCACCTGCTTTCTAATCTCACTACAGATCATCTACAATATCATCTGCGAGCATTATAGTCCATTGAGACTCCCGCCTGATGTCATCTGTCAGTCTGTCCATCACTACTGTCAACAAGAAGGAGCTCAGAGCCGATCCCCGACGTAGCCTCCACTTTGAACCCATGTGTCACTTCTACTGTACACCTCACCACTGTCTTGATTTCCCATCCCTCGCATACTTCTCTGTGACTTTTGACTTCCTCATGCAGTACCACACTTCCTCTCTTGTCACCCTATAATATGCTTTCTCTAGAGCCACAGACACAGTCAAGCTAATTCTGGCCTTCTCTATACTTCTCCATCAACACTCACAAAACAAACGTCACATCTGTAGTGTTCTTTCTTGGTCATCACCTCTCTTCTTAACCTAACCACAGGTGGGACACAAGCCTGTGTGCTCCTAGTAGCGGTCACAAGCCCGGATACATGGGGAGAGCGGTATCAGGAAAGATACCCACCATAAAATCTTTGCCAAACCAAACACGCTAATATACTTTTTTTTAAAAGATTATTTTTTTTGGGCCTTTTTGCTTTTAAAGTATGTGGTCACCTGCTCAATAAATAAATAAATCAGGTGGGATCTCACTTACATCCAGTAATGCTACTTGTGGATGATCATCTCCACCAACAAGCAGGGTGAGGTACCGAGCACGATACAGCAGCTGTAGAGAGGTCAAGTGGTGGCCTCCAGCAAAGCAGTAGAGGGTCAAAAAGGTCTGAAGCATAAAATGATAATATATCAAAGACATATTTTAATAAATACAGTTAAGCGTTTGGCTAGTTTTTGTTTTAATTTCTACATGAAAAAAATAATCCCTAGATCCAGTCGGTAACAGCTGCAGAACTGTGAGGCCAATATGAGCAAACTTGGGTTCTATAGATGGATTTTAAAAAACATGATAAGTGTCTTTATCCACATCACAGGGTCAAGACTTGAAAAAAAAATGATGCTGATGTTAATGAAACTATCCTTTTTTTTTTCTTCTTTAACTGCAGATCTGTAAATAGGGATTGTGCCACTGAAAAATATCACTATATATATATTTTAATAAGATGTGTGGACTGGAGATCGTTAGGGTGGAAGACAACACAAATAACATAACAAGACTGTCTGTAAATTAATGAAAAAGTGACGAAACTCACATAATCTTGTATGGTCTGTGGATGGTCTATACCATGCAGTCTCTCAGAACTCATTACGGCCTTTTCTTGGTGGCTGAGGGCCTGCAATGCATGGACACGTTACAGGAAACATTGCTGTACATAACTATGGTCTGCTTGATTCAGAAAGTTAAGTACTGGTTCATTGTATAAATTAACATAATGAATATTTACATCTGCGTTTTCTCCCAAGATGTAGCTGAGCCGTCCGAGGAGGCGCAGGCACATGCACACGTCCTCATGCAGGACCCCACACACACTGCTGAATAGAGTCAGGGCCTGACTAATCAAGTCGTAGCATTCCTTGAGGAGCCCTAAAATCAAACACAAAATACTATTAATGCACAGCAAATAAACAGAAATGAATATCTGCTCCTCATATGAGGACTGGCCTTCGAGCAGATCCATTATCAGGATCTGTATTGACAATGTGCATCATAGATCGTGTTAAATACAAGGAACTGAGTGGCACAATACAGCACATATAGCATAAATGCGGTCATGTTTAATATGTGCACATGCTTGGTATAAACGCACATATTTAAGTGTGTCATAAAATCATCCACACATGTCTACATGTAGACTGATGAGATGACTGTACAGGTTATTGATTGCTTACTCTTCTTATATAAGCTGGAAAGCCTTCTTGAGATGATTTCAATATAGGTGATGAGGTCCAGCATCCACCTACCTTGCTCTGTGGCCTTCACTATAAAGCCAGATGGGCTCAGCAAGCCATGTAGAGCTTAAAGTTGGCGTATGAAAGTGGCTGTCTCTTTACCTGGCTATATCACCATGGTAACTTATGGTGAGTGCAACATTAAAAGACATTTGCTTGGTTTTTGTGACTGACTGGCTGCTGAAGCTCCATATTAGATTAAGAATGTATTTTATTACAGAATGAGAAGTGTGGATCTTGTATCACTGGCATTAAAATAGAGTCAGTGTCGCCACTATGAACAGGAACAAAGAACTATACTCTTTCAATTTGCATGTGAGAACTTCCTCACACACAGAGCACATTAGGAAGTTACTTTTAAAACAGTGATTTTTCTTTCTTGCAATGCAAATGCAAACAAATAACAAATAGCGCGTTAAAACCTCCTGTTGATTGTGTAAGCATACTGTTAACGCTTCTTCCCACGCCACACATTTGCCCCTATCAGATGTGTGATATTTTTAGTTAGTGACATTTAGAGTTTGTGTTGATGTTTGGAGGGAAGCAGCTCCTGCTGCTGCAGGATGTTAAAATGTAGGGATCTCAAACTCCTTTTACATTGAGGGCCACATTTAATTTTACTGTAAGAAAAAGAAGAAGAACACATACACTGTATATTATGCTGTTTACGTCTATATTTGTGCTTATGTCTCACCCTGCTGCACTGCCAGCTGGGCTTGCTGAACAAGCTGCGTGGCATCCGATGACGTAGGCTTGAGATGCCGGACCACGGGAAACATGTTGACGATGTCCTCCTCACCAAATGCCGGCCTGTGTCGAGACTCAAACACATATTCCCTCAGCTGCACCTGAACACAGAGAAAGGGAATGGAGGAGGAAAGCAGATGCACTTTAAAAGTTGGATTTAATAACTTTGTGGTTTTTGGTCTGATTTTCTGCTCTAAGCACAGTAAATTGTGAACTTCAGCCATCAAAAACTCTGAAGCTTGATGTCAATATTCTATTTCTTGTGTAAAACCACAAGAAATAGAATTATGGATTTAAGAGAAAAACTAAAGTAAAAAAACATTCACTTTTCACCCATGAATGTCATGATTAAAACTATTTAACAAATGTTAAATAAATGTAATAAGTGCAAAAACAGCTCTATATGCCTCTTAAGTCGCTTAACTTTAGATCCTAGACTGCCACACTGTTCATTAATACATTCACTGGCCACTTCATTAGGTATGCCTGTTCAGCTGCTCGTTAAGACAAATATCTAATCAGCCAGTCACATGGCAGCAACCTGTGACATGGGCAAGATCATCATAATGGGGGCAAAATGTTATTTTAGTGACCTTTAACATGACATAGTTAATTTCAGAAAGTGCTGATCTGCTGGGATTTTCCTACCAACTCTAGAGTTTACAGATCTTGGTCCGAGAAAGAGAAAATATCCAGTAAGCGGCAGTTCAGTAGGTGAAAATGCTTTGCTGATGACAGAGGTCGGAGGAGAATATCAAGACTGCTTCAGGCTAATAGGAACAGGAAAGAACAGGATATGGATGCTATAATTCAAACATGTTGCCTGATTTCATGAATCTCGTTTTCCGTTGCAACATTTGGATGGTAGGGTCAGAATTTAAAGTAAACGACATGAAAGCATGGCTCCATCTAGCCTTTTAACACCAGGCTGATGGTGGTGAAATGCTGTTGGGGATATTTTTCTGGGCTCATTACTACCGACTAAGTATCATTTAAATACCACAGGTTACCTGAGTACTGTTGCTGACCATGTCCACAGTGCACCCAAAATTAAAATCTCTGAGCAGTGTTTTCAACACCTTGTTGAATCTATGCCACAAAAAATTAAGGTAACGCTGAAAGCTGAGGATTATTTGAATTGAAATCTTTGGTAGTATGTTATCTCTTTTTTTCTAAGGCTGATCATCTTGTTGATCAGCCTTGTTGGCTGAGAATCATCTGTCGACTTATTGCTATTAATACAATCTAAATGTATTTGTCATTTAATTGTTATTGAAATTTAAATGTTTTGGATATTAAAAAATGTATTCTCTAATTTAAAAAAAAAATTCTTGGATAAATGTAGGATAACATTGAATCCAGATCTTATCTTTTTTGACCTTGAAAGAACAGAAGTGTGGCAAAAAAATAAACTAGATTACCTCACGTCAGCTTCTGCAAAGGGGTAGAAATGTTGACTCATGGTCAGTGATCAACATTTTTATGTATTTTTTCTCCATATTTTTGTCCCGTCTGTTATGTCTTGACCAAATAAAGCAGTGTGTTGAGTATTCTATGATACAGATGTTGTGATTTCACGTAGCATTGGCAGTATGGAGACTTATGGGATGGAGACTTAATTTAAGTTCATAGGTTGCTGTATTATGAAGAGATGTCTGACCTGGATGCCTGTCTTGATGGCAATCTCTCTCAGCAGGGAGATCCTCTGAAGGTTGTGCTTTTCTATTACTTCATCTATACTTTCACTGAACACAGAGAGGATGACAGTGTGAAAGTCTTGCTGCACATATCCAGGAACACATAGGCACACACACACACACACACACACACACACACACACACACACACACACACACACACACACACACACACACACACGCACGCACGCACGCAAACACCTGTCAAATGTGTAGTGATAATAATCTCGAGCCTCAGCCCTGATCCTGCCCCACAGCTCGCCGGACGTCAGCCTAGCCCACACGCTGTCACTCAACAATGTGACTCGACTCCCGTGACTCCGGCGTCGGCGGCTCCTGCGACGGGAGAGCAGCTCGTCTGAGAAGGAGTCGGGGAAGCAGGAGGAGGAGGTCAGGAGGCAGTTTAGGAAGTGACTGACAGCTGCAGAGAAAGCTGCAGGTTCCACATCCTGGGAGAAAATAAGGTAATTGCTGATAAATCAAAAACAATGATAGGTTGCGTAGTGATTAGTACATGTGTTTTCTTAATCTGAGCACCTGCAGGTAGGTCCTGAAGATGTGTTTGGCACTTCTGAGGATGATTTCACTGACGCAAATTCTCTGTAAGGGAAGAGGAGAGAAGACTTCGAGAAAAAGTTCATGAGATCAAACTGCAGGACTAGCTCAGTCTTCACAATCTACGTGTGAAGGCTAATATTGAGAAGCCAGCTCTTGCTGCTTCACACTATATGAACAAACATTTAAAGGCTTGATGAAGGTTTAAACTTTTGATTTCAGAGATGTTTCTTGATTTCTTGATATGACAACCGCTTTTCTATTTTCTTGCAAAATAAACAAAGCTTATAATAATAACAACAATAATGATTAGGAACAGGTTTCTTATACAATGCGGTATATTCAGTGGAAAAAAATGCACGCTGCACCAGCCTAACAGACCCGCCTTATTCATATATGCTGAATAATAGCATTTATGTGGTATGGTTATTAATAGCTGTATTATGTGCCTGTATATGGCCGAGTCGTCTTCTCTCCTCCACCCTGCCGAGCTCCCTCAGTATGGTGCCCAGATATCGCACGTTCACACCCCGCTGATGAAGCGCTGAGGTCAGACTTCCGCCATCCATTGGCACTGCTGTGTGGTCAAGACAGTCCATCAACTATAACAGAAATGACACACACACATCATCTTACACTTTATGCGATACACTTAAACATTATCACTCCACACACAACTGACCATTGCTGGGATCTGATGCGACAGGAGAAAAGCAGCTGCCTCCCACAGCAGGCACCTTTGCCTCTGAACCTCCTCTAAACACTCAGCAGGGAATCGAGCACCTGCAGGAAAGACACACAGTTCATCTTTAATCTGACAACATATACATACATATATATATATATATATATATATATATATATATATATATATATTACTCTGAGTATTTGTATGTGAGCACGAGGGTGTTCAGTACCTGGAGAGCAAACATCAGGATTGAAGCGGATGTCAAAGCAGGAGTCACTCACTGAGCCGACGGCTCTACAAGCTTTCAGGATCGCATTTCTTTTACTTATTTCTACAAAAATCAAATATGAAAGTATTGTTAGCCAACATGAAGATAATCCGCTTTCTTTGCCCTCACACATCTGTTAACATTTGATATTTGCATTTTCATTTTGTGGCTCTATCATCTGTGATTCAGGCCTATGATAAAAATTCTTTAGTGTGTGCAGATTATTGCATGTGTTCCAGCTTCTTCTGACCTTCTGTAGATTTCTCCATCAACAGTTTAAAATCAAACATCACATCTGCAATGATCTTTCTCAGCATGACACCTCTGTACATATGTCATATTCACTTTATTCACTGTATAAGGTCTTATTCACCCATGTCAGCACTGGCTGCAGGTCTCTCCCTAGTATCTGAATCACAGATGGGCTTCTCACTCCACTCTGTGGCTTCATCCTGTTCAGTCAGCTGGCTCAGCTCATGCGACACCATCTTCATGAAAAGCTCATACCTACATCATAAAATAAAAGATAAGAAGATGAGAAAGCTCATTTTCTAACATTGGCTCATCCTGCTGGTCTAGTAGTTCAGTTCTGAAAGTCTCCCTCACCTGTGCTGAATGAAGGCCTCAATCAGCTCAGGTCTCAGGCTGGCCAGACTGTGACAATGGAGACATGGGTAACCAAAGCTCTGGCACTCCTTCGGCACCTCCTCCCTCCTCTCCTCTGTCTCTGAGAACTGGAAGTTAAGATCTGGGGGGAAGGTTCGCAGGAGGTCCAAGATGTAAGGTCGTCCATCATTACCCAGGATGCCTATGGTCTCGATGCCAGAGCAAAGCTCCACCGGTCTGTTGTTGTGGTCTAAAACCTGGTGACGCTGGATTCTCAGCTGCTTACTGGTTTTATCCAGCAGCTCCAGAAACCTGCCATAAAACACACTCCTGCTCAGCTGCAGTAATAGTGACAAAATAAAAGGGCACGTCCGGCTTTTCGATCAAGAGCTACAATATAAGATTTCACTGAGTATGTAGGAATGTTACCTCGGATGAGTAAACACTGTCTTGCCGTTGTCATTGGAGCCGTACACTATACTCTCCTCCTGATTTTTCTCAAGTATCCCAGGAATGATCGTCTGTGCAATAACTCGGACACCACGATAATCCACCACAACTGTGCCGATTGTGTGTAGCCCCTCTATGTCCACTGATGCATATGCCTGCAGCCGTGCAGATTATTTTTTGACCAGTTTGACCATTAATATCCTTATAACTACACCCTTAAAGATATCTGAAATGATAATTTCCTCCCAAACACCTCCCCAGTCATACCATCAGGATCTCTCACCTGAGCTCCTCTTAGGTCACAGATGGCAGCAGCGTGAGCAGCAGTGTTTCCCCCTAGTGGTCGGTAGTGCTCAGACACATCAAACCCCTGGCTGAAGAAGAGGTTGTTCCACATGAACATTTGCAAATGAGGCGACTCCCCTGGGTTTATCGGCATGATGTTGCCGTCAATGACAGCCGTAGCACCTCGTGTCGCAGCGGCCACAAAGTCACTGTTGGTCTGCGAGGAGGGATTCAAATACTGGTTAATGAGTTTATGTTTCAATAAAACAATTAGGTCCCAGAGGAGGAAGAAGAATAGAGGAAACATAAGAGGACTGTTATAAGAGGTCATGGCTTCTGGGCTTTAAATTGATTATCACAGGTTTGCATCATTAGTAATGAAGGACAGACTTGGAAAGATGATGTTGGGAATCCGCACCTTGAAAATGCTCCTCTCTCTGTGCAGTCGTTCCTGCAGGGAGCTCCCGGGGAGCTCCCTGCATCCCTGAAGCTCCTCGTTCCAGTCCCGACTCTGAGATCATGACACACAACCTAAATATCAGCATCATCATCGCCATCAGTTGAAATGTAAAATCAAACCTATATTTTTACATGTCCTGCATTTCCACATTTAGGTTGCCTCCTCGATCTTGCGTCCACTACCGTATGCTCATCCTGGCCCATGTAGCTGGCGTGCGTCTCCTCCGCTCTCACGCAGTCAAGAGTGTGGTCCTCGTGTGGCGCAGTCCAGGTGAACACCTGGAATGGTGCTGCAATGCGCTCATAAGGGTGCTGCTGAACTCTGGCTCACAGCAGAGGATGGAAAATATTTTTACTGTCAAGCTTCATGCTAAAACAAGTTCTAAATCGATTCCAAACAGTTGGCTCACCTCTTCTTCTGCAGGGCGGTGAAGTTTTTCCTGAAAGCAGGGCTGACTTGACTCAGCAGCTCCACTAGAGAATGGCAAAGGGTTTTAGGAACTGCAGGTTTGGGGTTAAAGTTGAAGGCAGTTGACCTGAAGAAGTCAGAGAAGAGCACACGCCAAGTCAAGGCAAGTTTATACCCTTGAGTAACTATAGTACTCAAGGGGAAATACCAATGTTTAATTATAATTATAACTATTAAACCTACTGGAAACATCTGAACAAAATATCTTGCCAGGATGGATAAAACCTTTTTATAGCATGTAAAACTCACTGATTGAGGAAGAAACCCCGTGTAGAGGATGTAATATTGAGTTCTCTATCCTCCATAGTCAGGACATTCAGGTATATTAAGTCACCGTGCATCTTCCTGTTTCCTGGAGGTGGGTTCCAACTGCTGAGGGTCAAGACCCGCAGGCACTGCAAAGGCTGTCATTTCACTGTTGTTTAACCACGACTAAATGCACATTTACCCAGCCTTAACTGCATGTAGAAAAACTGACAGCTCACCTTCCAGTCCTCTCTGACTGGTTGAAGTGGACACAGCGGTCGCTCCTTAGAGCCGGGGAGGACGTATTCTGGAGGGCTGCAGTCAACAGACTGCCTTTCAGAAGCTCGCCTCTTCCCCACGCTCTGACCATCTGCAGGGTTGAACGTAAAGGTGAAAGGGTTGAGCGCTTTCTTATAGGGAAGCTGATCCTAATGTATGACAGAGGGGCGTTACCATTGTTTCCTGTGGTGTAGAAGGTGAGGTAAGACAGTGAGCTGCCGTTCACGCCGTTGTACGCATCGGTGGGGTCGAGGCTCCTCAGAAGATCACGTACATGTCTGAGATGAAGACGAGCATCACGCACCGAGTAAGATTCTGCAACAGGAGCAACAACGCTCACAAAGGATTCAAATCTATCTTGCACGAGTGCGGGATTAAATGGAAGAATTTTCCATATGAAGATGCTCATGAAATAAGATTATCAAGTGGAAATGCAGAAATAGTAATGCTAAATAATTTAACATCAGTATAAGAAGGTATGGATGTTTTGTACTCATGTTTTTCTTTCACTCTAATACTATTTTGAGAAATGACTCAAATGGTGAATCATCACATGAAGACAAAACTAATGCAGTAAGAACAGGAAGAGGCAGTTACCCTCCACCACCTTGATCACCGCTCCGTCACGGATGCCCGGGACAGAGTGCAGCTCATTAAGGCTGTCGAGCGTGACACCACCCAGCTGGAGGGAGAAGCACGTGCGATGGCAGGTGATCTCATGATCCATAAGCACCTGGTGGAGCTCTACAACCAACATCTGGCCGGTCACCTGATGGTGGAGGAGAAACATGAGAGCTGAAGTGAAATGAAGACACAGTGAAGTGAATCTTTGAGAAAACAGGGACTAACAACAGAACCTGTAGCTCAAAACTTTCTGTTCCCGGAGGCTGGATTCTGACAGTAAAACTTGTCTCTTGGAGATCAACTATGTCTTGGATACTGAGTTTTTTCCTTTTATCATCATCAGACTGCTCTGGGAGATCATCTTCAGAGGGTGCTGTAGCTGGATTTGGATGTGCTGTTAAACAGAAGAGAAAAGACAAAAATAGACCATTGAGATGAAACTGGCTGAAAAACAAACAAACACTTTAATGTGAGTTAATCAGGTGGAAAATACAAATTCAAAATGAAAATAAAAACAAGGAAAGTTGATCATACAGGAAGCACCCCGAGAGCATCCTGCTCACTCTCTGGGCAGTATTTACTAAGTGCAGAGGATTGCATACATACTTTAAGAAGTTTGTAGTGGAGTAAAAATCAGATAAGGGTAGCATGGCAGATGTTTACTCTGATTACCCAACATTATGTTGGAGCGGGTAATGGATAATAGATGCTGATTTGCGAATAACTGGACATGAACAACTTGAGCTTATTATATAATTTTATATTACAGTGTATTTCGGCTTTTCCACATTCCAACAAACACTACACTTATGAGAATCAATGTTTTTAAATTATAAAGCTTTTTGTCAATTTTTGGAGATTATATCTCAGAATTTCAGGAGCAGGACCACGCCTCCAAACACGCTCCTGCTGGTTGTCATCTATATAGGTTCCCCCAGTTCTGCAAGCTGTTCATTCTCGTTTATGTGCCCCACCCTCCCTCCCTCCTTGTTCTCAATTCTTTAACTTATTCACTCCTATTAGTACATGGGGATCCGCCAAACCCAGTCCCCTTCGAGGCCTTCCCCAAACCGCAGCTCAATTCATGTCCAAGTATTCACCTTTACCTACTAAAACGCTGTCAAACCTAAAATGAGGCCCAGCTAGTGAATTGACCTTGAAGTCCTTGAAGAGCAGGATCTACACCCCTATGAAATTTGACCAGAAATCTTTCAAAACTTTTTAAGTTATTGTTTTTACAGACAGAAACAATGACACGACCAAAAATACCAAAAATATGCCCTCCTTGTCCGAGGAAGTGAAAAAGATCTAAAAAATGAAAAGGAAGGTGAATGAAGATATGGTGTTATCATCCAGAGTTTTTCACTGTGATAGATTTCAGACTAAATAAATGAGTTCTTAAACACAGTCTTAGCTTAACCAGCTGTAATACTGACTACAAAAAAAAAATCCACTCACTTTGGACATGTGTTGCTCCCAGAAACAGTCTGTCAACTAAAAAAAGGGTCATTCGATCAATCTTAGTCTCTCCTTCTTCTTCTCCTTCTGCCTGTCGCTCATCAGTCTTGATGGCTTCCTCTAACTTCTTTGGCAGATGTGACTTGTCCTGACTTTGAATATGACCTGCTGTCTGAACCACAGAATTGTTTGTTTTTATGTGGATATTATTATGTTGCTTTTCATTTGCAGTCTGCTCTAACTCTTCCATCTGTCCATTGTCCTGATTGCTCTGTTGTTTCAGGTTCACACAACCCTCAGTGGGGTTAAAGTTTTCCACATTTTCTGTGTCATTATTGCTGCATTTTGTCATCTTCTCTGACTCCACTGCAGCAATGTTTTCATTTGTGCCGCTGACCTTGTGGTCAGCCTGCATCACTGAGGTGTGTTTGGATTCAGTCTTTTGCTCGTCTGGCTTTTTGTTGCACTGTAAGGTTGTCGACTCTCTCAGGGCAGAATCTGTATGTTCCTCTTCAATTGGGTCAGTGTTTCTTTCTTTCTGCAAAGTTAGCTTTGTTAAGGTGGCCGTCACTTCGAGTTTGTCTTTGGCTGTCTGCCTTCCTACCTTTCCTGGCAGCTTCAAGTCAGCAGAAACTTCAACGTCACACCAAATGTCACTGCTTTTCTTCTCCGATGTTTGTGCCTCCAAAAGCAGCTGTTCCACACCTTCATGTTGATCCCAATCATGCATCTCTTTTCCAGTCTCACTATTAATGATCATACGTCCTCCCCTCACCACCCTCTTATTACCGAACTCGAGTGTTTCTGTTTGTGTTTGAACTTCTGTTTGCGACTCAGTCTGAGTCTGCACCCCCATACCAATCTGGGTCTCTATTTCAGTCTGAGTCTCAACCTCAGAGTACCCTCTGCCTCGCATCTCATTACTCCTTCCTTGTTCTTCGCTTCTTTGCTCGCCCATCCCCTCGCCTCCTCCTTCATCCTCCTCAGACACGAGCAGACACACCATTGGCTCCACCAGAGTCACATCTCCTCCCAGGCTACTGCTTAGGATGATGTCAGGAAACAGAAAGTTCTCCGGTTCGAGGGCCAGGTTTGTTATACTGTTTGTTGAGACGGTTAACACGTCGTCCTCCGAGTTGTCCAGCAAACTCAGTGACTCACATTCACTCTCTTCGCTGGACAGCAGAGGAGATCTTTCTGCCTCACCCAGGCCTGGTGTATCCTGACACTTAAAGTAGTTTGAGAGGGTCTGGCAGCACTGGAAGATGTTTCCCATGGTGCCTTTATGCGCTAAAAAGAAGTAAAAACTGTGAAGGTGACCTAGAGAGGACCAAAAAAAAAAAAACTATGTTAGTGTCAAACCCCAGTAGAGTCCACTTATACTTTCATACTTGAGCCAGTGTTGTTCAGTTACAACAATAAAAAGGAAACAAATAAGTCAAACTAGGAAATACCAAGCAACAAGACCCTACAGTTTTGACAAAGTAGGAACTTTATTTAGAGATAATGAATGGTCCTAATTATTCCTCATTTCACCAGAAAACAACGCAATCATACACAAACATTAGACATTGTTTTCTTTTCTAGATAAACCTGACATTATTGGTGCTATGTTTTCTATCTTTACATTGGTGGAATGAATTATTTAATCTCTGGCGGATCTCAGCCCATTTTATGTATAAAGCACATCTGTCCACAAAACCAGTTTCTCACCAGTTCCTCAACATAGAGCCCCATGCAAGAGCTTACCTCATGGGGTTGGGATGGTCATAAGAAAGGTGGCAGATTAGCCCACAACTTCATGGGAGGAGCATGTTAATGATCTGAAGGCAGCCACCAAGAAAACTGGTGGTAACACTACACTGCAATTGATTGAAACATTGCAGCACCTGCAAGGTCCCTCTGTTGAAGAATACCCATCTTTAGTTTGCCCACTCCTCTTTATCATTTACAGAAAACATGTAAATGAAGTGCTGTGACCAAATGAAACTAAACTTGAGCCACCATGTTTGAAGGATAAGAAATGCTGAGTATCACCCAAAGATCACCAAACCCACAGTCAAGCATAGAGGTGGAAACATCATGCTTTAGGGCTGTTTTCAGCTAAGGGTACAGGAAGACTCCACCACATTGAGGCACTATCGGACAGGGTCATATACTGTAAAATCTTGGATGAGAACTAGGGCTGGGTGATATGGCCTAAAATTCATATCGCGATATAATTTGAAGCATGTGCGGTAACGATATATATCGCGATATATTCTTTTCTTCTGTATAACGTGTTTTCCACACTATAAGGCACACTTAAAATACCTTAATTTTCTCAGAAATCGAGAGTGTGCCTTATGTATGCATTCTGGTTGTGTTTACTGACCTCGAACCGATTTTGGCTGCAGAAATCTGTTAAAAAATGTTTTAGTACAACTTTGGTAAGCCGCACTGCTTGATGGATTGTCAGAGCATTACGACTGCCGTAGTGAGGAGCTTCGCGGAGTAATCTGGGTCCAAAACTCCATTATGGGCTCAAAATGTGGTCATAAATATTTTGTACTTGTAAATCAGTTTCGTATGTGTAAAAAGAATTTGTGCGTGCGTAAAAAAGATTTGTCTATGGACTTAGCCAAAAAAAAAAAAACCCTGCAAGTTACAAGTACGAATTTTGACCCGATTTTTCTTCCTTTCATCTGATTGGTCAATGTCATGTCAATCACAAATGTAACAATCCAGTCAGAGAACAGTGGGTTTGGCTGTCAGAGGGGCGCTTTTTTGAACTGCAGGTCTTTTTTACACATACAAATCTTTTTTACGCACACACAAATTTTTTTTACACATACAAATCTTTTTTATGCACACACAAATTATTTTTACACATACAAATCTTTTTTACACACACACACAAATATTTTTAGACATACAAAACCGATTTCCAAGTACAAAATATTTATGACCACATTTTGAGCCCATCAGGTCCTAAAGTCAAACGAACACTGAGAGTTAAAAATGGTCTAAATTCTTTAATCTTTAATAAAATCATCAGCGTTGCTGCTTTACCAGGTGTAACAATTAAGTTTAACATCCAGGCATCCATGAAAACAGAAGTTATTAAATTTAACAGAGTTAGAAGTTAACAGGAAGTTAGCTTGCTAGTTTCCACCTACCACTTCCAAAATAATGAAGACAGAAAACTAAACAGCAGTGGAGTTTGCAGGGTTACTGAAGTTGGACTACCTGGTATATAATGTTGTGCTACGTGATTGCTAACAACACAGCTATGTTAGCAAAACATTAGCACAGTGAAGCTGGAGGATGAACGCCAACTTTTTTCCACTCGATAAAAGTTAACGTGAGGGATTCTGGTGGTTAGGGACTAATGCAATCGCATAGCAGGATGCTATACACGGGCCAAACTTCAGTCAGGAGAACAACTGAGATCATTCATCCACAACACAAGGTTAGTTATTAATATACTGCAACATAGAGCAGCTGCGAGAGAATTCAACATTAATAAATCAATGTTACGGAAGTGGAGGAAGCACAGTTTTTGGCTTTCCCCATATTTCAAAAGTGCTTCATCTCTTTGCTATGACTCTCGGCATAATTTGCAGATAATGGTTGTAGCCACTGCCATGCTTTTGACCAAACCAGGCGCAGCTTGATGACATCATCAACATGTGCTATCGCGATAGAGCGGTATAGTCAAATCTCTATTGTTGGCCAAATCGTTTCTATCGTATATCGTTTATATCGCCAACCCCTAATGAGAACCTCCTTCTTTCAGCCAGAGCCCTGAAGGTGTCTCATAGGATGGCTCTTTCACCATGACAGCTACCCAAAACATGCCACCATGGCAACAAAGGAGGGGCTAAAGAAGAAACACTTCAAGGTAATGGAGTAGCATTGCTGATCTCCAGACTTCTAGACCTCACCCTGTAAAAAATCTGAGGGGGGCAGCCTGAAAATTTTCACAGTTTCTGTAAAGAGGAGTGGGTCAAATTCCCTTCTAGGATGTGTGCAAACCTAGTGACCATCTACAAGAAACGTCTTTTGCCTGTGCTTGCTAACAAGCAAAAGTACAAAGTCATGTTTTGCTTGGGAATGAAAAACCTATTTCGATCAATGACATTTAAAACAATTTATAACTTTTTTATAATGTCCTTCTTCTGGATTTTTGGTTGATATTCTGTCTCTCTCTATTAGATTGAAACTACCATAAAACGAGAGTCTGATGATTTCATTACAAGGGAGCAAACTTACAAATTTAGGATTGGATCAGATAACTGTTTCCCCCCACAATACAAATTCCTGACTGCACATTTGATAACGCTGTCTTATGCTACCCAAAGCAAACACACAAAAAAACCCAAACTAATTATATTTTAGTATCACGTTTTAACTTCTCAGCTTGCAGCTGTGATGTACAGTCGTACTTCTGGCTGAGGTTAGTAGACATCAGAAGCACGCACTTTCAGTCTGGTGTGAGCGTCTAAGCCGTAACTGAGTTCTAGTTTTGACACTGCCACAAGCGTGCGTGTGTGTGTCATGTGTAAATGCAAGCAGCTTAGAGCCTTAGACGACAGCTGATGACAGGACAATCATGAAGTATTCCTGCAGAGGTGTCACCTTACAGTGGAAGGGCCTGGAAAACCTCAGAGACAAATTCTGATCAGGCGAACTCAGCAGTGATGTTGGATGTGTAAAAATCCTGGAATGAGGAAGAAAACAGATGAGAAGGAGAAAAATATCCTCTAAAAAGCTTCAAAAGAGCCAAAGTAAAACAGCAGAAGATCTGAAATGGACAGAGTTATGATTTTATATGTAACATGTAGCACACATTATTTTGACCTCATGAGAACACAAGCACAGCAGAAAATGAGCGCACATGTCTCAAAACAGAGAAAATCACATCAGTTCATTACAGATTAATGTAGCAAATCTACAACCCTACCATCCAGTGTAGAAAGACTGAGTCTGTCAGTCTGTTTAATCTTCTCCAGATTCTCCTGCTCCTCATGGAATCAGAAACGTAAGTTTCCTCAGGCTTTCCTCCAGAGCAGGAGGCTCCCCAGTCCTTACAGCGAAACCACATTACACAAACTATGTGTGTGTCTGCCCTTCAAGGGGAGGAGAGGAGCTGTGGCAGGCCCTCTGCTCAAACACACAGTACCCGTCCAAGTCCAGAAGAGGGCAACCTTTCTGCCGCTCATGATGCAACTTCCTGTATTCAGATCGGCCCATGCTTTCTCTATCAATCTTGAACGTGTGAGCACGTGCAATGTATATAAATAGCATCAGCAGGAGAAGGAGGAGGAAGAGGAGGAGGACTGGGACGAGGGCTGGCGCCTTTTCACATTGTGTGAGATGTAAACATGACACAGCAAACACCTCCTCAGACACTCAGTGCTGGAAATGAGGCTCCAGTAGGTGCGCTGAAAACTCAGGCATCAGTCTGAAAGCAGCTCTCTGGTTGCCATGGAAGCGCTGCAGCGGTACATTTGCATTCTGAGCACAGTCACCAAGACAACTGTGGGAACGTTCTAGAATGGGACGTTTGCTAGGAGACAAGTGTCGACTGACAAACTGACAGAACCATGTTTGGGTTTTAATGAGTGATTTTTGTAAACCTAATTTCTCGCTATAGCTTATTTATATTTTGTTTTCTTTTTAATACATTATATATATATGTATATACATATATGTGTGTATATTTGTGCGTATATTACTCATGTCAAAATTTAATTTTATTTAAACTGCCAGCTTCACTAGAAAGTAATGGTTCATGGTTCAGCAGTCTTGGTCTCTTATGTGTCCTTCACCTTGTTTTACCAGGTTAAAATGTGCATATATGAAGGTGTAGAGTCCCAGTTTTCCAGAATCAGATGAAGGACTAATTTCTGAAAACTGGACTATGAGTCTTCACAGTTTTCCTCCTCAGACTTGTCTGGACCCTGAATGCTCTCTCTGCTTTAATTTTTCAAGCCCAGAAAAGCCAACTATGTAGGTGTTTGTGTGTATGATAAAGCACATTTGTAAAAAAAATGCTACTAGCTACAATACCATTTCCTATGTTTTTCTTACCTAATAAGGTAGCTAATACGATAATGCCTTTACAGCGGACATGCGGAAGCGACTCTTCATGTGTAAGATTATATCCCTATGACACCTATAGCAGGGCTCAAAGACTTATCCTTATAATAATCCCTCTGAAGACTGGGCTATACTGCCACCCAGTGCTGTAATTTGAAATAAAAGCTTACTTCAGTTTAAATTCCACTATTTATAATTTAACTTATAATCAAATTATAAAGAACACAATTACAGCAGTGCAGCAGGAGAAGTTAACTGTTGACTAATAAAAACGTAAAATACCCTTATACCTGCTAAATTATAGTGTATTAACTATTAACTGTTTGAATATTTCTCCCATCCATCCATTCGCTTCCGTTTATCCTTTTCAGGGTTGTGGAGGGCGCTGGAGCCTATCCCAGCTGTCATAGAGCGAGAGGCGGGGTACACCCTGGACAGGTTGCAGGGCTAACACACAGAGACAGAAGGCCATTCGCACTCACACTCACTCCCGCATTCACGCCTATGGGCAATTTAGATTGACCAATTAACCTATCCCCACTGTGAGAGAAAGCTGGAGAGTACCCAGAGAGAACTCACGTAAACACGAGTAGAACATGCAAACTCCACACAGAGAGACTCCAGCTTGATGGTGGAATTGAACTCAGGACCTTCTTGCTGTGCGACAACAATGCTAACGACCGTGTTGCCCACATATGCCCCAAATATGAATATGAAATATGGGGGTGGAGTCGGGTTACTGTTTTATAATTTATTTTTACACCCGGGTTAGTTTTGCTTCCATTTTGGGCATCTGTGAGGATATGGAGTGAGTCATCTACTACTCAAAAGGTTGTTGGATCGATTCTTGACTCCTCCATGCCAAAGAATCCTTAGGGAAGATACTAGACCTACAAGTTGCTTCTGATGCATCTACTGGAATGTCACAAAGTACCTATGCATACATAATATGAATGCACCATACACTGTATGAATGTGTGTGTGATTGGGTGAATGAGACGTAGTACTAGGAAGTGTTTTGAATGTTCAACTGAGAAGAAGGGTGCTATTTGAACACCAACCCATTTGCCAATTTTTTGCTGTTTCTACATCCAATAACTTAATCACTTTCACTAGAGTGATTAATGCCAGGTCATCATTGGAATAGATTGAGCTATTCACCTCAATTTTAAGATCCTTGTGTTTTCTGTGTTTGCATTTGACCTTTCTATCTATTTTATCAGCATTTCTTTTGCCTACTTACAGTGGGGCAAAAAAGTATTTAGTCAGCCACCGATTGTGCAAGTTCCCACACTTAAAATGATGACAGAGGTCAGTAATTTGCACCAGAGGTACACTTCAACTGTGAGAGACAGAATGTGAAAAAAAAAATCCATGAATCCACATGGTAGGATTTGTAAAGAATTTATTCGTAAATCAGGGTGGAAAATAAGTATTTGGTCAATAACAAAAATACAACTCAATACTTTGTAACATAATCTTTGTTGGCAATAACAGAGGTCAAACGTTTACTATAGGTCTTTACCAGGTTTGCACACACAGTAGCTGGTATTTTGGCCCATTCCTCCATGCAGATCTTCTCGAGAGCAGTGATGTTTTGGGGCTGTCGCCGAGCAACACGGACTTTCAACTCCCGCCACAGATTTTCTATGGGGTTGAGGTCTGGAGACTGGCTAGGCCACTCCAGGACTTTCAAATGCTTCTTACGGAGCCACTCCTTTGTTGCCCGGGCGGTGTGTTTTGGATCATTGTCATGTTGGAAGACCCAGCCTCGTTTCATCTTCAAAGTTCTTACTGATGGAAGGAGGTTTTGGCTCAAAATCTCACGATACATGGCCCCATTCATTCTGTCCTTAACACGGATCAGTCGTCCTGTCCCCTTGGCAGAAAAACAGCCCCATAGCATGATGTTTCCACCCCCATGCTTCACAGTAGGTATGGTGTTCTTGGGATGCAACTCAGTATTCTTCTTCTTCCAAACACGACGAGTTGAGTTTATACCAAAAAGTTCTACTTTGGTTTCATCTGACCACATGACATTCTCCCAATCCTCTGCTGTATCATCCATGTGCTCTCTGGCAAACTTCAGACGGGCCTGGACATGCACTGGCTTCAGCAGCGGAACACGTCTGGCACTGCGGGATTTGATTCCCTGCCGTTGTAGTGTGTTACTGATGGTGACCTTTGTTACTTTGGTCCCAGCTCTCTGCAGGTCATTCACCAGGTCCCCCCGTGTGGTTCTGGGATCTTTGCTCACCGTTCTCATGATCATTTTGACCCCACGGGATGAGATCTTGCGTGGAGCCCCAGATCGAGGGAGATTATCAGTGGTCTTGTATGTCTTCCATTTTCTGATGATCGCTCCCACAGTTGATTTTTTCACACCAAGCTGCTTGCCTATTGTAGATTCACTCTTCCCAGTCTGGTGCAGGTCTACAATACTTTTCCTGGTGTCCTTCGAAAGCTCTTTGGTCTTGGCCATGGCGGAGTTTGGAGTCTGACTGTTTGCGGCTGTGGACAGGTGTCTTTTATACAGATGATGAGTTCAAACAGGTGCCATTCATACAGGGAACGAGTGGGGGACAGAAAAGCTTCTTACAGAAGACGTTACAGGTCTGTGAGAGCCAGAGATTTTCCTTGTTTGAGGTGACCAAATACTTATTTTCCACCCTAATTTACGAATAAATTCTTTACAAATCCTACCATGTGAATTCATGGATTTTTTTTTCACATTCTGTCTCTCACAGTTGAAGTGTACCTCTGGTGCAAATTACTGACCTCTGTCATCATTTTAAGTGGGGGAACTTGCACAATCGGTGGCTGACTAAATACTTTTTTGCCCCACTGTATGTATGACCTAAGCCTGGAATAAAGATTTGGATGATGCACTTTCCCCCTACCTTTGTGTCCTTAAAGAATCTTCTAAGGAAACATGTAATGAATATAAAATAAATTATTACAGCTTAGTGGGAGACTTAACTAGGGCAGAGAACTCGCTAATGTTATTAGAGGCAGCCTAAGAAGTCAACTATAGAACAAAAAACATGACCACATAATTTTCGGCCATTAACAGGCACATTGCATGGATTTAATAAAGTGCGAATGATTACAAAATGTCCCTAAGCCTTTCAGAGTGACTCTCCAAACCTGCAGTACAGCTTGTGCAGTGAGAAAGCAGACAGCCACTTTATCGGCACGATGTCAGTGTTCATGAACCCAGAGGCAAGGCTACTAATTATAGGAAAAAAGCTGTGATCAACAGTGTTTAAATCAAAAGGCATCCATATGAAGCCATTAATCTTCTTTGCTTTTTTTGCCCTGTTTCTTCACACTTTCAGACTATAAGCTGCACCATCAATTTAACAAATTCACCTAATAACGTCTACGTGTAGGTTGGATCACGCACTCCTGCACAACTTAACTCTAACCTCCCAAAATCTACACACAATCACAAGGTTACATCGCTCTCATCTGGATCTTTTTCTAGTATAACTGCATCAGACGTTAGCTGAGACCTGTTGGAAGACAACGCCACCTCCCTGTCTTCATCACAGAGCAGTTTCTCCCTCCCCTGCTCCCATGTCCACCCTCCTGGGCACCCTGCTGTCATCAATATCCTCCCATTCGTCCTCCAGCCCTTCTCCATCCTGTGATCTGACTGGCTGGTGCATGCGGAGGAGGCGGTACCTAAGTGGCACCAGGAAGAGGGCGGGGTCAGGCATGGGGTGTGGCTGCTGTGGTGATGTCACTCTCTCCTGTGGGACGCAAGCCCTGACCCTCTCCTCTCTTACGCTGATGCGCATCCTCTGCCTTGCCTCTGATTGGCTGGGAGAGACAGGAGGAGGTGGAGACAGTAGCCAGTCTGAGCTCTCCCCTTCACCATCTTCATCATCTTCATCCTCCTCTTCTTCCTCTTCCTCCTCCTCCTGCTCCTTTCCTCTGGCCTCCTCCTCTCCCTCAGGAGCAGACCCACTGCTCTGCTGCTGCTGGAACAGTTTTAACCGCGCAGTGTGCAGCTCGTGACAGAGGGTCGTGGTCGTGACATTTTGCCGCTGAAGCTCACGACTCAGCAGTGTGATCTTGTGGCTTCGACGTTTCAGCTCCTCTAAGAAACGTCGCTCTTCTTCTCTGAGGCTCCTCCCGAGTGCCGATGCCCGTGCCCGGCTGGCCCGCAGTTCCCCCCGTGCAGCGACCATCATGCAGTGCTGGTCCTGTAGAAGTCGCTCTGCAGCATCACAACGTGCCGCCAGCTCTGCCTCCTCCTCTGTGAAGCATATATGAAAACACAAACACACAGAAATGCAGGTTCAGTGGATACTAAAGCTATGAGATACACTACAAATTATGAGGGGTTCACTGTTTACCTTCTAGTGCCAGACTTTGGTCTGTTTTTCTGTGCTTAATATCTGTTGATTCATCTACTTAACCATTCATTCTTATCTTATTCTGCATGAATTTCACTTTTCACTGTGCTTTCTGTCTACTTTTGCTTATCAGTCAGTGAAACCTGGCCCAATAATTAAAAAAAAATAAATCTATTATTTAGATCACATTTTGCATCAGAGCTTACGGTACAGGGTACAATCACAAAGTTCCAAAACCTTCAGTTTGGCAGATCTCCACCTGCATGCATTATTGTGCATTAGGGACCATTTCCAGCACTGTGTAGTAACTGTAACTCTTAGTTTCTCTTTGCCAACATAAAAAGGATTTGTTTGACAGCACTCAGCACCTCAGTTGAGTCCAAGGACTCGATTAAGATCGATCTAAGAAGGTGAATTACAGGTTTACACATGTCAGGAATGCCTCTTGGAGCCAGTTCTAAACATCTGCACATTCCAACATCAGTTCAACCAACTGTAAGTACAGCTTTTTCAGAGAACCCACACTGTCACCCTCAGATTAGTGGAAACTGGTTAGGTTGTTCAAGAATGGTAAATGGCCTGCATTTGTATAGCGCTTTTCTAGTCCCTAAGGACCCCAAAGCGCTTCACACTACATTCAGTCCATCCATCCATCCATCCATCCATCCATCCATTTTCATCCGCTTTGTCCGGGGCCGGGTCGCGGGGGCAGCAGCCTAAGCAAAGAGGCCCAGACCTCCCTCTCCCCAGCCACCTCCTCCAGCTTATCCGGGGGAATACCAAGGCGTTCCCAGGCCAGCCGAGAGATATAATCTCTCCAGCGTGTCCTGGGTCTGCCCCGGGGCCTCCTCCCGGTGGGACATGCCTGGAACACCTCACCCAGGAGGCGCCCAGGGGGCATCCTTGTCAGATGCCCGAACCACCTCAGCTGGCTCCTTTCGATGTGGAGCAGCAGCTGCTCTACTCTGAGCCCCTCCCGGATGGCCGAACTTCTCACCCTATCTCTAAGGGAGAGGCCAGCCACCCTTCGGAGGAAGCTCATTTCTGCCGCTTGTATCCGCGATCTCGTTCTTTCGGTCACTACCCACAGCTCGTGGCCATAGGTGAGGGTAGGGACGTAGATCGACCGGTAAATTGAGAGCTTCGCTTTTACACTCAGCTCCCTCTTCACCACGACGGCAGCGTCCGCATTACTGCAGCTGCAGCCCCAATCCGTCTGTCGATCTCCAGCTCCCTTCTCCCATCACTCGCGAACAAGACCCCGAGATACTTGAACTCCTCCACTTGGGGCAGGAACTCATCCCCGACCCGGAGTGGGCACTCCACCCTTTTCCGGCTGAGAACCATGGCCTCAGATTTGAAGGTGCTGATCCTCATTCCCGCTGCTTCACACTCGGCTGCGAACCGCTCCAGTGCGAGCTGGAGGCCCTCACCCGATGAAGCCAACAGAACCACATCATCTGCAAAAATCAGAGATGAGATTCTGAGGCCACTACATTCAGTCATTCACCCATTCACACACATTCACACACTGGCGATGGCAAGCTACATTGTAGCCACAGCTGCCCTGGGGCGCACTGACAGAGGCGAGGCTGCCGGACACTGGCGCCACCGGGCCCTCTGACCACCACCAGTAGGCAAACATGGGGTTAGTATCTTGCCCAAGGATATTTGGCATGCAGTCAGGAGGCAGCCTGGGATCGAACCACCACCGAAGAATAATCAGGAACCAGCAAGGCTCAAGCCTCCCATGAACTGGAAACTGCTGGAATACCAGCATCACTGTCCACAGTGAAGTGAGTTTTATATCACCAAGGACTGGGAGGATTTCAACCAAGAAAGAAGCACACCTTCAAGGTCGAGGCCCACAGAGACGAGCCAAACGCCTTCTGGGGAAAATGTGATGGTCAGACGAGACAAAGATTGAGCTGTTTCGCCACAATGAATAGAGGTGTGTTCGCAGGAGTAAAGGTGAGGCTTTCAAACCTAAGAACAGTGTAGCAAATGTGAAGCATGGTGGTGGTAGCATCATGCTCTGGGGCTGTTTGCTGTGATACCGGTACATTAGAATGGAATAATGAGTGATTGAGTGTTCCCACAGGATGATGATTACAAACTAGAGATGGACCGATCCGATATTACATATCGGTATCGGTCCGATACTGACCTAAATTACTGGATCGGATATCGGAGAAAAATAAAAAATGTAATCCGATCCATTAAATATCACGAAAGCACCTCACAAAACTTGCAACACACCGTAACTCACCTCAGAACGTTAGCACGTCGGAGCAGTATGCATCACGTGATAGAGCGGCTGTGGCATGCCGACCTGTCGGTGGTCTGGATAGCATTTGGAGCTTCGCTAGCAACCCGGCATTTCATCTCCGACAAAGTTATCCCGAGAGAAGTAAAGCAAGTGTGTAAGTCCATCTCTGAATGTTTGTAAAGCATTCCTGCGTTAAGCTTAACAAGCGATATATGGAGCGACTGCCTCTTCTTGCTGCTACTTCAATCATGAAACTGCTTAACGATCAGCTGATCGGCTTTTCTGTCAGGAGTCCGTCTCTAGTTTGCTTTTGGCCCACTTTGCACCAGAAAGAGGAAACCAGCGGATAAACAACAGCAGCACGTTTAAGCTTGATCAGCTGTTGTTAGAATTTATTTAATATTACTTTCTACTCGAGGATCTTTTTCTACGTAGCTGACGCTGGTAACTGTGCAGGGGCGGATCTAGCAAAGTTTAGCCAGGGGGGCCGATAGGGCATTAACAGGGAAAAGGGGGCACAAAGACATACTTTTCTTTCTTATTCTCATTTAAAATGTCTAGCTTTTAATAAATAATTATCTTACACCCAAAGTTTTAATTTGATGTAAAATGAATAGAAGTCAATTACTGTATATAGTAACTATTAAGTCTAATATATATACCCTAGTAAGCTATAGTACTTTTTCCTTTGGGAAGGTACCATCTGTGCAGTCTGCAATTTTGTTGAAGAAAGATGTTGAATCTATTTAATATTTCTTGAAAAATAATTGATTTCTGTGCATTTTTTTTCACACTGCATCAAATTAAGGTTGATTACGTCGATTAAGCATCATGAGGTGGAGCGTGAGGGGTGGTTCCCTATTTTTTATTTATTTATTTTTGTTGTTGCTGGGAGTTGGAACCCTATTAGTTAGGTTGCTTAATATTTATGCTAAGTACTCTTTAAAATACCAGAATAGGGAGGATGGTGTAGGTCTAAGTTTATTAGATTGATCAGTATTGCTGAACTATGAAATTTTTTTTTTGCATACAGGTATAACAGAATAGCTTTAGTGTAGTTGTTGTTTTAAACTTGAGTATGAACTTATACAAAATGCAGCAAGATATTTAAAAAACAGTTTTGTTGATTAAAAAACACTATATCGGATTCATATCGGTATCGGCAGATATCCAAATTTATGATATCGGTATCGGTATCGGACATAAAAAAGTGGTATCGTGCCATCTCTATTACAAACACATCAAATCTGAATTTGGATATCTGGAAAAGCAAGCTAACATTAAGCTTCTGAAGTCCCAGCCTCAACACTATTGAAAATTTGTGGGTCTGTGCCAGGAAACCAATTCTGCCAAGAAGCGTGGTCAAACATGCAGCCAGAAGTATGAGGCTGAATGTCTTGACTATGATTTGAAAACCAAACTGGGGTTGTTAGTGGGAATGTCTACATTGTCAAAGGCGACACATCAGGTCAGAATCATGACTGGGGAACACCATGCATTATTAAAAACATGCTACATCAGCAGAACTACCACTTATCGCCCACCCCACTCACCAAGTTTGAAAACTTTCTACTTTGTCTCCCTCTCCCAAATGAAATTAAAGATTAAGGGTAGCTGTTTTGACCACATCAAGAATCAAATCAAGAGAGACATGAGTCTAATTTGTCAGTATTATACTACAGTACTATATAGTGGCAGACACACTGGAAGCAGAGTGCTACCTAAGAGGTATATCTACAAAGTAAGGGCTAAATTTCAGTGAGCTAGGATCTTTAATTATTTTTTAGAAGAGTCGCAAAACTTTATAATCTCACGTCATTTTGATAACTTTATTTGATATATTTTAAATATGCAACTCAAAATGCTAACAACAAACCAATATCATCATGTACTGCTACAAATAAGTCAACACTGGGATCTACAGACATAACTTTTTATTTCCCTAGGCTCATTTTTAACTATGACAGCAGCTAATCCAGCTGATAACTGAAAAACAAGATTTTAAATCACGGTATTTAAAATCTATTATCGACTTGTAGCTCTGCTTTGTGACAATTTACAATAAATATAGATTTTATAAATATTAGCAAGCTTGCCCTGTCAGTGTAACCCTGTTAATTCTCAGTTGTCCTCTGCCCATCTTTTCTTTTTTAGATCTCTACAGCTATGATATAAAGTTTCAGCGTCTCTCATATATCATTTTTCCCTTGCTCAGCAAGGGTTTGTAATTTCTCACCTGCTGTGTTTCTGTCGGGAAACCTGGAGTCCAGCTCACAGCTCAGCTCTGCAGGCAAGAAAGGAAGTAGTACAACAGGCTGGCAGACAGACAAATATAAGACAAGTAAGTACATAATGAGATGGCAAGAGCAGTTCACCTGTACACTGACCGTGACAGCGCCTCTTCAGGTGTGTGATCTCCAGCTGCAGGCCAGTCAGCATGGCCAGGTGCTCCTGCTTCAGGAAGGTGATGCCTCTCTCCACACTGGCCACCTGCTGCTCGAGCCTCCCGGCATCCATGGCCGAACCCCTGCAGAACCTGTGCACAGATGTTGATGGCTGGTTTGTCTTTGGATTGGCTGCAAGATTTATTACCACAGCTGTTTATATTAGTGTCGCAGTTTCAATGCTGGCATTGAGTAATACTTGCAAGCGAACACTTAAAATAAGATTATATCACTCAATGATATCCATTAGTAATTATGCATTTTTCTTCATGCAATATAGCATAACTGGTGTTATATTACAATGCTTTTCTACATCATTTAAGGGTTTTTAATGCATTTCTATGCATCTGCTTCTTGGGTGATTTGACAGTAGCCTGCTCTTATTTAATATTATCAGTTTTATGAGCTTTCTCATTTCTGCACGTTTACTCAGTCTCTCATTTATCTCCATCACTGGCTGTGGCCTACCGTGATACTGAAGCGATATCCTCTCCAAAGCGTCTGTCATGGATCTCCGTATAGATTTGGCTCTTTATTTCCCGTCCTTGATGGAGCAGAAACGCAGAAAACAAAAGGCCCGTGCAAAGCGATCAGTCTGCAAAAGCGCTCGCTTGTTTTCTTCTCCGGGACGACACGAATGAATGAATCCTACTGCAGGCTGAGTCGAAACAACCTCCTCGTAACCTTCTGGTTATTGGCTATGTGCAGCGCGGTGATGTATTCACAACAAAAGCACCACGGAGTGTGAGGTTGTCGGTGCCACGGAGCAGCACCAGGAGGAGGAGGAGCTTCCTGAAATGTAACCCGCTCTAAATGCCTCAAAATTCACCAATAAGCCCACAACAGTTCATCTTTACTCCAACGTGAACAGAGTCAGAAGTGTATTTTGCTTATATGACAGCAACCCGTGCTTCATACAAGGATAGAAAAAACTGTTTCACAAAAAATTCCAATCAGCAGCATTTTCTGTATTAGATTATTTCTTCTATGTTCTGTTTTTATTGTCTTACATATCCAGTAAAATTTATTTATTTTACTCATTTAATCAATTTACCTTATTTAATTTACAGTTATGGTAAAAAAGAAAGTATGCCCTTTTTATTCTTTGTTAGAAATAAATATGGTTCTTAGTATTTACCTTAAAATTAGATACATTAGGTAAATACACCATCATATGAACAGCAAAAAAGGTGCTGATTAACTGATCATCGGCAGGTGGGAGGACGTCTGTAAAAGCAGATGTCAACATTCCTCCAAAAATGATGTGAGAGACGGATGAAGTCATACAGGAAAAGATTACTTCAAGTTATTGCTGGTATGGAGCTTCTACAAGAGACTGAATGGGCTGGTGTACTTTTGTTTTTTGTAAGACCTTATTTTCAATGACAAGGAAATTAAAATTAAAATTTGTAATATGTTTTGTGAAGTGTTGGTAAAGAAAGAAACTAAAGAACCTAAAAAGTCCCTATTTTCTGATCTGTTCCTTTGATGTGGACAACATCCCGAACAGAATGAAAATAATTATATCTCTTTTAAAAGCTTGGACCAAAAAAAGATGGAAAATATATATTCTGTTTAAAATTACTGTAAAGTTTCTCATTCGTGCAGATTCAGAATACTTTCCTTTTGTGTAACTCTGAATCTTTCAAAAATGATCTAAAATACAAAACAAAAAACAGCATTTGCTTTGGCAGGTGATGTTTTGTCTGACAAAGAGAAGTAACCAGTAATTGTTGCTTTAGCTAAGTCAATGTTTGCCTCTGAAATTAAAAGGAGGTAGCAGTTATATGAATATTACATATACAAAAACTGAAATAAAATTTAAGTCCACAATCAGTCACACATTTAAAGAAGTTGTCCAAAGAAAGCATTTATTATGTGCGTTGTCATTTTCACAGACCAAGATGAACCACAATGATCTTCTTCTTTTGGCTGCTCAGTCTCTCCTCTTAACCAAGCTTCAACAACTCTTTCTTATATCTCAATGGTATACCTCATCATGTTTATCCAGCTTTAGGTCCTACGGTTCTGCATATAATCTTTGTAAAAACCACAAAGGTGTTAATTTTAATATCTTTTCTGACAAATAAAAACAAAAAAGCCTTGAACCAGTTCAGCTGTTTTGTTTAAAATGACTAAAATATGATTGATCAACACTTCTAATAAACATATAGTATATTTATAAATGAAAGTATGAACTTATTTTCTATTTAACATTAACAGTTTTTATTCTGTTATAATCATCTTAATCCCACACAATACAAATATCATCAGCTAAAAGTCTGATTAATGATAATACTTAGAACACGTTATTTTCCAGTAAGCCAAAAGCCTCTGTTAAGTTTAGGTAACTTTTTTTCTGTAGAGTTTTGCAACATAATGGTTATAGAAGACACTCTTGATATCTGTGCAGAATAACCTGGCCATAAATACATTTTTTGGGGCAGGTGCAGCAGGGGAATTGTTGTCATCTGTTTCCTGTGAAATGGTTGACAAGGCTCGAACTCTTCTGGCTGCATTTCTCGTCCATGCTGGGGAGGGAAACCGGCTTACTGTGCAGGGAGACCTCGTAGTAGGGACAGACTTTCAGGTGAGCAGATATAGGAGGGATGTCAGCCATATGCCACGAATCCACTGAGGAGAAGAGATGACTGAACTCCCACACCTGAAGAGAAACCAAAACAGAGTCAGGAGAAGACCAAAGGAGGAATAATTGCCATAGTATGTGATGAACTAGCTGGCTTTGTTTCTATATCTCACAAGCTTGGCTCTCCACTTGGTTCTCCCGTGTGAGTAGGTTTTCTTCTCCCAGCGGAAGGTGACCATCCCTCTCTCCTTCAGCAGAGTGGAGCACACCTGCCTCATGAGGCGGGACACCAGAGCCAGCTGGAAGAGGGACAGGCTGTCCAGGAAACTGGCCATGTGGCACAGCACCTCGTAGGGAAGAGAGCCCAAAGAGCCCCCTCTTCCTTCTGAGCTCGTGGGTGAATTGTCACCTACTAATCCTTCGAATGTTGGACGCAAGTTAAAACTCCTCAGCTCCTTACTGTACGGGAGGGAAAAAGGAGAGTGGGTGGAGTTAAAACTAAAATAAAGGAGGAGCATATGCAATAAAATCTTCCCTTTGGTGCACTCACTGTACTCAATGTTTAAGACATTAAGAGACTATTTTCATTAACAAATGAATCCTTGTGGATTCATATGAGTTGTGCTCACTTGTATGTGACGGTAGCTTTATGTGTGGAAGGATGAAACCTCCTCTGACTATAGGTGCACCCCAGATACGCGAGTGGACACCGCTGCTCGAACCAACCGCTCAGACATGTGTGGATGTCACAGTGCACATTCCTGGAAAAAGAACATGGCAGTTTATACATTCATAGCACACAACCAGGGCCATTCATACACATTTTTTTTTGTTTTTTGCAGGTTGTGTCTAAAAATAAAAAGACAAAAATGCGCTCATCCACAGTTGCTTCCAGTGAGAGCTTAACACTTATTACTTTAATGCTGAGGGCAGATTTTGCACAGACACCTGACATGTGTGGCGAACTCTCGTCGGTGGAAGGTGTGACCGCAGAGGAAGGTGAAGACACAGCTGGCTCTGTTGTGTCTGCTGTTCACACTCTCCGCTTGCAGCTGCAGGTGAAGCTTCAGCGGTCTGTCCACCATCACCTCAGCCAGGGTGGTCTTCCCTTTGAAAGGAGCTGACCGAAACGAATATGTCTGCGTTCCCACGTCAATGTAGAGCCCGTCGTATGCTTTCGACTCGCTGATCTGCAGGGAGGGAAACCAGTCAGTTGCAATACCCGATCAACTATAAACCATATAAAGGTTTTCAGACTTTCCACTTTTTTTCCTGAACTGCTTGTGTGCTTGAGCATGTTATACCTTGTGACCCATGACCTCTTCCTCTGCATAGCCCAGCAGCGTGGCTGCTGCTTCATCAGTGAGCCACTCATCTTCTTTGACTCCGAGGTCCGATGTGTCCACACCGCGAGGTTCACTTTGAACCCGTGCGGCCGTGTCGTATAGATGAACACGTCGCCTGTAGTGATAGCTGTCAGGTACCTGTGAGGAAGACAAACATCAAGCGAGTACAGTGAACAGAGAACCTTTTGTGCTTTCTGATCCTGGTGGATATTTTAAAGCCAGAATGGTCAACAGCAGAGGCTGAATAACTGTTTTCTTTCTGTTTAAAAGGCTACTAAAAGTTCAAATGTCAGCTTTAATCTCATTGGTAGGATTGCACATATAGACACAGATCACTGCTTCAGCTGTGAGAGTCTCACTAGTTTGAAGTGGGTGGAACTCATTTCTACTGAACACCAATTATGAGCACTTGAATCAAATGCAGTAAGCCACTTTAGTTTGGTGATGAAAAGTTCAGTTATTTTACTCACACTACAACTCATGGCTGTATCTCTGCTTACTATATATTATGTGACAATGCCTCTACAGTCCGTTTTATCTAAAAGTTAAAGCTTCCAGCAGGTTAAAGGACCATAATGGTGCATTTATAAGCTGCTCAGCGTATATACAGTGAGACAAAACGTGTGACGCCTCAGTACGAAGAAGAGGGAAACTTTGGGAAACTAAAAGATGGAACACACAGAGACATGTCAAATATCCAATATTCATTTTGTGCTTCTGTAAGTTAAAATAAAGCACTTTAGAAGTATGAAGTTTGTGCTATAACTGAACAACATCTGTAACATCTGTTTCTTCTGTACACCAGGATCTTTCACTGCTGTACAGAGAAAACCCTGTCATGCTGCTCAACCCTGGAGGGCTGGCACAGGATACAATACATCACAGAGGCAGGTAATGCTATTAAGTCATTTTACAGGACACTGACATGATATTTTTTTTCTTACTTATGTGTTGTCCCATTAGCTTCCACCCCAGCAGTAGTGGGGATAATGTGATTTTGTCCATAAAAGTAATTTAAAGCAAAAAACGTAAAAAGTATCCCTCAAACGATTATCGAAGTTAATACTAGCATAAATATGATTATTGTAAGTATAATAAACCAGGAGATCGAAACTTTTTTTTTAAGCAAATTAAGTCATATCACTGGTCTACATGTATTTATAAAGCAGTTTGTCTTCACACCGAACGCGATAGAGGCGGCCAGAGCGTCAGGTTTACATGTAAAGTCAATGGAAAAGCGCGATGACAGCGTACCGCGTCTGGCGCGTTTGACTCGCGAAAAAAAAAAACACCAAGCGTGTCAGTTTTTGTGTTGCATTTTGTGCATGCGCGCATATCGCGTCAACCGCTCGAGATGGAAAAATCTGAACTCCAGCGTCAAATCGTGCCGCGACAACCAATCAGGAGCCTGTTGACGTGGCTCTGACCTGGGTCAAAGGGGCAGATCCAGCCAAAGCCCTTCATTCTTCATTCAGTATGGAGGAAAAGCTCATCAGAGCCGTGGCTAATTATCCAGAGCTATATGATGCTAGCTACTACTTCTACCGAGACAGGAATAAAAAGGACCTAGCTTGGAGGCACATAAGTGAGGAGATCGGGCAACCTGGTAAGTTCATTCATTCTTCTTTTTAATTTTCAGACTGACCCGATGAAGCCGCGCAAAAGCTAGCAAGCCCGCCTACTGTCCCGCTATTTTCCCACTGATATACAAATACCTTTCCGCTAACAAGATAATGTGTTTATTCAGAGGACATCTGCAGGAGAAAGTGGAATAGCCTCAGGGACACGTATAATAAGGAGAAGAGGAGTGGGTCTGCAGCAGGATCGGGGAGGAGATGGAAGTTCTTCGCGGTCATGGGGTTTCTGGACCCCTTCCTCACCCCGCGGGAGACAAGTGGGAATTTGGTGCGGACCGTGGAGAACTTCCCCCCCGAGGACCAGGGACAGCCCGGAGAGGCAGCAGGGGAGTGTCAGTCAGAAGGTATGTTTACAATGAGTTAATGTAGGCAGTTAATTTATGCGTGTTGTCATATAGGAATATATTTTGTTTATTAATAAACAGTATACAGTGGTCCCGCTGTTCATCCGTCACTGCCTCGCCTTTTCGCTGATTTTTTTTTATTGCATCGTACAGCATTGCATTCTGCAGCCTGATTGACAAATCTCCTCCGTGTCGTGTCTCCTGCGCTTGCCAAACGTATCATGTTTGGTTTCTATAACCATCACGTCCAATAGAAAAAAACAGCACAAAAACACTCATAACTATGACCCTCATTCGGAAATACACACCTGCACCGCGAGGGAAAAAGGCGCACAAAAGTGGCGCCTTGGAAAAAGCGCGGCATAATACTTTTACGTTTTAAAATCGACAAAGGTTTGCACTTTGAGAATCAACTTGTGAGAACTGCGACTACTGTTCATGTGCTGCAATAAATGAGAGACCACTCTATATAATTTCTCTGACTATTGTCTTCAACCTGTTAACATTTAATATTGTCTTGATAGAGTCAACTGATTCTACAGCAGAGTCATCCCCTGTTGCTTCTCCTGGCTCCCCAGTCCCTGGTCCCTCCACTCCTGCTGCTGCACCCACAGGCATGTACTAAATATCTATAACCAATCTGTTTATATCCTGTTTTTTTTTTTTTTTTTTTCCTTCAATTTTGAAAATGAAAATCTAGTAGCAGCCTTCTCATTACTTTGTCTTTTTGTGCTGTGTTTTACAGGCCCACAGAGGAGGACATCTCGAAGGCGGTTGAGGGACAGGTCCCAGGACGGTCCATCGGCGGTGGAGCTGGCCATCCTGGAGTGCCTAAAGAGGCCACGCCCGTCTCCAACAGAGTATTTCCTCCTCGGCCTTGTTCCTGCTCTGGAGAGCATGCCGCCTCAGACACGAGAATTCGTGAAATTTCAAATTCATAAATTAGTTTTTGACAACAGCACAGCTGTGTTAAATTTGGAAACATTGGACCCTAATGATCAGTAGTTTTCTGATGAGGCAGCAGCTCTCCAGGGCAGAAACAATGTTGTTATTTTTCTCCTCCTTCTCCCTGAGGCTCTTCCACTCCAAGCTGGGTCCTTTTTATTCCTGTCTCTGTAAATAGTTAAATTTTATATTTATGTTTAATGTTTTTGTTAGTGAATTTATATATTTTTTCCAATAAACATTTGTAATGACTAATGTCTCAGTTCTACTACACAGCAAATGTTGACACACGACTTGACACAAGTAGAATTTATTTCATATTATACTAATGACAAAATATACCAATACAGTGTGATGCAAAAGTTTGGGCAACCTTGTTAAAAGTAATTATTTTCCTGTACAAATTGTTGGTTGTCACAATAAAAATTGTTAGTTAAATATATCATATAGGAGACACACGCAGTGATATTTGAGAAGTGAAATGAAGTTCACTGGGTTTACAGAAAGTGTGCAATAACTGTTTAAACTAAATCAAGCAGGTGCATAAATTGGCAACACAAAAAAAGAAATGAAATAAATATTTAGTGTATATCAATGTGTGTGTGTCTCCTATATGATATATGCAAGTGACATTTTTCATTGTAACAGTGATTCATACAAGAAAATAATGACTATTAACAAGGTTGCCCAAACTTTTGCATCACACTGGTTATAGGAACACAGTGAAGACAAGTTACTTAAGAGAGTAAAAAGAGGCTAGTTTGTTTTGGAGTAGAGCTCCATTTATTAAGAAAAATTGAAAAAGACAGGAACACTCTTTAGAGGTTTGTGGGTGGCTCTTAAAAGAGCCGTTGTGGGGAAGTCACTCGGACTTCAAACAGGCTACTCCTTTGGTTGCCAAGACACAGCTCCCTACGCCGAGAAGTGGGCCATGAATTTCTCCCTCACCAGGACAGCCTCTGGAGGAGTTGTTTGCTGCTACACGACCCAGGCCTTGCAACGGCTCCACCACAGCAGGTGCCACACCCCTCACAGCAGGTGCCCCACTCTCGTCCAAACAGTGTAGAAAATTGTGGAGAACACACGTTGCTTTCACACACTTCTCCGCAATTTCAGGACGGAGCTCCATTGAGCGCCGATACAACCTCTACTGTGAGGAGAGGACACTGAAGGCACCCTCCACTCTCATCCTGGCCCTGGAGTGGAGGTTCTTCTCTAGAGGGAGGAGGCGTCCAGGGAAAGGCCTCATGAGCTCACGCCACAGCGGGAACGCTTCATCAGCCACAAAGACATGGGGCTGGGCTCCACGGTGTTCTCCACCAGGTAGAGGCTGGTCAGGAGGCAGAGTCCCAGCCCGAAGAGCCTGACCAAAGGTGGAGTTGGCCAGAATACCACCGGGTCCTCCCGTACCCCCCAACATCAATAACGCGGAAGCGATACCTTGCATCCACAACAGCAAGGAGAACCATCCGGAGCTCCACAGCAGAGAGGGAAGTTCCAGCGCTGCTGGGATCCCTCTCTGCTGTGGACCGCCAGTCTCCAGGTGAAGGCACAGCCATGAAATCATCCACTAGACAGTCCCAGATGGCCGTCGCTACCTGGGGGATGATCTGGCTCACCGTGGAGACACCAACTCGAAAACTGAACACGATGGTCCTGAAGGAGTCCCCGGTGGCAAGGAACCTGGACAAAATTGTTTAAAATTAGTGTTATGTGTACTGCAGTTACAAATACATTATTGAAATTCCAAAACACTTTTGTGATGTCAGATTTAAATTACAAAACATAAATCTTACATAAAACATTTTGTAATTTTAATGATAATTACATAATGTATATTAGATATAATCTAAAACAGTCTGCGGGGATTATATAGAAATATTCAACTATCCCAGAATTAAACCTGGTCTAAATAAAAAAAAGGAGTGAGTATCACTACAAAGGTTAACTCACAGTGGTCCTCATACCAGTTTGCTATCAGCAAACACCGAGAGCATATATTGATATGACACCACAGCCGTGCTATCATTGTAAACACTGATAACAGCATAAATCGAATTAAATCGGGACTTGATGAGACCTTTCGAGTATCACTAGAAATATTATACACAGTCGTCTCTGTACCACAGTTTGCTTTCAGTAAACACCGATGCATTCACTGTTAGCATAGCACATCCATGTTAGCAGTGTATAAACGGATGGTTTAGCATATATTAGCACAGGTATCAATAAAGGACTAAGTATTAAACACTTTTACTAACCTCAAGCAGATGGACAGGCGCTCTGCAGGTAGGATTGAGCGCCTGTAGTTGGTGTCTAGGCGGAGATTCTGGGACCGACGCGGGACAGCAGGTCCTCAAACTGGCGAGTGAAAGACGTGGTATCGCTGGAATCGGCAGTCATCCAGGCGCAGCTCCTGGAGCAAATGGTGAAACTCACCAAACTGCTCACGCCTCTGGAGGACCTGATGGACCCAGGTACGGCGAGGACGTCTTTTACGCCGCTGCACTGCTCTCCACAGTACATAGAGAAGGGAGACTCTCTCTTCAAGCTCTAGCTCGACAGCTGCCATCTTGCAAAGATACCGTCTGGCACAACTTCCTCCCACATTTCCGGTTCACGCGCGTCAAAATATGCAATTTTGAGGCGCGATGGATTTTTCTTGGACACGTGTTGAGGTGCGAATGTGCACGAGTCAAATTAGAGGCGTTTGGGGCGTTTTCGCTCGCGTCTATTGCGTTTGGTGTGAACACACTGTTGATTTTAACAGTAGTTTTATGGGACCTTTTAGCTACAGCTACTTATCGATCAATTAATAGTGAGTCTCAAATCAAACAGACTCTGGACTCAGTTAACAATTATCAGTTTGTTAAACAGTAACTTATGTTGCTGCAGCCCAAGAGAAGGGTTTTATTTATCTCCCCAGTCTATGCTTAGCTTTGAAGCCACACCCACAAATATTATATAAAATCAATTAGCCAAGTTTTGAAAGATTCACTTTGTTAGTGGGGTTTTGGACACATGTAACCACTAACTATATTATATATTATATGCCATTAATATTTGAACATGTGACAATTGTTCCAGTCAAAATGAAGACTGGTCTGCAACCATCTGGCAACCACTGGTGAATTACCAGCCAGTTGGCAAAGATTTGTAATTCCTTTGGTCGCTAATGTATTATTATGGTATTAGTTTGAATTGAAGTGATGGAGTTGTCTTCAAACACCGTCCAGCTACTCACTTTAAAAAGTATGACACAAATCAGAAATGGAGACTGTAATTTAAAGTTCTTTTGTTGATTTTGACCTCTTTTCTCAGAAGTTTAAGCGAGTAAGTTGAAATTTAGAAGTTTTAGAAATTTTGAATGCAGTTTTTTGTGGGACAAAGAAGCTTCCATAGCAATAAGAAACCTCAGTAAATACTATATATTTCTTTTTTCCTGTAAACCTCAGCTTTGAGTGTTGGATACTTGGTAATAAGTCTGTTTGGGATTTTAACATTGTTGAGTGCAATTTGTCTTTGGTTGGAGCTTTTAGCAGCTGTTATTTGTGCTTCACTCTTAACGTTTTCATTTTCCACTTCCTGCTCTTAGTTAAAACCCAAAATCAGATGTAAAAGGAGCTCTTAAAGTCCAGTTTAGATTTTGGACTGTTTAGAACTGGTCTGAATGGTCATACACGGATGGAAATGACGTCCTAGTGGCGTCTATCCATCTATCCTCAAATGAAAAATGAGAGACGTAGTAGCATTTCTTTTCTTTTTTTTAAGTAAGGCAACAGTGGCACTTAAACATCCTGTTCTGTCCTATTTCTGTTTTACAATAAAAAAATAAATGTAGTTTCATCACCTTGAATGAGCGCAGTGTCTGGACTGGAATAGGCTCCAAGCTGCCGTACACAAAGTCTTTCTCCCTTGGAGTACAGGCCTCGATTTGTCCAAAGGCTAGCAGCATGCGACCATGATGCACCACGTACATGTTGTACTCCTGTGGTGTGAGTTCCTGCCCCAAACGGTCCAGCACTCCCTCCTGCCACGGGGCCATCCCGGTCTTACTGGTGTCCGCTGGGGGACAGTTTTTGGCAGCAGAGCTGTCATTCTCTGCGTCTGTCTGGTCCTGCCTCTCAGTCCCTTTTGGATTTCTGCCACTCTGAGTTTTTCCCTTGTCACCAACGTTTGGGTTTTGTTTGGGGTTGTTCAGATTTTCCTGAGCGGCCTCACAGCCGCCTCTGTCCATGCTGAACATCATCTCGAACAGGTCATATTTATCTTTGTTGATGCCTGAACCTTGCACAGCACTGTTTGGTACAGTCTGTTCAGCACCACTATGCTCACAGGAGGTGTTTTTAGGAAGACCTGGAGAGAAAAAATAAATGAAATACACTTTTCAAAGAGAGAAACTGAACTTTACTGAGTTTCAAAAACATTCAAAAACAGTTGAAGATGTTTTAGTTTAATCCAGAAATATTCTGTGCTGATAGAAGTGTTAAGGATTTATTTATCACAAATCTATTTTTAGAGTACCTAAAACATGATTTTAATCTCACAAAAAATTCAATTTATTTTTAATCTCTCATGGGTTTTAGGTTTTCAGTAACTCTTAGGCAGATTTTGTTAGGGAAAGCATCTTTTGAAAAGCACCACTATTACCCACCATCACTGGTATCTTCAATTACGACACCATTGACTACTCCACCAGCTGCTGCTTCCTCTTTCATCTCATCATTTATTTCCTCCTCTTCCTCCTCTGTCAGCTCCGGATAGAGCGGCTTCATTTTTAGGCGGCTGTAAAGGTCTTTTTGATCGATTATGGCCATGGCAAGGTCCAGAGCCTCCTCCTGTCCCTCACTTTCTTTCACCAAGTTGTCCTGCAGGGCTTTGTGGCTGTGTGGGTTTGTGTCATCGGTCGGCCAACGGAGCCACTCCATGGTGCAGCACACCACGCTGGCTGGGCACACCTGGAGGTGGGATGCCCGTGAGGAGCGAGGCAGCTGAACAGGGCATCCGTACGCAGCATTGATGCAGGGCACCCTCACATTAGGGCAGAGCAGCAGGTGATCCTCTGCTTTGCACAGGTGGAAGAGGGCGCCACAGTGCAGACGGCAGGGGGTGACCGCACAGCACACAGAGGCCTCCACCCGAGCCCTGCAGCGGCGGCTGTAGCAGGAATCACAGTGGATGTGCTGCTGCATCCTGGAGGCCCGAGAACGCCGACTCTGATTTGGATCAGGAAAAAACCCAGAATGATTCAGTGATGACAAGATGTTTACAATATATGAAAATATGGCTCATTAAAGGTGCAATATGTGAAATTCCCTGGAATAAAGGGATGCTTCAGAACTCTATGTTGGTCTGGCATCATAGGCGTAACCTGTTTGCACTGCTTCTTGCTCTCATTTTAGCTCTCAATTTAGTCTTTAGATACAAACTGATAGCATGTGCTATTAGCATGCAAACTTTGGTGGATATCTCTACAACACAATACACATGATCTGTTGTTTCATAATCTGTTGTTAATTTAATAATATTTGAATCTTTTTTTAAATGAACCTTATTTTGAAGAGTACCACAAAAGGAGTAGGACATCACATGGATTAGGATACTTAGAGAAAGATATATGACAACCAACAAGACAAGACAGAGCAGGTAAAGAGAATAGGTGTGGTGTGAATGTGAGAGTGTGTGTTGAGTGTGAGGGTCCTCATTTCTCTTCAGTCCAAAATAAATGCACTTAGGATGGGTGAAAAAAGGGAATATAACAGTAATAATGATTGTAAAACTACTACAGAGACAGTCAGTCAGAGACTATACTCAGAGGACAGCTCTGGCACAAAAGGTCACTGAGGTCAAGAGTGATGGTTTGTAAGTGGAAATCTTTTCTATGGTGCGCATAATGCAGGAATTACAACTGTTACAAGTCCAGTTTCAGAGCTCTGGTTCACCCCCAGACCTGATCGGAGTCGGGGGACAGCCTCCTTACAGTATAAGTGGTTTGTTGATCATATTAAACTCAGAGGATCAGAGAATTTAACGATGAAAAGAGTGATGGGGGTTATCTCAGTTAGACTATATAGTTACTATATTCAAAAGGGGGTAGCTTGGAAAGGTGGGGAGTTCAAGTTACATGCATGCATGATTATTTCCATTATCTTTAAGATACAACAATGATAATATCATAATAATACATAGATCTATTAGAGCTAGGCAATGGGGTTGTCTAGTCTTGATAGTACAATAGTAATAACACTGTCCTTAATACCACACATAAGTCATTATAATAATGAGTGGAGGACAGTGGGATATCAGAAAATAGCATTAGCAGTGAATTATCTACATTATTCTGTATCTGAATAGACATATGTATATATGAGATGGAAGCAGGTTTGTCCATTGGTTTAAATAATCTTTAAAACCAATAATCTTACATACTCCACCTTTAAAGCTCTATGAGCTTCAATCTTTAATTCAACAGCAGAAAAAGTCTGACTCACCATATTAACGGGACTTCAGCTGGTTTTCTAACTCTGTAAGAAGAAAATACAAAGCAAATGTATATGATTGACATTTCTGTCAAGCATGATATGACATGATATGACCTTTCTGTGACATCATCCCAACACTGAATAATATAGGCCACATTTAATCCACATGCAATCCATCATCACTGGTCACGTACAGTATATCAGATTGTTAAAGACAAGTAAACAAAGAAAAATGAACAAAACCGAAGCTCATATGTTGCCATAAACCATTAAATTTTTTTACTTAGTTCATCTCGCACTCATTCAAACCCACAAATATGTTTCTGTACATTTGTCTGCATAAAAGGGTGAAAAACTCCAAAGTCACACAACAGAATCCTTTGGAGAGTTCATGCTTCTCAGTCTGGTTGCTGCCAGGATGTGTCAGAGGTGTTCAAACAAAACATATTACTACCCTTTTGCACGACTTGAGAATCTAAATGTTTTCTAAACCTCTTGTCCGATCCCGAGCTGCAGAGGGGAAGTTGTAACTGGAATCTATCAAGAAATCGGTACAGACAGAGAAAGCAGAGCAACCTCTCGATTCAAACCTAGAACGACAGTCTGTGAAGCAACAGTCCTAACCACTGCACGCCATCCTGACCGGACATGGTTTTAAAAACTGAAGGAACATCTGCAAAAAAAATATTGTGAAAGTCAAAACAGTTTCCCACTGTTTTGCTTTCCTGTTCAGTAACAAGTAGACTCTGACAATAATGACCTAAAACAGGCAAAACAAGCAGGCAAATAAGTTCTGGGCAGCATTTCTACACTGATGCAGCAGCTTTTGCACTAAGCGTAAAACAAATGTCACTTGGCTCTAGTGCAGTTTTAAAGACACCCAGAACGAGCTGTGGCCTGTGTGGCTGTAAATCTCGACACGTACAAGTCAGACGAGCACTTAGATCAGCTGAAATATTTCACTTCTCCACTTTTATCACTTGTTCGAGCAGTTTCACTGGAATCCTTTCAAATTAGAGATGAAACCAGGTAATCTCAGAGAATTTCAGCACATTCACAATGGAGTCAAACCTTCTCGACGAATACCTTACCGGTTGGACAGCACGGACGAGTTGTTTTTTCTCTTTGGTTTTATAACGTTGCTTTCTGTCCCCGTGCTCTTTGAACTGGTAGGTTATAATTAGCCAAGCAGCACAAGCAGGTTCACAAGTAGAAATAACTCCGCGCTCAGCTTCTCAACATTGCTGCAGCGGGGAGCCACAGGTGCCAAACTTTATACAAGACGTCCTATCTCCGTATTCACAGCCTGAGTTTATGTGTCCGAGCACAAGTTTGTTAGTACAAGTACATTAGAACAAGTAGCTCAGCCTCTGCTGCAACAACTGCAAAATAAATTCACATTGACAGTGTTTTGACAACACTTAAATATCCACTAGAGGACTCCGTTTGGATATTAAGCAAGAATCTGCCTCGTTTTGCTGCGCGCAGAATGAAAGTAGGCAGATTTCTGATGCAAGTGTCTGAGACGACCAGTAACCCAAACCATGTCTCTGACCACCCGTATAAGATTTCTCAGTCAGTGCTGAGCTCTATTTATAACACACAAACACACATAACAGACACACATGGAAACACTTGGTCTTTAAAAGTACCAGAAGGAGTGCGAGGACTTTCTCTCCTTTCAAACCTCAAACCCTCTTTGAATCTTACGCCACAGGATTCTGCTGATATCCTCTGATTGTCCATTTACATGCACTGGGCTCAGTCTGATTAACAGTTTCCTTTCTGTTCGCAGGGCAGACCTGCAGCTTCAGAGACCTGGCACCAGAGGATCTGAAAAAATGGTATGATTTCATTTTTGCAGTCGTCATATCCCCCCCAAAATTTCAAAACGCTGTTGGTTGTTTTTCCTTCAGCAGCTTTACATTTGTCACATGAGGTGTGTTATGTTTGTCATCTCTCCATTGAACACATATGTTGTTTGCCGAAATCCTTTTTAAACCTGTCTTGTTATACATCTATTGTTTCTACTTTTAAAAATTGACAAAAGAAGCTGGCTTAGTAAGACCTCCTGAAAAATCAGTCTGGTCTCTCTTAGTTTTTCCAAATCAGAGTGATCGTTCTTGGGCATCCAACATGCAAAAGCATGTCCAGTATGATTGTGCAACAGCACAGATTTTTCTATGATATCACTTCGTAGCTCAAGACGGGATAGTCAGTCAATGTAGCAGCCAACACGATGTGCAGAAAGAAAGTCAGGTTAGAAACAGAACGTGCGACATTGACTCCTTCTTCACCTAATTCTTCTACATATTTCAGCTTTAATGAGTTGTGTTTTAATGTCTTGTGTTGCTTTTTGAGTAAGTCATCATTCTTACACGGCTGGCTCCTCCTGTTTATTTTCTCATTCAAATCAGAGTCACCGTTCTCGGGCCTCCAAGGTGCGCCACCACATCCACTGTGATTCCTGCTACAGCCGCCGCTGCAGGGCTCGGGTAGAGGCCTCTGTGTGCTGCGCAGTCATCCCCTGCCGTCTGCTCTGTGGCGCTCTCTTCCACCTGTGCAAAGAAGAGGATCACCTGCTGCTCTGCCCTAATGTGAGGGTGCCCTGCATCAACGCTGAGTACGGCTGCCCGATCCAATTGCCTCGCTCTTCACGGGCAGCTCACCTCCAGGTGTGCCCGGCCAGCGTGGTGTGCTGCTCCATGGAGTGGAACCGCTGGCCAGCCAATGACGCCCACTCCTTCCCAAACATGGAGCTGCATGAAAACCTGCTCAGAGAAAGAGCGCAGGGAAGGTGTCTGGACCTGGCCTTGGCTCTGAAAGACCAGGACCGCCTCTTTCACTCCATGAAGATGAAGAAACTGTTCCCAGAGCTGATCCAGTGTGTGGAGGAGGAGGAGAGGAAGGAAAGGAGGATGGAGGAGGAGAGAAGGAAGGAAAAGGAGAGGAAGAAAAAGGCCATGTTGGAGAAGGAGGCAGCAGAAAGGGCAGCTGCAAAACAAGCCAGTGAGCTCGCCTGGGCCTCTTTTAACACGTACAATTTGAATGATAATACCCCTGATGACAAAGAAGAAGAAGAAGAAGAAGATGAGGAGGAAGAGGTTCGGGTCGAATATGAGCAGGGGCTTACACAGGAAGAAAGAGAGGCTCTTGCAAGGGCATCAGGAATAGAGGCTGATCATCTTGAAAATTACAGTGCCTGGGAGCGAATGTTCAGCATGGAGATGGGTGGATGCAGGGAAACTGAGGGGACAGCTGTGGCAGGAAGGGGACGGGGACTGGCTAAAGGGAGGGGGAAAGGCTTGAGCACCGTTACGGAAGAAGATAAAGCAGATACCTGTGGAGGTGCAACATCATCAAACACCTGCAAACTGCTGACCAGCACTCTGAACAAGAAGAAGTTTACATATGAGCGCCTGGAGCCAATGAAGATCATCACTGTGCGCACTTTCAAAGTCCCGACCAGCTTTTCTGCCAAGCAGAGCCGCATCCGCAACCCAGGTTTTTACAAAAGAGAGAGCAAAGCTGTGGATACCAGTGACCTGGGGGTGGCACTAGAGGCAATGCCAGTGTGGGAGGAAGTTCAGGTGAGGCAAAGAAATTGAACCTCCTTGTAGACTTTTTGTAAAATTGTCCTTTTAGACCTGCAAAGGCTTTAAAAAAGTCACTAAGGTACAGCAGAAACAAGCAGTGAACACAGCACTGATTCATTCAGATTCATTCATGCATTCAGACCTATCAGCAGACAGCTGCTTATTGTTTTAAAGGTGTGTCTTAATGTTTTGCTTGATTGCTTACTTGCTTTTAGCTTTATAGTTTTCAGTCTCTATTGACCCCAGAGGAATATATGTTGCATTCTGTTTCACGAGATAGTTGCTAATGCTGTGCATTTTGTAGTTTTGTTAGAGAGGTGACCCATGAATTCAGAATGGCTGAAAAGCTCTGTAGACAAGTCCAGTAAAGGATTTCCACAGACTCAATACCTCCTTTTGCATTACTCATAATGATTTTAAGACTTTCCATGTGCATTAGTTCTTCCTGCGCTCCCATCCACAGTCCTAAGACGTGTATGTCAAAGTAATTAAACATTATAAATGATTCAGCAACCTCATAGAGCTGAATCATTGTCCTGAATTGTAAGGTCACCTTACAACAAAATGCAACAATAATAATATTAAAAGAGATTTAAAAGCCAGGAATAATATGATTGTAAAACATATAAAGCATGATGGTTATAGCTGACACCCTGATGAAAACAGAGTCTAGCTGATGAAGGTGAATGGTAATAAGTTTGAAGCGAGAAGACAAAGTTACTGAAGTTCTTTCAGGTCATTTACAAAAATGTATGTCTATTTTCATTTTTACTTTCTTCGGTAGGTTTTAGTGCTGGGACACATGCAAAAATTATAAAATAAACCACTTAAGTTGGTTATCTAAGAGGAGAGTGTGGCTTTGCTGCAGGACAATATCAGAAAGAACTGTTGGTTTTTTTTTTTGTTGTTGTTGTTGTTTTTTAGGGCTTTTAATTTCTTTTTACATTTTATAAGCCGACAGTGTGAGTGAAAAAACTTCTTTCATGTTCTTGAGCAGGAATATATCTTTCTTGTACCTTCTTAGACTGTATTTTAAATCCTGGAGCATCACAAGCCAATGGAACAAAATGTGCAGTGAACAAATATTCATGTTTTCTCAAAGTACGGAGTAAACAAACAAGTGTTACTGTTTACTGATGACGTTTTATGTCATATTTGTCATATGTTTAATAAATGAGAGTCGTTTTTGCTTTCGTTGTTGTTTAATGCTCACCAGCTACGAAGCTCCCCGATGAAATATTGCTCTGTTGTTTGATTGGCTGCTCAGGCCTCTCTGCTGTGCTCCCTGGAGAAGGAGCTGAGGGGTCACCTCATTGCAGAAAGCGTGTCCACAGACGGTCTGTTAACAGACGAAGGCACGCAGACCTACAGCTTTCTGTCGGCTCCTTTCCGGAGAAACACTTCGCTGGCCGACCTGACGGCTGTCAAACCGCTTGAGCTGCACCTTCAGCTGCAGGTGGAGAGCGTCACCAGCCGACATCACAAGGCCAGCTCTGCCTTCACCTTCCTCTGTGGACACACCTTCCAGCGCAGAGAATATGGCAAACATTACAAGTGAGTTGTTTTTTCTTAAATATTTAGGTTTTGCATCGTTTAAAGAGATTAAGACCTGAACAAGAAATACACAAAGCAGTCACTGACTCAGAATGATGCTCTAAACCCCATCTGATACTGTGAGAGCAAAGTGATCTATTTCTAATAAAAAATGTTCTGTTGTGTGCAGGAACGTCCACAGTGATATCCAGATGTGTGTAAACGGATGGTTCGAGCAGAGATGCCCGCTCGCTTACTTGGGATGCAGCTACAGCCAGAGGAGATTTCAGCCCTCCACACACGAAGCCACCATCAGCTACAAGTGAGAGAAATCACAGAGTTCATCGAAATGTAAACAAATTTAACTGTGAGCTGAAGCGTGTTAGAGGGGTACAGGGTACACATTCTAACTGCACTGTGTCCCAGTTACATTTCTAATTCACTTTCTGAGCTTTATAAACAATAAAAAAAAATCAATTCAGAGTTGTGTAGAAAATAAAAAAGCTCTTTATACAGTCATGTGATAAAGAAAGTTTACACAGGAGTGCATAGACTCCTGTGTAAACTTTAGTGCTGGGCAGAGAGTAACTGCAATAATCTGAAAAACATTTGCAAGCAACAGTGAAGTACATTTACTAATTACGTCCTTTGTACAGATGAGACCACAGTGGAGGTTTGGCAGAAACTAAGCAACATGTGAGCACAAACACCTCAAACTAACTTTAAAGCACGGTGGTGGAGGAGTGATGGTTTGCGCTTATTTTGTAGCCAAATGACCTGAGTGCACTGCAGCCACTGACTTGAACAAACAAAACCATATCAAAGTATTCAAGAGTCAAATGTGAGCCTGGGTCATGCAACAGGGCAATGATCTCAAGTACAGGGAAAGAAAGTACTTTTGCAATGACCCCGTCCAAAAACTGATTCAAATGCTGTGGTGGGAACTTAAGAGAGCCGTGCATAACCGTGCGCCCACAAACCTCCATGACACAACATTGTAAACAAGAGTGGGCCAAGATTCCTGCACAGTGATATCAAAGTCTCATAAAGTCTTGCAGAAAATGATTACTTCACGTTATTGCTGCTAAAGATGCTTCTGAATCTGAGCTGCTGAATCGTGGCGCGTGTAGATTTTTTTTTCCACACTTCTCTTTATGTCAAAGTGAATCGTGTAAATCTGCAACAACTATTTGTAACCACTTGAGGGCAGCAGAAACACACTATCAAACTGACTAGTTAAACATTTTGCACATAGTTATCTGTTCACATATCCTGCAGATGCAGAACACAGCTGTCATGTTTTGGCCTCCTTGAGTAATATTTTCTCCTTTTTGGATGTTTGTAGCTTCTACAAGCACACAAATACACTATCTGTAAGTTTAGCTCTTAATGCTTCACTCTTATATTTCATTGCTTGCAAGGTGTCCCTGATTTTGGTTTTGGGCTGTAAAATTGAAAGCATCAAACTGAACAACGCTTCAGAACTTCAGTTAATCTTTTATTTCATCACAAGTCACACTTTTAACATCACACTGTTGTGAAAATAACAAATATGATGCATAAATTAACCTTAAAGCTACTATAACTTTTATTTTAACAATCTATAACTCAGATCAGAGTCAAAGCATTTTAATCCTCTGCAAATAAAAATCCAATACTCTTTCAAAGACCACAGTTTCGTCTGTACTTTCAGCGATGATCTAGGCTGCTTCAGCCTGATTCCCACCACCTCTGTTTGCCTGGGTGACACTTCCCAGACATCCAGGAGCACGGATGCCTCCACCAGCTTTGCTTGGAGGAAGAGAGGCAGTCGAGCGGGAGGAGCGGACGACTCGCTGACCTCTCTTCCCTACGAAGTGCTGTGCCACATGGCCAGTTTCCTGGACAGCTTTTCCCTGTCCCAGCTGGCTATGGTGTCCCACCTCATGAGGCAGGTGTGCTCCTCTCAGCTGCAGGAGAGAGGGATGGTCACCCTCCGCTGGGAGAGGAAGACCTACTCTCATGGAGGAGCCAAGTGGAGGGTGAAGCAGAGGGTAAGATTGGAGCCACGCTAACAGGACTCACAGTAGACATAATGCGAGATATTTCATGTTTATCAGAATCAGAAAGACTTTATTTATCCCCAAGGGGCAATTAAGATTAGAAGTAAATATTAGAAATAAAGGCAAGAATACAGCATAAAAGAAGGAAGATATGAGGGACGAGTGCAAGTTTGGCTTTGAGCTGGAGGCACAAGAAACCAGATGATTGTTGATCTTGTTGTCATCATGTAGCAGGGTTGCCTTGATAGTAATCAAGTGATGCTACATTTAGTTTAGAAAACACAACGCTGACGTTTCTTACCAGGCTGTTTAATTGTTGAAAGCCAAAGAGGTAATCGCATGCAACATTTCACAGCAAAAAGTCAGTGAATGAATGCAATTTAACATCTTTGTAATCATGAGTCTTTTTTTCTGACTTCATGAATCACATAATTCATGCTGTGACCACTTGGAGCAGATTATATTAGAAATATTGACTTCACCCTAAAGAGCACCCTTATCTAAATATAATTGAAGCAACTTCAGAATAAATAAAAATGACAGATTGAATGGTTTCCCAGTTTGAAAAAGCAGAGGCCTGCAAATCACCTCATTTTTTAGACTACTGTAATAGTGACCATTCTGGACATTCAAAGCACTGAAAGATTTAATGTGAAATAAAATGTGAGATATCCCACTTTTGCAGTCAGGACCTTATATTTAGTTGCATCTCCATCGCTGTTCATCACTGCAGGTCTGGCAGTTCAGTACCTTGTTCTCTCCGGTGGATACGTGGTGCTTTCAGGATGTGCCGCCTATCTCAGAGCATCTAAAGGTGTGTCGTTATTATGAGAGGGAGTCCAGGACGGAGAAGATTTACCTGCCACGCATGCGAGAAGAAATCCAGCCCAACACAAGCTGCAAACCTCCCACTCTGGTTACCATGTTCCAGCAGAAGAGAATCATGATGTAGTTCACTGTAAACTGGTCTGGTTTGGGGTTTTATTGCATGTTAACTTCTTTTCCCCCTCCTTCTATTCCTATATCTCCTGCCACTGCAGTTCACTTTAAAATTACAGGAGAAAAATCACAATAAATATAAAATTAATGCTTACAGAGATAAGTTTTGGGGTCACATGTTGAACTGAATCTTAGAAACTACATATATTTAAAAATGATGTCAGAAGAGCACTGAAGTTCATTTTAATTATAAATAAATAAATCAAGCTACAGATATCTGCTGTTTTTATTCACACGTTTCTTTTTCACAGATGCTTTGCAAATGGTTATAAACTGAAATGAGAGGGATTTCATGACTAAATAGTATCACCAAACACTTTATCTTATGCATCCACATTTTATTTTATTTTATTTTGTGTTACGCCTGTAAACAAAACATATTTGCTTAGAAAATGAATTGCAAGTGCAGCGTTAACCACGTGATGAGGTAGAAAACGGATTCAAGTCACTTGTGCAGGAGTAACACAGCTCTGCTTCCCCCTAGTGGTTCTCAGTGGCATTGCGCATGTTTTTGAGGATATCCGCTTTAAACATTTTATAAAACATCGCCACGTTCATGGTGGAGATGAGACTCAGGCCGGCGGCCCCCATCATCAGGACATAACGAGGAATGTGTTCACTGTGACGGGCCAGCCAGCGGCTCATCCAGCCCAGCGTGCAGGCACGAAACACCAGAAACCTGCAGATGAAACAGAAGAAACAAGCTGACAGATACCAGTCTACACTAAAGTCACCATGCAAGGCCCAGATAGTGAAAGCTTGGGATTCAGTATCTTGCACAGTATCTGAGATATTGATGTGGGAGCAGCTGGGATAAAACTGGCACATCTGTGATTATTGGACAACAGTTTCAGGCAGATAAACACAAAACAGGCCTTTCAGGAAACAGATTAAAGAAGTAAAAGTAGAGCGCAGATGGTTTCCTGGAGGCCTCACAACTTTAAGCTCAACAATTCTGGTTACACAACCAATTATTAGGTTTCGGGGGAATTAGCTTTTTCCTCTCCTTAATAAATGAAGCCATCATTAAAAAAAATTAACGAGGCTTTACTCAGGCTAAGTTTGCATAATATTAACATTTATTTGATGTAACATATTCAAAAATGCTTTTAAAAAGGTGCTTTATGATCTTTTCCCACCTCGCATAAAAAGATCATTTCTTCCTGCTAAAAAGAATTCCTGAACCACCTACGTTCCCACGTTGAGCCAGCTGGTGATGCTGTAGGCGAGAGAGGGCTGAGGGGCGGTGAGTTCAGTGCCTGGCTTGTTCTTCCGTCCTGAGAGGATGAGGAGCTGTCTGAGATGAAGGAAAACAGAGTTGATCTCTACCAGCAGAGACACCGCTGCAAAACCCAGATAGAGGCGGGACGTCACAGCCAAACCGAAGCATGAGATCACCTGAGAGAAATGTTAAAACAGCACATGCAAAGAGACAGCAATACAACACTTTATTTACACGTTAATCATGCAAAAATCACAAGTTTTAATCATGGAAAATGTGAATTAGCTAATTTCAGACCACCCAGAAATGAATGTCAGTAAGTGATATATAGAAACCTGCTGGACCATGATTATTAAAGGCTTTATAGCCTTTAATAATTATGAATTTTTATGAATGAATTTTTACACACCATCATTAGTATTTGGAGGATGAATTTCAGGTTGTCAAGCTCCACACGTCCCCTGAGATCAGCTGATCTGTGCCAGCACACACCAGCTGATGGCTCTGCTGATTGATCTCATAATTATCAGTTTTATATTGGCTGTTATTGATGCGTGCTGAGAGGCGACGCTGCTGCCCTCCCACTATTGAAAATAATACCGCAGGAAATAACAGAATGACAACAGAAGAGAGTTTAAAATGTTAATAAATCGCTGTAAATAAAGTTTGGTAAAAGAGTTATGTAACTAAACATTCTGTGAGATTTTTTTTTTTTTGCATGAATTTAATGAATTAAGTATCTGGATAAATTAAAAACAAGCCAAACTTGATGAAGGAGAATATACTGTTGGGTAACCTCAGGAATGTGGTGACCCACTCTGAGAAAACTGGACGCAAACATATAAAACTTGAACCTTGAACTTTGATCAGAAAGGCTTGTGCAGGATTAACTGTTCGCCACGTAAAAATAAATAACTCGTTGTGTCTTTGGATAAAGTAGAACCTGCATAGAGATACTTAGCAGCACAGTCAGGAGCAAACGCACCATGACACAACATGTGCTGCCTGAAAGCAGGTCTGCTGTATGCGCTGACAGTAAAATCACAGCATAGAGCAGCACGACTGAGGTTTCGCTCACTGACCTCGTCGTTATCACCCGGATATGGGATGAGTGCTATCACCAGACTGACTCAACTTTGTGCTTGTGTTCTTAGATTACACACTCAGGAGATGAAACAGTACTCAGATCCCGTATTTTAAATGGATGACAGAAATTAAGCTTATGTGAAAGTTCAATAAGGAAGATCTGTAATCACTCATCTGCCTGCTTTCCTGGCTCTTCGGCTGCTAGTCTGTTCATTTCATTACTGCCACTTTCCCCTGCTGTCAATCTCAATACTGACATCGTTATATTCTTCATTACTACTTTCTTCTTGCCTGGCTTCTTTGAGGCGATCAGCCTCCACTCTGCGTTGTTTAAATCTGTGATCTCTTTTCAGACTCATCTCTCATCTTCACTTCACTGAACTCAGGTTTCATCTTCACCCCCACCAGCATCTCAACTCCGCAGGGTCTTGTCCAAAAAATCCTATCAAATCCTATCCTGTGAATAGCTGCATCACTCTACCTCCATATTCAAAAATGTAAAAAACAAAACAAAAAGCAGCTCATTATGATCTCTTATGAGGTCATAATTTTCACTTACATTTGTAAGGACAAGAGAGAAGTATCTTAAGTATCTTATTAACTGAGATAGATGGATTATTATTCCCTGTTTTTGTGTAAAATAAACTGATGTGTTCCCGTTACAAAAAGTGTATGTTGGTTCATGTTTTCACACTGTGTTAGCAAAAACACACCCAAGCATTAGACCCACAAAGGTCATTACCAAAGAGTGGTGGAGGAGTAGCTCCCAGGACTGTTTGAAGGGCTGGTTCAAGGCCATGTCTAGGAAGTCGCGGATAAAATACCCTGGAGGAGAGGTAGAAATATGCGTGCAGGCTAATGTATTTAAACAATGCTAAAGTATTAAACTGCTATCAAGTTATTTTTTGAAATTCAATGTATACACATTTGCATGTGTGTGTGTGTGCGTGTGTTTGTGTGGGCATCACCTGTGGATAAAGACTGTGGGAGTGCAGGGAGCAAAAGGAGATCAGGTCCTCCATCATCTGAGGGTGACGGTAAAAGCTGCAGGGCGAGAGAGCCCACAGGAAGAGTGAATATCACACGAGTAGAAAACAAACGTCCACACTACCCTGACTGCTGCGCGCCTCTACGAACCATAAAACAGCCCCCGCTCCTGTCAGGCAGCTGTGAGCTAACGACGTGCTGACATTCCTCCATTTCCAGGCTTTCCTCTGTGCCGGCTGCGGTGTTGGCAGGACTCTGATGACTGCATTGAGCAGTTTGAAAGAGCCGGCAGAGCCTCCAGTGAGAAGAAGTGTTGATTTCAAATCCATAACAATAGTTGAGCGGAGTTCACCTCACGCATGTCCAGTGCATACCTCAGTGGAAACACGCTTCATGAAAAGAGAGCATGAGACGCTTGTGTCACTGTGAGGTCACTGTTATATATCATATATTGTTTCTAGTCTCTGCCCTCTAACGCACATCACGCACACCAAGTGATAAACTCATAGCTGATAGTAAAGGGCCGTGGACACATAATGGTACGATTGCCTCTCAAGGACAACAACCCTGGCTTTCATAACTCACTTTCGCTTCATCTTTATGACATCTTTTCAGCAGTACTGTTAGGTCTGCTGAACAGTTCAGCAGCTCTACTAGCCCCACACACATATGTACACACACGCCAAGTTTTCCAACAACTGTGATCTCAACAATGTTAAAAAAAGAAACGTTTTGTGAAAGCCGAGTTGATGGCAAACTTGATGTTTGCACCGGATGTTCTTAATGAAATTCCTTGTGGCACATATGGGCGAAAATCTGATAGACGTGCAGCCTCATGTGTGAATGTGACCACAGTGCCTGACTTCAGTGTTTCTGCTTTAGAGTGAATTATAACCACCTGTGGTTGAGTAAGTGTTGCTTTGTCGCCCCTCCATTCAGCGTTCAGCCTCGTCAGCCTTTCTCTGTGCTGCCGTTGTAAAAAAACAAAAGAGCAGGGTCTCCTTTCTCTGCGACAATACGGCGGCTGAACATGAGCCGCCACAGTGCCCAAACTCTCCGCTCACTGCCTCACCGAAGACACTTTCCAGGGTGATTAGAGCCAAATCATCTACTTTTCACTGGACCAACTGGGATGCAGGTTGGGGATGGACTGGTTCCCTTGGAAATGGACTCCCATTGTTCATCTGCTGAGAGGAAAGCAAAGTGACGCAGGACTCAAATTGTTTCCACCTGAGCGTCTGAATAACCTTTAATGTCCCTGGGGTTCGCCTTGGTGTCTGCGAGCTCTTACAGCTGAATCACAGAGATGTCGACCAAGCCGTGTGAGTAGCCTCAGCAGAGTGGTGTCTGAAAGTAAACTGATGATCATTCATTTGATGACTCATTTATTTATTTATAATGTGTTTGGGCAGCCCGCGGAGAGCTCACGGACTCTGATTCAGAGAACCCATCAGAGGAGCTGACAGAGGTGGTTTGTCTGGAGTCAGACCTGCAGGATGGACAGTAAGGAGGGGATGGGGAACCTGCAAACATATGCCTTTGTGTTTTAACCACATAAACAGTTATTGCTATAAATTTTAAACTGGTCTCAGTGTGACATCTAAAACACTTGAATGATTTATAGCAGGGATGTCAAACAAAAGGGACAGGGACCAGAAACGGCCCGGCAAAGAGTCCAATCTATTTCGTTTTTGTTGTTGTTTTTTGTCCTCACAAAAATGGTTAATTTCTGTGAATAAACCCTTTTTTCTATTATTACTGGTCAGTCTGAGAAATTAGACTTTTTTTTTGTTATTTTCCACATTTATTTCTTACAATTTAAGCTCAAAGAGTCTTGCTCAGAGATTTCTTTCTTTGCTAAAGCAACATTTCTTGGCCTCTCTTTTTCTTAAATTAAGACATCTCATAACCTTCTTTTCTTTGACAGAAAGGGGAATTTTCCTTGGGGCTGAGCTGTATGTACCTCACAGTGTAAAACGCATTTGACCACAAAACCCCCTTTATTTAGATTATTTAGACACTCTGTGGGGTCTAAATGACAGTGGGGGTCCCAGTAGATGAAAGCTCCAGAGTGAATATATGTCTGTGCCATCTGGTCAAAACTGTAGATCAGACAGTGAATACCAGCCTCATAAACACGAGCCAGAGACACTGGGGCTATTGAACCTGTCTAAAACCCAACAATACTACAACAGTTTTAGTGAAAATACTACCAGGAGGCCTTGTCATTGATTGTACCCCGTCAAAAACTCCCCAAGGTTGCAGTTTTATCAAAAAAATACAGCCTCTGCGGGAACAGGGGAGGGGTAAGGCATCAACAAAGTGAGTACAGTTTATAAGGAGGATAACACGACCACCTTGTCTCTGGCTGAACTGAAGCTCTGGTTTTCAGACTTTTTCTGGCACACCACACTTCAGAATCAGCAAAAGGTTGATGGCCCACAGACTACAGTTTTCATCGGGCACTTTTTTTTAAAAATAAAAAAGCCCAAAGTATTCAAAAAATATTTATGCCCAAAATGGTAACTTTATGTAATTTGATTACATGTAAATTTTTGTGCATAATTTTGTTGTATAAATTCAATCTAAAACATTACATTTAATCTAATCTGGTCAACTAACTTACTTGATAGGTGTGCATTCAGTTTATACCCATTAATGATGAATTATTTTAATACATAAACCTTTGATTTTATACATTTCAGGTGCATTTAACTTAAAAAAATATTTTTTTCAGTCCAGATAAAGCCATCCCTGCAGACACGACGCTTCCACGGCTGGAGGAAAAGACCAAGTTGAAGTGTTAAACAAGCTTAGATGTACAAACAATGAAATTTATCTTATTCTAAAAAATTAAAAACCTCTCTCTCTCTGTGTGTGTGTGTGTGTGTGTGTGTGTCTGTTATCTCAGGATGATGGAAGTTGAAGTCGGACATCACGGTGTGCTGCTGACGCGCAGTGGGGGTAAATACAGCGCCATTGGGAACCAGTGTACACACTACGGCGCTCCACTTAGCAAAGGTATGAAGACAGGAAGTCTGAAGAGGAATTTCTGTGACATAGATGTATTTCAGTCTTGAGTCAAGTCTGGGTGCTTGTGTGGGCAGAAAAGTGTCATTTAAGGAAATTTATCTTGTCTGTGCACACTGTAAGGTATCAGACTGGTCTGAGCTTCATATGTGTTTCTTATGTTTTAATAATTTGTCTTCATCTTGTATTTTTCTTGTGCGCATCTTTGTGTGTTCAGGTTTTATTTCGGGGAACAGAGTGCGCTGCCCGTGGCACGGCTCCTGTTTCAATGTCCACACAGGCGATCTCGAGGAATACCCCGGCATCGACTGTCTACCTTGCCACAAAGTATGAACCGGAGAGACAGATTGATACAAAGCTTATGAGCACATTTGCTGTTGTTTAAATGTTTTTATTTTCGCTTTTGAAGGTCCATATTCAAAACAGCAAAGTGTATGTGTCCATAAATAAAAAGGTAAGTAGGTTACCTTTTCTGTTTTAGTAATATGAGGCCATTTTAATCTCCTGGTATCGATCTCTTCAGCGAGGAAAGAAGGCCATACACAACTAATTCTGAAAACCTTTGTCACTGAACACAGCTCCCCGCTGCATTCATGAACACTAGTTAAAACCCAGCTACAGGAAAGAGAGGCTGAAATTATTGCCAGGGAGTAACTGTTGGAGGGAGAACCTGGATTTTTATGGTGGAGGCGATAAACACCAGTTGATGACCTGACTTCAACATAGCAGACTCCTGGTACTTCTGCAACCCAAATCTGTGACCCACTGAAACAGTTAGCACATTACAAAACTTAACAAAAGAGGACCTTTGCAGTTGAAAACACAGATTAATCAAAAATGGGGAGCATATTGCTTTAAAAACTAAAACAGTTGGGCCCCAAACACTTATCATTTTGTTGTTTTTAAAAAAATAGGATGCTACAGAGTGGAATTTCCCTGCTTTTCTTAAGTGTGACGTGTCAATAAATTCATACTGAGCACATTTTCCCCTTAAAAATCATTAAAATATCAAGTTTTATCTTTTTAGTTCATCACTGACACAAACTCTTATGCTTTATTTTGATTCACATTTTTGTAAACTGGTTTGTAGCTGAAAGTTGCAGTGAACAAATGCACTGAAGGGCTGTCTCATGTGACTGGCTGATTTGATTTGAACCTAAGAAAGCAACCGTGAGTGTATTTTTAGGCAACTGAAATAATTTTCTGTTTGTAAATATCACTGTTGGTACCTACTGATGACCTGACCACGTGTTTGATCCATGATTCAGACTCTCAGGCAGGAGAAAAGGATAAAGCGTATGGGCACTGCAGTCCCAGGAGTTACTCACACTGTTCTGCTGCTGGGAGGAGGTGAGTGTGGACCAATATGTGTGTGTGGTTGTGTGGCTTCAATAGGGCACTTAACTGGCATCTTCCACCATGTCCTCTCAACAAATAAGTAAATGTAACAATTTTGCCTTGGGATTTGAGTAAATGTGTCAGGAAAATGAGCCGCTTCTCTGATCCTGCAAAAAAAGTACATGTATGCTGTACATGGATACGTGCAGGTATTAGACTGCGTTGCCTCTGATTTGCTTCCTTTGCGTGTGTGTGTGTGTTGTTTTGTGTAAGTGTAGGAGCCGCTTCACTCAGTTGTGCTGAGACGCTGCGGCAGGAAAACTTTGGTGGCAGGATCATCATGGTGACCAGAGAAGACCTCCTACCTTACGACAAAACACGTCTGAGCAAGGTTCAGCACAGCGAATAACTCGACACAAACACATGAAAGTCTCTATGAATTTTCTTCACTTCACTGGAGTTTCGCTGATTTCACAGGTGATGAATGTGGAGAGCGACAGCATCCTGATGAGGAGGATGGAGTTTTTCCATCAGTATGACATAGAGGTGTGGCTCAGGAAAGAAGTGAGTACTTCCTGTATGACAACATCCTGCATGTGCTTGCATCTGTGTTTTATCTCATAGACATTGTGACCTTGAGGTAAATCTTCATCCGGACAGCAACACATGTGGGAATGACTTGCTATCTATGTGATTGAGTCATGCTTTGAAACTGGTTGCTGATGTGTTTGCAGGCGCTTTCCGTGGACACAGACAAGAAGACGGTCACATTTGATGATGGTTCAGTCCAGAGCTACGACCAACTCCTCATTTCAACTGGCTGCAGGTACAGACAACCTCACAAATATGTGTACAAACACATACTTGGCTCCAGCACAAACACCTTCTCTGGCCTCAGGCAGGCATCAATTATTCCCCAACTAAAATATTATTGTTAGTGTCCTCTCAGTTTTATTATATATTTTTAAGTCTGCACATTTGATGGAAAAGTTTAAATAAGAAAAATATTATAATTCACTTTTACGATAAAACTAAGGAGACTTTATTAAGCTGAGTCTCAGAGTAACACCACCTTTTCTGAAAAAGCTGGGTTGCTGCATAAAAGGTACCTAAAACAGCATGCAGAGGTCAGCAAATCTCATAAACCCACAGTAGAAGATAGAAAACACATCAAAAGTTTAAAACGAGAAAATTTACCGCTTTGAGATATAATTAGTCGTTTCAAAAAATCTGTGAAAGGATCATGGAGCATCCACTTTACTTTACAACAGAGTGAGTTGCTTCTGATCCCTGTCCTTTAGAGCAAAGGGTCTGGATGTTCCTGGCATGAACTTGGGGAATATCAAGATGTTGGAGACGCCAGAGGACGCCCGGCAAATCCACGCAGCCTGTACGGGCTCTGATGTTGTCCTCGTGGGAACCTCATTTGTTGGTACTGATTACTATGGTTTAGAGCTGGGCGATAGAACGATAACTATATGTATTGCGAAATAACTTTTTCTCGATAGAAAAGTTAAACTATTGTGATAGGCCTCATCTCTCTTGTCCTCTTAAAAAAAAAAGAGGAACAGCCAATCCAAATTAACTAGCGCAGAGCCGAACCAATCACAGCCGCAGCGTCACGTCACGTGACTTGTTACGTACAGCACAAGTGCCAAGCCGCACATGTGTATTTGTTTTGGAAAGCAGCCAGCTGCCGTGCCGCCCGGGTAATGGAGGAAATGAGTGTGCTGACTAGAGAAAAATCAACCGAGAGCGTGACCGAAGGTTACCGAAGAGAAAACAGATGATGGTTCCAATGCAGGTGTTCTGGGAATCCATCCTACCTGACAAACCATCCTACCTGTTGTTTCTACGCATGCGCACAACACGAAATTCAGTGGCGTCCTACCTTTGTGAATATAAGCTAGAAGCATAATTTTACAGCTAGAATTCAGTGGCAAATCATCTTACCTTTGTTAATAAGAGCTAGAAACATACTCTGACGGGTATAAATACGTGTCAAACCATGCTACCTTTCTGAATGTGACCTACAAGCATACTTTAATGGGTAAAATGAAGTGGCAAACCATCCTGGCTTTATGAATGTGAGCTACAAGCATACTCTGATAGGCAAAGTTAAGTGGCAAACTGTCATACCTACTTACATTTGTGCTGGAATTACTATGACAGCAGAAATGTGCATAAACTACTTACGGTAGGACGTTTTGCCAAAGTAGGACGTTTTGTCAGAACACCGGAGAGATTGTTGTACGGAAGAGCCATAGAAGTTCCGTAGTGTGACGGTATTTCGGCTATTTCAAGTCTGACAAAAAACAGAGTAGCGCGCACTGTAAATTGTGCCGAAAGCAAGTCTGGAAATACAATAAACCGGTGCATGCTCAATCTCTGACTGGAAGCTCTATTTCGTCATTCGGCTTTTGTCAGACTAAAGTAACTGTTAAAACTGTTTGAAAAGCTCAGCTATACAACAAGGAGAGATTGAGAATTTCCTTTTAGTTCTCAGTTTATTTGATATTGACAAAAGTTAGTCAGTTTTGTCTGTTCTTCTGTAAAACAAACTAAGATTTATTTTTAGAATTAATATTTTGTTTCTAAGTGGAATTGACAATTTAGTCTGTTTCGTTTGTTCTATTTTGGAACTTAAACGCTTTAGCGGCTGCCTTTTGTGTAGTTTGCAATATTTGCCTTTATTTATCTGAAAAAGTCTCATGTTCCTTAAGTACATCTACCCTGTTGAACTTATTATGGGAAATAAATATTTAAATAAAAACAAGCTGCTGATTATTTCACATTTTACTTGTGAGCAACGGCACATTTAAATCTTACAAATATAGTTATATGGCTTATATCGTGATATATATCGTTATCGCCTGAAGTGAAAAAAACATATCGTGATATGAAAAAATCTTATATCGCCCAGCTCTACTATAGTTACTATGTGCACATTTGTATTGCCTGGATTTGTGTAGAAAACAAAGCTAGTGGAATTATATGCTTTAACTGTGAAAACTTCCTTTTTTCCTTTCTTCCCTATTTTTATATAGACCCAAAAGCCTACAAAAGAGAGGAAAATAAAAAATTTAGTTTACAGCATCAACATCTTTTAGCTTTATTTTTCTCTTTTTTTCTTTGTCTTTTTGTTCGCATCATATGTCAAATATTAAGTAAAATATATTATTCACACTGATATTCGCTCCAGCACCTACAATTACATGTTGCTTTCAGGCATGGAGGTGGCATCTTACTTGACAGACAAAGCCTCCAGTATCACAGTGATAGGCAGCAGTGAAATGCCGTACCAAAATACATTAGGTCCTGAAATCGGCAAACTCACCATGACGGTAAGAAAGATGAAGAGATTGAGATGTACGTGTTATTCCCTGACAGTAGTTCATCTCCAGCTTACCCGTTTGTTGTTCACTCTTGTTTCTGTAGATGCTGATTGAGAGAAATGTGAAATTCTACATGAATGATAGCGTGACAGAGATCCGAGGTGTGAATGGCAAGGTAAAGTGAGGAGATAAACTTCATTCCAGTGTCACGATTTGCACTGGCAGAACATGTGGATGGAGAAAGAGGACCCAAATGCAGACACTTGGAACAAAACTATAATATAACAAAAGGCGAGCCGTTTATTTGAGGTTGGGAAAAGGTACAAAACAAAAGGCAGATGCACACTGAGGCGAAACTAGAACTAAACTGGGAAAAACTAAATGCTAAACACAACAGACAAAGAACAAAACCTTGAACATGACAAAAACCTGGAAACATGGAGGCATGACGAGAACTCAACAGATGACCTGACAAGGAATCAATGAAAACACACAAAATGCACACTGGAGGTGATCAGGGGAAGTGGAAACACATGGGTGACAGCTGATTAGAATAAACATATTGATGCCACAGGGGAAGTGAAACTAAACACAACGAACACGGGACACCAAACCTCTTCAAAATAAAACGAGAAACATAATGAGATGCAGACATGAAACGCATGAAGAGTGACGGAAACTTAAACAGAGGCATGAAGACACAAGGGAAATCTAATAAACAATGAACTATAACAGGGCATCATAGGCAAAAAAGAAATGAACTTAGATAAGCTAATGAACTTAAACATAAACCATAAACATCAAAATATATTAAGACTCAAAAGGCTGGGTCAAATGGCCCAGGATTGTGACGCCTAGTTTTAGATAAGAATATCAGCAGTTTTATCTTCAGTAATGAAAAAAAAAATACTAACACTGAGTTCTTCCTGTCACATTCTGTTTTATTCCTCAAGGTGAAGGAGGTTGTGCTGAAAAGTGGAAAAGTTATCCCAGCTGAAGTTTTGATTGTAGGTATTGGTAAGTGGAAACATATCAGAGTCTTTTATGAGTCTTTTATTAAGCAACACAGAATTCTTGAAAGCTTTTATAATCAGAATCAGAATCAGAATCAGAATACTTTATTAATCCCGAAGGAATATATGTATATATTCACTTAAATTACTGTTGCCAGCATATTGTAAATATGTCTGATGTTAATGTTAAATGACTTGTTGAAATTGTATACAAATAACTGAGTGAAATGACCTGATTAACTGCTCCTATTTTTCCTCCATTAGGCACCATGCCGAACTCAGAGTACCTAAAGGACAGTAAAATACAGATGACCTCAAAAAACTTTGTAAAGGTCGACAAGGTCAGCGGTTCACCCGATTATCTACAGCACATAAGCCTGACTTGTACTTTTTCCCCAAACTTGTGCTTTGGAACATTGATCATCAGTTCTCTGTGTGTATCCCTCCTGCAGTACATGCACACCAATGTCCCCGATGTCTTCTGTGGTGGTGATCTGGCCATGTTCCCACTGGCCATTGCTAAAAACAGGATGATTAACATTGGACACTGGCAGATGGCACAAGCACAGGGTGAAGCAGGAAACATATAGACTTAACTGGAAAGTTTCACAAAGAGACTTTGATGCACAAAATCAATGTTTGACATTTACCATGGGAAGCACAAAAGCTGTTAAAATGTCATCTATGGGAAGCGGGACTAAATTCACGAGAATTCTGGGTCAATTTATATTACTTAAAGCTCCAAAACTGACATCAACACTGTCAACCTTACCTTTGCTCTCTCCTTCAGGCTGGAGTGTTTACTAAGCATTCTGATGAATACAAACAATAACAAATTAAATATCAATTTGCATATATACATTTTAATTTGTATAATTTTTGCTATTGCTTAAAAATTTATGGTGCTATTGATTCATGGTCTCAAAAACTCATGTATAAAATATGATACACTGGGTGTTACAGGGTAAAATCCCATATATGTCATTTACATGTTAAACTTTTTTGTGTGTGTGTTAAGGGAGAATAGTAGCTCTGAACATGCTAAACAAAACAACTGAACTGAACTCAGTCCCTTTCTACTGGACTGTCCTTGTGGGTAAGACCATCCGATACACAGGTGGGTATACACACACACGTAAATATTTACTGGCACACAAAAAATCAGGTGTCTTATTATCATTATTCATGTGAAGTTATTACATCTTTCTTTTCAGTCTTTGCCATCCAAACTGTTTATTTTACTGCCTGAAAACACTGTAGATAAACCCTCTGTGATAGATTTCATATGTTTCTGCATGCCATTGTTGAATGTTTGCTTTGGCTGTGTGCAGGCTATGGGGAGGGATACACTGAGCTCGTGATAAAAGGACAGTTTGAGGACAGGAAGTTCCTCGCATTGTACATTAAGTAAGTTGTTGTTAAAACTGTATTCAACTGTGATAGAAAAAATGTAACCATTAAATAAATACCCAGATGTGTATGTTTGGAATGTTTTTTTCCCTGTAGGGATGAGGAGGTCATAGCAGCAGCTGGCCTGAACTTTGATCCAGCAGTGTCGGCAGTAGCTGAGAGACTCGCAACAGGAAAAGTCATCACAAAAGACGAGGCCCAGTATGTAAAATCGTTCAGTTTGTTTTACACTTTGTTTCTATATTCCCATCTTCTGATTATTTTAGTCAAACTGAATCTGAACAATATGACTCCAGAGAGACAATGTAGAGAGATTTATTTTTGTGAAAAATGAGCCATGTTTCTTACCTAGAGGTTGGTGGAGTCCAAAAAAAGATCTAACAGAGTTTCATTGTTTAAGTTAGACACCACAGGTGGTCAGGAACATGACTTCAAAGCTGTTTTGAGACATGATGTCCAGACATTGTTCGGATAATCAAGCCATTGCCTTGTTTCAAGCTGGCCTTTATTACACGTAGCATTCAAAAGAGATTCAGACAAGTTCTAACTAAACAAATACTTTTGTCTCTGGTGATGCCTGGGATCTGGGTAGAACATGAATGCTTCTCACATGGGCTCAATCAAACTTTTCATAGGCTTTGTAAAAATCTCAGATAACTAAAATTTGAAAACAGTTTTTCATGGCATCATTAGAGACGTCCCTGCATAGGTCAGTGTCTTTTTTGCCCATGATATCATCTTGTTTTGAAACCAAACATGATGAATGAGGTGCATATCTGACTAAGAAATATGGAACACACTTGTTAGCTAGGAGCATCTTAATTTCAAAATACAGCATATCCTGTTTAACACTCAGAAAAAATGTTTCCTGAGACCCTGCTACTTCTAGCAGCAGTCACATCATCAATAAACAGATGATCTGGCAGCCATACATGCCCATGCCCTAACGCTGTCACCATGTTTCAAGTTAATCTTGGTTTCATCTGTCCAAACATTATATTAGAGCTGCATCTTCTCTTTGCATGTTTTCTGGTAAAGTCTGATCTGACCTGCTTGTTGCAAACGCGCTGTGTTTCCATTCTTGAAGGCATCTCTTGATTGTTGACCATAACAATGATACCTCCTGAAGAGTATTCTTGACTTTTAAATGCTGAATGTTGTGAAGTTGCTTTACATAGCCTCCATCATCCTGCACTTACAGTTTTAAGAATGAGCTAGAATGGTCATTCAGCCACTCCTAATTTTTTTTGGTTTTTCAATCTAATGATGACTCACTCGCTCACTTGCTTTGGTATCTCTCTGGACCTCATATTGGGACTTCCAGGAAGACGTTGTTTCTGCTTAATTTCTGAATGAATAGCAAGAGAACAGACCTTCAAGGTCATATAAGCACCTGACAGTCATCTGTCCAATTAACTTTCTGAAAAAAAGGGAGCTTTGTATAAAAAAGGTTTTAAAAATGGATGTATCTATTGCAATACTTTTGTTAAACATCTTGAATTAAAGCTGAAAGTCAGCACATCGCATGGTGATTGATTTAAAATTCACCGTGCTGGTGAATGGAGGCAGAATTACACAAGATAAGTGGAAATCTACATAAAAGCATTTTTTGAAATATTTTTTCTCTCTCTGACAGATCAGACGACCTGAGCTGGCTGCAGCTGTCCTGATATTCAGCTCCTTACACTCGTCTGTCCAATGTTCGTTCCTCCGTATGTCTCTTCTTCAGCACGGCTCACAAAAAGGACCAGGGGGAGTTTGGAAATGTGGATTGAAACTTTTCAGTCGGAAGAGACAAACTTCACTTGCGGAGGGAAGGAGCACCAAACACAGTGAAAGCTGCAGTAACAGCTCAGCATCTAATACGGGCTGTGTGGAAGTGCATACCATGCATTCAGTGCTCATGTGAGGGGGAGTCCAAATGTCAACAACAGATACCTCAAAAAGATGCAGCTTATAGGTCTTCTTTTTTAAATCTAATTTTTTTGTCATTAATTTAACAGATTTTTTATTTTATTTCATGGATTTATGTCTCCAGGAGTGTTTCAGTAACAGTCCAGAGACATCGCTGTTTAAGATGCCTCAGTATGTTCTCTGCTGTTAGTATTTAAAGCTCACTTTTACTTGGATGGGGCAGCTGGAAAAACATAAGTGACCTTAATGCCCACTACATCCGCGTTCGTGGTCCGGTCAGTGAGTTGGGGGGGGATTAGGAAAACAGAGGCAGCAGTGTTCAGCTCTTTGAAACAGAGATGCTGAAACAGGCAATGGTAACAAAATACACCAACAGCAAACAATAGGCCTGCAGCAAACAACGAACAAAAGCACTGCACAACAGAAATGCTGCGTTTCTCTCTCTCCCCCCGCCTCAATCGCTCTGCTGCTATCTTTAATTCACACCTCAGCTTTTACTGTTCGCTCTCAGCAGGATGCCTCAGTTCACCCAGGACCTTTCAGGGCCAGATCCAGTTAGTAGTACCAGTAGTGATATTTTAGGTGGTAGTAGGTGGTAATGGCTTTTTTTTCTCTCTGTACTAATGTTGCCTGTCAAAGATTTAGTTTTTTTTTTCTTTGCAAAGGGCAGGCTAAACAGTTTTTTTTATTAGCATTTGAATTGAAACTTGTTGCTTGCCATTTTAATAAAATTGAAGCTCTTATCTTATGTAAGAGAAATAAAAATTGGCTAATTGTGCAAACCTAAATACAATGAAAATCAAGCTCTGGTGATGCAGGGGGAAAATGGCTAATTTTACAGAGAATTATGGATAGAGCAGGTGTATTTCATTGCACAGGAGATGACTGACTCCTGTGATATTCAAGTTACCTCATTTCTGTATGTACAATGCATTTACAGTATAATGCTGTAAATTCACAGGAACCCAGTCACTCTGTAACAACGAGTAATCTATGATATCCTCGGTATAAGAACATTATTAGATTTGTTTTCTTGAGGTGACAAGAAGAAGACACATTGATGAGCATCATCAGCCCTCTTGTTAGTAACAGCGTTGTTATCATTTCAAAGTGATTCTTGATGCCAAGAGTAAGAATAAAAGTGAAGTACTTGTCATTTAAACATTTTTGTCTTGTTTTCAACTTTGAATTAAAAAAAAACTCAGGCATATCAGTTTGGTCTCTGTTGTATTTAGTGACTCATGAGAACATATGATTCACTCAGAGAGGGACTGTTCTGACATCTATTGTCCACCAGTGGTAGTGTTCCTACACAGAGTGGACAGAAACAGGAAGTAATCTGTCCCACTTCATAAATGTACACCTATAATTACACTTAATTCTTTATGCGATTTGAAGGACATTTAAGATGTTGTATGTTACTGCATTTGCTCATCAAACATCTTAGAGACAGTAAAAGATCTATAGCACAAAGAGCCTTAAGCTGCATCCACACATGAAGTGATTTCGAGTTATGTGGTGACCAGAAACCTTTGAAAGCCAATGAAACTTGGTAGCAATTGCAGGTTTTAAGAAACTTTGGCCCACTAGACAACTATAGAACTATAGAAATGTATGTTTTTTGTATGCTAAACGTCTTCACATTGACACAAAGGGGAGTGTCTGGCCCACTTATGGCCAAATTGGTTTGTATGTGATGCAACATGCAAAATCAGTTTGACATCCTTTCATTAGAGGATTGACATATGATAGGGTGGTAAATACATTATAGGGTTACCTAGGCAACCACAACCTGGAACGTCTACTAGTAGCCAAACATCTGTGTCAAAGTGATGCTTTACAGACAAACTGCTTCCTGTGTGGACGGGGAGACATCATACTATAATTAGTTTATGCATATGTATGGATGTATGTTTGCATGTTCCCTATTTCCTCCTGGGGGAGTGGAGCCATCTTGATGAAACTTTGCATAAACATTGCTTAGGGAACTGCGAGTGCCAGCATCTATTATGCATATACAAACATTTTCCAAAAATCACATATACTGTTAAGAAAAAATTTAATGAACACTTTATATTTAGACTACAGCATCAAGTCAAACTTCTAGAATATTGATCTGTTCAATTAAGTAATTGAAGGGGTTGTTAATATGTTTTAGCTGCTTTGACGAAATTAACAGCAGGTGGGACAACAATGAGACAAGCCCCAAAACAGGAATGATTTTACAGGTGGAAGCCACTAACATTTTTTTCCCTTCTCATCTTTTCTGATTTTTTTTCAGTAGTTTGGCATTCGCATAGCTCATATATGTATGTATATTTGTATGATCTTTATCTGCTGCATGTAGCGTGGTGATTTTCTTGTCTGCATAATTGTGGCTATAAAGTTCAAATGTGATAAACAGACACCCACTGCCATTTATCAGTAAGGGATTTAGTGTTACACAGTTAACAGTTTAGAGGAGCAACAAAGAGAAATAATGAGTTCAGGACTTTGCACATTAAATTGTTGCTCCATCGTGTCACCAACAAGCTTTTTACTGTGTTTACTGTATTGTGCTTAGACTGACAGCAGAGCAGCGCTTTGTTACAGTCACATTGCCACCCCCTCTCTGCTGGACATCTTTCTTTGTGGTTCTCATGCTGTAATGGATCAGCCCCCCTTCACTTCACTGACAGATGTGAGTTGGGTTCATGTTATGTGATCCCGACCGGGTTTTTGCCCTGAAAGATCAACTCAACTTCTTAAGGTGTGCTCAGCAGGAGGCGTTCTTGTCGTGAAAGCTGTGGCATTGTGGTTATGTACTTTGAACCTAAGCATTTCTGTTGGGGCGTTTTAAAGGGTGTTCAGCTGCTCAGTTTCTCTTTGGTCCAGTGTCTTAACAGCACCCTAGGATCTTTACTTTGTGTCTCACACTGCATAAATCTATTTTAAACTGTGAACAAATAAATCCCGAGGCCACTAACAGCATAAGGCTCTCTTTTGCTTCTTTAATTCAGTGTCTGCTCAGCTGCAGTAATGACGCAGCCTCCTGCTGGTCACATTTAGCTGGAACCTTTTTCTCTTTAGGAAAAGTCTGTCTTAAGGCGTCCTGGGTTTCTTTTAACAGAGCCTCTCTGTGTGCAATGTACCGCTGCCGCCTGTTGGCCCTGTACTGCTCCAGTCTCTTTGCCTCAGCCTGGGGATCCTGCAGCACTCCCTCCCACCTCAGGCTGAGAGTCTGAGCTGGGAGAGAGTGCTGCGGGACATTGAGCACTGTCACGTATCCCTGAGCAGTATCTCCGTTTCCATCGCTTTTATGGTTCTCTGTCAGCGTGGCTGGAGAGTCCTTGCGGTGATTTTTCCTCTTTCGTTCTCGTTTCTTCTTAGTGGAGGCTCTGATCTTGGGAACCTGGTCTTGGGACTGACCCGGACTCTGAGGAGGCACAAGGGCCAGCGGCAAGATGTCAGGAGGCAAAGATACAGCCAGAAGTTTCTCTGTAGGGAAGCATTATAAACATGTAGGGAAACTAGCAAACAAAACTGAGGCTTCCTATTACTAATGACTTCCTATGGAGATTAAGGACTTTTGGCTTGGGTTACAGTAGAGAGCTATGATAGGTTAATGAGGAGGCACGGGGTCGATTCTCTAACGACCTATTCAAGTGATTTGAGGGATGAAACATGAGGGTCAGATGTTTTTCCATGCCTTTTTTTTTCTCTGTAGCATGACCAATAATAAATCAATGCTGTGCTGTGAGAGTTTCAAGAGCTTTTTATTAGGTCACAGTTTATCATTTCAGAATGGTTTCTGTAACATACATTTCATGGTCTGCTTCTAATATCCTTTCAATAACAAAAAATGTGGCACTGTAATTTAATTTCCTCTCCTCTAACGTGCCCTCGAGGCACAAATCTAATTTTCAGTGCTTTTCAGCACGAGGACTTCATTTTTCTAGATTTTGAGGTTGTCTTTGATTCAGAGATAGGCAGGTAGATCCATCACATATTCTTTTCATAAACTTTCAGTGTAGTGATTTTACTAGTTAAGGGAAAACACATAATATTATATATGAATCAGAACTTGAGTTCCACTGATAAAAAAAAAGAGAATAAAATACCTGCATTTTCACAGTTGGAAACAATGCCTTTGTTTCTTTTCTTCTTTGTCTGCATACTGGTGTCTCAGTGCCGATGAGTAGGTCTGCTCACGCCAAACCAACTGATGAACAGGATAAAATTCTTCTTAGATTATTCTTCTTACTCACTGCAGGCAAGAAACCTCGGTGGAAACAAGTAGCCTGTCAGCAGCTGCCCTTCAATCTTATTTATTTAAAACAAATACGTTTTCTACAAACGGGGGGAGATGGGCTAAGTACTGCGAGCTGCAGAGCTACCTTTTGTGCCTCACAATCACGCTACACCGCCAAGTTGCCAAGTGACGCCTCTCCATGGCAACAGGACACACCTTCCCAGAGAAGAATGTCTTCGGGTCTCGTCGACACGTCAAACGAAGTAAGCCGAATTCGAGCTGCACTGTTCGTCTTTGCTCTGTGATCCTGACCGTGCTGCCAGCTGCCAGTGAATCAATCACTTTGACAATGAAGACATTTTAGAAACAGAAGGATGAACCTCATAGACTTTATTTGTTTAGCTGTTTTTATCTGACGCATTAAGTTTGCTGTTGATTTGGGAACCACGAGAAAGTTGATGGGAATCACGGGAAATCATGAGAAAGTTGAAATTGAAAACAAGTCTTATTTTTGTCTTCTGGGGAATACAGTGACTTGCATGAAGCGCGAATAGGAAACCAGTGACAGACAGGTATTGTGTATTTGAAATCGGTACGTTACACACATCATGAATAATGTGATTGTTGCCCAGGGTTAAAGCAGTTGACCCCGACGTGATTTGAACACGCAACCTTCTGATCTGGAGTCAGACGCGCTACCGTTGCGCCACGAGGTCTGTACTGTGCAACAAACAGGTTAAAAAAAATAAAACACTGAAAGAGCTACGAGCCTCTGGGCAGTGACATAATCTTTAAAAAATAGTTTCTATTTTCAAAATCAAAAGAAAAACTTTGTCATTGTGATTATTTAAGTTTATAAAAAGCTGGAAAGTAAAAAAAAAAAGGGTTTTAATCATGTTTAAGGGACTGAATGCCATCTGTAAAACTTTCGTCCTTCACACTCCTGCATGGGGATTTCAAAGCACTTCCACTGCATGCTGTGTGGTATTTTCTAGGGAGTTTCCATCCTTTTCCTGTTCCACAGAGTCGTGATCACCACTGGTTCCTTGTACTGCACACACATCTGCCTTTTCCCATAATTATTAAGTGTTACATGCACTTTAACCTTCCTATTAATTTCCAAGTAGCTAATTTTGGCCCCCGGGCGCTATGCTTGGTCTGCTCTTAAACGCTAAACGCAGCAGTGCTAAAAATAGACTCAGTGCTGGATTTCAAGCGGGTCTGTCCTGGTTCTGCATTTCCCCCACATATCTGTGATCTTCCAACAAGAACTACAGGAGGAAAAGGGACAAACCATCTGCTGAGTCACAGAGGACACGTAGCATTTATGCATGCAGTGGTGACAAAGTTCAGAGTGAGACGCGATAGAAAGGTTTTTAAAGTCCTCTTTTTCCAAACGACACTGTTGGAACTGTCAAAAATAAAAACACTTTAAAAAAAACAGGATTGCATAAATGAGCAAGCAAAACTGATAAATCATGGGCAAAACAACAAAAGAGATCAAGTTTCCACAGCTAAACACATGAAACACGTGAACCACCTTTGACCCAGAATATTACATTTTCCACTTCTAGGTCATGTGACTGTGTTACATTTCATGCGTTTTGACCCATGCCTCTGTCACGTCTTGCGCTGGTGTGCTTACACTCTGGCTGCGGTGGAGGAAGATGTGACTCGCGTGCTTCTCCATCTGGTGCAGACATAATTACACAAACAGATTTTTACATGCAGTAAGTGCACTGGCATCTGCTTGTGAGGCCACTGTCAACAACAGCTCAAGTGCTTTTACAAACATGACAAGTTAGATTTTTTTTGAAGGTGCATTAAATAAATCACAATCCTGTAACAGTAGGTGTTTTACAGATGAGAGTTCATTACTGGTATTCCCCCAGGCACTCTAGACATGTATAGCAGTTTTCAGAGAGCACTTAGATCATTTTATATGCTGAACAGGGTTATTCTGTGTTAAATATATATCTGGGCTGGATTTCTACCTAAAATAATTATTTATGGCATACTCAACACTGGGAGTGGCACAGTAGATTGGCTTTTCTTTGTTTCCAATGCTGATAGCATTTCCCAAAAAATATCTGAGTGGTAGGTCACTATGGTCTTGTAGGAACTCATGAAGAATTTGGGAATTTACAGGGGTCAAAATCATCTTAATACACCTTACTCATATTCTGTGGGAAACGCTGTTCTAAAAATATTCATGAAAAAGGAAGAAGACATTTGAAAGTGGCCTTGTGAGGATTTGCTGCGTGTCCTCAGTGTGTCAGGTGACAGTGAGGAAGCAGCTTTTCAAACTGCACCAACCTTAAAGCTGCAGAGTGACAAGCCCAGGTTCACGGGAGAGAGACAGAAAGAAGCAAGGACTGAGAAGCAGTCACTGCTGCGTGAGCGTCTGTGTGCGTCAGCACTGAGAGGGTAACTAATTCATCTCGACCTGCTGATGTCTCCGGAGGCCTCTTGCAGACTCGTATTAATAGAACAACAGCACAACTTTTGTGCAAATAGTTGTCTGTCAAAAGTGGAATCCTGCTTAATCAGCACTAACACTGAATTGTTCACATTTCGACGGGTCATGATTCCTGTTCTTCCAGAGAGTTAAACTGAGGCAGAAGTGTAGCATAGCTTTTAAATCTTTTTTTTCTCCAATATGAGAATAGTTCCTGCACAACAAGGTTTGTGGATTTATTGGGGTAATCGGGCTTCTGGAAAGAGACGCTGCTTTTAAATGTATTTTTGTTGCATTGAGCAGAACAAGGCATGTGCTCTCCGGTTCCACTATATCCAAGAGAAGACACAAAAACTGGGAATCTCAAACCAACAAAATCTGGGATCAACAGTCCTGCCAGTCAGGGGGGAAGAAAGGTTTTTAGGTAAACTGTAGCTTTAAAACTTTAAACTTATGGTAAGTGCTTATCAAATTATGCTTTTTATAAAAATGTGATAGCATTTCATAACACAGCCCATTAGGAATTAAATGGAATTTCACTGTATTTTGTTCTGAAATTACAGAGCAATGATATTTAACAGTATATTTTACATTACAATAAAAGGGTAGCAATTCAAGTTTTTACAGGAAAGAAAAAAATAGTTAAACTATAGGTAATTTTAAGTCGTGCACAAGTTCTAGGTAATTTGGTGGAAAACCCAAACAACGTTTCTCCATCTGTAAATTTTGCATTATGACGTATTACCCGCTGCCAAGTATTCATAGGTAATTAGTAATTATATTGTTATTTCTAAAAGGGAATTACACCGTTAGTCACAGACCAGAAAAAAACTGCCTGAAGTTTCAATAACTGTCGTGTCGAGTGCAAAAAGAAATGTGATGATTTTGAGCATCAAATGTGAGGACTTCGTCATTTACTGTCCTAATTGGGTCTTTTTGTTTGTAATTAAACACATTAAACAATTAATTCATCATTGCACTATTTCCAATAACCTATTAGCTGCACTGTCATATGGAATCCGCCCACTCAACAAACAGTAGTAAATGCATAAGTAATGATAATCTAATGGAAAGCGTGTCGTGTAATACAGCATGTGTGACAGCATCTATATAGTACTTATGTGCGTGTTTTCTACTTTAGGCAGGGAAATAAAACCTGACGTTTTAACGTGAGTTACTACAAACAGGTCAATCTGCTGTCTCACGGCATGCACTTGTCTTGCGTGTACACGTCAGATCCGTGCAGGTTTTGACGTCCGTTTCTCGTGCAGGCCCACGTCATCACGCTGCCAGCTGATCGGAGTGGGAAGCCGGGTGTGTGTCTCGCCTGGGTGTGTGTGAGAGTGAAAGAGAGAGAGAGGCAGAGAGACACAGAAAGAGAGAGAAGGTGGGGGGGGGGCAGGAGTTGTGTAAAAGGGGCTGAAGTCCTGCGCTGTCTTCTCCGCTGCTGCTGCTGCTGTGTGCTCCACACACTTAAACGCTGTCAAACGTTTCCGTAGCGCGGACGCAAATTTTTTCCACAGACAGCGACACACCCAGGCGGACTCCGCCGAGCAGTGGGCGAGGCAGCCTGAACTCCGCCGGACCGTTCAAGACGTGCCGGAGCGGGCAGGAGCGACCCGGCTGCTGTTGGTGGTCAAGGTGGGGCGTATTACTCAGTGTGTGTGTTTCTGCTGGCTGAATGCTTGCTCTTGTCAGCCTGGTTTAGCCTTTGGCGGCTTGATGACCCAGTTTACGTGGAAATGGCAAATGGGGATGCGTCCTTCTCATACTTTATTCAAGTGTAATTCACCCCTGCTGCGGGTTTTCCGCGAATCGGCGTCGTCAGATTGAGGAGGGCATGGATTTGATGTTTTAGGAGTTCTGGTTGTGAAGGCCTGTGTGTGTGTGTGTGTGTGTGTGTGTGTGTGTGTGTGTGTGTGTGTGTGTGTGTGTGAGAGAGAGAGAGAGAGAGAGAGAGCGAGAGAGAGAGAGAGAGAGAGAGAGAGAGCAGGCCCTCTAACACAGGGGAGCTCATAGGATTTATGAGCACCTTAGAAATCTGACATTTGGCCATCCCACCATAAGAACTTATTTCCATAGGTGGGCAAGAGCTTTCCATTTATTTTATTTATTTACAGCCAGCAGCTGTAATACTGCATAAATGTGCAAATATTATATTAGTCATCTTTAGTCCTACATTAATACAGAAGAGAGCAAAAAAAGCCTCTACAAGCACACAGACAGCCTTAGTGAAAATGTTCAGAGCTGTTGTTTTTTTTTAATTAATATTGATGTTTAACACGTCTGCCATGAGTGTAAAACTAAAGCGCATCCATCCAAATCAAAAGCTGGATTTGGAGGCTACAGCAACATGTCTGCGTTAAAACTTCACATTAAAAAGTGTCAGCACTCAAAGCCTTTTTAAAATCTGCTGAGTTCATAGCAGGCCAAGGAAAAAGCCTGCGCTCAAGTAGGGGATAGGTGAAAACCAGGATAACCGAGGCCGAGTCATTTCTCAGAAATGCAGTGACACCCGCCGTCATCTGGCACAGATGGGAAGATTCTTCAAGTGGAAGATGAGTTTATAAACACGACTTTGTAACTCTGGATGTTTATAAGGAGCAGGATAACATTCTTTAAGCTGCTGACGCAACAAAGCGTATGTAGGCCTTGCTGCCCAGGCCCTCCAGTCTCCTCATCTCATATATATATATATATATGTATATGTATAGGGTTTCCCTTCAGCCTGCCTCATTTGTATAAAACATCTTAAAAGCAAAGTGCAAATATGCATGGGATAAATGGTTAGAGGGCAAAGCTTGCTGTAGTGTCTGTTACATCGATGGAGCATGTCTTACATAATTGTGCAGCCAGAGTTCAGTGTGCCGGTAGGAATGCGCAATAGACTGTCACGAGCTGCATTTGTGCCATTGCAACCCAGAGTGTGACATAAGCTGCCCTGTCAGTGAGAATCACATGGCAATGACAAGATGTCCGTTAAAAAGCAACTCATCTGTGTTGTTTCCTTTGCATCCAGGCAAAAAAGAAAAGAAAGAAAGGAAAAAAAGCAACCTCCCCCTGTGCTGTGTTGCTGCCTTCATTTGCAGAAGTGAAGCCATCTTGCTCAACTTGGGCTACACCCTTCATTCCTACTGCGTGCCTTGTAAAGGGAGGATGGGGCAAGAAGGGATGTGTTATGTAGGTTCACTAAAGAAAAAAGAAAGAAAAGATCCAGCGCTTTAAAACAAAATGGCACAGACTGTCTGAGGACAGGCTTACAGGCCTCATGCTGCACATTACCATTTCCAGGCAGTGTCATGAATTCAGAGTGGCATTCAGACACTCCTGTTAGCAAATAAAACAGCCTACACTCCTTATTCGTGGTGATCTCAGGGTTAAAGTCAGATAGCCTTTAAAGTCCGGCAAACGGAGATCAGCAGAGTGTAAGAACGGGCCCTCTGCTCTATGAAGAGCGCTGCCAAAGCCACCGCCCTTTCTCTGTCTTTGTCCCCATTCCCAGTCTGAAATGTTCACTCTGTATTACAGACTACAATCTGGGACAGTAAACACTCTCAAGCAGGGCCACACCCACAGCAAAGGAATGCACCTGAATTGATATATGCAACAGATGCATAACGTTTAATTATCCTCCGTTTTCAGTCACTGAGGTGTAGCAGCATTCAAACCCCCGTCGCTGTCTCTCCAAACGTGGAGATAACTGCAGCAAAGTCACAGTCATGATCGAAGTAATCTTATCTCGACCCTGAGCGTAGAGGTCAAAGAAGTAGGCTTAAAGCATGGTAAGAGGTCTCTGTCTGTCTCACCTAGTCTCAACTTTGCACTGTATGTTTTTGTGTTTTCTCTTCCTCACCTTCAGCAAAATGTCCCACCCACATATCATGTAACTTCTCTTCTCTTCTCTTCTCTTCTCTTCTCTTCTCTTCTCTTCTCTTCTCTTCTCTTCTCTTCTCTTCTCTTTCTGTTTAGCATAATTGTGGGCTAAAGTCTGATAAGAAAACCTCCTAAAGAGTTAAAATGTCAGCAGTTCCTCGGTTTGTACATGGTTTATTTACACCGTCCTGTTTACAACCATCATTTCTATTTCACGTCCTGCCCATTCAACTCCACTGTGTTTTTCCTTTTTCTTATCCCATTTTGCTGTGGCAGAGAATGCACATCGACGGTCCCAGATAAACTCAATCCTTTTTGTATTAGGCTGTTTGTTATCTGTATATAAGCCTGTCTCAAGGCCTTCGACAAAACCCCCCGGTTCTGTCTGCCTCCCTTTCTTGGATGATGCAGCCAGAAATAAAGAGAAGGGGGTGGGGAGGGTCAAACCTGACAGTGAAGCCTCAGCCTGGACAGTCCAGATGTAGATGAGTAGAGAGACAGGCGATGGGTAAGGAACAGAGCGATGGAAAAAAAGGAGTGGAGGAGACTATGCGAGCCCACAGCAGCCAGATGGAATTTCTAACATACGCAGCAGGAATGTCAGGAATGCAGGACAGTCTGATCTGACCAAGGGAGAGGGTGGAGAGGACAGACGAGTCAGGAAAGACAAAAAAAAGAAGAAGAAGTGGAGATATAGGAAAGAGTGGCACAGCAAAAGAGCCGGGAGACTCAACACTGGCTGGCTTTGTTAACATAAAAATACAGAGTCACTTTTCGTGGAGGGAGTGGCACGCGATGGAACAAATAAGCAATTCAGTTTCAATTTTGACGCTGTGGCAGTCATAGTGAACAGTTAACACTGCGAGTACTCCTGAGGGTGGCCCGGGGACTCGTACTGCACGTCCTCTTCACTGACTTCATTCAGAAACTTTTTTCCTAACTGCTAGTGGCTTGTTTCCAGAGATGCCAGTGTCAGTTTGTCAGTCTGTCATTCTGTTGATCCCGCACTTCCGCAAAGCCTGCAGTACAACAGCTGGCATGAAACTTGATGCGTGCATGCTAAGACGATAAAGTAAGGTGGTGAAAATTACTTTGGCTAAACGTCAGCACATTTACATTGTCACTGAGTGCCTTTAAACATAATGGTTTTAGTTTTTACTCTTATGAAAGACCATGGACCCCGCACACATTAAGAGGAGTCAGACTAGAATGAAAGTTGCTCAGTTGCACCTATGGTCCAAACTCACTGACTAGCATAATTTGTGACTGAGTTATTGGCCAATTCCCACACAACTGGATAATCCTACTTCCTGTCTCTTAGATTAGAATGACTATACTGGCCATTCTAAGACCACATAGTACAAAATGGACTTCATTTTTCATTCAATGTGACGTGAAAGTAGTGATTAAGCCCATAAAGTCAAAAAGAAAGCGTTGCAAAGTTCAGAAGTGGACGGCTGTTTTCCCCATAGAGTTCAATTGAACTAGAAGTGTTTTTGAAACCAGAGAAGTCGCCCTCTATCGGCCATTAAAAGAATGCAGGTTTGAGACACTATCGTGTTGGCTTCACTTTTTAGACCTGGAAGATTCACCCATCTTTTATGCTTTTATGTCATTAAAATCATCAGTTGAGCTGATGGAGAGCATGTGCACAGGACTCCTGCCAGCCTAGCTCACACGTTTCTTGTGGGTTTCCTAAACACAGAAATGGAATAAAAGAAAATAGATATATGCCTTCTAGTCTTTCCAAATGTTATTAACCCCAATTGATCAAATTCAGATAATATGCTGAAGTTACAGCGCAACCTAGCGCTGGTCCTAAGGCTTTCTGTTAAAGGAATTCCACAAAGTGAGTTGCAGCAACGTGGCAACCAGAGACCACAGAAAATCAGCTAGAAACCTAATTCAAGAGATGCGAGCAAAATTACTGCTCATGACACAAAGTGGTTGGGTTAAACTTTCTCCACTTTAAGCTCCTGAAAGTGAAGGACACCTTTGACTGAAATATGTCAGGCTAATAAATAGAGGGCTACCTAGTAAACTGAAGCCTGTTCAGTACCCCAGTGATGATGACCAGCAACAAATACTAATGAGGGAACTTTTCATCTAGTGCACTGTCTCCACAGTTCTTATGGCGAGTGAGTGAATTTGCCTGCGATTGTCATGATAGCTGCTACATTTTGCAAATGTTTCCAACTGGTTCCACCTCTGACCATGCATGCTAAATTCTCCTAATGCAATGACGTCACTTTAACACTGATAACCATCAAACAATAATGGTACAACGCATGTAACACCGACTCGTGTTTAGCTAAAATCACTGGTAGCATTTAACATTTAGCATTTAGCTAGCATTGGTGCTCAGGATGTATCCTCCTGCTGCTGATTCATTCTCAGTGAATACACTTGCGCACTTGGAGAATGTGGTTGGTTTTGTTTCCTGGAGGCCAACTACAGCACAGCACTAATTAAAAGTCCTCTGTACCCCTAAAGAAAAATCAACTCCCCCCAGCGGCTATTGTATCTGTAAAACTGATGATTGCACAATTTAAGTTGCACAAAACGTCTTTCATGACCTTTTCTGCAGTGGAATTTAGTATCTATAAAACAATTGAAGGGCTTAGGAAAGCCATTAAATGGTCATGAAAAATAAATGCGAAGTCCACAGGTGGGGACAAAATGGAAGCAAACCAGGAAGAAGGAAGGCTTTTCTTTGCAATCGTCGCACTGCGTCACACCAGTCACATTGAATGTTTCATTTTAAATAAACAAATCAGACTGTTTACAAAAAAAGATAAGCTCGGGGTGTGGAGGTCAGCAATAATGTCAAATACTGAATCCTGAGAGATGGGGGCTGGGGTAGGGGGCACAGAGAGCCTAACTCCTGAAAGAGAGCAAAGGTGAAAGTCCTTTCTTTAAGATTCAAATGAACTAAAACCATTTCTGAGTAAATAAAGTAATCAGATGCCGTCTTTTTAAATCAAATATCTGACGCAGAATTGGGAGGGTACTTAAAAAAAAGATAATACACTTCATTCCTGATACTTTTACCAGTGCACGTCATCGACGAGTCAGAACAGGCAGGCTGCTGACTCACCCACTTCAGAAAAAAATCTGACGTTTGACATGAGCATATCTGTCCTAGTGGCTGGTTTTCTGTGCACACCCAGTAGATTTCATGTCAAAGCTCTGTGCATGCATAGAAATGACCCCTCAACTTGATGTTTGAGTAAAATCCAACTCAGTTTGAGGCAAAATGATTTCTACCCATGACCACGTCTCTGGCATTTTCATAAATCTTGCTGATTGAGACCCGCACAGCCCCACCGTGCACAGTCCACAGGGCCGTGAACCACCTGAGATTATTCTTGCCCTCCTTACAGCAGGAATGTGCAGCATGTGTTACTCATCGTCGACGGGAGAAGTGGAGCATGTCCTCAGTATCTTAAGATCAACACAAAATTGCATTCTTTGAAGGCTAGAAAAACACTGAGCTACTTTACTTCGCATGTGTTTGGCTGCAAGTGGTTAGTTTTCAAACTCTCTGCATGTGTATTTACTTCTTTGCATCAGCTCGAAACGCTTTCCAAGCCCTCGGGTCTGCATTGGAGTGAAATTCAGAAATAAGTTACAAACTGTCAAAATTAAAAAGGAGAAGAAATAAAAATGTGGGGTAAAGACTAGAGCCAGTGTATTTACTCGGTAGTGCTGCATAAAGTGAAGTCAAGGCGGATGCATGTTTTTGGTTATGGCAAACCATTGTTTGGCCATTCACCCAAAACTACAAAGTAGATCTACAAAGTTCAGTAGGATTCAACCATTCCTATAAAGCAAAAAAAAAAAAAAAAGTATATTTAGAGAGTTTCTAACTACTGAAAATACTTCTTTTGTTTCTGGCAATAGCTGTCATCTGGTCAGAAGATGCGTACCCCGAATATCTGAGTCGATTGATTATGACATTTGTTTTCTCAAATGAGTGTCATCTGGGTAACGTGAAAACAGCGAAAAAATCTGGCACACACTATTTGATAGACTGTACATAAAAGATGGCTGTCACACAATTGTTAGTGAAGTCATGTGGGAAACCTTAAGCAGTGGGTTTTGCAGTCACAGTTGTGTTTTAACAGCAAACATGACATTAGAAGCCAAAGTACTGTGGGTTTAATCTCTTTTGGGTAAGGGGACTAAGACTTGAAAAAAGTTATTAAGGCTGTAAATTCATGAGAAAAAGTATTACTATCATCATAGAAAAGGAAGCAAAGAATTATTTTTCCACAGACTTTAACACTGTTGCACTTCTTTTTTCATAGCCAGTGGATCTGCCCCCTCTGGCCATTAGAAAAAATGCAGCTTTACTGGACGCTACATCCATCTTCTATATACAGTCAATCGCCTGGACCATGCTTCTAGCAAGGCTGGAAAATTCTGTTTAGTTACTTTAATTTAGATATGATTCTTATCTTTGTTAGTTAACCTGCTTAAACCACGTAGTCAGCTGTACAGTTACAACATACCACTAGGTTAGATGACAGCTCTAATTTAGATGAGTTATAGTACAGGTGTTCTCTGGAACACACCCAAACTTTTTTAAAACTTCAAAAACAAATATTTCTTTGGACTTCTGCAGGGTCTCTTCTCTCTTGTACGGGCTGTCTGCTCCTATTCAGCGCTTCTCGCTCATCCTTTGTAACCATGGTAACTGACAAAATTTCTTTTTTTTTCTCATTCAGGAGGCTGCTCTCTGAATGCGAGCATCCTGTAACTAAAAGAATGTCTAAGAATTTCTCGCTGGCACTGTATATCGTGCAGAGGCAGCTGAGCCGCTGATCCGCTTGTCCATCCTGGTGATCTGACGCATGATCTTGTGTGCATCTCCCCGGGCACTTTTTTTCCTTTGCATATCAGCTCACTTCACCCACTTACTCACAGCTGATTGCACACACTGTGATTCGACTGCACCCACTTACTGTACGTGTGTGACTGGCTGTATGCCACCTCATGCCCACGCTACTAAAGCAGGGAGTTTGTAGGGGAAGTTAAACAATCTTTTCTTCTCTTTCTGCAGAAATACATGCACCTAAAGCCAGAGGAAGAAAGAGGAAGGAGTCACCATTTGCGCCTTAAAGCGGATTGTGCATCACTGCAGGCTCTCTCACGCTCGCCGGCTTCATACCAGCTGATGCACAGCAGTTCTTCACTGGCAAGCTTTATGTTTCTGTACACATGCTAAAGCTGCCAGCTGAAGAACTGCTCTGGCCAGCTCTGCTCCCGGAAGGCTCAAGAAGAGGAAGCAGATGACGGGTGATGGGAATTTGGCTGAAGAGGACTTTTATAACCTGTAAGATTGGACCAGAAACATTGTATAGATTATAGGCAGACATGTTATCCTTTTCCCACCAAAAACTGCTTGAATTGTGTTTTTTATGTCTTTTAATAAAGCACAAAATATTTTCTCAGATGTGTTGTTGCAGTCACGCTATAGACAATAAAGTGCATACCAGCACTGCATGTTCTCTCGTCCAAAAATAACAGCACACTCACAGAGAGGCACATGACTACGCAAAAATGTGTCACACCTAATGGCTTTTAAGTATCTGCTGATCCCATCAAAGGATCAGAGTAAATTAAGATGCTCTTTAAATGCTAAATTGTCAAAGCAAATTGGTTTCAGATCTGCAATAACTGCCCGGTCTTTGTTCTCATGTTAAGTCAACACGATGGCATTCAGTCAGGACTGTTTGTACCCAATTGGATTGCTGTTACATATAAACCAGAAAGAGAAGAGAAAAAAACTTCCCTAATGTCTGTTGTTCAGAGCCTAAAGGCATCACCAGCTGCTTTAAGGAATTCCTTCACAGTGTGTTCAAGGGTGAACTCACACGATTGTCAAACTGGGAGAGGCCCTGAAATTGAAAAAACTATGTATAGTAGAGCAAACTACTTATTTTTTTATGTAGAGGATAAAAATGTATAGTTGTTTCAGTTTTTCTTTCAGAGTTAGTAAGTTGATTAAAAACAAAAATCAGTCACATTATGCTGATGTAATTTTTCAGCAGTACTTCAAATATACATATGACTGGAAAGCACATTCAGCACATTTGGCAACTTTTTAAAGCTGAACGAGCTCCTGCGGTTTGTTGGGCTGAGAAATCCTGAGTATTTTGTTCCACGCTGACAAACAGGAATTTGAAAGACGAAAGTAGAAGTTGAGAGTTGTTAGCGCAAACAACTTGATGATCTTAGTGCAGTGTCATAAAATCACCACCAGATGTCAGGATGCTCTGCAAAAACTAACACGGCTGAGAGCGACGGGGAGCCTGATCTCACTGTAGGACAGATGTACACTGATGAGTCACCCATATAGTTTAAACAGTATTAATGAATTGCATCTTATTATGTTAGAAATTGCTAGAAGCAGATGATAGACGGAGAAGAGAGTAACTGTATGAGTCAGGAGTGGCATAGAAGGTATGTGAGGGTAGCATTTTTATTCCTCGTCCTCGTGTCCAAAATCTCGAGACAGAGTCTCACATTTTGATTGGTTCTCCAGGAGATCAGGTTAATCAGGTTTTTACCCAGCGCATGTGAAGGGGAGGCTTTTCGTTGTAGCTAGAAGAAGGTTATTCATAAGGAAAAGTTACAAGATAACGAAAGTGACGAGCTTTGCAGATTTCATCCACCATGACTGAAAATAGCGCACAGAAAATCAGGCGGCTCTATACTCCGAGAAACAGGAATTTTGTGTTTTTTAATTGCTATTTCTTTTAAGTTTTATTAGTTTTTATTTGTTATTTTTCAGATTTGCAAAGGGGGGTGGGGGTGCGCTGTGAAGTGTATGCGTCATAATTGGATAAAAATTGATTACATTGTCAAATGTGGCTCAAAAAAGTCTGCAAATCTATGGGTACGTCCAAACTGAAACCTAAAGCCTGCGGAAACCATGGTGAAATGAAATAAAAACAGGAGTATGTTAAGATTATCGCATGAGACCATGATAACAAATTTGAACTTCCTACTATCCTTATTGTATACTTAGCAAAGGCGCTGGAAATATATTTAGCTTGTACATGCTAAATGACAAACCAGTAACACGCACAATATGTTAATCTAAGAAGCTTGGAAAGACTAGCTGTCAAAAAACACAGTATTAGCTACACATTTATTTCTTGGTCACCCTGGAGGTGGTGCAGGACATGTATGAGAACAGCGAGTCAGAGGTGAGGTAAGCAGTAGGAGTGACAGATGGGTTCAGGGTGGGGATAGAATTATATCAGACATCGGCTCTGAGTCTCTTTTTGTTTGCAGCGGTGATGGAAGTCTTTGTGGAAGAAAGGCCTGGAGACGTGGAGGTATGGTCTGGAGAAAGGATGAATAAAAGTTAGTAGAAGCAAGACACATGTGTGTGAATGAGAGGGAGACAGGTGGAAATCAGAGGGTTGGTGTGACAGAAGACGACCCGAGGGATTTATATCATATTTTTTGACACCATTGTTAGGTTATCTGCCATGAGCTGATCCAGTCAAATCTGTTTGCTCATTATACAGATTTATGTTTTTGCACAAGGTATGGAACTTTAAAACAGCATTAAGATATGATGTAAGGAAATCTCAGAAAGGTGTGAAAAAGTAAAGAAGTCATCAAACACTGACATATTTCTTTTTCATATTTCAACAACATTACAACTAGGGATGGGTATCATTTAGGTTTTATCCGATACCGGTGCCAAATCGGTACTTTTGAAACGGTGCCGGTGCTTAAACGGTGCTCGAACCGGTGCTTAAAGAATGGAGAACACAAAATTTGTCCAAAAACCTCTCATGTTCAGCTGTTTTGTTTTGTTTTTGTAAAAAGATAACAATGTTAGCCTTTTCTGCAGCTATGGGGCATATATGGTATCACTCCTGGCTGGAAGCAGTGCTTAAACAATGGAAAAAAAACACAAACTTTGTCCAAAAACCTCTCATGTTCAGCTGTTTCCCACTTTTTCTTTGGTAATTTTAGCCTTTTTGGCCAGGGTGAAGGGAGTATCTGCCATCAAACAAGAGGACAGTCACATGTAGCTATGATGATGTTTGCTAGTTCACCTTACCTGCATTAATGTAATAACGTGATTAGCCTACTCAACGTAAATTACACTCGAACAACATTAAGCGACTCACGCAGAGAAGAACGGCTTCTGCTGCCATCATCATCCTCATCATTTCTGCTACACTGGCAGGGCTAGGGGCCAGGACTCTATTCTTCGGGTTTTTGGGGGATGTTGCTCCGGGTCCGATAACTGGCAACCCACCCGACGTGCACAGTGTGAGGTCTCGCAGCAAGCTATCAAATACGGCGCATTTCTGGGCTTTTTAAAAAAACGCTATGCGTCGCCAGGTGTTTCATCGGATTTGAGGTGTTACCTCCTTTGACAGTATCACAGTATCCGCTTAAAGCACTTGTTGCAGGCTGCTGAGTTTGCATATTTTGCTGTGAAGTACAGCCAGACTTTCGACCTCTTCGCCTTGGACATTTTTAATCTGTAGCTCTGCTCTAACTGAACGTACGTACCTGGCCCCGCCTACTATCCTCGGAAACGTAAAATGATTGGCTAGAAGTGTATCACAGCTCAGGAAAAAAAAGCACCGAAATAAAGCACCGAAATGTGCGCTGCTTTTCGGTCTGGTTACTACCGTTTATGTCAGAACCGGTGCCATCATGGCACCGGACACCGGTACCCATCCCTAATTACAACAGTGGATTATTAATGGAGATGCATCCATGTGCAAATACATGTTATTTTATAGGTGATCAACTTTTGGGTGATTAATCTAAGATAATGAAATTTTGATGACAATTTGTATCATATGAAGAGAAATGACTACATACTATAGTTAACTACACCTTCAAGGAACATTACTCTATTTTTACACTGTTTTCAGAGGGCTCTTTAGAATTTCTTTACAAGGTATATTCTATAAAACATGCAGTATGTCATGATTATTACATGATATTCTTACTGTTTGTACTGTGAAATGAATACAATCTGAATTCAAAAATAGTGTAATCATACATGCACATTCATAATATAATCTGTGTTAGACCCCTTAAATTAAGGTTAAAGTCAACACTTTGTGTTATGTTTGGACCCTACACCAATTTTCATTTATTGCACTGGCATACTTTTTATGACAAGTAACATTTTCAGTTTCAGTAATGAGTACATATACTCAAGTACCCTGATAAAAACACCTGTACATCATCTCCTGTCCAACCAGCCAATCATGTGGCACAGAATCCTGCAGCTATAGGTCAGAAGCTTAGCATGGGGACAGGATTATTAGCACCAATCTGATTTAAGTATTTCTCATTTGCCCATCAAGTCTGGATCAGGGGAATATCCAGACTTGATGGAGCTGACTGAAAAGCCACAATAACTCAGACATCTAATATTTACTACTGTGGTGAGCTGCCCAGAAACCATCTCTGGCTCACAGCATATATGTGTCTAGCAGCAAATGGGCTAACAGCAGGAAAGGTTCACATCAGGTTCCATTTCTGTGAACCAACAACCGAAATCTGAGGGTGCAGTGGGTCGACCGCACAGGTGAAGGCTGGCAAAACATTGCACTTCAGGATAAGCTCAGATTGCCAACAACATGAATCCATGAAGTCAACGTGCCTCATGTCAACAGTCCAGGCTTCTTTCCTGGCACACTCTGTGCCTCCGTAATAATTATGGCTTGAAATAAAAAGCCTATGAGTATTGCTGCAGACCATTTACATCCCTTAATGGAAGCTAAAGGGATACTTTCGGCATGATGCTGCACTGTTGAGTGAAACAAAAGTCATCTGCAGTGGTTTCGTCAACACGACAATGAGTTCAGTGTATTCTCCAATTACCAGCTGTGAGTCCAGTAGAAAACCTTTGGGACGTGATGCAGTGCAACAATAGACTCGAAGGAGCAATGTTCAGATGAAGAATCTGCATATTGTTATCATTTCTGATGAAGCACAATCACAAAAGCACATCTCCAACATCCTGTGGAATCCATGCCACCCAGATCCGAGGCTGTCTGGAGAGCAAATTGACGTCCTACCCATTAATAGCTTAGCATCCATAATAGGCAAGGCAAGGCAAGTTTATTTGTATAGCACAATTCAACAACAAGGTGATTCAAAGTGCTTTACAGAGACATTAGAAACAAGAACAAATAAAAAGCATGATTTAAAATTGATTAAAACAAGCAAATAAACTAACTAACTAATTAACAAACAAACAAACAAACAAACAAAACAGTATATAAAATCAAAACAGATAAAATCAGAACAGTAGATAAAATCAGTAGTTAAATGTAAGTTTTGAAATTTAAGCTTAAAAGTGTGGATTTGGTGCTTTATTCAAATGCAGCTGAGAACAGGTGAGTCTTCAACCTGGATTTAAATAAACTGAGTGTTTCAGCTGATCTGAGGCTTTCTGGGAGTTTGTTCCAGATATAAGGAGCATAAAAGCTGAATGCAGCTTCTCCGTGTCTGGTTCTGACTCTGGGAACTGATAAAAGACCGGATCCAGATGACCTGAGGGATCTGGATGGTTCATACTGGGTCAGGAGGTCATTGATGTATTTTGGTCCTAATAAGTGAACTGCTTGTGCTTCTATGGCAATGACACACACACACACACACACACACACACACACACACACACACACACACACACACACACACACACACACACACACACACACGCATATATTGCATATAGAACATTTCATTATATGCAAACTCAATGTGCTTAACACAGAACATAAAAAATAAAAGTATAAGATAAGACGTGAAAGCACTAGCACTTCGAGTATTGCTAATTTTATTTAAAAACACTTCAACTGATTCTTGACTGATCAGATGTTAAATTTGGGGAGCTCTTTGCAGGGATGCCGTTACAGGCTCTAATATGGCAGAATACAACCAGTGTCTGAGTCAGCAGGTGGTGTATGTGTTTAGAGGCTTGTGGTTCAATGTCCGCCCTGCTCCAGCTCCACTCATCTCTCTCCCCCACACACCCTCCATAGTGTTCGATATGCTGATCCAACTGCTGCCCCCATGCGCACATGGAAAGATGGAAAGCTTTTACGCACCGCGCGCGTTCACTTAAAACGGGTTTAGCTGTTGTTTCTGCATTGTCACACGCATCGCCTGGTGCATAAGTAGGCTTCGGCATTAGGGATGTGCTGTAGAAAAGTAGGGGATGCGGTAATACCTCACTACATAATACAGGGGGGTGGGGGTAAGAGACGAGACTTGCGTCCAGATGCTCACCGCCAACTAAACGTGAGAGAAGCTCAGACATCAATAACATCTCGCTCATCAATAAGAAATTTTGATGGAGTTGGACTGCTTAATTAAATAGGTTGCCTTTACGCTAGCTGAATTTGTAATATTTAATCTGATGACCCCCAATGGACAAGATCTGAAGGAAGAACTCTTCAGCGTCTCCATCCACAGGAAAGCGGCTCGGCCAGACAGAGAATCCGACTTGGAGATATTTCTTATCTTTCAGTGATGGCTATTAACACTGATGCTGCCTTTGGGAAAAGCGCCCTTGGCGAGAGGGAAGTTTCTATACCCACCGGCTTCCAGGACACGGAGAAGCTACTGAGCACAGCAACCACCGAGCCCACCGGGCAGAGCAACATCAAACCATCTGACTCTTTCTCCCTGAACATCAGAGGGAGTGTCCGCTCCCTGGATGCGGACCAGAACGGACACAGATCACCTCTTAAATCGGGCTCCGTTGGGCAACTGGCCCCACCCAGATCCTCGTCCCGGCTTTTCCTGGGACAGCTGCCCTCTCAGGTGCCACCGGGCACCGACCCCCCGAGTTACCTCTGGCTCGCCGTGCTGTCCTGTTTCTGTCCCGGCTGGCCGCTCAATATTTGTGCCTTGTGGTATGCAAATGTGGTGAGTGCCGCGCAGTTATTTAGCTTTTACTTTATCCATAGACATTTTTCTCCGTGCTTTAAATCACACTGTAAATCCAGGTGTTTTGCTACTGTTTTGCAACTGTGTTGCTCTTAAATTATTTATATTTTATCTCCTTCCATTTCCCGTTAGTCGAGGACTGTTCTCCAGACAGGGGATGCTGAGGGAGCGAGAAAGTATGGGCGTCTATCTATGTTACTCAGCGCCCTGGCAATGGTGCTGGGTGTGGCTGTGATCATCTTCGTAGCGGTTACAATAGGTATGCGAGGAAGAAATGGAACAAACACACAGAAATCTCAGTGTAACTCTGTGTATATCAACTTTTTCCTCTGTCTGTTTTGCTCTCAGAGATGCAGCAATGAAAAGTGGGATGAAAGGAGTCTTCTTTTACGTCATCTCAAATTTTCACACGAGGAAGGATGTCAATTTGACGATGAAAAAGCACAAACAAGACGAAGAGACTCTCAAGTACGACTTAATGTTTTGTTTTTGTTTGTTTTGTTTTCTGCTACGGACCTAAAAAAAAAACAGAAAGAAAAAGAAAGAAGGGCAGGACATTTCCATTTTTCTGGCTACACTCATGCCCAATCACGTCAGAAACTCAGGATCTGAGGAAGAAAGATAAAAACTGCACTATTGTGTCAGGCTGTCAGTAACTATATTCTCATAGTCTAAACTAGTGGTGCACTCCTGCCTTATGCAGACAGCTGGATAAAACTACAACTTGCAAATAAATTAAAAAAGAAAAAAACACATATGGGTTCACTAAACACAACAACAAATACACAAGATCAGAAAAAAAAGGCATCAGTGCACTTCTAGTCCATGATGTCGTCACTGCCTGCCCTGTTTCTCAAAACTAAATATTAACAAAACATTAACTTTTTCTCCCATTTGAGAGTTTTGTGGCTGTAGGAAGACGTATAAGCTGTTTTCGTACATTGTTTACATGAATTTTAGGCACATGTCTATGTATCACAACAATGCCTTTCTGCAGTCATAGTGTGATATCTTGCTTTGCGTGCTGTCATAACTGAAATGACTCCTGTTTGGACTCTACTGAACCTCATTATGTTTACAATATACTGCAAGATATGAACGGGGCGGTTGCCCCCCTTGTATGCACCGATCTTGGCACTCTGATGTTCATGTTTATACATTTATACTGTATGACTGGTTTACTGTGCCATAGTTCTGCATGTCTGAAATAAAGCTGAATGAGCATGACCAAGCTGGAAGTGAGTTTGTCACTTTTATTTAACAAAATAAGTCAATACAATACACAATCCAAATGAAAGGTTATTATGTGAATTTATAAGGAGTTAAAATAACAACAGGATACAAGCAGCAATATACAAATCCCCAGAAAATAAATAAACTCTCCAATCTGAGAAATTACATTTTATTTTCAATATTTTATGTCAATTATATTTTTGTGCCATAGAGAGAATAAAAACCACATGGTATACACTTGGTTAGAGTTACAGTGCGTATATTTTGTCAGTTGATGGCGATTCATTGGAAAGTGTAGAGCAACAAGAGTATGGTGCAGACACCAATAACCACACCCAGAATTATAGAGTCCCGCCTCTTGCGCAAATTGATTTTCTGGATGAGACTGTTGATGGTGGGGAAGCGATCTGAGAGGTGGGGTAGCAGGGTGAAGGAAAATAATTAAGACCCAAGCTGGGTTTCCCTTCCTTGCAGTAAGTAAATAAGAGACAGAGAGTAGCAGGAAAAAACATCAGCAAGGCTCCAAAACAAAAATCCAATCCAGCGGTGTGGTTCAGTGGATCCAAACCATCTTATATTAACCCACAGGCCTGTCAGATGGACTCGAGACTTTAAAATTATGGTCATTTAAGACTTAATAGCAAAAAATGTATATTTTCTAAATATTTTTTCATTCAGTTCAATGGTCAGTGTTCATCTCAGGTCTGTTCATTTTTTTATTTATTAGTGCAATCTAGCATTTATTATTTTAACTATCTAAGTGCGTATGGCTCAGTCACACAAAGTAAAAATAAGACAGAAACATCCTCGTGACTAGGAAAGGAAAGTGGTTCCCTGGTAGCTATGGTGACCAAGTGTTCACCCAGATGTGGGGGGTGTTCCTTTGTTCACCTCTGGGCAACCTTTTTTGATTGGAAGACAGTTGCATGGGTCGTCTTTCTTCATTCACACCCAGACAGACTAGCAAACATTTAGTCGTGGCCAAAAGTTTTGAGAATGACACAAATATTGGTTTTCAGAAAGTTTGCTGCTTCACCTTTTATGAAGGCAGTTTGCATATACTCCAGAATTTTATGAAGAGTGATCAGATAAACTGCAAAGTCCTTCTTCTTGTTAACATAGGTGAGAATGTTGACAAGCACAAGGCTGGAGATCATTATGTTATGATGATTGAGTTAGAATAGCAGACTGGAATTGTTAAAATGATGGCGATGCTTGAAATCGTTGTTCTTCCTGTTAACCATGGTAACCTGCAAGAAAACATGTGCAGCCAGCATTGTGTGCGATCGTGGCTCAAAGAGTTGGCAGTTCGTCTTGTAACCGGAAGGTTGCTGGTTCGAGAACCGGCTTGGACAGTCTCGGTCGTTGTGTGCTTGGGCAAGACACTTCACCTACCGCCTACTGGTGTTGGCCAGAGGGGCCAATGGCACGATATGGGAGCCTCGCTTCTGTCAGTCTGCCCCAGGGCAGCTGTGGCTACAACTGTAGCTGCCTCCACCAGTGTGTGAGAGTGAATGAATAGTGGAATTGTACAGCACTTTGCGGTTCTCGAAAAGCGCTATATAAATGCAATACATTCCTTATTATAATTATTATTGTGTTGCATAAAATGGGCTTCACAGGCAAGGATATTGTTGCTGCTAAGATTGCACTTGATGATCCGATAAACAGTTGACTGTTTATCGGATCATCAAGACAGTGCAATTCATTATTATAATAATTATAATAAGGAATGGATTGCATTTACATTTATGTCTTGATGATCCGATAAACAGTCAACTGTTTATCGGATCATCAAGAATTTCAAGGAAAGAGGTTCAAAGGTCCTCTAACGATGATTCAGAAACAACTGACAAAAAGATCTAAAAACACTGAAGCAGCAAACTTTATGAAAACCAATATTTGTGTCATTCTCAAAACCTTTTTCCATGACTGTACAGTGCTGTGAAAAAGTATTTGCCACCTCCTTGATCTCATAAATAACTTTTCCTTTAAATGACAATGTCATTTCACACTGGCCCTGTATGAAAAACAAAATGAAGGTTTTGAATTGGTCTAATCAAAGTCTGGGCTTAAATGTGATGGCAATGCTTTGGCATGACCTTAAACAGGCCGTTCATGCAATGTAATTCCTCCAGACAATTCCACACTTGTGGTTTTGACCTATTTATCACATTTACACATTTCGCCATATTATCACAGATTGCACGTAACTTCCAAGTTGACTCCATTCGATCGCAAACTCATAGCAGACTGACTCTGTCTTATCGCGCCTAACTTGCTTTGAAGACCGCAGCTGACTGAGAGTGGTTGCACAGGCGTTGCCTGTCTTCACAAGCAGTTTTCTATTTTCCTGTGCAACGAGTAGAACTGGCATTTTTATTTTAACACAGAAAAAAGGAAAGAAAGTCGAGTCTGGAGAAAAAGAAGAGAAGTGATATCAATGATAAAAGGATACTGGCCAAAGTTGTGACCCTGGTCTGAATGGACTTCAACATCCCACGCTGAAATGTGATGTTCTCTTTGGTAGCCATGGCGATACTGCAGGGAGACAAACCATTAGGGACTGGCGGCGGCACAAAAAGAAGCACACACAGTAGCTGTCTTCGCAGAATCACATTAAGCTTGTTTCAGCTAATGAGCTAAAAGTAGGGAGCTACAGTAGTCTGTTTTAATAGACTGAAATGTGCTGCATTTGCTTATGATGGGCACGTGTTGAGTGAGAACAAAGCAAGGGAGGAGGAAAGCAAATGAAGCATTAATAGAACTGACCTTATTGCGTTGTCAATATGACTGTCTGAGCTGTGAACATAGGACAAAAAACAAGAAAAAGGATAAAAGTAAGTCAACCATCTTCAGTAAAGTTAAAGAATAAAACTTCCTAAAATAACCTTATGAGATCATTTCAAATGTTCTCTATATGAAGTTATGGAATTATACAACAAGACTCAGAGGAAGCCTGTGCCATGAACCCACACAGCCCGATCGGTCTGTTATCATAAGAGAAGCACTTCATCTGATTCCTGCGAGGGAGGAGAAAGTGCTGTTAATGGGCGATTTTGGGGAAAGTCCATTAACGTGTATAAAATTTCAGCTCTGAAGATATGGATATATAATGTTTGGTTCTGATCTCTGATTTTCTTGAGGCGTAAGGAAAACATACAGAGGGTCAACAGTGCACATACACACAGAGAAGGGCTTGCATTATCTGCTAAGATAAGTGATGGGCAGAAAAAGTCTGGGGCTGAGCGGAGCATATAAAGGCAGCTGCATGCATCCTGTCGGACTTCACTAGAGACCAAAAATCAATACTGTGCTTTATACTTCCTCCATCTATTCGTCCACCGCTCCCACCATCTATCTGCTGCCATCCTCTCCTTTTTCAGACGATCCTTTATTAGCCGACAGAGTCAGAGGCGAGGCAGCTTCATGTTTAGCAGACCCTACTTTTCTTTCTTTGCTTATTTTCCTATTCTTTACTTGTGATATAGCATAACATTATAACTTAAATTTAAATCTGCCTGTGTTCAATGTACATGAATATGAATACAGCTACAATATGCACACAGACATGGTTTCCAATGGTTTTCCATTTCTGCATATCTGACCACTAGTCACACTTATAAAGTTAGAACCACTGAGTCTTTTTTTAAAAATTTGGTTTAGTTGGCATCTTTGTTGAAAACAGAGCAGAGGCAATAACGCGGATCGACTCCCCACCATTGGACATTTGCGTATTTAACAAACACAGCCAATAGATTCTTGTGAAAATGAAATGAGAGGAACCATTCAAACCTAAATGTGTCAACAAGCCAACCAGCAAATGAACCAGTTAACCAACCACATCCCTCATTCAGGTCCAGATCTGGGTCCAGCTGAGAAATGCAATTTGTCTAGCATGCCCGAATCCGCTCTAGGACTTCCTCCCGGTGGGACATGACCAAACCACCTCGTTGGCCCATTTGATGCAAGGAAGTAACGGCTCTACTTTGAGGCAACTTTGTCAATAATCACATCGATAGCACTCTGGGCCCCCTTTCTTCCTATTGTAAAACAGTTATGAGTGCTTGAATAAAATCTAATAAAACTAGAAAGTGCATTTTCTGAAGAAACTGCAGTGTGAATGCTTGAATCTGAATGTATGCACTGAAATGAATTAATTGCTGAATTTTGAGTTAAAAATATTGAATGAAATTAAAAAAAAAATCAAAAAATCAAATTTAACCTGAAAACAAAGGTGCTGAACTGCTAAAAGCTGAAGGTTACACAGAAGAAGAAGTTGGAAAAAAGCTGAAAATGCTTTAAATGTAAATTAGAAAACCCTAAGAAATGAGAAAAGAACATTTAGAGTCAGAAAACATCTGAATGAATATTAAAAGGTCATATTCTTTGAATCACTGAATGAAGAAAATGTGATCCCTCCACTTTGATCCACACGGTTTAAAAAGTTTAAATGCCTGAGCTTTGAAAGACACGGTGTTGGAAAGAGAACAATAATGGCGACGTTTTGAGGGTAAAATGATGGCTGTAACACTGTGGACACAGCAGCAGTTGAAAGAGAAGTGCTTAAGATGAATCTTGGTACAGTGGCAGGCAGAGCTCGTTAAGCAGGCAGGTGTGAGCCTGGTTGCTATAGTGACCGCACCCAATGGCTCCATACACACGTACACAGACATGCGCCTCACTTTTGCTGCTTAAAATGAACAGAAAAGTCAGGCCGAAACAAATCGTTCCCAAATGAAAAGTAAAAGTCGTATTGACAAAATTCTTTCACCGTGAGCGACAGCAGCTTCTAGTCTACTGAATTCTCAGTTTTCATGCCTGTGGAGTTTATTATATGGACATGGTGACAGTGGAAAGACACCATGCTCTTCTGATTTTCAAACCAACCTTCTGAGCGATTTTAACATTAGAGTCTATGGAAGAGTTGGAGGGAGGAGGCTGTGCATTGGTGACATTTATGAAAGAACCATAACACCTAGTACAATAGTAAACACATTGGATGAAAGAGGACAGCGATGGCTACATTTTGAGGGTAAAATCATACCTGTAGAGCAAACGCTGCGGACACAGCAGCAGTTTTAAAAAAGATTTTAAGATTAATTTTTTTGCTCCTCTCACTCTAGCAGTTGAGCTGCCTCACTCTAGCCCCAACATTCCGTCCCATACACACCCATTATAAACTCTGAAACGGGTGAAAAAACATCATGAAACTTAAACTGGAACTGAAGAAAAAGTATAATAGATATTGAAAAGATAAATACAAGTTGAATAGTTGAATGTCTTGTCTTCGTTTTAAAGTTTGAATGGTGGCTCTATGTCAATGTATGTGGAAGTAGATACAGTTTAAAGAGGATGAAGTTGAATGAGAATTTGAAGGGTCTCCCCATTGAAATACATTATAAATTTTTGTTGAAAAAAGTTGAATAAAATTAAAAATATAAATGTTAAAAATGAGAAAAATAGAAGCAATGTTGTCCAAAAGAATAGGAATCTAACGGTGTTTGAATGGTTTTTCTAAGTTGAACGGTTTTGAAGGAGTTGGCTTTCAAAAAACGTACGGAATAGATAATAATAATAAAATATAATAATAAAGATTAGAAGAACAATACTGTGAATGCTTTTCAAGCATTCACACTAACTAGAAAGTGCATTTTCTGAAGAAACTGCAGTGTGAATGCTTGAATCTGAATGTATGCACTGAAATGAATTAATTACTGAATTTTGAGTTAAAAATATTGAATGAGATAAAAAAAAAAAAAACCGAATTTAACCTGAAAACAAAAGTGCTGAACTGCTAAAAGCTGAAGGTTACACAGAAGAAGAAGTTGGAAAAAAGCTGAAAATGTTTTAATTGTAAATTAGAAAACCCTAAGAAATGAGAAAAGAACATTTAGAGTCAGAAAACATCTGAATGAATATTAAAAGGTCATATTCTTTGAATCACTGAATGACTCAAATGTGATCCCTCCACTTTGATCCACACAGTTTAAAAAGTTTAAATGTCTGAGCTTTGAAAGACAAGATGTCGGAAAGAGAACAACGATGGCGACGTTTTGAGGGTAAAATGATGGCTGTAACACTGTGGACACAGCAGCAGTTGAAAGAGAAGTGCTAAAGATGAATCTTGGTACAGTGGCAGGCAGAGCTCGTTAAGCAGGCAGGTGTGAGCCTGGTTGCTATAGTGACTGCACCCAATGGCTCCATACACACGTACACAGACATGCGCCTCACTTTTGCTGCTTAAAATGAACAGAAAAGTCAGGCCGAAACAAATCGCTCCCAAATGAAAAGTATAGGTCGTATTGACGAAATTCTTTCACCGTGAGCGGCAGCAATGTCTAGTCTACCTAATTCTCAGTTTTCATGCCTGTGGAGTTTATTATATGGACGTGGTGACAGTGTAAAAACACCATGCTCTTCTGATTTTCAAACCAACCTTCTGAGCCGTTTTAACATTAGAATCTATGGAAGAGTTGGAGGGAGGAGGCTGTGCATTGGTGACATTTATGAAAGAACCATAACACCTAGTACAATAGTAAACACATTGGATGAAAGAGGACAGCCATGGCTACGTTTTGAGGGTAAAATCATACCTGTAGAGCAAACGCTGTGGACACAGCAGCAGTTTTAAAAAAGATTTTAAGATTAATTTTTTTGCTCCTCTCACTCTAGCAGTTGAGCTGTCTCACTCTAGCCCCAACATTCCGTCCCATACACACCCATTATAAACTCTGAAACGGGTGAAAAAACATCATGAAACTTAAACTGGAACTGAAGAAAAAGTATAATAGATATTGAAAAGATAAATACAAGTTGAATAGTTGAATGTCTTGTCTTCGTTTTAAAGTTTGAATGGTGGCTCTATGTCAATGTATGTGGAAGTAGTAAGAGTTTAAAAATGAGTAAGTTGAATGAGGATTTGAAGGGTCTCCCCATTGAAATACATTATAAATTTTTGTTGAATAAAGTTGAATAAAATTAAAAATATAAATGTTAAAAATATGAAAAATAGAAGCAGTGTTGTCCAAAAGAATAGGAATCTAACGATGTTTGAATGGTTTTTCTAAGTTGAACGGTTTTGAAGGAGTAGGCTTTCAAAAAACGTACGGAAAAATAATAAAATATAATAACTAGAAAGTGCATTTTCTGAAGAAACTGCAGTGTGAATGCTTGAATCTGAATGTATGCATTGAAATGAAATAATTACTGAATTTAAGTTAAAAATTTTGAATGAGATTAAAAAAAACAAAAAAAAAAACCCGAATTTAACCTGAAAACAAAAGTGCTGAACTGCTAAAAGCTGAAGGTTACACAGAAGAAGAAGTTGGAAAAAAGCTGAAAATGTTTTAATTGTAAATTAGAAAAACCTAAGAAATGAGAAAAGAACATTTAGAGTCAGAAAACATCTGAAAGAATATTAAAAGGTCATATTCTTTGAATCACTGAATGACTAAAATGTGATCCCTCCACTTGGACCCACACAGTTTAAAAAGTTTACATCTCTGAGCTTTGAAAGACAAGATGTTGGAAAAAGAACAACGATGGCGACGTTTTGAGGGTAAAATGATGGCTTTAACACTGTGGACACAGCAGCAGTTGAAAGAGAAGTGTTTAAGATAAATCTTGGCAGAGAGAGAGAGAGAGAGAGAGAGAGAGAGAGAGAGAGAGCTCGTTAAGCAGGCAGGTGTGAGCCTGGTTGCTATAGTGACTGCACCCAATGGCTCCATACACACGTACACAGACATGCACCTCACTTTTGCTGCTTAAAATGAACAGAAAAGTCAGGCCCAAACAAATTCTTCCCAAATGAAAAGTACATGTCGTATTGACAAAATTCTTTCACCGTGAGCGACAGCCATGTCTAGTCTACCTAATTCTCAGTTTTCATGTCTGTGGAGTTTATTATATGGACGTGGTGACAGTGTAAAGACACCATGCTCTTCTGATTTTCAAACGAACCTTCTGAGCCATTTTAACATTAGAGTCTATGGAAGAGTTGGAGGGAGGAGGCTGTGCATTGGTGACATTTATGAAAGAACCATAACACCTAGGACAATAGTAAACACATTGGATGAAAGAGGACAGCGATGGCTACGTTTTGAGGGTAAAATGGTGGCTGTAGAGCAAACGCTGTGGACACAGCAGCAGTTTTAAAAAAGATTTTAAGATTAATTTTTTTGCTCCTCTCACTCTAGCAGTTGAGCTGCCTCACTCTAGCCCCAACATTCCGTCCCATAGACACCCATTATAAACTCTGAAACGGGTGAAAAAACATCATGAAACTTAAACTGGAACTGAAGAAAAAGTATAATAGATATTGAAAAGATAAATACAAGTTGAATAGTTGAATGTCTTGTCTTCGTTTTAAAGTTTGAATGGTGGCTCTATGTCAATGTATGTGGAAGTAGATACAGTTTAAAGAGGAGGAAGTTGAATGAGAATTTGAAGGGTCTCCCCATTGAAATACATTATAAATTTTTGTTGAAAAAAGTTGAATAAAATTAAAAATATAAATGTTAAAAATGAGAAAAATAGAAGCAATGTTGTCCAAAATAATAGGAATCTAACGGTGTTTGAATGGTTTTTCTAAGTTGAACGGTTTTGAAGGAGTAGGCTTTCAAAAAACGTACGGAAAAATAAAATATAATAATAATAAAGATTAGAATAACAATACTGTGAATGCTTTTCAAGCATTCACACTAATAACTAGAAAGTGCATTTTCTGAAGAAACTGCAGTGTGAATGCTTGAATCTGAATGTATGCACTGAAATGAATTAATTGCTGAATTTTGAGTTAAAAATATTGAATGAGATTTAAAAAAAACAAAAAAAAAAAAACGAATTTAACCTGAAAACAAAGGTGCTGAACTGCTAAAAGCTGAAGGTTACACAGAAGAAGGAGTTGGAAAAAAACTGAAAATGTTTTAAATGTAAATTAGAAAACCCTAAGAAATGAGAAAAGAACATTTAGAGTCAGAAAACATCTGAATGAATATTAAAAGGTCATATTCTTTGAATCACTGAATGACTCAAATGTGATCCCTCCACTTTGATCCACACAGTTTAAAAAGTTTAAATGCCTGAGCTTTGAAAGATACGGTGTTGGAAAGAGAACAATAATGGCGACAATTTGAGGGTAAAATGATGGCTGTAACACTGTGGACACAGCAGCAGTTGAAAGAGAAGTGCTTAAGATGAATCTTGGTACAGTGGCAGGCAGAGCTCGTTAAGCAGGCAGGTGTGAGCCTGGTTGCTATAGTGACCGCACCCAATGGCTCCATACACACGTACACAGACATGCGCCTCACTTTTGCTGCTTAAAATGAACAGAAAAGTCAGGCCGAAACAAATCGTTCCCAAATGAAAAGTAAAAGTCGTATTGACAAAATTCTTTCACCGTGAGCGACAGCAGCTTCTAGTCTACTGAATTCTCAGTTTTCATGCCTGTGGAGTTTATTATATGGACGTGGTGACAGTGGAAAGACACCATGCTCTTCTGATTTTCAAACGAACCTTCTGAGCCATTTTAACATTAGAGTCTATGGAAGAGTTGGAGGGAGGAGGCTGTGCATTGGTGACATTTATGAAAGAACCATAACACCTAGTACAATAGTAAACACATTGGATGAAAGAGGACAGCCATGGCTACATTTTGAGGGTAAAATCATACCTGTAGAGCAAACGCTGCAGACACAGCAGCAGTTTTAAAAAATATTTTAAGATTAATTTTTTTGCTCCTCTCACTCTAGCAGTTGAGCTGCCTCACTCTAGCCCCAACATTCCGTCCCATACACACCCATTATAAACTCTGAAACGGGTGAAAAAACATCATGAAACTTAAACTGGAACTGAAGAAAAAGTATAATAGATATTGAAAAGATAAATACAAGTTGAATAGTTGAATGTCTTGTCTTCGTTTTAAAGTTTGAATGGTGGCTCTATGTCAACGTATGTTGAAGTAGTAAGAGTTTAAAAATGAGTAAGTTGAATGAGAATTTGAAGGGTCTCCCCATTGAAATACATGGGAAATTTTTGTTGAATAAAGTTGAATAAAATTAAAAATATAAATGTTAAAAATGAGAAAAATAGAAGCAATGTTGTCCAAAATAATAGGAATCTAACGATGTTTGAATGGTTTTTCTAAGTTGAACGGTTTTGAAGGAGTAGGCTTTCAAAAAACGTACGGAAAAATAAAATATAATAATAATAAAGATTAGAAGAACAATACTGTGAATGCTTTTCAAGCATTCACACTAACTAGAAAGTGCATTTTCTGAAGAAACTGCAGTGTGAATGCTTGAATCTGAATGTATGCACTGAAATGAATTAATTGCTGAATTTTGAGTTAAAAATATTGAATGAGATTAAAAAACAACAAAAAAAAAAACGAATTTAACCTGAAAACAAAGGTGCTGAACTGCTAAAAGCTGAAGGTTACACAGAAGAAGGAGTTGGAAAAAAACTGAAAATGTTTTAAATGTAAATTAGAAAACCCTAAGAAATGAGAAAAGAACATTCAGAGTCAGAAAACATCTGAATGAATATTAAAAGGTCATATTCTTTGAATCACTGAATGACTCAAATGTGATCCCTCCACTTTGATCCACACAGTTTAAAAAGTTTAAATGCCTGAGCTTTGAAAGATACGCTGTTGGAAAGAGAACAATAATGGCGACAATTTGAGGGTAAAATGATGGCTGTAACACTGTGGACACAGCAGCAGTTGAAAGAGAAGTGCTTAAGATGAATCTTGGTACAGTGGCAGGCAGAGCTCGTTAAGCAGGCAGGTGTGAGCCTGGTTGCTATAGTGACCGCACCCAATGGCTCCATACACACGTACACAGACATGCGCCTCACTTTTGCTGCTTAAACTGAACAGAAAAGTCAGGCCGAAACAAATCGTTCCCAAATGAAAAGTAAAAGTCGTATTGACAAAATTCTTTCACCGTGAGCGACAGCAGCTTCTAGTCTACTGAATTCTCAGTTTTCATGCCTGTGGAGTTTATTATATGGACGTGGTGACAGTGGAAAGACACCATGCTCTTCTGATTTTCAAACGAACCTTCTGAGCCATTTTAACATTAGAGTCTATGGAAGAGTTGGAGGGAGGAGGCTGTGCATTGGTGACATTTACGAAAGAACCATAACACCTAGGACAATAGTAAACACATTGGATGAAAGAGGACAGCGATGGCTACGTTTTGAGGGTAAAATCATACCTGTAGAGCAAACGCTGCGGACACAGCAGCAGTTTTAAAAAAGATTTTAAGATTAATTTTTTTGCTCCTCTCACTCTAGCAGTTGAGCTGCCTCACTCTAGCCCCAACATTCCGTCCCATACACACCCATTATAAACTCTGAAACGGGTGAAAAAACATCATGAAACTTAAACTGGAACTGAAGAAAAAGTATAATAGATATTGAAAAGATAAATACAAGTTGAATAGTTGAATGTCTTGTCTTCGTTTTAAAGTTTGAATGGTGGCTCTATGTCAATGTATGTTGAAGTAGATACAGTTTAAAGAGGAGGAAGTTGAATGAGAATTTGAAGGGTCTCCCCATTGAAATACATTATAAATTTTTGTTGAAAAAAGTTGAATAAAATTAAAAATATAAATGTTAAAAATGAGAAAAATAGAAGCAATGTTGTCCAAAAGAATAGGAATCTAACGGTGTTTGAATGGTTTTTCTAAGTTGAACGGTTTTGAAGGAGTAGGCTTTCAAAAAACGTACGGAATAGATAATAATAAAATAGAACTAGAAAGTGCATTTTCTGAAGAAACTGCAGTGTGAATGCTTGAATCTGAATGTATGCACTGAAATGAATTAATTACTGAATTTAAGTTAAAAATCTTGAATGAGATAAAAAAAAAAACAACCCGAATTTAACCTGAAAACAAAAGTGCTGAACTGCTAAAAGCTGAAGGTTACACAGAAGAAGAAGTTGGAAAAAAAGCTGAAAATGTTTTAATTGTAAATTAGAAAAACCTAAGAAATGAGAAAAGAACATTTAGAGTCAGAAAACATCTGAAAGAATATTAAAAGGTCATATTCTTTGAATCACTGAATGACTAAAATGTGATCCCTCCACTTTGATCCACACAGTTTAAAAAGTTTAAATGCCTGAGCTTTGAAAGACACTGTTGGAAAGAGAACAATAATGGCGACAATTTGAGGGTAAAATGATGGCTGTAACACTGTGGACACAGCAGCAGTTGAAAGAGAAGTGCTTAAGATGAATCTTGGCACAGTGGCAGGCAGAGCTCGTTAAGCAGGCAGGTGTGAGCCTGGTTGCTATAGTGACTGCACCCAATGGCTCCATACACACGTACACAGACATGCACCTCACTTTTGCTGCTTAAAATGAACAGAAAAGTCAGGCCCAAACAAATTCTTCCCAAATGAAAAGTACATGTCGTATTGACGAAATTCTTTCACCGTGAGCGACAGCAGCTTCTAGTCTACTGAATTCTCAGTTTTCATGCCTGTGGAGTTTATTATATGGACGTGGTGACAGTGGAAAGACACCATGCTCTTCTGATTTTCAAACCAACCTTCTGAGCCATTTTAACATTAGAGTCTATGGAAGAGTTGGAGGGAGGAGGCTGTGCATTGGTGACATTTATGAAAGAACCATAACACCTAGTACAATAGTAAACACATTGGATGAAAGAGGACAACCATGGCTACGTTTTGAGGGTAAAATCATACCTGTAGAGCAAACGCTGCGGACACAGCAGCAGTTTTAAAAAAGATTTTAAGATTAATTTTTTTGCTCCTCTCACTCTAGCAGTTGAGCTGTCTCACTCTAGCCCCAACATTCCGTCCCATACACACCCATTATAAACTCTGAAACGGGTGAAAAAACATCATGAAACTTAAACTGGAACTGAAGAAAAAGTATAATAGATATTGAAAAGATAAATACAAGTTGAATAGTTGAATGTCTTGTCTTCGTTTTAAAGTTTGAATGGTGGCTCTATGTCAATGTATGTGGAAGTAGTAAGAGTTTAAAAATGAGTAAGTTGAATGAGGATTTGAAGGGTCTCCCCATTGAAATACATTATAAATTTTTGTTGAATAAAGTTGAATAAAATTAAAAATATAAATGTTAAAAATATGAAAAATAGAAGCAGTGTTGTCCAAAAGAATAGGAATCTAACGGTGTTTGAATGGTTTTTCTAAGTTGAACGGTTTTGAAGGGGTAGGATTACAAAAAACGTACGGAATAGATAAAATATAATAACTAGAAAGTGCATTTTCTGAAGAAACTGCAGTGTGAATGCTTGAATCTGAATGTATGCACTGAAATGAATTAATTACTGAATTTTGAGTTAAAAATATTGAATGAGATAAAAAAAAAAAAACCCGAATTTAACCTGAAAACAAAAGTGCTGAACTGCTAAAAGCTGAAGGTTACACAGAAGAAGTTGGAAAAAAGCTGAAAATGTTTTAATTGTAAATTAGAAAAACCTAAGAAATGAGAAAAGAACATTTAGAGTCAGAAAACATCTGAATGAATATTAAAAGTTCATATTCTTTGAATCACTGAATGACTAAAATGTGATCCCTCCACTTTGATCCACACAGTTTAAAAAATTTAAAAGTGTGAGCTTTAAAAGACACGGTGTTGGAAAGAGAACAACGATGGCGACGTTTTGAGGGTAAAATGATGGCTGTAACACTGTGGACACAGCAGCAGTTGAAAGAGAAGTGCTTAAGATGAATCTTGGTACAGTGGCAGGCAGAGCTCGTTAAGCAGGCAGGTGTGAGCCTGGTTGCTATAGTGACCGCACCCAATGGCTCCATACACACGTACACAGACATGCGCCTCACTTTTGCTGCTTAAAATGAACAGAAAAGTCAGGCCGAAACAAATCGCTCCCAAATGAAAAGTACATGTCGTACTGACAAAATTCTTTCACCGTGAGCGACAGCCATGTCTAGTCTACCAAATTCTCAGTTTTCATGCCTGTGGAGTTTATTATATGGACGTGGTGACAGTGTAAAGACACCATGCTCTTCTGATTTTCAAACGAACCTTCTGAGCCATTTTAACATTAGAGTCTATGGAAGAGTTGGAGGGAGGAGGCTGTGCATTGGTGACATTTATGAAAGAACCATAACACCTAGGACAATAGTAAACACATTGGATGAAAGAGGACAGCCATGGCTACGTTTTGAGGGTAAAATCATACCTGTAGAGCAAACGCTGCGGACACAGCAGCAGTTTTAAAAAAGATTTTAAGATTAATTTTTTTGCTCCTCTCACTCTAGCAGTTGAGCTGCCTCACTCTAGCCCCAACATTCCGTCCCATACACACCCATTATAAACTCTGAAACGGGTGAAAAAACATCATGAAACTTAAACTGGAACTGAAGAAAAAGTATAATAGATATTGAAAAGATAAATACAAGTTGAATAGTTGAATGTCTTGTCTTCGTTTTAAAGTTTGAATGGTGGCTCTATGTCAATGTATGTGGAAGTAGTAAGAGTTTAAAAATGAATAAGTTGAATGAGAATTTGAAGGGTCTCCCCATTGAAATACATGGGAAATTTTGGGAAATTTTTGTTGAATAAAGTTGAATAAAATTAAAAATATAAATGTTAAAAATGAGAAAAATAGAAGCAGTCATGTCCAAAAGAAGAGGAATCTAATGGTGTTTGAATGGTTTTTCTAAGTTGAACGGTTTTGAAGGAGTAGGAGTACAAAAAACGTACGGAATACAGAATAAAATAGAATAAAGATTAGAAGAACAATACTGTGAATGCTTTTCAAGCATTCACACTAACTAGAAAAATTTGCATTTCCTGCGAAAATGCAGTGTGGATGCTTAAAGCTGAAGCTGTATGCAAAAAGTAGCTGAAAAAGCTGAAAAGTTGGAGAAATTGTAAAAACTTTGCAGAAGCAAAAGAAGTTTGCTAAAATGGAATAACTTAGCAGAACTGCAATATCTTAGAGGAAACATAATACTTGGCAGAAATACAATAGCATAGCAGAATTTAGCAGAAATATTGTAACTTACCAGAAACATGATAACTTCTCAAAAATACAAGAATTTAGGAGAAATAGTATAAGATAACAGAAAGAATATATTTAGCCAAAAATACTTAAACATTACAGAAACACTATGATTTAGAAAAATAGTACAACAGAGCAGAAATATTGTGATTTACCAGAGACACTGTGATGAACTATGAATATTGTAATTTTAAATTGAGACTATGTTTTAGCACAAATATTATAATTTGGCAGAAATACTATAATTTAGCAGAAATACTATATTAAGCACAAATCCTATAAAAAGCAGAAATGGGATGATTAAGCACAAATACTACATTTAGTAGAAATACTTTGTTTTAGCACAAATCCCATAAAAAGCAGAAATACTGTACTATGATTTAGTAGAAAAACTATAATTAATCAGAAATACTAAATTTAGCAGAAATACTATATTAAGCACAAATACTATAAAAAGCAGAAATAGTATGATTAAGCATAAATACTACATTTAGCAGAAATACTATATTAAGCACAAATCCTATAAAAGCAGAAATAGTATATTAAGCACAAATCTTATAAAATAGCAGAAATAGTATGATTTAGCACAATAGTAATAAGTTAAACAGAAAAATTGGAAAAGCAAAATGGACAGCTGAAAAAATGCTGAACATGCTGAGGGTCCCTCAAATATACTTGTTAAATGACAAAAATCTGCAAAAAAATTTATTACAGCCACACAATCACAAATATGTACACATGAGGAAACACACATGCACAGAGAGACCCACACACAAGATCCAATTCAGTCAACCAGTCTAAATATATTGAATTTAAATCTTAGAATGAGATCATCCCATTAAAAGCCTTTCTCTCTCTCTCTCTCTCTCTCTCTCTCTCTCTGTCACACACACACACACACACACACACACACACACACACACACACACACACACACACACACACACAGGGAGAGAGAAGTAAGTTTCTAGGTCAGCCTGGGAGCTGGTGAATTTGAATCCACCAATCAGAGAGGCTGTGCACTTTTCCCCACCAAAACAGGTGCATCTGTTTACACACGCAGCAGCACAGAGAGACACAGGATTTTTGCAGTCTATTTCTCATAGTGACGACTCCCCTCAAACAAATGACCGTAATTTCCTAACCGTAGGGGCTAGAAGGGTCATTCTTACACCGTTTTGTTCAGAAGAGATGGGGGAATCTTCAAGTGTTGACAATTTAATATTAAAATATGAATTTTTAGAGATATATGACATGGATGACTTGTTGACTTAGAAGCCACGAATTCCCCAATATGCAAATTTGAATGCCTGAGACCACATATGTGATTGGCTGGCTGGGAAGCCGTGCAGGCCCTGATTTGTGGATTTGAATTCCTCAGCCCTCAGATATGATTGGCTGGCTTAGAAGCCACGAAGGCCCCAATATGCAAATTTGAATGCCTCAGGACACTTATTTGATTGGCTGGGAAACTGTGCAGGCCCTGATTTGAAAATTTGAATGTCTCAGTCCTCACAGAGGATTGGCTGCCTGGGGACCTGGCAGAAATATATAGAAATACTATTATTAAGCATAAATACTACATTTAGTAGAAATACTATGTTTTAGCACAAATATTATAAAAAGAAGAAAAACTATAATTTAGCAGAAATACTATATTAAACACAAATCCTATAAAAAGCAGAAATACTATAATTTAGAACAAATAGTATAAAAAGCAGAAATACTATAATTTAGCAGAAATACTATGTTAAGCACAAATCCTATAAAAAGCAGAAATACTATAATTTAGCAGAAATACTATGTTAGGCACAAATCCTATAAAAAGCAGAAATACTATAATTTAGCAGAAATACTATATTAGGCATAAATCCTATGAAAAGCAGAAATAGTATGATTTAGCAGAAATACTGTATTTAGCACAAGTACCGAAAAGTACCAGAAATACTATGATTTAGCAGAATAGTAATAACTTATTGAAACACAAATGCACAGAGGGACACACAAACACAGGCTCTAATCCAGTCAACCAGTCTAACTATATTCAATTTAAATCCTACAATGACATGCTGCCAAATAAGGGCAGGGTCCTCTCTCTCCCACTAAACACACACACACACACACACACACACACACACACACACACACAGAGGGAGAGAGCTGCCGAATTTAAATCCACCAATCAGAGTGGCTGTTTACGTTTTCCCGCCAAAACAGGTGCATCTTTTTACACACGCAGCAGCACAGAGAGGCACAGGATTATTGCAGCCTATTTCTCATAGTGAGGACTCCCCTCAAACAAATGACCATAATTTCCTAACTGTAGGGGCTAGAGCGGTCATTCTTACACTGTTTTGTTCAGAAGAGATGGGGGAATCTTCCAGTGTTAACAATTTATCATTAAAATGTGAATTTTTAGAGATATATGACATGGATGACTTGTTGACTTAGAAGCCACGAATTCCCCAATATGCAAATATGAATGCCTGAGACCACATATATGATTGGCTGGCTGGGAAGCCGTGCAGGCCCTGATTTGTGGATTTGAATTCCTCAGCCCTCAGATATGATTGGCTGGCTTAGAAGCCATGAAGGCCCCAATATGCAAATTTGAATGCCTCAGGACACATATATGATTGGCTGGGAAGCCGTGCAGGCCCTGATTTGAAAATTTGAATTTCTCAGTCCTCACAGAGGATTGGCTGCCTGGGGACCTGGCAGAAATATATAGAAATACTATGATTAAGCATAAATACTACATTTAGTAGAAATACTATGTTTTAGCACAAATACTATAAAAAGCAGAAATACTATAATTTAGCAGAAATACTATATTAAGCACAAATCCTATAAAAAGCAGAAATAGGATGATTAAGCATAAACACTACATTTAGTAGAAATACTATGTTTGAGCAAAAATCCTATAAAAAGCAGAAATACTATATTAGGCACAAATCCCATAAAAAGCAGAAATAGTATGATTAAGCATAAATACTACATTTAGTAGAAATACTATGTTTTAGCACAAATAGTGTAAAAAGCAGAAATATTGTAATTTAGCAGAAATACTATATTAGGCACAAATCTTATAAAATAGCAGAAATAGTATTATTTAGCACAATAGTAATAAGTTAAACAGAAAAATTGGAAAAGCAAAATGGACAGCTGAAAAAATGCTGAACATGCTGAGGGTCCCTCAAATATACTTGTTAAATGAAAAAATCAGCAAAAAAAATGCACAGGGAGAGAGAAGTAAGTTTCTAGGTCAGCCTGGGAGCTGCTGAATTTGAATCCACCAATCAGAGAGCCTGTGTACTTTTTCCCGCCAAAACATGTGCCTCTTTTTACACACGCAGCACAGAGAGGCACAGGATTATTGCAGCCTATTTCTCATAGTGAGGACTCCCCTCAAACAAATGACCATAATTTCCAAACCGTAGGGGCTAGAGCGGTCATTCTTACACCGTTTTGTTCAGAAGAGATGGGGGAATCTTCCAGTGTTTACAATTTATCATTAAAATATGAATTATTAAAGATATTTGACTTGTAATGCACCATAACTGAGTAGAGCGAAGCAAAAACTGCCTTGACTTGCCCTCAAACAACGCTTTCTAACTCGAAATCTATTTGGAGTATCGATATCATTCTTTCACCGTAAGAGACAGCAGGCTTTGGTGAACAATCATGGAAATTTTCAGGTCTCTGTGGAAATCCAACAAAAAGTTATGACGAGAGAAAAAAGTGGTTCATTTCCACAGTTTGAAATCTGAAGAAATCTGAGCGAAGGACGAATTTCCTACCCTCAAACAAGTCCAACTCATTTCAGAACGGTAATAGGTGAGAAAGAAATTCTTGAATTGTGAGCGTCAGGGGTGTCTGAAGATATTCGGGGACAAGCCTCATGTCTTAACTTTGCTTCGTTAAGGAGATATGACGATTCGAATATGCCTCTCATTACAGAAATCCAGCGGTGATTTTGAACAAACTCTCCATTCACTTTATATGGAGAGTTTTCTGACCTTGTGTTAGTCTGAGGAGATTTGCAAAAATTCTATAAATCCCACAACAATGATGGTGACATTTTCTGAAAGCCAGCAAAAATACCTACGTTTTGATGTATAATTTGTGGAAGTTGAGTGAAAATTGAGCAAGTAGCAGGAAGTTGTTCGGACATGAAGTGAAAATTGCAAAACCTTCAGTGGCACACTGGAAGCCAAGAGCATAGCAACCATAACAACACATGTATTTTGTGAAAAATCACAATTTTGCAACTCAAAACTTTAAGAGGCATAAAAGTAAAACAGTAAAAGATTTGAAAAAGCTGAATCATACCTGAATAGCCCAATAATTTGTGAACATTTTAAAGTTTGAATGGTTTTTCTAGGTGAAAGTATGAGGAAGTAGTTAAGTTTCAAAAACAAGCAAATTTTAGCAGAATTGCTGAAGTTTCCCATTCATTTCAATGGGACAAATTAAAGGAAAAAAGTGGAATATTTTAAAAAGTATAATAGTTAAAAATAGCAAAAATCATAGCAGGAATTAGCAAAAATAGCTGAATAGTTTAAAATTTGAACGGTGAAAATCGGCTGAAAATTGTGGAAGTAGTTTAACGGCGAAAAGTGTACGGAAACACCCGGAATAATAATAAAGAATAAAGAGAAACAGGAACTCAATAGTGTGGATGCTTAAAGCATCCACACAATAAAGATTAGAAGAACAATACTGTGAATGCTTTTCAAGCATTCACACTAACTAGAAAGTGCATTTTCTGAAGAAACTGCAGTGTGAATGCTTGAATCTGAATGTATGCACTGAAATGAATTAATTACTGAATTTAAGTTAAAAATCTTGAATGAGATAAAAAAAAAAAAAAAACCGAATTTAACCTGAAAACAAAAGTGCTGAACTGCTAAAAGCTGAAGGTTACACAGAAGAAGAAGTTGGAAAAAAACTGAAAATGTTTTAAATGTAAATTAGAAAACCCTAAGAAATGAGAAAAGAACATTTAGAGTCAGAAAACATCTGAATGAATATCAAAAGGTCATATTCTTTGAATCACTGAATGACTCAAATGTGATCCCTCCACTTTGATCCACACAGTTTAAAAAGTTTAAATGCCTGAGCTTTGAAAGACACGGTGTTGGAAAGAGAACAATAATGGCGACAATTTGAGGGTAAAATGATGGCTGTAACACTGTGGACACAGCAGCAGTTGAAAGAGAAGTGCTAAAGATGAATCTTGGTACAGTGGCAGGCAGAGCTCGTTAAGCAGGCAGGTGTGAGCCTGGTTGCTATAGTGACTGCACCCAATGGCTCCATACACACGTACACAGACATGCACCTCACTTTTGCTGCTTAAAATGAACAGAAAAGTCAGGCCCAAACAAATTCTTCCCAAATGAAAAGTACATGTCGTATTGACAAAATTCTTTCACCGTGAGCGACAGCCATGTCTAGTCTACCTAATTCTCAGTTTTCATGCCTGTGGAGTTTATTATATGGACGTGGTGACAGTGTAAAGACACCATGCTCTTCTGATTTTCAAACGAACCTTCTGAGCCATTTTAACATTAGAGTCTATGGAAGAGTTGGAGGGAGGAGGCTGTGCATTGGTGACATTTATGAAAGAACCATAACACCTAGTACAATAGTAAACACATTGGATGAAAGAGGACAGCCATGGCTACGTTTTGAGGGTAAAATCATACCTGTAGAGCAAACGCTGTGGACACAGCAGCAGTTTTAAAAAAGATTTTAAGATTAATTTTTTTGCTCCTCTCACTCTAGCAGTTGAGCTGTCTCACTCTAGCCCCAACATTCCGTCCCATACACACCCATTATAAACTCTGAAACGGGTGAAAAAACATCATGAAACTTAAACTGGAACTGAAGAAAAAGTATAATAGATATTGAAAAGATAAATACAAGTTGAATAGTTGAATGTCTTGTCTTCGTTTTAAAGTTTGAATGGTGGCTCTATGTCAATGTATGTGGAAGTAGTAAGAGTTTAAAAATGAGTAAGTTGAATGAGGATTTGAAGGGTCTCCCCATTGAAATACATTATAAATTTTTGTTGAAAAAAGTTGAATAAAATTAAAAATATAAATGTTAAAAATATGAAAAATAGAAGCAGTGTTGTTCAAAAGAATAGGAATCTAACGGTGTTTGAATGGTTTTTCTAAGTTGAACGGTTTTGAAGTTATAGGATTACAAAAAACGTACGGAAAAATAAAATATAATAATAATAATAATAATAAAGATTAGAATAACAATACTGTGAATGCTTTTCAAGCATTCACACTAACTAGAAAGTGCATTTTCTGAAGAAACTGCAGTGTGAATGCTTGAATCTGAATGTATGGACTGAAATGAATTAATTGCTGAATTTTGAGTTAAAAATTTTGAATGAGATAAAAAAAAAAAAAAAACAACCTGAATTTAACCTGAAAACAACAGTGCTGAACTGCTAAAAGCTGAAGGTTACACAGAAGAAGAAGTTGGAAAAAAGCTGAAAATGTTTTAATTGTAAATTAGAAAAACCTAAGAAATGAGAAAAGAACATTTAGAGTCAGAAAACATCTGAATGAATATTAAAAGGTCATATTCTTTGAATCACTGAATGACTAAAATGTGATCCCTCCACTTGGACCCACACAGTTTAAAAAGTTTACATCTCTGAGCTTTGAAAGACAAGATGTTGGAAAAAGAACAACGATGGCGACGTTTTGAGGGTAAAATGATGGCTTTAACACTGTGGACACAGCAGCAGTTGAAAGAGAAGTGTTTAAGATTAATTTTGGCAGAGTGGCAGAGAGAGCTCGTTAAGCAGGCAGGTGTGAGCCTGGTTGCTATAGTGACCGCACCCAATGGCTCCATACACACGCACACAGACATGCACCTCACTTTTGCTGCTTAAAATGAACAGAAAAGTCAGGCCGAAACAAATCGTTCCCAAATGAAAAGTAAAAGTCGTATTGACAAAATTCTTTCACCGTGAGCGACAGCAATGTCTAGTCTACCTAATTCTCAGTTTTCATGCCTGTGGAGCTTATTATATGGACGTGGTGACAGTGGAAAGACACCATGCTCTTCTGATTTTCAAACCAACCTTCTGAGCCATTTTAACATTAGAGTCTATGGAAGAGTTGGAGGGAGGAGGCTGTGCATTGGTGACATTTATGAAAGAACCATAACACCTAGTACAATAGTAAACACATTGGATGAAAGAGGACAGCCATGGCTACGTTTTGAGGGTAAAATCATACCTGTAGAGCAAACGCTGCGGACACAGCAGCAGTTTTAAAAAAGATTTTAAGATTAATTTTTTTGCTCCTCTCACTCTAGCAGTTGAGCTGCCTCACTCTAGCCCCAACATTCCGTCCCATACACACCCATTATAAACTCTGAAACGGGTGAAAAAACATCATGAAACTTAAACTGGAACTGAAGAAAAAGTATAATAGATATTGAAAAGATAAATACAAGTTGAATAGTTGAATGTCTTGTCTTCGTTTTAAAGTTTGAATGGTGGCTCTATGTCAATGTATGTGGAAGTAGTAAGAGTTTAAAAATGAGTAAGTTGAATGAGAATTTGAAGGGTCTCCCCATTGAAATACATGGGAAATTTTTGTTGAATAAAGTTGAATAAAATTAAAAATATAAATGTTAAAAATGAGAAAAATAGAAGCAGTCATGTCCAAAATAATAGGAATCTAACGATGTTTGAATGGTTTTTCTAAGTTGAACGGTTTTGAAGGAGTAGGCTTTCAAAAAACGTACGGAATAAGAAAATATAATAACTAGAAAGTGCATTTTCTGAAGAAACTGCAGTGTGAATGCTTGAATCTGAATGTATGCACTGAAATGAATTAATTGCTGAATTTTGAGTTAAAAATATTGAATGAGATTAAAAAAAAAACAAAAAAAAACAACGAATTTAACCTGAAAACAAAGGTGCTGAACTGCTAAAAGCTGAAGGTTACACAGAAGAAGGAGTTGGAAAAAAACTGAAAATGTTTTAAATGTAAATTAGAAAACCCTAAGAAATGAGAAAAGAACATTTAGAGTCAGAAAACATCTGAATGAATATTAAAAGGTCATATTCTTTGAATCACAGAATGACTCAAATGTGATCCCTCCACTTTGATCCACACAGTTTAAAAAGTTTAAATGCCTGAGCTTTGAAAGATACGGTGTTGGAAAGAGAACAATAATGGCGACAATTTGAGGGTAAAATGATGGCTGTAACACTGTGGACACAGCAGCAGTTGAAAGAGAAGTGCTTAAGATGAATCTTGGTACAGTGGCAGGCAGAGCTCGTTAAGCAGGCAGGTGTGAGCCTGGTTGCTATAGTGACCGCACCCAATGGCTCCATACACACGTACACAGACATGCGCCTCACTTTTGCTGCTTAAAATGAACAGAAAAGTCAGGCCGAAACAAATCGTTCCCAAATGAAAAGTAAAAGTCGTATTGACAAAATTCTTTCACCGTGAGTGACAGCAATGTCTAGTCTACTGAATTCTCAGTTTTCATGCCTGTGGAGTTTATTATATGGACGTGGTGACAGTGGAAAGACACCATGCTCTTCTGATTTTCAAACGAACCTTCTGAGCCATTTTAACATTAGAGTCTATGGAAGAGTTGGAGGGAGGAGGCTGTGCATTGGTGACATTTACGAAAGAACCATAACACCTAGGACAATAGTAAACACATTGGATGAAAGAGGACAGCGATGGCTACGTTTTGAGGGTAAAATCATACCTGTAGAGCAAACGCTGCGGACACAGCAGCAGTTTTAAAAAATATTTTAAGATTAATTTTTTTGCTCCTCTCACTCTAGCAGTTGAGCTCTCTCACTCTAGCCCCAACATTCCGTCCCATACACACCCATTATAAACTCTGAAACGGGTGAAAAAACATCATGAAACTTAAACTGGAACTGAAGAAAAAGTATAATAGATATTGAAAAGATAAATACAAGTTGAATAGTTGAATGTCTTGTCTTCGTTTTAAAGTTTGAATGGTGGCTCTATGTCAATGTATGTGGAAGTAGTAAGAGTTTAAAAATGAGTAAGTTGAATGAGGATTTGAAGGGTCTCCCCATTGAAATACATTATAAATTTTTGTTGAATAAAGTTGAATAAAATTAAAAATATAAATGTTAAAAATATGAAAAATAGAAGCAGTGTTGTCCAAAAGAATAGGAATCTAACGGTGTTTGAATGGTTTTTCTAAGTTGAACGGTTTTGAAGGAGTAGGCTTTCAAAAAACGTACGGAATAGATAATAATAATAAAAAAATGGAATAATAATAAAGATTAGAATAACAATACTGTGAATGCTTTTCAAGCATTCACACTAATAAAGATTAGAAGAACAATACTGTGAATGCTTTTCAAGCATTCACACTAACTAGAAAGTGCATTTTCTGAAGAAACTGCAGTGTGAATGCTTGAATCTGAATGTATGCACTGAAATGAATTAATTACTGAATTTAAGTTAAAAATCTTGAATGAGATAAAAAAAAAAAACCCGAATTTAACCTGAAAACAAAAGTGCTGAACTGCTAAAAGCTGAAGGTTACACAGAAGAAGAAGTTGGAAAAAAGCTGAAAATGTTTTAATTTTAAATTAGAAAAACCTAAGAAATGAGAAAAGAACATTTAGAGTCAGAAAACATCTGAAAGAATATTAAAAGGTCATATTCTTTGAATCACTGAATGACTAAAATGTGATCCCTCCACTTGGACCCACACAGTTTAAAAAGTTTACATCTCTGAGCTTTGAAAGACAAGATGTTGGAAAAAGAACAACGATGGCGACGTTTTGAGGGTAAAATGATGGCTTTAACACTGTGGACACAGCAGCAGTTGAAAGAGAAGTGTTTAAGATGAATCTTGGTACAGTGGCAGGCAGAGCTCGTTAAGCAGGCAGGTGTGAGCCTGGTTGCTATAGTGACTGCACCCAATGGCTCCATACACACGACACAGACATGCGCCTCACTTTTGCTGCTTAAAATGAACAGAAAAGTCAGGCCGAAACAAATCGTTCCCAAATTAAAAGTACAAGTCGTATTGACAAAATTCTTTCACCGTGAGCGACAGCAGCTTCTAGTCTACTGAATTCTCAGTTTTCATGCCTGTGGAGTTTATTATATGGACGTGGTGACAGTGTAAAAACACCATGCTCTTCTGATTTTCAAACCAACCTTCTGAGCCGTTTTAACATTAGAGTCTATGGAAGAGTTGGAGGGAGGAGGCTGTGCATTGGTGACATTTACGAAAGAACCATAACACCTAGGACAATAGTAAACACATTGGATGAAAGAGGACAGCGATGGCTACGTTTTGAGGGTAAAATCATACCTGTAGAGCAAACGCTGCGGACACAGCAGCAGTTTTAAAAAAGATTTTAAGATTAATTTTTTTGCTCCTCTCACTCTAGCAGTTGAGCTGCCTCACTCTAGCCCCAACATTCCGTCCCATACACACCCATTATAAACTCTGAAACGGGTGAAAAAACATCATGAAACTTAAACTGGAACTGAAGAAAAAGTATAATAGATATTGAAAAGATAAATACAAGTTGAATAGTTGAATGTCTTGTCTTCGTTTTAAAGTTTGAATGGTGGCTCTATGTGAACGTATGTTGAAGTAGTAAGAGTTTAAAAATGAGTAAGTTGAATGAGAATTTGAAGGGTCTCCCCATTGAAATACATGGGAAATTTTTGTTGAATAAAGTTGAATAAAATTAAAAATATAAATGTTAAAAATGAGAAAAATAGAAGCAATGTTGTCTAAAATAATAGGAATCTAACGATGTTTGAATGGTTTTTCTAAGTTGAACGGTTTTGAAGGAGTAGGCTTTCAAAAAACGTACGGAAAAATAAAATATAATAATAAAGATTAGAAGAACAATACTGTGAATGCTTTTCAAGCATTCACACTAACTAGAAAGTGCATTTTCTGAAGAAACTGCAGTGTGAATGCTTGAATCTGAATGTATGCACTGAAATGAATTAATTGCTGAATTTTGAGTTAAAAATATTGAATGAGAATAAAAAAAAACAAAAAAAACCCGAATTTAACCTGAAAACAAAGGTGCTGAACTGCTAAAAGCTGAAGGTTACACAGAAGAAGGAGTTGGAAAAAAACTGAAAATGTTTTAAATGTAAATTAGAAAACCCTAAGAAATGAGAAAAGAACATTTAGAGTCAGAAAACATCTGAATGAATATTAAAAGGTCATATTCTTTGAATCACTGAATGACTCAAATGTGATCCCTCCACTTTGATCCACACAGTTTAAAAAGTTTAAATGCCTGAGCTTTGAAAGACACGGTGTTGGAAAGAGAACAATAATGGCGACAATTTGAGGGTAAAATGATGGCTGTAACACTGTGGACACAGCAGCAGTTGAAAGAGAAGCGCTTAAGATGAATCTTGGTACAGTGGCAGGCAGAGCTCGTTAAGCAGGCAGGTGTGAGCCTGGTTGCTATAGTGACTGCACCCAATGGCTCCATACACACGTACACAGACATGCACCTCACTTTTGCTGCTTAAAATGAACAGAAAAGTCAGGCCGAAACAAATCGCTCCCATATGAAAAGTAAAAGTCGTATTGACAAAATTCTTTCACCGTGAGCGACAGCCATGTCTAGTCTACCTAATTCTCAGTTTTCATGCCTGTGGAGCTTATTATATGGACGTGGTGACAGTGGAAAGACACCATGCTCTTCTGATTTTCAAACGAACCTTCTGAGCCATTTTAACATTAGAGTCTATAGAAGAGTTGGAGGGAGGAGGCTGTGCATTGGTGACATTTATGAAAGAACCATAACACCTAGGACAATAGTAAACACATTGGATGAAAGAGGACAGCCATGGCTACGTTTTGAGGGTAAAACCATACCTGTAGAGCAAACGCTGCGGACACAGCAGCAGTTTTTAAAAAGATTTTAAGATTAATTTTTTTGCTCCTCTCACTCTAGCAGTTGAGCTGCCTCACTCTAGCCCCAACATTCCGTCCCATACACACCCATTATAAACTCTGAAACGGGTGAAAAAACATCATGAAACTTAAACTGGAACTGAAGAAAAAGTATAATAGATATTGAAAAGATAAATACAAGTTGAATAGTTGAATGTCTTGTCTTCGTTTTAAAGTTTGAATGGTGGCTCTATGTCAATGTATGTGGAAGTAGTAAGAGTTTAAAAATGAGTAAGTTGAATGAGGATTTGAAGGGTCTCCCCATTGAAATACATTATAAATTTTTGTTGAATAAAGTTGAATAAAATTAAAAATATAAATGTTAAAAATATGAAAAATAGAAGCAGTGTTGTCCAAAAGAATAGGAATCTAACGGTGTTTGAATGGTTTTTCTAAGTTGAACGGTTTTGAAGGAGTAGGCTTTCAAAAAACGTACGGAATAGATAATAATAATAAAAAAATGGAATAATAATAAAGATTAGAAGAACAATACTGTGAATGCTTTTCAAGCATTCACACTAACTAGAAAGTGCATTTTCTGAAGAAACTGCAGTGTGAATGCTTGAATCTGAATGTATGCACTGAAATGAATTAATTGCTGAATTTTGAGTTAAAAATATTGAATGAGATAAAAAAAAAAAAAAAAAAAAAACGAATTTAACCTGAAAACAAAGGTGCTGAACTGCTAAAAGCTGAAGGTTACACAGAAGAAGGAGTTGGAAAAAAACTGAAAATGTTTTAAATGTAAATTAGAAAACCCTAAGAAATGACAAAAGAACATTTAGAGTCAGAAAACATCTGAATGAATATTAAAAGGTCATATTCTTTGAATCACTGAATGACTCAAATGTGATCCCTCCACTTTGATCCACACAGTTTAAAAAGTTTAAATGCCTGAGCTTTGAAAGATACGGTGTTGGAAAGAGAACAATAATGGCGACAATTTGAGGGTAAAATGATGGCTTTAACACTGTGGACACAGCAGCAGTTGAAAGAGAAGTGCTTAAGATGAATCTTGGCACAGTGGCAGGCAGAGCTCGTTAAGCAGGCAGGTGTGAGCCTGGTCGCTATAGTGACCGCACCCAATGGCTCCATACACACGCACACAGACATGCACCTCACTTTTGCTGCTTAAAATGAACAGAAAAGTCAGGCCGAAACAAATCGCTCCCAAATGAAAAGTAAAAGTCGTATTGACAAAATTCTTTCACCGTGAGCGACAGCAATGTCTAGTCTACCTAATTCTCAGTTTTCATGCCTGTGGAGCTTATTATATGGACGTGGTGACAGTGGAAAGACACCATGCTCTTCTGATTTTCAAACGAACCTTCTGAGCCATTTTAACATTAGAGTCTATGGAAGAGTTGGAGGGAGGAGGCTGTGCATTGGTGACATTTATGAAAGAACCATAACACCTAGTACAATAGTAAACACATTGGATGAAAGAGGACAGCCATGGCTACGTTTTGAGGGTAAAATCATACCTGTAGAGCAAACGCTGTGGACACAGCAGCAGTTTTAAAAAAGATTTTAAGATTAATTTTTTTGCTCCTCTCACTCTAGCAGTTGAGCTGTCTCACTCTAGCCCCAACATTCCGTCCCATACACACCCATTATAAACTCTGAAACGGGTGAAAAAACATCATGAAACTTAAACTGGAACTGAAGAAAAAGTATAATAGATATTGAAAAGATAAATACAAGTTGAATAGTTGAATGTCTTGTCTTCGTTTTAAAGTTTGAATGGTGGCTCTATGTCAATGTATGTGGAAGTAGATACAGTTTAAAGAGGAGGAAGTTGAATGAGAATTTGAAGGGTCTCCCCATTGAAATACATTATAAATTTTTGTTGAAAAAAGTTGAATAAAATTAAAAATATAAATGTTAAAAATGAGAAAAATAGAAGCAATGTTGTCCAAAAGAATAGGAATCTAACGGTGTTTGAATGGTTTTTCTAAGTTGAACGGTTTTGAAGGAGTAGGCTTTCAAAAAACGTACGGAATAGATAATAATAAAATAGAACTAGAAAGTGCATTTTCTGAAGAAACTGCAGTGTGAATGCTTGAATCTGAATGTATGCACTGAAATGAATTAATTACTGAATTTAAGTTAAAAATCTTGAATGAGATTAAAAAAAAACCCCGAATTTAACCTGAAAACAAAAGTGCTGAACTGCTAAAAGCTGAAGGTTACACAGAAGAAGAAGTTGGAAAAAAGCTGAAAATGTTTTAATTGTAAATTAGAAAAACCTAAGAAATGAGAAAAGAACATTTAGAGTCAGAAAACATCTGAAAGAATATTAAAAAGTCATATTCTTTGAATCACTGAATGACTAAAATGTGATCCCTCCACTTGGACCCACACAGTTTAAAAAGTTTACATCTCTGAGCTTTGAAAGACAAGATGTTGGAAAAAGAACAACGATGGCGACGTTTTGAGGGTAAAATGATGGCTTTAACACTGTGGACACAGCAGCAGTTGAAAGAGAAGTGTTTAAGATGAATCTTGGCAGAGTGGCAGGCAGAGCTCGTTAAGCAGGCAGGTGTGAGCCTGGTTGCTATAGTGACCGCACCCAATGGCTCCATACACACGCACACAGACATGCACCTCACTTTTGCTGCTTAAAATGAACAGAAAAGTCAGGCCGAAACAAATCGCTCCCAAATGAAAAGTAAAAGTCGTATTGACAAAATTCTTTCACCGTGAGCGACAGCAATGTCTAGTCTACCTAATTCTCAGTTTTCATGCCTGTGGAGCTTATTATATGGACGTGGTGACAGTGTAAAAACACCATGCTCTTCTGATTTTCAAACGAACCTTCTGAGCCATTTTAACATTAGAGTCTATGGAAGAGTTGGAGGGAGGAGGCTGTGCATTGGTGACATTTATGAAAGAACCATAACACCTAGGACAATAGTAAACACATTGGATGAAAGAGGACAGCCATGGCTACGTTTTGAGGGTAAAATCATACCTGTAGAGCAAACGCTGCGGACACAGCAGCAGTTTTAAAAAAGATTTTAAGATTAATTTTTTTGCTCCTCTCACTCTAGCAGTTGAGCTGTCTCACTCTAGCCCCAACATTCCGTCCCATACACACCCATTATAAACTCTGAAACGGGTGAAAAAACATCATGAAACTTAAACTGGAACTGAAGAAAAAGTATAATAGATATTGAAAAGATAAATACAAGTTGAATAGTTGAATGTCTTGTCTTCGTTTTAAAGTTTGAATGGTGGCTCTATGTCAATGTATGTGGAAGTAGTAAGAGTTTAAAAATGAGTAAGTTGAATGAGGATTTGAAGGGTCTCCCCATTGAAATACATTATAAATTTTTGTTGAATAAAGTTGAATAAAATTAAAAATATAAATGTTAAAAATGAGAAAAATAGAAGCAGTGTTGTCCAAAAGAATAGGAATCTAACGGTGTTTGAATGGTTTTTCTAAGTTGAACGGTTTTGAAGGAGTAGGATTACAAAAAACGTACGGAATACAGAATAAAATATAACTAGAAAGTGCATTTTCTGAAGAAACTGCAGTGTGAATGCTTGAATCTGAATGTATGCACTGAAATGAATTAATTGCTGAATTTTGAGTTAAAAATATTGAATGAGATTAAAAAAAAAACAAAAAAAAAACGAATTTAACCTGAAAACAAAAGGTGCTGAACTGCTAAAAGCTGAAGGTTACACAGAAGAAGGAGTTGGAAAAAAACTGAAAATGTTTTAAATGTAAATTAGAAAACCCTAAGAAATGAGAAAAGAACATTTAGAGTCAGAAAACATCTGAATGAATATTAAAAGGTCATATTCTTTGAATCACTGAATGACTCAAATGTGATCCCTCCACTTTGATCCACACAGTTTAAAAAGTTTAAATGCCTGAGCTTTGAAAGATACGGTGTTGGAAAGAGAACAATAATGGCGACAATTTGAGGGTAAAATGATGGCTGTGACACTGTGGACACAGCAGCAGTTGAAAGAGAAGTGTTTAAGATGAATCTTGGCACAGAGTGAGAGAGAGCTCGTTAAGCAGGCAGGTGTGAGCCTGGTTGCTATAGTGACCGCACCCAATGGCTCCATACACACGTACACAGACATGCACCTCACTTTTGCTGCTTAAAATGAACAGAAAAGTCAGGCCGAAACAAATCGTTCCCATATGAAAAGTACAAGTCGTATTGACGAAATTCTTTCACCGTGAGCGACAGCAGCTTCTAGTCTACTGAATTCTCAGTTTTCATGCCTGTGGAGTTTATTATATGGACGTGGTGACAGTGGAAAGACACCATGCTCTTCTGATTTTCAAACGAACCTTCTGAGCCATTTTAACATTAGAGTCTATGGAAGAGTTGGAGGGAGGAGGCTGTGCATTGGTGACATTTATGAAAGAACCATAACACCTAGGACAATAGTAAACACATTGGATGAAAGAGGACAGTGATGGCTACGTTTTGAGGGTAAAATGGTGGCTGTAGAGCAAACGCTGTGGACACAGCAGCAGTTTTAAAAAAGATTTTAAGATTAATTTTTTTGCTCCTCTCACTCTAGCAGTTGAGCTCTCTCACTCTAGCCCCAACATTCCGTCCCATACACACCCATTATAAACTCTGAAACGGGTGAAAAAACATCATGAAACTTAAACTGGAACTGAAGAAAAAGTATAATAGATATTGAAAAGATAAATACAAGTTGAATAGTTGAATGTCTTGTCTTCGTTTTAAAGTTTGAATGGTGGCTCTATGTCAATGTATGTGGAAGTAGTAAGAGTTTAAAAATGAGTAAGTTGAATGAGGATTTGAAGGGTCTCCCCATTGAAATACATTATAAATTTTTGTTGAATAAAGTTGAATAAAATTAAAAATATAAATGTTAAAAATATGAAAAATAGAAGCAGTGTTGTCCAAAAGAATAGGAATCTAACGGTGTTTGAATGGTTTTTCTAAGTTGAACGGTTTTGAAGGAGTAGGCTTTCAAAAAACGTACGGAAAAATAATAAAATATAACTAGAAAGTGCATTTTCTGAAGAAACTGCAGTGTGAATGCTTGAATCTGAATGTATGCACTGAAATGAATTAATTGCTGAATTTTGAGTTAAAAATATTGAATGAGATTAAAAAAAAAACAAAAAAAAAAACGAATTTAACCTGAAAACAAAGGTGCTGAACTGCTAAAAGCTGAAGGTTACACAGAAGAAGGAGTTGGAAAAAAACTGAAAATGTTTTAAATGTAATTTAGAAAACTCTAAGAAATGAGAAAAGAACATTCAGAGTCAGAAAACATCTGAATGAATATTAAAAGGTCATATTCTTTGAATCACTGTATGACTCAAATGTGATCCCTCCACTTTGATCCACACAGTTTAAAAAGTTTAAATGCCTGAGCTTTGAAAGATACGGTGTTGGAAAGAGAACAATAATGGCGACAATTTGAGGGTAAAATGATGGCTGTAACACTGTGGACACAGCAGCAGTTGAAAGAGAAGTGTTTAAGATGAATCTTGGCAGAGTGAGAGAGAGAGCTCGTTAAGCAGGCAGGTGTGAGCCTGGTTGCTATAGTGACCGCACCCAATGGCTCCATACACACGTACACAGACATGCGCCTCACTTTTGCTGCTTAAAATGAACAGAAAAGTCAGGCCGAAACAAATCGCTCCCAAATGAAAAGTAAAAGTCGTATTGACAAAATTCTTTCACCGTGAGCGACAGCAATGTCTAGTCTACCTAATTCTCAGTTTTCATGCCTGTGGAGCTTATTATATGGACGTGGTGACAGTGGAAAGACACCATGCTCTTCTGATTTTCAAACGAACCTTCTGAGCCATTTTAACATTAGAGTCTATGGAAGAGTTGGAGGGAGGAGGCTGTGCATTGGTGACATTTATGAAAGAACCATAACACCTAATACAATAGTAAACACATTGGATGAAAGAGGACAGCCATGGCTACGTTTTGAGGGTAAAATCATACCTGTAGAGCAAACGCTGCGGACACAGCAGCAGTTTTAAAAAAGATTTTAAGATTAATTTTTTTGCTCCTCTCACTCTAGCAGTTGAGCTGCCTCACTCTAGCCCCAACATTCCGTCCCATACACACCCATTATAAACTCTGAAACGGGTGAAAAAACATCATGAAACTTAAACTGGAACTGAAGAAAAAGTATAATAGATATTAAAAAGATAAATACAAGTTGAATAGTTGAATGTCTTGTCTTCATTTTAAAGTTTGAATGGTGGCTCTATGTCAATGTATGTGGAAGTAGTAAGAGTTTAAAAATGAGTAAGTTGAATGAGGATTTGAAGGGTCTCCCCATTGAAATACATTATAAATTTTTGTTGAATAAAGTTGAATAAAATTAAAAATATAAATGTTAAAAATATGAAAAATAGAAGCAGTGTTGTCCAAAAGAATAGGAATCTAACGGTGTTTGAATGGTTTTTCTAAGTTGAACGGTTTTGAAGTTATAGGATTACAAAAAACGTACGGAATAGATAAAATATAATAATAATAATAATAATAAAGATTAGAATAACAATACTGTGAATGCTTTTCAAGCATTCACACTAATAATAAAGATTAGAAGAACAATACTGTGAATGCTTTTCAAGCATTCACACTAACTAGAAAGTGCATTTTCTGAAGAAACTGCAGTGTGAATGCTTGAATCTGAATGTATGCACTGAAATGAATTAATTGCTGAATTTTGAGTTAAAAATATTGAATGAGATTAAAAAAAACCAAAAAAAAAAACCCGAATTTAACCTGAAAACAAAGGTGCTGAACTGCTAAAAGCTGAAAGTTACACAGAAGAAGGAGTTGGAAAAAAACTGAAAATGTTTTAAATGTAAATTAGAAAACCCTAAGAAATGAGAAAAGAACATTTAGAGTCAGAAAACATCTGAATGAATATTAAAAGGTCATATTCTTTGAATCACTGAATGACTCAAATGTGATCCCTCCACTTTGATCCACACAGTTTAAAAAGTTTAAATGCCTGAGCTTTGAAAGATACGGTGTTGGAAAGAGAACAATAATGGCGACAATTTGAGGGTAAAATGATGGCTGTAACACTGTGGACACGCAGCAGTTGAAAGAGAAGTGCTTAAGATGAATCTTGGTACAGTGGCAGGCAGAGCTCGTTAAGCAGGCAGGTGTGAGCCTGGTTGCTATAGTGACCGCACCCAATGGCTCCATACACACGTACACAGACATGCGCCTCACTTTTGCTGCTTAAAATGAACTGAAAAGTCAGGCCGAAACAAATCGTTCCCAAATGAAAAGTAAAAGTCGTATTGACAAAATTCTTTCACCGTGAGCGACAGCAGCTTCTAGTCTACTGAATTCTCAGTTTTCATGCCTGTGGAGTTTATTATATGGACGTGGTGACAGTGGAAAGACACCATGCTCTTCTGATTTTCAAACGAACCTTCTGAGCCATTTTAACATTAGAGTCTATGGAAGAGTTGGAGGGAGGAGGCTGTGCATTGGTGACATTTACGAAAGAACCATAACACCTAGGACAATAGTAAACACATTGGATGAAAGAGGACAGCGATGGCTACGTTTTGAGGGTAAAATCATACCTGTAGAGCAAACGCTGCGGACACAGCAGCAGTTTTAAAAAAGATTTTAAGATTATTTTTTTTGCTCCTCTCACTCTAGCAGTTGAGCTGCCTCACTCTAGCCCCAACATTCCGTCCCATACACACCCATTATAAACTCTGAAACGGGTGAAAAAACATCATGAAACTTAAACTGGAACTGAAGAAAAAGTATAATAGATATTGAAAAGATAAATACAAGTTGAATAGTTGAATGTCTTGTCTTCGTTTTAAAGTTTGAATGGTGGCTCTATGTGAACGTATGTTGAAGTAGTAAGAGTTTAAAAATGAGTAAGTTGAATGAGAATTTGAAGGGTCTCCCCATTGAAATACATGGGAAATTTTTGTTGAATAAAGTTGAATAAAATTAAAAATATAAATGTTAAAAATGAGAAAAATACAAGCAATCATGTCCAAAATAATAGGAATCTAACGATGTTTGAATGGTTTTTCTAAGTTGAACGGTTTTGAAGGAGTAGGCTTTCAAAAAACGTACGGAATAGATAAAATATAATAATAAAGATTAGAAGAACAATACTGTGAATGCTTTTCAAGCATTCACACTAACTAGAAAGTGCATTTTCTGAAGAAACTGCAGTGTGAATGCTTGAATCTGAATGTATGCACTGAAATGAATTAATTGCTGAATTTTGAGTTAAAAATATTGAATGAGATTAAAAAAAAAACAAAAAAAAAAACGAATTTAACCTGAAAACAAAGGTGCTGAACTGCTAAAAGCTGAAGGTTACACAGAAGAAGGAGTTGGAAAAAAACTGAAAATGTTTTAAATGTAAATTAGAAAACCCTAAGAAATGAGAAAAGAACATTTAGAGTCAGAAAACATCTGAAAGAATATTAAAAGGTCATATTCTTTGAATCACTGAATGACTCAAATGTGATCCCTCCACTTTGATCCACACAGTTTAAAAAGTTTAAATGCCTGAGCTTTGAAAGATACGGTGTTGGAAAGAGAACAACGATGGCGACGTTTTGAGGGTAAAATGATGGCTGTAACACTGTGGACACAGCAGCAGTTGAAAGAGAAGTGCTTAAGATGAATCTTGGTACAGTGGCAGGCAGAGCTCGTTAAGCAGGCAGGTGTGAGCCTGGTTGCTATAGTGACCGCACCCAATGGCTCCATACACACGTACACAGACATGCGCCTCACTTTTGCTGCTTAAAATGAACAGAAAAGTCAGGCCGAAACAAATCGCTCCCAAATGAAAAGTAAAAGTCGTATTGACAAAATTCTTTCACCGTGAGTGACAGCAATGTCTAGTCTACTGAATTCTCAGTTTTCATGCCTGTGGAGTTTATTATATGGACGTGGTGACAGTGGAAAGACACCATGCTCTTCTGATTTTCAAACGAACCTTCTGAGCCATTTTAACATTAGAGTCTATGGAAGAGTTGGAGGGAGGAGGCTGTGCATTGGTGACATTTATGAAAGAACCATAACACCTAGTACAATAGTAAACACATTGGATGAAAGAGGACAGCCATGGCTACGTTTTGAGGGTAAAATCATACCTGTAGAGCAAACGCTGCGGACACAGCAGCAGTTTTAAAAAAGATTTTAAGATTATTTTTTTTGCTCCTCTCACTCTAGCAGTTGAGCTGTCTCACTCTAGCCCCAACATTCCGTCCCATACACACCCATTATAAACTCTGAAACGGGTGAAAAAACATCATGAAACTTAAACTGGAACTGAAGAAAAAGTATAATAGATATTGAAAAGATAAATACAAGTTGAATAGTTGAATGTCTTGTCTTCGTTTTAAAGTTTGAATGGTGGCTCTATGTGAACGTATGTTGAAGTAGTAAGAGTTTAAAAATGAGTAAGTTGAATGAGAATTTGAAGGGTCTCCCCATTGAAATACATGGGAAATTTTTGTTGAATAAAGTTGAATAAAATTAAAAATATAAATGTTAAAAATGAGAAAAATAGAAGCAATGTTGTCCAAAATAATAGGAATCTAACGATGTTTGAATGGTTTTTCTAAGTTGAACGGTTTTGAAGGAGTAGGCTTTCAAAAAACGTACGGAAAAATAAAATATAATAACTAGAAAGTGCATTTTCTGAAGAAACTGCAGTGTGAATGCTTGAATCTGAATGTATGCACTGAAATGAATTAATTGCTGAATTTTGAGTTAAAAATATTGAATGAGATTAAAAAAAAAAAAAAAAAAAAAAAACGAATTTAACCTGAAAACAAAGGTGCTGAACTGCTAAAAGCTGAAGGTTACACAGAAGAAGGAGTTGGAAAAAAACTGAAAATGTTTTAAATGTAAATTAGAAAACCCTAAGAAATGAGAAAAGAACATTTAGAGTCAGAAAACATCTGAATGAATATTAAAAGGTCATATTCTTTGAATCACTGAATGACTCAAATGTGATCCCTCCACTTTGATCCACACAGTTTAAAAAGTTTAAATGCCTGAGCTTTGAAAGATACGGTGTTGGAAAGAGAACAATAATGGCGACAATTTGAGGGTAAAATGATGGCTGTAACACTGTGGACACAGCAGCAGTTGAAAGAGAAGTGCTTAAGATGAATCTTGGCAGAGTGGCAGAGAGAGCTCGTTAAGCAGGCAGGTGTGAGCCTGGTTGCTATAGTGACTGCACCCAATGGCTCCATACACACGGACACAGACATGCACCTCACTTTTGCTGCTTAAAATGAACAGAAAAGTCAGGCCGAAACAAATCGCTCCCAAATGAAAAGTAAAAGTCGTATTGACGAAATTCTTTCACCGTGAGCGACAGCAATGTCTAGTCTACCTAATTCTCAGTTTTCATGCCTGTGGAGCTTATTATATGGACGTGGTGACAGTGTAAAGACACCATGCTCTTCTGATTTTCAAACGAACCTTCTGAGCCATTTTAACATTAGAGTCTATGGAAGAGTTGGAGGGAGGAGGCTGTGCATTGGTGGCATTTATGAAAAAACCATAACACCTAGTACAATAGTAAACACATTGGATGAAAGAGGACAGCGATGGCTACGTTTTGAGGGTAAAATCATACCTGTAGAGCAAACGCTGCGGACACAGCAGCAGTTTTAAAAAAGATTTTAAGATTAATTTTTTTGCTCCTCTCACTCTAGCAGTTGAGCTGTCTCACTCTAGCCCCAACATTCCGTCCCATACACACCCATTATAAACTCTGAAACGGGTGAAAAAACATCATGAAACTTAAACTGGAACTGAAGAAAAAGTATAATAGATATTGAAAAGATAAATACAAGTTGAATAGTTGAATGTCTTGTCTTCGTTTTAAAGTTTGAATGGTGGCTCTATGTCAATGTATGTGGAAGTAGTAAGAGTTTAAAAATGAGTAAGTTGAATGAGAATTTGAAGGGTCTCCCCATTGAAATACATGGGAAATTTTTGTTGAATAAAGTTGAATAAAATTAAAAATATAAATGTTAAAAATGAGAAAAATAGAAGCAATGTTGTCCAAAATAATAGGAATCTAACGATGTTTGAATGGTTTTTCTAAGTTGAACGGTTTTGAAGGAGTAGGCTTTCAAAAAACGTACGGAAAAATAAAATATAATAATAATAATAAAGATTAGAAGAACAATACTGTGAATGCTTTTCAAGCATTCACACTAATAAAGATTAGAAGAACAATACTGTGAATGCTTTTCAAGCATTCACACTAATAACAATACTGTGAATGCTTTTCAAGCATTCACACTAATAATAATAAAGATTCGAATAACAATACTGTGAATGCTTTTCAAGCATTCACACTAATAATAAAGATTAGAAGAACAATACTGTGAATGCTTTTCAAGCATTCACACTAACTAGAAAGTGCATTTTCTGAAGAAACTGCAGTGTGAATGCTTGAATCTGAATGTATGCACTGAAATGAATTAATTGCTGAATTTTGAGTTAAAAATATTGAATGAGATAAAAAAAACCAAAAAAAAAAACCGAATTTAACCTGAAAACAAAGGTGCTGAACTGCTAAAAGCTGAAGGTTACACAGAAGAAGGAGTTGGAAAAAAACTGAAAATGTTTTAAATGTAAATTAGAAAACCCTAAGAAATGAGAAAAGAACATTTAGAGTCAGAAAACATCTGAATGAATATTAAAAGGTCATATTCTTTGAATCACTGAATGACTCAAATGTGATCCCTCCACTTTGATCCACACAGTTTAAAAAGTTTAAATGCCTGAGCTTTGAAAGATACGGTGTTGGAAAGAGAACAATAATGGCGACAATTTGAGGGTAAAATGATGGCTGTAACACTGTGGACACAGCAGCAGTTGAAAGAGAAGTGCTTAAGATGAATCTTGGTACAGTGGCAGGCAGAGCTCGTTAAGCAGGCAGGTGTGAGCCTGGTTGCTATAGTGACCGCACCCAATGGCTCCATACACACGTACACAGACATGCGCCTCACTTTTGCTGCTTAAAATGAACAGAAAAGTCAGGCCGAAACAAATCGCTCCCAAATGAAAAGTAAAAGTCGTATTGACAAAATTCTTTCACCGTGAGCGACAGCAATGTCTAGTCTACCTAATTCTCAGTTTTCATGCCTGTGGAGCTTATTATATGGACGTGGTGACAGTGGAAAGACACCATGCTCTTCTGATTTTCAAACCAACCTTCTGAGACATTTTAACATTGGAGTCTATGGAAGAGTTGGAGGGAGGAGGCTGTGCATTGGTGACATTTATGAAAGAACCATAACACCTAGTACAATAGTAAACACATTGGATGAAAGAGGACAGCCATGGCTACGTTTTGAGGGTAAAATCATACCTGTAGAGCAAACGCTGTGGACACAGCAGCAGTTTTAAAAAAGATTTTAAGATTAATTTTTTTGCTCCTCTCACTCTAGCAGTTGAGCTGCCTCACTCTAGCCCCAACATTCCGTCCCATACACACCCATTATAAACTCTGAAACGGGTGAAAAAACATCATGAAACTTAAACTGGAACTGAAGAAAAAGTATAATAGATATTGAAAAGATAAATACAAGTTGAATAGTTGAATGTCTTGTCTTCGTTTTAAAGTTTGAATGGTGGCTCTATGTCAATGTATGTGGAAGTAGTAAGAGTTTAAAAATGAGTAAGTTGAATGAGGATTTGAAGGGTCTCCCCATTGAAATACATTATAAATTTTTGTTGAATAAAGTTGAATAAAATTAAAAATATAAATGTTAAAAATATGAAAAATAGAAGCAGTGTTGTCCAAAAGAATAGGAATCTAACGGTGTTTGAATGGTTTTTCTAAGTTGAACGGTTTTGAAGTTATAGGATTACAAAAAACGTACGGAATACAGAATAAAATATAACTAGAAAGTGCATTTTCTGAAGAAACTGCAGTGTGAATGCTTGAATCTGAATGTATGGACTGAAATGAATTAATTGCTGAATTTTGAGTTAAAAATTTTGAATGAGATAAAAAAAAAAAAAAAACAACCTGAATTTAACCTGAAAACAACAGTGCTGAACTGCTAAAAGCTGAAGGTTACACAGAAGAAGAAGTTGGAAAAAAGCTGAAAATGTTTTAATTGTAAATTAGAAAAACCTAAGAAATGAGAAAAGAACATTTAGAGTCAGAAAACATCTGAATGAATATTAAAAGGTCATATTCTTTGAATCACTGAATGACTCAAATGTGATCCCTCCACTTGGACCCACACAGTTTAAAAAGTTTACATCTCTGAGCTTTGAAAGACAAGATGTTGGAAAAAGAACAACGATGGCGACGTTTTGAGGGTAAAATGATGGCTTTAACACTGTGGACACAGCAGCAGTTGAAAGAGAAGTGTTTAAGATGAATTTTGGCAGAGTGGCAGAGAGAGCTCGTTAAGCAGGCAGGTGTGAGCCTGGTTGCTATAGTGACCGCACCCAATGGCTCCATACACACGGACACAGACATGCACCTCACTTTTGCTGCTTAAAATGAACAGAAAAGTCAGGCCGAAACAAATCGTTCCCAAATGAAAAGTAAAAGTCGTATTGACAAAATTCTTTCACTGTGAGCGACAGCAATGTCTAGTCTACCAAATTCTCAGTTTTCATGTCTGTGGAGTTTATTATATGGACGTGGTGACAGTGGAAAGACACCATGCTCTTCTGATTTTCAAACGAACCTTCTGAGCCATTTTAACATTAGAGTCTATGGAAGAGTTGGAGGGAGGAGGCTGTGCATTGGTGACATTTATGAAAGAACCATAACACCTAGTACAATAGTAAACACATTGGATGAAAGAGGACAGCCATGGCTACGTTTTGAGGGTAAAATCATACCTGTAGAGCAAACGCTGCGGACACAGCAGCAGTTTTAAAAAAGATTTTAAGATTATTTTTTTTGCTCCTCTCACTCTAGCAGTTGAGCTGCCTCACTCTAGCCCCAACATTCCGTCCCATACACACCCATTATAAACTCTGAAACGGGTGAAAAAACATCATGAAACTTAAACTGGAACTGAAGAAAAAGTATAATAGATATTGAAAAGATAAATGCAAGTTGAATAGTTGAATGTCTTGTCTTCGTTTTAAAGTTTGAATGGTGGCTCTATGTCAATGTATGTGGAAGTAGTAAGAGTTTAAAAATGAGTAAGTTGAATGAGGATTTGAAGGGTCTCCCCATTGAAATACATTATAAATTTTTGTTGAATAAAGTTGAATAAAATTAAAAATATAAATGTTAAAAATATGAAAAATGGAAGCAGTGTTGTCCAAAAGAATAGGAATCTAACAGTGTTTGAATGGTTTTTCTAAGTTGAACGGTTTTGAAGGAGTAGGATTACAAAAAACGTACGGAATACAGAATAAAATATAATAATAATAATAAAGATTAGAAGAACAATACTGTGAATGCTTTTCAAGCATTCACACTAATAATAATAATAACTAGAAAGTGCATTTTCTGAAGAAACTGCAGTGTGAATGCTTGAATCTGAATGTATGCACTGAAATGAATTAATTACTGAATTTAAGTTAAAAATCTTGAATGAGATAAAAAAAAACAAACCCGAATTTAACCTGAAAACAAAAGTGCTGAACTGCTAAAAGCTGAAGGTTACACAGAAGAAGAAGTTGGAAAAAAGCTGAAAATGTTTTAATTGTAAATTAGAAAAACCTAAGAAATGAGAAAAGAACATTTAGAGTCAGAAAACATCTGAAAGAATATTAAAAGGTCATATTCTTTGAATCACTGAATGACTAAAATGTGATCCCTCCACTTGGATCCACACAGTTTAAAAAGTTTAAATGTCTGAGCTTTGAAAGACAAGATGTTGGAAAGAGAACAACGATGGCGACGTTTTGAGGGTAAAATGATGGCTTTAACACTGTGGACACAGCAGCAGTTGAAAGAGAAGTGTTTAAGATGAATCTTGGCAGAGTGGCAGGCAGAGCTCGTTAAGCAGGCAGGTGTGAGCCTGGTTGCTATAGTGACCGCACCCAATGGCTCCATACACACGTACACAGACATGCGCCTCACTTTTGCTCCTTAAAATGAACAGAAAAGTCAGGCCGAAACAAATCGTTCCCAAATGAAAAGTACATGTCGTACTGACAAAATTCTTTCACCGTGAGCGACAGCCATGTCTAGTCTACCAAATTCTCAGTTTTCATGCCTGTGGAGTTTATTATATGGACGTGGTGACAGTGGAAAGACACCATGCTCTTCTGATTTTCAAACGAACCTTCTGAGCCATTTTAACATTAGAGTCTATGGAAGAGTTGGAAGGAGGAGGCTGTGCATTGGTGACATTTATGAAAGAACCGTAACACCTAGGACAATAGTAAACACATTGGATGAAAGAGGACAGCCATGGCTACGTTTTGAGGGTAAAATCATACCTGTAGAGCAAACGCTGAGGACACAGCAGCAGTTTTAAAAAAGATTTTAAGATTAATTTTTTTGCTCCTCTCACTCTAGCAGTTGAGCTGCCTCACTCTAGCCCCAACATTCCGTCCCATACACACCCATTATAAACTCTGAAACGGGTGAAAAAACATCATGAAACTTAAACTGGAACTGAAGAAAAAGCATAATAGATATTGAAAAGATAAATACAAGTTGAATAGTTGAATGTCTTGTCTTCGTTTTAAAGTTTGAATGGTGGCTCTATGTGAACGTATGTTGAAGTAGTAAGAGTTTAAAAATGAGTAAGTTGAATGAGAATTTGAAGGGTCTCCCCATTGAAATACATGGGAAATTTTTGTTGAATAAAGTTGAATAAAATTAAAAATATAAATGTTAAAAATGAGAAAAATAGAAGCAATGTTGTCCAAAATAATAGGAATCTAACGATGTTTGAATGGTTTTTCTAAGTTGAACGGTTTTGAAGGAGTAGGCTTTCAAAAAACGTACGGAAAAATAAAATATAATAATAACTAGAAAGTGCATTTTCTGAAGAAACTGCAGTGTGAATGCTTGAATCTGAATGTATGCACTGAAATGAATTAATTGCTGAATTTTGAGTTAAAAATATTGAATGAAATTAAAAAAAAAATCAAAAAATCAAATTTAACCTGAAAACAAAGGTGCTGAACTGCTAAAAGCTGAAGGTTACACAGAAGAAGAAGTTGGAAAAAAGCTGAAAATGCTTTAAATGTAAATTAGAAAACCCTAAGAAATGAGAAAAGAACATTTAGAGTCAGAAAACATCTGAATGAATATTAAAAGGTCATATTCTTTGAATCACTGAATGAAGAAAATGTGATCCCTCCACTTTGATCCACACGGTTTAAAAAGTTTAAATGTCTGAGCTTTGAAAGACACGGTGTTGGAAAGAGAACAATAATGGCGACAATTTGAGGGTAAAATGATGGCTGTAACACTGTGGACACAGCAACAGTTGAAAGAGAAGTGCTTAAGATGAATCTTGGTACAGTGGCAGGCAGAGCTCGTTAAGCAGGCAGGTGTGAGCCTGGTTGCTATAGTGACCGCACCCAATGGCTCCATACACACGTACACAGACATGCGCCTCACTTTTGCTGCTTAAAATGAACAGAAAAGTCAGGCCGAAACAAATCGTTCCCAAATGAAAAGTAAAAGTCGTATTGACAAAATTCTTTCACCGTGAGCGACAGCAGCTTCTAGTCTACTGAATTCTCAGTTTTCATGCCTGTGGAGTTTATTATATGGACATGGTGACAGTGGAAAGACACCATGCTCTTCTGATTTTCAAACCAACCTTCTGAGCGATTTTAACATTAGAGTCTATGGAAGAGTTGGAGGGAGGAGGCTGTGCATTGGTGACATTTATGAAAGAACCATAACACCTAGTACAATAGTAAACACATTGGATGAAAGAGGACAGCCATGGCTACGTTTTGAGGGTAAAATCATACCTGTAGAGCAAACGCTGCGGACACAGCAGCAGTTTTAAAAAAGATTTTAAGATTAATTTTTTTGCTCCTCTCACTCTAGCAGTTGAGCTGCCTCACTCTAGCCCCAACATTCCGTCCCATACACACCCATTATAAACTCTGAAACGGGTGAAAAAACATCATGAAACTTAAACTGGAACTGAAGAAAAAGTATAATAGATATTGAAAAGATAAATACAAGTTGAATAGTTGAATGTCTTGTCTTCGTTTTAAAGTTTGAATGGTGGCTCTATGTCAATGTATGTGGAAGTAGATACAGTTTAAAGAGGATGAAGTTGAATGAGAATTTGAAGGGTCTCCCCATTGAAATACATTATAAATTTTTGTTGAAAAAAGTTGAATAAAATTAAAAATATAAATGTTAAAAATGAGAAAAATAGAAGCAATGTTGTCCAAAAGAATAGGAATCTAACGGTGTTTGAATGGTTTTTCTAAGTTGAACGGTTTTGAAGGAGTTGGCTTTCAAAAAACGTACGGAATAGATAATAATAATAAAATATAATAATAAAGATTAGAAGAACAATACTGTGAATGCTTTTCAAGCATTCACACTAACTAGAAAGTGCATTTTCTGAAGAAACTGCAGTGTGAATGCTTGAATCTGAATGTATGCACTGAAATGAATTAATTACTGAATTTTGAGTTAAAAATATTGAATGAGATAAAAATAAAAAAACCCGAATTTAACCTGAAAACAAAAGTGCTGAACTGCTAAAAGCTGAAGGTTACACAGAAGAAGTTGGAAAAAAGCTGAAAATGTTTTAATTGTAAATTAGAAAAACCTAAGAAATGAGAAAAGAACATTTAGAGTCAGAAAACATCTGAATGAATATTAAAAGTTCATATTCTTTGAATCACTGAATGACTAAAATGTGATCCCTCCACTTGGATCCACACAGTTTAAAAAATTTAAAAGTGTGAGCTTTAAAAGACACGGTGTTGGAAAGAGAACAACGATGGTGACGTTTTGAGGGTAAAATGATGGCTTTAACACTGTGGACACAGCAGCAGTTGAAAGAGAAGTGTTTAAGATGAATCTTGGCAGAGTGAGAGAGAGAGCTCGTTAAGCAGGCAGGTGTGAGCCTGGTTGCTATAGTGACCGCACCCAATGGCTCCATACACACGACACAGACATGCACCTCACTTTTGCTGCTTAAAATGAACAGAAAAGTCAGGCCGAAACAAATCGTTCCCATATGAAAAGTACAAGTCGTATTGACGAAATTGTTTCACCGTGAGCGACAGCCATGTCTAGTCTACCTAATTCTCAGTTTTCATGCCTGTGGAGCTTATTATATGGACGTGGTGACAGTGTAAAGACACCATGCTCTTCTGATTTTCAAACCAACCTTCTGAGCCATTTTAACATTAGAGTCTATGGAAGAGTTGGAGGGAGGAGGCTGTGCATTGGTGACATTTATGAAAGAACCATAACACCTAGGACAATAGTAAACACATTGGATGAAAGAGGACAGCGATGGCTACGTTTTGAGGGTAAAATCATACCTGTAGAGCAAACGCTGCGGACACAGCAGCAGTTTTAAAAAAGATTTTAAGATTAATTTTTTTGCTCCTCTCACTCTAGCAGTTGAGCTGTCTCACTCTAGCCCCAACATTCCGTCCCATACACACCCATTATAAATTTTGAAACGGGTGAAAAAACATCATGAAACTTAAACTGGAACTGAAGAAAAAGTATAATAGATATTGAAAAGATAAATACAAGTTGAATAGTTGAATGTCTTGTCTTCGTTTTAAAGTTTGAATGGTGGCTCTATGTCAATGTATGTGGAAGTAGTAAGAGTTTAAAAATGAGTAAGTTGAATGAGAATTTGAAGGGTCTCCCCATTGAAATACATGGGAAATTTTTGTTGAATAAAGTTGAATAAAATTAAAAATATAAATGTTAAAAATGAGAAAAATAGAAGCAATGTTGTCCAAAATAATAGGAATCTAACGATGTTTGAATGGTTTTTCTAAGTTGAACAGTTTTGAAGGAGTAGGCTTTCAAAAAACGTACGGAAAAATAATAAAATATAACTAGAAAGTGCATTTTCTGAAGAAACTGCAGTGTGAATGCTTGAATCTGAATGTATGCATTGAAATGAAATAATTACTGAATTTAAGTTAAAAATGTTGAATGAGATAAAAAAAAAACAAACCCGAATTTAACCTGAAAACAAAGGTGCTGAACTGCTAAAAGCTGAAGGTTACACAGAAGAAGAAGTTGGAAAAAAGCTGAAAATGTTTTAATTGTAAATTAGAAAAACCTAAGAAATGAGAAAAGAACATTTAGAGTCAGAAAACATCTGAAAGAATATTAAAAGGTCATATTCTTTGAATCACTGAATGACTAAAATGTGATCCCTCCACTTGGACCCACACAGTTTAAAAAGTTTACATCTCTGAGCTTTGAAAGACAAGATGTTGGAAAAAGAACAACGATGGCGACGTTTTGAGGGTAAAATGATGGCTTTAACACTGTGGACACAGCAGCAGTTGAAAGAGAAGTGCTTAAGCTGAATCTTGGCACAGTGGCAGGCAGAGCTCGTTAAGCAGGCAGGTGTGAGCCTGGTTGCTATAGTGACCGCACCCAATGGCTCCATACACACGCACACAGACATGCACCTCACTTTTGCTGCTTAAAATGAACAGAAAAGTCAGGCCGAAACAAATCGTTCCCAAATGAAAAGTAAAAGTCGTATTGACAAAATTCTTTCACTGTGAGCGACAGCAATGTCTAGTCTACCAAATTCTCAGTTTTCATGCCTGTGGAGTTTATTATATGGACGTGGTGACAGTGGAAAGACACCATGCTCTTCTGATTTTCAAACGAACCTTCTGAGCCATTTTAACATTAGAGTCTATGGAAGAGTTGGAGGGAGGAGGCTGTGCATTGGTGACATTTATGAAAGAACCATAACACCTAGTACAATAGTAAACACATTGGATGAAAGAGGACAGCCATGGCTACGTTTTGAGGGTAAAATCATACCTGTAGAGCAAACGCTGCGGACACAGCAGCAGTTTTACAAAAGATTTTAAGATTAATTTTTTTGCTCCTCTCACTCTAGCAGTTGAGCTGCCTCACTCTAGCCCCAACATTCCGTCCCATACACACCCATTATAAACTCTGAAACGGGTGAAAAAACATCATGAAACTTAAACTGGAACTGAAGAAAAAGTATAATAGATATTGAAAAGATAAATACAAGTTGAATAGTTGAATGTCTTGTCTTCGTTTTAAAGTTTGAATGGTGGCTCTATGTCAATGTATGTGGAAGTAGATACAGTTTAAAGAGGAGGAAGTTGAATGAGAATTTGAAGGGTCTCCCCATTGAAATACATTATAAATTTTTGTTGAAAAAAGTTGAATAAAATTAAAAATATAAATGTTAAAAATGAGAAAAATAGAAGCAATGTTGTCCAAAAGAATAGGAATCTAACGGTGTTTGAATGGTTTTTCTAAGTTGAACGGTTTTGAAGGAGTAGGCTTTCAAAAAACGTACGGAAAAATAAAATATAATAATAATAAAGATTAGAATAACAATACTGTGAATGCTTTTCAAGCATTCACACTAACTAGAAAGTGCATTTTCTGAAGAAACTGCAGTGTGAATGCTTGAATCTGAATGTATGCATTGAAATGAAATAATTACTGAATTTAAGTTAAAAATATTGAATGAGATAAAAAAAAAAACCCGAATTTAACCTGAAAACAAAAGTGCTGAACTGCTAAAAGCTGAAGGTTACACAGAAGAAGAAGTTGGAAAAAAGCTGAAAATGTTTTAATTGTAAATTAGAAAAACCTAAGAAATGAGAAAAGAACATTTAGAGTCAGAAAACATCTGAAAGAATATTAAAAGGTCATATTCTTTGAATCACTGAATGACTCAAATGTGATCCCTCCACTTTGATCCACACAGTTTAAAAAGTTTAAATGCCTGAGCTTTGAAAGACAAGATGTTGGAAAGAGAACAATAATGGCACAATTTGAGGGTAAAATGATGGCTGTAACACTGTGGACACAGCAGCAGTTGAAAGAGAAGTGTTTAAGATGAATCTTGGTACAGTGGCAGGCAGAGCTCGTTAAGCAGGCAGGTGTGAGCCTGGTTGCTATAGTGACCGCACCCAATGGCTCCATACACACGTACACAGACATGCGCCTCACTTTTGCTGCTTAAAATGAACAGAAAAGTCAGGCCGAAACAAATCGCTCCCAAATGAAAAGTATAGGTCGTATTGACGAAATTCTTTCACCGTGAGCGGCAGCAATGTCCACTCTACCTAATTCTCAGTTTTCATGCCTGTGGAGTTTATTATATGGACGTGGTGACAGTGTAAAAACACCATGCTCTTCTGATTTTCAAACCAACCTTCTGAGCCGTTTTAACATTAGAGTCTATGGAAGAGTTGGAGGGAGGAGGCTGTGCATTGGTGACATTTATGAAAGAACCGTAACACCTAGGACAATAGTAAACACATTGGATGAAAGAGGACAGCCATGGCTACGTTTTGAGGGTAAAATCATACCTGTAGAGCAAACGCTGTGGACACAGCAGCAGTTTTAAAAAAGATTTTAAGATTAATTTTTTTGCTCCTCTCACTCTAGCAGTTGAGCTGCCTCACTCTAGCCCCAACATTCCGTCCCATACACACCCATTATAAACTCTGAAACGGGTGAAAAAACATCATGAAACTTAAACTGGAACTGAAGAAAAAGTATAATAGATATTGAAAAGATAAATACAAGTTGAATAGTTGAATGTCTTGTCTTCGTTTTAAAGTTTGAATGGTGGCTCTATGTCAATGTATGTGGAAGTAGATACAGTTTAAAGAGGAGGAAGTTGAATGAGAATTTGAAGGGTCTCCCCATTGAAATACATTATAAATTTTTGTTGAAAAAAGTTGAATAAAATTAAAAATATAAATGTTAAAAATGAGAAAAAATAGAAGCAATGTTGTCCAAAAGAATAGGAATCTAATGGTGTTTGAATGGTTTTTCTAAGTTGAACGGTTTTGAAGGAGTAGGCTTTCAAAAAACGTACGGAATAGATAATAATAATAATAAAATATAATAATAAAGATTACAACAACAATACTGTGAATGCTTTTCAAGCATTCACACTAACTAGAAAGTGCATTTTCTGAAGAAACTGCAGTGTGAATGCTTGAATCTGAATGTATGCATTGAAATGAAATAATTACTGAATTTAAGTTAAAAATTTTGAATGAGATTAAAAAAAAAACCCGAATTTAACCTGAAAACAAAAGTGCTGAACTGCTAAAAGCTGAAGGTTACACAGAAGAAGAAGTTGAAAAAAAGCTGAAAATGTTTTAATTGTAAATTAGAAAAACCTAAGAAATGAGAAAAGAACATTTAGTCAGAAAACATCTGAAAGAATATTAAAAGGTCATATTCTTTGAATCACTGAATGACTAAAATGTGATCCCTCCACTTGGATCCACACAGTTTAAAAAGTTTAAATGTCTGAGCTTTGAAAGACAAGATGTTGGAAAGAGAACAACGATGGCGACGTTTTGAGGGTAAAATGATGTCTTTAACACTGTGGACACAGCAGCAGTTGAAAGAGAAGTGTTTAAGATAAATCTTGGCAGAGAGAGAGAGAGAGAGAGAGAGAGCTCGTTAAGCAGGCAGGTGTGAGCCTGGTTGCTATAGTGACCGCACCCAATGGCTCCATACACACGACACAGACATGCACCTCACTTTTGCTGCTTAAAATGAACAGAAAAGTCAGGCCGAAACAAATCGCTCCCAAATGAAAAGTAAAAGTCGTATTGACAAAATTCTTTCACCGTGAGCGACAGCAATGTCTAGTCTACTGAATTCTCAGTTTTCATGCCTGTGGAGTTTATTATATGGACGTGGTGACAGTGTAAAGACACCATGCTCTTCTGATTTTCAAACGAACCTTCTGAGCCATTTTAACATTAGAGTCTATGGAAGAGTTGGAGGGAGGAGGCTGTGCATTGGTGACATTTATGAAAGAACCATAACACCTAGTACAATAGTAAACACATTGGATGAAAGAGGACAGCCATGGCTACGTTTTGAGGGTAAAATCATACCTGTAGAGCAAACGCTGCGGACACAGCAGCAGTTTTAAAAAAGATTTTAAGATTAATTTTTTTGCTCCTCTCACTCTAGCAGTTGAGCTGCCTCACTCTAGCCCCAACATTCCGTCCCATACACACCCATTATAAACTCTGAAACGGGTGAAAAAACATCATGAAACTTAAACTGGAACTGAAGAAAAAGTATAATAGATATTGAAAAGATAAATACAAGTTGAATAGTTGAATGTCTTGTCTTCGTTTTAAAGTTTGAATGGTGGCTCTATGTCAATGTATGTGGAAGTAGTAAGAGTTTAAAAATGAGAGAGTTGAATGAGGATTTGAAGGGTCTCCCCATTGAAATACATTATAAATTTTTGTTGAATAAAGTTGAATAAAATTAAAAATATAAATGTTAAAAATATGAAAAATAGAAGCAGTGTTGTCCAAAAGAATAGGAATCTAACGGTGTTTGAATGGTTTTTCTAAGTTGAACGGTTTTGAAGTTATAGGATTACAAAAAACGTACGGAATACAGAATAAAATATAATAACTAGAAAGTGCATTTTCTGAAGAAACTGCAGTGTGAATGCTTGAATCTGAATGTATGCACTGAAATGAATTAATTGCTGAATGTTAAGTTAAAAATCTGAATGAGCTGGAAAATACAGAATTTTTAACCTGAAAATAAAAGTGCAGAACCTTTGAAAGCTGATGTTCACACAGAAGAAGTTGGAAAAAGCTAAGCATGTTTAAAATGTAAATAATAAAAAGATGAGTAATGACAAAAGAAAATTTAGAGTCAGAAAACCTCTGAATGAATATTAAAAGTTCATATTCTTCTAATTGAAATGAACTTAAAAGATGAACAAACATTCTGCAGAAAATACAAACTTTAATATACAGCATAATGTTTTTCAGACATATACACATGTGTATATCATGTTTAATAGTATTACATACATCAATTTGTTTTGTATGTCATAGAAAATAACATAAAAATCTTAAGTCATATTTTACAGCTTCTTTCTGAAAAGGACTGGTAGAATAAAGAAAAATAACTAAATTAAATAACTAAATAAAAAATAATGAGCAACATATGAAATACATGAAAATTCAACTTTTAAAACCACAATCCTGAACCTTTAAATTGTGTTGGTTTCTTAGAACATGGCTGAACAGCTGTTTCTATCGGTCTACTTAATCTTCTGATCTGTCTACACATCTCTTTATTACTCATTCTTTTTTATGTTTTAATGTAAACAGAGTCCACACAGTGGTAAAAGAGAACTGTATAGAGATTTGTGAGTAAACTCAAATGAAAGCCTAAGGTGGTGACACAGTTTAACACATGCAAATAATCAAATAAACACATTAGTCCTTTTTGTGAACATGGATAAATAAGTATCAATAGTTTACAGCATTGTTCAGCCATGCCACTAAATGCTTTTTTACACATTGTTTTAACCTGGGCTCAGACACAAAGTCCCAAATTTAGTTAGTCCCTGACTTTGAGTTGTGGTTATGACTAATTATTATACACAAGGCTTTATCTATCTAAACTCTAAGGACACAAATATGAAAAAACCTATACTTACCAGCTGATACCCCACACTACACACTAGGTGTGCCATGTGACCTGAAACTTTGGTACAAAATCATCATAATCATTCTGTTAACACTGTTTTTTAACACTGTTTGTGTTGCTGTTCAGCAGTTTAAAATGTTTTAGATTGGATTACAGAATTTGAATTTTCTTGGGGGTTTTTGTATGTGTTTCGTTCTCAGCAGATTTTTTCTTCCATACTGTTGAATTCCAGTTACCACATTTCTGGTCATATGACATCCCAAGTGCCCACTTAAAAAAATCCCCACAGTTAATTCAACATTAAAACAAAATAAAAAAATGTTAAATAAATAAAGGTTTGCTCTGTGATGAAATATTAAATAAGCATACATTGTACAGAGCACTAACAATGAAAACAATCCTTTAGCCTGTTGATCAGAGAGAGGCAGTCATTATGTCCATTTAAAACCTGTAATCACAGAGCACAATGTTTCTGTGAAACTATGAAGTCCCATATGATCCTCATCATGTCCAGTGACTTCAGAGTGGATCCTCCCTGTCATCCGGCCAGTGTTTGATGTGTGGCAAGCAGCACAGAAGCAGGATAGCTGAGGACTTTAAAAGAAGAGCAGAAAACGGGAACATATGTAGTTGTAAATGTAAATATCAGTGATACTTGTCTTGTCAAAGGGAATAAAATAATGAAAATGTTAACTTACACACTCATTTAGAGAGGATCTTGACACTGCACAGAGGAGGCACAGTCAGTCTGACAATGATGGTGATCTCCAGGGATGTTTTCCTGCAGCAACATTCCTGCCAACTGGCCATATGATCCAGAGTAGTTGGTTTGTAATGAACAGAAAGGTGTATATGTTAGGTAGTGTGCACTCAGAGCTGGTCCTAAGAAACAAACACATCCTGTAATAAACTGAATACCTGTAGTAGTGCTGCTGCAAATATGAAGCCCTTCTATCATGAGTGGTTTCAAAGAAGGTGTTTTGGAGGCTCGGTCACAGAAACTGTGCAGTCTGTTCAGTCCTGAGTGTCTCAGCTCTGATGGGGATGGATCACAGAGGGAAACACCTGAGTACAGACATTACAATACACTCTAACACTCCTAAGGTCAAGTGAAAACACAATTTAAACACTTTACAAAGAATGAATACATGTTTTCATGGAAATTATGTCATTAACCCTTTTTGTTGTGAGTAAATCTCACCGACTGCTTGTGGGACAAGCTAGAAGGAGGACTTATCACAGAATGTCTCCTGTGCTCCAGATGTGAAGTCTCACGCTCTGATCGTACGGCGATGAAGATGGTGATGATGAAGCCTCTCTGATCTGTGGCATTACAGTTTCTAGCTGCTATGTGCTTCACACTGTTGGATCTTACATGTGAAGCTTGGAGAAGACACAGGAGGACTGTGTCTCTCTTAAAAAAGAAAAAGAAAAAAGGAAACCTAACACCCCCCCCCTCAGCTCCCACCGTAACCCCCCCCCACTCAACTCCCCAACCTCACACCATCCAATGTCTATACAAATGTAGGGTATCAGCTGGTAACAGAAAGCAAGTGTTACATATGTACTACTTATGTAACACTGCTGAAACATTTCTGGCCAGAAATGTGCAGTTATCAACCCAGACCCACCCTGATGATTGCACTGGCCGAAACATGATAAAAGCTCATAAAAATTTATGTTTCATCGAAAGATTTGTCCAAAAATATAATCGTATACTTTTGAAAAAGTTTAAAGTTTATAACAAACCAAAATAATAACATTTTTGTAAATAGTATTTCAAAATAGAGGCACACATAAAGTGGCTTAACTGTCATTATTGCTGTAATTAGGTTTGTTTGTTTGTTTGTTTGTTTGTTTGTTTGTTTGTTTTTTTAAAAAGCAACCTTTAGTCATTATTGTTCTCTCAGAAACAATGAAGAAGCTGTTGAACATTTATGTGTTGTGTAGGCAATCCTCTGGTCCACCCTCCCTCCCTCCCAGCCACAGTGAGACTGGGGCAGCCTGGCAGGATGTTGAAGCCTGGCTGCAGAGAGGATATGCCTACACTGTTCGTTTCAAACTGCTATATTTGATTTTTCTGACATTTATAGGTTACTGTTAGTGAATTTTAGATTTTCTGTAATAAATAAAATTGTCATCTTTTACTGATATCATTACTTAATTCATGTAATTGTATTTTATGTAAACAATTCAACCATTATACTGCAATGCAGGGCGTCAACTTTTAAATATCGCTCTACTTTCTTAAGTCATTCAAAAATATAGAAATTACTTACTGTATTCAAAGATCTAGATCATGAATCATCACAGGACAATACACAGTATACTGGGTCATGGTAACTATGGTATGTCTTCATGACTCCAGAATGGAGACATCGATCTGACTGAGAAATGAAAATTAGGTCAAGCAGTGTGTTCTTCTCTGTGGTAGGGGCAGTGATGACCTGTGCGTATCCCCTAGACTCAAACAGCTCCAGGATTGGTTTGTTTGCACTGGATAAAACATTCTCATTAAAATCACCACAAACTATGATGGGATGACAGTCCATGATCTCCAATGAGTCTAATAGGCTTACCAGGTTTTTCAGGAATGGCCTCAGAGTGTAGTCTGGAGGTCTGTATACAACTGCAATCAGAGCACTGACTGGTGCTTCAACCTTTAAAGCCAGAAATTCAAGGTCAGTTACATTATGGATGTACTGTTTTTCATGCACTTGAATGTCACTTTTCACATAAACAGCAACTCCACCACCACTTCTGTTTGCCATCTGGGGAAAGTTTGTGTAGGACAGGTGTCTGTTGCGTTTGAACAAATTGTAATTTTCCAAGTGGAGACTCTCTGCGACAAAAGAGCCCCGCAGGTGTGTTTCTGTTAGGCACAAAACATCTGCTAGACACAATTCATGGTGACTTTTGATGTCATTAATGTGAGCTGGCAGTCCCTCTGTATTATGATGAACAATGGTGAAAACCTCTGACCTGCTCAGTGTTTGCCTCACGTGTAGAAGAGGCATCATGTCATCAAGGTTGGCTTGTCTCATGTTCTCAAGCGCTGCAGTGATTTCTGGGTTGGTGAATATTTTTTTCTCCTCCATATCAAGAAGATACAGTCCACTGAGAGACGTCACTCTACTGACAGCTACGTAGGCCATGCCGGGCTCAAAAATGCTCTTAAGAGAGACAACAGCTGATGTAGTTGTCATACCCTGTACCTTATGTATTGTACATGCAAAGGCCAGCTTCACTGGGAACTGTCTTCGTACCACTCCTTTCTGCTTCAGATTCTCCTCTGCTCTCTCAATGTACACCATGTCGTCTGCTGGTGTGCGGTTATTCTTTCCAGATGTCTCATTATCCATTTTAAGTCCAAGCTTGATGATGTGTTGGTCGTTTTCAGAGTGAACTACTCTAAGTAGTTTTCCAAAAGCTCCATTAACCAAACCATTTTGTATGTCAATGTTTCTGGTGAGCATGACACGAGCTCCTTCTGCAACTTTCAGTGTGTCTGGTAACTCGTTTTTACCTCCTTTCAATGGTCTGTCTTGAAGTGCCATTCTGCCAGTTCTAGGATCTTTTCTATAATCATCTGCATGGATGTCAATGATATGAGTGTGGAGCAGAGCCAGTGTTGCAGAGTTGTGTGCATCCACTTCTTTATTAGTTGCAAAAATGTGCAACGCATCAGTTGGACAAAGGGCTGGTTCAGTTATGGCCTGTGACAACAAATTTCTATCTGCTTCGCAAAGCTCATCCAACTTTCCTTTCACACGAATTCTGTTCAGCATCTCTGCAAAGACAACATCATCTTTCTGACGCATAATCTCAGTCAGAGTGATCATCTGAAAATGCTCCCGCCACAGGTCGATCTCAGACGGGTCGTGCACACAGAGAGGTTTAGACTGTCGCACTGGGGGTAGCTGATAGAAGTCTCCGACAGCAATGACTGACATGCCTCCAAAGGGTCTCCGAGTCCCTTTGATCTGTTTGAGTCTTGCATCTACATATGCAAACAGATGTCTTGACACCATAGACACTTCGTCAATGACGATTATTTCAGCATTCAAAAGTTCTGATCTGACTTCATCCAGCTGATTGCCAAGTCCCTGAATGGGAGGTTTTAAGCTTCTCGGCAGCTTGAGAAGAGAATGCAGTGTTGTTCCAGAAATGTTAAAAGCTGCAGTCCCAGTGAAAGCAGTTAACAGGACAGTGGGTTTTGATATGTCAACGTCGTCTGCATATCTGGGCACTTTGCTCAGTATCTTAGATGCTTCTGAGTAGATGCATTTGATAAGATGTGATTTTCCTGTTCCAGCACCACCATTAATATAAAAGAAAAACTGCTCTGGATTTAGAGCACAGACTCTTTTAATGCACCAGTCTCTAACTGCATAAAATATGCAGGCTTGCTTCTTGTTCAGATTCTGAAACATCTGACGTAACAATGTGGGATCAATAGCAGGGGGTTCCCTGATGGCTCTGACTTCTGTTGAAGCATCAGCCTGACGGCTGTAGTCGGGCACATCTTCCTGTTCATTTTCATTGTCTCGCTCTCTTTCTTGTTCGACAAGTGGCAACCTTACGAGATCTGATTCAGGTGCCAGATTACACCATTCGTCAGTCACACCTCTGTTCTGCTCATATTCCTCAACAGCGCTCTCGATCTCCTCACTGTTTTTCTCATATTTTTCTCTGTTTCTTTTGACAATGTGTTGCACGTACTCAAGATGGTCAGTACCTGGTAGCTGTACACAGCCAGCACCATAGAAAGCCTGATAGGTTGGCAACGATGGTGTTTTCAGTTCGTGGTCTGAACGATGAGGAAGGTACAGTTTAAGCAGTCTTCCGTAATATTGCTCTGGATGTTTTTCTTGTGAGCAGCGGTGAAATCTGATGATAGCAGGCTTATTGTTTTTGCGCCTTTGCACAAACCCCATCTCATTGAGAAGGGGCAAAACATCTTTACCTTTTTTCTGTTGGCCATAGACAATCCTGCAAGTAGCAGCAAAGTCTGCCATGCACATCTCCTCATACTCTGGTGTTTCAGGTCTGGCTTTGTATTTGTCATTCAAAGATGTCATCCAAACATTGGAAGACTCAGGTGTTGTGTTGTCCAGAACTGACAGGGGACGACTCATTTTCACAGGATTATCATCAGTTGGAATGAATATTACAGCACGTGAGCATTGCTTCATGTGAAGACCACATGCACGAGCAACACACTCCTGTGCACTGATCTCTCGCTTCTTTGAATATGCCTGCATGACGGCTCTCATTTCATCGCACTCATTTACACTGTCCTTATGGGAGTTCTCAATGACAGTTTTCAGGTACTCAGATAGCCCGCCCTCTTTTTTTGATATATATTTCATTAAATAATTTGCAGCACCAAAAGCATCTAAAACAAAGCTTATGTCGATATTACTGTTCCAGGCTTCAAGCAGATGTGGATTATAGCCGTTTATCCAAGAGTCTTTTGGATCACGCTTTAGTATGATCGTACTCCTCATGTTCATTTTATTCAGGTATCTCTCATATTCTGCATGTGTCAACTTGCATCTTTCCAAGAGCTGCTCTAAACTCATGGAAGCAGTTTCAGGTTCATTCAGCAGCTGGTTCAGTGGTCTGAGCTTGTTCTTTGCCGTTTCTACTTCCAGTGCATCATCCTCACTGGGTCTTGTGATCATTGTCTCATTGCAGGGTGGTTTGGGAAAACCAAAACGGCACCCGGAGCTTAAACTCCTAAAGCACGTCTTTGTGTGGTTCTTACTGTGTTTTTGCACTTCTGTTACTTTTTTGTACAGTTCAGGTTGTTTATGTGGATCAGGCAGCTGAGCTGTGATGTATTTGTTTATAAAATCAAGAACAGTTTGCTCATCATCCTCCTCAAACACAGGAGCACCTTCTACCCACAGGAGGCAGTGTATGTGTGGGCTTCCTCTGTGCTGAAACTCAACTCTGTAAAAGTAGTCAATGACTTTGCCAAGTGGCTCTGCGGGAGATAAGAGTAAATCTCTGAATAATGCTTCAACTCTCTTGTCAAACATGCGCATTGTTGTGACAGGATTGCTTCTCAGGATGTCACACTTTGCTGACCAGTCGAGTCCTTCAAAATTCACTTGTTCACCTTGCTGCCTTGTTATTGCCTCGATCACTTCAGGCCAGCGCATTTCAGCAGCTGAAAATGTGCAAAAGAACGTGGGAGTTCCCAACTGTCTGATCATGGCAAAAAGATCTCTTGTTGTTTTCTCCCAATAGGCTGGGGTTCCTCTCAGAGGCTGCATGAATCTCACTGCATCTTTATTTCGCACCAGTTTCTCCACCTCATGTTTATCTTGTAACATGCCTGAGGTTATTTTTCTACCATCTCTGGTCAGAGGCTTTGCCTTCCTTAACTGTACTGTCATGCTGGATGTAGCCAAGTGTATTTCAGTCACAAACTGTGCAAAGAATAAATAGTTTGTGTCTTTGGCAAAACGATCATCAATGCAGAAAAGTCTTGATTTGAAATACCCACTGGGGGATACTTTGATCAGCCTTCTTTCATCAAGTGTGTTTTGGCCTGTAGGAAACTGCACAGGGAAGGCCATGGCCTCCAGTTTAGGTGTTTTGAAAAAACTTATTGGATTGTTTCTCTCTGCAGGAGCAACAGAGTAGATTCCTTCACTGAAACATAATATCTCCTCAGCCACATCAGGGGGCTGCAAACAGGACTCGAGTGCAAAACCACCATTAGTCAGTCCATCTGCTTGCTCTGAATCATCTCTCATCTGTTCATGCGATTGTTCACCATCACAGGGTAACATGTCAATGTCCTGTTCATTTATATTTTGTGCTTCACTCAGTGCATTTTTCTCACAGCTGTCAATTTCCATTAAATCAGCCTCATCATAATCGTCCTCATTCATGTTTTCATCATCATCATCCTCATCATCTTCATCAGGAAGAGTTGGATCACACAGCTCAGCATCATCTCTGATGCTCACATCCTTATACTGTGGATGAATCTGCTTGAGTTTATGCAGTGCTTGCACAAGTTTAGACCAGCTTACAGTCTGAAACAGCTGATGACCTTTGTAAGACAAGCGTCTCTTCAGTTTCACTCTGATCACCTGAGAATTAATTCTCAATCGAGGTAGTGTTTCAACAGTTTCCTGTACCTCTGATGGGACACAGACCACATTTCCTCTAATTGCTCTTTGTCTGCCTTTGGGAAGAGGAATGATCTTGGCAAATGGTATGCACTTGGCTATGAGATGTCTCTCCAGTATGTTGAGATCAGAAAGTTCAGCTGGAATATCAGCAAGATCCAACTTATTGGCAACAGCAAGTGCTGGCATGGATCCATTTTTAAGATGATCGTGGCAGGTGTGACATATCCACTCTCTCTTTCTCTCATCAGGCACTTTGCACTGCTCATTTCTGCAGTTTTCATCACAAACATGAACAAACTTTCCTGTCAAACATGTTGTAACTACATGTGGGTTTTTGACATAATTTGACCTTCTGCAGGGTCGTACTTGGTTTGGAAATGAAGCCTTGAAACATACAGTACATGGGTATGATGGTCCAGCTTTGATTTGTGATTTGAACACAGATATGGCCTCGTTGATCACACTGTTGTCACTCTCTTGGGTTTGTCTGTTCACCCATCTGTATTTCCTTTTTATTTTCATTGCACATCTCATATTGTGCATAATCCTGAAGGCAAGATTACTTTGATACCTGTCTCGCATTAGTTGTTTCATTAGTTGTCTGTGTCTTACTCTGAATGCGTTATCACGTGCATAACGCTGAGTCACTCGAGATCTCTGTCTCTCTCTGAAATCTGGGCTCTCTTGATACCTTTTAGTGATATAGTTTTTTTGTTTTTGTCTAAATTCAGCATTGTCACAGTAGCGTCTTTTAATATATTGTTGTTGTTTCTTTCTGAATTCATCGTTCTCACAGTAGCGTCTTTTAATATATTGTTGTTGTTTCTTTCTGAATTCATCGTTCTCACAGTAGCGTCTTTTAATATATTGTTGTTGTTTCTTTCTGAATTCATCGTTCTCACAGTAGCGTCTTTTAATATATTGTTGTTGTTTCTTTCTGAATTCATCGTTCTCACAGTAGCGTCTTTTAATATATTGTTGTTGTTTCTTTCTGAATTCATCGTTCTCACAGTAGCGTCTTTTAATATATTGTTGATGTTTCTGTCTAACTTCAGGATTGTTTTTATATGCCTCGCTTGTAGAAGATTTCTTCTTTTCTTTGTAATCTTTATTTGAAGCGTACTTTTGTCGTTCTTTCCTTTTTTGGTTTTCTTTTCTCTGATTTCTTGGTTTGTCTGATGCCATTAATCTTCTTTTCATTTTGCGCCTTTGCTGTTTATTAACTTTTGTCAGTTTATAGATTTTTTGTATAACTGTATCAGAAAGATCACAGTTAGCACCATTTTTTATTGCAGTCCTTGACTGACAGGAAAAAACATCATTTGATGGAAGGAAATTAAAGTCACTCGATAGTTCTTTGGTAGTTATAAAAGTAAATTCATTTTGAGGAGCTTCGTGTGATGTGAACTGAGTCATACGGACTTCTTGTTGTTTCTCCAGTGGTGTACAAACAGACATTGGAGAGATCTCAGTAAGATCAGTGGTTGTGTTTCTCCTTGGAGAAGAGGAGTTTGCTTCATCAACAGTTATATCAGAGTGAGTAGGTGCCACAGCAGTGGCAGCTGTTGGTCTGCAGACTGTGTCTGTGATAGTATCACTCAGGTTGACTGTGCTCATACTGTAGAACTGCACAGGCTTCAGTTCATAGTTACAAGAGGGTGATATCTCCATCATTTCATAAGAATCTTGGATCCTCTTAATCATGTCACTGAGGAGTGTGAATTTCAGCATCACTGCTGTACCACGATTACGTGACTGTAGTAGTAGAGGAAGACCACTGGGTGTTCTAGAGTGTGGATCAAAGAAACCATATTTGCCTGATGTGGATCTGAACACTGCGATACACAATCCACTCATAATCAATAAGGCATACTGAACATCTGACAACAGGCAGCTCAGTCCTGCTTCTAAGCTGAGAAAGGTATCTACTGCTTCCTCTGGAGGTTCTTCAAATGTCCCATACCGGGAAGGCTGTGTCATGTCGACATCATACATAGACCAGCGAGCATCAACTTTGTCTGGCAGCTCATCGGTTGCCAAATGAATATTTTTAGGAAATCTTTTCTTGGCCTCTTTGTACATCACATCACCTTTATCCAAGACCAGATTAAGGTCAGCTGTAGTCATGTTATCATTCTCATGAAGGAAAGCAAGAAATGTGAGTGAGTTACATGTGCACTGCTTGTTTCTGGAGTCTCCATATTTGGGATGAGCCTGGCTGTGAGATGCACAGATATGTGTAACAGAGGGCTGGTTTTCAAAGTTCACTCTTTCTGCATGAGATGGTCCTGCCACATCACTGTGACGGCCTCTTTTTACAATATCAGCATAACCCACCTGTGGGGCACTTGACACCTCAGGTTGGTCTCTATGGTTTACCTGATGATCATTAAATTCATGCTGCAATCCAATCTTTACAGCATCTGCATAGGATACCTGTTGTACATGTGCAGGAACATGTTGACCTGCCTGTTTGACACCATCAGCATTGGTCTTTGCAGACACAAAGTCTTCTGCAGAGCTCTGAGGAAAATCACACTCAGCTTGTTCACATGTTGGTACTTCATGAAACTCATGGAACTTCTTCCAGCGTTGTTTTGCAGCTTGTGACTTTTTCTGCTTCCTTGGCATTTTTACACAAGTGTTTCTCTTAGTCTTTAGAAAATATGTTTATAAAATAAGAGTGGCACACAGCAGATGTTCTCTTTGTCTTTATATTTCAGTTTTTATTTCTCAGAAACAGATGTCTTTGTTTGTTTGACAGTTTGTCAGTCGAGAGAATAATATGCACTCTCTTTATTGGCTTGGCACAACTTAGCAGCAAGCGAGAAAATTTAGAAGAGAGAACAGACAGAGCAGGAGAAACACGGCTGGGAAATCACAATCAAACCGTGAATTAGAGTTTTCTTTATTTGTTCAGTTTGTTCTCAGGTAGAGGCAATATGCACTCTTTATTGCTTTAATGGCTTGGCATTTTTCAGCAGCAAGCCAAGAGTGAAAAACAGGTAGAGAGAAAATTTAGCAGAGAGAACAGACAGAGCAGGAGAGACACGGCTTTAAATCAAACCGCAGAGTTTTCTTTGTTTGTTCAGTTTGTTCTCAGGTTGAGGCAAAATATGCACTCTTTATTGTTTTATTGGCTTGTGCATTTTTCAGCAGCAAGCCAAAGAGTGAAAAACAGGTAGAGAGAAAATTTAGCAGAGAGAACAGACAGAGCAGGAGAGACACGGCTTTAAATCAAACCGCAATAAGATTCTTGGTTTGGCAAAATTTCTCACAAACCACAGGGTGAAATACAGATGGAAAGAAGGCAGAGACAACAGGTGGAGTAGGACAGAAGATAGAGGGGTTGGGGGGTTGGGATGTGAGATAGAAGACTGGAGATCTGGTCCTTGTTCTTCTTCTGCACACTGTGAACAAAAAACAAGAAAAAAAAAATAATTTTAATAAAATGATATCACATGGTAATTGTATGAACTAATTGTGACTACTGAAAAAGGACAAAACAAATATTCAAGCTAAACTGTTGTCGGCTGCCATGTGCAAAAAGTTGCACAATTTGGCACTTTTTAAAAGAATAAATATTTAATTAAATTCAGCAATAATATTTTTAAATACAAATATGATTGAGTGAATTGTTAACTAATCACATGTAATGTGCAAAAATGTACGAAAAAAATATTTTAGCCCAATTGTTAAGCTGAACTTATGTGTATTTATTATAAAAATGTGTTTAAAAGGTCTAGCACAAAGTTTGAACCCATCACTTTAAAGCTTATATTAGTCAGACTCTTTTTTTAAAATTTTGGTGTACTTCTCTAACAGTATGTGCACACCTACCAGGCAAAGCACAGATGTGAGTCAAGTTCCTGAAAGTGTAAGACAAGAAATAACATGTTAGTTGTCTGTACAGTGTTATCAGACTAACAAAAAAACAAAGCCCACACGACATGATACACTGAACTTATAGTCAGCAGGGTAATTATAGAGTAATATAGCACACCAGCTGATACAGCAGCCATTTTATAATTCAAACTAATTAACTGAAGTATTTATTTAAGTACTTATATAAGGCTACTGTTAGACTGTTACTAGCCTTAGCATCGCTGCTAATGCTAGCATTCCTGCTAGCGTTAGCACTTCAGTTAGTGTTAGCACTGCTGGTAGAACTAGCACTCTTACTGTTAAAACTGAGGCACAATGGCAATAATAAAGCTCATTTGTTACTTTTGTCTCACTGACCGCCAATAAATATCACAGGAATATCACAGGAATATTCTTTTTGTCAGTTAAAAACTGCTAAGGCTAGTGTTGGCACTATAGCTAGCGTTAGCATTGATGCTAGCATTAGCATCGAAGCTAGCATTAGCACTGCTACTAACAGCAAAAGTCATAAAGTACTCTTACTGTTAAAACTGAGGCACAATGGCAATAATAAATCTCATTTGTTACTTTTGTCTCACTGACCGCCAATAAATATCACAGGAATATCACAAGAATATTCTTTTTGTCAGTTAACAACTGCTAAGGCTAGTGTTAGCACTATAGCTAGCATTAGCATTGAAGCTAGCGTTAGCACTGCTGCTAACAGCAAAAGTCATAAACCTATATAAATGGTAGCAAAGGTTATTCTTTTTTTGCTTTCTTTATTCTTTGAACTCTGTTGAACTTTAAAAAGACTTGATATGTGAGTTTAAATGTCAAACATGTATTTTTACCATCATAAAACTAAAACAGTGCTGTACTGAGTGTATTGTACTTACCACAGCAGAGAGCAAAGCGGAATGACGGCAGTTGGTGCAGTGATTAGTTAAAGACTGATGAGGCGTTCAGGTGGTGCTTGGAAATTTGAGCATCAGTTTGAACATCAATAATGAGCATATATATTTCTCTGTCATAGAGAGACAGAGAAAAAAATACACAAGACTCACCAGCATACAAATTGGTACTTTTTCTCTTTATGTCACTCATTCGCTTATACTCAGGAAAGAGGGCAACTGGCATTAAATTAGCAAATAAAAAGTATGTCATCTTGAACTGTTTTATGGATTTTATTTTAAGACTACTTTGAGCGTATTCGTGGGGAGATTAACTATACAGACTAAAAACAGAGACATTAAATGAGATTCGATTATTTAAAATGTGGGAAAATACACTACAGACAGGTAGATGCTGTGAGCTTTAATTATCCAGTCAGAAAAGATTATTTTAAAGTCATCAACTGACTAAAACTGCCGAGGTATGAAAAACCTGTGTGGAGAAGACAAGTCCACCAATACACAATCAACTTGAATTTAACAGGGCAATAATTCAGGGCTCTATTCAGTTAGCCTATATTAACTACTGACATACTGTTAATCTGTGGCAAAAGCCTGTCAAACCTGTCTTATTGTACCTATTGAAAAAGTTAATCTTACTACAACTGCTTAGATGTAACACACATTTTTGATTTAATCTTGGCAGAGTGAGAGACAGAGCTCGTTAAGCAGGCAGGTGTGAGCCTGGTTGCTATAGTGACCGCACCCAAGGGCTCCATACACACGGACACAGACATGTGGACTGAAATGAATTAATTGCTGAATTTTGAGTTAAAAATTTTGAATGAGATAAAAAAACAAAAAAAACAACCTGAATTTAACCTGAAAACAACAGTGCTGAACTGCTAAAAGCTGAAGGTTACACAGAAGAAGTTGGAAAAAAGCTGAAAATGTTTTAATTGTAAATTAGAAAAACCTAAGAAATGAGAAAAGAACATTTAGAGTCAGAAAACATCTGAAAGAATATTAAAAGGTCATATTCTTTGAATCACTGAATGACTAAAATGTGATCCCTCCACTTGGACCCACACAGTTTAAAAAGTTTACATCTCTGAGCTTTGAAAGACAAGATGTTGGAAAGAGAACAACGATGGCGACGTTTTGAGGGTAAAATGATGGCTTTAACACTGTGGACACAGCAGCAGTTGAAAGAGAAGTGTTTAAGATGAATCTTGGCAGAGTGAGAGAGAGAGCTCGTTAAGCAGGCAGGTGTGAGCCTGGTTACTATAGTGACCACACCCAAGGGCTCCATACACACGGACACAGACATGCACCTCACTTTTGCTGCTTAAAATGAACAGAAAAGTCAGGCTGAAACAAATCGTTCCCAAATGAAAAGTAAAAGTCGTATTGACAAAATTCTTTCACTGTGAGCGACAGCAATGTCTAGTCTACCGAATTCTCAGTTTTCATGCCTGTGGAGTTTATTATATGGACGTGGTGACAGTGGAAAGACACCATGCTCTTCTGATTTTCAAACGAACCTTCTGAGCCATTTTAACATTAGAGTCTATGGAAGAGTTGGAGGGAGGAGGCTGTGCATTGGTGACATTTACGAAAGAACCATAACACCTAGGACAATAGTAAACACATTGGATGAAAGAGGACAGCGATGGCTACGTTTTGAGGGTAAAATCATACCTGTAGAGCAAACGCTGCGGACACAGCAGCAGTTTTAAAAAAGATTTTAAGATTAATTTTTTTGCTCCTCTCACTCTAGCAGTTGAGCTGCCTCACTCTAGCCCCAACATTCCGTCCCATACACACCCATTATAAACTCTGAAACGGGTGAAAAAACATCATGAAACTTAAACTGGAACTGAAGAAAAAGTATAATAGATATTGAAAAGATAAATACAAGTTGAATAGTTGAATGTCTTGTCTTCGTTTTAAAGTTTGAATGGTGGCTCTATGTCAATGTATGTGGAAGTAGTAAGAGTTTAAAAATGAATAAGTTGAATGAGGATTTGAAGGGTCTCTCCATTGAAATACATTATAAATTTTTGTTAAATAAAGTTGAATAAAATTAAAAATATAAATGTTAAAAATGAGAAAAGTAGAAGCTTTCATGTCCAAAAGAATAGGAATCTAACGGTGTTTGAATGGTTTTTCTAAGTTGAGCGGTTTTGAAGGAGTGAGATGCCAAAAAACGTACGGAATATATAATAATAATAATAATAACTAGAAAGTGCATTTTCTGAAGAAACTGCAGTGTGAATGCTTGAATCTGAATGTATGCACTGAAATGAATTAATTGCGGAATTTTGAGTTAAAACTTTTTTAATGAGATAAAAAAAAAAAAAAATTTAACCTGAAAACAAAAGTGCTGAACTGCTAAAAGCTGAAGGTTACACAGAAGAAGAAGTTGGAAAAAAGCTGAAAATGTTTTAATTGTAAATTAGAAAAACCTAAGAAATGAGAAAAGAACATTTAGAGTCAGAAAACATCTGAATGAATATTAAAAGGTCATATTCTTTGAATCACTGAATGACTCAAATGTGATCCCTCCACTTTGATCCACACAGTTTAAAAAGTTTAAATGCCTGAGCTTTGAAAGATACGGTGTTGGAAAGAGAACAATAATGGCGACAATTTGAGGGTAAAATGATGGCTGTAACACTGTGGACACAGCAGCAGTTGAAAGAGAAGTGCTTAAGATGAATCTTGGTACAGTGGCAGGCAGAGCTCGTTAAGCAGGCAGGTGTGAGCCTGGTTGCTATAGTGACCGCACCCAATGGCTCCATACACACGTACACAGACATGCGCCTCACTTTTGCTGCTTAAAATGAACAGAAAAGTCAGGCCGAAACAAATCGTTCCCAAATGAAAAGTAAAAGTCGTATTGACGAAATTCTTTCACCGTGAGCGACAGCAATGTCTAGTCTACCTAATTCTCAGTTTTCATGCCTGTGGAGCTTATTATATGGACGTGGTGACAGTGGAAAGACACCATGCTCTTCTGATTTTCAAACGAACCTTCTGAGCCATTTTAACATTAGAGTCTATGGAAGAGTTGGAGGGAGGAGGCTGTGCATTGGTGACATTTATGAAAGAACCATAACACCTAGGACAATAGTAAACACATTGGATGAAAGAGGACAGCGATGGCTACGTTTTGAGGGTAAAATCATACCTGTAGAGCAAACGCTGCAGACACAGCAGCAGTTTTAAAAAAGATTTTAAGATTAATTTTTTTGCTCCTCTCACTCTAGCAGTTGAGCTGCCTCACTCTAGCCCCAACATTCCGTCCCATACACACCCATTATAAACTCTGAAACGGGTGAAAAAACATCATGAAACTTAAACTGGAACTGAAGAAAAAGTATAATAGATATTGAAAAGATAAATACAAGTTGAATAGTTGAATGTCTTGTCTTCGTTTTAAAGTTTGAATGGTGGCTCTATGTCAATGTATGTGGAAGTAGTAAGAGTTTAAAAATGAGTAAGTTGAATGAGGATTTGAAGGGTCTCTCCATTGAAATACATTATAAATTTTTGTTAAATAAAGTTGAATAAAATTAAAAATATAAATGTTAAAAATGAGAAAAGTAGAAGCATTCATGTCCAAAAGAATAGGAATCTAACGGTGTTTGAATGGTTTTTCTAAGTTGAGCGGTTTTGAAGGAGTGAGATGCCAAAAAACGTACGGAATATATAATAATAATAATAATAATAACTAGAAAGTGCATTTTCTGAAGAAACTGCAGTGTGAATGCTTGAATCTGAATGTATGCACTGAAATGAATTAATTGCTGAATTTTGAGTTAAAAATATTGAATGAGATTTAAAAAAAACAAAAAAAACCCGAATTTAACCTGAAAACAAAGGTGCTGAACTGCTAAAAGCTGAAGGTTACACAGAAGAAGAAGTTGGAAAAAAGCTGAAAATGTTTTAAATGTAAATTAGAAAACCCTAAGAAATGAGAAAAGAACATTTAGAGTCAGAAAACATCTGAATGAATATTAAAAGGTCATATTCTTTGAATCACTGAATGACTCAAATGTGATCCCTCCACTTTGATCCACACAGTTTAAAAAGTTTAAATGCCTGAGCTTTGAAAGATACGGTGTTGGAAAGAGAACAATAATGGCGACAATTTGAGGGTAAAATGATGGCTGTAACACTGTGGACACAGCAGCAGTTGAAAGAGAAGTGCTTAAGATGAATCTTGGTACAGTGGCAGGCAGAGCTCGTTAAGCAGGCAGGTGTGAGCCTGGTTGCTATAGTGACCGCACCCAATGGCTCCATACACACGTACACAGACATGCGCCTCACTTTTGCTGCTTAAAATGAACAGAAAAGTCAGGCCGAAACAAATCGTTCCCAAATGAAAAGTATAGGTCGTATTGACAAAATTCTTTCACCGTGAGTGACAGCCATGTCTAGTCTACCTAATTCTCAGTTTTCATGTCTGTGGAGTTTATTATATGGACGTGGTGACAGTGGAAAGACACCATGCTCTTCTGATTTTCAAACGAACCTTCTGAGCCATTTTAACATTAGAGTCTATGGAAGAGTTGGAGGGAGGAGGCTGTGCATTGGTGACATTTACGAAAGAACCATAACACCTAGGACAATAGTAAACACATTGGATGAAAGAGGACAGCGATGGCTACGTTTTGAGGGTAAAATCATACCTGTAGAGCAAACGCTGCGGACACAGCAGCAGTTTTAAAAAAGATTTTAAGATTAATTTTTTTGCTCCTCTCACTCTAGCAGTTGAGCTGCCTCACTCTAGCCCCAACATTCCGTCCCATACACACCCATTATAAACTCTGAAACGGGTGAAAAAACATCATGAAACTTAAACTGGAACTGAAGAAAAAGTATAATAGATATTGAAAAGATAAATACAAGTTGAATAGTTGAATGTCTTGTCTTCGTTTTAAAGTTTGAATGGTGGCTCTATGTCAATGTATGTGGAAGTAGTAAGAGTTTAAAAATGAGTAAGTTGAATGAGAATTTGAAGGGTCTCCCCATTGAAATACATGGGAAATTTTTGTTGAATAAAGTTGAATAAAATTAAAAATATAAATGTTAAAAATATGAAAAATAGAAGCAGTCATGTCCAAAAGAATAGGAATCTAACGGTGTTTGAATGGTTTTTCTAAGTTGAACGGTTTTGAAGGAGTTAGATGCCAAAAAACGTACGGAATATGGAATAATAGATAATAAGAAAGATTAGAAGAACAATACTGTGAATGCTTTTCAAGCATTCACACTAATAATAAAGATTAGAAGAACAATACTGTGAATGCTTTTCAAGCATTCACACTAATAATAATAATAAAGATTAGAATAACAATACTGTGAATGCTTTTCAAGCATTCACACTAATAATAATAAAGATTAGAAGAACAATACTGTGAATGCTTTTCAAGCATTCACACTAATAAAGATTAGAAGAACAATACTGTGAATGCTTTTCAAGCATTCACACTAATAAAGATTAGAAGAACAATACTGTGAATGCTTTTCAAGCATTCACACTAATAATAAAGATTAGAATAACAATACTGTGAATGCTTTTCAAGCATTCACACTAACTAGAAAGAGCATTTTCTGAAGAAACTGCAGTGTGAATGCTTGAATCTGAATGTATGGACTGAAATGAATTAATTGCTGAATTTTGAGTTAAAAATTTTGAATGAGATAAAAAAACAAAAAAACAACCTGAATTTAACCTGAAAACAAAAGTGCTGAACTGCTAAAAGCTGAAGGTTACACAGAAGAAGAAGTTGGAAAAAAGCTGAAAATGTTTTAATTGTAAATTAGAAAAACCTAAGAAATGAGAAAAGAACATTTAGAGTCAGAAAACATCTGAAAGAATATTAAAAGGTCATATTCTTTGAATCACTGAATGACTAAAATGTGATCCCTCCACTTGGACCCACACAGTTTAAAAAGTTTACATCTCTGAGCTTTGAAAGACAAGATGTTGGAAAAAGAACAACGATGGCGACGTTTTGAGGGTAAAATGATGGCTGTGACACTGTGGACACAGCAGCAGTTGAAAGAGAAGTGTTTAAGATAAATCTTGGCAGAGAGAGAGAGAGAGAGAGAGAGAGAGCTCGTTAAGCAGGCAGGTGTGAGCCTGGTTGCTATAGTGACTGCACCCAATGGCTCCATACACACGACACAGACATGCGCCTCACTTTTGCTCCTTAAAATGAACAGAAAAGTCAGGCCGAAACAAATCGTTCCCAAATGAAAAGTAAAAGTCGTATTGACGAAATTCTTTCACCGTGAGCGACAGCAGCTTCTAGTCTACCAAATTCTCAGTTTTCATGTCTGTGGAGTTTATTATATGGACGTGGTGACAGTGGAAAGACACCATGCTCTTCTGATTTTCAAACGAACCTTCTGAGCCATTTTAACATTGGAGTCTATGGAAGAGTTGGAGGGAGGAGGCTGTGCATTGGCGACATTTATGAAAGAACCATAACACCTAGTACAATAGTAAACACATTGGATGAAAGAGGACAGCCATGGCTACGTTTTGAGGGTAAAATCATACCTGTAGAGCAAACGCTGCGGACACAGCAGCAGTTTTAAAAAAGATTTTAAGATTAATTTTTTTGCTCCTCTCACTCTAGCAGTTGAGCTGCCTCACTCTAGCCCCAACATTCCGTCCCATACACACCCATTATAAACTCTGAAACGGGTGAAAAAACATCATGAAACTTAAACTGGAACTGAAGAAAAAGTATAATAGATATTGAAAAGATAAATACAAGTTGAATAGTTGAATGTCTTGTCTTCGTTTTAAAGTTTGAATGGTGGCTCTATGTCAATGTATGTGGAAGTAGTAAGAGTTTAAAAATGAGTAAATTGAATGAGAATTTGAAGGGTCTCCCCATTGAAATACATGGGAAATTTTTGTTGAATAAAGTTGAATAAAATTAAAAATATAAATGTTAAAAATGAGAAAAATAGAAGCAGTCATGTCCAAAAGAATAGGAATCTAATGGTGTTTGAATGGTTTTTCTAAGTTGAACGGTTTTGAAGGAGTAGGAGTACAAAAAACGTACGGAATAGATAAAATAGAATAATAAAGATTAGAAGAACAATACTGTGAATGCTTTTCAAGCATTCACACTAATAAAGATTAGAAGAACAATACTGTGAATGCTTTTCAAGCATTCACACTAATAATAAAGATTAGAAGAACAATACTGTGAATGCTTTTCAAGCATTCACACTAATAAAGATTAGAAGAACAATACTGTGAATGCTTTTCAAGCATTCACACTAATAAGAAGAAGAAAAACACCAGCAGTCCAAAACATTTATAAACTGAGCAGCAGCAACGTGTTGTCTGTCGATCAGCTAATAGCTAAATCGAATCCTTTTAGCAGCCCTCAATACTGAGACGATGCCGCACATTTTAACCTCATTTCTTACATTCAGTATTGAACATTTGTTCATATAGTGCATTTACTCCACCGAATCCCAAACAAGAATCTCCTCATCAATCACTGACATGTTCACACCTTCGACAAGTCAAAGTGCAACAGTGGTTTCTCAGATCAGCCTCACAGAGCCTCAGATTTTATGTGCATTCTTCTTTCAAGCTCCATCTATCTAAATAACAGCACGCCCAATATCTCATAAAATTGACAATAAAAACAGTTCCTCAACTTGCAGAGACCGCTGCTGAGACTGTGTTTCACTGTTAAAGGTAAATTTAACTCCTCAATTTTCAATCTGAGAGTCTAAACTGTCTGAAGAGTATTAATAGTTTGTCTTTGCTGATGTCTGCTCCTCCTCCACAGGTGATACAGGAGGAAAATGTTTCTCTGGGTAAAATCAGCAACGCTTGTTTATCCGAAACAAACCAAGGATGCACTGGAGGAAGAAATAACCACACTGCGACAGCAGGTGGGCTATTTTTTCCTCATACGGTTGGGAAGGTGCTTAAAGTGGGTGGTTTATTTCTGAATCATGTTCAGTGATCACGGCAGCGCGCATCTCAGCACATTTCTGGCATTTCAACAAGTCCAGTACTGGCACTGTCAATAATGTTACTGTTGGCTCAGGGAAGTGTATTAGCATTAGCTGAAGTACTCATCAAATACAACGCAGTATTTAAAATGTTCATATAACACTTTATATAAAGGTATAGACTCTTTTCTTTTTAACTTGCTCTGACCTTTCTTAAAAAAACACTGCCTCTGTTAGGAACAAATAAAAAACAAAAAGATAATACAAATAAATACAAATCAGAATAAAGTCAAAACTGCTTTTTGCTTCATTAAAAAAAAAAAAAAAAAGGCATAACATGTTCTCATCGTTAAGGCCAAAAAGTGTGATACCCAGTGTCACACGAGCCTAATGACTGGCCTCCTTGTGGCGGCCTTGTGAATAATTTGGTTGCTAGCGGACCGCTGTAGTCACCTGCAGTTTGCACAGAAGACGTCGACTTATCTGAACTCGCCGAGCAAACATGTTCAGTGAATTGTAATTCGCATGGTGGCTGCAGAATGGTCTCTAGACCTGTATGACCTTGTTGTGGTTGTATGAATTTTTTAAATGGATATTAAACAAAACTGATATACTTCCACATTAAAGAAAAAGTAAATAAATGGGAAGTTAATAAGAAGTATTCAGAAGCAACCATGTAAAATACCTGAAAATGAAATCTCAAAGAAACTCATAAATGTTTAACTAAGGAAAATGTAAAATGAAAGGCACCTAAATGATGACTAATCATGTTGGATTCCCGGCTCGACAAACTGCCGCGTCAGTTGGTAAGTTCAAAGCTGTGGTGCATATCTCAACACTGACACGGTGGATTTTTCACTGAAGTAGCTAAACACTTTAATGGCTCTCCAGACTTTTCAAACAAAACCATTATCACCATTAAAAAAGTCTTAATCCCTGACGGGGCGTCGGGGGATTCCCCAGGAGCATCTTCCTCGGAGGGCTCAACCCGGGGTTGCGGTCATGGCCTATTAAGGGCTCTGTTGGCTCTTAGGTGACGGTTTCCTCATGGCTGCGTGCAGCGGGGCTAGGGGAGGGTCTGTGCTGAGGACGGGGCTGTGGCTCCCCACACCCTCTAGCAGATCATTACATGAAGGAACCTTTTAAATACAAGCGCGCTCATGCTCACAGGTGTACACACAGATGCTCACACACACAAACTACACCCTTTTTGGCTCCTACCTCAAAGCACACTGTGCGCTGTAGATCCTACGTGCTGCACAATAATGTTTACTATTTACTGTTATATTCCCATAGATCATCGTGATGTTGTTTATTATGTTGCTCTTTTTTTTCCTGCTTGTTTTCTCTTTTTTCTTTCTCAACAGGTGATCCAGGTGATCGATATATGTATTTTTTGTCTGCTTATTTTGTTGTTTTTTGTTTTTTGCCCTTTATCCCCGTCCCTCTTTCTCGCTGTTTTTCTTTCCCTCTTTCTTTTCCCCAGTCAAATCTGTCCCGTATTTAGCAAGTGAAAATAAAATAAAATAAACAATAAAAGGTGAATCAAATAGACCATTACGGCAAGGCTGGGATGGTCCATTTGGTAAAGTAAATCCGTTGGGCATCTTTCTTCGCCTTTAGACAATAATTCTGATGGCAAAAAAGCCAAACGGGACAGGCAAAAAAAAAAAAGTGTTCAAGACTGTTATTTACAACAAAATACCTACGAAATCTTACGATAATTTAATCAGACTCAGATATTACATTAATCCAAACTGCCTGGAGAAACAAGTCTGACCACTTTCAGCCCTTTGAAATATCTGTGCAGTTATTTTACCTTTAATTGTTGCTGAAACAACCAGAAAACGGCATGTGTTCATCATCAAATATCAATATATTGATCTAAACTCACAGCTAGGATCAATATAGCCTTCTAGTTTATTTTTCTAATATATCTAAATGCAAACAATAATTGTTTAAGCTGTTGCACAAAACATAAAATATACAGGATCTATGAAAGTAAGGATTTGTAAATAGATCTCTGATAGGTGGGGCATTCCCTTGCACAAGAAACTGAATAATAAATGTGTGAGCTGTGCAGGCTCTCTGATTTAGTCACATTTACTTTAAAGATTAAATGACAAAACAAACAAACAAATGAAAGCCCTTTTTGGTGTTTCCAATTCATTCTGAACAACTAACTCTGCTGTTTTCTGCCACCACAATGCTGACTCACAAGTTTCGGTTCATTGTTGCAACAAAAAAGTTTCAGAGTGACGTGAGAATTCAGATTTGGGATGTATCGAGGGTTTGTGGTGTGACTTGGAGGTGTCTGACCCCCTAAAAAAGATTTTTAATAACAATTATATAGAGAGGCCAAAATGAGTGGATAAAAGAAATTACTGTTGACCACCTGACTCATCTGAGCACAGATGAATAATCATCAGACTGGACCTTCATTATAATCTCAACAACTCGCATGTTTCTACAGAAATTTTAATCATGAAGTTCAGCCATTTCGTATCCATCATTTACACCAGGTGATATGCAACCGCAGCACAGCTCTGTCCTAGAGTCAGACAATAATTACCTTTTTTATTTATTATTTTTTGTATTTCAAAAGGAGGAATTGGATCTCAGTCCAATGGCAACTCAGGGGAAGGAACAAACTGCGGATCCACTGCTTCAGGGAACAGCGGTGATGGGAGCGTGGGAGTTGTGTCTCTCGCTGCTAAAATAACCTAAACCATGTTTTCATTATCTGCAGTAATGCAGTCATTCCCATAAAGCCAATATACGATATAGAGTCTGGTCTATTCCCCCCCCCAGTTCCAAAGTGGTCAAACCAAAACTGGAAGCCACTTTGTATTCACTGCCTCAGGAAGCACCGGCAGTGTGAGTCCCCAGCTCAATGTGTTATTTTGTTCAGGAGACACTAAAGGTGGGCTGTTTCGTGATTTCTGAATTCTTAGTCATTCTCTGTATTTTAAAAGGAGGAATGGGAGCCCAGTCAAATACTGGCAACTAATGTAAAACAGGGGGGTGGAAGCAACGCTGGATGCCCTGCCTGGGGGAATGCTAGCAGTGCGAGCGGTCTGTTTTCTCTGTCATTTTGCTGAAAAGTTATCAGGAGTGGGCAGACTTCAGAGTTTAGAATCTGTGCAGTAAAATTAGTAGGTTGTGTTATTATCTTTTTACTTCTGAAGGGGAAAACACAGCCAGCACTGGCAACACGAGTAACACGACAGCTGGTGAAGAAGATACTGGAAGGAGAAAAAAACACCTGCAATCTAACGTACGTGAGTACTGTTAAGGCCTTTACACGCAGGATGGGTTTAAAATATTTTTCACACTCACCTGTTCTTAATGCAGCCGCTCACACTCAACACATATTTTCGCTGGAAAAATTGCGGCATTAATTTTTTCAAACCAAGCACAATTTTTCTGATTTTGTGGATCCGAATAAACAGATCAAACCAATCAGGTCACTGCATTTGGCAACAAGTGCGCTCATGGCTCAAATCGTGCACCTGTACTGAATATACAATGTGGAAATCATTTTTTAAAAGACACAGACGGACAGTGCTCTGTGTCGATGGGCTCTTTCAAATGATTTGTCTACCTTCTCAGATGTGGTCCCAAGTCTAGAAACAAGCATTCAAGCGGGCCCACTGACATTCAAATTTATGAAAGACACGATACAGCTTCAACTCCTAGATCAAACCATAATCTACCTGTTCTCTTTTTCCCCTTTGGATAGCATTTCCACAACATGAAACCTGTTTGTCACCACAGCTCCGAACACGCCAGCACACACTGACACAAGCAAGACGAGCTTCTGAATAATAGCTGCATCGCTTCTTTTTTATAAATAGAACCCAACCGAGCTGAACAGAAAGCTATAACTACAAACAGGAAGTGTCTGAGTTGATGCAGTCATTTTTTATTACATCAGTGGAAATACCGCAGACACATCACAGAGAATTCAACTCTCACATAAAGGGGTTGTAAACAATGAGGAATTTTGGAAAATAGCTCTCAATCTTCTTGTGATAAGTGTGAAACTGGTTTTCTTAAAGATGTGTCTTACTTTCTTAGATGCTCGTGCTCCTTCAGGAAGAGCTCTGTCCTCCTGTTATTCACCCCTGAGCTGCTTTTGTAGGACCTGAGTAAGAAAATTAAAGAAGGGTAAACTCCAGCATCAGATTAGCACCAAAAACGTCATTACAGCTGGAACATGAGTGTGTGCAGATGCTTAGACAATATACTTAACATCGAAATATGTCAACCTCCCTGTGACAAGAGAAGGATATGATTCGTCATCAGTGCTGCAGGTATTTCCCTCCATCCTAAAAACACATGCCGGGATACTGATGTACTTCCTGCATTAAAGCTTCTAAGTGCTTAACCCAAAGCTCCGTCCTCCATCTCTTATTTACACCACCACCATCCCATTTCTATTTGGACTAATAATCTTTTTAATCCATCTATTTTCTGTTCTGTTGGCCCACTCCTTTCACTGTTCCTCCACACCTCTAATCTCAGTGGGAATAATTAAAATTCACTCTCATCATTTTTGTAATCAATCAAAGTCAAATCAGGAGAAAGTCTCATTCCCTCTGTCTGACTTTCTTGCTCTTCCTTGCCTCTAGTGAAAAAGCATTTCTCTGCATCAGGCAGGCCAGATGTAACCATTCTCCCTCAGCTCTGGCTCAATGAAAGCCTTGTGGTCTGATTTACTGTAGAAGGCACTTAGGAAAGAGATCCCCGGCGAAAGAGAGAGACATAGACAGATACAGAGAAGAGGAGGGAAGATGGCTAATAAGAGGTGTCTCTTATTAGAGGATGAAATATGATAGCGGGAATGCAGAGTATTAAAGGGTAGGGGAAACCAGACACTGAATAGACATCTCTGCCTCCTGCTGGTCAGGGATAACATCGGACGAGAGGAGGAGGGATGAGAAGAGAGCAGAAAAGTGGGACAAAAATAAGGAAAGCTGAAAATGTTAGATTTGGTGACAACAAAAAGTAGGCATGGAAGGAATTCAGGAGGAAAAGGAAAACTCTGCATACGTAAAGCAGGAGAGTAAGCAAGTGATTTAATAACACATTTTTGTAACATCTTGGGACATATGGGAGATAAAAGAAATGACACCTAAAAAGATAAGAGAACTTCTAATATTAAATATTAGAGTTATCATCAATATCAATGAGAAGCCTAAACTACATTTGCCACCAAATTTATTCACAAAGTAGCACAATAAATAATTTTACACAACACTTGCGCTGCACTTGGAGCTAAAAAGAAGAACCTACAATAATTAATTTCCATTAGCTTAAAAAATTTGACAGTATTCTTTGGCTCCACCTCCTCAAAGTTAAATATTAGCTGTTTTTTTTATTTTATTTTATTGTGAAGCACTTAAAATAAAAGTTGTGCCTTACTGCTGCAACCACTTCAAAAGGCACAACTTTGACTTTGAAGACAGGGTTGGCTAGCAAGTCGAATCTTTCTTACAAACTACAGCCAACCACAGCAGCACCATATATTTCTTTGTTGCCAGTTTCACCAAGTGAGTGCTGACAAACACTTGCCAACCTTTTGGGCAATACACAGTTTTATCTAGCAAGGTTACCAGGGCCTCGCTGACCAGCCTCGAGGCCTGCGTGACTGACGCTTCACTCACGGTTGTATTTTCTAACAACATGAAGTCTTTTATTGATCAGAGAGGGAAGGGAACTCACTCGATGTCTCTGTGAACTGAGCCCAGAAGGTCCTCTCGCTCTCGCAGGCTATAAAAGTTGCTTTTGATTTTGTGAAACTCATGAGTGTAGTCCTGCAAAATAAAACACGATAAACTACAGCCAGTGTGACATGATATCACTAGCAAACAACATGATTGGAAAACATTGGGGCAAAATACAGTACATATTTCATAAATGCATCTTCAAAGTGCGCAGAATGTTCCAATAAATAGCTGAAAGATTTTGTCCTTGACCGAGGGGAAAATACTAATCATATGATCACTCAAAGACATGAAAAAATTGTTTTTAGAATGTGGATTTGCCCAAAGTTCAACCGTAATTAATTATAACATTTAAAGTGTGGAGGGCTAAAAGTGATTATTGTGAAACAGTAATTATAATAATAATGTCCCTGAACTTTGAACTCAGGACCTTCTTGCTGTGAGGCGCCAGCACTAACCACCACACCACTGTGCCGTCCGGCAAAACTGCAAATGAAATTAAAGTTTTATTAATTGCACAGCCTACAACAAAGTGAAGGAAGTCTATGTACCTGTAAAATGTCTCTGTGCCTCTGTAAGGTGTGCATCAATCCTGCGTTGTGTGACGAAATTCCAGGGGTGCTAGTGCATTCTGCCATTTTGTCATTGACTGCTGTAAGCTGCAAAAAAGGATTAAATTCTTATCACGTAGCCACAGAAGCACAGACGACCTTTTAAGAGATAATGTGATTTCAAAACAGCCCAGGATTATAATTTGAAATGTTCGACTACTCGAAAAAAATTATTTAACAAATAGGCTTCAGGCCTAACAGTCTGTTTGACTCTAAAAACATAGAATAACACAATTGTCTGCAACTAAAGGCATCCTATACGTGACCATACCGTGTGCCACATTTAACTCACATTGGCTAAGAGCTGGTCCAGCTCAGTCGTCATGGCCACAAGCGAGTTGTCATGAGATGAGCCCAGAGAGTCAGACCTGATTTCAGACGGAAATAGAAAGGATGCTCAGCAAAAATGTAAAAAAGAAAATTTAATTTAAATTCAATAAGTCAACAATTATACGTTCTAAAGCTTCTAAAAGCACAAAGATTTTTTAATATCCAACAAGATTTCTTTTGAGAGAGGGTACATGTTTAAAGTGAAGAGGGGAAAGCGCTGCCAACCTGCTGTCTCTCATCCGCCGGTCTGGGCTGCTGCTGTAGCTGGTGCAAAGCTTACTGAAGGAGACTAGCTTGAGGTCAAGCTCATTCTCCAGCTGCCTGGCTTGTTTACGCAAATCTGACGGGGGGAGAAAATAAATGGAAAACAAATAAATTAGACAACCCTCAATATCATGCCAGATCTACAGGAGTCCAGTAAGGATAGAAAGACCCAGGCAGATCATTTTATGTAAACCCAGAGTGTCGGTGAAGGAGAAGCCCATCTCGGTCATGATCCATCATGATTTACAGGTTATTGTAAAGTGTGAAGCACAGAAAGACGGTTGAGTGAACAACTGGATACTGTTCACAACACCAAGAGTGAGAATTTGGTGAAACTGGAAGTAGTGTGGAACAACATTATGCCGTGAAAATGTACAAGAGTCTGTAAAAGGACAAACGTTACCTTGGCCTTGAGCACAATTTTGTGGAAGACCCATTAGATGATCACTGCGTTCAAGTTTGGTTAAATTCTGGACAAATTCTTTCAATCTGCCGAAGGATTTTAAAGGGTCACCGACTACACGTGGTTAGTGAAAGCATTAAGCATAAAGCCTCGGAAACTCTGGTGTTTTAAGATACCAGAAGCATGTTAAATTAAACTATTTAGTTCACATTATTGTTGCAGGGTTAGTGTTACACTGTAAAGTGTATTTTAAATAGCACAATTTAATTATCATTTACCAATAACATCCTTTACACTGAATTATTATGGGTTGCTGCTGACAGTGTGCTGACCTTTATCCAATGAAAAGAAACTTTGATTCTCTTTTACTGTTTGAGATGGTATCAGAGATCCAAAGTTTGATCTTGGATTTAAAAGTTTGAGAACCACTGGTTTACAACAAACATCCACAAAAAGCTGATAAACCACAGACTACACAGTACAGGTAGAAACTATTTTTATGATTATAAAAATAGCTGTTTTTCATAATATTATGATCATCAAAACAGAAAATTGGGCTCACTTTTGATTTCAGCCAAATGTAAGGAGATAATAACTGGCAACCATAACATTACGAAAGCCTTCATCCGATTAACGAGGTAACTGATTTGGTGGTCAGCAATGAATGACCATATATGTGTAAACAACTATTAACTTCCTGTTTGTTTACACTTAACGATGCAAGACTTGTTTGGTTGAAATCTTCCTGTTACGTGCCTATAAACAGTAAACGGAGGATGAAACAGAAAGGTTTACAAACTCTGGTAGCACGTAAGCTGGCTTAAAGGGGGAAGCTGAAGTCTGACTACTGACTTTTGAACTACGAAGGCTAACACGCTAACAGATTAGCTCGAAACCGGCTAAAAACACCTTCTAACCGCGGATAAAATAAAGTTTCTGAACTGCTGAGTTTGTATGACCTGGATAACAAAAGCCTTACATGGTGGCAGCTGTTTGTTTGTGTGTTTGTTTGGGGTTTTTATTACACAAAGCACCATTATTTACCTTCCCAGTAGTTATTGATGCCTGCCATGTTTGTTGTTGACATGTCATCATCAGCCGTCAAGAAGATACAGTTGTCGCACTTGTCTTTCTATCCCACAGCGGCCTCTAGTGGTTTCAAGATGTATGTCGCTTTCAGAGATTACTAATTTTGATATAGAGTAGGCATCAGTAACGGTAAAGCTAATTTTAAAAATGTAGAAAATCCTACATTCAGAATTTTAGATAAATAAAATTCTAAAATCTTCATGTTGAAGTATAAACCACTGGGTATACCGATTTATTGGTAGCAATATGTGCTTAAATTAGACTATTGAAGAGGTAATGTGGGGGTTTGCAGCTGCTGTGGGTGTTTAACTTTAACTCTGTCAAAACTTTTATTTAACCAGCTATAGAATAGATAAAAATGCCTACTTCTGTAGTATTAAACAGGTCATTAAAGACATGTTTATTTGAGCTTTACACACTTTGTTTTTGTATTGGAAATTGCTTCACTCCATTTCATACACATTCACCCAAAATTCAGCCTCTTATATTTAGCCTCATGTAAACTTTGGCAGCTCTATCTTTGGCTCGGGGAGTCACTCTATAAGATGATGCAGCTTTACAGGCTGGTTTAAAGTTAAAGTGTATCAGAAAAAAAACAAAAAGCACAAACAGATGTAACTGAGATATGTGTCAGCATTGTGATTCTCTGTCTTTTTGCTCATTCTCTTTATTCATCGTCTTGAACACAGGCAGTAATTATATCACAGTAACAGCGGCACTGGTGGTCTGGTTGATGTAGAAGACAGTGACGATGATGATGATGATGATGATGCCAGCAGTGGTGAAAAAGAGCAAAAAAGTCTGTGTTGTTTTTGCATTTCTGCAGCCTCGCCAGATGACACCTCTCTTTCACACTGATTCAGCTTTTTTCTCTCATTTCTGTCATTCCTATTGTCTGTCTTTCTTACATCTTTCTTTTCTTTTATGATGTTTCTTTTAAAAAAAAAGTGCTATGACACAACTGACGCCAGTAAGCACCTGAAGTCCAGTCCCAGATCCTGCTTTGACTAGCTGGAAGATGGAGGTTGCGGGACAGGAGGAGGAGGATAAGGAGGGATGGAAGCACAGGAAGGAGGGAGAGGGAGAAAGAGTGGAGCGATAAGGAGGTTTAAAGAAAGCGCTCTCCTCTTAGTGCTGGATCCTCCTGATGGACTGAATCTGAGGAGTCTGGGCGTGGGAGCCAAATTCACGGTAACACTTGTACTCTCCTCCGCGACAGTCGCACTCCATGATGTACTGGTGGCCACGGTAGCCAGGGTACTGGTAGCACACAAAGCTGCAGGAAAACACGCACACAGACACACGCTTGAATCAGGTAAGCAGTCAATGCTTTCTAGTGGCTGTGTGTTTTTCAGCTGTGTGAAGGTGATCTAAAGTGACCGTGAACTTACGCGCCACTCTGAATCTGCATGGATCCAACTTCGTTGTTAAACCAGCCCATGGCCTGCAGGGAGGGGTAATCATCACACATCTCGAACTGACGTCCCATCATGTTCTCCATCTCAAAGATGATCATGCGGGAGTCCTTGTGGTTCTGTGCAAAAGAGAGAAAAAAGAAGTCTCAGTAGAATTTGAGAATAAGCTGATGTCAGCTAATGGCCGTTATAGTGTGCTGTGTTAACCTACAGCACAGCAGATGGGCCTGAAGGAGATCATTCTCTCAATGCGGTAGGAGTTGCTGCCACTATAAGCCTCAAAGCGGGGGTAGTCTCCCTTCTCCAGGACGAACTGTTGGCCGCAGAAGCTGGAGTGCTCGTAGCCCACCCAGCTGGAAGCCAGAAACAAATGAAAAGAATAATGAGCGCACCTTCTATCTAAACCACCCAAAATCTGAAGGAAAGACACTCCGTTTTAGTTTCTTTAAACAGTTTAAGGGTTTCCAGAAGAGCAAGGAAGCTCATCGGATACGTACGCGCCACACTCCACCTTCAGGGAGCGGATGTTCTCCATCCCACACTCCATGATGTTCTGGCAGCTAGCGGTAAACTCCATACGCCTGCCCTGGAAGTACTCCTGATCGTACACAGTGATCTGCAAAAAGCAAAGAGGGTGAACTGAGTACAGCCTGAACCAGATATTACTGTACATAAACTAAAAACTTGTGCTGCTGCTTGCATCCCATGATGTGTAAAGCATATGCTTACCTTCCAAGGGCCCATGGGCATGGGGTTTGTCAAAGCCATGTTGTCCTCTTTTTCAGCAGTACCTGCAGAGTAAAATTACATAAATAGTCGGGAAATGATGTGAGAAGGTCAAAATCACAAAACCTGTGGCTCACTGTTTGCTGTGCCATAAATTTAAAGCCCAGGTTTGTCACACCACTTCAAGCCTCCTGCTCACTCTTCTTTGCTGTTTTCACTTGTTGTTTTAAAATAACTTCCTCATATTATAGTTAATGTAATAAAACAAGGTACACTGGCCTCCTTCTGTTCTCGTAAGACCACCTGTTGTTAGTTGGATTGTTGCATTAGAGGCCTAGGCTACATTACATTCATAGACTGGGAAACTGTGCTGTATTGGTAACTACTTTAACAACTTGGACCTACCCAAACTGGTGAGCTGTGTGTCGCAGGGTTCCACTGAACAGTGTGCGGAGGCAGTGTGGACGGGGGGTATATATACACCCACGGGTGTCAGGGGCCGGGGGGGGGCAGGCATGCCTGGACTCATGTCAGCACTTTGCTTTGGACTCCATTGTTTAGCCACAGAGGGGTTAACACGCAGACACACGGTGATTCATGCAAACACAAAGAGGACCCACGGCTATACTGCGCTACATGCACCTCTGTGGTAAATCTATATGTTAGAGGAAAAAAGAGAGGGTGGCTTTCCACACGGGCATGTGGGTCTATTATGAGATAGGCCCACATAAAAATTCAGCTCAGCGGTGAAATACTTTATGTGGCTGTTTTCTTTGATTTTCAAAGTCATGGTACAAAGGTGGAGGATTAGCAACAGTCTTGTGCAAACCACTGAATCCACTGAAAAGCCAAGTGATGTTTTCTATGATTTCAAATAATATCAGGGCTACTGCCTCACAGCAAGAAGGTCCAAGAAGGCTTGAATCCACCGTCTTTCTGTGATGGTACGTTCACCCCGAGGTTCTCTACGGGTACTCCTGCTTTCCCCCAAAGACATGTGCTGGGGTTAATTTGTGATTACACTATGAAAAGTAAATAATGGTGTCTGGATGTACCCCGGCTCTCACCCTATAGCAGCTGGGATAGGCTCCTGCACCACATGACCCTCAATTGGATAAATGGAAGAAAATGGATGGATCGAGTGATATATCACAGTTATTACTATTATTAGACTAATCAAACCAGTATAGCCCTGTAATAGACTAGCAACCTGTACAGGGTGTATCCAACCTCTTGCTTAACTAAACCACACTCACACCTAGCTCACACTACTGAAATTCATTATTATTAGGTTGTGCTCAAAACTATCTGAAAAGCTTCCAGTTGATCCAAAGTATTGCAACCAGAGTACTGACAGGAACTAGGAAGAGATAGCATGTTTCTCCCATATTGGTCTTGATGGTCGTCACAGTCGTCCAGGTAAGCAAATCCCTGATATTTGACTCTGTCCAACTGGTGGGAGTGGGTCTCCCACTAAAAATGCTAACTCCAGTTGAACAGAATGAACTTTCCAGGTTCTCCCATATTGGCTTCTGCTCAGCGGCTCCCTGTTAAATCCAGAATCAAATTTAAAATCCTATTTATTTATTACTACAGTATGACTCATAGGTGTGTGACTACATGTCCCCCCCCCCACACACACACTGTTAACATTATTACAAGTGCAGTGTGTTAATCAGATGTGAGAATTTAGTTGGTCAAGACTCAGATCAGGAATCTAACTGACCTACTTTTGATGATGGACACAAACTGGATCAACGCTATGAATGCTGGATTAGAAACAGGAAGGTGCTGACATTGTTGGAAAGCTTGAAATCCCAGAAAAGCAAAGCTCTCCGCTTAACTGTTTCTATTTTTATTTTTTGCTATGAACGGCAGTAGCTATTTCTATTTTTAAAATATCTCTAAGACTGAATAAATCAACAATAAAGGTTAACCGGGGCCAGTGGCACCAGTTCAAAGGCCTGATTGGCAGGTCTGGTAGTGCTTTGGCATTGACTGGTGAGCTGCAACTGGCAGCTTCACTTTCAAATAGTTTGGTGCAGTTGGGTTTTATAACACAAGGGGAATTTTATACAAATTGATCAAGAGATGAAGCAGACAGACTCTTATTTTAATAATTTTATTCTTCCCATTAAGCGAAGCATCTTATTGGTTTTTAGACTCTATTTACATTTATTCAAAGTGCCTGAATTATAAATAGTTTTGTTTACATTATTTGTTCCTCACTGTGTCATTAAAAAAGTGAACAACACAGAGCGAAAACAGAGTGAGCAGCTGCTACTGTCCCCCCCTTCTCTCTTCTCTTGCTGCTCTGAACAATAAACATTTAGAAATGGCTTACTGAGGTCAGCACATTGTCCAGACTCTCTGTCTATGTGTGCGTGTGTGTGTGCGCACACGCCCGTGTGTGTGTGTGTGTGTGTGTGTGTGTGTGTGTGCATTCATGTGGATGCCCATGTAATTTCCTGATTAAGCTTATAACAGAGCAAAAGCAAGATACGTGTGCACTTTTTACACATAATACCGCAGTAGGTCCATTTCTGTGAACTTATTTCTGATCAGAGTTGATTTGTTGAGGTCTGAATGTAAGATGGGACAGGGATATATGAACATGTGTGCGTGTGTTTCTGCTGATGATAGCAGCAGCAGCATCGGCGCAGACTTGACAAAGAGATGAGCAAACTCAGCAGGCTGATGTGAAGAGCCTGCCGTGTCCATATAGTCGACTCTGTGTCACGTGCACAGATATCAAAACCTCAGTAGAGCCTTCAGTAGACTCTGAAACCACCTGCTGTCAGCTGTCAAAGACCCACACTTAACAGTCCCACAAAAAGCCTGCATATTGAGTGCTAATTACAAAGAAGGAAGTAAACACCTACAAATTTCCTCTGATATTTCTTGAGTGAAAAGTTTTGCCTAGAACATATTTTTCCAAGCTGGGCTTTTTCCAAGCATGAAATCTGGATATTTTCGATTGGAAGTCATTTTATTCCACTCACCTGAATCTTAAAAAATAAAAACCTGTAACAGAAATTATCTCTGCAGTGAATCCTGACTTCCTCTAGGGTGCAACATTTCCATATAAACTCTGAGTTTAAAGGCCTTTTTAATATTAACTTAAAGAAGGGTCACAATATTAACAACCCATCACACTGCAGGTGCACAAACTGACTCAGGCTCTTCCTGGATCAGGAATCTTTTATACTCTAATCTCTCTGCTGGCATTTTTGCTGCTGTTGTTGTTATTGTGACTGCTCCTAAACTGCCGTTACGGTTGGTTTGGCATCATTATCGTCACACACAGAGTCACTGCAGAGCTGTGATGGATAGTCATGTGTGACTGAGATCTCCAGTGAGTCATGCAGAGACTTTACATGAATCAGTAGAGAGTGAAAGGAAGACAGAAATAGGATTAAACCCACCCCAGAATGATTTCATTTTTGCCGTTCAAACATCTGAAAACATCTGTTGTTGTTGTTTTTAACAGTAAAGTTCTGAGAAATTACAGCACATTAGAGCCACATTTTATGTTAAAATGTAGTACGCTTAATCAATGTGAGGAGAATTATTTAGGTCTAATTGCAAGACATGCAGAGCTGGAATAAGTAGATGTATCATTTCTTAAATAAAACCATAAAAAACATGCTATTAAAATATTCTTGCAAAAGTTTTTTACCTACATAACAGAACTAAAGTAGCAGAATCCCACAGTTGTGTTGAGATGAAAGCAGGCATTTATTATATACTGATATTTTCAGTTGTGAAAGAAATACTAAGTATCATCTTTGAATAGAAAGATCTATAGTTCCTCAGCATGTCATCATATGGGGGGTCAGGGGGTTTCTTTTGCAGCTAATGTTAACTACTTTTCATTAGCTGCAACACTTCACAAGCCTCAGCAGTCCATCTGCATCTTAAGGATAAAGGACACTCTTTCGAGGATGCCAATGTTCACATTTTGGACAGAGAGGACAGATGGTTTGAAAGAGGAGTGAAGGAAGCCATCTATGTCCACTGTGAGCGACCATCTTTGAACAGAGGCGGGGGTTTACGACACCAACTCTCTGCCATCTATAATCCAGTTTTGAGATCCCTCCCCAGACACCTTAACGCCCACTCACATCCTGGGCCATCTGACCTCAGGAAATCGCATGATAAGGTGGGGCCAGGATTCACAATGACCTTACCCGAAACCCTGGCTGATTGGGACCCACACCCATTTTCACACCTTGGCTCAGGCGATTAGAGGATCATCAGGGGGTCCTTTTGTCCCTCTGTGGGGGGACTAGGTTATATCTGGGACTCTCCACCATTTGACCTTAGAACTGAAGAAGCTTCTCGGATGAGAGGTGAAACGTCTTCAAGTAACTTAAAGAAGTCCAGACGCTTTTCTTTGCAAGCTCCTTTGACTACGATGACCTGGATGACTGAGAACCTTCACAAACACGTTAACTACTTTTACTACTTGTACTTCTACTACAACGTAGCTTGCCATCACCAGTGTGTGAATGTGTGTGTGAATGGGTGGATGACTGGACGTGTAAAGCGCTTTGGGGTCCTTAGGGATTAGTAAAAGCGCTATACAAATACAGACCATTTACCATTTACCATTTTACTTTTCATCAAAACGCTTTGTTGTGAAGAGTGAACTATCTTCTTAACTGCTTTGCACAATTGAAACAGATCATGGTCCTTCAAGATGCCCTATCTTTCACACAGTGCAGCAGCTCATTCTGTGTTTTCTTCGTCCAGACTGATGGTTTTTCGTCTGCTGCTTCTTTTCCCTTCAAATTTTTCCAGATGTAATATCACATTCCAGTCCTCCTGTTCTCATAGTGTGTCCAAAGAATCTTGCTTCTCTTGCTTGTCTCTGATGTTCTTACATAGTGATCTTTTGGTGTTTGCTTTTTTAAAGACTTCTTCGTTAATCAGTTCAGGTCTATGATATTCACGTCTCTGCTGCATTGATAATCTCAATAGCTTTCTAGTTCATTGTCCATGCTTTGCTTCCATGTGTAGGCATCTTCGACTCTTTCTTGTGTTGAAGGAAATTTGTCAGTTAAATTAAATGTTTGCTAGCTTAGATTCACTTCAGTTTTATTTACAGGGAGTGCAGAATTATTAGGCAAATGAGTATTTTGTCCACATCATCCTCTTCATGCATGTTGTCTTACTCCAAGCTGTATAGGCTCGAAAGCCTACTACCAATTAAGCATATTAGGTGATGTGCATCTCTGTAATGAGAAGGGGTGTGGTCTAATGACATCAACACCCTATATCAGGTGTGCATAATTATTAGGCAACGTCCTTTCCTTTGGCAAAATGGGTCAAAAGAAGGACTTGACAGGCTCAGAAAAGTCAAAAATAGTGAGATATCTTGCAGAGGGATGCAGCAGTCTCAAAATTGCAAAGCTTCTGAAGCGTGATCATCGAACAATCAAGCGTTTCATTCAAAATAGTCAACAGGGTCGCAAGAAGCGTGTGGAAAAACCAAGGCGCAAAATAACTGCCCATGAACTGAGAAAAGTCAAGCGTGCAGCTGCCAAGATGCCACTTGCCACCAGTTTGGCCATATTTCAGAGCTGCAACATCACTGGAGTGCCCAAAAGCACAAGGTATGCAATACTCAGAGACATGGCCAAGGTAAGAAAGGCTGAAAGACGATCACCACTGAACAAGACACACAAGCTGAAACGTCAAGACTGGGCCAAGAAATATCTCAAGACTGGTTTTTCTAAGGTTTTATGGACTGATGAAATGAGAGTGAGTCTTGATGGGCCAGATGGATGGGCCTGTGGCTGGATTGGTAAAGGGCAGAGAGCTCCAGTCCGACTCAGACGCCAGCAAGGTGGAGGTGGAGTACTGGTTTGGGCTGGTATCATCAAAGATGAGCTTGTGGGGCCTTTTCGGGTTGAGGATGGAGTCAAGCTCAACTCCCAGTCCTACTGCCAGTTTCTGGAAGACACCTCCTTCAAGCAGTGGTACAGAAAGAAGTCTGCAAAACATGATTTTCATGCAGGACAATGCTCCATCACACGCGTCCAAGTACTCCACAGCGTGGCTGGCAACAATGGGTATAAAAGAAGAAAAACTAATGACATGGCCTCCTTGTTCACCTGATCTGAACCCCATTGAGAACCTGTGGTCCATCATCAAATGTGAGATTTACAAGGAGGGAAAACAGTACACCTCTCTGAACAGTGTCTGGGAGGCTGTGGTTGCTGCTGCACGCAATGTTGATGGTGAACAGATCAAAACACTGACAGAATCCATGGATGGCAGGCTTTTGAGTGTCCTTGCAAAGAAAGGTGGCTATATTGGTCGCTGTTTTGTTTTTGTTTTGTTTTTGAATGTCAGAAATGTATATTTGTGAATGTGGAGATGTTATATTGGTTTCACTGGTAAAAATAAATAATTGAAATGGGTATATATTTGTTTTTTGTTAAGTTGCCTAATAATTATGGACAGTAATAGTCACCTGCACACGCAGATATCCCCCTAAAATAGCTAAAACTAAAAACAAACTAAAAACTACTTCCAAAAACATTCAGCTTTGATATTAATGAGTTTTTTGGGTTCACTGAGAACATGGTTGTTGTTCAATAATAAAATTATTCCTCAAAAATACAACTTGCCTAATAATTCTGCACTCCCTGTATATAGCACCAAATCACAACAGTATTCACTTTAAGGTGTTCTATATATTAAGGTAAATACTCTACAATTATACAGAGAAAACCCCAACAATACGATGAGAAAGCAAAAAAAGTAAGCAAGCACTTGGCGACAGTGTGAAGGAAAAACTCCGTTTTACCAGGATGCTATTGCAACCTGATCTTGATTTCATGCAACAATCTTTCATCACTACTCACAGCAGTACCCAAATACTTGAATTTGTTGATGTAGGCTGGGATTCTTTGATTTCTTTCCTTTTTAAAGAAAAGTCAATCAAACTCCATCTTTAAAACTGCATTATTGTACCTACATTTTAATCAGCCCAGTCCTTCCTGGCCACTTAAAATATATTTATAGAACTATATTTGTTGCAGTTTCTGCTGCCTTCTTGTCCTGATCACTCTTTAAAAAAGAGATTTTTAGCAGGATAAAAAAAAAAAGATATATATGAAACCTACTTCGCCACAAAATGATTGCACCTTCTTCTTTGTAAGGGTAGTGTTGTTTGTGGGTCAAAATGACGCCATATCATTCATGAGAGATAAGTTTCACAGATTATATATTTGGCGGTTACTTCGGCTGTTGGTTTTAATTTATTTGGGAATCAAAAATCTGCATTGAAAAGTTAACAGCGAGCGTGTGTCTGCTGCAAATAAAGGTTAAAAAAGTGTGAGAGCATAATATGGAAAGGTTTGTTCTTAATTGGCGTACTTTAATTACAAGCGGCATGAAAGCAAAAAATAAAAACAATAATGCATTGGACTCCAGAAATTGATAAAAAAAAATTGTTATTTTTGGTGAATATTGAGGCAAATTAGTTACTCTGGCAATTAGCCATTTCCTGCAAAGCAGCAGTCAAACACAGGCCTGCTGTTCGGTTAATATCTCCCCTGCGCCATCAACAAATAATCACCTCACTAGCTGCAAATATCGGAGACGTTTTCTATCAATCAGCTGTTTGTCGCGCTGATTGCCGCGCGCAAAACTCGGTTGTAGCGCAGACTGTGCGCAGAAGCACCAGCCGGTCTCTGCGCCACTGAGACGCTCTCTCTCCCCTCCTCCTCCACCTCGTCAACGGCAACAGCCATCTGCCGCCTCTTTTAATTTCAAACCCAGCAGATTTTCCCACAAACGTCCAGCTTCACTTGACAGAACACAAACTGCGTTTGACGCTGTGGAGGACAGCTCGCTCTCCGCACGTATTGCGCTGGAGCAGGAAGACAGCCGGGGCACATTTCGCACACGACACTCCGTCTGCAGAGACAGGCTGTGGGAAAGACGAAGCGGATTTGAATTAAGCACCGGATAACAGGCAGCAACTCTGCATCTTTCGGTGAGGGAGGGAGAGGAGGGAGGCAACTGTTTTGTAGCTATCTTGGAAGCCCTGGGTTAGGAGAGGGGGGAGGAGGAGCGGAGAATGAGCTATTCTTGCACCAGCAGAGGCAACAGCCAGGACCCATCAAGCGCTAAGAAGCCCGCCGGTAGTAATCCAGCCAGAGACGCCGGAGGCACCGACAGCGGCACAGACAGCACCAGTAACGGCAGCCCCAAGCAGACGGCGGCGATGAAAGTGAAGAAAGGCTGCAACTCGACCGACGTGGGGGTCCCGGTGACCACCGAGGAGCAACTGCTCGCCAGCACTGTGATCACTCCGGAGGATGTTCTTGGCTTGCAGAAGATCACAGAGAGTAAGTTCAGTGCTGCTGTTGCTGCTGCTGCTTGTGTTGGTAGATGAGTGGGAAAAGGGGGACAAAGGTGCTCTTGTATGAGTCATGCATCACGTCATTATCGTGTCCCCTTATTTATGTAATCCATACAGGCCCTATTGAATAAGCGTTATTGATAAAGCGTCACTGGAGTTCCACTCTCCACTGAGCTGCTGGTGTACGTTTTTTGACAATTTGTGCGCAGAGGAGCATTCAGCTCTCTCTGATGGCATCTCAGTCCTGCGACCTGTGGAGGTGCAAGCCCACCACTGTAATGTGGAGGTTAAGCAGTGGAGGTGGGTGAATGATGTGGTGCATGCAGACAGCGTGCAAGTGAAGATGTTGAACCGGGATCAAAAGAAAGACTGGACGACCCACTCTGCATTTTAATCTCTGTTAAATTAAGCAGGGCGTCTTAGCTGGAGACGTTTGGGTGACCCAGGGGTCATCATTCAAAGCAGTCTGTGTGGTTCCTCTGCTTCAGTAAACATGTAAATAAAACAGGAGGCAAAGAAAAAATATCCCATGCCAGTGTACAAGTTGCAAAATGTGAATATGCTATAACAAACAAGCTTAAAAAGAAGTATGAAAACTATATAAATACACTTGTTATAATAAGCTATCCCTATTGCTAGCACTGTAATGAGTGTGTGAAGGGAGTATTTTGCTGTTTAAGCTGAAGCCAGTTTATAAATGCAGGAAACATCATGATCGACTCTCTGTAGTCACATTCGCCTACTGTCTCTTTAGGTACTTTTAAACTCATGTGCTTGTTCCTTTTCATAACCTTCTGATGAGAAATCTGCTTATGACATTAGCCTATTACTTAATGCATCTGTTTTTTTTTAATTATGTCACACCTCTAAACATCCGAGAAGCAGGCAGGAAGCTCTTATGTTCACAAGAACTCCTACATTTATTATTAGTTAGCTAACAGGTGGCAGCGGGACATTTGACTATTTGAAGGCCAGTGTAATACCTCACTTACACAACATACTTGCATTACATACTGAGTGTGATAACATGCAAATGCTCTGTGGGATGTTTTCACTGCTATTTTGAAACTTGCATGGGGATTTTTAGGCTCACCTCTGCATGTTCAGTTCTTCTCTATTTCTCTGAAAGCTTTCATTTCACATGCACCCGTGAGATGCCACAAGCAATACAGTGAGCGCTTGTCATTCCACTTCTCTCAAAAATATTCCTACAGCGGAGGAACCTCCACCTGTCTTCATTCCCTGCTTTACTTTTCCTTATTTTCTTGTTTCGCATGAGATTAACAGAGGACGATAAAGCTGTAATGATGAATGGGTCTTTGCTTGTCCAATCCAATATAATCACAGCTTACTGAGCTTTGGGAACATCCTTTAGCTCATCTTGCTCACAGCCATCGAAAACTCTAGTAGTTTCTCTAATTGTCCATTATGCAGTCTATTATTAGACACACACTAGGGTAATTTCAGCTTTGTTTTGACTTCATCGAGAACACGTGTGCGCATCTTTGTGTTTTTAATCGGCAAGTCTGTGATCCCATAAGTGAGTGTGTGATGTGTTGCTGCACAGGGACACGTAGGCGAGCACCATAATGATTCTGACTCCCACGCCGGACCCCGTTATGGTCTTGGAAACTCACTTTCCTATCTCGCAGCGTCATAGCTGGAGGCAAGAGGAGGCATGTGTGAATCACCACAGCAACGTGGATACACGCTTGAGTCACTACAGCAACGTGAAGCATCTCCCCTTGGTTACAGCCAGTGGAGCGTGCATCATCTCTGTTCTCCCACACACTTCCTCCTTGCTCTCCTCGCCCCCTCTCCCATGTTAAACAGTGTAGGTGATGGATTGTACGGACAGAATTGGATATGCGTACACTCATGCTTGCTTGGCCTCGTTTTTGGTGGTCAAACCAAGCAGGAGACATCCTGTGCTCTCCTGAGATGTCAGAGCCACCGAGGCCCTTCTGTTGTTTTGTGACTTGTCACTATTTTTTTCTGCTGCTGCAGATTGTTAGTGGCTGAAATTGAGTCCCTCTCTAAGTGGCAAGCCAGATTTAACAACAGTCTTGAGTTAAAGAGGTTTTTGTTGTTCTTGTTGTTATTGAGTGGTTTGAACCTGTTTGGAGCTCTGACATCCCACGAGGGGAAACTTCAGTTTGTAGCTTTTGTTTTGCAGCGTAAAGATGTCACTAATCGTTTTGCCCTCCATTCATAATCAAAGCAAGCTGCTGAGACTGATTGGGATTTGCATAGACAGAACGGGCTTTCTACCCAGTTGACTGATTTGATCCTGATTTTGTTCTTAACCGAATCCTAAACTTAATCCGTCGAGTCAGCATGGAGCCTCAGAGCGGTAAGAAAGGCCCCCCTGCTGACATTGTGATTGTGTTTTGTGTCTCATGGGGAAGCAGCTAACTGCTATTTCTGTTGTTTTGTTTAGCTCTGAAAACAATTGAAAAAACACATCATTTTGCAGCAAACATACTGAAAAACTGCCCAGTATTCTCTTTCCCAGCTTCTTATATGAGAGGATTTGCTGCATTTCTTTGTATATCATTGGGAATCAAAATGCTGTATTTCTTAATTATTATTTTTGCAGTGTAAAAAAAAGGGAGAGAGAATATACATTCCTTAAATTGTCAGTTATTAAGTGATGAAACTTCTTATTGGAACTTAATAAGAAGTTAATAAAATGTTGCAGCCACCAACATACATTTCTGGTCTCTGTATTTCAACACTTTAATGTTAACATTTAGCCTCCTTCTTAGTTTTTTAGAGGGAGGCTTTTCATGAGAGGGTGACATGCTAAATTACTGTGCAATGCCAGCAATCAAGATCCAGAAAGTTACTGGGTGTAATGCACAAACAGACTTATTCAAATTAGAAATAAACTCACTGAAACTGAAGCACATGCATCTTAGATTGGCCACACTTCACACCAGGATATTGTAATGTAAAGATGTTTCTCTTAAAAGTGCAGCAACAGTTTTAACACACTTTATTTCATCTTGTTGGTACATGTTGGTGATACATGTAGATGTATCACCAATATGTAGTTGTTATGAATGGGGACAAATTGCTATAAATGTGAACACGTTATTGCTGTAGGTGGGGCAGTTTAACCTAGGTGTCTATGAGGACTGACTTGCTTTTAAGGCCTCAAGTGGCCATTGGAGAAACTGCAGTTTTTGGCACTTCTGTGACGACACTGCATACAAAAAAACAGTTTATCAAAGTAACCCAGAACCCAAAGTCACAAAGAAAGGCAGCGAGTTGTTATTACACAGAAGCAGCAACTGCATAATGTTACAGTTTATTAAATCTAGTACACACCCATGCCATGTCTGTGGTTGCCAGGCAACACAGATAGTGTCACACATAAAGAAAGTTAAATTAAAATTGTGCTTTTGTAATGTGTTATAGGTGCATTAATGCTACAAGTACAACCACATATTAACAGGCTAATGTTATTATGTGGTTGCTAGGCGATACAGTTATGTCAAATACGTCACGCGCATTGAAAGTTTTGTGTATATAAAGAAGTTGTTACTGTTGTGAAATTAAAAAGACACTGGTGTTGAAGGTGCATAAACTTTGGTTGCTAGACAACCACCATATTTGATATAGATAAGAACCCTGAGAGGCCTGAGGTATATCTGCTGTATTTTTCCAACATAATTAAGTGTTTGTTGATACAATTATTGAAACTTCACACTAATTGTTTTGGCTGTTACAAAAGTATTAAACTTTGAGTTTTAAGTTTATGGACTGCTTCAGTTTGGTGAGTGCAAACAATGTAGTGGAAAAACTTCCTAAATAGCTGCAGAAATGTCTTCACTTATTTTAATTTCTTTTTGGTTATTAGATGACGTGGATGATACTAAACAACATAAACCAGTCATGCCGACTGGAGTGAGTATTTGCTTTGAGTTTAGCAGTGGCAGTGTGACCGTGCAGAGCATTAGTTCAGTGCGGATAAGCTTGTTTTAGCTGATTGGCATCAGCTGTTTCACATTTGGGCAGCTCAATAGCACAGGCATTAAAACACTGACACCATTGTTACTCCGATGATTATACTCCTGTAAACAGCGTCCGTTACCTCAGCTCTCCACACCCAACCTCCTCTATATTTATTGATATTTTACAGAGTGGATTTAATGATCATACACATGTTATTAAAGGGGGTTAGCAAATGCTCAGGTGCTGCTTGGAGTCTTTGTGAACTTCCTCAAAGGCTTTTCTGCCCCCCAGTTTTTTTGATAACAACCACAAGAATATATTTTTAATGACTCTACAGGACTAGAATCATAACTCTAGTAAGAAAACAGTCTATTGTGCTGCTTCTAACGTTCTGTTTCCAGCTTCTCAGATGGGATGATTTTGCTGCTTGACTTTATCATATTATGGTAAATTGAGCATTTGATGATTTTGGTCTGATGGACAAACAAAATAAGAAGCTTGTTCTGATCAAACAGCTAATTAAGAAAGTGATCTGCATAGGAAAGATTGGGTGATTTGGACAGCTTATAGTGCATCATTGTGGTTAATAACTACTCATCTATTTCCTAATAAATCATAAAAAGAATTTAAACGCCTGTGGCTGGATTTCAAGTCTTTGTGCATGTTGGGGCTTATGTACACATGAGTTCTTTTTAAGGGTGGCATAGTGGGGTGGTGGTTAGCAACATATCCTCACAACAAGCAGGTCCTGGGTTTGATTCCAGTGACTGGCTTGGGTGACGTTTGCATGCTCGCTACGTTCTGCTGGGGCTTCAGCTTCCTACCCCAGTCCAAAGGCATGCATGTTAGGTTATCTGGGGGTTCTAAATTGACCAATAATGCAAATGGTTATCTGTCTCTCTGTGTTAGCCTGCAATAGTTTGGCAACCTGCCCAGGGTGTATCCTGAGTCTTGCCCAGTGACAGCTGGGGATAGGCTCAAGCCCAACTATGACCTTGAACTGAATGAGTAGAAGAAAATGACATGGATTTAATTTTTTTTAACTGAAAGATTAAATAATACAATTTTATGAACTTTGTCTCTGCCAAAATTGAATATGACAGGAACTTTTTCACAGAAACCCGAGCGATAGTTCTGGAGCATTGGTCGCTGTCTCATCCTCTGGATGACCTTCAATTCTGCAGCCAGTAACGATCTGACGTTTTCTGCACTCCAAACTCAGTGAAGTGGAATTGCAGCATGTGAACCACTTCCCCACTTGCTGCAGGTTTTCGTTTGAGTGTCTCTCCAACACAAAATAAAGACTGCCAATGTCAAATGACTTGAGTTAGTCAAACTGTAGGATACAGTCCTTCCTAGAGTATGAGTGGATGATGGGTTGAATGTAGTGTTAGGGTTTCTTATACAGACAACTTGGAGCCATTGAGCCATTGGTCAGCTCTCTGCTGTGATGTTCATTCATACTCATCGATAGCACTAAAGTGGTTTAATAAGTATAACTTCCTGACTATCTTAAGAGGACTGACTGCACTGACATTTGACAGAAGCAGTCACAGAAATATGACCGTGTGAACCGACCTGTGACCTGTGAGGTGTGACCGAGGTATGATTTGAATAAACGTTTTTATAACCCACAAGCTCTGTTAAACAGTCAGAGCATAAACAACCCACCTTAGTCTTTTGGTTTGTACTATTTTAACAGTGCATCGGTGCAGGTGGGATGCAGTTAAATCTTCCGTACTATAAAGTTAAATGAACTTTTTACAGACTTTTAGCAAAATTAATCTCGTTTACATCTACCGTCCCTGGGAAGACCAGATTATGTTTAAATATCTTTAATCACACTGTTATCAAGGTTGTAAGATATGAACAACATGGCTCACTTATGTTTACTACAATGTAGTACAATGTTTTTGTAAATACTACATATATAAAATGCATTTTATTTAGTATAATAAAATGGGAAATAAGTGCCGAGGTTGTACAATTGAATATGACAGCTATGACCACCTTAATTCTTTAACACAGCCTGAACTCTTAGTGGGTTTTTCCTTTTATTTCATTAAGTAGTCTTCAGTAATAGTTCTCCAGGCCTCTTGAAGGACATTCAGAGCTCTTCTTTGCTTCTTCTCTGCTTCAATATTGCTGATATCTGAGCTCTGGGGAGACCAATCCATGACTGATAGTGTTCCACTGTGTGTTTGTCTATCCAGACATGCTTTTACTGCACCAGCAGTGTGTTTCTAGTCATTGTCGTGCTGAAAAATAAAGCTGTTGCCAGTCACGTGTTTTCCAGATGCCTGGTGGATGAAAATTTGATGGTATTTTTTCATTGATTTTGACAAGATCCCCAACACCACTGGCTAAACTGCAGTCCCAAACCATGGCGGAGCCTCCAGTGTGTTTTACAGTCTGGAGACACTCAATGTTGTAGCTCTCTCTTGATATCCTCCATACATACTAATGATGATAAATGTGCACATTATGTAAGGAATAAAAATTTCACATTTGGATTCATACCTCCATCAGACCTGTTTATACTGATTTTAGGTCCAGTTCTTGTGTAATGGCAAACCTCAGCCTTTTCTCCCTGTTTCCCTCCATTAAGAATGGCTTCTTGACAGACATCCTTCAGCTGAGACTATTTTCTGATGAGGGTGAACAGTAGAGGATCAGCTGAGGGGCCAGATGTATCTCTCAGGTCCTGTGTCAATTCTTTACTGGAGGTTTTCTTATTTTTTTAAAGTAAGTAACTTAGAGATACTGCTCATCTGCTCATCACACAGTACTGTAGACATACTTTACACATTTTCAATAACCTCTGTCCCTCAGACTGAGTAATGATGACATGTCACTTTAGCACATCTTCTTCCTCTAGCTTCACATCTTTTATCATCACATTGCAGGTTCTGGTCATTCAACATCTGCAGTCTCTTTAGCCACTCGTCTCTTCCTGCCTTTCTCTTCACTGTCCTTACAGCACACCTGCTTTGTCACCCCAATCTCTCTTTCTCACACACACACAGTTTCAGCCCTGCCCCCTCTCTCTAATGATTAGTTGGATTTGCCTTCATACGAGTAACTAAACCGGATTAGTCCATGTGAGCTGAGTTGGGCTTAAGTGCCTTCCTCATCCCACCTACGTAACCGGCAGATTGCTGCTCACTAGAATACAAAGAGGTTGCTGTCATTTTCTTTGGCATTCACATGTATTATTATGTACTCTAAGTGCAGGATGATGCCCGATATTTTTTATGGCAAAAGCTTTTTAAGAAAAAAATTTCTTTTATAAAATGTAAAACTTTAAAGACAAATAAAATGTAGCTTTTCGAATATTTATATCTAGCATGTCACCCAAAAAAGGAAGAAAGTAAGCAGTTAGTTTTTGACTATTTTGATCTAATAATCATTGCTGTGCAGATGCACTGTGCAGACAACGAATGCATCTCTGTTCATGCAGTATTTAAAGTTCAGGCTGGTTCTGGTTCAGAGTCTTACTTTTAGGTCAGGTCAGCCACAAGTTTAAAGGTTTTTCCTCTTCATGTTTTTTTATGTGGCCTCTGTGGTCTGTCAGTGAAACAAGCAGCAACACATGATGAGAAAGTCTTCCCCCCCTTCAGCTGTTGCACAATTTCTCAACACTCGTTCTCTGAGAGATGATATGACATTTGTCACATGACCAACAATGACACATTAAACAGGCCTGTTTGCATGCTCTTTGAGCTTCTTCTTCTTTTTCGTTTTGTTGATCAATCATTGAAATCATTATCTATTGCCTAAGTTTTTAAATTTGTCAGTTTTTTTGTTGTGACATTTTTTGCTGTCATTTACAGGAAAAGGTATTTCAGTTTAACGGTGCTGTTTAAGTGCTGTTTAATGAGCAAGGGTAAAGAAAAAACATAAACTGGAGCGATCCATCAGCATCTAAAGAGGGACACGCTGAACTAGATACCATTATTAGGTTCAGCTGTTGTGTTTATGAGCCTTTTTATGTGCCACTGATACTGGAAGGTTCCTTAAATTTGTTCTGTCCCAGTGTTAACTGGGTGAACAGCTAAAACAAGCTCAGAACTGTTTATTTTGGTGTAATTGGGCCACATGGCGCAGTATGTGTTGAACTGTGAACCTGACCCAGTCCGACTCGGAGCTGCTGATCTCTGCAGGGAATGTTCAGGAGGACAGATATCTGAAATCACCTTAAGTTAAAATTATTAAATTTGGAGCACTTTTCTGGTTTACTGTAGAAGGCATCTTTTTCTGTATGTGTGTGTGTGTGTGTGTGTGTGTGTGTGTGTGTGTGTGTGTGTGTGTGGCTTTAATTAAGATGTTTACCTCCTCTTTTGAAAGAGTAGCAGCGTCACAGACTCGGTTTATTTATTTTGTTTTTATGAAGATGCTGCTTTAAATTATTGCATTTTTCCTTTATCCATCATTAAACCTTTCTGGCACAACCGGGCCCACCTGTGAGGATATTTAATGGAAAACTCTCTGGGGGTGTGAGGTTTCCTCACTCCCTGAGGGCCAACTCTTTCTTGGATCTGTTGCTGCTCTCTGATGCAGTTGTTTCCACCCCCTGCTTGCTTTTTTCTCTCTCTGGTTTTGGTGTCTTTTCATGTTTACCTGTAGGGCAGGTGGCCTGGTAAATGTTAACCTTACCATGCCTTAACACAGCCTGAATTTTGGAGGGAGGGACATTAGAAGTATTTTGGCCAGTAAATTAAGAAAAAGATAAAGATAAACTGTTTACAGTAATTTGATGTAACTCAAATAGTAGATAACATTTTGACACATGCATATTTTTGACAAATCATTCCAGTAAATGAAGTGCCACTTCAGACTCCTCTGACCAAAGACTGAGTCAGCATTTCCTTTATGTTAGCTAACCCTGCAAGTGGGTGAAAATCACAGCTCAGCTCTTCCTCTACAGCCTTTTTTCTTTTTCTTGAGTCTGAGGCTTCAGACTGCTCTAAATGCTCTAATTTGTTCTCTTTAATATTGGAGAGCAAATATCCTTAATATGTGAACATGAAAGCCCCACCCACCTGCTGGTCAAACTTAATATTTGCAAGTATATTTGCAGCAATTTCCTAATGTTGTAAACCTGCTCAACATTTGGCAATAAACCCCATTCTGATTCTGATTCTGATTCTGAAGTGGTATCCAATCAGAGCAAAGTTGGCCTGAAGAGAGAAGAAAATTAGCTTAATGGCTTGGTATGGATTGGGTTGAACTGAAGGGCAGTATATGATCAATGAGCATTGTTCCATACAAAGTTTTTCTACAAGAGTCCAAGAATAAAAAGATAGATCTGAAAATGAAGTTGATAGATCCCCTTTAAACCCACGATTCCTAAAATGTGGGCTGGTGAACAAATGAAAGGAAATACTTCATCATCCAAACAGAGCCTGTTCACTGTGTGTATCTTTTCTAGTATTCATGTGTGCAGCGAAGCTGTAAAATAACATGAGGACATACTTTAATATCAGCACGAGGCATCATTCATGTGCACGAATAAGATGCACCTATAAGAAGTGGGAATAAGGCACTGAACGCTCTGATCAGCAAACTTTTGTTTTGTGAAGGACGTGAAGTGAGAAGCTACTTGAGGATTTTGTTAAAAGCAGCTGACATTTAAGTTTGAGAAGTGGTTTTCAGATGAGTTTCCTGTTCCCAGCAGCAGAGCGAGCACTCAATGGTTAAGGTTTTTGTCATCTTCAGCACGTACCATAATTCAGTGTTGACTGCGGTGACCACTTCACTTCACGCTTTGAATTCACTTAAATTTGATCAGTCGCACAAACGCACATACGCACAAACTCTAAAAGCTTGGGACATGCTCTGTCTGGAGGTGTTCACAGCCCAGAAGAAGAGCTGGCAGTGAAAAACGGAAGTCTGCTGGCAGCTTCGTTTCTTTCTGGGAGCAAGTTAACCTCAGATGGCTCTGTGTGTGTTGGTGTCTGTGTGTGTTTAAGGCAAAGTGAGATCGTACACTTGTGAAAGGACACTGAGCCACAGACAGTCTCACACAACAAATCCATTGTCTTGCTTTCAGCCTCATTGTCCTCATGGGACTTAATTAGGAGGCTCAAAGGTAACTATTAGCAGTAGGTTAGCAAAAGGACAAGGACAACACCAGCTGTGGCACAACAGACTACATTATACATGTGTGCAGCACACACACAGACACACAAATGCAGATCTGCTAATAAAAATCCCACACCTTGCAGGCACAAATATTGCATGTTATTAAATAAAATTATGTGGTTGCTGGGAATGTTTATGCTAGTGTGACTGTTTCATGTCTGTGTGTTGAGGCGGTTTGGATGGTCAGGTGTTGTGTGGTACTAAATGAAGCCGGGTATGCAGAGTTGATGTGTTTAGAAGAGCCGACCTCAGCATTCAGACTGACAGAGTAGCAAAGGCATCACAGTGTCACAGTGAATAACGTCAACTCTGTCAGGCGCGCTCACCGCATGCAGTAAATGCAGTTGACAACATGCTGCGACTTGGGGGTGAGGCTCTTCTTTGGGGGATGCTTCATACATAAACATGAGGAATAACACACGGGGGTGCATTGTGAATAATCCTCCATTTGGGATTAACGTTGAAATAAACAGACTCTCGGGCTCCTGCTCAGTAAAGTTCTCATCCTGACTGCTCCAGACCAACACGTTAAACCAGGTACATTCACCATGAAGTCACACTGGTGAACTACTACTAAGCTACTAGTTAATATGTAGGTTATTTTTGGTTGATTATTTCCTACTCGATTCTTTTATGTGGGGCAACTTGTTAAACGTCAGTTCGAAATCTATTTTCTTTCACTCTTCATTTTTGTGTTTTTTTACACTACAGTTGTGAGCCACCCTCATTCCTTCACAGCTGGATAGGAAAATGGGAAATAGGTCCAACGATTTATTAAAACGTGCAAAGATACATTGAAAGACATTATATAAGGTAAGATTTTAATGCATTGGCAGCGTGTTTGGTATCACCTGTCACTGTCTCTGCTTCTGTTGTCCTCCACTTGTCCAGTTTCCTCATTTTTATGAGGACACACGGCCTCTGAAACATGCCAAGTTTTCATCTGATAACTACGTTTTATGTCGTCAAATTGTTATCTTTGGCTACAGAAATGGGAGCAAATAAAGGCATCAATTTGGCTGTGAGCTAAATTGCCCGTTTTGCAGACAGAACACTGCTTCATCCTTTGAGTTAGGTGCTTTTTTTATGCTTAAATGATTCATAGGTCGGTGTGAAGTGGCCTATAAAACAACACAAAACTGCATTCTTCTAGAAATGGTCAGGTGCAAGGACTGGACAAAAAATGATTGAGAAAGCAGCCAATGTCTAAAGAAAAACTTTGAAAGACCTTCAGACCTGAAAACAATGTCCAACAACTGTTTTTTTTTTTTTTGTAGGTTGTTGCTCATTCAGTCAGAAGCATTACCGAAGTTATGCTCGGAATTAGCATTATAAGACAATGCACACAGTGACTCACCTACCACAGGTGTAACATCTGTGTAACATGAAGCAGCATTCAGTGCGCCATTGTTTCTGTTTAAAGAAATGCTTTTTGGTATGTTTGGTTTAAACATAGCTCTGGTTGTGTGGAAACCAGAGTTTAGGCACAACTCTGGTGTCCGCTGACAGTGAGCCGGCCCTGCTGCTCGGAGGCACCATGTTGGTGGGAAACAGGCGCACTGAGTCTATCTGCTGTTTGTGACTTAGAACTACTGTCCTACAGCCACCTCAAGCAAGGAGTTATTAGTCAAAAATACCACCTGATTTCTGCAGCTTACAGCAGGCTATGTAGCTGTGGTCCTGCTATTCTATTGTCCATGTCTTCCTCCTCTCACCCCAACCGGTCGCAGAAGATGGCCGCCCCTCCCTGAGCCTGGTTTTGCCAGAGGTTTCTTCCTGTTAAAAGGGAGTTTTTCCTTCCCGCTGTCGCCAAAGTGCTCGTTCATAAGGGGTCAGGATTGTTGGGTTTTTCTCTGAATGTAATATTGTAGGGTCTACATTACAATATAAGGCGCCTTGAGGCGACTGTTGTTGTGATTTGATGCTATTTAAATTGAATAGAATTTAATTGAATTCAACTCATACTGCCTAAACTTTGAGTGGAAGCACACTGACCTCAGATGTGTTATTTGGTGTTGGAGATATCCGGCATTTCTAGCTGTCAGTGTGTTATGAAGAACAGCTGGTGGGCTGATTGGTCAGTCAGAGCTGCCTCTTCAGCGATTAATCATCCCCGAGGCAGCAGCAGTGTCCCCACTGTTTCACTGCAGATTTGAGCAGGCAGATGTGGTTGGCTTATCGTCAGCTGACACAGCAGATGAGTATGTGTGCATGTTTGTGTGTGTGTGTATGTGTGCGTGTGAAAAGAGCATGCCCATCAAGAGAAACTGCAGAACATACAGCGACAAGTGCCGATCTGTTAAGATCAAACAAGGCAAACACTGTGACATCTTTTAAACTTGCTGTGTGACTCTGGGTAGGGCTGGGCCATATTATACCGTTCACGGTAATACCGGTATAATGTTAGGCAACGATAGGAAAATGAAATATCGCGATAGAATGGGAGTAAAACGCGCATACGCAGTGCCTTTGTTTTCATATGCACATGGCCGGTTGTTGAGTGAAACAGATGAACCAGAATTGGTTTGTAAAAATGGTGCAACTTCAGTGATGTGGAACTGGTTTGGTGTTTGTCCGTCAGATACACGACAAAGCACATTTTTTTGCAGAACATGCAAGCGGCCGTTGTTATTGTCGTATTTGTCGGACTAAGATGCTCTTAAATCTGGGAGTAATTTGGGTCCTAAACTCCGTATGCTTCAGGTCAAACAACACTGCAGCATCACTGAGAGTTAAAAACTGTCTCAATTCTTTCATCTTTAATAAAACGATCAGCATTGCTACTTTACCAGGTGTAACTATAAAGTTTAACTTCCAGGCATCCATGAAAACAAAATGTATTACATTTAACGGATTTAGAAGTTAGCAGGAAGCTAGCGGAAGTTAGCTCGCTAGTTTCACTAGTTACCTAAGCATGATATTGCATGTTCTGACTGAAAGATTTCTGAAAAAAATTCAAACGTACAGCTCTGCTATCACTTCCAACATAAATGAAGACAGGAAACTAAACAGCAGTGACGTTTGTAGGGTTACTGAAGTTGGGCTAGCTGGTATATAATGATGTGCTACGTGATCGCTAGCGACACAGCTATGTTAGCATAACATAAACAGTGAAGCTGGAGGACAAACACTAACACTTTTCAACAACAACAACAACAACAATCTTTATTTATAGAGCACATTAAAAGCCCGGGGCATGCCAAAGTGCTTTACATGAAACAATAAAACAATAAAATGATTTACACTAAAACATCAGAATCATATAGGTGTGGGATTATGTTCACAGGTAAAAACCACTAATAGGAACAGTCAATAGCACACAGCTGTAGCAAAGAGAACTGTACCATCATACACAGTGATAGAGGACATAGGCAACGCAACAATAAAATAATAAAATAATTAAGACTATAACGTCAGAGTCATATAAGTGTGAGATTATGTTCACAGGTAAAAACCACTAATAAGAATAAACTATAGCACAGAGCTATAGCAGAGTAAAGCTGTAAAGCTGAACCATCAAACACAGTGATGGAAAACATTGACAGCACAGGACAACGCAAAACAACCAGACACATTAGAACATTAGAACAACACACTAGAAGCAAGGCGAGAAATTAACTGGTAGGAAAAGCAAGTTCAAACAGATATGTTTTAAGCCGTGATTTAAAAGATTGAATAGAATCAGACGCCCGGATGCCAATCGGGAGACTGTTCCACAGCTCAGGTGCAGCTAGAGCGAACGCTCGATCACCTCTAGACTTCAAGCGAGATCTGGGCTGAACCAACAATGACTGTGAGGAGGATCTTAAGGCCCTCGTAGGAAGATATGAATTTAAGAGTTCCTTAAGATAACTTGGCCCTGTGTTATTAGTAATTTTAAAAGTAAACAACAGAATTTTAAATTGAATACGAAATTTCACAGGCAACCAGTGCAGATCAGCAAGGACGGGAGTGATGTGAGCAAACTTCCTAGTTTTAGTTAGAATGCGTGCAGCGGCATTCTGGACTGTCTGTAATCTATGTAAAAGGGTAGAGTGGAGACCATAATAAAGTGAATTACAGTAATCTAGTCGTGACGTAACAAAGGCATGGATAAGCTTTTCCAAGTCATTGTGCGGGATGTAATGTTTGGCCCTGGAAATAAGGCGAAGTTGGTAGAAACTAGATCTAACGACAGCAGATACTTGTTTGTCAAGTTTAAATGAGCTGTCAAGTAGCACACCCAGATTCCTAACAGTGTCAGGGAAAGAACTGGTGAGAAAACCAAAAGCATCATGAAGTTTGGCACGAAGAGCGTCACTGCCAAAGATCATAATTTCAGTTTTCTTATCGTTAAGGATAAGAAAATTTGCCAGAAGCCATTGCTTGACCTCGCACATGCACTCTCGAAAGTTACTCACGGACATAGCTAGATCATCATTCAGCTCAAAATAGATCTGGATGTCATCAGCATAATAGTGAAAGGCAATGTGGTATTTCTCCAAAATGACACTTAAAGGAAGCATATACAGTGAGAACAGGGTAGGGCCTAGCACAGATCCCTGGGGAACACCACAGCAAACAGGTACAGCGGAGGAGGAGGAGGTAGCCAAGTGAACCGAAGAGAGCCGATCGGAGAGGTAAGATTTAAACCAATCCAAGGCGGTGCCCTTGATGCCTACAGTGTGCTCTAGTCTCGCCAATAGTATGTTATGGTCAACCATATCAAATGCCGATGAAAGATCCAATAGCACTAGGACACTTATAAAAGTTAACGTTAAAGTTCCTGATAGTTAGAGACAAATGCAATCGCATGGCAGGATGCTGTAAACGGACCAAACTTCTGTCAGGAGAACAACTGAGATAATCCATCCACAATACAAGGTTAGTCATTAATATACTGCAACAACATGGGAATAGAGCAGCTGCCAGAGAATTCAACATTAATGAATCAATGGTACAGAAGTGGAGGAAGCAAGAAGAATGAGTTTAATAAAGTTTGATTTATCTGACTGCTTTGTTTCGCTTAATGTGCCTTATAATCCCGTGCACCTTATGGTCCAAAAAATACGTACTGCACACTGCAGTTTAATGTTGCAAAGCACCTCTTTTTAACTTCAGTGGATATTATACATGGTTATGCTCAGGATATGTCAGCCCATTTCTACTGGAAATGCCTTTTGGTTAAACTTTCAGCAAGGAATTTGCATTTGCACTGTTACATTTTTATAAAGCTTTAATGTACATAAAAACCAGCTTCTTGTTTAAGTGAAAATAAATGAAAGGTTGTCTTTTTGCGCTATTAATGTTGTGGAGTTGTATTTTGTCTCGCATCAAATATATCGTCAGTTATATCGTTATCGCAAATTTTCAAATATATATCGTGATAAATATTTTTGGCCATATCGCCCTGCTCTAACTCTGGGTTTCTGTTTTGGCTCCTCGGGCCTTCAATGACCCATCCATTAAAAAAATTCCCCTCATCATCATACATGCAGCCGATAGGTAGATGTTACAGTTTCGCCTTCCCGTGGTATCAGATCAGCCAGGAAGCAGGAAGTGTCTGCTCTGCTGGGGAAGTCTAATAAGCACTGACACTGCCTGGTAAGGGCAGGAAGGATTAAGGGAATAAAAATAACTCACTTCTCTTTCTTACTGGGTGCTTGTGCAATTGTGAGGAAGTGGCTCCTCTAACAGTTTTTCATCAGGATTTGTGCCAACAATGCAAGATAGTTTTTTAAGACATTAGTCAGTTGCTAATAAGTAGAAACCGAGCTCTTGTAAATGATCCCTTTCAGTTGTGTATTCATGGAGAAATGGCTCTAATAAAACACTTGAGATTACACCTGGCTGACTGTGGGAGTCCTAGTTATTATTAAAAGACTAAATGTTTAGTGTTTACAGTTATGCACCAATTCTCCAAAAGGCACATCACAAACAGTGGACGTGACGCCTAACAAACATTTACCAGCCACAGCCTCTTGTGTCAGTCAGCAGTCATGTTGCTTACTGCTTAACCTTAATTGGAAAGTTGAAAATGAGACGGAAGCGGTTTTGTACCAGGCAGCAAACGCCCTTTTCTCTGTTCTAAAGTTCTCTGTGGTTTTAGAGACAAACTCAACTTGACCTGTGAAGACCAGCAGACTACTTTTTTTGCACTTCTACACTGATTTTGTTTTACTGCCTTGGAGGTTTCAGGTTGATTAAAATAACCTTTTACTCCTAAATAAGATGAGGAAACACACAATCTGTCCTCCCCTTCCATTGCTATTTGTGAATTTTTAATACTCTCTGCTTGCTGAGTCTCAAAAGGTATTGATTTTCAATACCCAGACATACTTATTTCCTTAAGATGTATTTAGTAGGGAGTAAACTTCCTGCAAACTTTCATTTTTGTGTCTAATCTATAACTATTTTACCTCCTTTCTCTCCCCCTCTCAGATTATTTGTGTAGCCCAGAGGAGAACATTTACAACATCGACTTCACCAGGTTCAAGATCAGAGATATGGAGACCGGCACAGTGCTGTTTGAAATCACCAAACCCCCGTCTACAGGTCAGTCTTCTGTCTTCTGCATTCATATATTTCATTGTCAACTATTTATTAAAAAAAAGAGAAATTTCCATCATGAAATGCTGTAAAGCGTATGAGTTTCAAACACTACATAAATATTTAAGAAATTGTTTGGAATACACTATATTGTAGCTACAGCTCTATAATCCCTTTGAATATGACTGTTGTGAGCTAATTAATCAAATAGAAATCGATATTGTTTATTCACCAGCTTCCAATCAGCAGCTCACGGGAGACATTACGTTATAGTTGTTGTTAAATACAATAATATATATAATAAATATTCTTTACATTAGGAGATTTCAAAGTGAGAGCGTTGCAGGATGGGTTGATAATGTGTTTTGTACTTTCTGTAGTTTGAGTAGTGATTTGGTCTATTTACCTCTAAAAACAGAGTCAACCACAGCCCATCCTTTTAGAGGAACTAAGCTACAAAAGTAGGGCTCAAATTGAAGGAAGACAACAAAAATTATAAGATGCGTTAGGAAAGCAAATCTGTCCTTTTTCTTCACCAAATAAATACATTTTTCCTACTTGGTGCCATCCAGCACAATATAAATCTGCCATTTCTATTAGGCTTCCATCTACGAAGGTTTATCTTGTACTTTAATCTGCTCCATGCAAACTGGTCTTCACTTCAGATAAAGGAAGTGAGAAGAGGGATATTGACCCAAATGCCGGCCGATTCGTCCGTTACCAGTTCACCCCTGCGTTTCTCCGACTGCGGCAAGTTGGAGCCACGTAAGTGAGAATGTGTGTGAATCTTTATTGACAAGGACACAGTTAACAAAGGAAAGAATGAACCTTATCTGTGTATGTTTTTCCTTCCAGTGTTGAGTTCACAGTCGGAGACAGACCGATAGAGAATTTCAGGATGATTGAGAGGCACTATTTCAGAGAGAAGTTGCTCAAGAGTTTTGACTTTGAGTTTGGCTTCTGCATGCCCAGCAGCAAGAACACCTGTGAACACATCTACGAGTTCCCACCTCTGTCTGAAGACATCAGTAAGTCTGTGCACCCACTAGAATATAGGTCTTGTGGAACAAACAGCATGCACACATGCTGTTTACCTTCTTTCTGAACCTCCCTGAGCCTGGGGTTACTGGAGGTTTCTTCCTGTTAAAAGGGAGTTTTTCCATCCCACTGTTGCCAAAGCATTTGCTCAAAGGGAGTCATATGATTGTTGGGGTTTTCTCTATTTTCTTTCTATTATTCCAGCATCTTTACCTTACAATATAAATCACCTTGAGACAACTATTGTTGTCATTTGGCACTATATAAATTAAACTGAACTTTTAAGGCTTTATATATATATCATAGAAAATCATCTGGTCCTTAGCAGGTCTTAATCAAGTAAGAAGTTCCACGAGGATTAATAGGGCAAGGAGAAGCCAAGTGCTTTTAAAAAAATGCACTTGAATAACTGATGAACTGCAAGTATTAGCACCTCTATAAAAGCAGAGGTTTTGACAGTTTGCAGGCTTGGGGCAATCAGGTGTGTGTTTGCGCAATGCCAAGGAGGAAATCAGCAATAATATCTGAGAAAAAGTTGTTGCTACTCATCAGTCTGGGAAAGAGTTTTAAGGTCATTTCCAAGTCATCATCTGAAGTCCATCATTCAGAAGTGAGAAAGTATATTTACATGTGGAAAACATTCAAGGGACTTGCTAATCTTCCCAGGCGTGGATGTCCCAGCATATTTACCACAAGGTGCAATGCTTAGATAAACTACAGAGAACCCAAGAGCAGCATCTCAGACTCTTTCACGGTAGCACAAGGCTTTTACGAGGCACTGCTGTCTGAACATGGGCAAAAAAATCCATACTCCTCAACCAATTTGAGCCACAGACCCAATTTTGGGTTGGGTTTTTTTTATTTATTTATTTTTTTACAAAACAAGTCCATAAATCTTGTTCAATAAAGGGTTTGTACCAAAGTACTCTTAACTTAAATGTGAGGCCATCTGTCTGGTAGCTGAAGCTTGGCAAAAACTGGGTCATGCAACAGAACAACGATCCAGAGCACAGCAGAAACTTTACAATAGAGTGATGGAAAAAGTCCCAGTCAAAGTCCAGACATCAAAATCATAGAAATGCTGTGGTGGGACTTTAAGAGAGCTGTGAAAAAACAAATGACTTCAAACCTCAATGAACTAAAGAAGAGTGGGCCAAAATGCTGTAATCTGCAATACCAGGCATTGGCCAGTGCGCTGGTCTGTCGGCCAGTGCCTGGTATGCCAGATTACCAGTCCAGCCCTGCTCAAAACTACAACTGGCAACCTCATGGTGGCAATAGAGAAGAAGCCACCAAAGCTTCCTGAGAATCAGGAAGTACCTGACAGCTTCGGTGCTCAGGAAGCTTTATCGAGTAGCTACTCAGATATTTAATTGTCAGCTTAAGTTGGGTGGGGAGAAAACATTCAAAAATACTTTAGCCTATCGTGTATTGTAATGACATATAAACTAAGTAAATGACACAGTTTTAATGTAAGCAACATAGTGAATTTACTACAGGGCATATTTGTCAGTCAAACAAGTGAATTAAGTGAACTCAGTGTGTCTTGAATACATATTTACCAGTTATTTATGTATTAAAGTCACATTATGTTTACTTCTTTCAATCATTTTAGAATGACAGCTATGCATCTCATTGGGTTTACACTTTTTTTCTCTTAAAACTACCTACTTTATAAAATTTTTAGCAATTCAGTTGCATAATAGGCCCAATGAAGGTGTTGCTTTTACTTTTTAAAATTATTTTCTGTTCTGATCTGACCAGAGTAGATTAGGAGCCGGTCTTCTAAAAGCTGCAATGTTTTCTGTCTGCTTGCAGTCAGAGAGATGATCCTGCACCCGTATGAGACACAGTCGGACAGCTTCTACTTTGTGGACAATAAGTTGGTGATGCACAACAAGGCAGACTACTCGTACAATGGCGGGACGTAGAGGTGGCACGCTAACAGGAGAGCAAGCGGAGTTATGGACTAAACCCGAGGGACGATCAAAATACACGTGTGGGGTTAACGTCCTGTTGATCCTGCAGTCCCTCTCCCTGTATCTCTTCCTCTCCCTCTTTGTTTTTCCTTCAGAGAGGATGCCGTCAAGAAAAGGCCCACACAGATGTGACACTTATAATCTGTGAGAGTGTGTGTGTGTGTGTGTAAGCACATCTGGGTTTATCAAAGCCTAACAGGAAACACACACACACACTGATGCACAGAGCTCAGTGTGGCGTCGCTGTAACAAAGTGTGTTTGTAACATGATAAACTTGCAAGTAAGCAACTTTTTAGGAATTATCAAATGGTTTTTGCTCTCTAGCCACGTCATGAAGTGAAAAAAGAAAAAAATCTTTAATTATTGGTAGAAATTATTTACATTTTAGGGTTTAGAAACGCGTCTGAAAACGTGTTTTTAGGACTTAAAAACAGTCTTTTGGAAATCTGTTCTCAGATTCAGTGAGTCTGTGTGTTTTGTATGCGTGTGTGTGTTTGTATGTGCGTGTGTCTACCCTTGCTTTTAGTGTCTTTTGTATGATTGTCTGTGTGTATAAGTTTGATGCATGATTGATTTAAATGTCAATAACATGAACATCTGGTTGGCAAAGTTCAAATAGATTTCCAAACCCGTTTAGTGCATATTCTACAAAGTAGGCAGTAAGTAGTTATTTTGTATTTATAATTCCCTCCCCCTGTCCCTTTATTCCTTTTAGTTTTAGTAGGACTTGTGTTTATTATATCTGCTCAAAGCACAACATTTTACAACAATCAGGAAACTTATAAAGACAAGCTGAGCTGATATGAAATGTACTTTGTCATCTGTGAAAATTCAACTGTACTTCCAGCCCCATGTTTCGTTGTTTAAGTGATAAAGAAAACTTTAGAGAGGTGCAAATTATGTGTTTCAGAAGTTTCAAAAGAGACGAAAAGGAAAACATGGGTTAGCAAATGTTCATGTTCACCCTGAAATGTTCTGCAAAAAAAGAAAGGATAAGGAATGTAGCAGCAGTTACTTAAAGAACAGGTCACCCTTAAATCTCTTCCATTCTGTTGTTTCTTCCTGCAGTCGTTCTCGTCATGTCTTGTGTGATGCGGATATTTTCTCTTTCTCAGTTTTTTTTCCCTGTAATATCTTATTTTCTGTCAAATTGTTTTCATTCAGAGACATTCCAGCGATTTGGACCCGAGTATGGTGATCCGAACACAGGATTGCTCCATACTGTAATATGCTCACTGTGCTTTTTGTCTGTTTGTGCTGAGACTCAAGAGCAACCACATAGTTTCCTGCATTTCTTTCCCTCATCACACACTCTAATTTGATGCACTAGAGATTGATATTAGTTTATGTGACTGATGATTTTAATGAGTCTAAATTTAAAATGCAGTTAATTTAGACAGATACTGCATCGCATTTGCAAACACTCACAAATCTATGAATAACAGGCCAGCTGAATCAAAGTTACTCAAATGTACCTGCTGGGTGTTCAGATTAACAGAGGAAATTGTGGACATGGATTGATTCAAACTGGCACTGCTTTGTTGATTTCATCCTGCACAACAGACAAAGTATGAAACATTTATAATAGTTGTGAAATGAACAGGAGGGGACTCAGATTTGACTTAATCAGAGATTAAGCCAATTAACATGAATGTTATTTTAAACAAAAATGTAATACAGATATGTAGAACAGATTTATATATGACTGTGACTCGTGCAAATTATTTTGAACTCGGGAAGTTTTTGACAATACAAATGTTGGTGTGACTGAAAAAAGTAAAAATAAAAGATTTTGAAATATCACTGTCTTGGCTGCTATTTGTGTGGGTGTGCCTGTCTATCTGTTGAGTAAATGAAGGTGACACTTTGTTGAAGTAGTGCTTTATTTCTACAGAATAGAAGTGGATCACAAATCTTGTTCAGTTTGGAAAGTACACATTTCTCTGCTGGGATGTTCTGCCTCAACATCTTCATTTTTTCACATTCTCTTGTATAAAACAAAAAACAAGGAGAGAACATGGACACTAATCTCTGCGACCGGTACATCCTGTTCGCAGCCTCTTATCTCTGTTACCCAACCAACCAACGTTTTCATCTGTAATGACTGGGCACAGTCACCTTCCTGCCATTTATTTGTGCGCTTTCTTGGAGTGAATCTTTCAAAGGGAAAGCTTTTAAAAATCCTATTTGCTTTAATTAATCCTTCTGTTTAGTGTTAGGGTGAATACAGGATACAGTTAGCTTAGAGAGTAGAAACAGAGGGAAACAGAGCCTGGCTCCATTTAAAATGTAAGGATTAGCCTACCAGACCCTATAAAGCTCACTTATTAATATACTACAGCAGGGGTTGGCAACCCTGGGCACGCGTGCCACAGCTGGCACACGAAGGGTTAACTGATGGCATGACCATAGCGATTTTTCGTTTTTATGGCCCAATGGGGTTTTTTTGTAATGGTATAAACAATGAAAGTGGTAGATTGGTGGCTATGGCAGAGCTTCCACAGAGGCCAGCGGGTGGATGAGGGAGAGGGGAGGCAGGAGGAGAGGAGACCCGAGGCGGGGTCAGATATAAACCAAGTTTAGGTGAAGTTTATTTTCGTTGTACTAACTTTTTACAGTCAGTTTAAATAACTTGTACTGCGTATTAGCTAGCATGACGGAGTTTCTATACAGCTGGGTGGGTGCTATGATGTTACTGATAGTGAACTTTATTTTATTCATAAGGTTAGTTAGTAGAGTTGCCAACCGTCCCGTAAAAAAATGGAATAGTCCCGTATTCAGAGAAAATATTACACGTTTTGTGTTGAGGTGAAAAGGAACAGTTTGTCCCGTACTTCAGCTAGAATGAAAAAAGCTGGATTTATTCTGTGTTTTTACGCTGTCACCTGCCTCTTCTTCTCTCATTCTCTCGCCTCTCTCTCCTGTTGCGACTTCAATCATGAAACTGATCAATGATCAGCTGATCGGCTTTTCTGACGCAAGTTCTATTTCTCTTGTTTGTTTATCGCCCACTTTGCGCCAGAAAAAGGATGTCGCACTAAACAACAGCAGCACGTTTAAGCTTGATCAGCTGTTGTTAGAATTTATTTAATATTAATTTCTAGTATCAGCTGATGTTTGCTGGAGCCACAGCTGTAAAGCTGCTGGTCATGATGTCGGTTTGGATATGTGGTGAGAGGGAAACATGAAGATGAAACCAGGAGATGTCCTTACTGAATCATCAGAGCTGAACAGGTGATGGAGAAACAGGTTTACCTTTTAGGTGACATGAATGAGTTGAAGGGAAGTTATGAACTGTTTCTGAGAGACAAATAACACCAGGATCCTTTTTTAGGTAGCTGACAGCTGGTAACTGTGCAGGGGCGGATCTAGCAAAGTTTTGCCAGGGGGCCAGGTAGGGCATTAACAGGGAGAGGGGGGCAGAAAGAAATACTTTTATTTCTTATTCTCATTTAAAATGTCTAGCTTATAATAAATAATTATCTGAATCTTAAAACCAAAGTTTTTATCTGATGTAAAATGTATAGAAATCATACATATACCAACAAGACAGTATACTTCACTGTCACAACAGCATTTGTTTTCATTCAAAGGCTTTATAGCTTTTCCTATAATACCTGGTGGGCCACTCTCTAGTCAAAATGCCCGGGCCGATTTTTTGTCCCAGTCCAGCCCTGGGCACGACACTCAGTGAATTAAAAATTAATGGCTGGGCCAGCAGTGCACATCACGAATTAGCTTGCATAGTTGTGCCGCTTCTTAATGACGGTATCTTAGATAACAACCCCAACTACCAGATTCAACTTGTAATTGGCTAAAAATAACTTAACCTAATGGTGAGAGGGACGTTGCTAGCTGGCAGTTTTTTCAAGTAATGTTGAAATTTCCACATTCCAACACTTCAAATGCTTCAGGAGCTGTCAGTGCAGCATCAGCACCGCGGAAATACACGGATACATCCGTAGACTCGAGACAGAATGCGTTTTTGGGACTATGGACCAATGTTTTCTTTTCTAATCAAACCAAAAAGCTTTAATGAGCAGCTGGATTTGTCTCACATTAACTGGTTGGACACAGAGGGCATCGAAATGAACTGATTGAACTGAAAAGCTCGACTCTGTGGGGTTCAAAGTTTGCAGACTACGAACGCAGCTGGAATCTATAGCTGTGCGTGTTCATGGTGCTTGTATTTTCACCTGCTGGACATCACTGCCTGACAAGGTTAACAGTCTTTAAAACATTGCAGAGGCCTTATTGATAGTATTTGGCTCTACATATTTGTGTGAGCTGATTTTCTCTCACATGAAGAGTGTCCTCAGGTAGCCGTCTGAATGCTGGACACTTCTAGACCTGTGTCTCTGAGTGGGTGACCAGAGGTCACATTAACATGTGTATCTCTGTATTAACAAAAATGCCATATTGGCCCTGTTTATTTTTCTTATCATTGTTGTGTGGAGACCATAAATAGCATTTGCATTTTCTGTTGTACAGTTCATTTGCTGTTATGGAGTTCTTGTTATGGATAAAAAGTCTTTTTTTGTTTCAAAATAGCTGATAACTATTCGCTGATAGCTGCCAACATCTGCGAAGAAATATAATTCTATAAAGTTGTTCTATATAGTTTGTAACTGTTCATATAGATCATTATTAAATTTATTGCTAATGCAATCATATGGCACATTGACTTCTGAGGAAATTTTAGATGGCACTCGTCATCAGAAATGTTGCTGACCCCTGCATTACAGTATATCTAGCTTCTCTGCTTTTTTTTTTAAGCATGAAAAGCAATGCATTTATTTCATTGGGTGTTTTAGCAGGGTAATAAAAATGGCTTCAGCTCACCAAAAATCTGTTTAACTTCCTACATTTCAGATCAGGGTTGGGTCATTTGTGTTTCCTAGGGAGCACATAAGAAACTGGGACTGTTGTAGAAGGCTGCATAAACAGCTGATATCAGTTCTGCTCACTATTACTTTAGATTTAGGTTATTGGTGTATCCTATCACAACAGTTCCAGTTTCTCATATGACCGCTTGGGAAAATTAAATGCCCAACCTCACTTTAGATAGCCAACACAAAGAAGATGTAACATGTAATAAGTAAGTTGCCGTAAGGTGGATTTTGACATTCTGCTTCTAAATAGGTTTTGCTAAGTTTCCGTTTTACTTTTTTGTCCATAACACATTTGGGGGCTCATCCGGGAGTCTGACCAAAATTTTAACCTGCAGTTTTCTTAGCAAGAAATTAGAGCACTTCCATTATTATTATTATATGAATTGTTATATAAAGTATTATAAATTAAAAAAAAGACTATCACAACCAGAAAAAGGTCACATTGGTATTTATAAATTATAAAATAAGTAAAATTCCTCCTTATGAAAAGAAGTTGTGACAAAAACACATATAAAATTAAATATGACACCCAAAAAAAAAAAGTCCAACAAAATGACCACAGTTAACTGACACCATGAATTAGTTTTCATTTTTGCCTTTCAAAGGTAGCTATGCTGCAGATAATGCATGCATTATCAGTAAATGATACACAGACTGATAAGATAACAAATTCATTGAAAAGTGTATGAGGAAATAACCTGGTTTAAACACTTTCTTTGGTTCTGTCACTGAAATGATGTAAGGAAGTCCTCAAAGAGGGTCTGTATATAATAGTCTGATAGAGCTTAAAGTTTGTTTCAGCTGCAAGTGAAAATCTTTGATTGCTCTTTCTATAACCAAATTTAAACTGTCATTTAATCTTTAACTTATTTGTCTTCAGTGAGAGTGGAAAAACTCTGCTATGACTTTTTTCTTCTTCTTTTTAAAGGGCCTGAAAACATTCTTATGTAGCAACACGTTCTCACTCCCAAAGCGTAACATTTTACGCTAGGTGACAAATCGTCAACATATTACGTTTTTGGCTACCTAAATGACGACCTCGGAAAAAAGAGGAAATATGAGAACCGTCTGGACTCCATCTACACATGTTCGCTCTTTTTCTTCAAATCACTTAGAAACACGCTATTTATAGTCCTGGTTAAGATCAGGAATAAGGTTATGGTTAGGGCTAGGGATAAGGTTAGGTTTAGGGTTGGAATACAGGGCTGGAACGTCTATTACCGCGGGAGCGTCATTGCACTGGATTCCAGCCATAACCCGCCGCGTACCATAAGAACGCCGAAGGTCTCCTTTCGCGTTCCTCAGGAACGCCGCGGGATGTGACAAAACGTCGACATGTTACGCCTCGGGAGTGAGAACGGGCTGTATGTAGCTTTCCTGAGCAGGATACCATGAGTAATGGTATCCTGCAACAACAACAAACTATTGTCTGCTAAAGGTAGAAAAGTTTTATCTCAGACAGTGGATTTCTGAGCTTTTTCCTCATTGGTTTGAAGCAGAAGTTGGAAAATGTGATACTTTGTTCAGTGTCTTCTTGTGTGACTGTAGAATTGGATTTGTTTTTTTACAGGCTGTAAACAAATTCAAGGTTTACTATTTGTAGTGTTGGCCCAATCTGGAAAAGTGTCCAAGTTAAACATGGCTCTTCCCCAGGTGTTGATGGCTAAATTAATGCACAGGATCCCGATGATGTTGAGCATGAAACCAGCTTTCACCTGAAGGAACAAAATGTAATAATCAGATGATGACACAGGATGGCTAAAACTTTAGAATTTTATTAAAAATTCAAAATTATGCTCTGTGAGTTTGCATATTTGTCTGTTGAATAACACAACTAACCAAGATCTTATCTGTATTACCCCACATGGCAAAATTGGTATGGCCCAGATCTGGCCCACACAATGTGCTTACACATGGCCCACATACCGCAAAGAATGACGGCCCTTTGGTGGCCCAGATCTGGTTTGCCAGAGGTGGCCCACACATTGGCCAGAACAAGGCCAGTTGCAGACACACTGGTGGCCCTGTGCTAGCCCATGTGTGGATTACCTCTAGCAAACCAGATCTGGGCCACCAAAGGGCCGTCATTTTTTGTGGTATGTGGGCCATGTATAAGTTGTGTGCAGCCACAGGCCAGTTGCAGACACACTGCTGGCCCTGTGCTGGCCCAGAACAGTTTCAGCTCTGGCACCAGATGTCAGCCTAATGTGTACCTTAATCAAGCCATGTAATAACAACATGTGCCGGAACATAATAGTGCAAAAGTAACTCTGTTCAGACAGTGAATGGACTCAATCTTTGATAGCGCTTTTCTACTCCACTTACTCAAAGTGCTCTACACAACATACCACATTCACCAAATCACACACACTTTCTCTAAACTGAGTGCTTCCTAACTACATTAATACACATTCAAACTTGACATACAGACTGGAGGAAAATAGGAAAATAGGAACATAAACAGTGCCATCATTACCAGACCTGGCCCACATCTGGTTGGCATACACCCTGCCATGACACCGGTCAGCCAGACGTGCCAGGTTGATGCCAGATCCGGGGGCTAGGCCTGTTTTTTATGCTCCTGGGTCACATATACCAAACCACAATCAGGCCAGATATGGCATGGCATCACATAAACAGCGCCATCTACGCCAGGCCTGGCACACATCTGGATAACATACCACTTACTTATGGATGAGCTACAACACATGGAGGTTGATTTAGGTGTCATGATACAGCTCAATAGTCACTGATTTTAAAGAGCAAATTGATGATACTAGCAGCAGATAGCTCTCTTGTAACTTTGAGAAGTGACAAGAAGGACAATTGTATTGCTTTTCCCACTCAAACAAGGCCAATCAAAGACAGTCTTATTAGCTCAAATAAACTAAAATCGCGAAGGCAGCATATCTTTGTATGTCATATGTATGCCAATCTTACCATATCTAGGACTTTGAGGTTTCCAAAAGAAAAGGCAATGGCATTGGGTGGTGTGGCCACAGGTAGCATGAAGGCCAGAGAGGCAGCAATAGTGCAGGGCAGCATCACGTAGAGTGGGTGGAGCTTAATATTTTGGGCCTAAAGGAGCGCAAAACACAACACAGTTAGATTCATGGAGAACATACGTGCGCACACATCTGTCAACATATGAGCTCCATTTACCATTGACGCCAATATGGGCAGGAACAGGGTGGTGGTAGCTGTGTTACTGGAGCACTCGGTGAATGTGGCAATAAGTAGGGAAAGCACCAGTGAGATAGCAAAGGGGGGAATATTCTGAAGAGGTGACAGGTTTTCTCCCAACCACTTGGATAGATTTGATGCCTGTAAAGGTAGCAGGAAAAATACACAAACAAATGTTTAGTATTTGAGAAAAGCTACCACCATGGCTCAGAGGATGTCTGCTATCGGTCTACCAATTTGGCCTTGACTGAAATCTCTCGTCTACTAGATGGAATTGTCATTAATTTTTGTGCAAATGATAAGCATATTAACAAAACCTCCAAAATTCAATCACCAAAAACAAACAAGATACCAGTATTTATTTTCTGATTCAAGCATTTAAGTATCCAGTAATCACCAAGACTAGCATTTAACTGCCAAAATTCTTTTTAGATATTCTGTAAGGGAGAATGACATAATAAAAGGTGAAGACATGGAGTCCAAGGGTGTTTACCTCACTGCCAGCAGCAAGAGCAAAACCTCCTCCCAACAGCAGCACTATATTCCAGGGCATTCGTTCATGAACCACATTCCAGGTCAACAGAGCCGGTGGAGCCTTTATCCTCTTACCTGTGGGACACAGATGAAGTTTAAACATCAACAAGTAATTAGTTTGAAAGTGCAACATCAAGCCTGCCAAGCAATCTTCACCCAGTGCTCTAGTAAGCCCAAACTGAGGTCACATGAACATTTTTAGAAGCAGGTTAAAACACCAAGGTTAAAAATGAATACTTCACCTTCATTTGTGTATCCGTAATTGCCAAACGGCAGCTGAGAGGGGATGACGAAGAAGAGCGATGACATTAGGATGGCAACCGTTCCGTCTGTCACAAACCTGACAGACACGAGAGAACATGATTATATATGCTGCCTTTTAAAAATGATGAAGAGAAAAATGTGTAACATCATATTTACTGTCAACTGTGGGGCAAAACAATGTAACTGTATTTGACATACATTTATGTTGCCATTTTTTTCAGTCTGACCAATTTTTCTCTTTTATAAAAAACTAACAAAAAGAAAAAAGAAAGTTTAATAAAAAAAGAAAGAAAGAAAATGAGGACTTTAGCTACAACTTTGTTGCGCTTGTGAACATTTCCTGCAGAAATATTACTCCAGTTCAGAAGTGCTCAAATTGCGGATACTCAGACGGGCACTTCAGCTTTTCATGTAGACTTTACAGCAGAAATAAATAATGAATGCTTAAAATGTTTGTCTGGTACAAAAAGAACTGTACTGGCATTTGTTTTTCCTTCATAACGCACCTGTTTAAACTGAGGCTAACGTGTGAGCATCTCACCTGCGTTTCTGTTGCTTTTGGATCATTTAATGTAAATCTAATAAAATATATGACTGTTCATTCTGTGCTCCAGTTTTAGTGATTGACATTCCACCATCACAAATTATTTGTTAACTTTATGTGATGTAAGCATTTGTTTTATGAATACAAACTAGGGGATGTTGTATAAGAATGGGTCAGAGCCAATCACCCAGACCCTCTGAGCAGGATTAAAGCAGCATCCAGGTATTTATCTGTCAGCTCATGTTTGCTACCTTGGTTAACAATGCTGAATTGGCTCAATGTCCAATCACTTTATAGATCTTAATGCAGAGAGATCAGGTCACTTTTTATATTTTATAGCAAAAGTGTTAGCTGCAGAATCACAAACAAAGCTGTGATGTCAAAACATCACAGCTTGAAAATTATTGAAAATTATTTTGTTATTTTATTAATATTATTATTTTATTTTATTTGTGTCTCAGTAGACTTCAGTGCATTCAGCACAAAAGGTGCCAGAAGACTTTGTGTGACTTTGCTTGTAAAATATGTTGACTCATCCTGCCTCAGAGGCATTAATGCAGGACTTTATAAACCACTGGGTGATACCACAAGTGCTGCATACATTTTAATGCACAGGAAAGCATGTGTTGAATTGATCATTTCATGGCCAGCTGTTTGGTCTTTTTGTTGGTAATATGTGGCGCTTCACTTCATTTATATCTAAAGGTCATGCTTAAAAAAGAACTCACGCAGCGTCCTCATTGAACAGCACTGTGGCCCAGCCAGGCATGAAGCCCGGCTCTCTGGTAAACCACAGAAGCACGAGCAAGATAAAGAGGACGAGTACCGCCACCTCTGCAAACTTGATACGTCCCAGCTTCTTGTACTCCACTTTCATCACTGTGTATGCCGCTCTGTCGCTTTCACTTTTCTCACCACAGCCAAATGACTTCTTCAAACTGAGGAGAGCAACAAAAAGATATAGCATATCTCTGCAGATGCTAAAAAAAAAGTCAGTTTTACTTACAGCGTAGATTAATTTATTTTGTGCTGTTTGAGCAGCTTTTCTGAGGATAGTTTAAAATACCTGGGTTTGTTTCTGGCTGATTATACTTACTTGAAGCCCAGGAACATAAAATGAAGCCAGAACCAGGCGAGCACCAGCATGAGCACCATGCTGGGAAAACAAAAGCCAAACCAGCTGGCAAAGTTGATCACGTCAGTATTGTTAGGGAAGATCCTTCACAGAAAGAAAAACAAAGGGATGTGAAGAGAAGATACAAGTGGTTCAATGAGCAGTGACACACCTTGAAGATCATTTCTGTTTGTGTGTTGAATTGGGTTTTTTGCCTTACTCGTCCATTTGGCCCTTGAGGATGAGATTAGGCGTGGTCCCTGTGAGCGTGGCCGTGCCTCCAATGCTGGCAGAGTAACACACACTAAGACTCATCCCTTTGGTCAGAAGGTCATACTTCGCTTCTATGGCTTTTTCTCTGAACTCTCGCTGTGTGTCATGTACATCTGGATCAAAACACAATAAGACAGAGATGTTATTGGAAGGGTTTCTTCTAGAAGCCCATATGTGTATGTAGCATTTTTACTTACACACAGGATCCTGTGTGTCTCTTTCGTGTATCGTCTCCAGCTTGGTTTGAACTTCCAGCTCAAATGCGTGGTTGTCCGCATCTTGGGTCTGGAGATCACGCTCATTTGCCTGGGTCTCTGTATCTTTCAGCTGCTGTAGCACAGCGTGTGCGATGGGTAGCATCATGGCTGTGGTGGCTGTGTTGCTGATCCACATGGACAGGAATGCCGAGACGCTCATGAAGCCAATCATTAACCTGCGTGAGAGGGAATGGTGATGATGATAACGAGGAGGCATGAGTGAAAAATCCTCAACATCCTCACTAGTGCTCTGGGTGCATTGTTTTTTAAATGTTGCTGTACTGGGCAGCTCCTTGAACTCCTGGAGCAGTTTGCAATACCACCCTGTCAAAATTCAAGAACCATGCAAGTAAAGACATAGCTACGTCTACAAACGATAGATGTTTCTGAATGAAAACAGAGAGCAGTTATTTGTTGCCATCTTTATTGATATTGATTGTTTATTAATTTTATTCAATTTAATCTTTTATTCCTTTTCCTTTAGAGGCGACCACACCTGGCTTAAATTAGATGGCATTAGTGTTTGTGCTTGTTTGTCATCCTTATTAAACTCACAGGTAAAGTTTCTCATTATGGGAAACATCAAATGAATATTTTTTTGCAATTTATTCAAACAAAACAATGGTGATGCAAAGAATCTATCCGGTCTGACGTCACTAGCCGTGTCTGGGCCTAAACTCCGCTGCAGGTCCATATATCAAACGAGCATTACTGAGAGTTGAAAAACTGTCTAAAGTCTTTCATCTTTAATGAAATGATCAGCGTTCTGCTCTACCAGGTGTAACAATTGAGTTTAACATCCAGGCATCCATGAAAACGGAATTTATGACATTTAACGGAGTTAGAAGTTAGCAGGAAGTTAGCTCGATAGCTTCTATCTAAATACAATATAGCATGTCCTGACTGCGGGGTTTTGGAAACAAATTAAAACGTACAGCTCTGTTATCACTTCCAGCATAAATGAAGACAGAAAACTAAACAGCAGTGACGTTTGTAGGGTTACTGAAGTTTGGCTAGCTGGTATATAATGATGTGCTACGTGACCGCTAGCGACACAGCTATGTTAGCATAGCAAGCTAACTTTTTTCTCACTCGATAAAAGTTAACGTGAGTGTTCTGGGTGGTCAGGAACAAATGTAATCGCATGGCAGGATGCTGTAAAAGGACCAAACTTCAGCCAGGAGAACAACTGAGATAATCCATCCACAATACGAGGTTAGTCATTCATATACTGCTGCATGGGCTGGACTGTAGTTACATCCTAAGGTTTTAAAAACTGAGCTTAAATAAATGATTAGCAGTAATAAAAGCCGAGGGAGGTAAACAGTGATCACTGACTGTTTTAGGAGCTTTTTGAGATTAAATAGAAGAAAATACAAAACATTAAACATGTTAACAACACAAAAGCCATATTAAACGCAGACTACTTTAGGCCCGGAAGTAGGATCCGTCACGTCATCACTTAACAACCGGATTCTGAAAGACTTGTAGACTTGTATGTCAAGGCTCTCTTACAGCGATGGACGAACACCAACCAGCAGCAAAACCCGGAGAGCGATTCGTTTATGGAGGTTCCAGTGTTCGACCGCGATGGCCACCAGCAGACCTCCGATGAACAGCATGTTCGAGTCTTTCAGATACTCAATACTGACCTGAAACAGATCACACAGTCGCTAACATTAGCACATGGATCAAAGGTAACCTGTGGACCTACATGTATCATCAAATATGCTTTATGAGCAATAAACGCAAAAAAACGGGATCAGTGTTACCATGCCAGTAGAAGTATGGCGTAAAAGAAGTGACTGGGGGTCACATCACACTTTCAATAACTGTTGTCCTTTTTAACTTCTATTTTCCACACTAAACTAACTGAAGAGTTTCTTCCCTTGACACTCCTATTTGCTTTCTCATGCGACACACAGTGTTGTATCAACACTTTTTAATTCAAGTTCCTCATAAATGGTCTTTCTGTTCTCAGTGCAATTAAAAAATATATATCCTAAATTATATTTAAAATCTCTGATTTTCATTTTATATTCATAAGCAGGAGCAAAATTTTCTTACGTGTGTCAATAACTCAGATTTTTATATAGAATCATTTTAAAAATAAAGACAGTTTTATGTATAAGATACAATATAATAAGATAATAAAATAAATAATAAAAGGTTATGTGGTCCTGAGCAGGTTCGAAAATGATTTAAATAGAAACTCAGAAAAACAACAACACACAACATTTTACACAGTGTCATTACTAATTAACCAAAACTAAAAACAGAAGCAGTGAGTGAAGTGAAGTACACAATGCCATGAATCAATTTTAACAGTAATAACTTGACGTAATCCTTTTCTGCACAGCTTTATTGGTTTCTCACATAGTTCTGGGGGATTTGGGCCCAGCTCTGTTCAGAAATGGCCTTTCCAAACACTGACGAGCAGCAACAATTGCTTCTCTAAAATCATTGCTCCTTGGCATTGTGTTAACAAACACATCAATGCGCCAGACCAACAAACTGGCAAATCTTCTACTTTTTTAGAGGTGCTGATAATCCGTTAATCAAGTTCATTTTATTAGCAGCACCTGGCTGCCACTTACGCTATTATTTCCTGTTGAAGCAGTGAACGTTTTACATTATTGCTGTGTTGTGTTATTAAAATATACTTATGAAGCACAGAAGTGGAAAAAAATAACCCTACATCTCCACCCTTCATGATGCCCATCATAGGAAAGAGGATGACTGGCAGTAAGGCAGTCACAGCCAGAGGCATGCACTCTGTGCACCAGTACAGAGCCATGAGGATGATCGCGTAGCCACATCTGGCTTCCTGTAAACACAGACACATAAATATAACATCACAATCACTAACATGTGATTTGATTACATTTTGTGCAGACGCACACAGAAGCAGAGACCAACCCACAGTTTGCAGCAAAGTGCATACATGGAATTTTCCTTTCGCTTATCTTTTCTTTTTAAAAGGCACCAAGTCTCTATACATGCAGATAGCAGCAACCCTTGATCATAAAACAAACAGTTTGTCGTGTTCACATCTCACAAGATAAGTTTTTATGATCCTCAATAAAAGTTATAAAATCTCTTTAAGCTCCCGACACAAAACATTCCACTGCAGACAAGACACTGATAAAGCTTAAGTTTCAAAAAGATTTCCTAAAACATTATAATAAAACGTACAAAATAATATTTGTGTTATTATCTACTTTACAGTTATATTTTAGACAGCTACACCGTTCTCTTGCAGCTTTTGTGTAATGGAATGCATCGTATATTATAGAAATATTTTTTACTACAAGTCTGTGTATTTAAGCATTAAATCTCATGTCTACATATTAAATAGAGAGCTCAGGATAATTACAGGTAACACAGGCTCTAATTTATTAACAGTAATAGGGGTCATATTGGGTAGTGTAGTTTGAGCCCACCATCTTTATGTGTCTTTAATTGCACTGTAAAGCACAAAGGTTCAGCTGAGCACCACAAAGCCCGCTTTGTTTCTTATCCTTCATACATTAACAGACCACTTCAGCACTTTCAGCAAAAAATGAAGATGATAAAATCAATTTGGTGGTGAATTCAGTTGCAATATGTCAACACATAAGAGATTACATGGCTTGCAGGGATTTTGAGGTGACTGTGTTTAGTAATCATATTAAAAAACTGGCCCTGGATGTCTACGGTATCTTTCGATTAAATCAAGTCTTCCAAAGTGAGAGACGTGGTGACTGAGTTAAGTGCACTCAAAAAATAACCTGCAGACATGTAATGTCACAGCAGCTTATGTTTGTGTCATGATCTTGGGTCTTTTGACCCGGCGTTTTGAGTTTTAGCCTATTTTGATGTTTTTGATTTATGTTTAAGTCCTTTAGGTTTTCTAAGTTCATTTCTACAATGCCTAAGTTGCTGTTATAGTTCATTGTTTTTTATATTCCCCTTGCTTCTTCTACCCCTGTGTTTAAGTTTCCCTCGCCCTTTATGCGTTTCATGTCTGTGTGTCTTATGTTGTCACGTTCGTGTTTTCATGTCTGGGTTCCATACTTTTTTCTGTTTTACTGTGAGAGTCCCTGTCCTGTATGCAGAGTGTCTATTTTGGCTTCTCCCTTCCCCCTCATCAGGTCTGATTTGTCCACCAGTTCCCCATCCTCTCATTATCTTTTTGTGTACTTAAGTCCTTTGTCCTCCTTTGTTCAGGGTCAGGTCGTCTGTTGTCTTTTGCGCCATCTCTCAATGTTCCAGGTATCTTTGTATCCATGCCAAGTTTCATTTTTAGGGTTTTTTATGTTTATTTTTAGTTTCCCCAGTTTAGGTCATTGTTTATTCTCATCTTTGTTTGCCTTATGCATTACTTTAGATTTCTCCATCAGCCATGTTAAATGGTTCACTTTTTGTTAATTCAAGTTTTGTTCCACGTTCCTTTGTGTCTGTATTTGGGTCCAGTTTTGTTATAGAAATAAAAATGCAGTCTATTAAAGAAAATCATCAAAACTATATAAGAATATCATCTATGCTTCTCTCCAGACGGCCTGCGTCCTCACATGGGGACATTAAATTTTGGCTTTTTTGCATCTTAAACTTCATTCTGTTCAACAAAGTGTTTCTTACTTTGCTATACAATGTGTTTATTGTGTTGTCCTATAGAAGAAAACTGGTACCACATGAGGCTGTTACAACATTGTAATAACTTCCTCTTCAACGATTTTAAGATTTATCAGGGCCCGAGGTCAGGGAGATTAAAAATGAACCCCAAATAAGAGCCTGGGTATCAGGAGGATAATTGACCAATGTTGTAGTGTGAGTATTTGTTTATTTTTTAGAAATAACCATCATTAGTCCACATGTTTTCAGCAGATTCAATAACTGCAACAAGAGAGACATGTTAATAAGTGTGAATAAAACACCTGACTTTAAAAGCTTTTTAGCCCTTGAATTCGAACAACATTCAAACACCATTTATGTTATCCACTACAGACAGACGGACAAGCCTAGCCTGTTTAACTGTGATTGACTGCACTTCAAGTAAATTCACTCAGGTGAGAGTGTATAGTTTTAAAGGTGGGCATCAGCGTAGGTCAGTGATCCAACACTTAAATCATAGATTTAAAAATAATTACAAGATCTGTTCTTTAAGAACAAGTGTCAGATTAACTGAACGGGTTATAGCCAAACTTCTCAAATTGCACGTGTACAGATTAGTCTGGTCAGTGAATATAAATCTTTAGCTGTTTTTTTTTTTTAAACAAATACACTCACCGATGAAGGATAGACGAGAGGCAGAGGAAGGAATACAAGCGGCGTGACGAATATGATGATATAGTTCCTGTGGTGCCACAGAAGATGCAGCACTCTCTCCCAGTTATACATGATGCTCTCAAAAAATGAACTAACAACTGAAATAAACTCTTTCTAAGTGTTGCAGGTAGGTCAACGCTAACACAAACACTAGTCAGTATGAAGAAGAGGCACAGGGCAGCTGTGGAGCTGAAAACTGAGCTCAGGTGGGTTAACAGTAGAGGTCTGCTCCACAGAAAGTCACTGTGGTAAAGAGAATAAAGTCAGTGCAATTTTCTGTCTATATCTCTGGTAGCATATCAAACATTAACTCATAGAGATCAACATCCTTGACAGAGAAGCAGCTGACACTGTTGGGAAAGAGCAAAAAGTAGCTGTAAAAGCAGAATAATGGGGAGGGACTGGAGACGGACAGCCAAACAATAGAGAGACTTTATCATGTGAAGGAGTGCAGTTCCAGTAACTTAACCAAAGGTCAATATCTGTGTAAGTTTCACCTGAGATGAATTTCTGAATGATTCAAATTTTTAATAACTGATTCATTAAACAAAGAAGGGAGTTGATGTCAGTTGATGTCAAACAGCACAGCGAGAGATGAGGTGTTTTAACCTAAAATGCACCGATTTTGACAAAAAAACAATCATAGCCTCGCTACAGCCATAATTAGGTTATATGAACATTATTTTATCTCCTGTCTGACTGTTGTTACTGCGTCAGATGTTATTTCTCATTGCTGCATAGCTCATTGTAAGACTAGAAAAGTATTCTAAAGTATGATTTCATACAGTCAGCAGGTTGCATGTGTCAGAATAGGATAGGAGGAACCCATACTCCTGCATCTGCCCTGTAACAAAGAACAACTTGAAAAAAAAACCTCAACGTCTTAAAACAATGAAATCATTCAGTGGATTAAAAGCTTGTGACTGTTGCTGCTGACTTTGCAAAAGTTCTGGCAACCAGGATTTTCTCGTTCAATTGCGACATTGCGATGAGATGTCAACAGCTGTCTAGTTTCTTCCACTTTTTACACTTTTTTTAATGTAATTGTTTTGTTTTGTTTTTTAAAGGCAAAACGCTGGGAAGTTTGTTGTTTAAGAATAGCATTTAAATTGTAAACCATGTTATCTTAAAATGGCAACCACAACTTTGCCTTTAAACACAAACACTTCCATCTGGGACATTTAACAAACAGTGGCTGGTGATTTTCAAGGAATCCCAGTGAATCTTTGTAAAGACTTTATCACAAAAGTTCTTTGTCTTAAATGAAGATAAATACCTCCCATGACTCAAAAACACCATCAATATACACAGCAACTCAGATTAGAAGCTTATATTAGTCTAAAAACCAGTGATCATATCATGCGATTAATACTCATATATCACTCACATATCAGTCTTACACAGCACACTGGCATCACTGCAAACTCCCGGTTGTTTTATAAATTACTTATTACTGCAGTTCATATAGGAAGTTCATAAGAGATTGAGGCATAAAACGTCTGTTAAAGACGAACACTTCTATTGATCATAGATGATCATGTTGGTCTAATCTGACTAAATGTTACTGAGGAACGTTCTGGTATTAAACATGATGAAAACAAAAAAAGGGCAAATGTAGTAATTAAAACAAGAAAAAGCAGCCAAAGCAAAAACACTGGGTGACCTTTCTATGTTCATGTACAGCTTAGGAGTTTTAATAATAAAGGCAGTTAATCATTAAAGCAATAGACATAATATAGCATCCACACAGATTAGTGTTTTTTATTTATTGGGTTTACTGAATGATTTATGAAGGGAGTTTGGTTAGAAAGCACACGTACAGATAATCATTGTTTGTGTTTTCCAAATCCTGTATGCAAGAATTTCAGGCTTCTTGAAATTAAAATAGTAATGAAAGGTTCTGCATCCAACTAAGTTTAATCTAACAAAATAACAATCCAAATGTTAGAATTTTAGATTTCCATAATCATTATACATCCTCTGACACCTTTATCAGGTTTGCCGCCTTCAGAACTGCCTTAATTATTTATGACATGGATTCATGTTGGAAATATTCCTCAGATTTTTGGTTCAGACTGACATGATCACATGGTTTCTGCTGCTTTGTTTGCTGCACATCCATGAAATTACTATCTTGCTCCACCACATGTCAAAGGAGCTCTATTGGATTGAGATCTGGTAACTGTGGAACTATGTGAGTAGAGAGAACTCATTGGCAGGTAATAATAATAATAATAATGACAAGAAGAGAAGGGGAAATAAAGGGCGGTTGGGTTGCTGGGGGGTGCTAGGGTGGGATGAGTCAGAGTGATCTTCATTATGAATACTATGGTGTTTCAGTAAGGGAGGGGTAATTAATGCCCATCCACATGACCACACAACATGTTCTTGCATTTTCACCCAAAGAACTACTTCTTGCTGAATAGTTTCTCTCTCTCTCTCTGAGCCTAAGAGATGATTGTGTGAGGAAAATCCCAGGATATCATCAGGTTCTGAAATACTCATGCCAGTCCATTTAGCACCAACAACCATGAGATGTTGAAAGTTTCTTAAATCATCTTTTCTTCCCCTGTTCCGCTGCTCAGTTTGAACTTCTGCAGGGCATCATGACCCCATCTACACCCATCTACATGCCTAAATGCACTGAGTTGGTCCCATGTGATTAGCTAATAGATATTTGAGTTAATGAGTGAGTCGCTTTGCTGCTGTTTTTTTTTTTTTTTTTTTTACTGCCTGAAATTAAAGAACAAGACTGAGCTGAACATTGCGTCTGTACTGTTTTTATGACTGTTCTGTAATGAAAAGCTCAAAGGTTTTAAAGAGCCAACCTCTTTTTTCCAATAATGAACAGAAGAGCTGACTTGTACATGAACCGGATTAATATTTGACACCAAAAGAGACCAACTGATAAAAACTGTGTATGGATTTAGATGTTCTGTCACTCTCACAAAATCCTTATTTGTTGGTCACACTTTTTGATGAATCATTACTCATTAAAGGTGCAATTTGAGAGAAAACCCACTGTAAAGACCTCTAAACAATCAGCACCCAGCTTTATGGATGAAGTGCCTCCAATTGTAATAAGGCTGTTCTGCCAGTACAATTTAGTCATACTGATAAGATAACAACATGCATCCTGAAAACAGTGCAAATGTTGAATATAACTTACATAACAAACTAATATTTACTATTAGTGCTATAAAAATCACACTTTTATTCTATCAAGATTACCTTGGAAACGCCATTGCACTGCATTTTGATGATATAGTGCCAGTACAATAATAATCAAGTCATATAATGTTAATTTGTTTTTCTGCACAGACCAGAGAACATTTCTACACCTGCTCTCATTACAGTCATGGTTTAAACATCACTAAAAGAAGAATCTGGACCATTATTTTAAGAGGGCAGCATCCACTTACATTTAAGGAGGGCTATATAAATATGATCTGTTTTATGTTTGATCAGTGTAGAACTCACAATTCAATATTGTTGTGACTGAGTGCTTTTTAAGGGGACTTTGCATCCTGTATATAAACACCATTCCCATCTTTTGGCATATTAGCAACAATAGGAGCGTACAGAGGTACCTTCCACTTTAAGCTCCCGTGAAACAACTCTGTGCATTTACTTGTTTAGTTATTTTTGAAACATTATCTTTTATATCAATGTCACAACTAAAGTTATTACCTTGAGTTTCATTGTTTTATTTGTCCTGCTGTTAATTTCAGGGGTTCTGCCAGATGTGTGCATTTCAGTAGATTATACTTTTACAACAATCAGCCAGAAAATTCAGGATGATGCTTCTGAGTCTTTAACATACTGCATGCTGTCCTTACTTCTGTCTCTACTGGCACTTGACAAGTTTGAATAAATAATAAATAGTAAATGGTCATCGAGGCAGACAAAAGCATTTTTTATAGTGACAGCATGCAGGGTTTAGCAATAAGTCAAATTTGTCAAAAAGGAAGTTCTGTGTCTCCGCAGGAGCCCATTTTAGGTCCAATCTTCTTCTTCTTCATATAATTATTCTCCTTATAGTCTCTGTTATGTTTAAAATTTTATGCTGATCACACACAGATATATCGGCCTCGTAGATCATCTGACCCTCCGCGGTACACTGAGCTCTCTGAATGGCTGCCTTTGCAAAGTGTTTTTCATGCTTTTATTTCCTCACACCGAGATTACTGCAATAGGCTGTTTATTTGCCTGAGCCAAATAAATCTATTGAATGACTGCAGACTGCCAGGATTTTAACTAGACCAAAGAGATGGCATCGTATCACTCCTGTTTAGGCATGTTTACATGTTCTCCCAGAATGTTTTTTAATTGATTTTAAGAGTTCACCTCTTATTAGAATGTGCAGCACGTACCTTTAAATCCGCAGGCAGAGGTCTTTTATTTGTTCTAGGCGTCCAGCTAAAACCTAAAGAGGACAGAGCATTTGCAACAAGGTGCCTGAGGAAATCAGATCTGTTGCAGTCAGCCACTTCCTTTAAGTCGTGTCTTAAAGCGTCCTTTTTTTTAAAGGCTTTCAATGATTTTAAGTTTTACATTTACTTACAGTTACTTTTTTAGTCCCTACATTTGTTACTTTTGCTTTTTTTATTTTTAAGTCTGCACTATGTGTCTTATTTTACCTTCCTTCTAAATTCCTAAACCTAGATTTTTTTGTCATGATAAACTCCGGGAAGTTGTTTTCTGTCAGACTGGCTGCAGGCTTTTCAATCAGGCTCATGGAGTTGCACTACATCAGAGGAAGTAGAAAAGTCAGCAAGCAGTCCAACACTTTGCTGCTAGATCCCGAAATAGATCTTTGTGGATTAGGTTCGGCACACTTTCTGTGGTTTTTCGGATTTGCTTAGTGATCTTGTTAATTGGACTCAAGAGCAACATAAGAACTGCCAGTGATAAAAGCTGCACTGATAATCAAAGTCCACACATGGACTGTTTTTGCTGCACTGCATGAAGGATGAGTACATTCCTAAATGCCGTGGATTTCCTTATTGTTTGGGCAGTTTAAATATTGACCTAAATTACCAACTTTCTTCAGCTGCGACTTTGTTCGTTTTAAACCTTAAAGAAAAAACTATTTTTTAAAACTCCTTTCAAATCCTTTAATGTTTAACAAATACCCGGAAACTTCAAGGCTAGCGATAAGGAAGCATTAATATTGCTCTAATCTGTCTGCAAGCTGACTGACTTGTTCCGTGGTGTTGAATTTAGTCATCAACTCCCATCTTTTGGTCATAATCCAAACTGGAAAGGAGGGAATCCACAGGTTTCACCTGCATTTTTTCTTCTTCCCAGGGCTTAATTGGGGAGAAAAAGTCATTGTCTGTGTTTAAGGATCAATAGAGAAAAAAGACAGGCCTAATGTTACAATGTTTGAGCTTAGATATTATCCTAAATTTGCCCGGAAATTAAAAATACAGTGCACACACTTACTTTATGACTCAAGAGACACCTTCAGTTTTTAGTTGAGTTTGTAATTCTGTGTTTTAACCATTTTCATATTGAGAAGCATCCAGATAAACCTATGATTAATAACATTTTCATAAAGTAAATTAAAGTTATTATAAAATTATACTGGGTGATAGGTTTACTAAATAACATCAAATTAAAGCCATAAAGTGTTCATGTTTCTGGTCTGTAGCATGTTTCTAGGACAGATGGGACAGAGATTAGCTTAATGATTATCAGAGTATTGACCAGTCAGGACAGCAGAAGCCTGGGGGGTCAACAGCCTCTGAAAAATATCTATTGATCAGCTGCACACAGTACTAAACCCCAAAGTGGGGCACCCAGCTCAAACCCAGCTAGTGGTTTAGGTTAGTAAGCAGGATTTTAGAATAGTACACCTTCAGAGTTTTAGTTTGGGGGATTTTTGCTGTGAGCCGACATGAAGCCAGCGGTAGTTCTGCTGGGCCTCGTCCTGTTGTTGGACACCGCCTTTGCTGCAGAAGGTAAAACTTTAACATTTTTGATGTGCAGTTTGTATTATTGTTGATAGCAGTTGTAATTATTAGACATGATAGATCATATTTTTAAGTTTCGTATAATGTCTTGACTTTGATGTGTAGCTACTGATGTATGAAACAAAATGTACTATATTGTCAGAAACATTTGCTCATTGCCTTCACACATATATGAACTTGAGAGACATCCCATTCCTAATCCATGTGGTTTATTATGATGTCGCTCCACCCTCTGCAGCTATAATATCTTCAACTCTTCTGGGAAGGCTTTCCACAATGTTAGCAGTGTTTATGGGGATTTTTGAGCATTCTTCCACAAGCACATTTGTCAGGTTAGGCACTGATGTTGGATGACAGGCCAGTCGAGTTCTTCCACACCAAGCTCGCACATCCATGTCTTTATGGATCTTGCTTTGTGCACTGGCGCGCAGTCATGTTGGAACAGAAAGGGACCATCCTGAAGCATGAAAATGTCCAAAATGTCTTAGTGAGCTGAAGCCTTAAGAGTTATTTGACTGGAACTATGGAGCTGAGCACGACGCCTGAAAAACAACCGTCACACCATAATCCCCTCTCCACCAAACTTTACACATACCGCTCTCCAGCAACCACCAAACCCAGACTCGTCCACCAGAATGAGAAGGATGATTCTTCACTTCGGAGAACACGTCTCCACTTCTCTAGATCGAGTGGGGGGCGTGGTTTAAACTATGTTTGGTGATGTAAGGCTTGGATGCAGCTGCCATGCAAGATGGGACATACTTTTGGCAGTATAGTGTAAATTAGTAGTTTATCCTGGTGTTTTCTTAGAGGTTTGTTTTATTGTTTTAATTTCTAATTAAATCTTTTTATTCTTGGACTCTACTGAAAATGCTTTGAATGACTCAGTTTTAAAATATCCTTCTTTATCTCAGACTTCCAGTTTATCCCCTCTCTGAAACATACTCCTCTCCCTTTATTTAATTCATCTTTCTTCCAATTGGCTGCCTTATGCATACAGAATGTTTGAACGGGAGCTGAATCGAGCTTTTGTACTATAAGCCAGAGCTGTGTGACATCACACAGAGCCAAGAGTGAAAAATGGTAGAAATAGAGCAGCCTGAGCTTGCAGGGACAATATATAGCATCCATTATTCCACACCATAATCAATGAAAGAATCCCTGTCATAGGCTGATAGGTGGGAACATGTTTTTAGTAACTGTAACTCGTGTTTTACACACTTTCCCCTTTAAATATCTAAATGAATTGATTTCAATGACTCTTTGAACCCAAAACACAATTTTGTTGCTTCCCTCTTATTCGTGTCCCAATTCTTCAAATTCAGTTCACCTTGGTAAATAACTGTAAATATTTCAAACGTTGACAATGTGAAATATTTTATTTAGTGATGAATTAGGAAGAATCTAATCCTAACTTTATATCCTATCTTTCTGATAATGCATCTGGATTGTTTTACAGCTGGTGTGTTTAAACGAGTAAAGGGTCTGATTACTTCTGGTTTCACTGATTATTGAATGGTAAACTCAGACCAGGTCTACACGCTGCATGATATCTCACACTAAAACTACTTTCCCACAGAGTCCTGTGCAGGTCGCTGCGGCTCCTTCAGCCCACAGAGCAAATGTCAGTGTGACTCCATGTGTGTGTATTATGGAAGCTGCTGTGGGGACTTTTACACCATCTGCCCCAGAAAAGGTCAGTGCTGTGCTGTGTGACAGTTTCACTAAAGAGTCAGCTTGAATTTTCTTCTCCTTTGAAACGTCACCATCTGACAAAACCTCATGTTCTACCTTCAGTTTCTCGAGGCGATGTCTTTGAGGAACCACTGGAAGAGACGAGCCCGAGCACAGCAACTTTTATGCCAACCTCAGACACGGTTATACCGACTGTCACACCCAATGTTACACAGGCGCCCACACTACTACCGGTGGATCCTGATGCCATGCCCTGCAGTGGGCGGGCATTTGATGCTTTTCTGCAGCTGAAAAATGGATCAATCTACGCTTTTAGAGGTAATCCTGATCACATAACAGGACAGTTTACTTCTACTTCTACTTTTACTTTTGTTACTTTGTTGCCATTGTGTAATGTCTCTCTTTTTAATTTCCTTAATTATTCAGCAATGCTGTTTTTTCCAATACAGAGAGGAGAAAGTTATAATCAGAAGATGCAGAATTGATACAGTGCCTAAAAGTGTAGATTATAGTAAAAACTAATGTTAATAGCTTAAAAGATCCAAACATTAAAGAAAAGGAGGGAAAGCCTTTTCAATTTCATCCAAAATTAAAATAAAAATGATAACAATTGTTTGAGGAAAGTAAATGCTAAAGGAGCTTTTGCTCAATGAAAACAGAATGTGTTTCTTTAAAAAGTAAACGATAAATGGGTACATATTTGCAGTCATTTTGAACACAGACCCAAAATCAGACTTGAGTACCCATTCGTGGAAACTTTGTGGATTATCCTGCTGCAAGATTTGAAACTCTTTGAATGCTGATGTAAACACTGATCCAGAGCCTGCTCTTCCTCGTAGGTGTATATTTCTTTGAGCTGGATGATAAGTCCATCCTTCCTGGTTACCCCAAACTCATTGAGGACGTTTGGGGAATCAGTGGACCCATCAGTGCTGCATTCACACGCATCAACTGCCAGGGGAAATCCTACATCTTTAAGGTATAAGCTACCATATTTCTTTGTGATGAGGTCCACAAAAGGCTCCACCTCACACAAATGTGTGGTTTTTTTTTGGTGGTGTGCATGTGTTTTCAGGTTTAATTGAGCTACATTTATTGTTTATTCTTTTAAGCCTCTGAAAATTCAAAATGAGTGCCTACAGTTGTAAAAGCCATTGTTTTAAACCATTTCTCTGTAACTCCGAAATACTCAAGCAGTGACTCTGTTGCGTGCAATAATTCAGATCAAATACACTATCCAACATTATGGCAGAAATAATGCTCTTCAGCCCCACACTGGCATGAGTGTTGCTAGAAAATGGTGTTGCTTCATTACTCATAATATTGATCTGTTTCCTTATTGATTCGGTTATTTGTACAGTGCATATGAAGAAGAATTGTGCATTTTTTTCTTGCTATACCCTGCCAGTGGTCTTCAGCTGGATAAAATGGAGTAACCTTACAAAAAAAACCATAAGAAACGTGGAGAGAAAGCGGTGTTCTTCTCAACTAACTAACAAAAGTTGTTAATTATGCAAAGTATTAGCAGTATTTTATATTAGGGATGAGCTCTGGGCCTCTTCTTGTTTGCAGGGGGATGCACACTGACAGATGAGGTCAGGCAGGCGTCTCTATGGACTCTATGCAGATGAGATTGTGATCTATAGTGAGAGTAGAGAGCAGGTGGCGGTATGAAGACGAATTAAAGTCAGTAGAAGCAAGATGAAATATGTGTGTGAATGAGAGGAGATTTAAGCGCCTGGGGTCAACAATCAAAAGTAAAAGACGGTGCACAATAGAGGTGAAGAAGAGACAGGGTGGAGTGGGTGGAGATGAGTGTCAGGGGTGATTTGTGACTGAAGTGTAGCAGCATGAGAAAGAGGGAATGTTTACAAGATGGACCTGCTGTGATATATGGTTTGGAGGCAATGGTGAAATAAGTATATCAGAGACAGTTGGAGAGGCAAGGCTGAGTTGGTTTGGACATGTGCGGCGGGGGGAAAGTGGAAGATGGTGAAGATGGAGCTTTAAGGCACCAAATTACTGGATGTAGTGATAGAGGACGTGCAGATGATTGGTGGGACAGAGGATTGACTGAGATGTTTGCAGCGACCCCTAAAAAGAAGAAGAAGATGATGATTAGGAATGTTTCAGACTTCAAACCTTCTTTAGGGAGAGTAGTCTGTTGCCCTCATTAACACTCCCTCGCAGCGGTATCCTCAAACTTCAATGCTCTGGGCTCCATTTTCTCTCAGGGGAACCAGTACTGGAGATTTGATGGTGACGTCCTGGATGAGGACTATCCACGGCTTATTTCAAACGGCTTTGATGGCATACCAGATGAGATCGATGCTGCGTTTGCCATACCAGCACCAAGTCACCGTGGCAAGGAGAAGGCCTACTTCTTCAAAGGTATTTGTACTAATGGGTGATAATGTTTTTTATCATATACAAGTACAGCAGGGGTTTCTAAGTGTTGCTCGTGATCTGATAAAACTAAGGAAGATGACTTTGCATGTGAATATATAATGGCTTTTACAAGAATAGGGAAGTAGCACCCTATCGCACAAAACAAGCAAATTAATAAACAAAGTTGTTTTCATGTTTTTTGGGGGTTTTTTGCTTCATTTTGTTAATAATTAGTTAAGGAGCTGAATACGTACTTACTTATATTGTAAATATTTGACATTTTTAGGAAATGTTTAACCCACCACATTTATCTGAAAGTCAAGTTATTTTGTCTTTACTTGATAAAGTTACCCTTAACTTTACCCTTAAAGTGATGACTTCAAACAGAGCACTGCTATATTCGTTTATTATTTTAATGCAGTGTCTTCACTTGTAACATTTGGTGCTTTTCCTTCTACACTTCACCTCTAAAGCAAAATTTCCTTGCATCATCATTTCACGGCAAGTTGTAAAGATGAGCAAGTTATAAAGAGCAGTCTGATGACACCCAGTGGAGCACAGAGGTTAACGTTTTCAGAAAAAGCAGTTAGAGGCAAAGCAAAGAGTTACAGAATCTGATGGAAGCAAATGCAGATGGCAAGGTTTTATCTGCATTTGTATATCATTAAAAATGTATCGGCAACTCCACAGCCTCATTGTTTCTCTCTCATCGAGTAAAATCCTGAAATCTGATTTTTCTCTTTTCTTCAGGGGACCGGTATTATCAATATGAGTTCAAGCACCAGCCTTCCCACGAGGAGTGCATCCAGATGAGCAGTTCCTCCCCTTCTGTGCTGTTCACACAATACACAGACCTCTTCTGCGATAACGCATGGGAGGATCTCTTCACTGAGCTCTTTGGAGGATCCTGTAAGGACCTTGGTCTCTTTATGCTTGTCTGTTTCAGATTTTTTTTTCTTATTCTCCATCTGCATGACTTTTGTATTTTAGCAGTTACCAGTTCCCAAACAGGCCCTTGGTTCATCAGCAGGGATTGGCGGGGTATTAGGCCCGTTATAGATGCTGCCATAGTGGGACGAGTCTACACCACTCCTAAACCAACTTCACCTCCGACCGCAAAGAAGTGGAAGAGTCGGAGGAAGAGGCCCAGTAAGAGGCGTGGACAGCGAAGAAGGCAGAGTCGCCACGATGACTTTTGGTTCTATGATTTGTTCGACCTCGGTGATTACAGTGACAGCTCTGAAGAGAGCATCATGCAGGAGTACCAAAGCACCCCCGTTCAAAATGTGTACTTCTTCAAGAAGGGTAAATCAGCCTGAAAAAAAATGAGTCAAAATCCTTCCAAAAACAGCTCTTTATTCTTCCTTAACACCTTTTGGTTTGTGTGTTTCCTTTTTGTTTTTAATATCAGATAAGTACTACAGAGTGGATCTGCAGACAAAACGCGTGGATGCCACTTACCCTCCCTATCCTCGATCTATCGCAAAGTACTGGCTGGGCTGCAAGCATGAAGCTGCTGCACCTGATGCATCAAGGGCAGAAAAAAGATAAATACTTGTCTTGACTATTACAATATGGGGCTAATGATGACAAAACCTTTGACCCTTGCATGTAGTTCAGGATAGACACCTCTCCAATGGCCTCTTAGGTGGATACACTGAAATTATTCAAAATTAATAAACTTTACATTTCAGTGCTTGAGTGCTTTGATATTTTTGACCACATGGCAGAGATTACACACACATCTAATGTGATCTGTAGCCATGCATCATGCCTACATGCCCAAACTCAACACCGAGCCTTTATCAGCGTTATCAGTGGGAGAAATGTTTCACCACTCATCCATCATAGCTTACAGCAGATTTGCTCAATCTTTTAAAGACTACAGTTTCATACTGACCTAAAATAACACCATATATTTTTTTTTTTTTTTTTTTTTTTTAAATAACTTCAAGTTTTAATAAAGTTATGCAAATAGCCACTCATTTACAGAGTTAGGGAATGGCTGCTATCACAGCATTAGAAGATGGTGAAAGATTTACTTAGTTCAGTTGCGGTTCCTTTTACACATAAATTAGGGCAGATGTAATGTTTATAAGCTTAGGGAAACCTGCAGACTGAAGAGGTCACTTTCCTCCCCCTGAAAATGCTGTATCTAGTGGGACTGAATCAAGCTTTTGGGGTAGCCTGACCTGGTTTTTACAAATGCAACTGAATATGCGCGCACACATACAGGCCTCTGTTCAGTGAATTCATGAGTATCCCTACAAGAGGCTGCCGTAATCCTGTGCTGACCTCTTCAGGTGGAAAAAAAAAAAAGCAAAAAAAAAAAGCAGCGCCCTCTGTTGGGCAATAGGCCGGTACAAGGGAAAATATATCAAAAATAAATACAATAAGAAGCTGTGTTACAACTTTGAAAAGGCATTAGGAAATTTGTATTAAGGTTTAAGTAATTTATAAACCACTACAGATGTTTTTAACATAACCTGATATTATCGAACTGTTGCATCAGTGGGAAAAAACAAACAAAAAAAAACAAAAAAACAAAACACACACTATTTTGAGGTTTTTTAAAAATGAATAAAAATCTGATTTGCGTCAGTGTCGCAACATTTAATGTTACGGGAGTGTTTAAAAGTTTACTTTAATCAAAACAGAAAACAAAAAGGCACCGCTGGGATTCGAACCCAGGATCTCCTGTTTACTAGACAGGCGCTTTAACCAACTAAGCCACGGCGCCACGTGATTCCTGACCTCAAGAAGAGTTTATGAATGATAACACACAGCCTGAGAGACTTGTTCAGGACACATTTATTAGTAAAAAAAAAAATACTATTAACAATGTTATGTACATAACGTAATATGCATTTTATTTACATTACAGATCTCCACGGCCTGCCATGAAAATCGTGAAATATACCCCACCCCCCCAAAAAAATAAAATAAAATAAAAAGAAAAATAAAAAGAAAAAAATTAAAAAAAAAAGGCGATCTGGTCATTCGTGTCCCATTTCCCCGTCACAGCAGTTGGCATACCTTGTAACATATCTGGTACCGAGTTTCAGTTGGAAACAAGTGCGTCTCATTTACTTTTTTCCGGGACTCCGCTGAAGCCCACTCAGCAAGGACAGCTTTGAGTCAAGTGCTAAACGTTATCTTTGCAACCCCATCCAAAATATAAACAAACTATGTGCAAAAAGGACATGTGAAATCATCTGATGTGCATCATACTGGTGTTTCTTAAATAGATAACGAATAGCATAAGTCACAGTTACCACCTCCCCAAGGTAGACTCGGCACCTTTGTCCAAAAAAAAAAAAAAAAAAAAAAATTAGCGCAACACTTTGAAAGACCGCGACATCACCGAATGGGTGCACTAGTGGAGGCCACCACGGCAACTGGCGACACAGCGTAGACGTATGGGTGTGAGAACGGATACACTGATGTAGCAGACATCCTGCTGCAGGCTGGCTCGTAGCTGTTACACAAACGGACGTGTTGTTGGACGTGGACCCATTCATGTCGTAGTCTTCAATAGGTTGCTCTCAGTTTTGTCAGTCATGCCAAAAGATAGTCAATCATTGAGCTGTCCAAGCTGGGCAGACTGGGGACCATCAGGTCCTGGAAGCACAGATCCGACAGGTCGGCCAGGGTCTCTATAGAGCTGGAGAGAGCCTGGAGGCCTTGCCGACTCTGGATGTCTTCCTTGTGGACAGGATGGCCACGTTCTGCTGGCTGTACCCCCCGTGCATTGAGAAAAGCTTCAAAGTCCTCTGGTAAATCCAACTCATCCAGCCCTTCGTATGGAAACACGTCTTGGCAGTAGCTGGTGAAGTCCTGGGATTGGTGGCAAAAGGTTTGGGGAACGTCTGGTGACTTGGTCTGGATGTCCAGGATTGACGAGAGCCTGGTGGACTGAGGTAGACTGGGCACCCGGTAGTCTGTTGGAGACGCAAGGCTGGGACTAGGAGGTGGAGGAGAAGCCACCTGAGGAGTGCACGGTGTCTTGTGCCTGACCTGTGAAGGTTTGGTGGCTCCTCGAGTTGATTTCTTAGTCTTGAAGAAGCGTGCGCGCCGATTTTGAAACCAAACCTGAAGAAAATTGAGAATTACATGAAACTCTTAGTCAACAAAACAAGTGTACGTTGTCTAAATTAGCCTTAGGTCGCACGTGTCCTACCTGAATTTTAGGCTCCGGTAGTCCAGTTAGAGTGGCCAGGGTTTTCCTCCCATTGATATCCGGGTAGGGTGTAGCAGAGAAGGCCCTCTCCAGCTGGCTCAGCTGCGCCTTGCTGAATATTGTGCGCTTTCGGCGGCACTTTGTCTTCGAGTTGATAGTGTATGGAACATGGTGCACTTTAGAGGGAGGGCAAAACGTTTTGTTAAAACTGACAATTACATTTTAAATGCAGAAATTAATTTGCAGAGTCAACAGCCCACAGATTTATACAGATGTTTGTCCTCAAACTATATCACATTTTAAATGTGCAAATATAAATACATGTCCACCTACCCGTGCTGGAGAGCTCTGCCGACCCGTTGTTGTTGCTGTCAGTCAGTGCATCAGGCCATAACTGCTCCGAGAAAAACGTGATGATCTCAGAAACATTACCGCTGGTAAAATCCATCCCGCACGCTGTGTCCGAAGCACGCAGCTAAAAGGGGAAATAAGTTTCCGTGAGTGAGTCCCAGACACTTCTCCAGTGAGCAGGCATGATGTCAGAGGGATTTTATACCCGAGTTCTGCAGACACAACACGACCCCCTGCGTGGCATCCTCTTGCACATCACAGACGCTATCGGGCTTTGCGAACGCGTGGCTTTGATGTGCTGCTCACCTGTTAATGGCTGTCTGGATAATAGGTGTCTGTTTGATCCCCTATGGCCCGTTAATGGGCCCCGTTTAGACCAGAGAGACAGCTTGTCTTCAGCTACGGACAACGAGATGCTCCAGAAACCTTAAAATGGAAAGATGAATCAAAGACATCCGCAGGTGAAGAAATAAACTTATCGTGGGCGCGTTTTCTTTCATTTTAAGATCATTTTCGAAGCAAGACACTCTGATTTTATGGCAACTGTTTTGGCCTGAAATTATAAACACATGTGTTACTAATCAACAGCGTGGAGGGGGGCAAATTAAAATGATTGGAAACACCTTGAAGCGCCAGAACGGCTGCTCTGATCCGGGTCTAGTTTTGTTTTTAATAGTGCCCGTAATAATGATATTCATGAACGTATACAGTGTAAGGCATCCGCACTACGAGGAGCGAAGCGACACCGGCACTGTTTTACTGATTTGAAGCTCCAGTCTGCGGCACATCCTCTACCGCGCGCCGCCTCCTGGTGCGCATGAAAGCGCGCAGTGGAAGCGTATTGGAGAAGTTGTGGGAGTGACGCTTCTGTCAGCTACAATGTGTGAAGGTGACAAATCAGGCAACTTCTTTTCCCACCCCTTTCTTCGTTGTCGGTTGTGTTTCCACCGAACGAGACATCAAAACACCGGATCACTCGTAGTCCTTTTCAGCCAGTTCCCAGGCGAGTGCCAGACTCGCAGCTCCTTCACAAACAGACAGAAACGGGCTGTATGTATTAAATTACAACACGTCCACTGATTTTGCTTATAAGCAGATTTTTTGAATGCTACAATATATTTTGTAGAGGCTGCATGAAATAAAAATTAGCCTACTTGAACTGAGACGGCGGCCTTGTTGAGTGGGTCAAATTAGCTGTGAAGTACTCTACGTTCACCCTCTCTCCAGAGAACAATGCGCCATTTAAAAAGATCATAAGCCAAGCTCACGTGATTTGATTAAATGCAATAACATAACAGATGCAGTCGAAGAGGTCCCAGCAAACTGTGGAGTGCAAAGAGTGGCCTGTGTTTGTGTGGGACAAGTTTGTAATGCTGGGAAGTGGTCTGAAAAATGAAGGTGGTAGAAGAAACATTTTCAGTTCCACGAATGGGTAATATAAACGACCAAAGAACTTCTCCCCGAAAGAGTTGGTTTTAAGAGGTGCTTACAGACTTATAGCAGAAATAATTTCCTTAAACAACGCTTCATATAAATATTCTCCCCAAAAATGAAAATACTATGAATAATGAGAGGAAGAAGAAACTATATGAAAACTGCCTTCCTGTGGCTTCTGTCACACATTAACTTGTATGGCGCCCACAGTGGCAGCTTTCCCAGCTCTCAGACTTAAGAAAAGTGCCCTGCAGTGTTGACTATTGAATGCTATAGCCATTCAAAATGTGGGACACAGTCTCTGTATGTGGAAAAGCAGGAAAATGCATTTAATATGAAAAGTGGGAGGCATGGTCCCACCAATCAGCAGGTTCTGCAGATGATTGAAACATGTGCTTACAACAAATGTGAGTGCACAGCTGAAAAGTTTGTGATGACTTTGTGGTACAAAAATATCCGTTTTACTTGCCCTACTTTATTGTAAAGCTTTTTCTAAAGCTACAGCTGCAGAGATGAAAGGATCCACTAGATGGCAGCATTTAATCGCTTTTATCTATCTATCTATCTATCTATCTATCTATCTATCTATCTATCTATCTATCTATCTATCTATCTATCTATCTATCTATCTATCTATCTATCAAATAGATGTTAAATTAATTTTCGAATAGAGTATAGAGTTTGATTGTGGGTTGCCAGAAACAACAGCTTATAAATCTGGGTCAATTGCACCGGACCAATCCAAACTGACTAAAGTATGACAGCAAGGTCAACTACACTGCTGGGTTAATAATACAACTTGAATGGATGCATGACAGTGCACAACAGCTCACAAATACAAACTAAAGGCAAAAGCTGCAAAAGATCGTGGTGGAATAAAGATGCAAAGTGGACTCCTAAAAAACGATATTTCTGGTCAGATGATGTTCAACCCTCCTGTAGAGTCCAGTTATCTAGTGAATGCTGTTTGAGACTTTGTGTGTGTTTTTTCTTATCATCTGTCCATCTACAAAGAACATTAATACATTAATGGAGATTTCTTCTCATTTCATTTGTACTTCAATTGTTACTAATCATAAACTGACAGGGCGATCTAGAATTCATCTTTTCTTCTAACTCAGTAGTCGCTCTCTTCACTTTTCCACTCTCCTGCCCACTCCTCTGCCCAGACTGTGTTCCCGACCTCACCGTGGAAAAAACACAATACACAAACTGTCTTTTTCTCTGTGTGTGAATGCCTCAGTTTATACCTCACAAACTCAGGTGTGCACACAGAGAAACGCTGCACTTCTGTGTCCACACTCCCCTCTAAGAAATCAGGATTGACACTCAGGCGTGAATGACGCTCTGACCTCCTCTCCGTCACCTCAGTCCTCGCTCCTTCCTTCACAATACACAAACGCCGCTCCTCAGTCCTCTATTTGATGTGGAAACTCATTCCACATTTCCTGTCAACCTGAGAGATTTTGGGGGCCCAATCTTGAATTCTGCATAGCAGAGGCGAGGGGGTTACTCCTCGCCTCTTGTCCCGTGCTTGTAAAGGCCCCTCTGGATCTGAGAAGTAGGAGCAAAGTGTGATTCCAGCTTGGCTATGGATAAAAGGACAACAGGCCAAGCAGCAAAAGCATCACACACGATTTAGTGCAGCTGGAGATACAAAATAAATGGGTATTACAGCTCAGATGGAAAGGAAGCTGAAATATTCTGTCAGCATTGCGATCCAACAGGTCGGTGTGACTTCAACTTGGCTTTGGATAAGTAAGCAAAGCATGAAGTCAGTGAAGGAGAAAACTGTGGCTGTAGATCACATGTTATTCAGTGAACTTCATAAACTGAATTAAATCCAACAAAGTAACACATAACATGCAACTATTATTCCTATTATTCATGTAGCTTAATGTTTTGGGTTTTTTGGCCATTTTTGTGCACTTAGTTACTGAAACTACTGATGTTTTTTTTTTCCCAGTGAAATTAAAGAAATTAATTTCACCCCTCTTTCTGTCAAAATCCTGACCAAAGGCACAACCTGTACATGCAATCAGGTGGTGATTAATTATTGCTGCTGATTAACAGATGTTCAGATGTAACTTGTTTGCTCCTCCAACCTGGGCTACAGTTTCTCAAGCACAGGTGTCTGATGGACATTGTACACCGCACATTATCCATAATAGCTTCCTTTGTAATATGATGGCTGCTTTTTAGTTTAATGTAGTTTAAGATTTTATATTTTGCCACTGTATGGGTTAGTGCTTATCTTTTAACCCTGCGCTCTTCCACTGAATCACTGAGATCTGCTTAGCAAATGTCTGCCTGTCTCGAGCTCCTAATTAAACACAGGAGGTGAAATTGTGGAACAAACTGCGTCTTCACATCAGCATCTCCCATGTTTATTCTTTGGCTTTTAGATCAGACTGAATTCTGACTGTTATTTATCTATGTTGTTTTACTCTTTTAAATCTGTTGTTTTATGTCACTGTTTTTATTTTTTGTTTTTTTAGATGTGCAGCACTTTGGTCCGCAGCTATTGTTTTATATGCACTGATAAATAAATTTGACATGACAGTACATTCAATGAAGGAATGAATGAATGAATGAATGAATGAAGCAGTCTTACTTGACTCAGGCTATGTGCTGGATTGTCGCAGTGTTTTTTGGGGTCTGCAGAAGCCTGAATGGGAAACTGGATATCATACATAGACAAGAATATTATTCCCCTATTTCCAGGAATCACAGGGTACTGAGATTTAAAGCAGATGTGTGACTGCTGGCATCTGATAAAAGATGGATTCAGCCTCAGCAGGGAATTGATTTGGATATGAATATATGCAATATTCACACTAGGTTTTAGTGCATTGTTACTAACAATAGCATAATTTGTTAGATGTTACCAGTACATAATTTTAAATCGTCAATATGCCAAGTCGGAAGCTAAAAAATGATATCCTAACTGCAGTAGGCAATTACTGGCCACTTTATTAGGTGCACAACCATCTCTAGGATTTATAGAGAATGATCTGAAAAAGAGAAAATATCCAGTGAGTGGAGAAAATGCTTTATTGATGTCAGATGTCAGAGGAGTATGGTCAGACTGCTTCAAACTGATAATAACGTAAAGGTAACTTAAAATAACCTCATGTTACAACCAAAACATGGTAAATGGAATTACTCTTATTTAGTGATTTTTCTACCTGAGCACACAAAGCTCTTTATTCAACATGTCTCGCTCACACATTTTATTCTGCATCCTAGTGCACACTCACACTCACTCAGCCACCTGACCAGCAGGGTATGCAGAAGAGCATTAGTTCTTAAGTTCAAAATGTGCTGCCAAACAACATGAAGGCATGGATCCATCCTCCCTTGTATGAGTGAGCACACTGGGGCTCATTTAAACACCAGAGTCTCCCAGAGTACTGTTGCTGTTTTCCATCCCCTTTTGACCTGCTTCTAGCAGGATAACACAGCATGATACAAACATCATCTCAAATGACTGTCTTGATCACAACTTAATATAAGTTCCCTGTACTCAAATGTCCTCCACAGTCCTCAGATGTCAAATAGAGCACATATCGGATGTGGTGGGAAGGATTCTCATTGTGGACATGCAGACGAAAAATCTGCAACTAGTGTGAGAATCTGACATGTCAACATGGACCAAAATGTCTGAGGGATGTTTCCAGCACCTTGTTGAACCTGTGCAAAAATAAGGACTTGGTTATTTGTCATAAATGACTCCCAAAGGTAATATTTCCAGATCATCTTATTTACAGAATTTCTAAATCTCTGAAACATTAATATTTTATTAAAAGTAGAAAACCGTTATTTTCCACAGTGGAAAAAGTCCATTAAGATATTTCTGTATAAATACAGAGAGAAGGGGATTTGTTTCATGTGCATAAGGCACATTTGTAATTGGATCTGTTTATTTGTTTATTTTAGTTTTTCATTTATTTTTGCTTATTATGGCATTGTGTGCTCCTGGCTCAGTTTGAAAGTCGACTGCAGGTCCAGCGGTGCACTACATCTCTGTGACACCTTTACTTAGTTTGAATTTGCAAACAAAATACAGAAACAGCATATCAACTAACATAACAAGTCAGATTTAACGTTTTGAAGTCTTTTTTATGACAAATAACCACGTCCATGTTGACATATTTCGGTGTGGACTATGAACTGTAGGTGTGGACCAGCAACACGCTGAGGCTGAAAGCTAAGCCCAGCGGAGGGAGTGTGGGGCCCTCCCCCCAGCGGGGGGTGGGATCTAACGGGGAAGGAGAGCTCTGTTTCTCCGCCAGTGTGACCCGTCCGGCTCCTCCGCAGCAGGTTATCTCACCATCGAGACGCTCCAGGATCTCCAGAATTTAACCGCCCCTGATATTATAAAGGTAGGACTGAACAAAACCAGATCACAGGTGTTTTCGCTTTTTAAGTTCCTGACCTAACAGACAGAGAGCGACCCGCGGGAGCGATTTGTGAAGAGACAAAAAAACAAATAAGACTAACAATAAAAACACGAAATTTAATCAGCCAGACGGACACATTAAGACGATAATGTATCCAATAAAGTTTGTGCAGAATAACCAACGTCAGCCGTGAAGCATTTAACGTGAAACAGGATACCGGATGTTGTATGTGTAGTTTCTAATTACTGTACCTTTAAGTGTGAGCCAGCCGCTGTAGCCTGGTGTTTGTGATGGTTTCCCTTTGCTGTCATTATCACAGCATACAAGCATAGAAAGCATCAGGCTCCCTCCCTAAAAAGCGATAATGGACAAATATTCCGCTTGATCCAAGTTATCAGGAGCATATAATAACGTATGCATATAATTAAAAGTACAGAGAGCCAACACAACAACAGAAAAACGTACTTATATAATACTTAATTGCTAATATGCAAAACGATGATGTATCTTATCACTTCTGTGATTTTTATAATATAGTGGGTTTGTCTCAATAAAAGAAAAAGCAGTGCTGCTGTAGTCAATGAACGAAATCTCTCAGCACAACTATAAGAAACAAATTACAGCAAAACTTCTGCTCATTGCCCACACTGTCCTGTAATTAAGTAAAAGGTTTTTGTTATTACACTGAAAATGTCTTACTTTATTTATTTATTTATTCATTCATTCATTCATTTGTTTTACTGTAAATGTAAATAAATAAAAAATATCTATAGTAGATAGTGAAAAAACTTTTTCTGTCATTTAACTGTTTATATATTACTTAACTACTTTGCAGTATGAGTGGCTGTGGGGCAGGTCTATATCAGTGCATCAGTAACACAAACTGTAAAATATTTGAAATTACATTTGAAACGTTCCTAAATTTTCCAAAGATGTTCAGTGGGCTGGACTGGAGTCTTAAGCAGGCTGATTTTGGCTCCCGGGCCTTAACAATCACAATTAAATATAACAGAAAATACTAAACTATCCTAACCTTTATAGCTTAAGTTACTAAACTACCACCAAAACCTCAAATTACATTATATAATTTAACAGTTCTTACTTTATAGACGAGAGATCAATAAAACTAGGATAGTTATGGTTATAACAGATTTTTTAAAAGTGTTTGATGCACTTGCTCGTGCTTGGACCGGTGAGAAGAGAGCTGCAGTAGGAGAGTTGTGTATTTTTAAAGTTAGCCACCTTTTCTTGATTTCTGCTTTCTGCAGCTTTGAGGAAATCTTTTTCATTTGGTCTCAAAAGATGTCCCGGGAGCAGCAAGCGGTGGCTCGTGCCAGGAAAGCCTTTGAAACAGGCAGGTCCAAATCTGTAGAGTACCGAATCAACCAGCTCAAGAATCTGCAGCGGTTATTCAGCGAGAGACAGAAAGAGATTGCAGCTGCCATTAAGAAAGACCTCAATAAGGTGAGTAGTGAGTACAAAACACATAGACTCCTGTCTGTGTTTTTACAGACTGGCTTCCGATGTTTCCCATGTTATTTCTTAGGTAAGCACAAAAGCTCCCGGAAAGCACATCCACTGCCAAGGCCAAGGCACATTTCGTAATTCTAAACAAAGTCATCTGGACCCAATTAAATCCTGAATTTTTTTGTCTGTGTCATTAATGTCTTGGTAGTTGTGCATACTTGTGCTGGCACACAAACAGTCTGACATAGAAAGAGCTGGATGGGATCCCTTCTTTCCTCTGGAAATCTGATTGCTATAAATAAATATATATGTATAGGACTGCCTTGTTAAGAAATATAAATAGAAGTTTTAAAGTGGTCAGATCATAAAACCTATGAAATGTTCATGAATCAAAAATAGCCAAAATAGTTTCCTTTCATGGAAGCATACAGAAGCTGAAGAGTATCCACCATAAGGAGATCCTACGTTCATCTTCTTCTTCCTCAGACCGAGGTTGGGGCACAGTTTTATGAGACTCTGGGTCTGGAGGGTGAGATCAGCCTCTTCATTAAGAATCTGAAGGAGTGGGCAGCCCCTCGGCATGTGAAGAAGAACCTGCTGACCATGTCTGACACCGTCTACATCCATCCAGAGCCGCTGGGGGTGGTGCTGGTCATCGGGGCCTGGAACTACCCCTGGGCTGTGACCATCCGGCCGCTCATTGGAGCCATTGCTGCCGGTACTGTACCATGCTGAGAGTGTTTGGGGTGGATGAAAGGGCAGAGTGTGATGTAATGTGCCTGAGTAGCGCTTACATCTGTAACATCTTTTATGATAAGAATACCACAGGCAATTTGTGTCCTTGTGGCCACTTACTCAAGTGCAGAATTGCATAAAATAGCATAAAAGTCAAATTATATAAAGCATTAGCATTTATATATAATAATTATTATTATTGTGTGCATATTAAATAATAACTGAAAACAAAGTTACCTATATAATTAAGTACTGGAGTAAACTTATATGTCACCAAATTCTCAATTTAAAATATACAATTTACTCACAGTTTGTAGTGCCTGGCCCTTTAAGCACACAGCCTTATTAACTCTGATATTGTAGCATTTTTTCAGTTCAGAGTAAAATCAGAACCTATGTAAATGTCTTTGGATACGTTAGCAACAGACAGCAAAGACCACAACATTTCTGCCTAAGATTTGGAAATCAAGGCGTGTATTCAGTTCTTTTCTATTCGTCTGTTTTTCAGGCCAGTTCTTTTCTTTTGTCCCGTGATCACAACCGCTCAAGTTCCCCTTTCTATCCAACCACTGCCAAGTGTTCTCTTTCAGCTTGTGATAAGTAGGTCAAAGGCCACTCTGTGAACTCTATACTGCAATAATGAGAGCAGAAGTTTTAGGAACGGCAAAAGATTCATTGTGTGTGTCCTTGTACGTTGGTATTTACTCATCAGATGCTGGGATCATGTTTTTTTCCTATTCTGGGGTGATGTGTGTGCACTTTCTCATACATTATCTTCATAAAGCTCAGCCTGAGTGGTCAAACTGTGCGACTCAGCTTTAATCACGATGTCATGAAGAGGTTTCTTGTGACTACACAGCATGACACTGCAGTATTTGTGGTTGTCCAGTGATAGCTTTGCATATCAGTGCTTGCAAGTAGGCAGCTCATTTGTATTTCATTTGGATAAATCTAGTTTAGTGTCAAATACTGAAAAAGTGTAGCACTCGCCAGTGCAGTTGTGCAGCACTTTGTGCCACCATTTAATATTCTGTGATTGCTGGCACAACATGGACTTTGCTCTTTGCACCGGCAATATCAGATATTACACAGAAGCTCGTATCAGCCCAGTGGGTCAGAAGTCTTTTCTTCTGATTATTTTCAGGCCAAAGGCAACTGTCAGTTCAACAAAACTGTTGAAGAATTATGCATTTAAAATATAATGCACACTGATGTGCGTAATATTTTTTCATTGTGATTGGTTAATATTTACAGTCACAATTTCAGGTTAAAATAGTAAGTTAGCATTTTCTGTCTGGGCAGCCACAGCCTGAATGTGTGTGTTTGAATGGGTGAATGAGGCTAGTTGTATAAAAGTGCTTTGAGTGCTAGAAAAGAGTAGAAAAGCAGGATATAAGTGTCATTTATTTCCAGGGAGTAAAAATAATTCAATTAATCTCAGTAAAACAGACCGGTAAACAACGTATGTACTATATGTAATAGGCTGATAATTCATGATATATACCATCATGTAAAAACTCTGATATATATAATGATACTTGTTCAACTGAATCAATTAGATTTGCATTTCACGTGTCAGTGATCCTCAAGGTTATTGTAGTTAACTAAAAATAAAAAATAAAAAGTAGACTTGGAGAAAGGTTAAAAACAACCAAAACAATTGTGGCTAATGTGAAAAATGAATTAAAGTAAAATAAAAATATAGATAATAAGTTAATATCCTTAGCTTTAGACATTGTTATCTGTTAAAATTTGCTATCATAACTTAGCTGTGGAGGTTTTGATGGACATGTTAATTTGAGACATGGATGTTTAAAAGAGTGAGAGTCAATAGCTTTAAAAAAAGTTGTATTTTTGGGAATGCCTGTTCTAATTTTCCATAATCTTGCCTCTGTCGTGTGTCCTCCACACAATAAAAGACTAAAACTGACACTGAAACCAATAAAAACTAAAGTGAAACTACTGAAAATGTTTTCAAGCAGTAAATATTAAAGTGGAACAAGCAGCAGTACTATAGAAACTAACTGAAACTAAACAGAATTAAAAACAAAAAGTCACAGTGAAATGAAAATAAAAACGAAATTATAAGAACTCTGTTGATCACCAATAAAAAAGCACAAAGGTGTAGCTGAGGCTGCCAGCACAGACAAAGGTGAACGTCTGGGGGTAGGCGTGTGATCTCAGCTGTCTTAGTGGAGATAATGATCAATAAATATAAGATAATGATGCCAAATGCCTGCACACAAAGAGAACTGGATATTTTTTTGGACTTTAAGCCATGATCTGCATTCTGCTGAATGGCTATCCATCCACAGGCTGTGTTTTTAGATCACAAATCAATAACAACATTAGTACATTTCATATTAAATGTGTCAGGAAAAAATGGACAAACATCATCAAAGAAAATGATTGAAAATAATTGTTAGATAAAGACAATATTGAGCTGCTATTCTCTTCTACCTGTGCAGGTAATGCAGCTGTGGTGAAGCCCTCTGAGGTCTGTGTGCACACTTCCAAAGTCATGGAGGACCTTCTGCCGATTTACATTGACAAAGTAAGGACAGGTCACATGACAGCAGCCTATGTCCAGCCAAACAAGGCTCTGTTATAAGCTGCTTATTCTTTACAAACTGCATCTGTGCTTACACTTATAGTTTTATCCTGTGTCATATAAAAACAAACTGTGAAATGTTTCCCATGAAAACACAAGATGTCAAGGAAACTGTGTTTACTATAGACACATGATGGGGGAAGTCGAGCAGAGAAAAGCTTTTGACTTGTGCTGTATTTGCTTTTTATAATCAGTTTTATTTATTTATTCATCTCTATTTATTCTGCAAATGATCTAAAGAAGAAAACTGCCTTGCATCTCAAGTTGTTTAAATTACAGAGACGTGTTGTTTCCGGAGCTTTTGTGATACCTCCGTGTATGTTTTCTTTTGTGTGTCAGGAGCTTTACCCTGTTGTAACTGGAGGAGTGCCGGAGACCCAGGAGCTGCTACGCCAGAAATTTGATCATATCTTCTACACCGGCAACAGCACGGTGGGAAAAGTGATCATGGAAGCTGCCGCCAAACACCTGACACCAGTCACCCTGGAGCTTGGCGGGAAGAGCCCCTGCTACATCGACAAGAACTGTGACATAAGCATAGCCTGCAGGTGAAAGCAGTGCTCAGTGTTATTTGTCTTCATGTTACAATTTTAATTTCTTTTTTCTTTCTTACATACAGTCACTCGGAATCTTAATATTTCCATTAAGGGTGTCTGAATATGCTGGGTAGCTTTGCATGATCACAGTTTAAGACAGCTTTTATTTTAGCCTTGTGGCCGTTGGTTCATCATCTGTCGTTATCAGTTTAAGCTTCTCTTCTTTCAACCACCCTGCCTTAAAGTCAGCTTTTTTGTGGTTGGCTACACCTCATAAACAAACAGCTGGTGGGAGGAGCTGTTGTGCTCAAATTCAGAACTGTGTACCCTAAATGAGCATAATAAATATATTTACTCTCTCTGATGTTAAGAGGAATCTAAAGCATGGGCTTTAGAATACTTGCAGCTTTAGGCCATATTTAATATGAGCATCCACCTTTGTTCTGAGTGTTGGTCCATCCAGCGAGTGCTGTCAAAGCATATGCAGCTGTGGTCAGATGTTTATATACACTAGTCGTGGACATGAATGTCATAGTAATTTGGGGCTTTTAATGATTTGAATGATTTTTAATTTTCTCTAATCCACATAAGGTCAAAAGTATACTTACACACCATCAGTAATATTCAGTGTCCAAGCAAGTCGCACCTTGCTAAGATACACTTCTGGTGGTCATAAGTAAGTTTCTGGCATTTGACCACCTTTTGTAGCAGAATTGGTAGAGTTAAATCAGATAACTTGGTTTCCTTGCCAACACATGGGTTTTAAGCGTAATCCACAAATTTGCAACAGGGTCGATGTGTGTTTGGGATCATTGTCCAGGTGGAACACCAAATAAAAGCAGTTGATTTAATGTAAAGTTGAAGAATATGAGATAGTCCTTCATTATTTCATCCACTTTGTGCAATGCACTGGTACCACAGCTCCAGAACATGATGCTACCACAACCATGCTTGACAGTTGTTACAGTTTTCTTAGGTTTGAAAGCCTCACCTTTATTCCTCCAAACTTACCACTTGTCATTGTGACAAAACGGCTTCAATCTTTGTCTCGTCCGACCATAAAACTTTGAAGGCATCGATTTTAGAGCGGGGCCTTCTTTCTTGATCGACACACTCTCAGTCCGAGTCAATGTAAAACTGGCTCGACTGTGGACGCTGGTGTTATAACGCTTCCAGTTCATGGCAGGCCTGAGCCTTGGGGTTTTCTTTAACACCCTGATAACGTGATGGCACATCATTGCACCCTGAAGGACAAAGAATTCAAAGAAATTGAATTCTCAAATTGTCTTGATATTCATGCTCATGATGAGTGTATGTTTAACTTCAGACCACAACTGTATATGACATAAATCCAGTCACCGGTAACACTTCCTCTGCTCTGTAGGCGTGTCACGTGGGGGAAGTACAGTAACTGTGGTCAGACCTGCATCGCCCCAGACTACATCCTTTGTGAGCCCAGCATCCAGAACCGGGTCATTGAAGAGGTCAAGAAGTGTATTAAGGTACTGAAGATTGAAAAAAACATAACTTTGAGTTGAGAATTTTAAAACTAAGGAAAAAATATAGTCTTTAGCCTTTATTTCAATACAAACCTCAAAGAAATGTTTATGCCTAAAAGATTCATTATCAAGGTAGCAACACAGTGCACCGGGGGGGGGGGGGGGGGGGGGGGGGGGTAATTTAATGTGTTTGTCCATTAATTTACTGGTTTTTAAAATAATTTCTGTAGGAGTTCTACACAGACAGCCCAAAGACGTGCCCGGACTATGGTCGCATCATCAACCAGCGCCATTTCAAGAGGGTCATGGCCATGTTAGAAGACAGCAACATCGCTGTAGGCGGGGAAAATGATGAGTCAGACTGCTACATAGGTAACAATTAATTCATTTTTAAAATATTGTGTTTATTTTCTCAGGCCTTGACAGATGCACCTTCAGGGACCATATACAGAGTCAATACTCAATAGCAGGAGGATAAGGGGAAAATAACAATAGAAGTTACAATGAAGACAAATGTTGATAGCTTTTAAACTAAAATAATCAAACTGAAACTCAGACAGATAAACCAGAATATCTGAAAGGAGAACCTTCAGGAACAAGACAAAGTCATGCAGTGTTTCTGTGATGTGCTTAGCTCCAACAGTTCTACGGGACGTGAAGCCAGAGGCAAAGGTAATGCAGGAGGAGATTTTTGGACCTCTACTTCCTATCTTACCAGTCAGCAGCCTGGATGAAGCCATCAAGCTGATCAATAAGGGAGAGAAACCTCTGGCTCTCTATGTGTTCTCACCAGATAACAAGGTATCTACCAGCAGCCAACACAGCAAAGCAGTTAACACGTGGAAACCAGTGTTTAGGTCGAGACTTATTGTCAGGGTTTTTTGTTTTCTCTTCTCTGTAAAGGTGATAGAGAGAATGAGAGATGAGACTTCGAGTGGAGGATTCCTGGCCAACGACTGCCTCGTGCACTATTCTGTCAGCGCGTTGCCATTTGGAGGAGTGGGTAAGTAGAGAAACTGTGCAAATGGAGCCTTTTTTTTAACCCCTTAGTGACTTTACTGTCTGTATTACTGGTTTATTGTGTTGATTAAAAGTGGTCAAACCTGATGCCAACATCTGTGTATGTTCCATGTGCAGGAAACAGTGGAATAGGCTGCTACCACGGCAAGTTCAGCTTTGACCGACTGAGCCACCTGCGTGGTTGTCTGGTCAAAAAGCTGAAAATGGAGGGGGTGAACGACATGCGCTACCCGCCGCACACATTGAAGAAACTGGGCTGGGCGCGCTTCTTCATCCTCAATACCGTAGATGTGGGCTGGGTGGGACGGATGGCGCTCCTAGCTGCTCTGGTTATGGTGGCTGCTGTTGTGATTCAGGTGAGTTGAAAAGAAAGAAAGGAATAACTGACACGGGCAGTATCAGTGGACGAGCTTCCCAGCTAGCTGCAATGTTCTAAGAGGAGCAGAGAAACCTAAACCTTTCTGTAGTTGAACACATCCTTTGAGTGTCACACAGTGCACATGTGCATTACTGAGTGGGACAAAAAAGAGCGATCGCATTACTCCAGTGTTGGCAGACTTGCACCTGCTCTCTGCGCATCACAGAATCCAGCATGAAGTGCGCTATTGTATTTAAAGCTTTAAATGGCCTTGCACCTGCGTTTGCGGTAGAGACTTATGCTGTATCCATACTCTCTCTCAACATCATTAACCCTGTAAATCCTGAACTATGCAATGACTGCCGGACGATTGTAATTTTTTTGAAACTGTTTTTTTTTTCACAGTTTCAAAAAAAGTTTTTGGAAAAAAAGTGTTTATTGAACCTTCTGACAATTAAAAAAAAGCAAACATTAATTTAACTCTTAGCTAAAGACATCATGCTTTTTGTAATTTTATGTAATTAATATAAATGCGTGTACCATGAATTTGTATCTTTTATTTTTGTTTCTTATTGTAAATCACTTTTCTAAACATGCTACAGTATAGAAATATAAAGCATTTCCAGTCATGCTGCACAATGGGAGCTGAACCATCCAAGTGCCACCAAGTCCCCCGTCCACACATCCACAAGTATTTTTTTAAGCTTAACTTTGGTCTTTCCATCTACATTCAAAGGCCTAATGAAAAGCTCCTTCTGGGTGAAGACAGATTTAGGGTTAAGGGTTACATAACCACCAGCTGGCTTGTCATACTATAGGCATGCCCAGTTTTGTTTCAGTGTTTTCAAGCAGATTTAATTTATTCAGGTTTTGAGCTGTTTAGTGCTCGGTCCTGTGGAAGTGGTGGCGGTTCAGCCTTTTTTTCCTCCAAAAGTTCAAAGATTAATCAGTGATTCTGAGGCAGATTTGATGATAAATGGTCGTCTGCGATCGATTGGCAAGCTGTCCATATACAGGCAGCGAATCCACGACGCACATGAAAACAGAGTTGAATGATCCAAAACTACACATGCCAATAAACAGAACAACGCAACAATGACAAAACTTTCTTGTATCTGAAAAAAAAAAACATTCCCAACTCACTCATTAACAGCTACACAGTTGTAAGTAAACAACCCGGGGCTCTTTGGTTCAGTAAACAATGCTATCCAGTGAATGTGGCAGATACAGCCTGGCACACACACAGATCTGGATGTGGAAAGGGTCAAATGGCAACAAAGATGCAGAATGTTTTTCTTTCTTCTTCTTCTTCTTTTTTTGGTTCACAATGCAAATACTTCACAGTATTTCTGTATTTTTTTTTATTCAGTATTCACATATATAAATGTTAAATGTGTGACATTTATTTTTTTTGCACTGTGGCATTTTTCTGTTCTGCTCTGTATACTCCTTTTTACGGTGGCCCTGAGAGGCCAAATGGACTGCAACTTAAGAAAACACCAGCAATAAGAAAAACGCTGCAAAAGCACACAAAACACAACGGAAATAGGAAAAACGACAACGGAAATAAGAAAAACAACAACGGAAATAGGAGCAAACAAAACACAAATAGGAAAAAACTAATTTCCACAAGCACAAAGGAAGTGTTTGTGGGGAGACAATAACCCGACGGACCAGTTGCAGGAACCAAATTATGCTAAGAATTGCGCTGGGAGACACTTAAAATAAGTGGAGGATCTATCAGTTTTGTGAGGAAAGAAAAGATGAGAGGTAAGTGTGTTAGCCTAACTATTGGCCTAAAAATCCGTCATGAGTATTATATGAATCATGATAAAACACGCCTACCATGTTTTGGGTTCCTGCAACTGGTCCGTCGGGTTATTGTCTCCCCAGAAACACTTCCCTTGTGCTTTAGAAAATCTGTTTTTTCCTATTTCTGTTTCTGTTTTTCCTTCATTGTGTTTTGTGTGCTTTTGCAGCGTTTTTCTTATTGCTAGTGTTTTCTTAAGTTGCAGTCCGTTTGGCCTCTCAGGGCCACCGTACCTTTTGCCCTCTACAGTCTGCAGACTAGTTTTTACCCAACCTTCCTACTGAGTAACAACAAAGGATTCAAATAGAAATAGAAGCACTATTTCAAATAGAAATATTGTTAAAACACTTGCTTACAGCTGCGTCACAGCTTACCTCTGAGACACCCATCAGTCATTTTAAAAGCATTATGAATGCAGAGCAAATGTTTAGAAAAACCTCCAGCTGAGTCTTCTGTTTGTGTCTTTGGTTTTACAGAAGTACCTCCTCTGAAGCCGTTCTGCTGTTTCCTTTATCGTCTGGGCCGCAGAAGAGGAACAAGGAGGATTCATTTGTTTATGCATGAACAAGATAGCAATGTTGTGTTGTTTCAGGATTGCCGTTTTCCATTTCACATTTCAGTGAAGTTTCATGGAGCTCACTGAGAGCCGTTTATTTTAATGAAGATAATTATTTATTCTCATCTATGCAAGAATCACTACGTTCCATTAATTCATCACCACATTTTTAATACTTTTTAAAAAAAAATATGAATGATTTAGGTTGTTTTTTTTTAATGAAGTAATAGTGTAAGTGTAGAGGTATTGCATGATTCAAAGTATGTTGTCCATTTATTCTACCTTGCATTTAAAAAACAAAACATGTTTACATGAAGGGCCATAAGATGAAGTTCATGTTAATAATGAAAAATGATTTTTTTCATCATTATTATTATTATTATGTAGGAGCTACCTACAGGGTATTTTTAGCTTGTTGTTTCAGTAATGGATCCGCCATTAATCTGACAATCAGCCCGAATGCACTTGATTTCAGTAGTTTCAGGCTGTGTTTGGCAGGCATGAAGACAATCTGTCCAGTGAGATTTCAGTGTTTGTTTTCAGCTCATCCGAATCACGCAGGTTCATGTGAAGGAAGTTTTTAATGATTTTTTTTATGACCAAATGTAAAACATTTAAGTGACCAAGTGTAGTTGTTTCTAAATATTTGCCTATATCGCACCATTTAAATTTATAAACAACAATTAAAGAAATATATATGCATTTCTATTTTAATATTCAACTAAATAAATTGCTACATGTATCAGTTTGAAATTTAAGTTATTTTTATTCTGTATTTTACAAGCGTATGTTGCATAATACAGAGTTGATATTCATCAGCTCTCCTCTGTGAGTTAGAAATAGATTCACAGTTCAGTCTCATACGTTGTTAAATTAACTGTTAAAGGTCATGAAAAACATTTTTACATAAGTGGGTCAAGAACTTATGAAGAGTGTTGCTTAAAGTCAAATTTCAATGACTTTGGATTTTATCATCTGCAGTGATAAAATCTCCATGAATGGTAACATTTAAAAGATTCAGAAAATTCAGAGTTCAGTTCTCGTGATCTTTGGGACCAGAAACCACACCCAACCTTCGCTGGTGCACAAAAGCTTGTTCTGACACAGAAAACTGGAAACCTCTTCTGATGTTAATGATGCTGCACTGCTAACTTCCATAGACACTAACACTAACCGGACACTTTATTAAGTACACTCTACTATGTGGAAGATGGAAGACAAGCACGCAATTTAGGAAAAATGCTGCCAATTTTAAATAAAATAAAATAGCAAAGCAAAAGCTCCAGGCTTAATTTTAAAGTTTTTTCAAATAAACACATCCACTTTATTATGTGCACTAATGTATTATAGAAAATGGAAATCAGATGTAAATAATGACATTTTGTCCGGTGAGTTAAAATACTTTCTTGTTCCTCCTGGTTTTTCTGCTGTATCAAGTCAAAAATAAAAAACAAGGAACAGCTGAAATCATTTTGTACATTTTGCCACCAGGTGTCTTCCTCTCTCGTTTTACACAACTTAAAATTAGGAACGTTTGCACCAAGACCCCCCCTCCTGTTTAGAATAACTTCCACACACACACACAAACACACAATAATCACCTCCCTCCCACCTTCAAAGGTGGCTGAGTTGGTGTGTGAAGACAGCTGAAATTTAGTCTATGAGGAGCTTCGCCTGACTTCATCATGGGTTTTTCTCTCTACCTCCTGACTCTGCATCTTCTCCTTTCCCGCTGCACAGGTAGGAGACTCACACATAATATACACAGTATAACTGCATTTAAGCTAAATGCAGGAACTATGATGGGCTTCAGTTTTCTGCGCCTATTTTTTTAGTTTGAACTTGTTCTTGTTTAAGTCAAAAGGGTGGATATGACGATAAAACATCTGCAGCCACACTTGATTAAACATGCTGTAATTTGTGGGAAGACAAGTGCCATGAGATTATTAAGAATCAAAGCAGCAACACAACTATCTACAACATATTTTGAATTTTCTTGCTACTTCTTCATGAATGTTTAAATATTAACTGGAAAGATCATGAGCTGAACTGCAAACAGCAATGATTTTTATTACTAATTAATAGGCTCATTAGTTTTTCTATATGATTAAATGACAAAGCCCTGCAAATCATAGTGGAAAAAAGTGGATTAGAGGCAACATCAGATGTCTTTTTCTGTTGAAACAAAGTCCAAGACTCAAAAACAGTTCGTCTAGATCATGAAAGCAGTGGAAAAGCAACCAATTCTCCCATTTGGGGATGTGCAAATCTCACATCTGTGAGTTTTTCATTTTCCTAAAGTTTACGTAAAAAATTAATTGATTTTGAAAGTTTGCCGGGGAGCAGGTGTTTTGGCTTGCAGTTCACAAGAGTCACAAGAATGGAGCCATAAAAGTCAACAAACCAGTGTCTGCTTTGCAGCAATATCTTTCTCCAGTTTAAGAACACCTGCCACAAAAAACTCATCGCTACCAACCAGAACAAGTTGCAGAAGAGCCTCTAAGTGTCCTGAGCTACAATCCCATGAAAAGAACATTTCCACAGGTCCTAAGAACAACATTTTAATTTAAAGCAACCGTTTTCTTTATAATTTTATCAGTCGCTCACATCACTGTGGAGGAACTTTGGGCCGTTCTTATAGCTTGAACTGAACATAGCTTCAGGTTTGTGGTCCTGCTGCATCTTTTCAATCAGTTCCTGTCGACGAATTCACTACAAGGTGCCAAATTTCTGTGGCTCCAAATCAATCACTTATCATCACCACCTCGCCTGAAGCTGGTATTAGGTGTTTCTGTTTCTGCCAAACATGGCCAAATATCTCCACTGTGGTCTCCTCTGTCTAAAGGACATTGCTCCAGATGTCTTGTGGTTTCTGGTTACTGTAATGAACTTTAACATTTAGCCGAGGCCTGGAGTCTGAGATGTAGTGCTTGGATGTTTTTGCAGTTTCTGAGCGCTGCACAGTCTGACATATAAAATTTGCCGGGACTTCCACTCCTGGAAAGATTGTGACATCGTGTTAACAAACACCCGAGTGCTCCAGATCAGCAAACTGCCAAAACATCTGCTTTTACACAGGCGCTCACTCTATATTAAGTGCAACTGATCAGCAGCACCTGCTGTTACTTACCTTCTTAATTTCTGTCAATGCAGTAAGAGTTTAATTATTTTCTCACAGGGATTCACGTTGTCATGTGTAAGCTCCAAGTTTAGGCTGCATGGAGCCACTCTGAAAGCTCAGATGGTGAACTGTAGAAGATATTGTCAGTGTAAGGAAAGTAAAACTGGGAATTTAGCGAGGTAATCACTGCACAGACTTCACTCTGACTTTTCCCCGCTGCTCAGTCTCACACAGGTGAATGAACCAGGTGGTGTAAAGCCAGCCTCCAGCTGTGTATTGTTCTCAGTTGGTGAGAACCACTGTCCCCTTTTCAAAGGACGGCATTGTGGGAGTCAGCAGGGCTAATCTGTGTTCCTATATTAGCTAAATGGTTCTCTATAGCGGCTTTCATTCCCACTGCAGAGTCAAACACCGGACTTTCATTCACATCAGAAACACAATACACAACCACGGCACAACTCTAATAACGTCATCAGCACCTGCTGAATGAACACGCTTAATGCAGCGGTGCAGAGGCAGTTAAGGAGTCGGATAAAGCCACTTTGCACTGAAAGCAATCAGTGTAATAACAACCAGCTGACCTGGGTGATTAAAATCTGCCTGCATCTCTTCCACTCACTGTCACACACAGACACATTTTCCAACATTTAAACTGAGTAAAACATGTTTGAAAACTAAATGTAAGCTGCTAATTTATTTTATTGTAAGACCTTCGGTCAATATATTTTTATACTACTCTCTTGTTCTGGCACAGCTTTTGTTGTTCTTGTAAACAAAGGAAGTAAGTGTGGGGGTCTGTGAATTTGACTGAACACATTTTTGGATGTCTTTTTCACTTTTTGCAGAGGTGGGTTTTGTGCAACTTTTTCAAAGTGCACTGAGCTCAGCAGTCAGACTAAATTTGCAGGGAGGCAGGGTGATTCATTGTAATAAATCAATAAATCGTAAGGATCAGTCATTTGTAATCACACATCATTCTGTCTGTGCTTTATCAGATAACATATTAATGGACACAGCATATTTTTAACACACTGAGCACATGTGTCATGTGAAGACTAATAATATGTCAGCTGCAAAGTTCAGGTGCAGAGGACAAACACATGAGCAGATCAGCTAGTTGCTGACTAAGAAAAAAATAAACGCTGTGTCTAATAGAGCGTGAACTTAATTAATATTCATTTATTAACTGCAGGGAGACTGTTGGCCTGGCACAGCGCAGCACCATCCCGAACATAAATATAAGCGCTGTGTACACTGCAGGTTATGTGTGTCTGTTTGTGTGTGTTCCTGGGTCTAATCTCAGTGTTTTACTTTTTCTCCAGCTAACTGGTGTTATCAAAACCAGAATGCCTGTGATGACCCATGCAGAGGTAAGACTAGAAAGAAAGGAACCTACAAAATTTTAGAGGAAAATCCAAAAAGTGTCAAAGATCCTGCAAGTCAAGGATGTAAACCACTGCAATATGAACAATTCTTTAACCATTTATTTTATTATTGGGCTTAACCACAGAGGTTCTCACTGGCCTCCAAAAATCTGTTTGGTTAAACGTCATCAGTTTCAGAATAAAGTTATTGCATTTAACTTAAACTAAAACTAGATGTGGAAAATATAAAAACTAAATGGACTGATTCATATAGAGCACTTTTCTACTCTCTCAGAGTACTCCAAGCGCTCTATACAACATGCCACATACACTTTCTCTAAACATAGTGCTGTCTAACCACATTCATATTCCGATGGATGCATCGGAGAGCAACTTGGAGTTAGTATCTTGCCCAAGGATATTTGGCATGGAGGAGCCAGGGATTGAACCACCAACCTTCTGATCAGTAGGTGATCTACCTGCTCTACCTCCTGAGCTACAGCCACCAGGTGAAACACTGGACTTTTGAAAAATGAAAAAGATTTTCTGAACTTGGAAAACAATAGTTAAATGAATCAAGAATGACTCAGAGATCAAACCTTCACCAATGCAGCTCACTTTCTGAGCAGTATTTACTTTTAAAGGAATAGTCATTTATTTTATATATAAACATTTTATTTTCTTTGTACTTTAAGACATTTGTATTGCAAAAACAGGTGGAGGTCCTGTTATTTGTCCTGTTGAAACCCATTTTAATATATTTGACATAATTCTAAGTATAGTTAATTTGTTTATTTATGTGGCTATAATACACATGTGGCATTCATTCAAGTTTTGAAACACAAATTTATGTTATCTTCCAAATAAAATATTACTTATTCAGAAACATTGCACATGTATTAAAATTGTTTTAACTGTAATAACCTGTTAGTGTACTATACACAAAATCACAAACTACACTCAAAGCGTATCCCATGCCAAAAAGTTATTGTCATAGTTTCTAAGTTAGGAGTTATTTTGTTAGTTTTCCACCAACAAATCATTGAAGGTGTTTATTATTAAGGGGAAAAAATCCAAACCTATGTGAAAAATCGATTGCCCCCTAAGCCTAATAAGTGGTTGGAAGAACCTGAGCAGCAGCAGCTGCAGTCAAGAGTTTGCAATAACTGGCAATGAGTCTTTTACAGCACTGTGGAGGAATTTTGACCCACTCATCTTTGCAGAATTGCTGTAATTTAGCCACATTGAAGGGTTTTCGGACATAAACCACCTTTTTAAGGTCGTACCACAGCATCTCAGTTGGATTCAGGTCAGAACTTTGACTAGGCCACTCTAAAGTCTTCCATTTGTTTTTCTTAAGCCATTCAGAGGTGGACTTGCTTTTGTGTTTTGGATCATTGTCCTGCTGCAGAACCCAAGTGTGCTTCAGCTTGAGGTCATGGACAGATGGCCGGACATTCTCCTTCATGATTTGATAGACAGCAGAATTCATGGTTCATGGCAGCAAAACAGCCCCAGACCATTACACTACCATCATATTTTACTGTTGGTATGATGTTCCTTTTCTGAAATGCTGTGTTACTTCTACGTCAAAAGTACTGGGATACACACGTTCCAAAAAGTTCAACTTTTGTCTCGTCAGTCCACATTTTCCCAAATGTCAAGGGGATCAAAAAAATGTTGTTTACCCAATGTGAGACGAGGTTTTGTGTTCTTCATGGTCAGCAGTGGTCTTCTCGAACTCTCCCGTGGATTCCATTTCTGCCCAGTCTCTTTCTTAGTGTTGAATCATGAACTCTGACCTTAACTGAGGCAGTGAAGCCTGCAGTCCTTTAAAGTTTTCTGGGCTCTTTTGTGCCCTCTTGGAGTAATTTTGGTCAGCTGGCCATTCGTGGGAAGGTTCACCATTGTTCCAAGTCTTCTCCTCTTGTGTATAATGACTCTTCATCAGAGTCCCAAAATCTTAGAAATGGCCTTTTAACCCTTGATAGATGTCAGTGACTTTGTTTCTCAGGTGTTTCTTTAGATCGTGACATGATGTGTTGCTTTTTAAGATCTTTTACATGTGGTTTATCACATTTAATTTGTGATTTAACAAGAGGGGCAATTACTTTTTCACACAGGACCAGGTAGGTTTAGGTTAGTTCACCCTTTCTCCCTCAATCAATAAAATCATAATCTAAAAAGTGCATTTTGTATTTACTCGCGTTATCTTTGTCTAATATTAAAATTTCTTTGATCATCTGAAACATGTAAGTATGACAAATATCCAAAACACTAGGAAATAATAAAGGGGGCAAACACTTTTTTAAAACACTTTTCCTTAAATATAATAACATTTTAAAAAAAGACTAAAACTAAAAACTGAAACTATTAACAAACTAAACTAAAACTAAACATCTTCAGACAAACTGAAACAAGGATACCCACATTGGAGACCAGCTAAAACTAAACTGCAAAATAAAAAGTAAAAAATTAAATAAAAATACAAAATTATAATAAAATTGCTACCAGTGTCCTGAAAGTGTAAAAAAAAATAATACACTATCAGATCACTATCAAAAACCAAATTAATATAGTAATATATTAAGTAATATAGTTGAAGACTAAAAACATGAAGGTGCCCATGAGAATCTTAATGCATCAGTTTGATGGTAATTCAAACAGTCAATTTCATCTTAAAGTTTCTTAATGTAACGAGAGATCTAAACCAAGATAATAAAAAAAACAAGATTCAGCTGTTAGTAAGTGCCACAGGACACAGGTGCAGTTTCTTGTGTTTGTGAGAAGCAAACCCAAAGTAGCAAAATGAAAGCAGAAGAAAGTGATGTTCATTCTCATTGAGATCTACAGCACCAGCAAATATTCGTCATTCATGAGGTGAATTGGCTGAGCACTATTCATTTTGTTGTTGCTTTATAAATTGAGTCTGACCTGCAGGCCTTTGCTGTGTGTCCTCTCCTGCCCCCTTCCTGTCTACTCTTGGCTGTTCAGCTGATGAACAAAGGCAAAAAAGCCCCAAAATAAGTCTTTAAAAAATACAATATGTAAGCGTTTACGTAAATAGGCAGGCATCCTGTCTTTTCAGCCAGCATGGGTGGGGGAGGCAATCTTCATGGACTCTCTGAGAGGCAGCACTCTGTATGGTCAGTGAAGCCTAAAATCTGATGATGCTGTTGCTTTTCCTGTTTGTGTCGCTTAGACCCCAACCACTGGGCTACTCAATTCCCAAAATGTGGAGGGTTACGCCAGTCACCGATTAACATCGTGACCAGCAAAGTCCACATCGACATCGCCCTGTCACCTTTCAACTTCATTGGCCACACCGACACAATCAACATGACAGTGGAAAACAAAGGGCACTCTGGTAATGAAGAGCCGATCTTATCCAGTCTGGCACACAGAGCGTGTTTTTTCCCTTAACGACCAAATACTTTCAACATGTTTACATAAAAATAACTGTTAAAGTAACATAATACCTTTGCTCAGTGACAATCTCTCGCCCCTGCAGCCCACTTTGCTTTGCCGGCGTCTGTTCGATTCATTGGGGGAGCTCTGCCAGGTCACTACAGAGCCGCCCAATTTCACCTCCACTGGGGAGGGAATGGGAGACCAGGATCAGAGCACACCATTGACGGAGAGAGATTCCCCATGGAGGTAAAGGAGTCATCATTAAAGTTATAAAAGATTTGAGTAGAGGTCAATAATTTTGTTGGCACATGGATTTGGTTTTCTGACATCAAAAATGTTCAAGCATGGCAGTTATGTTAGTGTGAAAAATTTCATGTTTTATTCCCTTATTATTCCCTTTTATTTACCTTAAATCTGCTCAGTAAGGCTAACAGATACACCACAATGACACAGGAGGGTCATTAATAACATTTTATTAATATTGTTATATCCATTGTTGAAAAAATTATGTGACTGATCTGATCTCTGAAAGCAGAAAGGGCCCTTGATGCAGTACAGTACTCTTTTGTTTATACAGATGCACATAGTCCACATTAAGGAGCCGTACAGCTCTCTGGCGGAGGCCGAACATGACACAGCAGGTATAGCTCTGCTCGCCTTCCTGTTTGAGGTAATACACTGTGATGTTTTCACCTTCTTCATAAAATGTTAAGACGTGACTTGCGGCATAGTATTGATGGTATCTTTCTAGGAAACAGCGGATGATCATCCTCATTTGGACACAGTAATAGATGCGCTGGGCCGCGTACAAAACAACGGTATGTATGCTGTTAATTTGCAGCTCTTTGGTTGGAAGAAACTGATTTCTGTGGATAGGTGTGCTTTATACATATAACCAGTTGAGGAGTATCTGCAATTAATCGATTGATTGTAATCTATCTTCCCATCTGTGATTTGCAGGAGATCAAATACTTAAATTCAATAAGTCAGTTTATTGCTTTCATGTAATAATTTTTTTCAGGATTTTTGGTGGATAATCTGTTTCTCTCCATTAAAATAAAGTGAGGAGTTGATCCAGATTGGGATCAAATAATTGTTTCCCACATCAGGGCACAATAAGCTTTATTCAGTCCTGACTTTGCTTCTTTCTTTGTCACATGAAGGCAGCACCACAGTGATCCCAAACTTTAGACTCGGTGACATTATCCCAGCTGCAAAGGACCTACAAGGTTACTACCGCTACGTGGGCTCCATGACAACGCCGGGATGTGAGCAGGCAGTTGCCTGGACAGTGTTTCACAGGAAGCTGGCCATCAGTAGTCGACAGGTAAGCAAGAATAAATAAGTGAAAGAGATAAAAGGCTCACAGTAGAGAAACTAGTGCTTTTGGTTGCATTTCATCCATAAACCTGTGAACCTCCAAACGGACATTTCTTTACTCTTTCACAATGTAAACAAAAACAGCATATTTGAAGAAGTTATGGAGATGTGATATTAAATTGCAAAATAAAACTAGTAAAACTACAAAAGTAGAAAACGCCTGGGGGAAGAAAAAAAACTTTTCAGAAACACTTTGCATTTAAGAGGTCAAGACCTACAACAACTTTCCTTCTTTAAACAACTCTTCATCTCCTCAAACACATTTTTTCCCTCTCCACTTCACAGCTGGATGCGATAGTTAAGCAGTGTCGCTTTTGGACAGGGCATCCCATGACTGACATTTTCCGACCTACGCAGCCGCTGGATGGCAGGATTGTGTACTCCTCAAAGTCGGGTACAGCTCAGACAACTGCGACACATTTTTGGTGTCTGTTTTTATCATTTGTGACTGTTACGCTGGGTCTGGCACACTGAATGCGCAGCAAGAAATGGGCATAGTTTTCAAGTCTGAACAGTGAAGCCAACGCACAAAGTCTTAAATCTGCATTTTTTCTTATGGCCAGCAGGGAGTGACTTCTCAAAGTCTGATTGTATATATACAGTTCTGTGAAAAAGTATTTGCCCTTTATAACCCCTTCCTTGGGTTATAACTTCAGTAAACATTTTCTTGATGAATCTTAGTCACATGATAAAGCATGATGTATCGTTAGTAAGTAATGGTCCCTTTGAGTTCAGCAGAAGTACATAGAGCTAGATACACACAGCTCAGCCTTCCTCTGCAGATCAGAGGGTATGCAAAAATTAGAGATGCAAAGAAATGTTTTTATTAAAAATGCCACTGCTACCCTTAAAAGGGGCAGTTGTTTTGCGTTAACTATTGGTAATGTATTCATACTTAATCATTTTTTAAGATGATCCATTTTTCCTGACAAATTACCATCAATTAAAGTTGATCACATCAGCAGCAATGCCCACATTTAGGTACATGACTGCCAGGCAGTGTCTCGTACAACCCTATTAGATAGTTTTCTCCTAGCACCACCATCAGCAGTGTCAAACTTATTTCCTTAGAGATTATTAAAGTGTTCTGATTCTGAAGATACTGGATTGTTTGTCCTTAAATCTGTACAGATTCACATATTGTACTGAGCAGAATGATAACAACAGCCTTTAGAGGAACTGGTCTCAGTCACCAAACTAATTCGGTAGTGGTGTGAAAATGATTCAGGCAAGTTTTGACTAAAATGTGAGTGCACTCGGCTCCTGTAGCCTGATGTCGCAGCTATGGTGGAGCATGGAAAGAATGGCAGCTTCCACAGTAATACTAGTTAAAACAGCTAACTGGGCGTGTTTCATAAATGCAAACATATATGTGCTATTTAAGAAGACCTTCTTCCTATATTTACTTTCTTCCTCCCCACCATAGACATATCTGAGCTACATGAACGTTTTCTGGTGATTTGAAGGGATGCATGATGATTCTTTGGGATTTTTCTCTTTGTGGAAAGAAGCTGAAAGAAAGAAAAACAAACCGATCAACTGATTCAGACCAGACCAATTTAAAACGTTGAAACCATAAAGCAGCACCATCTTCATCTCAAACAGAAATTTGTATGATGATCAAATTTAATTAGCACATGCCGACTTCAGCTGAAGCCGCTAACATGGCAGTAGATTTGAATTTGAAAGTATTACTGACTTCAATTATGTCAGTATTTCTGACCTAGGAAACCGAAAACCAACATAGTATGCGTGTGAGCTTTAGTACCCTGCAGCACTTGGGGCTTTAGGGGGGAGGTCAGTTTTTAATATTCATGTTTTACTGCTTTATATTAACGCTTATTTTCTCCTAGATGTTTTTGTGGACAAAAGTAATAAACCGATATATAGAATTAGAGGTTTAACATATTTTTCTTCCTTTTTCAAAACATGAGATTCTTTAAATAATAACCTTTATTCTACTATTTTTTGTCGTTGCTTTTCATGTATATATTTGTATCTTTGTTGTTTAGAGAGTTTAACAAAGCATTTGGTAATTAAGGCATCTCATAAATGTACCTGTGCATGTTTTAATTAAGATCTAAACTCCAGTAATCCTCCAGCAATCCAATGAGCAGTATGTAGAGTGGTCGCCCCATGATAGGAAGGTCGGGGGTTCGAATACACTGAACAGCTACCCTGAGGTACCACTTAGCGAGGCACTCTCCCTACACACTGATCCCCGGTGCGCCTGCCCACTGCTTCCCTGAGTGAATGGGTCAAATGCAGAGACAGTAATTTCCCCACGGGGATCAATGAAGTATACATTAATATTAATCCTCTGCCAGAGTAATAACTTGTTCTTGACTTCTTATGATGTGCAAAATCCAAACCCAAAACTTCAATCAGTAAACTAACAGCTGACGTCAGTGGATTTATCTGAACCCTTACTGTGAGTGAGACTGATTTTATATTGAGTATTCACCAATTTGGATTTCTACAGATTCAATTAGATCAGTTTAAAATGAATGAAACTGACTGTTTTAAGCACCATGGAAATAAATCTGCCTTGCAGTTCATTCTGCCCCGGTCAGTTGTGTTTATCATAGCCGACTGTTGGTAACTTTGTTCATATACAACAGGAAACCATGCTTGCATTACATGACTTCACTGGTAAACGGCCACACTGGAGCATTTAAATAAACAGGCACCTCAGAGTTTCTCTCAATTGTCAGCGCAGGTGTGAATCCTGCATAAACCTGCCATAAAGTAATGTTGGATCCACTTATGTGACATAAATAAATACACGTTCTTGTCTGTGCAGTAAAATAGGCTGTGTGTGTCTTTAGGATGGCTAGAGAGTAAAGTAAATCACATCAGATGTTTTTGTGGTGGAAATCAGACTTATTAATCAACCTGCCATGGCACTATTTATTTTCTTTTCAGGTATTTAAAACTGGTCAGTTTCCAGTTTGTACACAATCAATGACAAACATCACATGTTTGCACAGGATGGAAATGGCACTCCATATTAAAGAGAGAAGAGTGAAATGTTTGGGAAGCAATGTGGTTCTCAAAGTATAAAGATTTCACTTCAACCTCGCTCTGCAAATCTGATTCTAAAGGTTACACCGAGTGACACCGAGAGGTCACTGTGCGTGTTTCTTCAGCCAGTTCCTCAGATGCTCCACCTGTGCAGCGACGCTACTCTTAGCTGTGCCTCCAGGGGCGCTGTACTGCTCCACACTGCTCCTGTAGTCCCACACTGAGGACACGTCACTTCCAAACAGAGGGCTGAAGGTACAGAGCACACAAAGAAAAGAAAGAGTTTAAAGTTATGGTATGAAAAACATGATGGAAATCAAAGGAAGAGAATAATTCATTTGGAAGGTTTTAGGCTTTTAGTTTAAAAGTCTGTGTGTGTGAGAAGAAGACAGCCACCTTATAGCAGTGAGATCTTCCACAGTGAGCTGATTCAGGGCAATGTTTTTGGATTCAGCTGTAAACACAGCTTTGCCAGAGAGACCATGGGCCTCTCTGAATGGTACCTGCAACACACAATAACACACAGCTACACTGTAACACACAACATGCAGAAATGCAGGAAAGTATTTTACAGTGAAAAATTAATGCAAATAAACTCATATAAAAAAAATTTAAAAAAAGAATGACAAAACAGACCCTTGCTGACAGATTTATGTCTCCTTCCAGGATCAAACAGGGTAGCTTTCATTTGTTAGATAAACCACTACCCAGAGACACTAGTTTACCTAGGACTAGTTACTAGGACTAATAAACTTGTATCCTAATAAAGGCTCTGAAGAGTGTTTGAATTCCTGTACAAACTGTAGACATCATTTGAAATCATTTCGTTGTAATTACTTCCTTGAATATTGTACACAACTAAACTACAAAACTGATACTCAGTAATTTGTTATGTTGTTCTAAAAAATTTTAACAATTTTTAAAAAATAATAGATTAATTTCGTATCCTGAATATCTATAACATAATATAATAGTTAAAATATTATATTATGTAGATGTTAAGGGTATATGATCTACTCACCCCCTTCCTCACAAGGTAGTAGGCCAGATCAGTAGCCAGCATGTCAGGACTGAGAGCAGCTTCCATCACAGTCTGATTGATCTAAAACATAAGCAAAAATTAAAGGACACCCTGAACCTTTGCAAGATTATTTGTACACTGAAAAAAGACTGAAGAAAAACTGAAATTCCTCTCCTTGTTTGGAAAACTGTCTCAACTTCCAGCCTTGAGTTTATGGAGCCAGAACTTAAAACCCTACAAAATCTTTCTACATTAATGTCGTTTGCTAGTCTCCACAGAGAATCAGCTCTGTCAAATCCTCAGCAGTGCTTGTAATAAAATGTTTAATGCTGCAAGATGACTGACAGTGATGCAATTCTCATAATCCACCTCTACATACAAATACTGCAGCTCAAACTGCCACGATGTCACTGAACTGTGGAAATGATTCAGCTTTAAATGAAGCATCTCATTAACCACACAGGAGTTACTGTTTCCATATTAACTTTTTAACATAGTCTTTATGGAAATCAATTACCATCTACAAACCAAGCAATGTATTCGGTTTATTTTTCAAAGGAAACAGCAGTGAACTGATTGTCTGACCTTCAGAGTTGACATGACTCCGGTGGTCACCTGCAGCACAGCCTGAACATTATCATAGCAGTCAAACATGGCCTCCTTATCCTCCTGAAGGGTGAGCACGGTGATAAAGAGAGTTGGATATTAGGAGAAACTTGACTTCCTTCCAAGTGAAACCACGTGAAGACAGACTTTCATACCTGTAGGTCCTTGTTGTACGTGCTCGGTAGGCTCTTCAGCGTCATCATGAAGCCCGCACACTGAAATACAAAAACCACAGGAAGAGTTTTGTGAGAAAACTGCAGCGAGTAAAGAATGAAAGCAGTAAAGACTATGAGAGCACAGCACGTCTGAATGCTCATGAAAGGTGATACTGTTGTAGCTGCAAGGCAGACAACTACAATAAAACTATTATCACCCTCCACACTGAAGAGCCTCTGCCTCCTGTTCCCAGGTTTCATCATACAGAGCTGTGTTGATGATGAATTATGAAGGATCTATTGTATCACTATAATAAAATATTAAATTATTAGAAAATAGACTATTTATTAACATGTGTTTTTCTCCAGTTTGGCACTGTACTGTCATACTGAAACCAGCCAACTGTGATTCTAGTGACGGAAAACTAGTGACTGCTTTAGGACACACGAGGGCGCTGGTACTGCAGAGGAAAAACAAGCTGTTCTCCAGAGAGGAAAATCTACAGTTAGTTCCACTTTTAAACATATTGACCCTTTTTTAAAAAGTTAAAATATGAAAGCAAAGAATCAACTATTTACAACAGGAAGAAACAGGATTTAGGGTCTACACTTGAACTAATGGAAGTGATCTCACACAGCACATTACAGCTATACCAAGATATTGAAAAGAGTTATTGTAGCATCATTGGTGTTTCTATATTATACTTCTTTTTTTTTTTAAGTTATCTGGCAAAATAAAATTGCAAGTGTGAGCTACTGACATGCGTAGAAAGACAGCATTAAAGCCAACCCTTCAGGCTTACCCTGCCAAAGGCACGACCTGCTTTACTCCTGATCAGCTCCAAACTGTCAGCATTTTTTTTCTGGGGCATCAGACTGCTGCCGGTGCTACACACAGACACACAAATATACATGAAGGGCAATGAAAATGCAGCATAAAATAGAGTAGGTCATAGCAGAGAGATCAGTGCTAAATGGACACAACTACAGAGAAAATAATGATTCAAACATAACATTTCACTTTATTAACTTATAACACAGCTTCGTGACTGCAGCCTTTGCACTCTGGTTGCTGTAAATGTTGAATGATGAGATGTAGACTTTTAGGCTCCGTTTTATTATAGATTAAATACCAAGATTATGCTCACAGAAATCCAGTGAACTGTCAAACCTCTACAGCACAGGTGTCGAACTCCAGGCCTCGAGGACCGGTGTCCTGGAGGTTTTATATGTGCCCTTGATCCAACACAGCTGATTCAAATGGCTAAATGACCTCCTCAACATGTCTTGAAGTTCCTTTTCCTTTGCTTGCTGCAGCATTCCGATCTCTGTCTAACTGTGATTGGATGTATAGATTAGCATTATTGCAGTTTCTTTATTTGTTGTTGATTTAGATTGTTTAATTGAATTATTAGTTTTACACTGATTATTGATTTAATTTGCCTTGAGACTACCTGTAAAATAGGTAATAAGAAACTGTCATGAAGTAAATAAACTGCTGAACAGCTCTCCTCTTATGTGCCAGTAATTTTTTTCCAATATGTAAATCACAGATCTTTACATACTGCTAAAGAACTGCAAAATAAAAGCATGAACCGACCTGTAGGCATCAGAGAGCGTGATGAAGGAGAACTCTTTTGTGCTGTACAGTATCAGGTCCTCGGCCATCTTACTGAGATGGGTCAAACACAACGAAGCCCAGAACAAGAACTCAGCTAAATAAACAGACAAGTGAACATGAAAGGACTCAGAGTAGAGTTCATGTTTTTCACTGCTTGGATCCATTTTAGTCTGAAAGCTTCCTGGTGTGTACAGTTTACAGTACATACCAACGAAGTCTCTTTGGCCTGTGGCATCCATGCTGTTTAGACTGATGCTATCAAACCCCAGCTCTGCAGATCCAGAGGACAGCAAATGTTGTAATTTCTGCTCATTTTTGAATTCATATTTTATAAAAAAACAACAGTTAAATGACAAGAAGACATTGGTAACAAAAAGCCAATTGGCCTGACCTCTCTGCAGGAGCTCTCTGTCGATGTCGAATGGAGTCCCAGCGATGGCGCCACTGAAAACAACAGGATTCATTTTATCATATCTGTGAGACCAAAATGAAAGTCACACACGAGCGCGTTCAGGGCGTACCTGCCGAGAGGTAAAACGTTAACTCTTTTCTTGAGCTCCTGAAGCCGCTCCACATCTCTGCTGAGGGCAACAGCGTGGCTGGAGACAAAGATGCACGAGACTGACGTGAACACGACACTGTCTTATATGAAAGGCGGGAAAAGTGCAAATATGTCAGTACAGGAAGATCACCTCAGAATCCAGTGGCTCCATCTGATTGGCTGTGCCCTCTGCATGTGGGTGTAACCAGGAAAAAGGACTTCAATTTCTCTGAGTTTCAGAAAAAGTGATGGAAAATATCATTTTTTTAAAAACTGCAAGGTTACAGCAGAGCACATGTTTATGAATGCCAGCGTGTGTTTGTCTCACGCTGCCGCCCGCTCCACCATGGTAGTTATCAACTGAAGCGCGTTGTCCGTAAGGGTTGAGATTGCGCTTCGCAGCCACAACCTCATGTCAGTCACCACCTGATCAATCAAAACACACAGAGGGTAATATTTTAATCTTTTCTATTCTATAACAGTTAAATCATTACAGTTTTAATATCACAAACACAGACCTGGTCATTCCTGCTCCTGCCTGTGTGCAGCTTCCCTGCAGGTGCACCAATCAGCTCCTGAGAAAACATGTAGCCACACGACTATGACATCTGTCACCACAGCGATCACCAAGCCCTCAACGGAGGAGGAGATCAGTGTTTTATAGCCCAAAACTGAAACAATAAAACACTCAAATTACATTTTATCGTTGGCAGTTTTTTTCTTCTATATCCTCCACACATCAGGGTAAGACCAAAGCGATTTTACAGAATCTTACGCTCATCAAATAGAAATCGCAACAGCCATCAGGAGCGATAAATAGTATCTGAACCCAATATATGTGTATACATTTTTTAATTGTTTTCAGCAGTGATAGCACACGCATTTAGTGTTCTACTAAAATCAACAGTAGAGTTTATAAATGTAATTTTCATTGTTTTCTGGAAAATACTGATGTGGAATAAGCTCTATCAAGCTTCTGCTGCACCATGCAGCACTTCTTGGTAGGATCAATTCAACAATTAGAACACTGTGCAAAACATAACCTGTATATTTTTAAAAATACTTCTCTACTTCCACTATGCTCCATTTCCCTTTCTTCTTTCTCCTCTAACCCCAACCAGTCACCTCATATGGTTGTGCCTCCCCGAGTCTGGTCCTGTTGGAGGTCTCTGCCACTGTCACCAAGCACTACCTCATAAGTCGAACTCTGTTCGCTGCACTTTTCTTTTTAATGTTGTAGGGTCTTTGCCTTATGATATAAAGCATATTGAACTGAGTGTTGCCATGAAAACGAAAGGAAAAAGAAATTCTACAAGCCATAACTCACCTTTAGTCTGCGCTCATTGGCGGTATGAATATCTTCATCTCCGGGTTTGATGACAAAAACACCTCTAGACCACTCATCAGAAATCTGCAGAAGCAAATAGGGACTGTTTTAAAATATAATCCGTAAATAAAATATATTAATACATAGAAAGTTTTCAGTAACTGTGCATGAGTATAGCAAATGTCAGTCCTGGTTACATAATGACAATCGCACCAATAAAGCAGAACCTCAGGACAGAGAGGGCACCCTAAAAAATGAGCTGCATGAAAGAAGAACTAAGGCTGTTTAGCAGCTGACAGATGTCACATGATGACACCATTGTGCAGCTCACACTCAGAGGAATCCTGCACCATGGCACATTTTCAGCTGTCATCTATTAACCAGCCAAAGGGAAGGCAGTGATTCACATAACCATGCAAGTGATTTTCTGCTACTGCCAGCCTGTGGTTGCCCTGAACTATCTTTCTTAGTTGTGGTTTATGTTGTGACTTCACCTGAGCCATTCCGTGTAAGATCTGCTCCATTTCGTCCGTGCTGACAAGCTTTGCCCTCTCCAGAGCTTTAACATAAGCCTTGCTCCCACGGATGTCTGCATCCCACATCCTCTGGTCATAAGCGATTGAGGCATTGAACTTCTCCATAATAGGATCGGTGTCTCCAACAAATCGACCTCCCCAGAGTTTACTTCCCTGAGAAGGAAAAGGGTAGCAAGAAAAAAAGTAAAGAAAAAATTCAAATAGGTCAAAACATGAACTTTACAAGGTAAAACTCCATGGCTTTGGTTAGTTTATTGTTAGCTAATGTGCCCTCAATGGAGAAGAGACCCCAGTTTGACAGCTTGCTTTTGTTGTTAAGTGTCCAGCTGGGTATTAAAACAACAAACGCGCCAATGGCCGTACGTCGTTTGCACGCTTACCTCTGTACTGGCCATGTTTAACTGACGGTAGGCGTCTGTAGCGATGTAATGTTGGTTTTGTAGTTTAGCTGAATTAACGCTGAAGCACTCAGACGTGCGGCGAGAACGAGGCTGCTGCCACTGAAGCGGTTGGTGTCGCTTTAAAAAACGTCAGAGGAGACGTCCCGGCGTCTTGCTACGTTTAGGGCTCCGTTGCAACGTAACAGGTGTGCAGTCAGCAGAGTTGACGTCGTTCCGTCAGGAAACGTCTTTTATTATTATTATTATTAAAATGTTGTACTCTTGATTTCAAACATGGTATCTTGGAAATTGTCTGTAAGATATATTAATTAAATCCTAAATGTTGATGACATTTTTTTACTTTTTACAACACTTTTGCGAGGGAGTATATCTTATGTTTTTCATGGTTGAACATTTAACTCTTTGGAAAGACCTCCAAAGTTATATATTTTGCTAAACTAAACCAACAATTAACACAGAAATGTTTACAGTGATGATGGATTAATTATCATTCTATCAGCACTGAACAAAGATGCATGTTGGATTTGTAAGAAAATTAAAACCAAAAACTTTTTAATGAAGACGAATACTTCTTAAGGAGACAAGTACACATATTTTGAACATGTCTACTGGAAACTATTTAAGTTGCACTGACTGCTGATAGCAAACACAACCATATATTTAACATTTATCTGCATTGCTTTTGCGACTTTGATTCCTTTGTGTTGTTTTCAGATCTTTCATAGGGATTTTTTTTTTTTATCTGTGTGTTATTTTGTTTATTTAAATGTGTTTGTATTGTGTATTGTGCTGTGTACAATGACAACAAAGGGATTCCGTTCAGTTGTCCTGTCCTTCTGTTTGTTATGTGTTGGACACTCCAGTACACTAGATGGCATTCTGTGTTTTTCTTGCCTGTGGAACAGGAGACAGGCGAAAAGGCGCCAAGTTTCAACATGACTAGGCGTGTTTGTGACAGCAGAGAGCAGTTCAATTTAATACACCGGAGTGTGCAGTTGGACGCCGCGCTTTAGAGATAAGTTAAAAGTTAAACTCCCTTTTCTCGACAAAAGCTTTGGCTTCATAATAGGTGCTCGGGTCGCCGGGATTAGGTTTTTATAACTTTTGGGCATTTAGTGCCGATCTACCGCTGATATTGACTGGTGTCAAGCCAGCCCCCAATTCGAGACTTGCAGTCAAGCCAGCCTCTATGGGCTCAAAATGTGGTCATAAATATTCTGTACTTGTAAAAAAGATTTGTATGTGTAAAAAAGATTTGTGTGTGCGTAAAAAAGATTTTGTGTGTGCGTAAAAAAGATTTGTGTGTGTAAAAAGAATTTGTGTGTGTAAAAAAGATTTGTGTGTGCGTAAAAAAGATTTGTGTGTGGACTTAGAAAAAAAACCCCTGCAAGTTACAAGTACGGATTTTTGACCCTATTTTTCTTCCCTTCATCTGATTGGTCAATGTCATGTCAATCACAAATGTAACAATCCAATCAGAGAACAGATGGGTTTGGCTGTCGAGGGGAGCTTTTTTTGAACTGCAGGTCTTTGAAGGGAGTAAATGCCCTTTTACATGCCAACCCAGCGTTTTCCTTCATCACCACGAAGGAAAACAGTCTGTGGTCGTCCGAGTTTGGTGATTTTTGTGTCACAGGTCTACGTGTTTAATACAGGGACTTCCACAGCCTTTTCAACAGCGCTGCGGACCGCGGGGTGGGGGTGGGCAGTGTTTTGGAAATGACAGTCTTCATTACAAAGCTTTCTTCGTTATGAATTAGCATACATGTTTTTATTGAACATTTGAAGAACCAGCAAAAAAACAAACTCTTCTAGAGGACATCAAGTCAGAGATAGAAAAGACAAGGAGCAGGTGCATCTAGTACAGGTAGAGCTGCTGCAAAAACCCACAGAGCCCAGCAGCCAGCGTAACAAATTCTGGATCCTTTGCTTTTAGTTAGCAGTTAGCATTAGCAGCGTATCCTGCATCCGATGTGAAAGGACTTTTATGCTGCGCACTGTGACTCACAGCAATGGTCCTGGGTCAGCCCTGACTTTGTGTTAAACTAATTCTAAAGTAATAATGGTATTTCTAGCCACTGATATACCACAACTTTATCCTTTCAACAGCTACTGAAAGTTAGGGGACCTAGCTGCTATCGGATATTTATATAGCGATCCTCCAGCTTCAAACTGTATCACCCTTCAAGGACCTGCAGTTCAAAACAGCGCCCCTCCGACAGCCAAACCCATCTGTTCTCTGATTGGATTGTTACATTTGTGATTGACATGACATTGACCAATCAGATGAAGGGAAGAAAAATAGGGTCAAAAATCCGTACTTGTAACTTGCAGGGTTTTTTTTCTAAGTCCACATACAAATCTTTTTTACGCACACACAAATCTTTTTTACGCACACACAAATCTTTTTTACAAGTACAAAATATTTATGACCACATTTTGAGCCCATAAGCCTCCAGTTTGTTTTACGTTCCCTGTGTATTCAAAGTATTACGGGAATGGATGTGGAAACCGGATTTCAAAATAAAAGCCAACTTCGAGTGAATTAACAGATATGTTAAGAAAATAATAACATATAATTTAGGCTTCTTTTTTTTTTTTTTTTTTTTTACAAACTCTAATGTTAGATCTATATGACACAGCCTTGTACCCTAATTGTGCCCTGTCACTATCAAGGCCATCTTATTTTGGATTTCAAAGTAAAAGCCCTGTGAATCTTCATTTTTGAACTACTCTTTCAATGACTTCATAATGCTCTTAAAAGCAAAAGTCGTATTTCCAAATACTATTTGAATTTTATATCAACACTTTCCAACCACAGTCTTTTTCACAGTAATACCATATCAATATCAAGTCAGTCTGATTTTGCCTTTCATAGTAATGGCCCTTTGAAATTGCCGATATTTGACTTAATCTTCTAACGATTCAAAATGCTCTAAAAAGTAAAATTCTTGTTTCCACAGGGTAATTCCACTTTAGATCAACAGTATACAGCCCCACAGTGATACCATATCAATAGCAAGACATTCTGATTTTGCCTTCCAAAATAAAGGCCTGTTGAAAATGCCCATAACTTACCTAACTTTCAGTGATTTCACAATGCTCTAAAAAGGAAATCAGAATGACTTGAAATTGACATGGTAACATCGTGAGGTTGTATACTGTTGATCTAAGGTGGAATTATGCTGTGGAAACAGCAATTTTCCATTTTAGAGCATTTTGAATTCGCTACAAGAGTATGTCATATATGGGCAATTTGAAAAGGCTTTTTTTTTTATTTTGAAAAGCAAAATCAGAATGTCTTGCTATTGATATGGTATCACTGTGGGGCTGTATACTGTTGATCTAAAGTGGAATTACCCTGTGGAAACAGGAATTTTACTTTTTAGAGCATTTTGAAATCACTGAAAGGTAGGTCAATTATGGACAATTTGAAAAGTATTTTATTTTGGAAGGCATAATCAGAATGACTTGATATTGATATGGTATCGCTGTGGGTCTGTATACTGTTGATCTAAAGTGGAATTACCCTGTGGAAACAAGAATTTTTCATTTTAGAGCATTTTGAATCGTTAGAAGATTAAGTCAAATATCGGCAATTTCAAAGGGCCATTACTATGAAAGGCAAAATCAGACTGACTTGATATTGATATGGTATTACTGTGAAAAAGACTGTGGTTGGAAAGTGTTGATATAAAATTCAAATAGTATTTGGAAATACGACTTTTGCTTTTAAGAGCATTATGAAGTCATTGAAAGAGTAGTTCAAAAATGAAGATTCACAGGGCTTTTACTTTGAAATCCAAAATAAGATGGCCTTGATAGTGACAGGGCACAATTAGGGTACAAGGCTGTGTCATATAGATCTAACATTAGAGTTTGTTTAAAAAAAAAAAAAAAAAGAAGCCTAAATTATATGTTATTATTTTCTTAACATATCTGTTAATTCACTCGAAGTTGGCTTTTATTTTGAAATCCGGTTTCCACATCCATTCCCGTAATACTTTGAATACACAGGGAACGTAAAACAAACTGGAGGCTGGCTTGACTGCAAGTCTCGAATTGAAGGCTGGCTTGACACTAGGGCTGCCACGATTTGTCGACTAGTCACGATTACGTCGACTATCAAAATCGTCGACGACTGATTTAATAGTCGACGCGTCGTTTGAAGCTTTGTAAGATCACAAAAGACGCAGGAATAAGTGGCAGGATTTAAGAGTGTAATAACGGACTGAAACAGAAGATGGCAGCATTGCATGTACAAGGATGTCAGCTACCGTTAAACCCCGAAGAAGAAGAAGAAGCAGCTGTGTCCCAGAATTCATAGCGCGGCCCAGCGCAGTTTCCAACAATGGCGGCAGCTGGTTAGTTTTAATGTTACTCTTATTATTCTTTCTGGGTCACAAAATAAACGTTTAACATATTTTCAGGCGAGAATGTAGCTGTGTAAACCTCAAATATCTGCTCAGTTTATCAGGACACCACATATTTTCAAAAGCGCTCCGACGTTTTCGGAGACATCTGTTACCCACTAGCTCGTTAGCGAGCCGGGGGCTAGGCTCACTAGTATGGAACGCCAGGACTGCCATAACGAATTAATTAAATACACCATTAAATAATTAATTAAATGTGTCAATAATTAATTAAAATTGGAATTAATTAATTAAATAAATAGTTATGACACATGTAATTAATTAATTATTGACACATTTAATTAATTATTTATGTATTTCACATTTTAATTAATTATTGACACATTTAATTAATTAATTATTGACACATTTAATTAATTATTTATGTTTTTCACATTTTAATTAATTATTGACACATTTAATTAATTATTGACACATTTAATTAATTATTGACACATTTAATTAATTATTTAATGATATATTTATTTATTTCATTTTGGCAGTTCTGGCGCCTGGCTGTCATCATGAAATAATTTTATCTGTCAGCCTCACTCATCAAACTCAGGGGGCGGGGTTAACGCTCTCCCTGTGGCTTGTCTGACATCTGATTGGTTAAACTGTAAAGCAAGTCCAGACAGATCGATCCCTGATAATAGATTGACGTACTCCCAGTAAATCTCACTCCGATCCTTTAGGTGGTGATATTCATTTTTAACTTTGCTTGGATGCGCTATGCAGTTGGAAGCAAGAAGTTGCCGCCATAAAAATCAAGACACTTGACAATACTTGTGTACCTCAATTGATACATTGCACGACGTGTACGAGAAATGTCAAAAAGCTGTCCGGAGCTGCTGAGAGAAGCAGCGAATTTAATTGAAGAAGCTCTGAGGACAAATTCCCCAACTCCGTCAGCTCAGACACAGCAGATACCTGCGGCACCATTACATACACCTGTCCAAAGTAAGTAACGTCAGCCACGTGTTATACTAATTGATGACTTAGCACACAGTTAAATCTTAGCAATCAATATGAGCATCTAAATTTCAGTGGGCGGGGGTTGTGCACCTAGGTTTATGTGTGGTAGTTAGCTAATTATGCTTTGTGTGTGACTCACTTTCGTTGTGTGTGGATGGGGCATGAAACTAGATAGTCAGTAAAACGCCCTTATTTTGCAGCACCATGCCTGGTGCTGATGTGTAGCGTTAGTGACGTTTAAAATGATGCTAAGCTGAAAGTTCAGACTGTTGTAGCTGACTGGTGGTCTGTTCCGCTGGGATATTTTCTTTGTGTTGCAGCCGAGCTAGCAAGGCTCTTTGCTCCGTATAATGGTGGGAGTAGAAGAAATATGATAAGACGGTCAGCACAGAGCCTAGTACCTAGAAGAAGCTACACACATACGTTCTGTTGCTTGGCTGATCACAAGGCTAACAAAGTTCCAAGCATTCAGCTTAAAGCAGACCTCCATGCTGCAGGACTTGGAGAGCAAAAAGTGACATTTTCAGGTAAGTCTGATAGTAGAAATTTACCAGAGCCCAGTTTTGATTGTGGTTCACTGTAGGTTTTTTTGTTTGTTTGTTTTTTGTTTTTATAATTTTTAGCGTGAATGTGATAAATATTTTGTCATTTTAATTTAAATTGGACTTAAATTTCAACTGTGTGATTGTTATTTTGTGGCTATTAGATAGTACTGGCTTGTTTTCAAATATGTGGGTGTTTGATTGAATGGAGATTATCTGTTTATTCTTTTAAATACAGGGAATGACAATGATCCCGAGACTGTAAGAACTAAACTGATGGAAGTGTTTCCAAAGCTCCAAGAAGGGGGAGGATTTGAGTTTCTAAAAATTACAGGATCTACTCGTAGTCGAAATCTTGCATTGCTTCAATGTCCCAGCACTGGATATACCATTGGGTATCTGAAAGACCCATCTGCAATGATTGGGCAGGCTACAATCTACATCCGTCCACTTCAACAGGACTTGCACTTTGATTGTGTACATAAATCTATATTGTCATCATTGTCATCAAATAAATAGCATTGTGGAATTTAAATTTATAAATGGATGTTTTTTATCTTTTAGGAGAGCTCAGGTCATGCCTCTGGTCCACTCATCTCCTGTATTACTTGTCAGAAGGAATTTTCCTTTTCTGAAATAAAAATGCACAGAGACAGCTGTGCTGGGTATGTACTAACAAAGACATATGTGTACTACATATTCATTTTACATTAGGAAAATGAGAGAGTATGACTATGTCAATTTTGTTAACTTCAAGGACATCCACTCAGGAATCACATAGAGAACGAGAGGGAGGCCATGTTGAAGAAAATGATAGAGAGCCAGCCACAGTCAGTGAAAGTGTGCCAGTTAGGCCTGAAACATCAGAAACCTCAGCTCAAAGTGCAGTAGTACCAGTAGTAACTGGTACTGAGGAGTTTGTTCACAAAGAACCTGACAATGGTCTGTGTAAACACATAGAGGTGCTATAAGTTTGCAAACAACTTACATTCATTCAGTAAAAAAAATATTACCTTTAATAAAATTACTTTAAAATAAGTAGTACTGCATGTAATCAACAATGTAATTCATGACTATTAATGTTAAAATACTTTCTTGGGTTCTTAATGTTGTTTGGAAACCCTGAAAGTGATGCTAGGGTAACTGAAACCAGGAATCAAACCTCATTCTGTGCAGAAATGGAATATTTAGAATATTTCTGGTAATATGTATTAGAAGATTGATTGGGTGAATGCGACTGTAGCATAAAGGCCTTTTAGTGTTTGTGGTAAAACACTATATAGGTACTAGGCCATTTGCCTTTTGGTGCTGCACTGAATGACATTTTTCAGGTGTTCTTCATCTTTGACTGTAAAGGAATGCATATCTGCATGTAACATGTTAAGAATGTTTTTTCTATGTGTAATTTTTTTCATTTATTTTTGCGGTCTAGATTGGGTGGTGATTAAAGATCCAGCTCATGCTGCCAAAGTTTTCAGAGAAAATCTACTTCGGGAACATGCATCTGGGACACCACTTCAGCTGAGGATGGATGTGAGGGACTCTGAGGAGGACAGAGACCGGGCACTTCTCTCATTCTATAAACGGCAACAAGAATGGGCATGTCCACTTCATTGTACCCTTGATGGTTAGTAATAGAAATCTATTGTGTTAAATAAATTAAATTAGTTAAATGTCTTTCAATGGAGTTGTCTTAGTGGCTTACTGATTTCATGTGGCTGAAATGCATCATACGATGAGCTCCGTTGGCCAATCATGCTAACTACAATGACAGTTATAGTGTTTTTACTCTATCACACAGAATTAGCCCTGTTACTGTGAAAAACTGAATTGAATATTAAAAAAATTTAATTTGTTACAGGTTAATAAGTTGGTTGTGAATGGGCCCAGTGGTCCTAAATAATATACCTTAATATAAATGTGTATTGTACAATACTCCTCTTTTTTTGTTTTCTGGCAGGGTCAGGATTCTAGGATTCCAACCAAAATAATATTGCTTTCTCTTTAAAAAAAAACAAAACAATGTTTTTAATTAAATAGGTTTGGCAATAATACTCAGCCATTTTTTTTTTTTATTTTTTTTTGTACAGTGTAATCATCTGTATTTTATTTCAGGTGATGCTGCTGTTGGACAAGGGGTGATGCGGTACTTTGTGACAACAATAATATCCAAACTCCAGTTTGGATTCAGAGTAGATCTTGGTAAGTGTACCACTATTTTCATATGCTTTTGTTGTGGAATTTTTCCATTAAAGAAAGCCTGCAGACGAGCGGTGAGCGGTAGCTAACATTCTTTAATCCAAACACACAAAGAACAGACAACCAAGCTTGGTGGAGCCTGCATGTCCGCGGGACAGACGGTCAGCAGAGTCTCTCTGAGCCCAGCATGGCTCTCAGTTAAATACCTTTTTCAGGAACAAAAAGCAGTACACAGCTGTTTCACACCTTAAGGTTCACACTCCCTTGCTACCTCCCAGAGTCCTCGAAGAGACAAGACTCTTCCTGTGGAGTTGTCTGCTTCCCTAACTTCCTTACTAGACCCCCATCATTTGTCTTGCTGTATGAGTGTGAGACTTGTTAAAATCCAGTGGCACCAAGGCATTATACGATAAAATAATGTGATTAATACATAAGTAAAATAAATTCTATATACACGGTATTTCACCACTTTTAAATGTATTTTACTCTTATGTGGTGTTTGTGTCTGGATTTTTTTTTTTTTTGAAATTAACTAAAGGATAATATTGGTATATATTATCATAATTACCTCACTCTCCTTGCTTTAAAGCTTGTGATAATTTTGAAAATCCAGTTTTACATAAAGCACTGGCAAATTTAAAAAAGTAAAATAAAGAAAACTCTGCTTTCTTGGTACTTCTAGGAGGAATGGGTCGAACACTGCTATTTGAGGGTGAACCGGACCATCTGGTCCCAGCAACATCAGAGGTACTTATCGAGAGCAGCCTCTTCCGGGTTGCAGGAAGGATGTTGGCCCACACCTTTTTGCATGATGGTCCCCGTGTCACAGGATTAAGTCCTGCAATAATTCACGTGCTGTTCAATGGTGACCCGGAATTGGCAACAATTGTTATAGAAGACTGTCCTGATCTGCACATCAGGAGTATCATACAAATGGTATGTAAAATTAAAAAAACTATTGAATTACAATCAGTGTGTGGACTACCACAATAACTTGTTTAATCTTAATTTTAGCTTGAACTCGAAGAACTTACTCAGGAACAGCAAGACACAGTCTCTGATCTTTCCCTGTCTTGGGATCTCCCAGCAGTAAATAAAACAAATAGGAGATGGCTGCATAACAAACTTCTAGTGCATGCGGTAGGTTCTTGCTGGTTAAGTATCAAAGACATTGTTGTAGTTGTTGAAATTAATAAGCAGACGGATTTGTATAGAGTAGCTTTTTATTCTACACTGGCAGGCAATGGTCATGTTTCCTTTTTTTCCCCCCTTTTTATTAGTGCCGAAATTAGTTTTGTAAATATTGGGTTTTTAAGCACTAAAATTTACCATTCTCCCAGTCAAGTTGAAATTCTTCTTCTTTATTTTTATTTTTTTCTTAAATCATGCACATATTTTTTCATAACCAAAAGCTGACCTTGTCCTTCATACCTGGAAGTGTTGGCACTCACACCCTAATTCCACAAATGCGCGCACACAAGATGAAACTTCAAATACAGAAATCCCTTTACAAAATATCTTCAGGCTGTAGTATACTGACAGCAGGTAAAAAATTTAATGTATGTTTGTGTTTTTAAAATTCCCTTCTTAAAATAAACACATTCCAAATCACTACTTGATTTAGAAAGGGAATCCTCCCACTCACCCATCAGTTGTGCCTTCAGCAGAACAGTTATCTCAAGTCTGCATTACCACGTTTTGCACTTAAATAGGCATTAAAGACACATTGTAGTTAATGAAAAAAGTTACCTTAGCAATTTTTTTTATTTATTTATTTTTTTAATGCAGAATGTGGTTTGATGTTGGGAAAATAACAAAGCCCCCATAAAATATGTGTGTGTGAATTGAAGAGTATATTACTGTAAACTGTGCAAATTTATTATATTTGTCTTTGGTGTATACAGTCTACTACAGTGTAAATAGATATGGCAAAGCACGTCAGTGTGTCTTCATGTAAATTTCCTCTACCGTGCCAACTTGTGTAGAATTCAGGAGGATATTTGTTCTTATACTATGGCTTGTGTCTCTCTGCCTGGAAGGTTATTGGGAGAACCATGCGCCAACTCAAACAGCTGAGAAAGGGAATCAAGGATGTCATGGTATGGCCCCTGCTAACGAGTAGGCCAGATGTTGTCCCGCTTCTTTTCCCACGAATGGCAGAAATGCAGTTCACACCACAGGTAAACCAGTTCTTTCTCATCACTGATAAGAGCGGTCCCCAACCTTTTTTGCACCATGGAATGGTTTATGTCCGACAGTATTTTTAGAGACCAGCCTTAAATCTGTAGTGGATTAATACAAGAAAATAAAACCAGTACCGCTAACAAAAAAAGATGTATTCATAGCACACGGGTAAAGAACCAAGGATACCGAGTTAACGATAAAAACCCTGAAAACCATAAATTTCACACCTGAGCATCAACTCTCACAGCCCTGTACCTCATGACTCACCGACCGTTCCGTGGCCCAGGGGTTGGGGACCAGTGATTTATGAGACCTTATTTATAAATGTATTTGATGAACTTTCCATGATATAATATACTGAAGTTGGTGTTTCCTATTAATAAAAATGGTAAAATATATTCTTTTCACCAGTACTTTAGACTAAGTTGTCCTCTTCCATGTTCTATCAGATGGTAATAGACAAAATCACATGGCCAGCTCAGGATAGTGATGAAGATGAGGAATTTGATGTTGAGTCCATGTGCCGCATCACTGGATTTCTACGGATCTTCATTGAAACTGGTATAGGCACCTTTTTTTTCCCCTTTTTTTTTTAAATAAAGCTATTGCTCATATTGTAAATGCTTGATAATAAGCATTTAAAGTTATAATGTATGAAATTCATAATTTCACTGTATATTCTCTGCAGCATGATGAACAATTAACTAAATGTTTTCTTAACTCCATTTCTGACTTTCTAGCTTCATCAAGTAGACTGGCCCAACTGATGAAATTCTGGGTTGGCTGGGAGATGCTTCCTCCTGAACTCAATGTGGAGATCTCTGGTGGCACCTTTCCGACAGCGTCTACTTGTTTTGAAACGCTAAAGCTGCCAGCTCATTTCCAGACATACCAAGACTTCGAGGAAGCACTTATTTCTGCAATAAATAGTGCACACACAGGTTTTGGACTGGTTTAAGATTTTTCAGGCTGAAATTTCGCCATAGTTCAAACAGAAAGCAACCAAAGGCGAATGAAACACATGTTTAATGGTTCACATTTTTCTAAAAAGCAATTTTACATTTTGATATAAAATGGGAGAGACAGCAGTTCTGCATCCCAAGCTGTCATGTCTTTTTTTTTTTTTTTTTTTTTTTTTCCCCCCACAATTACAATAAAACAAATTATAATTTTGTTAACCAAAAAATTATGTGACAAATGTCATGATGGGGGAAAAACTTGAAAGAAAGAAAGGAACTTGTAAGATTATGTGAGGGAAGCAAATTGTTTTACATTGCATGTCTGTTTGTTTTAGCATGATAAATAAAAAGCTTGGATTGTATATCAGTCTCCTATGGTTCTTGACAGAATTTGGACGGTCTCCAAGTAAGATCCGATTGCATCTGTCAATGAAACTCCTGGAACTGGCAAAGTAGCAAGCTCTTCATCTGATAGCTCACGGCCCAGCTGAATGTCAGGTACTGATGTAGCGCCTCCATGGTTAGTGTGAGGCCCGTTCCAGTCAATCCCGTAGTCTTCAGAAACCTGAACGTGGAATAATTTTTAGTGTTGTAGTTACAACTACTTTAATAATGCTTTAGGTCATTGCACAACCTATTTGGGACTTTTTTTTGGTCCGCATGTTGGTGAGTATTTAAATAATATGTTAACAATCAAATACTATAAAACAGTACAATTGTGCATAGGCTAGAAAAATGTACATGCGACAAAGAAATCTTAGCTCAAAACGTTGGAGAGCTTAGGTTTGAATCGCTGACTATCACCTTTTAGCACATGGGTTTTCTCCCCTAGTCAAAAACTAAACAGTATGTAGCAGGGTTTGGTTTTTTTTTGTTTTGTTTTTTTTTAACTTTGTTAAAAGGCGGTTGTTCTCTAACCTCTGAAGGATCCTCCACGGGGCCTTGGTCTCTGTATCTTATCCAGAGTTGCTGTGGTGACTGATTCCGTTCAGTTCTAAGACCATGACTGTTCCATGCATCTTGGAAAGAGTCTAGGTTGCTCTGTATGTGTGGACGGAAAACTCGGTGCAAGGCGTACAGATGGATTTCACTGTCTGGATTAAGTGTTCCCTGATGTTCCAGTGAAGTGAACAGCTGATAGAAAAGGTCTAGGGCATGCTCGTAGACATCTCTCCACATCCTCTCTATTCTGTGATTAAAATAAAATTGAAAATTTTTATGTGATGTAATTTTCATAAAGCATTACACTGGTAGAGTCTATAACACAGCAACAAAACATGTTATTTACCGCTGATTGTGGACACTTCGGCCTGTGATGTGAGAGTTCCTGTTGGTGCCTCTGCTCCTGATCATGAATTCAGCTACATCGGCATTCTCCCCACCTTTATCAGACCGAACCCTTGATGGCAGTCCGTACTGCTCAACAGCAGCAATAAAGCTCTCCAAGACTGTTCTAGCTCTGTTGTTGCCAGCCACTGTCAAGTAGACAATTAGTCGACTGAATCCATCCGTGCCACCATGGACAACAAATCTCCATCTGTGAGACAATATGTAAAACACACACAAAAAAACACAACAACCTTTTTGTAGAACAATTATTTAAAATATCTATAATATGGTTAATGATTCCTATGTCAATACCACTGATACCTTATTAGCTTATGGTTGCCGTCAATGTGCCATAAGGAGTTTGGACCTGGAACAGAATACTGCCGTCGTCTTAATACATGCAGCCGTAGACGTCTGATGTTCACTCCTTCTGCATCGACTCTGCGTAAAGACTCCCGCAGTCTTGAGACTGAGAGGTGGGCAAAAATAACCACAAACTAACTGGCCACTTCATTAGAAATACCTATATTAACCACCTGACCAATATTGTAAAAATATCTACCAGTAGAATTTCAAATATTCATCAGTTAGTGATACTGTCATGGTCACTTTTGAGGAAAGAGTGTCAGTATAATAAACTGCATAACAAATCATGGTGCTTAGGAAAGGATACATACACAATCATGAGCTTAACTTTAGCTTGGCTCACTAACAGATCACTTATTCATAAATTTCAATAACAGGCTTATTATACTCACCAGGGACACGCACACCTCTTGCATTCAGAAATCCATGCATTAGCTTGTAGCCGGTGTTTGGATGGCTTCTGTGGACTTCATTTACAATACGATCCAACTCCTCATCAGTAACAGATGAATAGAGGTCTGTCTTTCTACACAGATGAAAAACACTGAGTAATGTTGGAGTTTACGAAATATTATCTTAGACTGGTCGACAATCAGGTCTATAAGTGATGACCTGATGAATCCTGCTTCCACGCTCAAACTGCTCTGTGTTTTTTAAGGCTGTTGTGCTTTTAACACGTTTTAATGCTTTGCATCTTGGTCTATCTAATCTCAACAAGCCCCTAAAAACAGTTAGTGATCACTGTCGGCCTCTCTAGGGTTTCATTACCACTGTTGATTTTAAAAACCAGTTTTTAAAACCTGGGTGTAACTGCAGCCCAGCCCATGCAGCAGTATATTAATGACTGGGTGGATTATCTCGATTGTTCTCCTGACTGAAGTTTTGTCCATTTACAGCAGGGGTCTCGAAGTCCGGGCCTTGAGGGCCGATGTCGTGCAGGTTTAAATGTGTCCTTGACCAAAACACAGCTGATTTAAATGGCTAAATTACCTCCTCAACATGTCTTGAAGTTCTTCAGAGGCCTGGTAATGACCTAATTATTTGATACAGGTCACTGTGTCTATGCTGTGTAGCTAGCGATCACATAGCACATCATTATATACCAACTAGCCCAACTTCATTAACCCCACAAAACGTTTATTTTCCTGTCTTCATTTATGTGAAGTGATAGCAGAGCTGTACATCTTAATTTGATTTAGAAAATCTCTTGGTGTGAACATGCAATATTATACTTAGATGGAAACTAGCTAGCTAACTTCCTGCTAACTTCTAACTTCGTTAAATTGCATAAATTCTGTTTTCATGGATGCCTGGATGTTAAACTTAATTGTTGCACCTGGTAAAGGAGCAACGCTGATAATTTTATTACAGAATTTAGACAGTTTTTCAATTCTCAGTGAGTAAATACCTTAAGCCGTTTTGTTCCATACGCCTCCTGATTGTCCTTTCAGACACTCCGAACCTCGTCGCAATTTCACTCGCTGTCAATCCACAGAGAACATGATGCTCGAAAACGTCAATCGGTATATCAAAAGCGGGGCGTCCCGTTCCGTGAGTTTGCCGCTGTTCCGCGATGCTTTGCTGGAGTACTTCATGTAAGTTTGCAGTCACTCTACCATCAATGTCTTGGTTGGAGAGTGCGGAAATAAGTCCAAGAATTTCAATAAATTCCTCAGTTTTATTTGTCACATGCTCCGGCTGAGCAATTCCTGCTTCAACATTATCTGCTAGGTCTAAAATATCTCTTACCAACTCGAGAGCGATTTCACGAAAATCCCCCATGACAGTAGCGATGTTTTGCATGGAGCCACTCCAGACCAAAGCAATGGTTTTGACTCGATCAGCGTTAACCCCGCCCCCTGAGTTTGATGGGTGAGGCTGACAGATAAAATTATTTCATGATGAGAGCCAGGCGCCAAGACTGCCAAAATGAAATAAATAAATATATCATTAAATAATTAATTAAATGTGTCAATAATTAATTAAATGTGTCAATAATTAATTAAATGTGTCAATAATTAATTAAAATGTGAAAAACATAAATAATTAATTAAATGTGTCAATAATTAATTAATTAAATGTGTCAATAATTAATTAAAATGTGAAATACATAAATAATTAATTAAATGTGTCAATAATTAATTAATTACATGTGTCATAACTATTTATTTAATTAATTAATTCCAATTTTAATTAATTATTGACACATTTAATTAATTATTTAATGGTGTATTTAATTAATTCATTATGGCAGTCCTGGCGTTCCATACACTAGCGCCGTGAGAACACCGGACTCCCCGCAAATCATTTTCAAACCCACCGCCGTCTTTTGCTACTCAGGTTAAATATATATGAGTCACTTAGATAACTTAAAATGTTATTGTTTGGCTTTTTTTTTTTTTTTTTTTTTTTTTTTTAGTATTTTATTTGTTCCTGAGTAAATCAGTTTGTCTGAGATTAAAGTTATAGTTTTTACACAGCTGAATAAACGTCAAGCAGACAACTGATTATCAGAAGTGTGAGATGCTCCAGAATATACTCCAGTGTCCTGTTATATTTTAGATAGCAAGGAGTTTATTAAACTTCACCGAAACAATCTGCAAATTTCATTAAAATTTAATAAACTATCATCTTGTCTTTATTTTTAGTTAGCACAGACCTTAAACACTTAAAGCTGTAAGCTGATGATAGTTATATAAGAGCAGATGCTGCTGGTGCAATAAGCTGTAGTTTTGCGTCCAATGGATGATGATCTGATTAGTCGACTAATCGCAAAAATAATCGGTGACTAGTCGACTATCAAAATAATTGTTTGTGGCAGCCCTACTTGACACCAGTTGATATTGTTAGCGTGATCGTTTTCCACCTTGAGAAAGCATTAGCCTAAAAAACATTAATTTGGTGTGCAGTGGTTCCTCGCTATAACGCGGTTCACCTTTCGGGGCCACGCTGTTTCGCGGATTTATTTTTTTTGTGCAATTTTGTATATATTTTTCTGTTTGTTTTACAGCGCATTGTGTGCGCGTTCTGCGTCTTGATTGTCAATTGTGGGCTCTAAATGTGGTCATAAATATTTTGTACTTGTAAATCAGTCTTGTAGTTGTAAATCAGGATTTGTATGTGTAAAAAGAATTTGTGTGGGGGGGGAGATTTGTGTGTGGACTGAGCCAAAAAAGACCCTGCAAGTTACAAGTACGAATTTTGACCCTATTTTTTCTTCCTTTCATCTGATTGGTCAATGTCATGTCAATCACAAATGTAACAATCCAATCAGAGAACAGATGGGTTTGGCTGTCGGAGGGGCTCTTTTTTTGAACTGCAGGTCTTTGAAGGGAATAAATGCCCTCTTACATGCCAACCCAGCATTTTCCTTCATCACCACGAAGGAAAACAGTCTGTGGTCGTCCGAGTTTGGAGATTTTTTTGTGTCACAGGTCTACGTGTTTAATACAGGGACTTCCACGGGGGCAGGGCAGTGTTTTGGAAGTGACAGTCTTCATTACAAAGCTTTCTTAGTTATGAATTAGCATACATGTTTTTATTGAACATTTGAAGAACTAGCAAAAAAAAAAAAAATTTCTTGTAGAGGACATAAAGTCAGAGATAGAAATGACAAGGAGCAGGTGCATCTAGTACAGGTAGAGCTGCTGCAAAAACCCACAGAGCCCAGTAGCCAGCGCAACAAATTCTGGATCCTTTGCTTTTAGTTAGCAGTTAGCATTAGCAGCACATCCTGCGTCCGATGTGAAAGGACTCTTATGCTGCGCACTGTGACTCACAACAATGGTCCCGGGTCAGCCATGACTTTGTGTTAAACTAATCCTAAAGTAATAATGGTATTTCTAACCAGTGATATACCACAACTTTATCCTTTCAACAGCTACTGAAAGTTAGGGGACCTAGCTGCTATCGGATATTTATATAGAGATCCTCCAGCTTCAAACTGTATTATCCTTCAAGGACCTGCAGTTCAAAAAAGTGCCCCTCCGACAGCCAAACCCATCTGTTCTCTGATTGGATTGTTACATTTGTGATTGACATGACATTGACCAATCAGATGAAAGGAAGAAAAATAGGGTCAAAATTCGTACTTGTAACTTGCAGGGTCTTTTTTGGCTAAGTCCACACACAAATCTTTTTTGCGCACGCACAAATTTTACACATACAAAAATGATTTACAAGTACAAAATACTTATGACCACATTTTGAGCCCATAGTCAATCAGTCTTGTGCCGTGTCTCCTGTACAGTACACAATGCGTTCAGCTTGTCAAATTTGTGACTAATATCAGGCGCCCGTGATCGTGTATACAGCTGTCCCTACACATATACTGATATGTCAGCAGGTTTCTAATCAGTGTGAGCATCTAAGCATTAACTACCAGTGAAAAACTATAGATTCTACTAACCTCGAATAAAAATTGAGCACCCGCCCTTTTCCTGATGGGTGCCCCAAGTGCCTTTTTCTTGAGGCTTTTTCTTCTTAAAGAACGGTGATCACTGTCGGCCTCTCATTTTTGTTTGGTTTTTTTTAATATTGTTGCTGTTTTTCTTTTTTTTTTTTTTTTTTTTTTTAAAGCACAATTCATCAGCAGCACGTTTTAAAGCAACTATAGCCCATCCCATGTAGCAGTATGTTAAACTGACTAAACTCGTTTTATGGATTGATGCTCTCCCATCTGCTCTCCTGACTATGGTTTGGTCCGTTTACAGCATCTTTTTCCTGCCATGCGATTGCAGCTCTGTTTCTAGCCACCACGTAGCACATTATTTACCAGCTTGTCCAACTTCATTAACCCTACAAACGTCACTGGTGTTTAGTTTTGTCTTCATTTATGTCGAAATTAACAGCAGTGCTTTACGTTTGTTCGATTTTCTGCTGTTTATCCTTGGCCGGCTCGTGCGTGTACACGCGTGCGTACGTACGTTGGTGTGCGTGATTTTCTGTTTGTTATTGCGATAATCGCCCTCATTGGGGCTACTGTGATTTTTGCCTGAGTGCGTTTTGGGTTTTGTTTGGGTTTGTTTTCTTTTCCTGTTTTAGGTACAATCCTTTATGCCAGATGGAGAGAAGGGTCCTGGAGAGAAGGGTCCTAGGCAGAGTGCCTCGTCTCCCATCGAGTGTGTTTGGTGTGCACTTGTTACTCCTACTTGTTGTTTTAACAATTTAGCTGCTAGCTTTTGGTGTTTCCTTGTTTTTTGCTTGGCAATCATGCAAGTCCACATTATTGTTTTAATTTGTTTTTAACTGTAATTAAAGGTCAGTACAGTATTCACTAAGAACTGTGTGCTCTATAACATAAGCACTGAAGTAGAAACAGGTGTGCATTTTAGTCGACGATCACGATGGTGAAACTTTCAAGATCACATTCCTCGACAAGTCCGATCCACCAGCAAGTCACCTTGGCAGTCTTGATGACGTTTATGTGCTGCAGAGTGAATCTCAGACTGGTAGGAGTGAGACATTTTCACAACAGACTAACACAGTCGAAATGAGACCTGGGCCCTATTTCAGGAAGCCGGTTTAGTGCAAACTCTGAGTAAGTATACCCTGAGTTAACGAAAACTCTGGGTTTTCGGTTTCACAAAGCGAGTTTAGATTAATTCTGAGTGAGTTACTATGACGACACACTCCGTGAAGCTAACCTGCCCCCTAGCAGGTTTACTTCAACTAACCCTGACGTTCTCCGCCTCTGTGTCGGAAACCTGACTGTAGGAAGTGTCAGACATGGCGTGCCCCTTCCTTGAAGAGCCAGTAGATGTTGAAGCCCAAATTCTCCGCAGAGCTCTCCGCCGGGAGAGAGTGATCAGAGCGCGTTTGGACATTTTATCATTTCCTGATGATTTCCTGTGTGAACGTCACCGTTTGTCAGCACAATCTATAATTTATTTGAATAACATCCTCAGGCCTAATATTGCTCATGTGACACATCGCGGACATTCTCTCAGTTCTGTACATATTATTTGTATTGCACTTCGTTTTTTGCAAACGGGAGCTTTCTGTATAATATTGGTGACGCTGAGCACGTTTCCAAGGCTACCGTCTGTCGGGCAGTCAGGAATGTTACAGTTGCACTGAAACGTCTCCTGTACTCGTCTGTGGTGTTCCCCGGTCATAGACCCACAAGATTCATCAAAGAGGGATTCCACAAAATTGCAGGTATCAGGATGAACAAAACTTAATTCATGATGTGGTGATACTTGAACTACTACTTAAATTTTACATTTATTTTCAGGGTTCCCAGGCGTGATTGGCTGTACAGATGGCACTCACATTCCAATCATTGCTCCTTCAGTAAATGAAGGAGACTATGTGAACAGGAAGTCTTTCCACAGCATTAATGTACAGGTACATAGTTCCCTGTAGCATTTCAAACTAACAAATTATTTCATTATAGTAATGGATGCTAATTTGTGTTCTCTGCACTGTGAAGATCATATGTGATGCTGCCAACATGATCACAAATCTGGAAGCCAACTGCTCAGCCTCTGTGTGGTGGTGGTGGAGGACCCCCACCTGTTTTTCAGGCCTCCGCTTTTTTTCTGTTGGCTATAACGGGTCACATTTGAGCATACAGAGTAAGCAAATATGTACTTGTAATGTGCTCAGATAATTTCAATAAGTGCTTACAGAAAGAAAATTAATGTAGCCTCTAACTGCAATTGATTTACATGGGACAAACAGACCAAGCACTATGGCTCATAATACAATTACACCTTACCTGTTTGGACTATATTTTTATATTTCATTTTTACTTGCTGCCAGGAACGTTTGGGGCCTGTTGGGTTGCACCTGCGCTCACATCACATCACGAAATAAAATGTATAAAATAAAATATAATAAAATATCGTTTTTCACTCTGAGTTTTCTAAACCGGCTTCCTGAAATAGGGCCCTGATCTCTGTGGAAATATGACTCTGGAAAACCAACAAGGTGATTTAGAAAAGCTGCCGGTTGGTTTGTTTGCACAGTTTAGCAATTTGGATAAAGACAAAGCTCAAATTCCTAAGGTTTCTGGTATCCAGAATCTTTCCCGTCTGGAGATTGGTATGGGCTCAAATTGTGGTCATAAATATTTTGTACTTGTAAATCAGTTTTGTACTTAAAAAAAAAATCAGGATTTGTATGTGTAAAAAGAATTTGTGCATGTAAAAAAGACTTCTGTGTGGACTTAGCCAAAAAATACATGTAAAACTCTGCACTCAAGTTACAAGTCTGAATTTTGACCCTATTTTTCTTCCTTTCATCTGATTGGTCAATGTCATGTCAATCACAAATTTAACCAATCAGAGAACAGATGGGTTTGGCTATCGGAGGGGCGCTTTTTTGAACTGCAGGGCCCTATTTCAGGAAGCTGGTTTAGAAAACTCAGAGTGAAAAACGATACTCAGGGTTGAGTAACCCCGAACTGTCCAACTCGGAATATTCGGTTTCAGAAAGGCTGATAACAATTAGTTCAATCAACGCGGAGTTGCTTTAACCCCAAGTGAAGCGCGCGCACGAGGATACATAAAGCCCTGATAAGCGGAGCACAGATTAAGCGAGTCACCATGGAGACGGAGGGAAAGAAGGCGCGGTCAATGTATCTTACAGCGCTTGAGGCCGAAATTCTGATGGCAGCATATGCCGATAACATGCAAATTTTGCAGAAAAAAAGGTAACACAGCCTCAGCTGCAAAAGAAAGGGAGCATGCATGGCAAAACATAGCCGACAGAGTCAATGCGTGAGTGTTAATTTAAACATTGATCTAGGGATTTCCACCCATTTAACACGTTATTTTATTATATTTTTTATTTTATACATTTTATTTTGTGACATGATGTGAGCGCAGGTGCAACCCAACAGGCCCCAAACGTTCCTGGCAGCAAGTAAAAATGAAATGTAAAAATATAGTCCAAACAGGTAAGGTGTAATTGTATTATGAGCCATAGTGCTTGGTCTGTTTGTCCTATGTAAATCAATTGCAGTTAGAGGCTACATTAATTTTCTTTCTGTAAGCACTTATTAAAATTATCTGAGCACATTACAAGTACATATTTGCTTACTCTGTATGCTCAAATGTGACCCGTTATAGCCAACAGAAAAAAAGCGGAGGCCCGAAAAACAGGTGGGGGTCCTCCACCACCACCACTCACAGAGGCTGAGCAGTTGGCTTCCACATTTGTGATAATGGGAACACCACAAACGAGTACAGGAGACGTTTCAGTGCAACTGTAACATTCCTGACTGCCCGACAGACGGTAGCCTTGGAAACGTGCTCAGCGTCACCAATATTATACAGAAAGCTCCCGTTTGCAAAAAAACAAAGTGCAATACAAATAATATGTACAGAACTGAGAGAATGTCCGCGATGTGTCACATGAGCAATATTAGGCCTGAGGATGTTATTCAAATAAATTATAGATTGTGCTGACAAACGGTGACGTTCACACAGAAAATCATCAGGAAATGATAAAATGTCCAAACGCGCTCTGATCACTCTCTCCCGGCGGAGAGCTCTGCGGAGAATTTGGGCTTCAACATCTACTGGCTCTTCAAGGAAGGGGCACGCCATGTCTGACACTTCCTACAGTCAGGTTTCCGACACAGAGGCGGAGAACGTCAGGGTTAGTTGAAGTAAACCTGCTAGGGGGCAGGTTAGCTTCACGGAGTGTGTCGTCATAGTAACTCACTCAGGATTAATCTAAACTCGCTTTGTGAAACCGAAAACCCAGAGTTTTTGTTAACTCAGGGTATATTTACTCAGAGTTTGCACTAAACCAGCTTCCTGAAATAGGGCCCAGGTCCTTGAAGGATAATACAGTTTGAAGCTGGAGGATCTCTATATAAATATCCGATAGCAGCTAGGTCCCCTAACTTTAAGTAGCTTTTGAAAGGATAAAGTTGTGGTATATCAGTGGTTAGAAATACCATTATTACTTTAGCATTAGTTTAACACAAAGTCATGGCTGACCCGGGACCATTGCTGTGAGTCACAGTGCGCAGCATAAGAGTCCTTTCACATCGGACGCAGGATGTGCTGCTAATGCTAACTAAAAGCCAAGGATCCAGAATTTGTTGCTGGCTGCTGAGCTCTGCGGGTTTTTGCGGCAGCTCTACCTGTACTAGATGCACCTGCTCCTTGTCGTTTCTATCTTTATGTCCTCTACAAGAGTTTCTGGGTTTTTATCTTCAAATGTTCAATAAAAACATGTATTGCTAATTCATAACGAAGAAAGCTTTGTAACTATCCCCACTAGTGAAGACTGTGTCATTTCCACAACAATGCCACAGCATTGTTGAAAAGGCTCTGGAAGTCCCTGTATTAAGCACATAACCCTGTGACACAAAAATCACCAAACTCGGACCACCACACACTGTTTTCCTTCGTGGTGATGAAGGAAAACGCTGGGCTGGCATGTAAAAAGCCATTTATTCCCTCAGGACCTGAAGCTCCATAAAGCACCCTTCCAATAGCCAAACCCATCTGTTCTTGTTAAATTTGTGATTGAAATGACATTGACCAATTAGATGAAAGAAAGAAAAATAGGGTCAAAATTCGTACTTGTAACTTGAGTGCAGAGTTTCACACGTATTTTTTGGCTAAGTCCACACACAAATTCTTTTTACAAATACAAAACTGATTTACAAGTACAAAATATTTATGACCACATTTTGAGCCCATAGTCAGCAGCCAGCGCAACAAGTTCTGGATCCTTGGCTTTTAGTTAGCATTAGCAGCACATGCTGTGTCTGATGTGAAAGGACCTTTATGCTGCGCACTGTGACTCACAGCAATGGTCCCTGGTCAGCCCTGACTTTGTGTTAAACTAATCCTAAAGTAATAATGGTATTTCTGTCCACTGGTATACCACAACTTTATCCTTTCAACAGCTACCGCAGGTTAAGGGACCTAGCTTGTATGACCCCTATGGGATATTTACATAGAGATCATCCAGCTTCAACCTATATTACCTTTCCAGGACTTTTAGTTCAGTAAAGCACCCCTCCAACAGCTGAGCGGAGGTGTAAGTGCCTGGCTTAAAACAGGACATATTAGCTGCATTTAACCTTCAGTTACTCTTTATATAGTTAGGAGTCAGACCATGTTTCTTTTTAGCTGAAAAACATTACACCAGGTAACCTGCAGTGTTGAAAACTTGTTTTCCGACAATGTTTGCTACCTTACAATCCGTCTTGCTCTGTAGTAAAATCAGTAAAATTTGTTTTTTCAAAAAAAAAAAAAAAAAGGAGCCACATTCAGGTAAAAGTGTAAAATCAAATGAGCCGTGAATCAGGAATAATGTTGGATCAGTGTTTCAATATTTATCTTTTATTAGATATACATGTGGTTTGGTTATTTGCCTTTTGGTTGAAAGTACACTGAGAGAGGACTTTTTGTTAGTGATCTTAATAGTATTTTTTTTTATATTAATGTAATTTTTCATTTAATTGAATACAATCTATTTGTGTATGATTATCAGTCCAAAGAGGGAGAGAGGAAAGAGGGGAACGTGAGGAGAAAGTAAGAACCAGGTAAGAAAACAGACAGGGAACAGTGACAGGCAAAACAGAAACTGTTAAACTGACAAAGAGAAAAAACCTGATTTTACTCACACAATCAGGAAGTTGTGTTCTCCCTATATTAAAGCTGCTATACAGAATCTGCTAAACAAACTGGGTTGAAACATTTTTGACCCTCTTTAACAACATTCCAACATGACATTATCATTGATTGGGGAGATTAAAATTAATGATATTTTTATGTAGTTCAGCCACAACTCTTCTAAAACCTCAGCCAGTAATAGGTAGGGCAACTTTTGGACCGTCCAGTTGTCTGTATGACTGCCGCAGTACATACATCACATTTGCAGAAAGTGCCAAACAGAGCGCTGGGGCCCGTTCTTCGTACGTCGCTTACTACATCCAAGATCAAATGACACATCCAAGACCAAATCATCGCGCTAACCGTGAGCTCGCTAATCCGGTTCTCCGAACACACCTGCTGTTGACGATTAGTACAGCTGGATGAAGTAATGTGAGATCACTGGGTGTCGTAAAAGGGGCTACGCATCGATAGTAGAAACATTGATCGGCAACCCTCTGATTGGTCGGCGAAAATGTCGAAGGAGCGCGCTCGGCTCGGTATTTTTCGGCAGCAGAGCAAGAACTCTTGAGTGAGGGATTTCAGGAGTTTCAGAGTTTAATTAAAACGCAAGGGAACACTGCAAAGGCTGCAAAAGCAAGGAGAGAGGGCTGGCAGAAAGTTGCTGACAAATTAAACTCGTAAGCAATTTAATAATAACAACAATAATGGAGTGGATTTATATAGCGCTTTTCAAGGCACCCAAAGCGCTTTACAATGCCACTATTCAGTCACTCTCACATTCACACACTGGTGGAGGCAGCTACGGTTGTAGCCACAGCTGCCCTGGGACAGACTGACAGAAGCCAGGCTGCCATATCGCGCCATCGGCCCCTCTGGCCAACACCAGTAGGTGGTAGGGTAGATTTATTATATTACACTATATTATCCAGTATTATAGTACATTATATTATAATATGTTATATTATATCCTCTTTCACATGAGAGCCACAACAGGACCCACTAGAACATGGGAACAGGTAAAAGTGAAATATAAGAATATTCTACAGAATGGTAATATTTATCACTTATATTGCTTTTAGTCTCTTGGAAAGAGACCCTGAAATAATCTGTTTGTTTGTTTATAACAGCAACCAAGAAAAGGGCAGAGCAAAAAAAGACAGGTGGTGGTCCTGCACCCCCTCATCAACAAGTTGGTTAAGTGAATAATACCCTCACGGGAAAATCGATATCTCTCTATGAGCACACTGTCGCGCTGAGCTAAAGGATCCTGTCTATCCCGCAATATACGCTGAATTCTGAGGACTCTCCTTATCAATCTTGCACCTTCCGCAATGGGTGGCTCGCGTATACGGACAGGACATGGCTGCGACAGGCTTCCCAAATCCACCTTCGCTTTTATAGCCGTGGTCTCTCATCTTGATTACACGAAGTAATTTACAATTACTACTCTGAAATATGAATTACATCTGTAATAATCACATACATGTAATAGAATGTTAATAGTACATTTCCCTTTTTTAGGAAATGACCTGTATGTATCTGTGTGAAATCAATAAATGGATCAGGTGCTGCATTATCTTTAGTTACGGTACATTGATGTTTTTTATTTATGGTGAAACAGTGGTGGAATATCGCTGTTGCTTTCGTATAAATGAAGCGGACATACCTGAGAGGCCGCGATCTAATCCTGTTTACATAAAGTAAACCTGCTCCCGAGCAGGTTTACGCTTACGGCTCTGTTGCTATGGCAGCAAGTCCCGGATGAGCTTCGGGGAATCGAATGATCCAAGATCACGCGAAATCGTCAACAATCAAATCCAGCTAACCTACTTAGCGAGGTACGAAGAACGGGCCCCTGGTTCCCTGTTTTAAGCTTGTTTCAAAAGATTCTGTACTGCAGCTTTAAATGTTTTCCAAAAGCACACATACACTTACCTTATCAGAGTTTCTCAAACTTTTTACAGTGTGTACCACCTGATTAAAAAATGTTAAGCTCTCCTAAGTACCACTATGAAAGCATGAAACTCATAAATCTTACAACACAAAATTAGAATTATTAAATTAGTAAAATTAGTGTCTGCAGTAAAGATTTTTTCATACATTTTATACATTCTACCACAGGCAAAGCTGCCTCCATTTTTAGTTTAATTTTTTAATATTTTGTATTTTATTATAATTTTGTAATAATTTATTCTGTTTTGGGAGTGTTTTTTATGTATCTGTATTATATTATACATTATACATACACATTAAAAGTGAATCTCTGTCCAAAACATGCACTCAGTTTACTTTTTACTCACTATGAGCATCATTCATTATTCCTCCCCAGTAATTAAGGTTAGGATATGTATTTAAATTTTTTTTTATTCCAATCCATTCTTATTTTGCAGCATTTAAATAAACTTTATCAGATTTGATGGTTTTGTTACAGACTTTTCAGTGTTTTGTTTTTCTTTCACAAATGTGGGGATTAAATTGTGTTAAAATGTGCAAAACAGTGATGTCATGTTTTGAGACGAGGCACAGAGAGACTTGATGAATTTAGGAATCTTATGATTTAATAAAGAAATTTGCAAGGAACCTTCTGATGTCGATTAAACCATTTGATTATTAAGTTTCTCACATGCATGAAGTTAATGTATGCATTTCAAAAAGCAGTATAATATAAAAAAACTCAACCTCTCCAAGAGAAATTTCCATGTTAGACTGCACAGAGGGGACTGAAACGATCTGGATCTGTATGGCAAAAATATGAAGAGGAAAACTGACTCCACATGTTTGGCACTGTGCTTTTGGCATGGAGCGAAATTCAATAGCATTGAGGTGTCGAATTAAACTCACGTTGCTGGGGAAAAACATACTGTCACGGTTCTTGAGTTTCTTATGTTTTGGTTTGATTCTGTATTGTGGGTTATATTCTGATTCTCTTGTTTTGTTGTGTTGATTATTATTGTTTTGGTTTCTGTATTTTGAGCCCTCTCTGTTCTGTGTTTAGTCTGTGTGTCTGGCCTGGTTCCATGTCTCTGTTTTCCTGCTGTTCCCATGTCTGTGATGTCATAGTTTCTGTGCCTGTCGCGTGTTTCCTGTTTTACTTTAGACACTGACATGAGACAGACTTTCATAGTTTTGCTTCCCTTGTTTCGTTAGGTCTAATGTTTCCCTCCTATGTCTCATGCCCTCAGTTTCCCTCAGTGTATTTAAGCCCTGTGTTTCTCTCTGTCAGTGTTTGTGACAAAGTGGCTAGGACAGAATTCATTTGCCATTTGTCACTTGCATATATTGTTATTTTGTGTTCTGTTATTTTACAGTCAGCCATAATGCTTTGATTTAGACATTGCTGGTGTAACTTCTCTTAACACACACTATCCCGGGTTTTGTTTGTGGTAGTAGTAGTTACATCCTTTACATCCATGCATGTGTTTTAAAGCAAACACTACTAACCATCAGGTCAATTTTCTTCTGTTTACAGGCACATGTCTGGTAAATTATGTTTCTTTGGTTATACTTACCATGGTGTCCATGTTGTGTATTCAGGTCCTATATGTGAGACAGGTGCATGGGACGGGCCGCCCACAACTTCCTGTTTATATAGGGTCATGAGGTCAATTATTGCATTACTGGGTTTAACCAAATGGAGGGTTTTTCATTTTGTATAGTATTGTTTGTTTTCTTTAAAGTAGCCTTTTGAGTTATTTTGTATGCAGTGTTTTACTTTACAAACCATTTAGTTGAGTAAATAAGTTTGTCAGTTTCATGCATGACTTTATTCCTGTTCTTTGTTTAGAATTGTATTGTTTGGTCTGACCTATTTGTTTCAATGGTAGGGACTAACGAGGTCAGGTGTGGGCAAAGTCCTGTATAAAGCAAGTGGGATTTTTGCATGCCTGATTGATTGTTTTATGGTAAAATGGAGATGCCAGCAATAAAGTATGCTTAAAAGAACGGCAATCGTCTGCTAATGCTATTTACTTATCACCTTCCTTGCTCCTTAAGTTATGCTACATCACAGTGTTGCATTGTACCCTCACCAAGCTGTGTGTTCTGTCTGCTGTTGTGGACATTTTAAATAACCTGCAAACACCCCCGTGAGCAGCTTTTGAATTCGGTTTAATAAACACATTGCAATGTGGAGAGAAACATCCCAGCCAAACGCTAGGGTGATCTCTGAAATTTGGGTGGGGTTGCTCATCTTATATACTCACACAGACACTCTCAAACAAAGACCATTCGACAGCACATTATGTCCCTATACATTCTGTCCAGCTCATCCTTGACCCCCTCTCATGACCACCAGTCACCTCCCTTGAGCAGGGTGCCTGGATGTCTTCAACTTTACAATGGGCTCTCTGTGAAGGTGCAATTAACATGGGGCCCACTTGTGATAATATTCTACATGCATGTATACAACTGGTTACAGGAGGGATCTTGCTATAATAAAGTGATATGGTTAAAATATGTGATCAATACAAAGAATAAAGAAATGTGCCATTACAATTCCATCCTTTGATTCATCAATGAAGAATTAAGAGATTTCTTTTCTAACTACTGAACATAACATCAACACAATTGCACACTCAAAGGATCTCACAATGTGTATCCTTCCTACAGTCAGAAGGAAAAAACTAATTCACACTTTATGTTCATATGTTTATGTTCATATGTTTATGTTTCACAACAGAAACTGTTAAACTGACAGAGAAAAGAAAACTGATTTTACTCATATAACATTATAATGGATTGGGGAGATGAAAATTAATTATATATTTTTATGTTGTTTAGCCACCAAAACCTCAGCCAGTAATAGGTAGGCCAACTTTTGGACCGTCCAGTTGTCTGTATGACTGCCGCAGTACATACATCACATTTGCACACTATCAGAAAGTGCAAAACAGCCCTGGTGGAGTGAGGAGCTGTAAAGAGAAGCAGAGTGCTGTTTATATTCTAAAAATGTTTTAAGTTTGTTTCAAAGATTCTGTACTGCAGCTTTAAATGTTTTCCAAAAGCACACATACACTTAACTCATCAGTGTTTCTCAAACTTTTTACAGTGTGGACCACCTGATAAAAATGTCAAGCTCTCCCAAGTAGGGGAGAGCGGGGTAAGTTGTCACACTCTTCACACTGACTAACTTTTACTGAGCACCATACATCACAACGTAATAAATGTTTCACCAAATGAAAGACGGAAGTCTCGGGCACATATGATGTATTCATTACATTTTCATATCTTATCTCATTACGGAGTTGTAGACTGTTGAATAGAGAATGTGCACTTGTGACAATTTGCCCCATCGGCAGGTAAGTTGTCACACTAGATTATCTTAAAATATGAACACAAATACTTAATTGTGATTATTGATTTTAATTGTTAAATTCAAACCAAAACTGGAAATTTGAACAATTATGCCAAGAGAATTTGGAAAAAAACAATTATTTCAATCCAATACACATTTTAATCAAAACATTAAGTAGAAAGAAAACTTTAGTTTGAACTTTAAACTCAAATGTTCTCTGGCTTGCACATAAATCCATCATAACTGAATGGAATGCTGCAAATAACTTGCTTTACTTAACATGTTTATCCTCTGAACAAAACAGATGCCCTATTTCTGATTAATCAGACTCAACTTCATAGTCACAATTCTGGCACACATAAATTGCCTGGCCTGAGGTGCAAGCATCATGGGCCCATTTGTTGCATTTCACGCATTTTACCCAGGTCTCTTTTGGACGACTGTTTGAAAATGGCTCCACACAGACAAGGCAGGAGCACTCTTCATCATCTGATGATGACTCTTGAATTATTTTTCTTCTTTTAGCTGCGTTGTTCTTCATAGGTCCAGATGTTTTCCCCCCTCACGTCCCTCTCTTTTGAAACAGCTTTTGCTAGATTCAGCCTTATTCTTTTCTTTTTCTAGTTGCTGCTTCACTGGCGTGTCGGTTAGAATTGCTGATTTGCGTCGTTTTCTTCCTTTGCTGGATGGTTTTCGGCGGCCAGCTTTTGGATATGGCTGGATGTCCTCTGGAGTTGGTAGTCCGCTGTCAGTAATTGCAGTGCGGTAATTTATGTCAAAATCCTTTGCTGTACTTGTGATTGATTTGTTCTGCATCTTTACCTGCCTGACTGCCTTTAACATAATGTCAGGTGGTGTTCTGCCACGCTCTGTCTTTCGTTGATAATTTCGAACCATCTTACTTTCTTCCTTCCTTCCTTAATTCCTGCCTCTCCTTCCTTTCTTCAAAAACCTTATTACAAATACAAATGAATTACAATATCACAATTTTTTGGAGCATTTATTTGTACTGGGGCAAGTTGTCACATGTGACGACTTGCCCCAAAGTTAATGAGACAACTTGCCCCAAACTGACATTTATGCTAATTTTGGCTAAATGTCAGGGTTAGCTCAACATAGCACATCAGCTGAAGTATCAAAAGACACGTTAATGTCTCCTCTATTTTGTGTAAAATAATAATCTGTAACATCTATACCTAACAAAGTTGTACTGAAGAAAATTTAAAGTGATTTATTTTTCCTTTTAGGTCAAAAAAATAAAAAAGATGTGCTCACCTCAGATTAGAGCAGTCTTGACCACATGTGAACAGGAGGTTGACTATAGAAGAAGAAGTCACACAAAGTGGCTATTTCATTTTTGAGATAGAGCCTCTAGTGTTGGAGTTATGAACAGTGTGACAACTTACCCGTGTGACAACTTACCCCGCTCTCCCCTACCACTATGAAAGCATGAAACTCATAAATCTTACAACACAAAATTAGTATCTGCAGTAAAGATTTTTTCATGCATTGTATACATTCTACCACAAGCAAAGTTGCCTCCATTTTTATATTCTTTTTTTTTAATATTATGTAATAATTTATTTGTAATAATTTATTCTGTTTTGGGAGTGTTTTTTATGTATCTGTATTATATTATACATACACATTAAAAGTGAATCTCTGTCCAAAACATGCACTCAGTTTACTTCTTACTCACTATGAGCATCATTCATTATTCTCCCCCAGTAATTAAGGTTAGGATATGTATTTTTTTTTTCCAATCCATTCTTCTTTAGCAGCATTTAAATAACCTTTATCAGATTTGATGGTTTTGTTACAGACTTTTCAAAAACGTGTTTTGCTTTTCTTTCACAAATGTGGGATTAAATTGTTAAAATGTACAAAACAGTGATGTCATGTTTTGTGACGAGGACCCAGGCACAGAGAGACTTGATGAATTTAAGAATCTTATGATTTAATAAAGAAATTTGCAGACTTGCACAGAGATGGTAAAATTATCATGACTGATAACAGAGAAGAAGACAACAGACGATGAGGACAGGGAGGATGCAGGGACCGAAAGAGACAGGGAAGAAGTCTCATTGTGACGAGTAAAGTGTATCTTGCCTGGCTGGGCAGCTCTCTGGGTGCTCAGCACCCCCAAAGCTCTGATCCTAGAATCGCCCCTGATTCCATCCCCTCCAGGATTTTCATATCTTTCACAATTGGATCAAGTATGGTGCCCACCGGTGATATAAGTTCGATGGTAGATAGGGGGCAGGGTTTAATAAGAATATTTTCTTCTTCCTGCTCCTTTTCACACATGGTTGTTGTGTTTTGTTGACAGAAGATGTGGTTGTTTTGTTTGATTGTAGTACCAAGTGTGAAATAAATAAAAATGAAATGAAATGAAATGAAAAGTATCTTAGAGAAGCCATATGTTCGGGATGTTGAACTTGGCAACTGTGAACATAATAAAATTGCATTATACATTTGAAATAAACACCAGAACAAGGCAAAGAAAGTGAAATTAAATAAATTGAGCAAAATAAACCTAAACAGTTGGTATAGCAGCTATTATAACATCATCCCCAAAGCTTGACTGATTCACATTATGAAACACACAGGAAATGTTGACGTTTTTTACTCACCGCATTCCAAAAATGATCTGTAGGTCAGCTGGCCCTCAAAACTGATGTACTTTTGTTGTTCTCTGCACTTCACACGCACAGCTTGCATCCTTCATGATATGAAAAGGATATTTTTAAATAATTAGTTTTACTACAAATACATACAAAATTGAACAAAACACAGGCACACACAAAACACATAGGGCTTAAGAAACATCTAAAACTGCACACTTGTGCAGACTGCAACCATGTATGCTTTTCATTGTTAGTTACACAAATCATAGAAAAAATGCAAAAACTTTTCGAGTAAATCTGGAATCCCTTTTTTTGTGTAAGCTGTATTTGTTGTACCATCCCTCCTTTTGACACAAGGTCCTCCCATGAGTCAATGCATCAGGTCTTCTCCTCTGGGGTAGCTTGGCTCTGAATAGCCTGTAAATCTGTGTTAAAAGATGAAATTAGTGTGGTTCTGTGGTGGTCTGGTTCCATATTCTGTTTAACTCCTGGCTTTGCCACTGCCTCTGCGCTGCCAGAAAAACAGAATCTTTGAGTTAATATAAACTTCACATTTGCAAACACCTCTAGTTTATGGGAGTAATAAGGCATTCAGCCATACCAGTTTGACATGTGCAATGGATTTTCCTGAATTAGTTAAATCCATCCATCCATCTCAACTCTGCAGTCAAAAGTTTTGCCGTTTCAATTTACTCATGTAATCACAGTGATTTTAGTAAAGCTTGTTCACTTTCCACCCCAGCTTCCAGCAGCTCACAAAGGGAAAGTTAATGATGTGTGATAGGTCCTAACATCTTGTCGTCGCACCATGTTACAAAAAAGAAAGAGAAATTTGGCGATCTTGGCCCATGAGAAGTCCATAACAAATAACTTGGGTATGGATGAATTTGTTAAGAGTTTTTGGAAAGGCAAACAGCAACTCATTTTTCTTTTTTCCTCATGAGAGACTGCCACCTTGACATTGTCAGGGGGTTGGGTGCCTCAGTGACCCTAAGAGCTAGATCAGCAGAAGCTTAGCCTTCAGGTGGGACACCCAAGTTGGACAGGTCTTAGGGTAGAGGCCTTACAAAGTGCAATCCAAGTACATGACAAAAACAGGCATCCAGAGCACCTTTACACCGTGGGGTTAGTGCTTGTATCCACCTATCAAGAAGGGTATCAACTGTGGTGGAATTTTCTGTTAATAAAGTCTCCAACGCAATCAGCTGTGGCCAAGCTTTTAATTACTGCATGCAGGAGAGCTAACACACATCTTTGTGGGAGTTATTAATACAGCAAATATTCTCGTAAAGCACAGTTTCTCTTCTTTTCAAAACCATTCGCATTTTCTCTCTAGCGTAAATGATGACTTGAGTTAAAGTCATTTAAAGAGCGCTTGTAAAATGGGCCTGGCGTCGGGCCCATGGTCAATAATTGGTTATTTTCAGGTATGCATAAGCAGATGCAACTTTTGTTCCTGAGAAAAGACAAAAGTAATGCAAATAAATGTGTAAATGTACACAGACCAACTCATTTATCAACAATGCCAAAATGTTTTGTAAACCAAGACGTCAACAATCTTGACGTCTTGGTTTACAAATAGTTTGGCTACAAAATGGAGCTTCTGCATTGCTTATTCTTTTAACATTTTGACAGTCAGTGAAGGTAATTAGAAATAAATGATTACTTTCTTGATCTTTTGCTGTATATTTGTTTTTTATCTATTGAGTGTAGTTGCACTTAATTTGTTCACCTTTTTCCTGTAGATATGATGGCACGCAAAGCTGGCGTCATAGCTGCTGGACTTAAGGTGCTGATTTCCTCCTATAATAACAAATTATAGGATATTAATAATGAATAAATCATTTCTATACCTTAACGACATTATCTTAATTTCTGAACTAGTTGTGCATAAATTTCACAGACCGGAAAAGAGGCACCGCGACAAGGCGTAGGGAGTGTGGTGCCGTCCGTAGTCCTTGAAATGAACGAAGGTGCATCTTGTGAAGAGAGTCTGCGTATTCCTAATGGTCGTGGAGAGTCCTCAAATCGTGGTAGGAAGAGTGAAATATTAAGCAGTTTATTTTCCATATAGTTTTTGTTTTCTGGAAAAAATAAGCTTTGTAGAAAACTCAGTTATTCTGAGACCTGCCTTAGATATAGATGCACCAAAATCACGTGTTTTCATGATTTAGGTGCGGTCAAAATAATCATATTGAATGTTCTTTTGATTTTAACAGACACAGTACACTGGGTACACTGGTTGTGTTAGTAATTGGAAATTATTGATTCATTGGTTCACCTTTCTCCTGCAGGTACATTGGCCCCCAAAACTGGCATCCAAGCCACTGGACTTAAGGTGCTGATTATCTTACTGGTGAGTGATAAATGAACTGAAAGAAATTAATAATTTAAAAACTGCTTTTTGCATTTATTTGACTATTATTTTTCTAATGTTAACATTTTTGATGATCTGAAACATGTTAGTGTCAATTAAACAAAACAAAGAACATGATACAATCTAGTAAGAGTGGTCAGTTGCCTGGATCCAGCCACTCTTACTAGATTGTATCATGTCATCTCTACAAGAACAAATTAAGTTGCTGAATTTCATGCAGATGCTACATGATTTAATTATGTTCACCATAGAAACATGGAATTATTTAGTTCAAGTTACAAGTTTGGATCTTGTGCATGTAGCAACCACCCAATTTCATTTTTTTGAGTGTAGGAATAACTTAAATATAATTCTTTTTTTCTTGTTTATTTTTTGTTCCCAGGAGCTTTGGGATTGGTGCAGTCGACGTGCTATAATGCCTACCAGCAGCTGCAACTCTACTGAAGAGTGCTGTGTCACATATGCCAAGTGTGTCTCATGTGGCACATGTGACACAGAGACATTGGGCAGTTTTTTGGGCCATAATCGTAAATTGTTTATATATAATATATGGCCATATGAAATACATACCAATACATTCTTGCTTCTCAGTAAATCTGTTTGTCTAGTGAGAATAGGTGGGAAACCACGTGGAAGTGGTTTTCTCCTGTATGATAATTTTGTCCTTACAAACGCTCATGTTATTAAATCTGCTTATAATTTTAAGACTGATCAGCTTACTAATAACATCACTGTTACTTTTTCATATGAAATTCAAGAATCTATGTGTGATTGTGTAGCTGTAGAAGACGTTGTTTGCTATGGTTTTGATAATAAGCGTGACTGGGCTTTGTTAAAGGTCAATGACAGTTTGCCACTGCCCAATGGTCTTTTACCACACGTTAAGTCAGTTTCTGACACTGAATGTTCTAACATCTTCATTATTGGACATCCTAATGTGGAAGTAAAACAAGTAGATGTTTGTTCAGTTGTTTGTCCTGAGAACCGCAGACAGGCTGTGGAGGAGAATTGGAGGAAAAATCCAGGTTCCAATGATGATTACGTTAATCGTGTGGTAAAAGAAATTCCAGAACTCAATGACATACTGGCATACAAATCTAAATTTCGTCAGGGCTCTTCTGGTTCTCCTGTGTTTAACGAGGAAGGTAATCTTGTTGCAATGCATTCAAGAGGATACCTTTACCGTGATGCTAAGGGTCAGCCTCAGAGCCTCATGGATTTCGGTTATCTTTTGTCTAGCATCATCAAGGACATTGAATTGCAGATGGTGTAGAACAGCGGTCCCCAACCTTTCTTTGCGCCACAGACCGGTTTAATCTCAGACAATATTTTCACAGACTCGCCTTTAAGGTGTCACAGATGAATACAACAAAATACAATAATACAACCAAGACAAAAACTGTGGTATTTTGTAAATATAATAATAAATACGAATTCACTGTGTAATTGTGTAACTTTATTAGCAGCGTCCTCCTGAAAATGCTTTGACAACATTGAGAGTAACATCGTCCTTTCTCTTAATGCTTTCTAGGCGCTATGGTAACATGTAAATATTTCTTTCAAATTGAGACACACAACTACGAAGACCCAGGGAAAGTGAGTTAACAATAAAATCCCTGAAAACCATAAATTTCACACCCAAGCCTCAACTCTCATGGCCCAGCACCAAACGACTCACGGACGGATACTGGTCCCTGGCCCGGAGTTTGGGGACCGCTGGTGGAGAAGAAAAGTTTTTCCGTGTTTTAGTGATGTGTCGGTTGCAAACGAAACGGCTCTTAGAGCCGACTCTTTGAAGTGAACGATGCGAGCCGGCTCCTTATTGGGAGCCATGGGGTTTTTTTTATCTTCCTCTCACCCTCTCTCTCGCACATTTTTTCCGCTTCACTCTGCATGCGAGCAGTGTGCTTTGTGCTAGGGAGAGGGGCGGTAGTTACACTCGCAGTAGCACAGGAACAGAGCAGGAGGGAAAGAGAGAGAAAGAGAGCCAGGGACAACAACTTCACATTAGAAAGGTATAGTAATCATCCACAACTATTTTCAGTTGCGGATGATAAAGGATTCAGAAAGCTTATTCATGCAGGCCTATGTGACAGAGAATGTGCATCTTCTTTTTGTTTTCATATTTTAATTTATATTTAATTGTGTTGTGGTTTGCAGTGTTTTGTGTTGTTTCACTTGTTTCACAGCCGGTTCTCTAAAAAGAGACGGAAATCCCATCACTACCGTGTTGACTTCTTGACTCATGTAATTTGTGAATCAAAAATACATTTATCATTGAAACCAAACTGCGTTCTGAGCTTTATTGAACAAAGCCTTTCCTGAGAGATCACCACAGCATGAACAGTCTTCATACCAACAACGATACAGAAAATCATGTGTGTGCATAGTGCTATTTATTTTGCAGTTGTAGCAAATTTTCTCACAGTCATGGAGACAACTGTTTGATAACTAAGGCTCAAAGTTGAATCGTGACCCCAGCTTATTGACGATTTGGGGCCTTTTCTGTACTAGCAAAAATAAAGAGATATGAAAACAATGAAGAAACTCATGAAACTCAGTAACTCTGTTTGTCAAGTGAGAATAAACGGGAAACCACAAGGAGGTGGTTGTAATGACTGGGCTTTGTCAAAGCTCAATGCTGATCAGACATTGCCTGATGGTCTCTTAACACACAGTGGATTCGTTTGCCACAGTGGTGGAATTTGCATTATCGAATATCCGGATGACAGTCTGTTTGACTGTTTCACAGGCAACCATGGTCAAGTTGTGGAGAGGCGCAGGAGAGGTAATCAAGACTGTGTTCATCTTATTACTAACTGTTTAACAACGCAAACACTTTCTAACTTATAAGTCTTGTTTACATTGTGGCAACTCCAGCTTTCCTGTCTTTAAAGAGTATGGCAATGCTGTTGCAATGCATACAGGAGGCGATTTATACAATGAAACAAGGGGTCGAAACCAAAGTGTTATAGAGTTTGGGCATCCTTTTTCTGATATAATTGAACGCATCATTATTCAGAGGTTTGAGAGGGAAAGGTTTGGTCTCTTGAAGGAATACCTCGCCTGCAAATGCACTCGACAGCAAGACTTTTTGGTTGGTGTGAAGAAGATTGTCGAGGGCAGAAATCTCACAAAGTTTAAAAATATAGTAAAAAATTCAGTGGCTGTAGACGAGAGTTTAAAGACTTTCTTTGAATTCTTCCCTGGGAAAGAGGAGATTGAGCCCATGGATATTAACTGAGTTCACAGAAGGTTAACTGCAGAAAGAAGATAAAGTGAGAACAGTTTGACCAGTTGTGACTTTTTATAAGGTCAGGACACTTGTTCAAAAAAAGATGAAATTGTTATCGCCTTATACACACATTTTTCCTAAACAACTGCTGCATCATGTACTATAAATAATTGTAATAATAATAATAAATGTATCCTGATTCTGTGCTGTTAAAGTGCAACGTCCAGTTAAATTTGAAGAAACCAAGAGAATCTGCTCAGCTATTAAAGGGCTCAAATTGTATAGATGTGATAAATATCATGTTGAGGTTTCTCCTTTGTTTTGTGACATTTACAAAGTAAATGTTAAAACCCTCAAACAACCCTCAAATTTCAACAGGTTTAATTTTTTTACCTGTTCTACTTTTGTGTTTCAATTTAAATGCATTATTTCACATTTAAAATTAATTTAGGATGAGTATATATGGAGTGTTGATCAAAGGTTTCAAAATATGATACCTTGTCAATATTTTCAATATTATCATTTTATACTCAAAATATAGATTTTGAATGAATCTGGGTCACTTTCAGCATTTCTCAGATTTATTTTCAGTAAATATCTGACCTACACACAATGAACAGAATACTGACCCGATCAAAAGATGCAGATTTACTGTAGGCTTTGATTGTTTTATTTTTTAACTAGGGTTGTAGGATTGGCCTCCCAGACCCTGCATGTGTTGAACAAGAATTGATGGGTATTCACTGATACTGATGTTAAAAGAAAAATGAAAAAGGTCCTCTGGAACTGCAAGATAATTGACTCCTATTGACTCCTCACTCCTATTTCACCAACTCACTGAGGAGAATAAAGAGTTTTGTTGCTGAGAGGTTCCTCGTAGGCATTCAAACTCCCACAAGTCATTAACCCACAGGTATCAGTTGCTCATCAGGTCACACTGAAAGTAGTCATGTGTTTCATATTTCAGTGATGCTGATGGCTGATAATTTACACTGAAAACAACTTGGGAATTCAATTTGTCTTTAGTCCCAACTTTCTGAATAAATAAAGGGTTGATACTGAAAGAACTTTTTTTTTTTCATCCTGTACTTTCACAGCCAGACCGTTTCAGTATTCATCATTCAGTCTCTCTGTTTTCATACTTAGTATCACATCCAAGCAATAACAGTATAAAATGGTGTGTCCTTATTTGAATTTTTTATGTTTTCATTTACAGAACATACAGCACATTGTGTACCGTGTTTTTTTTTGTTTGTTTTTTTGTTTTTTTCATTTTGTCATACCATATTTGATCTATCTCAACCGTCCTTCTCACAGATGTTTTGAAAAAAGACGAGTGGGTGAGATTTCTTGACAAACTTGTTTCAGCTCACGCTAGAATACTCCTCCTCTGTTATTGAGGAAGCCGCAGTCGACTCTGCGAGGGTAATGAAAAATACCTGTTGAAATCATCTCTCACAGACAAATTACAGCAGCTCTCAAGAACACCATTTCCTCCTTCAAGAGATCAACATGATTCATCATGTTGGCCTGTTGTAGATATATTCTGGGTTAACTCTTAGCCATCACTGGCTTTTTAGGGATAATCATCATCTGTGTTCTCCCAATGTGGATTATCAGAGTTTTCATTGATGCCAACAACACCATTTCTTATGTGCTGTGGGAGGACTGCATGTTACAGAGAACTGGACACATGGAATGCAACACCTACAATTCTCTGCTGACCTTACCTCATGATCTGAAGGCTGCCAGAGTGTTCATCATCATTGCCATCACATTGAGTTGTTTGGGATTCTGCTTGGTGTGGTTGGGAGCAAGCGCACAAATTTTGTGCACATGAAAGGAAAAAGAGCAAAGTGAATTTTGTTTCTGGAATTCTCTTCATCATTGCAGCAGTTTTAGTGCTCATGCCACTAAGGTTGACAACCTACGCCATCTTCAGTCATTTCCATCGTCCTTTCCAAGCAAACTCTCAAACCTGATATCTTTCCTGGATGCATTTTGAGGAAACAAGAAACCCAAGTCAATCTAAGTGCATGTATGTCAATTTATGTTATAGCTTATATTTCATTTTTACAAAAGAATCATATTATTTTTTCTGGTAGATTATTACAAATTAGCCTATCTACATAAACTATAGACTCAGATGCTAAATAACAATGGTTTTTTAGCGATTTTAACACACACCATTTGCAGTTAATTTGGGAATTTAATTAACTTTAAGAACTTTGAGAACTTTGAGTACAGAGTTGGGTAGTTGAAAGAGTCCTTTACTTTTAGTCATGATTGTCATTTTCATATATAAAAATTCTTTATTTAACAGAGTCTCATCTGGTTACATTTACAAGCATGACCAATTGCTGGGACATAATTTGAAGCTGTTAGATGTGCCGTCACTTTGTTTTGGTTTCCTACCTTCACCAGGTACTTAATAAGTATAACAGCAACACAGCAATTGAAAAAAGGGGCCCTACAACCAAGTTCAGCATACCCAGGATAACTTTACATTTACATATAACTGAGGCCATTATGGTTCTCACTCATATTTCAAGTAGCATAGCCTGGGGACCCATACTGGATGTGTACTGTTGGGATTTATGTTTATCTGTAAGGCTCCGTATCAGTCCAAGGAAGGCTGATATGGATAACAAAAAGATCTTCTGGTCAAAATAACCACAATGTGTTAAATGATGGTTAAAGTGAAGAGGCAGAATCATTTAACACAAAGCCAGAGTGTTGAAGAACCTGAGACTGGACCAGTGGCTGCAGAGTCCATACCTATGTTTCCACTTCTACATCCCTTCTTATTTATGAACTCAACTCAACTAATGATAAAGAATGCAGAAACTACATTAAAGCGCCTCCAGGAGCTTTTTTATAGTTAAACAAAGGGAAACTGACCCATTGAGACAACTGTTGGAAGAAGAAGCAGCCCAAAGACTGGAGATGTGTCAAAAACAGGATCAACGAAATGAAAAAGAAATGGAAAAATTAACAGAAGAAATGCTGAAACATCAGGTGGCAGAGAAGAACACGGAGGCCGCCAACACAAAGGCAAGGCCTGGACAAATATTGCTAACACCCATGAATTTGAAGATAGAGATACAATAGCAGCAACAACAGCCATGCCCAGCAGCTCCAGCAACGTGGGGAACGCCTCCAAACCAGGGCATTGTGCATCATCAGCAAATATTATGGCGAGGAATCGGAACGAGAAGAAGCTCAAGGGGCCCACCAGCTTCCAACAAGTGGACAGCTGCTACAAAGAGGACACTGGAAGAGGAACTGCAAAGTGGGAAAAGAGACATACTGTTCTGTATGCGACAGCCTAAAGCACAACCACAGCGGGAGGAAGCAGTTGTAAGGAAGGAGATCCCTTCAAAACCACCAAACAAGCCCAAATCAAGTTGCAGCTCTTGCCCCTCCTGATTATTCTGAATTATTTTAGTTGAATGTTTCTGAAAAAGGTGGTGTTGTAAATGCTGTCCTTTTTCAGAAACTGCTATACACTAAAAGACAGAGGCAAGACAAAAGCAAAAAGCAAGGCAGTTAATGCAAATTCAGTACCACTCCATCAACAGAGAAGAAAGATGCATGTTGAATTTTTAAAAACTGTTTAATGAAGATGAATGCTTCTGGGAGAGACAACGACACATTTCGAACACTTCTAACTCTTTAACGTTCTTCTCTTTCCTTGTTATTGCAGCTTTAATTCAATCAATCAATCAATCAATCAATCAATTAAGCCTTTTATTTGTCACATTCAGATTTTTGTCTCTTCACCTTAAAACCGATCTTTTTAGTAATATTATTACTGTGTTTCTATGTAAGGAGAATTTGCCTTTGAATCTCATCCTGCAGCTTTGTCTGGACTGTCTTACACACTCCGGTACACTAGATGGCGATCTGCTGGTGCAGCAAACAGGAAACACGCAAGCATTAGACAGAAAAGGCGCGAAACTTGTCTGCGTTTGCGGCTACAGGCACTTGGTTTTCACGCTTTAGGTAAGTGTTCAAAGAAACAAAACAAAAAACACCTTAAATGGCTCATTTTCGTCAATTTATATGGACTCCTAAAGTGCGTGAACATGCACACGCTAGCAAATGGTAGTGATGGGCAGATGAAGCCCCATGAAGCACTGAAGCTTTTCATCCAATTGGTTCACCCCAACGCGAAGCTTCATGAAGCTTCATTTGCTCTAGCAGGACACCTACTGGACGTAAAAATAATAGCTGGCATGAATTTGAAGAGTGTGGCATTTTGCACACAGCCTGTAAATGTCAACAACAAAAGGAGTGTGTAAAACATGTATATTGTAGTGATGGCAGTATACTGTGTATATTTATAGTGGCAGTATGGGAAATGATTATTTGGAAATGCTTGAAATGGAAATGATCATTTACTGTGAGGTGAGGTGTGGTTGGGGTGTGGACAGTAGTTGTGCTTTTGTAACGTTGAGGTATGGACAGCTACACACTGAGGCTTTGAGCCTCAGTCCTGCCTGTTCACATTTTATTCTGTAAAAACTAAATTTTCACTGCTTTTACGTCCTTTTTAGTGGGGAGAACATAGCTGGGATTTAATGATTTAACAAATCTTTTGAACCCTTTGTCCTCCACAATGCTAAATGGCTGGGAGTCCTCAATCACCATGCTGACCAGGTCTTCATCTATTTGAGATTGTTCTCCTGAGGAAAGACAATAAAGACAAAGCACAAATATAAATATCACACACGTAACTTATAACAGCTGTATAATATTGTTATATTATTTAGTAACATTACTGCATGCTATATTATCATTGCATTTGATGGCTCACCTGGTCTTGCTCCACAATCGGTGTTCCTCTTATTCTCATGCAAAGCTCTGTAGTGCCTAAGCATGGATGAGGTGTTGTTGTTATATCCCAGCTCCCTGGCACATAGCAAACACTTCACCTTGTACAAAAGTCAAGACAGCTCAACATAAATTGTATTGCACCATCAGTATCATGACAATACATCTTCTGTAGAAATTTACATACCTTGTTGGGAGGAATAAAATCAAAATGTTCCCACACAGGGGAGGACATCCTCCTCTTCTTAGCTGGCTCCATTCTCTCCTGAGTTTCTCTCCTCACTCTCATAAACCTCCAAACGGTCTCCAAACTCTCTCTAACCGCAACTCTCCATCAAACACCCACATTTTGAATGAAGTCTGAGGGGTTTATATCGCTGTCATATCTCGCGGCAAAGTTCGAACCACTTCATGAACCAGTCACGTGGTACAGCCGGGCAGCGAGGCTTCGGACGTCATCATTTTCAGCTCCTCCCATAAATGAAGCAAGCCTCGATACGCGCTTCGCGGAAACGCCCCCTCCATTACTCGACACACGCTCCGAAGCCTCGATACAGAACGTCCCATCACTAGCAAATGGGTATGGGAAGCCTTCTCGGCACTTTTCTAAACCGTCTGGTTAAGAAATGGCGGAAAAAACGCCATTTAATAAGTGGGAGGTCCTGCTACACAAGAGACAGGAGTGATTGAGAGGACGTTTAAAAGGGGCAACTTTCCTGAAAAAACTTTTATTTACAACCAGAATCATCTTTATTGCTTCACCTCCACGTATTGCTCGTGATAGACTACCCAATTTGACAAGTACTGCTCACCTTTATGCTTTTCACAGCAAATTGCTGTCAACATTACAGCCAGATGTCGTACTGCTGTTGGTGTCACCCGAAATCGTGCAATATATCCTGCAGAGTGTGCATGACTATGTTCCTGCATGTTTTCGTTCATCCTCTAAAACAAAAGTTTTTTTGTTGTTTTTTTCCCAGAATTGAATACTTATTGCAATACAAACACAGCATCCAATATCTAATATGCATGCCTTAGACATGAAAGTTTGAAGAAACATGCACCCGTCTCGTATTATCTGACAGATTTCACTAGTTTGACTGTAAGTGCCCTCAGCGGGGCTGTGACCTTGGCCTGAGTGTGTTTTTGCTCTTTTCTGGTTTAGGTACCGCCCTTGCTGCCAGTTGGACAGAGGAGACCCAGACAGGGCGCTCATCCTCCTTATAGTGTGTTTGGTGTGTGATTTATTACAAAAACAAAGAGCAGTAGTAATATAACTTATTACTAATAATATTTATTTTCTTAGGTGTCGCTTTAGCTCCACCATCTCTTTTTGTTTTGAAATGGACAATTTTCCCTGCTTGCCACCTTTTTTCCACTAAGACTTTTCTTAATTTAAATCTCCTGGACTTCCTGGAGTATATAACACTGGCAGATACTTGTTTCTGCATTGTCTCTGTTTATCTTGGCTTGTTTTTTTAGTAGCCCACAGTTGTATTAATTATTTTTAACTTTAATTACCTTTTTTGTTTTTAGGGTTGCATTTTAAGGAATTTTGTTTTGGATTATCTTCAGATGTTGTCACATTTAAGAATTATGTGTGATGTAATGCAGCCCAATTTTTAAAACTTCTGTAATCTACAATTGGCATATGTTATCTGCTTTTGTGTTTCTATGCACTTCCTTTGGCATTGAAGTTGATCTTAATAAATCACATTGACATTAATGCACACAGTAAAATGTGTTGTGTAATTGATTAAAAATCACTTTTCTTCAGGTAAGAAACTGCAGTACCTGTTTGTCACATTCAACAGGAAGAATGACGAGCAGAAATAACACTCCAAGAGACAATTTTAAGGTGCTGATTTTCTCATGTAATGAAGTTTATGAAGCAGTTAAAGTTGTTATGAATGAATTTATTTACAGGGATGTTTTGATTTGTAAGGTTATGGCGTACATACAATACACTGCTCAAACTTGATAATCAACAGTGTAATACAAAATGTGTTAAACTTAACCAGACAGGGAGCATAAGTCACTGAATCAGTTTAATTTGCTTTAGTGCAATAAGGGACACTGGAATGGCAACAAGACCACCCCCAGAAAAACTGTTTTACAGGTGTTGAGTACATACCATTGCTTATATAGATGCTCCATCCTGGAGGAGCTTGACTGCCTGTGTGTCCTAAATGTCACTACAGGTATTGTCTCATGGTGCAAGCAGTAACAAGGACCATAGCAAAAATCAGAACTAGATAAAGGTTGGTCTTGAGCAATGGTCTGTGGAAAGTATTCCATTTTTGACAGTTGTCTCGTTGCCTCTCCAGTGCTCTAGTCACTGCACACAAAAGCAGGTGAAATGGACTCTCAGTGCTTTGTAATTATATCAGTTTACCAATAGTACCTAACTCTTATAATGGACATTATTTTCTTTTAAAAACTGTATACTACATCTGCGTTAATGTTCCTCTCTGTTACTTCAAGGAATCAACACACTCCCAGGATAAGGAAAATATTCCACCTCCTCATCTAAATACTGCTGCAAAGGTAAAGGTTTATTCATTATTTCTTTTCTGTGTTGGCAATAAAAAGAAATGGATAAAATACCCACATATTTTCAGGCAGTTTAATTGAGTTATAGGTGTACCTGTTTTTGTTAGCTAGGAATGTTTTAATAGTGCAAAGTGACTTAAGAACATGTTAGTAATTGAATAGAATAAGATTCCCCTGTAAGAGAGACCTGATTGTTTGTTCTTCCTAGGACGAAGAGCCTCATCTGACCCATTCTTTTGAGTGGAGTTACAGGAAGAACATCTATACCCATACCTGCAATCAAGCGCAAACTATTGAGGACTGCCTGAAGAAAAGTCCAAAATTCAAAGCAGCTGCAGAAAAGCAGGATGGCAAAGAGCTTGTTATTGTAAGAAGTGGGAAAGCAATCGCTTCACACTTTCCATGCAGAGTAATTAAAAATGAACGTCTGACTCTGAAGTTTGTCAAAGCTGTGGAGAAGCCAAAGAAACCAGTTAGCGTCTCTGGTTATCCCTGCAAAAAGAGACAATCTAACAAGCTTGTGATATTTCATGTCATAGCACGAGGAGGTAAAAATGTTGTCAGAATCCTGAAAAATCCTGACCTAAGAAAAGACATGCAGGAAATTACTGTTTACGCATACGAAGGGGAAAAAGTGAAGCAAGCTCTACGAAGAGATGGTCGTTTTCTCAATACCATGTTCAAAAAGAATTGCGTGCTCTTTAACATGCGCACTGAAGTGAACACAGAGATGTGCAATCTGGTTGACGAGCTTGATAATGAAACTTTTAAGATCAAATTGCTCGACAAGTCTGATCCACCAGAAAGTCAGCCTGGCAGTCTTGATGACGCTTACGTGCTGCAGAGTGAATCTCTGGCAGGTCGTTCTGGTGGGTATGAGGAGCTTTCACAGCAGACTAACACAGTCAAATCAGAGACCGACAATGTAGCAGAAAAGAAACCAAATCTGTGTGGAAATATTTATTTAAAACAGATGCAAAATTGTTTGTCTTCAGAATTTAAAGACTCAATCAAAAGCAGCAAAAAACAAGCTCATGACCTTAATTTCGCCCAGAATCTTTTGCGTCTGGAGTTTGGGAGCAATGCTAAGTCGTGCCGAGAAGTAAAAACAATGAGGAAACTCATGGAACTCAGTCATTCTGTTTGTCAAGTAAGAATAAATGGGAAACCACAAGGAAGCGGTTTCCTCGTGTTCAGCAGATTTGTCCTCACAAATGCCCATGTTATTAAAGATTTCTGTAATGATAATGGCCGGCTTCATGAGCGGGTCACTGTCACTTTCTCTTATGAAAGTCTGGAGCAGAACGATGGCCTGATAGATGTGGAAGAGGTTTCTGGTTATGATTACTCACCTGATGTGTCAGGGACTGACTGGGCTTTGTTAAAGCTCAGTGATGTCCAGATATTGCCTGGTGGTCTCCTAACACACTGTGGATTCATTCGTCACAGTGGTGGAATTAGCATTGTTGGACATCCAGATGGTGGAACGAAAAAGATCGAATCTTGTTTGGTTGTTTCATCTGAGAACCGGAATCGGGTTGTGGAAAGGCATTACAGTAACAATAAAGAGCCTGTCCAGTTCGTTACTCGTAGGTTCTTTGAAAAAGTGGCAGTTGATCTTAAACAGCGCAAACACCTTCTGACTTATGAGTCTTGTTTGTATTTTGGGTCGTCTGGCTCTCCTGTCTTTAACGAGCACGGCGATGTTGTTGCAATGCATTCAGGAGGGTATGCCTACCCTGGTGTGATGGGTCAAAACCAGAGTGTCATAGAGTTTGGGTATCCCTTTTCTGACATCATTGAGCACATCATTATTCAAATGGTGGAGAGAGAAAAGTTTGATGTGTTGAAAGAATACCTCAGTTGCAAATGTGCTCGACAGCAAAACTTTTTGGTTGATGTGAAAAAGCTCGTTGAGAGCAGAAATCTCACAAGGTTTAAAAATGTAGTGAACAGTTCAGTGGCTGTAGATGACGAGAGTTTGAAGGCTTTCTTTGAATTCTTCTCTCGGAGAGAGCAGCCAGAGCCCATGGATATTAACTGAGTGCACAGAAGGTTAACTGCAGACAGAAGATAAAGTGAGAACAGTTCGAGCAGTAAAAGCAGTTGTTATTTTTAATAAGTCAGGACACTTGTTTAAAAAAAAAAAAAAAAGACTTTTTTTTTTTTTCAATTTACTCTTTCACATAAGGTTTTGTTAAACAACTGATGCATCATGTACTATAAATAATATTAATAATAATAATGCATGTATGATGGTTCTGTGCTTTTGAAATGCAAGTAATAACGACTTTCCAATGTTGTGTCCGGTTAAATTTGAAGAATCTAAGGGAATCTGCTCCGATGTTAAAGAGCTCAAATAATATGGATGTGATAAATGTCATGTTGAGGTTTCTCATTTTGATGTGACATTTACACAGTACAGTCTCAAATAAGTCTGGTTTACATTTATACCCTTTGTACTGTTTTATATCTGTATTTTTTTTTCTCTGTTTTGTGCATGCTTTATTTCAAGTTTAGAAATTTTGAATCAACTATGGCTGAATATATATGGAGTGTTGATCAAAGGCTTCAAAATATCATACCTTATCAATATTTTCAATATGACCAGTTTATATCAAATAAATATGGTTTGCTGTTTAGTTGCTTTTTATGTTGTTGTTTTTTAATCATATGAGAGCCTGAATCAGGGTCACTTTCAGATTTATTTTCAGTAAATATCTGCCCCACACACAATGAACAGAATACTGACCAGATCTAAAGATGCAGGTTTATTTTGCTGTACAGGGTTTGATTTATTTATTTATTTTATTTTTTTTAACTAATTGTAGGGTTTCCCTGAATTCTTGGTCGTTCACTGATACTCAGGTTAAAAAAAGTGCAAGACAATTTATCACTCCTATATATTCAAACTTCTGCAAGTCATTAATCCAAGACTATCAGGTCACTCTGAAAGTTATGTGTTCTGGCTGGGAACTATATGTTAGCAAGTGCTGCGAATAAATCTCACACATTGCAGCGATGCTGATAATTTAAACTGAAACAATTTACTAAGGGACTCAAATTGTATTTAATCCCAAAATTCTGAATAAATAGAGTTATTTCACAATGACTGCTTTCACAGCTGGACTATTTCAGTAGTTATCACTCAGTCTCTGTTTTCACACTTAATTTTTTACACCCTATAAAACAGTATGTTTTTATTTGAATTGTTTATTCAAAATGCATTCATTTTGTCAAGTCTTTGTTTCTGTACTCAGCTCTACATTTCATGGGTGGTTTAGTGATATTTCTTCACAAACCTGTTTCAGCTCATGCTAGAAAACTCCTCCTCTGTCATGGAGAGGAGGAGAATGTGCAACAAAAACAACTACCTGCTGAAATCGTCTTTGACAGACAAATTACTGCAACTCTCAGAAGCACCCTCCTTTCCTCCTTGAAGAGATCGACACAGCTTCATCATGTCGGCCTGTTGTAGACATGTTCTGGGTTTGCTCTTATCCATCATTGGCTTTTTAGGGACGATCTTCATCTGCGCACTGCCGTTGTGGAAAGTCTCAGCCTTCGTTGGTTCAAGCATCACCACTTCTCAGATCGACTTTGTGGGTCTGTGGGTGACGTGTGTGATGAGGAGTACAGGCAAGATGCAGTGCAAATCCTACAATTCTATACAGGACTTACCTAAAGACCTGCAGGGTGCCAGAGTGCTCATCGTTTTTGCTATCATCATCGAGTTCTGTGGGATTCTGCTTAGCGTGGTTGGGAGCAAATGCATCAACTTTGTGCCAAACAAATGGCAAAAGACCAAAGTGGTTATAGCTTCCGGAGTCTTGTTTTTTATTGCCGGTATCTTGGTGGCCCTACCAGTCAGCTCATGTTGGATCAACCTCACCAATAGTATGAATTCCAACAGCCTTTTCCTGGACGACATTCATAGAGTGGAGCCGGGAGACGTGCTCTACATCGGCTGGGCCACTGCAGGACTGCTGTGTCTGGGAGGAGGCCTTCTCTGCTGCTCCTTTTCCACCAGGAATGAGACTGAATATGTGGTTGGATACTCCAGGGCTGAGTCTGTGGAAGCAAGATAAAGGTTTCACTTTCTCTTTGCCATTGAATTAGTCTGTTATTAAGTTAAGTAAAAATTATGACTGCTTAACTGACTGTAAATTTTTTGGCTTCAAAACAAACTGTAGGAACAAACACCCAGGATTTTGAATGTGTGAAGGCATACTAGTAATGCACAAAACAAGTAATTGATTTAAATTTGTTGTTTGAACTTACTTTTCCTTTTATTTGATATTGATCAATGTTTTTTTCTGTGTACAATTATATGCCAATATAATTTAAGACTGGCATTTATGAGTATATAACATCATTATGTTAGCAAGAATAATTACAATAATGTCAAACGATAAAGAAATTCTAACACTAAATCTGGTTTTGGGAGTGTTTGTGAAAGAATCTTTACAGGTTTTGTGGTAGATCCTTGCTGCCAAACAGGCTAAAAATGTATTTTTTTTTTTTTCGATTTTTGCATTAAAGAATGAGAGTGTAAGGAAAAACCCCATATTCCTAACAAATATTTATAAATATTTGTTAAAGAACGTCACATACTAAGTTAAAGTTATTATCAGCTCACAGACTTGTCTCAGTTTTTTCAAGACACCAGTTGTGTTAAGCAGACAAAACAAAGGTGAGTTATTTTGATCAAAGTTATGTCAAAATGCATTTTCATGGATCAACCTTATCATTAAAAATGAACGCGAAGCTTATGTTTGATGAAACAAGACAGCGCAAGTAAATATGAGTACATTTATAATATGTGACAGTTTATATTTCAGCTTTACAAAAGAATCCGATTAAAACAGATTGGCAGATTGTTACATGTTAGCCTATTTACATAAATATCGCTCAGATAATATATAACAATGGGGTTTTTTAACAATTTTAACTCGCAACATTTTCAGCTAATTTAGTAGCTTTGTGACTTAGTACAGAGTTGGGTAGTTACTTTTAGTCATCACTGTCATTTTTATATATATAAATTCACTATTTAACAGAGTCCCTCCTGTTTACATTTAAGGTAAGCTAAGCTAATGTAGCCTACCTTGGTGACCCCTACTGGATGTGTGCCTTGTATGCCTCCACCAGTATTTGAACCCCGATTGTTCATAATTACCATTTTGCATGTCTGCATTTTTCTGATTTTGTGATATCGACCTTTGTATTCACGTGTGAAACTCAACTGTCCGTATCACAGGTGCTTTGAAACAAGCTGGTTGGGTGAGATTTCTTTACAAACCTGTTTCTTCTCATGCTAGAAAACTCCTCCTCTGTCACCTCCTTTAGCACTCTCTAATCAGTAGGAAAGAAAACCAGAGTCGACTTCTCCTCTGTGTGGACAATAAAAACTAATACCTGCTGAAATTTTCTCTTCCAAAACTCTCTTACTAACTTTTCTCCTTGAAGAGATCAACAGAGCTTCATCATGGCAGTTAGCTGCAGACAGATTCTGGGTTTGGTCTCAGCCATCATTGGTGTTCTAGGGACAATAGTTATCTGTTTCCTCCCATTGTGGAAAGTCTCAGACTTCATTAGTGCTGACATTGCCACTACTTATGTGATCTTTGAGGGTTTGTGGGTGAACTGCATTCTGCTGACTAAACATGAGATGGAGTGCAAAGAGTATGATTCTACGCTCACCTTACCTCAAGACCTGCAGGATGCCAGAGTGCTCATCGTTTTTGCTATCATCATCCAGTTCTTTGGGATTGTGCTTGGTGTAGTTGGGGCCAAGTGCACCAACTTTATACCAGACGCAAGGCGAAAGACCAAAGCGGATATAGCTTCTGGAGTGTTGTTTCTCATTGCAGCTAGCTTGGTGGCCCTGCCTGTCCACTGGACCACACGCACCATTGTTAATGATATGTTCAACCCTGACCTGGCCAGCGATCAAAGGAGGGATCTGGGAGCTTCACTCTTCATCGGCTTGGTGTCCGCAGGACTGCTATACCTGGGAGGAGCCCTTCTCTGCTGCTCCTATTTCTGCAGGATTGAGACAGAATGTGATGTTAAATCTGCACATACTAACACTAAACAACAACGTTCATCTAGACAGCGTTCTACTAGAAACAAGAAAAAGGTTTCATGATGGTTTCACTCTCTGTTTGACTGAGTCCACTGTTAACATCAGGTAATAAAGTCTGAAATATGAGTAAAAATTTGTAGGAATCTTTGCATTTTGTCTGTATTCAAAACATATGGTAGGAATATGTGCAGCATTCTGAATGCTTGTGAGCACAGAGTAAAAAAAAAATTGGTTTTTTTAGTTTCTTTTTTTTTAATGTTTACAGGGTAAATAACAGAGCCAGTACAAACACCATACCCTCTGACATGCATGGGTTTTTACAGGATATGGGAACTGAGTTGAGCAAGTTTATGTTCTAATAGATTTTACTGAATTTCTTCCGTCTTATATCCCCTTACTTATTCCTCGGTGATAGATTTTCAGGGCGTAAGTTATAGTTGGACAGTGGTTTTTTTTTTTCAGCATTAGCAGTGTTACATGCTCCAGCTTGCTACTTTAGCAGCTAATGCTAACTGGAGCAGAAGGACTAATGCTATGTTCTTCCAGCTTTTTACCCAAATTAGCAGATAATTCTACCCATACTACTAACTATTATACTTTGTGTCACGCTGGAATTTTTGGGACACAGATTCTACATTCAGAGCCAAATCCACAACAAATATATTTTGCAGCACAGATTTTTCTGTTCCTGTTGTCAAGCATACAATGCATGTTGAACTGCTGTTCACTGCCAGAGAGAAGCCACTCCTCTTCCTGGAATGAAGGGAAACCTGCTGCCTCCTCTCTAACACAGTGACTTATCTCTGTCCACATTTTTGTCAGACAGCTCTGAACAAGGTAGAACAAAGAAAAAGTGATGAGTGCTATTCGTTGCAGATCTAAACACAGGAAACACAGGCTTAAGCTGATCAAAGCTCAGATTTGATCTACTGTAAGGAAATGAAAATGTCTAAATGAGGGTTCAGCTGGACCAGAAGAAGTTGTGCTTTTTAATCTGTCTGGATTTACTCAAGTTTCCAACAACTCTTATCTGTGGGCACAACTACTGAATAAGCTGTATCAAGAACTACTGGGAAGAGGAGGAGATTAAGAAGAGTTTCCAGCTGTTATCAGTGCAGAAAGGGTTTCATACCAAAGCTAGTTCTGCAAACACCTAATTAGCTGAAGAAGACTAGCACTCTAAACTGCTCCTCATCCACAACACTATATTGGACTTAAAGATGTGGCCTGTGGTGTGTGCACTGGGAGAGCCCTGAAAGTCTCCAATTCCTGTCTGCAGTGTGTGGCCTCTTACTGTGAGAGCCACCTCCAGGTTCGGTATGAAATTAGGACTTTTCAGAACCAGCGATCAGCAGTATATCAGTTAACCTCTGTGGTATGGAGGAACACAGAGGCCACGACACAGTGTCAGCTGTAGCAGAAAGGACTGAGAGGCAGAGAGAGCTCAGGCCAACATGACTCAACATCCAACAGTGAAACCAGGACACACAGCAAGATATAGAAATGCTTCAGCAGCATGTGAAGGCCATCAGTGTCTATATTGATAAAGCAGTGAGGGAAGCCTAGACAATCTTCAGCCGGCTGGTCCAACTCGTGTAGAAGAAAAACTTCAGAAGAAGCCACAGCAGGATATTACTGAGTTTAACTTACAATTTTATTGTAAACATTTTTTAGTTGAATAAATAAAATACTCCAGGAATACACTTTGTTAGTCAAACCCAGAGTATAATTAACTTTGGTTATCCTTTTCCAAATACCACTGAAGGCAACATTATCCAGATAGTGAAGAGTTCAGAGTTTGTTGCTGAAGAAATACCTTGTTTGCAATTGCATTTGACAGCAAGACATTTTGGTCAGTGTGTGAAGAAACTTGTTGAGAGGAGAAATCTCAACATTTAATATTGCACTCAACAATTCAGTGGCCATAGGTGATCTTTGTTGACCGTGTTGCCTGATGGTGTTTTTCACTAGAAAGTCCACAATAACTAAAATTTCTAATAGTTTCTGCAGCTGAAAGTAGCAGTTTAAACAATTTAAATCTTAATTTAATTAAATGTGTGAACGTGTGTGTGAATGGGTGGATGACTGAATGTAGTGTAAAGCGCTTTTGGGTCCATCGGCACTAAGTAAAAGCGCTATATAAATACAGGCCATTCATTTTTGTCTGTTGTTAATGCTATGGAAGAATGGTTGTCCAAGTAAGGCCAACTGGTCGATATATATCGGGTGTTTTGGACTTGGAGAGGGGATTTAACCGCATCTCTTGGGGTTGTTTTGTAGTTTGAGAGAAGGAAGAGAGGATAAAGACATGCTGTGGAAGAGAGACAGAGATTAATAACAGATATGATTCAATGCAGAGAGGTCTGTTAATAGATAGTGAGTGAGAAAGGTGACTGGAAAGGAAAAACTCAATGCATCATGGGAATCCCCGGCAGCCTACGTCTATTGCAGCATAACTAAGGGAGGATTCAGGGTCACCTCCAGCCCTAACTATATGCTTTAGCAAAAAGGAAAGTTTTAAGCCTAATCTTAAAAGTAGAGATAGTGTCTGTCTCCCGAATCCAAACTGGAAGCTGGTTCGATAGAAGAGGGGCCTGAAAACTGAAGGCTCTCCCTCCCATTCTACTTTTAAATACTCTAGGAACAACAAGTAGGCCTGCAGAGCGAGAGCGAAGTGCTCTAATAGGGTGATATGGTACTACAAGGTCATTAAGATAAGATGGGGCCTGATTATTTAAGACCTTGTATGTGAGGAGCAGGATTTTGAATTCAATTCTGGATTTAACAGGAAGCCAATGAAGGGAAGCCAAAACAGGAGAAATCTGCTCTCTCTTTCTAGTCCCTATCATTAGTTTTTCAGCATCACTCTGAGACAGGATATTTCTAATTTTAGAGATGTTGCGCAAATGGAAGAAAGCAGTCTTACATATTTGTTTTGTGGATATTGGATTGTGTTCATAGTTTTTGAACTGAACTTCTACGTACTTACAGTGGTGTGAAAATGTGTTTCAAATCATTAAACAAATTAAAATATTAGACAAAGAAAACACAAGTGAAAAAGCTTGGATCTTGGAAAGAAGCGGCACAACATAGAAGAGCCACCTACATGGGATAAGACTCAGAAGCTTGGCTTCCAGGTTGGGAAAATTGAACAAGACATTTAAATACAGCTGCTGATGAGTTCTACAAAAACAAGAAACAGTTTGTTAAAAACACTTGCAGTGATTTATCAGTGACATGCATTTACTCAAGAATTGCTGATAAGTGGATGACTGGAATATATAGTTTATAATTTCAACTGTGTACTGTATAAAATAGAAGTATATATGCCAGATGTGGTGTGATGCTTGTGTGATTTTTAACAGGAAACTACTACATTTTACAGTACTCATGCTGCTTTACCAAACATTTGATGACTAGGTGTGCAGTTCCTTCTGTAAATTGATTCACTCTTAAGATTCAGAAATCTAAGTGATAAGAGGACAGAAATGTGTGCACTCGCTTATTAACGTAAATCAATAGTTTCTAAATGCACGCTCGATCATCCAGGTAAGTTGGTTCTGTACCTGAGGCCTTGGAAACTGCCAAGCAAAGACTCACAGCCTTGGCCAGCCACTCGAAGAGGTACACCACAGAGATTGAAGGCACGAGAAGAAACTAGCTGTTCTCTACAGAACGAGCCAAGGTGTACTCTCAGTGGCCAGGGAACCCTGACATGGTGATGGCTAACCAACTGAACATAGTGGTGGTAGACAAACAGAAGAAGACAGTCGTAGTGATAGATGTAGCGGTTTCGATTGACAGCAACATCAGGAAGAAGGAACACGAGAAGCTCGAGAAATACCAACGGCTCAGAGAAGAGCTCAAGAAAATGTGGAGGGTGAAGGTAACAGTGGTCCCAGTGGCTTCAGCAGATCCCAGAAACAACATTGGAGATCTCTGTCCAGAAGAGCGCAGTCTTAGGAACAGCGAGAAGATACTGCGCAGGACCCTCAAGCCCCTGGGCCTCTGGTAGAGGACCCAAGCTTGAAAGGACAGACCGCCCACAGGGGCGAGATGGGAATTTTTTTTTTTTTATATTGCTGTGACTGTTTTGTAGTAGTGATTGCCAAATTAAGCTTTCTGAAGCATTGAAGCTTGTTTAAAAGGGTTTATTATTCGAGGCTTTTCAATACAGTCCACTCCTCAGAACTTAAGATCTGCGGACTCAGTGATCACTTTTAAAAAACAACTAAAAACACATCTTTGTAGAATTGCATTTTGTTAACTTTTGTCTGTTTTTGTTTTATACTTTGTGAAGCACTTTGTGATCTTTTTATCTAGAAATGTGTTATATAAATAAAATTTTACTTACTCTGGTGACATCTGGTGGCCAAAAATATAACAAGCAGCTTGAATCTACAAAATAAAACGAACTGCTTCATTATGACTGCCGACTCCACAGAGTGGAGTTCACAATTCAGTCTGATATTAGGCCACCATTGTGTTGCTTTGAACATGTATTTTTGGGGGGTTGAAAAAAGAAGTTATGTTTATTCGTTAAATGAATAGTTTTGATCAATAAACTTTCCTTGTTTAAACATGCGCCATGGTGGTATTTGCTGGTGACATCTTGATGTTGGTAAATACAAAAGATGAAAAATAATTGTAATAATGTGCAACACATTATGGAGTATGTTTGTGCTGTGAGTTCCTCTCTCCATGTACTTGTGCAATTAATCACTGGACAGCTGGACAGGTATGTTTATAAATAATATGATATTAGGCCAATTATCGTATACTTATTTATGACCTGTGGGGGAGGGGGGGGGGGTAGAATTGATTGTGAACAGGAAAAGGAAAATGCTTATGAACTTGTAAAGCAAAAACGTGATGCCTTTAATGTAGCGTTTTTTCATTATTATTTAACAAGAGAATTTGTTTCACTGTGTGATGACCGAGTCTGTTTCTTTTTTGTCTTGCCCAAAAGAAATTCCTCTCACATGGAACAGAAGAGGCTGGAGTGCACAGAAACTGCAATGCATGTTGGTTAGATTCAGTCTTCCTGGGTCCCACAGACTATCACCTGAAGAATAAACAAATTAAATTGCAGCACATTTTGTAGAATAACATTTTAAGATTAGTTTATTAGTTTATTTTAAATTTAAAGAGTCAAATGGAAGTCTTTCTAAAGTTATTTAACGATATTTATATTATGAAAAGCAGATTTTTGTTTTGTTAACATTTGAACAGAAAACATAAGCGAAAAACAAGAACAGAAAGCTGACAAAGCCACCCGATTGACCAAAATCAATTCAAAATACTCCCACACGACAAAACCTCTCTTCCTCGCTGGCTCGATATCTCTTAATAAAACGATCAGTGGTTTGCTATCTCTCACAACCAAAACACTCCACAAATCTCGCGAATCGTATCAGTTACGAAGCGTCGGACGTCACTGATCACGTGACTCTGACCAAACGAATCAAGCGTCGAGAACCAGCGTGTTGTGGACTCACCGGAGCTTCAGCTTCAAGCGAGCCATCGCTAGTGAGCAGAAATGGACAAAAAAGGGCGTATTTTGAACGGCAAGTTCAATTTTAAAGCAATGCCAGATGGATCTCTTGACAAGACCAAAGTAGTTTGTATTTACTGTCGATGTGAACTGCGCTATCACCGTAGCACGTCCAGTCTCAAATACCATTTGCTAGCCAAGCACACAGCTGAAGCAGAGAATCTCCCTCGCCAGATGCAGACCATGCTGGATAGCTTTCAAAGGAGACGTATGGACAATTCTACAACCAACAAACTTTCAACAGCCATAGCAAAATGGGTGGCTACAGCTTGGAGGCCGATTGACATTGTGGAGGATGAGGGGCTACTTGAAATAATTCGCATAGCGTCCAACGACTGCACGTATGAATTGCCTTCGAGAGCCACCACTGTAGCCAAGATCCACAACTTATATGAAGATGAGAAAGCCAAAGTCGAGGAGACTTTGGGGCAGACCAATACGGTTGCGCTCACCGGAGACTATTGGACTTTTCGAAGTAATCACAGTTACCTTGGAATAACAGCACATTATTTTTCACCACAGTGGGAACTGAAGTCGCATGTTCTGACTGTTATGGAGACAGAGGAGCAGCACTTCGCCGACACGTGCGCCGAGCAGTTTCTGCAGGTAGCTAGACAGTGGGGGATTGAACATAAAGTCAGCACGCTGACCACTCACGGTGCATGCAACATGGTTGCAGCGGCCAGTCAGCTACCTGTAGAGCATATGCCTTGCATCGCACACAGCCTCCATCGAGCCATCACAGTTTCTCTACAGAACAGTCCATTTAACAGCGCATTGGCAAAATGCAGAAAGGTCATAGGCCATTTCAACCATAGCCCACCGAACGCACTGGAGCTCGAACAACAGCAAATTGCACATTTTCATAAAAAGGAGTCACTTACACAGGACGTATCAACAAAATGGAACAGTACCCTGGAGATGATCAAGCATGTTCTGAGAAATCAAGAACCACTGAGAGATGCACTGGCACTACATCCAACTAATGTCACAATGCCAACAACAGCTGAAGTGGAGAAACTGAAGAAGCTGGAGGCGGTCCTTGAACACTGCAGGTAATTTATTAATACTTTTACCACTTCTGACATAGAGAGTGTGTGTATAATGTATTTTGACCTTTTGTGATTGAATGTAACAAATTCTTAATGACGTATGTTTCTCTATTACTGCAGGTATATAACTGAACTTTTGGGAGGGGAGAAGTTTGTTTCCTGCTCAGTGGTGTTGCCAGCTTTGTGTCACCTGTCGCGAGTGATGGAGGTCTCTGAGTATGACCCAGCTTACATGGTTAACTTCAAGGAGACCTTTAAAGCAGAAATGGAGAAGCACAAGGAAAAAACTAACATCATGTGGCTCAGGGTTGCAACAGCACTGGATCCTAGGTTTAAGGGTCTTAAGTGTCTAAGCAGAGCTGACAGGGCTGAGGTGTGGCGCTTGATCAGTGCATTGCTCAGGGAGAGGCAGAGGCCTGCACAGCCTGAACAACCAGCAACATATGAGCCATCTAAGAAAAGATCAGCTCTCATGTTTGCCTCAGAGTCTTCATCTGATGAAGAGGAGGACTATATTGAGAAATGTGTGGAGCGATACAGGGCAGAGCCAACTATTGACATAGAGGACTGTCCCCAGAAATGGTGGTCCAAGCATGAAGGGGCACACAGTGAGATGGCCTACCTTGCACGCATGTACTTGGCAACACCTGCCACATCCATACCATGTGAGAGGTTATTTTCACTTTCTGGGCATGTTTTTCAGAACAAGCGAGCTGCGCTGTCATCTCAAAATGTTAAGATGCATGTCTGTTTGAGCAATTGGGTTAGTGCAAAGTAATAGTGACAACCCATGTACTGTATGTTCTAGGGTTTTTTTTATTTTTTTTATTCTTTGTTTCTCCTATGTGCTGTTTCCATGTTCATGTTTTATTAGGAAAAAAGGAGGAAGAAGCTTGGGTTGCTCAGCCTCTGCTTAAAAAAAAACAACTGGAGAGCAAAAAGAAGTATAGCCAAATTGTTTTATTCATACCCTAACTGCATTCCTTGTTTTGATCCCACTCTAATGGTAAATTAAACAGTTACATTGTGTGGGAGTATATGATTCTTTTCGGCATAATTTTGAGTATTCAGTACCTTTTGAGGCTTTGTTGAACAGTATTCTGGATTTCTCATTGTATTTTTCATTGTTTTGAATTGTTGCGATTAACAATAAACACATATTTGCATAAAGCAAGTATAGTAGTTTGTCCACTCCCATACTGTTGAAGGTATTAGAAACATGAAGAGTATCCTAAAGTTCCTTTAGAACAGATTTTTAAAAAAATGGTTAATTTGCGATTTTTCATGAGTATTTAGTCACGATAATTTAAGCGACTGACACGATAGATAGATAGATATATAGATAGATATATGAGAGAGAGAGAGAGATCTGTACATTTGCCACCACACAGGTGTAGATATTGTAGGTGCTGTGAATGCTTAAATTGTATGGATTAGAATATACTGGGCATTTAATGCTAAGATTCAGCATACTGTGTTTAGAAGCTGGGATTTAATGAGTCCATCATACATCCAACTTTTGAGTATTTACTTTCAAATTGCATTAATAAACACAAACATCATGTAAATAATAAAACTAAACATTGTTCTTGATCATCATTTATGTCCAGTTGAGAATGAATGTGTGCACCCGCATATTAAATCAAATGAGCTCAAATCAGTAGTTTCATCTCCAGTCTTAGCAGAGGGTAATCATATAAGGAACGAGAGAACTGACAGTTACTATTTTAATCACCTTGTCTCAGTTGTTTTAACTCTCAGTATCATAAAGTAATGTGCTAACATCTGGACTGATGTGTTCACTGTCAGCATTTTAATCACGAGTTAAAGGCTGTAGGTTGCAGCCTTTGCTCTAACACTGTAGAAATGTAACAGGCCTCAGTCCTGATTCTAATAGTCTGAGCTGCTTCAAGCTTTATTTGTGAAGAGCACAGCAGCTTACAAAAACATAGCTAATTTGTGCTGTTGGGAAATATAGCTTTGATTGTTGAATCCATTTACATATTTCACTTTTTTTAAATTGTTTTTATAAACGATTTTTAAGACCTGTTTTTAAAATTTGGAATTTGAAAATGTTTGTGGAAATCAGGCTTTTTTTGAAAATTAAATTTTTTTGTGAAATTCATTTTTGATCAGAAGTATATTTTGATGGATATTTTTATTTAAAAATTGTGTTTTTATTTTAAATTAAATTATTACATTATAATGTAATAATTTACTGATGTTTGGATAAATACAATGATTTTACAAATGCATAATTTTTTGTACAATTCATTATTTAAGCACAGAATTCTTTATTTCGACGCATGTGGCTCTTGTGGTCCCCCATAGAGTAGGAGTGATGCCCTGCAGAATAATCTCTGTCCGTCCAGAAAGGTGTCTGGAGTTACATTGTCATATGCATTAGCCCCTCCTCCTAGACTTTCAGAAAGATCGTGCTGAGACAGATGGCCATATCTCTACAGTTTTTAATCTGGATGTTAATAAGTTTTTGTAAGACTGCTGCTTCACATGTTCACATTAGGAATAAACAGCATTTATAAAATCATAAATAGTCTGAACAGCAGAGGGCAGCATAAAGCAAAACAGTGACGGAATGGGAGATTTCAACAATTAAAGAAAAAAAGATACAGATGAAAGTTTTTTTATTTTTCATACAGTAACCTGATACCCCAGGTACTAATTTCCTTTACCAGGTTGGCCTCTGCCCTCCAACTTCCATCGAGGTTACCTAGCGGCGGAACGTTTAAGGCGGACTAGCATTCCCACACGGACACATTTGTAACGGAGCGACGTGCCAGGCGAAATGGAAGTGTAAGACCGTTTTTGAGTTAAAATGGATTTCATTTTTATATCTGCATAATTTTAACTGATATTTTTATAACGTTTTGTTTCACCTGAGGCTAAACGCTGTGGTTAAAAGTGCAGAATCTGCCTCGCTGTCTTTTAGTTTCCGGTTCAGTTATTGGGACCCGTGTGAGGGCTGTAGTCACATTTTCCAGTTAATCTGAAATAAACAATAAACAAATAAATTAAGTAAACGCAGCAGAACGTTAATGAGAACATAATAACAAGTGCATTTGTCAGCACTTTACTGATCCAGATTTTTGTGCTTTGATCGAAATTGTTTTTTATTTTTTATTTATTTATAAATTACACGTGAAAACAGATGCCAGGTTCTCTCACGCGAGGAGATGTTTTCGTTTTGTTTGATGCATTATTTACTACTACTGCTACTACTACTACTAATAATAATAATAATGATAATGCTGAGATTTTGACACTTAGCACTAAACTGGCTCGTTTGAACAAATAATCTTAGTATATTAATAGTTGCAATCCCATTGCTATGGTAGCCCATATTTTATATTGTTTACAAATGTGCTACACAAATACTCTGTGGCCACTTTATCAATTCAAATATCTAAAATCGGTAAATCAGATGGTTACAACCCAGTATATTTAGGAAACCAAGACATGCAGAAGAGCATCACGAGTTGAACTTTGAAGTAGACGAGTCACAGAAGCAGCAGAAGACCACACTGGGTGCCACTCCTGTCAACTAAGAACAGAAAACTAATGCTACTGTTCATATAGAATAACCAAAATTAGACACCTGAAGACTGGAGTAATTTTGCTTGGTCTGATGAGTCTCAATTTCTGCTGGAATGTTTAGATGGTAGGGTCAGAATTTGGCATAAAAAAACATGAAAGCCTGGATCTGTTCTACCTTGTATAAACATCTTTTAAACACCACAGCCTCCACTGAGATAACCCTCAAAAACAAATGCTTACTTTTTTTTTTTTATTCTCAGGAAAAATGCTAATGCTGCAATGCTCAGCAACTATGAGGTAAGGTCATATTTTCTCACTTTCTTCTTTATTTTCTGTGGTCAGTTCAAAGAATAACTCATCAGGCCGATGACACTTTTGTTTACCTGTGTGTTCCTCAGGTGTTCAAACTCCTCACAGACCTGAAGGAGCAGAGAAAGGACAGCGGGAAGCACAAACACAGCGCCGGGCAGCAGAACCTCAACACCATCATGTATGAGGTCAGAAAACATCCTCTGCGTTTCTCGTGCCTGTCATGTTTACCCGTTTTCAAAAGCACAGCCACAGTTTGGTTTGTACTTCCACCAGACGCTGAAGTACCTATCGAAGACGCCCTGCAGCAGACAGAGCCCTGAGATTGTCAAGGAGTTTCTCACCACCATGGTGCCGCACAAACTCACAAAGTCAGTAAGATCAGGCCATCACACTAACTTCCAGCCTTGATACTTTCAATAGAACTTTACAGTCAGCATAAGATGCACAGCTCTTTTTAGATGAGAACTGTTTTTCCTCCCAAACAGGGCAGAAAAACTACAGCTACTGAACCACCGGCCTCTGACTGCAGTGGAAATCCAGCTTGTGAGTGTTTTTAAATTAAATTGCATCTTCATATCTACAGTGTTTTTATTACATTATTATTTATTACATTGTTCTCATTTAATTAGAAATGACTCTGTACTCTCAGAGTGACTTAAAGAATAGGTGTGCTGGTATTCTGCTTTATACGTCCGAGCTGTAAAAGGATCTTGCTGGGCAGGCAGGCGGCATGGACACCTACGTTTGTGAAGGCAACAACAAGCAAAGCAAATGCACCTTCAAATTGTTTGAATAATACAAATGAACTGTGTGATGGCTCACTTAAGTAGGAACAGATGAGCCTGGCTTCCACAGACGGGACAGAAACACTGTTTTTGTTTTGTTTTGTGTTGTTTTTACATAGGACTACTAACCTAACCTCTGCTAATGGCCACTTTTTTAAGGCTTTATTATTGAAGAAAAAACAAAAATGATGTCAAACATGCAGATTTGTGGGTCATTTCAACTCAGAATCTGTCCGTGGAGCTGTAAATCACAGATGAAAATAACACCACCAAAAAATATCCACCTTGCACATTAAAGTTAGTAGATTGGAGTGTCCCTGCAGCAGTCTGGGCTCATTCAGACTGTGTAAAAATGTAGTTTGAGTTGTTCTTTGCCGACGCTAAATGTGCTGAAGAATCCACTGATAAAGTGACGCTGTTGAGTCTGGTGCTTTTAATCTCATATCACATGGTTTTCATCAGCTTGTAGAATTCAACAGTTTTCAGTAATATGTAGATATTTTACAGATCTCTTCCCAGTTTTATCTGAGCACTTCAGGGACTAGTTGCCCCTTTTGGACATTCAAGCATCGACACTTCCATGAAAGCTGGCAAACTGTATCTACTGATGGAAATCATGTGATATGATCAAAAGCTTCAGAACAAAGACATAAAGCAAAAACAAACTGAAAACAGAAGATGAAATCACATCAGGAGGCTTTAGTGTTGCACTGTCTGAAGTTTCTTTCTGTGTTCAGATGGTAGAAGAGAGTGAAGAGCGACTATCAGAGGAGCAGATTGAGGAGCTTATCCAGACAGTCACAGATGTCCTACCGGGAGACCCAGAGCAAGAAAACGCAGCTCCAGCAGACACAGAGATGGATGATGGTGGCGAACAGTCATGACACCATGACGGGCCAGAACTGGAGATAACTGCAGAACTGGATGGACTGTGATTATTTGCACGACTAATTGAACTGTGCATGATGGGACACATGCTGCCTGACAGCTTGATAATTCACATCAAGTTGACCTGTTACATAAGCAGAAGAAGATATACTGATTGTTTCTCTATGTGCATTCATACTACATAGCTGCGTTAAATCAAACAGGGTAGTGTGTCACAATAGGAATTATTGGACTCTGATTTCCAAAGCTGCAATGTTAGACAGTTGTGCGATTAAACTTAAGCTGGTGCAGCATAAATGTAAGATCAAACCGTATGATTAGATTGGCCTGTGTAATAACAAAGAACAATATAAGCCAGGAGGTTGTCACTCAACTCTTATTCAGTTTGCGAAGCAATGATTTTTAAAACATGCTGACACTTTTTTACCCTTTGCATTACAAAGAGATGTAACAGCTGAAATATGCAGCGGTTGTTTGTAATTTTGGATCACACAGAAAAGTTGCAGCCACTATGTCTGCTTTCAGGTATGGCTGCAGGGCTGTAGTTGTCAGTACTGCAGGACATGTTTCACAGAGATGTGTTTCTGTAACCGTGCAGAGGTCACACGGGATATAAACTACAGGTTTGCAGCACAAACTCTTTAACCACAGGCCCTGGATCAACTCCAGTTTTTTTTTCTCAACTTTCTGTTGTAGTAGAGGAAGGATGTGCTGGTTAGAGTCATGTACATTTCTGCTTTTGGGCTTCCTGTTGACATATCACATCAGTTTCCTGTGCTTGCCAAGTACCTTGCCGAGGCGGGACGCCTAAGTGAAGTGAACACTGATTTTTTGGACAGCACATCTGAGCGCGCCAAGCCCCCCAACCCAGCCAAATCGGTCATGCTTGTAAATGTAAACAGGAGGAACACTTTATTAATTTCTATATGACAATCACAGTTATCGCTGTTACTTTCATTCTTACGATAACGAACTACCAAATCTGACAGTTTTACTGTACTATATTAATTTTGTTCTGCAGTCAAGACTGGTAAGAACACAGTAAAAGTGGAAGTAGGCAACATATCTTTGGCATCATTGGGGGAAAAGATTGACATATTATTGTAATTAAAGTTTTCCATTAGAGGACTACGCTTGTGTGAGGGAATTTTTTTTCCAGATTTAAATAGGGGAGAAGTAAAAAGGGGAAAAAGTCTACATATGAAATAGGATGTGGTGTTAAAATGAGTCACAGTGCATTTACAAAAACAGGGATGTGCTTTAGACTCAGTATTTACTTGGCAATGTGATTTTAATTCTTCACAGCATCCCTCTGAGATGCCATGTCCACATTGACATGACAGCATCACACAGTTGCTGCAGATTTTTCAGATGCACATCCATGATGAGACTCTGCTCCACCACACCCCAAAGGTGCTCTACTGGATTGAGATCTGGTGAGTCTGGAGGCCAATTGAGTGCAGTGATCTCAGTGTTGTGTTCATGAAACCAAGTGTAGTTCCAATTTCCTGTTGCTTAGTTTTAATGAGCCTCAGTTTCCTGTTCTAAGATGACAGTGAGTGGCACCCAGTGTGGTCTTCTGCTACTGTAGGCCACCTGCTTCAAGATTTGGTTGCGCTTTCAGAGATGCTCTTCTGCAAACCTTTGTTCTTATGTGTCCTCAAAGCAGTCAGGCCATTCTCTTCAGACATTAACGGGGCATTTTTGCACAGAGAACTGCTGCTCGCTGGATATTTCCTCTTTTTCGGACCATTCTCTGTAAACCCTAAAGATGCTTGTGTGGGAAAATCCTAGCAGGTCATTAGACCAGCACCAACAATAATCACCATAATTGCTGTAATGAAATGGTTCTTTCCTTTTGAGGCTCCCTTTGAACTCTAGCAGGTTATCTTGACTATATCTACATGCCTAAATTGTTTGACTTGATGTCCACTTACTGGCTTTCTAATGAAGTGGCCAGAGAGTGTCAGCGTATAAAGCAAAAGCATATAATTCTTTTCCTTTATTTATTTTTTCATCACCTCACTAGTTATTTCATTTATTATTCATGTCTCTCATGACTTATCCATGGACTGAGTCGATATTGAATATTTTATTTATTGCATGTTGGCAGCTTTACTTGTAATTTGGTCACACATGGTCGTCCACAGAGGCCGCAATCTATCATAAAGGCGATGTTAAGGGTAGCCAAAAACCTGCTCCTAATGAAATGATGGGTAAATTAAATGAGGCGGCTTTAACCTCCTTTAAATCGCGCGCTGTGATTAAATTTCCCCGGTGGGCTTTTACTGAGAGCATACAAATCGATAAGGTAAAGTAATTCTTGCCTCCGGTGCAACTGCTTTGCTTCGCTCGGCTTCTCTTATGTCGACGAAATTGCCCTTTAACGCCTCCACCAATCAGAATCGTCCAAGCAGATGCGTTTTAGAATTGAGAGCTGTGCTCGTCCAATCAGCGCCCAGCTTTCTCTGCCAGCCTGCGCTCGTATCGTCTGCTCCCCTATCTCTCTCTCTCGCTCTCTGTGTGAATGTTAGATACAGCTCGACTTCTCACGAAGTTAGGAAATGGTGTAGACACCACGGCGGTGACCTTCGCCCATAGATGAGAGTAAACACCGATGTGTGTGTGTTGAGAAGGTGGGGGGAGACAGAGCAGCTGTCTGCCTCTGGCTTAAGGTCCATGTGTGTGTTTCTTCTTCGTATTTCGGCTGGTGAGTGAACACCATTTTTTCTTCTTTTTCACGGTTAAGACATTTCCAGCTAGGATAGCTATCTAAATGGAACCGAATTAGCCCATCCATACCAGGTGCAGGCGGTGAAAACGCGCCGTGACAGTCTGGCTGTCGTTTATGGAGAGCCGTAGGTGTCCCGTGTACTCACTCACCTGGCGGATTTTTTGCCTTCCTGCTTCGGGGTGCAGGGAGACCAGATGTTTGTGGCTGCTGGGCCTGCGCTCTGCTGCCGTGCAGTAATCCTATTTATACAAGCACGCGCACTGCAGTGACAGCGGTGACCTGTTTCAAATACACCCACCAGCAGCCAGCTGGGCCAACATATTTTTGTGCAACTCGGCAAAAATAAATAAATAACGAGAGAGAGCCTCAATTCAGGATGAAGCAGCTGCAACTCAGCATAAGCCTTTGAGACCGTCATTTCACATTTGTTGACACCGAGAGGAAACAATGCAGCACAGAGTAGGAGGGCACATCCTTACAAACTAAATGTGGAGCAAAGGGTATGTTTTTGTGTGACAGTAAGGACTATTTCCTTACTAAAGCTAGGGTTAACGTGGCATTTTATATGGCAGGATAAATGTCTTCCAGATATAGGACGGATATACAGTGATTTAGTAGACTTTGTACACTTCTTCCTTGTTTAATGACAGTAAAACTGTTGTTTCAGCTGCTTTTCTGTCAGCTAATCATTTTGGGTTTCAGAAGGGATGTACCCATAGATCCGCTCATTAGTTTTAGAGCCACATGTTTCCTGTGAGAGACACTCATTGGACACTTTATTGGGTACATCTTTCTAGTATTGGGTTGGATCCCTGTTTGGTTTAAAACTGTCTTGATTTTTCATAGCACAGATTCAATGAAACATTCCTCGGAGATTTTGGTCATTATTGACATGATTTTTGGCTGCACGTCCATGATGCAAATCTCCTGTTCCCTTACAAAGGTGCTCTACTGCACTGAGATCTGGTGACTGTGGAGCACATACGGGTACAGTGAAATTATTGTCATGTCAGGAAACCAGAAAGTGTTACTTTCTGTTGGAAATAGCCATCAAAAGCAAAGAGCGCAGTGCAGTCATAAAGAGATAGGCATGGTCAGCAGTAATACTCAAGGTAGGCTGTGGTGCTTAAATGATGGTTAGTTGGTAACAAAATATCTCCGACATTATTACACCAGCATCAGCCTGAACTGTCAATACAAGGCACGATGGGTGCTTTCATGAACATGCTTTTATATTGCTTACAACAGATTCTGACCCTACCGTCACAGGAGGCAAGTGACAGTTGTCCAGTTTTCGTGAGCCTGTGTGCACTTTAGCCTCAGTTTACTGTTCTTAGTCTACAGGAGTGGCACCCAGTACGGTCTTCTGCTGCTGTAACCCATCTGCTTCCCAGTTCACGTGTTTTGCTTTCAGAGATGCTCTATTGCATACTGGTTATTCTCTCATCTGACCTCTGGTATCCACAAGGCGTTTTCTCACAGAGAACTGTCCCTCACTGGGTATTTGCTCTTTTATTTTTGGACCCTTCACTGTAAACACTGGAGATGACTGTGTGCAAAAACAGCCCCGTAGATCAGCAGTTTCTGAAATACTCAGATCAGCCTGTCTGGGAACAACATCCAACTGAGTCACTGCCATGTGTTTGGATGATTAGATATTCGTGTTAACAAGCAGTTGAACAGGTATGCCTAACAAAGTGTGTGGTGAGAGTGTGTTCACTGTTGTAAACCAGAAGCATTGTGTGTGTAAGAACAGGTGAGCGGGGCTAAAAATTCAAACACCGTTAATAAATGAGGAATAAAACAAATATAGAGACCTGAGGTGAGCATTCACTTCACTGAGGAAAGCCTGTCATTACGGTATAGAGTATAAATAAAGTAAACATAAAAACGAATGAACATGGATATTCAGTGGTGAGAACTGCAAACTGAAACTTTAAAACATAACTGTCAAGATTTTTATCTTTGGCAGGAAGTCAGTTTATATATTTGTTTGGAGGTTTCGTGACAGTCTTCTGCTCAAAGGTTTCAAAGGCGTTGCTTTCTTGCAACCCACCTGAACTGCAGATTCTGCAGATGGACTGTGATCACGGTTCATTCCTCTTATTATTTTAGGTGTGTTTGTGAAAAGACAGTTTTCAGATATGTTGTGTTTGCAGAAACCAATTTAACCATTCTTTCTAAACACATGCTTACCCATGCAGAAAGGTTTGCCTGAGTTTTCAGATATTTGTTATTACTTCCACTGAAGTGCAGTAAAGGAGAACTGACTTTTGTTTGTGGTTTACTAAGCATTAAAAAATATACAAATTAAGTGTTCCTAATGTTTTGCTCCCTCTAAAAATAAAATATCCAGTAGATTTTCAGCACTTCAGGTGCCATCAAATAATCAGAAACTAATGTTTCTCATTCGAGAGGATTTCCTTCCCTTCTCTGTTTCAACTGAATCTGTATGTAAAACAAAAACTATCCATACATGTCTGTTTAACTGGCAATGGGAGGACTAAAACACTGGAGTGTTTAAATTGGAAAATATGCTTCTTTTTCTGTAACATGTCTGATCCAGGCTTTTAAATCTGTTGAGGAAAAAGGGGCGAAAAAAAGCATCAAGACTCAGTACTTTGCCTCTGCAGGCTCCAAGTGGCTTAATCTCTGCATCAAATTAAATTAGAATTACATGTAAAAATCGTTTGGGTGCTACTAGACTTAGGATAGTTTAAGACAGCACCAAACCATCACAGCCCAACCCCAATGTCCTCGTTTACAGCTGTTTTTACTTTTAGTTTTGCCAGAGAGAACATTTTTTCAGGCGGTTTCATCCAACCCACAGAGGGTACTGCTCCCCCACATGCCATCCAGATGTTCGGGATCCCTCCACACCCAGACAGAACAAGCAAGATGCCAAAATGCCCCTGAGAAATGGAGGAATATTTCAGATACACTTTTGCAAGATGCTGCAGTTTCAGTTGCATTAATTCAAGCATTTACTTAAGTAAGTAGTGGCTCGGTGCTTTATACATGCTTTGCTGTTTTAGAGTGCCAGTAAGAGGAATTAAACACCGACTTGTGAAACTCCTCGTATGCACATTGCAGAAGATAAATGGGGAAGTTGCAGGATGTCTGAATTGGTCAATAGTAATGTGAGCTTTAACAAATTGATTTGCGTTTCAGCGTGGCAGAAACTGTCAGTGAGAATAAAAGCATGAGGGAGCTGTAATTAGTGGCTTCAGAAACATTGCCTGAGAGTGTGTCTGCGTTGCGTGCCGCAGTGAACTTTGATATGGCTTTAGCAGTCGGCGGCTCCCCGGAGGAGTGATGCAAAATAGATGCTTTGAGGAGAAAAACTGGATGCATTTCAGCTCCTCTGAAAGCCCGTGTGTGTGTGTGTGTGTGTGTGTGTGTGTGTGTGTGTGCGTGCTCGCGCGCGCAAGTGTTCTTGGCAAAAACGACGGCCACCATTCGCACACTGCTAGCAGATGATAACTCACTCTGGGCTAATGTTGAGAGTTATTTATTGGAAATTTGTAACATGATAATCATGCTTTTTAATACTCAGAAGCTGGAAAATGAGGCTGGGAAAGTACTCTAATAGTGAAGTGCTTTACCGTCATTGAGAAACACAGTGTCTTTGGTCATAAGCTGATTCTTATGCAGCTTTTTCTGAGTTTTATGACATGTTCCTCTCTTGTCTTAGGTAGGAAGCATGGATAAAACGCACAGCTGGTTGTGGAGTGCGACACACCTGGATCCTGCTCACCGATAACGGGTCCAAAGAACTGCAAAAAAGTGAGGAGCCTTCCCAGACACCATCCTCCAGGATTCCTTCAGGATCACTTCCAGCATTCATCCTAAAAGCTGACTGTCAAACTGGCTAAGTTAAACTGAAGTGAGTCCCTCCAGTCTCCTCAGCTGACCCTGAATTAATTTTATGTCCTCCTAACTCCCAAACACACACCTCCCCAACAATGAGGAGCACCAGATCGAACCTGCTGCTGGGCTGCGTGCTCCTCTGCTCCGTCTCCCTTCTCTACCTGGGGATGAGCGGGGTAGACTGCCCTCCGAAAAGCCATCGGCGCCGCTGGATGGAGCTCACTCTGGGCTCAGGCAATCAGAGCTTATCCCTGACTGATCACTTCCCAGAAGACACACCCATTATCTTCATTGGGGGCTTCCCCAGGAGCGGCACGACACTGATGCGCGTCATGCTGGACGCCCACAATGCCGTGCGGTGTGGAGAAGAGACCCGAGTGATTCCCCGCCTCTTGACCATGAGGGCCACTTGGAGCCGCTCAGTGAAGGAGAGAATACGACTGGATGAGGCCGGCGTCACTGACCACGTGTTGGACTCAGCTGTGCGAGCGTTCCTGTTGGAGGTGGGTTTCTCAGGCTGCTTTTGCGATACTGAAACACATCTTCATGTTTTTTAATGGTGAGGAGTGTGTGAGAGAGACAGGGTCACATGTTTGTATTCACATGTATAGCCCAATAAATCCCCAGAGAAATGCCAATATTGGAAGACAAATTTCCATATTTTTGAATCTGTAGTTCATCTTTTAGTTCTTCAGCATTGAAAATCTTTAGCTTGCCCAGATTAACCTGCAGGATATTGTAAAACGTTCCTTTTTTTTGCTTTAATTAGCTATATAGGACCACTTTACAGCAACAGCAGTCTGAACCTGCTTTATGTTGTGAGTTAGGTTTTCGCTCTCTTTCTCTCCCTAACAGTCAGATATAAGTTCTGAGCAGAACCAGGCTCAGGGAGGAGCACACATCTGTCACAGCTGGTATAGGGTTAGATGAAATAGAAAAGAGGAGCTTAGAGACCCCATGAACAATAAACAATACAAACTCCAGGAAGGAGACAGGAAGAAGTTCCCAATGAGCAGAAATGGTGTATGGAAAAAAAAAAGTGGGAAGTTAATTCAGTTGTGTTGGTTTTTACCTTCATTTTAACGATACACCAGTAAAAAAGCTCAGACCTTTGTTGCAGCAGTTTAATAAGAAATATGAAATAATATGAAACTTCCTGGAATAAATGTTTACAGTTTTAACTTCTTCCCCTATAAAAGCGCTGATGTGGAAATTTTGTCTAAGTGGCAGCACCTTATTGTTTAGTACAATAATACAGCGGTGAGTTGCCATTAAGCGCGATTTACACTTCTGCTGGGAATCTTTGTAGAGCTGCGACGCGATCTAAAGAAGTGGTTGACGTTGTTGCCAGCATTTATGTTTGAGCTAGTGCATTACGTATTAATTACCTCGTGGCTGAGTTTCATATGTGGCGCCAGGTGATAGAAACAAATAAAATGTCCTGGGTCCGCACTCTTTGTTGTGGTCAATTTCAAACATGTTTGTTGTTCAAATTTTTCCAACTTCAAGTTTTTTGATTGATGACATTCATTCCAATAGTTTCAGTGATCTGCCTGCAGGGGTTTGCTGACATTTGTGAGTCCTTATATTGATGCAGTTATTATTTCTGTATATTGAGATGATGATAATTGACTTTATTCGGGGTGTGTGTGTGTGTTCCAGGTGATAGTTGGTCACGGGGAGCCTGCGCCTCGCCTTTGCAACAAGGACCCGTTTGCACTGAAGTCTCTGTCTTATTTGGCTCACATCTTCCCGAAAGCAAAGTTTGTGCTCATGCTACGAGATGGACGGGCAACTGTGCACTCAATGATATCACGCAAGGTGCGTTTGTCTGTTTTCTTCTTCATGCTACAGCGTCCTCTCAGGTTGGCTGTTCGAGCAGCCACAAGAGATGCAAAAAAACCCATGCCATCTCGCTGAGTTTTCCCTGTCGGGATTCCTGTGGTGACCTTCACACTGTGCCTCATTTCATAGGTGACCATCTCCGGTTTTGACCTGACCAGCTACAGGGACTGCCTAACAAAGTGGAGCAGTGCGGTGGAGACCATGTTCAGCCAGTGCCAGGCAGTCGGATACGCTAGGTGTCAGCCCATCCGTTATGAGCAGCTTGTCCTCCAACCAGAGGAGGAAATGAGAAAGTTGCTGCACTTTCTGGATTTGCAGTGGGACCCATCGGTGCTGCACCACGAAGAGCTGATTGGAAAGGCTGGTGGTGTGTCTCTATCAAAGTGAGTATATGAAATATGTGCTAGCTTTAGTGATACTTGTTTGTTTAATGTTATAAAGTTTTCAGATGGGCCGTCCTTTATATATCTGCCTTTGATTCAAGTGTCTTTTCAAATGAAAGCTTCTGTTGTGGCAAACGTTTTAGAAGCGGGTATCTCAAAACCTCAGCATAATAAACAGCACACTACACTGAAACTCTCCACATGATAAGATACCCACAGTGGTTTATTTTTAACCTTTAAAAGTAGCAGCAGTCCTAATGTATTTGCATGCAATGTGTGCATGCACTGAAGAAGTTTAGATTACATTACATTTCAACCATGACATGGTTTTAATGCACATGCATACTTTGCATTTTCACCTTCAGTTCTGTTTAGAAATGATTTTATTTCTGTTAAGTGTAAAAAATAGTTTAACAGAAGTTTCTGTTTGTTGTTTACACTTTTAAATGAGGGGGGAAAAAGAGCACAGAGAGATAGGGCTAGTTATGTAATGATCTGCTGGATCAGCCTTGTAGTCTGGTTGCATCAAGTAGCATGTAAGAGGGTATCTTCTGTTGGGCTGTACGCTAATGTTAAACACACACCCTAGCTGGAAGGCTTATCTCCTGACATCGCTCTCTCTCACAGCAGAGGTCATCACTTAATTGCCGCCTTCCAGGTAGCTCTGAACTGAGATGTCATCTGAGCACATTCCAGTAGTAAAGGCAGGACAGTGAGTGAAAACGGGATTTGCTTTGCTTCTTAGTGAGGTTGAACGATTCATGCATCACTAGCAAGAGAGCACAATACTTGTTTTCACACTTAAAAATACCGCTGCAAACACGTACATGAACAGAGCCTGATCAGTGATCAAAAACGCACAACATAGGCAGTGCAGATTCAAGTTTTATTACCGGTTGTGTCTACTGCTAGCTTTCTTCCAGCTTTCCAAGTTGGAAATCCAGAAGGGGTGTAGGAGGCGTTTTAGATGAAAATTTAGACTGAGAACTCGATTGTGCAGTGGTTAGCATTTTTGCCTTGCAGCAAGAAGGCCCTATGTTCAAATGTTATCCCCGTGTCTGCAGGGGTGTCTCCAAGTACTCCGGCTTCCTCCTCACAGTCCAAGGATATGCAGTCAGTGGGGTTAGCTTGACTGGTAATTCTAAAATTGCACATAGGTGTGAACATGAGTGTGAATGGTTTTGTGACAGACTGCTTGCCCATTCTCACCTTATGGTAGGTAGGATAAACACCAGCCCCCTAGCCTACACATAAAAACCTGAATTGAAGCCGAAGAAAATGGATGAAACTGTGTGTGATGTGACGCACTGTAAGTTCATACTGTTGTTGAGAAGTTGTAATGTTCTTTGCTGGATTTAGTGCCTTTGGACAGAGCATTGTCTTGCCCCCTCTACTCTGTTCAGAGCAGAGAGCTGCAGCACCCAGACAGACAAAGAGAGACGTTGTCCCTTGTGAGAGGAGTATGCTGAATACTCAGTTTATTCAGCCATTTGCAGCTGCGTTTAAATGTGACTGAGTTTTCACCTTTCTTTTGTTTTGCTTCTTGTTTGTCTTCTGTTTTTCTCTATTTTCCTGTTGCATTTTATACCGCTTTGGTTCACAGCATTTTGTTCAACCCTTGTTGTTTTTAAAAGTGCCCTAATTCACTCGACTTATTCAAAACTGAACTAACTGAGGTTTCCCCATTTTACTAGTTTTGCAAAATTTGATGTTTCACAACTTGAGAAACCAAAAGTGTTTCAGTTGTTTCAAAAGTGAAAATCAGACCGTCAAATTTGACTCAGGAGTAATCCCGCAAATTTTCATGCAGTCTCTGCTGGAGGATGGTAAAAATTCTCCAATGCGCATGAAGTGAATGGTCAACACACATCCGGCCATATCCAGTCTAGAGGAGGTCTAGGGAAGTTTTTTAATTGGTTTGCATGAAAGAAACAGATTTGCTGAATATGCAGTTAGCTTGCAGTTAATAGGCTGTGTTCCTGTTATTATTGTTAGGCCATATACGCTGTGCACATGCATGATGCTGAATTTAAACGGTTTACTCATCCTGTGAATTCACACCCCGCTGGCTTTGAGGGGCAGCTATATTTCACGATAGAAAGTGTTGTTTTTTTCAGGTTTCTGAAAGCCAGCTGAGATTCCCACTTCTCACACGTCTCGCTCACACACTCCATGTGCTGACCACATTTTTGCTTACTCATCTTTGATATTTATTCAGTAACTGTATATGAACATATAAAAGTTTCATTGTAATAAAATACAGAGCAAATCATTAGTAAAAGTAAATGTTCTTACACTGCAACATGCTTTATTGAATGATAAGGCCTTCTCAGATGTGCTTATGGTAAATAAGCAGCACAGCTTGAAGGTTAAATGATGGTCCAAGATTAAGAAAGGCACCAGTTGGACTGTTTACTCTGCAGTGGTGCCAACACGTATGTCTGTCCTCATTAACAACAGTGCAATTAAAATAAAGTCTTCCATAATGTAATGAATAAGTTATTTTATATGGCCGCATTTTTCTTCATCCATTTCTATATGATAGTACTCCATCTGCATTAGTGAGAAATAAAGTGAAACTGTTGCACCTGGAAAAAATTTGATTTTTACTCATTCTGTCTGCACCGAGGGTTTAAAGTGCGGAGTGATCTCAGCTAATTCACTGGGATCCTCCTCAGTCCTGCAGGTTTTTTTATGTTTTGTATTCCAACAGATTTTCTGTTTCTTAAGATGACAGTGTCAGATATAGCAGGGTGCACAACGGTGTGAAAATATGTGTGAAGAATGATATGTGTGAGGTGTTCACTCAAAACAAGTCTTAAACCACAGGAAGTCACATGACTGTGAGACCTTCGTGTCTTCTAAAGTTGAAACTCATGTGTTTTGTCATGTAATGTGACATTTAGCAAAAAAAATCACTTTAAGTTCAAGTGTATGTTTTTGTGTTTGTTTTCATTATTGATTAATACATTTATATTATTAAAAAAAAAAACTGCTGCAGAATTTTTCCCCTAACAGTTTCAGGTTTAGTCTTAAGGGAATTTCACCAAATGCGATTGACCCTGTGGGTTTTACCTCAGATGTTTTGTTCTCATGCAAATCAGGACTGTAAGCAGTAAGCACAAGTCTAAAAATGCAACTCAAAACAGGCAAACCCACCATGAGAAAAAAAAAATACTAATCACGTCGTGCAGGATGCCGAAAATCTTCATTTTAAATCAGCCAAACCTTTCAGGGTTAAGTAAAGCTTACAGGACTCCCACAGAAAGACTTTTTAATTTGTGTTGCTCCACTTGTTTGTTGTGCCTCAAGTAGAGCATTTCTCTGCAGGCCAGAAGCTCGGGGGATTTGGTGGGAGTTTGGCTGCTAAACTGAAACTTGGCGCGCATTTGAAGGAATTAGGCCACATTCTGGGAGAATTAGCACCCTCATTTTGAGAAGTTATGCAACGGCCGGCGCAGTGTTAGTCACCCAAATGCTTAAAGTAGGAAATGTGGAACAGGGTGCACACATTAATTAAATCAGAGGGAGTTATATGGAAGATTTAAAATGACTAGTTTCCTCCGAGTTACTCTCTGTTCTCATCTGCAATTCTTTGTGACGCTCTTTATTATTTTCTGTCGATACACAAAATAAAAGCAAATTAATAATACGCTAAAGAACTAAACTGTTTTATTCTTGCCAATCATGATTATGACACAAATGCACACAGAAAAAATGCATTTATTTTATTCTTTAATATTTTATTTTTGTATTTAACCCTTTTATTTATCTTTCTTTGGTGGCCAGTAACTTATGAATTATTATTTCCCATTGAGGCTGCTGTGAAGGGGCACGCCTTGGTTGTAAAGAGATCAAATGAATGAGCAGAACTAATTTCTCTTTGTATAAAACTTGCGCACTCGCATACATGACGTGGGTGTTTGGCTCTCTGCAGGGTGGAGCGTTCGACAGACCAGGTGATGAAGCCAGTGAATACGGAGGCACTGTCCAAGTGGGTGGGGCAAATTCCCCCTGACGTGGTCAACGACATGGCTGAAATCGCTCCCATGCTGGCTCGCCTGGGCTACAACCCCCATGCCAACCCTCCCGACTACACAAAAACGGAGCCCCTGGCACCTGAGTTCAACTACTCACACGTGAGTTTAAAAGCGTTAAAAGTGTTTTTGCCACTTAGACATCCAAACCCTAACATGATGAATTTACCATATGAAACAGTGGAAGGAGATTTTATTGTACCACCAAAAGGACATGCAGATGAACAATAACTACCTAAATTAGAAAAGTTGGCTCTGCTTTTTTAAATTCAAGAATGGGTGAAACTAACGAGCCAGCTTTTCCTCTCAAGAGAAACCTTAAAAAAAACAAAGATTTGCCCTTGAGTAGAAGGATTCAAGGGAGTCCTGCAGTTTGTTTGTATATGTTTCTGTTAACAGGAAAACATCAGCTTCTTCCTGCTTGTTTTCACTAAAGTGAATGATTGTATTTCCCATGATCAGGAGAGATGTATCCTTTTTCATTATATAGTCTTTTTACACCTTGCTGTGTGCTAGCTTGCCTAATTTTACATGTGGTGTTGCATGTAGGCGTGCTCTGTTTGGCTGTTTCACAAATGCCCCACAGCCCAGAGATCTGTACTGCAAAGTAGGATTTGGCCTTATCAACCTAACTTCAGACTTAACCTTGGGTTTTCAGTATTACAAGGAAGGTTCACATGTTAACATTTTCTAAAAACCTGTTCCGTAGCAGGTTAGGCTCAAGATTAGAGACCAACGGCTATGAAATCAGTGACAAGTCAAATGTCAATCAGCTGTATTCTTCACTCTCACTTGTAGTCGCTTCAGTCGCTCAGGTGGAAGTTGAGAAAAGTTTATCTTGTCCTGCTCACTTCCTGTCACCTGTGGTTATTTCACCCGTAGCTGCTTGTGGTTTGTGTGTGTACGCAGCTTTAAACACCACTGAGTCTACAGCTGAGAGAGTAAAAAACACTCTTGTAGTTGTAATCCATCAGAATCAAGTAGACTTGTTCATGTCTCTGATAACCGCTTATCCTGATTGCCCACATTAGGGTAAGTGAAACCAGTCAACAGTACTTGGCGTAGCAAAATCCAAGAACACAAATGTTGCTTCAACCTCCTCAGTTCAGAGTCAGATTGCAGCCATATGATACTATAGCAGCTAATTACATTACAAAAGCTGGCAATAATTCATTCCTTGTTATGCACACTGATGAGCCAGCGAGCAGGAAGTGTGTAACAAACAGTCCTCTACTTCCTTAACAGGTCTTTGACCTTAATCTTCAGTGCCATGATAAACAGTCTGAAGGAGCTGCAGTTCTTGTTTCTCGACAGCTGCTGCAGCCCAGATGTTGGTGCACATCCACTGCTGCACCTGCATGTTAACATGCAGCACTCTAATCAGATATTATGTTTCACCAAGTGACATCCAGCGGTGCAGAGAACTTCACGTAGCTGCCAGAGTGAATCAGTTTGCAACCATAAATCAGCCTCGATAATTTCTCCTGTTATTCTGTGACCTGTGAATGACTCTGTCTTTTCTTTCCATAGAAAGAAAAATCAGCAGATGTTCCTCACCCCAGCTAAGCATGGCTGTGATGTTCAGCGATATGGATGCGCCGCAACGACAGATTTCAAGTTCTGGAGGAGCTACACCTGGCAGGAAAGATTTAAGTGTTCCATGTGTGTTTCTGAGTCGTTCGTAAGACTCGTGTGCGGTGTCCGTGTCTGTACACTGGCGGAGTGTTTAAGATGCAGGTCTGGAGTGGACTACCTGCTCAGGGAAGTTCTGCTTCTTCGCCACTCATCGTTCCACCCCTCCAGGTCGAATCTGTGTTTCAGCTCGACCATCATGTCAGCTGTTATGACCTCATCATCACAATGTGAATCTGTCTTCAGACCAATCCCTCACTCGCTGGGTGTTCGTGAAGCATAACGACTGTATATTTTTTGAAGACGTATGTTTATTTTCTTAATAAATTATTTTGCTGTTGCCCATTCAGGAATTTCAGAACTGGAACAATTTCTAATTGTGGTAAATTGTTGAGCATTATTAAAAAGAAAATAAATGTCACCTCTTGCTGTGGTCCACCTATTTGTTTACTAGTTTAATGTTCTCCATAGCGCCACCCGGTGGCGCCGAATTGACATAGCACCATTTAAAGGAACGACGGAGAACTGACTCGTTAATTATAAATACAGAGCATGTTTATAAAGCAGGACAGTCGTTATCTTCTGTGCTTCACACTGAGCCACTAGCACCACGCTGGACCTGCTGCCCTCTGGACGTGAACTGGGGCGTTACTGTATTTTGTTCCCGTGTTGGCGTGCTGGGAGCGTGATGCCACATCTCCCTGCTGCTGGGCTGTGAGAGGTTTTCTGGGGTGGGCGGAGCTTGTGAGCTGCACCCGATCATGTGCAGGAGACACCTGGAGAACTGAGAGGGAAAGAGAGGTAGAAGGAAAATCCATGCATGCCTGATATTAACCACATGATAATCTTTAGGGGGAAAAAGAACTTCAGACCATCTCTTACACACGCTATGAGGGGGATTTTAGACTTTCAGAAAACATTTGGACAATAAGTCCAAATGGGAACAGGAATTTTGTCTAATTATTTTTCCAGTATGGGGGCTTTATTGTATGAGGGTTTTATTTTAGTTCAACTACTGTGGATTTGTTGTGCTTAATTCAATTTTATATAAATTTTTACTAGTTTCACTGTTAGTTTCGGTACTTCTAATTATTATCACCTGGAGGACATCTTCTCAGGGGTTCCACATTTTTATTTTAGTTGCAAGTTTCAGTTAGTTTTCATTTTATTTTCAGTTAACTTAAATGTTTTCACACCTGCTTTTAGTTTGTATACTAACCTTGAAGGCAGAACAATGCATTTAGGCATGTAGACATGATCAAGACAACTTGGTGAAGTTCAAACCGAGGATCAGAATGAAGAAAAAAAGTGACTAGCCAGATAGGCTAGTCTGAGTATTTCAGAAACTGCTGATCTGCTGGGATTTTCCTGCCCAACCATCTGCACGGTTTACAGTGAATGGGCCAAAAACAGGAGGTCCCTGAGCTTCACTCCTCTGGGTGAAAATGCCTTGTTGATGTCAGAGGTCAGAGAAGAAAGATTGGAAGCAGTCTAAAGGTGCAGCAATTTGAATCGTTTCATCAATTGAATGTAGAAGTGCATCTCGTCAAACCTTGAAGCAGATGAGCTACTGAGTGTCACTACTGTCATCTAAGAACAGGAAACCGAAGCAACAGTTCACATGCACTCACTAAAATTGAAGAACAGAAAACTGGAAATAGGAAATTTGATGTAAACATGAAAGCATGAATCCAGCCTGCCTTGTATCAACATTTCAGGCCGGTTAGTGTTGGTGTAATGATATGGGGGATATTTTCTCAGCACGCTTTGGGCCCCTTAGTATCAACTGGGCACTGTTTAAATGATACAGCCTCCCTGAATATTGCTGCTGACCATGTCCATCACTTTATGATTGGAGGTGTTTGCATTTTAAAATGTTTTCCAATGAATATTTTTATTTTTGTTTTTAATGAAAATGATTTCAAATAGTCAGGTATCGGAGTTGCTGCTGATGAAAGTTGGTGTCATTTTAATCTGGAGGAGTTTTTCCTGTTTTCTTACCTGGCTGTTCAGCACCACGTAAATAAAGGGGTTGATGACGGTGCTGGTTTTTGCCAACAGTGAGGGGATTAAACTGGCGGCAGGCGGCACTAAGCCCAGCCTTCCAAATGAAGCCAGCATCGCCACAACTCCGTATGGCATCCAGCACAATAGGTAGCCTGTCACCATGGTGACCACCATCAGAAGGACACGGCCTTCTCTCCAGTCAGGGTAGGTTGAGTTAATCCCTGTGACCTGCAGACACCCACACTTCTTTTAAACACACCGGCAGATGCACAGAGGTGAGAGCCAGATTTCAAACATTACGCAGAGGTCAAAGGTGAAGCTACGAGCTTACCTGCCTCGCCACTGCTCGTACAGCGAGGAGGATCTTCCCGTAGCAGAAGAACATGAGCACCAGCGGCAGGAGGAGGCAGAAGACGAACAGACAGCTGACATAAGAGCGAGCCGTGGCTGTGCGCTGGTGCCACTGGACCGAGCAGGTGGTGCCAGGACCCTCCAGCCCATAGCTGCACCGCAACACAGGATGAACAGTAAGTTACTGTCTTCCTTCATCAAACAAAACAGAAACAAGCAGCTCTCAAATAGACAAAAGGGTTGCACAGAGCAGGAAAATATCTTGTTTTTTAAAATATGTACACATTTTAAATACTTCTGTTGTGAAAAACAAGAAAAATGCCAGTTTTAATGAGGTTGATTTAATGTTTTCATTTTTTTAAAGATGTCCTTTTTTGGCTTTCCTGACATATCTGTACTGTTAGAGTGTTGGATGCATATAAAACACGGCCAAGTTTCCAAATAATGAGGTCAGCATATGTGCAAATACTCTCTGTGAGCCAAAACGAGCCGATATCCTTAATGTTGTCATCTCAGGCACACAGCCCTGACCGTAAAGTCCCACCAGCTCAGTGTTTAAACCTGTTTTTAATAAATGACAGTCAATCAGAAATAAACTGGCTTAAAGGGAAGTGAAGGCACTGCACTAAAGTCCAGCATGACATACATAAATCCACTCAGTCAAAGAATGAAAACATGGAGCTGCTTTTGTGTGAAATAAAATCACACGGATATGGATTGAAAGCAAAACTCAGAATTTGTGGCTACTGAGGTAGCTGCCTGGACCGAGAACTTAAGTTGCAGTTTATATCCATGCCAGACCACAGCTGACCTTTAATATAAAAAACCTAAAAATAAATTTTTAAAAAATTTAAAAATGAAAGATGAAAAATCAGCTTCCTGTTACCCAAATGTTCAATTCAATGCAAATATTCTCAGTTATACACGTCACTTGCTTAACCAGAGAGAAACATATATTAGAGACACACAGCTGCAACAAAAAAGTGTGCTCAAGTCATGAGAGAGCTTGTGTCTTTAATCATCTTTAGGCATTTAAACAGTGAACTACAATGAGCCAGAGCTCTCTAATGACCTAACATTTCTCAGCCTTTGATCTCATTGTTAAAGCAGTGAACAGACTGGTTCTTATTTAGTGTTTTTCAGCTCTACTTGAGCACTCAAAGCCCTTTAATATAATATTCACTCTGATGACATCGGGAAACAGGGTTCAGTATCTTGAAGGATACATTGGCACACAGACTAGAGCAGCCAGAAATTGAACCACCAACCTTCTGATTATCACTCTGCCTCTATTTCTGCCAGCTGTAGTGGTTCATTATTTTGTAAATCACAGACTTTTCTCTGAGGTCTGGAATATTTCAGGTTGGCTGACCTGCTCCAGCCCAGCAGTGGCGGCACTGTCCACACCAGCGAATAGAGCCAGGAGGCTGCGACGGCGAGCCAGGCCCTGCGGTACTGACAGGAGTCCGACTGCTGCTTGCAGAGCAGCACAGAGTAGCGTTCAAAGGACAGGAGAGCCAGAGACACTAGAGACACGATCCCTGCCATAGAGAGACGTCAGGTGAAAGAGCAGCAGTGATCAAACAGGATGCTGATGCATTCTTATTTTTCATAACCAGAGTAGCAGAAACATTTCAAGATAAAATAATTTTATAAAAACATTTTACAAACTATACCCAACAGGATCCAAAGAAGCCTCGTTGTGGGTTTTTTCTTATTTGGATCTTCGTTAGTTTTTTAATGGAATAGTGAAGAATAAAAAATATAAACTACAATAGTGTTCAAAAACTGCCTTTTATGCTACGCTCTCCTTTCCCAGAGTAAAACTGGGCTTCATTAACCTCACTCACCGAAGAGAGCATTGGAGAAGCCATACCACTTGCACCCGTAGGAACCTGTCAGCCACCTGCCACGTACGCTGGCGGAAAAACTGAGGGATGTGCCAAAGATGCAAACGAGCATGTCGCTGATGCTGATGTTGACGAGAAGCAGGTTGGCCGGAGTCCTCAGCCCAGAAAAACGTGAGAACACCAGGAGCACCAGAAAGTTGCCGAAGAACCCCAGAACCAGGACGAACCCAAGAAAGACGGCTGCCGCGGTGTGACCTGCTTGGCTCAGGGCACCGGGGATGTGCTCTGTGCTGAGGTTGTTGTGCTGTGGGTGGGTCACCATGGCAATGAGTAGAAAGACAAAGCAAAGGCGTATGGAGGTATCCTCTTAGAGAAGTAGTTAAACTGAATTCATTGGAGGCATTAGTAGGAAATACATCTACAAGATGTCTGCAAAAGCTTAAATACTCAAGGGGAGTGGGCAGAATGGGGGAGTTGGGGGGGAGATTTGTCTTTTTCTCATACATTATGGATATGAGTTGTATGAGTTGCTGCCAGTTTATTATTTCTTCAAATGAAAACACTGAATACTGTCAAAGAAGAACTTAAACTAAACAAGGAAATACTAAGATGGGCCCGTTTTCCTATTCTTTTTTTTTTTTGGTAGATTAAAAAGTGAAGAGCACTTCTATGAAAGGCAACGAATCAATCAAAAGAAGAGATGTCTTTATTTTGTTCTGTTAGAGGCTAATACTTTGTTAAGAACCAGATTGGGGACCTAAATATCTCTGCCAGCTTATCAATAATATAAGCTTTGGCTCACTCAGATGCTGAGCCAGGAACACACTCGGGTCCAAAAAATTCAAGTGAAGCCTGTCAGTGGGAGAACTCTTGGAGGAGAATCCAAGGAAAATGCAAAAACTGGGGAGGTTTGAAGAGGCTGTGCAGAAGGCGGCCAGGCGGTGGAAAAAACTGGTGAACAGGGGAGAAGATGAGGGCAGGCAGGTGACTGGCAGCAGAAGAAAGGTTACTCCCGAAGGAACTGGAACTAAAGGCTAAGCATGCAGAAATGATTCTGGAGCAAAGTATGGAGACAAGCTGGGCTAACACTAAGACCTGGATTCTGGGTTACAAGCTTCTGTGATGCTCTGCAGCAGGATGTGGAGCAGGGCTGCTGTGGAAAAGAAGTGGCGCTAGGAAGTGATGAAGGGTGAGGGTTGAGAGTGGGCATCATTCTGGACGGAAGAATGAAGAAATGACAGGAGATCTGCGGGCGGGAGATCAGCTGACAGATTTAAACATTATTTTTCTCCTGTAAATATAAAAAAAATCATACAGGATGCTGTGTACTTTAATTAAATAATATTTACATCATTTTTAAACTAATTTAGAGCTGACATTATTAGTTATGGAATAATTCAAGCCAACAGCTCTCACTCAAAAGTCGAACTTAGGCCTATAAGATCACTTTGATGCAGTACTACACTTTAACCACTGGAGGGAGCATTTTCTAATGGATGAAAGTTCCGTTAAAACGTCATCTTCGGGTCTTCAGACTATAGATAAAACAAACCTTAACTCTACAGAAATGCTTATATTGTTATTTGAATCAGGCTAATTTAATTAACTATTACATTTTTATATTTGTTTATAAAATGATATAATCAGTGTTGGGAAGGTTACTTTTAAAATGTATTCCATTACAGAATACAGAATACATGCCCCAAAATGTATTCTGTAACGTATTCTGTTACGTTACTCAATGACAGTAACGTATTCTGAATACTTTGGATTACTTAATATATTATCGTGCTTTTTACAACAACGTGAATGTGCTATTGCTGTGTGATTTATTACTATTACTGAAGGTCCGCGACTCCGAACTGTAGTAAATGGACCTCTGACTAATACGGCGGGGTCCCTGTCGGCTCGTAGCCGAAAAATAGCTTTACTTTGTTGTGTGGGTCAATTTTTCTTGCGAAAGACAGAGGCAGGCGTTGAAAGGCTGCTCCAACGGAACTTATTGTTTTCGGAGGAAAACACGAACACGGTGTACAGTCGAGTCTTAATAGCTTACTTACAACTGGGCTCGTCAGGCACTCTTCTTGGCTGAAGTGGTTATTATTATATTTACATGCTTCCAGCTCCCGTTTTTCCTCGATGACAACTCGTACCTTTCTACTCCCCTTTTTCTCCCTCCTCGCGCTCACAGACCCATAACGGGTATGGCAGTCCATTCTCCCTGCAACACGGACTACACTGCCCATGATGCTACATTCTTAAGAGCTATGCTTGTAGCATTCTGCCTGTTAGCTTAGCACAACAACAACAACGAAAAGGCGCTCTCTCACCCAGGAAACACACAGTCGCAGAGAGAGAGAGCGTCGCCCTGTAACCATGGCAACCGTAACGCTGCCGCCTGGAACAACAGAACGTAGCTGTCAAACAAAACCCAAACAGTCCTGACCCGCGACAAAATGAAACGGGAAAGTACCGCAGTGTAATCCATTTATTTCAACAAAGTAACTGTATTCTGAATACCACCTTTTTAAACGGTAACTGTAACGGAATACAGTTACTCATATTTTGTATTTTAAATACGTAACGGCGGTACATGTATTCCGTTACTCCCCAACACTGGATATAATTTGCAGTGATGACGGGAAGAGCCTATCCTTGTCTTTCCTGGTGGTGGTATTCTCTGTGTCAGTTAAACACAGTGTTGTTGGACGTGTAGTTTTACTTGTAGTTATAGTGTGTCTTCTGTAGTCCTTTCCACTCAGACTTGTATTTTGTAACTCACTGGAGCTGTTTACAGATTTGTAAAGGATATTGTGATTTTGGTCCAGTGCTCCCAGTTTAAAGTGTTTCTTTTTCTCCATGTAGATTCTGTTCATGCTCTTTAGTGTATTACCTGATATATGGGATGTGGAAAACATCACTTTTGTCTATTTCTAATTATGCTTATTTGAATTTATGTTGTTCTACACAAGCACCCAGGTACACGCTTTATTCATCCCAACGCAGGGGAAATTGTTATTACAGCTTTTAGAATGAAGTTAAAAACAACAAACATAAAACAAAAAGTATAAAAGAGAAAAGGTGTTTTTTTTTAATTGAATAAATTAATACTCACAATATGACAAAACAGATACCTTTATAAGATAAAAAAAAATTAACACTACAAAGAAAAAAATAGCATAAATAAAAGAAAATACAAATGTTAGATAATCATACACTTTCTAATATGACCAAAGACTGTGAAATGGATATGTGTATAGTTCTTGTAATTCTGGTGTGTATTGTGCATGCATTTTTTCTAATTTTTATATTTTAGTTATTTATTTATTTTCATTTTAACTGTATGCACTGCTCACAGAGATACTCCAAATTTCACTGAACACAGGTAAAATGACAAATAATAGCATTCTATTCTATTCTATTCTATTCTATTCTATTCTATAACAAGGTAAACTAAAAATATGTAAAATTCAGAAAAGTAAAAACTGAATTTATATTAAAGTGACCACAATAACAGTATATTCATCTATTTTCTTATTTTGTTTAACAGTATATATGAAATACAAAGTGGTAAAACTTTACATCTATATAGTTATAGATAGTATATAATATATGTGTTATTATACATATAGTTCTCTTACTTATAAAGATATAATTCATAAGACATTAAATAACTGAATATTTTTGTGTTTTTTCATCAAAAAGGAATACACAATTTTGAATAAATTACTTACTAATAAAAAAAATACTTGACTCGTTTTTTCTTATATAAAAATGCCGTTTAACATGTGAAAATACGAATAAATGAGAAATACATTATTTATACCATCAGCTAAACCCGAATTATCCCGCACAGGCCAAACATCCCCAGGCTGAAGTGTCCTATAGCAAGGCACTGTCTGTTTACTATATGCAGAAAAACAAAAGCAAACAAATAAAACGAGTCTTCCGTTCTCGTTTGACATAAAAAGCACGTGATTCAATCCGCAAGCGATGCGTGGATCCCGACGCGCCGGTGACGTCGACAGAGAACGACGTTTCCGTAGCAACTGGGGCCGGTCCGTTATAACTGCAGCGGTCGCTTACAACCGGAGCTGATCGAGGAGTGACTGGGGGGGAAGAGTGTCGTCGGTAACCGGACACCCACCTCTGGCTCGCGGCGGGGGGGTGTAGAGACACGGGGGCGACGTAGTATCGAGGCGGCGAAGCCCGCAGCTGTGCGCGGAGATGCTGAACATGTGGAAAGTCAGAGAGCTGGTGGACAAAGCGTGAGTACCGATGAGCAGGTGGAGTTAAACCGCTAAGTGGCTTCTGAGCTAAGCGGTTAGCCGGGCGGCTCGAGCCGGGCAGCATCAGCAGCTTTTAGTGCTGTGACGTCACGGCGGTAGCCCTCAGCTGTTAGCGTCGACTAGCTGGCTAGCTGCCAATCTCTAACATTGATGCTTTGAATATAGATGTGTTTTTTTTGTTGTTTCTTTTTTAAAGCTCTGTCTCTACCCACGTTGCTTAAAAATAACTAAAGTCAGGAGGGGAAAAGCGCGGTGCTATAAACCGGAGATGTATTTGTCTCACATCCAGAGAAAATGCTATCCTATTAGCTAATTTTGCTAGCATCGCTAAGCCCAGGTCGGGTATGTTATGAATGTTTCTATGCGTGCTGCTGCAGAATCACGCCCTGTCCCACCCTACAGTAGTGCCCGCTATCCTTAATGGGCCTTCACGATTCAATATAATATATAGAGAAAGCTAAGCAGTAATCATGGGCATGTAACTGGTCGAATAAATGTATGTGGGCAGTAAATTTTTCCATTGCCTCGAGAAGCTACATCAGTCTGAGGAGGCCCATGTCCCCGTGGTCCAAACAACAAAGCTTGTTAGCCACTAAAACGACATGATCCAGGACCTAATGCTGGTGCTGCAGCCTGCCACATTGTACTGTTTGAACAGTAGATTACGCATGCTTCTTTGTGGTGTCTATTGTTGTATGCACAATGTGCTGCATAATGTGTACAGTCTCTGCACTGCAAGAACAACAGCTTCCTGTCACCTCAGGTCTCACAGAGAAACTGGGTTAGCTTTAGCGAGTTACCCACACTGCCTCAAATCTGTAAACGAAAATTGAGTTTCAAGTTTACTGAGATTATGTAGGTCAGAGAGTAAACCAACTTTTTTTGAAAAGGTCCTTTCATTCATCTTTGGCTTATTCTCAAATCATCATATTTTCAGAACATTTTCTGCTCAACCACCGCTAATTTGGCTTAAATTACACGAAAGCTCGAATTTTATCTTTATATCTTAATTAGCCAATACTTGGATATCTTTTATATATCCATCCCAAAAAAAATTATCCTGATCCGTTATTTTATGGTAAGATAGTGAAAACTTCAGCTGTTTATATTTAATAGTTTTTGATATATTTGTTGGTAAATACTAATTTCAAAGTGAGGGAAGAAAAACATGGTGGATTGGGTTGACTATTATACTTTACAAGACATATTTCAAAAGTCTTTCAAATGTGAAGGTAAGATTTCACATTCAACCATTATTATCTCCAAACAGTAGATGATAAAATTGGAGGTAAATCTGTGGTCAAGCTGAAGGCCCACAGTGATTTGAGATGGATCGCAGATCTAAACAGAACCTATAATAAACCAGCCTAAATAAAGTAAATACAATTGTCAAAAAATTGTCTCATAAGGTTAAAAATTATACAAAAGGAGCTAAATGTCAAGGCCAAAGTGGCATCTGGATAATTCTAATTTTTAAGAAGATTTTAAGAAGAGCAGATATAAAGAAGCAGCCTAGGCAGAAATTTCAGCAGAGCTTTAGATGGAGAGATGGACAACAGCTCCCACCAGCTGTTGGTTGTACCTGGCTGGGCATAGTGAATGGCCTTTATTGATCTGCCTCAATAGAGCTGGCAGTTGTGGCTTTCCTTTTAAAAGTCAGGGTGACCTATAACTCTTGCTGTCTGTCTGTATCGCATCTACTGACAATATTACAGCTGAATCTTCCTCTAGCTGGGAAAGTGGCTGAGCTATGAAGGCAGAGATAGAGGAAAGGTTAAAAAAAAAAAAGAAGAAGAAGAGAAAACAAGCAGCTGCTTAGGAATCGAGAAGCGATGAGTGTTGAAGATCAGGAAGCAGGAAATAAAGACTATGATAAGGAAGAGAATGAGTGGTGCTTTAAGCTGATGTTCTTTGTCTGTGTTTATTTGCAAAACCAAGCTGTGTCCATTAAAAATGCAACATACACACATGCACACAAGCACAACAGTTCAAACAACCACAGCAGCAGGTGAGCCCTGAAATACAAAGAGGGCAGGAAACAGGCATTGTTTTGCCTTTTTTTTTTTTTTTTTTTTCTTCACGCACACACACACACACACACACACACAAACTTTACTTTCCCACATCTCCCTTTTTGTCTCGAGAATCTGAAGTGCAGCGGTCAGGCTTTTACAAAGTTCATTCATTATTCAGTGAACTGGGATTCTTGTTATCAGAGAAACATTTGTTTCATTCTATTTAACTCTCTTGTATCCTGCATGAATATATGCATGACTTTAGCCATTTAATTTGTTGTTCTTGTTTCTTTTTGTTGATTCACCTGTGCTTGAAAATGATTTATCAATTGCTCATGAAGATGATGTGCCATATATTTGTGTCAACAGCACCAATGTGGTGATGAACTACTCAGAAATCGAGTCCAAGGTGAGAGAGGCCACCAATGATGACCCCTGGGGACCCTCTGGACAACTAATGGGAGAAATAGCCAAGTAGGTCATGTATTCACTCAGAGAGTGAGCGTATGTGTAGTGTAATCTGTGTAAATGACTTGCCTGCATTTGGTTTCTAAGCTTTTTAATGCTGTTTATTGTTTTTTGTATTTGTAGATCTACCTTCATGTATGAGCAGTTCCCAGAGGTGATGAACATGCTGTGGACCAGGATGCTGAAGGACAACAAAAAGAACTGGAGACGAGTCTACAAGGTACTGTTGGATTATTGTTGTGTACAAACCTGACTGAGGCAATTTTGGTCTCATGTCCTATAGGTGTTTTTTTTGTTTGTTTGTTTGTTTGTTTGTTTTAAATCTGACATACTGGTTTACTTATATTTTTGAACACTGTCTGCTGTCAGACTTCATATGAAGAAAATGAACTTAAGCCTCAGTCACGCAGCTGTGGAGATTAGTTTGTGTTTAAGATTTTTAGAAAGAGGAAAGGGAACTTTAACACACTCTGAATTTGAGCATTTTTAGGAAACATTATTTCTCACTAACATCAACCAAATCTGACTCTTAATTTTTATTTAAGAAAAAATAAAATTTTCATCCTGTTTTCGCTTACTTCTATCTCTCTTTTTTTTTTTCTTTTTTTTTTTTTTTTACCAGGCCTTACTGCTGCTGGCCTACCTGATCAGGAATGGCTCTGAAAGGGTCGTCACCAGTGCCAGAGAACACATTTACGACCTGAGATCTCTAGAAAACTACCACTTCATTGGTGTGTGTCTAAATGAATTTAATTGTTCTTTGTGGTCCAAAGTCTTCTTAATGTTCTGTGAATTTGAGCTGTGATGTGGTTATGTCTAAAAGAAATCTAGCATTTAGCTTCCAAGACATTGACCCGGGTGGCTGACTCTGGAAGAAAGGTTACAGTGTTGCTCAAAGTACTGTTGATAATAAATGTCACAGCTGTCCAGGTAATTGTCTTGTTTTCATTTCTGTGTTGCATGTGTCTTCTGTGTCCAGATGAGAGTGGTAAAGATCAGGGTATTAATGTGCGTCAAAAGGTGAAGGAGATGGTGGAGTTCATCCAGGATGATGACAGATTAAGAGAAGAGAGGAAGAAGGCCAAGAAGAACAAGGATAAATACATTGGCGTCTCCTCTGACAGTATGGGCGGAGGAGGGGGCAGCTTTAAGAACTGTAAGTAATGTGCTGGGTTTTCTTTGACAGCCCAACTAATAACATAACTTTCCCCATCCAAAAATTTGTAAGGAGATTGTACAAAGCACAGTAGACTTGATTTTATTTTATTTATGAAAATGTTAAACCAGCGTTACCTGTATTATGTTTTTTTTTTTTTTTTTTTTTTTTTTTTTTTTTTTATTGCTGTTAATTAATTCATTAACTTGTATTTGAGTTTGTCTTTTATTGATTAGGTAGATACTATACACCTATCTACTTCTATATCTCATATAAATAGTATAGATACTATGCATGTGCAGTTAGGTTTATACTAGTGGTACCAAAGACTGTTCATCCTTTGTTTGATTCGTATGAAACTGAATCATCTCCAGTTCTGTCATCTTTCCCTTCAGCTAATGAGTTGGATCGGAATAAGTGGGATGAAGACTGGGATAAAAGCAGAGGATCTTTCCCTTTTAGTGAGAAGCTCGGAGAGATCAGTGATAAGATTGGCAGCACCATTGATGACACTCTGAACAAGTTCAGGAAGAAGGAACGAGATGACTCGCCTGACAGAATTAGGTAAACATGCATTCTGGAATAATAATAATGAAAACTGATCTGTGCATGATTGCGGGGTTTAAGCTGCAGAAGATGTTATCACAGTAGCCAACTGAGTGCTCATAATAAATAAACAAAAATGAATGCATGGTCACCCACACATTGAACATCAAATGGTTTAATGTTTAAACCACCGGGACCTGGATTACTCATCCAACCAATAATGTGCACCGACATACAGTTATAGCACAATAACAACGAAACCAAAGAAAAATCTCCTGAGCGCTTATACATCCTTCTTGTGGTTGCCATAGTGACAATGAGGAGGACCGAGCATCAAGAAACGGTAGGCAGGAAGCACTCGAGTTCAAGGATGAGGAGGAAACAGTCACAACAAAGAGCATTCAGATCACACAAGCAACTGAAACCACCACCACCACCACACGGAAGCGCACCGTGGCAGCAACCAACAAGACCCTGGACCTGGGTGCTGCAGCCAACTATACTGGAGACAAGAGCCCAGAGGAGAAGGTATTTGCACATGCTCCTTACCAGATGTGTTAGAGTTTCAGTGTACTTGCACATGTGGACACTTTCCTCCTGCATTCTCTCTAGCCATCAAGCAGGCAGTCTTCCAGCAGTGGCCTGGCTGACCTGCTTGTGATCGACCCTTTATCCAATCAGAGCACTACAACAGGTAAATGAAAACTGCTTTTGTCACTTTTTTTTCTAGAATTTTGTATGAGTCAGTTTTGTGTTGATATCTCCAGGTGGCAGTTCAAACCTCATTGGTGGTTTTGCAGACTTCTCATCTCCTGCAGCTTCTGCCAGCCTCCCGACCTCCACCGGTAAACCTTATTTTAGTGCTGGCTTCATACTGTAGAATAATACTCTTGACGTTTACTACCACTTATCATAGGCATAAATGTCTTGGTAATTTTTTTATTTTTATTTATTTTTCTTGTTCTTTGAACTGTTCTTTTTCCAGGGTGAAATTATTTTAAACCAATCATCTTTAATGACTGGAAAAAAAACAGGAGCTGGGTGCACGAGTTAAATTAATTTAGAATTTTCTCTAATATAAACAGGATCAAAAGTTATATGCACAAGCACAAATATATCCATACACCCCAACTCATACACCTAAACAGAAAAATGAGTACAGTTGTGGGATTCAGGAGGTGGGGGAACACTAAGATCTGTTGTAGTCACTTAGCATGGCAAAAAGAATCACAACTCAATTTTTGTTGTGAGCTCTAGTAAATTATTTATTTACTGGATTTATTTACATATTTAATTATGTATTTATTTATTTTTTTAAAGTTTGCAGGCTGTGATCAGCTCACCTGCTGCTCTTTGTGGATTTACAAAACTGAATTTAACAATATGTAAGCAAATGTCTCATATGCTAACTCGGCGGCTTTACATTTCCTACTGTGACACTATACTGTAGATTATCTTTTAACTAGACCATATACAGTTGGTATTCAGTGAATTAATTGAAGCTTGTACAGCTTAAATGTAGATTGATCTATTATGCTTTATGTAGCCGAATACCGACATCCGCACCGTAGCCACTGTGCACCAGTGCAACTTAGAATTCACCACAGGTACAAGCTGTAAGCTTGCTGCAGGCTAACTTATTTATCCTGCACAAAACTACCCAGTATTTTCATGCAATGTTTGAATAATGCAAAGTTGGTATAAAAGTAAACATTTGTCAGAAATACAAATACTCAAGTAAAGTATGGATACCTGAAAATTCCACTTAAGGACGGTGATGAAGTATTTGTACTTCATTAATTCCCACATTTGGTTTGGGATCATTGTCTTGTTGGAACAACCAACTGTGTCTATGTTTTAACCATCCATCTATGGATTTGAGGTGAAGTTGAAGAATTTGCAGGTAGTCCTCCTCTCTTAGTTCAGTTTTTGCAATGTACCACCCAAACAGCCCCAGAGCATGATGCTACCACCACCATGCTTAACAGTTGGTACAGTGTTCTTGGGTCTGAAAGCCTAACGTTTACTCCTCCAAACATAACTCTTTCTGTTATGGCCAATCTGTACTTCATGTCCATAAAACCTTTTTCTAGGCTTTTGGCTTGGTCATGTAGGCAGCTGGAAATTTCACTTGAGCTTGAAGGTGTCGATTTTGGAGCAGGGGCTTTTTTCTTAGTTAACAGCCACTGCCCATTGCGAGGTAAAACTCGCTTCACTGTGGACAGTGACCCTGGAGTTTCAGCAGTCATTTAACATTTATGCTGAACAATCATTTGACCCTGGAAAAACGGACTGTCAAAGAAATCATTATAAGCCCAAAATTACTGTGATATTTGTGCCCTTGAGTGGATGTAAACTTTGGACTATACTTTTATGTAGACTTTTTTCTTTTTTTGAGAATGTATATTTAGTAACACATTTTTTAAAGAAGGATGCAGTAAAGGAGTGGAGCAGCTCCTGTCAATATGTTACAACTAAACGTACCTTTGCCGTCCAATTGGCAGCTGCTGCATCATCCAATGGAAATGGAGAATTTGGGGACTGGAATGCCTTCTCTGCCAGTCCTCCAGCATCATCTAGTTCTGGTCCCTCCCAACCTGTCGCTGACTTGTTTGGCAGCGTTCAGTCACCCACAGCCCCGACCTCCAGTACCACCTCTATTCCACCTTCTGCTGAGCTTTTGGACTTGATGAGTGGAGTTAACAATCAAATAACCAGTCCACATACAACACTTAGTGCCTCTCAGAGCCTGACGTTCTCTCTGGGAGGGGTGACACCCGGTGCTTCTGGTGGTTTACCCACCATGCCCCTCTCTCGTTCTCAACAGGTAGGTGCAGTAACAAGGTGGTCTCATTTTTCTCATGAAATAAAATAACTAAATAAATAAAAATTGGGGGAGGGCACTTCAGTTGAGAATGTACATTTTCAATTATTATACATATCACTATATTTATTTTTGTATTGTGTAAAGAAAACATTTTTATTTGTTTTTCAGAGTTTGGGAGCCATGTCATCTCAGCCACCCATAGGACAACAGCAGAAGGTTGGCGTTGGAGGTCAGGGAACATTAGGGTCAACCTGGTCTGACCCCTCTGTCAACATCAGCTTGGACTTCCTTTCAGCAGGCTTCAACCCCACTAAGACGCCACCCACACTCAACAATATCATCCAGCAGCAAGGTATGTGTGTATTACACAGTATGAGGAAACAAATAAGGATTTTAATTGATGCACATTACAGATTTAGTGTAATGGCAAAGTCAAAAGACCTTTTGGATATTCAATACTGTAGAAAAGTTTAAGTAAAGTGAAGATGTTTTTAAATAATAATCCCCTGCATGAAGAGTTAATGTGCAATAAACAGAACGTTACAAAGTTGGTGTTCGTCCATAGACTTGCACTCATTTATTGAAAGTACTTGGCGTTCCAGAGAGGTTGCTCCTGTTGATGGTATGAAAGATGCATGTGGCTTTAAGGGTTAGAAATTGTCTGCATTCCTTTTAATGGCCAGCAGGGGTTGACTTTTAGTTCTAGAGCAGTCAATGGGAGGAAAAGCCCTCAGCTCCCTCACTCTGTGAGCTCAGTAAACTTAATTTCTGATGACTTTATGGGCTTAGTCGATAGTTTCGGTTCATCCAGAATAAAACATGAAGCCTCATGTAACTGTCTTATGTTGTTTGTCATTCTAAGAGTCAGAAAGGCAGTTTATCCCAGGTATGCTCATAGTCTAACAACTTACCAATCAAATTATTACTCAGATAGTGTAAGTCTTCAGTCAGATCCACGCTGTGCTCATCCCATTTGGTGTAAAACACAAAGATGGCAACCATTGAAACGCTCAGCTCAAGGCTTCCTAACTGGGCTTCATTAACCTTTGAGTGACCTCACACTACTTTGATGCTGGCTGTTATTGTTCTGGATATCTTCAGGAATGTGTCATAGTTGCTTCTGTCTCCTCATTATCCCTGTGATACTGACAGCATGGCTCTGTGAGACAAGGATCTGTTGCAGGTGTCGTCCTTGTTGCTGAAAATAATTGTTACTCTGTATGTAGGGATGTTTAATTTTCTGCCAACTGCCCTAAGCTTTTGTGCTGTAATGTATATTGTTTAGAATGGGCCATCTAATGATCCAGTTATTAGATGTTATAATACTTTATAAGTTGTACACCAGAGAATATTGAGTAACTCTCCATATGTGTCCATGTAGGCGTGCCTCCCGTCAACCTGTTGGCCCAGAACTTCGGAGGACTGAACCTCAGCTCTCCGCCCCATGCGGCATCAATAAGACCACCAGCTAATCCTATGATGGTAGGCAACCCCATGACAATGGGCATGCCTGCAACAATGACAACTGGCATGCCTGGCTCCCTGGCCACAGGTATGCCAGCTTCAATGACCGCAGGTTTACAGGGTGGGATTCCTGTAAACCAAAGCATGATGGGAATGAACATGAACATGAATATGGGCATGTCTGCTCCAGTGATGATGGGCAGTATGGCTGGAATGGGAGTTCCAGCAGTAGGGATGGGCCTACCACACTCCATCACCCCAGCTGTGGTCCCACCCAAACAAGATGCCTTTGCTAACTTTGGCAGTTTTGGGAAATAAAGGTTTGTGTTTGTGTGCGTATGTGTGTGTTTGAGTGAGAGAGAGTTGTGTGCGGGTGTGCATGTCTGACTTGATGAGGGAGTGAATTATGAAAGGACTGCTGTACTCGAAGACAACCTTGCATGAGTCTCTTTTTCTGCTTCTGCTTCCTTTGGTGAAGTAATCATTCGTCATCCCAGTCTGCTGATACAGGGGGACGCAGGGGAAAGCACCCACTGGTGCTCCTCATCCAGCGGTAATTAGATGTATGAAATTCTCGGAAATGGAGAGAAGGTGTCATCACAAAGCCTCTAGTCATTACCTCCTTGTAGGGGGTAAAGTCTTCGTCTTTAACGGTTTCATATACAGTATTATTCACGGTGTATCTCTCTTCAGTACAGAAACACTGCAAAATCCTTCCATCTGTATCTGCTCAGAGAAATTAATCACTGCAGTGGACTCCAATAAAAATGGCATTACTGCCTTAACTTTTGATACCTGTGAAATCATGTTCTGTGTGGTTTCAACCAAATTCAGTAGCAGAATAGAATCTGTTCCATCATGCCAAGAGATACATTTTTCCTTCATCTCTTTCACACTGATGCTGTGTGAGCGCACTGCTAATCCTGCCTCAGTGACTTGAGAACCAGCCCAGATTTCAACAGGTTAAAGAAGCGAATATTACAGTGTTATGTAACAGAAGTTGTTTTAAAAAAACACAGACAATTTATTTTCTTTCTTTTTTTTTTTTGGACAGCTGCAGCAGTCTTTATTTTTTTTTTATTTCTTTGTGCATCAGTACCTGCACTCGTCTGCAGAAGAGAGGCACTTGTACCTCTGGAGTGTAGACAATTCTTAATCTCGCCCATCAAAGGGTAGAAACCTGAACATGTTGAGGTACCACTTGATGCTTATACTTATTCTTGAGCCATATGAGCGTGGATTAATTGCTTTCATGTTTTTTCTCTTTTTATCAGGCTTGTAGCTTTTCTCTATAATGGATGCTCAGTATGTGAATAACATGCCCTTCAAAAGACAACATAAACTAATATATCTACTGTAAAATACTCGGAGGAAATTTAAAGTTCATAACAGTCAGTTACTGTTAAAAGTGGCACTTGCCCTGTATTTATATTTTATTGTAGGTGCATCTGACATCTACAAGCCTCATTAAAAGGCTGTCAGTATTTTATTCAGAGTATTTTCCACTCCTATTTTCCCTTAGACCTCCTTGTAATTGTGTCATTTCTTTCTACATATTTCTGTTAGGTCTCTTCTGCTTTGCGTATGGACACCATATATGTATTGATTGCGGGAAAGGGCGGGGCCAATATTTACAAAACTGAAAACACAATCTGCAACATTTTTGTTTGAGTGAGACAATGCTGAATTTTTTGAGACGGCTGCCTGGTACATTTATTTAGAAAGTATTTTTGTCAACTCACACTTCACTTGGGGGTCTCTTGGTTGCTAAGAAAAAATCTGGCCTCACCTTTTGATACTTCATCTGCTTAGTTATCATAAATGGTTATGGAAGGTTTGGGGATCTTGTGTGTGTGTGTGTGTGTGTGTGTGTGTGTGTGTGTGTAGTTTTCTGTTTGATGTGCAGACACAGCTCAGCAGAACCTCTTGTCATGTTTTTGAGGCACTGCACTCCAAAAGACCAAATCTTTATTTTGTTACTCTTAAAAGAATAACACCATAGCTATTAGTTTAATATTTTATTAGTTGTAATTTTATGTTCATATGGGAGAGCTACTGATGATGTAATTTAGTTAACTGAAATCATGATTTTATTTTATTTTTTTTCTCAGTACAGCTCATTTAATTTGATTGTACCCTATATTTTCTGTAATTCATTCAACAATAAATTAAATGACAACATGAACCGAGAGTTTCCTTCTTTGTGTACTTATTATAGGCTAGTTTCTTTGTCTTTTTAAAAACACATTTTTGGTATTTAGATTTGGTATCTATGGGGGACATTGGTGAACTTGAGCAGTCTTCAGCAGTAGTTTTGTTTTTTGAGCTTTTTATGTTTTGTTTTTGTTAAGCCAGTAAACACTACCATACCATCTTTATTCATAAAGCACTTTAACATAAAACCAGAGTTTTTTTTTTTTGTTTTTTTGTTTTTTTTAAAAAAGGTCAAATTGAGTCAACCCCTTAAAAGACAGCCAAATGCTTTAGCAAATAAATGTGTCTTAAGAGGAGTTTTATGCTCAGAAAGAGAAGAGGCCTGCCTAACGTGCAAGGGCAGATCATTCTAAAACTTTGGAACACTGACCCATGAATCATTCAAGCATAAAAAGGCAACTAACTCAAGAAATGAACCAGTGTCTATGCATAGCAGACAGCTTAGCAAAAGACAAGTGACAAAAAAATACTGACAATAACAGTTTGACAGACATAGAATGTTTTTTTTTTTGTTTGTTTGTTTGTTTTTTGCACCAACAAGGTGATTCCCAAAGAGCTAAAAACCAACAACTTGGCATACCTCAGTATGGTAAACGGTGAGTTCTTAAGATTTGAGGAAAAGTTGGGAACCAAAGAAATGTTGTGCCTAATAAAATCCAGTAAAAACCTCAGACAGAACCATATCCACAGAGATGGATTTCATTGATCTGTCTACTGTTCACTGAAGCCTCATCAGAAATGGTTTCAGTGGTAAGTGAACTGGTTCTTACATAGTGCTATAAGAAAAGATTTTAATTCAATTCAATTTTATTTATATAGCGCCAAATCACAACAAAAGTCGCCTGAAGGCGTTATGGTGTGTTGAATCAAAATTTGAAATTTGATGTCCAAATCATCAATATGTACAGAGAAAGGAGGGAATTGAGGGAATTATGAACACAGAAATGTACCATTAGATTTAGGTCCACCTAACAATCTGTAAAGCATCTGATTGGCAACAACTACATTTTTTTTAACATGACTTTGATCTCAAACACTGTCCCTGCAGTAAAAGCATATCTGAATAGAAAAAAACATAATAGAGCAATATCAGTCATAAATTAGCCTCCCCAGAGCCCAGACCTCAACATTACTGAAACGGTGTGGGATCGCATGGACAGAGAACAGAACAAAAGCCAGTCAACATCCAAAGAAGCGCTTTGAATTTCCTTCAAGAAGTTCGGAAAAGAGAGTTCAGTCTGTAACAAATTAAAATTGTACAAACTCTGTTTTCCCCCCTTAAAACGGTATTTCCATGCATGTTAGCACATGTTGCAGTAATTCGTTACACCTGTTTCCAATTTTCCTGAAAATTAAATAAATAAAGGAATCAAGGGTCCCTCGAGACTCGAGACTTTTTCATAGTTCTGTACATTTCCAGACATGTTTGAAATAGTTTTTAACCTTATAACTTGCAGAATGGTGTAAAAGTAGCTATTTTTAATTATCGCATCATCTTTCTCTCTGTAAAACTCTTAAAACCCATTTTACAAACACATTAGCATTCAACGTTCAGATCTCGCGCTGCGTAACGTCCCCGTTTGGCAACTAACCGTTTTGAATTCGTTCACACGCAATTAAAAACACGCACAACACACAGAGACTCTTCCAAAATAATCGCTACAACAGTCTCACAATGGAAACCAACTCCAAAAGGATAAAACAAGAGGAAGAAGAGGCTGAAGAAGGTAGTTCTAGACACCCGTGGCTAAGTGTCAGCCCGGGTCAAGAGACCTTTCGGGATTGTCCAGTCAAAAAAGAGGGACACCAGAGCGGGATCAGCGGGCCAACTACTCCCAGAAACAAGACCAGTTTGGCCTCAGTTGAAAAAGGTAAGTTACGAGAGAAAAAGTATCCACCTCCAAATGAGTATCAAAAATTATGACTAGGTTAGAAAAGGTGGTGAACGAATGATCCCTTTTCAGGTAACAATGGGATGTTTCAGGGTTGTGGAGTTGGTGGATATTTGAAGGAGGAACCCGACCACTTCGCCCGAACCTCGCCCACACAGGGAGATGATATTCCGGCTGTCTGTTTTACCATCCAACCAACAGAGGAAGGTATCATACGTAGTAGCTGTTAACATAGCCTGCTAAATCGTATTTGTATTAAATAAACGTGTATGCAGGAGTGTTTTCAGGACTTTTTCAATGTGATGGACCAGCACAAGGTATTGCGTGTCTTCTTATGAATAAAAAAAAATGAATAACTGTTTTAAAAAGTAGTGAAACAAGTATTTATAACTTTTAAGTGAAAGTATTACTAATACTACAAACAGTAATAATACAAGTACTAAGTAATAATACAAACTGTTTTAGTATCAGAATGTACTTGAACTATCTAAAGTAAAAGTACCACCATTTATTATACAGACCCATGTCCATGATATTGTTGGATCATAATTATTGATCCATTAATGTAAATGTCACTTTAAGTATAGTGGTAGGTAGAATCTATATTAACAACCCAACAAGGAATTAACCTCAATTATGATATACTAGGTGAAAAGTAACGGTATGTATGGAAGAATTTCAAGATCTTAACTTTTTAAGTGAAAACAGGAATCATTTATGAAATCAAAATCACAAACTCCTGGCCTTTCTGCATGTTATTACAGTATGATGCAAAAGTCTTTAGTCATCCCTCATTTTTATTATATTTTGCCAGAAAAAAGGAAATTAGGTGCAGCAATTTATTGAAACGTGCAGACATACATGGAACTACATAAGGGAAAAACTGAGTTTGTACAATTTCAGTGAGCTTAAAAGTCAATATTTGGTATGACCACCTTTATTCTGCAACACAGCCTGAACTCTCATAGCCAAGCTTTTCATATAATTTCTTTAAGTAGTCTTTGGGAATAGTTCAGGCATCTTGATGGACATCCAAAGGCCCTCTTTGGATGTTGGCTGCCTGTTTAGTTCTCTGTCAAATGATCCTACACTGCTTCAATAATACTGACATCTGGGTGCTAGTGAACATCCGAAGCGGGTGTAGGGAGGCCAGTCCATCAATTAAAGTGTTTGACTGTGTGTTTTTCTATCCAGGTATGCTTTTACTCTATTGGGAGTGTGTTTAAAGGTTAAAAAAAAACATTCTAAAAATATTTATAAAAAATTCAAGAGAAAATTAACAAAAATTGCCAGTAATATAGTTACACAACGTTTATGTCTCCCACAGACATAAAGCAAATGCAGACTGGCAGAGACGCAACTGGACACATTAAACGGCCACTGAATGCTTTCATGGTGTGGACTCGCATACACCGCAAGGTCCTGCAGAAAACCATGACAAGAGGCAGTTTTAAAAACATTAGCATTCAGCTCGGGTTGGAGTGGTCCAAGCTTAGCAAGGAACAGAAGGAGCCCTACTTTCAAGTGGCTCATAAACTGAAAAACATCCATAGTCACCAATTTCCTGGTATGAAGCAAAAACCCTAGACTACATGATTGTAAACATTTATTGCAGAGTAAAAGTGGATCTGTTTTCCATTAACACTTGTCTTTGTTTCATCATGCCAGATTACGGGTATCAACCCAGAAAGAGGAAGCACAGAGAATATTTCAACCCAGTGAAATACACAGGACAGGAAGCTACACAGGACAGGGGGGAGCACCAGTCTAGTTTTCCCCCCTTTTTCCCACAAGAAAAGACAACACTGTGTTCAGTTCAGCCCACATGCCCGGTCCCCATCATATCTTCGGCACCCGCTGTCTCCTACAAAGTGTACTATAATCCCTACTACCTACTACCTGTCCCCTATGTGTCCAGTCTGAGTTACCATATTGATTTAGCCAGGTAAAGAGAGAGCCACTTTCATGACACAGAAAACTCAGACTTTTAAGCACTACATAACTCACGAACACATTAATCTTGCGGCAATACACCAACAGCATAAACGTCACAGAGAAGTCCAATTCAGTGACACCGTTTATTGAGTTGAGACCTCGGAGACACGTGGAAATCGTTAATCATGGCAGCAGGCCTGTCGATCAAAGCGACCATGCCGCTAACTCCTGTATCCTGAGTTATCAAAAAGTTCCCACAAATCGATCCTTAGATCATAAGCCAGTTTTTCTATGAGGCTGTAAATATGCTTTTTAATGTCGCTTAGTTGGATATTTTAACATGGCTGTCTATGGCCATCAACTTGCTTTTGGAAGCAACCCCTAGTTACCACTAAAGGAAATGCATTTTTTTGCCTTCATTTTTCAGCACTATAGGGTTTCGACTTGATTAAGTCTTATATCAGTCAGGAGTTCTTATGTCAGGCAATTTATTTATTTTTAATCAACATATTGTACATTAGTGTTACACCAAGCAGCCACAACAAAAGACGCACGGACAGATGAAGTTTGATCCCTTGCATCTGTCTGAATGTAGTTTTGACATGTAGCAACTCCCCATAGCCCAACCTGATCAAGCACCCTCACCCAAACCAGTCACCACTTTTACCATCCTAGTAAGAGACAATGGTAGTGTGTGCAAAAGCTGCTCGCAAACAAGCTGCAGTTAGTGTTACTCATCCAGACACCCCAGGTCACCCAGCAGGTCCGTTATCATTGCTCTGGACAGGTCAGGGCTCTTTGGGCAATAGATGGTGCATAAATGTAATATTAGAGCTTTAACAGAATGTAAAGATTCTCATAGTTGGCAGTTACTGGACATTTTATTTCACTGTCACATTTTCTAATAATTACCTTTCCATGTCTTTATGTATGGCTTTTCTCTATATGTCCAAATCCAAGGAGCTCCATGGAAGAAGGGAGGGCTCACCACTGCATTCACCCGCAGACAGGCCAGATTGTTCCAGCCTCCCTCAGCGGGGAAACAGCGCAGCAGCCTAACAGCACTGAGAAAGTCCTCAGTGGTTCATTCACATTAGAGAGCCACACACAGCCCAGCATCCTCACCAATCAGCAGCTGTCTTCAAACAGAAACGAGGCGAACAAATCTGAGGGGGACATCGACGTGGTTGGACTGTTCTAGGAGATGTTCAGCACACACTGGCTGATTTGCATTTGAGCAAATCAAATATACATTTTTCGCATATTAATAGTTTATTCATTTTTATTCTACTTTTTGTTTAGCTGTTGTCATGTATTTAGAGCACTCCACAACACAAAAAGAAATAGTGCTTTTTTTTTATTGCTACTGATGTAAACTAACAGCAGAAACACAGAATGAATGATGTTGACTGCACACATGCTTCAAACAGCAGTGTAATCTGCTGCAATTAGTAAATCAGCAATTCTTCTTGAAACATTTCATTATATACCTATTTCATTACATGAAAGCTCAATGTGCTTAACATAGAAGATAAAAACTACAATGTCTTAAGGCATTCCAAATAATAAAAGTAAAACCACTTTACAAAAAAATAATCTTAACGGTCACACATAAACACACAGCTGTTATAATGGACCTCAGGTCAGGCAGCTTGTTCCAAGGAATGGGACCACAATAACTGAAAGCCCTCTTGGCATACCTGGATGTGATTCTGGAAACAGTTTTTTACAGCCGCTAGGACACATTTCACAATACTTAGGTCACTTTCGCAAAACTCTTCACACAATTCTCCTAACTGACCTTCAGCTTGGCAAAGCAGTTCATTTCACATTCAAAATGCACTACAACTACCAAAACACTTTATTCAGGTCTCAAATAAACTCATTCTTCCAGAACACTAGCAAAGGTTGACAGCCGACAAACACACTTTGTCACCCACAAAACAATGACCTAAAAAACACTAAAAACATGTAGCATTACACAGTGTTTTCTTGTGTAAAACAAGGACACATCTCTGTTTATAATTTCAATATATGTTACTGGAATGAATCAGACATCATGCAGAATTCGTTACAGTTTTTGCTCGTTGCTTGAACACTATAAACCCATGCTTATACTAAAGTAACACAACTTGAAGCTTTTGTTACCATACCTCAAACACATGTACCCATACCTTAAACAAAAGTGCTGCTTTGCACTCTGGTTGCAATTATGCAACACACTTACTCCTTTATGCAACACACATGGTCCTGCATACTACACTCTATTTCATACATAAGACACTTCGTTCAAAAATGAAATTTCAGGGTGCCATTTGGAAAACACATGTATCCAAAATACAAAACACATCGGGTAATTGCAACCACTCAAATATACACCTGAAGGCACTTACTTGCAAAACTGAACACCAATTAGCCAACCACAAAAAGCCCTCAGTTTAGCCATTTCAAGAACTTTGCAAGCATGGATGGAGGGAGAGCAAGAGGAAGAGGAGGAGGAGGTCAAAGAGGCCATGCACGGACCCATATTTCTGATGATATAAGAGCAACTTTGGTGGACCATGTCATCAACCACGGCCTGACTATGAGGGAAGCTGGGCAGAGAGTCCACCCACATCTAAGCCGTTTCACAGTGGCATCTATAATAAGAAAATTCCGACTAGAAAACAGGTCTGTCTTCATCTCACTGCCTTCTACTCTACTCAGATGGTTTTCATAGTACTGTTCTACAGTTACCATATCAAGTGTACAGGGTATTGCAGGGTGCTAATGCTCCTTTTGCAGCCAAAGTGGTAGTTTCTGTGAAACATACCATGATTACTTATATTGAAGTACAGTGTTGTACAGTGGATGATACAGTATATACAGTAAAGTACTGTAAGAAAAATAAGCAAACCAATGACAATATGTGGTTGTATTTCTCTAGAATGACTCGAAGACCTTCTGGGGGAGGACGGCAACGCCTGTTCACACAACGGCAGGAACTTGCCGTTGTGGACCTAGTGAGGGCAGACAATGCTATCCGTCTCCACCAGCTACGAAAGCAAATACTTGCAGACAGGCAAGTGTTCAACAACATAAACCATGTGAGCATCACCACCATCAGACGCATCTTGGGAAAACACAGCATCACCATGAAGCAACTCTACAGAGTACCATTTGAGAGGAACAGTGACAGGGTCAAAGGACTTCGAGCTGAATATGTACCATATCAGTACCACATGAATACATTCTGAGAGCTACACAGGTACCCGTGTGATGGGGTGAGGGTTCTGTATGTGTAGCACTGTAGTACAGTAATATGTTCTCTCTTTTTTTTTTTTTTTTTTTTTTTTTTTTACAGAGAATCTTGGCCATGGATGGAGCTGCACAGCCTCATGAATTCATTTTCATTGATGAAGCTGGATTCGACCTGTGCAAAACAAGACGACGGGGTCGTAATGTAATTGGCCAAAGGGCAATTGTGCACGTTCCAGGGCAGCGCGGGGGAAATATCACATTGTGTGCCGCCATAAGCCTTCGAGGGCTTCTGCATCATCATGCAAAACTAGGTCCATACAATAGCCAACATATACTCACATTTCTAGATCTCCATGATATAGTTGTACAGAATAGACCAGATCAGCCCAGGTTTGTGGTGATATGGGATAATGTCAGTTTCCATCGGGCTGCTCTGGTCCAGGCCTGGTTCTCCAACCACAGTCAACTTGAAGTGGTATGCTTGCCCCCTTACTCACCATTTTTAAACCCTATAGAGGAATTTTTTTCGGCTTGGAGATGGCGTGTATATGACCGCCAACTACATGCCTGCATGCCTCTTCTGCAGGCAATGGAACAGGCCTGCGGCGACATTCAGGTGACAGCAATCCATGGATGGTTTTGACATGGAAGAGGATATTTTCCCCAGTGCCTAGCGGAAGAAGACATTGCTTGCGATGTTGATGAGGTCCTGTGGCCAGACCCCAACAGACGGCGGGATCCATGAGCCCACGTATGCACAATTGTCATGATTTTTTGTTTACAGTATAGTGTTTTTTCTATTACTGTATTATGGGTTGTTGTTTTTTTTGGTTTTTTTTGCTTTATCTGAATTCATGGTACTGCAATGTACAATATTGAGTAGGCCTATTTGCTTTTTTGGTTGTTTGCAAATGTGTCTCCTGAAAATATGCCTTCTGAATGAACAATGGAAATCAAAGACTGCAGTGCTTTATTTAAAGTAGACTAGTGTGTTCCCCCTGCTCTGTAGGTGTTTGCATATGATGCAAGTATGTGTCATTTTGTCAACAGAGTTACATTTTGACAAAGGAATGTTAGGTTTTGATAGCAGAGTTTAGGTTTTGAGAGTAGAGTTTCAATTTGGTGCAGATGTGAATGGTATATTTCCCAGTGTTGTGTCATGTTTACTTGTGTTTAGGGTTTTGGCACAATGAGCAAAGTTTTGCAAAATGTGTTCAGGCAACGGGCAAAAACTGTAATATTGGTTTATGTATTTTTATTTTTTTGCACTAAGTAATCCCAAAATACAAGAATTTGTATACACACCATCCACTGATACTATACAATAGTAATGCTAATCTACTCGGTCTTCTCCATTTGGCCACAGGTTCCCATCCACATCACATCTTATGTCATCTAGGGCAATACACCTAGGAAATAATCTTCTGGGATGCCAGAATTGAAGGAGTTGAAAAATTGAAGGAGTAACACCTGTGTAGATGTTCATCTACAATGAGAATCAGCTGTGGCTGGTTAAACTGCATTTTTAGATTTAAAATATGTTTCAATAAAATATTGCTGTTGGATTTTGCTGTCTTATTCAGTTTTGCATTGTGTTATTGTTTTGGCCATAAGTTTAACAGTTTTGAAAACAGTATGTAAGTATATGCAAAATGTCCTGTATGTACAAAGATTTTTGGCAGTTGTGTCTGAGTGAGAAAATAATTCATGAAATTTGAGAGATTTAGTCATTGAATGCATTTTGTGCCAAAACAATGATAACTGATCCTCAGTTTAGCCCACATAGACTTCTGTTGTGCTCACTGTGTGAGGAGTTTTGCAAAAGTGACCTAAGTATTGAGAAATGTGTCCTAGTGTCTGTAAAAAACTGTAAAAGCTCTGCACCCAATAGCCTGAGAAGTCTAATCAGGTTATAGACAATGATCAAATTAGAGATGTTGTGAGGGGAGCCAAACCACTGAAAGCTGCTTCATGAAGTAATAGAAGTATTTTAAAGGTAATTCTACATCGAGAGCCTGTGAAGTGGCTTCAGTATTGCAGAAATATGGTAAAATTTAAAATTTCTCTGTGTGTGTGTGTGTGTGTGTGTGTGTGTGTGTGTGGGCCCACTGATGATTCGGGTGATCCTGCAAATGGAGGAATAGTCATAACCTGATTTATATATTGTTTTATATGATTTCACAGTTTTTGAAAGTGCCTTGAGGCACCGAATTCACAAAAGCATTTGCTTCAAGGTGCTCTATATTATAAGGTCAAGAACCTACAATAATACACAGAAAACCACAACAATCAGATGACCCCTCCATGAGCAAGCACTTTGCAACAGTAAGAAAGAAAAACTCCCTTCTAACAGGAAGAAACCTCCAGCAGAAGCAGGATCAAGGAGGGGCATCCATTTTTCCTGTCTGGTTTGGGATGTGTAAAGAGTACTGGACCCAGAATTGACCCTTGAGGAACACCTGGTTTCATTCTGCAGCTCTAAAATTACTAATTGAAACATAAAAACTTTTACCCTTTAGGTATGACAACAACCTGTCAAGAACCTGACCAACCTTAAAGTACTATTGGTCTACATTCTACATTCTCAATAAGCTGCAGAAGCAAAACACAGAAACAATCGAGGAGTTGAAAATCCTCATCCTCGAGAAAAAGGTGCTCGTGGAAAAGCAGCTGGAGAAAAAGAAAAAACGCTTCCGCTTCTTCTGGAGGAAGAACACTCCTTCTTTCACTACTGTCGATGCCATCTCTTCTTCCCCCACCTCTGTTCCAGCTTAATTTTCCAACTTTACGCTCTTCTTTACATCCCCCCACCCCCACCTTTTCTTTTTTATTAATAATTGAACAATAAAAACAATTGGCTGCTAATTAAATGTGTCAAATCAATGTCTTTATTCAAGAATACAAGAAATGTGTGTGTGTTTGTGTGTGTGCATAATATACATACTTTACGTGTTGGATCCAAATCCCACAAGGAATTAAATAAAACAAGAAGACAAACAAAAACAAATATTTCTCTCCCTTCCCAGGTCAGGAATCAGGATGAGGAAGAAATTAGGTCAGATCAGTGCAGGATTTTGCACTACTGACATAAAGTTTCTGCTGATTAAAAAAAGTATGTCGATATTTCTGAAATACATTTGCAAACAAATAACTTTGACAACTTATGTTTTTTCATAAAAGAAAAAAGAAAAATCAGAGAGCAGAGCTGGTAAAACAGCTTAGCTCTGCAGGTTACAGGAGATCAGATGCCAAATACTTTTCATGACAGTCTTCGTTATTGCATAAATCTCCCCTTTTATCATTGATCAGTAAATCACTGCATATAAATTCATCTAACCATTATAATTTCATGAGTAAAGATTCTCAGATGATTGAATGGCGGTTTTAGTAAATGTTGAACTTTATTGTGATTTCTATTTTTAGAATCAATAGCACACATTTTGATTTAGTTTTGCAAGCTGCTGATTTCACACAGATCCACTGCCCAAAAGTGCCTTTGAGTTTTTCATCATTTAACAAGAATAGGCTCAGGAAATCATTGTGTAATTAGGCTTTGCATATGTGACAGTACATGGCACAAAACAAACAAGATGTTTCCATGTAACTAAATCCAGATTTTAGTCCCAATTTTTGTTGACTATAATGAAAATATATACTCTTTAGTATTACATTTGCTTCTGTACTTGGGGTCATTATCCTGTTGCATGGCCTAATTTAGGAGTAGCTTTAGCTGTCAGACAAACAGCCTCACATTTGACTCTAGAAAACTTTGTCATGCAGAGGAGTTTGTCAGCTGCAAGGTGACTATCTCTTGTGGCTGCAGAACAAGCTCTTTTTGAAAAAATCACCACCCTTGAACCAGCATAGTTGACATTTGGTTTGAGGTGTTTGATTCTTGCTGAAGGTACTGCTGTGTATTATGGCCAAACCTCCACTTCGGTCTCAGATGCAGCTCTTGGGTAGTGCAGTTTCTCTGAGCACTGAACGATTTTTGGGGTGGATCTGAATGCTGCAGACTAGCAGACTTGCTGTTTGCTAGTCGGGGCAGGGGCCTTCTGGTCGGAGTCTGGGATGCTGGGCCTCCCGGGTGCTGCAGGACTGTTTTTCTCTTCCCCAGGGAAAAGGATAACATCTCCTGGGGTATAGAGTATGTGTGGGGAGTGTGAGTACAGTGTCCATTTCTGTTTGTCTCCATGTTGGGCGATTGTCGAGTATTTATATATGTGTGCATGAAGGTGGGAATGCATGTTTGTGTACAGTGGGGCAAAAAAGTATTTAGTCAGCCACCGATTGTGCAAGTTCCCCCACCTAAAATGATGACAGAGGTCAGTAATTTGCACCAGAGGTACACTTCAACTGTGAGAGACAGAATGTGAAAAAAAAATCCATGAATCCACATGGTAGGATTTGTAAAGAATTTATTCGTAAATTAGGGTGGAAAATAAGTATTTGGTCACCTCAAACAAGGAAAATCTCTGGCTCTCACAGACCTGTAACGTCCTCTGTAAGAAGCTTTTCTGTCCCCCACTCGTTACCTGTATGAATGGCACCTGTTTGAACTCATCATCTGTATAAAAGACACCTGTCCACAGCCTCAAACAGTCAGACTCCAAACTCCGCCATGGCCAAGACCAAAGAGCTTTCGAAGGACACCAGGAAAAGTATTGTAGACCTGCACCAGACTGGGAAGAGTGAATCTACAATAGGCAAGCAGCTTGGTGTGAAAAAATAGAATAGAATAGAATTCAACTTTATTGTCATTGCACATGCACAGGTACAGGGCAACGAAATGCAGTTTGCATCCATCCAGAAGTGCTTTAGTGATACAGATATATTACAATATATATTAGCAACTGCAAATCAACTGTGGGAGCAATCATCAGAAAATGGAAGACATACAAGACCACTGATAATCTCCCTCGATCTGGGGCTCCACGCAAGATCTCATCCCGTGGGGTCAAAATGATCATGAGAACGGTGAGCAAAGATCCCAGAACCACACGGGGGGACCTGGTGAATGACCTGCAGAGAGCTGGGACCAAAGTAACAAAGGTCACCATCAGTAACACACTACAACGGCAGGGAATCAAATCCCGCAGTGCCAGACGTGTTCCGCTGCTGAAGCCAGTGCATGTCCAGGCCCGTCTGAAGTTTGCCAGAGAGCACATGGATGATACAGCAGAGGATTGGGAGAATGTCATGTGGTCAGATGAAACCAAAGTAGAACTTTTTGGTATAAACTCAACTCGTCGTGTTTGGAGGAAGAAGAATACTGAGTTGCATCCCAAGAACACCATACCTACTGTGAAGCATGGGGTTGGAAACATCATGCTATGGGGCTGTTTTTCTGCCAAGGGGACAGGACGACTGATCCGTGTTAAGGACAGAATGAATGGGGCCATGTATCGTGAGATTTTGAGCCAAAACCTCCTTCCATCAGTGAGAACTTTGAAGATGAAACGAAGCTGGGTCTTCCAACATGACAATGATCCAAAACACACCGCCCGGGCAACAAAGGAGTGGCTCCGTAAGAAGCATTTGAAAGTCCTGGAGTGGCCTAGCCAGTCTCCAGACCTCAACCCCACAGAAAATCTGTGGCGGGAGTTGAAAGTCCGTGTTGCTCGGCGACAGCCCCAAAACATCACTGCTCTCGTGAAGATCTGCATGGAGGAATGGGCCAAAATACCAGCTACTGTGTGTGCAAACCTGGTAAAGACCTATAGTAAACGTTTGACCTCTGTTATTGCCAACAAAGGTTATGTTACAAAGTATTGAGTTGTATTTTTGTTATTGACCAAATACTTATTTTCCACCCTGATTTACGAATAAATTCTTTACAAATCCTACCATGTGGATTCATGGATTTTTTTTTTTTTTTTCACATTCTGTCTCTCACAGTTGAAGTGTACCTCTGTTACAGGAAAAATGATTCTATGTTTCTTTACCTTCTTTTAAATGTACAAAGATGCCCTTTGTCTATGGTTAGATTAGTTTAGAATTATCCTTTTAGACTTTCCCAGCAGACATATTGTTTTGGGACATATTGTTTTAGATTGTTTTATCTCTCACAGCTTTCTCCCAGCTCTCTGCTGACGAGAGAGCTGGGACCCGGCGACACTGACCAGGTAGATACAGACACACTGACACAATCTTGCGTAAAAGCGCATTTTAAATTCAGGGAATTTAAAATAGCGGAAGTAGCTCGTCGACTGGTAGCTCTGGGAGCTCGTCGACTGGTAGCGTAGCTCGTCGACTGGAAGCTCTGGGAGCTCGTCAACTGGTAGCTTTGGAGCTCTGGGTAGCTCCCCCAGCTGGGTCTAGACTGGGTCTAGGGAGTAAGTAGCTCTGGGAGCTCCCCTTATCATAAGGGTTCCGGTCGCGCGCGCGTCGAAGCTGTGAATGTGTGTGTGTGTGTGTGTGTGTGTGTGTGTATTGTTTTAATTAACGGAGCAAGCTGAATTTTCACGGTCCAATAAGAGACTGAGCTGCTCCTACTGTGTTTTTCTTTTACTGCTATTCACTGACGTGCTGGTGAGTTGAGAGAACGGTCGAGTTCCGTCTCGTAAAGTTCACACCGCTTTCGGAACTAGTCCGAAAGTAGAAGGGCGTGTGAACAACCACTCTCGTCTCTAATACCAGCGAAGGTGATAGCAGCTGTATCGTGTATATATTACTTAAACAAAAATAAGTAAATACATAAATAAGATGGGTAATCAAGCAAGTGAAATTGAAACTTGAAGGAAACGGTTTCCAGGGCCTAATCCGTGGATCGACTTCCTTCGAGGCGTGGACGTCTATCAGCAGAGAATGTACCTTCACCTATCAGCAGAGAATGTCCCTTAGTCTGTAACACAGTCAAATATATTCTCAAGTAATATTCAAGCATGCCATTCAGCGTGTTAGTACGAGCTCGGGAGCAGCTTGGGAGAACAAGAAAACAGAGACTGCTTCAGGTTGTCTTCCCAAATTGACTCAACTTTATTCACAAGTACAACAGTTTATATAGAGGGTAAAATTCATGAGACAGCAGATTTATCAGTTTAAACCAGTACAGACCAAGATAAGGCAGCGTCTTCCTGCCCATGGGTGAAGAAGCATCCTTTGTGTAATTTATCAGTTCAGCTACAATTGTGATTATCTCAGCGACATATTTTCAAGGCACAAAACAAAGAGTTCTTTCATTAGTGAAATCTGAAACAAACCATTTGGCCTTCAACAGGCGTCTAAAAGATTAAGAAACTAATGTAGCTGAGGGAGTGATCTCTGTGGTATTTCAACCTTGTACCAGCCTGTGATTCTCACACATCAATTCTTGGGTCAAAGAGAAAAATAACTAAAACAAAGGGGCCTTATTGAATGACAGAGTTTTCCTGTATAATGTCACTATAAAACAATATCCAGTAAATGCTACCATGGTACTAAAATACCTAACAAAACTCACTCCTGCTGACGAGCAGTGGTGAGAAAAGAAAAGTCCAGGGGCCGGACAAAACAGTCTGTAAATTGAGAGAGAAGACGAGACACTGTGCAGTGCCCACAATCCTTTTAGTAAACCAACACTCATTCCTGCAGCCGCATCTGCAGCAACACCCATATCAGGAAGAACATAATAATCCCTTATTAAGTGAAAACTAGAGATCAAAGTAGTTTGAAGTAGTTTAAAAGGGTTGAAAACAGACCCCACTGAGTAGATATAAATATAAAAAGTACAAAATAAAGATAAACAAAGGGAAAATTACAGTAGAAATTATCTTTAGAGTATTTGAAATTAATAATAGCAAGGATAACAACCTGTAAAGTGATATTATCAATGAAATGAAACACAGTTGGCATGATGACCATGCCCACAATGTATAAAATGAATATAAAGCAAATAAGTCACACGAAAATATTTTAATGACATAAATAAAGTATATTAAGGCTGTGTCACTGTTCAGCCAAGGACAGTGTGTGAAAAGGTAACTGTCTCCATCCTGGGAAAAGGATGATACTGCAGGTCATCTGAAGCCCTTGATGGATACAAAATAAATAATACATTATAATAGAACTGCCTGGTCCGCCGTGCAACAGAGAGAACAAATGTGACCGCAGATTGGATGAATTCTAAATTATTTGTTTGCTGAATAAGATGATCCTAACTAACAAATTGGCTCAGGAGTAGTATAATGGTACACACTAATAGAATATTATAATATGCTATTGCTGTTATATAAGACAAAGAGGATAATATTAACAATGACATAATATTAATATGAAGAGGCACCTTAGTCGGTTATGATGTAAGGTGGATAATTGTTAAACAGTAGTCTGCATCAAGCTTAAGGTTTGCTGAAACTCAGTGTAATGACATGTGAGATGAAGACAATACAGAGAATAACTAAACTAATGAAGTGCATAGAGGCACTTGACCAGCTTGAAACCTATCATCCTAGAATGACACATTGCTGAGATATAGAGCACACCTATAATAACAACCAATAAGCAAAACCCTGTAGACAACAGCTAAAACTACAGGATTGAGAAGCTGAATTAAATATGTAGACACTGCTAAGCTGATGAGCATGTTCCACATGTTCTTTTTCTTTTTTGTTTCTTTTAGAGCAGAAGCTGCTGTAACACACCCAAAGAAAGACTCTAGGTCTGACCAACCGTCTCAGTCGTGGGCAAAAAGATGACAGTCAATAAAATTCTAAAAGATAATTTATTGACGAAAAATATATCAAGAGATAAAAGATAAAACAGTCCAGTGTCCCACTTATGAATTGTATAAAAACACACAGTCCCAAGGCCAGAGCCAGCTATGCCACATGGCCAAGTTGCACTCCACATGTTGCCTTTAACAGGGTTAGAAGTTGTCCTTGGAGACCCACCACCCTGCAAGCATATAGTCAGTGGTCACTCAAGCCTCTGCAACTCTGCTGCCTTTAGGCTGTGGCATATAATAGGCCCTGGACTGCACAGAAAGACAAAACGACACACTTAATATAAAATTCATAGCGCAAAACCCATCCATCCCAAACATATCTGATTTCATCACATTACATACCTGCACAGAGAGACAAAACGACACAGCAGTGTTTGTAGTGTGGGCTATAAGTAGACCAGTGTATCAGTGCAATCAAGTACACTTGCCTCTAATTAGTCCAACCCCATTCCAGCCATTGGCTCACCAAAAATGTGACACACACAAAACCACTCCCAACCCAGTGCAACTTCACACAATAATATGGAGCTGAATTAACACAGGCACATTAGTCTACCATGTTACAAGCTGCATGCTATTAAAAGCCAACATATGCAGACTTCTGCCTTGTTCGGGTGGCAGCATTTTTTTCTTTTTTCTTTTGTGTCCTGACACGTTTTTGTTTTTGTTTGATTATTTTGTTGGTTTTGGAAACGAATTTAAACGAACTTGTGACAATACTTGAGAGTCACAGTGACACATGGTGATTAGGCATATGATTGAAAAATGCCTAGGTTTAGAGCTGTGAGCTATGAGCTGTGAGCAATGCAAAGTTAAATATATATATGTATAAATGGGAAACAACCCTAACTTGAAAGTTTGAAATGTGTGAGATCCATGACTTGTTTGAAAAACTAGAAATTATCTAAAAATGCCTTAAGTGAAAATGTAGTGTTGCATCTATTCTCCCAAACCAAGACAAAAAAAGAAGAAGCATTCTGTAACTTAAAAATAAGGCTGACGTGTTGACAATAGACTAAAACACTAATTCGCAGGTGGCTATCAGGAACATTGGAGTTGCCGAGGTGCGGGATCACGGGGAAATCAACCGATATGCTCTGCTACGACACATCAACTTAACTAAGGCCCTGGGAACGGCCTTAGCAGGAGAACAGAAGGCCATCAGAACGATGGTGCTGCAGAACAGACTGACACTAGACCTGCTAACAGCATCACAAGGAGGAGTTTATCCCTGATGGATACGAAGCTGGAGGAGACATTTATGAAGCTTTGCAGAATTTGACCGTTCTGCAAAAATATGTCACTGACCACACACCTGGAGCAGCTACAGCACAAGGCTGGCTGGACTGGCTGGACTGGCTGTTCGGCGGTTCATGGCTGGCTGCTGTAGCAAAGCCGTTTGTCCTTCTAGGTCTCATCATGATAGCACTGCTCATATTAGTGTTGTGTGTGTTGCCATGTCTAAGAGTAATGATTTTCAAAGATGATAACAACTACAATGACTGCTTATGTTGCCGTGCCTCAAGAAGAACAGCATCCCGTTGCGATTCTGTTAGAGGAACTTGTAATAGCTGCTAATAAATGACGTGGTGATTAAAAATGACTTGTCAAGTGATCATGCACTGATTAACACATTAGTAGTTTATACAGGTACAACATAAGGTTTTCTTATTCTTTTATTTTCTTATTTTTTGTAGTTTTAGTTTTATTATTTTTCTTCATTATTACTTTTATACTTTCTTTTACTGTATTTTCCTTAATTCTTTTATTTGTTTCATTCTTTAGCCCACATGATTTACATTTCTGCTATGCTGACATTTTGACAATTAAAAAATTGCTAAAGATACTTAATAAATAACCTTTACAGACAATTGTTGTATACATTTAAAATAAGTTAAAACAGGAGGGAATATGTTACAGGAAAAATGATTCTATGTTTCTTTACCTTCTTTTAAATGTACAAAGATGCCCTTTGTCTATGGTTAGATTAGTTTAGAATTATCCTTTTAGACTTTCCCAGCAGACATATTGTTTTGGGACATATTGTTTTAGATTGTTTTATCTCTCACAGCTTTCTCCCAGCTCTCTGCTGACGAGAGCTGGGAGTTGTTTATTTTATCTGTTTATTATTTTCTTATCCTGTTCTCACTGTCTTTCCTATAAAAAGTGCCAAGCCTCTGTTCACGATGTGAGTTGTTCTCAGCAGCTCACCCGTGTACACGTTTAGCAAAGAAAGTAACTTTGTCTCATTGTGTCTTTATTTCTCCTGGGTTTTTTACAGAGTTTTCCCCCAACAACCTCTGGCGCAAATTACTGACCTCTGTCATCATTTTAGGTGGGGGAACTTGCACAATCGGTGGCTGACTAAATACTTTTTTGCCCCACTGTATGTGTGTGTCTGTGTCAGGTGGGGTCTTAGACGATCTGGGAACAGCTCAGGTGCCCTCAGACGTCGGTGCATTGATGGTTCTTGCTGCCCAGGACTGGGCGCTCAGGTATGTACCGGTTCACTACCGGTGCCTGCTTGGCAGGGGCTGGTGCCTGTGGCTCAGTTGGGTCCCTTCTGGGGGGTGGGAGGGTGCTCAGTCTCAGGCCTCAGTCTGCTCTGGATGCTGGCGGAGCCCACGGACACGTCACTGCAGCTCCCTGTGGCTTCTGCACCGTGCCTGCTTGGTGACCCCACATCTCGGGCTCTCCTCAGCTCTTTCCGGGAGGGTGGCGCGGCTGCCCCTCCGATGGTCCTCCTTGGGCTCTCGTGCTCTGGGGGCTTCTGGATGTCTGGGGCCTGGGGGGCAGAGCTATGGCTCCCCACAACCTCTAGCAGAAATTCACATGGAGAAACCTTTTGAATACAAGCGCACTCATCTACACAGGTGTGCACACAGGTATACACACGGGTGATCACAGACACAAACTATATCTTTCTTGGCTGCTACCTCAAAGCACATCATGCGCTGTCGGTCTTGCGTGCTGCAAAATAACATTCACTATTTAGTATTTATTGTTACTTACACTTGTCTAGGTTATTGCTGTGGTCTCCATATTGTTTTGCTCTCTTTTTGCTTGTTTTCTTCTTTTTTCTCTTCTCTCACTGTCCCTCATCCTCTCTGTTTTTCTTTCCCTCCCTTTCTTTCTCCCTTTCCCATCCCCCAGTCATGTCTGTCCAGTCTGTAATAAATAAAATAAAAAATAAATAAACAATAATAACAAAGGTCAATCAAGTTACCATAATGATCCACTTGGTAAAATTAATTCATTGGGCATCTTTCTTGGCCTTCAGACAATACTTCTGATTGCTAAAGTACCAAACTATTATCTTGCCTCCCAGTATCGATCAATTTGGATCTGGCTACATGCAGAGGAGTGAGGTTCGATGGGTTCCAATAGAACAACATGAGGTGAACCCCATACTATTAAAAGATGTTCTATTTTTAGGTACAAAAAAATGTCTATCCAAGCTCACAAACAATTTGATAATATTAAACACCTTCTGTGCCTGGCACGAATCCCACTCACTTCTGAAAATAAATATCTCTTTTCTTAGAAGGACACCCCTATGGGGCAACCCTGATCTCTCTCATCATATTGCTGACCCAATATTGCGGGGATGGAAGGACAGAAATATTCGAACTGTTGCCGACTTATACAATAATGATACATTTATTGACGTTCAACAACTAAAGGAAAAATTCAAACTCCCAGGACAAAGTTTCTTCAAATTCCTACAAATAAGAGATTGGGTCAAAGAGAAATCCAAAGGGTTATTCCCCAAGATACCAAAAGAAACTCCTCTTGAAACACATCTTTGCACCAAACCATGGAAGTCAATAAAAGGAATAGCATCTTCTATATATGCTATTACCAATGAAAAGTTATCTGACCATAACAAAGCGTCGATAAAAAGAAAATGGGAGACAGACCTGGGCCATGTCTATGAAGAGGTAGAATGGCACCATTTATTGGAACAGGCACAGACCATGTTAATTTCTACAAAACACAGGCAAATGCAATTTAATATATTTCATAGGATATATAACACCCCTTATAGGTTACATAAAATTGATAATAATTATTCCCCCAAATGTTTGAGATGTAAGGTGGCAGATGGTCATCTCCTGCACATGCTGTGGAATTGCCCAGTGATAGAGGAGTTCTGGAGACGGGCCATTGAAATAATCTCAAGGGTAATGGGGATCCAAATCGAACTGGATCCAAACTATGGATTCTAGGTGACACAGGTTCTATTAATGTGAATTATCATAAGAAATATTTTATTTTACTTGCGAGTACTGCAGTGAAAAAATGTATTCTGCTACATTGGAAATCTGAAAATTCTCCAACATTGAGACACTGCACCAAGCACTATTGATCTTCAGGTCAGGTTGATAACTTTAGTCAGAGCTGTTTCTGGCTCTGAAACCTGATTTGCACTTATTAATACTGTGAGATGAAAGGTCTTCATTGAGTTATTTCTTAAAAAAAAAAAAAAAAAAAAAAAAATATATATATATATATATATATATATATATATATATATATATATATATATTTTGCTGAGCAAATAATGATTAGAAATAGGCTGATAATTATTAATTACCAATGGATCCGCAGAATGATAATAGCACATGTGAGAGAAACAAATCGTTGGCCGTAAAAATATGTTGATAATATTTACTAGTGATTTTAAGATGATATCATGCACTTTTAGGTTTGTGACTACATTTCAGAATGAAGGCCTTCCAGTAAGCGCAGGGCGTTTCCACTATATGGTGTACTGCCACTTCTTTTAAGTAGCGGAATGCCATCTCAACAGGTGTAAATCAAACAAAACACGGACACCAAAACACAAGTGGAGTGTGTGCAAATCTCCAGTGATTAGAATCCGCTTTATTATCAACAGCACGGAGCACCGACTGAACAAAGACATCATGAAAAATGGGACCCAAACGGACCAATGAACACTTTACTGAACGTTCGCAAGAAAGACAATATCCAATCACAGTCCACGCAGCTCGAACTGTATCGTGACTGAGGTCCGCGCCTGGCGAATAGGAAAAGTAGTCACCGCTAAGGGGCGTTTCCAGGAAGAGAGCGGTTACATTTTCCTGTAATGGCGGACCAGGCAGAGAGCGAGACTATCGGGTTCAACGACAACAGGTCAGATAACAGCGAGTAAAGCGTTAAAATGATTATTAATCGTGGGTAATATAAAGCATTTGCGGACATTTAATATGCAGCTGGTCTGCGTTGCTTTAGGTTCAGTAGTGTTGATATGTGGCGCTCGTGCATGTCAATGTAGCCACGCCAGCTAACTAGCTTCCAGCTAGCTAGCCCCCGTGTTGAAGAGCGGCTCGATTTCTGCTCTCCGCTCCCCGGCACGCGGTAAACATGGGCCAGACAGATTAAACAGACAGATGTTTACCTCTCACGCAAGGCCACCCCAATCACCCGGCTTTGTGCTTGGGCTCAAACGTGGCGGTTGTTATCAATTATATCCAGCTAGCAAAAATATGCTAAAGTGATTGGAAAGTAGCTGTTTTAAATAGACAGAAAAAAGGTTGATGTTAGCCCGATTATCACAAGACGACTTTTGCTGAATGTTTGTGTTCATCTACGGCCAAGCGGGTATAACCCTGAAGGGTTCAGCATGTAGATATGAGGGAATATAAATACCACAGAGTCTGAATGGACAACCCGTCCACGTCACACCGTCTTCAAACAGCCTTGCATAGCAATTAAGTAAATTTACCCTAAATGATGTCCTTAAGTAGAATCCTAAGGTATTTATAATAAGGAACATGTATCTGTGAAGGTTCTCAGTCATCCAGGTCATCGTAGTCTAAGGAGCTTGGAAAGAAAAGCGTCTGGACTGGACTGAGTTGCTTGAATAAGGAACATGTATCTGAGAGACATAGTTTCAAGTTACTGAAATGAATGTGTTATACACCATCCAGTCAACTGGGGCCTGTTCTTCGTACCTCGCTAAGTAAGTTAGCTGGATTAGATTGTTGACGATTTTGCGTGATCCTGGATCGTTCGGTTCCCCGAAGCTCATCCGGGACTTGCTGTCATAGCAACAGAGCCGTAAGCGTAAACCTGCTCGGGAGCAGGTTTACTTTATGTAAACAGGATTAGATCGCGGCCACGCAGGTATGTCCGCTTCATTTATACGAAAGCAACAGCGATATTCCACCACTGTTTCACCATAAATAAATATCATCAATGTAACTAAAGATAATGCAGCACTTGATCCTTTTATTGATGTCACACAGATACATACAGGTCATTTCCTAAAAAAGGGAAATGTACTATTAACATTCTATTACATGTATGTGATTATTACAGATGTAATTCATATTTCAGAGTAGTAATTGTAAATTACTTCGTGTAATCAAGATGAGAGACCACGGCTATAAAAGCGAAGGTGGATTTGGGAAGTCTGTCGCAGCCATGTCCTGTCCGTATACGCGACCAACCCATTGTGTCATATGATAGATCTACCCTACCGCCTACTGGTGTTGGCCAGAGGGGCCGATGGCGCGATATGGCAGACTGGCTACAACCGTAGCTGCCTCCACCAGTGTGTGAATGTGGGAGTGAATGAATAGTGGTATCGTACAGCGCTTTGGGTGCCTTGGAAAGCGCTATATAAACCCAATCCATTATTATTATTATTATTATTAAATTACCTACGAGTTTGATTTGTCAGCAACTTTCTGCCAGCCCTCTCTCCTTGCTTTTGCAGCCTTTGCAGTGTTCTCTTGCGTTTTAATTAAACTCTGGAACTCCTGAAATCCCTCACTCAAGAGTTCTTGCTCTGCTGCCGGAAAATACCGTGCACGCCCCTTCGACATTTTCGCCGACCAATCAGCGGGTTGCCGATCACTGTTTCTACTATCGATGCGTAGCCCCTTTTACGACACCCAGTGATGTCACATTACTGCGTCCAGCTGTACTAATCGTCAACAGCAGGTGTGTTCGGGGAACCGGATTAGCGAGCTCACGGTTAGCGCGATGGTTTGGTCTTGGATGTGTCATTTGATCTTGGATGTAGTAAGCGACGTAGTATTTACAGTCCGTACATGTAAATGTATGTTTATGCATCAGTAATAACAGTTCACAAGTGTAGCATGCAACAGAGCTCATGTTGGTGTCTGATGGATACTTTAGCGATACACTGATTGTGAAATTCTAGGCAAATTCGGATTAAAATGGCAGTTTAGGTGATGGGCAATGGCCCAGAGTTTATTTTTTTATTTACTTATATATATTTGTTTATTTTTTTGTGTCAGAGAACCAGAGAAATCTTTCATTTCTATCATAGCATCTTTGAACATTTAGCCAGCATTAAATTGTTGCGACGTAACACAAAGCTTCTGCTTCATATTAGAGTGGTTTTAAGTTGTGCTATTGCTACTTTGACTTTGATAATAGGTCTGAGCACTTCTTCCGCTGCTGTTTGCTGGCCCATTTCTGCAGCAAGTCTCACATTAGTCAGCAGAAAGTGTTTGTATTCATTGCTAACCTTTCCTGGCTATACTGCAGCTTCCTCGGTTGTAAAATTACAATATTAAGATGTTAATATGATATTACAGATGTTATTACTTTTGTAGTGTAATTTATTTTTGGATTGTGAAGGATAATTTGTCATTGCACTGTATAATTTTTACTGTATATTAGGGCTGTTCGATATAACAATATATATCGGATGACAATATAAAAACGTCTATCGTTTCACTTTACGCTATCGTTTGTTTCGTGGTGTCACAAAATAAACTGTTAACAGCAATATTTTTTCATAGTTTTGATGGTCACTGTAGTGGCTATATTAATTTCTTAAAGTTCTCTCTTTCTCTTATATTTTATATAACCACACTACGGATGGACAAGCGCCTGTTTTTATGCGTTGTGGTTAGCAACAACGACGGTAACAGCATCGCGTGTCCGCTTGTTTATGTTCCACATAAACCTTTCACAATAAAGCTCAAGATCCTGTTGAGACTTTTCAAAATAAACTGAATCACGTGAAAGAGCAGATTATTTATGGATGAGAATTAAAAAAGAGCCGCCAGGTGCTAAAAAATAAACCTTAGACTCAAACGTTAGAACAGGCTTTTCCCTGCAGCACGCCGTGTAATAAATACTCACAAAGAAAACGGCAGCCGTTACATCTTATGTCTAAAAATGTATAGTTTCATGCATCGGTTAAAACACTCGACTCCAGCTACATGACGCGCAGCTGGAAACACTTCCTGCAAGACGAGCTGCCCGAGATTCACAGAATTTACAGAAAATGTTACATTTTTGTGATTTATATCGTTATCAGGACGATAGAATTCTTATATCGGGATATGAGATTTTGGTCATATCACACAGCCCTACTGTATATTTAATAATTAAGCTAATAATTGCTTTCTGCACTCTTTTCAAAGGCTTTATTTACAGTCTAGTGTTGATCATAAGCTTTAACTATAACTTTTATTATGTTGTGCCAGAATGGCGCAGCAGGCAGTGCGGTTTCGTGGCCCTGCGCCTGCGCCTACACAGACCCCGGTGTTAAGAGGCCCACCACCACTCCTTAGGCCACCGCCGCCTCCTTTTGGGATGATGAGGGGACCTCCGCCACGACCTCCGTTTGCACGTCCACCCTTCGACCCCAGCATGCCACCAATCCCTCCACCAGGAGGGATGCCTCCACCTATTGGGCCTCCCCACCTACAGGTAACTGCTCCACATTCTTTTACAAGCATGGTTTTCATCATGGAAATGTTACCCTCATGTTAGGGTTGTTAAAAAAAATCAATACTTGATACTCGCAACAATATTGATACCAACAGTCCTGTCTTTCCTTCCTCCATGACACACAACTTCACATGGCTCCTCCTGTCATTACCAGCTGTAGTAGTTAACGTTCATAACACTGAACAACACTTTAAGAGGAATTTTTAAGGTTAGTAAAGCTCCTGTTTCAACAGCATGAAAGTATTTAATAGATAAAAATGTTAACCCGACCAGTGCACACATTAACATTAGCTATTTAACTATTGTCAGTTACCCAACAGCCTTGTTAGCTGTCTGTTATTAGTAACGTGTTGGCTAGCGGACTGTAGTTAGAAAAATGATGAATAATTATTGCAGGTTGAACGAGTGGCTGATCGAATACTTAGCCATGGCAGAGGTGGTTATGGAGAAACAGAAAACCTGGCAGGTTCCTGGCTGTTCAGAGCAGGGAGTGAACCGTAGCCGAGCTAAGCAGAAAGGGAAATGTGATGAACTAATCCGAGCAAATAAAGACGGAAATCTGAAGCGGGAAATCAGGCGGTTTCAATTCTTAACGCAGAGTTGGAGCAGTGTACATGCTGGATGAGAGCGAGGCTGCAGGCAGATGTGAACTAGATAATTAACTTTAACTTTTTTACCTCTACAATAATTTCTAAAAAATATGTTTCTTTATTTCATGTAGCCAGCTGTGAGGGCTTTTTCACAGTGAGTGCAAGTTGAGGATATGACTTCTTCGCCATTTATTCTGGTGATGTAGGATGGGTTTAAAATCTTCCTCATGGTATCAGAAATGGTATCAAGTATTGTCATGGGTTTTGGTATCAAGTTTAAAATTCTTATATTGCGACAACCCTATTCTGGCGACGTGCTCACAATGGTTTTTGAGACGAAGTGAATTGAGTTATTATTTTAAATTATTGAATACGCATCGATCAGCTGTGTAGCCCCAGGTAGAGTCTGCAAAGAAGAGTGTGTCCTTCTCTGTTACAGCATAACAGCAGTATTAACTCTTAAAAGGAGGGGCAGACAATAAGGAAGCATATGACTAATCTTTGTTTTATAATCTCTTTGGGTTCATGATTGATTCTTTGGTGCAATGTCATTTTTCTCTTGTAAAATACAGTAATGATGCACAAATCTCCCTATTTGGAATCCAAAAAGGCCAATTAGCATCATCTGCTAGCTGAGCCCTCCACTGCTTGTGACTGTGCACTTTTCTGTATCCTCTACAGACACATTATGTTGGAGGATAGAGTGCTTTAACGGGATAATCTAGACTCTCAGTTCTGCTCTTTATTATATGAAAGCTAAATTCTGTGCCCTCTCTTTATTGTGTAGAGACCTCCGTTCCTTCCCCCTCCTATTGGTAACCTGCCACCTCCACCAGGAATGCTGTTTCCTCCTGGGATGCCTCCCGTTCCCACATCTGGAAACCCTGTGCTCAACCCTGCTGAAGAAATCTGGGTAGAGAACAAGACGCCAGAAGGAAAGGTAAGGTGGAGGTCCTATGAAAGCAGATAGCAGGCATCCTCAAGATGATATGTGTAATAAATAAGTTGATTGCACTAAAACAGCTTTAATAATAATTTGTGCACACTTAGTTAAAGCTTATGGTTGCATCAATATTGTCTCTAATTAAAAGTGGTGTGTTGTGTTTTTTTTTTTAAATGAGATTTTTACAGTTTGCTAAATTCCTTAGTTGGTAGAACAAGAAATCTTGCTTAGCCTGAAATATTGGCTGCTGCCCCTAGAAGCTCAGTCATCAGACTCGAGCTGTCAAGTTCCCATATTGGTTACTTGGTTTTACTTGGTTTGCATTTCAGTCACCGTTGGAAGACAACAAGGCTGCTAATAACAGTTTTTAACATATTTCCACTCACTGTAAATGTTGCTGTCATCTTTTCAGAACTAGTTAATCGGGACCTACCTCTTGAGTGTAGTTATAATTGATAAGCCTATCAAGTGGGCACCTGCCACTCTCCCAGTCACTGTACTACTACTTATCATATCATCTGCCTCCAAGTCTTCCATCCTTCTCTTATACCAACCCACTGCATGTTCTCCTTCACTGAATCTTCTCTGTGGTCTTCCTCTTTTCCACCTGCCTGGAAGCTCCACTTTTAACATTCTTTGTCCAATATATCCACTAACCCTCCTCTGCACATGTCTAAACCCTTTCAACCTTGCCACTATAACTTAGTCTCTAAATTGTCCAACCTGAGCTGGTCCTTCTTATATTTTCATTTTGAATCATATCCTTTCTGGTCACTCTCAGTGAAAATCTGTGCATTTCCAGCTTTGCCACCACCAGCTCAGCCTCTTGTATTTTTGCTTTTGCCACCTACTCCAAACCATGTGTCAAAGCAGGTCTCACTAACATTTTGTAAACCTTCCTTTTCACTTTTGCTGTATTCCCTAAATCAGAGCTCTGCTGTAACAAGATTTAATTTTTGTTATTAATTATTTGTAATGCAATACAAATTGTTCTTTCATTTTTTTGTAATCATAAAAAACTGATTTTTTTCACAATATTTAAAAAAAACTGTGATTGTTTCTCATTCACAGACATATTACTACAACGCCCGGACCAGAGAGTCATCATGGAGTAAACCTGATGGTGTGAAGGTCATCCAGCAGTCTGAGCTCAACCCTCTTCTCGTGGCTGGGGCTGCAGGTTCAGGGGCAAATGTTGGGGTGACCGCCAGCTCAAGCAGTGTCAATACTACAGCAAGCACAGCAGCAGCAGCCTCCCCTACTCAAGCTCCATCCTCGGCCCCCTCCCGCACACTCACCTCCAGTCCAGACTCCATCACCACCCATTCCCCCTCTGCGAGCATAGCAGGTAAACAGCACCTCATCAACATCTCATACTCACACACACACAAAGCAAGAATAAAACCAAAAGTACTTCTTTTTCTTCCCAAAAGCCACCGTTGTAGCAGACCTCCCTCCTATTGCCACAGTGACCTCATCTGTTGCTGTTTCTCCGGTCACTGTGGTGACTGTTTCCACGGTGCCATCTCCTGTTACGGCAGTGCAGACCGTGCCACTGCTGCCAGCAGCCCTGCCTCACAGTGTGGCCCAGCCCACCGCAGCCATACCTGCCTTCCCTCCTGTCATGGTGCCACCTTTCAGGGTGCCTTTGCCAGGCATGCATATCCCTCTACCAGGTGAGAATGAGACACAAAAACCTTTAGTCAAGCTTTACATGTATATACTGTAATGACTATTCTGCCTCATTGGGCCATGTTTTTAAATGTTTTGTCCACCATGGCCTGCTGCTGTTGCTGTAAGGCTGTCTTTTACAGTCCAGGAGGGTTTTTTGTATCTAAGGTCTTCTAAAATATTTGGATGTACACATGATTCAATCCAGTCAGGTGTGCACAAGACACGTAGGGCTGGTTATAGGGTGTATGATTCTCCTGAATGCTATTCTTTGGACTCCAGGCATTTTAGTGGTAATCAAAAGGGAACGTTTGGTCAGCAGAACTGCCACAAATTAGATTTAAATATAATTAGTGTTGTGATTTTTAGCTTTAATTACATTTAAGTAAAAAGAGAAAGAGAGAAAATGTTAGAAACAGCCCCAGATTCCTGCTCTTTTACACTGCATAGCAAAGAGACAGTGATTGTTAGACCTCATTCATGTAGGTCTAGCAGTCAGTCACTAACCATGTGGACCACAGGTTGCTAGGGAAAAATGTGTATTCCCCAACTGTTTGGTTGCAGGCTGTCACATGGTGAAATCAATTGCAAAGAAGGTGCTGCATCTTCTCTTCTTCTTCTTAGTCTCTGAGTTGTAGTGATCTTCCAATCTTCTAAACAAACAATAAGCGACCTCCTCAATCTGCTAGCAACCAAAGCAATAACAAGGAGTTTTTTATGCAGTACCCTAGGGTTTGGCGATTGGACGAATATATCTACTATCGACGATAGTTTTTACAAGGGTGTTATTTATTTATTTGCCCATGAGTAAGTTTGCTAATAATGATGGAGCAGTCAATAGAAAAAATAATAACGCTGTTTTAACTGCACCCTCCTCAGAGTGCGCCCAAATGCTTGTTGATGGAGCTGCAGAAGCTGGTGATAGCCTAGCATACTCAGTTGGATGGTGGACACGTACATGCTCATGCAAGCTAACCGTGTTTAAGTACTCAGCTTGCGCTAAACGTCTGCAAAAGTGGCACACCACTTTGGTTACATCCTTAGGTTTGCCCCTTTCATCCGGTTTAACGCCTAAAAAATCCCAAATTGTCGACTTTATATTTTTTTAGTGCTGTCAGCGTTAACGTGCCTTCATCACGTTCCTTCCCCCTCAGCTTTAATGGAAGGAATTTCCATTTAACCCATCTGGAGCGCAGACTGAGTCAAAATCCCTGAAATGTCTCTGTCAACTCATTTTGGCAGTCCAAATTTTGTTCATTCTGCGCTCCAGATGGGTTGAGAGTGTTAAAAATTTTAATCGTGATGACTGCATTTAAGCCGCATTAACGCTGACAGCTGGGTTTTTGTTTTTGTTTTTGTTTTTTGTGATCAGTCCGTGCATGATCACATTGCCCTGCCCATCAAAAACTCTGCGATTATATCGCCCATTGACGATTGTTGGACTAACGATTGCCAGTTGGAAAATTTTTACATATCGCCCAACCCAACAGTACCCTCATCATGACCGATTTCACCCAGCGACATCCAGCAACTGCTTGCCAACCAGTTGGGGAATACACATTTTTTACTTCCAAATGAAGGTTGCCAGGGGGTCACTGACCAGATTCTAGGGTTGTAGGAGAGCAAAAGATCAGTTTGCGATCTCTCTCCTTTTTTGAGTGTAAGAGATGAAACTGAATAATTACAACAATAAAGAAGAATCTACAGAGTCAAGTATTTGGATACGGCCTCACTCAGTACTGCAGATAGCAACTTTTTTTTTTTGGGAGGGGGGGGGGGGGGGGGGTTCTGGGTAGAAACCCAGATTTTTATTTTATTTTAATTGTGACTTTATAGTGCAGTCATAAAAACATTCGCCTGATGTGTGAAAGATCCCCAGGTCAAGACTGGGAAGAGGCACAGATACTTGGGAGGGTTGTGTCAGGAGGGTGTAAGCATCTGTGTCAAATCTTACATGTAGATTCATCTGCGTTGGTGACCCCTTGTGAATAAGGGAGCACCCAAAAGAAGCTTTATTATTGTTGTAAATATTAACAACAAAAGATTTGGGTAGCCAGCAGGCTCCAGCTCCAGCCCATTATTTAGATCTAATTTAAAGTGAAAGGTCATGCAGGTGGATAAATTTATTGCCAGCTAAAATCAAAATTGGCTGAAAGCACACCTCAATTAGGACAGATGGTTTTCAAACGTCAGACTTGGAATCTCCTGATTGACGGTGTTGTTATTATGGATTCACTCTCTCAGATGTGCCATCAATACAGGCCGTACGTTATGTTGTGCAGCTGATTCCTGACATCTTTAAATATACATGAATTTCAACAGAGGCAGAAAAAAAAATCTGGTTGTGTGTTTTGTCTGAACTGGGCCAAACATATACAAGCTCTTACACAACATGGTAGCTGATATCTAGTGTCCTGCTGTGTTCAACCAGATGCTTGCTTGTCCGTTGTTCTTGCAGGTGTAGCAATGATGCAGATAGTAGATGCAACCTGTGTAAAGGCAGGCCCCAGCGCCAACGGTAAACACCCAGCCGCTCGCCTATCAGATCTACAGTAGATCGCATGGTAGTGAATGATGTCTACATGCGTAGTCTGGTGTATATGCAGACCCACAAACAGTGGCATGGTGTTGAGTGCTGTGAACATGGTCCATTGGGTGTACAGTGGTGAAATTCCTTCCATTAAAGCTGATAGAAACAGAAGCTTAATTTTGTTTCCATGATCAGAGAGGGTGATTAGATAGAGTCACGCGCAGTGTTTCATTCTCATCTTGTGTGACATCTTTTCTAGTTTCTTCTTAACTGAATTCTTCCACCCACTTTAAAAAAAAGAAGAAGAAGAAGAGAAGCAAACATACAAGAACATGATTTAACTTTTAATAAATGATACTGACACTGATTCTTTGAACCGGAAGGGGGTAATTTTTTGCTGTTAACTGTTCTAAATTGTTAGATGTTACTGAGTTGTTGGTTGTTGGGGCATTTTTAGGCATGTGGTTGTCGACCGTAAACAGTTTTTTGGGGGGGTGGGGGGTGGGGTTTAGAAAGGAGTGACCATCTTTATATTTTAAGGGCAGTCTCATTGTTGTGTCAGGGCTTTGGTAGTGTAACGGTTAGGGCTACATGATGTGTTGTTGTGGTCGTCCTCCTTTGTGGCATGGTTGTGTGTTTGTGGTCACTACTGTATTTGTCTGTTTGTGTGGCCTGTGTTCATTGTCATATAGTTGCTTGTTCAAAGCATTTTAGACGTGAAGAGTTTCTTTCACAAAAATCACAATACCCTCTCTTTTTATTTTCCCTCGTCTTGCTCTGCTTGATGAGCAGAGAAACCCTCACACCGACAGTTTTTAGCTTGCAGTGAGTTATTCTTACCTCTGGTTTTACTAAGATGTGGGTTTTTTTGTTATTACTATCACCACATGTTGGTAACAGTCTGGGTCATGAAATCGCCTTCATTAATGTCTAAACTAATGCCATTGTAGCTAGTGTTAGTGGCTCAGACATAAAGATGAAACTCAGCCAACAATGGTCTCTCTCTTCCCTGTATGACTGCTGACAGGCATGCTTCCTGGTATGGGCCCGCCTTTAGTTTCCGTGATGCACCCCCAGCTGACGCTCTCGGCAGCTCCTGCTTCCATGGCTGGATCATTGCAGCTCCCCGAGTGGTCAGAGTACAAAACAGCAGATGGGAAAACGTACTACTACAACAACCGGACGCTAGAGTCCACTTGGGAGAAACCACAGGCTGTGTTGGAGAAAGGTAGGCTTTGACATCATGTGTCTTATCCAGTATTATCCTTTTGAGCTATGAGTTTTTCCCAAAACTGTGCTATCTGTTAGCTATCTGTTATCTGTATTTTAAAAAAAGACAGACTTGTGTTCTTTTAAATGCAAATCAAATAGTGGGTCTAGCTGAATTTCTTTTCAAATCCTCTAAATCTTCTAAAATGTCCCAAAAATCTGTAATAACGATTTTTCTGTACTGCAAAACACAGGAAACTATGTTGCTTCAGACTCGTCATTTTTACATACACTCACCCGTCACTTCATTATGCACATTTGTTGCACTGCTCTATGTAACTGGCCCATCTGCTATCTTTAGGCATGTAGATATAGCCAACATGGTCTGCAGAATTTCGCAATGAGCATCAGAATGGGGAAGAAAGGTGATTTAAGTGACTTTGAACATGGCATGGTTGGGGTAGTGCAAGACAGGCTGATCTGAGTTTTTCAAAAACTGCTGATCTGTTGGGATCTTCCTGCACAACCATCTCTAGAGAATGATCTGAAAAAGAGAAAATATCCCATAAGCAGCAGTTCTCTGAAAATGCTGGGGTCAGTTTTTGCTCTGACATTCAGATGGCAGGGTCAGAATCTGGTGTGAACAACATTAAAGTATAGCTCCACCCTGCCTTGTATCAATACTTCAGGCTTCTGCTGATGGCCCCTTTTACCAAACGAATATTATTTTGAAGCTACAGCCTACTGGAGCATTGCTTCTGCCCGTGTCCATTGCTTTATGATCAGAGTGTACCTGTCTTCTCATGGCTGCTTCCAGCAGGATAACACGCCAGGTCACAAAGCTCAGATCATCTCAAACTGGCTTCTTTAGCATGAAAATGAGTTCACTGTACTCAAATGGCCTCCACAGTGTCCAGATCTCAGTCCAGTCTTTGGGGTATGGTGGTATTTGCGTCATAGGTGAGCAGCCAATAAATCTGCTTCATGCTGTCATGTCAATATGGACCATAGAGTTAAAATAGTTCTGGAGGTTAAAGGAGGTCCAACCTGGTGCCAGCAACGTGTACCTAATGATGTGACTGGTGAGTGCATGGCCACAGTATCTAGTTAGTTTGAAGCTTGTATACACTGATTCCCAATCCTGCTGAGATTTCAGGCTCCAGATCATTCAGTGGAAGAGTTAATTAAATTAAAAGGGCTCATTCTCAGTTTTACCAAACTCATAGGCTATAACCACTTTGACTTTCTTGTCAGACCAGATGTAAAGTCAAACTTAAGTTATCTCACCGTCCGCATTTGTCTGTTTTTTTTCTCCTCCCTTCTCTGTAGAAAAAGAAGCAGAAAAGGCAAAAGAGCGACTTGCCCAGGAGGAAGCTGAGGCAATGGAGATGGAGGATAAGGAGAACAAAATGGAAAACACTAATAATGAGAAGGAGGTATCTGATTAACCACTTGCACTGCCAAGCCAAAACAGATTGAATCCAGTAAACCATCTGAAGGTAGCAGCAACAAAGAACCATTTCTTGTTTTTTTTTCTCTTTATCAAGGAGACAAAAGAAGAAGAGATGACGGAGGAGGAAAAGGCAGCTCAGAAAGCCAGACCTGTAGCCACCAACCCTATTCCTGGCACGCCATGGTACAGACTCTGCATATCATCGCACACTTTCCTTCATGGTATATGGCAGGGCGGTAATATAATGCTGCCCTTTTTTTTCTCTTCTTCTGTGTCTATTAATCTGCTTTAGGTGTGTGGTGTGGACAGGCGATGATCGTGTATTCTTCTACAACCCGACAACTCGGCTCTCCATGTGGGACCGCCCCGAGGAGCTGGTTGGTCGAGCTGATGTTGACAAGCACATCCAGGAGCCACCACATAAGAGGGGTCTGGAGGACAGCAAGAAGACAGGTGTGGATGCAATGTTTTATAAATTATACATTATGTACTGAGAGTATTGATATAGGAAAGGTTTAAGCTAAGAAAAGCATATTAATTATTGTTGTCATTATTATTATTATCATTAGTATTTATTTATTTATCTTTTTATTTGACGAAGCAACAAGAGTACAGCCTGTGGTCCGAATTTTCAGTCAGATGTTTTCACATTTTTGAGTGTTTTTCCTCTTTTCTTTTTCAAGTTATGTCAAGCTTTATGGATTTTCCATAATAACGAGCCACAGAATACATAATGTATTTCTGTTGAAATCAACTTTTTATCCCCTATTTTTTTTTTATTTTGCTTAAAACTACATGTTAGGGAAACAAAAATAAACACTTAAAATATACTTCACGTGCTGCTGGCAACATCATCACACGGCCACTTCTATTCATGCTCAACATTAAGGGGCAAGCTACCATATTCACCTGAATGATAGGTGTCGCCACTGAGACAATACTCCCTCATCAGATCTGATATAGGAAGAGAAGAAGTCAAGACCAGAAGCAAAGACTCCAGTGTTTGTTTTGTTTTTCCCCCAAATTTTTGCAGCATCTGAATCTGTATAATCAGTCGATCTTTGTGGCTCAGTAGGGATTAAAAACTGATACAGTCGTACACTTGTGTCTTCAACCCACCTGTGAGACCTCTGACTTTCACCCTTAACCACCTTTTACTGAACATTACAACGTATCAGTGAACGGAGAGACAGCAGTGATGTAGTTGCACAAATCAGGTGTTTATTTTTTCTCTTTTGGAACAGTAAACCCTGTGCATGACCTTTGGGTAGCTGTTCCACTTTTATACAGTTTAAGGCTAATTACAGTCACCTCTGTTAGCGTGGACTTCACAATGGCTGCACGCTGGTAAAACCACTTTCTGCAACAATAGTCCTGCGTCACACAACAGTTAACCACGTGGCCACGTTCATTAGAGGGACAGGCTCAGCTCTTATCAGTTAGCCATGAACACAGCACATGCCCTCAGAACAAACAAATGCTCAGCTTAAACAGTCCAAGTTGAACTAGTAGTCGTTGAAGTTGTGTGGCACTACCTTTTGGCAGGCAGCCCTCTAAAAAAAACACAAGTGTTGCAGTCATTCTTGGCTCTCTGTGCTCACTATATTTGTGTTGTGTCTGTGTTCACACACAGGTGTCAGCAAGGAGGATCCAGAACTATCCATTGCTGCTGAAGAGAATCAAGATGAGGAGCCAACCAAAGCCAAAAAGAGGAAGTAAGTCCTATCCCTGTGAAAAATTCTTTTTTTCCTTTCTCTTTTTGATTCATTAATCTTTAAAAAAATGATTCTCTCACCACCACCTCTGTTTTTAACACTTGCAGGAAGGAGGACACGAAAGAGGCAGACTCTGAGAAGGAAGCAGCCATGGAGGCAGAGCTCCGAGCAGCTAGAGAAAGAGCTATAGTGCCACTAGAGGCCAGGATGACCCAGTTCAAAGATATGTTGTTGGAGAGAGGGGTAACACATCTTTTTTTTTTTTTAAAAAAAAGTTTGTTTGAGAGAACCACATGAGATGAATTGTTCCCACTTTTTGAGATTTTCTTTCCATTGCACATGCTCGGAAATGTCAAATCTTTCAGGCTTTTGTCAGACACGTGGTCACCGTTTAGTCTTGTTGTCTTTCCTGCCTGTAGGTGTCTGCATTCTCAACTTGGGACAAAGAACTCCACAAGATTGTTTTTGACCCACGTTACCTACTACTGAACCCCAAAGAAAGGAAACAGGTTATTTTTTTTTGTTTTTACCCTTTTCTCAGTATTTCTCTGTACTGTATTTTTAGCTGTTACACTTTGTTGTGGCCTTTGAGTCATTTTGGTATAATTGTGCTTCAGGTATTTGATCAATATGTGAAGACACGAGCAGAGGAGGAAAGGAAGGAGAAGAAGAACAAGCTGATGCAGGCCAAAGATGAGTTCAGGAGGATGATGGAGGAGGCGAAGCTCACACCAAGGTGACAGGACAGTCCACTTTTACTACATTTCATAGTGGTTTTATGGGGTCAAATCAGTCACCACTACAATTACCCTCAAAGAAAAGTCTTATTACATTACTCGTTTGCCTCTTTTTTACTAGTACCTACTAAGCTCCGTTCAACCATTGGTTTCGGTCATTTTCCATTACAATTGAGTACCTCCTCAATGTGGGTAGGGTCATTATTAGGGTTGGGTTTTGATGATCGATTTATCAATTAAAATCGATTCTAGCTTGGATAATGTAAAATTGATTCATTAAAATCCTGAATCGATTTTTAAATATACTTTTATTTTGCCCGAAACGCCAGAATCTCAGGTTAAACTTCACAAAATTTCAACAACCACCAAACAACTAAAACAGTAAATGTGAGCAGGTACACGGATTCTGCACAAAGACTTAAACACAAAGCTCGAACCCGCCGACGGATCAGAATCAGTGAGACGTCGCCTTTCTCACCCGACAGCATGGACATGGTCGGGGCTGAAAGCTGACAGCTCGCTGATTCGGAGGTTTCGGCAGGTCCACGCTTTGTGTTTATGCCCTTTTTGCGCAAGCTGCAGGTTTTTGTCTCTCTCCAAACAATATTGACTGAACCAGCAGCAACAGAAGATCCAAACTACGCTTCACATTTCGCTTCACGTAAACATCGTCATGAATTCACTCTTAGTTTTGCTGTTTTGCTTCCACCACGATAAAGTCACACATCATGCAGAGCTCGCTGTCTCTCTCTCTCTCTGTACTTCAAGAACAGTTTCCCATCTAAAAATATTTTTCCTGCATTATTCGCTTGCTTATTACGCACAAGTCTACCGCTGTTTACAGCGCTGTCGGCCGCTGTTTTTTTTTCCTTTTACTTACTTCCGAAAAGAGAGCCTCATTTCTGCTGTTCAATAGGCTTCTGAACAAATGTAAACTTTTTAAAATTATGCAAAATTGCAAAACGCTTAGCTGTGTCTCTAATAAAACCTCTGTAACTTTGCTCTGCTTCACTTCAGCAGCATCAGGTAATGTTCATATGTTGATTAATCACTTTCTTTCGTTTTTGATCTACTGCAGAATATTTTTAAGGTCATCTGCTATAAAATCCCAGGCAAGGAAAGTCGCCTTCATGTTTTTCTGTGTTTTATCCTCCGTTACTTTGACACAAAGGCCTCTGCTGTGATGCTTACACTTTTGATAAAGGCTCGCAACTATCAGCTTTCTTTTTATAGATATAAAAATATGGAAATGTACTGATACGTGATCAGAATTATAATGGTAGAATAGAATAGACTGAGGCAAAATTTCCCCGATTCAAATCTAATTGAATGGAATCGTGGATCGAATCGATTCTAGAAATCAGTGACAATACCCAGCCCTAGTCGTTATAGCAAGGTGGTGAGAAAGTGCCGTGATGTAATTTGTATGCAACATAAACACCACACAGTAATGCAGGACATCGAAGCGACATCAGAAGAGAGCTCGACACATGTTGAACAGTTTTTATCCTGTAGCTGCTAAAGGCTGGTCGGCTATGAATGAATAAATGCAGGAACCAGGTAGCATAATATTTTGAAATTCTACCCACCCCCCCAAAGGTCAGGTCCTTGACCTCAAGGTCAGAGGTCAAGTTTTCTGAAACTCAGATGCGTGCATCTACTAGGAGGCTAAAGAGTAGCACTGGCAGCCACCAGTATTTTTGCAAGGTCCTTTTTAGACTTTAAATATCTTTGTACCGGGTCGTTTTGCTTCCTAATAATCAGCATTGTTGCTTTTTTGCAGGACAACATTTAGTGAATTTGCAGTGAAGCATGGCCGAGATCCCAGATTTAAGACCATAGAGAAGATGAAAGACAGGGAGGCTATCTTTGTGGAATTCATCACCGCTATGAGGAAGAGAGAAAAAGAGGACTCCAAGTCTAGGGGAGAGAAGGTAAGACTCACTCACACCTCAAAGTGCACCGTCTTTCTTTCTTAGCCTTAAACTCTCCAGAGTTGCGTCTCTGCTGCTGACGTTGTTTTTACACAGATTTATAATAAAGTTTGACGTGTTTGTTTTTTTCTTTAAGGTCAAGCAGGACTTTTTTGATCTTCTGAGTGAGCAGCACATAGAGGGAGGTCAGCGGTGGAGCAAAGTGAAAGAGAGGCTAGAGACTGACCCGCGATACAAGAATGTGGAGAGTTCTGCACTCAGAGAAGAGCTTTTCAAACAGTTCATGGAAAAACAAGCCAAGGTAGGAGCAGCTTTGTGGAGATAATGTCAGGGTTTATGTGCTGATCAGGGTTTATCTGATGTGTTCGAAAGCATTCATTGGAATAATAACTGTTCATGTACTTTTAGGGAGGTGCACATGTAATAAATGTTAACTAACTGGACGTTGACCTGATGTATATGGCACCAGCTCAACCTAACTTGTATTTCTAAAAGAGAGAATTTAGTGCAACATATCGAAAGAAGTTTACACAGACTTCTTGTGATATCACCTGCAGAACGTTGACATTGAGAAGGAGCGAGAGCTGGAACGCCAGGCTCGTATTGAGGCCAGTCTCAGAGAGAGGGAGCGGGAGGTCCAGAAGGCCCGATCAGAACAGACCAAAGAGATCGACCGAGAAAGGGAACAGCACAAGAGGGAGGAGGCCATCCAGCATTTCAAAGCTCTAATGTCTGACATGGTGAGGTGCTCTGCAGAAACACTGGGGTGTGAAAAAACACATGCTCTTATCATGTGTGAGTTTCGTTAAGTTGTGATCATTGTTTGTCAAAAAGTGTTTGAAATGTTACAGTTCATGTGTTGCTTATTTTGGGGATAATCCTACTAGATGGGTTTTTTCCCCCTCTTTGATCCCTTCAAGCAGTTTTTTTTTTTTCCCCACGACTGTTTTTGTATTCGCCCTTCAGGTCCGTTCTTCTGATGCAACATGGTCAGACACACGTCGTAACCTGCGGAAAGACCATCGCTGGGAGTCAGCTTCGCTGCTGGAGAGAGAGGAAAAGGAGAAGCTGTTTAATGAACATGTAGAAGCGCTGGCCAAGAAAAAGAAGGAACATTTCAGACAACTGCTGGATGAGACCAGCATGGTAAGAAGTGAAAAAACAGGACAGAAAAAGGTGCCAGAAGTCATTTTATATGCTATATTTATAATACGTTATATATGATAGATCTGCAGCTCGATCACTGACAATTTTAAAGAAAAGGCTGTTGTTTTTGTGTGTGTTGTAGATTACTCTGACAACCACATGGAAGGAGGTGAAGAAAGTTATCAAAGACGATCCTCGTTGTATTAAATTCTCTTCCAGTGATAGGGTAAGACGTTATGGGCTCCAACCCATCTTTATATTATTATAAGATGATAAGAGATTAGTCGTGTTGCAAAAGTACGTCACAAGAAAGCAGTATTGCTCTGTAGTGTGTCTCTTTCACTTAAAATCTCACTTAATGCCACACCTTAGGAGTAAACACCCTGTAGCAGTCTTCACAGCTGCTTCTTATCCTATTCCAGTGTTTTTCTTAAATTTTTGCTACTATAACTTTGCACTGTCCACTTTCTGCTGTGATACAACAGATTTCCCACGTGTGGGACTAATAAACCTTATCTTATCTTATCTTATCTTACTGCCAGTCTAAACAAAAGAATCGGATAATTCAAAAGTGAATTATAAATCCAGTCCTTCTCCATGTCTCTTCAGTCAGCCCAAAAGATGATTTGACTTAAAAGTGCGTCTAATAAAATCCAAACCATGAATCTGAATTTATCAAGAGGGTAGTGAAAGTGATGCTGTATCTCTCGCTCTCTGCTGAATCTTCGGTGGTGTGTGTGGTAATTATTGTGGATAGACTCTCTCTGTTGTTCAGCGAAATGCGAGAAAGGGGAAGTCCAAAAAATTCCAGAGTTCAAATGTCTTAACTTTCGCTTTCAATGTGCTCTGCTGTTTGCAGCATAAAAACATCACCATCGTTTACAGAAGGACAGAAAAAGGACAAATACTCTATTTTTTTTCTTTATTAAAACCGCAATTAATTCATTTTTTGCTTAGTTTAAACCCATGTTGGTTGTTGCCATAAGGTGGTGCTGGATCTCCTGATCACCTTTGGTTGCGAGCTGAGATGCCAAGAATACATTGTGCCAATTAACCTTTTGAAATCCATTACATAGGTGTCACTACAAGGAGGCTTTCTACTGAGTTTGAGCCCTCAAAGTGGTTTCTTACTACAAGCCTCATTCACTCATCACACACACATTCATACAAGCAGTTTTGTGTATCATTTGTGTATCATTCGCACACGCTCACACTCCAATGGATGGATTTGGGGAAGCTTAAAAGATTTAAATGGATGGGGATTCAGATACATTGACATGCAGAGTAGGGGGACCCACGAATTGAACCGCTGACCTTCCAATTAATAGACGCCTGAACCGCATCCGTCCTATTCAAGGAAACGTTTAGATCGAAGCAAACGCTAAATTACAAATTAAATGTCAGCATGAAAAAAAACGCATGCATGAATTCACACTATTATTCAAAGGCTTCTTGTAATCAAATGATTACTTTCATTGTCATGATCTCAAGGACTTGGCAGCTTACGTTGTTTTGGATTCATGGGGTGTTTCTATTCATAATCCTTCCTCTACAATGAAAGCTGCTGCCTGTGGACTGCAAACCTTCTCAACAGTGGCTGATATATCTTAAACATATTATAATGTGAGTTTAATTATTTGTGTGAAGTACACTTCCATTTTCTGGAGTTCTGACTCCTGTTTGTCCTTGTTTGTAGAAGAGACAGCGGGAGTTCGAAGACTACATCAAAGACAAATACATCACAGCCAAAGCTGACTTCAGGACACTGTTAAAGGAGACAAAGTTCATCACATACAGGTCTGTGCTTTGTTTCACATATGTTCAGTTTGCATAACCCGACACAGTTGTGCCCCTTCCTAGGAACTTGTTATAAATAAAGCTCATCTAGTCTTTATTTCTCTGCAACTTTAAGCAGATGGTGTGTTAAATGTTTAAGTGGAAAACTGGTGTGGGTGAAATCGTATTTATTTTTTATTTTTTTATAACGACACTGGAAGATTCTTGCACAGGTTGCATGACTTGAAACTGTAGTCTGCTCAATAGTGAGAATATCTGAATTACAGTTTTTAACCATTGTCCCTGTATCCCCACTGGCCTGCACTCACACTGCGCTGCACACAATTCACACCTGAGTATGCTTTAGTTTGTCTCAGCAGCTCGCTAGTCCTTGATGTGCCCACACAGAGCACAGTGAGGTTCAAGATTTTCAGAATCAGTAAAAGATAATAAATAATTTTTAATATGAAGGAGTCGAGAATTAAATAGAACTTCTCATAGTGTATTGCAGTAATGATGCTTGATGTAGCACAGCTGAATAAAAACAGCTCTTTAGTCTACGTGTCCTTGTTTTGATGGACCTGTAGCATCTAGCACAGGTCAAACAGTGAGTGCAGAATGAGATCTGTCTTTAGTGACTCTTATATAAAGCTCTTGAGTGGTGTCTTTGCTTCTGCAGTCTCTTTGATTGCAACAGAAGACCAGAGCCAGTGATCTTTTCTGCTGGTTTTATTACCCTCTGCAAAATAGTTTTTTTATCTGCTGCAGAGCATCCAGGATGCAACGTTGTTACATTTTGTAGCTTCATGAGGACCAATTTTAGAAGTGGTGACATGCTGTCAGTTAACACAGCTATTTTTACTGAAGGCAGCTATATGCAGCATGCCTGAGTCTAACTAAATTGGGCTGACGTCTTAAAAACATTCAGCTCTAGAGCGAGTACACTCCATCCCCGGGACTCGGAGAGGGTGCTGTTCATCTTATTGTATTCCTGCTTGTGAGCGCGCTCTGCCTGTCTCCTTGTGCGCAGGTCGAGAAAGCTCATCCAGGAGTCGGAGCAGCATCTGAAGGACGTAGAGAAGATTCTTCAGAACGACAAGCGGTACCTTGTTCTGGAGTGTGTCCCAGAGGAGCGCAGGAAGCTCATCATGTTCTACATTGAAGATCTAGACCGCCGTGGCCCGCCACCTCCTCCCACCGCCTCTGAGCCTACCCGACGATCTACCAAGTGACCAATCTAATTACTGTCTTGGCCAGTGCTGTACTCCTCCTCGCCCTCCCTTTGGCCAGAGCATGCCCTCCCCTCAGCACCCCTTGATCTCCGCTCTCCAGGCCCACGGCTGGCCATGCAGTGTTTTTTCAGGGGGGTTACGTTGCTTAGATGTGTACCATAGAGATGAACGGTTAACGTCTCTGTGTTATGTCAAAGTGATGAAAAAGCCCTGCGTTTGAGGCGCAGGGACTAGAGGTTACCTGATCCCAAGGTGACCCTTAACCCCTCACCTCTGACTGACCACATTAGAGGGAGGAGGGATAGCAATGAGGCTGCAGGTTGTGCAGCCACACAGGTGTAAGATAGTCGATGTAAATGAGGTTGAGTGTGTGTATGCATGTGATTGAGGCGTCCTTAAGCCTTACAGATCCACTGTGCCAGGTCATCTTTTCAGCGGCTCAGTGTGAATGTTAGTTTCTGCTCAGTGGTTCACTCCAATGTTGCAGCAGCTTCTCTGTTGAATGAAATAAAGACGACTTCCACTGTTTTTCAATATGCTGTGCTCTGGATTATTTGAAATGTCAAAATCGAGGTAACACTTTATTCTCAAATAACACATGTCAAAAAGTTAAGTCTTGCTGCTCAGCAAGAATCTTTAAGTGCACCGGGACACTTATTTAGACAGTTATTAAAACTGCAAGTATTTATAAAATACTCCTTAACCCTGTAACAACAAGTGTATCATATTTTAAATGTGTGTTTTTGAAATTTATTTTTTTTAGTGACAAACCTAAATAAATTGTACAATACACACAATTTTAAGTAATATATTGAAAAAAAAAACATATCCCTCCTCTGTACGTGTCCCAACCATCTCAGCCTTGTCTCTGTAATTTTGTCTCCAGAGCTGTCCCTCTGACACAAAACCACCTGAGGGGTGGAAATTTCCTGTGAAAGCAGTTTGCTTTATGGTTTCAGCTGGATGTAAACAGCCTCCAGTGACAGTGAGTCATTTTCTGGAAGGTATTAACTAATGCCAGCATTCCGCCAAGCAAGTGAAAGAGGCAACTGAAATCCAATCTCTCCTTAAAAAAAACTTCACGTTCTATAAGAGGGCACCAGAAACAAAGCAATGAACAAAGATGCGTTCATCTGACAACCAAAAATGCTATATAATATATATATTTTCTATAGATATCATTAAAGGCCTGCTTTTCAGCGTAATTTGGAAGCAGTAATCTTGAAAACCACTGACATGCACGACACAGCAGTCGGCCGTCTCTGATTGGTCGAAAAAATCTGTTTGGATCACGTGATATTGCCGGACGTAGACGTGAGTGGCGGTCCAACTGCTGCACCATCATCATCATCACCATCCATCCTTTGTGCTGTATTCTCGTCTTATTCGGCCTCATTTACTTACATGTTAATCGTCACTCCGTTGAGTTTCTACTGTTGTGAACGCACAGAGAAGGTAGAAGCTAGCCTCGTGTGCTATTAGCCTAACGGTCGCATCCTCTCCTCTCCATCCGATCATCGCTGCTTTGCTGTCGCTATGGGCTGCTCTTTGCTCCCTCTTTTCGTCGCTGTGTTGGCAGCCCGGTTTGTTGTCGCAGACCCGGAGGAACACGGTCCTGTCGACGGAGCTCCGCCTTCAAAGATAGGCAAGAAAAGCAGTTATTAAACCATCCTAGTTAGCTGTTTAGTTCAGCTAATGTTAGCCTCTCAGTCAGTCTGAGGGCTGATGAATAAGCAGCATCCATCAGGGGTCTCTGATACTGAAGATAAAGGCAAACACTAACCTAGTCTGAACATTGTGTGTCACGTGATTAAGAAAGCTTAATTATAGACACGAGTTATCTGTTAATTTGCTTTTTGAAGCAACCTTTATTCAAATAAACAGGAAGTAAAGCTTCAGCTGTCATCACCAGCCAGGAGGCCCAAAAAACCTAAAGATATGACGGAAAATATAAAAGCACAAAAGAGGAAATACAGCAAATCTTACACTTGAAAAAACAAAATAATAATGTGTTTGTTTGTTTGTTTGTTTGTTTTTTAAGTTAAACATCAAAGTAATAAATTCCTTTTAAATTCCTTTTTCCTTTTACATACAGTTGCAGTCAGAAGGTTTTCATACTGTCATCATAAGCATGAATGTCATGGTATTTTGGGTCTTTTTATGTTTTTGTTTTGGCGGTTTCTTTCTCAAGGTGAGTTTATTGGCAGAATTGGTTGGTTTCCTGGCACAGACCCAGATTTTAAGCATAGTCCACAAAGTGTCAACAGGGTTGAGGTCAGGGCTTTGAGAAAACCATCCCAGAAGCTTAATGTTAGTCTGATTTAGCCTTTTCAAAACAGTTTCGATGTGTGTTTGGGGTCATTGTTCTGTTGGAACACCTGTGTCCAAAGGTTGAAGAATTAGTCCTTCTTCATTATTCCCCCCAATGTACCAGTACCACTGGTAACAGCCCCAGGCAAAGTATTGATACATCTGAATAATATTTACAATTACATTTGTCTGATAATCCTGGAATCTGCAGTTGTATACAAATGGCTACAAGGGAGCTTCCCAATCGTGATCACTAATGAGAAGTTAGTAGGCCTTGGCCTTGTCAAACTAAACAACATTGTAGAGCCTTTAGCGCCACTTATAAAAGATTTAACTGAGTGTATATATATTTGAATCTGTGTTTAATTTGAACCCTATGTGGATTAAAGAAAATCCAAAACTTGTGCACCCAATTATTGTTTTTTAAAGTCATATGTAAAGATGTATGCTGTACAGTCATTTCGCCCTGAAAAAAAGAACAGTTCAAAGAAATCATTAAAAGGCCAGAATTACAATTACCTTCATCCCCACGATGAGTGGAAGTGCTGTAACAAGAGATCATTTGAGATTAAACAGTATGCCCTATCAATGTGCCCTATTCAACATCTCTATACTTCAAGATAACCCAAAAACTCAAGAAAAGCATAATTTATTGTCCTCATCCTCAGTCCACCTATAGATGAATAGTAAATACTGATGAAACTGTTATTACCCTTATAGAGAGGCCAACAACACCAGCAAACAGCAAATTTACACTGTATTATAGATCTCCGTAAGATTTAAGGCACATTTCATCACCCAACCTCACTCTGTGTCTCTTGCTCTCCAGCTGTGGTTGGGGCAGGGATAGGAGGCAGCGCCACTGCCCACTTCCTGCGGCAGCACTTTGGCCCAGAGGTCCAGGTGGACGTGTTTGAGAAGGGAGAGGTGGGAGGCCGTCTCGCCACCGTAACCGTCAATCACAACGACTATGAGTCTGGAGGCTCCATTATTCACTCACTCAACCTCCACATGCAGGAGTTTGTCAAGCAGCTGGGTGAGTTTATGGACAAAGACATTAATTAGTCACAGCAGAGGTCAGATTTTAAAATTTTTCTTTGCTTTTTCAAACCAGGGGAGGGATTCTTGCGTTTTTTTTAAATATTCCCCAGCAAAAGCGATCACTTTACAAGAGGAAAATTAGAAACCTGACACTATGTTGGTCCTCCGTGTCGTCCTGTGTTTGCCCAAACAAGGTTTGAAGTATCGTCGCAACGTGGCCGGAAAGATGGCGGTATTTAACGGCGAAGAGGTGATTCTGGAGGAGACGGACTGGTACCTGCTCGACCTGTTCCGGCTGTGGTGGCGCTATGGTATTAGCTTCATACGTCTGCAGATGTGGGTGGAGGAGATTATGGAGAAGTTTATGAGGTGAGTCAGAAATTTTAGTGCCTTGATTTTATTATTTTGTCTCTTCAGCTTCTTTGCATGTTGGACACTTGATGGGATGTGGCAGGGGTGCCGCTACAAACTGCACTGTCAGGGTATCATAACTTTGTTGTGGGTGTCTCTGCAAGTGGAAGCAAAGCTTTGTTTATTTCTTAATGCTCATTTTTTCTCCTGCTTTTTTCTGGTGGCAGTATTATTAGTTGATTAGTGGTAATGACAGGAATGCTCCAAAATTGGCACTGCAGATCCAGCTGAGTCATTCATGCCTTGAGTGCTTTTCTCCCCAAAATTGTTTTTTCTATCTCAAAGATAAGGTCTTGCCCTTAAAATGTGCATAGCATTCCCTTCTGGTGTTGCAGTCAGTGGGGGAAGCCTGTTTTTGAGCTATTTATTGCTCTCTGCGCCTTAGGCATCTGCAGCCATATTAACTGCAAAACCTTGACTCATTGTGTGCCTTTCCGAGCATGAGGTCTGTGTAAATATAGATAGCCATCTGCCTGGGATTTGCCAGAGAGAAAGGACCACTGACATGAAACTTGTCTCTATCCTCCATCAACACAAATATACAGTGTAGAATTGCATGAGTGTATTTCAGATATCATGTCAAATCTTTTGCTTACATTTATATTTCCTCTGCTCAGTTTTGCCTTGAAAAATGAACCAGAAACAGAATTTTGCTTTTTCCTTCCTCCACCACCAACATCTATTTCCTCCCTCAGGAAGTGATTTTTATCTCTTCATCACTTTTTTCTTTCTTTTCTTCTCTCTAAGTCGACAACCACAAGCCTCTATATCTTTCTCTCCGTCTCTGATTTGTTGCCAATAGATTATTGCTGACTGAATAACTTTGAGCAGGAAACGAAACCAAAAAACAAAACAAAACATCTCCATATTGCTCTGTCTACTGATTTAGTCGTTAACTGTTATAATTTGTGTGTCTGTGCATGTGAAATATAGGATCTACAAATACCAGGCCCACGGCTACGCCTTTAGCTCCGTAGAGGAACTGCTGGACTCTCTCGGGGGCAGCGGCTTCATCAACATGACCCGGAGGCCACTGTCCGATTCGCTGCTGGAGCTGGGTGTGTCCCAACGCTTCATTGATGAGGTTATCGCACCCGTGATGAGGATCAACTACGGACAGAATGTCAGCATCCCAGCCTTTGTAGGTCAGCTAAGTGGGAAGATGCAAGCAGCAGTGGAGGAAGAAGTGAAGGGGTGATGAGTAGTGAAGTAAGAGGGCAACAGCTGTGAAGGTGCATTCGGGGACAGTTATGACCTGAACGTCTTCCTTTCCGATTTGGCTCAGGAGAAAGGAAAGGACGAGAGAGGAAAAGAGATGCAGGGTTGAGAGTAGAAGAGGAAGGCAAGGTGAGAGGGGAGCGGGGTGGTCTGTGGGAGTGAGAGAACAGGAAAGCGTGTGGGCAGCTGATAATTGGTTTAAAGCACTTGGCACTGTCTGTTCAGCGCGCGTGTGCTTGTGTGTGTTTCAGGAGCTGTGTCTTTAGCTGGTGCCCAGAACAACCTGTGGGCGGTGGAAGGAGGCAACAAGCTGGTGTGTTCAGGCCTGCTGAAAATGGCCAGTGCTAACCTGCTGGAGGCACAGGTCAACTCCATCTCTCCCATCCACTCAGGTAACGCCATCCTGATGTGTCCTGTTTTTTAAGGGGTTTTTTTCAGCTGTGACAGCTTTACTGGTATTGATTATTCTTTGTGAGTCTGTGTGTCCTTTGTATATTATAATCCACCTGTTGTGTTGAAGAGGGAGCTGAACATAAAAGCAAACATGAAAGAAAGAATGAGATGGTTTGTCATCCACAGAGCTTTTTTTGTAATACAGGAGAGGGACTCCAGTACCAGCTGAGCTTCACCACGGCAACAGGGACGGCATCAGAGCTGTATGACATTGTAGTGTTGGCGACGCCTCTACAGGCTAGCGTCGGGTCTGGAGTCCAGTTTCAAGGTTTCACGCCTCCGTTTGATGAGCTGCCTGGCAGCTATCACAGCACTGTAGCAACCATCGTCCATGGTTACCTCAACACTTCCTTCTTTGGCTTCCCGGACCCCCGTCTGTTCCCTTTCGCCAGCGTCTTGACGACTGACACACCTGATCTGTTCTTTAACAGCGTGGCTAGTGTTTGTCCCGTCAACATCTCAGCAGGGTTCCGGCGTAAGCAGCCGCAGGAGGCTGGAGTCTACAAGGTGTTCTCCCCACAGCTGCTGGAAAAGTCTCAGCTCAAAACACTATTCAGGTCAGCCATGTTCTTCCCAGGAGTTGATCCCATAGTCATGCCTGGGCAATTCTGTATTTGTTTGGTCCAAAGTAAAGCCTGACGGATATGAGATTTTTAAAACCAATCTGTAAGAATCCAATATATTGGCCGATTATGTTCCCTAACGTTTCTTAAGTGTAGTTATGTAAGAGTCAGTTTAGTTTAAAAATAAACTTGATTTGTGGTTACAGCAAGTCGTGGAAGACTCCACGTTTACTTGTTTAGGCTCTGACTGGTTCAGCTGTTGTTTGTGCTTTTATTACATGTTTGAAGGGTATTTCTACCATCTCGTCCTATTGAATTTGTAATGTATCAGCTGTGATAAATGCCAGCGCTGATATCGGTAAATATCAGTCAAGCTCTAATGTAAGTTTTTAAATTTACTATTGTATAAGACAGAGAAAACCAGCAAATATTCCTATTCAGGTAGTGAAATTTAGGTATTTATGTTTAGGGGAGAACATTTTTTGTTATCAGAATCCTCTAAATACATTATAGTTGTTTTTTTTATTTTATTTAAAAAAGTTATTTAGTGATCTTACCACCCACATAGATCATTGGCTGCTTTACTCTATCATACTGTTCTCTTCAATTTTAGGTCGTACTACTCAGTGCAGGTGACGGAGTGGCAGGCCTACCCTCGCTACAGCAGCAGCCAGCGGCTGCCACCTGTGGAGCTGCACCCCAATCTCTACTACCTCAATGGGATTGAGTGGGCTGGTAGCGCCATGGAGATGAGCTCAGTGGCTGCCAAAAACATCGCCCTGCTAGCCTACCACCGCTGGAATAGACAGACAGACATGGTGGACCAGAGAGATCTGGTGCACAGGATCAAAACCGAACTATAACAAACGAATGCTAAGACCCAGATGAGTAATGTGATGTATGTCTGAGTGTATGGACTCACCCAACCAAATTATAAACTTTTTGTGATTTTGACCAGTGGCAAGAGAATTTAGATGTCCATTTATATAATATAACCTTTCGTGAATGCATCGAATTTATTCAGTCAGTACAGTAAGTTGAACATAACCCTGCTGCCTCCTAACTAAACGTAAACATCAAAAACCATAAGTCATTATATTGGCACCATTATAGACTCTGGTCCTGCTCTGCTACTCAAAAGGCCTGTTTCACTTCACTGATTCTCTGTGCCACATAAAAGAGACATGTTGCACTTTTGTTTGTGGATTTATTGCCGATGCTAATTGGCAGTTTCCATCCAAAAATGATGCCGCAAGGACCTTTCCTTTGCCAAGAAATAAGAAAACCAAGCAAATATGGAGAACACCAGCTGGCGTACTGTATACTGTACGGACTGTTAGGAGGTGGTAGTGCTGTTAATGAACACCATTGAATATAAATACCAGTTTACGGTTTTGGTACTGCTCTTCTTAAACAAATGTTTCTGTTTCCAAGCCAAGAAAGCGTTTAGAACAATAAGCTGTTGTACAGTATGTAACTGATTTAACTTTGTCATCTAATCAAAACCACAGCACTGCTGCTGCTACTCTGTAAATGTAGGGACTGTTAATGGACTGGTTGTTGCCACCAATGAAATCTCATTAAAGTAATCTCAGTAGGATTTCTGTAAATTAATAATTATTCACCAACCCATGGTAGTGGCCACTGGTGCAGTGCTCTATTGTCCCTTTCATCATTATCTCCCCTTCCTGCTGCTTTTGTTGCATAATCCAGCAGAATTTTTATTTTTTTCTTCAGGGAAATGAGCCAGCCAGCTTTGACAGTGGACTGAATAAAAGCAGAGGACAGATCCGTGCTGCTGCTGCTGCTGCTGCTGCTGCTGCTGCTGCTGCTGCTGCTGCTGCTGACCACAAATGTTTCCATTTTCTCGCAAGCATTAAAAGCCTCAGTGGGAAAAAAGCTTTTCTGCTGAGGACTTTAATCATGTAAAGCACACACATGAAAATTTTGGGTTTCACTTTCAGAATGGGGAAAAGGTTTTTACGAAGACACAATGAGAAATCACTGACAGCTGATTATCTTCATGTGACTGAGTAGTCTTGTTTTCTGAATTTCTAATTTATCTGCACTGGATTTGGGCTGAAGTGGATTTCTAGAAAACCTTGTAACTCCAAAGGGCTTCAGTTGATGGATAATGTGATTTCTGTTGTGTGTTGAAAAGTGGCTGATGACACTGATTTAAAACACTGTGATGGCCTCAGAATCAATGTGGTGGAAACTGTGTATTTTTAGCCTTTTTTTTTTTTTCCTTCAAATTTCAAAAATTGCTTCTTTAGGCAGAACAGTACAATTTGTAGCCCCAGTGCTCGTATATAAATCTTCTAGCAAATACACATCTCAATACTGTTCAGACTACTTGTCTGTGTCAGCTGTAAAGTTCTGATCATGAAAACATGATCAAATTAAAGACGAATGGGGTCTGAAATTGGAATTATCTGGCAAACTCCTGTATTTATGGTCTAAATATTCCCGTCCCAATTTGTGCACTCTGAATAGTACAGTAGTACTTAAATGACGGGGGGTGGGGTTCCTCTACAAGTAAAAATTAGTATAGTCATAAAGATGTAATAAAGCTGTACTGTAAGAACAGAGTGAAAGTAGTAATAAATTGCCCCTTGGTATTACTCATTATACTGTCAGGTCCATAAGTATTTGTATAATGACACAATATTTGCATTTTTGTCTTTGCATAGCACCACAGTGCTGATTTTCATCTTTAGTTGAGTGAGTTTATCAAACGTGTTGCATTAACTGTTTGGAAATTACAGCAATTTTTATACAGAGTTCCCCAGAGGCTCAAAAGTAATTGGACAAACATAATTTTAAATACCAGAATTGTTTTAAATACTTTGATGAAAATCGTTTGCAGTCCAATCCTCTGAAGTCCAGAACCCATGGACATGACCAGATGCTGTGTTTCCTTCTTTTAGATACTCTGTCAGGCCTTTACTGCAGCCGCCTTCAGCTGCTACTTGTTTTTGTGTCTGTGGCTTCAGGTTTGTCTTCAGTAAATGAAAAGCATTCTTTAATAAAGGTCAGATGTTGTAAAGATTTTTTTATTAACCATTGGAAATAATTCTGTCATAATGCACTTTAGTTGTTTTCTGTGATCTTTCAGGCCTTTTGATGTTTCCGAGTTGGTCAGTGCATTCCTTCTTTTTCGCAATGTACCAGATTGTTTATTTAGCCACTCCTAAAGTTTTTCCTGTCTCTCTGTATGTTTATTTTGGTTTTCAGCCTAATGATGTCCACCCCCACAGGCATCAAATATTTCTTCTTACCTGATATAGAGTTCCAGTGAAGAGCTATCAAATCGAAGGTCAGCTCCAGATCTTTAATCTGGCCATCAATGTGCTTGTCGCATTATTGTTCAATTAATTTTGAGCCTTGGAAAATGAAGGACTGAATAAAAATGTCTGCAGTTCCTAATCAGTTAACGAAATGCTTGTTATTGTCCAAATACTTAACTAACTGTACATGACCTTATTGGTTTGTATACAGCATGTTATTCTTGTAGCTGGCTGGTAAGGCAATTTTACCTACTTGACATCCAGCTGGGGAGTTCAGTCCAGTGATTCCTGTCCTTGGGATCAAGTCCTCCATATGAGAGATCTGAGGGGCTATTGAGGGGGCTTGACCACCTAAAGACTTGATAACAATAATGAGCTGAGGGCTATTTCTGTGCTAGAGGTCAGATGCCTTAATTCACTCGGAACCAACAAGTTAATGTTTAACAAAGTGTTTAATTTCACAAAATGTCATACACTGATTGTAAAATATTGTACTTGCCTAAATGTATTTCTTTTTGAAATGTAAAAATGAAGTGGCATTAATCAACATGTTGCATTTAATCTTTCTGATGCACATAATAATGCATTTTAGAGTAATTTGCATTTTTCTCTGACTGTTAATAGAATAAAAGTTATTCTATTGTAGCGAGCTATTGTTCATTTTGGCTTTCAAACAAGGACACTAAGAAGTCTACTTCAGTGCTGACTATTGGTGCTGCAGACAGGGTTTCATTTCTTCTCTATTAATAATTACACATAAGAAAATTGATTTGTTCAATAATGCAAAGTCCTGAAAAACAAGCCTCCTGGTGTCCAGTGAAGTTTTAATTCTGTGCTCCAGTTGGCATATAATCTAAATCACTCTGACAGGGTAAGTACTTATTCCACAATGAATTATTCGTTTTGTTTTTCCTGTCACTGCGACTGTACCTGGAGAATTGACCTTATCTCCAGGAAGATTACCCAAGGTCCTTTGGTCGTTCTCTGGATCACAGAATTTCTGATGTAGATCAGATCAGATGGTTACTGAAGATAAAGACATTAAAAACACATTTTAATCATCTACTGAAAGAAATGCAATTAAATATATTTCCAGGTTATTACATGTAAACGGATGATGGTGCTGCTGTAGGAAACTTAAGGCAATAAAAGCCATCTCCAGGCTTCCAGCAATGTAATGTAACATATAATGGGCTCTGTAGCTTCTCCTGCTTGGCTTCCTAGCAGCAGGAAAACAATCACACTGCTGAAAATAGAACGCAAGTCTCCCAAGGCTCAACCACTTATGCACTTTTTCGTCATTCAATCAACCGGGTTGATGGGCACATAGCCAACTAGGTCAAACTCTTATAATTAAATATTTATGTGACCATTACCCTGTTTTACAAAGGCTTGATGAGTTATGACCATAGTCATAAATCATCAAGCCTGTCATCATGCACCTTTATATACTTCATAACTCATAATGATGTTTTCTTCAGATGCAAGGTTCCCCTTGATTTTAAATACTTGGGACATTACATCATTAGTAATGAAAACTGAACAATAAAATATCTCTCCAGTCGTTTTTATAATGCTTTTAGGTTGTTTACACCAGCAGGCCAGACCAGGAAATCTTTTTTTTTTTTTTACAATCTTCTATCTAATTTTGGTGAGCCCATTCCTCAGTTGCTGTAGCCTCAGTTTCCTGTTCTTAGCTGACAGGAGTGGCACATGGTTTGGCTTTCTGCTTCAAGGTTTCAAGTGTTGTGCACTCACCAATGCTTTTCTGTGTGTTTTTGGTTGGAAAAAGAGGTTATTTGAGTTACTGTTGCCTTCCTATCAGCTTGAGGCAGTCTGGTCATTCTCTTCTGACATCAACAAGGCATTTTTACTCAGAAAATTGCTCCTCGCTGGATATTTTCTCCTTTTCAGACCATTCTCTGTAAACATTCTCATCACAAACACTCAGACCAGCCCATGTGACACCAACAAACATCCAACATTCATGCTGATATCACCTTTCTTCCCCCTTCTGATGCTCGGTTCAAACTTCAGCAGGTTGTCTTGAGTATGTCTATATGCCTAAATGCACTGGGTTGCTGCCATGTTATTGGTTGATTAGATATTTGTAATAACGAGCAGATGAGCAGGTGTGCCTAATAAAGTAGTTGGTGAGTGTATGTATCATACAGACACAAGCCAAATGGTTTATCTTTATCTGAAATACATCTACTGATTATAGCATTTTTTTTAGAGAATTATAAATTGCTATTAGACATATTTTAGATGTGGGGTAAGTGGTTAAGAAATTGGACTGATGGATTTACAACTACATGCTTATAAATGCTGAAAAACTAGTTGATGCATTAATTACTTCTAGGGTGGACTGCTGCAATTCATTATTATCAGGATTTCCTAAAAACTCCCTGAAAAGCCTTCAGTTGATCCAAAATACTGCAGCAAGAGTACTGACAGGGACTAAAAAGAGAATCCAGAATTGAATTCAAAATCCTGCCCCTTACATACAAGGTCTTGAATAATCAGGTAGTACCATATCACCCTGTTACAGCACTTTGCTCCCAGACCGCCAGTTTATTTGTACTTAAAAGTAGAATGGGGGGCAGAGCCTTCAGCTTTCAGGCCTCTCTTCTCTGTAACCAGCTTTGAATTTGGATTTGGGAGACAGACACCCTCTCTACTTTTAAGATTAGGCCTAAAACTTTCCTTTTTGCTAAAGCATATGGTTAGGGCTGGATTAGGTGGCCCTGAATCTTCCCTTAGTTACGCTGTAATAGGTGTAGGCTGCTGGGGGATTTCCATGATGTACACCGGCTCTCATCTACAACATGTCTTTGTCCTGTCTTCCTCCCCTCACCCCTACCACTTGTGGTAGATGATCAGTATGTAGTACTATGCAGTATGATCCTTTTCTAGGCTGGCGGAACGATAACTCATAACCAAAAATGTGTGCTAAATAAAGGGATTTAATTGATAACAGTGCAGCTGAGTGGGCAGACACGAGTTGCTCTGAGGATGCAGTGAATTCCTGTGAAATCTAATTTCAGCAGAGGCTCAGAAATTCCACAGAACTCTCTCTCTCTCTCACTCACTCACTCACTCACTCACTCACTCACTCACTCACACACACACACACACACACACACACACACACACACACACACACACACACACACACAATCCATATTTCATACTGTTCTCTTCTATCTGATTCTCTCCCATCCCTTACCAGCCTGGCCGAGCTTCCCACAGGCCGTTTGATGTGCATGTGATCTGTTTACTCTGAGGCTATTAAATCAGTGGAAGTCTGTAAGACTGCTGTATTCAGCTGACAGATACAGATGGGAAACAAATTAAAGAGGAAAAACTGACACATATTTGTCTTAGTGAGGCATTGGTCCACCATATGTTACCAGAACAACTTAAGTCTGCCTTGGAAGTCTGCAGAAGAGATCGATGTGATTCTTTAAGAGAGTCCTCTGACTGCAAACCCCCACATCTGAAGACCACCCATCAAACCCCCCCAACTATCGTATTATTAACCTCACTACTGTACTAACATTTTTTGGACTTTCACTTTTTGGACTGAGTAAAAATGAAACTGAAAGAGCTATGTTGTTTCATTTTCTGTTAAAATGACTAATTTTTTTCTGCTCCCTTTCTCTCATCAAGACTTTTAGTTCAGATCAAAATATAAGTCGGATCTTTTTTTTTCAAGGATGTTTTAATGGTAAATTTAAATTTGTTTGTGGCAGTCTGTACCCGTGTTGACACTTGGTGGTTTCTCTTTCCAGTGAAGAGGTGGGTGGAGGCTGCCTGGAACAGTTGGCTTTATGACCCCGTTTTGGATCATTTCTTTTGGAATGAACTCAATGGAGACTTACTCTGTTAGTCCTGCTTTTCCTCAGTCAGAGAGCTGAAAGCTTTTAAATTATATTTTTCAGCTTGCCACTGCTTCTTCGGTGAATCTGGAAGGATGTGTCTGTTCTTCGACAAGGACACTAAGTTGTTTTATCATATAGACTCTTTGTTAAAAAGCTGTTTGATAACTTTGTTTGTTCTTTACTCAGTTAGTCATAACCATGGATGTTCATTTGATCTCGCCAGGAACTCGCATGGCATCTGAGTATATTCTCACTTTATCACCCCATCATTATCACTCCTCAAAACTTTTAAGAAGAACTGTGAAGGGAATCTGTCCGTCCTTGCTCAGTGTTAGTGACTGCACACCCATAGAGTTTCCTGTTTTTATTCAGTGTTATTGACTGATTCATAAAGCCCAACACATACCAAAAATTTGCACTGTTGCAGTCGTGTTTATGTTCTCTCCCTTTATGCCTCTGTCAGTGTTTTTTTTTTTTTTTTTTAATTTTTTTAGCTTATTTCAGTTGTTTGTTTGTGTGATGTGTTTTCCACTGCCTGACCTGGTTTTGAGTCTTGTAACATTTCAACTGTATCTGAATGTTTCAACTATGTTTTGCAGATAGTTGTAGACGTTCTCTCCTGACCTTCACCATTCATACTGATGGTGTTTTGTTCTTAATGTTTTCAAATTTGGATTCATCACTCCATAAGTTCTTGTGTAATTTGACATACCTCAACCTTTTTGCCTTGTTTCTCTTCCTTATTAATGGCTTCTTGACAGCCACCCTTCCACTGAGACCATTTCTGATGAGGCGTCAGTGAGCAATAGATCATCTGAAGGATCAGATGCATCTCTCAGGTGTTGTGTCAGGTCTTTGCTATACTTTTCCCCATTTCTTAATGACATCTGCTACAGATAGACTTTTAGCATGTCCCCTTCTTCTTTTGTCCTCCACTTTTTTAAGGACACACTGCACACTCAAAGGACACACTAAGGATATATCCCAAGTTTTCAGCTAACAGCTTTTTGGGAATCACCTTCTTGGTGCAAAAATGCTATTTTATCTCTCTCAAACTGTGTTATCTTTGGCATTTTTGTAGATTCAGCAAAAGTTTTGTGACTAAAGATAAAAAAAAAATAAACTGGTACTTTGCTAAGTTGTTTGTTATGTGTAGAAACAACACTGGTTCATCCCTTGAGTCAGATGACTTTGTGTGTTTGAATGATTCATAGATCAGAGTTCACTGTCTTAGCAAACAAACACACAAACAAACAAAGAATATTCCTCTGAAAATGCTTAGGTACAAGGACTGGGCCAAAAATGAATGAAAAAGCAATCGGTGTCTAAACAAAAACTTATTTAGACACTGATTAGACCCTTCCTAATGCCTGACGAACAATTCAAAATCACTTTAAACATATTATAGCGAAACACGATTCCCAAGAAACACAAAAAATCTAAAGCTTTCTAAATAAAATGTAAGAAATTAAAATAATAATAAAAATTATAAATTTGGGGATAGTTTCTTTTGAGTGCTTGGTCTCAGTTTTCTAAAGCAGACAGAAGTCTAATAAATTGTTTATTAAATAATGAGCTGAACCTCCTCAAGAAAGTGGGAAACAATGGTGAAATGTTGCAGGATGTTAAGGTCCAGCCTCGAGCTGCTCTCCCATTGGCCCTGCGGCGCACCACGTGGTAAGGCAGTCACGCGCTTTCCAGGAACCCGTCAGGAAGAAGAAAAACAAAACAAACCCGAGAGAGCTGTAACAGCGTGCGGACTCCATTGAAAAGGGAACGTTATTATCTCTAACACGGGACACACACGAGGTCCAACACCGAGAGAAACGTGTGTGGGGGCGTCCTCAAAGTGAGTACGACCGTTTTTCATCCGTTTCGGGGAAAGTTGGGCTTGGCAGCGGATGGGTGTTTTCATCGCCGCGGCGGATTAGCTTTGAAGCTAACTGTCGGTCGGTTGTTGTTGTGTATCGGGCTTCAGCTGGGATGAGGAAGGGGGCGGACGGAGGCCATACTGACTGAGGCTGCAGCTGAAAAGGAAGCGAGACTGTCCAGTTCCGCGTTAAAAACACAACCAGAAGGAATAAAACACGAGCTGTTTGGTTGTTGTTTTTTTCTTCTTTTCTGTTTTTTGGACCGCAGTTTGTTGAGCTCCTGTAGGAAGTGGAGAAATGTGGCTAGCTAATGCTTTACGACGAGCTCAGGTAAATTTCGATCACCGAGCCTAAAAACCTGTCCACAAAAGACAGACTGTTTAGCTGATGTAGTCCTCTAAGGTGTAGTGGGTCAGTTCCCAGAAGTGACTGATTCTGGATCAGCGTGGTCAAAAGTGTACTTATGTAAGAAGATTGGCTTGAACTCTACTTTAAAACTACCTACAGTCATCCTGCACGGCTTGGAATGCACTTAAAACTACACAGCATGCCTTTATATGTGTGGCAGAGCAATTGTAGACTGTTTGGAGGTGTATTTGTGGTAGGAAAAGCCTCGGTAGTCGCGTGAAACCCCTTCTACTGTGACTTTTTGCAGGCAGCCCGAAGTCTCATTAAGGTACACGCCCCCCAATGCACAACACATCGAGAGCAGCTGGAAAAAAACTCGACACAGCCAGAAATTTCCATGTGGTTGAAGGCAAACAGCAGACTTATATTTTCACCGAGGAAATGGCCTTAGTGACGATTTATTAGTGTTATTATATTACTTTGGGTTTTCACCTTTATAGTTTATCGTCTGGATTGGGCACTTAAACGTTTGATTCAGTGTTTCTTCTTCGATATAAATGACTAAACGTGCCCCAGATTGAGTCGTACTGCAGTGCTGCGTTGAGGTTTTGTGGTAGGTGGTGGATTTTACTTTAAATATCTGTGAAACACGGTTATCTAGGCCACGGGCATGTAGGCCTCCAAGTTGTTTATCTTCTGCCTCAACCTAGGCTGAATCCAGGCTGTTTGTGATGAAGCAGCTCGTTTGATTGACGGCTGCGACGGCTATTCCAGGACACGTAGAGGCGGGACATATTCTCAGCTCGGCCAATGGAGGATTGGGATTACGTGGGTGTTGGCACAGAATGGTTAGTTTGAGGCTTTGTTTTGCTTTGCTGAGGATCTGTGATGAGTGCAGTGACTGGTGAGATACTGGTGACATTTATGGGTTTACTGGTGTTTTGTAATAGGCCATTTGTAATGTACACCACTCCGGTATACTCCGATTATTGTTTTGATGCGCACGCTTTTGCAAAACAAATGCATCCACCACGAAGTGGTGCAAATATGTGCATGGAAGACATTTAGTAAGAAGCAGATAGTATTTGCGTCTTTGTGCAGGGTTGATGTTACAAAGCTCACCCTGCATTCATCACCTTTTATCTGTGCTTGATTTTAGTTATGAGTGCTCCTTTTAACAGGATAAAAACATCTGTGTTGTACCATACAGTTATCAGGCCATCATATGCCTCAAATGCAGGGTAGTTTAAAAAAAATGCCTTCAAGCATGAAATACTGATTTTATTTGCTTTTATCATAAATAATTTGAAACCATATGTTATTGAAAGCAGTGCTTTTCATGAACAGGAGAAAAGGATCCTGGATAGCAAAGTAATTTTACCATTGAAGGAATGCTGGGATCAGAGCGCGCCAAACCTAATTACCCAAAAGCCTGTCCTGCAGTGCTGATAGTGAACTTGAGATTGATTTGAAAATATTTTAGACTCGACTGGTTTATTGGGGATCACCAGATTTAACTGTTTTGTTTGTTTGTTTTTTAAATTGTTTGTTTTTTTTGAATTTTAACTTTGTTTGTTGCAATCTTGTGACTGCTTTAAGACCTTTAAACAGCTCTTCTTTCTGTATAGTTTCCAAATGATTCACGTTTATCTACGCCTTTCAAAGCAGGCCTGTCGTGGCAGGAGAAGAGGAGGTAGCTGAGTCGCATGAATTTTTGCCACAGTGGTATGCATTACGTTTGTCTGTGACAATCCAATTAATTCAGTTAAGTTTCACGTCTCGTTTTTTTCTTCCGATCACGTGCCCGCCCAGCACAATGACTCTCTGTCCTTCTCAAAGGCAGCCAGCCGCCCTGCAGTTTTGGAACTGCTGTGTTACCTGTAATCTTCTTGCAGGTATGACGTTGTGGACTAAAATCAAACATCTGAAGTGAAGTAGGCGTCAGCCATCAGTGCTTATATATAGTGAAATGATTGATGTTTGTCAGATGCTGAATGCAAAGATTACTGAGCTGCAGGGTTAGTGAAAACACTGTCATAAGATTCAAGATTCAAAGTGTTTATTGTCATGTGTCACAAGAGAAAAGGCATTTCTTTGTGCAATGAAATTCTTTCTTTGCTGTCCACCCACAGATGCCAATTAATATATACAATAGAAATAGAACATATAAATACAAATAGTACAAATAAATAGCTGAAGACAGAAAAGGAGACAAAATATGGAGATTTGAAACAGACGTGTGCAAAAGAGCTATAGCTTAATATGCTGGCTTAATATATAAACATATTCAATTTTAAAAAAAGTCTCTGAATCTTCCCATGTGAAGTTGCTGCGTTAGCTCTTTCTCCGCATAAAGACAACATTTTTTTGCAGCTTTGAAAACCTTTAGGATTTGTATCTGGTTTTTCTGTGCTGCATAGGCAGAGACCATCCTCACTAACTTCGTGTGCAAACCCTGTCATTTTGTTCTATAAGCAGGCTTGAAATATGATAGAAACCTCTCAGTTCAGAAAAGCGAAACAAGAGTTAAGATCTGTTCACTGCGGAGGATGCTGTGGTAAAAGCTGCTCAGTGAACTGAAATCAGTCTCAAGATTTAAAAATCAAATCCTTGCTCATGCTGAAGTTTAAAATAACAGTTTTTCATGGAGTTTGTAAAAAAACTGAACATTGTTTTTCTTAAAAATGCATGAAACTGATTTCCAGATATATAAGAGCAGAGAGAAAGAAATAGATAAACGTCTGTTGGTACATCCTTAATAAACACAGCTGCTTTTCTAATGTTGGTATATGTTTTAACATGGAAAATCTCAAGGTGTAAGATAGTTACCTAAATGTGAAAAGCAACTTAAAGTTATAAATATTTTTCTCTGTCAGAAGACAAACACTGTGATCATTCATCACTAGATGATTCCTCTGAATGGCCGACACATAATCAATAATTGCCAGCTCTAGTGCCAGCTCTATGCCTGTACCACTTAGTCGTAAACTTATGTATAAATAAATAATCTCCAGCCTTTAAGCACAGTTGCCTGTCAGTGAGCGCTCATACCTAGTTTTCTTATACGACTTATGGATTGGTGACCTTTTCTGATATTTGCAGACTTCCTCACATGTCCGTGCTCAGAAACAGACTGCTGTCTCATGCTTGTTATCACTGTAGGGATCATGGGCTGACTGCTATCAGTAGGTAACTCATTCCAAATAAGACACTGCTGACTGGCCTACTTGGACCACGTCCAGTGTTGTGGAGAACGAGAGCTGTTTGCATGATAGCGCAGCTCATGATTTGAACTCAACACTCAACTCCCCCCTTTTTTTCTTTTTTTAACCCTCAGTGCACTGAACTAATAGGGAAGAGAGGAAACAAACACCACTGGGTTTTAAAAAAATGATTTTTTAAATGCTTTTTTCCACATATAAATGTCTGAAGCTTCAAAGTTAATGGTCGCCTTTGAACGCTACTTTCCCACAAATCTATAGATTTAGTCTCAGCACAGTGACACATGTTGCACTCTCACACTTATAGTCACGCTTTCTGTTTTGCTTTTAATTTTAGTAAATGGTTTTTGGTATTGAAAATGCAGCAGTTTTGCTATCGGCTCATTATTTGCTATCGTTTTAATCATTCAGTGCAGTGATGAGAAACGAGGAGCAGGTGTTGTTGTTACTTTTTAAAATTTCCTTTATTTAACCACAAGTGTAATTATTGAAAATCGCCAAGGCCAAGATGGGTAGCAGGTCAATCAGCAGTGGCTACATACTCTAATAATGCACACATGAATACACAGCAAAGCACACAAAATAAATATACACACATAGGTGAGACACATACATTATAAACATTAAAAATAATGCAGCTTAAAACTTGAGAACATGTTTTAAATGTGGGGGAAACCTTTGAGAGAGGTTTAAAAAAATGATATCAGGGATCTTAAATATTACCCATAAATAACAGCTGGCATTAAGCAGATACACCAGCGTTATGATCAGTTTATGACTGCAAGGCTTACCTTGTTATGTTTGCTTCAGTCATGTGGCCTAGGTGGGTCTGTATGCTGCTTAAATGGGATGAGACATCTCAACATGTGTTATTGTTAAAAGGATATGCTGGCTTGGGCTACTCAGTGCACCACAGGTGTATAAATGGTGCAGGCCAGTGTCTCCATCTGATGGGATACATTTTTAAAATACTCAAATGCAAGGCCCTCTTTCTGAACTATGGCCAAAGTCTTCTTCTGAAGCCTGAAAACAGAGCTGTGCCCAGATCAGGTGCAGAGTCAGATCGTCTGAATTACAACGTGCTAAAAGGTTGTTTTGGTATTTTGTTGACTTCACAAGCTTTAATAAATACTAACAGATCAGCTGTAAAATGTTGCATTCAGTGGTATTTTTCTACTGGTTGACATTTATATCAATCACCCAGTGTTTGTTCATTGTACACAGAAACAAAGACAACTATTTTAAGCATTTTGTAGACAAGAAACCATAGATTTGCAGTGAAATAGCGCTATGACCAAAAAAGCCAAAATTAGTTGCCAAGAGTTGTTATAGAGAACAACAATTCATATTGTAAAAATGGTGTAAAGCGTGTGAGCAGAATGATGCAGCCAGAGTGCATCCTAGCAGCATAATCAGAAGTCATTTACATTACTGATGGTGAGTGCTGTGTTTTATTACTTGGTCTGGATGGGTAAAAGCTGACCCTGAGTTCAGACTCAACCGAGATGTAAACATTATGCTGCAAAAGAATCTGACCTGTTGAGCGACTTTTTCTATCTTCATAGCAAGCCTTATAAAAGAAAGAAAGAAAATCTTTAATGTTCCCAAAAGCAGCCTTGGAGAAAAAACAGAAATGATTGAGCTCGTACAAGAATGCTGATATAAGCGGAGGTTGCTGTGGCCTTAAATAAAGCTCAGTCCTAATGTACAACACCTAATGGAGGCGCTTTTATCTCTGAAGTCCAACCAAACAGAGAGAGGAATTCTTCTTCTGGGTTCTTGCAGCCTGCCACGGTCGGTCATAAATATCTGGCTCTGCATCACAGCCTGTGTCACCCACTGGGTAGTGAGTTGGATTAAACTGTGCTGCTGGAAAAGATTCAGTGCTACTTCGACTGGATAACGGTGGCTCATTTTCCACATGTTTTTGAGGACCTCTGGTTGTGGACACGGGCTTTCTGTTTCCCCTCTGTGATAGCAGCGAGTTTGGATTGATGCTGTTGTTATTGTTCAGGCCATATATGTCATCACTCTGCTTTTTTTTTCTAAACATGAAACCAGACACAGCTGCCCAGGAAGGAAGTGCACATCATGATATGGTAATAAGAGAATTTGTATTTCAGAGGAGGAGGAGCTTCCAAATGGGTGACCAAGGTGGTTAGTGTGTATGTGTGTGTGCAGAGACTTGTTTACTCACATGTGCATTGATGTTGGTGAAGGTGTTGCTTTTACAAATGCATTTGTCCCAGAGGCGTGCACGGCTGTGTATTTTTTTTCAAATTTTTTTTTTGCCCACTTCCTGTCTCTATGCAAAAGTGTGTATACATAGCTCAGGGGTGAGAAGTTCATTTGCAAGAGGAAGTGATGTTGTTATCTTGCTCAGAGAGGAGTGTGATTCGTGTGTGATATTGTGTTGACAGATTGCTGCTGGGGTCGTGTCTCCACGCAGACTCTCGTGTGTTTGCTATGCAAAAGCAGCAAAAGGACCAAAGATCAATCTAAATGTTGCCATCATTTGGTGATGCAAGAAAGTGAGCGAATGACAAACAAGCAAAGAATGAACCAAGCTTGATGATGGTGACGGAGGTAATTAAAAAGGTTGCAGCTAAGCTTGATGCGCGGTTGACTCAGAACAGATCAGATTAACTGTGAGCGATTGCTTGGCAGCATTTGAGTTTGACAAAGAGGCTGCTTACCGAATGTTTGATGAGGACAGGGATCAGAAGGTGGCACAAATTTGGTAGAGCGTTGCTGTCTACTTTTCGGTGCTCCGTTTATAGTCTCGAGTCATAGAGACTAATGATCTTTACCCACAATTTTTAGTATTTCATGTGTGTTTTTCTTGCTTGCATCAATTTTACATCATGCATCATTTATGTCACAAAGTTATTTCAGTCTGCTGAATATTTTGGCTGTTGTTTGATGAAACAGAACCGAATTGTTTCTGTATACTTTATTTTGTCGTTTGCTTTAACATTACACAGTTTACCATCCTGCGGTTTCGTTTGAGAACAACAACCAAACACAGCAGCTGTGGTTAAAGTCTACTTCTTTGTTTTCAACTCTTTTGATTTTAATACTTGCTCTCTGTGTGTTCTTCTAACCACAGACCTGAAGCTTACCAAGAACCGCACCAGACCACAACAGACCAGACCTGACCAGGTTGAGCCCAATTATTCACAGTCTCCCTCTCCCCCCCCCCCTTAATTTATTGTGCTGATCGGACAACCTCACACCACTGGGACTGGACAGGAGACCCAGAGGTTCCCACCACTGGAGCTCTAAGCTGTGCCTGGCAATGCCTCAGGTAAGAGGTACGATAGGAGGAGGGGAAATTGTGCTGTCGCTGTTGTTGATTTGTTTTTTTCCATTAACCCATAAACCCACGAACAAAAAGTGACTTGATTTTTTTTTATTTTTAAATGGTCTGAATGAACTCTCCACAAAAATCTGAGACAAAACTTCCTGTGAGCAAGTATGCAAAACACCTGTGGACAGACAGAATCGTAGATGTGAAACACGGTTCAGGGGCTTGAAAGAGGAGAGTGACTGACCCCAGTGCTGTATGATGTCTGTAGACCCTGCATCCAAACAGCTGCTGAAGCCAGATGGGCTGACTGTGAGCGACTTTCTCAGTCCTTCTAAAAAAATAAGTGCAGAGTGCCAACTCTGAGCAGGCTTTAACATTTTTGTAATTCTCTGCGGTGCCGAATTAATAGCAACGTAGCAAAGTCAGCTCCCGGAAATGATGGTGTCAGCCTTGACAGTGTTTTTTTTTCTTTTTTTTTCTGCTGTTCTTTTCTCCTGTTTTATTATTCATATTAGATACCACAGGGACTGTTTGTTTCTTAGGGTTTTGTGGTATCTTGCAAAATGTGCAAGTATGTTGTGATTGCAGCGCGTCTGTAGCTGCAATCTTATCAAATAATTCCCTCAGCTGTTAGAGTGAAGAACAGGAGATGCTGGTGGTTTGTTGGGCTGAGACACGTGTTTAACTTCAGCGCTAGAACAAAAATAACAACAGCAGCTCTGGAATAATATCTGTAGATGTTAACTTTATTGCAGATATATTAGTAATGGGTTTTATTTTAAATTGCAGGAGTGTTTTTACAGTATTTTCTATTGCTGATGGAAGTTTTTTTTTTTTTCCTTGATGATGATGATGATGGAAAAAATCAGACAGCTATCCATTATTTTGACATATTAGATCACTGATATACTGAATGTAACATGATTTTTTTCTCATAACCTTTAACTACAATATATTATTCTCTGTCAAAGTCATGGAGCATGTCTGGGAGCATTACAGGGTAGCAGGTGCTGTTGCTTCCTGATGCACCTGTCAGTAGCCATGTTTGTGGGTTATACTGATTATTAATCAGATCGGTGTGCACGCAGACACTTCCTCTGATGTTCCAATGGTGGTAAAATTATTCTCACTTTTCATGTCTGTTATGTCGTGTTTCGGTGTCCAGTGTGGCAGTAGAGGGGGAGCAGAATAAAATCACATATGAAAAGTTGTCTGTATGAGGGAGCGGATGGAAAAAAGCCTCCCATTCATGTATTTGATTATGCTTCAGTGCCCAGCTTAAGTTTGCTCAGTTCATAGTTGCGTGTTTGGGCACAATAGCTGCAGTGTTTTTGGTTGTTTTTTTGTTTTTTTTGTGTGTGCTCTAAATGCAGAAATTTTTTTTATTTATTTATTTATTTGCTGTTGACATGAGACATGACTGCACAGTCAGTGCTTTATCTTTTCTTTTCTCTCTCATAAATGCACACTGCTTTCTGTTTTAGTTTTTAGTATTATTGTTTATTGAAATACATCTAATGATTATAGGAAGATTGAATGACAGATAATTGTATTGTGACTGATTATATTATGTAGGAATGATGAGATGCAGAGTCGGTCAGACTATTTAAGAAGTTGAGAAACAGCATGAACTCAATATAAAAGATGGACGTAGCCTTAGGATGTCTCCCGTTGGTTAGGCAAGACTCATCTCATTCAAGATCCCAAAAAGCTGATATTATGTAAAATATACAGAAAGAGTATTCAAGGATTTGGCAGTCATGTAAAACTTTAGGATTAACAGTAAATGGTATGAACGCAATTTTATGCTATTAATTGTGAGGGGCAGCACATGGGGGCAACAATAGACTCACGATTGGGTATTTGGAAAAAAAGAAAAGAAAAAGCTTTTTTTTTTTTAAATTAAGGATAAGGAGGTGATCACCACTCTGTGAAAGACTGCGTGGGCAAATTGAGCATTTATTAGTGTCACATTGCAAAGACCTGGATAATGTAATCATGTACAGTACAAAATATCCCTAAAAGATTCAACAGATGATGTTGAAATCAAGGCAATATTGACTGGTGATGAGGGCAGGGATAGCTCAGTAGGTAGAGTGGTGGCCCCATGATCGGAAGGTCGGGGGTTCGATTCCCCTGAACAGCTACCCTGAGGTACCCCTGAGCAAGGTACCGTCCCTACACACTGCTCCCCGGGCGCCCAGTGGCTGCCCACTGCTTCACTGAGTGAATGGGTTAAATGCAGAGAGGGATTTTCCCCACGGGGACCAATAAAGTACACTTTCTTCTTCTTCTTCAGGCCTTCGGACAAACAAACAAACAAACAAAACGGCAGACATGACTTTTTTAGTGCAAATCACAGCGTGAGCTAGGGAGCACTTCTGAAACCCACTGTCTGTGAACACTGCATCGATAAATACCAGCCTGTTTTGCACAGGTCAAATGCATTTGTGATGTGATGCATCTGGGAGGTGCATTGGTAACTTGCACTTCTGTGAAACCCTTTCAAATAAGACAATGTCAAACCGCATTCTGCACATATTCCAAGAGCACAGCTCCGTAGCAAAACAGTCCCGCTGGTAAACTGGTCTGTGTGCAGCAAATGATAGCTTCATCTATCTTTAGAAATTGAAGTCAGCTAAACTGTGAACTTACATAATTCAAATAACTGCACTCAAGTCGGATTTGTGTGTCCACTCAGCTGTTGTACAAACCTTGATCATAATGACACAAAAATACACACAGAAAACACCTGTAGCTTCCTCCGTCTAGCTTATAATAATTCCTGGCAGAATTGAAAGTATGGCACACAAAATGTAAAAATAATGTTAATAACTTTAGTTTTATAGCACTTCTATAGCACAGTTACAAAGTGCTTCACACTTTAGATAAAACCACACACTAAAGTCAAGTATACATGTTCAAACATATTGTCTTACATTCTTTCCTGCATGCACATGTTGAAAGAACGAGAAATATATGGGCGAAGGTCCTTTAAAAATGAGTTTTCATCAGTCGGTTAAAACAACCCACAGTCACAGAGCCGACAGGCTGAAGAAGGCTGTTCCACAGTTTAGGAGCTTTAACCTCAAAAGTGCGGTCACCTCTAAATTTTAACATAGGAGGATGAAATAGTTAAGAGACACTGATGAGATTATCGGAGAGGAATAAGGTCTCAGCAGCAGCTCTGCTGTATACACAGGGTCAAGGCTCACTAGAGCCGGTGAGAACAGCAAACTCCTGGCACATCGTTTTCAGACCCCACGCGGTCTTTCGCTACTCACATTAAACATGATATATAGGTCACTTAGATAACTTAAAAATGTTCTTGTTTGGCTTTTTTTCTGTGTTTTATTTGTTCCTCAGTAAATCGGTTTGGCTGAGATTAAAGTTATAGTTTTTACACAGCTGAATAAACATCAAACAGAAAACTGATTAAACAGAAGTGTGAAATGGTAGAGAATTTACTCCAATGTCCTGTTATATTTTAGATAGCAAGGAGCAACGGCCGAGTTTATTAAACTCCACCGAGACAATCTGCAAATTTCATTAAAAGTTTAATAAACTATCATCTTGTCTTTATTTTTGGTTGACACATACCTAAAACACTTCAGGCTGTAAGTTAATGATAGCTATATAAGAGCAGATGCATGCTGGTGCAATAAGCTGTACGTTTTACGTTCAATGGATGCATGCTTTGATTAGTCGACTAATCGACAAAAATAATCGGTGACTGTTCAACTACCAAAATAATTGTTTGTGGCAGCCCAACTGCACAGCAATTGTAGGAGATACATTTGAAAAGAGTAACATAAAGAAAGAAGAACTGGACCAAGGATTGAGCCCTGAGGGACACCACATATGAGGGGCACTGATGAGGACATGTAGTTATTAATATGACATCTGAAGTGTCTTTCAGATAGTAATGATTTAAAAAAACAACAACACACATCTGATAATATGACAACAAACATTACAGAACAATATTCTTTTAAACAATAATCTTTTAAAAACTGAGCAACATTAAAAGGAAGACAAAGGTTGAACTGAGTTTATCAGATTTTACTTGTGTTGCTGTGCATTGTTGTTTAATCAAGTGTTCCCCCCCCCCCCCGTGTTTGTTGCAGCCCAGCGTCAGTGGGATGGAGCCTCCCTTTGGGGATGCCTTTCAGAACTACTCGATTGCTGACCAGGCTCTGACCAGCACTGAGCTGCTCGCCACCAGCTCTGACCCAGATTTCATGTACGAACTGGTGAGTAGACACACACAAAGACGTAAGACCTTGGTAACCATGCTTTGAATCCGGCTTCTTTTCGCATCAGTCACAGCTGCTCATGCTGAGCTGACACTGAGTTGCATCCAAATGAAGGATCCGAGTTTAAAGGTCAACAGCAGCAACTCAATATCGTCCCCCATCACAGTCACAACAGCTTTCTCAAATAAGAAGAAGTTATTTTACGGCAGTGAATGTGTGTATATACAGTTATATTGATTCTTGTTAAGTGCTACAGTTGCTCTAAAAGACTTATATATATTTGTCAAAAAAAATCAATATAAACACTGAAAGTCACCAAGATTATTCTAAACATACATACTCAAGTAGCTGAGCTGTAAACTAAGAAGGTTTTGATTGTGCTAAGCCACATTTATAGATTCGCCAGTGGAGACCCAGTCTCTGCCGGCGGGGCTTGATCAAACACAGCTGCTCAAGGGTCAGCTTGGCCCAAGCACCCCCACAAATATCAAAGATCAATATAAGGTTACACAGCACACTGTTTAAGGGGCCACAGAGCAGGAAAGCTGCAGGAAATCCAGTATCGTTCTTCTGATTAAAGGAAACCATATTATAAATGTTCCAATTCTTCTTTTTCTAACCTAACATTGACTTCAAGAAACCTTAGAAACCAAAGTTATTTCATCAGTTTAATTTCTCAATTCAGCATCTTTGCTTCGCTGGTCTTCTCCTGTAAACATTTCAAATTGTGCAACTTGTTTGACAATTTGTTAAATCTGTGTGCGATGTCTAAATAGAAATCACTGGAACAGTCAAGCCAAACTGAATCAGGGCCTGTCATGTAGGGACTTTGCTGATCTGAAGTTGGTGGGTATAAATCGATTAATTTATTTTTCAGCCCGAGTTGTCTTTGACAAGAGTGCAGTGGCACAACAGTGTTACTGTGGTGAACTAATATGTCCCTAGGCTTTTAACATAACACATATAAACAAGCCAAAGTCATTTCCTGTGATGATTTTCACACAAATTATCAGCCTCGCAGTTGGTTAGTTACGGCTAGTTATTAATTGCAAACAGAAAAACAGGCAGGATATCATTTGGGATGAAACAGAAGGCACTTTGGTTTTCTGGGATGCTTCCGTAGAATGAAGCTATCATTTATGTGATAGATAATACCTGTCAAACCATCTGCTGCAATGGCAAAAGGACTTCTTCGCCAAGATTCACAATTGAAAATATTGAGGTCGGACGTGATTCCTCACCATTTACAGGGATTATTTCAGTAATGGTGAGAAATCCTGAGGTTTATAGAAACGTTTAATGAATGCTGCCGTGGACTCGGCTTAACTTCCAGACTGGCGTTTATCAAAGCAGAGACTCGTGTCTAATTGTTTAGAAACTGTCTGACATTTGCCAGGCTCACAGCCAGGTGATATGAAGCACCGCTCATGTTGTCAGCTGCAGGTGTCTGCCTTAATTTACTGTCCTCTGTAGACTAAACAATAGTGATTGACTGCCTCACTCTCAATTTCTTTCACCCTAGTAACCCATTAATGAGATGATGGTGTGCAGGATGACCTTCCATCTCCTTTAGTTAGTTTGTTTATCATTTGGTGTGACACCCATTTATTATTAAAGCAGCACTAGTTAGTCAGGGTGCAGAGTTTTCTAAGCTATTCAGCACAGTGGGGTGTTTTTTCTTCTTTCCTCCTGTCTGGGGCTGCGTCAGCATCTTCTGCCCTTTTATGCAATCCCAGACTGATTTCACAATGTTGACATCAGAGCTCTGTGGGGGTTGTACCATCTGTTGCAGGGCTCCCTGATCTTGGTCCTTTCATGCAGGTTCTTTATGGCTTTTGCTGTTTGGGACCGCTGTGTAGTGAATTTCCAGACAGTCAAACACCTGGTTGCTGGCATTATGTGGTGGCTTGTTATCATAAATGTCTTTTATGAAAGTTAACTAAATCATTCAATAATGAAATCTAAGCTAAGTAGAATTTCATACAACATCACCTACCCTACCACCTGCCTTGATCAGCTCTCTGTCTCTTTAAACACTTTGGAGGACTTTAAAGGTCTTTTTTTTAAACTCAACAAAGCATTTAATTGTTACAAAATCTCACACAAGGTCTAATCATCAGATAAAATGAAACGGTGGCACTTCATGTCCAATAGGTCAGCATGACTTCAATGTGAAATCTTCACTAGTCGGTGCCCTTGACTCAGTAACAGAAGAGGAGATTGTGGGAATATTTCACATTCAGTTAGATAGTGAAATGATGACACTGCATGGCTGAAGTTTAGGAGGAAGGTGGTTGGTGGTTTGATCTCTGGCTGCTCCAGTCTGCATGCCAAAGTATCCTTAGGCAAGATACTGAACCTCAATTTGTTCTCCGATGCTTTCATTGGAGTGTAAATGCATGACTGTTGGAAAAGCATTTAGGTAGAAAAAGGTGCTCATATGAATAAGGCATGTTGTATGAAGCACTTTGATTAGAGTAGGACCAGTCCATTTACCATGATCCTTTGTGTCTGGGACAAGGACACGCACTCTAACTTTACAGATCATCCTATCCTATAACAGCTGCATGGAGGTAATTCTTTAATTTGCTGCTCTCTTCAGGACAGAGACATGAGCCACCAGCAGAGCCCCTGTGGGGACAGCATTGTGGGGGTCGGGGATGGAGGCAAGGAGGTTGAGGGTTGCGTGGACCAGCTAATGGGTCTGGGTGAATGTGAGACAGTCTGCAGCAGCTCGGCGTTCGAACAGTGGGACTCCTACTGGGAAGACCTCACCAGGTACTTATGATTTATTCATGTGTTGCAGCTTTTTTTTTTTTTTTTTAGGCCATGTTAAACAACAACAACAAGTAACTGACACACAAAACTTTGACCTCTTAAACTCTGTGAAGCTGGTTTGGTTTGTAAATGAATAACTAGCAGATACTTTATATAGTGCTTTTCAAAGAGTCACAAAGTGCTTTACAAAATCCAATACAGAGCATACAAAGCCAGGCTTAAAAGCAGCAGAAAAATGGAGCAAATCACTGACTCTAAGAAAGAAGCGAAAACGAGAAGCCTTTAGCAACAGTTGAAAATGCATAGGTCACATATTACATGTGTCAACTTGAATATTGAAATCATACAGAAACACATCCAGTGTTTGATCAACAAAGTCCCGTAAAGTTGACTTGGTGGGTTTTTGTGTGTGTGATAGTTTCTTATAAATTATGTAATTTTAAATTTTTCTGTCTTTGCTTTGAATCACGTGGGTTAGCTGACGGAGCAGAAAGTGTTGAACTATTATGAGATGCATTAACATGTTGTTGATCTGGTTTATTTTTCATGTCATTTGCTGCTATTAAGATAGGTAGGCTTCCTGTATTTTTTTAAACTAACATTTAAAATCTGAAACTCACAGTTATGCTGTATTTTTAAACTATTATTTAGATATTTCACCATCATCTTACTGTGGTCACGCCAGGTTTGTAGTATGAGGAGGCTGTAGTGGGCCCCTGCTTTTTATAAGCTTGCGATTGATGATACGACTGATTTTAAGTTAAATCTGGTTTTAGTTAAATCTGTTGTTACGTCTTTCAATGAGCCTCATGAGAAAGGTCAGAAGGCTTTGAAGGTTTGTACAGAAGTAGAACAGTAATTGTGAAGGCCTGTCCTTTTGGTCTCAAATAGACGCAGCAGATGAGAATTTGAAGCAGATAGTCGGTTAGCCGGGAGGCAGGAAGTGGTTTAAGAGGCCTGTAAACAACAAAGTAGCTGGCTGCCGCAGTCTCCTGGGGTCTCAGGTGATGCTCCGTCTGTCCTGCAGCTACCCTGATGTTTTGCTGCCAGAGTAGCTTGTGTACTCCCCTCCCCAATGTTGAGTGCAAACTGAGGGCAGACTACGGTCTCTGAAAAACAAAGTCCATTAAAACCGGGGTGGAATAGTGCTGGTTGTTGCAGGGTTTGAAAAATCTGCTGCATACAGACTTAGGTTTGGGTTGTGCCGAAGTGGAACAGAGGAAACTGCTGTATCTTTTTTTCCTAATGTGCAAACCATACTTTCCAGCTTTGACTAAGAATGTGTGTTTCGGCAACTTCAGATTAATTTTGTTATTTTGTTGTGCTCTGGTGCACCAAAATAACGTTTGGTGCTTGCTGGTCTTACCAAACTATAGTTTTCTTCACCGCACTGAAAGTGCTGAGAGAGCCTCAGAGCTTCCTGTTTATATCTTGTGGCATGAAGAGGCTTCACTGTTATCACTGGTTTCTCACTGAAGTTACAAACTTTAAACTAAGTTAAAAGTAAAGTTGAAAAAGAAAGTTGAACAGTTACAGATTTTCTCTGAAATGTTCCAGCTTGGAAAAATGCATTTGTCTCAAGCTCTGCAAAGATAAAAGTGAAAGTGGAAGAGTCACGCTGTGCTGTGCTGTGCTGTTTAACTGCTATATGACTGGACCATTGCCATCATGTGACAGGCTGCCATTGCAGTTCTAAGTAGAGACAAGTGCACTTCCACATTTAGCATCCCCTCTGTGGGGAAAACAGGTTTTCACTGCAAGTTGCAGTAAATGAATATTTCCATTACTGGTTTTGCTGAACATTTCCAATATTTCCCTTCAGTCAGTTACTCATCTTCAAGTTTCATATATAACAGCAGAGCATGAATGTTTAGCATGCTGAAATAGTGTTTTAGTAGTTTTTCATGAATAATAACTTGTAAATTCTAGTTTTTCTCTGATGATCATGTTGGTCGGCTGATTATTGTATTTGCAGGGTCATTTGCATGATAAAAATGTGCATCAACAAGCTAGTATTCTAAAGATTTAACAAGCTTAGGTTATTCAAATGTAGACAAAAATAGGAAACAGCTGCAATGCAAAGATGTAATGAAGATACTATGACAAGAAGGCGAAGGTTTCCACTGTTGCTAGTCTGTGTCTCTCTGTATTTCACAGATACACACGGCTGGCCAGCTGTGATATCTGGGGCACCAAAGAGGTGGACTTCCTGGGATTGGATGACTTCTCCAGTCCTTACCAGGACGAGGAGGTGATTGGTCGAACTCCGACGCTGGCTCAGCTCAACAGTGAGGACTCACAGCCTGTGGGTGAGACGCTCTACCCTCCCGCTGACCTGAGCTTGCCCCAGACTCAGTCATCCCAGCTTCCCTGTCACAGTAAGACTCTCCTGGTCCCCGGCCAAGGATCAGGCCCTGGCTCTGTTCAACCTTCACCAAGCTCCACATCCTCTTCCCGTCCTTCGCGCAGCCTTCTCCCGGACTTTCCTGAAGGCTCCCAAAGAGCAACCAGACCTGTTCCTTCCAGCACTGAGACTATGGCTAAGACTCAGAGCCACCTCAGTCTCACCCAGGACCATGGTCATGCTCAAATAAAGCCCATGGTGCGTGGAACCAAAATGGGAGCCCCAACTTCCTACAGCTCTGACTTTGTACGCAAGGCTAAAGTCCGTGTCAGTGCTGTACATAAGACCCAAGCGGACATGCCTCCCCAGACGGATTTTGAGAGGTCAGATCCCATTCTACCTCTCTCCCAGCCTCGAGTTGAGAAAGCCTCTACTTCAGCAAGTGCCGCCTTAGTGGGACTACCTGGTGCTGCCGCCGCCAGCTGTTCGGGTGGCCTGGCGAGCTTTGAAAGGAGAGTAGAGGGGACAGCGAGGAGAGAGATGCCTGTAGGCAGGTCTGCCACTGTGCCTCAGCTGGTTGAGGCGAGCCAGGCTCTGGAGACCAGCACCTCTGGGCTGGTGATCAGCGATGGTGTTTGCAGCGGGGCTGGCAGTCTTTTGGTTGTTGAGGGTACGGAGAAGACCAAGGAAGAGGAGCACAACTACTCTCTCTTCATGACCCGCAGCAGACTGGGCAGCAGAGGCCACCCGCAGACAGAGGAAGAGGATGAGGAGGATGAGGAGGATGAGGAAGAGGCAGAGGCAGAGGAAGAGGAAGGAGATGGGTTGGAGCTAGAAGACGAAGACCACGATGAGGGTTTTGGCAGTGAGCATGAGCTGTCTGAGAATGAAGAGGAGGAAGAAGAGGAGGAGGACGAAGACTACGAAGCAGACAAGGACGATGACATGAGTGACGCCTTCTCTGAGCCAGGTAGCTACTCTCTATTTAAAATAGTTAAAGTGATTTTTATTACCTTTATTTTACCAGGTTGTCTGATTGAGATTACAATTTCTTTTAAAAGAGAGACCTGATCAAGATAGGAGCTGTACAACCCAAAACATTGAAAAAACTCTACACGTACAACATAAAATATAAATCCACAACAAATACCCATAACAAAAAGCATTAAAAAATTAAGTGGCTAAGAGTGAGGTCAAGTAATTTGGACATGTGAAAAGGCATGTGTGGTCCCATTTTCAGTAACTATAATCTCATTGAACGTATAAAAAAAATATGATACATTGCTACATTACAAGCAGATGATTACAGTATTGTGTTACTTGGTATTTGGTGTCACCACAATACTGAATACACAATACATCCTTTTCTTTGTCTCTGTCTCTGTTGCATTAATTTCCTCCCCTTCCTTCTGTGTCTCTCTCTTCTGCCTCCGTCAGGCTGTGACATGGAGCTGATGGAGGACATTAAAGGGCTCACAGCAGGAGTCTCCAGCCGAAAGAGAGGAAAGCGCCGCTACTTCTGGGAGTACAGCGAGCAGCTCACCCCCTCCAAACAGGAACGCATGCTCAAGCCGTCCGAGTGGGACAGACACACGCTGCCTAGCAACCTGTACCAGAAGAACGGGCCTCTCCACGGTACTCACACATGCACAACTATATGCGCATGCAGGCATTATTAAAGTCTCGCTTTGAGCTTCAGTTTTATATGGAATTAAATAATCTTTTGCATTTAAGTGTTTCCGACATTTTATTTTACATGCCCAATATCGGCATAAAAATGATCGTATATGACTTTTAGTGGATAATGCAGAGTGATCAGAGACAGGCTGGTTGGATCGGTTGGATTTTCCACAGCAGCAGCTGTGCACAGCATGTTGCAGTCATGCTACAGTTTGAGTAATCACACTGGAGTTATTAAATAAATTAAAGATGTATATTTTATTTCACACATTAAAGGACTCCTCTGTTTGCAGCAATGCAGCAAACTATTTGTCTTGTATCCATATTCTTATTTATTCAGTGTTGTAAAGGGAGTTCTTTAAGTTGAATAAAATGACTCATGTTGGATTTTGATCATCATAGTTTCAGGCTTTTAAAAGTTAAGGTCATTGTCAAAAAGTTGCTGTTTGATGATTAATAATTAGGTTATTAATGCATCCCCACACCTGTCAGACCCACTGCAGGTTACCAGCTGTTGGTGCGTAGAAAATCTTTATTTAAAACTAGGGCTGTGCTATATGACCAAAATCTCATATCCCGACATCTATCGTCCCGATTACGATATAAATCACAAAAATTTAACATTTTCTGTAAATTATGTGAATCTCAGGCAGCTCCACTTGCGTGAAGTGTTTCCAGCAGGGCGTCGTGTACCTGTAGTCGAATGTTTTAACCGATGCATGAAACGATACATTTTTAGACATAAGTTGTAACGGCTGCCGTTTTCTTTGTGAGTATTTATTACACGGCGTGCTGCAGGGAAAAGCCTGTTCTAACGTTTGACTCTAAGGTTTATTTTTTAGCACCTGGCGGCTCTTTTTTACTTCTCATCCGTAAACACTCTGCATACTCTTTCGCGTGATTCAGTTTATTTTGAAAAGTCTCAACAGGATCTTGAGCTTTATTGTGAAAGGTTTATGTAGAAAATAAACAAGCGGACACGCAATGGTTTTACCGTCGTTGTTGCTAACGACAACGCATAAAAGCAGGCGCTTGTCCGTCCGTAGTGTGGTTATATAAAATATAAGAGAAAGAGAGAACTTTAAGAAATTAATATAGCCACTACAGTGACCATCAAAACGATGAAAAAATATTGCCGTAAACAGTTTATTTTGCGACACCACGAAACAAACGATAGCGTAAAATGAAACGATAGACGTTTTTATATCGTCATCCGATATATATTGTTATATCGAACAGCCCTATTTAAAACCAGATCAAGCAATTTAAAAAAACAGAGGTACACTTGCAGTTGGCTGGTTAATTTGAAGTACCATGTGCACAACTAGTGTTTGTTCATGTTTTCGAGAACTGAAACATATAAAATGCGATTGATGTCTAACTCCTTTGTTTTGATGATCTTTACAAAGGAAAATACATGCTGAAGAAGTCTCGCCGCACAGATGTGGAAGACCTGACTCCCAATCCACGCAAGCTGCTGCAGATCGGCACAGAGCTTCGTAAACTGAACAAGGTGATCAGCGACTTGACTCCTGTGAGCGAGCTACCACTGACTGCACGGCCACGCTCTCGCAAGGAGAAAAACAAGCTGGCCTCCAGGTAAACCACGCATTCATGTGTTCGCTGTGTACACATGACAGCTGGAGAACAGCCATATGTAAAGTCCTGATGACTGCAACAGTATTATTTTCAAAAGGCTTTACCCTCTCGAGCCTGATTGTAATAAAGATGCTGATTTGAAAATAACCTTTGTTTCTCAGTGAGATCCTCTTTCCTCCTATTGATTAGAAACTCTTCTTTCTGTCTGTGTGTTTCAGAGCTTGCCGTTTAAAAAAGAAAGCCCAATATGAAGCAAATAAAGTGAAGCTCTGGGGACTCAGCACAGAGTACGGTACGTTGGCTCTGACGCTACATGATCTAAATCTTTACTAGAAACAACATCTGCATGTATTTTTTCTTGCACTGTTGGCAGTTCAACGGAAACTTAATAGACAATGATGACAGTGACTGTTATGACATTTTACTTTTTTCTTTTTTTTTCTTTTCTTTGTCAGATTAGAAATAAGATCATGATTGATAAGAATAACTAAATAACTGCTCAAACTTGTCACCAATTTTAAAAAGAATTGTTACAGTGTCTAACCAGAAGACAAAAGCACAGAATTTTTTGTGAATAATCTGTGGTCAAACTGGTGTTTTCCTGCAGACCGGCTGTTGTTTGTGATCAACGCCATCAAAGAGGAGATAGTGGAGCGAGTGGAGGACTCTTCTCCGCGTCCAACCAACATGTCTGACACTCTGGAGAGACTCATAAAGGAGACACTTGGTGAGAATCGAAAAGAAACACAAGTTAAGCCCGTATTATGCTTTCTGGGGTTTTATCACTTTATTTTAGTGTTGAAGCTTTTTCTTTATACATGCAGATGTTCTGCATATTCACAAAGCCCAAAATCCATGTCAACAGGAGTTTTTATCTTCAGTGTGCCTCAATTGCTTGAAACAACTCGTGAGTCGTGAGGGAAAAGATCCCTGGCTGAAAGTAACATTTAGACAGCATCTGAACACATACAGTGTCTCACAAAAGTGTGAGTACACCCCTCACATTTGTGTAAATATTTTATTGTTTCTTTTCATGGGACATCATTGAAGATATGACGCTTTGATACAATGTAAAGTAGTCAGTGTACAGCTTGTGTAACAGTGTAAATTAGCTGTCACCTCTAAATAACTCAGCATACAGCAATTTATGTCTAAACCGCTGGCAACAACACTGAGTACACCCCTAAGTGAAAATGTCCAAACTGTTCCCAAAATGCCAATGTTTTGTGTGGACAGCATTATTTTCCAACACTGCCTTATTTTCCATCACTATAGAGCTTCACAGGGTGCCACTGGGATCCTCTTCCACTCCTCCATAATGACATCATGGAGACACATTTTGCTCCTCCACCTTCCATTTGAGGATGCCCCACAGATGCTCAATAGGGTTTAAGTCTGATGACATGCTTGGCCAGTCAAGTACCTTTACCCTCAGTTTATTTATCAAGGCACTGATCTTTTTGGAGGTGTGTTTGGGGTTGTTATCTTGTTGGAATACTCTCCTGTGGCCCAGTTTCTGAAGGGAGGGGATCATGCTCTTCTTGAGTATGTCACAGTACATGCTGGAATTCATGGTTCCCTCAATTAACTGTAGTTTCCCTGTGCCAGCAGCACTCATGCAGCCCCAAATAGCGACGTCCCACCACCATGCACCATCATGCAAGGCAAGACACACTTATCTTTGTACTCCTCACCTGGCTTCCGCCACACACCACTGACATCATCTGAAACAAATAAGTTTATCTTGGTCTCATCAGACCACAGGTAATCCCCCCTTAGTCTGCTTGTCTTCAGCAAACTGTTTGGAGACTTTCTTGTGCATTATCTTTAGAAGAGGCTTCCTTCTGGAATGATAGCCATTTGATGCACCTCCAACCTCTGCAGCAATGCTGGCAACATCTATTTTCAAATGACAGCCTCTGGATATGACACGAGCACGTGCACTCAAGTTCTTTGGTCAACCATGGCGAGGTTTGTTCTGAGTGGAACCTCTCCTGTGAAACTGCTGCATGGTCTTGGCCACCGTGCTGCAGCTCAGTTTCAGGGTGTTGGCAATATTCTTATAGCTAGGCCGTCTTTATATAGAGTAACAATTCTTTTTTTTCAGATCCTCAGAGAATTCTTTGTCGTGATGTGCCATGTTAAACCTCCAGTGACCAGTACGAGAGAGTGCGAGAGCAATTCAACACACCTGTTCCCCATTTGAACCTGAGACCTTGTAAAAGTAACGTCTCACGTGACACCAGGAAGGGAAATGGCAAATTGGACACAATTTGGACATTTTCACTTAGGGGTGTACTCACTTTTGTTGCCAGCGGTTTAGGCAATAATGGCTGTGTGTGAGTTATTTAGAGGTGACAGCAAATTTACACTTTTGTTCAAGCCGCACACTGACTAGTATCTTCAATGTTGTCCCATTAAAAGATTTGACAAAATATTTACAAAAATGTGAGGGGTGTACTCATGTTTGTGAGATACTGTCCAAATGCAAGCACTGCACTAAGCTACATCTTTGCTATCATAATGACCGCACAGCTGAAACGGTCACCAGACATCATCAACAACACAAATATAAAATCTTTTTGTTTTTTGAGTCGGGGACAGTGCAGGAGCAGGACGGCCGCCATCTTGAGCGGCCGAATATTTCTATTCAGGACTCTTTGTCTCTGGTTACAGTTAGTAACCGACACTCTCTCTTGCCTCTTTTGCTGGGCTAGCTGACCAATCTGATCAGGCTGGGTTTTATTAGCATGTGGAGACTTAACTCTTTACCCCATAAAGACAACATATCATTGCCTCCTCTTAATAACATGTTTTACACCTCAGTATGTATTAATAAACACGTGGTTTGATGACAATTAGAATAGTTTCTGGGGTTTTACAAGAGTAGCTGCCGAGGCAGAGTCATTTTGTTCTGTAAGGAGGCCTGAAATATAACAGAAACCTTTCAAGTGAGAAAAGAGAAACAAGGGTTATTGCTTGTAAGCTCTCAAGGCGTAAAGAGTTAAAGATACATTTTTAACTTTTAGTACAGCTACAGCGATTTTCAAGGTTAGAAAAACGAATGTTCTTTGAACATTAAACCATGTAAAACCTAAAATGCAGGACCCCAAATGAAATCGTGGACCTCTAAGTTAGCATAATATGGTCTTTTTACAGTTGACTGGCCACCAATCAATGAGATACTGTAGTTTACGGTGACTGTGAACGATGACTAAGAATAACTTAAAAAACATTTTAAAGACCATCAGAATTAAATTCATTGCAAAACTATCAAATATATTTGATAATGAATAATTGATATAATCAATGATGTATCAAAGTGATAACCACAATAAATAGGCAGATGCATTGATTATATTTATCACCATATTCAGTCAGCTATAACCTTCACAATTAGATAAGCTGAGTACAAGCATACAGCAAAATTGGAAGCACCGCTGAGCTTGGTGTATACAGACAAACATAAACAGTCCTCCAATTAAATAAAAGAGTAATAAAGATGCTTTCTACGCAATGAAAAATAAAATCAATAAATAATAATAAATTAATAATCCTAATGATAGCAGCTTTAATGGCTCAGGTAGGCAGTGAAATTGATCGATACAGTAGACGTATTTTAGTTCAGTTGAAAGTAAAAGTTAACTTTACTTTTAGTATTTAGTATAAACATGTTCTAATGTATCTTTGTATCTGTGTGTGCAGTGCCATCACCTGTTGCTGGGCAGACTTCAGACTTCGTCAACAAGATCTTGGAGAACACAGGACGCGGCGATCCCACTGGCGGACTGGTCGGCCTGCGAGTCCCCACCTCCAAAATCTAGACAGGCCGCCTTCCACTGAGAGCAGTGGACTCAGTATTACGATCGTGCTGTCCTGTTGTAACTATGCTCCCCTCTGCATGCCCCTACAACCCAGACTTTCATGCACATTGTTAGTCACACAAACACACATACCACTTCCTGTGTGTAGGTATGTGTGCTTGTTTTTGCCATGTCATCTGTATGGCATACACCCTAGCTTTCTGGCTCTGCGCACTGCGTGCAGAATCAGCGCATCACAGTTCTCCCAACTCATTGTGAACGTTCGTTGGGGGGGAAAAGCGCCTCTAAAAGCAAGTGATGGTTAGGTGTATAGCTAATAGCACGTCCTAAATCCACTGGTGATGATTAGATGTGTTTAACATAGCATTGTGTAGGGTTGTTTCTGTTGGAGGCTGAGACAAACAGCCGCATGAGCGTAACCACTGGAATACTTTCACACGTTTGTTTGAGGTTGTAGTGACAAAGGACGAATTTACATGAAAAAAGTTCCAGTTATCATTTCTCAGAAGACTTTCACCTCACAGGGCAACAAAAGTGGACTTGAGGTTGTCAAATGAACCCAATCGAGTAAAGCACCTTGATGAAAATGGCCTTGTAAGCTGCAGTGGAAAAAGCGGCTTGTTCCGAGGCGTTACGGGGTGGCAAGAAATATTTTGTATTGAAGGCCTAAATATGTTCATGCCATCCCTGCGAAACAATAAAGCTGAGAGTTATCATTAGAGCTTTTATTAAGCGAGAGGCGTCCTGCTGGTTTGAAGCTCGTGTCAGGCAGGAGGAAGCTTAACGGCTCATAGTTGACCATGTGAAGAGGAAGCGCATGTAGCATGGTGCTTTTTGGCCTTTGTGCTGGTTATAACTGGACTGCGTGGAACAGACCAGTGTGGGATCAGACAGAAAGTGAGGAAGATGATGATGGTGGTGCTGTTGGCGGCGATAGAGATGACATAAACAGTGATCCATCTCCTCCAGGAAACTGTAAATAACTGTGTCTCCCAGCGAACGGCACCGGCTTCCCTTTTTTGTACAGTAGAGATGACCAGGCAGTTTGGTGTGTTCATACTAGTGTTTGATCAGAGTTCTATTCATTGTGCCTTGTGTATGTATGTGTATGTGTGTGTGTGTGTGTGTGTGTGTGTGTGTGTGTGTGTGTGTGCGCGTCTCCGTAAGAGTGAGTGAGTGTGAGCGGGGCTGAACGAGGAGAGGTGATCGGCCAGAACTCCCAGCCTAGGAAAGGACTACTTATAGCGAGTGCGATGAGGGACACGCTGGTGGAGTTTGTGTCTTTCAGCTGTTTCGAAGATATTCTGAATGTACATAAACAAATGGAAGCTCTTGTCGCGTGATGCCACAGAGTCTGTGTATATAGGAGGGCTCTGCAATAGATTACTTTTGGTTTTTGGTACTTTCGTCTTTGGGGATTTTGGGGGGGGGGGTTTAAGGATGACAGATATTTTTCTTTTAGAGTTACAAAAAAATATTTGCACACTATCTTTTGATTATGTTTTGTACCAAAGACACATGCAACGAAATGGCGACCAGCCAGTTAAAGTAAGGTTTTGCACAGCTTACCTGACGCCGTATTGAATGTAAGATTTGTGGGAGGGTCAGGGACTTCATAGAACTGTGAAATTAGCTTGGGTCCAATTCTGTACAGAAAAGGAACATTCATTTGCTTCTTCTTCTTCTTCTTCTTCTTATTTTTTGAATCTAAAATTGAACCCCTCTGTTGGCTTCTCCAGTAGATTTATTGCTTAAGGAAGCCCTTCATTCCTGAACTGATTCCTCCCTCCACCTGCTCATTGTGTTAATGGCGCTAGCTAGGATGAATACCAAGAGTGCTACTAGATAAGCTATGTTACAATTTTCTTTTCTTCTTCTTCTTTTTTTTTGCTTGTTAAAATTTCTCAAACAGTAACCAAAATCTTGTGTTCCTGTATCACTTGTTTGATTTCTGTATGTAGATGAGGTCTATAGACAAATATATTAACTGAATATTGTACATAGAAACATTAATGATATATCTATGAATGGTGAAACGCCACTTTTCATGACAATTGATTCATTTTTAAGCATGACACATTTCTAAAGCCTATCCTTGCTTTGAGAAAGTTAGAGTACAACAAAAAACCCAACAGAAAAACCAAAAAAACATGCTCATGTTATATTTTTGTATTTTAGCTGCCTGCTAGATTTCCCGTTGGTTTGGGAGTGTTTGTTGGTCACAGGTGGAGGTGTTTGGCTGATGGTTTGATCTATAAGCTCCACCCTTTCTGTTATTCTTAGCTGGCTGATTTGAAATACAGAGAATCAAGACAGGATTTATATAAAACACAATGCCGCGAAGTGCTGGTCTACTTTGAGGGGTCTGTGAGGGGGAACGTTGAAGTGCCGCTGTCGGCGGTTCTAGCGTGAGAGCAGATAAGGAGCGAGATACAGTGTTGTGTCAGATGGTGTAAGAAAGCCAGAGCCATCTGAGTGTGGCTGATCTGGATTCAGCGCTGTCGTTTAGATTTTCATGCATACAGCAGCGTGCAAAAGTCTCGGCGCAGATGATCTAACTGATCTAAACAAACAAAAAAAAGACGAGCAATGTAAAGAACTCTAATCATGCAAATTAATAATCTACATATAATACTCGGAATCAGTGTAACAACAATTTTAAAAAAAATCTGGTTGACACTCATTTTTACTCCAAGCGGCATCATTACTGCCACCCACTAAGCTGAAGTAGATTTATGTGGTCGCCTTTTTTTGCTGAGGAAATTCAGCCCTAATAAGAAAGAAAATACACTTATCAGGCTACAGCTTCACCTTTTGGTGTCATTTTGATATAAGAGGAAAATAAAAAGATAATCATTCCATCTTTAACTTTATGCCTTTTCATATTAGTCCGCTATACAGAGTAAAACTTGCCCAGACTTTTGCATGCTGTTGTAGTCTGTCTTGAAGCATGAAGCTGGTTGAATTGTGTATTTTCCTGAGATGGTCATCGCTGCCTCTGACCTTGCTTTGCTGAATTGAATCTCCATTAGTCATATCCTTCCTGACTGGTCACAGACATAAAGAATAACTTTGGTTACCAGTTACGGTAAAGTCCTTTAAGGAGATGCTACCTATTCTGGGAATGTTTCACAATTCAAGCAGAATTGATTTATTTGGAGGTCATATTAAAACGAGAAAAATGTGAATTTGACAAAGCTGAATTCAGACTGGCGTGACGTGAGTCTGCTGATGATAAAGTTTGTGTTGTGTGACTGAATAACAGCTAGTGCTACACACACACACACACACACATATAGATTTTTTTACTGTTTTCCGTTCCGTCTAAAAAGGGAGAAATGGTGCTTTTTCTGAAACTAGAATGACGAGTATCCATGATTCATATTTGATTCTTAGACTAGTTGTAGCCTAATGACTTGCTCTCCCCTTACCGTCCATAGCTATTTTCTTAGTAGTGATTCAGTTTTGTAAATAAACTATAAGTTAATATGTATCTTCTAAATGTTAAATATATGTATAGAATACTCTATCTTATATGTTTAAAAAAACCGAAAGCACTTTGTCCAAAAAAGAAAAAAAAAAACAAAAACAAAAAGAAAAGAAAAGAAAAGAAAAGAAAAGCATTTTTTTCTCTTCCATTTGCTGCTAAATGGCCTGGCGTGAATGCTGCAAGTGTACTTGACGACTACTTGCTTGGATAGGTCTATTGCCTGACTCTGCTAGGTCTGTAAACTAGCGAGGGGCAGGTGTACGACCTGACGAGGGTTAGATCTACACATTTCTGGAGCCATGACATGATATGAGCGCACAAGAGCGTACCATTGCATGGCTTTGGGAAGCCCAGTGTCTTGACAGGATAGGTCTATTTCCTGGTCAGGGACCGAGTGAAAGTATGTTTGTGGTCTTAAAAGAAAACAAAAATTATTAAAAAAAAACCTTAAAAAAAAAAAAACAAGAGGGTTTTGATTCCAGGGCCCCTACGTTGATCTTGATGCTGACCCCCTTGGCGTCACGATTCATTTGCCTTCAGTAGAGGTTTCCTATGGAAAAACTGATTCTGCTTTGGCTTCCTCTTCAGGGTGATGTACAGTGTAGACACATTTCTTCAGAGAGCTATATTGTTATCATTTGTAAACTGATTTCTACTTGTGACTTATTGAGGAGGAGGGTTTAGCCTGGGGCGGCCAGGAAGAGCTTGTTTGAAAGACGTTGCTCCCGGCCGCCTTGGGGGAAGTTACTATATCACTGTACTGTATGGCAAGCCAATTACAAATGGAGACTCAATCCGGACACTTATTGCCTTCTTAAATAACTTTTCACACACAAACAAAAATAACAACATGGCAGACAAAGTCGGCTGCCCAGAGTGGGGGGGGGCTAACATTGTTCTGCCGATATGGTAAACAACAACAACAACAAATCAATTCAGCCTGACTGGCTCAAAACAACCTTGACTAAAGTAGCAGACGTGATGAAATGTATCTGAAAGAAAATGACTCCAAAGGTTTGAACTGCTTTGGAAGCGATGCTTTCGGGTATAATTTCATCCAGGTCTGGCAAGGGGTCAGCAGTGGTTGAAGGGCCGCTGGTTGACGGCCGGCTGACAAGAGAAGCGTGCGTGTGTTTTGCTGTCGATCACAAGGCTGGTTACAAGAAAGAGTCCTCACAGGTTTTTACATTTAACAGAATAGGCGCAAGCTGTGCAACTTTACATTCAAACCAGGAGACTCTGTGGCATTTTAACAGTTAAGGAAATGAGTGAAAATCCACGCCAGTAAAACTATTCCTTTTATTCTTTTCTGTTTTTTTTTTAATTTTTATTTCTGATTACATAAATCCTATACAGTCAAATATTAAGCTAATAGAGTGTGTAACTTTGTGCTACTCTTGTCCAATAAAAGCTACGTGGATCCATAAAGCTCTTCTTCAGCAAATCAGGGTAATATCGTTCTTCTATCTGACATATGTGATGACATATATAAAAATCAAAAGAAAGTATATTTATGTATTCCAATTATTGTCGCCATTCTTTACTCTGTACAAAATATTGTGCGTACTGTATGTGTGTGAGAGAGAGTGTGTGTGCGTTATGAATCGTTAATGTCAATCACTATGGTGCAATGCTCTATAAAAGTTAAAAGCAAAGGCCAACAGACTTGTTACAAAAAACTCACAAAATGTCACCGTTTTGTCCAAATTTGGTCTTCTTGCAAACACAATCTGCAGCATCTTCCTCTCTGAATGGTTTCCACTCTGATTTCCAGTCGTGATCCAGCTGGGGTTTGTCACATGGTGCTGATTACGTCTCGTTGTCCCGAGAAATGCTACGAGGATTTATAAAAAAAAACAAAAAAAAAAGGCACCCGTATTCAGATGTGTTTACAGAAAACACTCCGTGTGACCATTTCATTCAGTGTAACTATGATCAGATCAGACTTCCGCCCAGATCACTTTCACTGACTCACTGTCGGACCAATCAGAGGAAGAGTTGTACTGTTTCTTGTTTAAAACAACAACACCGCTTCTGTGCTATCGACTTGTATGATCGTTATTGTTAAGCGTACCAATACTTCTTTTGTAAAAGCCAGTCTCACGGATTTGATACCACCGCTCAAAGCCACAGAGGTTCTGTTAAAGATCACGTGGATGTAGCTTCATTCAGAAAGAGCAGTTTTGAATGAGTGCAATTAAGTGCATAGAAGTGCTCTTGAGATGATTTTTAATAGGGTAATGCTTTGTTTTACAGTGTGTAATAATTTCCAAAAAAATGTCCAGTTTCCTCCAGTACAGCTTTGTGTAATTTGGTGCTAATTCAGGAGAAAGTATTGAAATCATAAACTTCCAGTTATATTATTGGAGTCCAGCATGTCAGCTCAATATGACATTTATCTATAGCCAGAATTATAAACAGTGATTATTTACTTGGACTAATCAGTTTGTCTACATGTAAACTCTTTTTTTTAGGTTTTGCTTCGTGCTCATCGTCTCGGTTTATTGGCTGCAGTAGATGGCTGTCTGCTGCAGCCAACAACCGGTAGAGACCAAAACAGAGCTACAAGGACAGTCATGTGACCAGTTTTTCTTTGTTTTTTAAAAAAAAAAAGATCTTATTGTTCCCCTTTATTGGTACCAAAGTACATATGGTAATTGTTTCCAGGAAGCTTCTTACCCTGTAAAATAGACATTACCATAAAAAATCATTACAGGAATAAAAATGTTAAATGACCTAACCTCGGACTAGCTGTGCTGTCAGGTCTAAGAGTCTGGCTTTGAGGGGTTTTTTGTGTTTTGTTTTTTGGCATTTCAAATGTATATCCTGTCTTGTTTGAACCCTTGTTGCTTGTACAAACAAAACAAAAACATGTACTACTACCCTCCACATTTTCCCCTAAAATGAGAACGCAGCTGTCTCTGCATGGCGATTCCCTGCATAGCGCTGAGAGAATCAAGTCTGTGAGTTCCTCGCAGATCGGGAAGAATTCAGGAAAGGGTGTTCATTGTCACAAAGTTGTTGCATGGCTTTTTGGGCTCTCTGTACGCTCTGTTGTATGATTTCATACTTGCTGCTATTGAATGAGCACAAAGAGACATCAGATTTTGGTTTAGGGTGTCCATACCACAGTTACAGTATATTTATACCACACATACCTGTTGGGGTTTTTCTTTTGTTTGGTTGGGTTTTTTTTGTCCCCCCCAATCTTTCTTTTTTCCCTCCCTGTGGCAGTTAAAAGACCAACAGCATTACTCACCTTGCACTTGGTTTGTACACTTAGAAGGAAAAAAAATATTTTGAATATGATGCCTGCTGAACCAGGTGCCTTAATCAGTTATATGAGAACACAAATCTGCACCTTCTGTCAGTCTGGAGGGGGTCTCCCTACAGAAACCAGGGACTGGGTTTCCCAAAACCTAAACTTGAAGTTCAATAATGAAATGAAAACCTCATCTGAACCCTAAATCAGTGCATTTTATACAATAGTCAACCTAAGAGGCAGATGAGAGCCGTTAGTCATGTCTCGATCGTAGAATAGCCTTGCTGAAGAAGAGCAGAAAAGACAACCTGTAAATTGAATTGTTTTGGGAAACCTGGTTCTGTTTTGAACTCTTTCTCTGCCCACTATGCCACGTTATCGTGTATTCTGCATTGGCTGCTGCTGCTATCACCGCTGGTGTGTCCGCGTAGAGAAAAGCAAACGTCCACTGTGTCTGAGACAGAGGGAGACTTGGGCCTGCTTTTTACCTAGACAATTAAAATGCATTCTTCTTCTTCTAAGGTTTCGACACGGAGCACTCTGTTGCTACCTTTTGAGACCTTGTCGAGACAGGAAAAAAAAAAAAGATCCCAAATAAACGCGAACTTTCCATTTCTTAACTTTGCTATAATGAAGTGCCAGACCCTCCTTGAAGTCAGTGTTGGCACTGAGTCGCAGGTTGCGAATGAAGCGACAAACTGAGCATGGAGGTACACTGTGGTGCTAATCTGTCAGTGGCTGGGTGCTAACATGGCTGTGTTAAATAGCTGTATTAGCCATATTATTCCTTCTGTTGATGACTCTGGTCAGTCTTGTGTTTCTGACTTCTGACCTGCTGTATGCTGATATAGCGAGGTATATAATTCTGCTGCTGCTGCTTTGCTGATGAATGTAGACTAGTCTTCCTCAGCAGGATCATACAGACAGACGAGCGTTTGGCAGAGCTTTTCCTGTTGTCTCAACAGAGGGAGACTCTTTGTCATCAGGATCCAGAAAGATCATGAATGTTGTATCTTTTAATGGCTGCTGTCCTGCTTGTGTGTTTCAATCTTTTTTTTTTTATTATCAATATGGTTTGATATTTATGCTCTGACTCTATCAAATGTTGCACTTTTTTTCCCTAAATTATATTTTATTGTCATTTTCTCTGATCCCAGTGTTCTTGCCATTTCTTTATTTATTTGTTCGGTCCTTTAATTTAACAATGCAAGGAGACAGTGATTGGAGCTAGACTTTAAAGCTTTCCACTAAAGCAGTCTTTACCACAAGTCAGAGACTTGTCATGAGATTCACAGATCTTAATCAAAGTCACAATGAAACTAGAAACTGTTCATACAAAAATTATATATATTTATTTTTTTGACAAAGATCCAATTAGTATAGAAGAGAATTGGGACCACTGGAAACAATCTTCAAGTTTTGACTGGGGAAAAAAAGAAGAAGAAAAAAATCAAAATCATGAGCAAAAAGTCTGGAAAAAAAACTGGGAAGTATATCTTAATTTTTTCCCTCAACCTATTCTGTAAATAGCTTTTATGTACACACCTGTAATAGCATCTAGAGATGTAAATGTCACTAACTAATGCTCAGTTAGATTTAAATAAACTGAGCTCACCTATCACAAATTGGAAAATAGACACTTTAACATAACGATTACAAACTTAAAAAAAGTCAAATGTGAATCTAACTAAAATTAAGGAATTGTCCTATATTAGTTATTACTTACAAATATTTACTCTTTTTGTGCAAATAGAGTTATGATTGGTGTGACTGAGCTTCATGCGATATTCTCTGCTGACATGTACCCAGACATCCTCTTGCATAATAGTCTAATAATGACTCCCTCCATTAAAGGAGCATTGCAACCATTTTTAAGTTGTAGATGATTTGTTTTCTTACTATAACTTGGCTGAGAAGTTTGATGTCACTGCAGCCAGCAGCCAGTTAGCACAAATACTGGAAACAGGAGACAAAGTAGGGCAGTTCTGCCAGTACTTTATAGTCACAAATGCACGTTTGTTTTTTTAGGTGATATAGATATATATGGGGACTCTCTTTTGGCCAGGCAACCAAAAGAGACTTCAGATGTTTGCTGTGATTAGAGATGGAGACTGAAAATGAAACTTTAAGCAGATTTAAGACTGAAGGTGGTCTAAGGAGATAAAAATAATTCATTATTTTCTAAGTAAACCGGTCCAAGTCAGACTACAGTTTCATTGTGAGTTTGAATTATCGCTGTCTGTGGGGCCCATGAAGCGGAAGTTTAATAAGTCCTGAGAAAAGCTCGGTGGGTCACCAGACTGAACCTTGCCTTTAGGTGACTCTTTGGTCATGACTCTGGGCTGAGGTTCAGGTGCTCCACCGCCACGGAGCTGAGGTCAGGAGTTGGCTTGCTTGCGGTCTCTAACTTTTGGTGGGGAAAATTTAGTTTTAAGGAAGTAAAACTTTACCACTGCGCCAGAGATGTTTTGCCCCTTCTAGGTGCTTTTTTAATTTTAATTTTTATCAGAGGGGCTTTGGTTCGCAGTTGTCTTGTCAGGGAACCCCTGAGATTAGCCAGGGGCCACTAAAGGCTGGTGGGCAGAGACCCCTCACCTTCCCCTTTGCAATGAATGATGGGGAAGGGTTAATCTCCTCTTCCAGCAGACTGATTCAAGCAAACAACCACCCACACTTAATAATAATAATAAAAAAGAAAACCCCTCTTTCTATTTCTACATACGTCCAACTCATCATCCAAACACTGCAATGATTTACATCTCCTTCCAGACTTGCCAAAATGCATGAAGCAAGAGACATTTACTGAAAAAAGACGGCATCTGTTTGGTTACTATTCTCTCTTTATAAATTTTAATAATGACAGACAGACGGAGGATTATAATAGGAAATCCATACAAGTCCAAACATGTAGCGGATGTGGAAGGTATCGGCCATACTGAGCTCCACAGCTACATGCCATTGTTACGATGCTTCTGGTCTTGTATGGTATTTGACTCGATCAACAGCATGGGATCTTTCTGTAGTTAGTCCTGTGTGTGTTCCTCTCCCCAGTCTCAGTAGGAGGGCTGTACTTCATTGCTAAGTGCTCTATAATAGATCTCTTGGTGATTATAATTTCATAAAGAAGCAAAACCTGCAGAAAAAGTGTATCCTGCTGAAACTAACTTGATCCTCTCTTTAGCAATGACATCTATATTTGTAGTTCACATATATGCCTGTTCAAATACAATATCTTGACAGTTGCTATATTTATGTTGTGTAATAAATGTTGTGCTGGGTTTATACTTTTGTTTTGACTAACTTTTTGTTTAACGTTGTATTTTTATTTTTTATTTTTTCTCTTCTTGGAGGCACAGTGGGTGGCTTTATGCACAGGCATGGAAAAGTAAAAGACCTTTATTTTATTATTATTATTTTTTGGTTTGTACTGTAACAGCCCGATTCTCTTTCAGAGCTTCTGACAGTTTTTGTCTCTGGCTGCTCGACATTCTGCAGACACCTGCCCTGAATCTCTGTTGTGTAATTGTGCCTCTCTCTTTATTTTCTGTTCTTCTTCTTCTCCTTCTTCTTCTTCTTCTTCTTCTTTTTTTTTTTTTTTTATCGTTTTTCTCTGTTGTATCAACCAGGAGTTGGTACCACAGCTCTGCTTGTAACCATGTTTGTCTGATTATGTTTATTGATTTTAATATCAAAACAATAAAACCATTAGCACCCCAGTCTGAATCTTGTTTATTTAACTGACCGAGTGTGTGTGTGAGTTTTCCAACCTGATTTTTATAAATGATTTTTGAATTTTTCGTCGCTTAAAAATGTATTTTAAGCAAATGAGTTCATAAAGAGTTCAACAAGATATGCAGGAGAGCATTCCTGAGTACACAACAGATCCAATATTACAGCAGCAGAAGACCACACCAAGACTACAATCAGCATGGGCTCACTAAAATTGCAGCATAAGTATTTGGTGCAATCAGCATGAAAGCATGGATCCACCCTGCCTTATATCAACAGTGGCGGTGCTGTAATGTTGTAGGGGATACTTTCTTGGTACGCTATGGGCCCCTTTGTGCAAACTGAGCATCATTTAAATACTACAGCCCACCTGAGTATTATTGTGAGCATGTCTATCCCTTTACGATAGCTGCTCAAAACTCAGATCATCTCAAACTGGTTTCTTGAACACGACAGTGAGTTCACTGTTCTCAAACCTGCAGCAACTGTGTGACGCTGTCATGTCAGTATGGACCCAAATGTCTGAGGAATGTTTCCAGCACAATCTATATATAAATAAAACGGGATCATTCAAGCGAAGTGAAACTTAAGATCTTCACCAGTGTTTCTGGTTGATTTTTGAGTAATGCCATATTATCTCCTCCACAAGTAGTGCCTGTGAAATGGAGAGATGCCTTTATCCAGCCAAAGAGAACCACTGATAGGAACACTTCTGCTGATGGATCTAAATTAATTTTTACCACCAGCAAATGTCATTGGGAGACTGCAACTGAAAGCAGACAGCTGCTTCTACTACATACATAATTTCCTTGATTCTTTTTTAAAAAATACTTTAATATAATTTGATGCCCTACATGTACACCGCAGTGGTGTGTGGGATGGCGTCTCTCCCCCTCCCAACCTTTTCATAATGAAAGCAAATGTTTCCCAAAGCAACAATGTGGCTCACTGATGTGTTTATTAGGTTTGGACACAATCAGAAAAGGGCTGCATCTAAACAGGAAGTGCTTATGATTAAGTTCTATTCATGGTTTTATTGTCTTTTGTATATAACAGTATGGAAAAAGACCACATTAAAATAGCTCTTCCACTCTTGTATTGTACATATTTTGCTGGTTTGCTGCTGTTTAGACAAAGCACAAAGTCTATCAGAAAAAGGGAGAAATTTCTGTCTGTGTCTTTGTGTCTATTATCTTGACAGGGTTACTGCTGGGAACACGGATCAGACATGGGCCTCCTTTTTCCTTTACAGGATTTCCACAAAATTAGCTGGTGTAAAAATGACACAAGACCCCCCTTTTCAGTACGTACTGTTAATACTAACACTTAGTAGAAAAGTAATAGTACAGGCTCTATCCATGATGTTAATAAAAAAAAAAAAAGAGTATATTAGTAACAGCCGAGGCTGAATTAATTTTAGTAGTTTTTTTTTAGTTAAAAATGCCACTTTTGACTCTCTAAGTATAGTTTATATATTACAAACTTAAAATTATTTAGTGGTTCTGTTTTATATGATGTTTAAACATTTGAAAACACATTTAAATTTCAGTGTGGATCCTGTCTGTCCAATAAGTAAGGACAAAATTATAGTGGAAGCTGCAGAATGATAAGTAACTGCACTTTTTTTTAAAGGAATTATAAAATCCTATTTAAGTATTTTTTTTTGTTCCATTTTAAGTAACATATTTATTTATTCCACGGATAATTAACATCCGACTACCGTTGGTCCTTCGTCTTTACCTCTTTTGGACCTCCAGCTTGCCATACAAAAACAACAATGGCGTCTTCTGCGGATGTTCACGTCCGAATTTGCGCACAAGAAATTATCAAATATGATCTGGAAATTAAAGCTCTCATTCAGGTAAGGAATGAAGAACGAGCGCCTTGTTTGTCCTTTCATCCTGAGCCATTTCTGAACCGTTGGTAACTCTGGAGAGCTGGCTGAACATGCGCACAACAGGTCTTCAAGTTGAGCTAAGAAGAAGCTAACGTTAACTTTCCGACAGTCAAAAGACACAAAACATTCTTGATTTTGTTTATTTTAATTAGGCAAAAAATCATTCCTGAGACAGTTATAATACTTTTGAGTAATAAATCTCTAATTATTCAAATAACCGAGAGAAGAAAATGATCATTTATTATCAGATGTTATTTAAAAAAATATTTACGACGCACTCTTTGTTTAGTTCTGCGTTCGTGATATCCTAATTAGTAAGGGAAATTAAAATAAGTTAAAACAAATTGTTTTAGAAAATGTAAATAATATGAATATAAAAAAATATATTAAGTTTTTTTTTTTAATGGAGAAAAATGTGCTAAAATTTATACTGTATATCCTGAGCCAGATGGTGGAACGGCTGTAAGCTGAGAGACACCTGCCCTATCAAAAAGTGACCGCCAGTGTTTCTTTGTCTAATGTCTTTGGTTATATTGCTAAATAGCTCTAGTCAACAGGATTTAAAAATGGATTTCATATATAAAGTAATAAAAAATGACATATTTTGCAAGTATTTTTATGGTTCTACATTACATTGCAATCAATCAAGTCCTTTTGGCCATTTAAAGTATCTTTATACAGCTGTTATATTTGTATAGATTTCTGCTGTCCTCTTGGCCAGATCATCACTGACAGCTGATGTCCATTGGTGAGGGCCAGAATGTAGAACAACCACTAAATCTCTTTTCACCACAGCAGGCAATTACAGTGCCACATCCCCTACTTCCCCTTTCCCTCTCAAGACCCCGAGTTGCTTTGAACTCCACCACTTGGGGGCAGCAGCTCATGTGTAGTGGTGGACACACCATTTCTCAGCCACCTCACACTCTGCTGCAAACTGCTCCACTGCAAGCTGGAGGTCATTGCTCGATTCAACCACCAGAACCACATCAGCAAAAAGCAGAGATGAGATCCTGAGTCCACTGAATTTGACTGCCTCCACCTCTTGGCTGCACATAGAAACTGTCTTCCAAAAAAACTTGTGAACAGAATCAATGATAAAGGGGCAGAGCTGGTGGAGTCCAGGATTCACAGGGAATGAGTCTGACTTGCTGCCAAGCTCTCAGTACACTATGTACAATGACAAAACACTTTATAACAATGGACCAGATGTCTCATACTCCTAAAGCACAAGCTCCTTTGCTCACACAAAGATTTGTGCATTTATGAATTCACATGATGTATGTCTTACTCGATGTGATATAATTATAAAATATAACTAATACATTATATTTAACTCAATGTGTGTGTGTTGTCTGTAGGACATCAGGGATTGTCCAGGACCTCAGTCTGCTCTTGTGGAGCTCAATGCTCAGGTCAAAGAGAAATTCAACAAGCTGAGGCTCAGAATTCAGGTCAGGCCTCAGCTACACATCCACACGGTGCTGCATCTGACAGGGTTTTTTTTTTTTTTTGCTTAATATTGGATCTGTGTCATGTGATGCCATGATGTTGTTGTTTTTTTGTTTCTTCCAGGATCTGGAGCAGATGGCCAAAGAGCAGGACAAAGAGTCAGACAGAGTGGCCATCCAAACAGAGACCGAGAGCCAATGGAAGCAGATGCTGAGGTGTTTAGACGCAGACGCACACAGACACATCTTAAAAAAAATAAGCCTGTGCAGCACCAGTCATTTTATTTTCCCCTTGAATCACTTGCCTCGTGTCCCAGTGAACATGTTGTTGGTTTCTGTTTTGTTGCGATGATAATGTAAACTGGAAATGCAGACACAAGCGAGCACTTAAGATGGAAAAAAAATCTAAAACAAAAACTTTCAGTCTCAAAATTGTTTGCTTTTTCTTGTCTGTCTTGTCAGCAACCAGACAGCGTGGAGAAAAGCTAACCTGGCTTGTAAACTTGCCATAGACAACATGGAGAAGGACGAACTGCTGCATGGTGAGGAAAACCACAACACCAGACAGAGGTAAATATAGTTTCTGCCAAGGCTCTGCTACAGAGCACTGTACTACGAAGACAGTTCAGTGTACCCCGAGTTTGTTTGCGTTATGTAGATTCCCGTACTTCTACACCTGGTTAGAGCTGCTGATATGCAGTCTGAACTTTGATCAGTGATTTTTGTATACCTGCAGCCAAACAGGAGGAAATTAATGTCACCTGTATTACAGTTTTTTACAGTCGCTAACAAGCGTTTGTCCAAACAGTTGTCACATTTGCAAAACTCTAAACACAATTAGCACAGCATCGGTCTGTTGTGGCCATACCAGTCACACATTTCATGTCGTGTTCACCCAATATGCAGTCAGTGAACACATTTCCACAATGCTTACATTTTCTTAACAGACAAGCTATACCTCCCAGCAAAATCATGAACTGTTTTTGTAGTATCTACGAATGTTAACACACAACATCCCACAATAGCAAAAATATCCCAAACCTTAGATACAGTATAAAAACCTCTGCTTCTGCAATGATATGTCGGTGGATCCGACATACCAGGCGGTTTTATCCCAGGTGCATCGACTTGGATAACATCAGATGTGATGTTGATGAAAACATGTGGCCTAACCCTGAAGATCGCAGAGATTAGATGCAAATCTTTTGCCTTTTTTTAGCCCCCCTCCCCCTCCCCCCCTTTTTATCTTGGCTTTTTGCTGTTGTTTTTTTGTTCAGAATGCTCTTGTGTGTTTCATGGATATTTTGTTCACTGTAAGCAATACTGTAAAACTTTCTCTGTCCTATCATACCGTGTTTCTACTGTACCTCCTGTGGTAAACAGTAAAGAAACAAAAACTTGTTTGCTTTTTACTGGAATGCTTTTGAATGTGAACATTACTGTACATGTGGACATACAGTTACCAACCAAGACATTTCTGGTGTCAATATGGTGGATTGCATGTTTCGCATGCAAATACCTGTGACACTGAAACATAAAAGTCTATGCAGTTTTTGTAATGTCAATAATAGCCAGTATTTTGAAACCTGGTGTACTTTGATTGACTGCATGTACCTTGTGAAGTGAAAACAAGTGTTATTCTTTGACAGACTAATTTCATTTTGAGTCAGATTTATAGTGTTTTTGTACAGTTAGTGTGTGCAGAGAACGATGTGTTCTAATTTTGAAATGAGGAGTTAGTATATATTTAACAAAGTGTATTTTTGGGAAGGATATTATCCATTTGGCCAATTGTGTTTTGTAGGTGTGGGTCTGTGTTAAGAGTTTAGAAAAAGTATCTGAAGTATGGGTAGGCGCTTGTTAGAGACTGTAAAAAACTGTAATTTACCTGGTTTCTGTTTAGCTGTAAAAGGCTGATGGGGTATTATCGTTACCCTGCTGGGCAGAGGCATCGTACACACCTTGAGAACAAGGCTGCTTAGGATTTTCAAACTGATACCATAGTTTCTGTCAGTAACTTCTATCCTCTACTTCCTGTAGTTATTACCATTACACTGTTTTCTTTCTGTTTTTAAGCCCAGGCCACCAATAATATTTCTGTTTTACACAGATGTGTGTTTATGTTTATGGAGTGTTATCAGATGAATCGCAGTATGACAACTATGTCAAAACAACAGCTAATCTGCTGTACACTGAAATACAGATACACTTGTTAACATCTGTAAAACTATCTTTTGTCTAATGTCTGTGGTTTAAAATGCTTTCATGAACGATTATTAAATAAGATTTTTTTAATTGTTGCTTTTGGTAATTTGTGATTTAAAAAAATTGATTAAAAACTGGCACAAATGAACCAAAAAAGATAAATGAATATAAAAATAGAGTGGCTAGTTGCACTGGTGGTAGAAACACAAGGTTCTAAACTACTTAATGAGAAAAAGATTCCTTCTAGTCTCCAATAAATCACTTTAATATAATCTAATAATAAATTAGGCATGTCAGAACCCATCTGCAGTACTTCACCTGCTCTGTTCTGTGTGTGTGTGTGTGTGTGTGTGTGTGTGTGTGTGTGTGTGTGTGTGTGTGTGTGTTTTTGTCTCAGGAAAGCAACCAAGGAAAATTTAGTGGAAACCAGCAGCAACATCACAGAGAGTCTGATGTCTATCAGCAGGATGATGTCTGAACAGGTGAAGCAGAGTGAGGACACCATTGGCACTCTAGGTAAAAATCTAATTTTATGTTTCAGTCTCCTGTCCACATTTCCTAACCGATCCTCCTAAACCCTTAATGCCTTTAATTCTTCGTCCTCCTTGTTCAGCCACCTCATCCAGGACGGTGCAGGAAACCAACGAGGAGTTTAAAAGCATGACAGGAACCATTCACCTGGGCAGGAAGCTCATCCTGAAGTACAACCGGCGGGAGCTGACAGACAAGCTGCTCATCTTCCTTGCACTAGCCCTCTTCTTTGCCACCGTCCTCTACATCCTCAAGAAACGTCTCTTCCCCTTCATTTAGTCGGCCGCCTGGGTCTGTTTTTCCTCAAAGACGTGGGGACTGGCTTGGAAGGAGTTAACACAGTGAATTGTAGGAGGTATGAAGTAGAAGCATGAACCACATGGACTCTTAGAAGCAGCACTGAAACTGGACTGTAGCACACAGAGGCGGCGTGAAGTGGGAACGTGTTACTTCTTACATATAATATGCAATATGAAGGGTTGGAAAATATCTGAAGCTCAAGATCCACTTCAGCAGTGAAAGGAGCAAAGTGAGTAAAACTGACATCCAGAGTTTCATAGAAAACATTAAGAAGCCACAGCCTGCCTCGAGTAGATATGGTTATACAATGTATTGTCAAAAGTTTGAACGCATGTTGCAAATGGTCACAGTTGAAGAAGGGATCTGCTGCTTTTTAGCCTTTTCCTTGATGCCTCACACTGCCTCCCTGGTGTTACAGTAAGGACTCTGTTATCCTAATGTGACCATTTCTATCATTCTGGATGATGGGTCTTTTTCAGAAAGCCTGAACTTGAGGAAATTCATGTGTTTACATTGAAATTTACATTAAATTGAAGTAAATACAGAGAGCTTAAAGGTTCAGATGCTCATATTTGCCAAATTGTGTGCAGTTTTTGAAATGTTGATACCTTAAAGCACACTGTAGGTTTCACAATGCAATAAGACAGCATCTAAAGATCAGCAGCCTGTATGCTCATGTAATATCTCTTTGTACCCCTTCAGTCCAGCGTAAAAGGAAGAAAAGGTAGTCTGTGATTCTGCCCTCATGTCAGTCATGTTGAAAGGTTGGGAGTTAGAGACTAAAGCAAGGGACCACTGGAGGCTTGTTTTAAGCCTCGATTGCTGCAAATAAACAAAATCCATCCAAAGAGGTGATCTGCGTGATAAAATGTTTCAGCTTATGCAAAATATTCACGTCCTCCAAGCAGAGGGCAACCTTATTTGAATTCAGCTGGAGCTTCACTTTTACACAGAGATGGGAAGAAAAGAGGGGGACAGAAAAGTGAGCAACATTGTAGGACTCCATCTACTCCTGTTGAGTCATGGTTGGTTTCTGAGCTGTAGTAGTATCTTCTGACTTAACCAGCCTTTAATTCTACAGCTTAAGAGAAAAAAACAAACAAACAAAAAAAAAACACAACCCCAAAGCGGGTTGCCCTCCTAGTGTCCAGTACCTTTAATTCAGAACTAGTCAGGGTCATGGTTGCAAATAGGGCTGCCACGATTTGTCGACTAGTCACGATTACGTCGACTATCAAAATCGTCGACGACTGATTTAATAGTCGACGCGTCGTTTGAAACTTTGTAAGATCCCAAAAGACGCAGGAATAAGTGGCAGGATTTAAGAGTGTAATAACGGACTGAAACAGAAGATGGCAGCATTGCATGTACAAGGATGTCAGCTACCGTTAAACCCCGAAGAAGAAGAAGAAGAAGAAGAAGCAGCTGTGTCCCAGAATTCATAGCGCGGCCCAGCGCAGTTTCCAACAATGGCGGCAGCTAGTTAGTTTTAATGTTACTCTTATTATTCTTTCTGGGTCACAAAATAAACGTTTAACATATTTTCAGGCGAGAATGTAGCTGTGTAAACCTCAAATATCTGCTCAGTTTATCAGGACACCACATATTTTCAAAAGCGCTCCGACGTTTTCGGAGACATCTGTTACCCACTAGCTCGTTAGCGAGCCGGGGGCTAGGTCACTAGCGCCGTGAGAACACCGGACTCCCCGCAAATCGTTTTCAAACCCACCGCTGTCTTTCGCTACTCAGGTTAAATATATATGAGTCACTTAGATAACTTAAAATGTTATTGTTTGGCTTTTTTTTTTTTTAGTATTTTATTTGTTCCTGAGTAAATCAGTTTGTCTGAGATTAAAGTTATAGTTTTTACACAGCTGAATAAACGTCAAGCAGACAGCTGATTATCAGAAGTGTGAGATGCTCCAGAATATACTCCAGTGTCCTGTTATATTTTAGATGCGAGTTTATTAAACTTCACCGAAACAATCTGCAAATTTCATTAAAATTTAATAAACCATCTTGTCTTTATTTTTAGTTAGCACAGACCTTAAACACTTAAAGCTGTAAGCTAATGATAGTTATATAAGAGCAGATGCTGCTGGTGCAATAAGCTGTAGTTTTACGTCTAATGGATGATGATCTGATTAGTCGACTAATCGCAAAAATAATCGGTGACTAGTCGACTATCAAAATAATCGTTTGTGGCAGCCCTAGTTGCAAAATGCACCAACCTTTGTTTTTGTTTACTTTTGTTATAAAGTGTGAATGTGCTCAGGAGTGTATTTAGTGTACATTTTTTTAACCTCATGCCTTCCTTCCAAACTACTGAACCAGTAATCCAATGAATGATTGTTGCCCTGAAAGGTGTCAGATTGTGTGAATGTTGAACAAAAGCCCCGTGGGTTAGAGTTCATTTAAAAGTCTCAAGCACCAGCAGATGTCTTAAAACTCAAAATATCAGTTTGAACTGCAGTGCTGTTAAAAGACTTGTTCAACAGGATAGGACTAATTTAAATAACACACTTCTGTTTGTTCATCAGTATCACTTTATTTTAATAAAATTCAAATAACTGTTCAGAGTTTGTGATCCATTGGAGAAAAAACCCCCCAAAAAAAAAACAAAAAAAAAAAACAACCCACAACATTCGACACCAGAGGTCTGTATGAAATGTGAACAAGTGAACATTAAAAATACATTTCTAACACATATTGACCTATGAGTGCTTTCCTTTCTGCACACTGCGCCTCATCTGTTTCTCCATGGTACACAATATGACTTTCTCCATAAATACAAAAGCAGATTCATAACTCTGTTCCTAAAATGTTGTGATGCTGTGTAAAAGTTCAAATTGAGCAAATGTTTTTCATGAAACAGTAAAGTGTCCCAGTTTAAACACTTGGTAGGTTTTCTATGTTCAATACTGAATAAAATATAATGCATTCTAATGGTATTTAGATTTTACACAGCGTCACAACTTTTTTGGAACTGGGCTTGTAAACAGGATACTGACTTTGAGCCATGAGCTACACTTGACCTACTGATTCCGTGTGTGTGTACGTCTGATGCTGAGCTGCAGTGGTCTGTGAGATTGAAGTGAGGTAGATAATTGTTCTTCCATCCTTAATGGAGCACAAATGCCCAGCAGATTGAATAAGTTATGATGCATTACTACACTGAATACTTTTAGCCACTACTGCTAGTATTATAGAATTGTGTACTCAGTTTCCATCTGTCTGTAGAGGAGTGACACTGGATTTCTCAGACAACTGAATCTGGTTCAGTTGTGTCGTCTATATGACTGAGCCTGGGCCCATCCTCTGGTTTAGCCTCGGTTTGTTGCTGCAGGGGTCCCCCAGCAGCGATAGGCCATGGTGCACTGGTGGGTGGGGAAATGCTTTGGTTGAGGGTATCGGATTGGCAGAGGGGGCAGTTTCCGGCAAGGCTGCTGCAAAGCGACCCCCAGTACTGCTCGCATTGTTCACGCAAACGGCGTCCGACCCACGTCTTGACCTCCTCTCCGCACTTCAGCAGGAAGTTCGTCAGCTCCACGTATGGCCTGGCAGGATGCGAATACATCAGGGTCATCAATAAATACTTGGCTGTTTTGTCCAAATGTACATTTAGAAAAAATGTCACTTACAGGAAGTGCCAAAAACAATAGAATGTCCCAGTTTTATTCATTTTTCCATTTGAGCAATTAATGACATAATTTTGAATGCATTTATTTGTACATCTATCAAAACAATAAAATTGTGGCTGTTAGTAGTTAATTTGTGTGAGTTTGTGTTTCTCACCCAGGGGGAAACATTAGGTGAAACTGCACCAGGTTTTCCACGGTGTCCATGTGATCCCGCAGTGCCAGGCAGAGCTGGTGTTTGGTGTAGCACTCCCTCTGAAGCACGCACACCATCTCCTTTATCGCCGAACACCGCCGGCTGATGCAGCTGAAACGCTGCCGCAGCCCCAATGCCAGGCACCGCAACGTGTCCTTCACAAATGCTTTGCCCTGCGAGAAAAGGAGAACAGTGAGTGGACGATTACAGGGAAACCTATATACATACATACACACGATTTCCCCCCCCCCCCCATAATGTTTTATTGCAACCATGTTTTTATTTCCAATAGTCTTTTCTATCAGATTCAAAGACTTCTATTTAGTTTTTTTATTCTATTATTGATTTATTATTTATGTCCATGTTTGATTTATCATCTTTTCAGTCATCTATAAAGTACTTTGAGTTGGTCTAAGTTCTATGAAAGTGCTACGCAAACAAAAACAATTTGTGACAGCCTTAAATCAAGGGGTTTACCTGAAGTACTGTTTAGGAAATAAAACCATTTTTATACACAGTCCTTGATTTTTAGAGGCTGAAAAGTAACAATTTTAAAATAAGGAATTTTTTTTTTTTGTTTTAAGTAGTTGGATTAAAATGGTTTGTAGTCACCGACTGTGTGACGTCTAGAACCATCAGACATCACCAGATGCTGCATTTCCTCCCTTCAGATGGTACGTCAGTCCTATACTGAAGCCACCTTCAGTTTAAGCTCGTTTGTGGCTCTCTTTAATTTCAGTTTTATCTTCAGAGGCTGAAAACCTGCTGACTTGAAGAATATCCCATTTCTTTGCATTGAAGAACTCTTGTGCTGAATTGCTAACACTACAGCTATTGCAATACTTTTGTTAAATCCCTTGAATTAAAGCTAAAATCTGCACTTGAATGATTTGAAACCTGTGGTGTCCAGAGACCAGAAAACCAAATGCTCTGTGAAAAACATTAGTTTTTGCTGTATGATCTTTACCTCACAATATAAAGTGCCTCAAGGCAACCGTCTTTGTTATTTGGTACCATGTAAATAGAACTGTATTGAAAAATAACTTATGACTTACAGAGAAGGGGTGAGGTTAAATAAATGTCCACTTCTTCACACTCCTTTTTGAGTATGTAAACTAAATATCTTGTAATGCATTTCACTTCATTTTTGTATACTTTAAAAGGAATATTTTTCCTAAATTACATTCTGTACACTGTTGGAAGTTCTAACAGACGCTTGGGGTAGGCTCTGAAAGCCAGACTATCCTCATCCACTTTTACAGTAGAGAGCGAGAGAAAACAAACCACAAAACCAAACCCAAACCACAACATGTTGACAGCCTGGCACAAAAACCGTTTGACCTCTGTGGATGCTCTACATAGATCTTCATGACAGCTGGTGAACTCGTCCAATCGTCAGTGTATTTGGCCAACTGCTCAACTGGAGTAAGGTCATTTGGTGCTGCTAGCAGCATTAGTACAGTATGTGAGGAAAAACAGATATAATAAGAGGGTGGCTGTGCATGTACAAAGACAAATTTGAATCTGCGAGTTAAGCAGTGAAGAAAACAGAAAAAAAACCAAAAACACGAACCTGTGGTGCCGACCTAAACAAATTTCAGATTGTCATCTATACCCTCAACAAGTGCCCCAGCAATAAGTGGTGCACACTAAGAGAATGGTAAAGGCCTAAATGCTCAACCCCTACATTGAGGGGATCCGGTGGCTCTGTAATGCTGCGGGGGGCTTTTTGCTGGCACGTATTGGGTCTTAGGGGATCTGCAAATCTCTACAAAATTCTTCTGGGGGATCATCTTTATCATGTTATGAAACATGAAGCCCTGAAGAAGTTTCCTGCAACACTTTATCCTTTAATCTACGACCATCTGTATCAGGTACATTCACTCAGAGATCTTCAAAGAACATCTTCTGTTTCTGCTCAAACTGGGGACACATTAGGCCTGCATCATTTTCTCATACATTTCTATTCTAGTAATGTGGACAGGATGTTCCTGTTCTCTCCTTTCACTTCCCCTCTCACGCTGTGCTGTAACTGTGCTGCCATGCATAACGATACACTGCTTCTTATACAACAAGCATTCCTCACAAATGACCGCAATGATGGAAGGGATTAAATGAAATAAAAACACGCATCCAGATATGCCTTCTCCAACCCTGCCCAGGCAACTTCTGAACTTCCCCTCAGCCTGTCAGTTCCCCACAGGCGTAACGACACAACTGACTTAATGAGTTTATTTTGAGTGTGAATGAATGTGAGACACACTGGCTTATCCTCACCTGCAAGTCGTAGTGTCCAGCGTTGTGCAGCAGAGTAAGACATATGTGGTCCAGCCCTCGGATTTCACAGGAGTTGTTGCTCAAACACTGAAACATCCCACAGCCAACATCAGCTGAACTCAACAGGCAACTCTGGAGCTCCGCTACGAGACACAGTGAGAGATCAGCATTAACTTTCCAGGTGAATGTATGTGCCAAATAATATAATATTAAAAACAATACACATCCACTGTCAAGCCTCAGACCTTTGGCCTTCACTTTTCAGAAATTAGTATTGTGCCATACTGCAAATTTTTCATATCAAGCCAACACAGGAAATGCAGGGCCAGTAATAATAATACTTTTAACTTAAACAGGCAGCTTATGTAGGGGAGAGGAGTGTGTCATGATTTAGTAGATGAATCATCATCCATTTGCAAATTCTGATCACATTTTAATGACCGCTAAATTACTGTGTTTGTTTATTTCCCACAATAATTAAACAAAGCACACCTTTCAGCTTTTCATACATTTTGACACTCATGTTTTTGGAGAGGTATACATTTTTCCATTTCCAAAACAAATAAAAATGTATTAAAAACAATTCACTGGGCTACATACTGAACTTAAGATAGAAACAAAGTATCGATCCTGTCGAGCTAATATGGATCCACGTTGGTATCGACAGTATCATGTTTGGATCGAGCCCCTCAACTATCAGAAACCTATTTGTAAGTGTACAGAATGTAAATATGAGGATTTAGACATTTAAATGTTTAGATAGTACTTTTTGATCAGCTTTCCTTACAGATTAGACACAAAAGCACAACCAGAATTCATAAGGCACACTGTCGATTTTTGAGAAAATGAAAGTATTTTAGTGAAAGGTTAGAGTCCGGAAAATACAGTATACCAGTTATGTAAGGTAGTTTGTTTCGGGCCAGGAGACGCACAGTTTCACACACTCTTCATTTTGCACTTTATGGCGCTGTTGTAAATGGTGAAAATACTAGTGCTAGTTGCACGGCGTCAACACGTTAACGAGGTAACCGCTAACCGCAACGCTAACGCGTTGACGCCGTGCAGCCCCACGCACGGGGCGATCCGCGGTAACTCGTTAACGGAGACTTGTTGCGTTAATACAGTTATGGCGTTAACCTCATTTTAACGAGTGTAACGCTGCAGCACTAAAATAGTAATCTCCAAATGTTCTCTTTTTACAGACCAGCGCCTCTTTGATAGCTGCCGCGTCCATCTTGTCGTTAGCTGCAGGTGAAGCGATGGGGGAGGGGGAGTTGTGTTAGTGAAGGAGAGGCCGAGTAACACGTAGAGAGAAAAGCGAGACAAACTTGCAGTTCCATGAATATAATTATAACGTAACAGTCTATCTATATAAACGATATAGTCACACAGCTTATCTCGTATAAAAATATATCGATATATTTTTTAAAAACTCGATATATCGCCCAATCCTAGCTAGAAGCATACTTTAACGGGTAAAATTAAGTGGCAAGCCGTCTTGGCTTTATGAATATGAGCTACAAGCATACTCTGATGGGCAAAGTTAAGTGGCAAACCGTCATACTAACTTAACTTTGTGCTGGAATTACTATGACAGCAGAAATGTGCATAAACTACTTACGGTAGGACGTGTTGCCAAAGGGATACAGAGGGAATGTGCATGGACAGGGTCGAACCACCGGAGTCGCGCATTGAATTACAGTCACCAACAGCACAGGAGGTTAGAGAGGCGCGCACGGCCAACAGGTTGTCTTACAATGAGATTAAATGCGCAATAAGGGGGAGAAAAAAGTAGCACCCCTCAAGCTCTTTTTTTAGGGCCAACAAGGGCCTCGGGCATGTAAAGTTTTCTTCAAAATGCAGTTTCCGACGCTTAAATGCGACCGTTACACGACCTGTGAAAACTTGCACGTGGCGGCTCACCTGTGCTCTGCAAAGAGAGGCGCCTTCTCATCTGGCTCACTTCTTGCTCCAGAACATCATGCTGGTCGTTGGTCAGCACATGACACACCAGCAGCAGAAAAAACACAGTGGAGACAGCGGACGCGGTCACCGGCATCACTGAGGTCGAGTCAGCGTATGTGCGGTGCTCTTTTCTTCTCTTCTCTTCTCTTGGTAGAAGTTCGCGCAGCTAGAGCTCGAAGCCTTTGAATAACTTTACTCTGTGACGAGGAGATCGAGGCTATATATATGTAGAGCCGCAGGAGACCGGCGCGTTCACGAAGGCTGGAGCTTGGGTCTCCACCAATCACAGCCTAGCGCCGTGACCGCGCAGCACTTGCGCAGCTGAAGGTTTATCATTGATGAGAGTAAAAGAGGAACCTCCACCCCCTCACCCCAGCAGAAGATCCATGAATTTGAAAACAAAAAGAGACAAGTAGTGATTTCGGGGTTTTTTTTGGTTTCTTGGTTAAAAAAAAAAACACACGAAGAAGGACCCACGGAGGACAGAAATGGGATCAGGCAGAAATGGGAAGGATCACGTTGAGCGAACACACAAAAGAAAGTGAATCCCATTCCCATCAGCTCTCCCCAGAAGTGAAAATGTTCTTATAGAGGCCGCTTGTTCCTCCAGAGTCTGCGGGGGTGTGTTTGACGGCTTGCAGCTGCTTTCTTGGCGAGGCGCAGAGGCGTGCAATGAGGAACGTGTCAGACGCGCCCGGGCTGCAGCACATTGAAAGAGCACCGCGTTTTTCCAACTGTGAGGAAATCCTACAGTTTTCCTACATCATATTAGCGTGAAACAACTTCTGCGTAAACACGCAGCATTTTTATACTAAACATCCAGGAACACTTTCACACGCGAAATACTTAATCTTTTATAGATCTCTCAAAAGGCACTAAGAAGCAGCGCAGGTAGTATGACCCGTTGTCCAAGCGGAGTGGGCTGCTGAGACTGCACAGCAGCCCACTCCGCTTTTTGAGACATTGTCCCACATTGTGATGTGTTGATCTATGGCTACATCTTTACTGACAACCAAAGAAAATGAGCAAACAGAAGTAGAAGTACCAGTGCACTGCAATAACTTCTAAAGTAACAGTTTTAGAAGTTCTTTTAATAGAAAGTGAAAATATAGATGTGCACAAAAGAGCTATTGCATAGCCTCCATTTACATTCCCAAGACTTCAAGTCAAAACTGATCTAAAGTAAAATATAGTAGCTATAGTTAATTCTCCTTCACATCTTTGATACTAAACCTATAACCTGCACAGTTTGTGCATGTTAGGAATATCAGACCACCTTCCAGTAATCGCTCCATATTATTTCACCCTAATGTCACCAAAGACACTACTGGAGCTGGAGGCAATACTTAATGATTAATTTGAGAATACTTAGATATTTATCTGTGTGAGACTTAGTTACACATTCAAGTGTTGTTGCCACCTATTATCAAGTTTTTTGTTTGCTTCCCGTGAACAACTGGCCAATCAAAATTGGGTCAGCAGAGACTCAACTAATGTTTGATCAACTATTAAAGAACAACTTCAACTTTTTAACACCTGTCAGCCTAGAAGAAGCAACTTTTGAAACTTAGGGAACAAAATAACTGGGTTTGCATCAGAGGTTAGTGAGGGCGGTCTCTGCCTATGCAGTCACCCTTGGAAAAACCCACCAAATATTCAACTTGAGGTCAAACCACAACTTTATTGAGATAAACTAAGGTGTCTAGACTTTACATTAAGAGAACAGGCAAGGTCGTCAAATGTCATTTTGACATTGGGGAAAGAGTTAAAGAGAAATAAATCCACCAGCACTATCTGATATCAGTTAGAAAATAGCGCCAGTGCTCATATCATGTAAAATCATTCAATATAGCCAGACCCCCTTTAACACTTTATACCAACAGTAACCATAAGCTCGTGTTATTTGAGCAGGAAGGTGGAGGAGAAGCCAAAAAAACCCCAACGTGTAACAGAAAACCTGAAAAGCTGAATACATACATGAATAGCCTGTCATTCACAGCAGTCATGCCCTTACTTTTAAGCCTTGATACAATTTAAAGAAGTGAGTTTTAGCTGCACACGAACCTGCAGAGTTAACAGACGTGAACCAGTCAGAGTAACTGCAGTGGCACCTTTGCATATGCATGTTTAAGAATGTGTACAGCTCTCTCCTTTTACATATATTTTTGCAAAAACTTTCAGCTGTCAGGACAGATTTTTTTCCTACAAAATCATCGTGGCCAAATAGATTCGCAATAATTGTAGTAAAGATTAATACTACAATATAAAAATGGATATGGATGGATATCAGGAAATCAAGGAGAACCTGTGCAGTCCTGTGTGGATGCAATTTGGTCTAAAATTTGTTGGACAAAGGAAATGATTGTAGTTTTTATTTACAGTGGCTTGCGAAAGTATTCGCCCCCCTTGAACTTTTCCACATTTTGTCACATTACAGCCACAAACATGAATCAATTTTATTGGAATTCCACGTGAAAGACCAACACAAAGCGGTGTACACGTGAGAAGTGGAACGAAAATCATACATGATTCCGAACATTTTTTACAAATAAATAACTGAAAAGTGGGGTGTGCGTAATTATTCAGCCCCCTTTGGTCTGAGTGCAGTCAGTTGAACATAGACATTGCCTGATGAGTGCTAATGACTAAATAGAGTGCACCTGTGTGTAATCTAATGTCAGTACAAATACAGCTGCTCTGTGACGGCCTCAGAGGTTGTCTAAGAGAATATGAACACCATGAAGTCCAAAGAACATACCAGACAGGTCAGGGATAAAGTTATTGAGAAATTCAAAGCAGGCTTAGGCTACAAAAAGATTTCCCAAGCCTTGAACATCCCACGGAGCACTGTTCAAGCGATCATTCAGAAATGGAAGGAGTATGGTACAACTGTAAACCTACCAAGACAAGGCCGTCCACCTAAACTCACAGGCCGAACGAGGAGAGCACTAGGGCTGCCACAAACGATTATTTTGATAGTCGACTAATCACCGATTATTTTTGCGATTAGTCGACTAATCAGATCATCATCCATTGGACGTAAAACGTACAGCTTATTGCACCAGCAGCATCTGCTCTTATATAACTATCATTAGCTTACAGCTTTAAGTGTTTAAGGTATGTGCTAACTAAAAATAAAGACAAGATGATAGTTTGTTTCGGTGAAGTTTAATAAACTCCTTGCTATCTAAAATATAACAGGACACCGGAGTATATTCTCCAGCATCTCACACTTCTGATAATCAGTTGTCTGCTTGACGTTTATTCAGCTGTGTAAAAACTATAACTTTAATCTCAGCCAAACAGATTTACTCAGGAACAAATAAAATACTAAAAAAAAAAAAAAAAAAAGCCAAACAATAACATTTTTAAGTTATCTAAGTGACTCATATGTTTAACCTGAGTAGCGAAAGACGGCGGTGGGTTTGAAAACGATTTGCCGGGAGTCTGGTGTTCTCACGGCTCTAGTTAGCCTAGCCCCCGGCTAGCTATCGAGCTAGTGGGTAACAGACGTCTCCGAAAACGTCGAGCGCTTTTGAAAATATGCGGTGTCTTGATAAACTGAGCAGATATTTAAGGTTTCCACAGCTACATTCCCGCCTGAAAATATGTTAAACGTTTATTTTGTGACCCAGAAAGAATAATAAGAGTAATATTAAAACTAACTAGCTGCCGCCATTGTTGGAAACTGAGCTGGGCCGCGCTATGAATTCTGGGACACAGCTTCTTCTTCTTCGGGGTTTAACGGCAGCTGGCATCCTTGTACATGCAGTGCTGCCATGCCATCTTCTGTTTCAATCCGTTATTACACTCTTAAATCCTGCTACATATTCCTGCGTCTTTTGTGATCTTACAAAGCTTCAAACGACGCGTCGACTATTAAATCAGTCGTCGACGATTTTGATAGTCGACGTAATCGTGACTAGTCGACTAATCGTGGCAGCCCTAGAGAGCACTGATCAGAAATGCAGCCAAGAGGCCCATGGTGACTCTGAACGAGCTGCAGAGATCTACAGCTCAGGTGGGGGAATCTGTCCATAGGACAACTATTAGTTGTGCACTGCACAAAGTTGGCCTTTATGGAAGAGTGGCAAGAAGAAAGCAGTTAACAGAAAACAATAAAGTCCCATTTGCAGTTTGCCACAAGCCATGTGGGGGACACAGCAAAAATGTGGACGAAGGTGCTCTGGTCAGATGAAAACAAAATGCAAAACACTATGTGTGGTGGAAAACTAACACTGCACATCACTCTGAACACACCATCCCCACTGTCAAATATGGTGGTGGCAGCATCATGCTCTGGGGGTGCTTCTCTTCAGCAGGGACAGGGAAGCTGGTCAGAGTTGATGGGAAGATGGAGCCAAATACAGGGAATCTTGGAAGAAAACCTCTTGGAGTCTGCAAAAGACTTGAGACTGGGGCGGAGGTTCACCTTCCAGCAGGACAACGATCCTAAACATAAAGCCAGGGCAACAATGGAATGGTTTAAAACAAAACATATCCATGTGTTAGAATGGCCCAGTCAAAGTCCAGATCTAAATCCAATCGAGAATCTGTGGCAAGATCTGAAAACTGCTGTTCACAAATGCTGTCCATCTAATCTGACTGAGCTGGAGCTTATTTGCAAAGAAGAATGGGCAAGGATTTCAGTCTGTAGATGTGCAAAGCTGGTAGAGACATACCCTAAAAGACTGGCAGCTGGAATTGCAGCGAAAGGTGGTTCTACAAAGTATTGACTCAGGGGGCTGAATAATTACGCACACCCCACTTTTCAGTTATTTATTTGTAAAAAATGTTTGGAATCATGTATGATTTTAATTCCACTTCTCACGTGTACACCACTTTGCGTTGGCCTTTCACGTGGAATTGCAACTTTAATTTAAGCAGTTTAACAAAAGTATTTCATTAACTGTTTAGGAACTATGAATATTTTATTACGCAGTCAGCCATTCCAGAGGCTCAAAAGTAATCGTACAGACATACAAACATAACTGGATTGTTTTAAAAGGTTGTTTGAAAATCATTTGCAGTCATTCTCTCCCTAAACCCTATATCCAACGGACCAATGTCTTTGTGAAAAAAATTATAGACCTAACTGTACGCGCCCACTCATGTGTGTCTGTGCTATGAGCCATAATTTATATTTCTTGTTAAAATATTAAGCAATGAATTTAATTCCTAAAAAAAAAATCAGATGGTACATTTTGAATAAAGACCAGCCTCCGATGTCGTGTTTTTCTCATCTTGCACTCTATTTGTTGTGGTTAAATGTTTTGACTCGGAGTTTCATCAGAGTCTCCATACGAGCTAAACAAATACCTCATCTCTCTTACTCTCACTCTACTGCTCAACTACTGGCAGCTTAGCTTCATCTTCACTGCATTCAAGTGGCCTTCAGCAGGACTGACTGAGAAACATTGTGTGTGCGTTGCAGCAGGAGGTCAAGGAAAAAAGGACAGAACGTGTGTGTGTGTGTTCATGCAGAAGACATCCTCTCACACGGGGTAATATTTGGACATTTGAAGACTATTTTCACAACTTTTCAAGCTGATTCGGCCTCCCACAACTTGTGGTGACCACCCACACAATGACCCTTCACTGCCAACAACAAACATGCACACTCGCATGTTCAAAACAACACCAGTGCACACACATCGCTGTGCAAATAGTATGTATGCAGGGCCTTCTTGTTCTTGCACTCTCATGATAAACACGATACATGTCTGCCTCATTGCATACACAAATCAGACTCACTACTAGATGTAAGATGTTTATGTATGTGTTTTGTACAATAGGTTACAAAACTTGGACAACTTCAGGGATGATATAACTGGTTTTAAATGTCCCAAACCACAATGACTGCATTTTTTAATTTATGTCACTAATGTAGCCATAATATAATTCAATAAAGTCATATTTTCAGCCAAAGCTTTTATTTTTAATCATTATTGTTTCATCAAAACACCTTAAAGTGAGGTTAGATGTTCCAGTTAGCTCTACATCTCTGTCGTGTTTATCTTCTTTTGCTTTGATTTCTACTAGATATCAATAAGTAAACATGTTTTTTTTTTATGATTCAGTTGAACATCTATAGATGATCACATGTATCACAAGTACTGTATTGATAGACAGGAGGATGGCGGAGGATGACCAATGGATCTTACACAGTGCAAACATACACATGGTGCAAGCGTGTGGATCAGTCACCTGCCGAAAACAAGGAGTAAAATCAATAATATTAGCCGCAGTGACACACAAACACACTCACACACTAAGCCGACTGACTGACTTTAGGATTAAAGCCAGAGTTCATCGAGGATTTCAGAGTGACGGGGCTTCTCTTCAATGAAAACTGTAAGCACAAGAATCCCAGAGGAAGGGACACTGCTGCATAAACTTGGATGCTGATGATGCACATGACAAAAAAACATGTTTGAGTTCTTTTTCAATTTTTGCTCCTATAGTTTTGATGGTGTTTTTCCAGTACAGAATAACCATTCATGGTTTATGTATGTACCACACATACACTGCTGCATTTTTTGGCAACGATTTTCAATTAACACAACCGATTAGCAGTATAAATGTTGGGAATGGTGACGGCCCGTGCACAGAAGACTATAGTGGACAAAAATATATTAGATCCGTAGTGGTTTAGGACTCCCAAAGAGAACGAATTGGAAACAGTTTCGATAAATGGTAGGTGGATTAGTTCTTATATAGCACTTTTCTATTCTACCTGAGCACTCAAAGCGCTGTCCAGGGAGAGTTTTGAAGCTACGGTTTAGAAAAGTTCAGTAACTGTCATGTGTTTGAATATTGTTTAATTCCTGAGTCTGTTCAAGGAAACCTGAAACATTAAGCAGTTGAGGACGTTCCCAAGGACGTCACAGTCTGACGTTTAACATTAAGAATAAAAAGATATTGCCTCCCCGTCGGGGAATCGAACCCTTTAGCTAAACGGCCTAAACCGTTTCCCATTCATTCTCTATGGTAGTGCTAAACCACCACGGATGTAATATATTTTTGGCCACTACGGTCTTCCGGCGCTGTTGCGAGTTTGAGATGCGGCGGCACTTTTAAAAAATCTCCTCTTTTACGTTTCGGGAGAGAAAACGAGTAACTCAACGCTCGCAACACATCCCAACGCTCCTCATTCATTGATCAAAGGTAAGAAACGTCGTTTGAAATAAGAGTAAACCAACAGAATACATTTACAGGTGTATATTACAGGTAACAGGCGTGTTGCGATTGCATTTACGAAGCATCCATCGCTCAGTTAAAGACGGTGGGAGTTTATCTACTGTTGTAAAGTGGCACGGTAAAAAATGAATGAACGTGATCCTTAAATAAATTGCGTGTTTCATTGACGTGTTTTGCCAGTAAATAAACTTTGTAGGTTTCCGACTGCTGTGACACTGACATTACTATAATGTGGTACAATTAAATAACCAATAAGTGTCTTGTTATGAGATGACATGCTAAATGACTGAACCTGCTTTAAAAAAATGTATTGCTTTCATGTTGTAATGGTCAGTCACCTTATCAATGCGAAAGTCTGTTTTGATATCTCTAACATGAGCAATGCCCACTCGTGTATGAATAAACACGATAGCTTAAATACATATATGTTGTTAATCTACCAGCAATTCTTATGTGCCATGACTACTAAGCAGTTACCACAAATTTTGCAGATATGCCAATAATCATTCAACCATGAAAGGTTTTTATTTACAGACAGAACAGTTTGTTATACCTGGAGGAAAAAACACTTTTATCGCAAATGTTGTCAATGTTCTTTCAAATTGAGTCTCGTTATTGTTCTCCTGCATCCTGCTGTGTAAACCCAGCAGCAAGATTATAACCTGAAATGTCTTTGTTTGTGTTTGGAATCAATTTTGTTTAATATAATTGTTTATTTTTTCACTGCTTATCAAGATGCAGAAGAAAGTTGCGCCATATCCAGGGAAAATCTCTGTGGTGTTCCGCAAGGGGCCACTTGGATACCTTCTCCAGGACCCGTTAAAAATGACCCCAAACTGCAGGACAAGTCTGCACCTGTGAGGGAGGATGCTGTACATCAGAATGCTCTGACTGTCATCTATCAGAGAGGAGGGGATGAGTCTGACATGAAGGAAGTGCAGGGAGAGTACATGCTGCAGTTTGGAAAGTATAAAGGGAAATCTTTCCGGTGGCTTCTGGGGAAGGATGTCGGGTACACCATGTATCTGATCAAAGATCTCCAGAAGGAAGAGGCTGCAGGGACCTCTGTGGAAGAAGGGCATGGCAAGGAGAGCTTGCATTCATTTGTACAGTATGCCCTCAGCTTTACAGAGATAAAGACTCTTCTGAACTGCAAGACCAGCAGAGTGAGTGTTGCTGCAGAAGCCTCTGAGGATGATCAGCTGGTTGGCTTTGGCTCACGAGCCAAGAGCACCTGGAAGGAGATTCAGGAGTCTCCTTTCTACGAGGCAGAGAGACAAAGATGGGTGGAAGAAAAGAGGAAATAGGGGAGAAACTGTTGATATTGTACATATAGGGCTGCTCAATTAATCGAATTTTAATCTCGATTACGATCTGGGCTTTCAACGATCATTAAAAAAGACTGAGCCGATTATTAGCCCCTCCCTCATGCTTTACTCTCGCGCTGCTCCGTGTGGCAAATCGAGAGCACCTCTCTGCATTTCGAACACGTGTCACAACAATTAAGAGCAGCGGTCCCCAACCTTTTTTGCGCCACGGACCTGGCAGTTTATGCCCGACAATATTTTCATGGACCGGCCTTTAAGGTGTCGCGGATAAATACAACAAAATAAAACTAGTACCAGTACCGAAAAAAAAGATGATTTATTCATAACACATGTGAAAAGACCAAGGAAAACCGAGTAAACGATAAAAACGATAACAAAATAACGCTGAAAACCGATAAAACCCCTGAAAACACCTGAGCCTCAACTCTCGCGGCCCGGTACCAAACAACTCACGGACCGGTGCCGGTCCGAGGCCCGCGAGTTGGGGACCGTTGATTAAGAGGACCCGAGGGAAGCTCGGAAAGCTAAACAGAAGTTATTTGGAGAGGAGAGTGACTGCCGTTGGTTGAAAAGAGAGATAAAACAAACTTCAGTGGTGTGGAAACATTATGGGTTCGCGGAGTCAGACGTGGATCAAGCAGACATAGTGTGTAAACTTTGCTACGGTGTCGTAGCTGCACCACAGAGCAACACTGCAAAGTTCACTAAACATAGATGTTTACATTTTTCATTTATTTTTTATATTGCAAACATTTGCACTGTTATCAGTATTTGCACACTATTTTATATTATTTTTTGACAATCTTTAAAGTCATTATTCAATACATTGTTAAATGAATATCGTCAAATAATTGAGATCTCAATTTCAGTGAAAATAATCGTGATTATCATTTTTGCCATAATCGAGCAGCCCTATGTACATAAGATAGTTTTGTTCTAGTTTTGTAATGTTTATTTTGTTTCTATAAATAAACTGATTGTAAATATAAAAATGTGAATAAATTGTGTTCTGTAAAAATAGCAGCACAGCTCTCTTCTTTATAACCTCTTAGAGTTAACCTGTATGTTTATATACCTGTGTGTGCTCACCATCAGGTAATCAGTTTTAAAAAGCTGTGAGTGCTGCCCTGAAAGCTTACATATTATTTCTAAATCACTTCATGTAATGATAACAAGCCATCCTTTCTCTAGTGGGGTCTCACAGCTTTTATCTTTATAATCTTTCTGGTTGATTTGTAATATTAGAAACATGACTGCTGTCTTTTATCTGTTTGACTATACAGCCTGTCTCAGACATGACAACCAGACAGTGTCTGAAGTTATCTTTAATACATGCAACACAGCTGGAGATAGTCCAGACACTTTCTCACTTCTGATGATAATATTTTTGGTTTAGGTATTGTTGCTTTCTGGCTTGAAGCTTATCTACAAAAGCAGTTCAATAAGGAGAGATCATGTGGAAAAAACGAACATGATTTATTGAGATACAGAAATAAATGTAACTGTTTGGCAGTTAGACTCCAATGACCCATCATAGCAGAAGAAATCTCAGCAGTGACAGGATTTTGCATAAGCCACACCCCAGAGTCAAAATGCTGATAGTAATGAAGATGAAGATGGAGGCTGGGACAGGGTTCTGAGTGACCACAGTGAGGAGGAGAAAGGAGAGGAGGCGGGCTGCATGGCTGCGGATCTGAAACGCAGAAGCAGAAGAGCAACAGATTTAAACCATGCTCGGTGAAGGCAGGCAAGAGCATGACTGGAATAAAGTAATGATGTCAGTACTGAGTTTGTGCTGGAAAATGAATAGATATAAACTAGCAGTTTATAGTTTTAGCTTTAGTCTTTGTATTAAAAGTTGGATGTGTGCATAATTGTAGACTATATGTCTGGTATGTATCATCTCAAAACTGTGATGATACAGATTAGTCTGAGTTATGTAGTAATGCAGGAAAATTGTTCCACAGGCCATAACACTATATAATATAAACAAAATGATAATCAAATAATAAGAAAAAGCAAAGTGAAAAATAAATGTTACCCACAATAAGTAAATTGAAAATGGTGTTTAACTTTTGATAATGTAACACAACCTTTGTCCCAACCAGGACTCGAACCCGCGCTCAGACAGTTCAGTGTAAAAAAAAAAACAAACTCTTTTTTTTCCCCAATGCCCGAAAAGCTGCCATTTGATTGGCTGTTTCTCCGTTTAACCTATACGCGATGGGCCAACTCTATCCACAGTGGGCTAGTATTGCCGTTTCCCCGTTTTGATACGTTAAGTTGTGCACGCCTGTAATGTATATGACGTTTTATGGTAGATGGATTAGTTCTTATATAGCACTTTTCTTTTCTACCTGAGCACTCAAAGCGCTGTCGAGGGAGAGTTTTAAAGCTACAGTTTAGAAAAGTTCAGTAACTGTCATGTGTTTGAATATTGTTTGATTCCTGAGTCTGTTCAAGGAAACCTGAAACATTAAGCAGTTGAGGACGTTCCCAAGGATGTCACAGTCTGACGTTTAACATCAAGAACAAAAAGATATTGCCTCCCCGTCGGGGAATCGAACCCCGGTCTCCCGCGTGACAGGCGGGGATACTCACCACTATACTAACGAGGAAGGTGACATCGGACTCGTATGTTCCAGGACCGATGGTGACTCAACTATGTCCACAGTGGGATAGTATTGCCGTTTCCCTGTTTTGATACGGTAAGTTGCGCACGCCTGTAATGTGTATCAAGTGTTACGTGCAAATAATAGCGGACAGAGATTATAATGACTAGAAGCCTCAACGCAGAGTTCTCTACCGTCAACGAAAGAGACAAAACCTCTTCCAAAACAACCATAATGAACGTATCACGTATAAACTACAACAGCGCCAGAAGACTATAGTGGACAAAAATATATTACATCCGTAGTGGTTTAGGACTCCCATAGAGAAGGAATTGGAAACAGTTTCGGTAAATGGTAGATAGATTCGTTCTTATATAGCACTTTTCTATTCTACCTGAGCACTCAAAGCGCTGTCCAGGGAGAGTTTTGAAGCTACGGTTTAGAAAAGAGCACTAACTGTCATGTGTTTGAATATTGTTTAATTCCTGAGTCTGTTCAAGGAAACCTGAAACATTAAGCAGTTGAGAACGTTCCCAAGGACGTCACAGTCTGACGTTTAACATCAAGAATAAAAAGATATTGCCTCCCCGTCGGGGAATCGAACCCCGGTCTCCCGCGTGACAGGCGGGGATACTCACCACTATACTAACGAGGAAGGTGTCATCGGACTCTTATGTTGCAGTACCAATCGTGACTCAACTATGTCCACAGTGGGATAGCCTGTAATGCATATCACGTTTTACGTGCAAATAATAGCGGACAGAGATTATAATGACTAGAAGTCTCAACGCAAAGTTCTCTATCGTCAACGAAAGAGACTAAACCTCTTCCAAAACAACCATAATGAACGTATCATGTATAAAGTCGAAACAGCGCCAAAAGACAATAGTGGACATAAATATATTACATCCGTAGTGGTTTAGGACTCCCATAGCGAAGGACTTGGAAACTGTTTCGGTAAATGGTAGATGGATTAGTCCTTATACAGTGGCGGAGCGGGGGGTGGCTTACTGGGCTTAAGCCCGGGTTGTTTTTTCAGAAGCCCGGGGTCTTTTGGAGTGTATGAACATAAGGAGCTTCTTTCAAAGAAAAAACTCTGGTAAATGTTATTTCATATATTATGCTTTGTATGTTGTTCAGTATATTTCTATGCAAAACAAGAGGAATTTCAATACACAGTATATTCACAATTTAAACCAGATATTTACATACACTTTATGGAAAACGCAAGAACATTTTTTTTCTGTACAACATCAATTTAGAGTAAACTTGTTTTGTTTTGGATAAATAAATATTGAAATATCTTTTGAATTAGTTAAATGTCAGAATAAAGAGAGACAGGGCTGTCTATTTTTTGTCACCTTCATCAAATTTAGGAGTACATGTACACTAAGTTTATTGTTAATTAATAAGAAAACTTCAGACGATTCCATTCTGAGCTGAAGAAGCTTCTGATAGGTTAGTAGAGTCCATGTGAGTAAATTGGTGGCACACCTGTGGATGCATATAAGGCAAAACACAGAGCCTGTTTCTTTGAAATGGGAAAATCTATCTGGGTCATATGACTGCAGGTCATAACTTCTTACCTGAAGTTCAGTTCACCTGACACTCGGACCGGCGGCTGCCTCGGGTCTCTCCTCCTGCCTCCCCTTCCCTCATCCACCTGCTGGCCTCTGTGGAAGCCCCGCCATAGCCACCACCAAACAACTGAGTTATTTTTACACATCGACCTGCATCTGGCCAATCCACCACCTCTCATTGTTCATGCCATTACAAAAAAAATAAAAAATAAGTCACTGGGCATGTGCCCGGTATGCCCGATGGCCAGTCCAGCTATGTTAACCTGCAACCAAATCTGCAGCTCCATACAGCAATGTTACGACTTAGATTACATCTTATAACTCATAACTCTTATGTTAGCTGCCCTCAGTAGCATACTGTCTGATATATTCAACGGCTGCAATAATTCTTTAAGTGTAATTTTTTCCTTGGTATTCTAATTTCACCGAAGTTTACTAAACTCAACAAACTTAATATTACTTACCTGGACATTTATTCTGTTCTCATTTTCTTTCACTGAAAAATTGTTTCCTGTAGTGCCGTCTTTCGTGCTTGGCTCTCCTACCTTTGCTAACTACCTTTGCCAACATGATGCACATAGCGCAGAAGCCGATGCTGCATTCACTTACACTCGGATATCTGAGCTTCACCGTGAAAACATAATCGGACATTTGATATTTGATTGAATTTTATTGTTTTGCCTTTGGGGTGGCACCTGGGGTGGCCAGTCTGGTTGGGGGTGGCCTGTGCCCCCCCAGGCCACCCCGCTGGACACACCACTGGTGGAAGGCAACAACTGAAAATATGAAATAAACACACATGTAAGCTGAGACTCTCTAAAGAGACAGAGTTGTTGTTTGGCTTTTCATTTCGCCATTTGTTGATTCACTCGAAGAGCAAGTAATGTAATATGGGTCAAGTGATCTGTTTGACATCAATCTTTTGTGATACACCGTCATATATTTGCATTATTTGTACAGTACGAATGATTTGCCTTGGTACCTGGTCAAACTTCAGTTCTCCTCTGTCTGCCTGGCTGCGCTTCTCCAAGAGCGCACTCGCAGTGCTTCAAATATTGTGTGTAGTTTTTGTTTTGTCAGCCAGGCATCTAACTATGAAAAAAAAATACACTCCAAAAGACCCCGGGCTTCTGAAAAAACAACCCGGGCTTAAGCCCAGTAAGCCACCCCCCCCGCTCCGCCACTGGTTAAGGACCTTCCCAAGGATGTCACAGTCTGACTTTCAACATTATGAATGAAAACGTATTGCCTCCCCGTCAGGGAATCGAACCCCAGTTTCCCGCGTGACAGGCGGGGATACTCACCACCAAACATGACTGTATAAATTTGCAACAGCGCCAGAAGACTATAGTGGACAAAGAATATATTACATTCGTAGTGGTTTAGGACTCCCATAGAGAATGAATTGGAAAGTTCGGGACCGTTTAGGTACATGGAAGATGGACCCGTTCTTATTAGGGGTGTGTTTAAATAATCGATTTTCCCATTTAAATCAATTTTAGCTTGAATAACACCATATCGATTCATTGAATCCTAAATCAATTTTTAAATACAAATCTACTTTTCCAGAAACGCCTGAACATACACAGACCTTCAGTGCTGAAAGCCTACAGCACACAGATTCTGAAGCTGCAGGTTTTGTCACTCTCCAACCAAAATTCACTGAACAAACAGCAAAAGAAGATCAAAACTACGCTTCAGGTTTGATAAACATCGTCATTAATTCCCTTTTATTTTTGCTGATTTGCTTCCACCACGATCGCACATCCTGCATCGCTCTTTCTCTCTCTCTCTCTCTCTCTTCAAGAACAGTTTCCCATCTCAAATCTGTTTTCTGTATTATTCGCTTGCTTATTATGCATCAGTCTACCGTTGTGTGCAGTGCTGTCCCGCTGTTTTTTTTAAATGACCTCGGACAAGAAAGCATCATTTTTACTGTTCAACACTGGAGAAATTTAAACTTTTTAAAATATGCCAAATTGCAAAACGCTTACCTGTGTCTGTAATAAAACATCTTTGACTTTGCTCTGCTTCACTTCAGCAGCATCGGGTAATGATCATATTGAGCGAAATGCTGCGTCAGACAGCTTCTTTTATGTTAGCTTTAACAAAGAAAACTAATAAACGCCATACACCAGCTTTCTTTACACAGAAATTGCTGCAGAGGTTTCCATCATTAAAAAGCGTTACTGTCATTTCCTCTCTGTTAACTGTATTGCCATCTCCTTTAAAGACAAACTGATAAAAATATGGTGTATCCACTGATGAAAGCTTAGCAACTAAGAGGAGGTAGAGAAAGACAAAGAGGGACATGGTGGCAGTTGTTTTTAATGTAAGCACATGAGATGGACAAACTTCATATTAAGCACACACACCAAAGAAAAATCTGACATGATGAAATGAAAAATTATGGCCTGTAAACATGAAACAAATTCATTCATTGCATTGTTCTTCAGTAATTTAGTTTTTTCCCCCTCAGTCTATCAAAAATGAGTGCAGACAGTGTGCAAGCATAAAAAATAAAAATAAAAAAAAGTAACAGGAAACTGGAAAATGTCTATATCATAGGCATAAACAGAGTGAGTGAACAATTGGCTCTGTATTTAAAAAATATATAATTGCTAAAAAAAAGAAAAAAAAAGAAAGAAAAAGTAATGCACATTGGAAAAAACCCCAAACAAACAAAAAAAGCCAGTACCGAAAAAAAATTAACAATCCACACTCAAACGACGACAGTGCACCACTCAGCGTTGTAGCCCTTCTCCCGAAGCAGCCTCACGCAGGAGCAATGACACACTCCTGACTAATCCATTGAATTGGAGGCACAAAACAGCCTCCTCTTTCCTCCTCTTCATCGTCCACCCGTCCGATGCTGCACCTTTCCAAAGGTTAATGCAGCCATACAGAATGTGCAGACCACTAGAGACCAGCATGTGTGCCTGTATCGAGAGAGAGAGAGACTACTCATTTTTGAGCTGCTGTCGACCTTACGCTGTGCTTTGGGTTTTAAACACACACCTCAGGGGGTTTTGGGGCCAGAGGCAGACGGAGCCTCTTGTGGTTCTGTCTGTTCAGATGGAGCAGAGTTCAAACTCGAGGTGCTTTCCTCCTTCCTGTCCCCTGACAGAAAGTCGTGGATGGCTGTTTCTATGTGCGGTCGGAAAGTGTGGTTCATCTTGGGGTCCACGACCTGAGTTATGATCCTGTCCACACCAGACTCCAGCATGCCCGATCTTAAAATACATAAATAAATTATGGCTGAGTGCATGGTCGTGCAAAAGTCTTCAGTCACTTCCTCATTTCTTTATATTTTGCTAGGAAAATGGGAAATAGATACACCAATTTATTGAAGCATGTGTAAACATAAACTGAAATACAATGTTTAACACAAAAAGTGAGTACTTCAAAAACAGATCATTTCTTTATTTTATATATAACCTGTTCACTACAGTCTTTTTACTAATTTACGTAAAGAAATTAGATGTAAAAAAACCCCAAAAGCCAACATGTGAGTGTGCACTGCAGTAGTGCTGTTGTGGAAGGAAAGCTCTGGTTTGCACAGTCTGCATTTAACTTTATTTATTCATCCTGTTTTGTGGTTGGCGCTACGTTCTTCTTCATTAATATTGAGCGCAGTCTTGGCAGACGACATAGGCGATAAGCCCTCATACCTCCCTGTAGTGTGTTGCAGTTACAAAAACACATTTATGTGGTTTTAGTGTATGACACGTCAACAATGAAATTCCACATCAACTAATTTTTATAGGTGACATTGTCAATTGTGTTAATTAACCCTATTATCAGGCAGACAACTGAAAATCAATGCTGTTCATGTGCTGTAGATAGTTTTTAAGGCTTGCAACTCACTCAGTGTCCTCATATTTTTAAGGACACACTGCACACCATGCTGAGCTACACCAATTTTTCAGCTAATGACTGTTTGGCAGTCAGCTTGTTGGTGCAAAAATACCATTTTATGTCTGTCAAACTGCATTATCTTTGGCATTTTTCATAGATTAAACTAAAGAAACCGGAACAGATGATATGCCAAAAGATACAGTTTTTGTCTGTTACGTGTCAACAAGAAAGATTCATTCCTTGAGTTAGGTGCCCATTTTTTCCTTGAAGGATTCATAAGCCAGTGTTACATAGCTTAACAAACAAAACAATAGTCAGGTACAAAGGCTGGACTAAAAACGAGTGAAAAAGCAGCAAATGTTCCAAGAAAAACTTTGAAAGACCTTCTGAAAGCCTGCAGAACTATTGGTAAACGAAAAAAAGCTCCTTGGAAGTCTGGCTCCTTGGAAGCTCACATGTGTAGTACATTCTAAACAGGAGCTGAAAGGTTGCAAAAAGCTCAAAGGAAACACTCACTGAACAACACTTTGCCTCAGTCCGTTCCTCATCTGGTTCTTGTTGATGGACGGGTTCCAGTTCTGCGTGCTCAGGTGCGATGTGACGAAGTTGTCCACTTTCTGTCGCAGGTTCTGATAGGCCGGCTGACAACAACAACAGCGCGGTAAATATGCAGCAATAGCGCACACTAAGTAACGGAGTACACTGTGCGTTGAAAGTATACTGTAGTATACTGTAGCCAGCTAAAAAGACACTCGGATAGATTTAGGACAGTTAAAGTGGCACTGACACGGATAACTTTGTTTGTGTCAGGTTAGCTAAAGTTAAACACAAACAAAGCAGAGTTAGTAGATTACCTTTGTATCGACGTCGGCTAAACAGTCCCGACGGAACTCATCAAAAAGACCCCGGTTTTTCAGATGCTCCACAATCATCCCGATGAGCTGCGGGTCTCCCGGTGGGAGGTTGGCCGGATTGACGTTAACATTACCGCTTCCCTCGGCCATGCCAAACCCAGGAGACTATTTTATTACTTACCTGTTAGCTGCATTGAACTAGCCAACCACTTAACTATCCACACTAGTTATTCTACAAGACGTACGTTCGATTCATTGCCCTCGAACAAACTGCGGACAAAGTGATGGTTAGTCTTGCTGAACAGCAGACGCTCTTTTAAAAAAGGTAGAAGCAGAAGAGCAAATCGAATGCCTCCTTTTCCCCCTTGTCTTCCACGCACGCGCACAAGTGGCATAACCTCGGATGTACTTCGTTTTAGTGCCGTTGTTACTAACTGAGGGTAAATCAAAACGTTAGCGGGTTGCGCTGAAACGTTCATTTAGAAATAAAAAAAAGAATAATTATAACACATTCAAAGCACAAAGCTGGTTCTGTGGCGGGGATCTGACTAAGATAATCTGCACCGTTAACTTTCGCACCAGCCAGAGCTCACTGTGCCTGGACTATCGCTGTGAAAGGTAACGCTAGCCATGCTGGCTAACATCAACACACTTAATCTAAGTGTTAATCACGGACATAAAAATATAGCAGAGGTGAATGACCGAATTAACCTGATATTAACTCAGATACAGCCCCCTTTTGAAGACGGGCTGTAGGTTTTAGCTCACATTGAGTCCAGCTGTCGGTTGTTATCCTTGACATTGTGAAGGATTAAAGCAGCTGGCTGACATTTTCGGCAGTTACAGTATAGTAACAATGATGGTACTCATATGTGATTAGTTGGCTAGGGGCAGTTAGATGGGTGAGTAATATCCAGATTATGAACCTGTGCAAGACTCCAGAGCAGGATATTAAATCCAGGCTATTTCGGTGTGATAAAGTTGTCATACAGTGTCTCTCTATATGTCTGAACATGGTAATCTAATGTGTCACTTTCTTGTCGTAGATGAGTGGCAAATCAGATCCCAACAAAGAGTTTATGGAGCAGCTGCGGCTGCAAGAGCTCTATGATCAGAGAAATGAAGATGGCTCAGACCCATACACCTACACCGATCCAGAGGATGGGACTGTGTATGACTGGGATCATGAAAAGAAGGCCTGGTTTCCCAAAGTACAAGCTTTCTTTGACTCTCAGCTTTTCTTTCTTAAGCTTTTTTTAGTCTACATTGAATTGAAGCAGCTTTACCTTATAAATACAGTCAAAAACTTGCTGTTGCTCTTGGGATCATTTTCCTGTTGCATGACCCCATTCTGGCCATGCTTCAGCTGTTGGAGAGATGTTAGTACAGTACAGGGTATTGCACTGACCTGTGGAGTGTTGGTATTTGATACAGAAACTATATTGTTATAGTTTTCTTACTTGGCTATTGGAAGTGTGTAGTTTTCTTTTTTATATAGCATAAAAGCGCTGACTAGTAAAATTAAAGTGAAAAAACAAAGTTATCATTTATTTTATGGTAACAGCTTTTATTAGATGTGTCAAAATTGGTCCGAGTTGATTTCTGTGTCAATATTAAGTAGGTTTGATTTGTTCCTCTAGATAACAGAGGACTTCATGGCAGCCTACCAGGCCAACTATGGCTTCATTGAGAAATCGGCTCCGGATGGAAAGAACGCTTCCCTGACCAGCACCAACCCAGCAGCACCCGGGCCTGACAGCAAACCACCACAAAAACCAACAGAAAAGGAGAAACCAGAAGATCCCGCCCCAAACTCGGCCTCAGAGCAGCATGAGACGCCAGGCAAAGAAACCAAACAGAAAGGGGAGAAGAGGAAAGCTGAGCAAGGTAAACTGGCATCCAATCACACACACACACACACACACACACACACACACACACACACAGAAATATAAATCTAATAAGAAATTGTGCTGCTGTTATTATGTTAATTTACTAACTGTTTTTATACAGTTATGTGCAATTTTTAAGTTGTAAGTGGAATGTCACTCTTGATCAGTTTCCCTTTTTCTGCCCGTAGGATGGTTTGATATTGATGAAAATAAAAACACGAATGTCTACGTGTCAGGTTAGTATCACCTACATATCCTTCTTCTGAATGCCAAGAAGCTGGCGTCCCATAAAGTACCTGACTCTGTTTATCACGTGGCGCTCTCTTGCTCTAATCTTTCTCTCCTGGTCTCTTCTTCTCAGGCCTGCCTCCTGACATCAGCTCCGAGGAGTTTGCAGAGCTGATGTCAAAGTGTGGGATTGTAATGAGGGACCCCATCACCGAAGAGTACAAAGTCAAACTTTACAAAGACAAAGAAGGAAATCTGAAGGGAGATGGTCTTTGCTGCTATCTAAAGGTTAGTCTGTCCTGCTCGGTCAATGCCCCAGACACGCACCATAACTGTGCAAATGTTGTCACTTAATATTGGCAATATTGGCCATAGAGGGTGCCATACGTGGAGCAACAACGTTATTTGTAGTCCTCTTGTTGAGTGGATAGACAAATCTCCTGCTCTTGCTTTCTTTACTCTGGTCAAATGACTGTGTGTACTTGTTTGTGGTTCTCTGCAGAAGGAGTCTGTGGATCTGGCTATACGCCTGATTGATGAGTCAGAGGTCCGAGGTTATAAACTGCATGTGGAAGCCGCACGGTTTGAGCTGAAGGGGCAGTATGACGCCAGCAAAAAGAAGAAGAAAAGCAAAGATTATAAGAAGAAGCTACAGCAGCAGCAGAAGTAAATTCTGTTTTCTGTTCTTATCTGTTTATTTCTGTGTAGCAGGAATGAACTCCTCAGTAGAAGCACTACTGGCCACTGTTTCTTTATTCTTTGTTTTGTTTTGTAGACAGTTGGATTGGAGGCCAGAGAAAAAAGGAGACGCGAGGAAGAGGCATGAAAAAGTTGTCATCATCAGGAATATGTTCCATCCCAGTGACTTTGAGGTGTGAGAGGAACACGTATACACACACACACACACACACACACACACACACACACACACACACACACAGCATTGTGCATTAATCTCTTTGCTCTCTGTAGGAGGACCCACTGGTGCTGAATGAGTATCGTGAGGATCTGCGGAGTGAGTGTGAGAAGTTTGGGGAAGTTAAGAAGGTCATCCTCTTTGATGTGAGTTTGATTTCTGTATTTTGAAGGTCGTGGTAGGAAATTAGCTAAGAAAAAGTTGAGATGAAGTGGATGTGTGGCTGTATTTGTGCTGCAGAGACACCCGGACGGCGTGGCATCAGTTGCTTTTAAGGAGCCCGAGGAAGCTGATGCGTGTATTCTGTCGTTCAACGGGCGCTGGTTTGGAGGAAGGCAGCTATCTGCTCAGCTTTGGGATGGAACGACAGACTATCAGGTAAATAAAGACAACAGAAATATTGAGGTTTTGGGGGTCTTGGTGATTCACAGTCAAAAGCAGTAATACCTAGCCTGTCATATAATTAGCTCCCTGACAAGTTGGAGTAAGTTTCACAATTTCTAAGTGACGTTTTGGTTCCTGCATGAAATGAAATCTGCGAAAGTTTTAATTGTTCCAAGGGACAGATTTCAGAGTCTGCTTCGTTTTCTGTGCTTCTGTTTGCAGTTAAAGCTTTACTTGGTTGTTCTTTCACTTTCTGACAGCTGTAATTGTCTTTAGCATTCTGTTGTACAGTTCAACATGTGCTTTGTGCCTGAAAGTTAGTACATCTTTTTTTTTTTTTACTGTAGTTCATGTACATTATTGTCACTTTTTTGGGTGCTAGCAGCACTTTATTGCATGAGGTGCTGATTAAATTTTAGGGAACATATTTATTTTATTTTAAATGTATTTTTTTAAAAGAATGTTTCGTAATTGTCCTGTTTCATGACCCAGTTTAAGGCCAAATTTAACTATCAGACAGATAGCCTGACATGTATCTCTAGAATAATTTGGTACACAGAGGAGTTCATGGTAGACTCAGTGATTGCACAGTGTCCCATTTGGTATTTATTTAAGTAAAACAGGTTATATTTGAATTATTTTGATACGTTAGACTGCCTTAGACTCTACACGTGGTAATATCTCTCGCCTTTCATGTTCTGTACATGCAGGTAGAAGAGACGACACGCGAGCGAGAGGAGCGGCTGAAGGGTTGGTCACAGTTTTTGGAGGGTGGAGAAGGAGAACAGCAGAAGGACTCCAAGCCTGCAGAGAGCAGCACAGCGACAGAACCTAGCGAGCCCTCCAGCACCACTGAGCCAGAGCAGCAACCCAAATCAGAACCGCAGTCCTCAGAGGAGCAACAGGAGGAGGAAGTGGACTCCACTGACAGCAGCCTAGCAGGAAGTGAGGATGAGGAAGCTTAGATACTCTCATCCTCCTTTTATGGCCCTGTGTCAACCAACTAGGATGTCCTGCTTAAAGTGAACTTTGGGAAAACTTCCTGTTGAGAAAGGGAGGAGGAATTTGGACAGTTTAAGCTGTTTTGTAATGTAGAAAATAAAACTAATTTTCTCTAACCTATTTTCATCATTGTGGTTCACCCTGTAATTAGACATGCACTCAACCAGCTTGCTACACCTTACAGCGCTCCCATAATTCAGTGCAGTTTGCTGACACTATGCATTATGGTGACAGAGCTAAATATTAATGACAAAACACAAGAGAGACTGAAACTTTGTTGGATATGAACGTGTTTGGCTTCATTATGTTTTTCATTTTATTTCACATTTGCTTTGTTTCGTTCTTTAATCACTGACAATTTTCCGAGCAGTATTGGAACATAAAATAATCACATGATGGAAATGTGAGATTGCAAAGGGAGAAGCCATCAGCGTTTGCACACACTGCAAAAATCATTGAGCAAAAGTTGTAAAGAAAAAACATAAAAATGGCATAAAAATTGAAAAACGGGACTCCTTGTACATTTATTTTACTCAGCCACTTGGTACAAATTGTAAGGTGTATTTATATTCAGCATATTGCCAAATCTTCACTACAGCTGGCTACTAAAGACATATTTACACTATAAACAACAAAAAGATGATTGCTGGTTCTAAAAAATACTTTTATTAAAGTGATTTTCAAAGACTGAACATTACTCGGCACATCAACGACCTTAATATGAGAGGAATCTTAAAACAAGAACCAGTTAGTGAAGACAACGATGGTGGGACATCTGCTCACCTGCCTCTGTTTAAGAGTCTGATCTGTACTGCTGTGTCTATTTAGTTTGAGACATCTTTATGAAGACAGGGAGGAGAGTCACAGTTAAAACCAGATAAAGGTAGATGCACTGACAAGTGTTACAGGAGACACTCATGTCACAAAGATAGCAGCGATAGATGGGAAGGTTTACAAGATGGTAATGAAGACCTGCTGTGATCTATGGTTTGGTAACGGTGGCACTAATTAAAAGTGACCGGGATGGACATTATTATATCATCGGTGCATTTCAAGTTGAGTGTTTTGGAGGCAAGGCTGAGGTGGTTTGGACATGTGCAGAGGAGGCATGAGGAAGGATCGTTGATGTATTGGACAAAGGGTGTTGAAGATGGAGCTGCCAGGGAGGAGGAAAAGAGGGAGAGCTCAGAGGAGGTTCATGGATGTAGGAGGACATGGAGAAGGTTAGTGTGACAGAGGAGGATGCTAGGGATAGAGTGGGATGGAGGCCACTGTGGCAACTTCTCAAGGGACAGAAGACAGAGATCAAACCGGAGACATGCTACATGGAAAAATGGCTCTGGAGGATTCCCCGACGTGAGAAGCAAAGGAAGAGCTGCAGAAACATTACGAAAATACAGAAGAAATGAGTCCAAGCTGGAGGATGAAACCAAACTCCTGTTACAAAATGCTAAACTATGTCACGTCAGCTGATTTCAGAAGCTGGCCTTAAAAAGTGACAGAGAAAAAGGGCAAAATGAAAAAGGAGAGAGGTTCTTCTGCTCTTTTGCTTTCTCCTCAGCCCCATCAATCATTTTAATGCTCCAATTTTTTCTTTTTCGCCACTCTGCCACTTTCCACATGCCCCACTTCCTGTCCATCCTTCCTCCTCTCGTACGCCACCAACCTATGCTCCAGTCCTCTCCTCAGCCTTCTTACCCCTTCACCTCGTCTCCCATCATTTAGTAAACTGTTAATATTACAAGTCAATATGTAAAAGGCATTAATCAGTTAGGACCAGAAGGGTTCACCTTGTACAGGCTATCACAGGGCGTGTGTCTAGTCTTTTTATTTACTGCAGCTACTTTCCCTGCAGTAAAAAAATTAAATAAAAAGATACTCCCTCCAGTGATGAAAGTCTAGTACAGCATCAGTCTAATAATACAAGGCTTGTGGTAGTTTCCGTCTTCAATCACAGGCTACATAACAAACATGTATTTGACGTAGATCATCTCTGACAAACTGTGGCCGCTTTAAATCTTTAAGAATGCAAACTATATTTGTTTAAAGGCACCATCAGCAGTTTGGGAACACACAGGATTATTTTGAGGGAATCATGTGTTTGCTAAGTATTTGCATTGCAGTTACATGTTGTGCACAATATGTTAAACCAAATGTTTCCATTTCCCCCTGTTTTTTAAATTCTTTTTCAGCCCCGAATCACTGTGAAGGTTTTACATATGCCTCGTGTGAAAACCAAACTTTATGCATGGATTTATTAACAGCAACGAGGACAGCATCATACAAATATATTCGTTGTTCTCATCATTTGATCATGGTTAGTGTAGAACGTCTGCGTGCTACTTTGCCTCACCACTAGATGGCACTGTAACCCTGTGGTCGCCTCTGTTAGCGGACTAACCTCATTTATCGTTGCTCTCTCTCAGTTATGTCACGGTGAAACAAAACAGCGCTGCTTCTTTAAAGAAGAGATTTAAAGTTTTGTAAACAAAAACTATTTCCACTGTTTCAAATCTGACATGTAAAATTTTATGTCAGGACTGTAAATCCACTGTGAGACTTACTAAATATGGCTCTCAGACAGTGGTAGTAAATACTGTACACGAGTAAAGCTTTGAGGTAGTTTGTTGTAATTATGCACTCACATACAGCTACTTCATTAGGTACAACTGTTCACTTACTCATAAATATCTAACAAGCCAATTACACTGCAATGCATTTAGGCATGTAGACTACTGAAGTTCAAATGGGAAAGAAAGGTGATTTACGTGACTTTGAACATAGCATGCCTGATCTGAGTATTTCAGAATCGGTTAATCTACTGGGATTTTCCTGCACAACCCTGTCTAGGGTTTACAGAGAATGGTATGAAAAAGAGAAAATGTGTATTGTTGATTCAACAGTAGGCATCAGCAACTCAAACAACCACTCGTTACAACTAAGGCATGAAGAAGACCATCTCACCTCCTTAGACCTTGGAGCACATAGGCTGTAGTTCCACTCCTGTCAGCTAAGAACAGGAAACTGAGGCCACAGTTCACACAGTTTCACCAAAACAGGACAAAAGAAGATTGGAAAAATCAAAGCTGATGAGTCACAATTTGGCATAAAAACATGAAAGCATGCATATATCCTGCCTTTTATCAGCGTCTCAAGCTGGTGCTAGTGTAACAGTGCACTTGGTACACTTCACACCCCTTTGTAACAACTGAACATTGTTTAAACACTGAAGCTTACTTGAATATTGGTGCTGACCATCCCCATCGTACTTCACAGTGGGCCCATCGTCAGATGGCTGATTCTAGCAGGATAACTTGTGATGTCACAAAGCTAAAATGATCTCAAACTGGTTTCTTGAACAGGACAATGAGTTCTCTGTACTCAAAGGGCCTCCACAGTCACCAGATCTTAATCCAATGGAGCACCTCTGGGGTGTGATGGGATGGAAAATTTGGCTCATGGATATGTAGCTGACTAATCTGCCATAACTGTGTGGTGCTATCATTTCAATATGAACCAAAATCTCTGAGGAATATTTCCAGCACCTTGTTGAATCTGTGCTATGAAGAATTAAGGCAACTCTGAAGGGAAAAGGGTTATCCGACATGGTACCAGTAAGTGTCTGGTGAGTGTATCTTCAATTATATTCACTACATTTATTTGTTAACTTTACGTACAAGTTATAAAGTTTATGCATTACTGGGAACTATAGATTAATTAGACAGCACTAGAAAGGTACCTAATAATTACCATTACTTGTTGTTGGTATTGAATAATGAGCGCTTGTGGTTCTTTTGGTGCCTTATTAATTCCTCTATCACTTCTTCATCCTTGTGCATTTGTTTGCATGTGCAGTTGATCTATTTGTGAGAAAATGTGCTGCCTCAGTCTGAGCCAGGTCTCCCTTGTAAATGAGATGCCTGACTCCAGAGGGACTAACCTGGATAAATGAAGTCCTAGAACAGGCCACAAAGCTTGTAATGTACCAGCGAGTGCAGAAAGTTCACCAGGCCAAAAACACAATACTTGATTTTGAACACTGTGTTCTCTTTGTCTCAATAAAGCATGACTGAAACATGTTTTTGTTTTGTTTTTAAAAGTAATAAAACGATGAATGAACAAAGAGGTGCAGACAGGAGATGGCTGTGGATCGCAGCAGAGACAGAGGAGGAAATGGACAAGAGCATGTGAGGGCAGGGCCCGTGTTTGCGAGTGTGTGTGTGTGTTTTCTGTTCCCTCGAGTCCACCCTGGAGATCGCTTGGGAAAAAGACCTCTAGGTCTGACTGAGGTCTGACTTGCAGCCAAGAAAAGCAAGACTAAAATAGAGAGAGAGAGAGAGAGAGAGAGAGAGAGAGAGAGAGTTTAAACCTGAGAATCAAAGAGAGAGCTGGAGGATGGCGAGGGCGTGAGAGGAAGGAGGAGCAAGAGAGATGGAGAAAGAGTGTGAACAAAGAGCTTTGTATCTGAGGAGTAATGTATGGAAAATAAAAACATTCACATGGTGTCACACACACGCACACACACACACACACACTGTTGATTGGAACCATATGCTGACAGAGAGAATAATGGGAAACTGTGAATTGTTTGATTTGTTTTTCCTCTTTGTTGCATTGGGACGGGGAGAGGGCAAGATGGAGGAGTTGGAAGGCACCCATGACCGTAGATGATGATCAGCCATGGGAAATTCTGTCCACTGCATTGCATAGACAGGTCCGGTCCATTAACAGCGCGAACAGGAGGGCACTTCCATTGAGTAAAGGAGGAATTTTAGCAGCCGAGTGCCCAAGAAGACATGCAGTCAATTTAAAATCATGATTACAGGGAAATCTTATACCGAGGCTGAGTCATTTAGAAGTCATTTAGGCTGGCATCAACGACAGAAATACAGAATACTTGTTTTTATTGAAGGAAAGCAGTACATGTGACTACACGCAGCCACATTTCGATGGTGAATTAAGCTCTGCAGAGAGCCTGGGAAGTAAGGAAATTAATGCTCTAATATTTTTTTCCTATTTCACCTCAGCTCTTCTTTCCTTTCTCTTTTTTGGGGGTTTTGGTCGAGAAAGTGTGATTGATGAGGCAGGTCGAGCTGAAGACAAGCACCTGTTCATGACAGCAAACATGGATCAGAAGCCTGTGTGTGTTTTAGAAAAATAGAAAGGAAGTTCTGGCCAGTTAAACTTGTTCCTAATCACAGAAAAATGCAAAGAGGGGAAAAATAGAGGAAGAGGGGGGAAGTAAATGAGTGGGAGACAGAGAGAAAAGTGGGAGTGATTGAAAAGCCACACTGATTTGCTGCAGATGCTCCAGTTTACTGGGAAACTGACACAGGGTTGATCTTTTATAGAAGCGGGTGTGTTTATTATTGGTGCGTGGGTTTGTAAAAAAGACATTGTCCCCCAAATCTAAACCAAAGTTGGACCAGCGGAAAGACTAACAGCAGCTTAGCATTCACAGAGCGGAGGCTGCGGACTTTGAGCAAGGCAAAGAAGGTAAAGACGGCGAGAACTGAAGACGCATCAGTTTGAAAACTTTTGCAAATGCTTTTTTTCTTCTCATCGTAGTGCTGAAAAACATGAAAGCCCTTGATTACATATTGATTTGAACTCAAAACACTATGAACAGACCAGCTTTTCATTATTTGCAAGTCCTTTCTTCTGACTATCCATCCATCCATCCATTTTCATCCGCTTTGTCCGGGGCCGGGTCGCGGGGGCAGCAGCCTAAGCAAAGAGGCCCAGACCTCCCTCTCCCCAGCCACCTCCTCCAGCTTATCCGGGGGAATACCAAGGCGTTCCCAGGCCAGCCGAGAGATATAATCTCTCCAGCGTGTCCTGGGTCTGCCTAATGTAAGTCTAATATTCGCTCTGTTTTTGGTCTCCACCAGCCTATTTAGCCTGATCATAATCACTAACAAACCTCCAACTTCATGTTATGTTGCTGAATATGAAGTACGCATCAAAAGCTGCCAGTCACAGCTGAAAAAGGAGAACCAAATGATAAAGTTTTGAAGTGCAAACAGTTAGACCGTGTAGCTGTAAAGTTAGAACTGCCTGTGTTTGCTTACAAATAATATTAATATGAAAATACAATCAGAGTCGCTTAAAGGTTCATAAACAGGTTATAGAGGACTTCTGATGTTATTGGATGTGATAAATGGTGGTCTTCAGTGATTAGATGTCTCTTTCCAGGCCTTTTTTTTGCTAAATGAATGAGATCGTGGTGTACGCAGAACTGAATAAAAATACGTTAATGAACAGGAGGTACAGGGGTTTGGACTCAGCATGCAGTAAAGAAGGAATTTCGCGTTTATAAATGTGCGTGGTGTGAACTATTTGACAACAGCCATGTGAACGTTCAGTCATGACTAAGTCTCTCTTGCCATATTCTGTTTTCTCCCATGGGAAATGTGGTGCTGCATCCTGTGTGTCTGATGATGCATCCACTTTTTACATGGAAACTATGACTGTAACACACGCAGACTTGTTTTTGTCACTTTGAAGGACACTGCATTACATCAGTCCTTTAGCCAGCAACAAAGACTTAACCCCGATGTTTCACGGTTTACCGTGAAACATCGGGGCAGGTCTTTCGTGTCCAGTTGGGGAGGAGAAGCACAAACTCTCACTTGGGCGGGTTACAGAGTATATAACTGTTATACAGTTATATAAAGCAAAAATAGTCATAGTTTATAATCTTCTCCTGGGTCTATCCATTTGTTTGCCTTCCCCGTGGTCTTAAAACAAGGCCAGCAGCATTTATTTATAAAATGCCTATGCAACAACTTTAATGGGCTGTATTTTTAATTAATATTCCTCATCGAGTCAGCATTAAATACAACCAGAGATCTAATCCAAGTGCTAGTAATCATTTTGGCATTGAATATTCAGACACTACAACAGCGTCTCTGTTTCTCCTGTGAGCTGGAATCATAACTCTGACCTTTATTATGTCTCCTCTGCTTTAACACTGTGCCTCGGGCCCTTGGTTGTTATTTTAAATCTTTGCTAATTGTTGGACTTTGGCTTGGTTCCTTTCCATCACCTTATGAAATCCAGTTCATGTAATGAATGTGTATTGTGTTCTCTCCCTTTCTTTCTGTGTGTGCGCACACGTGGTGAGTTTTACTGGCTGGCGATATCAATGTATTCGGGGCATGCTTGTGTAAATAGAGTGAGGTCACAAGTGGGGATCATTTCCACTTTCCCTTACATGAATAATATTATTGTAAACTATCTGTGACCTGACCTTTCTGCTATAACTTTCCTGCTGAATAAAAACACATGTGGCCGATCTGGGGAAGGTTGGCCGCCATTCGAACACTGTGTTGCTGATTGATGACATCACAGCTTCCCAGCGTGAAAGTGGCAGATTAGGGTAACTCTGGACGCTCGTAAAGCGGGAGTTTTGTGCTGTATTTTAGCTTCTAGTCATGAAAACAATAGGTGGTTTTTCTCAACAGATAATTGCATGTTTGAGGCATTTATGTATTTATATTCCACTGGTGATTGTCTCTGCCAAGTTGCTCTTTAATTTTGGACACTTTCTAGTGCTTAACGTATGTTGGGTTTGTCAGTGGATGAGCATGTGGATGTGTGTATGAGGGAAAAAAGTATGTCCTGTCTTGAAAACACACAGAGTGTGTAGGGAAATGGGGGATGAGGATGTATTTATGTGAAGTGACGGTGGTGGCTGGGGGCATGATTTCAAGGTCGGACAGGAAATGCCTGTGCAGATGGAACAGTAATGCAGACACACTGAGAATGGTATACAGGAAACAGCCTACTCTGCAGCTGTGTGTATGTGTGCGCTCGACATTACCAGCAGCAGCTTGCTATTATAGAAAGAAGAAGCAATATATATGTATGTAGTAAGAGTGCAGAGATCTGTGGCATTACACGATGTCACAACTGGAAATGTGAGGCACTCTCTATCGTGCTCTCTTTTCATCCTAAACCGTAGAACAGTTTGACATTTTTTGAGTTTAACTGAACTTCTTGATATTTATCTTATAGTAAGGTCCATATGTTTTTTGGACACACATTTGGGTTTTATTTTGGTAAATTTGCTTCTATACACAACTGCAGTGGATTGGAAATCAATTAAATGAACTTAGGTTCAGACTTCAGTTTTAATTTGAGGGGTTAGCAGGAATTTTTTCATTAACTGTTAAGGAATCACAAGAATGTTTATACACAGTCCCCCTTTTTCAGGAACTTAAAATGAATCGGACCATTGACTGACAAGCAGTTTCACAGGCGGGTGAGGCCTGTTCTCTCGTTATTTCGTGATAAATTAAACAGATTAAAGATCTAGATTTGATTCAAAGTATTTAACGTCTGTTTAGTGTCTTTTCACTGGAACTCTCAATATGACGTACAAGGAAATGTTGATGCAAGTAAAGGAGGCCATCGTTAGTCTGAAAAACCAAAATAAAACTGTCAGAGAGACAGCAACAACTGCAGGAGCAGCTAATCCAACAATCTCGTACATCCTTAGAAACAAATAATGAAGTGACCAGCTCAGCAACATTGAAACCCCCCTGAAAACACTGAAGGAGATCACTGAAGGGGATGATACAGAATTATTTCAGGGGTTCAGAAAAACAACTTCACAACATCGAATACAGTCAAGAAACACAGATAGTTTGCAACAAAGTGCAAACCACTGGTTACACTGAAGAGGAGCAAGGCCAGATTAGACACAGTTCGGGAAAAATTATTCTATCAGACTCATGTGAGGAGAAAAGTATTTAGCTCGTGATCATCATACATTACAATATCATCTGTCAAACGTGGTGGATACAGTGTTATGGCATGGGTATGTATGGCTGCCGGTCACTAGTGTTTATTGAAGATGTGACTGCTGGCAAAGGTGGCAGGATGAATTGTGAGGTGTACATGACCATACTGTCTGCTCAGATTCAGTCAAATGCTGGAAAACTGATCAGAGTTTCACATTACAAACCTAAGAGTTCAGTATATTCTTCAGTGGCGAAGTTAGTCACCTGATCTCAACACTTGAAATAGCGACGGTGAGTTTAACAGACTGACAGTGGCAGAGTGTCCACACTGCAGATTATATATATAACTTTACAAATTTAACATGTCAGCTATAATAAAATCTATCTCCTTATAAAGGGGCTGTGAACGGGGAAATTTGTACCGCACTGTAGACATGTTTATTTCTGATGTAACAGTGGCTATTTTAATATGGGAGACTTTCCTTTAGAACTGGCCATTGGAGGACATTCGAGGATGCTTTTTCTCCTACTGTTCTGTAGTTCTCACTGTGTACATCTAACATGTTTAGTTTTCTGTCTAATGCTTGAATTAAGCTTTCAAGAAATGTAACTACAGGACACAGCCTGCAACTATTGTGATTGGCCTGTTCAGTACTCTCGATTCCTCCTGTGTGTTTGCGACTACTTTTTCGCCACAGATTTTATATTTATCAGTGAGAGAATAACAGTCGTCATCTCATATAAGGAATAATAATCATAGCATCAATATAAGGACTCACAAATGTCAGCAAACTCCTGGAGGGAGATGACTGAAACTGTCGCACCGGATGTGAGGCATTGTGCAAAGGACAAATATGTTTGTCCCCCCCACAAACTGACCACAACAAAGAGTGGGGACCTAGGAGGGACCCCCCCCCCAGCCTTTTATTTATTTTTTCTGCTGACTGGCCACATATAAAACACTGGGACATGACCGCATGGTAATTAACACATAATGCACCACACACAAGCATAAGGAGGCGATGGTTACGTTGTAAGCGCTACGAAGACTTCCCTCAGAAGTCCAAATCAGACCTTAGTCTGCAAACAGTGTGGACTCAGCATCAGTTCAGCAAGTAATGTCTGGTGTGATTAAACATCCTGTCTTTTCCACCATCTTCTAATAACTATCACAGTGTAGATGCAAATTTGGGCACATGTTAAGCCAGTTGTTTTCGTCTTCCTTTTTCTATCTATGTAATGGACTGAAATACGGGTCACTCATGCAGGAAACCATACATCTTAACAGGGACTTCCCCTGTTAAGTTAGAGAAGCATAGTGTAGTGGCTGAACACTCGAGTGGGGTTCACAGTTGACAGATTTTCATGTATTTATACAGTGAGTGTTTGCCAACTTTAAGACTGGGGCCATGGGACATTTAAACAAAGGTGCTTTCCATTATAACACCCATGACTCAAAGGGAAAATATGCTAAGTTTTCTGCACTAAAAGGACAGTGTAAAATGTGGATTTTAGCACTAATATCAGCTGGTAACGTGCAAATTAAACACGTGATATATTTGATTAAATTAGAGTATTTCAGGAGGTACTTTCTAGTTTAAGGAGTAATTTAAAGGGCATGCACGCAGACACACAAACATTCCCTCACTAGGTCACTGCTTTGATTGACAGACAGACAGGTAAACCACAGGGCATTCCAAGGCTGCTCAGGTGTGTGCCTGAGTGTGTGTGTGTGTGTGTGTACACATGCTGCAGGCTCATCACTATTCATCAGGCTGCGCTGTATTTGCGTCTCATCTACATACTGGTCCAACAGGGAACAGATTAGCATTAGAGAGAGAGGAAGATGGAGGAAAGTAGAATCACTTTAATTTTTAACAAGATGATATGAAGGAGACACAAAGACCCAAGTACTGCTGCTGCTGCTGCTGACAAAGCCAGGAGAGAGAGAGAGAGAGAGAGAGGGCCGGGTGATGCTTGTGAGAGTGTGGGAGATGGGGGGAGGTGGGGTGTGAGACGGCTGAGGTAAGGAGCACCACTGGCACCGATCACGAGAGAATGAGGGCTGTGGAAGTGGAAATAAACAGCGGATCTGTGTCTTCCAAATGAAAATAACTTTAAAGACAATCCCGTGTTAATGTTGCACATTGATCTCTCCGTCAGTGTGCCTCATTCGTTCGCCACTTGCGTTTGTAGGAACTAGGCAGAACTCACATATTAAACGTTCATAAATAAATAAGTGGGATAAACAATGTAGCACAGTCGCAATGGAGTCAATATCTCATTAGTGGACTGCACACAGGCAAACATGCATAAATAATTCCCGAAACATGTTATTTACCATAAAATTTGAGAGCCTCGTCGGCTGCACTGTTTTTGTGTGACCTTCTTTTTTTATACGTGTTTCATTAGATTCTTGTCAAAAGAAGCCAGAAGTAGTGACAGTAGAAGGTGCTGCACCTGTCTGCATATATTTTTCTCCTTTTACAAAATTGCAACTACACACTGAAATTTATATATATATATATATATATATATATATATATATATATAGCACTAGGTGCAGTGACTCCCAAGCTAGGCGAGTGGCTCCAGCAGATCCCGGGAATAACATCGGAGATCTCTGTCCAGAAGAGCGCAGTCCTGGGAACAGCTAAGATACTGCGCAGGACCCTCAAGCTCCCAGGCCTCTGGTAGAGGACCCGAGCTTGAAGGATAAACCGCCCGCAGGGGCGTGCTGGGTGTTATATATATATATATATATATATATATATATATATATATATATATATATATATATATATATATATATATATATATATATATATATATATATATATATATATATATATATATATATATATATAGCTATAGCTATAAAATATGTAGCATAAAAATGTAGCAAGTGCACACTAGATGTGAACAAACATATGCATCATGAATGCAGTCATAAGGTTGCCATTCGGTGTTTTATTGAACTGTCATGTTCATAAAGCCTCATCCACAAAAGTGAAATGATTTGCTCATTCACATTGCTTTGTTTCTGATAGTTAGGTAATGCATTTCCTGCCCAGTCATATGCCAGTCAATGGTACTCTGCACACTGAATGAGAAGCATGTTTATTGTTCTCCTTGAAGTTGGGAAGAATTTAACCGTCGACCTCACTGTTTCACTTGCCACTGGTTATTCTGTCCATCATCACTTGACTTTGCTGCATCCCATTCACTTTCCATGGTCTCTGGTCTCCATGACACTGCTCGTCACTACCCGTGGCTGACGGGCCTTTAGAGTCAGCATAATTTACTTGATTGAATTCAAATGATTTATTGTTCTTGGGATGACAGTAAAAATTGAGAAAACGCAAAAAATATTTTACTCAAGTAAATATGAAGAGTCCAGTTCAAAAAGTGCATGTATGTATTCACAGTATTTTCATCAGTGATGAAAATAGAGCTCAGATTCTTGTATGCATTGCGCATAGATGAGAAATTTCAGTCGAGAGTATAAAAATAAATGAAATCCCAGTTTGCTCCTGTCACTTCTGAACGTGCAGTAATAAAAACTCTAACTTCTGACCTGTCAAACTGTTGTAGTCTTGGACAAAGTAAGCCTCTTGGGTTTGTGTGATGTTAGAAGCATGCTCATGTTTCCATCATGAGTGCATGAGGCCCTAGTGTGTTCACATCACTGCCCTGGAAATTATTAGTATCCTCCTCTCCCCTTCTCATCTCTCTTTGACTCGCACTCCCTCCATCTTTGCCACGCCATCGCTACAGCCCCTATGATAGACCTTGATCTCCTTTCTCCCTCCCTGCTACCTTTGTGCCACATTCAAACCTTTTATCAATATACAGCACGTCTCGTCTTCCTCTCTTTCTCTCTTTTCATGTAGTTTAATTCCCCTATCTATTTGTGTTTCTTTCATCCCTTTTTGCTCTCAGCTCAGTTCCACACTCTTACCATAACAAAGTGAATAGTTTCTCCAGTTAAACCCAAAATTACCATGCAGGCTTGTTGACCGGCAAACTGTCAGAAAGAACATTATTTCAAGAACATACCCGTAAAAACAATTAAAAGTGTCGGAGTAAGGTGTGGGAAGTGACATTGCAGCTCTTCCCTTGTTACTTGTGTCTAAAGGAACATGACAACAGGCTCTCCAGTGATTTCTAGCCCTGTTTTGTTACTATTATAGATTATGAAGAAACAAAGTATGTGTAGTAGTACTTATGTAGTTGATGTTTCTTTAAAGTTCTGTGTAACCTGTTATATTGTTTTTACTGTGTAGCCAATACAACACATTCATGTACTGCTGCGACAAAACAGCAGTTCTCTTATCCTCAAAGAAATATTAGTTTTATCAATATCTGTGAATACATGTGAGCAAGATTTTAAGGAAACTAGAAGATGAGTAACATCCTTGTTACGTCCTGTGTCATTCTGGCAAAAATGTCTAAGCATCTTGTTTGCTTATGTCAAAGGAACTTTTCATTTTGGTGGCAGCGACTTGTTCACTGACAAAAATGTAATGGATTTGAACTGCATACAGACTTTTTGGATGTTATATATAAAGTGTTGATTCAACAACTGCATTAGCTCAAAACGAATCTTCAGAATCTTCAAAAACATTGTGACCCAAGCCACTGAGGAAAAAGCAAGTAACTAAAATGTATTTATTTAACAAGAAGCTGAGATATATAGCCTGGAGCTTTTCCATTTAGTGCTCTGGATGTACATGTGAGAATGCTTATAACAAATTCTAATGTGAGCTCACTTACTAGAGCGTGTTAGGAGTCAGCATTTTGTTTGTTTGTTTTGTTTTCCTTTCAGTTTTGTCCATTTAAACTGGATCATATTTGTAAGAGACTACAGACCTGCTGAACCTAAAGCCAGACCTTGCTGGATCACCCTCCTGAAACTATAGCCGTGTCCAGACCAGGTGTTCACCAGTAACTACATTTCCCTCCTTTTCTACTGACATGCTTAAAGTATGATCTAACTTCTATATAACTATATACAGCTATGACCGCTTACATGAATTCATTGCATACATGTGGCCTGATGGGTATCTTTAGCTCCACCACTTAAGGAAGCTGTGCAGTAAAGTGCAAATATGATGCATATTCACATCATTCACAGGGATTTGCATGGCCTAATCCCTGTGAATGATGTGAATTTTCATGCAGAAAATTTACAAAACATTTTTATGCTCTATCCTAATTTCTCGCCACATTTATCACTACTTCAACTGCAGCTAACAAAACACAGATTAGAAATAATCAGTCTATTTGTAGCTTTTCTATCATTAAGAATATTAAACCAGGAAAAATAATTTCACTTTGATCTTTGAGTGTTTTCCACATCTCCGTCATCACTTTTGCAGTTTTCCAGCTCTAATGTGCAGCTGTCATGTTAGAAATAGACATCGCCACAGAGAGCGCACTGAGTGGGAATTAATTACATAATTTATGGATTAATCATTTTCTGCAGCATTGCTCTTTTATTTGCAGCTGTTCATGTCTTATTCTTCATAGACAGGTTTCCCCTTCCTCTGAGAGTCAGATGACTTGCCCAACGCCCCCTTTTATGGTTAGTGCACAGATGCTGCAGCAGAAAGCCTGAGGTAAGAGAGACAGTTGAGAATAACTGACCAGGGTTTTTGATTTGTTGAGTCAGCTAAACTGTGCTTCAGCAGTGGTATTGCGCCAGCTGTCCATCCGCAGCCCGTCGTCAGCTTCGGCGTGCTCGTCTACCTGCAGAGTGCTGTCTACCTGCAGTGCTGTCAGATGGGGACAGTGTCAAAGATAGGTAGTGCAGTCTGTCTTCGGGCTACTCTCGCTTTTGCAGTGGAGAAGATTAAAGTTTTAACTTACAAGCTGAAGTAGAGTGTTACAGTGAAAAGTATCCACTGCAGCCGATTTCTGTGCTTTCCATTTTGCCTTTTTTTAAGCTTGTCACATACCCGGTGAATTCCAGTGTCACTCTATTTCCTGTTGTCAACCAGTCAGCAACATCCACTTCGAACAACATGTTGGGATTTTGGAGGACTGCATGGGACCATGTTTACATTGGTTGAAAATATGACTCCATGGACTTTCCGTCTATATAAATGGAAACAATTTTGGTACAATAAATTAAACACGATGCAAAGAAAGTCTGGCTATACTGAACTCGATTTGTAGTACCGGTACATCACTTTGCAATGTACGTCTCTTAATCTCTGGTGATACGAAAAAAGGACTTTGGGTATCACCAAACAGAGTTATAAGAAAACAGTATTGCCAAAAGTATTTACTCGCCTGTCTTCACATATAAACGAACTTGAGTGACATCCCATTCTTAATCCATAGGGTTTTTTTTTTTAATGTCGGCTCGACCTTTGCAGCCATAACCTCAGCTTCAACTCTTCTCGAAGGCTTTCCATAAGGTTTAGGAGTGTTTAAGGGCGTTTCTGAGCATTTTTCCACAAGTGCATTTGTGAAATCACACACTGACGCTGGACCAGAAGGCCTGGCTCACAGTCTCCACTTTAATTCATCCTAATTATGTTCTATTTAGTTGATGTCAGGACTCTGTGCAGGCCAGTCAAGTTCTTCCATACCAGACTTGCTCAGTGCACAGTCATGTTGAAACAGGAAGGGGTAACCCTCGTCCCCAAACTGTTCTCAAAAAGTTAGGTGCATGAAATGTTTCAAAATGTCGTGATATGCTGAAGCATTAAGAGTTCCTTTCACTGGTTCTAAGGGGCTCAGCCCAACTGAAAAACAACCCCAGACCTTAATCCCTCCTTCACCAAATTTTACAATTGGTACAATGCAGTCAGACAAGTACGGTTGTCCTGGCAACCGCCAAACCCAGACTTGTCCATGAGATTGCCAGACAGAGAAGTGTGATTCATCACTCCAAAGAGGACGTCTCCACTGCTCTAGAGTCCAGTAGTGGCATGTTTACAGCACTGCATCCAGTTCTTTGCATTGTGCTTGATTATGTGAGGTGTGGATGAAGCTGCTCAGCTGTGGAAACCCATTCCATGAAACTCTGTGCACTGTTCTTGAGATAATCTGAAGGCCACATAAAGTTTGGAGGTTTGTAGGGATTGAAATTTCCACCTCAGCCCTGCTTTGGGATTTCATGTGGCTTACCACTTCTTAGCTGAGTTGCTGTTGTTCCCAATTGCTTCCACTCTGTTATAATCCCACTAACAGTTGACTGTGGAATATTTAGTTCTCTTAAACTCAGTGGAGTGAGTCACATGCTGTCCCTGTCTAAACACACAGCAGTTAATATGTAAAACACCTCTGCAATCACCAGCAGACAAACCTTACCATAAAGGAGTGTCTTGGAATTGTGAAAGTCAGTCCTCCTGTGCCCTCTGTGGAAGTATTAGATTTGGGAGTTTACAAACAATACCCTGCAGCAATGATGAAAAGTTCCATTATTTTGTTTGTTTGGAAAATACATTTTTATAATACGGGAATGATGGCAAAATGAGGAGTTAATGGGTTGCTCATATTTATGAACCAATAGAAAACCCTCACCTGATTCTCTGAAGCTCCTCTCAGCTTTTGTTAGTCCACCGTTAACAGCCACAGAAAGCAAACATCTTTAATGAAAAACTCTGAAACAAGCAAAAACAAAAACCTGCCTAGCAGCAAACAACAGCCAGACGCAGTGAGTGGTCCTGAACTTGCTGAATGAAAATTTCCTCTCAATTTTGCTGAATCTCTATTGCAGCTTCTAGCATGGTTGTAAACACATTAATGGCCAGTGGTGAGTCTATAGAGTCAGTATCCAAAATACATAAGTTTTGGAGGAAAATGTAACAGACAGATTTGTTATGAGTTTTAATGCAATGCCTGATCTACTGCTGAAGTCAAAACAAAATCAAACCTTTCCTGTTTTTTGTTTACTTTCACTACATTTAAACCCATTAGTCTGCTTTTTTGTCTTAAATTTATTATCGAATTTGATTAATTTGCAAAGGTACAGCTAGCACCTAATGTGGCCTGTAGTAAATAACTAGCAAACAGTTTCAGGTATTGTAGTTCTGTGATTCTATACGTTCAATAAAAAACATGGTATTATTGTGAAATGCATGAAATAATCATAAATGGCCCACTGTGGATTAGTCACACATGGTAAAAGATATAAACTTTACGCTGCTACTTAATAGGCAGAATCCCCTTCATTAAGACACAACAAACATACAACAAGTGGCTTAAATAAGTAAGCTATGATATATATGACTCAGATATGTTCTGTGGCTCTTTACAGATTTCTTGGATTTAAAATTGCTTAAAAGTGTCTCTTATGATAGGAAAGCATATCAAGCCTGGCCTATAGCAGCTAAACAAAACACTACAAAAGAACAGTGTTATTATTGCATGATTCAAATGAATCATGAGGATGATAAAATAAAATAATAATAAATAATAAAATAAAAAATAAATAATAAAATTTAGCCCTCGTTCTCCCCACTGAACCCACTTTTATTTTGCTTTTCACTCGCTTGTAATATTTTCTCAGGTTTTGTTTGTTTTTTTCATGCTTCCATTACGAGTAAATCTAATATTATTGACAGTATAAGTGACGCGTTTGACTGCAGCTAAATTTGTCTTTGATATTGTGATACTTTGGCAGCTTCACATTCACTCATTCTCCATTACATTTATAATCTTTTTCCAAGTCCCACATATCAGTCCGTCTTCCCTTTGGGCCCCTTGATGATGATCTAGACCTCATCCTCTCCACACACACACACACACACACACACACACACACACACACACACACACACACACACACCATTCATCCCTGTGGGCCCCTTGGCTGTGGTGCTACCCCGCTGTAGTGCCACTCCTAAAGTGTCGAGGCTCCCTGAGGACATGAACTGGATGGTTGTCCTTCAGGGGCTGGCACCAGCATGTTCTCATCTCGCACACACACACACACACACACACACACACACACACACACACACACACACACACACACACACACACACATGAACACTTTTACCATCCTCTTCAGACAGCAGTGGTCTCAGCGGGGCTGCCCCAGAGCATGCTGGGTACCTGAGAAGCCAGCGATACCAGGGCAGGGCCAGAATGTTAAGTGGTGCGAGTATGCATGTGTGTTGCCTGAGTGGGGTCAAAATGCTAAGTGGTAGATTAATCAGTAGTAATTGTGTGTATGGTCCATTAAGGCAAGGGCTGGCTGACAGACAAGGGTGCGACAAAGAAGGGTGAAAAAAAGGGAAAAAAATAGCGATGGGTGTGTTTCTATATGAATGTGTGCGCGTGTCAGCCAATAGAGAAGTGAAACTAGTAGAAATAGCATTTTAACTGTACAATCCTTTCTATGGTGCTCCATGTCTTTTTATAAATAACCGTTCTTGTTTGCTTTTCGTGCACCCCCATCATCAATCTTCCTCTCTTTTTTAGAAATTCATCCAGCTGTGCCCAGAGCTGTTGCGAAGTTACTCTCCTACTTTTAGAAGCAGGAGTTACTGAACAACGGTCACCACTGGAAAAACAAGGCTGCTTTCCGCTATCTGTCTCACTCCTTCAGAAACACAGACACACACACACGCATGCATGCACACGCAGACTCACACACACACACACACACACACACACACACACACACACACACACACACACACACACACACACACACACACACACACACACACACACACTCTACACCTTTCCCCCAGTGATCTCTGCTGGCTGATTTGGTATTCAAGTGCTGTTGCGGGCCCAGCAGGCCTAAAGCTCTCTTTGTATTGTTTTATTACCCAGGGGCTTGGTCTTGCCACACACACAAACACACATGCACACACACTTTCTTTCGAGCACAGATAGCATACAAGTGCAAAGCAGGATTAGCATATTAGTGTATTAGCATCCTGTCTGTCAGTTGGCTCTGTCTGGTTTTCTTTCCTTCACACGCTGTAAGAATGGAGAGGAAGAGTTTCATCATCAGGAGGCAAAGAAGGAGAAAATTTAAGGAGATAAGGAGGCTAGTCAGGAGGAGGAGGAGAAGAAGGTGGAAGGGTGTTCACTCCTTTCCAATAGACAGATGGTCGTCTGACTCCTACTGAGTTGTCAACAGGCCAAAAGAGAAAGACAGAGAGGAAGGGATTGAGAGGAGGAGAGGGAGAAAGATGAACCTTTCCTCTACTTTTTCATCTCCTCTTTCAACCTCTCACTCACTTTGGCTGCCAGCTTCAACTGTTTTTATCCATCTCTCCCCTTCTACCCTCCATCTTTTTTGCAGCCAGCCATCAATCTCTCCATTCAGGCCTCTGTTTTTGTCGCTCATCTGTCAGAGTTTACTATTTTTCTTCTACACTTTGTCTTCTTCTTTTCTGCGTTCATCCATCTCTTTCTCCCTCCCTCTCCCCCTCTCTGTTGATGAAGCTCTCTGCCCCAGTAGCGAGTCATCTGGCCAAGTTTGGATAAATTTACCAGACAAACAGAGAGCAAAAGAAAGAAAGAAAGAAAGAAAGAAAGAAAGAAAGAGAAAATTGAGAAATGTAGGGTCAAACAGTACAATCTTGTGGGAGAGTAACTTCAAATCTAAAATGAAAATGTTACAAGCCACAGTTGCATTTTTATGTTAGTGATAAAACACTATTTATACAGTTCACCAGTTTGTGGAAAGCAATTATAGTTCCTCAAATACTGTCCTTAAGTGTGGCATTTGTTGCTGAGTTAAAGACTTCAGTTCCACTTGACCTTTTGCTTCTCTATGAATTCACAGTTCGAGTTTACATTGACATTAAAAACATACACTAACAAATATAAATACATGACAGGCTAATAAATAACACAACATTTTAAAGATTATGACATTGAATTTCAGATATATTTTAGTTTCATAGCAGATTAAAAGAACAAAGCCAAACTGATCCATTATTTTAAACATAAAAAACGTAAACTGTAGAATTCTTTGCCCTCTTCTCTGTACAGAGCTAACGTCTTCATAGCCCTACATGTGTGGACCCTTAGCAGAGGACCCAGCTCTCACGTTTCAAGTCTTTTTTGTCATATACAGATAACAGCATAACATCATTAGCTGTAATGAAACTCGTTGACTTCTCAAATTTAGCTCAATAAAAATACACGTCATACTTTTAATATATTGTTTTTGCAACAAAGAGCAGAAATCAACACTGCTCAGTGCAGGCAACAGTTTTCCAGTCTTCTATTACCTCATTTTGGTGATCCTGTGTGAACTGTAGCCTCGGTTTCCTGTTTCTTAACTGACAGGAGTGGCATCTGATGTGGTCTTCTGCTCCTGTCGTCCATCTGCTTCAAGAATTTGTCGATTCATAGACGCTCCTCTGCATACCTCGGTCATAATGGGCAGTTATATGAGCTCCTCTCGCCATCCTATCAGCTTGAAGTAGTCTGACTATTCTCGCCTGACCTCTGGCATCAGTAAAGCATTGTCTGCTAATAGTCGTGTTTGAAAATACCAGCAGATCAGCAGTCTTGCATTTCTTCCCAGAAGATGATCTCGACCATGTCTGCTTGCATAAATGCACTGTCATGTGATTGGCTGAATAGATGTCTACATAAACAAGCAGGTGCACAGGTGAACCTAAACACAGGTTCACTTGTCAGCATCAGTCCAGCATCAGGTTGGAACAGTACCCTAAACTAGCCCAAATACCATACTTAATAATATATGAGTCATTTTTGTACAAAAAGAGTACTTTTACTTTGAATTGAATTTATTTACTTGTTCACATTCATTTTCGTGTATGTGTGCTTTAAAAAAAATCTTTAAAACTTTTATTACATTAACCTATTAGAAGCTTACTGAAGGATTCAAATATTGCCATTGCTGCAGAGAAATATGAACACACTGACACATTAAAAGCTCCTCTTGCTGAGCATTTGTTACCTTCATGAGGAAAGGCCGTGAGCCTCTTTATTTTAGATTATATATAGTATATGACTCTGTTTGACAACAATAACAACAGGGGGCAGTGTGGCTCTGTCCATCACACCCTTCAGTCTGCCAAAGCACTCTTTCAATGTACAAGACAGTGCTTTACACTGTAATAGAATACAATATGATTTATGCATATTTTAAAGCAGCTTGATGTGATCTTTCCAGCAGCTGGAAATCTCAATAGAGGCAGCGCTAAAGAGTGACATAAGTCTCGGTTTGACCTATTTTCTACTCTTGTTGTCATAATGAAAAATGCAACAATGTAGTTTGGTAGTTTGCACAAACAAAGGCGAAAATAACACAGTTTTCCTTTGGCGCCCCCCTTGAGCTAAAAAGGGTAGAATTACTTAAGAGAAAATTTGAGCCAAAAAAGAGCCGACCTCTTCATGATTCAGTGTCTTTCCATTTCGGGGGGGAGAAATGGATTTTACATGTTGCAACCGAGGGGTCAGAAGTCATAAAAGAAATCTGAAAAGCATTGTTTTAGAGCCAGTTCTGTAGCAACAGGCGCTTCGGGGAAGTTTGTGATGGTTTTAATCAAAAGATAATCACTCTTGTTTATACTGTGACTGCTCCAAACACATTTTGAGGTGATTTACTGCAAATTCACCAGCGATATTAGCTCAAGCAAAATAAGTTAAAGCAGTAATTAGTCTTGAGATGTCGATTGGCCTTTTATTTATTTATTCTTTATTCTGTTACAGACCGTAGTCGTCTCTGCCCACAATCACATTTTGTTCATGCATTTAAACGTTTGTGACATATGAGGGGTGTTGGATGCTATATGATATTTACACTAAAAACCCATCATATTTATACGTGTGGTGGTGCTTTCCCTCGAGAGAACAGAACTGACAGTTTCTGATGCTAATATTACCCCATATGAACATACATCCTTTTATCCACCATATGTGTGTTTGTATTCATTAGCACTTGCTGTTAGAGCTTCATCACAGCTAAAAAGGCAGTTTGTTTTGTAGCAGTGCAAGAGGTTTTGTAACTCCCAGGTTGTGCACGCACACTGTTTGTGTTAAAGTGATTTTGTCAGCTTAGTATGGTAGCAGTGTGCGTGCGCGCGTGTGTATGCTTGCACATGTATGTGTGAGCACTTTTTTTTGTCTGTGTGATGTACTGATGAGAAACAATAAAATGACAGCCATAAGCAGTGTAATGACAGTGTGAGACTTCTGTCACTTTTCAAACAAATTTGTGTGGTGCGTGTGTGTGTGTGCCCGTGTGAGATTGTTACACGTGCGCATACATGGGTGTAGGTGTGTATCGATGCGTGTGCGTGCTGTCATTTATTTGTCATCTGCCAAGTAAGACAGAGATATCTTTTATCCTTTTCCTCTCATCTCATCCCTGATAGAGAACGTAGTTGTGTTTGCACAGAATTACACACATGTGCATGCGCGCGCGCGCACACACACACACACACACACACACACACACACAATACGTTGGTTGTTTGTCTCGAAATGAGCCCATAATTATACTGCTTGTTTATACTTTGTCTGCAAACAGAATGCTACAAAGTGTTGAATCCTGTTTTGTTTTTGCTGAACAAAAATAGTTTGCTTTGTCTCTGTGTAATGATGCTCCACATCATTGTCACACATCACAGTGTAGCAGCAGCACAGAGTGAATATGTCTGTGTGTGCAATATGCACGTTATGTAAAGTGAGGTTTTTGTCTGTATGTCTGTGTGGTGCACATCTGTTTCCACCAGTGCGATACTGTGCTGAGGTTAAATGTTGTGACATTAATAAGGAAAAACTGTGGATACTCACCTCACCCCCCGATTGTCTTAACGTGTCAGAGGTGTTTGCAACTTTTTCTCACTCAGCTTGTGTCCTGTGCGCTCTTGTTTCACAATAGGTGTTTATAACTGCTGCACAGCTCTGCAGTCTTACCTACAAGGCTGAGATAAAGAGCTAATTGGAAACATAAGCATTGTCTCAATGTAATGATGTGATAATTTGATTCTGAAGTCTGCAATCATCTGCAAAAACCCCCACCTAAAAACCAAAACAAACAACAATGTGCAGAATGTTTGGACATTAAGTGTAATCGAGGACATTGCACAGAGAGAGGCAATAAAATTATACCGGTGTCTGCAGACAGCTCAGCCTATGACTCTTACAACTGACCAGAAACTCTAATAGCATTCATGCCACTTCATCTGGTCAAATACAGGGAGTGCAGAATTATTAGGCAAATGAGTATTTTGTCCACATCATCCTCTTCATGCATGTTGTCTTACTCCAAGCTGTATAGGCTCGAAAGCCTACTACCAATTAAGCATATTAGGTGATGTGCATCTCTGTAATGAGAAGGGGTGTGGTCTAATGACATCAACACCCTATATCAGGTGTGCATAATTATTAGGCAACGTCCTTTCCTTTGGCAAAATGGGTCAAAAGAAGGACTTGACAGGCTCAGAAAAGTCAAAAATAGTGAGATATCTTGCAGAGGGATGCAGCAGTCTCAAAATTGCAAAGCTTCTGAAGCGTGATCACCGAACAATCAGGCGTTTCATTCAAAATAGTCAACAGGGTCGCAAGAAGCGTGTGGAAAAACCAAGGCGCAAAATAACTGCCCATGAACTGAGAAAAGTCAAGCGTGCAGCTGCCAAGATGCCACTTGCCACCAGTTTGGCCATATTTCAGAGCTGCAACATCACTGGAGTGCCCAAAAGCACAAGGTCAGAGACATGGCCAAGGTAAGAAAGGCTGAAAGACGACCACCACTGAACAAGACGCACAAGCTGAAACGTCAAGACTGGGCCAAGAAATATCTCAAGACTGGTTTTTCTAAGGTTTTATGGACTGATGAAATGAGAGTGAGTCTTGATGGGCCAGATGGATGGGCCCGTGGCTGGATTGGTAAAGGGCAGAGAGCTCCAGTCCGACTCAGACGCCAGCAAGGTGGAGGTGGAGTACTGGTTTGGGCTGGTATCATCAAAGATGAGCTTGTGGGGCCTTTTCGGGTTGAGGATGGAGTCAAGCTCAACTCCCAGTCCTACTGCCAGTTTCTGGAAGACACCTTCTTCAAGCAGTGGTACAGGAAGAAGTCTGCATCCTTCAAGAAAAACATGATTTTCATGCAGGACAATGCTCCATCACACGCGTCCAAGTACTCCACAGCGTGGCTGGCAAGAAAGGGTATAAAAGAAGAAAAACTAATGACATGGCCACCTTGTTCACCTGATCTGAACCCCATTGAGAACCTGTGGTCCATCATCAAATGTGAGATTTACAAGGAGGGAAAACAGTACACCTCTCTGAACAGTGTCTGGGAGGCTGTGGTTGCTGCTGCACGCAATGTTGATGGTGAACAGATCAAAACACTGACAGAATCCATGGATGGCAGGCTTTTGAGTGTCCTTGCAAAGAAAGGTGGCTATATTGGTCGCTGATTTGTTTTTGTTTTGTTTTTGAATGCCAGAAATGTATATTTGTGAATGTGGAGATGTTATATTGGTGTCACTGGTAAAAATAAATAATTGAAATGGGTATATATTTGTTTTTTGTTAAGTTGCCTAATAATTATGCACAGTAATAGTCACCTGCACACACAGATATCCCCCTAAAACAGCTAAAACTAAAAACAAACTAAAAACTACTTCCAAAAACATTCAGCTTTGATATTAATGAGTTTTTTGGGTTCATTGAGAACATGGTTGTTGTTCAATAATAACATTATTCCTCAAAAATACAACTTGCCTAATAATTCTGCACTCCCTGTAGTTACTTCATGTAAGGAGGTAACCTGCCTCCAAACAAACTTGGACTGACTTGTCATTCTCAGAAAAACTGGTGACTGTTAGCATCTAATTTCTAAAGGCAGAAAAATGTTAACATGTTGCAATCAGTCTGAGTCAGTCTGCACCGATGAGCACAACCCATCTCTGATGCATCTCTTTGCAATAGTGGACTCCTCTCAGCTGGTTGCCAACTGGTTGTGTTCTTGTTGTATGTTTATATAAAAGATTACCGAGCACCTATGTCATTTGGCAAAATCAATGTTCTTCAGTAATCATGACTTGTGACGTAAATGTTTCTGTATGTAGACGCAACAGATTTGCAGCTTTTGCTGATTTATCACAGTTAATTGTTATATTGTCACAAACACATTGTGTGTAATTGCCAACTTTACCCCATTCAGTTGCAAACTAATATGGACTGACTTTAACAGCTGTTTTATAGCCATGCATCAAAGTTGCTTTGAAGATGGTAACTGACTGCAAGTGGTTGCACACCTGCTCTCTGTGTTAAATACAACCAGATTGTAAGTTCATTGTACACTGTTTCAATCATCAGTGTTGTGCTGTGATCGTCATTACCATTGTCCTTAGTGTGAATGTAGCATTATTAAAAAGTCCACTGATTTTCTTTCTTAGCCAGAGAGAACTTTAGCTATTGTAAAGCTAGTATACTATTTCCTATACTAGCTTTAAACAAAACAAGTAAAATAACCATAAGTGGATCGCTTAACCTCTTAACATTCACCAGTTCAACCCATCTAGGGTCAGGGTTAAGTGTTCCCACTACTTTCAAAGAACTTTAAACTCAGCAGCTAGCTGCATTATCTAGTTTCTCAAAACTCTGCATCTTTAGCATGTAGCTAAAATAAGACCCAGCCCTGATCTGGTGGATGTTTAGGGGAAACAACATAAATATCCCTACATTCTAAGAAGGAGAACATGCACAAGATCCTTCTTCAGTAGTGAATGTTACAACAAGGCTAACAACAAAGTTCACAAAAAAAGTGTGTGGTGATGAATCTGCGACAGAAAGAGGTACTGGTAGAAATGTATGATGCTACAAGCCTGTGTGCGTTCAAGTGTTTTTTATTGCTAGTTCAGTGTTAGCATGTTGCCGTTGGAAGAGCTTGGAGAGATTTGATAGTGTGTTTTCAGCAGTGGAGAGTTGTTTCTGGCCTGTGCACAGTTTTCACAGTTTTCCGTCACATTCTTGTTCTTTTCCCACAGTAAATTCAAACTTTTGAAGCTGTAGACAGTTATTTTTGTACTTCTACGTTAACAGCGGTAAAGGCAATTGTTGTGAAAGCTGCATGAAAAGACTGGCACTATTTACCTTTTAGTTAGGACAAAACACAGCCATCTTCATCATTTCACTTATACTCCAGGACTCTAGCTACATGTTGGTTATAGTCAGTATAGCAACGAAGGTATACTATCTGGTAAATTTACGTGTTTCTGTGGAAGTTACACAATTAACTTTGACCAACCTGGTGGTACTTTATTTATTAATCAAGCAGACAATGATCATTGCTTTAACTTTTCCTTATATATCTTATATGTAACATATTTGAGTTTTTTAGCTACTGATGTGGGTTATATACATCAATCAGCTCTACTTGGTATTCAGGTGTGTGTGTGTGTGTGTGTTAGAGGCCTTCTGTGGTCTCTTTATGGTAGATTCCAGCGCCTTACATACATATTCATAACAGGAAATGGGAATGATGCCCAAATATGGAAGAATGCGGCTTACACGAACAAGACGATGTCTGTCAGAGTTAAGTCAAGAAATGCTGGCATGCAGAAATACTCCCACGTACACAGAGTCTCTTTAATGCTAATAATTGTAGGTACAAAACTTCAAATCAATTTTAATCAAAGAGGGAAGCTAGCTGCACCACGAGGTATGTGACCTTAGATGTTTGCACTTTTCTTTCTTCCCTCCACCTCATTCTCGCTCTATTTTCTACCCTCCGGCTACCTTCTGGCTGTCCCTTGAGGCGTCTTGGTTAAATGTGCTTCTGCTGGGCCAGTTGTGGTTTGTTTGTGTCTATATGTGTGTATGTGTGTGCATTTTGTTCAGTAAGTTTGTGTTGAGGCTAATAACTGTATTAACAGTTATGGACTTATAGACCATTTGGAGGACAAGAAAACAGGGTGTGGGAAGATGAACTTAGAACCAGGTACGATAGACAGACAGATAGATAGATATATAGAGTACAGAGAAGCCACTCCCCTGTCAGCATTTACAGGCAAATTTCCCTTGAGGACCATCAAATGTAGCTTGGGACGACAGATGGAGCAGACAACGGAGTATTTCTTTTCCAAATTTGGTGGTGTGTCTGTTGGACTTGTTTGGGGTAAAACACAAGAGAGACAACACAAGTGAATTTTGTTATTGATGTTTTTGCATTTCACAATCTCATGGCATTGTCATGACAAATAAAATTAACTGCAGTGTAAAGGGCTGATGCAAAACAAAAAAGGACTAGGTCCTCTGTAGTTGGTTCACTGTGTAATCCAGGATTTAAAAAATCTGTCACTTATGTTTGTGAGATACCTTGTCGTGTCGGTGCCGATGTAATATTAAATGCCAGGTCTTCTTTTAAAGAGCAAAATGCTCGTGTGCCACTCTCATCATAACCTCTGTGCCTCTCAGTATGAACTCCAGTGGACGCCTTGTGCATATCCGCGTGATGCGAGCAGCTTTGATAAAAAACCATCCATCTCAGCTTTGCCCTGTTCACAGGTGTGTTACATCCTCCTTGCAGATGATGTGATAGTTGCAAAAGCTGTAAAAGAACAGTGATGGTAGAACTGACAGAAATAAGTCAAGATGATGGAGGGATGGTAGGTTTTCAGAGCACGGAGGAGACATCAGTCTTAGTGCACTATGAATAGACCTCTGCAGCTGTCCTGCCTTCTCACTCAATAACACACACACAGACACACAGACAGACACAAACATACACACATACACTTACATGCAAAGGCTTGTCCTGGGTGGCCACAAATGAATGGCTGCAGCTGCCCTTAAGATTTGCCCAGGACCTGATCTTAGCATCAAGGCACTCTGCAAGTTCAAGAGTAAGGCTTATTCTTCCCTTCAGGCCACTGAATGCTGAACACATTATGGAAACCATTAGACTGCTGTGTTTAAACCCCTGTTTGTCTGTGTTGTTTTGGTATGTTTACACAGCATACTGGGAGGAAAAAAAGGGCTTAAGACTGGTAGTCTGACACCAGTTTGTTTGACAAACTACAGCCAAACAAAATGATCAAGTGTGGTGCTGAGCTAAACCATAGACAGTATAAAAGATGGATGTACTCCTGTGACGTGGTCTTTTCGCTGTTGTCTACTTGGAGTTTTGAACCTGAAAAATGTCATGTTTCAGGCTCAGGAGCTACATCCATCTTTATATCATATATATTCTATAAACCAAATGAAATCCCCTCTCTTTTATGCTCTGTCTTTATCAAATTAAAGCTGATATAGAGATGAAAACAAAACAAAAAACATGAATAAAAGCATTTTGCCTGGACTAGAGAGTAGAAAACGCAAACGTCTGGTCAACCACTTGGGAAAGCAAACTCTGGGTCTGTGAACATTTTTGCCCATGCGGTCTATGGTAAACCACCCAAACACTAGGTTATCTGATATTCTGTAATCCCCATTTTTCCTAATCTCAACAAAGCCCGTTGAAATGTCAAGACCAAGATTGATTCAGGGGAGGTTTGATACAGTCTTAAACTCGTCATTTTCCATTCATGGTGAGCACTTTTAGTTCAGTTCAATTCATTTTTATTTATATAGCACCAAACTTTATATTGTAAGGTAAAGACCCTACAATAACACAGAGAAAGACAACCACCTATGAGCAATGACTTGGTGACAGTGGGAAAGAAAAACTCCCTTTTAGCAGGAAGGGAGGGGCAGCCATCTGCTGTGATGGATGGAAAGAAGATGGGGCAAGAGTAGAAGAAGAAACCAGAGATTAATAATGATTAAATGCAGTTGTGTACTGAAAAGAGATGAAGAATGGGAAGAAGAAACAGTGATGCATGATGGGAATGTCCCAGCAGCCAAGGCTTACTGCAACGTAACTGAGGGATGATCAGGTGATCCAGTCCTAGCTATATGCTTAAGAAAAGTTTTAAGCCTAATCATAAAAGTAGAGAGGGTGTGTGTCTCCCAAATCAAAACTGGGAGCTGGCTCCACAGAAGAGGGGCCTGAAAGCTGAAGGCTCTGCCTCCCATTCTACTTTTAAATAACCTAGGAACCACAAGACATAACATCTGTCTGACACAATGCTTTGCTATCAGTCAACAACACAAATCTATGACTTTTTAAAAGTTCATTTAAGGTAAACTAAGTACAAAAGCCTTCACTGATCACAGAGTTTAATTAATCTTAAAGTCCATGTTCAGTGAAGCGTTCTTGTATACACATTTTACCAAAATAGCTGCTTAAGGCTGGTCTGCTTCTGCCACTGATCCAACTTTATAAATAAATTGAGAGGCTCTCAGACTTGAGTGACGATAAATAACCGACATTCAGTACTCTGGGAATGAACCAGAAAAAAGCAACCCCCCCTCTGCTGCTCTATTAAGTTGTTTTGTCACTCATTACAGGCTTCATAATGCATTGCAGGAGGGGCTCTCGACACAAGACCATGTCCTGCAACCCTGAGACCAAACCTGGCAACCCAGATCGTTATCGTACCTGACCTTACCACCCTGATAAACATCACAGCCGTTACACACAACGGCTGCTCAATTAGAACAGCGCACAAACACGGACATGCAGTGCAATGTGACACATGGTCAAACAGACACACACACATACACACATTTAGTTCATGTTATGTTATAAACAGTACATGCTGTAGTAATTTACAGTGTTGTGTTAACCTCAGCTACATTAACCACAGCGACAAAAATTGGTGCTGCCACCCACGTGAGCCTGTCTGGGGTGGTGGTGGCAGTGGTGCGGGAGACACAGTGAATTTAACTAATTCTGCTGATTATACCATCATTTTTTTGGAACTCTCCCTAATGAAGAGTTTGGGTCTCCTTGCAAGTTTTAACCGTACTTACAGCACTTTCTTCTATAAGCACATTTGCAGAGAAAACGCATGCAGGCACAGAGAAAAAGACGTCATCTATGGTTTGAACCAGGAAGCTTCTTGTTGTGGAAGATTTTCATAGCTTACATCTGTTTGAATCAAGACACGTTCCTCTTTAGTTAAATGTGATAAACTTTTGGTCCAGGCTTTCAGCTGTTAAAATGCATAATAAGAATATAAACAAACATGATCATGTATTGCCATATAAGAGAGCCACCTTCTTTCTTTTGTTTTGCACTTTAGGGTTCAGTTGATCTGATATTTTTAATTTCTTAACCATCTAGTTTGGCTGCTGAAGATGTCTGTTAACCCCTTAATGTCGAGTTTATCATATTTGATACATAAAGTTTTTTTTTTTTAAAGTTTTTGAGACTTATCAATGTAATTCTTCCCCCTAAAAAAGCTAAATAAATTGCACAGGAAATTTTTTAAAATGCTGGCGTAGCAAATATTCATAATAATGTATGGAAATTCAAATTTTAAATAATTTTTAGACAAATTTGTCAGATGGTTCAATAAACTCTCCATTTCCCCCCCAAAATTGAGTTTTATGCCAATAATTTCATGGTTCAGGCTTTAAAGGGATATTCACACTTCTTTGCTACTGTATATAATTTCTGTTTCTGCTAACAAAATGTGTTTCCGAGTTGTACACTTTATTTTTGTTAACATGAGATCTAAAAGTCTCTACAGCTACAGCTTCTCTTCAGCTTTATTTATTTATTTTTTTATTTATTTATTTTCCTACATCACCTTCTCTCCTATGCCGCATGAAACATGTGAAAGCACCTCCTTATTCTTAAACATGAAAATGAGGCCCATGGGCTTTCTGGCAAAAATGCATCCTGACAATCTCTACAGCTTCAAACATTCAGTGTGAGATCTCACGAGGGAGTGTGTGTGTGAGTGTGAGTGTTTGCACATTTATTCGTGTATGTTAAGTGTATGTTACAGTGGGGGATGGCAGGTATGGGGGGTGGCTGGAGATGCAAAAATCAATCTTTTTAAAATCTTAATTGCTTTTCAAAAAAAAAGAAAAGAAAACTCAGACAAAGAATGAATCACATGCTGTTTGATTTCAATGATTTAAAAGCGGTAATGTTGAGATGTCAACAACTGTAAATGCTTATAATCGCCTCCCTTAGTCTGTGATTGCATCTTTCAAGATAAATTTCCTTTAACAGTTGTCAGCAGAGAACAACATAGATCTGCAAAGCCATTCTTGATATCACTCACAAAAGTACATTCATTTAATTATCCGGGTTAAAAAATCATTTAAAAAAAATCACCGTTTTCTGTTCTGGGTAAAAACAGCTTAATGCTGCTCTGTCTGTTCCTTTCCAGAGCTTAAATAACAATACATGTGCTTGAATAGACAAGAAAGATGCAAATTTAATGCGTATCTTTATGTGTACATTTACCAAAAACTTCATGCCTGTCCAGAAATCTCAAATGGGAGAAATTACACACAGTTTGTAATTTGGACAGATTTTGTTTGAGTCACTCATGTTGTGGAAAAATGTGTCTGAGCTATTGTGAGATGAACTAACAATAGTGGCAATTTGACATCCTCCATGGAGGCGATCACTTATTAAAACATACTGAACCTGAGGCATAGATAAATATAACCATCTTGTAGTTGCTGTCTGTCTTTCTGGCCATAAACAAAGTACCATGGACAGTATAAAAGATGGACCATGATGACACCCTTTGGTAAATTTGCAAAACAACTGCAACAAACAAGGGAGTGGATGGGAAGTGGACTTGATGTTTTATTCAGGATGTCCTGAAACTAGCAATAGAGTGCTTACCAAAGCCATGGAGAAAGAGCTATTTTTACCATAAACTTCCATAAAATCAAAGGTCTTCATAAAACAGAATAAGTAATTCTCTGTTGGTGGCCTGTAAACTTTGTACATCTTTTACACCATCTGTGATAAAGCTGGTGCTTTTCAAAATAAGAAAATGTATTAAATTTGTGTACAAGTTTAGGGCGTGTGTGACGGTAATGTCACAGTATGCACAGCATGTGGCTTTCTACCTGTGTCTTGAGCCACTCTCAGTTTTTTATATTTTGCTTCTAAGTAGCCAGATTTTCGTATCATTTTTAAAGTGGTCTTGAGCAATATTTTTCCAGTCTTTCTAAAGGTCTTTCAAAAAATTTTCTTAACTTAACCCTTCAGTTGATCATCTACTGTTCAATCAAGCCTCATCAGAAATTGTCTCAGTGGAAGTGTTGCTTTCTTAATGAAGGGCAACATATGTATCCCAGATTGCACAAGAACTGGGATGAGAATCAGTGGCAAAAGGTCTTATGGAGTAATGAATCAAAATTTCATTATAATATTTATGGTGGGGAGAAAGGTACAACAATGAGTGTCTACAGCCATCTGTAAAACATGATGGAGGCTACATTAAGTTTTGGGGCCAGTGTTTTTGGGGATAATCTCAAAATTGATGGAATTATGAACACAGAAAGGTATCATCAGATTTTGTTCCACCATGCAATTCCATCTGAAAGTTTCTGACTGGCATGTTCCTTCATTTTTCAGCATGACAATGATCCCAAACACTGACAATGCAGTAAAAACATCCAGGGTTAGAAAAACACACAGTGGAGCACTATCAGTCATTGATTCATCTCCCCAGAGTCCGGATCTAAACTTTAGAAGTAGTGTGGGATCATCTGGACAGAACAAAGAACAAAAGGCAAAACCATCCAAAAAAGAGCTTTGGCTGTCCTTCAAAAAGCCTGGAGAACCATTCCTATAGACTGCTTAGCAAAACTAAAAGAAAGCTTGGCTAAGCAAATTCAAGTGGTGTTGAAGAAAAGTCATACTAAATGTTGACTTTCAAGCTTGTTATAATTGTACAACATTTTGTTTTTGACTTATATACTGTGTTCTCATGCATGCTTGTAAGTGTTTTAATAAAACAATACATCTATTTCCCATTTTCCCAAAATATAAAGAAACGAAGGCTGGCTCAAGACTTTTGCACAGAACTGTATAGCTTGTCTTTAAGCAGATTTTGTCAGCTCAGTAGTAAGATGCAGCCAGTACATTTTTTGAGTGTGCAGCTGGGATCAGACTGAAAGCTGAGGTAAATGATGGTAGGGTAGGATCCAACCTGCGAGTACTACAAACTCACGCATCAATGTATTCATGAGTCATGTGAAACAAGTAGGTCCTTTACTGAGTAGAAGTAGCTGGATTACAGTGATAAAACACTGTTACAAGTACAGTATGAGTTCTGCACTATAAATATAAATAATCAGTATGTAGAACAGTATACATCAGTCTGAAACTGACCAAATTATGTATATCAGTTTAATGACGCTACTGGAACTATTTTTTTAAAGTAAAAGTGTGCTATAGCCTTAAAATAAACAGATGTGCTAAAACACAGTCGAGGCCGTGAACTGTTGTTTGGGTTACTTTTGTTGGGAACAAGTGTTTGAACTTCCACAGCAGCTCAGAGTCAAAACAGGAAGCTCTCAAGAGCTTCATTACTGGGTCCTGTTACAAGTAACACTCCAGAAAGAACACACAACACACACACACACACACACACACACACACACACACACACACACACCTCTAGTTATTTGGTCTGAGTGGTCCTGTGCCTGTGATTGTTTGGTATCTAATTAAGTTGTGCTTTCATCGCAACAGTTGCTGTGACCACTGCATAACCTGACAGAGTTGACCATTTACATTGCAACATTAGGCGCGCGCACACACACACACACACACACACACACACACACACACACACACACACACGCACGCCTTAACATATCATCAACCCCATCCTCCTCTACACGCCCCCTTTCAGGATGACCTCTGAAGTCAGCAGGGTGTGTGTGTTTCAGTGCGCCACATGTGTCTGCTGCTACTGACAAACGAGAGACAAGTGATGACTGAGATTATGCAGGGCTGTGACTGGAGGACAGACCACCACCATCCCCCCACACCCAAACCCCAGTCAGCCTATTAATTTTTATTTATTGTCACATGTGTCAAACTCCAGCCATCTGCCGCCACAGAAGGCTGTAACATTCTATAAAACATTTTTACAAATACTTCCAAACCCCAGAGAAACCATATATTTCTTTTGTCCTGCTGCTCTCGTACTCTTTGCCAACCTGTTTGACTTCCCCCGTGTTTTATGTTCTCCTTTTTCCTCAGGCTTTGCTCTGTTCCCCTGTGCTGACTGAAGGAGAGTGGACAGAGCTAACCAAGCTTTTACTGCCTATTTCCTTCTCACCCACCTTCCTGCTTTTCCTTGGTCCCCCCCAAAGTCTTCCAGAGAAAACACAGCTTAATGGAGTTTACGAGCTGATTATTGCATTGACACACTGCTGGCTACTCCCCTACAGCGCCACAAACACACACAGACTCTCAGTACCGGTCGCTGCGATGCGGGAGAGAGTCACAAGTTTACCTGTCATCTCACATTAGTAACAGTCCAAACGACTGCTCAAGCCACAGAGGAAATCTACTTAATGTTGTTCCAAACAGGAAGGTATATAGGGTTGCATGCTTTTAATAAATGTCAGTCCATTAAGCACAGATAGTTCTCAGTGCTGTTTAGGTAAACTTAGACACGACAGTGTTTCTTTTAGCCCACACAACACCATTGCCAGCTATTAAAATAAACTCTGAGTAAGTAGTTGAGAAAATAGTGGCCAATGAGCTGACAAACAATTAGGGCCAGTTTTCTGAATTCCGAGCAAGCCAAGCAGCATTAGACAAGATGTCAACCATCCTACCACATGATCTAACACCTGCCTCTTGAAGCAGCTAACTGCCACCCTGGGAAACAAGTGTAACACACCCAGTGAGAGACTTTGTAGTGGACCAACTGATTCTAATTTTGAATCATGTACTAGTCTGAGGGAAACCCATCCTGGAAGGAAACATCAAGAAATTCTCCTTGCATTAAGAAATATCCCCAAAACGTAAATGCCCTCATCATTTTATTTCCAACCTTACAATACCTTCAATGTAACTCTTAATCTTTGCTTTATTTTTAAGAGACAGGCATATGGAAACTAGTCACTGTACTAACCCTCCCCACTCTTTCACTATAAAGCTCATGCTCTCAAGCCATCTTGCTACCGTCATAGTAAAAAGAAAGTGCACCCTCTCTCATTTCAAGCCATAATGAAAATAATCATTTAAAATGACGCAAATACAACCAAATATAACACACCAAACTGCGCCATTATTTATTAATACAAACATTAAGCCAAAATGCAGAAGTAGTGTGTGTGAAAATCTAAGTACATCCTTACTGCTAATCAGCCACGTGCTGCTAATCAAATGCACTTCATTAACTCATCATCAGCAAGTGTTAACGCCTCTGTAAAAGCAGGAGTTTTTGCAGTTTGCAGGTCTGGAGCAATCAGGTTTGTGTTAACACAATGAAGAGGAGGAAAGACATCAGGGATGATTTCAGAGAAGCAGCTGTTGATGCTCATCAATATCTGGAAGGGTTACACGGCCATTTCAAACAATTTAAGCTCCATCATTCTATAGTGGGGAAGATTATTTACAATGAAAAAGGATTCAAGGCATCTTTTAGGTTTGCCAGGAGTGCATGTCCCAGGAAATTCACCCCAAGGTCTGACCAAAAAGCAAAAAGAATCAAATAAAAATAACAAGAGTTACATCTTAGACTCTACAGGCATCAATCAGCAAATTAAATGTTAAAGTTCATTAAAGTACAAAAAAACAGGGTGAACAAGTATGGCTTATTTGGAAGTATTGTCATACAGAGTCATACAGAAAACAATTAGTCTAGTTATTGCTTCTTAAGGCGGCTCTACAAGGAACCAGTAGAAGGAGAATACATTGGCAGGGCTGGCAATCACATATATTTTCCAGTAGAATTAAAATAGAAACATTTGTTTTGCACTCTTATTTTTCCTCTAAAAATTAATAAAACTACACAAAGAAAAAAAAAAAAAAAAAAAAAAAAAAAAACATTCTTCAGCTGAAACATTCACTAAAAGCAGACCTTCATTTATTTTGAGGGGTCACATGCCAAAAAAGGAAATTAGAAATCATGACTTTGAGTTTGTCATGAATCGCTGTGTGGCAGGCAAGCAGGAGTGGTGGACCCAAAATGCAGAACTCAGACACGGAAGTGAAACTTAAGGCGCAGCTTTATTGCTGGGAAAAACCTCGTACAAACTAAACTCACCAAAAGAAAACCAAAAGTCAGAACAGAGGAACCAAGGACTGAAACACTGGAAAGAAACACTAAACTGGAGCAGGAGACCAAACACTAGGAACATAGAAGCAGAACACACAGCTAGTTGAGGGTACGAAGCGACGCTGACACAGAGAAACACAGGGCTTAAATACACAGATGGCAGTAATCAAGGGATGAGAGACAGAAGGGGAACACACCTGGGAGAAATCACAGCTGACGAGACAGGGGAAACGTAACTGAGCACACTCACATATGACACAAACCTTCACAATAAAACAGGAAACTCAGACACATGGAACCAGGCAAGACATTGAACTAAACAGACAGAGCCCAGAAAGACCCAGAAGGTCAAGTTCAGGGGGCCGACCCGGAGGCCGACAGCGCAGGAGGCCAAAACGGTTCAGTTCCGGGGGCCGACCGTGTGGACGGCAACTGCGACGACGGGCAAACAGTTCCGGGGGCCGGCCACGCGGAAGGCAGCGGCGGCGTTCAGGAGGGTGTTCAGGAGGGCGTCCACGGTGGCGGAGATGCCCAACAAGCGGCCTGGCAGATGACCGACGATGTGGAGGCGGTAGTAGGGGACCTGAAGGCTGCGTGGCCCCTGCAGCCCCAGGCGGGGATGATGCAGAGGCTGGACCAGGCGGGGATGATGCAGAGGCTGGACCAGGCGGGGATGATGCAGAGGCTGGACCAGGCGGGGATGATGCAGAGGCTGGACCAGGCGAGGATGAAGCAGTGGCTGGACCAGGTGAAGCGGATGAAGCCGAAGCATGCGCTGGACCAGGCGACGCTGAGGATGCTGAATCCGGACCAGGCGACGGCGTGGAGGATGCAGACGGAGGCGCTGCAGCAGGTGGCGGCATGGATGAAACCGCTGCTGCAAGCGTGGATGAGGCTGCTGGCGGAGCAGCTGGAGGCTGGATGGGCTCCTCGGGCCCCCCAGCAAAAACAGTCTCAGAACCAGTGGGCACTGGAGCCCCTGGCAGGAACGCAACAGGACCAGCAGGCGCGGAGACTTCTGGCAGGAACGCAACAGGACCAGCAGGCGCGGGGGCCTCTGGCAGGAACGCAACAGGACCAGCAGGCACACGGGCCTCTGGCAGGGACAGAACAGGACCAGCAGGCACACGGGCCTCTGGCAAACACATGGCAGACTGCAGCTGCACAGAGCATTGAGTCTGCTCAGGCAGCAACGGCTGGGTGCGGTCCTCAGCTGGCTTCTTAACCGCCAGGGGTCCAGAGTCTGCTGGGGGCTGAAACCCAGCCTCTGGGGAGGCCCTGGAGTGAATCTCAGTCTCAGAACTGGCCAGCTTTTGAGGACTGATAACAATATTGTTTGGTTTGTCTCTCTGATTAGGATTCAAGGTTGTGGAACAGTTCTGTAAGGGTTGGATAGACATAGCTCGCTGTACCGGAGGTGTAGGTGAAGATGATGGCTGTATAGGTGGCTGAGCTGAGGGCAACTGAAGAAAAGGTCGGGAAAATGATGGTTGTGAAGTTGGAAACCGAGCTGACGATAAGGCTGATGATTCCTCTACCAACTGAGCTATTGACTGGGCTAAGGATTGAAATAAGGTTTGTAGTAAGTCAGGCTGTGGATGTGACTGTGCTATGGGAAGCGAGACTGAATGTGGTGGAGGTGGCGACTGAGCTTCGGGCCGGGCAGCTAACAGAGATTCATGGCGAGTCACTCCTGGCAACTCTGTAGGCCTTAAGCTGTCCATGTTAGGAGTAGCAGTCTCTAAAACAGTCATAGCACAGGAAGATCCAGGTTTAGCAGAGTCAGAGTCAGTAATACCGAGCACAAAGGGATCCGTTGCGGACACAGGAGCATTCACACAAACGGTTTCTAAATATATAGGTTGGAGAGCAGCATAGTCCAGGAGTGAAGAAACACCATTCACAGTCTTATACTCAGCAGGTACAGGGACCTCAGAACTGTTAACTTCACGGTGTTGTTCATGAGTATGCAGCTCAACAATAGTCTTTTGCTTCTCTAAGGTGAGATTATCAGTCTGTGTGTTAATTGCTGCTGACCTGGGAGGAGCACAGGAAAAATAGTCACTCTGAAACATGGGCGTGAGGGTAGGTAATGCAGGTTCAGGATTAACCGACCCAGAATTACCAGACACGGAGTTAATGGCCTCTGGGATGACGCGCATGGAGCTTACAGTGCCAGGATTCTTTAATTCAGCATGAACAGCAGTCTCTGGGGGGGTAATGAACTCAGTCTCGTGCTTAAAAGGTGCGGAGGTGAACTTAGAAACGTTATGAGCCCTGGAAACAGTCATATTCAAACTCCCTATTCATTTCTGATGTGTTACGGACCTGAAAGACAGCGGACTCAGGAGCAGAATATTGTCCGAGTCGGTCCGACTTGGAAGTGGCATGGAAAAAACTGTCAGAGTCACTCACCAACGGAGTTTGCTCAGTAACTTTAGGGTGGCGACGGCGTGAGCGCCGTTTATTCCTGGGAACTGTGCCGTGAGTTCCCGAGGCAGTGGGCGCAGGCACTTCGGTGATGTCGGCTGGCTGAGCCGATGACGAACCGGGCTGCGCCGGAGAGACGGGGAGCTTGTGCAGCTCCGAGGTGGAAGTCCCAGGAAGAGCGCAAAGGACTGCAGCGGAGATAGGCTGCTTGTCGGAGGCACGAAATCTCTCCTCGGCCGCCGAGTAACCCTCTTCTTTGCACAGGACGTGGGCGGCGACTGGGGAGGTGAACCGGAAGTTGAGAAGGCCGGAGGAGTTGTGGCAGGCGATAGGCTGAATCCTCCAACTCTTATCACCGTGGGACGATGTGGGGAAAAGGCAGCAGCGTTTGCAGTTTGGAGGCTGCGCGGCCCACCTAGAGCCAATCGAGTCCCATAGAAGGCAGACTCGCGCTCCCGGGCATGCCGAGCCCCCTGCCTTCTCTCGTTAGGGAAGGCAGAGTCTGCACGCTGCCGGTTCCGTACGGAGTTTGCTGGGTCCATTACTGGTCGCGTCGTTCTGTCATGAATCGCTGTGTGGCAGGCAAGCAGGAGTGGTGGACCCAAAATGCAGAACTCAGACACGGAAGTGAAACTTAAGGCGCAGCTTTATTGCTGGGAAAAACCTCGTACAAACTAAACTCACCAAAAGAAAACCAAAAGTCAGAACAGAGGAACCAAGGACTGAAACACTGGAAAGAAACACTAAACTGGAGCAGGAGACCAAACACTAGGAACATAGAAGCAGAACACACAGCTAGTTGAGGGTACGACGCGACGCTGACACAGAGAAACACAGGGCTTAAATACACAGACGGCAGTAATCAAGGGATGAGAGACAGAAGGGGAACACACCTGGGAGAAATCACAGCTGACGAGACAGGGGAAACGTAACTGAGCACACTCACATATGACACAAACCTTCACAATAAAACAGGAAACTCAGACACATGGAACCAGGCAAGACATTGAACTAAACAGACAGATTCACAAACAGATGGGGTGACACCATAGACAGAGACAGACTCAAAGGCAGACCAAATATAACACACAGAACTCAAACAATAATAATCATCATCATCATAACCTAGAAAATGATAACTAAAAGCGCTGGGTCACCGACCCAGGACCATGACAGTTTAATCTAACCAAAATATTAAAAATCCAGCATTTTCTGTCTTGGCTTAAAGAAATATTAAATAACACTTCATCAGATTTAACTCTTCCTGTTACCAGGCAATATTATTTTCTTGGATATGACGGAGTTCGAGTTATAAATGGGAAATTCCCAGCTGGTATGTAGGTCTCACAACCTCTGTGGGTTTCAGCAATTCCGGTCAGAAAGAAATGAGGCAGCTGCAACACATTAGTTTAGCTAATGTTTTGATGATATTTGGAGACATGAGAACAGGAAATCATAAGGTTCTGCGCCAAAGTCATGAACCACGCATCATTTCTTTATATTTTGCTGGGGAAAATGGGAAATGGGTGCAGCTATTTATTAAAACATGTGCAAACATAAATGGAAATACAGTATAAAAAGGCAAACACAGGGTCTGTACAATTCTAAACATCTTCAAATACTCTTCATCACATCTAAACACTCTTCTTCAAGCTTTCTTATAATTTTTTGAAGTAGTCTTCATTAATAGTATTAATTAATAGTATGCTGGTTTCCTTTTTTTCTGTTCTCTGTCATGTTGATGTCTGAAATCTGGGGAGGCCGATCCATAACTGATAGTGTTCAATTAACTTTTCCTATCCAGGTACAGTTAGAGCCATAAATATTTAGAAAGTTTTGGTTCTGTACATTACAACAGTGAATTGAAATTGTAATGTTCTGCCAGGTCTTTACTGCAGCTGCTTTCACTTACTGTTTGTTCTTGGGCCTTTCTGTCTGAAGTTTAGTCTTGAACAAGTGAAATGCATTCTTAACTGGGTCAGGATCAGTGACTGACTTGGCCATTCGAGAATATTCAACTTCTTTTCTTTAACAATCTCCTGGGTTGCGTTAACTGTTTGTTTTGGGTCATTGTCCATCTGTATTATGAAATGCTGCCCAATCAGTTTGACTGTGTTTAGCTGGATGTGAACAGACAGTATGTCTCTGAACACCTCAGAGGTTATTCGGCTGTTTCTGTCCTGTGTCACATCATTAATAAACACTGGCAGCCATGCACATCCAAGCCATCACACTGCCTCTGCCACGTTTTACAGATGATGTGATATTGTTTCAATCATGATGGCTTGTTTCACCTGCATGACGAGAGCCTTTGACCACATGTTGTCATGGTAAAAACTTCCAAATGCAAGCACAATACCTTAAATCAACTTCAGGCCTTTTATCTGTTTAATTGATAATGACATAACAAAAGAACTAGTAGGATTTTAACAAACAGCTCTTTAGGAATCACCTTGTTGATGCAAAAAAAACCCTCCAAAAAACAATTTCATGCTTGTCAAACTGTGTTATCTTTGACATTTATTTAGATATAACTCAGGAAATGGGAACAGATGATGTGTTTCTGTGACAGAAAAAAGCAAAAAATGCATTCTTTGCTAAGGTGTAATAAATTATCCCTTTAGTCGGGTGCCTTTTTTATTCTTGAATGATTCAAAGGTCAGTGTAAAGTACCTCAAGAAACATAAGAACATTCTTCTGAAAATAGTAAGGTACAAGGACTGGATGGAAAATGAATGAAAAGCAGCTAATGGCCAAAGAAAAATTTTGAAAGACTTTTTCCACAGCACTGTATTTCTGTGCTAATTCTATGAATATTAGTGATGTACAGAATTATTTAAAGTGTGCATTTAAGTGTCATAAATGTAGGATGTGAGCGTTCACAACCATTACAAACATCTGGTGCATTTTTCTAAGTAGTTGATTCAGCTGACATTACAGAGTCAGTTCATTGTACAGGGAGTGCAGAATTATTAGGCAAATGAGTATTTTGTCCACTTCATCCTCTTCATGCATGTTGTCTTACTCCAAGCTGTATAGGCTCGAAAGCCTACTACCAATTAAGCATATTAGGTGATGTGCATCTCTGTAATGAGAAGGGGTGTGGTCTAATGACATCAACACCCTATATCAGGTGTGCATAATTATTAGGCAACGTCCTTTCCTTTGGCAAAATGGGTCAAAAGAAGGACTTGACAGGCTCAGAAAAGTCAAAAATAGTGAGATATCTTGCAGAGGGATGCAGCAGTCTCAAAATTGCAAAGCTTCTGAAGCGTGATCATCGAACAATAAGCGTTTCATTCAAAATAGTCAACAGGGTCGCAAGAAGCGTGTGGAAAAACCAAGGCGCAAAATAACTGCCCATGAACTGAGAAAAGTCAAGCGTGCAGCTGCCAAGATGCCACTTGCCACCAGTTTGGCCATATTTCAGAGCTGCAACATCACTGGAGTGCCCAAAAGCACAAGGTCAGAGACATGGCCAAGGTAAGAAAGGCTGAAAGACGACCACCACTGAACAAGACACACAAGCTGAAACGTCAAGACTGGGCCAAGAAATATCTCAAGACTGGTTTTTCTAAGGTTTTATGGACTGATGAAATGAGAGTGAGTCTTGATGGGCCAGATGGATGGGCCCGTGGCTGGATTGGTAAAGGGCAGAGAGCTCCAGTCTGACTCAGACGCCAGCAAGGTGGAGGTGGAGTACTGGTTTGGGCTGGTATCATCAAAGATGAGCTTGTGGGGCCTTTTCGGGTTGAGGATGGAGTCAAGCTCAACTCCCAGTCCTACTGCCAGTTTCTGGAAGACACCTTCTTCAAGCAGTGGTACAGGAAGAAGTCTGTATCCTTCAAGAAAAACATGATTTTCATGCAGGACAATGCTCCACCACACGCGTCCAAGTACTCCACAGCGTGGCTGGCAACAAAGGGTATAAAAGAAGAAAAACTAATGACATGGCCTCCTTGTTCACCTGATCTGAACCCCATTGAGAACCTGTGGTCCATCATCAAATGTGAGATTTACAAGGAGGGAAAACAGTACACCTCTCTGAACAGTGTCTGGGAGGCTGTGGTTGCTGCTGCACGCAATGTTGATGGTGAACAGATCAAAACACTGACAGAATCCATGGATGGCAGGCTTTTGAGTGTCCTTGCAAAGAAAGGTGGCTATATTGTGAATGTGGAGATGTTATATTGGTTTCATTGGTAAAAATAAATAATTGAAATGGGTATATATTTGTTTTTTGTTAAGTTGCCTAATAATTATGCACAGTAATAGTCACCTGCACACACAGATATCCCCCTAAAATAGCTAAAACTAAAAACAAACTAAAAACTACTTCCAAAAACATTCAGCTTTGATATTAACGAGTTTTTTGGGTTCATTGAGAACATGGTTGTTGTTCAATAATAACATTATTCCTCAAAAATACAACTTGCCTAATAATTCTGCACTCCCTGTATTTTCACTGCACTGGAAGGCAGCTCACTGAGGTCTGGTAAGGTCTTCAAGGGGAAAACCTTTTCAGCCAAAATGATTGACCAGCTGTCAGGAAAAGTTTGTCTAAGCTTCTCTATCTGCACCGCAATTCTCACGGGTACGTTATGCTGTCATCATCAGGTCTTACATGGCACCTGTGACCTGTTGATGATTTCCACATTAAAAGGAAAGACCATTCACACACAGCTGTCTCCTAATAGACATATCTTTGCACTGCAGACAGTTACAGAAGGCGGAAAAGTTGTGGATAAAGCAATAATATCAAAGTGATAGAGAATATTTTGTAGCTTTCTAATACATGAGAGACTTAAATGGAGCACAGATGCAAACACACCTAAATTACATACACACACGTAGCTGGTGGTGCATTAGTGTGCATCCTGATGCTGTTCTACAGTCAAGTCTCTGTGCCTCACTGTAATGTAATAAAACTACCGTCTCACTCCCACACAGACCTGCCTGTGAAGCAAAGCACTCTGGGTAGATTCACTACAGGGTCCCCTGAGACACAATGTGAAACCGCTGAAAACGGTCCTCTGTACACACACACACACACACACACACACACACACACACACACACACACACACACACACACACACACACACACACACACACACACACACACACACACACACACACACACACTGCACTTGCTCACAGAGAAAAAGGGAGAGGAAACATTTATGAATAAACAGATGAGGGTCCATTAGATGTAATGTTATTATCCAGCTGCCTGAATTGTGACCTCGCTCAGGGTGTGTGTTTATGTGCGCACCAGAGACCGAGAGTGATAGAAAGGTTGTGAGACTATTTTGGTAGGCAAGGATATTTTTTAAGGGATCCTTTTTCAAAAGCAACACGTTAGCCCTTAGCCTTTTGCTGGGATGACCATGTCGATCATCACTCACTGCCTAGTTACCATCTCAGACAAGTTTTCACGGCTGTGTAGTTTGTAGGCGATTTCTTCACCCCCTGGTCCACCGGAGGGTTTTTGGTTTTGGTTGCCTTTTTAACTTTAACTTGTTTTCTTGGTCTACTCGTCTTTGGTAGGTCGTTACCCACGGAAGATCATATGACTTGTTGAGCTAGGAAAAACACAGGTGTTACTTATAAGATTAACAATGACTGTTAACAATTATTGTGTAACTACAAGCTTCACTGCAGCAGAAACCAAAACAGCTACCTCAGTTGTTTTGAATTTAGTTTTTACACCCATAGCACATGTTCTGTGAAAAGGCATGCTATAGTAACTGAAAAAAATTGCTTTGCCTTTATCTTTGTACAAAAAGCAAGAACATAAAGCAAACTAACATGCTTCTCTGAGTCATTATCCATACTGAAGAGGAACAATAAAAAAAGAATCAATAGTGCGTGAGTAGTTTATTGTAAAACTTTATCATAAATGTTAATGTGAAATTACTGAATATTAAAAGCAACCTAAAAACGCTTCAATCTCAACAGTACAAATGTAAAACGCAAACATACCAAAGGAAAGCCAAAGACAACAACAGGAGGATAAAGTGAACTCTTTACTCTCTTTACTGACATTTAAAAGTGTTGCATGTGTCCTGCACTCTGATACTGGAGCTGTGCAGCCTTCACAGATAATGCAGGCTGACCTTCTGCAAGGGACTAAAGCAATACATACATAAAATAGAGGCGACAGTCAGACATCCACAGTTTATGTATGAGGAATATTTTTAATTTCCAAAAAATAATTGATTTAACACAGTTCAGTGCTGAAGTATTGATCCTATCGCACTAGTGTCGATCCACTATCAACACTGGTATTGGTATCGATACTACTGATATTTGGATTGATCCACCCACCTCTACTCTGTGGCATCCTTTAAAAACAGCTGAGAACTCTAAAATCTATTCAGAGAGGCATTTGAATAATGTCATTGTGTTTGTGGTGTTTTCCTTGGTTGGTCTTTTTAATACCAAAAGACTTTGTGACTGGTTCCTGTCTTAAAAACACATTTACTTTCTTACTAAATGCTGCTTTTATCAGCTATATTGCTGATTTTGCAATACATCCATCATGACATCTGCAGCTTCTTTTCTAACTTTCGGGTGTGATGGAGTAGGATCTTTAAGACCACTTTATTTAAATGTTTTGTCAGTTCCACTAAATTCATGTACACGCTGGAAATAAAAACTAGCAGATGTTAATGTGCTTGGGACTTTTTAAAAGCACCATAAACACATATTAGATTTTTTGGGGGGGATGCTCACATATTTGCAAGGGGCCACCACAGCAGATGGAAACGCATATTTGATTTGGCACAGACTTTTATGCCGGATGCCCATCCTGACATAAGCCTTCAAGGGATTGGTATCTCCTCCCCCTTTAAAAAAAGATCTCTCAAAGATCTTTAGTTGGACGTGTTAACCACCACGCTATGGAGCCTCTAAATACGATACAACGACGACTTTTAAAACGATGACTTAAAAGAAAAAGCATTTTAACATAGCTAATAATAACTGTGCCCCTGTGAGAGCGATTTTACTGTTTCTTATGTAACAGTAAATACTTAATCCGAATAATGTTTTCAGTTTTCCTGTTTAAAGGTACCTGATGTTCACATGCTGCATAGGAACCTTGATTATCCTTGTTTTTAGTCTTACTCCCCTCGAGTGGAGAAGCTGCGGCGTGTTCGAGATGATGACGATAATTAACCGATTAACATAAAAATCCTTTACAGTAACTCATAATATTGCTGACTGTGCATGTGTGTGAGGAAAGGTAAGAGAAGGTGTGTGTTAATGCTGAGAGGAGGACTAAAGGGCCATTTATAGCTGTCATACGCTGACAACCATTACCCCTGCATTTACAATGCTCTCAGCACACACTGTCAGGAAGACTATGCGCACACACACACACATGCTCTTCCCGCTCTACCTTACAGAGCCTAATTATCGACACCTCTCTCTGTCGGATGAAACAAAAAAAAACTGCTCTATTTTCAGACTGATGGAGTCTGAAGTCTCTCTGTCGTTTCTCTTCTTCTTCTCCCCCTCTCAGCGTCTGTTGTCGTCTCTGCGCGATGCCTCACCCGCCGCCCACCCCCTTATCTGGCGTTTGATTCTCGACTTGTTAAATAAGACTCAAATTAAAACAGACAATGAGGAAAGTTTCCCCCTCACAGCCACTTTCATTTGTTTTGATTGTTATTCAGAGTCATGGATGGCGGTGTATGTGCGTAGCGTGAAAATGGCAGCAAGTGCCATCTTGTCTTTGAGGCCTGCTTCATTAGTTGCCAAACAGAACAGGCGTGCTCACCCCTGGCCCTGGAGTGTGCATGTGTGTGTGTGTGTGTGTGTGTGTGCATGCTGGGTGTTTGGGATCAAGTGGTATCTCTGCAGCTCTGCAGAATTTGTTTTATGGGAGATCAGTTCAACTTATCCAAGCCCTAATTCATTATTTGTTCCTCTGCCCTGATGTAGCAGTAATGTTATATCACATGTGTGTGTGCATATGTATTTGCGTATGCATGTGTGTTAAAAATAGTAATTTATTTCCACATGGCATTTCTGTCTTGTGTGTTCAGTTTTAGTTGGACAAGGAGTCCACACAAAAATTGGATCTAACCGTTTAACCAGCATTTACGTGCGTGCATGTGTAGCTGTGCGAGCACGTCCACTTATGTGATTGTTGGCACTCTCTAGTGAGCAGATCACCTTTCAGAACATTCCAGAACAATATAAACATTAATATAAAACTGAACATGCACGTTCTTTCAAACACTCGGTGCTTGGTGAATAAACCAGCGAGAGAAAAGAGTCGATAGATTTAATTTAGTCAGAGCCAAAGCTGTATGGACGAAGCGAGGAGAAGAACTGAGATTAATTATAACCTCAAAAATATCCTCAAGTAGCAAAGTTGTCCTGGTAAATTCCTCAAAATCTAAGTTATTCAATTTCATATCAGCTGGTTTCATTATTCTCTGTGGTAGGGACTACTTTAGGCTAAAGGCCAAATGTGTGGTTCATTCACTGACAGATACATCGGTAGGAGTTTATTTTGCCAAAAAATGCTTTAAATATAAGTTCATGTAAATAGTGTGAAAGTATTTTTTAGACTCACCTATTCTTAATGCAGCCGTTCACACTGACTGCGTATTTTCACAGGACAAATTTGCGTCACTTATTTTTTCAGATCAAGCTCGATGGTTCTGATTTCTCACATGTGCCAGAGGTGGGACCAAGTCATTGTTTTGCAAGTCTCAAGTAAGTCTCAAGTCTTTATCCTCAAGTCTCAAGTCAAGTCTCAAGTAATGTCAGGCAAGTCAGAGTCGAGTCTCAAGTCACTGGTGTAAAAGTCCGAGTCAAGTCACAAGTCTGAAACTTTGAATTTCAAGTCCTTTCGAGTCTTTAAAAAAAACAAAACGAAAAAATAATGTTGCAGTTATATGCTAAATGTAAATATTAGACCATGTAATTTTAAAATCTGTGTTTTTCTCAACACATGACAAAATAGTGAACTTAGAAAATATACACAAATTGTGAAATTGCACCTCTTTAAAATGCAGCTCAATTAAACCTAGCTCCAAGAATAATTTTCACCGACAGTTCTGAGATAAGCTGCATGTTATTCTTGGATGCGGTTGTAGGACCAGCTTTAAAATCGCATGACAAAAATATCATACACATTAAAAAAAACTGTATCACCAACGTAGCCTGGACAACATTTGCTAGTTAGATGAAGTCAGCTATCTCATCTTAGCATATTTATATGCATATTTATAATTATACGGTTCTTGGAGTGAGCGCATACGATCATGAAGTTTAGTAACTTCAGGTCACTGCAACAAGCCCAGGTACAGTTTACCGACGGATGGGTGCAGGACCTTGAAATGCACCGTGTAGAACGAAAGACCATCGTACGTATCATAAGTTTACCAGTCTCACAAATTGTCGTCATAAATACACATTCGTTAACCGTTTATTAATAGGACCTTTGAGCTCAACGGTAATTAATTAGTAGTGGAAATAATTTCTGGTACCCATCACAGAAATGTAGCAGTGACAACAATATTGTATGCTGTAATCGTACTGGGCAATTAGTGATACAAAAAACCTGTTTTATCCTGTGAATAAAAGTATGTGTTTTTGTCAATGTACCATAATAACAGAAGCGAAACGCAATATTGTGTCAGGACAATTCACTATTTATGCACAATAAATAAAGGAGCATAGCGCGACAATTTCTGTTCAGCGCCAGACTTGCTTGTAACCTATATCACCAATTATGTTAAGAAAAATGACGCATTAACTACTAAAAAACACTGACCTCCGTGTAAATGCTTGGAGCAGACTAACCTGTGAGCTGGAGGGTTCTGGGACGTTATATTTGATCTTTGAATGGCTGCAATCCAGGCCGTCCGTCGCCTGTTTGTTACTTCGGAAACATGGCTCGAACAATTTCTCTTCAACGCCGTAATCCGATAACAACCGATCTCTTTACCCGTCGGCTTCCCGTGGCTGTCATGCGACCGGCTATTGCAGTTAATAATACAACGGCTTCTTGACATTTTTGTGTTTCTTTTTATCGCTGTATAACTGATTTTAATTGAAAGCCTGTGTGCGCTAGTACCGCTTGCCACGAGTTCCCAGAATCCTTTGCGGTTCTACCCGTGAATGACGTCACATTTTCAATCTCTATATAATATGCATGTTAAATTTTATATTTGGGGTAAAATATCAAGTCTTTTCAAGTAAACCGGTTCAAGTCCAATTCAAGTCCCAAGTCATTGGTGTAAAAGTCCAAGTCAAGTCACAAGTCTTACAACATTTTTTCAAGTCAAGTCTAAAGTCATAAAATTAATGACTTGAGTCTGACTCGAGTCCAAGTCATGTGACTCGAGTCCACACCTCTGGAATAAACAGATTTGACCAGTCAGATCACTTTATTTGGAAACAAGTATGCTCCTAGCACCAAATGTGCACTGGTACTGATTATACAATGCTATAGAAATAGTAAAATAATACTATTTTACCTCACACGCACAGCTAAATGCTGCTCCATGTCAGTAAGCTCTGAAATTATTCCTATGCCTGCTCAGATGAGGTCCCAACTCTGCCAACAACAGCTCAAACTGCCCCACTGACGACTGAAACCAGTGATTCAGCTTCAACTGCTGGATCAAACCATGAAATTCTCCCTGCTGCTGCCTTGTTGATAGAATTTTGTGAACCCAGAACCTCCATTTCTTGTTTAGAAATGTCAGGATCAGGATATATGCTACATGACAACATTGCAATATATCAAAATTCAGATTTTAGTGTCATTTGTTGCAATGCACTCAGTATTTAAAAGACTTAAGGGCTCATCAGCTGCTCATCAGAGTGCTGAAAACTTTAAACTTGATCCACTTAAAAATGACACCCAGGAGGAGCATTTAAGTCTCATAATGTTCAGTAATGAAGATATAGAGAAATAATTGTAGTTTCTGGCCAAAACAAATGTAGATAGCGAATATCAAATATTCTTTGAGATAAAATATCCACAAACAGAACTCCATTTGCTAATCTGTGTCTGTCATTTATACATAGGATCTTTAATACAGACATTTTACCGCACATTTGACATTGCAAACCATTTTATCTATAAAGCAATACAGGATAAATCTCCAGCTTACCTCTGGATTTCCTTGCCTGTCTGAGTGCCAACTGTTAACACCTATCTAAACTTGCTTTTTATTGTGCTGCAGGTTTTGACTGATCTGGAGAAAACAGCCTCAAAATAATACTTTCAACATATACTTCGTACGTATACATGTTATTTTTTAATTTAAAGTCAGTATAAAAAAATGTGGTGAAAGAGAGATGTTGTTGTTTTTCGTGAGAGGCTCCCAGTACTTGTTGTTGCCTTGTTATATCATGTCCTTGCTTATCTAATATGTTGTGCATTTGTATTGTCACCAATCTTGATCTTAATGGTACTTAGTAGTGAAATGAAGGTAAATTTAAAAGTACACTAAAATAATAATTAGTGCTGTAAAACAGACTTATCTACAGATTAGGAACAGGCAGTGCAGGAGCTGTCATTATTATCAGTGGGATGAACCACAGTGTAGATGACAATCCACCAGCAGATATGCGAACACCACCGTGTGCACAAACACTACATACAGTCAATAGTGGAGGCTTCACAAGCTTGTTCAGCACATTTAAAGCATCCACAACAAGTTTAAGTCTCTTCCCAGAATAGCTCACTTTATTTGTATTCATGTAACACTTTTCAAATGAAAGTTGCAAAGTGCTTAAAAATAATAATGATTATATGATGATTATAAAAAGGCAAATGATGAGATGTAAACTGGGATCCTCATGTAAGGAATTTGATAGTTTGTGGGGACTGAAAAGACTCGAACACCTTTAAAGACTAGATGAGCCTTTGGGACCAACAAAGTCATTCTGATGATCGTTGATGATAGTTTCTTCTTCACTCATGTTTTTCACTCGCTATGTGTTCATACACCACTCTGCATTCAATTATTAGTTATTATTCATCTGCTCTTCCAGTGTTTTTCATTGTGACTCTCTCCCATCACCCCCAACCGCACACATCAGATGGTTTTCCCTATAACTGCCTGATTCTGATGGGGTTTTTTCTTGTTAAAAGGGAGTTTTTATTTCCCACTGTCACCAGTTGCCTGCTTATAGGTGGTAGTTTGATTGTTGGGATTTTCTCTGTATTATTGTAGGATCTTTACCTTACAATATAAATCACCTTAATGTGATTGTTGTTGTGATTTGACTCTCTCTCACTCTATATATATATAACTGAATTGAATTGAGTGATACCTCATTGTCATTGCAGACTAACAGCACTGAATACAACACAGTATTCTTTTTCAGTCGTGCAAATCTCCAAAAAGTTTGCAATTATCAAAATTATTTAAACCTGAATAATATGAAGTAAATCTCAGGCCCAGTGCCGTATTTATACTGGAAATTACAGGAGAGTGACATCAATCATGGTGTCAACATATACATACTGACATGGCAGATAAAAAGCGATGAATTTTGAACATATTTACATAACTCTGAGTAACAAAATAAAGATTTAGCGCTTTAAAAAAGAAGCTGGGGCAGATCTGGAGAACTGGCCTCTTTTATCATCCACATCACTTCTTTACTCTTACTCATTTCATCAAACATAGAGTTATTTGAACAGCTCAATCCCTTAATTTGCTAATATTGCTAATATTTACTAACATTATTTCAGGCTCCCTAATGTGATATTCACATTAGTAAAAAGGCAGTTATACTTTGTCCAACTGGAAACAAGTTTTCTGACACATTTCAACACCGCCTGGATTATGTTTCTGTATAATCATTCAGCTTTATGTCTTGAACAACACTGATCTCGATTTATTTCCTCAGCACTGTTTTGAAAAGTACTGAGTAAATACACCAGAAAGACCACAAGTTGTTTTAAACATTGCATTTGAGAGAAAAGTTGGGGTCTTTCCCAATGAGGTCAGCACAGGGAAATTCTTCTGTGAGCCACTCGAGGAACTGAATGATATTTGATGCACCTTTACAACCACTTTAACAATAATGAATATGTGTGAGTATATGAAACATTTGATTTTTGGGAAAACAGTATAAAAACAACATATCAAATAATGAGAAATTTGTTTTTTAAATGTGTTTTTGCTTTATTTAATTGAAATTGTTTTAAATATGCACACAATTTGACTTTAATACACAGCAAACCAGACCATATTTACCAGTGTACTGCATTACCTCTAATTAGCTTTTAGCTTTTTTCCTATACAGTCATGCTGCTGCTTGCATGCCCAAATTATGGAGTTACAGACCCACAACTGTTTGATGGTGCCTAGACAACTTGTTTTGAGAGTGAGACTTTTTATTTTCTTTCTTCTTCTTTCTATTCATTTTTTTGTTTGAGAGGTGCAGCTGGTCCTGTACTGATGAGGGCAGTCTGACTCTTTTATTTAAATCCACTCAGTTTGAGGTCATGAATCCACTGTGATTGTGAGCTGCTAACCTCTGGATGTCATTGCACTCAGCATTTTTATCCTGAATTGGTTGAATTAAAAATGGCAGTTTTATTAAAATTTTTGTTTTCCTCTCATGACTGTTTCAGTCACTTTGGAACCCGATAGACACGCCGGTCCACCGTGTCCATTTCACGCTTTGCCTCTCCCTCTTTGAGCTCTCTGGCTTTTAGTTAAATATAGGACTTAAATGATTTACAAATCATTGTATTCTATTTTTTTTAAGTGTTGCATCTTTTTGGAAAAACAGGGTCATACACTGGCTTCAACATTTGGCTTCTTGTTGTTTGTACTTGCTCCAATCTCATGATCAAACTTAAAATAACCATCAAATAGAGACTGACCAAAGTTACATCACTTTGTGAAGATGTTCTTACTTGAAAAGCAAGAAACTGGTTCTCAGTAGGACACACACACACACACACACACACACACACACACACACACACACACACACTGAGTCCAAATGCCAACTTTCCATTCCATTCATCACCTTTCCTCTCTGGTCCCACGCTGCTCTGCTGGAGTAAATAAATAAACAGAGGGAGTGAAGATGTGTGTAGAAGAGGAAGGTGATGGGAAGGCTATTGGAGGAGGTATTAACTCAATCATTCATCAGCTCATGTATCAGACCGCCCTTCCTATTTATCTCTCTTTGCAGTGTGCTGAGAGACTGGATGTTTTCCTGAGTACCTTCTTTTCTCTGGCTTCGATTCTGTCTTGACGTTTACATCTCCATCTTTCCCTCCTCTGTCTCTACTGTCTGCTCTTTCCAGAGGATAGATCATGGTGAGCATGCAGCCAGTAACTCAGCATATCAATCACAGTGCTGCACTGAGATGGCTGACTGGAGAGCAGTTCAGTGAGTGATGCCACTAGGAGGCTCCACTCCATATTCACCCAGGAGTTCTCATTTCAGAGCAGTGAGTTTCTGCCTGTTTTAATCTGCACCACAGACATTGGACCTGACTTCTAATTACTGCACCACTTTGTCCCACAAAGAATAAGAAACATATTTTGTGTTATTTTTGCTTTGCAATGTAATGGCCATAAAAAAGAGCTTTAAACTTACGAGATGAAGTTCTGTTTAAACAGGAGAAATTAACCCTCAACTTGATGATCTTTCTAGTACCCATTCTTTCACAGAGTTTGAATGTTTGTTCATATTAGAGTCTTTTATTTGCTATAATATATGAAATTCTATTTATTTGGACTCTTTTTAATGTTTGTGTACTGATAAGTTGGATAATTTGATGTATTTGGGTTTTTTGTTTTCAAATCTGGCTTCTTATCACCATTTCTTTTTAAACTTTACAAGGGACACACGGATAGCTGTCAAGGAGATATTTGCCACATCACTGTAAGGGAATATTTATTGCACTTGGTGATAAATACAGTTACAGTGATAGCTTGTGGTTGACGCTGGGGTTTTGTCATGATTTTCAATTTTAATTCACAGTTTTGCTAGGTTTAGGAAAATGTTCCGATTTGTCTCAAAACACACCTTTCCATGAATGTTACTGAGTTTTAACAAAGCCCGTTCTTGCAGAAAGACCTGAAGAGAGACATCTTTGTACAACAACTACCTGGAGTTTGTGTTTATTTTATCCATGGTAAAGTCCTTTTAACAGCTTTGAAGAGAGTCTTTCACATATAGAAACCATCAGGAGGTGAACTTTGTACAATGTACAAACAAAAGAAATCATTAATTTCATAAGAGAAAAGATGCATTGTACCAAATGTAGCTACTAGCTAATTTCCATTTGCAAACTGTTACATTGCTGGCTGTAAAGCTCTTTTCGCATGCTTGTTGTCTTTATGCTAAACTACTATAACTGTAGCATGCTAAATATTTAGCTTAGTATTTGTGATGCAATGTGAATGCCTGAATGTCTTGGCCAACCAGTCTACGTGTGTTTTGGTGAACAGAAACAAGTTGGACTCAATCCCAGTAAGAGTTGAACTCCGCCTGGGCTGCCCTTTGTCACAGATTTTGTTCAGAACTCTTACAGTTATAATTTTTAGGCACAGCCAGTGGGTGGAGGGTGTTGGGTTTGGCGTGTTTTGGATCTCCTTTTCTTGGCTTCATTAAACAACGACCTCCAGTTTGCATTGGAGTGCTTTGCAGTCAGGCATAGGTTAGGATTGAGTCTGATTGATGACATTGGTTGGTGTAGTGTTTGCAGTGATGTAGATGCTGTATAAGTCTGTTGTGTTATAGAGAGAACGGAGTGTGAAAGAGAAGCTATTGATTTACCAGTCAATCCTATGGGTATGAGCTCTGGGTAGTGACCAAAAAATTTAAATCACAATGTCACAGTGTCCGAAATGAGCTTCCTCCATAGGGTGACTGGGCTCCCCCTTAGAGGTAAGGTGATGAGCTTGGTTATTCAGGAAGCTCTCAGAGTAGCACCACTACTTCTCCACATTGAAAGAAGACAATTGATAAGTTTTGCCTCCTGAGTGCTTCTGAAGTGAGGTGTTTCTTGCATGTCCAACTCTTGAGGAGGCCCTGGGGTAGACACAGGACACGTGGAGAGATTACATCTCTAGACTGGTTTGGGAACGCTTCGATGTGCCCGGCCAGAAGAACTTGGGGGAGCTGGCTTACTAAGAGGGAGGTCAGGCCTTCTTTGCTTAAACTGCTTCCCCCACAACCTGAACCTGGATAACTGACAGAAAATGGACGTATCACAAGTCTAGTCAGTTTCTCATTAAGCTTTCAGCAAGAAAACAGATCTGCATATTTCCCTTAATGTTAATCATGATGGAGGTTATTGCAAGCTATATCTAACTGATTGACACATCCTGCTCTGTGACCACAGACATGTTGTAAGCTGCATATTTGTAGAACTGGCTCACTAGACTCACAATGTACCACTTTTCTTTGGGGATATCAGTTCGGCCAAATTACATGGCTTATTTCAGATTATTTACAGGTAAACTACACAGAGTCAGGTCTACATGCACGCTAGACTTACGTTGCGAGTGCTAGCAGCCCTCATTCCATTATGTATAATTATGCAGTCTATATGTGTAATGGTGTATGGGTTTGTGTTTGCATGTGAGTGTGTCCTGGCCTGACGTTTTAGTTTTAAACAAATGTTTTGTTAGAATGCAATGTAATGGCCAAATATGAATAGAATTTCATAATGCACAACAATAATTTTTTAAAATCAATCTTCTCTTTCTGTTTATCTTTCCTTTCCTTGTGTCTTCCAACAACACACACACACACACAAACATGCACACGCACACAAACTGGTAATGAAGTAGGTAATGCAGTCCAGCTCTCTCTAAAATACAACACAATTACGACAGATTACTGTGCAATAGCTTCCACATGGTTCACAGAAAGTGGGACTACCACCCTCACAGCGAGTGTGGTAGGTACTTTCCTTTTTACCGCCATCAGTACAGCTACCAGTGTATTCAGTGCACTCTACTACAACATATTCTGAAGTGGACAAATCTCATGCACAAATAGGGGGGAAGGCATGTTGCAGGTCTGCTTGTGATTTGTGTGTTTTTACGATAGAATTAAAGTCTGTTGGTATTAAATCGAAAACATAAGCTGAGCTTAGCTTTTTCTCAGTTTTTGTAAACATGGCAGCAATGCATTAAAAATTTGTTCATGTTGCATTCAAACACAGTGCTGCCAGTCAGAGAGGAATTACATTGCCAACTATCCAGATGGGAAAAAATCCACCTCTGGAACACGCACTTCCATTTCAGCACGAACATCAACCGTAACAGAGGTGCCAGACAATCACAGTTCACTGCAGGTGCTGATCAGAAATGCTGGAATCCAAGGGAGGCCAAAGAAACACCTTGAAAAGCTGATCGAGCACAGCAACGTGTGCGATAGTGAGCTGCTGCACGAACTGTGTGTGTTGAAACTTTCTCCCCACAGAATGGCATAAGAAGGCAATTATTTTATATGATCTGCCAGAGAGCATCATGTAGAAATACTGCCCGAAACACTTTTTCAGTACCGTGAGTATTTTTAGTGTGGCTGTCTGCCGGCAGCCATACTACCACACTCGACTTACATGGCCACAAAATATGTATAGCATGTGCACAGTTCAGTTTGATTTGCATAGCATATTTCATTACAGAAACAACTCAATGTATTTTCATGAAAGGGAGACCGATAATATTTGACATACCTGGTTTAAAGCACATGTTAATATTAATTTAAAAACAAATGAATGGCATGCTTGTGGTTGTGCAGAAAACACACAATTACTGGAGTAATATGTGATTCAAACAAGCAATCTTGAGAGAGAATAGCTATGATTCTTGCATTATTTGAGTCAGCAAGCAGAACCCCATATCACCTCCAAAATAAATACAATTACAGTATATTTTGATGGGCTCCAGGAATGTGTATAAACCTGAAAAGTCTGCTGATGTGAGGCCACTTAGAGGTTGCAAAGTGTCAGTATTTCTTCCTGCTAGACCTGAAGACAGATTATTATAGTGTTCTGACTGCCTGATTTAAATCGGATAAGACAGCCTGAAGGATTTGAGACTTAAGAAAGGGAAGATAAAAGGAGGGCATGTGTGAGATGAGCGTAAATGTCTGCACTGCACCTGGACAGGTGAATGATGAATTAACCCTTCAACCAACCGCAGGAGAGCAGACCTCATCAATCCATCAGCAGAGACAGCCGACCACCAATCACACTGCAGGGTGGAGCAAAGATCTGCCCTCTTTCTAGCTGGATACTCAGACACAAACTCTGTACGAGCGAGGCTCACAGATTTAAATCAACTCGAAGAGAAAGAATGCGGACTCAAAGTAAATGAAACACACAACTTTCTCCTAAGATGAACTCACAATTTCGCGCTCCTTTTTCTTCCCCCGCAACAAACAAACAGACATTTCTCAGCTCATTTTTCCTGTGCTTTCCCCGCCGCATTCTCAGGCTGTCCCACTGCAATGCCAATGTTTTCGGTAGAGTAACATATCAGACCTAACCCAAACCAGAACCTGATGCTGAGGCTGCAACCACAGGAGAAAAACAATGTAAGACTTCAGGGACCCCCACAAGTCCAGGAGGCATATGACCCTTCTGTCTTCGCCAGATTTGATTTTATTTAGTCTTTGTGTTACTCCGCTCTCGTAGTTTATCTTTCTGTACCTTGTGCTCCTCAGTGGTGGTGATGTGTGGTAGACCTCAGACTATTGTGTTGCAAAAATGAAAGTTTTTCTAAATAGACCCCAGTCTATTCTATTTATGGGAGACGAGCAGGCCGCAGCATGTTTTTCCTAACATGCAGATTACATTCACATCTGCCTTTTATTCTGTGACCAGGGTTTTGCTCATTTCTCTATTTTTGTTGACCAGCAACTGTAGCAAAGTAAAATAATGTGTACTCTTTTTGAACTTTTAAACTAGTAATTTAACGGATTATTTAGCATATTGTAACTTTCTTGTTTTCTCAGTTTGAGCCAGAGTTATTCTCCTCAATGCAATTTAACTTACAAGTTACAGTAACTGCTGCTGAGAAGTGGAGAATTGGCGTCATTAGAATGGAAAGGAAATGAAAATTACTGAATAAAGTGCTTTTCTAATCTTACCGACCACCTAAAGCATTTTTGACTACAAGTCTTTATTCCATGCACTTTATCTGTCTCACATTCACGGCCAATTTAGAATCACAGATATACCAAACATGCATATCTTTGCAGTGTGGGGTGGACCCAAAGTGGTGGGTGTAAAGTCATGCAAAGTCTGTGCAGAAGGGCCCCATCTAACCCCAAAACCTATTTGCCAGGAGGCCAGTTGTAATGAATTTTGTCTTTTGGTTGGCATTTTGATACAATCACTTTTGATTTACCCCCAGAAAAAGTCAGATGGATCATTTTGATATTTGCTAACTACGTGTCCTGCAGTTAAGATGCTTGTTTGTTGTTGTTGTTTTCTTCCATTTAATCATTTCTCAGATGTCACTATTTTTTTTTTTTGATAAAGTTGTAACATATGCCAAGTAGTAGAATGGTTTTTTTTTTTTACATAGTAAAAAAAAATATTGATCGCAAGATTGATTAAACCTACAATAGATAACTTTTGTTTCTCTACAGATTCTAAACGGTGCTGTGTGCTGTGTTATGCAACCTATAAAGCATTATCAACACACCACATAGAGTGATGAGCACATAAAAATAACTTGTCTTTATTGATCATATCTACATCAGCCAGCGCATATTGGGAATAGGAGAGCCACCGATTGGTTTTCTATCGCCCATTTGCTGGGATTAAGGGCACCCTCCGTTTGCGAGGTGCGCCTGCTGCTTGAGGCACAGGGAGGAGGGGGCGGGGCGGCGGCGGATTCTCTGGCTGGCTGGAGCAGCGTCTAATAACCAACTCGCAAAATAAAACAAAAATGAAAACAAACTAACAAACACGAAAACACCAGACATTATGATACAGACTTATAATTTGCGCCGATGTTTTTTCGAAATTCTATACACGAAAAGTGAGCGCGAAGTCAAAGTAAACTTTGTCATCTCCGCTACATACAGTCCAGTATACAGAGAGACGAGACGACGGGGCTCCAGTTACAGCAGTGCAAGTAAACAAACAATAAATATAAGAAGAGTAAGAAAATAAATATACATTTTAGGACCAGGAGTAAAGGGACCAATAACAATTTAAAATTTATAATTTACAGTTTGCTGATTTAAAGTCTCACACACAACCCGTTGAAAGGGGAGGGGGGCCGGCTGCTTCCAGATAGAGCACATTTCATTCATAATGATGTAAATCCAAGCCCATTATGTATTCATGATTTGAATCCTGGGTTGTGTGAAATCCCAGAAATACACCTTAGACAAAGTGAATCTGTGAACTAAGGTGTAGGTCTATTAGGTATGTTGTGGCGATCCTCGAGTTGGGGGATTTGTGTTCATACTGGAGTGCAAAATTAAAACCAAAATGGACAAGAAAAGTTCAAAGCCATCAGGTGCTCAGTTTAGAAAAAATAGAAAAGAAGAGGAGGAGAAACAGCAACAGATACTGGTAAGCAGATGTGTCGTTGGATAATGGCAGGTCATCCTGAAACAATCAGAGTCAGAATCAGAATACTTTATAAATCCCTAAGGAAATAATGTGGATTACAGTTGCTCCAAAAAGAAATGGTAAAAATAGCAACAGTAACAGACTAAACTCCAAACAACGGTTTTATGTTAATGTATAATCCTTAATATTTTTTATGTGTGTGTGTGTGTGTGTGTGTGTGTGTGTGTGTGTGTGTGTGTGTGTGTGTAGGGGGGGCGCCAGAGGGAGTGTTCGCCCGGGGTGCCAAACAGGCTAGGACCGGCACTGTCTATAGATGCTACTTTTTAGGCTTACTTAATGCTAACAGGCAGATTTTTATTTTTATTTTTACTTTGGAAACAGAATCCACAGCTCTGTTTTGTCTGTGGTTGTTTCTTGATAATTTTCAGACATTAACTCATTGTTGACTTGCTGCAGGTAGCTTAGCAACACGGCTAATGCTGTGCAAAATCCTAAAAAGGCACATTTAAAATCTAATAACAAATTTCAATAGTACACTACAGTCATAGGAAACTGCTGAGTTAATAGCCATGTTTTGTTACTGATCAGGAGGAATAATGGCTGTCTGTCTGTTTTGAAGCTCCTTAACTCCCTAAGCTCTCTCCATTGTGTGAATGCTTGTCTCAGGCTAACCCTCACTTTGTCTTCTGCTACTCTCTATCTTCTTCTTTGCTGCTTCTTCTTATAAAGCAGCTCCTGTTCTTTGAAATGGCTGTGTTTTGTTAAGGTGTTCATTTATCTGCAGGTATCCCCCAGTATCTCTGAACTACAGTTACTGTAGTAAGCTAAAATGAAAAACGAAACAAAGCTAATTAAAAACTAAAACTAGATGTCAAAATCATTTTATTTAACTGATATAAAAATAAAAAATAGACTTAAAAAAAAAACTAAATTAATTTGTGAGCTTGTGAAAACAATGTGTTAATATCCTTAGTTTCAGTCATAATAAATCTGATATATAAAAAAAAGGTTATCACAGTTTACCTGATGAGGCTGCTGATGTAGGGGTGTTTGATAAGACTCTGAATGTCTACAAGACTGTCAGTTGCTTTCAAAAAAAAATCTGTTTTTATTTTAATACCCTGATTTTTTGAATCTTACCTCTGGCATATGCCTGCCATTCCATAATACTTAAAAAGATTAAAACGAACCCTGAAAATAAACACTAAAACTGAATCTCTAGTGTTAGCCAAATACCAAGTGGTGCTTGGTAGTGATGTACTTCGTTTTTGCTGTAAATCAGACCTGATTAATAATGGGAAAATTCCAGTCTGGTGGCAGCAATGACAAAAAGATTTATAGGCAACCAACCTAAATGGTGATAGCGTCATAAAAAGATTTGCAGGGATGAGCAGTACTTGATTGCATGGTAGTTTCCACCACTGGTAGACACAGTGACCAGAAGCATGAAAACAAAACAGACGCTGTAAACCAGAAATATGAAATAATAAGAAAAGAACTGCTGAAATGATTGGTTACAGTCTGTTATAGGTGTTGTTGTTGGGAGGCTGTGGTTTGTGTCGTGCATTAATAAAGTGAAAAATTAGTTTAAAATGAGTTTCTAGCTCATTGAGTGGAGATTCCTCAGTGTGTGGAGCAGTTTAGGTCAGTGACAGACTTTCTCTGGCCTCTCAGGTTTCTGTTGTCATATTTCTGGGAAATTGATGCAATGTTTGGAAATCAGGCTGCAGTCAGGCAGGGTGGATCTCACTTTCAGTTTGTGCGTGTGTGCATGTGTGGTGTGTAACAGTATGTGTGTGCAGTGTCTATGTCTTCTGTCTTCACCAGCTCTGTTCAGCCAGAAATGATTATGTCATTACGGCATTCAGAGGATGCGAGGTAAAAGTGCGCGCGCACACACATACGCTCAGTTTCCTCTTGTCCTGGTCTCTGTCAGTCATGCACTCCGCTTTCACTTCTCAGTCTTCTGATGTCATTTGGGAGTGGATTGATGGGCAGAGGAGGACAGATACACACACACACACACACACACACACACACACACACACACACACACACCTGCACACACACATACTCTGTCTCACACACACAGATCTGGTGGGGTGTTAATAACAAATTATGAGTTTTTAATGCCTAACACTGTGGCTGATCCAGAAAGAAAAGTCAGGCCAGCTAGCTGTTAATCAAACCCAACTATAAATGTTCCCTTATGTGTGTGTGTGTGTGTTTTGCTCACCTCATTTGTGATTCCTGTGTCTACACAAACACAGTTTACAGCGGGCGTCAGATACACACGCATGCTGCTTGTGCAAGCAAACACTCAAACAAAAACAGCATGGAAGAAACTTAGAAGAGAAATTAAAAGACTGGAAAACATGGAGGAGAAAGTCAGAATGAGAGAGGGGAGGGTTAGAGGAAGAGGTGAAGATAAATACAGAAAGAAAGTGATGCAGATAATAGCTTCCATATGAGAATGTCAAAGCTTTTTCCTCCTTGCTTCTTGCTGCAATCATATCAGCAGTCAGGCTTCATAAATTTGAAGTATGCAGCGAGTTTCAGGATCCAACTTCCTTTACATAAACACCCCTTAGAAAAACAACCGAGTTGGACGTTACTGTGTGAGTCTGTGTGTATGTGTCCGCTAGAGTGAGAGTGCACATAGTATGCTATTCAGATATGTGTGTATGCGGTTTTGCAGACAGAATGGATTTGGTATATGTGTGTGTAAAGTTGTCGCTGTATAAACAAGATTTTTAATATTCCTAATGATGGCGATGATGAGCTTTATTTGTTTTGAACTTTTTTCCCCACAATTTTATGCAACGATATGAGCAAAGCAACAGGATATTGGACACTACATTGAAAAATAATCTTGCCCCCTCGAACCAGAACCGCCGCGCCCTTTAGAGGATGAAGCTTCACATCACTTCCACATGGAAAACAAAAACATATTTCATTATATCTCTGCATTAAAAGCATTGCACATTGAATGACTTGTGCTTCTTTTGACTCCGATTCTATGACTTTTGACCAGGATTTCTACATCTGTTGCCTGTTAAACATTGCAAACTAATTCGAGCAGTTTGGATTAAAAAAACTTGTTTAAATATTTAACTGAAGCGCCACTGAGAAAAAGAAAAAAACAGATAATGATAATAACAAATTAAGTTACATTAAGAAGGGGGTGCATGTCTATAAGAGTGTAGCTCTGCACTGACGGGTTAAAGTCTAAGACAGCAGATGAACCGTTCAGTCCCTGGTGATATATTGTTCTGTGTTTGCTGTAGCAGGAGCGCAGCAGGAGATTTAACCTTGCACAGTGCTTGGTGTAACACACTTGAGCCATGGTGCTCTGAAAGAGGCTCCCAGAGGCCGCTGTGGGGGTCAGGGGAGGCTGCAGACCTCCTGCATGAGCACTCAGCTGGCAGCAGCGAGCTTTTCAGAAGGCTACACTGGGGATGTGTTGAGAAACTAAAAACACTAGGAATGTGTGTGTGTGTGCTCTGAGCTCCCTATGCTCAAACATTCACACATTAGCTAATATCAGGAGTTAGGTTACACACATGTGCCACACACGCACACACACACATACACCCACACATCCCATGTCGACTGGGCAGAGGCATTATTCAGTTGGCTCCGGTTCAACACCAACACTCGGAGAGATAGAGAGGATTATGGAGGAGTGAGCTCTGCCCTGAGAGGTTAGAGTGATGAACGCAGCTTGTAAATAAATGTTTGTTTTGCTACTTTTTTAAAAATGTGGGTTGAATAATATACCGTAATCGTAATTCAAAGTAGGCTCAGGTCAAAAATCCTTATTTAGTGTGAATGTTGAGATAAAACTATACAGAGGCACCATAACCGATGTGGTTGAAGGTATCCTGTAACAGGAAAAGCACTTTATTTGAAATAAATTTGTAAATTTCCAGTCAAGAGGTAGAGCAGGTCATCGAATAATGTCAAAGTGTGTTTGTTACAGGCAAATTGTATGTAAACTGTTTCACACTGCTTCGCTGTTCACATACAACAAATGTGAAAGAACACAGCGCGTCCTGAATGAATGGCTGGCGCTTGCACAAGCTTGCATCAACTTTGGACGTGTCAGGATGATGATTCAGGGACTTTTCACCACATTGACTGAAATTTGTGCCATGGACCACAACTGGTCCTGTTGGTCTGAATGTAAAAGTGTGGCTATGTCGTGCCATCTTTCAGCCCATGCAGTCATTCCTTGCTCAAGTAATGCAGCTACATCACTTGTTGTTGTAGGAAGGCTAAGAACACTGAACACTGTCTTCATTTTAAAGCTCTTAAAATCCAGAAATAGTGACAGGTGATTTTTGTAAGTCTAGTATGGACCTGTGATACAAAAGTGGATTTTATAATCTGTTTCATTCCTTTTCATTTGCACAATTGCACACTGATATATGCAATAGATCCAATGTGGCTCTAGATTGCAGCCAATCCTGTTGTGCTGCTGACATACAGCCAGTGATGACTAGGCTCAAATCACCAATTGCTGCTACTGTAATGCTGGTCCATTGTTTTCTTTTAAGTCCAAACACTAAGGCAAACTTTTCCAACAGAAAAAAACGTCATTGGAATGAAGACAAAGTCTTTAGAAATATGTTACATCAACATTACATCATTAAAAGTTTCTTCAGCTGCTGGTTGAATCTGTTCCGGCACACTTGGTGTGAGTGGATGTACAGATGTGAGTTTATCCTACAGCCTTCATTCGTCTGTTTTTTCTGTAAGGTGAACATTAACTCATGACTGTAGCATTTTACTTTTACATCCAGTCTTTAGCACATTTACCGGACGAACCGTGCGCTGTGGGTGGTCCAAGCATGTGTCTATGTGTTCTGTGTTACCCCCAAGGGGTTGAGATGACGTCACTGTAGACTGACCGACACACACACACACACACACACACACATGCAGACAGAGTCATCACCATGAAAAGCTAAAAGAATTTCCTTGGTTTTATGGTGATTATTACAGTGAACTCATTCTTACTCATCCTCGTCCATTTCCACACAGTTTTAGGCATCAGCTCATCTCAACTTCCTGAAAGTGGGTGATGATATCACTTCACACTGAGTGATGATGCAGCAGATCTAAAAAAATACAAAAGCAGCCGAAAAAATATTTTGCCCATAGATTGAATTTAAAAAGTAGATGTTTTTAAAACTTGATACTTTTATCTGCAATCACGCCAAGTTTTCAAATCTCTAAACTATAAACTGATAATTCATATTTGTAAAGTTGTACTGTAAATACAGTACTGTGCCAGAGTCACATGTTTCACTTCCAAACAAACTGACTTTCTTGTCATTTATAAAGAGGTCTTGAACCAAAGTTTATATTTGGACATTGGCTGATTTTTGACAGATTTTTAATCCAGTCTTTGTATCTGATCATTATCATGATCTTTTTTGTTAAGTCAATCAGGCACACTGACACAGCACAATAAAGAGCACCTCATTCAAGGAATGAACCTGTGCCGTGTCTACATGTAACAGACATGCTGTTTTCCAAAGAACTGGAGGACAAACGCAGAAGTGGCTGGCCTAAAAACTACCTACAGCCTACAGAAATGGCTTGAAATGCGTAATAAATATCTCACAGGCACTGACCTCGCTTCCACCTTCACTTGACTTATTGAACACCTGTGACATGTGCTGGAAAAACAAGTCTGACCCGCCAAAGATACACCTCACAGTTTCGAGGACTGCTGCCTGTGTCTTCAGAGGTTTGGAGTCTACGGTGAGAACTGAATGAAGAAGGATCAAGAAAATCGTTTCCTCTTCTTTACAATTACAAAATATAGTCATTCACATTTTGCCGACAGTAACCACAGTCTGGACATCATATCCGAGACGTCTGAAGCCATAAATCAGTCATCGCAAGTTATGGTCGCTATACTGTTACATTTTGTCCAAAGCTCATGGGAGAGATACCACTGCCTGTGAGGGACGGGAGGAGAGGGAGGTGAAAATGTGTCAGTGATGAGAAGGAGGCAATAGCGGGAATAGATAAAAGAGGCAAATGTGAATATATTCACAGGAAATGGAGTACTAGGCGCAGGAGAGAAAGATAATTGTTTTGAGTATTCGTTTCAAGTCCCAGCTCAATTTCAAACCCTCCACTTAAGTGAGTGGGTATAAGTGTGTGTGTGTATGTGTGTGTTTCATTAAGTGTGAAACTGTGTGTTACAAGTGGTTTTGGAGTGGCATCAGTGAAGAGTGCCATCACCTGTACTTAGCTTTAGCATCCATCATTCAAATGCACACGACAAACCATTAACACACACTGCTGTTTTATTGTTCTTCTGGTCTGCATTGCTAAAACATACAACAACATCGCCTTTCTATCTGCATCGAATCGATTGCTAATCACCCTTCCTTCCAGTACCTCCTCTTCTCTTCTTCATCTGCTATTCATCCTCTGCTCCATACCTCTCCTCTTTCTTTATCTGTATGTTATTGAAATAAAGATTAGATTACTTTTACTGCAGTGTTAAAAAAGAAGTTAAAAACAATAAATATACTACTAAACATGTAGATGTACAACTAGAAGGTTCATACTCCAGAGGAACCTTGGCTATCATGAAAAAATACCTCTCACAATTCTATTTTCTTTAACAAACTTTTATTTTTTAGGGAAGATCATGATGAAAACTTCTAAACAAATCCCGTCTGTGGGTTCTGCCTGCTTGTCTCTTGTTGGTCCTCCAACCTGTGGGCAAGACCAGAATCATAACTTACAATGACCTGAAACAGAGCGTTAACAAGAGCACTCAGAGAGCATAATTCCCCCCAAAGGGCAAAGGCTCTGTCCATGCCCTTTCATATGAGATATTACTTGATATGGTTTCTTCAATGTTTTTTTTAAGGTAAACTTTGACCTTGGACCATAACTATGAAGGTCAAGGTTAAATGCTTGTTGTGGGTAATATAGTTTTTACTCGGTTTTTACTGATTTTCACATTTGGTGTGACCTTGACCTGATTTTGTTCAAAATTAAATCAGCTCAAACTGTTATTAATATCAAAAATCACACAAAATCTGAAAATGACATCGGCTAACAAACAGACATACAAACAAACAAAGGAGAAAAACAATGAAAAGTGTCCTCCAAAGCCACTGTCTGTGTTTCTTTTTCTTCTTTTTAAAAAATCTTTGCTGGATTCATTTTCACTTTTCATCCCTTCATGGAGAACTCCATTCCTTTCCTCTTCAGGCTAGTTTTTCAGCCAGTCAGCGTATACGTGCATTCAGTCTTTTGAAGGATTGCACACAAGCTTGTCTGCATGTTTTTAAGGGTGATTCACAAACATTGTGGTGTTTTCTAAACACAGGCATAGCCAGCTAATTTCAAAATCAAGTGCCACCCCCAAAAAGTTATTGTTAAATATCAGAGCTATTAACAGTAAATTGCTTGCTTCAAACATTAGTAATTCAGTTTGTATGCTTGACTTAAAATTTTCTTCTCCCTTTAATTTTTACCTTGACAATGGGCCTACCACAAAGACATATGTAACAGGGTCACTCACAGAAAAAGGTCTGACTTCGCACCTAATACACATTCTCGTTTTCCAAATCCCAACAGTGCCTTTATCTGTCTGTCCACAAACTTTATCATCAAGAGTTGAGCAAACCAGTCAGCACAAGGTACATCTTAGGCCCATGAAGGTTCTTATCTATATCAAATATTATGATCATGTTACCAAGCAACCACCTGTCAATCAGCTAAAATGTATGCACGTATAACACCATAGCATCATATAATTTGAATTTAATGATGAGAACATCTAATTTATATCGACCACTGGATGATATCTTATGATGCCAATATGTTGCCTGGCAACCACGTAATAATGACACTAAAATAATTTTTTAACAGTAGAGCAGAACCTGAGCGTTTTTGGGAGCCCAGTCAGTATTCATGTATCAATATTTACTTAAACAGCATAGCATCTTCCCAACAATATTGTATTAGTCATTATTAAAGTACTGCACTAGCCATGTACAAAGACTTAAGCACTGATGATTTCTTGTGGACTATCAGTTTCCATCACTCAAAGATGCTGGATGCGAGAGAACAACGTGGTCTTCAAACAGGAATTTCAAATAGGTTCCAGTAATGCAAATGCAATTGTAAATAATTTATTAACTTTTGTACTGCAATACAATAAAATTAACCACCCATTAAGTTACAGAGAGTTATTGTAAATAAGCCCTCTTAATATTTAATTACTTTTCTTCATCTTTATCATGCCCTCCAGGTATTTGCTGCAAGTCTCACCTTTTAGTCACCCAAGTTGCTCCCTTGACCATTTGCAGTTCAAACAAAGACATATGACTTTGTTGTTCAAGATATAGCCGAGGATTTAGATAAGGCTGGGCTGGTGTTATGAACTATTCTCCTCAAGTTTGGTCTGGTCTGGCATGTGTAGGATGAAGCTGGTTGCCTTTCTCAGTTTTTTACATAAGTGAGTCAGCAACAGTCTGTGTATTCACGGTGCTGCAACTGTCAACTATCACCTGTCCAAAAGTGAAGATTTATACCTCAAAGATACATTAAAATATGCATTTCAGTGAATGGAAGACATCTGTGGCTTTTCACTAAACTTGAATCAGTACTTGTGAATGAGTAAATTTGACTAATTCACAGTTCACATTCTTTAGTCCAGATTCAGAAAAAAATAAAGCATACATGAATTTTTTATTTCTACACATACGGGCACTTTTCACCATCATCATTTGTGGGCAATAACGTTTCTCTGTGTGCTGCTAACAGTCCTGGTTTTGGTGTAAAACTGATTTTTGATGTAAAACTGATTTTTTTAAACAATTCTTTTTGACAAAAAATAAACCTCAAAGGACGGCTTACTGTCGTCCTTTACATGCTGTGTAAATAAAGGTTTCAAATCAGCTGAGGAAGGAAGCAGGGAAACAGAGTGAGAGAAGAGGAGTGCTTAGGTTTTAGGGAGTGTGTGTCTGTGTGTTTCTTCATGATGGGGTTAAGTGCACCCGGAGTGTGATGTAGTGATGGAGGGAGGATGAGAGGGATAAAAGAAAGAGAAAAAAATGAGAGGAGAAATCCATTAGCTAATGGATGTCTTCAGTTCTGTCTTGTCAGACTTGGTATTATCACACAGACACACACACACACGCACGCACACACACAAAGACACACACACCATCAAACCGGTATGTTCTTGTGCATTGCGAGTGCAGTTAGCGCTCAGACAAATCAACTGCACTCCTCATGTTATGAAAGCGAGACCACAAATAATCTCAAATTCAACTCACATGCAATCTATGAGATAAAAAAACACATATTTTAAAGTATGTGTCCACACTTTAAATATCTATCATTGTGTGTGTCTGTGTCTGTGTGTGTGTGGGGGCGTGTGCATACATGTATGTGTGCCATGAGACAGAAACTAATTGGTGTCAATAAGACATCTGTGGCTCCTCTTTGATTAAGCCTACAGGCAAGGAATAGGAGAAAACACCTCACACTCTTTTTCCCCTTTTCCCACACTCACAGCCTGCGGTCATGCTGATAGCTAACTCCAGGCAGGGCCCATCTGTCTCATTACAGAAACGGGTCTCACTAGAGAATTTGTATTGTTTATGAATACACACACACACACACACACACACACACACACACACACACACACACACACACACACACACACACACACACACGCACAATGTCTATGACCACATTATTGGCAGTGCTGGGGAGCCTTGCTCAACATCAGAGCTGCTGGAGACAGAAAAACCTTGAAGTTACAGAAAAATGGTGAAGAAATAAAAGAAAAAAATAAATAATGAAATGAATATACCCACTAAGTGAATTCCTTCTTCTGTCTGTGAGTTTTACAACAAGTTGTGTAATAATTTAACCCAGGAGGACCTCACTGGCTGTATGTTTTTACTGGCACGGAGCAGGACATTTAAAAAAGAATCTTGTGTAAATCATATTTCAGCTATATTATTTCACTCTTCTCCTTTGGTTTTGCTTTATGAGTGTTTTGATGCATGTCATTGTTTTTTAAACCTTTCAGTCTTCAGCACTATGAAACATGAATGTTACAGATAAATGTTGGTTGAAACAATAGTCTATTATTGGCTGCTGAAAGTGTTGTGAATTTGACACTTGAGGACAGACAGCAAGACACTCTTTGAGTGCTTTGAACTACATGTTCTCAAAAGGGTGTTCATAATTTTTTTTTTTTAAATTGATACATGGTAAAAAACATGGATGCTTCTGCGACAAGAAAAAAATAAATGAAATGCCTTACACCTCCATCCTATCTGAAACTATCACCATGTGATGGCCGTGGTTATGGTTACAGAAAAGCTTCTGTAGGTCAATGAAAAAACGACTTTCTGACTTGACCTCTGTGAACACTTTCCCGATGAGTTTATGGTGTAACGTCATTCATTTTGAATGACGCTGAAAAAAGTAACGCCGTTATTCCCGTCACTGGTGGTTGGAGGATGTGTTTGTGCTGGGGGGGTCTAAGTCACTGGCGAATGAGTGAGCACTTTCACAGTCAGACCAGTTCAACTATAATGGAAATGCTCATCACAAGTGCATGATTTATTTATTTTTTTAATCAAACATTGAAATCAAATGTGTCTCAGCATTGAGTTTATCTGTGCTAAATGGTTTTTACGTTACAAAAATTCTGTATTAGGCCACATTCACACAGGCCTAGACGCTTTTTTCACTAGCTTGGGAAAAATGTGTACTCCTCGATCGTCTTGATTAGAGATTGCTGGCAATCACTTGGGGAGCTCTCCCATTGTTTGCTCGTGGAAGACACAGACCTGTCTGCTAACACTTTTAGGAAACTATTTGCGCTAACTGGAAAAGGAAATCAAAGTACAAGTTGAACCTTTCGAAACATGTTGATTAAAACATCTTAGTTGGAGTGTAGTAGCTGCGTGACCACAGCACTCTGCTAGTGACCAAACCAATCACAAGGAGGTTTAGGATGCAGCAGCTTTTTTGCAAATAATTTCACTTAGCACTCTCTGCAACCTCAAGCAACCATTCCCAAACTGATGGCCGTTGCTAGGTGGCCTTCACTGCTTAGCCAGAGGCTTGACGAATTGTAATTTGCAAAATGTTGGAAAGAACAGGACAATCACCATTTCTGATCAACAAAACCTGATTAGCGAGAACTGTGTGGTCAAAATTTTTGTATCATATTATTTGTTTTGAATTCTCTGATGTAATCATATCAAAACACATACCAAAAGTTGATACATTTTTAGTTTGGTTACAGTTCATGCACTGAAATCAGCAAGAAGCGTGCGGTTAGATTGATTTTCTGCAAAAACGTCTGCAAAATTTGCACAGTCTGCTGTGTAGTATGGTGTAGTTGAGAGAGAACCAAAATTATTATATCTTAAGTGTGTTTATTTGAGTGGAAAGTTCCAAAATGCACCAGCTGAGCTGATATTTTGATATTTTCTTCATGGTAAGTTACATAAGACTATGACATGCCTGAAAATGATGAGAAACTACACATCGGACCCTTCATCAATAATACTCACTGACTACACCAGGACACTTCGTCTGTCAGTATCAGAGACAAATATTTTGGCATGGAACTGTTTATTATGACTCAGCAGTGAAATTGTGCTTTGTTCTTCTCTTCACAGTCAGTAGGAAAAGGATTACTGTGTAGAAGGTGACATTCAACTTTCAGTATAGTTGTAGCATTCAAATATTTCACATTTCATATATAATGAAATACAGTAAAGATTATTTTTATTTTTGAGGCTGCACAGTGGTGCACTGGTTAGCTGATGGTTGTATTGTTTCTAGTGAGAAGGTTCTGCATTGGGGCTGTTTTGTGTGGATTTTCCACGATTTTGCGTTGGCTGTGTAGTTTACTCCAGCTTTCTTACCCAGTCCAAAACAATTATTGGTGGTTCAAAATTGGCTGTGTGTAAAACTTGAGTGTGAATGATAATATGTGCCTATGTATGTGATATTATGTTAACTACTCCCTGGCCAAAGCAGTTAGTTACACTACTTGCTACATTTCATGCATTAACACATAATTCAAGTTATAAATATAAATCTTACAGCCCTGACAAATATTCCTATCCTAATGATGACACACATACACGCTTTCTTTCAGTGTTTGAGTCTGAACTCAAAGCCAACAACACAAAACTGAAACCCAGCCCAGAGAGACTTCAAAGTGATTGCGATTGTGATTCTGCTGTAGAAATAGATACAGGGAGAAGTTGAGGCTACAGTGCTCCAAGTCTGACTGCTCACTCACTGTCTTTGTTACCTGCTGAATATCAGGTTCTGGCTGCTGGGCCTATTTCAGCACACACTCAGCTTTAATGTCAGTCAGTTTTTGGATAGCTTTGTGTCCCTGCAAAGAGCAGATGTTATGTTAGCACCAGTGGAGAAGTTTCTGTCCTGGATGTAGTTTGCAATTCATCATTACCCTGTTATCTAGTCATGCAATAAAAACAGAAGTCATGTCCATATCTCCTCTCTTCAAAAATTGCAGATCACTCCATCATTTTCCTCCCTGGTGAACACAAGCTGAAACCAGCTGATTGTAGTGCAGGAAGAGGAACCACTGTAACTAACTATAATGTGATTACTGAATTTAGCACAGTAGTATATTACATTATTACATAACTGTGTTATGTGATGAGATTATAGCAATGTAAAGTTACAAAAGAACATATTACATCTAACACCAGCGAGTTCATATGAATACTAGAATACTCCCAGGCTACTAATTTTCCTTCATTTTATTGAAAATATATAGAGGAAGCAACATAAAGTCAAAACACGAGTGGCTGCTAGGGATGGGAATCAAGAACTGTTTTTTCAGACAACTGCTTCCCAGCAGAAAGACTACACACTACAGTGTGGATATGGACATAACTTTCATTTTCATTGTACCAAAGGAAGACAGCACAATAGTAAAGTTTAAACTGCATCCGGAATGGAAACAACCTCATTATGCTGCTAACACAACTTCATCTGCACAGACTGCATGCTAACGCTAAGCTAGCTAAGATTGAAAGTGATTTTAAAGCTGAGTGAATGCTGACCCCAGCCCAGCAGGCAGAGCCTGAACTTCAACAGGTAACAAAGGCAGTGATGAGCAGTCAGGCTACAGCTTCCATTTCTTCCTCTTCATAATCTTAAAGTAGAATCACTGTGGCGATCGCGTTAAAGTCTCTTTGTGCTGGTTTTCATATTTGCTTTCTGCTGCTGGTTTTGTGTTCATACCTAAACACTAAGAGGATGATCATATGTTTTTCCCTAATCAGAAGAGTGATTTGACCATATAAAAGAAAACTGATGGCATACAAATTTCATTATGCACACAATCTCTCCTTTTATGGTTATGTCCAAAGCAACACTGAGATTTTTTGGTTTATTTTTGTGTAGCAGACTGAAATACTGCTTTTAGCCAAAGGCCAAGGACATAAAATTTAAAATGCAGCCGTGAGGCATGATAAACAAGTCTAGGTATATATTTCTGAAGCTTCCATCGCTCTGCTTTAAATAAATAAACAATGAGGGAGCAAAGCCTGGACTTTCTGGATGTATGCATGCTTCCTTTGTAAGACACCCTCTATTGCCAATATTGGTCAAGTTTCTGTTCAGTGATAGTGTAAAAGGTCATATCAGAGACAGAGTAATAACAATGTCCAGCATTCATCAGTTGCATTAATACTGAGTGTTTTCAGATAACCGGTGGAGACCTGTGTGTTTGGTGGTTTACTGTCACATGACAGCCCGTTATGAAGTGTGGATTTAGGACCCAAATGTAGGATGCAGAATCAGACAAAAGTTAATTCACACTGCACCTTTAATGCAGGTGGATCCATAAGGAAAAACACACAGAATCTAATGGTATCACTTTATAATATGGCCCATGACAAAATGTTTAATTCCCCTAGACTCAAATAGAATTTAAACGTATTTTATTTGAAATTATGATTATGTTCATGATTGCGATTAAATTGGCCTACAAAGACTTATGGGTAAATATACAGTACTAGAATAAATGGTTAATTATCATTATTATAGTTAAGTTTTACCCAAAGAAGAAATAATTATACCGTAAGTAATAGTAAGTACTGTGGTTTTTTTCAGGAAATAATTATACTGCATAATTTCCTTGCATGTGTGTGTTGCGTGTTGCATTCTATGTGGCACTTTAGAGACAGTAACCGACACCTTTTCACAGAGAAGAAAGAACTTTAATTAAATATAGTGAGAGTCAAAAAGTTATTTTACACTTCAAAGTTCAAAATAATGAGAAAAAAAATCATCATTATCATCTTTACAGTAGTTTCCTCTGTACTCTTCCCCTCCATACTGATACTGCTGATAACGTGTGTGTAGAAGATGCCCACCACTCTAAGCCCGAACGCAGACAAGCCATGATAAATGGTGTTACTTTTGTTAGACAAGTGCTTTGGATCTTACTTCCTTTGACAAAACGCTCTATTTAGACCTTCCTGTACAGGTATTTATATATGTACTATTAAAAAAAGCAACAAAAAAAACATTCCTCGGCTTTTGAACGTCACTTTTCTTTCAGAGGAAAAAGATGACAGACAGTCACACGCACTCACAGGCACTCCAGAAACAGAACAGTGGTCACCAGACCCATATTTGAGATAAAATAAATAGGTGGCTCATTTGATTTAAAGGGTAAGTGAAGGGAAAGAAGAAAAAGAGGGCAAACATACAGATTTAATATTGCAGGGGGAGGGTGAATGAACAGAGGAAGGAAGCAAAGAGAGGACATAAAACCCGCTAAAGCAGGAGAATTTTCCTTTATCCCTTTCAGCCTTCATTGAGCAACTTTGTTCAATCCTAAAATCCATCAAATGGAAAACAAACACGAATAATCATAAGGACATATTCATAAACACTACATCTACATAATGCAACAAAAAATGGTGCTAACTGTAACAAGAATGGTACAAACGACATGACAAAAAGAAAAACATCCGCCTCCTAACGCAATATAAAAGTACACCATGGCTTGCTTTAGTTTGATTGAAATTAGCAGTGGAAGTATGGCTTTTAACAACAGACACTATAATACAAAAACAAATAAGATTAATTTATAACATTTTAATCGTGACACGAGACAAATAAAATAAGGAACACATCTGCGGCTCTACAGAGGCGATTTTCAGGATTTTCCTTCATTTTTTCAGGGATTTTTCTTTTGCTTCCTGACATCTCAAAGGTTAAATTTTAAGACATTCTACTTGATTTTTTTTTAAGTGTTTTTAATCCCAGTTGTCGGGTTTTGCTTTACTGACTTACTGGTTACTGCCCCTTGGCTGAGGAGGTGAATGTAAGAATTGAAGCGTTTTAAGTATGTTCTTCCCTGTTTTTGGTAGTAACATTATGGCATTCTAGGTCCACATCACCCCAGGCTATAATTACAGATGACATCTGTATATTAAATAAGTGATTTTCTGTTCAGTTCAGAATCAAATTCATTTTCAGCTTTCTGTTTGAGGCAATTGCCAAAAGTGATGTCACAACTGCTGGAGCACTCTTTTAGTGTCATTTCAGCTTGTCATACACTTGTCGATTTTTGTACCCAAGGGAGGGGATGGGAGCAGGTTGAAGATATGAGTGAGAGATTCCCAGACGAAGAGAAGAATGAGCTTGAAAAGATGAGACTTTCCAGAGAAAACCTATCCGGTCGTTAAGTGATGACATGACGAATCCTACTTCCGGGCCTAAAGTAGTCTGCATTTAATATGGCTTTTGTGTTGTTAACATGTTTAATGTTATGTATTTTCTTCTATTTAATTTCAAAAAGCTCCTAAAACAGTCAGTGATCACTGTTGATCTCCCTCGGCTTTTATTACCGCTAATCATTTATTTAAGCTCAGTTTTTAAAACCTTAGGATGTAACTACAGCCCAGCCCATGCAGCAGTATATGAATGACTAACCTCGTATTGTGGATGGATTATCTCAGTTGTTCTCCTGGCTGAAGTTTGGTCCTTTTACAGCATCCTGCCATGCGATTACATTTGTTCCTGACCACCCAGAACACTCACGTTAACTTTTATCGAGTGGAAAAAAAAGTTAGCTTGTTTATATTATGCTAACATAGCTGTGTCGCTAGCGGTCACGTATCACATCATTATATACCAGCTAGCCAAACTTCAGTAACCCTACAAACGTCACTGCTGTTTAGTTTTCTGTCTTCATTTATGTTGGAAGTGATAACAGAGCTGTACGTTTTAATTTGTTTCCAAAACTCCACAGTCAGGACATGCTATATTGTATTTAGATAGAAGCTAGCGAGCTAACTTCCTGCTAACTTCTGACTTCGTTAAATGTCATAAATTCCGTTTTCATGGATGCCTGGATGTTAAACTCGGTTGTTACACCTGGTAGAGCAGAACACTGATCATTTTATTAAAGATAAAAGACTTTAGACAATTTTTCAACTCTCAGTAATGCCACAGTGATCGTTTGATATATGGACCTGCAGCGGAGTTTAGGCCCAGACACGGCTAGTGACGTCAGACCAGTGTTGCCAACTCCTCAGTAAGGAAAATCGCTATTGGTTGTCCTAAAAGTCGCTAGAAGTCGCTAAATGACATCATCGCCTAATTTGCATATATGGTCATGCTAATCTAATTGTAACCTATGTTGTTGGAGAGAGAAATAACATCGTGGAAGAGACATAAAGTGAGTAAAAAACGTCCTAAATGCATTTAGAGTTTATTTAGAACTACAAATTAAATTTCTTTTAGCAATTATTGTTTTTTCTTAATGTCACAATTCCAACCCTGCTCCTTTACCCGGGCTTGGACCGGCAAGTGACCGGAAATAGGCACTCTGGTGGAGTTACTTTGTGTGTGTGTGTTTATAAGTAGTTTTAAACCTTGTGATCCACAAAACAGCATAAGAGTAAAAGAGTAAAAGAAGAACTGACTGCATTACAGCACCCGCTGCTTGTTCAGAGTAAAAGAGATACGCGCTTTCACGTCTTTTTTTAGCGACTTTTTTTCTAAAAAAAAGTCGCTAAGGGGTCTGAAAACTCGCTAAATATAGCAATAAAGTCGCTAAGTTGGCAACACTGCGTCAGACTTAACGACTGGATACCTACGTCATGGCTTTTTGCAAATGGCGGGACCTATCATTCAGGACGAGCACCAATATAAACAGTGACTGGGCCGTTGTGACATCACATTTGGCATGTTACACAACCAGTGCAGGGACCATAAAGCATAAACCTGGCTTAAAGATGTGCTTGTGTGTTAAGCACAGACAGATAACTTAAAATGGCATTTTCATTTTTTATGATGTGTGACAAGAAACATCATATTAATAATTGTGGCGTAAGACTGTTTAAGCATAAATGTCTCAAAAAGGGCTTTGGCAAAAATAACATATTTTAAGACTTCAAGACTGTAAAAAACACACACACTGCAGCTAGTTTTTACACAGCGGGCATTTAAGACATGTTGCTGGCTATTTGTTCTGCGCTGCAAAAAATGCCATTTTTTTATACCTCAGGTCACAAATAGTGCAAAATACTGAACCAATGAGTCATCTGAATGAAACATAAACATCAGAATTACAATATGACGTCCCTATCAGGATTACACAATATATCAGGTTTTTTTTTAAATGATGTAACAAAACTATGAATTACAGGTTAGTGATGTCGGCGATCCTTTCATTCTCTATATGTGCATGCACAACTTTTTAATCATTAGTTATTGTTAATTTCTTGCTCTCCTGTGTGTTTTGTCCTCTCCTCCTTCCCTCACCACTAACATATTGCAGCAGTCGGCTGCCACTCCTTAAGCATGGTTCGGCTGGAGGTTTCTTCCTGTTAAAGGGAGTTTTTCCTTCCCACTGTCGCCAAGTGCTTATACATAGGGGGCTGGCTGTCTTATAGTTGAGGTTTCTTTACGATCTAAAGCCCCTTGAAGCGAATACTGCTGTGATTTGATGCTATATAAATAAAAATAAAAAACTGAATTAAAGTAACGATTAAGCACAAATACAACTTGGTTCAGGTGGAATGAAGAGCATTTCTTTGTTAGTATTGCATGTTTTCTTGACCTATCCTAGAATCACACTTGTATTACTGCAGTCACTACAAAAACGTAAGCTTTCTTCATTTGAGCGCAGCTGCTGAAAGGTCTAATGTTGCTGTTCTTCTTGCAAGGACTCGTTGGCATTTGTTTTCACAAACACTTTTTGAAAAAAACGATTGTTCTTAATCCTCAGTTGCAATGTTTTGAACTTGACATTTGTTGCAGCGCAGCACTTTTCCCACTCAAGTTTCAAATCAAACTAGATGAGAAAGCAGGCAAGGAAAAAAGAAGCACAATCTGATTGGCCGGCTGATAAAAAAACAAAAAACAAAATAACAAACACAGCAAACCAAAAAAACCAAAGAAATATTTTTCAATTATGACAAAACTCAAGAAAACAAATCTCACACATCTAAATAAAAGTCTAAATTGCAGCAGTCTTTTAAGACATGTCCTCCCTCTCATAGAGGTCTCTGCGGCTGTATGCGTCTCAACCAGTTGCTGTAACAGGGATAATTGAGGGTAGGGGTCAAATCCTGAGCAGTGAAGCTGCTATTGGCACACAAAAATAATGTACTACTGTGTGGGAAAGGATCTGTGATCATTTGTTTCCTTTTTACATGCATCTACTGTCAAATCTATCTTCTACTACAAGTGAAGCAAGTCTGTTGGCTGAAAGACTGAAGATGCAGGACAGATGTATGTAGAGGAGGCTCAAAGTAAACTTCTTAAATGGCTAAAACTGGAGCATCAGATGCGGATAAGAAGCTTCCTCTTTTTTCCTCTTGGCGTGGCAAGGATTTGGCAAAGAGAAGTGAAAGCGTGTGTGAGTGTGTGTCTGGTTTGGCTTGTCTGTGTTGGCTGGATTTGACCCTGTGACTTCATCATCATTTTGACTCATCATCACTTCATCATTATCAGGTATGCTTCACATTTTACTCCTTCATTAAAGACAAAACTTCTTAAATAGAAACCACCTCGTGTAGGTTACAGTTAGAAGATGATTATCACACATAAACTGTTGCGTGAAAAGAAAAAAAAAGTCAACAAACACTCATGGGAGGAAGTGGATTCTCTCCAAAATAAATACACTTCCTGTGTCCTTGGAGAGTTGTAAGAGGCGTGGCCGTTCTCCTATAAAAAGCATCAAGGTGTACAAAGTCTAAACAACTTATTTTCTTGCAAACAGTTTGTTTTTTGTTCTTCTTCTTTTTCTCTCGAAGTTGTTTTGTTGTGTTAGAAAGGGCCTGAGTTGGGTTTGTTCCTTCAAATCGGGACAACTCCTTCCATCGCCGACCAGAGTCAGACTCACACTGAAGCCTCCACCACGATCAGTGAGAGTGTGCTTGGTTCAACTCTCTCTCTCTCACTCACACACGCACACACAAAATCATGCACACACACTTTTACATGGGTGGGACGATCATTCCCGGGATTGCTGCTGGGTGGGAGAAAGAGAAAAAAAAGAGAAAAGAGGGAGAGGAAGGAGGGGAAGAGAAGGAAAAATTAACTGTTAAAAACACAGCCAAATATTTCATCATCATAAAAAATCCCCCCTTTAAATACATCAATATGTTTTCCCATCTGCGCAGCTGTGTGACCGAAGCGACATTTAAAACATCAATAGACAAATAAATCAGTAAAGTGGTGCGGGGACGCATCTTTTAAGCTCACACACATTTAATTATGCGCAGCAACAGTTGGCATATTTTAACTGTATGTTTGTACGTGTGCCTGACAGATTGCATCATGGCATGTGCTGCCTTTAAACCCGAGGGATGGGTGTCAACATGTGAGAAGCAGAGCTCAGCCCAAAAGTGACACACACATACATGTCGCACACACAGAGCCGCGTTTACATCACTTCAGAGGACATTACTTTGGACATTATGTTCACTTCCTGGAGAATTACCCCAACCGTAACCACAACTACTGCTTGCCTGACCCCTACCTTTGCCCTGCACATTATCCTTGGTGGGCCCCTGTTGCTTTGAATACAGAGGTATGTTCCCATGAAATGTGCACAGCAAACTGGAGAAATTATTAAGTGAACAGTTTTTTATTTCACAGTGAGTGAAAACTATCAAGAAAAAAAGGATTAATTTATTTTAGTACCAGCATGACAAAATTGTTTCAGTAAAACCTCCAGTTTTTTCCTTTCAGTCACACACACACACACACACACACACACACACACACACACACACACACACACACACCATGGAGCAGGTAGACTGACTGTAAAAACTGTCAAGAGAGTCGAACAGCTGTCATTGTTGATCGCTCCCTAGTAAGCTGCTAGTGTGTGATCACCCAGTGTCTGTGACAGAGGAAAGTGTGTGTGTGTGTGTGTGTGGAGCTGTAAGTGGGATGTGTTTATTTCAGCTGTGCTTTGAGGCTACGCTTTGAGTTCCCACACCCCCGCACATGCTCACTCTACACACACGCTCACATACAGCTACACAAAGCCAGTGATGTTGAGCAATAAATTTTCCACTCCAAATGTCTTTTTTGGGTGGGGGTCTTTGTAAATATCTAACTTCCCATCTTTCTTCCCAGCCAATAGGAAGACAGGGAGGAGTTACCCAGCAAAACAAATTTCTTGATCTGTACACGAGAAGAATGAAGAGTTGGCGATGAGGCGGGAGAGAGGGAAAGAAAAGCCGTACAAGGGTGAAAAAGCAGGAAAGTGTTTGCGCAATCGTTCAGTGGAAGATGTGAAACACGGCAATGGTTGCTTCAGTGAAATTAGTTGAGTAAATGTTCCAATGTAATGAGTTAACAGAGCTGAAGGAAGAATCAGTAGAGGAACATACTTCAGGTGAAGGCCAGGCCTTGTAGAGAGCTGGCTGTTGAGTACTTGCTAGAGTCCACAAATGTTTGATCTGGTAGAGAGAGGAAGGGAGAAATGATAAGGGAAGGGTGGCAGTTCAGAGGAATAATAAAGAGGGGAGGTTAGAAGTAAAAAGAAAAGACAGGAAAAAGAACTGAAAATGTTTTAATCCAAACTATTAAGCAAAACAAAAATAAAATTTAGATACAATAGTTTAAAGTTTAAAAAAAAAAGCTATTTAAATAGTTTAAACGTGGCGTTCTCAAAGTTTTGGTCACTGCTTGCCAATTTACTCTTAGTTACACAGGCCTAGAGACAGCCTGTTGGCAACCATGGCGCTGCTCCCAAAGAGGTATTAAGGTTTCCAGATGTGACAAATGCGCACTTTGTCTGCCATATTGGACATGATACATTCTTCAAATGGCTAGCAGTGGTTGCTGGAGGTTGGTGACTCTCACAAATCACCAAAGTTATTGTTGTTGTCGGTAGTTTTTCACGTTTGTCTGCAAATACTTGCTAACTACTTGCCGAGTGGGAGTACAACGTGAAAAAGTGCAACACAAAATGGTAAAAGAAGGTTTGCCTTCAAAGTAAAGGTTATACCTGTAACCAATATGGTTCAAAACACGTGACATTTACTTTAAAGTCAAACAATCGCCATTTCCAGTTTGAGTTACACTTTTCACAGTTTTACTACAGTTTGGAAAGTAGCTGGACGGTGTTTGTAGACAAGACCGTCTACAGCAGGGGTAGGCAACTCCAGGCCTCAAGTGCTGGTGTCCTGCAGGTTTTAGATCCCACCCTGGGTTAACACACCTGAATCAAATGATTAGTTCATTACAAGGCCTCTGGAGAACTTCAAGACATGTTGAGGAGGTAATTTAGCCATTTAAGTCAGCTGTGTTGAATCAAGGACACGTCTAGTTCATGAAATCAGTCTATGTGACTGATTTCAACTAGGAACAGGCAGCAACCTCCAGAAACGTTAAACCAGCTGGTTAGGTAGCACATACCTTTCCATAGCAATGGCAAGCTGGCATCAGTTTGCCAACTAGTCTCTAGGCCTGTATGGCTGAGGCCTTGGGGAACCAAAAATATTCTGAGGGCTGCAAATGTTAACATCCAACACAGTTATTTAGCGTTTGTCTGATTTAGGGGAAGGTGGCTGTCATCTTTGTGGTTGTTTATGGCGTTTTAACCTTTATAGAGACTGCAACATTTCTTAATAGCAGCTGTATTTGTAAGTGTTGGATAATGTTTAGTCTGCTATGAAACAGAAGAGAAATGTTGCCTTGGTCTCATTCTGAGCTGCTATATAGCACAATGTGACATGAGCTAGGACTGAAAGAAATACAGCATTGGATTATTTTCTTGTTGCACTTGCAGCTTCATAAAATGCTGCCACTGACCCATTAACTGCACTTTTATAACACTGAATTAAAGTTCCGCGTTTACATTTTCCTTCCTTTTCCAGTCATAAACTTATGTCGGTGTATAAGGGCTATTCTAAGTGGCAAGGGACGAGAACTTTCCAGATTCAACTTAAAGCTTTGGAAGGGATATTTTTATTATTCAAAAGTGGCAAAGTTAAGAGAGGAGAATTAGTTTAGCATTTTTTAAGTTGGATAAGCCTCATTACACCACAGATATTGTTGCCTGTAGTGTTTCAGGCCTGTAGCGCAGAAAAGAGAAAATTAATACTAATGAGTGAAAGTCATTTTAGCCCAGAATCACCTTATTACCATAAGCATGCAGACTCTCGAGACTCTGAATTGAATCTATTTGGAATAGCATTGTACCCATTTTCATTACAATCCAGTCAATAGCTCTTCCGTTATTTCACTAATAAACAGGAACGCCACAGGGGATGTTGGGACCAGTTTGGACCAAAGAAACTCATTAATCTAAAATATTTAACCCTAAAACAGTGTGTGCATGTGCTCACAATGCAGTAAGGATCTGAGAGGAGTTAGAGGATGATGTGACAGACTAGTTGAAAAAACAGGAACGAAATCATCCTAAACTCATGTGCTGGGGAAAATCCTACCTCGAAGCACCATATGATAGACTAACATGCTAAATTACCTTGAAGCCCGTTGCCGTTGGCACTGGTGCAGGAGGGTGGAGGGGACGACGAGGGCCTGACTACCGGAGCAAAGGCGGACTTTTGTTTAACTGCTGCTGACACCATGTTGGCTGGAGAGAAGGAGAAGACACCAGAAGAGGAGGAGCAGTTGGAGGGAAGAGAGGTGGAGGAGGCCATAGTAGGACTGGATGGAACAACTGGAGAGACAGGAGAGAGCAGACAGAAATTAAAATAAAAATGATTAAAGCTTCAGAAACTAATAGTTGATTCTCTTTTGAATGAAATGGGAGCACCTTCTTCCCTATTTGAGATATAAAGTGTGCTCATGGTGTGCAAATACAGGCAAAATTTGCTTTTCATTGTAAACAAATCAGGTTCCAGAGTTGTCAGATGTCCATCTATTGCATGTGGCTTAAAATGAACTTCATGGGAAGTGTCACCAGATGGTTCCAGTCTTCCAGTTTACTCTTCTCAAACAAAAAAATCTCGCTTCTCTCTACGTGGCTCCACTCTTCCCTCCCTCTCTGCTTTTTTTTTTTGGTCTTTCCTTTCTGCTAAATGGAAATGGGATGCAATTAACCAACAGAGGGAGAAGAGGTGTGGCTGTCAGATAAAAGGCACTCTGGGAAGGAGGGAAGAGATGGACGGAGGACAAAATGGAGCGATGAGCCGTGAGTTGGTGATTGTTTTTGAAGACGCTGTGACAGAAAGCCCCATGGGGGAATCTCCACACAGCACATCTGAGACTTTCACTTTCTGTCCACAGGCATTTTGCGCGTGCGCGGTTCAGTATGCGTTTGTATGTGAGTGCATGGTGCTGCTTTCATCTGTGAGTCTGAAGGTACTGATGGTGTATGTGGGCAGTGTGGAGGACCTGAAATTAAATGGCAGCGGTGCAAACACATTGTAAAGGTGCACAGATCCACTCACTAGCATAAGGCGAGTTGGCTGCAGAGCCATTGAGGAAAGTGGGCGAGCCTCCCAGGTTGGTCATGCCGGTGTTGTTGGCGTAGCCATTCATGGTGCTGGTGACTGAGGTGTAACTGGTCTGCTGAGGTGTGGAGCTGGGCACATAACCGTGGGGTGACACACTACTGCTGCTGCGCACAAAACCTGCTGGAAATACGGAAAAAGGACTGAAGTGATGCTAATTAAAATAATTTATAATACACATCTCCACACACGGGAAGTTTCAATTTAGCATTTCCCTGGTTGCAGAACAGAACTCCACAGAAAGTGGAACAGTGGAAGCATGGAGTGTGTGGACATTGAAGATTTCCAGGGCTTCCAGTGTAGCCAAAGAACAGACTTCCTGTTCCATGTATTGTTCTTTTTTTATAAATTAAAATTTAAAATAGTGAATAAACAAAACTAAATTGGCAATGGGCCTGAGGTAGAATTTCAGAAAATGAAACCCCTCTTTTGCTTTGCACAGTGATTTTTTTTCCTTGCCAAGAGGAAGATTGACATGGTTTGGACATGTGCAGAGGAGGGAAAGTGGATATAATGGACATAGGATGTTGAATATAGAGTTGCCAGGCAGGAAGAAAAGAGGAAGACCTCAGAGGAGGTTTGTGGATGTAGTGACATGCAGAGGTTTGGTGTGACAGAGGAGGATGCTTGGGATGATCCACTGTGGTGACCTCTATATGGAGCAGCCTAAAGAGGAAGAAGATGTAGCTGAAGCCTGTTTAAACATGATTGGTCAGTAGGTCAGGTAGCTCCAAACAGAGACCAGAGAGTTTGAGTCTTGCCTTCAGATTCTGTATATAAATATATATAATAAATATATATGTTTATAGAGATTAAATACTATGGGATGGCTGATAAAGAAACAAATATCCTGCCTTTGATTTAAAACCAAAAATTACAAAGTTCCCTGTAAACCAATTTTAAACATGTCCCTGCAAATATGTAATAAAATGAGCTCATATGGTGTTTTTAGGCTGCGCTGTAGCGATGTTAAGTATTTAATGGCAAATGCTAAACAGCATGATGACAAATTCTTACCCTGATTGGCTTGTGAGGGTTCGGATACGTTGACGGACAGCTGCCCGGTGAAAGAGTTGACTCCCATCATGCCACTGTGAGTTGAACTGGAAAGCTGGGTGTGACCTCGAGGAACGCTGTAAAGAGCTTCTGCGATGTCTGCTGCACGTTTGAGGATGATCTCCTGCAGGAAGAAGAAAGCGCTTTAGAATAAACACAATGGCAAAGTACTGATTTCCCTCTTTCCATGCGGTGTGTGTATGTGTACCTGGTTATTATGAGGCAAACCATAGAGGGCTTCCACCAGGTCTGCTGCTCTCTTCAGAATGACCTCCTGACACAAAGAGAGAGAAAAGTTGAAGACAGCAGCACGTATTACAGTTAATCACCTGTAACTGTCTCCTTCTTTCTACTTACATTTCCTTAAGAGACGGGAAGTATGAAAAACCTTGAATCCATAAAGTAAAATTGAGCTTCACACACATGAAGGCACACCCATAATTTCCACTTATAATAGTTGCTAAATGATACACATGTGCATTCCCTTTCCCCTTACTTCACATCCATTTTACCATCTACTCACGATAAACAAATTGCTCCTCAGTCCTTTTAAAGGCAGATTACCTGCTGTCAAGTCAAGTGCTTTTATGTGCCTGTGCATCTTAATGACATCTTAAGGTGACAGGTATTTAAAATATACTCTGAAGTCAATCTAAAGTGCTGCAGGCTCTTCTGCCGTGCATCTCTGTTCAAAATAGACCACAGTGTGAGTAGTTTTGGTCTCGTGCTGCTCTATTTGTTTAACAGGCCAGGTGACCAATAAAGCCAGATTAAGCTAGTTTTCATTCACATTTTCTGGATCTTGTGATGGAAAGTGCAATCAGTTATTTGAGGATTTGATGCCTTCCCCTCCCCCACTTGTTCATGTCAGTCCTCCCCACACCCTCCCCTTCTTCTGCTTTCCTGGTCCAGCTTCAAGTGTTTCTCCTCCACTTCCTTTTTGCCATTTTGCACACATGCTGGGAATCGTCTCCTCCGTCTTCCACTCTGTTTTGCTCTTTTGCCAAGCCTCTTTATTGTTTCTCCTTGCTTCCTCACCCGCCCGCCCTCTTGGTTTCTTCCTCTTTCTCTCTGCGCCCACCCCGGGGTCTAAGGTGTCTTGTTTAACAGTTAATGTGTTGTCGTTTCCACAGCGTGAGGCTGCCCGGTGACAGAGAGAAAATTACTCTGTGCTTCACAGTATTAACCTGCACCGTGTGACACGCTCACACACGTACTTACAGTTGGCTGCATGTGTGCTCTCCTGCGAGTTTGTGCCTGGTGGAACATATTGCCTCTCCATCAGTGTGTGTCTGTGTGTGCGTGTGTGAGGTCACAGAGCCAGTCAGCAGTTTTAGTGTGCCTGTCCACGGTGCTAAATTCAATCTCTTACACATTATTATGGTCTGGCTGCCTCTCTGTTAACCTCTCATTATTAGACTGGTGAGCTGAGACACACACACACACACGCACGCACGCACGCACGCACGCACGCACGCACGCACGCACACACACACACACACACACACAGAAATCTGATCCTGACTGTTCGAGTGGTTCCAGTAAGGCCAGTAGCTGATAAACGGGAAGGAAAGATGATCCTCTGGTAACATCATCATTATCAGGTCTGCAGGCTTTGGCTGCTACGTGATTCAAGTGTCTGGAATCGATGCACTCTGAATACTTTGTTCATATTTAGACGCACACATACATCACCTAATTAATCTTTCAGGTTGTGCTTGTCCGTAAATAGGAAAGTATGTTCGTCAGATTACCTCCTGGCTAATACAGATAAGTAACACTTCCAGCTACGTTTAGCTGACGTGAATGAGACTTAACGGGTTGTCAAAAAGCCCAACGATCCAGTTTTGACGTCCTATGGGCCTCGACAGCCTGCAGCCGCTTCAGAAACTAGGTAAAAAGTTCAAATTTGCTTAAAAAGTTGCACATGTCTAAATATTCCAGGTTTCCGTTTAAAAACTGCTCATCTGGTGATTTACATGTAAAAGTTTAGGTACAGAGAGTGGACTTTATTACTTATTTCCATAATCCTGTCCAAGTTTAGATGTTTGCATGGATGTTTTTGACATGCAAATCACCAAATCAAAACTCACTGGGGTGTTTTTGGATCAACCACCTCCTTCGTGTTTCTGCCCATCAACTGCTGTCTCGGCTTACTGCGGATAATGATGAATTATGACAAGTGATGGAAACCATCTCTGAAATGTTTACTTGTTAACCATGAATCCTTTTGTTTACTTTAATTGCTGCAATAAAGTCCAATTTTACAGCTTTTTATCTCTGCTTGATTCTTTCTTGATCATGCCACATTTCATCTATTGTCAGGTATTTATGGAATATATACCTGACAAGCACTCATTTGTCATTTCAATTTTGTGTGTTTGTGTTTTGTCACTTTTCCAACTCAACATTGGATCGAATAAAGGATGCAAGTCCTTGATTGAGTTTATATAACTGCTTCTCCAGACTTTTGTAACCTTTAGCATAATCTATTCCTGTCTGTTTCGGGTAAAAATGCAGACAAACAGTTCGTCTGCCAGACTCACAGAGAGAGAGAGAGAGGCGGGAGGTGAGCTAAAGGGAAGGCAGATCTGCTGGCAAAGAGAAAGAATAACAGGAGGTGTCTAGGTGCTTTTACTGTCTGAGTTATGACCAGCACTAATGCGATAACCATACATTACACACACACGCAGACACACACATGTTGTATGCATTAGGACCAGGAAATGCTGAGCCGAGTCTCTGCGGGGTCAGATGTGTGTGTAACGTGCGTGTGCCAGGCCGGCACAGACACGGCACACACATGACTTATTCCTCCCTAATGCTGGCACATTAGCTGCCCGATCCGCTTCTAATGCGCCATTAGGGATGCCGTACATGCAGGGTCACACCTCGCAGTGAGATGATGTCATACTTTACATGTGGACTCACGGGAGATATCAGGTCCGATCACACACAGATACAGAGGTACTGACGTGTTCACTCATACACACGTCCTTTAGGGAGCGTTTCTTCTCTTGCTAAAAACGCTGCCAGATAGTGTTAGTACTTGAGGCTTCAGATTTTATTTCTTCTCATGGGTGGTGAGGTGGTGTCAACAAAGATATGTGTGACACACACACGGATTTAGAGTAGTTTCAAATATGTGTGTTCATGCATCACCACAGTTACTCATAATGGTGATGCTGATGACATGACCTCAGTTATGTACGACATCATCAAAAGGAGTTGCATAGCAATGTCAACTGAGTGAGTCACCAGAGGAAGTCACCACTCTTACAAGGGTGACACATACTGGTCAACCTTTAAAACCATGAACACCCAAAACCTGAACTTAAGGAAAAGAGAGAGACGTGTCTGTGTCGAATGATCCAACAAAAGGAAAATATGCTTCCCAAATAACCGTTTACCAAGAAAAGAAATGTGTGAACTGCACCAATTCACTTCCATTACGACACTGAAGCATCACCTGTTCATGTCTCTACCTTATAACATATACCACCATCATTGAGGTGACTGTTGTTGTGATTTGGCTCTAAGTAAGACTGAATTGAAGTGAATTTGTGGACTTTACTTTTGAAGCCTCGAGTTGAGCGTCGTGTCACACCATGAGGGAGGAAGAGGCAGAAACACTGCATTCTCGGGTCCACCCTAAAGCAAACCCAGACTTATCATCTTTTTTACTCTAGCAGGGAGGATAATTTTCAAAATGAACTTAATGAAACTTAATAGAAAAGTTTTTACTGAGGTAAAACATCGAGTGAGGACTGAGCAATCACTCACACAGATGACGAGCAGTGGGTGGGTGATGTGCACATGCAAAATTTGGCCCTTGATTTTACAAAATGTATCTTTACCCCAGATAAGAAGCAAGATTATTATCTGAACAAATATAACCTTAAAATGGCGATCTGATGGGGAATTCTCATAACTATTCTTCAGGTTTTATGAATTAAAACCAGGTTAATGTTAAAAACGATGGAAACCACTATAGAAAAGTCGCTGACTTTTCAAAATAAAATGACACTCGTGATGTTGAAAACACAGCCTACTGTATGTGTCTTCAGGCGTAACGGTCCATATGTGCGTCGCTGTGTACAGAAAGTGTACGTGCACGTACATATGGCTGGATGTTGAAGAGATCACAGTGACACAAACTGGCAGCTGAATATTGCTGTGTGTTTGTGTGTGTGTGTGTGTGTGTGTGTTTGTGTGTGTGTAGCCAACAAAATCCCCTGAATGTTCACTGAACAATTATCGAATCGGCTGTCCACTGGTAATCCTCTCACACACTCCACTGCCCCGCCTGTTTGTCTGTCCGTCTGTCCGTCTGTCTTCTTTTTAGGCCTGGAAACAAACTCCTATAACTTCGATAAATGGGCTGATCGATTCTCAGGATGAGCAGCCAAGACTGTGGTGTGTGTACACGTGTGTGTGTCTGCATGTGTGTGGCTCTGGCGCCAACCGAAACACCCCCACTATATTCCATCGCCCAAACTTATTTCGCTCACCTGCTCACATGCACATACTCGCCATCATTATAACCATTTTCATATTGTTCTCTTATGTATCCAGCATCGCACTAACAGATAAGACAAATCCCCATGCAGTCCCTCCCTCTCTCTCTCTCTCCCTCTCTCTTTGGTGAGCAGCAATAATGAAGTCTCAGTTTGATCGACCACACGGCTACAAAATGATGAATTACCCAGCGACGGCCACACACATGCATCACACGCACAAAGACACACTCACACACAGAAGCAGATACAAGCATGTGCGATGAACCTTGATCTAAAGTGGGAGCACTGACGGTATAACACAGTTAATAACAAAGAAAGTACAGACTGTATTCAAATAAAGTCTGGCTTTAAAAGCTTTCTGTCATCAGAATGATCTCTTTCTTTTTTTTGTAAATTGGCTCCACAGTGCTGTAAGCCTCAGAGAAATGCATGAACAGAGGTGAGGGGGAGATGGGATTGTACACTTGTTTTTCTCAGACTTTTGTCAATCATTGTCTAATTTCAAAAGTGATCTGAACTCATTTGCCATGTTTTTCACCCTTTACCCTGTGCCTGAAGAAACTGTGACATGTCCCTTGGTGAACAGACGCTTATTATCTTAAACCTCACTTCTCATGCTCCCGAAGAACTTCATCTTGATCTCACCATGACTGAAAATCTCTGGGAGATGCTTCATGTTTGGCTTTGATTAATTCTTTATCATCTGTTGCTTCAGTGTGACACCTGATCAATGCATGGCATTACTTTGGTTGCTCTGATTGTAGCTTTATATAAAAATATTTTCCATGGCTTCAATAATGAGCCTGACCAGTTTTGATGGGAGTAAAAAAATAAAATAAAATGAAATAAAAAAAACAGGCCAAGAAAAAAATACTTTATAGTGCTTTGGGGTCAGATGTGATAATATTTGGTTCTAAAGGTATTTATGGATACATTTATTTGCTCGGCGTGCTCATTTGTTTTTTTTTTAACTGACAAACTTAAGCCAAAAAAAGAAAATATGTCAACTAAGGCCGAGATAAGGCAAGATTGTTCAACTCCCCCTTTAAATATTTCACTTTTCATCACTTTTCTCATGAAGAGTTTTTTGGATTAAGGAATGCACACCTGCTATGTGCAAGAAGAAGAAACAGAAGAAAAAACTTAATTAGCATCCAGTGTTGCCAGTTAGTTAAGTGGCAATTTTGTCACATTACCAGCATATTTTGCAGAAAGCTTCAACTCAAACACAGCAGATTTTTCAGTGTGGTCTAAGTTTATTATTCCCCCCCTTTTCGATTTCATGTGAAACACAACAAAACAAGCTGGAAGCATTATGTATTACATGTTAGCAGGGCGTGTCTCTTGCTCACAAATTAAGCAGAAAGTCCGATTATGCTTGAAAAAGTGAGTCAGTCACTTCTCTGACTCAGCCTTTACCAGAAGCTCCTACTAACATCACTTATGGTATTGCACGCTTCAGGTTGCGAACCTCATTTCCTGCACAGATTTTTCTGCAGCACTTATTGCATTTATAGTAAGCTGAAACAGGACAGGCCTGCTCAGAAAAGCTTTTAAAAGAGTTAAATCTTCTCTGATGGGCTGGCTTCATTCCTCATATCCATCCCTGACTGCGATAACTTTTTGCACAATGTATGCTGTATTTATGTTAAGCCTTAAAAACGCAAAACACATTTTCAATCTGCCCAGTGCAACACAACAAACAACAAATGGACCATAGGTAATGAGTTACACTGAACTATCTTAGAATTGCCTGCATACGCAGACCATTAAAGAGGTGCCTGTTTAACCAGTGCAAAAATATACTGAAATTAACTGTTCCTATTCTTGAGAAGTATTGAACCATTGGCGTCATGGACCAGGAGAGTGACTCACAACTCACAACTCACAACAGTGAGCTGCATAATATCCCATTGTTTGGGTTGTAAATTGATTTAAATGTATTCTTTAAAGCAGTGACTTGAAAAACTTGTCCAAATAACAATCATACTACTATATCACCCATGATTAAATGGTTAAGACAAAATGTTGATGGTCATACCCCTACAGCTGCGATCCATCCTCAGACAAGACTATGAATATTTGTGCACGGTGAATATAGTATAGGTTTGAGTAGGGAAATAGCATGGTTATGGGATAAAGCGAAGATAGAGTTAGGCGGCAATGTTAAGAACAGATTGTTGCTACCGTAGATTACATGGACAAAAGTACTGGGCTGCACCTCTTAGATCCTACATCTGAATTACATTTAATTTTAGATGTTTTTTGGTCCATTGTCACTGCTGTATAAAATCAAGCATGTTCTAAAGAGCTCACTGAGTTTCAGAGTGGTACTGTAGTAGGATGCCACCAATGCAACAAGTCAGTTTGGGAAGTTTCCACAGAAACTCAGACACAAAGTGACAGACCGGGTAAAGTTACAGAGTGGGGCTGCTGAGTGCTGAGCTCCAGTGCATAAAAACTGCTAACGCTCTGCTGATTCAAAAGCTGATAAGCTACAAACCCCCTTCAGCATTAAAATCAGCACAAATAACGTGGTCTAGGAGCTTCATGACATGGGTTTCCATGTTCGAGCAGCTCCTGGGGGTGTTATCACCAAACTAAAGCAGAACTTTTAGGAGAAAGTCTTTCCACTTGGCAGTCATCTTAAAAAGCCCCTGGGGAGTTATCAGCAACAAGGACAAACTTTTATCTCATTGAAAAAGGAGAAAGCTACAACTTTAATCTTAATGATCAGTTATATCAAAATGCATGTATGGAACTATTGCTGATATGGCGCAGATATTATCTGTGTCTCTGGCTCATCTCAGCAGAGCACTGTAAACCTTAAGAATAAGAAAAAATGATAATTACACTCAGCTACATGTTCACTATGACATCCAGGACCCCATCCAGGGTGGCTGTAGAGCAGGCTGTAGGTAGTAGAGCAGGTCACCTACTATAAAGAAGGTTGATGTTTTGATCCTCATCATCTCATTTCTAAATTTGACCGTACTGTAGGTTTATTAGCTTTTAAGCAACAGTGAGCTCATTACTGTTTACCATAAGTGAAAGCAACAAATCCACCAGTTATGTTTATTGCGTAACGTATTGAACACGTTCCCACGGTGATGGTGGACATTACATCTGATTGATAACACATGTGGTTGATCCAGGGTGTCACCATGACCGTGATGACACAGCTGTATCACCACATCCATCACATCGTGACCAGCGCCCACTCTTTGATGATGTCACAGCAAAGACAGCCAATCATGGACTAGTTCCAGCAGGAATGGCGAACCAATCAACAGCAGCTGTTTACAAGGGCATGACCTCTGCCTTCACAGATACACAATTTCAGACTTGAAACAGGTCGACTTGTGAACACACACACACACACACACACACACACACACACACACACACACACACACACACACACACACACACACTTTGAGAGAAGTCATCCTGCATGTACAGAGCAAGATGACAGAGTTTGGTATCAAAGCGGAGCTCATCGTTTGGTGCTAATTGTTTACATCTGCTGAACCTTTAAACACGCTGCTTGATCTCCAGCTGATAAACAAATAATCAGATATGACTCTCTGATCTGGAAGAGACTCAAGCACTCACCCTGTAAATGTGGAACTAAGAAACTGACACACAAAGGGTTCACATAGAGGTAAAAGAACAGCCCACAGGAGATTTAAAAACACATATTCTCGTCAGAAATATAAAAAACAAGCATATACAAAGCAAATAAAATATAAGCACAAAGTTCTTTCATTCACATCTTTGTAAAGCTACAGTTTCTGTCCTTTTTGAAATATCCCTAAACAAAAGACAAGTTCTTGTTTTATTCTAAGTCCAACAAGCTGTGGTACAAATGGGCAAGTTGTGAATGTGAACTGTTTCGGTACCTTTGGCAGCCTCTCAGGGTCACCAGGGTGCCGAGGAATGACCTTCTGTAGCCTCTGGAAGCCGTAGTCGATGGTAGGTTCGTTTAACGCTGGAGAGGACAAAGAGAAACAGAAACAGAGGGAATAAGTAATATGGAAATTTCCTGAGAACAACTGGAAACACTCCATCTCCAGTGTTGACATCATGCTGCACTTGTGGGTGTAGCTGGAAAGTTTTCTGACATAAACCCATAACTCAATAACTGGGAGTTTAAATCTTTCAACTTTGCACCTGCATTGAGTGTTTATTCAGCCAATCAGTGGCTACAGAAACAAGCTGTGGACACAACTCTAAATCACTACCTGTTAAATTCATGCTGCAAGCTTGTCAGCACAAAGTGACACTTTACACATTATATTTGTGTCCATCTAAATCCATCTTTCAGGCTAGACCTCCACCAACTCCTGCTGGATATTACAGGCTCACTCTAATATGTCCATCACTTAGCTGCTAACAGGAGGGGAAAGCACTTTATGGCTCTTTATTACCTTCAAATTTCACGACTGGATCTTACCACTACTGTACGGAGGAGGAGGATGCTTTTTTCAGATTTCAGGTTTTTTTTGGTGCAGGAGTCTCTTTGGAACTGATTCAACCAAGCGACAGCCAACGACCTCCATCAACCCTCACCAACAAGTCAGGGAAAACAGATTTTTATCCCTAGCTACTGGAGGCTAAAAGGGGTGCCCCAACTAGTCTTTAGGCCTTAGACTTGGTTTGCTAAAAATAAAATACTCATCTGGTAAAGGCAGACCTAATTCATTTTAGCCCTCAGATAGATATTGTGGGTCTCTGTAGCTACTTGCTTCTGTATATGTTCCTGAAGGGAGTCTCAGAGACAGGTAGTATTTATCTATTTTACTCTAAATTATGTGATAGACATGCAAGTCATGTAACTCATATCTTAATATAAAAACACAGATTGCATCCTTTAAAAAGCACTTTACCACAATCCCAAAGGCTTCCTGTCACAACAACAACAATATTGTAGCTTCTTTACCACATTTTTTTTATAGGCTACACATGTATGATAAGATTTTCCATCAGCCTTTCACTTCTTGTTCCACCATCTGCTGTTTCTAGAAATGTCAGCTTTGCTTTTTTCCATGTGCTTTTAACCACTTTTACGGTCTGAAGCAATTTTGCTGATTTGCAGCAAAATCCCACTGGTGTCATATATTGTAAAATGTACAACTAGGGACTGGTCATGAACCTTGAGAGATAAAAACAGAGCTCACTCTCACCTCTTGCTTTAAGTCATCAGGAAGATGACTTTCCTACAAGATTTACATTTAGCAGAATATGTCTGTGTGTTTCTTGGGGGCAAAGTCAGACAATAAACTCATATTTGTGTAAATTAATGGTGATTTACGATAAACCAAAAATTCAAAGGCCTTCCCATTCATCGCCTCAACCTCCTAGTAGTTCAGCGGATAAATGATAAGTCAAAAGATGCTATCCTTTTCTCAAAAACAACAAGTTAGAGTAGCACCTTTAATGCTCTTGTTGCCGGTGCTCAGCCTGAGCGCGCATAAACAGACAGAATCACAACATCTATGGCAATCAGCACGGGGAGATCTCACTAGAGAGGAGAGAGGATGACATCTCATTTTGTGACATTTTGTTCCCAAGGAACATGCTGGTATCAAGAAGCGTTTTTTGGGGGGTTTTTCTGGCAAAACTGGGTTGGAAAATAATGAACCTGCTCAGCATGAGCCAACAGAAGCCTGGAAGTTAGAGATGAGGGCTTGTGACTGAGAGGTCGGCAGTTCAAAATCGGGCTGGGAAAAATACATCTCTCAGCAACTACTGTGGATATTCTCCCGAAGCAGAACGCTGTTAAATGTTGAATGCTTGACTTCAGATTTTAAATTTATAAAACTTGAAGAAAGCCTAGCTGTTAAGAAAACGTGATGAATTAAAGCTGAATTGTGTTTCTTCAGATGCATGTAAGAGAACAAAAACAGGCCAAACAGACCTGTTTCTTTTATGCCTTTATTCTACACTCTGGGCATCACATGGGACTATAACGTCACTGAGTAGCAACATCAAATTCAAGTTTAAGATCACCGGTCACTTTATCAGACACACTAATATCAGGTATGACTCCCTTGTGTCTTCTGAACTGCTTTAAGTCTTCACGGCACAGATTTAACAAGGTGCTGGAAACATTTCTGAGAGATTTTGGTCCATATTGACATGACAGCATCAAACAGTTGCTGCAGTTTCATCCATGATTTCAATCTCCCTGTTCCATCACATCCCAAAGGTGTTTTACTGGATTGAAATCTGTTGACCGTGAATGCCATTTGAGTACAGTCAACTTATTATTATATTCAAGAAAGTAGTTTGAGATGTTTTGAACTTTGCAACATGGCGTGCTATTGTGCAAAGAAAAAGCCATCTGAAGATGGGTACACTGTGGTCATAAAGGGATGGACATGAGGCTGTGACAATGCTCAGTTGTCATAGTGTCCCCTAAGCCTTTACATTACCACAGCTGCCATGAACAGCTAAACTTCAGCAGGTCGTCTTGACCACATCTACAATCCTTAAGGCATTAAGGTGCTTCCATGTGTTTGGCTGATCAGATATTTACTTTAATGAGCAATTGAACATATGTCCCTGATGGCAGTGAGTATATTTCTGCACCACTATTTGAGACATCTACAGTTGCCTTGCATAGTTTTAGCTTTATTTATTAAGGTTTTACCTCTGCAGAGCTACATAAATATAATCTACAATAAATACATACATACCTTAAAACATAAGCATTAACTCTGGGGAGGCGGCCCAGTCTAACTGATATTACACTGCCATTATTAATGGTAGCAGACCTGATAGAGTGCAGGCGGTTAATGCAAATATGTGCAGAGATGGATAAACCTGGTGCAGTCGCTAATGGTGTCAAAAGCACTTGTATGATAATAACACTGCAGGTGTATAATCTAAAGGGTTTTAAAGAGCGTTTAGTGTTCACTTTAATGTCCCAATTACAGCCCTCTGCAGTCTTTACACAATCAATATGTCACTCAAGTAGAGACATGAAAGCTCTGTCAGTCAGGATGACGGCTTTAAAGGATTTTCTGTGTTTATTTATATGTGCTGAACATGTGTCTTCACCCCATTTTTCGACCCATGTATGCTTAAGTTGAGTTAAAGAATAAGTGTAGAAAAAAAGACAAAGACAAATGGACACATGAATGGATGCACAGTAGGTGTGGGCTGCAGAGGGTGTGTCTGCACGTGTGTGATGTCCAAGTGTGCAGCTGCAGTGATATCGGGTACTTTCCACATCCAGCACTATTAAATTAGTTGCAGCTGAATATCTTGTGTTGTTTTCTAGTTTCTGTGTGTGTGTGTGTGTGTTTTAGATATATGTCTGTTTTATTATCACATCACACCCAAGTTTCTGGTTTCTGTTATGTCCTGAACCGCAATTTGTTAGCAAGATAACTTCATAAATTGCAGAGCTATAAAAACACCAGATGTTAAACTGTCATGGACAGTACTTCTCCCTGCTCCAAGGAAAGTTTTTGGACAAATTATGATTTTTAAGATCCACATAGGATAATTATGTGAACATGATGGAGTGGTCTGGAAGGAAGTAGGTCAAGGAGGAGCAGAAGAGCAAGAAGAAATGAAAGCAGAAAAGAATAGAATCAGGTGAGAGGTGGCGAAAGGAGTGAAGAGAGCTTGTGTTCAAGCAATAAAAACAAACAAAGCCGAAAACTAAACTTAGTCATAGTTGAGAAAAACAAAAATTAGAAAAACAGCTGCCTAACAGTCAGCGGGATATCAACTGCCAAAATTAACTGCCAGTGTCAGATCCACGCTCCCTGTACATCTCTAGAGACGATGCCAACTGTAATATCACACACACACACACACACACACACACACACACACACACACACACACACACACACACACACACACACACACACACACATTCATGTACAAATATACAAAAGCATGACTTTGAGCGGTTTTAGTACCTTAGGCCTCAAGTATCTCCAACTGACTCTTTATTAATAGAACTAAATGTTTTTTTAAGGTGGGAATGTTTGCGTATTTATGGATTTGCGTAGTTACATGTACAGTTTGTGTGAATTTTGAAGCAAAAAGTTCAGGTTTCCCAAAAGATTTAGCAGTTTCTTAATGCACAGAAGCAACAACATCAAATCAAATCAAATCAAATCACTTTTATTGTCACATCACATGTGCAGGTACATTGGTACAGCACATGTGAGTGAAATTCTTGTGTGCGAGCTTCACAAGCAACAGAGTTGTGCAAAATACAATAATGATCACCCAACAGAACTCACTCCAGTGGTTACACATCAGCTATAAAAGGCATTAGTAGTATCAGATTAGGTTCACTTACCATAGAAATGCTGACAACTACAATCAGTTGGGGGGTCTCCAGATGCCAGTTTTGACATAAGGACATAGAGTACAGTGGTGTGAAAAAGTATTTGCCTCCTTCATGGCTTCTTAGTTTTTTGCATATTTTTCACACTTACTGGGTAACTGGGTAAATGCAAAATGACGTTTTTAAATGATGATTTCACTTATTAAGGGAAAAAAGTTATCCAAGCTTACCTGTCCCTGTGTGAAAACATAACTGCCCCTTAAGGCTATTAATTGGTTGTGCCAACCTTAGCAACAAGAACTGCAATCAAATGTTTGCAAAAACTGGCAATGAGTGTTTCAAGTTGCTGTGGAGGGGTTTTGGCCCGCTCTTCTTAACAGAATTGTTTTAATTCATCCACACTCAAAGATATCCGAGTAGGAATGACCTGTTTAAGGTCAGACCACAGCACTAGATTTAAGTCCAGGCTTTGACTAAGCCACTGCAGAACCTTTATTTAGTTTTTTGAGGTGTTCAGAGGCGGACTTGCTGGTGGGTATCAGATTATTGTCCTGCTGTGTAATGTAAGTGTGTTTCAGTTTAAGGGCAAGAACTGATGGCTAGACATTCACCTTCAGGGTTTTTTGGTAGAGCAGAATTCATGGTTCCATCTTTTATGGCAAGTCTTCTACACCCTGAAGCAAGTGAGACCTGCAGGTCTTTAGATGTTTTTTTAGGTTCTTTTGTGACCTCCTGGATAAGTTGTTGATGCGCTCTTGGAGTGACTTTGGCAGGCCGGCCACTCCTGGGAAGTTTCATCGTTCCAAGTTTTCTCCATTTGTGGATAATGGCTCTGACTGGAGTCCCAAAGACTTAGAACTCGCTAGTAACCCTTTCCAGACTAATACATGCCACTGACTTTGTTTCTCAGTTGTTTCTTTACATTGTTGCATGATGTGTTGGTCTTTGAGAGGAGATCACCTTTCGGCGCTTTTCCCTTTCTGCTTGGTTTATTATTTGTTTAATGTTCAAATTTGTCAACAATATCTGAAAATGTGATAAATATGCAAAAAGGAATCAGGAAGGGGGCAAATACATTTCATAGCACCGTGTTAATCCAATGATATGAGTTGTGTCAATGATGAGTCTAAAAAAAGATAAACAGCTTCAAGACGGTGGACGATTTGGTGACACTGAAGCTTGAACCTGTTTCATCTCGACAAATCCTGCCACCCTTCTGCCTGTGAAATCATCACTGCATGACTCCCTCCTCTCCCCTCCTCCTACTCTCTTCCGCTTCACCTCCTTCCTTTTTTCTTAACTACACCTTCTGCCACTTTTATCCGTCCATCCATTCTTCCACCGCCCCTCCATCCTCCAGCCTAGTTCTTCCTCCAGAGTCCAGAGCTGCCATCAGATCAATACTCATTGAAGTTTCATGAGGACAGGCCATCCACTCCTGTTTCACAATAAAATGTGAACAGAGGAGGGAGACAGAAGAGAAGACGTGGGGGTGGTGTATGTCTAGGATTTCTCATGTGCATTTGTTGTAAAATGGCGATGTTTTTCTAGTTATCTTTGGGTGGTGTTGAAACAAAAGAATGTGCAGAAAGAGGAAAAACAATGGGGTAAAGAGCAGGAGGGGAGGGAAGCGAGTGAAATTGGGTGGGTGAAAGGACAGAGGGGACTGATGTAAAAGGAGAAAAAGAAGAAGAAAAGGAGGAGGAGAAGAGGAGGTGTGGTGATATTGATTCTCTGGCCAGCCAGCAGTTCAATACCACTGAATTATTGCTTCATTCTTCGCCTTATGAGATGAGATCTCTTTCTCCCGAGCTCGTCTTCTCTCTGTGACTTTCCGTGTGTTTGTATATGTGTCTATGTACGATGAGTGTATCTGCATGTGTGTATCAGTATATGTGATCCACTTATGAGCGGATCGATACTTTACAATCTGGTTTTAAAAATCCACCTTTCTTCCTATGCACCCCCCCCCCCCCCCCTTTTTATGCATCTCCAGCTTTCTGTTTTTAATCTCTCTATTTCTCACTTCTCCCGTCTCCAAGCGAGGTTGTTTGGAAAAGTGAAGAAAAAAAGTCTAAAATTGTCACCATTTTTCAAATTTCTCTAAAAGTTTCTGAGCTTTCTGAGTTTTTTTTTCTTCAGCTGTTGATAATAAATCAGCTCTTTATACGAGTGTGTGTCCACACATGCGTTCATAATGCCAGCATTTATTGATTGTCACTTTGTACCTTTGTGTGTTTATAGTTTATGGTGTGTGATGTCGAGAATGTTCATTTTTCCCATCGGGCAGATGAGGCAGCCATACGGCACCATGTGTGCATGTAGGGTGTGTGTGTGTGTGTGTTTGTATGTGTGTGCGTGTGTTTGTATGTGTGTGCGTGTGTGTGTGTGTATACATATGTGGTAGACCATCTGTTTACCAGACTAGTCACCATCTTTCCCTCATATCACTCTGATTTACAATTACTTTAAACTCCTGCCCCTGTTTGAAAGTGTGTGTGGTAAGTTGTGTAAGACATGACCCCATGTAAGTGTGGCTTTGCGTGCGTTTTTACGTGTGGTGTGTGCGTGCGCGTTTTTTTGCACATGTGTGCTCGTGAGTATGTTTAATTGCGCAGCCCTTACACCCAGAGGCAACCACAGCTTAAGCGCTGAAAAACCACCACAGCCAATCAGCTTTCACCACCCTGACCTTTCACCAGTGACTTCTAGCAAGGAGTCAACCTCGAGGCGGGATCAGGCAACCGCACTAACGGATCGCGTTTCCTGGGTCACATGTTGAAGCCATTAGCCAATCGCAAGGTCACGAGTGGGTCATCTGCGCCCAATAGGAGCAGCAGTTAGATGCCAGACGGACCAATTACCAGCCGGCTAGCCTCAGGGTCACAAAGATGTTGCGTCTGAAGAACACTGAAGCAAGCTGGAGATCTTTTACAAAGGAACTACCTTTAAAAGAAACTCACATCGCCTGACATTTTACTCCTCAAAATTTTGTACAGCCATCATCTAACAAAATCCTGATTGTGGGTCTGCCATTTAAGCTTATAATTGCTGCTTTTTTTTTGTGGTGATAGCTGCGATTTCACACAGAAGCCCATTTTTCTTAAATTGTACAATCCCGACTGGTTTAAAGCAGTGAAGTGCTTGCATTTGTCCTTCCTTTTTCAGTTACTTCCCTAATACTGTTCTTCCTCTATGACTTTTTGTTGGGCATTATCATGGAATACACATCGAGCTTAATTTAATCAAATAAAGCACGCAAAGCTGAAATGCAGACTTCATCACTTTCTTCTCACCTCTTGAGCAGGAAATATTAGAGATTTTATGTACTTGTCCCCAAGAGTAAAACTCACATTTATTCATTGTAAGTTTTTTTTCCATCTTCATTGATCATGTTTAAATCCTCCTGTAATGTTGGCGTCATTAAATGTCTCCAAGACTCCAAGAATTTCTATGGCAGCTACAATTCCCCCCCCTGTCTGTGAATCTGTGAATGACGTCATCGTTATGGTGTGATGGAGCCATGTTGAGCGGATCAATACCAGACATCACATCACCTCCATCCATTTCCACATGTATGTGCAAAGTAACACACACACGCATGCTTTCTCTCCTTTTCCTGCACTACTCCGTTTAGCAGGAAAATGCTCACTCAAAGTCAACAATCCGGTCAGAAACGTGTGTGTTTGTGTGTGTGCGTTTAATGTGCGTTAGTAAACTGGGTGTTCTGGATGATTTCACTAATAGTTTCAGTATGGAGGGCTATAAAGAGCAGACTGTTTAATTGTAGCTGGTTTTAACGAGCCTCTGATTATGGCAACATTCTAACGAGTGTGGGTCGTTAATGTTGACTAATCTACAGTCATTAGTTCAACACTGTCTGGCCTGAGAGTGAACTACAACTCATAGATGTTATTCACACACACACACACACGCACATTCAGACACAGTCTCTCTGAAACATGTACAAACACACAAATGCACATACAAAAGCTTATATATGCAAACACACCTTTTCACTAACCTACAATGACAAATTAGACAGTTTTCATATTAGAAGAAGAAAAACATATTTTAATTAAGACAATACAGTAAATTGTATGTGTGTGTAACTGTGTTCTTTGAACCTACCTGTGTATATGAACCTCCCTGGTGTGCCTTTGCAGAACTGTTTAGACTTGTAAGACAGAGTGACCTCTACAACCCCAGGGATGTGTCTGGGAGGCGTCTGCACCCGGATGGCATGTGGTGTAATCAGCTAGAAAAGCAAGGAACAGAGTACCAAGAGTCAAATCACCCGAAGAATCAAGAAGAATGAAGTATTAAACATCGGGACACCACAGCACCTTTAGTTCTTAATGTTGTGCAGCTAGGTTTTCTCTATTCATGAAAAATATCTCCACTGATAAAAAAAAAAAAAAGATGTTTCCTTTAAATCTAGTAATTCAGTCGCAGATTTAAATAAACCTGCATACTGAAGCTTTGCTCTAAACTTTATTTTAGTTGTTGGGTTGGAGATTGATCGCTTGTTAATGATGTGAAATTGATCTCTAGCTGACCTGGTTTTATATTTGAATTTAATGCATTTTTGCATTAGTCTGAATTTGAAGGTGGCATTTGGAGCAAAACCACTGATTCCTTTTTTCATTATTAGCTAAGATTTAAAATGAGTCATAGAGTCGTCATCAGCAAGTGTGAGCACCTCTATAAAAGCAGAGGTTTTGGCAGGTTTACTGGTCCGGAGCGTTCAGGTGTGTGTTAACACAATGCCACAATCTTGCCAGGAGTGGTCTCAGCAAAGTCACCCCAAGGTCAGACCATGCAATGCTTGGGAAATTGTGAAAGTGCGCCCAAGACTCTACAGCCCTCAGTTAGCATGTTAAATGTTGAAGTTCACAACAACATGATCAGAAAAACACACAGAAAAAGAAATAAAAAGTGTGGCTTGTTTGCCTCTTTCTAAAAGCCTCTGTCTAAAAAGAACATGGCAACATGGCTTAGGTTTACAAAGTTGCATCTGAACAAACCACAAGACTTCTGGAACAATGTCCCTTAGACCGACAAGACCATAATGGAGATGTTTGGCCATAATGCAGAAATACCAACTGTCAAACACAGTAGTGCAGGGGTGATGACTTGGGCTTTTCTTGCAGCCACAGGACCTGGACACCTTACAATCATTGAGTCGACCACGAACTCCTCTGTATACCAAACGTTCTAGAGCAGCGGTCCCCAATCCCCGGGCCTCAGACCGGTATCGGTCCGTGAGTCGCTTGGTACCGGGCCGCGAGAGTTGAGGCTCAGGTGTGAAATGTATGGTTTTCAGGGTTTTTATCGGTTTTCAGCGTTATTTTGTTATCGTTTTTATCGTTAACTCGGTTTTCCTTGGTCTTTTCACGTGTGTTATGAATAAATCTTCTTTTTTCGGTACCGGTACTAGTTTTATTTTGTTGTATTTATCCGCGACACCTTAAAGGCCGGTCCGTGAAAATATTGTCGGGCATAAACCAGTCCGTGGCGCAAAAAAGGTTGGGGACCGCTGTTCTAGAGTAAGATGTGGGGACATTCGTCCAACAGCTAAGTTTTGGCCCAGTTGGGTCATGCAACAGAACAATGATGGGGGTGGCAAAATGGTGCATTAGTTATGTCTGTGAAGGTTCTCAGTCATCCACGTCATCGTAGTCAAAGGAGCTTGCAAAGAAAAGCGTCTGGACTTCTTTAAGTAGCTTGAAGACGTTTCACCTCTCATCCGAGAAGCTTCTTCAGTTCTAAGGTCAAATGGTGGAGAGTCCCAGATATAACCTAGTGGGAGTAACCCCCCACAGAGGGACAAAAGGACCCCCTGATGATCCTCTAATCGCCTGAGCCAAGGTGTGAAACTGGGTGTGGGTCCCAATCAGCCAGAGTTTCGGGTGTGTTCATTGTGAAACCTGGCCCCACCTTATCATGCGAATTCCTGAGGTCAGATGGCCCAGGATGTGAGTGGGCGTTAAGGCGTCTGGGAAGGGATCTCAAAACTGGATTATAGATGGCAGAGAGTTGGTGTCGTAAACCCCCGCCTCTGTTCAAAGATGGTCGCTCACAGTGGACATAGATGGCTTCTTTCACTCCTCTTTCAAACCATCTGTCCTCTCTGTCCAAAATGTGAACATTGGCATCCTCGAAAGAGTGTCCTTTATCCTTAAGATGCAGATGGACTGCTGAGTCTTGTCCTGTGGAGGTGGCTCTTCTGTGTTGTGCCATGCGCTTGTGAAGTGGTGCATTAGTTAGCACCCTCACTTCACAGCAAGAAAGGCTTGGATTTGAGTGCACATGATGTGGCCTTTCCATGTGGAGTTTGCATACTCTGGGTTTTCCCACAGTCCAAAGACATGCATGTTACATAAACGGGTGATTCTAAACCAGGGGTGGGCAATTCCAGGCCTCGAAGGCCGGTGTCCTGCAGGTTTTAGATCTCACCTTGGGTGAACACACCTGAATCACATGATTAGTTTGTTACCAGGCCTCTGGAGCACTTCAGGACATGTCGAGGAGCTAATTTAGCCATTTAAATCAGCTGTGTTGGTTCAAGGACACATCTAAAACCTGCAGGGACACCGGCCCTCGAGGCCTGGAGTTGCCCACCCCTGTTCTAAACCGTCCGTAGCTGTGAATGTGAGTGTGATTTATTGCCTGTCTCTTTGTGTATAGCTTGTGGTAGACTGGCGACCTGTCCAAGGTGTAACCCACCTATCGCCCACTGACAGCTGGGATCTGTTCCAGTAGAAGACGATGGACAGAACAACGGTGCTGAAATGGCCCTAGTCAAAGTGCAGACCTCAACTCGGTTCAAATGCTGTGGCGAGACCTTAATGGAGCTGTGACATGAACTAATTGTGGTAAACCTCAATAAATGACGATGACAGAATTGCTCCACAATGATGACAGTATGTTACATGACTTAGTTTGAAATGGACCACAAGTTTAGGGTAAATAAAAAGAAAATAGAAATGAACTAGATCCTGACCTTCCAGCATCTCTGTTTATACCAGGAGGAAGATAAATCATTGTTTTTGAGCCATATTCGAGACACACTTGAACCAGTTATAACATATTTATGGATGATTTTCAAAATATCTGTTAAGGGTTTTGAAAAAAAAGTAGACAGGATGGAGAGATACAGACAAACCCCACTTGGCAAACATGTAATGACTTTCCACCGACGGACCTTTTTCAAACTGTGTTTTCTTGCTTCGAAATCAATAATCAGGTTGAGTGCAAATGAAGCATTTGGTTGGCTAAAATCCATTCGAAGGATGGAATGAGGAACGCCAAGAGAGCTGAGTCAGTTTGAACTGAACTGAAACTCTGTACACATGTTAGTGAGTGTAAGTGTGGCTCTCAACACTGTAAACAAACCCCTCAGCTCTTAACACAGACACACAAACACCCATCCATGTTTGCCAGTGTGTGTGTACACACACACACACACACACACACACACACACACACACGCACACACACACACACACACACACACACACACACACACACACACACACACAGAAACACTGTCGCTGTTGTTGTTGGAAAAGAGCCACGGTCGCTCAGCACACACGGTGAGTGGAGTCAAAAGACAAATAAACATTCAGTCGAGGAGTGGAGCTGGGGAAAAGTATGATAGTGAGCTGTATGTGTGTGTGTGAGAGAGAGGGAGTGTTTTTGTGAGCATTAAGCTGATGGCTATCAAAATCTGCTGATTTGATCAGTATTCCAGAGAGAAAGAGACAGAGGGAGTGTGGGTGAGGAAGGTAGTGAGGGGCGGTGGTCGCTCGTTGGTGGGGACTCATTAGAGAGCCAAACCTCATTTAGACAAACATTAACACACATACACACACACGTACACACAAACATGCACTTGATCACGCACAGTTAAGAGCCTGACCATGACGAAAAGTGTGTTTTCATATTGAATTACTTCCAAAGCTCCGAAGGCAAAAACACACAGTTGAGGGGTTGAAACAACACTGGGGCAGGACGGCTGGTAAACTGACCTCGCTCCAAACCAGCATGGTACCGAAGATTACTTGGAGACCGTCGAAGAAATTGTCTCCTATGATGATGACAGTAGCACCTCCCGTAGTCCAGCCCTCACTGGGACTAATGGCTTTAATGCAGGGCGCTGCTCCTGGAGCATATAGATGAGAGCATGATTAGATCCATGAGTAAAAGGGTGAAAAAAAAGAATTAGGTACTTTTGGTATTTAACATGCATCTACAATAAACTGCAGCTGAAAAAGACATGAAATATTAACTATATTGCTATTGTAAAAAAACACAAATCAGTCTGCAAACTGGAGGGGAAATCTGGCTTGAAGCGTTTTCATCCCTGTTGCATCTGCACCTCATAATTCATCCTGCTGCACCCGCGGATTCTGGCTGTGTTCCAGATCATCACACTTATTCACTGAAAACACTGCAGATTCAAAGACTGAGTCCTTTTTCAATGGGTCCTTGTGCAAAAAAGAAGGGTTTCCCCTTGTAAATAATTCTGCTGAGTAAAATGATAAACACAGGAAACGAGTGCTGAAGTATCAAGTAAAGTCTTTGGGTTCTCTTCACTTCAGTTTCAACCATTATTTATGTTTCTGAGAAGTGTTTGAGTGGGAAAGAATAGACTGTCATAATAATAGAATTTAACCAAAATTTTAAAAGAAATCACTGAAAGCTCTGAACCAACAGCAGTTAGTTTACTATTTACTCCTGGTAAAAAAGAGATTTATTTAAATGACTTGTACAAAAAACCCCAAAAACAGAAGCTCACTTCTTGTTTCACTGTGTAATTTTCCATTATCGTTGATTGACGGTAGTTTAAAAGCATCATTTGGACGCAATCTGTATTGGTGTGTTTACAGTTTGTTGATCCCAAAGCTTGACTGGCACGAGATTAGGACAGTTCATTTCTGAAACTAATGATCTTACATGGATAAAAGCACACACAGACGGTTTGGTGTGCATCACATGACTTCAAACATAATGGATACAGTCAGCTTATGTCACTTCAATATGACAGAGTATTGTGTGTTTAAGCTCATGTGATCTAATCCTATATCATAACAACAAAAACCCGTCTGTCAAAAACCAGCTCTCATCTCAGTGTAAGTGTTTGTGTGTGATTATCAGTATGCAGCTGAATTACAACAACACCCCTTAGTCTGGGTTTGAGTATGAAAAAAAGCATAATGATATTAGACCGATACACACACACTGACACACACAGAAAGCACCACACCATGCAATGTGTGTGTGTAGTGAGTTGGATTAGCCAGATGGAGGGGCAGGAATCACCTGATAGGATTAAACCATCAACCATCTGGTGGCCATGCTGCTTATGCTCTCAGACACACACACACACGTGCTTGCATGCATGCACACACACTCCTTACCGTGTTCTAGGTAAGACGGCGTCCCCTCCACAGGATCGAGCCTGCGGGCCCGTCGACCGTGTTTGGAGTTGTTGTGAACGAACATGTTATCAGAGACCGACAGGACGTGTCCCTCCACGCTCACTGTCGTTGATACGACCACCTGGAGAGAGGTAAGGGGGTGAGTGGCAGAGAGAGTTGGGTGGACAATTGAGAAAATAAGGTGATTAACAAGGAGAGGATTGGGGAACAAGGTGGAAAAGGTGGACATAAAAAATGGGTAGGGGTGGGAAAGGAGGTAGGCAGGGAGGGAGGGAGGGAGGGAGCGGGGAAAGAGAAAGAAAAGAAAAAGAAAAAAGAAAAGAAAAAATGAGGAATTATAAAGTCGGGGGTCGAGGGATCATCGCAGGGAGGAGTTAAAAGCATGAAACTGTGAAAAGCTCTTTAAATGTAACCTGTTATCACTGCTATTACCAGCACCCTCAACACACACTAAGTCACTGTACACTCTGTGTGTGTGTCCTCCTCTGTCCAATAGTTCCTGATGGGTCCGGCCCTTAATTATCTCCCAGGGAAACAGAGCTGTCTTTTCTGGTTCCACTACAATAGAGCTGCACAATTAGAGGCACAGATACCGTCACACACTTGGTGCTGGATGACTCTCTCCATCCCATCTCACTCTCACACACACAAGTCTGTACACAAGAGAGCACGCCACACACACACACACACACACACACGCACGCACGCACGCACGCACGCACGCACGCACACACACACACACACACACACACACACTCCCATACTCATGTGCCACGGTAATAAATCTATCAGTATCTCCTGGGCGTCCAGTTTCTCTATTCATGCTCAAGTGGTGTCTTCCTGATTGTGTTGTGGCCTTTAGATAAGGAAATAATACTGAGTGCACTGCCTGAAATCTTATTCACAACCTTCTTTCTTTCTCTCTTGATACAGTGTCACAGGCAATGCATTTGCGTGCTGTGTCTCTGTCACTCGTGGTCCCTCAGGTTTGCAGTATGCCGATGCATACTGGGAATGTTAGACTGATAATAAAAATGGGATTTTTCAGTTGCTTCTTCCATATTCTATTTATACACCCATTTTTCTCACTGCTTACCCAGCTTATGGTCCTGGGCAGCTGGAGCTATCCCAGCTGACACAGGGTGAGAGGTGGGGGACACCCTGGACCCCCATCTCTGTCCCAGCCTCACCTGTCAGACTGCATAATCTCTTTCTTTTTGGTTGCCATGATTTTTTTTTTTAGCATCTTTCTTTTATCATTGCCAATTTGTGGCCTATCTCTCCCTCTCTCTTACACACACACACTGCTTGGCTCTCTTACCCTCTCCCCTCTATACCCCTGCATTGTGTGTATATTTATGCTCCAACTACTCAGGGTCAGGATCTCATGTTTCCTGTACAGGCGCTGATAGCTTATTTACTTACACAGAAACACACGCATACACACATTCCTGCGTATATGTGTTGCAGCAGCCATGCATTTGTGTCATTATGTGGTATGTCCACAGGAGACAAAGGGAAGGGCGAGAATGAGAGAAAAAAGACAGCGAGGTATAGAGAGAAGCCTCGACAAAAGAAAATGAGGAATGAATTACGAGAGTGAAGAAAATCTTGCGGTTTGTACCTGGAACCTCCTCATGTCTCTCGGGTTTCCTGCATTCTTCAAACAGTTCTGGTTGCACTTGAGGAAAAACTTGAGGAAAAATCTGTGGAGACAAAGAGGATAAGGCCATATTTGAGGTTAACAGCTTGACAATAGACCAGAGTGAAGACTGCTTTCCTCCAGAATGCGAGCTCAGGCCCAGTGCAGACACATCCACATAAACAGAGAGAGAAATTAATATTTCATACTGTGTGAAAGTCAAAATGAATTTCCTTGTGGAATTTGCTTGCAGATGTAAGGAACTTTTTTTGTTCCTAAATCCACAGCAGCTTCTTTGAAAAGTCCACAAAAAGACAGCGGATGAGCACATGAGAAGGGAAGTTTTATAGTATTGTAGCAAAACTGCAGAAACTACGTGACTGTGAGGAAATCATAAGTTTGACCTTAAGTTTTACACTTTTTGTGAATTTCGGCTCTCAAAATTCTAGCTACAGCCTTCCCGCTGTTTCTGTCTTTCCATAAGTCACGAAAAAGCATAAATCCAGTTAGTGTTAAAGATAATAAGCAACTGTATATTTCTGCAAAACTTAAGATTCAGGATCTACTTTCTTAACATTAACCCTGATGTCAAGCCATTAAAAAGTGGAGCTATGTTGACATTAGGTGTTTGAAATGGGACCATATGTCATGAATCTATATTACAGAATAAATCAAACACACAGATGGCCATCAACGGCAAACAAACACATCCAGGTTGTGTTTTGTTGTGAGCCAGCTGGCCAGCCTGGCAGAAGCAACAAGGCACACTTGCACAGAAAAACACAAACACCCACACATGTTCATGTTTGCATGTGTATTTGTGTTACATCTGTGCTCCTCACAGCTCAACAAAAGCAATACCCCATCACACAGCCTCAAACACAAAGAAGACCGCCACTTTCCTTCCTCTGCACTCATGCAAAACCTTTTACTTTGCAAATATATTTTGTGTTAATAAACAGCAGATGATTGTCTTCAGTTTCACTTTAATCCGGGAGGAATTTCTTTACAGAAACAAAGAAATGAGATCAAACAGCGTTACTAGCTTAGGATGAAAACCTAAAGCACCACATGAAAATTGTAACACAATCCAATACAATATTTTTTACATTAACCATATTTGCCATTTCAAAGGTCTACAGGACTATTTACACAAACTACAGCCCTCCAACACAAGATATTTAAAGATAAGATTGAAAAAGACACCTCTATATCTCAGAAAATTATTGAATATAATACTATACTATCCTATACTATAACTCCATTATAACATTAAGATTGCAGAGCTATTGCATTATGTTAGATTTCATGAAAATATGTCTGTATTATCTCCATTCCCTGGTGGCTGAGCCCGAAGCTCTGCTGTTCAAGAGGTGACAGCCCTTGAATTGGACCACCAGAACAAAGCAGAGGCATGAGCGTGCGCGTGTGTGTGCGCGCAAACATATAGTCCACATGCGAGTGTGTGTGTGTGACGGTGCAGCACAGCCTAGTGGCAGGTCTGAGTGTAGAACTCTGCATTAACGAGCTCAAGCTTCATTAGAACACCGGCGCTGGGATTCTGCATACCTAATTATCTTGACCCTTAACCTCCGGGTGACAGCCTATCACAGCGGAGGACAGCCACGGTGACCCCTGCTGACCTCCCACTGTCTAGTCCTTCTCACAACACTAGCATAGCGTTAACATGAGCGCCTCAGCTGACCCTGTGCTGTAGATCTCTGCGTAAAGGAGGCGACTGGGAGGCTTACACACTTCCCCGCTCATCTGTCTGATATACTAAAAAAACAAAAAAAAAAAACGCAATAATTTACAAGTAAAAGACCTAAATTTCAAAGACTGAAAATAATATGGATTCAAACAAAAAACAAACCCAATGGGAAAGAGAAAAAAATTCATCTTTATAGTGTAAAACTATAAGCATTTTATTAATGTAACTCTTGCAAATGATGCTGTAATTGAAACGTCTGCTTCTGGAAACGGTAATTTAAACATAATTTGCTTCTACAATGTTGTATAACATACATATAAGATAAAAAGTATAATAAAGGACAAAATATTAAAATAAAGACTGTGGAGTTGTTCAAAAGCACTGATCTGATGGAAGAGTATATAACGCAGATCTTACCAAGAATATCATCTCTACACATCTAGTTTTAATGCTGTCTTGGTTTTTAGTCAACACAAATATATAAGTGATATGAATTATTTATAAGTTTTTAAGAGTTTCAGACAATAGAAAAGCAGATACAATGAATTCGGGAGACACAACACAAGGTTGGATTCTCATAATCAAATGCATGTGTCTTACTCTGATAGTTAAAACAAACTGAATGGATTTTACATGCACTGTCACTGTGGTCTCATCTATAACCATAACCACAAACAACATTGTTTAAATTGCTTTAAATGTAAAAATAAACCTTGCTTTGACCTCAATGTTATCTCTGTGTAAAGTTTAGACACCATGAGTGATTTTCCCACTGCTGGTGTGAAGGGTATTACACTTTGCTACACGTATGCATCCAAGCTGGCAGTGAACTTTACAGTTCTGACTATGTGTCCCATCTCAATCAATGCATTTTCGTGCTCCATGTTTGACTTCCTCTTTTCTTTTTCTCGCTCTTGACATAATCTCTCATTCAAGCTGGCATTAGTCGAGAATAAATAACAAGGCAGGGTCTGTCGAATTAAGTTGATTTTATATATTAAATAAATTTATCGCGGACCTTACAGCCTTCTTTCGTAAGCGTATGTTTTTTCCTTAATGAATAAAACATAAGCAGGCTGTTGGGAACGATCAGAAGACTTCCAAGTATGAATATAAGGTGTGTATTCCTGGGGGTTTGGGCTTCTAGTCTACTCTTTCACTTTCCCACAGTGTCCAGCTCAATTCTGTCATCATTACTCAAGTTCAGTCATCTTCTTACCCAGCCTCTGTGAGCCAATCAGGCTGTTTCATATACTCTCCTGTCATTCTGCCTTTTAGACTCTTGCATCCTGCCTCCTCCATCTCCACCTCACACTGGTCGGTGAGAGAGCTGCCATCACCAGCAACTAGTCTCCACAGTGTCCTAACATACCTCCTATCATCCTGCCATTGCTGAGACTCTGCTATGTTATATGTCCCAGTTCATTAAATCGTTAGTAAACTGGGACTTAGCTGACTTTTGCAGCTGACTTTTACAACAAGCCGTTGGCGCACTTGTATGTTGCATCGATAAAATGGAAGGCAGAAATAAAACCTCAGCAAGGCACTCCTCTACAGCGCAACAGGACTCCTTTAGGTGCTCTGAGTAAATGAACTTCTTTATTTCTATTTCTGCTCTGCAGCTACTGTAACAATATTTCTGCTGCAGGCTCTTCTTGCTGCTTTCTCTGTTGCTGCTCTACTGAGAAAGATAGGAACGGTTTAAACATCACCTTAATAATCACCACATCAGTATTACAGCAATAATTCCCCCCTCTCAGTGCATTCCTTCTATCACTGGCTCAGCTTATTGGTGATCTCATTATTTTTCATATTTCCATCTTCCACTCGACTCTGTCCTTTTCCGGTGTGAGTGTTTTCTCTCATTGACTGTCAAAAGTACATATTCTACATTTTAATGCAGTATGGGAGCGATCCTCTCTCCCCTTCACTTGACCCCATCTGGCCTAATCAACTGTGCTACAAAGAGACCCTGCAGCAACACGCACACACACACGCACAGAGACATCTTGTGTGAATTGATTGGCTGGTCCAGTCGCTGGTCGTTAAGAGGCCTCCAATTAAAATGGGCAATTATAAGGGTCTGAGTGATTGTGGGGGAGGGGAGAGCGCTCCCCTTCCCTCCGCTACTGCTCTCCCTCTTTGAGGCCCGATCATGTTCAAGTGATAACGGCGCTGTTGACCTTTGCTGCTATATTGTGAGTACCACACTCACAGAGTTGACCTGACACCAGTCCTGCCTGCCACACACACACACACACACACACACACACACACACACACACACACACACACACACGCACACACATGCACACACAGCTCTTCAGTGTTGGAGTCAGGGGGAGCAGTAATTTAAACTAATAAAAGAAGAAAGACAAAAACATTAACATGCAAAAGTAATACTGTCTTATACACTTGTGATTTTTCATTATAGAGTCAGAGTGTGGATGAAGACATAGGTGCAAAAGACTACAATATCCAGTGTATACAGGATAATCTCTGTGTTTCTCATCTTCAGTATTCAGGGAGAGCTTGCAGCTGAATGCTAGCTTTACTAAGGTATTCTTAACCATGCAAGACTCTGCAACAGGAGAGCACTTTTTTTAGTGTGTTTGTTTTATAAACTTAAATATAAAAGATGTTGCTGGGTTGTTAGCATGCTATATTGTTAATACTGATGCTACTAAAACAAAGTGCTAGGCAACCGTAAAATATAATCAGCCAGATTATATAAACAATCAACTATCTCTATTTTTGCCAGCTTAAATTACCCTTGTAAGAATTATTTTCAATATTATGAGACGTCAAAGTGTGAATAATGGGTAGAATATGGTTCTCCTTTGGCAGTGCATTGGCAGGGTGCTATAGACAGCCCGTCTACCTGCAGAGAACGTCTGCTGCCTGTTGGAGGCAGTTTCCAATGTATGTGGTGCGACCTGTCTGTGGGCTGCTCTAGCTTGTGCTGTTGTTGTTCTGTCAGCCAGCTGCAGAAAAGAATGAAGTTATAACATACAAAATGAAAAGCTGAAGCTCTCTTCTCTTTTGCGGTCCACTGATCAGCGTTGGAACAACACACAGTCGAGCTGTTGCTGCTGGGTTTTTGAAGGACTGCACAGGAACCTAACGTCCAAACGGACACATAAAACGAGCACAAGCAGGCAGATGGTCTCATTTTCAGTTGTTTTTTTTTCTTTCACTTCCTGTTTGGTTAGCAAAAAACTGTTAAGTTAGGGTTAAAATACACCCTTTTAGACTGTTAAAAAAAACGAATCATTTAATGTGAAAAGGTAACTACAGCTGCTCGTACCAGCACTGTTGGGAAGTTATCTGAGGGTGGACAGGTTTATCACTACTGCACTGTACTGCGTTGGTTGTAGTAATATAGCAAACAACAGTTGGATGCTGTTATTTTTTGTTAGCTATAGTGTAGTGGTGAACAGCACAGCAGCATCCATTATTCAGGGGCTGAGATGGCAATTATGGCTCAGAGCACAACTGACATTAATATTTAATATGTAGGGCTAACACAGACCTGAACAGAGAGACAGGAAGTGACAGAGAGAGGGGATGGAGAGATGGCTGAATGCAGAGAGAGAGAGAGAAACAGTGATGATGAGGAGGAAGAGGAGGAGGAGGAGGGGAGGAGTGTGTGAAGGGGAAACAAATGGAAAAGAGAATCGGGAAAGAGGATTATGGGAGTTTGTTTCGACCACTCTCCCATCATTTAAATAGTTACAATACCAACGGGGCAAGGGTGACATCTGGGGGAATTCCAGCTTTGTGTGTATGTGTGAAGAAGATCGTGAGCGTCTAAGACTGAATCTCTGTGTCCGTTTTATTCCCAGAAGACCTGGTGTGCTACCGAGCCAAGAATAACGATGCTGCCTTGGAAGAGAAAGAAAACAGACACACACACAGACACACACACGGTATTCTGAGTTGTTGCTGACAGGTGGAGAAATTGCAGTGAGTCAGTTTGTGCAGACAAACTGAACAACAGATCAGTGCTTTAGCTTCTCCTGCCTCCTGTGTCTCTTCTCTGTCTCACTGCTTTCTTTAGATATCTTGTTTTACCTAGCTGCCAAGTTTCCTGGCAAAGCTTTCTGACAGAATGATATTCACTTTCTCCATCTGCGTGTGTGTGCGAAGCAACTCGTAAATGTATGTGTACCGATCGTAACAGCCAAATAATTGATCATTTTCTGCACAAAGTGAGGGACCAGTTGCAAAAAATACAAAAAAATGAAGCACAAGTTCATGCTATCGCTATATGCGGCGCATTAGTGACCGGCCTTTAAATGTGCTTTATTCTCATTTGTCAGTAGCTAATCTGCAGCTAATATGAGTAGTGAGAGTTTCCCTCTCAGTCTGTTGATCTTTCACAGAGATCAACTTCCTGTTTCCTGTTTACATTGTGAGTTTGTTATTGTTTAATGTGATGACATCAGATAGCACTGCTGGGCCCCGTGCCTGCTATCTGAGTATTCGGTAGGAAAAACAAGGACATAAAATCCTATTAGGCAATCTGTTCGGCTGTTACTGCAGTCATAATGTGATAATATATTGCTTCCTGTTGGAGGAATGCTTGTTTTACTTTGCTGTGGTTTTATCTTGCTCAGGGGCACTTCAGCAGATTAAACAGGTGCTGATACAGGGCTCAGTGCTATAATCCACAGATGTCAGTTCAAATCTCTTTAAATGTTTACATCCACTTTGACTTACAGGTCGGAGGAGTGGTAATTAAAGGCAGTTAGTATTTTAAATGCTGATAAGTTGTCTTAAATGGATTAGAGAGACTAATATGATGCAGAAATGTAAGGAAATCAGAAGGATCTGAGTTGGAGGGAAGATGTATTTTGGTTGGTTCACTAATATGTGAGTTTTGTGAAGTCTTGCCTAACACAAAGCTGATAATCTTCATATTGTGCTTTCTACATGCAGTTACAAAATCTAACAAGCAAAGTTTAATAATTTGTCCACGAAGTGCAAAGAGCGTTTCTGCTGATTTTCACACAAACTGAAGACATCTCTTATTGAAGATAACGAAACAGGAACCTGGTTGAAAATGAACAACAGAGGGCTAATGTGTGTTTCCATTTGCTTTGCAACAACGCACTGTGCATCTCTCTATACACGTCAGGCACATTTACCGTATTAAGTAACTTTTGTAGCTAAGATGTCCAAATGCAAAACACTCAGGGCCATGGGTGAGCGGTGCTGAACGTAACTCGAGTGTGAGAGTGGAGGAAAAAGAGCAGAGCGGCTGAGCAACATTCAAAACGTGTGGGGCGGGTGCAGGGGTGGGTGGGAGAAGAGCAAAATGGAGTGCGGAAGAAAGAAAAAAGGCAGCGGAGGAGGAAGCGAGGGGGCTGGGGAGGAGGGAGGAAATGCATGGGAGAGGGAAAGAGAGTTATGCGAGGGAACAAGACTTAAGAGAGCCGAGCGAAGCAGAGTTATTTTACATAATGATGGTTGATATGCACAGAGGTAATTGATAGCTGAGCTGCAGCCCAAAAAAACACCCAGCTAGCTGTCAATCACGGCTCATCTCCCTGGAGATATGCTAATGATGATGATGATGAGGGCTTAGCTTCATATTGCTATCATTACTATTAATGCTGTCATTGTTGTCATCTCTGCATATTTAAATGACAGCGCAGGCCAGAGTGGTGATAGCCAGTGTGCATGATGTCTGTGAGAAAGGGCTCGTAATGTCTGCAGGGCTGAGATAGACTGAGAATTAATAACTTGCACGGCGTACTTACTTTGCACTCATTCAGACCTGTATAAGTGTCATTACATCATTGTTGCATGTAAGGGTGACACTGATGTCATCAGTTTATGACAAGGCAGCGCAGAGCGATGCACAGCCCAGTAATGCATTACAAATGCTGCGATACGTCGATCCAGCGCCGGTTTACTGGAGGTTAACGGTCAAAATTATACAGAGGTTTAGGAGAACCTCCAGTGTGTTTGTGTCTCTGAGTCAGTGAACGACTGAGAAGAGAAGACGACTCATAAACTGCAAATCCTGTTCAGACAAATGGCAGAAGATGAGACATTCATGACCGGTCAGCCAGACAAGTTGTAAACAGGCCAACTGATAAGCTACATGAAAGTGAAACTGCTTCATTTGGAGTCTAACAACGGAAAGTGGTCACGATCAGATCTAAGGTCCATGCAAGCATGTTCTCTCCATGTCTCTCTGTCTTAGTCCAAAACTGCCATCCTGCCTAGGGTGCACTCCACTTCTTGGCCTTTGACAGTTAAGATAGAGTCCAGCTGACCCTGAATCAGATAGGTGGAAGGAAAAATGATGTCATGTGTTTCAAACACACACAGGATCTGCTCTCAGTCAGGAAACCTGTTGGTGATGATACTGCATTCTGTATGATGAACCTGTATGACGCTACTTAGATGACAACAGTTTATTATCACTGGAGAGATATTTAATAAGAATATGAATTCGATACCAAAATTAGGCAAACATATTGAAATTATCAGGGTTTATGCTTCAAAGTCAGCAATTTGTCTTGTTTTTCTATGTGTGTGTTGACTATGGCCCCATAAGAGTGTGAGATTAGTACTACATAAACACAGTCTGAGGAGCTACATAAATACAATATACTCTGCCGCATAAAAAAACAAGCCGTGCTGTGTGAAAAAATCTTTAACATTTCAGCATCTTAAGATTTCTTTAACGACTGAGGCCGCGGCCGTTTTGAAAACCTCACTGATATAAAAATGATCCCAGACATTCATTGCCGGGGTTACTTGTATGCACTTGAAGAGATTAGTGGCTTTTGGTGTTATTAACTTTGTTAAATACTTGAACAAAAACGACGCTACTGGCTCTCTGATGCTGCTCTACAGTTAGAGGCCATGATAAGATTAAATTACAACATCATTACAAATGCCGTCAGAGGTCCGACTCACCAGAGGGAGAGAAAAGAGGGGAGAAACAAGGGAGAACAGCAAAGAGGTAAAGGCAAAGATGAGGGGCTAGACAGACAGAGGGAGGAGGTTACTGTGGTGTATATTTTAAAGGCTGAAGGCAAACTGTTGAATTATAGATGAGTGAGATTGATTTGTGAGAGGCAGAGGAGGAGGGGGAAAAAAAGGAGAGAAAAAGGTGGAAGGAGGGACAGAGGAGAAGGGGGGAGGCAAGAGTTGTGGGGAGCAAGCAGCTAAAGGATCGCTCGCTCTGGGCCAAACATGTACAGTATGCACACACAAACACACACATGCGTGCGCGGGAGCGCAGGCACAGACAGCTTACCTCAAATCGAACTGAAGCTCAGGCTCTCTGTGCTTTTTACTCTTTTTTCTCTCACACAGACACACACACATAAAGTTTATCAGCACCACCAAAGAAAAACACACACGTAGATACACCCTCCGTTCGGTGATTACCTACTAACAAGACAACAGCGCCAGTGTGCCGCGGGGGTTTCAGCAGATGAACTAAACTTGTGGGGCTGTTTTTGAGTGAGCGTCTGTTCCTTTGTCATTGCTCTTAGAAATAATTCATGGATTGTGTCGGAGGGGGGCTGGGATTGTGGGTGGGGGGTACGAAAAGGAACAGAGGGCAGGAAGAGAGCGATGAAGGAAGTGATATTGACAGGAACCTCTTCTTCCTCTCTCCTCCTGTCTCCTCCTCTCTCCATCAGTCAGTCACTCAAACACACACACAGCTTCACTGTCAGTAAAAATGCATCTCTTGCCTACTTAGAGATTTCTGAGATATGATGGTAATGATTGAGGGGACGTTGATAAGTTTCTTCTCCACGCAGATGTATGATGCATGCATGTGTTGCTCCAAGCTGGACTTGCTTGGTCCGTCTTCAATAAATTCAACATTTATGTTTCATGACCTCTTGTTTTCACACAAATGGGAACTCAGCAAGGTAAAGTGTTACAAAGTTGCCATAGTTTAAACTCAAACCTTTCATGTACAGTAGATAAAGAACCAGAAAACACTTGCATGAAGTGATTCTTTATTTAATTATTCAATTTGCTCTAATGGATTGAAAGACCTTAAGCCTTCTGTATGTGTTTACCTTTTTTGTGTACAGGTGTGGGCAAACATGAGCACACATTTCATTAAAAACTATGAATTATCATTTGTTTAATATCAGGAGGAATGAGGGTGATAGAGTTAGGTCCATACGTTTTGGGGGAATCACAGTTTTTCTGATCGAGATGTGACTAAAGTGTCGAACCTCAGCTTCAATTCAAGTGGTGTTACAAAAGTACTGCATTAACTTTTATGATTTACACCCATTTAAATGCATAGATCCCCATTTTGAGAGGATCAAAAGTAATCAGACAATTGACTGACATCTATTTGGTAGCACTCAAAATACAAAGTCTTCTCTGCAATTGACAGAGGCCTCACTTCTACTTAGGTTTATTTTGTTTTCGAGCCTATCAGAGACATATAAAAGCAGCCAACATCAACAATTTGGTTCATTCTTTAAAAAAAAAGAATACACTGGCCAGCTTAGCAGCATAAAAAGATCTGAGAGGCCACAGAAGACACATAGAGTGCAGGATGGTAGATCCATTTCCAGGGTTAAGAAACCTTCTAACATTTAACACTCTCAAGGTAGGAGTGTCATTGTACAAGTGTCCAAGTGAGAGATGCCTTCATACATGAAAATACAGAAGGTTTACAACAATGTGCAAACCACTGGTTACACTCAGGAACAAGAAGGCCGGATTAGAGCTTGAACATTTCTGGAAATAATTTTTGGGAAGATGACACCAAGATGAACTTGGACCAGAATAATTAGAGGAAGAAAGTATGGAGAAGGAGCAAAAAAAAAAAGGATCTTGATATGAAGTATACCACATCATCTGTCAACCATGGTGGATGCGGTGGAAGCACTGGCATTTATTGATGATGTGACTGCTGATAGTAGTAGGAGGATGAACTGTGAAGCATACAGGGCTGTGCTCTCTCCTCAGATTCAGGAAAATACTGCAAAACATTCCTTCAACTGTATACAACTGTATATAAAAGAAGCATGTTGTATAAGATGTACAGTACTGTAAATAAAATATAAAATAATCTTTAACTCGTTAAGTGCCACTTGGTATATTCTTGTGCCGCTTCAGCACTTATGCACATGTATGTGTTTTTTTTTTGTGTTTTTTTTAGATATTTAGTATATTTAAAGGGATGTTTTTTTTTATTTAGTCACAACATCTTGGAATTATTATTTAATTTAAGTTGCTATCTCTCTGGCTGGAGTCTGATCTGAGCACTCACTGTCCACTCGGGCTGCCACTTTAACATTATGTGCTACAAATTGCTTCAGCTTCTGTCTTTGCATCTGGTGTCTCCTTTAATAATGCCTTTGGCTCTAAATATACAGAGAGGCAAGGAAACAAAACAAAAAGTCACAGCTCATTCCAGTCATGCTAATGTTGTGAAAGGGTATATTTAAATCCAAACCACATCTTTTTCTAAACCTAACCAAGCAGTTCTTTTGTGCCTACACCTAACCACGACCAAAAGCGAAAGTAAAAAGCAAGTGAAAATCTATAAAAAAATAACCTCACAAAAAGAACTTCTGGGTGAAAAACACAAGAAAAACACCCGAATTCCCAATATAAGGGTGTTACCACTAATATCGGTGTCCTTCACTTGGTTACTTCTTTCATATAAAGGATTGAGATGATTATTTTTCATGGTATTCACCTAAAGTTTTGACTGTGAGAGCTTTTACTTTGGCGGGACAACAGCCTAAAGATTACTTTGGGACTTTTCTGAGAAAAGTGAGCAGTGAAGGGTGAAAGAAAGGATGCGAGAAAAGATACAGAAGAGAGAAATGAGGACGAGAAAGAAAAAGGAGAAGGTGAGGGAAATGTTTAGGGCAAGTTAGAGCATTTAACTCCCGCTACGTTTGTCAAACAAATTAAATACTGTCAAGGTTCCTCACCTGTGCGTGCACCCACCCACACACACACACACACACACACACAGACACACACACACACATATATATAAACTGCCCGTGTGGCACGCATATGGCTCACCCTGGTCCAAATAAGGAAATATGCATACATTACCATAACTGATGTTCGAACCACTCCATTTAATATGCTAATTCACTGAAATATTACTGAGCGCCGTCTGTTGTGAATGAATAAATTTGAATTGCAATTAGAATAATCCTTTATAATTAATGAAAACTGTCAATTTTGGTTCAGAAGTAATTTGATTAACGGGTTGATGGGGCTCCAATTAAGTAGAGGATGAGGAGGAGCAGAGAGGAGGATGAAGAGAAGAAAGGCGACAAGCTCTTCAGATAATCGCTTCCTTTTCATGTGTAATGAGAGATTAAGCCGAAATCTCTCAGCGTTCCTTTAAAGCTACAAAGCGGGAAAACTAACAGGGAACTTCCCTTACCTTTGAGGGAAGGGAGCATTAAAACAAAAAAATGAAAGGCGAAAGAGAGCGGAGGTGGTCAGAGCCACAGTTTTTATCATTATGAATGTTCAGTCAACAAGACGCACTGAAAAGAACCTATATAATTTTTAATTTAATAATGCTCATGTGTTTCATATAGCTGTGTTATTCCTGCCACAGTAATGGTGTCGTTAGCTTTCTAATTCACAAGCACCTCCTACCACCACTAATTAACCACATCCATGTTGCTGTTATTAGCTAATTACAAGACTGGACACATGCCCAGCTAATTAAAGCTATTAAGTGTGTGTCCCTATGTGTGTGTGTGTGTGTGTGTGTGTAGAGGAGAGTATGTATATTAAGGCATCTCATGAGTTAATGCTATAATGACAGTCTATAACGGAGACCTGCATTGCAACAAACCATCTGACACGCCCCCCCGCTCTCTCAGTACAAAAACACCGCTGCTCCCTCTACTCCCAAATCAATAGCCAAGGTCATTATGTGCAGCTGAATCATATGTTTCACTAAAGTTGCTGCGTGTTAATAATATTTCAACAGAGTTGCAGGAAAAAGCTTCTAATTTAGCTCGTTTAGTCAACACTGTCATCCATCATGGTGAGAACACAAAAGACGCCCCTGACTCTCTGCTGTTTTTCTTTCTTTTTTGCTTTTTATTCTTATTTTCTTTCCTCCACAGCACCTCTTCTGCTCTATATTCATTTTTACTGATTTTCCTTCCCCCCTTTTCCCCCTCCAATCACTTCATCCTCTTCTCCTGGCTTCGCTGACCCTTTCCTTTCCTCCTCCTTTCCTTCCTTTCCTTTCATTACAGGAACATGTTTTTCTTCATTTGAGCTCTCTAATCCTCTCTTTATACATCTGAATATTCATGAGATTGTTTTGTTTTGAATATTCAAGAACCAATTAACATGCTGTGTATGAATAATTAATACTTATTATTTTCTCCCTTTTAAATTTTTAATAATTAAAATCTATAAATCTGAAAACAAAGAGGCTCATTTTCACCTTCTGTGTGCTTACGTGTGTGTATGTTGGTGTGTGTGTGTGTTGGTGTGTGTGTTTGTGTGTCTGTGCACACGTCATGCTGACAGACTATTTAACAACAGCTCAGGAACTCTTTCTTTTATCTGCCAGCAGTCTATCCTCCTGCCACACAACCAGAGTGTGTGTGCACAAGCATGTGTAAGTGTGTGTGTGTGTTCACACTCATGAATAAATGAACTTGTTAAAGAGAGATGAAGGGGAAGAAGTAGACAGGTTCTGCTGTCCTGTTTAAAACTACCTGATCTGGCACACTTAGCATGCAGGAACACACACACACACACACACACACACACACACACACACACACACACACCGACATGTTCACAATGAAAACTGAACGAGTTGCTGCATCACCAACAGTGCAGATATTAACTGGGCAATAAGTATGAGTGTGAACTATAAATAAGTACAAGAGTAATAAAGTCAACCCAGAGAACGAAGGAAGGAGAAAAGGAGACAAAAAGGTGAAGATGATGTGTGAGAGGGATAGAGAAGGAGGGAGGGATGCATCCTTGTCTCCTCCTTTAGTCTTATAAATACGGCTGCCTTCACGACAGGCATCATTCCTTTTAATCAGTGTCGCTGCTGTGATCAAAGAAATACCACCTCCACTGAAAGAGACAGCAAGAGATGGAGCACAATGGGAGACTCCTCACTGTGTGTGTGTGTCTTTGTGTCTGTGTGCGCGTGCAGGAGAGAGAAGTAGGAGAACGAGAACAATGTTGTCTAGTACCTGAACAACAGCAAAGCCATCATGTCTACATGCTGTCACATAAGTGAGGTCTTGCAATACAGTCAGACTTACACCTCCACTCACACACTCACACACACACACACACACACTGCAGTGACAACTGTCAAACACTCACCTCCCGACTGGGGTGTAGGTAATTAACCAGACAAAACAACTCACAACACCTCAAGGATCAAGAACACAGAAGAAGAAATACAAGGTAGACTCACGACAAAAACATGAAAAAGAGACGAGAAGAAAAGAGACGTTCTGACTACAAAACAAGCGCACACTTCTAAACAAGGAGCTCCACTCAGGAGTACAGAGGACTGGGTAATGATGAAAATAGAAACAAATCTGCACTCCTCTACTCATCTACATCACTCATCTCCTTACTATGTTTTCTTTACATTAACAATAACGAGGGAACTTTAAATCCACCATTAAAAGTGTCACACAATCAATAACAAATTATTACATTTACTCTGACTGCTAATAAGATCAACAGCTTCAATAATAGAATCAGATTTTTTAATTAATAAAAGACTCATCTGGCACGATTTAGAGAAAAAGTGACAAAAAGTGTTGTTTCAGGACAACTAGCATCTTGTTTCTCGTGGTTGAAGTTTAGAGCAGACTCAGGAAAAGATCATGGTTTGGCAGTCTGTAAGAAACACAGCACAACTTCTTATTCTACTCCTGAAAAAAGAAAATCCATACGTACTGAAGCTCTTAGCTCAAAGCGTTCTAAACAGAAATGTAAAGAGTCAGCCAATAATTTGCGTTATAACAGCGCAACATGGATAAATATAAGAAAGAAGAGCTCAGCTGACAATCCTGATCCTATGTATGCTCTTGTTATGGTTGTAAACATTGTTTTCCTTGACATAGCTAGAGAGATGGATCATGTTGGCACTCTAGTTTGGGCAGTTGCCTAAGATGTAATGTTATGAAACTTTGCACATGCATGATAGAAATAAAACCTGAAACCATAACATGTTGAACAAGCTGCTTGGTCTTTCTTCCTTCCATCCATCCATCCATCCATCCATCCATCCATGTCCCTTTGCTTATCCAAGTCTGAGCTGTAGGGGTCTTTGTCCTGTCACAGTCATCATGGTGTGAGATGCAGGATACACCCTGGACAGGTAGCCAATCTGTTGCAACCATTCATGCTCACATTTACACCTTTGCTTAATAAAAATTCTGGGCTTGTTTGTGAACTCGGAGAGAACATGCAAACTCCGCACAAAAAAAGGTCCCAGACTGGATTCAAACCCATGACTTTCTTGCTGTGCTACCAACCGTGCTGCCCGCTTGATCATGTTAACCCAAAATAACTGCCTCAAGGTTTTACCAAGATTCGGAACGAGTGGTGAGACTTTTCACAAGAAAGCCTTTGATGCTTTTTGAGTTTACCACAAACAAATGTCTATAAATTTCCTGAAACCACTGAGTGTAAATGGACTGGTACTTATTTAGCACTTTTCTACTCTATTTGAGCACTCAAGGCACTTTCTTACTGTGAGCTTTATTCTGTGCTTAAGCACTTTTAACCTAATGCTCACACACTTACATGTATCCAGAGGGGGCAACTTGAGCTTATCTTGCTCAAGGACATGGGATTTTAACATGGCGTGGTTGGTTTTATTGTTACTTATTGTAAATGAACAATGACCAAACAAAATACTAAGTCTTTCTTTCTTTCTTTCTTTCTTTCTTTCTTTCTTTCTTTCTTTCTTTCTTTCTTTCTTTCTTTCTTTCTTTCTTTCTTTCTTTCTTTCTTTCTTTCTTTCAACCAATTAAACTACAGACAATTAATAATTAAAAAAAACCCACATGAACCAATTTAATTAGACCCTTTGTTCAATTAACAGTTTCCCCCTTTGTTCTCTGTCATGGGTGGAAGACACCATGATGGCATGTGTGTATGTGTTGCACTATACCTGTGTGTGTGTGTCCCTGTGATACAAATCTTTCAATTTTTAGTGTCCAGGAAATTAATGCAAGTCCTGGTGGAAGTCACAGACACACTAACGAGTGCTTGTGTGTGTGTGTGTGTGTGTGTGTGTGTGCGTTTCCATGTTATAAGTGTCTGCGATACAGCTGACTCTCAGTCTGCTGCCACTGCTTCTCTCTGTTATGCCGAGCCTTGCAGTGTAAAAGAATGACAGAGTGTAAACTACTAATTATCTCTCAGTCAGACAAACCAAGATTGTACAGGCTGTGTGCATACAGGTTTTTTATCCTTCTCTGTTTAATCTCACTGTTGTTTCCTATTTGTTCAGCTCATTATGTGATCAAAGCCATTAACATGTTTATGGAGCGGCTCTTTCATGTTGCAATAAAACACACTGAAGCAACTCATAGGGAGTCATAAGGCGATGAAATATGAATGCAGAGGCTCCAAAGATGAGGAGAAAGTGTGTGTGTGTTTGTGTGTATGCGTGTTTGTGTAAAGATTCATGTGTGTGTGTGTGTGTGTGTGTGTGTGTGTGTGTGTGTGTGTGTGTGTGTCTACGAGACTGAGTGGGAATAAAATTAGTTTAAATCTGACGAAACTCCAAGCTAACAAAAAAGATGAGGAGGACGGGGGGCATCTGAGCCTTTGAGTTTTCCCTGCACACACACACCCACATACGTACACACAAATACGTATATGGAAATACATACACAGAGGCAGTAACTGTTAAATAATTCAGCATACACAAACACACACTGGAGGCAAGGTGAGGGTAAAAAGCGCAGCTAAGCTAACAGGCATAGTGAGTGGCCCGCAGTGTCAACAACCAATCAGGATGGAGCGTGGTGGCCAGAGAGAGAGGCGTGACCCCCGGTGACCCCGGACTCTAATGATTTATAAACACGACTGAGAAATGTGTGCACTATGCGTGCGAGTGTGTGTCCTGCAAACCCCCCGGAGCTATTTAAATGTGGAGATGAATTCTTATTTATTCACACAGAAAAGGAGTGAACGTGAAGACCCCAAGGGTAAGGTTCAAAACAATACAGGAGGAGAGCAAGAGAGGGAGAGAACAAGGGGGGATGAATAAAGATACGAGAGGAAAAGTGAAGTAGAAAGAGAGAAGGAAAGACAGAGAAAGAAAATGAGGAAAATCCTAAGAAAGAAGGAAAAGTGAGAAAAGAGGTAAAACTGCCCTGTGATCGCATAAGGAGAGGAGGTTAGAGGGCTGTAAAAGACCCTCTTTTACTATCCTAAGGGGCTGCACACACGCATATCGCACATATATTCCCTCCCCCTGCACCCAGCTCAGTACGTGTGTGTCCTCATGCAATATTAAATAGTCAGTATGTGTGGGTATAAAGAGTGGTGGGGCTGGGATGCAGTGAATTATATATCACTATTGATTTGCACACACAGAGAAAGACACACGCGTGCACAAACACACACACTTCATTAGATTAAAGCTCACAGCTATGACACAGACAACAGCAGAGGCTAACAGAGATGCAGGAGAAAGAATCTGTCCGCAAAGACACACACACATGTAATGTAATGAAAGTACACAGAGGCTTTCTACCTTCACTCTGCTGCACCAGCTGTTTTGGCAGAAAGGTGGATGCTCTTTTTTTCCACTCAAGAAACTTTGTTACACCAACTGGTATTTTATATTAGCACCAAATCAGAAGGTCACATGTTCATTGGTCTCAGCAAATCAGCAGAAAAATATAACTCTGAACAATGGTATTCAGCCTTTTTTTAAGCTCATTGTTTCATTTACAGTCCTCTTTAGCCAGTGCAATCATAAACAACATCTAAATATAAACCCACTGTGAGCTCTTCCCAGCACTAAACAGCAGATGGCTAAAGATAGCAACTAGCTGGTGGAGAAAGCCAGGCAGAGGAGCTAAACTTGCAAATATTTTCAGGCGCTGGTAAAGATTAGAGCTGCGTAAACAAGAAGATGGTTGTTACGTGGATTTAGGATCTGATGGTTTCCACACACCTATCCAATTTCTGGACCTCTTACCCCGTTCAGGGTCACTAGAGGGGGCTGGAGCCTATCACAGATGTCATAGAGCATGATGTGGGCTACACCCTGCAGGTTGCCAGGCTAACACAGAGAGAGGGGCAGCTATTCAAACTCACATTTATACCGACAGGCAATACTGAATTACCAGTTAGCCTAGCATGTAAGTCTTTAGACATAGGGAGAACATTCAAACCACAGAGAAAGCTCCTGGTCTTCTGGGGGATTCAAACCATGAACCTTTTTGGAATTTCGATCACATATCTGGCCCAAAACGCTGGATTAGACAATGACCCCAGTTCTATGTTGTTCTGTGGTTACTTCAACACAGCAGCAGCAGTTAGCACCAGAGCTAATGTACCATGGAGGGAGCTAACAGCAGAGAGACAGCAATTTTGGAGGTATTTCACGCTGCAACACAAAAAAACCTTTAACTTAAAGTTTTTTACACTGCACCTACAGGCCTGACTGCTCCTCATTGCCTTTGTTACCTGTTGAATATCAGGGTCTGGCTGCTGGGCTGGACACTTGGCTAGCTTTGTGTTAGCATGTTGTCTGTGTAGATGCTTGCTATACATCTGTCTATGCGAAGATTGCCATTACTTTGTAACGTGTTGCACCCAACACTGTACTTATGGTAGCATAACATGCTTTTGTCAATGTGATTAGATATTATTTCATATCAGCTGCCTCCTGTCAGCTTTTCTTAGATGCTGTAAGCCCCCAACCTCCAGAAATGTCACTTATGAACTGTCTGTAGGCAGAACTAAATGCAATCTGAACAATTAGGTTTCTCCTGCAAAATCAAATCGCTATATCAACTCTATAGTTTAAAAAAAGTGGAATAAACTGACTAAGCATCCAAGGATGGAGTCAAGTTACTACAATACACTCAAGCTCCTCCTACCACTTTCCCCACCTTATCCATACCCACCTCCTCTCCATGCTCCTGTTATCTAGCATTTTAATGCATCTATAGTCATGCTAATGGTTCTCAGAATTCAAAATAATTTCTTCTTTGTCCTGCTCTGCCACTCAGCACTGATAGAGAAGTGGTATCTCTGTCTCTTCCTCTTCCTTTGCCTTCATTCTCAAAGAATATGACTTTGACAGAGTCCTGTCAGTCTGTCGGTCTATCACACTTATTCTGTGTGTCAGATTAACGGCGGTAAGGAGTCGAGAGTGCTGACAGGACATGTAGGAGAAGAGAAGAGAAAAGAAGAGAAGAGAAGAGAAGAGCATGCGTTTTACATTATGAGTGGTCCCAACCTTTCTATTCATGCTGGTTGACCTTTCCATCAGTAGGTAATCGAGAGGAGAATGTCCTTTACTATAAAGGCTGGATGTTAAGTCACGCTCCTCTCTGGCCCAAAGAGAGAGGAGAGCACCTCATGTCACTCCAACACAGCCCTGGGTGAAGCACAACGGTTGGGGTGAGGGGCAAAATGGATATTACAGAGAGGCAGAAATGTGTGTGTGTGTGTGTGTGTGTGTGTGTGTGTGTGTGTGTGTGTGTGTGTGTGTGTGTGAGGGCTGGGATAGGATGGGAGGGGAATAATACCGGTCTGCCAGTTCAGGTCATTGTCGAAAAAACATAAAACATAATCATCCATTAAAATGCAGCTTCACACCCTCCATCACATCCATGGTGGAGCTGCTGCTATAAATGCTGTGTATGTGTGTGTTATTGTGCGTGTGCGTGTGCACACACACATTTACTCAGCTATGTTAGATCTACAGGCATAAAGAGACGGAGGCTGGAGGTTTGTGGTGGGTCACTTTATTGCATACTGTGTGCGTGTGTAAATGGCAAGTGCGGTGTCCCTTTGTTGGAATTGTGTCACATTTTTGTATGAATTTATATTTGATCATCAAGCGTTAGTGTGTGACAGTGAAGAATTGAATGTGACGTGAATGATGCATAAGATTTACCCTGGACAGCCGGGAATGATGCTATAAAGTGAATACACCAGTTAACGATTGTGATAAGAATTCCCCTCTTTTATAGAACATGTGAAATATGTTTCCATAAAACTAATTTTCAGAGCTAAACCTAATAATTTGCTCAATTTTAGACTTCCCACGGGTGAATTTCAACAAAGGTTTCCATGCACTATTCCTCTACGGTCGGCTTCAAACATAATAAAATGGCGTAAAGACCTGATTGATAGCCTTCATGAAAACAAAAGGACAAAAATAAAGACTGACTGCACCTTCCACACTCTGTGTAGTGTCAGTATGGATAGAAGGCCTGAAAACACAATTCAAACAATAATTAGGATAGCGTCTACTGTAGTGGTTAACACATTTACCTAACATGAGAAAGGTCAATGGTTCATGAGAGGTGTCATGAACCTCAAACGGTATAAAAATCTGCACCAAATCAAGTAAGTGGATCCATCTGCTGTGGTTAGCCCTTGTATATAAGAGAGCAGATGAAAGAAGATGATAGCATATACTTACTAATGGTTAATTATACAAATTACAAGCAAGTAACCACAATTTGATGAATTTACTAGGCTGATTATTTCGAGCTCATGAACTATGCATCCATCTGTCCTCTTGCTCTTGCTTATCCAAATCAGCATTGTGGGAGTGGGGGTGCCAGAGCCTGAGCTGCCAAAGGGCAAGAGATGACCCTGGACAGGTCGCCAGTCTGTCATACATAGACACTCACACCTACAGCCAATTTAGAATCACCAATTAGCCAGACCTCAAGCATGTCTTGCAAGGAAGCTGGTGTACCCAGGGAGACAGCATAGGAGAACATGCAGAAAGGCTCCAGCCTGGAGTTGAACCTGATCCAAACTGATGGAAAAGTTATAACTCAACAGGATTTTTGGAATCTTTCTTGCATAAAAACTTGCAGATGACCAGTGAGAGTGTAAATAAGAGTTGGTAACCTGCTTGCTGTGACTAATGTAATTGTGTCATCTTTTACGAGGGGGCTGAACTGAATGAAACTGGGCTCTTGTCTCGGCTCTTTGTCCCCGGAGATGAGAGCGATGAGTTATACCCATCTGCAAATCGAGACTCTAAACAACGCTATCGCTTTTAAACGCCAATCAGCGGGGGCCAAGTCTGTATTTCAAACTTGTAGTCTTAACAGTGTCACACAAAACACAAAGACCAACACACGCACTAAAGTTTCGCTGTGACACACTGCAAATCCCCGCTGATTGAGGGTAAGCGAGCTTCAGACGGCTCTTGTGTATAACTAGCTCCAGCCCAGCAGATCAGAATGGCTGGCAGCAAACTTACATGTTTGTCATCTAAAAACTATTCAGCCTCCACTTAGCCAAGTGCACAACACAAACAATAGACAGCCCGTTAACAATGTACCATTATCTGGAGCATGATGGAAGGAGGGGTACATGTGGAGAGAGCGGAGAAAAAGAAGGAGAGGGGGAGGAGGAGAGCGGCAGCTAAAAAAAAGAGAGAGGATAAAGGCAGAGAGATGAGGAGGATTGCAGAGAGACCAAACTGTTATTTAAACCAGGCGGCCACGAAAACATCACAATAAATAACTCGGCTGTTTAGTCTCCACCTCAGATGCTGGGAGAGCAACGGAGCGCAACACACGACGGAGAGGGAGGGAGGTGAGAGGGTGTGTGTGGAGGGGAGGAGAATTAAAGGGAATTGGGGAGGGGTGAAGTGGTAGAAGAAGGGAAGGAGGGATGGAGAAGGAGATAAAACACATTACAAGATCGCTCTCCGTTGTCAGGCTCAAAGGAGTATCCGGGATCGTCTCTCCTCTCGACTAATGAAAGGAGCAGCTTCACAGTCAAGTACCAGGACGCATGCCTACTTGCAAACACACACGCGTGCATGAATGTGCGCACACTTATACTCTTAGACTTAAAAAAAAAGAAGCAAAAACATAAACACATTTAGCTCACATTCACATGACAGAGAAGATTTTATGCTGTTGTTTGGCATCACAATGCCTGCGCACACTCAGCTCAGACTCACACCTTCCCCTTCACACTCGCACACACACAAATGCACGCGCACACGCGGGAGCCCTTTCGTCGTCCTCAGCAGAAAGAGTGGCACGGCGAGGGCCCCTTTGACTGCACAGAGCGCTGCCTCACCAGCCAAGGCCGTTGATGAGAGGAAAATAGTGCTAATGCAGCAAGGAAGCTGTTCTTTCCCAATTAAGCCAATAAAACACATGCTTCCCTCTTTCCTGTAACTGCCTAATAAGCCATAAACACAGCTGAACATTTATAATTCTAGCTAGTACATAAAAAAAAGAAAACAGCACTTCCCATGTGTGCAGGGGTGAGGTGTGTGTGAAGAGAGTGAAAGCGCTGGTGATTGCAGCGGCCATGGGGAGAAATAGCTTTTTCTACTAAAAGAAATATTTAGTACCTCTCTGAATTAATGTGAGGGAGGTGGTGGGAGAGGAGAGGGAGGATGAGAGGCTTGGAACTGTCGTACTAGACCAAAGCAGATGTATCTATTAGAGATGGCACGATACCACTTTTTTATGTCCGATACCGATACCGATATCATAAATTTGGATATCTGCCGATACCGATATGAATCCGATATAGTGTTTTTTAATCAACAAAACTGTTTTTTAAAATATCTTGCTGCATTTTGCAAGTCTGCAAGTTCATACTCAAGTTTAAAACAACAACTACACTAAAGCTATTCTGTTATACCTGTATACAAAAAAAATATTTCATAGTTCAGCAATACTGATCAATCTAATAAACTTAGACCTACACCATCCTCCCTATTCTGGTATTTTAAAGAGTACTTAGCGTAAATATTAAGCAACCTAACTAATAGGGTTCCAACTCCCAGCAACAACAAAAATAAATAAATAAAAAATAGGGAACCACCCCTCACGCTCCACCTCATGATGCTTAATCAACGTAATCAACCTTAATTTGATGCAGTGTGAAAAAAAATGCACAGAAATCAATTATTTTTCAAGAAATATTAAATAGATTCAACATCTTTCTTCAACAAAATTGCAGACTGCACAGATGGTACCTTCCCAAAGGAAAATGTACTATAGCTTACTAGGGTATATATATATTAGACTTAATAGTCACTATATACAGTAATTGACTTCTATTCATTTTACATCAAATTAAAACTTTGTGTGTCAGATAATTATTTATTAAAAGCTAGACATTTTAAATGAGAATAAGAAAGAAAAGTATGTCTTTGTGCCCCCTTTTCCCAGTTAATGCCCTATCGGCCCCCCTGGCTAAACTTTGCTAGATCCGCCCCTGCACAGTTACCAGCGTCAGCTACATAGAAAAAGATCCTGGAGTAGAAAGTAATATTAAATAAATTCTAACAACAGCTGATCAAGCTTAAACGTGCTGCTGTTGTTCAGCAGCTGGTTTCCTCTTTCTGGTGCAAAGTGGGCCAAAAACAAAGACGGACTCGCGACAGAAAAGCCGATCAGCTGATCATTTAAGCAGTTTCATGATTGAAGTAGCAGCCGGAGAGCGAGAGGCAGTCGCTTGTTAAGCTTAACGCAGGAATGCTTTACAAACATTCAGAGATGGACTTACACACTTGCTTTACTTCTCTCGGGGATAACTGTCGGAGATGAAATGCCAGGTTGCTAGCGAAGCTCCAAATGCTATCCAGACCACAGGTCCTGCATGCCACAGCCGCTCTATCACGTGATGCATACTGCTCCGACGTGCTAACGTTCTGAGGTGAGTTACGGCGTGTTGCAAGTTTTGTGAGGTGCTTTCGTGATATTTAATGGATCGGATTACATTTTTTATTTTTCTCCGATATCCGATCCAGTAATTTAGGTCAGTATCGGACCGATACCGATACGTAATATCGGATCGGTCCATCTCTAGTATCTATCCTCCCTCCTGTGTTTAGGAGAAGCTGAGGATGCTGAACTCCCTGTTGAGATGAGATGAATACCTTCACTGAGCGCCTACAAGCTCCCATACACATACATGGAGGCAGATATATACAAATTAAAGAAATAAAACTATACAAACCCCGAGCTGTTTGCAAACATGAACTCTGCAGGTTATGGTCCACTTCAGATGTGTTCTCGCTCCATTTGAGCTGAGTGTCCATCTAGTGAGTGGATACTGGAGGCAGGATGTGACATCAACTCCCTCACTGTGGCTTCACTGGACACTCGTTTGTGCACAACTGGCCACCTGAACCTGGCAAGTAAAGACCTCTGTAATGTTTAAAACAGTTCAGCTTTAGACTTTAGTGCGGTGTCGAGCTACCAGGTTCTTCTATGATTTGAGACTGTCTTGACAAGTCTTTGGTGCATGATAAAACAGGTTAAACAGGTGACATTTTACTGGCATGGATTGGACCTGCTTGTCCTCTTATCCTCCTGAGAACTGAGGAAAAAAATATTATTTCACTGTTGCTGGTTTTGTGATTTCCTGCCTCTTTGGAGCTAAAAGTGGCTGACCAAACACATGAGATATCAAATCAAAATATATATATCAGAAACAAATGTCCATTGCATAGGACATACATGAACAGGCTGGGTCTCAGGAGGATATGGCTCAGTCAGTCTAGAGCAAAGAACGGGACGGCAACATCCTTCCAGATAGGAAAAATTGGTGGTCGCCTGTTCCCACCACTAACACATGACCCTACGCTGTGTTCACTGCATCATTCCATGTTTGGCACTGATCACCACCTGCACTCATGTATATATCTATACATTTAATTCTTATTCTTATTTTTATTTTCATGTCTATTTAAGCGTAATTTATGACTGTATGTTTGCACTGAAGCACCGCAGCAATTTCCTAATGTTGTAAATCTGCTCAACATTTGGCAATAAAACCCTTTCTGATTCTGATTCTGATTCTGATTACTTTTTTTTTTTTTGCATTAAGTGATCAGTTGCAAGGGACTGCAACAATCAACTGGGCCCAGAGGTTGAGCATGTGGTACCGACAACCTCTGGGCAATGACTTTTGATTGCACAGGTGCAGTTGCTGTCCGACTTGAAGTGACTGCAGTCATTCTGAGACAGATGGATGAAGGTTTGCAAATAATCTCTTTCTAATTTATAAATGCAGACAGATTGCGAACGTGGAGCAATCTGAGTCAGTTTGCACAGATTAGTGCAACTTGTCTGGGGACTCGACTCAGCTGATTGCTAACCGGTTGTCCAAACACATACTGTATGTCAGTTTGTGGTAAAATTGCTATCCTGCACCACCTATGTCACTTTTTGTGCAGGAATTTCTGTTGCAAATCTATGAAGGACTAACTGGCCTCTGAATGTATGTAGATAATGTGGATTTCTGTTTGATGTGAATTTATGTGTATATACAGGCAGCAAAGGATTTGCAATTTTTGCCGATTTATCACATACAAACAGATTGCATGTAAAGAATGTAACTATTAGCAGGGCGATAAGGAAGCAGAGAACTGCTCCTCCTTTACTTTTCGTGTGAGTTCAGCTGCTTCCTGGATTGTGTTTTTGCCTCCTTGCTGGGTTGGCTCAACTTTTTTCCTCCTGGGCAAGAGGAGTCATAAACACAGCATGGGATCGCTGTTAAGCAGTTCCTAAAAAACACATTTGCACTTTATTGTCTAAGTGCAGGAGCTTGGCTCTGGTGGGAGAGAAACGAAAGGGAGGAGATCAAATCTGCAGATTGTGTACATTTAATCTCTCTGAGATGAATGAATTTAAGGTAGTGCTGACATGAACAGTTTTTTTTTTAAATTTAATAATAACACCCAGATTTCTGTGGAGGTACCCCCCTGCATTTTTACAAATTAGAAATGAATACTGATGATTTCCTCTCGTACTGGTTTAATCTTATTTTTCTTTCTCATTCAAATGTATTTTATTTTGTTCTTAAGGTTTTGTGTGGATTGAAGCAGGTCAGTCTATCTGTTTCATTTACAACTGTCCTGATTTGGCAGCTGATGATTCAACTCTGCAGGATTCGAAATGCTACACCGATTGTTTCACAGAGCCACATTGTTAGCTTTAACAACATATGACTAATGTTTTTCATAAAAAGCTGTGGGAATGATGAGTTTTGTTAGCAACTGGCTCAGAGGTGGTTGTGGGACAGGTTATTTTGATTATATACATGCTTGATGGTTGAATAGTGTCATACTTTGTGTCAAATACATTACAACCTCAACACTGATGTTTACATTTTTCATAGCCTAACAATGCCTAATGCCATCTGCTCCCAGTCCATCATACAGATGCACTATCCTAGTGTACATTTGGTTTCTTTTTGGTGGTTTGTTCCATCATTGTTTACTGCAGTGTTGAAGTGTAATCAAGCTTCTCTGTGGGCATCATTAAAGTTTAATTTGATCTCAGAGAGGGAGAGCCTTTGCTCTTTGACATTCAGAGGCGCTTTTTTTCACTTAAGTGCTTGAGAAACTGCGTATACAGAAGTGAGTGCCGTCATCGGTGTGGGCAAACGGTAAATACGCTGGTATCCTGGCCTATACTGTATTTGCTCACACACACATTAACACACACATACACAGGGTGGAATGTGGTAGAATGCAGACCTGTGTGTGTGTGTGTGTTTGTCTTTCCTGCTATTGTCAGACGGAGATTGATACCGCCTCTTGTTACTGACAGACGATTGTCGAAGCTTCCTGAAATAATTATAAAAGGCAACAACAGTAACTCACACACCCTGTTAGCCCGCCTGTCTGTCTGTCTGTCTTTCTGTACTGTACTGTGTCACCCTGCCAGTGGGACTGACTGTCTGTTTAGCTACGATCAGAAATTTAATGTTTATCAAGTTGTTGAGTCAATACCAGTGGACACAAACTGCTTATACCACAAACAGAAGGAGATGTAGAGAGCAGACTGAACACAATGGAGAGAGGGGCTTAAAGGCAAAAGGTCAGACAGTGAAAAGATGCAAACATCGGTCTGAATCATCACCTCCTATTGTCTGTGTGTCTTAGAATTCAGGAAATGTCATGTCACATTTACACATACACAGACATAAAAGCTTTGGGTGTGATCAGTCATCTCGGTAAGAATGACCGCGCGAGGCGTTTGCGCTCCGCAGATGTGTTTTTGTGTCTGTGTGTGAAACAGTATTCATGTCCTGAATGTTCTGCACAGGAAGTGGCAGCAATCCACTTCCTGTTCAGCTGGAAATCTCATCTGCAGGGCAGGCTGCCCAGGGTGTTACCACACATACGCACTGGAGCCCAAATATATGGAAGAGCAAAACACACACGCACGCACACACAGCACAAACCAACACCCAGTCTATTTCAGTTTGTCATGTATTGTCACCTGAGCCTACAGTAAATTAATAAATGTTATTTGTAGTCCTGGTAGGAATAAGTGTGTGGTAGGTGTGGTATGTTTTACCAACAAGTTCCACCTATTTATTGTGGAATTATCACAAGATTTTACTAATGTGGGAGCAAATGCGTGTTGGAGCACAGTAGGGTAATAACCCAGGCACACCTTGGAAACCTCAGTTTGCTAGCGACAAAGTGTATTCCCCAACCAGTTGGGGAGTGGTTGCTGTGAAACTGGTTGCTAGGAGATATATGGCGCTGCACCAAAAAGCTCCTTGTGGTTGCTTTGGATCCTACAAGATTGCTGGTGGTTTGCATGGAGTGTTTGCAGACATGTTGGCATCTTCAATGCAAATTCCACAGCCAGCAACCACTCATGAACCAGTAGGGGGAAAACCATTGACTGAAGGTAGTGACTGTGACAAATGATGAGAGAACTACACCAGCCAGCTTTAAACAAGATCTCAGTCTGCTTACTCTAGTAAAACCAAAAATCTGGAGATGACAGTGAGATCAACCACTTGTCAGCTGCAGTAAACATGCATGCATATATGCATTATATAAGTTTTTTCTGTAAAATCAAATTAATGATTAAAATATGCACATTAGGAACAATCATTGTTATATTATCATCTACATTAAAAGTGCAAATAAAGACAGTAATGCCAAAAATTATGAAAATAAAGGTCAGGGCACAAGCTTCAGAGTTTTCCTGTGTGACTAATTAAAGACTTTTCACCTATTTGTAATCTGAAGAAAGCTGCTTAAAAACAAACTGTTTGTAAACAGACTAAATTGGCGTAATGAAGAGATGATGACACAGAGTAATCTTTCTGAGCCATAATGTCAAAATAAGCGGCACTTTGGAGGGAAGAAGGTGACTGCATGGAGCTTTGTTGATCTGATTTAGCTCCTGTAATCACCCAGCGGCTGAAATTTATATTATGTAATGTTCAATTTCCATTAAAAGAAACCTTTAGATAAAACTTGAGAAATCTGTGAAAATTTCAGGGGTTTTTTTTTCTCAACTTGATGCCAAGCATTTACTCAGTTGCACAGGCCTTTTATTTATGCTTTAAGTGGCCCTAAAACCACACAAAGCCCGTGTGTTTAATGATGTCAGTAACACATTTGAGCAGAATACACGCCGCACATAAATAAACAGCTACAGCACAAAACGCAAGATGTTCAAAGATGAGAATTAGCATAAAATAAAACAAAGAAATTAAACTCCTCGCCATTTATGTGCGGCTGCTTGTTCGCCGAGGCAAACAGACTGATTTAACTAGTAAATAAAGTCACAACACTCTGGCTGAATCTCCGGAGATTTAACCTTAACCCTGGAGAGTGTTGCATAACAGCAACAAACTTGACAGATAAAACACAGGCTGTTAGCACCCTCCCCACACACACACCCACACCCTTACCCCCCTCTCCCCAGTGTTTGACTAGACAGCAGTATCCAAACACAGGGACTCCTCACTACACTGACTTTACAAGGACTAATTACCGGCTGGCACTGAGTGTAGACAGATGGTAGAGAGAGAGAGAGGTGGAGAAGGAGTACACAGGGAGGCAGAGAGAAGATATATTTTGTCGCTCAAGTGTATACGTGAGTGTGTGAGTTGGTGTACATAAGCTAATTTGCGTCAATAATTATCATCCACCCTGCAGCAGACAAAAGGACTGCCTAAACATTACTAACTGATGTCTGATGCCAACTCCATTCGTCTTCTGCAACAATGTCAGAGCAGTAGATTACTCCTTTGTTGTTTCTTTCATGTCTCTGTGAATAGAAAGCTAAACTGTACGCCATTTCCTCCTCCCCCCTCTGAAAAAACAAAGCATGCAAGCATTTTTTCTCACATCAGCAAGCAACACATGTACCATACTTTTCAGCCATACATTTCAGGTACTTTCTGAAATGTCACCATTTAGTGCCATTGTCTGGAACTAAACAACGACTAGATTAGCAGACTAGCAGGGTTTCCAAGTAGTTTTCGAACACGGTAAAGAATTTAGCAGCTAAAAGCCAGATATCACCATCAGGTGTTGGTGCACACCAAGCTAAGTCATGAGTATTGTGAACTACAGTCATATGAAACTTCACGCTAACTAAAGTTGATAATATGTTGGTGTTTAGGTTGACCGGTTGTCAGAATGCACTAGTTCAAGAAAATGACCTCATAGACACTATGTGCCAGCTATTGCAGCCCCTAGTGGCTGTGTGAATACGTGCATATATAATGTGTGGCATATATATCTTTATGTCACTATTAGGTTGGAAATTCTGTGCTAAGAAACCAACAAAATAGAGCAACAAATGAGACAAATCATAACTTTTCACTAACCCTAACAAAGTGCTGAAAGCTAGCCAAATAATAAAGTGAACTGAAACTAAACAGAGTTTACAAAATGAAAGGGAAACTTTAACTTTATTTAACTTTCTCCTGGTCAAATGTTCAGAGTGTTCTCCCAGCATTCTACCGTTTTCATACTGTTTCACTCTTTTAAGACTGGAAACACTGTTTCAGAAACACTGAAATTAGTAAGATACACCACCACTAACACTGTGTGTTTGGGAGATGTGTTGGTCATTTCAAGAGTAGGTGGTGTATCCAAACTGGAACTTTATTTTATCAATAAACTGAATACATCTTGCTTAATAAAAATAAAAAAAATCAGTGGGAAGTCTGCTTGTTGTCTATTGATAAATGTGAATAAGTGGTTCTCTTATGGGCAGTACGGTAATGCAGTGGTTAGCACCGGTGCCTCGGGCTGTGAACATGCTCGCTGGCTGGAGCTTTACTGTTTAGTTTGCATGTTTTCCTGCGTCTGCTTGGATTTTCCTTGGGTGCTCCGGTTTCCTCCCACAGTCCAAAGACTTGCCTGTTAGGTTAATTCATTATTCTAAATTGGTTGTATGTGTCATGTCGGTTTCAGTGGTCTTTCTGTTTCACTGCGAAAGACTGGCAACCAGCCCAGTGTATCCCACCTCTCAGTCAAGCTAAGGCTCCAGTCACGCAGGCCTAGAGACAACTTGGCAAACCCCCTGCCATCCACCCTTCACTGGACTAATATATATATATATTCCCCAACCAGTTGCTGATCAGTCACAAAGAAGTATTCGGTTCTCCACCTAAACTTCTTTGCAGTTGCTTTGGTCTCTTGAATATTGGCTCCTGTAGTTTGCATGGAAGATGCTGGCTTGTTTGCAAACACTCACCAACTAGTTTCTAAGCAGTAGTGTGATTGTAAACTATAAAGTTGTGCTATTTGAAATGTGTTGCCGCAGTGAGGCACAACTGTTATTCTGAGGCAATAGTTCTACTTTTCTGGTTTAAGTCACACATTTTCCAAGTGTCACTGCCATTTGGTAATTAGTCAGGGACGGTTTGCTTACAAATCTGCATCTTCCATGCAAACTAGGAGTGACTGTGATAACCTCCCAACCAAAGCAATGCAAGGAGGTTTTTTGTGCCAGTGCCCTCTTTACAATCAATGTCACCTGTCAACTGCCAGAAACTTCCAGCAACAACTCACCAACCAATTGGGAAATACACCTTTTTCTCCAGTGACTGAGGCCTAAACGGTGACCCTGTAACAATAAGCATACAGGGTACAGATAAGCAATAAAGGCGATGAATGGAGACACTTGCTTAGAGCAGATCAATTGTTAATACTTGAATTATTCCTACAAGTCAAGTCAAAATATTTAATGCTGCTGCAGAGGAAAAAAAAACCCCTGAAAGAGACAATAAAACACTCAAACTAACTTTTCCTGTATCTAAATGTAACAAAGCGTCTCTTTGGAATAATTAAATCTGTGTGCTGTTTTCAGGCTCTGGTGCCCTCCTTTAGTCTAAACCTCGGCTGTAGTTGAGTTATTTCTCTTACTGTCTGTGCACTTTGCACTTCTCCTCTCCTCCCGCTGAACTCAAGCCTTCGCATTTTTCAGCCCTCTCCCGCTTTTTCAGCATGACTCCCCTTCCTCAACCCTCAGTTATTCCTTCTCTGCATCCCCCCATTTCTCTCTCCTCGCACCCCTCTCGTTAGCCGGGTATAAATCTCCAGAACTAACCCAGTAATTTAACCAATTAGCATCTCAGATATGAAGGTGGCATCTAAATTACGACGGTGCAGAATAGTGATGCATGTGGCCCCGGCTGCTGAATTTACAACCTCTCGTTACATATTCAACCAGCATAAATCAAGCGTTCCCCACTGACACACGGCCTTATGGGTAGGCACGGGCCGAGGTGGAGGGAACAGTCCCGGGGATGCGAGTTAGTTAATCATGTGGAAATAAGAAGCATAACCTAGATTCGCAGACACACATACACACCAATAAAACACATCGTAAACCTTTCTGAATACACACTTTTCCAGATACACACTCACATACACACATGCTTGAAAAAACAATATATTATATAAACAAACACAAACAAAACAAAGTAATCACAAAATTAAAAACAATGCAATACAGAATCTAAGCACAGATGTTTTGTTTTAGGCACCTCCCTCACCTTCCCTCTCTTCCTCTACCTCCTGCCAACACACGCACACACACACACACACACACACACACACACACACACACACACACACACACACACACACACACACACTCCTGCCTAAATGAGTGTTTCCGTGTGTTGATGGGCAAGACAAAGAGCCCATGCAGTAACCAATGCGTGTGTGTGTATGTATGTGTGAAGGCTTGTGTGCCTCTGTTGTTATCTCAGCGCGTGGTTTCAGCAGCGGTGCGGGGCGTCTGGTCCTCACAGCGGCGGTGGCGACAGCGAGTGAGTGATAACTGTAGTAAAAGTGTAGTAAACAGTCTGAGTGATGGCGGCTGTCGGCGGGGCCAATTGAGCGTGTGACATCAGCCGTGACACATCAGTGGAGAAGCACAACGGTAATGACAGCATCGCCACGCAGTGCGCTCAGGCTATCTGTTACTGCTTAACAGCCGCCACACACGCACGCACGCAGGCACAGACACCGCACACACACACATATAGTCGTTGATGGGGATAAATCTGACTTTCAGCTGCTGAGAACCTGCAATTGCTCTGAAACTGCTTCCAAGTCATGAGAGAGAATTTGTGTTTTTCCGTATGGGGGAAGGTTAGAGGAAACTCAAAGCAGGGGAATCTTAGGGTTTAGGTGTAGCTGAAGGGTGAAAGGTCATGAGCTCGACTCCCTGGAGAAACACTACAAATACTGCTGCTCCCGCTCTGAGCATCATTATAACCCCCCACATACACAGACACCACATACCACAAATCATTATAACATGTAGTCTTATAATGAGCTGGTCACCTTCTAAACCTTCTAAAAACTAATCCCCTGATGCCTCTTTCTCACACTCTCACCTACCAGCCTCCCATGAGACCCGCCGACTGCAGGGGTCTCATAATTAGACACAGGGACACGGATATGGGAAATACAGACTCATTCAGCACTGAATGAAGACTATGGACCACATTTAGACAATACTTAATGTAAAAAGTTAGGACAGACACTCCTGTGAGTCAACTAAACTATCAGGTAAACAGTTAGGCTATCTATCAGTGTGTTCCATTTGAAGTCAGAAGTCGGAATTTCTCAGATTCCAATCGGAGTTTTCAACTGGAGTATCCCCAGCTTCACAATCCAACATGGCAGCAGTGCATGTAAATAGTAGTAAAACTGTGAATCTTTGCAGCCACTATTGTCTATTTATGACTCGCAAAATAAGCCATGCACAGCGCACTGACCATGAACATGCCACAGCTGTGCTTTGAAATCACAAGCATTGTCCTGTCTTGCTAGTGTTGTTTGAATGGCTCCAAACAAATCCTCTTTTGCCTTACGTTTTCTACTTTACCACTGGAACATTCTCATCTCAGCAATGACGTCACTCCGAACTCTGACTTTTGAGGAAATGAGCATCATGGGAGTTCTTTTCATTAGATTGTCATTGAAGTTCAGTCTAACAAATTCTCGTCCTTTAATCTTTTGATGCATCATGTTGCATCATTAGCAAATGACTAGAGAACAAATACGACTGTAACCTCCAAGTAGCTGGGAAAAATTGCAGGTTACACGCTGAATTTTTTCACACTCAGAACCAGTTGCAAGTAGTTGCGGCAACTGCTTTCGATTGCACAGGTCGCCTCATGGGAGGCAACCTCTCCATATGACTAAGGTCCAACTCAGACTGACTCCAGTCACTCTCAGACAGACTGGCAAAGGTGTGAAATCTGAGTCAGTCTGTGCTGATGAGTGCAACTGCGACGCGTCTCCTGCAGTAGGGGACTCGACTCAGCCAGTTGCCACCTGCTTGGTTTCTGGTCATATCCCAGTATTGAAGCAAGGTTGCTGAGCCCCTATGTCACCGTTCTGCAGCTGCACCTTGACAATATTTGTGGAAGAACTTCTGATTTTCTGTTTCACATCTGTGAGGTTCTGGCTGGATTCTGAATGTAAGTAATTAGTGTTAATTTCTGCATGTGTAGACGGCAACAGATTTGTGATTTTCACCAATTTGTTGTAAACTGATTGCACAAAATTGATTTATTTTATTATTTTGAAGGCAACAACTGGTGCCCATCTTTTAAGCAACCATTTCAAAAGCAACAAGAGCTCAAGTTCATCGCACACGGTCGCAGTAATTTTGGTTGTGCCGTGGTCTCCCTAGTGTGACTGTAGCACAGGACACTATATTTCTAATGAGATGACATCACTCGGGTTTTCAGTTTTTATGGTAAACGTCTGTAAAAAAAATACGTTCAGCAAGAACTGTCAGCAGTGAGGTTTGTGGGTAAGAATTAGTGGTGACTGCTCCCTGCCGAGAAATATCACATGTTGCCAGCTGAAAGTGCTTCCAGGAGGATCTTGTTTCCATAAAGACACGTGACGAAGGCATCAGAACTAACATGGAAGACAGTGAGACATTCACCAGTGCTCTTCTAACATCTCCTTATCCACGACTACATAGTTGATGTTTATTTACTAAAGAACCACACAGGAGATGTCATATTAGTGAGTTATCACCAGGTAATTATGCATTCATAATTAAACAAACCGATTTAACTCAACACTTTCTTCTTCTTCTTGTGTCGTTTGCGATTAAAACTGTAATTGCTCATTAATTACTCATCACTCCATGATAAGGTGCTGTTTTTCTGCTGCCTAGAGGAGGGAAACATCATACATAGTAGTTACTTATGAATCATAAAAAACTATGACTATGATGCCTCACTTTACATAAAAGGGAAAAAGAGGCTGTAATTACCAGTACATCCCTATTTCTGAGTAAATACGTGCTACTGAGTAACTTAGTAATTACTTCCTACTTCCTAGTTCTCAATTACTATGTTACCATGTATTTCTCTGTTATCTCAAAGGAAAGTCATATTATTTTATACCCTCTAGGCTTTTGTTATTAATTAAATGATCAATTTTAATTTTACAGGCAAAAAATTAGAAACAATTTCTCCTTTTTATGTATAAGTATCACAGCGTCATGACAGAAATATGGCGTTTGCAGCATAAAACTCACATAACAGGTGGTATTTTTAGCCAATAAAAAGACTGTGATGCTTAACATAGAAACAAGAATAAAAATGGGTCCATCATAAAAACATTACATGTGGCCATCATTATCTGAATTATAGTTTTGGACATAATTTTGTGGAAGTTAATATGACTAAGGTGTTTGAATGTTGTTTTTCTGTCTGTTAACGCAAGGAACCAAGTTTTTGCCACCTTTCGGCTTTAGGGGCAGTTTCTCATAAAAGCCAGCATTATAAATACTATGATAAGACCAGTTAAGTTTATGCCAGACCCACAGGTCACAGAGAAGAAATGCAGATTTAGAGAAAAAAAAAGAAAACTTCTTTCATTTTAAATAAACACCCGGATGATAGAGGCGGATTTGAGACTCAAGCCTGCAAACACCTACGCAGCCTGACCCGAGTTCAAGTGTTTCTATCTCTCTTTCTCTCGCTCCGAGAAAGATACAGACGCAGAGGGAGAGAGAGGGAGAGAGCAGCATTTAACCTCAGAGGGTCAGACTGAAAAAATAAAAAAGCACCTGAAATTCTCTGTGATCAATATGTCCAAGAAATGCACACACCCACACAGTGCTGCCACGGAGGACACCCATGAGCATCAGCACTCAGATACACATGAGCCATCCCTAATAAGCGCACACAAGCTAAAAAAACCTAAACACTTCACTGTAACACACACACACACAGGCACAGTGGAAGAAGAGCTGGCCACAGCTGCGCTCTCCTCATGAGCGCAGCACTAACTGACGGCTAATCGATTAGTGCTTGGTGACCTCTGACCTCACTAGCTTCCTGTCTGACAGATTACACCTCCGCAGTTCCATAGGACTGCATTCGCCTGCCTCGTTTTGTGTGTGTGTGGTTTTGGGTTTTCGTTATTTTTTTTGTCTCCACAATGGAACAAAAATAACAGAAACATCTCTCAAAGCAGGGTGGTCCATCTCATAATCCCCACATGCGTGAACTTGCATGTACAGTAAATGTGTGATTATGTGAGTCAAGGAATTTTCTTTTTTTTTTTTTTTTCTTGTCAATAGCAGCGCAAAACATAGTGTTTGTTGTTGTTTGGGCGTGTGCTATGTGTTACTGTGGTGACACAGACGGTGCGCAGATCAGGCAGCTCAGACTGGGAGGGGTGATGTGTGTGTGTGTTCATGTGTGTGTGTGTGTGTGTTAGGAGGTAGATAACAATGCCCCTCTCGGCAGGACACTGGTGCTCTCTTCCTGGTTTGCTTTACACGGGAAACACTGCCCCAACACACACACACAGACACACACAGAGGCACACACAGATATTTATACCTGTATGGGTTGCAATGACTTCACCAGCTCGCCCTGCACAGCCAAACAAAGGGAAACAACAGCAAACCAGTGTCCCTTCAAAACACACACACACACACACAAATAGAGGAGAGTGTAGAGCTTGCAGACTCAGCCGTCCGTTAGATGAGACAAGGTTAGCGTTTTTATTCCGACACGGCTATTAATAATGAAATGATGCATGGCTGGCACATTCGTACTCTCCTCCCCTTTCCTCTCCTCTCTTCTCTTCTACAAATTCCTTCTTACAGTTGTACAAACTCTCATACAGTAGGTAAACACACTCCTGCTCAGCCTCCCAAAACACATCAACCACAAGTTCACTTTGTGGTAAAGGGGGGGGGAAAATTCCACGTCTCATCAGTGTGTCAGTTAACAAGTATATATATGTATGTGTGTGTAATCTGCAGGGAGTTTCCAGATAAACTAAATGTGTTTGCTTTTTAATGACAGAGCTTAAGATATTCACACACACATGCACACACGCCACCGCCAACCACCTATCATGAATGAGCCACTCTGTATGCTTACCTCAATTCCATGTGTGTGTGTGTGTGTGTGTGTGTGTGTGTGTGTGTGTGTGTGTGTGTGTGTGTGTGTGTGTGTGTGTGCGTGTGTGGAAGAGAGACTAATCGCTGTCCAGTAATAGGAGCATGCTAAGAGAGATCTCTGTGTAGGAGCCCAGAGGCCTTTAGCCACAGTCTCATCGCCCACCTGGAGGTTATCCACATACCACACCAATGCACGCGCTCACACGACAGCTAGTCTTTTGTTAGCCTGCCAGAGAGCCACAGAAGTCAGTCCATTGGTAGGTTACATAATCACTCTCTGACTTAATTAATCAGTAAGTTTGTTGATCAATCAGCCAAGTTAATTAGTCATTCAGCTAATTTGTCAGTTAACTAAATGAAAAGGCGTGCCTTCTGTTCCACGTCGGGATTTTTTCCCCTTACCTGATGTGATAACACACTATGGCGTCTATACAGTGCACTGTGAGGCTTGAACTAATTTCTGAGACAATGTGTCGACTCTACAGATTCAAAAGTCTTTTACGTGCCTACGTAAAAAAAATTTTTTTAGTAGCTTAAATCCATGCCCTCATCGCCTTTGCAGAGCTGAACATGAATTTGGGTAAAAATTCAATTAAACTCCTCTTTAAATATTTATACGTTTACTATGTCAGAGATTGAAATATTTGAACACTTGGTTTTTTACATCCTCAATGGGCACATTTTTCATTGTGCAGTTTAGTAGTCAAATATTTATTACTGGACAAAAAAAAAATAAAAATCCAGTGCACCACTCACCCGCTGCTGAAAACAGTTGTCGTTTTTGACAACAAGCAGACACCTAAAGTAATCGAGGCATCACAACAGCTTTGAAAGGAACAGATGGGAAAATCTTTGAGACCCTCGTGTCGTGTTTGTAGCTTTTAGGGTAACGTGATCCCTGCCTAAGGGTGGTTATGTGCACTGGGGTGGGGGGTGGGGAGTACCGGGAGACAGGAGCAGGAAGGGGAGGATGAGAGAGGTGAAAAAGGAGGAAATGGGGAGAAAAGAAAAAGGAAAAAGGTGTATGTGTGTGTGTGTGGGGGGGGGGGGGGGGGTACATATTACACATCTGTGTGGACTCTCTTCAGTTTTGCCCTTTGGCAGTTTTCTTCCTGATACTCCACGCCCGATTCAAATGATACAGAAATGGTAAATGGTAAATGGCCTGTATTTGTATAGTGCTTTACTAGTCCCTAAGGACCCCAAAGCGCTTTACACTTCCAGTCATCCACCCATTCACACACACAAGCCTGATGGAGAAACTTGGCTCTTAAAAATAAGTTGGAATTAGAATTATTCCAATTTACAGACAATACAAAGGAAAATGTTCGGGGGGAAAATGAAAAGAAGAAGAAAAAGTAGATAGACAAAGACAACAACACATATCTCCATCTCTGAACCTAAACAAGCTCCTCTGCATTAGTTTAGACAGTTAGAGGAAATGAAAATGTGTGTGTGTGTGTCTGTGTGTGTGCATGCATGTGTGTGTGTGTGTGTCCATTAAAACAAGCAGTCAAACTAAATCAGCAAGTAATGTGAATGCCGAGCTTCTAAATGCTGGGACAGGTGCAGACTGAGAGGCTAAATGAGAGAAATGAATAAAACATAGTCCTCTCTGCCTCTTTCTCCCTCTCTCTTATACACTGTTAAATACACACACACACAAACACAGACAGAGAGAGAGAAGTGAACAGTGGCATTATGTCAATAGTATGAATAATTCCCAGCACCGATGACCTTTAACACAGGAAGTGATACTGCAGAGCGTGAGCTGAAAAGAAAGAATCAGCCTCAAATAATTAAATAAGTGTGTGTTTATGAAGTGCGAGACATCTTCACAAACCAGCCAAAGAACCTCAATGTCATCCTCCACACTCACGGAAACACCGAGAATAAATGATGAAGAAGTTTATCTGGTTAAATTCATTTACATTATCCTCCCAAAAAAGTGCAATAAACTTTATAACCACCTAAAAATGACTATATTTGTTGATGCAATCTGTATCGGTAAATAATGTCACAAAGAGAACATCTCACAGGACTTATGGCACCAAAAAGATTAACTTCATGGAAGCGTGTTTACTGAACTGACCATTTCTAATGGCAGTGACAATAAAAATAGAAAAAAATAGGAAATTAAGAAAATTCAAATTAAGTAACCATAACCGAGCCAGTGAAACTGATGGAAGCAGACAAACCTGGCAACCCAAAGGCAAATGATGCCACTTCTCCCCCCAAAAAACGAGACAACACTACATCTTTCGTAAAGATACAAAAAAACAGCAAATTCTTAGAACAAGATGAAAGTAAAATCAAAGAAATTTAACTCTGTCAGACCAAAACAACTCTCGGGATTTATCTCAGAGAAACAGAAGAACTAGAAGAAGTGAAAAACCACCACTTTGAATGTCTTCTTCACCATCGACAGTGTAAAACCATGATACTGCACTGCACTGTCATGTTGGCTTATATATAAAGTTTCTTTAGTCATTTGTGTCTTATTCAGTATATATACAACCAAGCATTGGCGTTTTTCCAGGAAAAAAAATCAATAGCTGACATTGGAACCTTTAATTTTTAGATTATGCCTTAAAAATAGCATCTGTGATTTTCAGCTGCCTCTTAAAAAAAAAGAAAAAGAAATCCAATGTGCTGTTAATGCAATTTTCTTACATTGTACAGTTCATTATTGTACCTGTACCTAATTATGCTGATGCCAAGCAAAGCAAATTAGAATTTGAGAGGATGAAGATCTGAAGGAAACCAGGGCAAAGACAGAAAAGAGCGATGAGGACGGGTCAAGAAAGGAGGAGGCATATTCTCTCACAGTCTATTTTAGATGTGTGTGTGTGTGTGTGTGTGTGTGTGTGTGTGTGTGTGTGTGTGTGTGTGTGTGTGTAGGCTACATGTCAGACAGTGACAGTTGAGCGAACAGTGACATACCAGGTTGGCAGAGATATTTTGGTAACTAGGACAAGTGAGAGTGAGAGGGAGAGAGCAATAGTGAGGAAGACAAAGGCGGAAAAGATGAAGAGATCGTTTAGAAGATCCCTCTCACTTTCTGTCGCCTTTCTTCACCTCACCCCTCCATCCGCCCTCCCTCCTCCTCCGCCTCCTCCTCTCTCCTCTTCTATCTGATTGACAGCGCCCCCTCCTCACCCACCCTGTGCTCTTTGATTGACAGGACTCCCCAGACTGAGGCTCTTATCCCCCTGAAACAAACCTGGCTCTGCTCCTCCTCCTTTCTCTCTTCTGTCTGCCTAGACAAGCTCCCACTCTCCCCCCCCCCCCCCTCCCCTTACTCCTCCTTTCTTCCTTCTGCTCCCTCTAAATGCCATCTTATCATCTTCACCTCCTCTTTCTGTCATCCCTCCATCCCTTCCTCTTTCCCATCATCTCTTGCTCAAGCTCTGACCCCTCTTAACCCTATAGATTACACACACACACACACACACACACACACACACACACACACACAGGGAACCCCTTAAACCCCGAGGCTTATGTGGGCCCCTTTAGACTTTGAGAGGACACACACATTCACACACACTGGTATCTGTAGCACCCCTACACACAGAAAAACACACACTCAAACTGCCTTCCTCGCGCCGCGACACTCGTCTAAGCCCTGAACACACACCACCTGAGACTATAACCCCCTCAAACTGCTCACACACGCACAGTCTGAGCCTATTAAGCCAATTGTAGCAGTCTAAACAGGCACAAAGCTGAGCAGTGAGGTAGGTAACCCCTCAGGGCCACGGAGACGAAAACAGAGTCAAAGAAAGAAAAAAGGAGGTTGGGAGAGGGAGCAAAGCAGAGGGGTGTGGAGAGAGAGGGTGAGGTGAAGCAGAGGCACAGAAAAAAGGGAGGAAAAGGAGGAAGCGAGAAAGGGGGAAGTGGAAGTGATGGAGGAAAGTAAGAGAAAAGGGGATGATGAGGATGCTGAGTGATTAAAAAAAAGACAGTAAGAGTTACAAGTAGAAACTGAATGGCAGTCACACACACATAGACACACACACCCAGAGGAGAAGAGTGGTTGTGGCTCTTTAGGAGTCAAGCAGGCGTATGATAGGATAGCGTTGCATGTCGTTAACCCTATATTAACCCTGAGAGGCAGTGGGATGCTCAGTGTGCTATAACAAGGATTAACTGGGCCACACACACTCACAGATACACTCATATGTACATGGTACGATGGGCTAGCTGTCAGTCACACACATGTGCGCACAAGGACTGAGAGACACGCAATGAGCTGTCAGTCACTCTCTTTAATGGTTCGCACAGACAAATGTTTGAATTTGTTAAAGCATGAGTAATGTGTTTAAATGAGCGTGAGCCTTAACTCTGTTCACATGTCGATGTAATGTTTAAATGGTATGTAAATAAGTGTGCTTATGCATATCTCTTCATCTGCCAGTAACCCACTGCAGACTTGGCTGTAGCAACATTTTGGAGCCTTTTCTCTCTACTGTGCGCTGTATATGCTATAATGTAATATCAGTTTCACTTGGCTGAAACCATCCCTGCAGAAGCGTTGGGCAGCATTTATACCATGCAACAGTATCCAGGTCTTAGGGCAGTGGTTTCTTTTCTTCCTGAGAGCTTTCTTTCCAATTTTATGCTGATATGGGGCTCGTTTTAATGTGAGTGCAGATACTCTTCTTTCCTCCAGCATCTCCACAAAAGCCTTTGCTGTTGTTCTGGGATTCGTTTGCACTGTTCACACATTAGTTTCACGGAAACAGAATGCATCTCCTTCCTAAGTATTACGACTGTTGCCCGATCCCATGGTATTTATACTTACATACTATTGTTTGTACAGATGAACATGGTATCTTTCAGGAAATTGCTCACGAGGATGAACAAGGCTTCTGGAACGTCACAATTTTTTTCCAGTGTCGGGGCAGTTTCCTTTGGTTTTCCCATGATGTCAAGCAAAGGGGCCAAGACACACATCGCACTGACTCTGATGATGCTGATTAGCTCATCACAGGCTTCTAACGCTAGTGAGCAAGGTTTCAAGCTGTTTTAATAGCACACTTACTTAAAGTGCCTGGCAAAGTATGTGGACTGGTGGTCCATACATTCACGTGGAAAAGAAAGTTTCTACAGGACTCTATGTATTCCTTTGAAAAACTAAATTGTCGTATGTCTGTATGACTTTGTCAGCCTTTTGCATTGTGAAGGACTTAATTGTGGAGGAAAATCAGCCCACTCTTCCTTACAGCATTGCTTCAGTTCACTGAGGTTTTTGCACAGCTCGCTTAAGGTCCCACCACAGTATTTCAGTCAGGTTGAGGTTTGGACTTTGACTTGACCATTGCAACACCTTCATTCTTTTCTTTTTCAGCCATTCTACTGTAGATTTTCTGCTCTGTTTGAGATCATTGTCCTGTTGCATGATCCATTTTCAGCAAAGCTTTCGCTGTCAGGCTTGGCTGCTGTGCATTACAACCAAACATCTCCAATTTGGTCTCATATGTCCAAAGGACATTGTTACAGAGGTTTTGTGGTTTGTTCAGATGCAACTTTGCAAACCCAAGCCGTGAATAAACGCCCCAGACCACCAAACTGCCAAAACGTCTTCTTCTATAGAGGCGCTCACATCTGCTGACGGTCAGTTAAGTGCATTAGCGTCCATCATCCCACATTTTCACATAACTATAAATCCAATGCGGAGCTTGGCACGTGCACATCTGCATGTTGTAGCTTCATACTATCACCAGAGGGCAGTGTAAAAAAAACAGATCACAGACAAGAATGTGGGATACTCTTGTTTATGTTTGTGCTGTTTTTGGTCTTTTAGTTGAGCCGTTAAAAAGAAGGAATTTATCACAGACATCTTTGTAGCGAAGACGCCATTTTTTGTTTCATTTCTTCTTCATCCCGAAACATTGACATTACCTTTCAGTTCAAGCCAAATTGTCAACCAATCCGGATTGTACCTTTGTAACTATTATAACTAAATGCAGCATACACTTGAGTATGTATAACCACAGATGCAGGGGGATATATCTGCTAAGCCCTTAATGTTTTCATTGTAACTGTTTAAAATAACTATTAAAGTTACATTTTGAATATTTCTTTGGAGTGGGTGAGTTAATTCGAGCTCTACTTCTGTTTACAATCAATGACACTTTAAGCTGTCATTTTGACTTTGCCTCATTCTCTCTCCACATGTTTGCGTCAAACAGCAGAGCTCCAGATGTTACACCAAGAGGCTGTGAACCACTGCAAAGTGGAGGGGGCAACAGGAAGTATCCCACGGTATCCACGGTAACCTTGACATTCCATCTTGACCAAGTTCCCTGACATCTCCCACAATTCACTCCGCTTTTCTCCTCCTGCCGTGGAAAATGAGACGTACACCCCCTGTGTGTGCGCGCACACACACACACACACTTCAATAGTCATCAAGCATCAATGTAACAAACAGTGACACACGTATTATGATTATGCAGCTATTACTTTGTCAGTTTGTGTCTAATATATCAGCTATTCTTTTAGGGGCCAAACCCAAGCCTTAGCCATGAATCCACACACGCAGATTACATACACACTTTCTAGGCAAATATATAAAAGCTGAGACGTTTGAGATAGCCGACAAAACAGGAGAATTGGGCGGTGGTGTGGCAATACTTATAATATCCTTCACGAACACACAAATGCACGTATAGCGTATGACACACGCACACGTTTGTGCACTTAATAAGATTTCTCCAAACACAAAGAAAAAGAGGAAAGAGGAGTTTTGCACCGTATAGAGCGAAACCTTGTACATCCCCTCCAAAGTGGCGAGAATAAAGAATCTCATTCATGCCAAATTATCCCTGTAATAACCTTTATGACCTCTGTTTGCGGCGCTGATCACACTGATGTTTGTCTTTATGAACCTTTAGTGAAGAAGCACTGAAGGACAGTCTGTAGATACAAAGCTGAGAGTCTATGGTGTGATTACTGTTCATCAGACGCTCATAAGCCACAATATTTAAACCTCAGTTTCAATTGTGTGGTTCCTCACGCCACACAATGGGGGTATGCTTAGGGTAGGGCATGGGAACACTGTCAGTGGATCGTCTGGGTCCTGTAAGTTGTGGAGTGTTTCCTCCGTATATCTCACTTGGTCTAGCACATCTTACATGCAGTATGATTGGACTGGAATCTGGAAATCTGGATATCCCGAGGCAGGGTCAAAACCCCGAACTCTTTGTCGTGTTTCTTGAGCCAAACCAGAGAAGTCTTTGCAAGAGTACTAGTGCCTCAGGGAGTGTGCTTGGACTGCAACAGTGTCTAGATGCTGTGAAAGTAATATCCACATGAATGCCGGCACCCACTGCACTGCAACAAGAAGATCTGAGGTATTTACCTCATCTGTCAGTGCTTTTAATGTTGCAGATGATCAGCTTATATTATAATTGCCAAAAATCTTTCACAAACTGAAACTTAAACATCTGGTCATGGTGAAGTAAGAAAAAAAAGAAACACTTGGTACAAATCTGCAGGAATATGATATTTTGTACAGTGATTTAAGTTGTGTAACAATGTGGTGACAGGGAGTAGAATATTTCACTCCTCTTCCTATGAATTACTCAAACACATGCAGACAGACCGACAGAACTGCTCGCACAGGGTTAAAACAACTGCCAAGGAGAAATCAGATTAAAATGAGGTTGGATCTTATTTCAGTTTTTCTCTGTCACTTTTTTTTTGTTCTTCTTCGCTCATGACCCACTTTTCTGTGCTGCTGCAGGAGAGACAGAAAGAGGGGTGGGGTGGATGTTAAGGGAGGGATAACTTCAGTCCTCTCCTGTGACAGACAGAAGGGAAGAAAGAGAGCGACAGACAGACAGAGACGAGCGGCAGGAAAACAACAGACGACTCCTGCTAGTGAGCTGCTTTGTGTTTCGCGTGACGTAGAGGAAACACACATTCATCTGAGCACTCAAGTCTGAAAGTGCGCCTTTGGGATGTAACAGAGCAGCTGATGTGTATTTGTGTCCCCTCTGCAAAGATCGATGATTACGTTACTAGAGTGCGCATGTACATGCAGATAAAACCTGTGTGTGTGTGTGTCTGCAAGTGTAATTCCACACTGTCACCACCCACTCATGAGTCCTGCTGTTTGACTTATAAAAGCAAAATTGGTTTCTCAAATGCTTCCCGTGCATCTGAGGCCGCTGATTCTATCGAGGAGTGACAGCAGCTCATCCAAACACACAAACATCCTGTCCCACCGCGCCGTTCAAACGGGTCAGCGCACAAACCCTCGTCCACTGTGTGTCTGTGGGTGTGCGCAAGTGTGTGCGTAAGGAGAGAGAGAGAAGAGGCAAAGTGAGAGACAGTACCTGTCGATGATAACAGGGTCTGAGGGTGTCTCATTACGGTTTCCACAGCTCTTCTTGTCACAGCACCGACTACGGGAAGAGAAAAGAAGACCGTCAGGGAAGAAGACACAGGGCAAAGTGGGGGGAAATTTGGGCATAGGGTACATTTTATGGAATTTCCAGATTAGAGGTTTAAGTGGGAGTGTTGCAGTGCGTGCCTTTCGTCTGCACTGATAAAACAAATTTATTACAACATCTGCAGAATTTGTCCCAATCTGTCGAAAACAGGCCATAGTGAATTTTACTGAAAGTCTTTCAGAGAAATCTGCCCTGAAAGCAAGGATAAAAATAGACCTGCAAGACAAGGAAAGTGACTGTATAGCAGGATCTGAAGGAAATACACTGTGGGATCGCTGCTTTAACAAATACATTAAAAAAGACACTGCTGGATTTATTGTTGGTCGTGGTTTGTCTCACTAGTGGGTAATTTGTTGCTGTGGTCACTGCCTAGCATTTCTTTTTTCCATTTTCTCCACTTTTTACTGCTGAGCTGGTTGATATTCATTACCAGTGTTCCCAGTATAAGGTGCACCTTTAACCACAGTTTGCCCATCTGGCTCAAACAATCAACTATTAAGATAGTAGTTTCATCCGAATCCCAACAACCTCTCAAACATTCAGGTTTTTAGGATTGGGCTCAAATAGATGATTTAATTTTGCACAGCACATTATAAGAACTACGCAGGTAGTAATTTAGCTGAATAGCAAAATAATATAAAGATAAGTTCCAGAGCTCCAGGCACCAAGATCGTGTTTTGGCTTAAAACTGATCTTTTAACAACCTTAACCAGATGTTGCAAAGCTCCATTTTCCATTTTGCAAGATTGCCAGGACTCCTGCCCCTACATTACACACGCATATACTAACATTACATGCTAGGTCACAATTTTACAGCGTTTATTGTAAAACACCATGCTTTGTGCTGTGGAGAGCCACAACACTTTTTCCTATGAAACTAGATTGTAATGGGGCATTACACCTATTTTCATAGCCCATGAAGGTGACTGCATAATATGATTGTAACTCTGGGGTTTTGTAAAGTCTCAGAATAATAACCTCTCCTGGTGTCAATATGATACTGTTGGGGTTATGAAAGGTTAATTAGTTAAAATCCCCTCCACATGTGTTGCAAGAAAATGTTTTCATGAGTACGTAATTAACAAGCTGAGATCATTTAGATGCTTATAGTCAAGTTTTTTCCAAAGGCAACATAACCAACAGCATAATCGTCTGGAAATCGAGCGCGAAAAGTCCATCCTAATTGTACTGATGAACCATCAGGTAAAGTGGAGATGGAAACAAAAAAGAAGCCCAAGGCTCCAAAAACACGTGGGTGGTATACGCACACGCACGCACGCACGCACATATGTGAGAAAAAAAACAAAACACCTGACATGGTTACCGAAATTCACACGTGTACTACAAGTGTGTCAAAAAGGCTTTCTTCCATGCATCAATTATGAATAAAGGTGTAAGCAGGAGGGCGGAGGATAAAGATGGCTATGGGTGGGGAGGAGGGGGGTAAAGAGTGAGAGGGTGTGCGTGGGATGGAGAGCTAAACGAAGAGGGTGAGAAGGGGAGGGAGGGGAGAGGAGGGGTCTGGGTGGGAAGAAGAGGAAGGGGAGACATCTCGGGTTTCCCGCTGTCACAGATGGCAGAGGTAGAAAGAAAGCGACTGATACGTTACACCTTTCTCATTGTCTCCGCTATCTGCCGCTCTTTCTGCTCTCGCTGTCGTTTGCTCTCTGCCGCTCTATGAACTGGGTCATTACACTGTAACTTTGGAGAGCAGAGCGCAGCAACAGAGAGAGGTTAGAGAGAGGAATCAAGCAGGAGATCAGGGACCGGGGTGGGGGGTGAAAAAGGAAAGCTAAACCAGATGAGGGAGAGGTAGAGGGAAGGTTGGGTGATGGCGTGGGAAACAGAGGGGATGGAATAGATGTGAAGGAAACTTAAGGGACAGAAGAGGAAGTGGAGGAAGGAGAAGAGTGTTTTATGCTATGAAAGGAGAAGGAAGGGGTGGGATGGGAGTAATGCAGGACCTATATCTGTAGATGCTGGTGAGCTAATCATCTGCTCTAACATGCATCTGAAACAATGAGTCCAAATCGATGCAATGTCTCTTACTTGCAATTTACATGTGTTGGGAGGGAAAATGCCAAAATAAATTCACAACTTACAAACTTTGTTTTTTGTCTCTGTAAATGAAAAATCTTTGGATATTGACTGTTGGCCAATCAAAGCTAATTAGATAATGGGTGTTTAACTTTAATTTTAATAGTCAGAATGATTAGCAGCTATGTTAACATGTCAGTGATCACATGATATAAATAAAGTCAAGAGATTAGCCTTAGATTTTGATTAGTTTAGCAAACATAATAACTTAAAAACATAAGTGACAGGCTCATCACTAATCCATAATTCTATTCCTGGAGAGATATGTTTCATTCAAATGTCTGTTAAAAAAAAAGATACAAATAATAACAGATAAACGTCTGCTTACACAGAAGCTGAGCAGCCAAGGATTTTCCAAATTCACAGAAATTTGTCTAAAAGTATATTTCATGTCCTGGAGTTTCCAAAGAAATGAAAACTATTATGCTAAAATGTCCACAATAAATTAAACTCACCTTAAAAATAAAAGCAATTTCAACCAGCTATACCGAGGCTGCTCTGTCAGACAGAGTGAAATAAAATATCTACAATGCCATAAAGCTTCTTGATTTGAAAGAGGGCAAATGTTAAAATACACTGAGCACGACCAACATTTGTATTAAGCGCGTTCATTGAAGCATCTATTGTCCAATTTTAGAGTGAAATCACTCACGTATTCGTGCCAGCGCTCCAGCCAATTTTGCAACGCAGGTCTTTGTGGTGGCAGATTGGCTGGGAGCATATGGCTAATAGCACTGCCGTGACAATAAGCCACACTGATTAATGGACGCCCTGAGCTCTTTGTGTGTGTGTGTGCGTGTTGTGTTGTGTGCAAAGCCCCCGCTGCAGAATCAGCATGTGAGAACATGAGGCAACAGCCCTAACTTTGACCTCAGCGGCTGTTGAAGACAAGCGACTGTTTACACTCGCTGCAGAAGCCATACTTTCTGCACTGTTGCTCCCCCAAAGGAAGTATTTAAAACAAAATCCTGCAGGACAGAACGAGCACCTTCTACTGTACGAGAGTCATACCGTACAGGTTACGCAAGCACATTTGATTCAGGTCCGCAATTATCCTCCACTTGATGAACGGCAATAATTTACAATAAAATCTGTTGCCAAATTGTTTATTTATATATTCACTGTAAATCCGAATTTCAATTGGTCTATCATGAGCCTCTCCAGCTGAACTGCCTGAGGAATATTCACCAAGCTATACGATGAAGTATTAGTGGGCCTGATTTCACAACTAAAGTCCCTGTGTGCGCATGTAGATGAACCCCAATTTATATTGGTACAGTTAAAGTTTTTCAGTGACAAGGTCAAGGAAAAAGAACAACGTAATTCATGTGCTAAATCTGAATTTTTATAACTGCGCTGTGCAGGGCTCTGAATACACAAGCATACTTCTTTGTGTCTACGGATCTATGTGTGTGTGCGAGTGTGTGTGTGTGTGCGCGAGTTCCTGCCTATTTTTTATAGTCAGATTGAAGAGCAAGGCCCATTTGTTAGCCATGAAACAACAGAAGGGTTCAGATTGACTAATGAGTTTCTCTGTGTCCTAATTAACCAGGCGTCAGAGACACATGCGCACACAAAATACACATGTTCTCGCGCGCACGTTTCCTATTGTATAGGATAGGTCGGCAAAACGTCCCTATAAATAGAACTTTCCTCCCAACCTACTTCCAAAGAAATTCATCTTAAGCTTATAATTAAAGCAACAACTATGATAGCCAAAACTCATCTTCCTCAACAGATAGGGCTTCAGGTGTGTGTGCGTATGTGCGTGTCGGGGGGGTTAATGAGGGTGACAAAATAAGAAATGTACATAGCGGTGATTGGTGAGAACTTCACAGGCAAAGTATGCTGGAGGAGAGAGGAGAGATGTGATGCATCTGTTCTCACCTGCACATGATCTCATGTGTCAGTAGCACTCTGCACATCTCTGGGTTCTTGTCCTGGCCTTCGTAAACAATCGGCTGAAAAGAAAGAGGAGAAGAAGAAAGCGGAGAGTTAAACTCGCAGGCTCCAGCGTGCTCATTTCACAGCACACCAAAGCCTCTTACTGTTTTTATTTACGGTGTGTGAGTGGCTCACAGAGATCCATTTAACTGATATGTAATACAACAACAGAGCAATCATCAGAAGTTGGACCGATGAGATTTGTTAATGGGATCAGTGAATTGTTTTTGTGGGAACTTTAAACCTTCATTTTCAAAAAAAAAGCTTTGAGGAAATTACTATCTTAATAGTAGATTTATATCATAACGAGCATGAAGCTGCACCTTGACTTGTAGTTTTTCTGTAACGTAACTGCACCGTACACTAAGAATAGCGCCAAAGTGTTATTGAGATAATAGGTTAGGTCCCACTTCACCTCCATGAACGCATCCTTCATCAGTAGCACCTCTACTTCACATACACTCACACCCATTGTGTCTCACACCCCTCCTTACACACACACACATGCACACATAAGCACACACGGAGCTGATTCACACTCATTGTTTTAGAAAATCCTCAAAATAACAACCATCATCTCATCGGCTCCGGAGAATGGTCCTCACATTTTCTGCCTCTGCTGCCGAGGCTTCACCTGCTTCTGTTACACAACACTCCCGCGCTGCTATGGAAGCAGAATAAACCGGCATAAGTCACACACCACTAAGCTACCTATCAATCAATACGCACGCCCTGTCAGTCTTTGGTCTGCAAAAGCTGGTTTGATGTGTCGTACCGAAAACTGCGGCGAGCCTGACTGAGTGACAAGATCGCTTTCCTCATGAGCAGCCAGGAAGTTTCTCTGCCCTTTAAAATCATCTCTGGCTCATGTTTAGACTGCCTGCTGCCATCAAGTGAACAATGATGAATGAATAAAGCTGATTTTAAGACCACTTAACAAGGCCACACTGACACCGCCATACTTGGAAAATGAGACATGTATATTCACATGTTAATGCATACCTATGTTATGTCTAAGTAGCTTTAAAGCTTATGGACTGTCAGATATACTACACATGGCCCAAAACTCAAATGCAAACCCTCTAAGAAGAATAATCAGTGCTTTTATTTCACCTGTGATTCCTTGTCATTCTCCATGAAGTGAAATTAACAGGGGCACACTTTGCTGGTTGCATAAAACAGGATTCAGGGGCACAGTGGAGAGGCTCTGAACCTCCCAGTGGCTTCTTATTGGGGCCTCAAGATGAGCAAAGGGTGTAGGCTGAACCTCTCATTTGTACCAACTATGTGAAACTTAATGGAAAGCAGTGACAGAGGCTGTACTGTCTGAGGGCCCCAGTATTGTAGCCTAAAGCATTTCATACTAATAGCTAGCTGTGTTTTCTGGAATTGGAGCCCCCATGTGTTTCAGGCCCCGAGGCCCTTGTCAGTTACAATTTTCCATGCATGTGCATATTCCATTTGAACCCCTCCTCCCCACGCCTGCAGGAAATCTATCGATATGTGAACCTGGAGACCGAAAAGCTCCTGGTGGTCCAGGATTCCAGGGATGTGCACCCACAGTCGATTCAAGCACGGGGTGAAAATATGAAACAAAAATGAGCTCATGGAGGAATCTGCACCAGGCTAAGCTGACATTCTCCAAGAAAAGCCAATCTGACCAAAAGCTGTCAAAGCGTCTGACGCAAGTTCAAATACGCAGGAAAGAAAATAAGCGTTTGTTCAGATTGTAAATATTTTAAATGACCTCAGACAAAGAAGAAAAAAAAACGCTCCCATTAACACACTACTGAGGTTGATCCGACACCCAACATCTGAAACTCTTTCTGGAAACGCTCACTCATCAACATTTGAACCGTAAAATCCCCCTGATTGCCCTTTAATGAAAGCCAAATCTAAGTGTGGGGAAACGCAGAGAAGGACAGAATTCTGACAGAGCAAATCTGAAGAGGAAACGTGTTTTATAAACCACAGTTGTGTCTGTGATTAGTCCTGCTCCTCGCGCCATGGGAAAAGAGTGGGCCAGGAGAAAGCAATGAGCTTGCTCCCTAACCTCGCCGAGCGCGCATCACCATCATCTCTTCCCTTTTTTTTTTGCACTTTGCTATTTTCTTGTCTTACGCCCACACGCAAACACACAAGTAAACCATTAAACCTTTGGCTGGGTGAATGCATTGATCTTTCTAAACAGAACAGCCGTGTCGCCCGTGACACGTACCACCACATAACAGCCCACCTCCTTTATTTAAGGCGATCGGGTCAACAGCATAGATGAGCTACAGTCTGGGTCATGCAGCAAAAGTAAAAGTTTGTAACTGTAAAAGACATCCAGTTCTTTCCCACCTGACTGATTGCTGCTCGCCCTGTGCCAACAATCTTTCTTTTTTAAACCAGTTTGGTTTTCGAGAGAGGTCTTGCGTTACGGAAGGTAAAACAAAACATTAGTATTTACAGCAGAACTGCATGAAACTAAGGTCTAAAGTTTCTAATTGGTCTGCCCTCATGGCAGCTGGAGACCTCTGGAGCTCCAAAGAGGAAAAAGTGACAATGCAAAGATACTTCATCCACCCTCTGTGACAGCCTCTTGTGTTAGTGTGTACCTTCCTCTACCGCCACGGCCCACGTTTGCCTCAGATTCTTCATTGCTGTCACTTTGCCTGCTCTGCTCCTCTCTTTCATCTGCTTTTCCCTCCTCTGTCTCCTTCCTCTCTCCACCTCAGCAGGCCTTTCACACAGCATCTTTGCTTCTCTGTTCCCCACCTTTGAAGTGGCGTGATATGTGCGGCATGTAAACAAGGATCCGTTAAGCAGGGGAACACACTTCCTCCTGCGTTAGTGTCAGGTCGACTAGCGAGCTAGTGATCCGACAGGGCCGCAGTGACAGACGCTTTATTCTCCGGGACAGAGTCGTGATCAACGAGCTCCACGCTCTGCTTCTGAAGACTAGGAGGTGCTCTCCTTCTCCGTTTAACACAATCAGTTCTGGCCCTCAGCGCACAAACACAGAACAGGTAGACTTACAGAAATAGAACAGAAACAGGCAGCAGCTTTTAAATGCCAAATGTTGGAGTAGGCTTTTCCTTTACTGGCTGTTAAATCACAGTGAGAAGGGCGGAAAAAAACAGAATAAAAGCCGTTTGCCTCATTATAGTGTGTTGCACATACTCTGAATTACAGAGTCGAATATTTAAGTAAAACTAAAATTAATACTTTACACCGCTGATCAACTACTAAAACTGAGAAATTCATACTTAAAACAAATCTATGTTTCTATGGTTTACTCTGAATAATCTTAGAGAAATGACCCTCTTGCTTTCTTGTTTTTATCGTCTTCTGTTTCTGGGCTTTTAAACAGTGAAATGTGTGAAAGGTATGCTACTACGGCACCAAGAGAGATTAACGAGACTAGAATAAGGCTGGATTTTCGAGCATTTGCATCATGACAAATGTAAATATTGATGATTATTTCCTAAGTTGTAAAACAGAAAGCCTGTTTCATTATCACGGTTACAAACTCAGCAGCTCTTTATTTTGTGTGTTCCTGTCAAAAATGTGTTTGGGCATGCTGGGCTCGGGTCGTGTGTTTTCAATTTTGGTGGATGAAGCCACATCTTGTTAACAACCAGTGAAATAAGAGCGACACCAGTGCAACCTCTGGTCTTCTGTGTGGCTTCTTCTTCTTTTCTTTTTTTCTTTTTTCCCCCGCCTGGCAAGACAACAGTGGATGCGAACAAATGCCTGTGTGTGCGGTTAGAGACAGCGGCCATGACATCACTGACCAGCTAAGCCAACCTCGCGACTGTTTTGGTTTGACCACCTGTTAAAGTTCCATTCCTCCACTACTGGGAATAACACACACACACACACACACACACACACACACAAACTGAAGCGAGCATGCTTTACGCCTTCTCCAAAGCACCTTTGCACATTTACTGTATACATACAGCACTAAACACCTGCTCCCCTTCCCCATCCACACAGCCACAGAGCAGCACTCACACAGTGCAAGGAAGGCACCACAGGTGCAGCACACCTGCCTCCATCCTTTCCCCCCCCCCTTTTCAAATATTGAAATTCTAAAAAGCCATTAATTTTTTCAGCATGAAAAAGTGTGCATGTATTTAATTTTTTCAAACTCTACAGGAGAAAGTCCCAACTGTGTGTATGCGTGTGCGTGTGTGTGTGTGTGTGTAGCTGGTTGTCACCCCACCAAGCCGAACCTAAAGAGTGTTATTAGGAAACAGTGTGGTCTCTTAGGCCTGCCAGCGTGCACACACACACACACACAGTATGTGGTGCAACGTGGCAGCAGTAATGTGAGACTGTCAGAGCCTGGAGTCACATTAGTAAGTATTCAGTGCATGGTGGGCTTCTTGGCTCCTCATACCTTGGCTTTCACAACACACACACACACATTTTGAATTCCATCAGGCAGATAACTCTCACTCGCACTTTCTTCATGAACAAAAACAATCAGTTTTCATCCTGACTTTACCTGCGGGACCAGGAGCGCACAAACTGAAAATGCATCCCTGTCTTCCCGCCTCTCTCCTCAAACTCTACCTGCTCCTCTCTCTGTCTCCCTCCCTCTCTCTCTCTCGCTCTCCCTCCCTCTTATAAATGTACACATAAACAAAAACAAGAGCATTACCAGAAAAATTGGATCTGATCGGAATGCTTGATACGCAGCAGACCAAATCCCAGAGGTGCCCTTATATCTTTCCACTTCCTACTGCGAGCAGCAGAATTACGCTCCTGTTCCTCAACACCCGCTCGCTGCCTCCTCACTCTAATCACAGCGAGAGGAGCACAGGCAAAGACGCCTGGAGCCGTGTGTGTGTGTGTGTGTGTGTGTGTGTGTGTGTGTGTGTGTGTGTGTGTGTGTGTGTGTGTGTGTGTCCCCACCCACATACACTGTGGAAACACCCACCCATTGAATCATACACGCATAAACATTCATTTCTGTGTGAAATAGAGGAGGGCGGCGGAGAACAAGAGGATCAGTGGAGCAGCTCTTTGTCAGAGAGGTAACAGGAGAGGTGACAGACCGCTCTGAGAGTGTGTTAGGGTGTGTGTTTACCTGTTTAGTCATGGAGTCTATGAGTCGAACATAAAAGTCCTGCTCTGTTCTGATGCCTGTTGGGATCCAGAGGAAGGGAGAAATATTGTAAACTTTACACATATTTTAACACACAGTGCAGCACGTTGCAGGGCATTTAAAATACGTGGAATTAGGTTAGCAAAGTGGCAGCAGCGGGAACAAGGAAACGAGATTAACGTCATTTACAGCAATAAGCTCGCAATAAATAAACAAAGGAGCGGGGCAAACGTAATTCTGACTCGCAAATTCTTTCTTCTTAAAGCTTTTATTAATGTTTCCTATTTAGGCCTGAAATATGAGTCAGTGGAGAACAGTCTGAGAGCAGAACGCTTTAAACGCTCACACTTGCGACTTGACAGACAGTGGCTCCTTTTTAACGAGGCAGAAAGGGGTTGTGAAGAAGGTGAGAGGCTTATTAAAGATCAGCCAGCAGCTGCTCATCAGTTCAGTGTGAAAATAAATGTTGTTCAGCTTCTGCATTTCTCTCTGCTGCGATGCAAGCCTTACGCCAAGCCGGCTGTATCCATATAGCTCCCAAATCACACGAAAATCACACGTTTAACTCGGCATAGTTTACACAACACGAGACCTTGGGCGTTCAGCCCCGTGTTAAGGTGGTAAATAGATTCAAACACCTTGTTTGTTGACTTATCTGATAAATTGCTTGTGCCTATTCTGACTCCCAAATATCAACACATGCGAGACACGAATTGTAGCTATTGTTTATTACACAGGAGGCTGGTGCTGTGATGTCCCTGCTTGGGTTAGAGTGCAGCTCACACTGTCAAAAAATTATTAAAAAAAAAAAAAGAAAAAGAAAAATAAAGAGCACATAAAACTGGACAAACTAATTTAGGGACAGTGACAGCAATGAAGCCACAAAGCTGGGTCACATCCTGTAACAGCTGCCTTGAAATTTGACTAATAGAAGTCGGTCACGTTACACAATCGTGAATCTCTGCCCTGCAATTTCGTTGACATAAATTCTGGAAGCCTTGATAACCCATTGCAACATTTTTTTTACTACTTTGAGGACAGGACCCCCCCCCCCCCCCCCCCCCCCCCCCTCAAGAATCAGCTGCTGCCTGTGTGAATATCATTAAGTGTCTGATAAAATAAGACATGAAGCTGATCTGGCAAAGCTGACTCTAACTATGCATGCATATATATATGTGAGTGTGTGTGTGAGTGTGCCAGTCTGCTCACCATTACTGTAAAGAAGCTGTAGCCTGTAATGAATCCCGTTATTGGTCTTCTCTCCGCTGGTCTCCTTGACACACACACAACAAACACACAGCTGTTTATGGAAAATTTAACACCATTTTTAAAAAATAGCAAGAAATTAATTTTTTCCTCTTTTCACATGTAGGCTAGTGAAGCATACATCCAACTTAATGAATTCTTTACAGCGGTCTTGCATTAAATAAAAGCTGATTTATGCTCAGAGGAGTGCAGCCCTGTAATTTCTCCGTGTGTAATCGTGGTGTTATTGTGGATTTTTAATTCCTGCGTAATTACTAGTTGTGTTCGGAGGGCCAATAAATCCAACACGGAATTCTCCCGATACATTTCATCTAATTTAAGCCAAGTCATAATTGATGAGAAGCCCGGGCTGCAGCGCCGTTGTTTATATAGAACAAGTGGTTGGGTTGAATGGAGCTGTAAATTAAAACAATTTAAACTCCAAAAGGCATTTTTTTTCATTTATCAAATACACACGAGGGTTTAAGGAGGTTTGTGCCTTACAGTAAATTTATAATGTTTATAATATTGTATTTTTAGTTTTTAATAATAATAATAATATAAATAATAAGAATAATAATACAAACAATTAAAGGACAGGTAGTTCATTAAAATGGGACGTTAAAAATTCATTCAATAATGTCAGAAACCAAATTTAATATTCGAGGCCTTCACAAAATCTCAGTAATCTTCCTTCATCTAAAAACTCTTAAGACCAACGTGTATTTCTGAACCGACCTTCTCTTTTTCGATGAAGTCCACGAAGCTCGTCCTCTCGATCTCCACCGGCTGGCCCTGCCGGTCGTACAGAGCTAGGACGAAGTGGAAGAAGTTGGACTTCCGCAGGTTGGAGGGCGGCTGCTTCTCAAAGTGAGCCCGAGCCAGACCCACTCCACTGCAGACACACAGACGGAGGGGGTGTTAGAAGCAGTCAGAGGATGTAAAGTTTTTATGTTGTAAAAATTAGAAAAATTCAAAATTAATAGAAGAAGGAAAGCAAATTAAATAGTAATAATTATGTAAAGTTCACCTAAAATAAATAAATAAAAACAAACATAAAGGGCCTACAAGCACTGAAAGTATAAAATCTAGCTTGTGCTCTTTTTTTTTTTTTGGCAGATTTTCCTCTTATTTTAAAGATTGTGATTATGAAAGCTGCCTGTTTTATTTAATTATCTCCTGAATCTGTAAACCAACTTGAAGCACAAACTTGCTGTTCGCGTAAAGGGGAGATCGTGATAGATCCACGTTTACTGTGACTGGCTGTGGTTCAGTTGGAGAATTTTATTCCCTTCTAATAAAACAACGAGTAAGTTTGAAAATGGGGGGAAGTACAGGATTTATTTTTCTCTAGCACAGGACTGCATTTATGTATTTGTTCTTTGTTTTAATCCTTAATAAATCGCATCTGAAACATATGCGGAAAAAATAATCTCTAGACCAAGCACATGCTGCTTACAACTGTTTAGTTAATGACAGCTTGTGTGGTAGAATTGTTCTGAATGAGATTATTAATTCTACAGATGATTTTATCAGCAGTTGAATGGACAGATTTTTTTTCGGACTGCTGCACTTCCATTCCCAAAGTCTCAATTCTTGTACAGCTGCAGTATCCTGGAGGAGAACACGCAGGCTGATTCCATCTTTCGGTAAATGAGTGATGGTGGAAGTGCTCCTCACTTAGGCACAGCTCACCTTTGGGCGGCCGTGTTGGCGTCCAGCACGCCGCCCCCCTGCATCCAGCTCCGGACGTTCATTCCTCCCAGCGGCTCCTCTTTCAGGCTGCTGCCGCTTCTCTGGATGCTCTCCTGGATTCCAAACATTAACAAACCTCCTGAGCTCGATGCAAGTCCCTCCGTTTGCCTTTCTCCTCCCGGCTTTGCACTTGTTCTCTGGCGGATCCCTTTCAGTGACTCGAGCGGAGGAACCTTGAGACGCACTCTTGCTGCTGGTGCTGCGTGCGCTTAGAAAGACCTCAATCCAGCGTGCACCCTTTATTCCACTTTCTCTTGTCCTGAGGAGGGAGTTGGTGCTAAAACGGTAGGCGAATCATAATAAGTCATAAAATCCAGAACATCCAAGCACTTAAAAAAAAGGGTTAAAAATCGCACGCCCTGTGCGTAAAATATGTGTGTAGGGTGGAAAAAGTCACTCCTGGTGCGCGTGGAAACCCACCGCTTTGGGCTGTCACAGAGAAAAAAACAGAGAGATCAGCTAGTACCCGGATCAGATGTCATCATTTTCTGACACTTCTTTCTTCCTCTTTTTTTTGCTCTCGCTCTCGTCTCTGCCTCAGCTCAGTGGTCCGGGACGCGCTGGCGTCGGTGATGTCCAGAGCTGCGCTGCTTCCCGCGGAAGACTCCCGAGCTCTCGCCACTCCGCTCTCTCTCTCTCGCTCTCCCTCTCTCTCAGAGGAAACCGCTTTGTGACTCTTCCCAAAGGACCCTCTCTGAACCAAACACGGCTTCTCCCGCCCCGGGGGGAGAGAGAGAGAGAGAGCTGGGATGGAAAGGGAATGAGGGGAGGGGACAGCACGGGAAGAGAAGCGAGGAGACGCCCCCAAACAAAGAATAGAGAGGAGTTAGGTCTGCCCCGCGTGCAGTGGCCACGGAACTCCTTCTCCCGCTGTCCTCCTCCGGTCCGCTTTCTCCTCGTTTTTTGAGGGGAGGATTTCTAATAAACGTTTAGAAGGTTTTCTGTAAATGTGGAGATGAAGTCCTGCGCGAATCCGTGCTGAAAGTTCAGATAGAGGAGCTGAAAAAGGGGGGTGGGGGGTGGGGGGGGCAACGGCACTTCAGCAGAGTGGACATCACAGGGCAATCTCAGACATTTAACCAGCGTGGGCAGTTTCGTTCTAGTCTATCTAAGAACAGAACAAACGCCCCAAAACACGATTTTAATCTTTCTGTCTCCATGACTCAAACCTTAGTCGCAGATTTAGTTTTTGTTTAAAATCATAGTAATTAAATAATGTAGCGACCCCACACCCCCACGAAGAAAAGAAGAAGAAAAATAAGGTATGTTCGACCATAGTCCCGAGTCCACATCCTATTAGTCTATTTCTCGAGGCAGACCCGCAGCCTCTACATTTAGATCAAAGTTTTATTTACACCAGCTGGTTAGGCTCAATTATAAAAGCCACATTTCCTCGTCACAACATATCCCTGTTCCCCCCATTGTCTTCCTCGGGCCTGCTTATTGCAGCCTAGCGCCGCAAGACACACAAACAAAAGTGACAATAACAATAATTAGCTCAAAATAACAATGAACATAATTGAGGATAATTGCTACCAGATTTCCCCGCTTTGTTTCTCCCTTTAGCACCATCTGTTATTTGAAACAATTTATCACGCCGCCGAGGGGGGATTTAAACTAAATACAAATATTAATAGATAATTCGGTGGACTATTTTTTTAATAGAATAAACTGCGGCGTATTGATCTGTTTAGGTGCAAAAGGTCAACAACTTTAGCGGTGTTCGGCTGGCTGTGAAAATGACTGGCAGGGCGCACTGGCGCCGTTCCAGGCTTTTATTCCCAAAGGTTATTGAAAAACGCTCTTGACCTTGATTATGGAGAATAAGAGTCTTTTATGCTTCAGTTTTCTTGCTTATAGAGGAAGAAGGAGGCGGTGGCGGATGAACCCGTGTGGGATATAAAGAATTTCATAGCTGAGGAGAAAATAATAATAATATAATGGAATGAATCAAAAATTGAGAGGTGTGAGAGGTGTTTGGATCGATCGGGAAGAAATCAAACACGTGTAACAGGAACAGATTATCCAAAAATAATAACGAACATATTTATCACCGCGTGTCAGCTCATGTAGGCCCACAGCTAAACTGTGGAGGAAATAAATGCTTGTGAATGTAATCAAACAGTGTTGGTTAGTCACTTTTTCAATTTTCAAAATATCAGATATGATTGGTGAGGTTTCAGGAAGAAATATCGATTTAAAAAAAGGACTCTTTAAATTTCAGGTCATTAAAGTCAGGTTTGGTATATTTGCTCTCGAGGGACTGTAAAGGAAATACGGTATCAAAAGGCCACGGAGGTGTAATTGGGCATCACAGGTGGGGCTTTTAATACGGAAGTGTTAAAGTATTTAAGATTTCTGAGGCAAAATTCGGTGTTTAATAAAACGCATTCAGAGATAGACATTTTTGAGTTAATGCAGGAATGTTCATGAGCACTGCGGGAGATGTCAGATTAAAGAAAAACGCTCAGAGAAAACACCGGTACTAACTTAGTGCGCGCAGTGATTCCCAACAGTGCGGGGACACAAGTAGCCCAAGGAATGTGTGTGTGTGTGTGTGTGTGTGTGTGTGTGTGTGTGTGTGTGTGTGTGTGTGTGTGTGTGTGTGTGTGTGTGTGCGTCCAGCAGCGCTGTGGCCTTAGATTAGAGCCCAGCTAATCTAAAAACTAACACAACTGCGCCATCATGTGTTCACATCGTGCAATTGCAGAAATAACCCAAAAGTTGTAACGTCAAAATTAAACGAATGTAGTGCAACCTGTGATTATGGTGCAACATCTCCTTAAGCCGACATCACAATCACTAAATTCTTTGAGCCGTCAGTTTGTTTTCACTTTAACAGTCTTTTTACTCTATTTAGTCTGTTAAAGTAGAAATACTCAGTGTCCTGTGTAAGAACGCTAATGCACAAAGTACAATTAAATGTTAACATTATTTTACTAGCAAGAATGACCCTGCCTTCACAAAAGTACAAAACTGCTTTACATACACTCACCAGCCATTTTATTAGGTACACCTGTCTTGCGACAGATTGGTGACGTGTTCAGGCTTTGTGCCGCCTCTCATCCTACGCTCAAAACAACATCCCGGCAGCCACCTTTGTCAGCCCTCAGCCTCCTACTAGATGCACGTGTGGTACAAATGTGAAAATCCTAGGTGACTTCCTTCTTGAGTTATCGCAGTCATAAACTTGGGTGTCCCCTGACCATACCTTTCCAGGCTTTCGTGGCTGAGGGGTAAAATGATTCTTGAACATGAAGGAGTAATTTTGAGTAAGAATTTGGTGACCGTGTGTGAATTGTAGCCTCAGTTTCCAGGTCTTAGCTGACAGCAGTGGCACCCAGTGTGGTCTTCTGACTTCAAGGTTTGATGTGTGGTTTGTTCAGAGATGCTCTTCTGCATTACTTGGTTGTAATAACACTGTAAAAAAAATGTAGACTTTATGGTAAATTACTGGCAGCTGTGGTTGCCAGAATTTCAACCTGAAAAATCAATTGTAAATGTAGAACACGAAACGGTATACTATTCTGGTAACCTTGAATTTCACAGTAAAGAGTTTTATATTTTTTTTTGTATTTTTTATTTTTTACAGTAAATAACTATGAATTTAAAAATAAATTATAAAATTATTTATGGGTAATTCATGTAAAAACAACATACACTCCATTAACCTGATTACAGTCTTACATTGTTAAATACAGTGAAACTGTATAAAATAAATATTAAAAAGTTCAATATTACAGTAAATTACTGGCAGCCGTTGTTTACCTGAATGTTACTGTGGAAAATATAGTGCAGAATACATAATGGTATACTTTGTTGATAAATGTAAAATTCACAGTGAACTGTTGTTTTTTGTACAACAATTACATTGAAATAAAAAAGTAATATGATGTAAATCTGTTGTCAATATACACTTTTAATAAGCTTGATTACAGTCTCCTATTGAAAAAGTACAGAAGAGCTGTATAATACAATACATTTTTTTATTTAAAAGTTCATATTTACATACAATAACTGTTGTAGCCAGAATGTCCCCGAAAAAATTAAGGTCCTACAAATCAGAATCAGAATCAGAATACTTTATTGATCCCTGGGGGAAATTATTTTTTGTTACAGTGCTCCATTATAAACCAACATTAAGACAAGACAGACAATACACTAACTAAGAATAGTACAATATACATATATATATACATACATACATACAACAACAACAACAACAACAACAACAATCTTTATTTATAGAGCACATTTAAAAGCCTTGGGCATACCAAAGTGCTTTACATAAAACAATAAAAAATAAAACAGTTCACACATTAACATCAAATACATAAAGGTAACGAATTATGTTCACAGATAAAAGCCACCAATAAGAGTAAACTGCAGCACATAGGTTATAGCAAGGTAAGACTGTACCACCATGATAAAAGACACCAATAATGGAAAGATAGCAGAGAATTTAATACAATAGGTCAATAGGTCACTGCAAGCAAGCAGTTTATGAGTGACTTATACATACATAAGTCACTCATAAATAAATAGCTGAAAAAGAAACATGTGTAGTTATAGCAGCAAACAGTGTGTTAAGTGGATGCGTTGTACAGGGAGATGGCCACAGGCAGGAAAGATTTCCTGTGTCGTTCAGTGGTGCTTTTCGGTAATCTCAGTGCTCCTGTGACTGACCAGCATGTCATGGAGTGGGTGGGGGGTGTTATCCAACATTGTCTTTATCTTGGACAGCATCCGCCTCTCCGACACCACCTTGAGGGAGTCCAGCTCAAGTGTTGTTTTCAATAAATTGCATGATCAAAAAATGTTCCCATTTCTTCTTGTTGCATGTTGAAGCTCTACTTGGAACCTTGTTAAGACCCAAACATGCAAAATATGATTTTTTTTGCCATTTTTCAAGTGGTCTTAAACTTCTGATCGGGACTGTACAAGCTAAAAATAACAGCAGTATGTTTTCTTCAGCCACATACATCACAGTGGACCAACAAGTGCAGTCTGTGTTCAGACAAGTTTTGAGCAATAGAAAAAAGTAGCTTATATGCAGTGTTGGGACTAACGCGTTATTAAGTAACGTGTTATAGTAACTACGTTATTATTGTGGTAACGTGCACGGTAACTAGTTATTATAACAAAATCAGGAACGCGTTAATCGTTACTGGGATTTAGATAGGCTCGTTATTCGTTACTTCTTGCGGTGGCTATCGCGGAGCTTCCACAGATTCAGTAACATTAGCAAGTGGTGGAGGCCAGCAGGTGGATGAGGGAAAGGGGAGGCAGGAGGAGCAGAGACCCGAGGCGGCCGCCGGTCCGAGTGCCAGGTGAACTGAACTTCAGGTAAGAAGTTATGACCTGAAGTATTGGTTTATATGACCTATAAACCAAGTTTAGGTGTAGTTTATTTTCGTTATGTTGACTTTTTCGTACTGCGTACTAGCTAGCCTGACCGAGTTTCTATACAGCTGGGTGGTGCTATGTTACTGATGTTGAACTTTTTTTTGTTCATAAGGTTAGTTAGTAGAGTTTCCAACCATCCCATAAAAAACGGAATCGTCCCGTATTCAGAGAAATTATTACGCATTTCGTATTGAGGTGAAAAGGAACACAGTTTGTCCCCGTACTTCAGCTAGAATAAAAAAGACACAAAGCTGGAGTTATTCTATGTCTTTGCTGCACAGCTGCCTCTTCTTCTCTCATTCTCTCCCCCTCTCTCTCCTGTTTCTACTTCAATCATGAAACTGACCAATGATCAGCTGATCGGCTCTCTTGTTTGTTTATCGCCCACTTGCCAGAAAGAGGAAACCGGCGGATGTCGCGTTAAACAACAGCAGCGCGTTTAAGCTTGATCAGCTGTTGTTAGAATTTATTTAATATTAGTTTCTAGTATCAGCTGATGTTTGCTGGAGCCACAGCTGTAAAAAAAAAAGCTGCTGGTCATGATATGGTTTGGTTATCTGGTGAGAGGGAAACATGAAGATGAAACCAGGAGATGTCCTTACTGGATCATCAGAGCTGAGCAGGTGATGGAGAAACAGGTTTACCTTTTAGGTGACATGAATGAGTTGAAGGGAAGTTATGAACTGTTTCTGAGAGACAAATAACACCAGGATCCTTTTTTAGGTAGCTGACAGCTGGTAACTGTGCAGGGGCGGGTCTAGCAAAGTGTTGCCAGGGGGGCATGTAGGGCATTAACAGGGAATGGGGGGCACAAAGAAATACTTTTCTTTCTTATTCTCATTTAAAATATCTAGCTTTAAAAAAATAATTATCTGAATCTTACAACAAACAATTGATAGATTGATACATATATACCATCAGAACAGTGTACATCACTGTCACAACAGCGTTTGTTTTCATTCAAAGGCTTTATGATTTTTCCTATAATGGTGAGCCGGTCAGTCAAAACGCCCGGGCCGATTTTTTGTCCCAGTCCAGCTCTGTATGCAGCTTATCTGCAGTCTGGAGTTACCTACATCTTCCTATTCAGAAGGCAGAATTTCTGAGTTCTGAGTACAATCCACATGCCATTTGCATGTGTGTCAACAAGCGAACACACACACGTGTGTGTGTGCTTGAGTACAAAGCTAAAGCACGAAAACGAGCGCAACTGTTTGGGGATGGCACATTATCTAAACACGGTGAAAGAGCAAAGTCAGAGAAATCAAGCACCACGGCTAGCTCCGCCAGCCTGCTGCCAGTGTGAAATGACACATTTGTGGGCGCTTCCCATGGCAGCGGCATGAAAAGAAGAAGAGGAGAAAGGATGGCTGAGTCTGTGCTTAGCGGTGTTGTGTTACAAAATGATGGTCTGCCAAAAACGGATCGGTCGTATTTAAACTGCCATAACAACTTGTTGGTCTACAATATGTGAAAAGATATATCAAATGTAACCTTCATGAATGAAATGAAGTCATCTTGAGCCAGAAACAAAATTGCTATAACAAGGTAGAAGCGGCAATCAGTTTTTGTTAGTGATGTTTATATATGCTTTATTTATGCAGTTGAAAAAATGTGGTTGCTATTAAAAATGTGTTTTTTAAGAGTAGTGTGGCCAAGAGGACAGCAGATGTTTCAAGAAATGTAAGAATAGTTGTGTAAAGATATTTTAAGTGGACCAAGAGGATAAGGCGTTTGTAAACCCTGTTGTGGGAAGTCTATCTAGCAAGATATGTAAAGATATTGGCCATAAAAAAACAGAGGGAAAGATAGGAAGTGAGTTTTTGTGAGGCAATGAGTTGTTGGCACAAGACAAGTGGTCGTTGTGACACCATGACAACAAAGAGGTCCCATAAATGGGGCTGGGCTGTTTGTGTCGCCACATGACGGGCGAAGAGAATGGGGAAAATTCTTCTATTTCAAGTGCACATGCTGTACATCGTGCAAGCAGCCTTTCCAAATTAGCTGGAGACCACGCATTTTTTCACTCAAATACTCAACACATTTCACACATTCACACCTGCTTTTTGCCCTGCACACCTCTTTCTCTAATTATTTATCAACAACCACTCCTTTTTCACCTCTGCTACCTTGCCTTTATTACATCCTCTTAGCTAGCACCAGTGACTGGACAAAACACCTACCCACTGCTTTTCTCATCATTTCTTTTGTCACGGTCAATTCATTCGCCTGGACGCATTAGCTAAACCAACTTTACAAAACAAATTTCCCCGAAGAGCCCGCTTCTCAGCTTAGCTGCCTACATTTCAGGACCTAGCTAAGGACGGTACTTACCCACACAAACACATTTAACTTACCGAAAAAAAGCCACGGGGCTTCCGGTGTTGTGCCAAAAAGTGATTGTCTGCCAAAAACTGATTTCCGGTATTTGCCAAAAACTGATTGCTTGTATTTAAACTGCTATAAGTAACTTGTTGGGCTATACTATGTGAAACATATGTCAAATGCATCCCTTATGGATGACATAAAGTCATCTTGAGCCACAAACAACATTCGTGTAAAAAGGTAGAAGCCGCAATCAGTTTTTGGCAGTGACTTTTATATAACCGTTATTTATGCAGTTTAAAAGAAACTCATTAACATTAAAATGTCTTTTGTAAGAGTAAGTTGGCCAAGAGCACAGCAGAAATGGCAGCAAATATTACAATAGTTCTGTAAAAATATTTTAAGTGGGGATAAAGGACCGGATTGGTTATAATGCAAGTACAATAACACAGAGTTATAAAGATACTTGAAAAACGGATAATTTTTTAATTCTCTATATAACCCCTTTGTAAACCCTGTTCACCGAAGTCTATTTACGAACATACGTAAAGATATTACACATAAAAAATACACAGAAACATTGGAAATCACTTTTTGGCACAACACCGGTCTGTCTGTGGGGTAGTCCACTTTACTCAACAACACCTCAGGCTGTCACTATGAAACAGCTGGTCGTGATTTATTTTTTTTGTTTTTGTTTTTTGCGCCTGTCCCGTTTGGCTCTTTTGCCATCAGAATTGTTGTCTAAAGGCAAAGAAAGATGCCCAACGGATTTACTTTACCAAATTGACCATCCCAGCCTTGCCGTAATGGTCCATTTGATTCACCTTTTATTGTTTATTTTATTTTCACTGGGGGAAAGAAGGGGAGAAAGAAAGAGGGAAAGAGAAACAGCTGAGAAGAGGGACGGGGGAGAAGGGCAAAAGACAAAAACCAACAGAACGGGCAGAAAAAAAATGCATATATCAATCACCTGGGTCACCTGCTGAGAAAGAAAAAAGAAAGCAAGCAGAAGAGAACAAGAGTAATAGAATAAACAACATCACAATGATATATGGGAATATGACAGTAAATACTAAATGTTAAACATTATTGTGCAGCACATAAGATCAACAGAACACAGTGTGCTTTGAGGTAGGAGCCAAAAAGGGTGTAGTTTGTGGGTGTGATCACCCGTGTGTACACCTGTGAGCATGGACGCGCTTGTTTTTTTTAAAAGGTTCCTTCATGTAATGATCTGCTAGAGGGTGTGGGGGGGCCACAGCCCCGTCCTCCAGGGCATGAAGCAGGTATGGAGGAGATCAAAACTCCAGACATCCAGAGGCCCCCAGAACACAAGAGACCAAGGAAGACCAACAGAGGGGCAGCTGCGCCACTGTCCCAGAAAGAGCTGAGGAGAGTCCCAGATGAGGGTTCACTCAGCAGCCGCGGAGCAGAAGCCAGGGGGAGTTGCAGTGACGCGCCCGTGAGCTCCGCCGGCAGCCAGCCGTGCCTGAGTGACCGAGCCCCAGGCCGAGAGGCCGGGGGCACCCCACCTCCGAAGTGGCCCGAGCGAGCCCCAGGCTCCAGGCCCCGATAAGCGGCCGCCAAGGAGTGAGCCGGTGTGTACCTGGATGCCCATCCCCGGACACAAAGAACCACCAATGCACCGATGTCTGAGGGAGTCCGCCACTGGCAGGGGAAGTGGTGGTAGGGGGAGATAGGCCTCCAAACCTTGGAGGGCCTGAGATGTCCCCAGAGAGGTGGCGTCTGATACCCAACCTGACATATAGACACAGACATACAGGCACACACAGATACAAACATCCATTCCCACCCTCATGCTCTCATATGCACTTACTCCACACTCAACCAACGTGGAGACAGACATAAAGAGACGCTGTACGCACGATCACACTCCCCAAGCGTACTCTACGAACCGGGTCTAGGTACCCTTGCCCCTGGAGGGGGGAACTGCACCCAGACCCAGGTGGTGTTACCCTTTTTCCCTGCGGTGGGGGGAGGCAGACCGCCCCGACTCCGCAGCAGCAGGGAGGCCCCACACTCCAGACCGCAGTCGGACGGCCAACTCCTCCTCCTAGCCCCCCTGCTCCAGCAGGCCGCAGAGAATGGGGGTGGGAGAAGACTCCAAACCTCCCTCCACCCGCTCATTGTAGTGTTGATGCATGTGTGTTCTAAGGTGCAATTAAAACCCAGGAGGGCATGGAGCTACCTGCCAGAGAGCAGCAGGTAAGCGCATGGTCCCTCCTGCTAGCCCTCAATGTCTAAGTGTATTTAAAATTGAGAGGTGGGCAACGATGCCAGGGGTGGGGTGTACACCCTGATGGTACTTTGGACTCCGTGATTGTGCCCACCCCCAAGATCCTATATGTATATGTAATGAGAGTGTGAATAATGTGAATGTCTAAGTTGTGGGATAAAATTGAGGCAGAGGCAGCCAGAAGGGGACAGAGAGGGGGGGGGGGGGGGGGGAGCCTCCTCTGCATCCTGGTGACATACCCCTACTCCAAGGTCCTGCATGTGTGGGTGGTTGTGGTGGAGCGGGAAGGGGGAGGCAGCTGGAGATGGGGAGGGAAGGAAGGGAGGGGCAAGTGGCCAGCTCCCCCGCTGACCCCAGTAGGCACCCCCATACTCCGCGACCCGCCAGGGAAAGGGGGCCCAGGCCCATCCAGACCGGGGCCCAGTGCAGCAGTGCACAGAGCCCGGGACAGTCCACTCAACCCCACCACAGAGAAAACTGCACCCACCCCACCATCCACTCATCTTCCAGACTACATAAGACAATAAACACCCAGGCTGAGATCTTCCTCCACCTCTCCTGTATCTCCCCCTCCTGCAGAGAGAGTTCCTGAAAGATGTGACAATCTCCCCCACCAGTTGAAGAGCCCCCCAGGTGGCTCGATGCACCGGCGGCACCCTGCTCCAGGGCTGGGCCCCCATGCACCCACCCGCCCACAACCCCGGCAACACACCAACCAGGACCCAAGCCCCCGAGGCCCGGCCCGGGCCCCAGCCCAGAGACGGAGCGCCCCCAGAACCTCACGCCCATCCCAGACCCACCCAGGGGCAGCCGTGATTTTGAAACGTAAACGCTGGACCTCCTCTCAGCGTCAGGCTCCATCTGCCCTTCCCGAACAGAGATAAGCAAGTTTCTCCGTGACTGCAGCTGCCAGTCAAAGCTGTCGTGATGACGTTTCACCCCAATTTAACAGCTTTGTGTTACTAATTAGAATCAAACTTATAAGAAAGGAGACCCAATGAACATAAATCAGCCTGATGAGAACTACTGATAATGATAGAAAGCATCTTTGGAAAAAAAAAATGATCAGATTTTTTTTTTCTTCTAATTTTAGCCCGACCCCAGTCCCATCCGCTAACATAGATGAGGGTTTTTTTTATGACCTATACTGCAGCCAAGACACTAGGCGGTGATAGAGACGTTTTGGCTTCATTTTTGGGGAGCATGTTTCCTACAGTATTGCTGCCCTCTGCTGTTGCAGTACCTCAAAGTCAGACGCAACGGCTCAGTCACCTGATGCATTGTCTCCAAAATGTACATATAAATGAGACTTTTCAAAGAAACTGATTGTTACAGCTTTTGTAATACATTCGACTGCTTTTGACCTTACGTACTACACCCATTATTATTTGCTTAACATTATTTGTGTGGCATTTCATTTTAATTTCAGCAGGTGGTATCACACCCACTTTTCAGTCGCTTACCTTTTCCAAAACAATGATCTTTATTTTGTTATTTTCCTTACACTTCATCAAAGTATTAGTAAGAACAGTCACAGCATTCAGAGTGGATGGTTCATTTTATTTGACATTCAGTTTTTGTAAAATAAACAAGGCAATGCCAGGCATAAAGTCCAAAAACCAACATGAAGCATTTTAACAGAAAAGAAATGGCACTGAGAGCCACATTAAACAGAGCAGGTCCTAAAGCTGTTTTTGGATAAACTCAATGGACAAAAACAATTCATCTTAAACAAGAATCTGCAGGGAGTGTCGGGGAGAGCAGCCCCACAAGTACAATTCATCTCTACGCATCTGTCAGTCAGAGGCAACAGTATCGAAGAGCAGATTTAAGAACGCATTCGGAAAATACAGTAAAACGTCTTTACAGAGCTCTCACTCCGTGGCAGCTATAGATTCCATTTCTGTATTTGCTCACACTCAAAAAATTATGATTTTTACAAAGAATCGTGAAAAGTGGAAACAGTGAAACATCTGGATATCAGATGCAAGGCTAACTTTGCTGTCACACTGGTCAAAAATGGTTTTCTGTCTCTGGGTTTTTAGTCACATTCAGTAAAGATCATCAAATATGAAAGTCTAACAGCAGTACTAGTTAAGTAGACAAAATACATCCTGAAATTATGATTGCAGAGCAAGCCAATTAGGAGCAACTAAAAAAAAAAAAGATTTAAAAAAAAAAAAAAGAAAAAAAAAAAAGATATTCAGGTTAACTTATTGTACTTATATGTATGTGTGACTTCACAATCTGAAAAGGCATTATGGCCCCTTAGAGGAGCTTAACTGTAAAATGAATCCTGCTCAGTGTAAGGAGCACCAGTGATGGCTAAGACATTTGTTGGCACATTACCACAGTCACTGATGCGTATTTTAAGTCAATTCAGAAAAAAATGTAGAAAGAAAAACACAAATCACAGGATGCAAATAATGCATTAAAGATTGCATTTTTTTTTAAAGCTTCACTGTCTGCATGTACTTTATATTAATCAGATGAATATTGAGCACAATTATTAGCTTATTATGTGCTAATAATTTGATGTCAAACTGTCCCAGACAGTATGAAAAAATGAAGCCACAGTTCGTAGCCTGAAGAGAGAAACTGCAACTTCTCCAACGTGGTGTAATAACCGAGCAAATACTTGAGGAATCAACAGCTGACAAGCATCTCGTATTCATTATTTAATACTGAAATGCAAAATTCACATACAGCTGCCACTGACTGTTATCGCCCTCGTGGGGCGTCACGTCACATTTCATCTTACAGGTGATCTCAATGCAGGACGCAGTGGAAATGCGTCATGGCGAAAACCAAGTGTGTTTTAAACAGCTCAATTCATTATAACCGTTTCAAGTGCTGTATTTAAGTAAAAAAAAAAAATCAACGTTGAAGGAATGGTGTTGGTAATAAAATAAGTTGTGTACAGAAAAGTCCTTAGGTTCACCTTTCAGAAGAACATGTGCAAAATACATCAAACTCTACATTTCATCTCTTTAAAAAAATAAACACAAAAAGTCAAAACAGCGTTGGTCAGGTTTGATCCTACACTGATCGTGTATTCATTCTCAACCCTGCAGCCCACGCTTCCTAATGTCAAGAATATGGTCATTCATACTAATAAGACCTTTAATAATAGTGCTAGTAAGTAATACTGCTGAGCGCTAATTAATGCGTCTCCTGTCCGTCTGCACCATGCTGATCCCACTCCTAACAGTAGAGGGCACCAGAGTGATCACACCAGCTTAAAAGATGCATCATATAGACTGGAGAAGCAGCAACACTGGCTGGTCTCAAAGATCAGAGGGCTTGATTTCCCAGCAGCTTCTTATCCAAAAAATTCTCTTTGCTCTCAGGCACGTGAAGAAACAAAGAAAGGAAACTTTGGAGAAACCAAGCCCTCGTCTTACATATATATATATACGTATATATATATATATATATATATATATATTTATCTATCAACACTCCTCTGGTTTAATATAGATTCCGTACAGAGCAACATTTATGTACATTACACACAAACAGATTGGGCCGTTTCCTCATACACAGACATCAGAGGGTATTTGGTTGCCGACATCCACAGAACAGCTTTGGAGCATTGCTAGTAAAAAAATGACATTAGTGCAAATATAACCCCAAAAGAAAAAAAAAGGTAGAAAAAAAACAAAAAACATTGGTAGCAAGGTTATAGCACATTGGGGACGAACAAATTCTGTGGTCAGAGCGGCAGCAAGGTCTACATATAAGCGTGCATCAGGACTTGCCATCCTCAAGTTTTCAGTCTTTCACACTCATTTCAAAGCATATTTCTTCCTCGCCATGCTTCATCTGCTAAATGCAGTAGCCAAAAGAAAGTGTGTTTTTGTGAAAAAGAAAAAAAAAAGAAGAAGCAGCTATGGCTCAATTTGCTGGTATCAACAATTTATGGAGTAAACTGACTGACGAGCAGGAAAACCCTAATGTCTTGGAAAATACAGGGTCTCTAATGTAACTGGATGAAAGGAGCTGATTGGCTCCTGCCATCAGCGATCAACAATGTGAATGATTGGTTGATCTGTTAGTGAGCTAAGCTTGCAACGGTAAGCGCGAGTGAGAACCATAAAATAGAGCTAATGAGGGCAAAATCCGAGCTCCTTATCAACTCTGTGGACTAATTTATACCTCGTCTCTCCATCTTCCCCTTAGTCCATTTGCAGCGTGTGGTATCCAATAAAGCAGTAATGTAAAAATGACCTTAAAAATAAAGTTGCTTTAACAGTAATACAAAAGTTTGGCGATGAGGAATAGAACTGTTTTTTTGCTGGGACCAGCCAAACAAGTCTGAATCAGATATTGAAGTAGTATAAAAGCAAAAGCTTGACACATGTAAGTTATTCAATGTGAACCAAAAGTTCACACTGCACCCCTCAGCTAGACCATACCATGTGTCCTCTGCTTAGCACCAGGCTTTAGGTCATGCGGCGACCTCAATAAACAACATTCAGTCTGCTAACGCTCAGTATTCACTAAATCACAACACTACTGACACCCAGCAGTGAAAAACAAAAAATGTGGAGAATTTCTAGACGTTATGAAATGTTAAGACTTTGTCACGGTATAAAATGCAACCATCAGTAATCGATAGTCTGATCAATTGTTCGATAAATCGTGGCACCCAAACACTATGAAATGTACAGCAGTGAAAGTTCAAGCTGTACAAACAAAGGCAGGAGCAACCATTGCCCTAAATGTCGGGCATCAAAAGGTAAGGGGTAAAAGCATGATTGTGGGGGGGGGGGGGGGGGGGGGGGGGGAGAGAAAAAGGCTGGGATGGAAATCTGATTTTCACATTTTCTGGACATGGTGTAAAACTCCCAATTCATTCTGAGATGAGATTACTGCATCCTGTTTTTTGTATTAAATTTGAATCCCTGTGAAAGAACATGTGGAAAACAACTGCACCTGTGATGAAATCACTGCTGGCATGGGTTACACCTATCATGGGAAACCTTTCATTGCTCCAAGTACTAACATTTTATAAAGCTGCAATCATTGTCTTCTCTTTTTTTTTTTTAAATACCGAGTGATGAATTTCTGTTTAGAGATTGTTTAAGATCTTTTGAAACATAATATGGATATGAAGGAGTTGGACATGATGGGAGAGCCAACAGCAAACAGTTGGACAAGTACAATAGGGGATTATTTAGATTGTGTGATTATATATGCATGCATGCATGTATGTTGTGTGTGTGTTAAAATGGAGCTCAGGGGTTGAATGGAGGAGGGGGTGGAGGACGAGGAGGAGGTTCCACTGAATGGGGAGTTGGTGGGTTAGATTGTGATGATGGACCAGTAGAGTTTTCCTTGCTGTCCACAAGGGAGACTGATTTTAGCTGAGGGAGGGATTCGGGTTCAGCAGGGTTCGCCTCTGCTTGGGTCAGTACCTGTGACGTTGGTTGGTGAAAGGTGGAGACAGAATGGCAGTGAGATGCAGGAGCGTCAGGTGTGTCTGATGTGCAAGAGGTAGAGAAAGAAGATGCAGAAGGGTGATCTGCAGGGGACTGGTGCGGCACAGAATCAGTTGCAAGAGGAGAAGAAGAACAAGAGGAAGATGATAATGGAGGGTTGACGATGTGCAGGGGAGCAGACTGCATGCCAGTGGGGGAGGTGGAAGAGGAGGCTTCCCCAGCTGATGTGGTAGTTTCATTATCTCCCTCCTGCTCTACTGACGCTTCCTCTTTCCTATCCTCCGGTAGAGTGCTGTGGTCCTCCTCCTGCTTGTTGCCTGGGGCTTCTTCCTGTCCTGCAGGGTTCTGATTGGCTGCAGGTGTCTCTTGGGTAGCTCCGCCATTAGTTGGTGATTGGCTCTTGAGTTGTGAATGACAGAGAGGGCACGTTTCCTGGACATACAGCCATTTCTTCAGACAGCCAGCGTGGAAGAAATGACTGCACGGAGTGATCACAGCACTGGTCATGTCCTGGAACAAATCAAATTTCACATTAGCCTACCTTTTAAAGCCCCAGATTAACTCTCTCATGCATCCTCTTTAGATAAACATAAAAACAGTTCATACCTGGAAGCAGATAGCACAGATGTCGTTATACTGCTGCAGCTGTGTATTGCTAGCTGTGGGGAGGCTTTTTATCTTGTTTACAGCATCTCTCCTGAGCAGGAAGCTCTGCCAGCCCAGCTGGGCTCTGAGCCAGACGTTATAGTACGAGTGGACCAAGATGATGGTGCTTCCCATCACACTCCACTCGCCAAATACAGTCTCTGATACACCATAGCACACCACGCACACCGCAACCTGGCGAGGGAACAAATCACTGACAGTGAGGCAGAGACCGTGCTGATGCATTAGATGACAGTGTCTGTTTACAGTCAGAAGGCAGAACTTAGCAAAGAGTTGGTGTATGTGTGTGTGACATACCAGAAACTCCAGCAATCTGTAGGTCCCATTTACACAATATATGACTTCATCCATGTTCTCCACTGGAGCTTTACGAAACTCCTCCACCATGAAGAGAACATAGATCAAAAGAGTGCCAAGGACCTGGTGGTACAGTGTTTCAGAGTTATTATGGAATTAAACAAACAAGCAAATATAAATGTTTAATTAGTATTAGGCTCAACTGTTTGGGTAGAGCAAGTTTAAACTATTTGATTTAATGTTTTTGCACACTGCGATGCGGTTGTGTGTTACCTGGAGAGAGGTGAGGATTGAGGAGGAGATGATGATGAGAAGCCAGAAGTCCATGTGGAAGAACTGGCAGATCATATAAGCCATGTACGCTGGAAAGATCAGCAGGAAGAGACAGAGAGAAACTGCACGGAAGTGCTTCCACAAACTCCTACGGGACAGGCAGCAAAACAAGCATATGAGAAAGCAGCCAGGTTGATAGCAGGCTTTGTATACACACATTGAGTCAGATTACATTTATTGATGTCAAAAAGACTAACTGCCTGTTTAGGTAGGAATGAAGAAAGAAGGACTGTACACTGTAGTGTTACTTAATTTATGATGTTAGCATGAGTTGTACTGATGACCATAGATAATGAATACTGTGATAATTAACTAACTGCCCATAGTTATTAATAGTTGTTTATGATCAGTACAAAATAAAACAAACAGTGGGACACAGAGTTTTCTTAAAAATAAACACATAAAAAAAGTCTTTGGTATATTCTCTTACTTGTCTCTAGATGCTCCCAGGGCTAGGACTATAGGATCTGCTATCTCCAGCATGGACTGCAGGATGGAAGCAACAACAATAAAGAGGATGATAGAGAGGAGGAAGGCTCTGTGGATGACCTGCAGCTCAATGAGGCCAGTTTGGACCGCAAGGATTAGCAAGGTGATACCTTCAGTCATCCCCCTGCACAGAGAGGAAACAAATTAGAGTTAACACACCACACAATTATATGCCTTGGCTTTGCACTCAAGTTGGAGATCATATACACGTTTATCCAGACTTGACTTTTGGGTATACAATGTCAATTATTTTATCCTATTAGACAGTTGTGTGAAATGCAGACATCCTTAAAGAATAGTTCCAGATATATGTGTTTCCACACGAATGGGATAAACAGTCAGAAAACATATTGCCTTCAGTCATGATGGTTACTGGGACAGAGAGGCTAAAACAGACTAAACTAATTAAAAGAAACATACCAGAAGACATCAAGAAAATAAAAACCTTGCTGACCTGTGCATGGTGTTGTCATTCATAAAGGCTCTGTAGCCCTGCAGGTAGAACTTGCACAGTGTGAGAACGCCCAGCGCAATGAAAGAAACTGTGAAAACCAGACCCAGCAGAGAGTACGGTGTACTACAGCATTCTGCGATACTGGAGAAAGGAGGAGCAAATTACTTAGAGAACATGACAAAAAAACAACAACTTTCTAAACAATTTTAAATATTTAGATCGCGTCCTTAAAGTTCTGATGAGTATCTCAGTCGTCTGCTTTAACTTAATTCTGTCCACCAGTGCAAAACATGGGTTATTTAGCACTGTGACAAATGGATCCAACACATCTTTTAGAATTTCCTCTTGACACATTTCTGCAAAATTATCTCAAAATCTAAAAACTTGCTTTACTCAAACTCTGCAGACTGACTTGCTTTGCAATCTAATGTCTCTGTAATTTATATGATGCTATATAATTTATATACTTTTATATAATTAGATTTTCTAAATAAATTCCAGTACATCAAAACTAGATTTATGTTTTGTACACACTACCTGCCCCTTCAACGATACAAGGCAATAAATAGATAAACACACCTTCTAAAGGGTCAGTGACGTAAAATGTAAAGTGTCTTGCAGCCTGATTTATAGTCTTACCTTGTAAGAAAAAGGAAAAGCAGCCTCTCTCTGGAAGTAGGCTGGTCTCTTGTGCTGAAGTAGGAGTATATCTGCAGAGCAAACAGCACGAGCCAAAAACACATGAAGAGAACTGGAAGGACCAGCTGGTTCCACAGTGACATTCCCAAAGCAAGAAGCCCGTACACTTCTACCACCTGCAGGACAGAAAAAGACCGAAATAAAGAATACCTTTGATACCATCTACAGAAAAATATCTCAGAACTGAAATCCTGTCACAGAAACTGAAAAGCTTGCAACATCAGCCCACAATAAATACCTGAGCCAGCTCTCTGTAGGCAGTCTTGGCCAGGTTATATGGTACCAGCAAGTTAGACGCCAGGAAGTAAATGACCTCCAGGCCCGTGAAGATCATTGAGAACTTATTGATGAAGACGATGGTCTCGAGTGGGACCAGACACAGTCTAGCCACTAGAGGGAGGAGGTGAGCAGAGAACAGCCAAATCCTCTTGGTTTGCATCACACAGGAACAAAGTGTACAAACCACCAGCTGACCTGAAAGAAGACACACATACACACATATATAAAACAAAGAGTTGAATAAATGACTAAAGACACTATTATCACTCTGATTTTAAAATGTTTTTTGTGATGTGGTATTTATCATTTTCGTGTAACTGACAATTAAAAGAAAATTTATCAGAATATTTATAGCTCTCCTAGAGTGGTGAAAATGTGTCAAACACCAAAAAGGAACAAACATTTAAAAGAGAAGAGAAGCAGCTTTAATCTCACATTGCTCCTTACAGTAGCATATTTTTGTCACTGTACTCATCTTATTTTCGCTTTCTCAGGCTTTCACTACGCAGTAAAAGCAGCACTCTGCGGTCTATTTATAGCACAGGAGACTCCATCTATACTCTCTAGTAAGTTTAAACTAGGTCCTAAAAACACAGACTCTACAGCATTTTCTATTTAGAAAATGATACATTTTTACATAATTAAGCATAGCAGCAACAGACATAATGAAAAATTACAGGAGGTTGTTCTTTTTGCTTTCCCACCCAGAGGAAGACTGAAACACATACGTATGTGAGCACTTCTTAATTCTGGAATTGGTACAAATTAGGTTCCTTCATAATCCCATTAATGTGGATGCTGTAGCATTGGGTATTTATATAATTAATGAAAGTGCTCACATGGACATGAGAGCAATGCTAAATATGTACATATGTGCAGCCAAGTATTCTATTTCCACTTTTTTTGTTAAAAAGACAAAAACAAGGTGTGCTTATTCCTGTTACACAAACATTTCTTAAGGAAAAGACTCAAGTGTCTGCTTTTCTTTTGCCAGTACCTGTATGCATCTTCTTAGCAACTTTGCACAGTCTACTATAGTCCATGAATGTTTACTGACCCAGGTTACACAAATTCAATGAATAATCTCAACTTACTGCCCCATGCAGGGTCCAAAAACACAATCCCAAAATGAAGACTGTTTTCTTTTGGATGAAATTCACACAGACCCATGGCAAAAGATGCATCCTACTCATCATATGCTCTGAATACTATGCCCATTCAGTTTAGCCATTTGGTTAGAGCATATGAATTCTGCGCTTTAGTCCTACTGGTTGTACTGCAGTGCTACGAGGTGCCAATTTATAAAATTAATGTTCCTATACTTTGTACAGCAGTATGTGCAGCCATTAAAAAGAAGGAAACAGTTCAAATTTAAATAAATAAATAAATGAATATCTTTCTGCTGCCCAAGTGGGTCTACGGGTCTGTATCTACTAGTGGTGCAACGGATCGCGGTTGAGCCGTAATCCGAACTGATCCCACTCCACGGTTTGGCACGCACGTGATCCGAAGATTCGAAAAAGAAGAAAGAAAAAGTATGTGTATGGTGCGCGTGGTGGGTCTGTCAAGCGATAGTTATGGCCAGCGCTAGCGGTCCAAGTGGAGGAGCAGAGGAGTTTGCTGCCCAGTCCGACCGGGCTAAAGCTATTACAAAAGCTATTGGGGTGTTTAGCTGCAGACGGGAGGCCGTATTCCGTTGTGCAAAACAAGGGGTTTAAACTATGATGAACGTGCTTGAGCCACGCTATGATATCCTGTTCGCGTCCACTTAAGTGGCAAGATCATTCCAAGCATGTATGAGCAGGAAAAGATTTAAGTTATGGCTGAACTGTCCCAGGCATCTTCTGTTGCCCTAACTACTACAAATGGGTGGACCTCCAGGGCAACGGAAAGCTACGTGACCATAACAGCTCATTATATCACAGCAGAGTGCGATATAATGAGCGATATGTATTATTGTAGGGTCTACCTTACAATATAAAGCGCCTTGAGACGACTGTTGTTGTGATTTGGCTCTTTATAAATAAAATTGAATTGAATTGAGTGGTAGATACAAAGACTGTACTGCCCTGGAATGAGTCTTGAGTTGAATATTTTCAACAGGCAAAAAAATACTTCAATAAGTAAATGTTACATTTTTGTCTTTTTTGCTGATCTGAAAATTGCTCTGATCCATGACTTAAAACCGCGAGATTTTTGATCCGTTGCACCACTATTATCTATGTGCAATACATTGGTACCTCATCATTCACATTCTTCAATAATATGAATGTTGAACAATTATACCTATGAGTATTATACCTATGAGTGCAGTGGTGAATCTGTTCATGGAGAGAGGTTCCAGGTAGACAGGGCCTTCATAACCCGAATCCAGTTCACTGCGAACATAATCCCTGACAGAGAAAAACGAAAACAATCAATACAGAGGAAATTCTCACAATGTCCAGTCCTTCACATGAATTAACAAGAGGAAAACTGTCATACATACACACATCAGTATTTAAAAGAGGAGTAGTGGCATCTTGTTAGCTATTCTGGTAGATTTAAGTTTCTGTGAATGTTTACCTTGACACTTGGTGACCAGCAAACAGCAGCAGGGCCGTAAGAACATACAGGTAAAGTTTAACCAGGTGCTGACGAGGCAGAGTCAGAAGCACCAAGCTCAAGATGTAACCTGTGAAGTAGCCATAAATATAAAAGAAATACAAGAAAGTCATGCATTCTGAAAGGCATCCGTCTTCCTGTTTGCAGACCAGAGTGCGTTTTAAAACACATAAATAAAGCGTATGACAGATGTTTATGACATAGTTGGGGGGGGGGGGGGGGGGGGGGGGGGTATTTTTGACAAACTGCAGAAAGCCTTACCATACAATAGCCTACTACCTAAAACTGTGTCTAAAAGCACTTCAGTGCAAAGACATATTTATTTTTACTGCCCTGTTCTCCCTTCTTTCTTTCCACCCACAGTGCTCATCAGCACATGCCAAGCCTGTTGGCTCATTAACCAACTGCAGCCAAGTTTGAGAGCTCACACAGCCAAAACACAAAGAAAACTCAACAATAGCTTTATTTCAGCTAGGTTAAATTACAAAAATAGAACGAGGCCTAGCTATTTCATTTATGTTACTTTCAGTGTTTCTGTGTCACTGTAAATGTATCTGGCTAACCACTTGTGCTGCAAAGACATTTTGTAATGCCTTCAAAACTGAATTCAGAACTTTGTGTTTGAGTACTGGTTTTCTGAGTTTCTAGTGTGTCTTAAAAGCAGATATGGTAAATGGCCTGTATTTGTATAGCGCTTTACTAGTCCCTAAGGACCCCAAAGCGCTTTACACATCCAGTCATCCACTCATTCACACACTGGTGATGGCAAGCTACATTGTAGCCACAGCCACCCTGGGGCGCACTGACAGAGGCGAGGCTGCCGGACACTGGCGCCACCGGGCCCTCTGACCACCACCAGCAGGCAACGGGTGAAGTGTCTTGCCCAAGGACACAACGACTGAGACTGTCCGAGCCGGGGCTCAAACTGGCAACCTTCCGATTACAAGGCAAACTCCCAACTCTTGAGCCACGATCGCCACACTGTCAAATAATCCCTCTCAATCACTACAGAGCTGAGCCTCGTGACTTACTGACTAATACCAAACGTGAGTCGACACTTCTGAATGGAAAAAGAAATCACGCACTTTCAACCAACAGAGGTAAAACAGTAATGCATGGCATATAATACTGTTTCAGTGCAGGTCATGGTAACCTGACTACAGGGAAGTACACATGATGTTTTCAAATGAGGAACTCTTTAATGTGGTACAGACATTGCAAAGCATTTAAACAAAGTGTCTCAGTTACACCAAACATTTTCTTAAGTTTTAATACAGGAAAGGTGGCACTGACCTACGTAGTGCAGGTAGAGGGCCAGATACTTGTACTGAAAAAGGGGGTTATTGGAAAGGCTGGAGCGCTGGATCTTCTGGAAGAAGGAGCTGACATCCCAGCGGTAGAGGACATCCAACAGCATGATGCTGGGAACACGCAGACCCACATTGAGCACAGCCTCTACGCGGTCCTTCACTGCCATGGTTTCAGTTTAAGCTCTGATCCGAAGGCAGAACTGACCACTAAGACGTGATGTTAATAGTGGGTGGTCTGTAGCAAAAGAGAGAAAATGCAAATAAAAAAAGGAAGATGGAGTCTTAATATGAAGCAGTTATAGGAGGTGAGAGTAGGAAAACAGAAAGAGAGATGAAAGCCAAAACAAAGGCAACAAAATATAAATTCAGTTATTATAAAGGTCAAAGGAAAAGCTGTGAGCTACAGAGGAAGAAAAGACAGAAGAAAAGACGAAAGACTTAAGAGGTCAATCACAAAACTGTCTCATTCATTTGTGGTCTAAACGTAAAGGTAAAACTCAACAATTGTTACATTATTACCACAAATTTTTATAATAAGTTAGTAACATGACCGTAAATCATTTTAAAGTCTCTAAAGGCTAGCATACTGACAGTGTTTTGTTTTTTTCCTGATGCAAACAGGACTTTCAATGAGACTATTGACTGAAGTACAATGGGTCCAGAGACAAAGAACTACTTAAAGGAAGTTTTTTGCTACTTTATAAACAAATACAACAGAAACTAGAAAGTCCATTTTGCTATCTTGGTATTTTGCTTTGGTAGAATCCCAAAACATCTTTGGTGGACATATTTTATTTTTTTCTAAATGAAGGAAACCCCTTTGCCACAACAGCATAACAGAATAACTAAGGTAACTAATTCACTAGTCAGAACAGAATATAAGAATTGGCACCATCCACAACACACAAACCTATGCCAAAAAGGGTTACCCACTACTTCCAGTAGTTATCACTTTACCCTGAAACCTACATATAGCCCCTCATTTTCTAAATCAAAGTACTGCAGAACCACACTGGTTAGTGTCATGTCTTACTTTTTACCTTGCTTGTTTACAACTTCCTGTCACAGAGATCAAGATGGTTGCTGCCATATGCCACATCTTTCGGTTAGTGGTTGTGGTGTCATAACAGCTCAGGAACAACAGTTAACTGTTGATTTATATCAATAAATTGCAGATTAGTTTAACCCACTACTTCTTTTGCCCATGCCTAAATATGTACTTATTTATTCAAGCACAGTACTAACATTAAGTGCCATACAGCTGGGAAACATTGACCATTTTCTTACCATCTTAACTAAAGCCAATCGAGTGATGCTGTGTACATAAGAACTCTTTTTTTTTTGTCACTGAATGATTGATTTATTTTGAACATGACTAAAATAACAACAAAATACACTTTAAACAATAATGAGACAAAGAAAGGGTTGGTACAAACTAGGGCTGGGCCATATTATACCGTTCACGGTAATACCGGTATAATGTTAGGCAACGATAGGAAAATGAAATATCGCGATAGAATGGGAGTAAAACGCGCATGCGCAGTGCCTTTGTTTTCATACGCACATGGCCGATTGTTGAGTGAAACAGATGAACCAGAATTGGTTTGTAAAAATGGTGCAACTTCCGTGATGTGGAACTGGTTTGGTGTTTGTCCGTCAGATACACAACAAAGCACATTTTTTTGCAGAACATGCAAGCGGCCGTCGTTATTGTCATATTTGTCGGACTAAGATGCTCTTAAATCTGGGAGTAATCTGGGTCCTAAACTCCATATGCTTCAGGTCAAACAACACTGCAGCATCACTTAGAGTTAAAAACTGTCTAAATTATTTCATCTTTAATAAAACGATCAGCATTGCTGCTTTACCAGGTGTAACTATAAAGTTTAACTTCCAGGCATCCATGAAAACAAAAGTTATTACATTTAACGGAGTTAGAAGTTAGCAGGAAGCTAGCGGAAGTTAGCTCGCTAGTTTCGCTAGTTACCTAAGCATGATATTGCATGTTCTGACTGAGAGATTTCTGAAAAAAATCAAACGTACAGCTCTGCTATCACTTCCAACATAAATGAAGACAGGAAACTAAACAGCAGTGACGTTTGTAGGGTTACTGAAGTTGGGCTAGCTGGTATATAATGATGTGCTACGTGATCGCTAGCGACACAGCTATGTTAGCATAACATAAACAGTGAAGCTGGAGGACGAACACTAACACTTTTCCACTTATAAAAGTTAACGTGAAGGTTCTTCATGGTTAGAGACAAATGCAATCGCATGGCAGGATGCTGTAAACGGACCAAACTTCAGTCAGGAGAACAACTGAGATAATCCATCCACAATACAAGGTTAGTCATTAATATACTGCAACAACATGGGAATAGAGCAGCTGCCAGAGAATTCAACATTAATGAATCAATGGTACAGAAGTGGAGGAAGCAAGAAGAATGAGTTTAATAAAGTTTGATTTATCTGACTGCTTTGTTTCGCTTAATGTGCCTTATAATCCCGTGCACCTTATGGTCTTAAAAATGCGTACTGCACCTCTTTTTAACTTCAGTGGATATTATACATGGTTATGCTCAGGATATGTCAGCCCATTTCTACTGGAAATGCCTTTTGGTTAAACTTTCAGCAAGGAATTTGCATTTGCACTGTTACATTTTTATAAAGCTTTAATGTACATAAAAACCAGCTTCTTGTTTAAGTGAAAATAAATGGAAGGTTGTCTTTTTGCGCTAGTAATGTTGTGGAGTTGTATTTTGTCTCGCATCAATTATATCGTCGGTTATATCGTTATCGCAAATTTTCAAATATATATCGTGATAAATATTTTTGGCCATATCGCCCTGCTCTAGTACAAACAGACTTAAAGGTAAACTCATTTGATCCTACCTCAATATACAATATACATGTATAATTACATACAATTATAAGTCTACAAACAGATATCACGCATAAAAATCCTAATAATGATGAAGCTACCAGATAATTTTGACATGATTTTAAGAAGGCTGTTGCAATAATAACCAACAAGAAATTCTCAAAATGCTGCCAACAGTATTTTTATAGGTTCAGGCAGAAAGCACTACTGTCAGCCACAATTCACTTTGTTTACCGTCATCCACCCATACAGGAATGCCGGAAACTTGATCCTGGGAACAACAGCTAGTCTTGAATAGGTTATTATTACCAAGATTCCAAAGAAACATTGCACGGTTGACCCAGCTAAAAACAGCTTCACCCACAACTGTAATTTGCATAGTCAAATCTGTGGGTCAATAATCAACCTAGACATGTAAATTTGTCCAGTCCTTTCTATTTGCTACCACACAATCACCAACAGCACAGAATCCACCATGGGAAACTGAAAGTACAGCATGTGGTAACACATTCAGATGTTTTAATGCAGGTGCAACTCAAAAGGTCAAGTCTGAAAAATGGCATAAGAGGCATACTTGCAAAATCTGCAGTTCACATTTAAAAAAAAGCCCACATACTGTTCTGTTGCGCTGACAGAATGGTTACACTTCTCTCTTTGCCAAAATAATTTCTTGGTTTACTTTAGAGCTGGGCGATATGAGATTTTTTCATATCACGATATGTTTTTTTCATTTCAGGCGATAACGATATCTATCACGATATAAGCCAAATAACTATATTTGTAAGATTTAAATGTGCCGTTGCTCACAAGTAAAATGTGAAATAATCAGCAGCTTGTTTTTATTTAAATATTTATTTCCCATAATAAGTTCAACAGGGTAGATGTACTTAAGGAACATGAGACTTTTTCAGATAAATAAAGGCAAATATTGCAAACTACACAAAAGGCAGCCGCTAAAGCGTTTAAGTTTCAAAATAGAACAAACGAAACAGACTAAATTGTCAATTCCACTTAGAAACAAAATATTAATTCTAAAAATAAATCTTAGTTTGTGTTACAGAAGAACAGACAAAACTGACTAACTTTTGTCAATATCAAATAAACTGAGAACTAAAAGGAAATTCTCAATCTCTCCTTGTTGTATAGCTTAGCTTTTCAAACAGTTTTAACAGTTACTTTAGTCTGACAAAAGCCGAATGACGAATTAGCGCTTCCAGTCAGAGACTGAGGCTACGTCCACACGTACACGGGTATTTTTGAAAACGGAGATTTTCCGTTTCCGTTTTAAAAAATAATCCTGTACACACATAAAGGCAGAAATGAAGGAAAACGCTGCTATGAACATGCCAAAGCAGCAGGTGGCGCTAGATTCCTAACCGTGCAGAAATGTTGGCCAATCAGAAGTCTAGAAGCCTCGGTGGGAAAAAGTAAACAAAGCTGGGGCATAGAAGCAGAACCGAGTCGTATGTGTGGAGGGACAGTAACTGTGTGTATATGTAAGCATTTAAACACTGCAGAGAGTAGAATTAACAGTATTGTAGAAATTCATTTCACCGAAACAATAACGTGGCGCACAGTGTGACGCATGCTCCAGTTTATTGTATTTCCAGACTTGCTTTCGGCACAATTTACAGTGCGCGCTACTCTGTTTTTTGTCAGACTTGAAATAGCCGAAATACCTTCACACTACGGAACTTCTTTGGCTCTTCCGTTCGACAATCTCTCCGGCATTGGAACCATCATCTGTTTTCTCTTCGGTCACGCTCGGTTGATTTTTCTAGTCGGCACACTCATTTCCTCCATTACGCGCTGGCTCCATTACCCGCTGGCTGCTTCCCAAACAAACACACGTGCGGCTTGGCACTTGTGCTGTATGTAACAAGTCACGCGATGTGACGCTGCGGCTGTGATTGGTTCGGCTCTGCGCTACTTAATTTGGATTGGCTGACCTTTTTTTTTTTTTTTTTTTTTTAAAGAGGACAAGAGCGGCGAGGTCTATCGCGATAGCTTAATTTCTCTATCGAGTAAAAGTTATATCGCGATACATATCGTTATCGTTCTATCGCCCAGCTCTAGTTTACTTACACCTTTATTAACACTATCTGGGGGTGAGCAATGCGGTGGCGGATATAAACACATACAAAATACAATTTCTACAAGTCAAAACAGTTTACAAAACATGAAATATAGAAAGAAAGAATATGTTGACTTATTATATCAACACAGATCCTGATGGAAAATCTAATGGATGGGATTAAAGAAAGAAAAAAAAAACATTTTAACTCGCATCTATGGTTCTATACATACACTAGCCAATATCAGTGTTATCCTGGCTTAAAATTGGCTTTTGATGGACAACTAGTCATATAAGCACGATCAGTTAGCATACAGTCAGTTACCCTATCTCTGGATTTCCCTACTGATTTGATAAACAAAAATGTTTTATATGCTTGAGTAAATGGCACCTGCATTAACAGAACAGATTAAAATTAGTTTGACTACATTTTCTGATGATTTGGTGGGTGCTAAAGGTTGTTCAATGTAGGAAAATTCTTGAATATGTACAGGTTTTCAACCATTTCAACGACTGACCTCAAAGTTATGAAATGCTATTAAAAAATGGCATAAAACATCTCTTACACAAATGTTGAAGTTATTAAAACAAAAAGATTTGTTTAAAGATTGCATTTCAGTTTTGTTTCCTCCCACCTACTAAATCCCGTCACTGCCACTACTGCATGATGCAAAGCAAACACACCAAATGTAATCAATGCAACTCAATATATTATTTCTAACGTATTAACCTCAAAGTGATGAAACCTCTCACAGTGATCATGAATTACTCCAAGGCAATCTGAGCATGTTTGAAAAACTCGAGGCTCTCCAACAAATCAGCAATTGTTAACCAGGCTCTCACCCAAAAGCGCTGGAGCTTAAGGAAATTCAAAGCCTCACAAAAGTGAATTCCACAGAGCAACATGTTGCCCTCTTTTTTCCTGGCCTTTTCCAAACAACATATCTACTGCACTTGGAAAAAAAAAATTAGCTGCTTACAAACCCTTCGTTTAAGTGCCCTTTAATACCTGCGTGAAGTTTTAGAGGAACATTTCACTGTGAGTGCTAGTTTTTTAAAAAGAAACGTGACGAAGTTTCAATCCACTCCATTTAAACAAAGCTCTTACATTTCTTTTCCTTCTTGAGTTGCCAACAGCAGTGTTTCCATCTCTTATCCCAGCATCCCGTAGCAGGATCCCGTTAACTTACATAACTTTAAATTTACCACGACTATCACTGCCCAGACAGACATCACTTTGCAGAATCTGAACTTATATAACAAGGCCGTCTACCAATTAATTTTTATCCGTTGTAATCCTTTGACAGCTGTAGGGTATATTGTAGTATATTTGGTCTAATGGCTGCATACCATTTACTAGTTTAACTGAAGCACCGGCAATGAAAACGTTATGGATGAGTGAGTGCTGCAACGACTGTGCTACGCCATGAACTCTAGTAACCCCTCTGTCTCGACAGAAATAAATTCTCGCAATTACGCCGCAAATACGGCAATATTTTGCTTGCTATACTGGTCTGTATCGTCCATGAATACTTATAACAGACATGACAATGCATGCCTACGGTTTCCACGCAGTTTGGTGGATGTAAAAGTGATAGAAATAGCGAGCTATGACAGCGTACGTGCGCTATGTGATGAGCTGCATCAAGCTAACGCTTTCAGCTAGCATCACTGTCACCGAGCCGAGGAACTACTAACAACAACAACCTAGCTTATGTTTAACACAGCGGGAAATAAAACACTCCGAACGAATCAGCTTGCTTTTGACCTTACAAATTAAGGCGCCAGCCTTCGCACATGTTCACATAAAATGTTCTAGCTTATAACGCTTGAGGATTACCATAACCTGCTCCCCTAAGCAAGTAAGCCCAAATGTAGCAGACTGGGACACTCGGCTAGCAACCAGTTATGGCACGTAGACAAATTTCTCTTAAAAAAAATAAGAACTTACGTTTGAATGACGATGTTCGCACAATGTACAACTGTTTCTGGATGCCTTACGGGTCGGATATCGACCATTTTAACTCGCCACCGCCCGAGTTAACGGTCCTCCCGGAGTGAGCACTTCACGGTGAAACGACGCGGCCCATCCGCTCATCTTACCTAGCGGCCATTATCCAAGTTACCAAGCAAGATGTACCGAGCATGCGCAATGTTACTGTCCCGTACAGAAAGAACAGGTTATATTTTTTTTTAACCTGACAAAGCTTTTTATTCACAACATATTGTCAAAGACTGTTATAAAGTGGAATTAGGATGTGTGATTTTTTTGTCACTCAATTAATGGTAAAAATAAATTTGGGAGGGGAATGAAACATTACAGAAATAAGTCATCATAGTATATTAACAAACGCCTAAAATATTTCATCATCATCATCATCGTTTATTTATATAGCACTTTAAAAACACACAAGGCTGACCAAAGTGCTGAACAATAGAAACATAATAGATACCATAGGAATAATAAATAAGATAAAATAATAAACATAGCGAAAACAATAAAATACGAGTAAATACAAGTCAGTCAACCACTGAGTCAAAAGCCAGTGAATAAAAATGCGTTTTCAATCTGGATTTAAAAACCAGCACTGATGTCGATTGCCTAATGTGAAGAGGGAATTTATTTATTTATTTATTTATTTATTTATATTTAGCTAGGGACAAAACCTGAAAGTAAAATTAATGGAGAGGCCTAATGCATAGCCTAAGGTGGTGGCCAGTCACTTTAGTTACTTTAATTGTGTTTGATTTTACAAGTTTTATGGAATTGTTAGGTTTATATGAATGAGATATTCTCCCGGCAGTGCGGATAAGCATAAATTCCCCTTTCGCCAGGCAAGTTATAGTAGAACAAAGGTGTGTTTTGTTCGTCAAAAAGACTGCTGTTTTTGGGAGGGGTTAGCAAACATTCCTATTAAGCATTTATATATTGGTTTAAGAAGTACATACTTCTCAAACCAATACTATTAGTATCCTTATCCTTGCGTGGACATAGACTATTTTCACTTTCATTTATTTATATTGTACATAGTATGTTTTAAAACTTATTTCTAATTTAATATGACACTTTGATTGCCTTTGTCTTAATTATATTTACACCTTATTTAAGGGGTTTCTCTAGTTCATATAAATATTTTAAGGGTGCATCTGTAACTAAACAATTTCTGATTCTGATTCTAGACCATGGTAAATCATAATGTGTTTCCTGCTGTGAAATTAGACTTGTATCAAGATACATAATGCATAGCATAAGGTAGTGGTCAGTCATTGAACCGTGACAATTAGATACTGGACAGTTCTAATTGTCCAGTTTTATTTTGAATATAGCTGAAATATTTATTATGGCATATATATATATATATATATATACAATTCAAAGGATTGTATTTTAAAGTAACGGCTTTAGTCACTATAGCAACAAAGCCTCCTTTTTCAATTACGTCACTACCGGAAAGATTCGTGACGCCAGGAAGAGAGCAGCGGTGTGTGAGGCTCCCGCTGAATGAAATTGAACGGCCAACTCAGTTCATTCATTCAACTTTATGAGGAAATTTGACAGTGTGTGCCAAGCATTACATGTTAGTTTGTGCTACCAGGTAAGAGTGAGCAGACCGCGGAGCTCAGTCAGTTAATGTTCGCGAGCTGGCTGTTAAACCCGGCGTGTTTACATCGTTGCTAGTCAGTGTTAGCAACCTTGTGCTATAAATATCAGCATCAGGGACAGTCACACAGTGTCTGAGCTGATTAGGTGGCATTTGGCCGTTGTGTCTTGAAATAGCCAGACGTACCATCACCTGCTTAACAATAGTAATGTCCCGTTTGGCTCTCTGTTTTATCACAAGCTGCTCTTGTTTGTTTTAAGTCGAGCTCCAGCCAGTTACATGGTGGCATCCTAACACCTTTCCTTTGAATTTGCCCGTCTCTCCCTTTCTGCAAGGTGTGCGCGTGCATGTTTGTTATTGTTGCTGGACATTTTTTGCTTAGGGTGCGCGTGCATACCTGACTTCAGCTGCAGTCGTGTGTATGTGTGTGTGAAGAGCACCGAAGAGTCATGTCGGTGTCGGTTATCATTAAGTGGGGAGGTCAGGAATACTTCATCAGTTCTCTTTCTGAGGAAGACACGGTGTTGGACCTGAAACAGTCCATCAAGACCTTGACTGGGGTCCTGCCAGAGAGACAGAAACTCCTGGGACTCAAGGTCAAAGGTGAGATGATGTCAATGATAAGTACCTGATTTTTGAAGTATTCTGATTCTGATTTCTGCGCTAGTTAGTGTAAATAATGCTATATGAAGTCCAATCCAAGTGTGAGACCAAAGGACATTTCATCTTGTGCTTTTATTTAATTGTGCAGTCTACATAAAAGACCCTCCTGGATGCTAATCATATTTAAAATAATCACCCCTACAGCTAGCCCCAGGTCTATGTGCAAAAGTTTCTGTTTTCTCCACCTATCTGCAGGCTATTGAGTATATAAATTATTTTATTTTATATATATAATTTTATAAAAGTTATGCATGCTCTTAATATGATTTTCAGAATTTCTCTCTATATATATTTTCTGTTCCTTTCCCTTTCATCTTGCCCTCAGGTAAACCAGCAGAGGATGAGATGAAGCTGGGCTCGTTGAAGTTGAAGCCTAATACCAAGATCATGATGATGGGTACCAGAGAGGAGAGTCTGGTAGGTGGATAGAGAAAATGAAAAAAATATATATCTGGCTGGAACTATTATAGAAGGACTGTGTGTCTGGCTAGTGTTCAGGTTTACTAGACAAGAGAGGTGAGGGGTAACTTGTAAATAATCTGTTTAGTCAGGATTTTGGAATCAGCTAGCTTTGATTAATGGATCAGAAAATGGTTGTTTAGGTGAAGATCTGACAGCCGTTGACATTTTTGAGGGATATATGCTATGGGTATAATGTACTGACTGATACAGTTTTAACCGTGCACATATTTTGTTTCGTGAAGGAAGACGTTTTAGCCCCTCCACCAGAGAATGATGACGTTGTCAATGATTTTGACATTGAGGAGGAGGTCATTGAAGTGGAGAACAGGTCTGTCAGAATTTTAGAAATTGTTGAAGGAAACCTGTCTTTGTGTGTGGATGTGTGGGTGCATTTGAGAAACAAATATTGTTTTATGTCTTCAGAGAGGAGAACCTGGCAAAAATAGCTAGAAGAGTCAAAGAGTACAAGGTAGAGGAACTAAACCCTCCTAGAGAAGGCAAGAGGCTCCTGGTTCTGGATGTGGACTACACACTGTTTGGTGAGTTGATATCATCATGTGTCTCTTTAATAAGATGCTTTGCAAGAAACAAAAGAGGAGGCTTTGCAGTTACTGTCTGTTTATCAGCTGCTTGTTTTACCATGGACACCCATACAATAATACTGTGTGTGTTCAGATCACAAGTCATGTGCAGAAACGGGTCAGGAGCTGATGAGACCCTACCTTCACGAGTTCCTGACATCAGCCTATGAGGACTACGATATTGTAATTTGGTGTACGTATCTGTCCGTCTCTTTCCCTTGTCTGTGGCAGTGGTTCATTGCTTTTGTGTTAGAGTGTGGGGTTTTTGTATAAGTATGTCTGTCTAGTTAATTCCTGATGTTTTGGCCCAAATTGAGCATCTGATCCACCAAGAAGAACAAAAAAAACCAACCAAAAAAGAGACTGAGCTCGCCCATTTTTGTAATTGTGGTAAATACCCAATTAAACGTCCAGTATGTGTTTGGAGAACCGCGTCCTCTCACTGAGATGCCTCTTGTGCTTGGGTGTGTGTAGACATTGTGTTGTGTTTAATTGTTATTTTTTTCTTTCATGATTTAATTCATTACTAATTAACACACATAATGTGTTTTCTCTTTTAAGCTGCTACAAGTATGAAATGGATTGATGCAAAAATGAAGGCAAGTACTTCTCTTATTTCTTATTTCTTTACCGTGGCTCAGGGGGTTGGGAATCGCATCTGTAACCGGAAGGTCGCCGGTTCGATCCCTGGGCTCTCTGTCCTGGTCGTTGTGTCCTTGGGCAAGACACTTTACCCTACTTGCCTATTGGTGTTGGCCAGAGGGGCCGATGGCGCGATATGGCAGCCTCGCTTCTGTCAGTCTGCCCCAGGGCAGCTGTGGCTACAACTGTAGCTTGCCTCCACCAGTGTATGAATGTGAGAGTGAATGAATAGTGGCATTGTAAAGCGCTTTGGGTGCCTTGAAAAGCGCTATATAAATCCAATCCATTATTATTATTATTTACCATTTCTTTTATTATCCTGTACATTTTGTTGCCAAAAGGTGGCAGTGTTAACCAAGTTGGCATACATTATATGAGTGTAGATTGATCAGAAGATAACACCACTGTGTGTGTGTGTGTGTGTGTGTGTGTGTGTGTGTGTGTGTGTGTGTAGGAGCTGGGAGTGACAGACAACCCTAATTACAAGATTACGTTCATGCTGGACAGTGGGGCCATGATTACGGTACACACCCCAAAGAGAGGAGTTGTGGAGGTTGGTACACTTGCTGTTTAAAATATTGGCCTGTGTCACTGTTGTGGTCACACATCAATGCTTTGGACATATCTTTCACAGAAGAAGAAATGATTTATAATATATTTGGATTTATTTTAGGTTTAAGCGTTATTCATTCTGGCAGTTAATGGGTCATTGAACATAACACTGCAAGAAAATCAAATTTGTATCCAATCTTAGTGTCATTATCTAAAGCCATAATCTAATTTTTGTTCAGCATTATTTCTATAACTAAATCTGAGCATTGATATTATAGAATATATCATAGTTTCAGAGGGAACATCTCCAAGAATTTAATGTTTGTCATACTGAATAACAGAAACACGCATTAGTATTGGTAGTATCTATTTTCAGATGATCCTCAAAAAGGCATTTTGGGTAAACTGCAAGCATCACATGACTGTGACAGACAGTTTCATGGTCAAATGTTAAATGGACTGGGACTTATACAGAGTTTTTCTGCCCTAACTGACCACTCAAAGTGCTTTTTCCTACAGCATCATTCACCTAATCACACACACTACAGTCATATTGTAGCAATCTCCAAATGTTAAATAGGAGGTTCTGTTTACTCAAGGAGTGAGTGAGAGAGAGAGAGCTACACATGTACACAACATGCACAAAGGTTTGGTTTTGAAAGTTTAAGGCTATGTTCACACTGCAGGCGAAAGCGCATCAAATCTGATTTTTTTGACCCTATGCGACACATATCCGATCATGTTATGACAGTGTGAACGGCACAAATCCGATATTTTCAAATCCGATCTGGGTCACTTTCATGTGTGGTACTGAATCCGATACATAGCCGATGTTTTAGAAAGCGACTGCTGTTTGGACGGTCATGTCGCATTAAATCCGTCTTTTACGTCACTGACACAAGACAGACGCCAATTATCAGTGCCGGAGAAGCGCCCGATAAGACATCGCAAACGCTTCCTGGCCATCCAGCGTAGATGTCAGTGAAACTGTTGGGAAGACAACGTTGGAGAAACGTGAACATTTTATTTATACTGTATAATCTGCAGATTCTGACAGAAATCTGCAAGTATCCTTTGCAGCACCGCTCCTCTAAAACAGCAATAAGGATCATTATTAGGTGTCTTGCCCAAGGTGAAGTGTCCTTGGGCAAGACACTTCAACTGTTGCCTACTGGTGGTGGTCAGAGGGCCCGGTGGCGCCAGTGTCCGGCAGCCTCGCCTCTGTCAGCGCGCCCCAGGGTGGCTGTGGCTACAATGTAGCTTGCCATCACCAGTGTGTGAATGTGTGTGTGAATGGGTGGATGACTGGATATGTAAAGCGCTTTGGGGTCCTTATGGACTAGTAAAGCACTATACAAATACAGGCCATTTACCATTTACCATATTTACATTATTATGTAAATAACAAAATAACTTAAAGCAAAAATTGGGAAACGTAAAGTCCGAAGTCTTTATATTAAGGGCCATCAGTCAAACAATATTGTTTGGTCTGGGTCTAAACAGCGCGTTGTGTGTGACGTCTTCTTTTGCGCATGCGGGCCGCTTTGAGGGTTCACACTAGAGCACGTTTACTGGTCGCATTTTATTTGTAGTGTGAACGAGCAGACAAAAAAATCGGAATTGAGCATTAAGACCTGCAGTATGAACGTAGCCTAACTTCCACCCTTTAATGATGTCATGAGCAACATGCCCTGTCATCTTAGCTGGTGTCATAAAGTCACTGCAGGTGGAAATTCCATGTGATGAGTCAACAATGTGAAACCTTGGATCTGGAAACCTTCACTGGTTTATAATTGGTGCTTTCACAAAGGATATGCACCACACTTGATACAGAAATTATTTTTAAAAAACCCTTCTTAAAATGTGTTACATTTTAGATAATGAAAAATAGCTTAAAGTAGTTTGAGCTGCAGAAATAAACAGCCAAAATGGAAAATACATCAAACCAGGTCAGGAAATTTGTTCTCATTCTGTCCAGGCTGTCCTTAGCCTGATGCTCCCGTTGATGCCTTTGAGCACTCTCTCAGAGCTCAATATCTGAGAATGAGTCAATAGATGATCATGAGTGTCGCAGCAAATTGCTTTTCCCCCCTCTAGTTTAGTAAACTGAGTAAAAGGGAAAATACATTTTACATCTTCAGGACCTTAATTTGTTTCATTGTACAAATTATTTTTTGAACATGTGAACGCAAATGCTGTTTCTCTATTTCACAGTTACAGTAGAAAGTGTCCAAATAATTTTGACGCAGAAAGAAATCACGAATAGAAGACGAGTTTGGTGGTAAAAAAAAATAGATATGCTGTCACTTGTTTCAACTAAACACCATGTGGTGATAACGCTCTTTGGAATGTACTTTTTTTGTTTTCTCCAGTGAATCATCAGACGAGATAAAACAGTCAATGCCTGTCTCTATTACTTGACATCTTAGGCATTAAGCTTGTCCAGCTTAGTTTGTCAGACTATGATATAGGCCACGATGTTGATGCTCAGAGCAGGTTATACACACACACGCGATATAAAACCCATTTCATTCACCATTTACCAAAGCAGGATTTTGGTAGTGCGCTTCAGATGATTTGGCTTAAAACTGCTGGAACAATTGAATATTAAAAAGAATCACCCCTCTGTACTTCAAGGGCCTGAAAAAAAGATAAGTAAATCATAGTATGAAGGTATAATTTTTCATAACTTCATTAAATAAGATTACTGTGCATGAAAACATATGTGAGTCTTGGGGTGTCAAATGGGAAGCACATATATAATATGGATTTGTCGTGAGGATAAATTTGAAAGACCCTCCTGGATGCTAATCATATTTAAAATAATCACCCCTACATCTAGCCCCAGGTCTATGTGCAAAAGTTTCTGTTTTCTCCACCTATCTGCAGGCTATTGAGTATATAAATTATTTTATTTTATAAGAGTGGTGATATCTCTTTGTCAGAGATTTGTCACTAGATTAAGTTGTATACACGTCGTGCTTGCTAAGTAACTATGTAAATTCTCGGGAATGTTTCTGGCTTATGGTCCTAGGTGACATGTATCACATCGTTGTTGTTTGGGGTTTTTTTTGTTTGTTTACATTCTGGTAAGTCATTTAGCACTCTAGGTGTGACTGCACGCGCCGTGACGACAAAATGTGCTTGAATACCTCTTTTTCATGATGTTTGTGGAGGACATTTACTGCTTTGTGCAAACATCATGGCACTGATTTAATCTATTTTATGGCTTCCGCAGGTGAAGCCCTTAGGTGTGATATGGGGGAAGTACGGAGAATTTTATAACAGGAAGAACACCATTATGTTTGACGACATTGGAAGAAACTTTCTTATGAACCCACAGAATGGACTTAAGGTTGGTTAGTTCATACAATTATCTTGACCATTTTTCTCTTCTTTTGGTACAATAAACTACAGATCTTAATGAAGCTGTCTCTTTATTTGTTGTTGTGAATTTGTGTTAGATCCGACCCTTCATGAAGGCCCACCTCAACAGGGAGCGGGACAGAGAGCTGTATAAACTGTCTCAATACCTCAAAGAAATCGCCAAGCTTGACGACTTCAGTGGACTCAACCACAAACACTGGGAGAGGTACGCACTCATTGAAAAGCTAAACAGTATCATTTGCATAGTTGTAGTTGCATACTTCAAACCTACAGCACCTGCTAGACCTGAACAGCCATTTACAAGAAAATACTAGATATATTAAAAAAATAACATCTAATGCCAACACACACATGAATCTTACTTAAATTTTACTTGATTTCAGATTATTTAAAGTATAAAATTCATCCTAAAAAATGCATCCAATTCTGGGGATAAATGAACACAATCTAAAGTAAGAAGGAGACTTTTGCATCCTAAGCAAAGAAAGTAACTGTGGTACTCAATGAGGAACTCACCAGTGGCAAGAAATTTGTGAAACAGTGTTGAGGTGTGCAGTAGGAATTACAGATGAGTTTAGGGTCGGGGTAGAGTTACATCAGGGATCAGTGTTGAGCTCTTTCTTATTTACAGTTGTGATGGAAAGGTTAAAAGGTGAGATCTCAGTGCAAATTTCCCCTTTGCACTTTGTTGTGTCCATTCTTAGCTTTATTTTTGTTATCTGTGATGCCGTAGGACTGTACATGGTTGGTTATTTCATCGACTGTTCAACTTATGATATAATTTGTTTGTGCTGTACATGGTACATGGTAGAGATGGCACGACACCACTTTTTAATGTCCGATACCGATTCCGATATCATAAATTTGATTTGGATATCTGCCGATACCGATATGAATCCGATATAGCGTATTTTGTAATCAATAAAACTGTTTTTTAATATAAATATCTTGCTGCATTTTGTATAAGTTCATACTCAAGTTTTAAAAAACAAGAGACTGAAGCTATTCTGTTATACCTGTATGCAAAAAATACACTCAACCCAAAACATTTTATAGTTCAGCAACACTGATCAATCTAATAAATTTAAACCTACACCATCCTCCATATTCTGGTATTTTAAAGAGTAAGCAAGCAAGGCAAGGCAAGTTTTTTTGTATAGCACAATTCAACAACAAGGTGATTCAAAGTGCTTTACAGAGACATTAGAAACAAAAACAATGATTTTAAATTGATTAAAACAAACAAACAAACAAAACAGTATATAAAATCAAAAATCAAAACAGGTAAAATCAGAACAGTAGATAAAATCAGTAGTTAAAATGTAAGTTTTGAAATCTAAGCTTAAGTGCGGATTTGGTGCTTCATTTAAATGCAGCTGAGAATAAGTGAGTCTTCAACCTGGATTTAAATAAACTGAGTGTTTCAGCTGATCTGAGGCTTTCTGGGAGTTTGTTCCAGATATAAGGAGCATAAAAGCTGAATGCAGCTTCTCCGCGTCTGGTTCTGACTCTGGGAACTGATAAAAAACCGGATCCAGATGACCTGAGGGATCTGGAAGGTTCATACTGGGTCAGGAGGTCACTGATGTATTTTGGTCCTAAACCATTCAGAGCTTTATAGACCAGCATCAGAACTTTAAAGTCTATCCTCTGACGGACAGGCAGCCAGTGTAAAGACCTCAGAGCTGGACTGATGTGGTCCACTTTTTGGTCTTAGTGAGGACTCGAGCAGCAGAGTTCTGAATGAGCTGTAGTTGTCTGACTGATTTTTTTAGGTAGACCTGTAAAGATGCTGTTACAGTAATCCAGCCTACTAAAGAGAAATGCATGGACTAGTTTTCCAGGTCCTGTTGAGACATCAGATCTTTTATCCTTGAAATATTCTTGAGGTGATAGTAAGCTGATTTTGTTATTGTCTTAATGTGTTTTTCTAAGTTTAGGTCTGCATCCATCACTACACCCAAATTTCTCGCCTGGTTTGTGGTTTTTAGGTGTATAGATTGAAGTTCTCTGGTGGCCTGTAATTGTTTTTCTTTGGCACCAAAGACTATTACTTCAGTTGTTTTTATTTAGCTGGAGAAAATTGTGGCACAACCCAGTCATTAATTTCCTCAATGCATTTACCAAGAGCCTGTACAGGGCCTCGGTCTCCTGGTAACATTGTGATATATATTTGTGTGTCATCTGCATAGCTATGATAGTTTATTTTGTTGTTCTTTATAATCTGTGCCAGTGGGAGCATGTAAATGTTAAACAGAAGGGGTCCTAAGATGGAACCTTGGGGAACTCCACATGTGATACTTGTCTGCTCAGATGTGAAGTTACCTATTGATACAAAGTATTTCCTGTTTTCTACGTATGTTTTGAACCAGTTTAGTACAGTTCCTGAAAGACCTGCCCAGTTCTCCAGTCGTTTGAGTAATATGTTGTGGTCAACTTAGTGGGAATATTAAGCAACCTAACTAATAGGGTTGCCAACTCCCAGCAAAAATATTCAGGAACCGCCCCCCGCCCTTAATTGATGTAATCAACTTTAATTTAATGCAAGTGTAAAACAAATGCACAGAAATCAATTATTTTTCTACAATATTTAAATAGATTCAACATCTTTCTTCAACAGAATTGCAGACTGCACAGATGGTACCTTCCCAAAGGAAAAAGTACTATAGCTTATTAGGGTGTATATTAGACTTATTAGTTACTATATACAATAATGGATTTCTATACATTTAATCAGATGACCACTTTTGTTGTAAGATTCAGATAATTATTTATTCAAAGTTTTTAAAGGACATAACAAAGAAAAGTATTTCTTTGTGGCCCCCTTTCCCTGTTAATGCCCAACCTGGCCCCCGACAAAACTTTGCTAGACCCGCCCCTGCACAGTTACCAGCCGTCAGCTACCTAAAAAAGAATCCTGGTGTTATTTGTCTCTCAGAAACAGTTCATAACTTCCCTTCAACTCATTCATGTCACCTAAAAGGTAAACCTGTTTTTCCATCACCTGTTCAGCTCTGATGATTCAGTAAGGACATCTCCTGGTTTCATCTTCATGTTTCCCTCTCACCACATATCCAAACGGATATCATGACCAGCAGCTTTTACAGCTGTGGCTCCAGCAAACATCAGCTGATACTACAAAGTTAATATTAAATACATTCTAACAACAGCTTATCACGCTTAAACGTGCTGCTGTTGTTTATCCGCTGGTCTCCTCTTTGTAGCGCAAAGTGGGCGATAAACAAACAAGAAAGACAGGACTTGCGGCAGAAAAGCCGATCAGCTGATCATTGATCAGTTTCATGTTTGAAGTAATAACAGGAGAGGAAGGGGAAGTGAATGAGAGAAGTAGATGCAACTGTGCAGCAAAGACAGAATAACTCCAGCTTTGTGTCTATTTTTGAATTCTAGCTGAAGTACGGGACAAATCGCTTCCTTTTCACCTCAATATGGAACTCCGATGGCCAGTCCAGCTGTGGCTCAATACATCAGTTGTTAAGCGTAACGTGGAAATACTATGCAAACATTCAGGGATGAACTTACACACTTGCTTTGCTTCTGTGGGATAGTTTTCGCTGAGATGAAATGCCACGGTTAGGAAGCATTTAGCGAGGCTCCAAATGCTCCAACAGACCGCCAACAGGTCTCGCAGACAACAGCCGCTCTATCACGTGACAGATACTGCTCCGATGCGCCGAGCTGAGTTACGCCAAGTAGCACGTTTTGTGAGGTGATTTTGTGATACTTCGGATCGGATTACATTTTTTATTTTTCTCCGATATCCGATCCAGTAATTTAGGTCAGTATCGGACCGATACCAATACGTAATATCGGATCAGTCCATCTCTAGTACATGGTAAAGGCTTTAAATGTTCTTCCATTATGTAGTTACTCATTTTTAATGTTGTGTCCCAGTGTCATTTGTACATTTCCCCAAATCAACATGAACTCAACTGAATGTGTTTAAAATATGCGCTGAATGTGTGCCTGTTTGTTTCTGCAGGTACCTATCTAAGAGGCAGCACCACTGAGGAGGGACTATATTATCAGCGCAAAGACTTGGAGTGGATGCAACCAATGCATCATCCGCTTGTCAAACACAAGAACAAACATAAAGTCCTTCATACCAAACCTCACTAAAAGTCCAACATTAACCCGACAATTACACACAAGGTCAAAACCTCAGGACTGAGACGGGCTTCCCAGTTTATATATCTGCATGTTCTCTGCCTTCTCTTAGTCTGGAACATTTGTTTGTTCAAATATTGTTTACAGTTACTATCAGTGTGCAAGGTGCATTGTGGGAAAAAAAATCCTGTTTGAGACCACACTGATTTAATGTCACAGACTCCAGCTCACCTGTTTACTCATGGTGGTCAACAAGGGTTTAATATAGATAACTGAGGTCCACTATTTCCTGAAAGTATTCGAGATCTTTTACGCCTGCTTGGTATTTTAGATGGGTGAATAGTAGCAGATGTGTTAAGTTGATTACCAGTAAAAAATACTCTATCAAGCCTCTCTGCTGTACCAAGTGAGTAGGAGAAGATACAAATCTAATTTCATTATAGTTAAGGTCAGTAGCCTGCCTTCAAAGAGACTGACCGCAAAAAGCTAAAGAGCGAAAAGAAACAAATAAGCAAAATGAAGTTACATAACCATTGAAAGTGTTTTCAGTATGCGAGGATATCCTGGTAATTTAACGTGTTTTTTTATGTAGTATTTGGATTGTCTGTTTGATTTGTAATAAATGAAGTGAAAAGTTGGAACGTCTGGAAGTTTTGTGAGCGTCAAACAAATAACAGCAGCCTGCACATGCAGACGTATGCAGCAATTCTAAAAACTACTGAGAGACCAAAATCTGTTGGTCTTAGAACTGGCTAGCTAAAATATTTCATCAAAACAGTGGCTTTAGTGAACAAGTGTGACACCATTTGTTACGTGTCTGTAGGTGGTCACTACAAACAGGCCTGTTTTTTGTTATTTACATTCTGTACATGCATATTACAGTCAGGCTTCCATGGCTGGATATTCATGTGCATACATGTCCAGAAACGTATTCATGTTTTTCTGTGCATGCTGATTCTGTTACGTCACAGGACGCAACACTCGAACGGACATAAAGCATAGGTTTTATTTCGTTGATGCTCGTGAGATCGTGACAGCTCTTCATTGAAATGTTTCTGGAACATCCAAATGTCAATGAACCAACTAAAGGTGATGAGAATACAAGAACTGGATAGCACATTTTTTTAATTGTGTGTTTTGTTTTTTTCTCTTTTGTAACTAAAGTGGGTTTTTACACATTTCACTACTTATTAAGGTGGGCCTCATTTTATGAAGCTGAAGCTCTGGAAACATAAGCTATATGATATGTCAAGCAGTCCCTGGAAATTCAGTTTCTTTTCATTTCTTGAGCTCTGCCTTTTTTGTGTGTTTTCTTCATTTCATCGACAAAATTGTGGCTGTAAATAGGAAAATAAACCTTTTTTTGTACCTCGCTTGCTTGTACTGTTCTACATTCCTGAGGTAGTTAAAAACGAGTTAATCTTTTACAGTTAGAAACATTTCATTACTTCCTGTTCATAACTTGTACACCACGAACACCATAAAAGATAAAAGATAATTCATTGAATAAAGAACGTAGACACTAACGACCTGGCCAATAATGGCACCTCCCAAAACACCATGGTTTCTAGTGCCTCCCCTTCATTTAAATAGTAAATGGCCTGTATTTATATAGCGCTTTACTAGTCCATAAGGACCCCAAAGCGCTTTACACATCCAGTCATCCACCCATTCACACACACATTCACACACTGGTGATGGCAAGCTACATTGTAGCCACAGCCACCCTGGGCGCACTGACAGAGGCGAGGCTGCAGGACACTGGCGCCACCGGGCCCTCTGACCACCACCAGTAGGTAACGGGTGAAGTGTCTTGCCCAAGGACACAACGACCGAGACTGTCCAAGCCGGGGCTCGAAGCGGCAACCTTCCGATTACAAGGCAAACTCCCAACTCTTGAGCCATGATCGCCCCCTAATGTCATAAATATTTTTTCAGTATTATTACTGACTATTATTTTCCTACTGTTGTCATTGTTATTACCTATTTTTGTCTCGCGTAGCCACATGATGAGTGAATACACATGCAACTCGCACAATATCAGAATATAAAATATGTACAAGTACTTTAGTTTTATGATTTTGTGTTTTTTCTAGTTTGTCAGTGCATTTTTCATCTTTTGTATGTTCTGCACTCAAAATAAACTCGTCATTACTATAGATAACCCATGGGATTCAAATACATTTTGAGATGCCCTGTTATAAAATGAAAGAAAATACAATAAACTGACATGTTCATTAATTTATTATAAAATGTTGAGAAACATTCTGAACAGATATAAATAAGTTAAAAAGGGCATGAAGGAAATACTAATTCATTTCAATCACAGTACAAATCATTATTGTAACATTGTTCTGTAGTTCCACAGACATAACGAATGGGGATGAAGAGGGATGAATAAATACTGTACAGGTATACATTCACTCCTGAAGCACAGCTTCATATGTTGTGCATCACTTGAAAAAATGTATTAGACCATTTTTTTTTCCTTCTGAATTACAATATTTTTAAAAACTGTTTTCCTCTTTCTGGTGCGGCAGCAGAGTCCAGCGGCTAACGCTTAGCATGCCACGTTATGTTTGTTCACTCTGTTGGTAAAAAGAACAAAACAGTACAGATTGGATCAGTCAGTATACAATGATTTGTAAATAGTGTGAATCCTTGCACAGGAACAGAATTAGCAAAAAATAAATAAATAAAAATCAATACACTTACGTGCACTGACTCCAGTGGCTCCACGGCCCTCTGGTGAACTTGTCCTGAGCTCGCACACAGAAAACATACTTCTTGGTCTTAACGCCAACCTCATATTTGGTTGTATCAGTGGTGATATTCTGCACAAAGAAGAGGCGACTTAATAAAGACAAAGAAACCTCGACTAAACTGGACATCAGCAAAGAGATATGAATCTGGTGTATAGATGTACGTGTATTAATTACAATTATTTGATTGTCACTGTTGCAGGGATGTCCACTGTGCACCAGCTTGACCTCAAACTGTAGGCCAAAGAAGCTGCAGGGTTTCTCCCAAGTATCAGGGTAGTCCCAGCTGAACACCTTCCCATCACTGATGTGCAGGTTAGGGAGTTTTGACGGTCTCACTTTATTGAGTTGGGAGGGAGAGAAATGAGGTGGGCAAAGGTTAAAAAAGAAAGAGAATGGAGAGAGGAAATCACGGCACGATGACTAAGAAAGTTACTTTTCATACGCTAAAATACACAAAAACAAACTTACCGATTTCTCTCAGGTAGAAAGACTTTGTGTAGGTCTCCAAACGAGCATGGCTGCGTATGTAAACGGTGAAGGAAATGCGATGTTGCTCCTCTTTGTATGGGCAGTGGGCATCCTGGCAGCGAACCCCTGATGCATCAGCATCCAGCTCACAGGGGATATCTTCGGTAAAACTGGAATATAAATATAAGTTGATGTTAAAATACTATCTAGAGCACCTCCTCCACACCAGCACCCAACCAAAGTATGCTATGCATTGTCTTTGTCCTTACCGTTCAGCCTTAACCAAAACCACACTGGCATCAGATCTGAGCGCTGTTCTTTTCCAGGAGCAGTGAAAGAATCCTGTATAGTTTGGTGCCGAGCAGTGGATGTGACCTGGAGCAACAGAATTACTGTCAGTCCCCTCCCTCTCTTTTGTTTAATGTTCTTATGAACAGTGTAGCTTACACTTGTAGTGTTTCATTGTTCTTCTAGATCCCATCGAGTAAACACAAATAAATCACTCAGGGCATTGATATAATTGCTGTAAACGAGAAAAAAAGCTTTGTAGCTGCCTCTTCAACTTTAAGGTTTTGTTCCATCACAGGAAAACATTGCCTCATAGCACAAAACTGCAGAAACTTAATGTTTGAGATTTACAAAGCTGAAACCTTATGGAGAAACATGAGCACTAACAATGTGATGATGGGCCTAATATAAAGCCTGCTCACTGTGTTGTTCTTTTCCCTCATCTTCTCTATTAAAATTCCTTTGACACTACTAATGGTGATCCTTTGATCCAGTTTCTGTTTTCTGCTCTGGAACCCCACCCTTACACCCTTTCCCTATTTTTTTTTTTCTTATCCTAAATCCCTATCTGACCATCATCTTAGCTGTTCAGTCCCATCAATACCATTTCTTCTTCAGAGAAAGCCTGAGGCTAAATCCAGTCAAAGAAAATCTGCTCTTTGCCCTTTTCCCTTCATGCATGCCTTCTTTGTTCTCCCTCCCCTACTCGTTTCACTTCTTTCTTTGCCTTTGCTCCTTTCCTTCCTTCTTTCTTTTTTTTTCAACTTACCTTCTTCTCTGTTTTCCAATATGACTGTCCTGTTGTCTGGATTAAGCTGGATTAAGATCATAGTGTGGTTCAGGTATTCTCCACTTGGACTGAGGTGGCAAGTGTAGTTCCCTCCTTTCATCTCCTCCACCAGGACCTGGACTTGGTTCCCCTGCAGAGGAGGATTGAGCTCCTGACCTGAGACACGGACATGTTCATTGTTACAATGTGGTCATAAAAAGCCATAAAGAGACAAACGGGAAAGTTTGACGTCTGGATAAACAAAAGCTTGATGAGCTATAGAGCAAACAAGCAAAAGAAAGTTCTTGTGACTTTGACTTTTTCTTTACATAAGTAAAATGAATTGAATTAAAAGCTGCGTTACCATTTTTCTTCCAAAACACAGGCTCATTCTGAAAAGCTTCTCCGCAGGTCAAAGGAACGTGAACCATGCTACCCGTAAAAGAGGGCACCCTCAGGACCACAACTAGGTAAAGCAAAAAAATTGATTTTACTGTTGGTGAAATAAAAACAAAAATGAAAACATGGAGGAATATTCAAAGACAAGGAGATACCATTATCCATGAGTGTCTCGACATCTGCTTGCTGGGTGTCAGAGCGGGCGCCACTCAGTATAGCCCACACAACCATGAGCAAAAATGTATGCATCTGTAACAAAAGAAAGGAAGTGATGGGACTCTTTTACATAAACAAATAAAAATATTTCTTTTTAAACCTTGAAAAAAGTACAAAATTAACCCTTTAAATCAAAGCAGTGATAACTAAAATAAAATAACAACAAAAGAATTGTGAACTTGGAAAACTAATTAAAATCAAATAAAATTACAGAGAAAATATCCTTAGTTTAACTATCTGTTAGTTTAGTAAAAATTAAAAAAATAAATCTAATAAATTTTTTTTAGAAGATATCAAATGAAATAGTATATAAAAAAAAAATCAGATAGTTCCTCCTAAAACCTTTTTGACCCTTCAAAGGATGAGAACTCAAATTTGGGAACCAGTACAACAGCATTTTCAAAGTGTTTTCAATTATATAAGAAGTTTTAAACATACTTCAAGATACCTAAATTTTTGATTTTTACATAACCCAAAGTGAGCAGATTATTCCTCCTCCTGAATATCTGTGACAATCAGATGGAATATAATAGATCTTACCCTGCAAAACTTGATTCAAAATTTCACACTGGAACCAGATGCAGTAAGCAGTGTTTGTCTGTGTAAAGGCAGCAGCTGCAGCTGCATTTATACGTCAGGCTGAGAAATCCCCACTCAAAAGAGGAACTCTTTAATACCTGACCAATGATGACGATGACAATGGACCACACTGCACATGAAAGGAAATTTAATGAATGATCAAAATAAATGGATTACCACTAGCTTTCCACCCGGCTCTCCTCTTTTGTTAAGCTTGATTAATTTAGCTGTGTTGAAGACGACAATTCATTCGGTACAAAATCCATGCTGTAATCTGATGATTGTGTGATCACACTAACCACTTTGGGGGGGAAGTAAGGCCAACTAATGATACAGAAACTTCTGTAAAACAGAACTGCAACCCCTAAAATGTTTAAATATGGTTATACGCCACTGAAAGTGGAGCAGGTAATCTAGAAAGCCGTCATGGGACTTCTAAAGAAGAACAAGAAAAAGGACGCTTCCACAGAATGCGTCAAGAGAACACAATCATCAGGAACGAAATAAAGGAGAAAACCCAGATTATAAACAAAACAAAAAAACAAAACAGGATTATCTGAATGAGTTTTGTAAACGCAATGACCAAATGGAAAAATCACTGTTGCATTTTCTTTTTTTTTTTACGTATACATCTGGGAAGTTACCTGCAGAGCGTTTTCTTTCCAAAATAACCACTAACATTTAAGCATGCCTGTGTGGTTGCACCTGTAATGACAACTCGTAGACCCTTTCCTATAAATACACATAGGTATAGGGGTTTCTTTTGATTAACCTTTGTTTATTTAAAAAAAAAAAAAGGCAACAGATGACTCAAGGGGAGTGTGTTTTATGCTGTTTTGAAAGGAAATGCAATTTCCTTGCTTGGACCCTCACTTCAATTAAGTAAAAGGTTTTTCCCCACCACTATCCTATTTCGTATTCTATGGGGACTGAAAATGTCATATCATACTAACCTTACACCACATCCACTTCCCTGTGTGTGTGTGTGTGTGTGTGCACGGTGCGACTTTTCTCAATATTAAACAAGTGGCTTATCAACTCTTTAACTTCCTTTGTATTTTATAGGAATTGTGGAGAGGCAGCTGGCATTCCTTCCTCATACCAGCTGAATGATAGCAGGTATGTCTTTGTCAAGGTGGGAATGCCGCTTAGCAGCACTTCTTTCAAAAACAAATCCAATTAATCAATGCTTGCGTAATTGGGTTTTTCAAGAAAACTTCCAGTTTCTGCCAGGACTAAATGAATGGGCTTAAACAATGATGTTGAAATTATAGAGAAAAGAGACTACAGGAAAAACTTAGTGTGTATTATGCTGTTAAGTGTGCTGTATTATTCCTGTTAAAGAGACTAGACAGATAAAACAGATTAGATTATCATGGATATATCAGTGTCAGATCCTGAAATTATAATTTGATCTTTTGGGGAATCCTACATTTTAGTTTTTTAAAGATTGATAAGACACATTACTGAATTGTAATCACACAACAAAGGACAGAAACAGTCCCTCTTAAATTTAGGTGTTATCAGTCCCGCAGAGCATAAAACCATCAAGCCAAGCAATCTGCCTTTACATTCGTGAAAAAATGAGTTGTTCTAATGAGCTAACTGGATTCAAGTGTGGCGCTGTGACAGGCTGCCACCTTTGTAACAAGTCATTTTGTGAAATTGCTTCCCTCAATCAGCTGGTATTATTGCAAAGTGGAAACATTTAGGAAGCACAGCAACTTAGCCGCAAAGTGGTTGACCACGTGAAATTACAGAGCATGTGGGGGATGTTGCTGAGGCACATGTGTGTGTAAGAGTCAGTAGTGCTCTGCTGTTATATTTGTAGATATGATTTAGAATTTGCAAAATTCCAAAAACACCCGCGGCATTAACATCAGCACAAAAACAATGCTCTGGGAGCTTATATTACATTATTATGGAGACCTCTTGTCTCTGCTAGCCAGCTAACTAGGCCTCTTAGTTCTTGTCTCTGCTAGCCAGCTAACTAGGCCTCTTAGTTAGCTAGTTTAGTGTTTTTTGTTAATTTATGTTGTAAATTTATGTTGCATGTAGCACCTTGGTTCCTGGAGGAACGTTGTTTCGCCTCACTGTGTACTGTTAAATTGTATATGGTTGAAGTGACAATAAAGCCAACTTGACTTGACTTGTGACTGAAGCCAGGAGGCGATTATTTTAGCCTGACATTTATAATGGAAATGGCTACAGCACCTGTCCAAAGGCCCAAACAAATTAGACAAGCCAAATGTTGTTGTTTTGACATTTTAAAACCATTCTGAGGGTTTTGTTCAAATTAAAACTGATGCAAAATATTACACTTATAGGAGGTGATGATGTGTAAATTCAGTACTCAGGCTTAAAATGGTATTGAGGATGTCACACAGCTCATTTTACCAAGTAAAAAGAAAGAAAGTTAATTTTTGCCCTTAGCCTTAACCTTTCCTTTCAATATTAGCCACAAAATACAAGATAATTTTTTCCTATTTGTAACTTTAAAATGACGCTATGTGCATGGGAATACACAAGGGGTGATAGTGGCTCAAGAGTTGGCAGTTCGTCTTGTAATTGGAAGGTTGCTGGCTCGAGCCCCGGCTCTGACAGTCTCGGTCGTTGTGTCCTTGCGAAAGACACTTCACCCGTTGCCTACTGGTGGTGGTCAGAGGGCCCGGTGGTGCCAGTGTTTGGCAGCCTCGCCTCTGTCAGTGCGCCCCAGGGTGGCTGTGACTACAATGTAGCTTGCCATCACCAGTGTGTGAATGTGTGTGACTGAATGTAGTGTAAAGCGCTTTGGGGTCCTTACAAATACAGGCCATTTACACAATACTATGCAATCTACAAACAATTACATTGTGAGACCATTTGACGTGTAATATTTGTAATGTATTAAGCAAAGAAAATGAGTGAGGAAGTCACCTTAATTAAAACGCAAGAAGTGGAAAAACTAAGCAAGTCATAAACCTTATTAAAAGGCAATCCCAGAGTTGTAGCAAGTGTAAGTATTGTGGCATATCAGTCCAGTATGTCCCAAGTCTTCATCGAAATATGAAATTCTGAAAGAGAGATCGAAGAAAACAAACAATGACTAGTTTTCATTAAAAACATTCTTTAATCAAAATATGCAACTGTGTTTCTGATGTCCATCCTTTTCACCACATGAATGAGTGGTGGTTGTGTCCTGATCATATATGAACATCCGCACACGCACACACACTTATTCACACGCACTCTCACGCACAGGCTGACTATTTATAACATGATTAATCTGATTGTTCAGTGAAGCAGAGTGAAATAAAGAATATGATCCAGCAGCAGCAGCTTGGTAAAGCATCCAGTCATGTCCTCTGAGTGCCTCAAGAGGGAGAACACATCTGCTTGCTAACCAACTACACCAAACTTCCTTTATGGCTGTTTGTATACCGACTTTATCCCCTGACGCAAGCATTCTTGACTGATTTACTATCATGTATTTAAATGAAGAATTTCTGAATAACTCTCAGTACTGTTAAGTGTCTTTTTGAAATGTCTAAATTGAAAACATATGCTGTGAAAGTACACGCGTAACCCTGTCGCCTTATACGAAGAATTCTCTGTGCTGAACCAGCTTTGCCAAAGAGCAGAACTTGAATGGAAACTGAAACACAGAAACATTCAAATATCAGTGTTGCTAAGAAAACCCATTTTAGCCATCTGACAAAGTTCTCTTTTTGCTGTTTGGTTTCCATAGGAACAGTTAAAAAGACTTCAAAAAAGGTCAAAATTTCAATGTGTAAAAACCAAAAGGATTAGTCTTTTCTCAATCCAAGAGTCCTTATGCTCCAGCAGATGCCTAATATCAGCCCAAACAAAGTTCTCAGCAAAAAATGTCTGAGAAGAGAAAAGAGAAGAGAAGAGAAGAGAAATCAGCTTCTTTTGTGTCCCTTGTTATCCTCCAACTTTTATACTATCACATCACTGGTATGCCCCGTTCCAGGCTGCCAGTTTGGGAGCATCAATCCTCCTCCGGCGTGGGCTCTTGTGGCAGTGCGGCTACTTCTTCTGCTGCCACTGGCCCTGATGTTTCTGGTGTAGTTTCAGGCTCTGGTGGTGGTCGCTGGCTGAGGATGACCTGCACTACATAGTCTCTTGAGATGTTGAGTTGGTCCAAGCGCAGTCTGTCTGTCAGGGGCCGCCCTGAGAAAAACCAGCGTTGCGTTGCGGCAGGCACGCCCTCCTGACTTTGTAGACGCCGCTTCATTATGCCTACTGTGTCCGTGGAACGGACTGCCAGCCGGAGGTCGCGACCCGTGGAGAGGCGAAGCCGAAGCTGGCATTCCCCTCCCGTGCCAGGCTCACCGGCGCTGCCCAAGGACGGGTCGGTGGTTCCGGAGTCAGGATCTGAACCGTCGGGCTCATCGGAGCGTTCCTCGATCATGTTGACGGGGGGAGAGAGGCAGTAGACTGGCAGCTGGTATCGATTCCCCAATTCATCGTAGCATTCGGTTAGAGCTCCTGGAAGAACGGAGAATATAACCAATTAATTCAATATACCGGTATTAAAAAAAAAAAAAAAAAAAAAAAAAAATCTAAATATTAATTTGGTTAATAAATCAAATGAAAGCTACAGATTATGGTTTGCAGGAATTGCCACTGTCAATAAATCACATTACAATATAAACAGAAGTGTAAGAGCTCGGTAAATGATTAACTCGGAGCTTCCAATGCAGAGCCATAAAACACTAAAGTGAACAGGAGGGTCATTTCTAATTTTTCCTTTTCGTAACTCTTCATGGACTACTTGTCTAAACAAAAAAGTTCTAATATATAGATATATATACCTTGCTGTGCATGAGATGGAATACTTTCTGTTTAAAGAAATCTATTAGTCATTTGTAATAAAGTGAAAGTTAAAACATTTTTTCCCATTCAACAAAGCCAAAACCTGAACTATGCTTCATAATACCCTGGATTAATATGAAATGGAGAAATGAGAGTCATACAAATAGAAAATAAAGATTGTAGGGGGACAGACTGTGGAAGCAGGAGAAAAGGGAAAGTCTCATCTTGGACTAAAACATAACGAAACATTATGTAATTTCTGTGATTCAGACTCTGACAATAAAAGAGTTGGTGGACAGAAAGTGGGAATTATAGCATACTGAAGAGGTTGTGTCCACGAGTAAAAATGTAAGCCATTCTGTTCACGAGGGGGATTCCTGACAGATACATACCCTGCAAAATAATTCAAAGTGACTACTTTTCATACCAAAAAACTAAAAGGTCATATTTATTGTGGATTAACAAAAACAGAAGATTAAGTTGATGATGACATCCAAAAAGATGAAAAACTCTCCCCACAAAAGTGAGAAGACCGCCTGACCACAGTTTCTTCTAAATGACATTTAAAAAAAAAAAAAAGGTCACCTTGCTGCTGTTGCGCTGTTTTATGACTTAAACCGAAGCACGATGCACCCGAGAGTAGCAGTGAGTTTTCCTGTAACCAAAACCGAGATGAGTTAGCAGAAGCCCAGAAAAGTTCTCGCTACTCTCTAGATGATGACAACTTTGGCCTCGGTGAGGACATGAAAGTAACTCTTGCCTTCAAGAAAAGTGCAGAGTTCATGTAATTGTGAAGGAATAAGGTGGCAAAAAGGCTGGTTTCTGGCACGTGTAGCCCACTGCGTAGCAGCAATCACCAAAAACCACCACAAAACGAAAGTGCAGCAATTATTTCAACCACAACCACACTATTATATATTGTGCAGGAGTCTACATAAATAATTGGTGAGCATGTTTAAATATTTTATAGCTCTCTGCTTTTATCAGGTACATAAAATAAATATAAATTTGAGCAAATAAATCTACAGTTGAGCTGTCCTACCTCCGATATTTCAGCACACCAACTAAACAGTTGTTTATTTAGGCTCCTTCTATGTGGGACAACAGAGAGCGCACAATATGAAGAAGTAGTGATAGCCAGCATCACAAAAGGCTAAGATAAATATTAGTTTTAACATGGCTCAATGAAAATGTATAAACAGGATCTGGAAAGGATCTTCCTTTGATTTTTTTCCCTTCAACAGCTATTTATTTTTCAGCTGCAGAACACCAATGTATTCCAGATGGTACTGATGCTTTTGGTTGTGGCATTTCATCAAAACAAAAACAAATTCCACCCACAAGGTGGAATTAGCCTTGTACCAAATTTTAAAGAATGAATCTTATGACAAAAGCAAAGAAACATGTTGTTGAAGTGCTTGCTGTGCTGCATATCCCCCCCAACACGTTTTGAATTTTAAAGGATGAAAATATAAGTGATGTGAATCCGTAAATCCTTCCATCCTTACAAGGATATTCAAAACTGCGTGGGAATTTGCCCAACCAGCCTACATGCATTTTATGGACTTGGAAAAATCAAATGACCGCATCCCTCGGGATGTCGTTTGAGGGGTGCTTTGGGAGTATGCGGTATTAGCCCATTATTATGGGCTATTTGGCCTGCCAAGTGTGGTAAGAGCTTGGTTTGTGTTACCCACGGTAAATCAGACTGGATCCTGAGCTGGAATCTACCAAGGTTGCCCTTTGTTAAAGAGTCTATTCATAACTTTGATGGACAAAATTTCTAGGCACAGCCAAGGGGTGAAGGGTTTTGAGATTAGTGGTATCAGGATCTGCTGTTGTAGATTATGTGGCAATGTTGGCTTAATTGAATGATGACCTCCAACTTTCACTCTTGTAAGAAGTGTGTGAAGTGGACAGGATGAGAATCTACATGGCTGGACTCAGCTGGAAGACCTGGGTATCACAGAGTGAGCGGAAAGTAGACTGGGAGACTAACAGATGGATTCAGGTGGTACTGGTAGTGATGCAGATAGAATAGAATGCCTTTATTGTCACTAGAGCTGCACAATGAGATACAGAATGCTGTACTGGCCTGCCGTAGTGACAATACCTTCACCTATGGTCACAAGCTGTGCCCAAAAGAATAAGATTGTGTGAGGAATTAGGTTCCTCCGAATTGTGGCTTGTCTCCCTATGGATGAGGAGCTTGGCCATTCAGGAGGAGATAAGAGTAAAGCCGCTACTCCTCCACAACAGGAGCTGGATGAGGTTGTTTGGGAATCTGACAAGGTTGTCTCATGGACGCCTCCTAGGTGAGGTGTTTTTACTCCTGGTGGAGACCCAGGAAAGATGTTGGAGAGATGTAGTTTCTGGGATGGCTTTGTAACAACTCAGTGTCTCCATAAGTGCTTAAAGAGTTGGCCTCATGCCCCTGATACCTCAAGACAGATGAGCAGCACAAAATGGATGGATGAATGGCTAATGACAGCAAATGGCTCCAGAAAAGATGCTCTATAATTTCCTTATGTTTTCTAAAGACAAAGACTTGAATCTCATTTCAGTGTTCACAGAGCAACTTTCAATGACCACAAAATCTGTTTTCAACCTTTTTTTTTTTTTTTAAAAAAAGCAAACAAAAAACAACAACAACCAAAACAAAAAACTTAAACTCTTTAAAAAAACAAACAAAAAAAAAAAAAAAAAAAACAGTGAAAGGGGAACCCATCAGATGATGCATCTCTAATACAATAAAAGTCTCCATTATGAATTAAGTGGGGATTTGGAGAAACTAATCCATTTCCTGAATGGCACCAACAAAGTCTCAGCTAGTAATGGTAATGCAATTTTAAAGGATTTTTGAGGATCGCTGTTTGGTCCCATAGTGAGCAAACATTTTCTTTTTACCATGCTGGTGCAGACTAAATGTAAACAGCTACTGAAAAGACAGGAATAAAGCGAATCCTACAGATTACAGCGATTGTTTTATTCTGGTGTCACAAAAATACCCTGGCTTTTCTTTAGCAACATCAACACGTGTGTGTAAAACTAATGATGGCTTCGTCAGCCTCAGTTGTACTCTGGATTTCTTAATATTTAACTTGCTAAGAGTGATAACTAGGATGTTGGACATAATAAAATTGCTTTAAATTTGTGAATGTGTTGTTTCTTTCTCATGCGTTTCCTTTGCTACAGACCTAGAATGGTGGCCTGATGTTCAAGATAAGCCTTTTCACATCAAACAAAACGCAACTTCAATTTGTTTCTTAAAACCTATTAAACAGACTTCACAGCCAACCACACATAGCCAAAAGATTTAAGCAAACTTGCCTTTATTCTGCTGCACAGAACACAGTCATTTCCCTTGTGGGACCAGTTAAGAATCCATCCATCTTTCCCTCTATCCCAATTGTACAACATGTGATGTATTAAATGTGATGAAAACATTTAGGAATGTCAGTTCTGATTCCTGTATGCTGCTCAGTTTAAGTGTAAAGCAGTACTGGAAGACCAAAAGTGTCCTGGTGAACAAGGGCAGAATGGTGAAAGAAATTTGAAATCAATGCTTTGCATGACTGACTGAGAAAATGTAAATGTGTGAGTGGTGAAAATATTTAAGTGTTGTGTCTACTCTCTGCACTGCACTGCTGGTAGAGTGAAACAATGATGTCAGGTCTAGAGAATCCACAGCTGCAGCCCAGCAGGACCTGATCTGACCTAGCCAAACTACTGAGAGGAATCAAGTAGACATTGTAAGGCACTGACATGAGGTTCTTAATGGTACTTAAAATATACATATACAGGTTTTGCAGTCAGGTGACCACTAACCATCATCAACTTAATAAGGCCCCAGTTACCTAAGGCCGAGAGGTAGGTCAGTGACCACTTAGCAACCACTGGTCGCTAGGGGAAAAATTCGAAAAATGTCCCAGACCAGCTGGCAAAAACCTCATTGCGACTGCTTCGGTCCCTTCCTGTGGTCTCCAAACAGTAGTGAAACTGTGAGAAGAAACCAGAAATGGGACAGCATCCGTCTTCAAAGTAAAAGCTCTGCCTCTTCGCTGCAGCAAACCATCGTTTCCAGTCAGTGTTTCACTACTGCTTGACTGTGTTTGCAGCCAAATTGGTGTTTTCCACAGAAAATACAGGTAACTGTTCCAATCTGCTGGTGACCAAAGCAATCACCAGAATGTTTTTGGTGCAACACCCTCTTTGGAACCAATTTCACCAAGCAACTGGCAGAATGGGCTATAATGCATCATGGATTGGCCTCACCAGAGACCCAGAACTCTGAACATTATTAACATTGTGGGATCACGTTGACATACAACAGACCAAGGGGGAGCAAACATCTAAAGAAGGGCTTTTAATGTCCTCCAAGAAACTATTCCTGAAAACTACTTAAAGAAATTACAAGAAAGCTTGCTTATTAAAGTTCAGGCTATGCTTAAAAATAATATTCCCTTCCAAGCTTGGTAGAATTATACAAACTCTGTTTTTGCCTTGTGCCCTGTATTTCTCTGTATGTTTGCATGTTTCAACAACTCTGCATCTATTTCCCATTTTTCAAGTAAAATATAAAGAAATGAGGGATTCTGCACAGAACTGTATTATTTTTGTGAAGTTTGAAGAATTGGGAACAATAAAGAACGATACATCCACGCGTAGAAAGCCTACTGCAGCAGCTTATTATAACAGCTTGGATTTGGGCTTCCTGAATTTGAGCCACATATATTTTGTAGATTTGTTCTAAGAGAATGCTCTTGTGTTTTGAACTCTTTGGCATACTTAGGTGACTTATTACTTCCTCCTTTCAGCAGAGCAAGAACATGCCCCTTATTTATTATTTATGGGTTACTTCTGCAGCACTTCCTCGCAGCTAAAGCCTAAACTCTAAAATGTGGTCACTGAAAATCACTAAGAGGTTCTTTTATAGCAGGCTGAATTATATTGATGCTTTATAATCGCTCTATTTACTTCCATGTTCACTAAAATGTCAATTGTAGTCTGTGACTTTAACAAGGACAGCAAAGAAGGCACTTACATAAACAAAATGCTTCAGTAATATGTGGCAAAGTTTGCTTCCTGTTTATGAAACTTATCAGAGGGCAATCTAAAGACACTTCCTGGGGAAGCAGCCTCCCTTTGCTTCTCTGTTCTATGTAAATTTAACCTCTTTACATTGAAGAGCTACTATTTAGTAGCTGCGTGTGGTACTGAATGCTGACAGGTGGCATGAAGTAAAAGCTCTGTATCGTGAGTATTCGAAGGGGAGATTTTGACTTTGACATTTCAGTGTCCCATTACAGCTATTTTTCAGAAAATAAAGCAAAATCTATGACTTGTCAACTAGACCCATCACTGTGGAAATGTGTGTTACCATGTGGCAGTGTGATGCTGGCTCCGTCAAGGATTGCCTGAGCCAGCAGGTGGTCATTGCTCTCAAAGGCGCTGGCCGCAGCCCGCAGCGCATCCCAGATCTCCTTCCGGCCTTCGAAAGCTGGCGCCGTATCCCAGAACTCATCTCTTTTGCTGCGCAGCTGGCCTTCAGTCATCGGGTAGTCACTTTTCCATTTAGGCCGCTCTCTCTTCAGGGGCTGGTTACGCCCTAGAGCCACTGGGAGCGGCAAAGAGAGGGAGAGGAAAGGGGGGATTTAGAGAGAAAATGCAACTAATAAAAACAGGAAGACTGACGCAGACTGAAAATTGAAGAACCAAACAGAAATATTGAAAAAGACTCTCATAAAAGTGAGGGAGGGAAAGAGGAATCAAAGGTGTGAACCAAAATGGGAATAAACGGAGGAAGCAACAAAGAGAAGAAGGAGTAAAGGGGAAATACCAAGAAAAGGAAAGAAGACAAACAAAAGCAATTTGGATGTAGGGAAGAGAAAGTAGACAGATGTGGGATCCAAGATGAGAAAAGATGGGAAATCCACAGAAGATAAAAATGAGAAGTAGAGATTATGAGTAAGGAGGAAGCAGGCATAACAAAAGTTAGGATTCACTGGAAACAAAACAAGACTTTCAGCTTTGCTCATAAACACAAGCATGATTCAATTGTCAATTAAAAATGGGCCTACACTATAATATAAGGTCTAAATGAAGCATTTAGACAAAGTGAAGCTAAAAATGTATTGGTACTAAACCCAATTAAATGGTTACGGTTCTAGCATCTAACAGCCCTCCGGCTGCAGCGTGAAGGCAGGTGAGTAACACCATCTGGATCACCGCCGAAGGGGCCGACACACAGGACAGCGTGTATGTTTGAATACACAACACAGACAGGGAGGTGCGAGCAAGCTGATGGATCAAGGTGTTGAGTTACACCTGCTGGTATACACGAACCCTGATGATCATGTGGCAAAGTCGAATAACACCAACCTTCAACTGACTTTAGTAAGACAAGCCTCTAGCCGTGCTACTTTTAATACTTGCTTGAACTTGCTGAAAAGACTTCCCGTTTGAAATAAGCTCATTAGACAGGTTACAGTACACAGCGTTTAGTAGGTTGAGGGGGACCTAGTTGGACAGGTTTAGCCTTTGATATTTCAGGGAGGAGGAAAACAATGCAGCAGCTGTACAGTAAACAGATAGCAACACAGATAAACATACATTAAAGTTCCTCTCCTGGTGCTGACCTTCAACTCTTCTCAAATACTGTAAACCACTTCCCAGTGCCAATGAAATTCATACATAGGTGCTCAATGTGAAAATTATTCTGAAGAATAGTGAACTGCACAAGGTTTAGTACATGTTGATGTATCATAGTTGAAATATATTTTATGGATTGAGTTCAACAGCGTTAGAAACTGTGCTTCAAATTAACTTTTTGACTCACCAGGCAAGAAAACTGGAATACACTAAAAACAAAACAAACAATATCCACCAGCAAAGTGACAAAGATTTATGCTGAATAAAGAAGAGCCCAGAGCAAAACTGAAGCCAAATTCTTGTGAATCGTTAAACGATTAATTAACTTACTAATCAAACATAAAAGTAAAAATCCTGGATGCTTAACCATTTAATCAACTTAACCCTCTTAAACTGTAGGCTCTTTATCTCAATTATCCACTTCTTCACACAGCCCATAAAGTCCTAATCATCTGCTCATTGACTAGTGTTAATGATTGCTTACATGGTAGAGGACAGAAGAAAAATGTCAGGGAGGGAGTCAATAGCTCAGACAGCAGCTGTGCGACGCTTGCTTTATAGTACTACGTTTGTGCCTGTTTACCTACACAGAGCAAAGGGGTACACAACCAAAGCAAAAGTACTCCCCTTCAGTCTTCCAATGACCCAACAGCACGTAGACTGGTGTCTAAGATGCTATGTATAGATTAGTTGAAAAGTGAACACTTATTGTTATTTTTAACATTTAATTTTGCTTCAGGCCTTTGTTGATCTGTATTGAGAACAGCACAAAAAAGGGCTGTTTGTGACACTGGCCCCTGACGACAGTACACAGCTACAACATGTAAGTGACGGTCTGAAAAGGTGTCTGTAGGCTCTGCGTAACGCGTGATTTTGACTTCTGTGGGAATTCTACGTATTAACTGGAAACTCCTCGTAACCCTGCGTTTCAACCTTCCACGCCATTCAAGTTGCTGTGGGCTGCGTTGGGTTATGTAGAAGGTTATGGTGTATGGTTAAAAGGACTTTCCAGTTATGTCGTAAGTTACCACATAGATTTCCCACAGAAGTCTAAATCACGCATTGGTTTGAGCCATGAGCGTGTGCTTATCAAACTCAGAACCAGAACACATGTAAGTGAGTAGGGAAAAAAGCAACCCACAATTATTTTGGTAGCACAGTGGTACAGCAGTTAACGCTGAAGTGCTCTGGGTTAACTTGTGACTCTTAATTGCACATAGGCATCAATGTGAGCAGGAATGGCTGGCTGTCAACTGTGATAGTCCTGGAATAGACTGGGAACTTGACCACTGGGTACGATTGATCCACCTCTCCCGTGACCCTGAGCTCGATACTCGTTTACATTTATTTGGCAAACTGAAACTAACTACATTAGAAGGTTGTTCATTTTGGACCCTGATTAGAAAAGTTATGGTAAAGGGGTAGCATGAGCCTTTAGTGTGACAATGTCAAATGCTTATACTTGATTGCAAATATGGACAGATGGAGATCCGACGGCCTGACAGTCATTCCTTCTTTTGTTAAAAGTGGCTTAAGACTCGCTTAAGTACTATATATTACAATAGTCAGGATTCTTCTTTGGCTCTAGCTCCAGTTTCTTAGAGGGGCACCAGACCCAACACAGGTACAAAGCAGTTCCAAGGCGGAAATGCTCAACTACGAAGTTGAATTGCTTTTTTTGTTCCTGATTTATCTTTAGAGGAAAATATAACTGTGCCAGTTTTCATTGGACAGGCTCTTTAAACAATTTTATGTGATTATACAAAACATTAGCAAAAGTACCAAACAATCAGTAACATCAGGAACATAAAAGCATTTTAGTGCGTCATTTAGCTGTAATCATTTTCTAGCAGTGCATGCCTGAATTCCTGCGGATATGCTCTCATGTTATGAAATTGTCTGCATGACTCTGTCCATAAGTCTTCATTAGCCTGCTTTCCACATCGTCTGTCAGCCAATAATTCACGTATATCTTTAAACAGTAACCTACTTGGGTGTCATTCAGGAAGGATTTATGTAGGCCGGTATGTACAACAATTTAACATAGAAATTTCTGCAGTGTAAACCTGCCTACGAGATCTGATTTAGTGACACATAAATGTGCCTATGTTGAACTGAACTGCGTTGTTCCTGCTTGCTTGTCTGCATCCGTTTAACGCTGCATCGTCTCTTGATCCTCCACATTTTACAGATACCGCTGCTGTTCATACCCAATATCTAGTCAGGGAGGAAGCCTGAAAACTGGCAAAGACAGAAGCAGAGGCAACGAGGGAATGAATAAAGGAAACCAAGTTTTATCTCAGCATCTCTAAGTCTCCACCCCCCACCCACATGACCAACTGTATTTACCGCTCTGTAATTAAAATAACTCACTGGCTATGAGCAGAACTCATTTTCAGATCAGACAAACCAGGAAACAACACTAAGGAAGTTGTGTACAACACCTCAAACTACAAGAAGAGGCTCTCCCCCCCCCTCTTTTTTTTTTTAAAGATTCACACCATTTAAACGCAACAATTCCCCTTAAACCCCACCCAGAGCTTTTATAGTTGACAAAGCACCCTTCTTTCACTGTGCACCCTATCCATATCACCAACGTAAACTATCTAATAAAGGGAATATGTACTACAGCATGCATTCATAGACAGTGTCGCACTCAATTTCTCACTGCTCGAGCTGTCATCCCTACTATGCTTTGGGACTGCATGCAACTCCATTTATTGCTCAGTAAATAAAACTAACCTTTACCTTGCAGTTTTGTGCGATATATCACTTTTTGCTCACACTTTAAGTTTCGCTTTTAGTCATAAAGCTACAGTTTTGACACCTCCTCCACTCTTCCGACCACTTTTCAGGACACAGCATGACCCGACACCTCGCTCACAACGAAAACAATCAATAATAATAATAATGATAAATATAAGAAAAGATCAGCAGCTGCCATATGTGCACCCCTACTCGAGCTGTCAGTAACTTCAAGTTGTGCAGAGAATCTGGGCATAATTCAAATCTGAAATCACACTGAATCACGCCTGAGCGCTCCCCTTGCATGCCATTGCTGCCTGTGACCCATATTTGTTATGCAGAAAGCTAGCAAGCTAACTAGCTACGTTTTAGCCGGCTAGCTTAGTCAACACCAAAGAACAAAGGGAGGCAGACTGGCACAGTCAATGTTTCCCACTTTGTAAAGTAGAGAGCAGACGAGGCGTCGTTTGCCGTTTTAAGGCCAGGTGCATGGAGGGAGACACCCGGCAGGACTGCTGTCTGTCTTCGGCTCTGTCTGGCTCGGATATTAAAAGGAAGGGAAGAAGACCTCCAGTCAGGACAACATGCAGGGAGCCTGGAGGAAGCCCTTCGTAAAAAAAAAAGGAAAAAAGAAATGCAAGCTTGTGGCCAATAAAAGACGTCGACAAGCCCCGCAAGTTACCTCCAGTGCCGTCCGAGTTCTCGTTTAAGCTGCCCGAAGAGTCGTGGTGGCTCCCGACACAGCCACCCATGGATGTTTCAGCAGAGCAGCCCGGGCTAGGTAGCTCACCCCCCGGCCCACAGCTACAGCTACATCCACTACCCCTGTCTCGTTTTTCTCTCTCTCTTCCCCCCTCCCCTCCCTTCCTCCCTCCTGTCCTCTCCTTCCTCCTCGTTTCCTCCCGTCTTTCCCTTTCTCCTTGCGTCCTCCTTCCCTCCTTCTCTCAGCATAGACTGAGCTCAGCAGGCATGATCTTCTTCGTGTTTTTCGGCGGCGCAAGAAGGTCTGAGAGAGGTTCACGTCGTAGCAAGGTGACCGAGGTAGGAATGAAGGAGAGAAAGAGAGGGGCCGAAGGAGGAAGAGATATAGACAAAGGACAGAGAACAAAGGAGAAGTGCACCGTGCAAAACAAAAGAAAACAAAAGATAATCTTTAGGGTATGAAATGTTTGCTTTGGACTTTGGACTCTAGTGATGTTAATGCATTTTGACACATCTCATATCATGTTTTATGAGAAGCTGTTTGCTGCACATCAGCAGTCACATCAAAATGTTCACCCTCTATTATTATTATTTATTATGTTCTCATTCATTCAGCTGTGCTGCCTATTATATTCTAATTTCCACTCTATTTAATTTTATTATTCAATATATTTTTTTTTTGTTTTAATGCACAAAATATTGTTGATTTTGTGTTGCACGTTTTTTTTTTTTTTTACTCTACTCTGCTCTTCTTCCTGCATGGGAGGCTTTCATTAGTGAAACTAGTTTGGTGTTTTAGACACACATTTTAGATTTCTTAAGTTGTACACAAACTGGATTTTACCCTACAGAGCATAATGAAAGCAGTTGCAGTTGCAGTCAGAAGTTTGTATACACTCATCATGGTTATGATTTCTTTGATCAATTCTTTTTCCAAATAGGAAAGTGGTACAGAAGTACTACAGGAGTAAAGGTGAGGCTTTCAAACCTAACAACACTCTACCAGGCGTCAAGCCTGGTGGTGGTAGCATTATGCTATGTGGCTGTTTTGCTGTCAGTGGTACTGGTACATTGCATAAAGTGGATGGAATAATGAAAAAGGATGACCACTTCCAAATTCGTCCACTTCGCCTCACATCAGCAGCTAGAAGGGTGAAACTTGGTTGTTCCAACGGGACAGTGAGCCCAAACACACCAAAGCTAGGTTCTGGAGTGGATAAAACAGGCTAACATTAAGGTTTTAGAATGGCCTTCCTAAAGCCCCGACCACCAACCTATTGAAAATTATTGGAGAGTTCTTAAACGGTTGGTCCTTGTCCGGAAACCAACCAGTTTAAATGAAGTTGCTCAAATATCCAACTAGAATTATGCCAGAAGCTTGTTGATGCCTAGCAAAAGCATCTGGTTGACGTGCAACTTGCACCACCAACCAAACATTAGTGGGAGTCTATGTATATATTTGAGTCTGTGTTTATACTTTTGACCTTGTGTGGATTCGAGAAAATTCAAAATGAATTCAAACTTGTTTCTTTAAATTCATTAAATATGTAGGCTGTACAGTCATTATACTGTGGAAAAAGAATTACCATGGCATTCATGCCCGATGAGTGGATGTAAACATCTGACCACAGCTGTATTGTGTTACAGTTCTATTCTGTTCTCCTCAGTCGTTAGACCGTCTGTAGTTCTGTTGCAATAACGAAACAAAAACCACACTTAAACTTTATTGCAGATAGAAAAATATTGTCATAGGGTATTCTGAATGTAGTTCTGCTTTTTCTATTCTTATATACTTCCCTCTTTTCAGCTTATGCCACTGTCAAAATATATCAAAATATATTACATCAATTGTTTCAGGTTTTAACACCCAAAATGTTGTTGAGTGACTGTTGCATAGATTCTGTTCTATTGTACTCTGGACACTATCTTTGGGACTGTGCTAAAGAGATCTATGTGTAATTTGATGCACTAGAACACACACCCACACCCGCATGCACATGCACATGCACATGCACATACCCACACAGTCACTCACGTGTTTCTTAACACAAACACAGAACAGCAACAGGATAGCGAGGTTAGTTTTACAACAAAGCTGTCTGGAATTTCAGTTATTTCCCATTGCTAGGAACTGAAAGAAGATGCTCGTGTAGGATCGAGCTTAGTTGGAAGCCCTTCGCTAACAATCTGCGTGACCTAAATGATGTAATATGATGTAACAAGTTCCTGGATTTGACTTTCCTCTGAATACTTAAGATCAAGGTCATAACAGGACATTCAGCAGAATCTTCTGTACTGCCTTCTATATGTAGACCGTTTCATGATGTAAATGACTGATCTTTGAATTTTATGCTCCCATGCTTCATTCAGGGAGTGCTAAAGATGGCTGAGAGAATCGGTTTTGTTGGACATGTTGCCTTTTTTAAGCCACTCGCAAACGTTACAGAAACTCGTACATGTCACAGAACCTGAAACCCACACTGTTACGACCATGCCCAATGATGGTTAAACGGAAACTCATAAAAGCGTGCAGTTGTGTGGTTCCAATTAAAATCCCAGACTTGGCTGTTGGTCTTCTGAAGCATTGTTAGAAGTCCCAGTAAGCTGTGAACTGTTTCACACAGTCACTTCACACTCAAGGCAGAAATAAGCCGTTGACTAAACACACAAGTGTGACCACCTTACTTTGAGAACGGCAGTGACCTCTAGTGACATGGTTTACTCTAACATCATGATTACATTAGTCATAATGGTAAATTGGTTTGATTTATTTTACAAACTAAATGAGTAGTTTGAGTATTTTGTAAGAAGAGAGACTTAAATAGTTTATTGGCAGTTAAAAAGCAGGCAGGGAGACACAGTGCCGATATAGCAGAGATCTGATGCTTCAGATTACATATACCAGATGAAAATAGCATATCCTGCTTATGTGCAAGTGTCAAACCGCAGTGAATCTTATCTGTAACAAGGAGAAAGTAAAACGTGTGACCTTTAACACTACAGAGACTTGCATGATTTTAGTCGAACTACTATCTGTTCTTGTACATTTCTCTATCTGCCTCTTGATTCTTTGCGTTCTCATTTTATCTTTGTGCACAGTAGATGGTGCTGGTGGAACTAAAGACTGGGGTACTCTGCTTACACCAAAATAGAGTGTCTGTGTGTGTGAGACACACAGGTCAGAAACCTGGTGTAATAGAGACGCGTTTGCACCTTTGAATAGAGAATAATATGAATCTGCTGGTATGGTCTATATGCAACTCTTAGAACCATAGATTTTTCAGACTATATTGTCTAATCTTATAACAGCAGCAACATTTGTGTCAGTATATTTGTTAGGACTCACGTATTCTTTAGCAAAAAACACTGTTTGAGTTCATTAATAAAACCTTGTAATGTTGGCTGAAAAATTACAAAAACTGCAAATGGCAGTTAAAGTTGTTCATTCTGACCTCTGAGAACGTAATTGTTCTGCTGACTCTGTTAAATAAGGCTTAATTTTTCAAGCTGGAAAAAAACAGGAGTAAAGTATAGATTTTTTTTAGGCTGACCAGCAGGCTTTGCTTTTCTTTATCTGACAGGTCTCTCTAATCTTTATCTCTGTGGCTTCTTTTACTGTCTTCTGTTCATTTCCTTCAACACCCCCTTTTCCTTCTACTTCTTTAATGTAGCTGACTGAAAGCCGGCACAGGGATTAATGGCTTGTCACTGACTGATTGATTGATTTATTCTTGCGCTCACTCAGTGCCTGACTGGCTATTTGAAGATGTTCAGCTTTTCCCATCTGTGTTGAAGATGGGGCTGCTAGCGGACCCATTGATTTACTGTTATCTGTGGAGCGCTACCCCCTTTTGGATAAAAAGCCACAGTGTACTTGAAAACGGCCAGAGAGAGGCAGGGCTGCTTGAAGCTTTTAAACTCATTCACAGCCAGCTGTGTGTTTGAAGGAGACTAACAGACAGCACACAGTTGATTGTCCTTTCATTGATTTACAATTAACTGCTTTGTCTGACCAGACTGCAAATCTACACCACACCACAGTGTCACACACTTTGAAACGAGCCAGAAACAGGATGGGACAAAAGAGGGAACAAAAAGGTGAAACGGTGAGGGCTGACAATCAGAATGAGCACGAGAGAGGCAGATAGCCTGGCTGTGAGAGATTCAGGTCAAGTTGGCCCTCGGGATAAAAATGGCCTTTAGCAGATATAATACTCTAGATGTACAGAGGATTCAAGCTGCTATAATAAAAGAAAATCCAAGAAGAAACACCAAAAATATTCTTAAAATAAAATGAAGCATTTGTTTTAAATGTCATGTGTATTTATTTATATTTATGCTAATTCTCAGATTTAGATCATTTGCTTATTTTTTATTTAAGTGCCACATTTCTCTGGGCGTCTCCTGACTGTAGGCCAACACTTCTATTGTGAGTTATTCTGCAGGGAACCTTTGTAGAGCCCAGAACATAACCTACGTAAGTGACCCATCGTCGTTGCCAGCATTTGTGCTTGTGCGTGCTGCATTATGTGTTAATTAAAATGTGCTCGTGTCCCACTGTTTCATATGCGGTGCCATCGGATAGAAAAAACGTTAATCTTTCCTTATACTGCGGTGATGATCTGTATTCTTTTGCTAATAAATTCAAAAAGTTTGAAAAAGTAACATGAAACGCACAGGAGGAATCGACAGTGCCGAACAGACACAGAGGGACGTATGTGTGGCTGTTTTGGTCCACCATAAAGATGGAGCAATAACGATCACTCTGTCACTTTGTTTCACTAAACATCTCTAAACAAAATAATATCATTCTTTCACATTAGACACATTTGTTGAAGGAGATGTCTGAAAACAGGACAAAAGTCCTGACAAAAATGTAGAACTGTTTACTTTGTTCCACACATACTGTAAATGCTCGTTGTTTTAAAATAACATTCTCCAGTAGATCTTCTATTTATCAGCAGCTGATCTTTGGTAGATCTTTAATGGCTTAAATCCAGATTATTTCCCTAATAATAATAATAACAACAACAACAATAGAATAAAGGGATACAAACATGAATTGTAAATAGGAATAAAATGTGAAAAAAATGTGGCAGTGGAGCTGAACCGGTCTGTTAGAGAAGGTGCTCAGGGTTGGACTGGGTTGATGGATAACAGCTTGTTCAGTGACCTCCTCTCCACCACAGCTTCAAATGTGTCCAGTGTGGAGCCAATCGCAGAGCCAGCCTTTCTAATCAGTTTAGTCAGTGTGTTTGGTAACCAACTCCAGTGCTGCTCCCCCAGCAGAGCACAGGAAAGTGCACTGCACTTGTCACAGATGACTGACATCATTTTGCTGCACACATTAAAGGATCTCGGCTTCCTTAAGATGTAGAATCTGGTACAGAATTATAGAATTATGGTGAAATTGAAAAGTTCAATAACGGCAAAATACATTTTACTACGTGGCAAAAATGCTGGCTTTGAGGGTCAGAACAACACTGAGACAAGTGTTTGTATTAACGGAACAATGATATTGGCATCCAGCTACAGCAAGCATTGGAGTGGCTTTTGGAAGAAAAAAGCCTTTGAATCCAAGCCCAGGCTTTCTCATTCCCTTTGACAGTCTATGGAGTGTTCAGGGAAACGCTCCAGAATTTTGACCCAAGCTGGGATAAATCCAGACATGCTAAACTGACACAGACAAGTCAAAGCTGCAGGTTTTTACAAAGCATTAGAGTTACCGAGCCATTTATCAAAAAAGCTGATCCTTTTAATACAGTTCAGCTTTTTTGTTTTTCATATTTTAACGTGTCTGTCCAAATGCGATCTCAGGGGTTAAGTCTGCAGTGTTATGTGATGTCGTCACCATTAATCTCAACAAAGGACAGCACAGTCATGACACCATAACATGAGTCTGGCTCAGAGAAAGTCACTGTTGATACATCAACACAGCCATAATTAAAAGTTAAATGACCGTAATTACAGCTAAAATGGCCATGTTTGCATTGAAAGAGGAGGCTAGAGAGAAAAATGATGGGGGCTGATAGAGCTCTTACTAATTTTGGGCATTGCTGCTGTTGTACTGGTGACTTTGTACATCTTATCTTTCCATAGTCTGTCTTTCTTTCTTTTGTTGTCTCTTTCTCTCTCTCTGTGTGTGTGTGTGTGTGTGTGTGTGTGTGTGTGTGTGTGTGTGAGCACATCCCACACGGAGTAAAGCCCAAACTGAGACCTGTTTTGGTAAGGCTCAGTTTTGTAGCGGTTTATCAGTCCACTGGATGTGTCTTTAGTTTGTCACACCACATACACCATATGCTCCATAAACACAGGGATAAGCTCTCTTGTGTGAGGGACCAAGCAGCCAAAGCAAAGAGGACACAGGCAAAAAAAATATCTTCAAAAAGGGTTTTCTTTATTTTAACCCTCAAAAAGTCCAAAATTAACAAAATTCAAAACCATACTTAGCAGGCCCATAAAACAGGTCAACTAAATATAACTCTACAAAAAGTAATTTCCAGAAACTTAAACAAAACAAAGTGAGACACAACTTAACTCACAAACTGACCTAATTAAAAAGACACATGAGGGTAGCTTTTATAATGATTTGGCCAAACCATTTGAACACAATAGGGGGGAAAACAAAAACACACACTAATATTAACTAAGCACAGAATAACCTAACTAAACCTAAAACACCCCTGCTCCTGGTAAGCCCATGGTTGGTCCTGCTGAGCAGGCATTTTGTCCCCAGAGTCCTCAGCCACACCTTTTGCCCAGACAGGAAACAGCCACCGCCCAAACCCAGGTAACTCAAAGAAAGAGAAACATAATTAATATAACAAAACATTTTAGAAAAACCATACAATGCTACTATGTGCGCGCCTCATAATACCAGTGTTAGGTTTAACCAAATGATTAATGAATTATATTAATGAAGAATACTGCAAAGCAAAATAATAAAGTGAAAAATGGACGAATTTACCCCTGTGTGGCTGCTGCCATCACACTTGATATACGCCTTAATGCTTTTTACATTGCAGTACATGTGTGTATATTTGAAGTTCAGCAGAAATATCGTTACATAACCTCTCTATTACAGTGTGTGATTTAGTATAGAGCATTTAAAGAACTCATCAGTAAATGACAAACTTAAGCTGCTATAAATTGCTATGCATTTTAACCCTTTTTTCCACAGCACTTGCTTCCACAGCCAAAGACTGATCATGCCGATCTGCCTAAAGAGCAAGACTGTTACTTTGACACGCCAATTATTTAAAAAAAAAAAATTGAGGACCGTGAAGTAGATAAACTTGAGCATTTTTCCAAACAGCTGCAGATGCTAGTGTTAACAGCCCGAGAGGCAGCAGAGGATAAAAGGCTGTAGAGGATCAATCTTGTTTTGCAGGGCTAGTTTGTCTATTCACAGTCATAAATAAATGCTTTCTTCAGTCATCTGTCTGTGTAAGGGCTCAGCATTTACAACCATTCATCCACATGACCAAGAGAGATGTTATCATGCTCAGCAGAGCTTCAGGCGCTAACAGCAAGGAAATGAAAAGAAGGCTTGTACACAGCACTGTGCACAAGTTTTACGCACGTGAAGAAATACGGTTTAGGTGAAGACAATTTTAAAAAAATTACAGGAAAGGATTTTTTTTTTTTTAGTGTTCTTTGTACAGAGTACAATAAACAGAAAGAACATGAGAAAACAAAGATACACTTGATTGCAGTCAAGGGCCACTGCTCTGCATGCTTGTTCTTGTTTTTTTCATACGAGTTGCTTACATATAGACGCTTTCTGGTCAGACTCTACACAAGCGGCAGATTTGTGCATCAGGATCCGAAACCGGTTTCTGCCACAAAGTCTGACCAGCTGCTGGAAGATTTCCCGAAAGGGTGGTAAATCTGGTGTACTGTTCACCCTCTGCAGAAAGCTCTCACAGTCAACCATCAGACGTTTCTACAGCGCATCAGGAAGCACCTGCTTGTGTCTTCGAGAGAACGTAATGTCTTTTGTGTATTTTACCGATGATAATATGTTTTATCTGGAACTCTAATGCAATCAGACCAGTTGCAGGTTTCTTTGTAATAATACAAAATATAATATACAATTTGGACACTCTAAGTTCTTATTGTTTATACGTCGATGCACAATAGTGAATCCGCATGCAATATCCCGCCCAGTATAATATCCATCTTATAAGATTTGTGCAACAATTTATGAAACTGAAATTTTTCATTTAGCATATCTGGTATGTATTATATATGTATTTAATTACAAAACCTTACCAGATATACATCAGGGTCTCAGGTAGTGGATGTGCTCTTGGGAAAGACACTGAATCTCATACTGCTAGGGCTGAATGAGGAAAACCACCGCATCATAACCAGTTAAAAAACAACAACTTCATAAAGATTTACATTCACATCATTTACAAAACTGATAATGATGTGAACAATTCTCTGAAAATTCTTTGCATTCTTTCAGTCCATTGTCATTGTAAAGAAAGCCTGTGGCTGGGCTCCTAGGCGTGGTATGTAAGGCCATGGGTAAAGTAAGAACAACTGACAATTATTCAGATTTGCTCTGGCTTTGATTAAATGAATAGTTCTGAAAAAAGTCTTACTTTAAATGACGTACAGCATCTTAGTTTAAAATCTGTGATATTTAAAACAAAACCATTTTTCTCTGCATTGTTCACACATTTGCAAAGTCAAGCAGCGGTCTGGATTAGCGGTTTGGTTCTGGCCCACAGCTTTATGTTTTCCACATTCAATTAGAATGTTCTTTTTAACTTCTTCAGTACACTACAACCTTTTCCTTTAACTTGTTTATTCTCATCTCCTCAAGCATCCTCTGTAATAATGGAAAACTCCAGCAGGCTTTGGCAGAGCTTAAAGGGCTAATTAGCAACAATGAAATAAACCAGCACAGTCTGGTGTTTGACAAGAGTGGGATTAAGAAGACATTTTCCCAGCTGGTAGCGCCGTACAAAAACTCATGCCCTTTCGGTCCAGTGACTATGATGCAACACACCACATCTCCCCTGTGCCTTTTTATATCTTTTTTTTTTTTTTTTTTTTTTTTTTGGCCTGTCCCGTTTGGCTCTTTTGCCCTCAGAATTGTTGTCTAAAGGCAAAGAAAGATGCCCAACGGATTTACTTTACCAAACTGACCATCCCAGCCTTGCCGTAATGGTCCATTTGATTCACCTTTTATTGTTTATTTTATTTTCACTTACTGAATACGGGACAGACTTGACTGGGGGAAAGAAGGGGAGAAAGAAAGAGGGAAAGAGAAACAGCTGAGAAGAGGGACGGGGGAGAAGGGCAAAAGACAAAAACCAACAGAACGGGCAGAGAAAAAATGCATATATCAATCACCTGGATCACCTGCTGAGAAAGAAAAAAGAAAGCAAGCAGAAGAGAACAAGAGTAATAGAATAAACAACATCACAATGATATATGGGAATATGACAGTAAATACTAAATGTTAAACATTATTGTGCAGCACATAAGATCAACAGAACACAGTGTGCTTTGAGGTAGGAGCCAAAAAGGGTGTAGTTTGTGGGTGTGATCACCCGTGTGTACACCTGTGAGCATGGACGCGCTTGTTTTTTGTTTTTTAAAAGGTTCCTTCATGTAATAATCTGCTAGAGGGTGTGGGGGGGCCACAGCCCCGTCCTCCAGGGCATGAAGCAGGTGTGGAGGAGATCAAAACTCCAGACATCCAGAAGCCCCCAGAACACAAGAGACCAAGGAAGACCAACAGAGGGGCAGCCGCGCCACTGTCCCAGAAAGAGCTGAGGAGAGTCCCAGATGAGGGCTCACTCAGCAGCCGCGGAGCAGAAGCCAGGGGGAGTTGCAGTGACGCGCCCGTGAGCTCCGCCGGCAGCCAGCTGCGCCTGAGTGACCGAGCCCCAGGCCGAGAGGCCGGGGGCACCCCACCTCCGAAGTGGCCCGAGCGAGCCCCAGGCTCCAGGCCCCGATAAGCGGCCGCCAAGGAGTGAGCCGGTGTGTACCTGGACGCCCATCCCCGGACACAAAGAACCACCAACGCACCGATGTCTGAGGGGGTCCGCCACTGGCAGGGGAAGTGGTGGTAGGGGGAGATAGGCCTCCAAACCTTGGAGGGCCTGAGATGTCCCCAGAGAGGTGGCGCCTGACACCCAACCTGACATATAGACACAGACATACAGGCACACACAGATACAAACATCCATTCCCACCCTCATGCTCTCATATGCACTTACTCCACACTCAACCAACGTGGAGACAGACATAAAGAGACGTTGTACACACGATCACACTCCCCAAGCGTACTCTACAAACCGGGTCTAGGTACCCTTGCCCCTGGAGGGGGGAACTGCACCCAGACCCAGGTGGTGTTTCCCTTTTCCCTGCGGTGGGGGGAGGCAGACCGCCCCGACTCCGCAGCAGCAGGAAGGCTCCACACTCCAGACCACAGTCGGACGGCCAACTCCTCCTCCTAGCCCCCCCGCTCCAGCAGGTCGCAGAGAATGGGGGTGAGAGAAGACTCCAAACCTCCCTCCACCCGCTCATTGTAGTGTTGATGCATGTGTGTTTTAAGGTGCATTTAAAACCCAGGAGGGCATGGAGCTACCTGCCAGAGAGCAGCAGGTAAGCGCATGGTCCCTCCTGCTAGCCCTCAATGTCTATGTGTATTTAAAATTGAGAGGTGGGCAACGATGCCAGGGGTGGGGTGTACACCCTGATGGTACTTTGGACTCCGTGTATCGTGCCCACCCCCAAGATCCTATATGTATGTGTAATGAGAGTGTGAGTAATGTGAATGTCTAAGTTGTGGGATAAAATTGAGGCAGAGGCAGCCAGAAGGGGACGGGGGGGGGGTAGCCTCCTCTGCACCCTGGTGACATACCCCTACTCCAAGGCCCTGCATGTGTGGGTGGTTGTGGTGGAGCAGGAAGAGGGAGGCAGCTGGAGATGGGGAGGGAAGGAAGGGAGGGGCAAGTGACCCCTCCCTGGGGCCAGCTCCCCCGCTGACCTCAGTAGGCACCCCCACACTCCGCGGCCGCCAGGGAAAGGGGGCCCAGGCCCATCCAGACCGGGGCCCAGTGCAGCAGTGCCGCCCGGCCCCACAGAGCCCGGGACAGTCCACCCAACCCCACCACAGAGAAAACTGCACCCACCCCACCATCCACTCATCTTCCAGACTACATCAGAATCAGAATTCAGAATCAGAATGGGGTTTATTGCCAAATGTTGAGCAGGTTTACAACATTAGGAAATTGCTGCGGTGCTTCAGTGCAAACATGCTGTCATAAATAGCACTTAAATAGACATGGAAAAAAATAAAAATAGGGATAAGAATTAAAAGTGCTACGTGGAAAGATATGTGCATGAGATATACATGAGATATATACATGAGAATAAGAATTAAGAGTGCTACGTTGAAAGATATATACATGAGTGCAGGTGGTGATCAGTGCCAAACATAGAATGATGCAGTGACACAGTGTAGGGTCATGTGTTAGTGGCGGGTACAGTCATATGGTTATTGTTCATGTGTCCAACAGCAGAGGGGAAGAAACTGTTCTTATGGCGAGAGGTTCTGGTGCGAATGGACCGGAGCCTCCTGCCTGAGGGGAGCAGGTCAAACAGACTGTGTCCAGGGTGAGAAGGGTCAGCTGAGATCCGAGCTGCACGCCCCAGTGTCCTGGAGGTGTACAGGTCCTGCAAAGATGGGAGTCTGCAGCCAATCACCTTCTCAGCAGAGCGCACAACACGCTGCAGTCTCTGTTTGTCCCTGATAGTGGCTCCAGCGTACCACACGGTGATGGAGGAGGTGAGGATGGACTCGATGATTGCAGTGTAGAACTGCATCATCGTCCGTGTTGGCAGGTTGAATTTCTTCAGCTGCCTCAGGAAGTACATCCTCTGCTGGGCTTTCTTGATGACGGAGGTGATGGTGGGCTCCCACTTCAGGTCCTGGGTGATGGTGGTACCCAGGAAGCGGAATGAGTCCACAGAGGTGATGGGGGTGTCAGTCAGGATGATGGGGGGGAGTGGGGCTGTGTGCTTCCTGAAGTCCACAATAATCTCCACTGTCTTCTGGGCATTCAGCACCAGGTTGTTGTGGCTGCACCAGGACACCAGACGTTCAACCTCCCTCCTGTAGGCAGACTCGTCCCCGTCCGAGATGAGTCCAATAACGGTGGTGTCATCTGCAAACTTGATTAGCTTGACAGACTGGTGGGTGGAGGTGCAGCAGTTGGTGTACAGGGAGAAGAGCAGAGGAGAAAGAACACAGCCCTGAGGGGAGCTGGTGCTGATGGTCCGGGAGTCCGAGACATTCTTTCCCAGCCTCACATGCTGCTTCCTGTCCGTCAGGAAGTCAGTGATCCACCGGCAGATGGGATCAGGCACATTCATCTGGGAAAGCTTGTCTCGGAGATGGTCTGGTCATAAGACAATAAACACCCAGGCTGAGATCTTCCTCCACCTCTCCTGTATCTCCCCCTCCTGCAGAGGGAGCTCCTGAGGAGAGGAAAGCTCCTGCAAGATGTGACAATCTCCCCCACCAGTTGAAGAGCCCCCCAGGTGGCTCGATGCACCGGCGGCACCCTGCTCGAGGGCTGGGCCCCCATGCACCCACCCGCCCACAACCCCGGCAACACACCAACCAGGACCCAAGCCCCCGAGGCCCGGTCCGGGTCCCAGCCCAGAGACGGAGCGCCCCCAGAACCTCACGCCCATCCCGGACCCACCCAGGGGCAGCCAGGCTGCCAGGTCAGTAACCCACGTCCGTCAGCACAGACCCTCCCCTAGCCCCGCTGCACGCAGCCGCGAGGAAACAGTCACCTGAGAGCCAACAGAGCCCCTAACCGGACATGACCGCTACCCCGGGTTGAGCCCCCCAAGGAAGATGCCTCCAGGGAACCCCCCGACGCCCTAAGCCTGTCCCTACCCCCACACCAATCACAACAGTGAAGGCGGGACCAAACTATGACCCCCCACCCCCACTAGGTGATGGAGCTGATCAAAGGAGCCCAGAGCAATTCTACATCTCTTCTTGTACATTGCCATAAAGTGTGTCACAGCTGGTTTGTCTCCAGGCAACATGGAAATGTGATCACAAAGTGAGCTGCAGACACCTTCGTGTCTTGTTTGCGTTATGCAATAGCAGTTCAAGTCAAATTAGGTTTTTGTGTCAGACTTTTCTCCTAATGTATCCTGACATGATTGGATAATAAAAGTCACAATGAAGCAAGAGGAGAGATGTCAGCTTCAAAAAGCTGTCCTGAATTAAAGTGGCTGCATCTGTTTTCTCTGTCAGCTTGGCTAAGAAGGTGTTGAGCTGAAAGTCTAATCCTAATCTAATTAAATCTAATAGGGCCTGATGTAATCCATTTATGTGCGCTGATTGGATTTCTTAGGATGGTGATTGGAGACCTTTGAGTTGTATGCACTAGTGGTTTGTATTTATGAAACACAAGTAGCAGTTTGATGGTTATTATTTAGATTGCTCTTATGACTGAGGAACTCTTATTTCTACATCAAAGAAAGCCTTCCTTCAGAACAGATTTCAGCGTGACATGAATTTGAAATGAGAGACACACACTGGAACCAAAGCTTGCCAAACGGCCGACAGCGGGACAATAGGGAAATATTTAACTTCCCGTGCTGCTCCATGGATGCACACAAATGTTCGTTTAAGGTAGCGGGGTATAAATATGCACACACACAGAAAGACTGCACGCAAACATGAATGTGGAAAAATACATACATGGACTCACACGTACACAAATGCAGCCAATTGCCAAGACCAATCAGCTGGTGTGACACCATATGTTGCAGTGTTGGCAGCAAATATTCATTTGAAGGACTACAAACCAGTTAGAAGCTATAAACGCAGTCAGGAAATTCCTGCACTAAGGAAAGACACATGCAGTCACTGAAATCTGAGTTCGGTGCTCGAATGTAGGGTGGAGGGAATGAATGCACACACTGCACTTGTGCTCTTGTCTGTTCAAAAATGTACGACAAAAAATTTAAAAAGAAATCTTATGTCAGTATTTTAATTTCATATATAATATTAAGCTAAAAAACTGGCACCAGACTTTAAATCTGGCTAGTCCTGAGCTGAGCTGGTGGAGCTGAAGGCTCGCCTCAGGAGCACATAGATCATGGGTCATGTAATGTAAATCTATACAGTGGGAATTTATGTTAAGCTGAAGACTGTGTGACTTTCAGCTCCCAGAATATCACCAGGGCCCCAAAGACCACCTGCAAGTTAAGTCAGGCTCCGCTAAGCTTGATGTTGTGTGTAGTAGAGGAGGATGGATCGATCCACCCGCCTCTATCGATATTACTCTAAGTTCAGTATGTACCCCACTATATCTGTTATTATGTTTTTTTTGTTTGTTTTTTTTTGGGGGGGCATGCATGCATTTCATTAATGGGCTACAGCACATTTAAGGTTGACCCAAAGTACTTTAGAGCGAGACACATTTAGATCCAGGTCTCCAAAAAAAACCCAGTTTCAAAATACATGAAGTGTGTTTTGGTGTTTTAGCTGATTATTATGGAAAGAAAAAAAAACAGTAGTCATTAAAATGTGAAGAAGTGGAGTCATGCTGGTGAAAGATGATCCTGGGGATCGAAACATCCCTGCTTATAACCAGTACTTGTGACAACAGCATGTGTTTGCTTTGTTTTTAAAATGGAGGTTTGTACGTGCAGAGATGCTGGTTTATTATCTTCTCATTCCCTGTTCTCTTTTCTGAGGAAAGACTCCACTTTATCGGCAGATGGTATCACTTAATATCGTTTTAGCTGTCCAGTTGATATTGGTCCACTTATGGTCACTAAACAATGAGGCTCTCCTGCCTTCTGGTGTAGTCTACATTATCTTGCTGGAAGCAGGGAAATAAACTATCCGGTTTGTTTCTCTGTCATAGCACCATCAGGGGCCCTGTTGTGTTTAGGCCACACAGTGTGCCCAAACACAGTCCTCAGAGGCAACAAAGTTTATTGTTATGGACCATCTGATAGTATGAGGATCGGCTGGCAATTGCAGTGGTTCATAGTTTGCTTTTTCACAACTCGAAGAGGTACCAGGTACTTGAAGATCAAGTAACATATACCCCCTTTTTCACAGATGGAGTGCCAGTATTGGTGTGTTGCCAGTTATGCTTCAGTCTTTTTAAGAACCAGCCACTAGGTGCTAGGTACTGAAAGATGGGGTAATTTCAGTGTGAAGTAATTCATGGCAGACAGAATCTTCCGGCTATGTCTGTGCGTCATTGGTGCACTGACATAACCGGAGGTGATTACCCCTCCCATAGCAACCAGCCGAGTGGTTTCAACATTAGGGCCAGCAGTCTTGTGGTTCGGTGCTGGTGCCAGCTTTTCAAGGAGCTAAAAAGACCAAACAAACAACCAAAGAAACAAACAGAAATGTGTGTGCCTGTCATCTTAAAGATACCCTGCAGTATTTACAGGGGGCCTGCTTCTGAAACCAGATGTAACATCTTCTTGACAGTCACAAAATTATGTTGGAGCAAAATAAAGAACTCCTTATTCACAAACCAAAGATGCCACGGTTATGTTTGGTTGTTTGTTAGTTTATTCTCATACATAAATAACACTTTCCATGAACCAGTTCCTCTGAGTCACAGGGCTCTTAAAAAAACAAAATACTAAAGTCATTCAGTGATGTTCAAAGGTCTTGAGCCATTCTTCATTTATTCAAATTTTGCCAGAGCCAGACTTTGTTGTAATTTTTTACACTGGTCCAGACTTTCTGAACGTCTTTTAAAGTCTTTGTTTTTGGTGATTGGCTGGTTCTTCACTCATTTTCATTCCAGTTTTTTTTGTTTTTTTGTTTGGTATGCCCCTTAGCAGGGACCAATTCAATTCAATTATCACCAAATCACACCTCAGGTGTTTTAGAATGTAAAGACCAGTGTTGGTCAAGCTACTTGAAAATAGTAATTAATTACTAATTACTGATTACTTCTCCAAGAAAGTAATCCTATTACTTTACTGATTACTTATTTTCAAAGGTAATTAGTTACTTTATTATTTAGTTACTTTAGAAAAACATGATACACAACCCGAATATGTTATAAATCTATAGACCTTTCAGCCCAAATCTCATTTTTTCTGCATAATTCATAAAAAAAAACTATCTACAGCAGATGAACAGCATCTGGCCCTTTAGTTCCATCCATTTGCTGTTCACTGTATCCCCATCAGAAATTATTTTGGGAAAACAGTTTCATCAGGGAAACAGAGAAAAGGCAAGAACCTGACAGAGAGATGAATCTAAATTTGAAATTCTTTGGTTCAAATCATGATCAGTGTGTATGTAGAACACTGGGATTTGTGATTGTGTCATAATTGATGGAACTATGAACACAGAAAAGATGTTGATTCACCATGCAATACCATATGGAAAGTATTTGATTGGTAATTGCTTCATTTTTCAGCAATACAATGATTCCAAAGATGCTGCATGTGCATTAAAAGCATACACAGATAGGAAAAACAAAGTGGAACGCTATCAGCCATGGACGGGCCTCCCCAGAGCACGGACTGCAACGTTACTGAAGCAGTGTGAGATCATCTTCACAGAAAAGTACTGCATATGTATACAGAATAGAGGCCAAGTTGTCTTAGAAAATATAACCATGTAAATTTAGTCTGTGTAAGTTTTTCAGCATTTTAACCTATTTAGTTAACCAACCACTGAGTGTGTTGCCATGATACTGCATTGTATCTCTTGCCTTCCCTTTATTTCCTCAGTTCAGGGAGGACACTCGTGTCGAGTGACTCTCAGATGCCTCCACCCGAGGTCTGAAGGACAGGCAAACATTATGTAATGTCACTGTACAAACAGCACTCTACTGTAAAAGAGCATTTACCTGCATCACACATACACAGATATGCACGGATTACACAGATTCAGTCAGGCATCTATCCACATGTTCCTTTAAAAACAGTAAATAGGTGAAATGTCACCTAAAACCCTCAAATCTTGCTATACTTAGTTTCAGTAAATTTCCCCTGTAGTGCTCATCACATGAGCCCAAACTTTATATGACTGTGTCCCATTTCTGGCTCTCTCCCCTTATGACTACCCACCATTAAAAAAATACATTAAAAAAAGAAAAAATTTGATAGTCTTATGTTTCAGCTAAAGATATTTTGCAGGTTATAGATATTTAAGAGGATCAGTTCACCTTTGCACGTAGGCCTGCAGCACAGCCTTTGTGGATCAGACCAGATTTAAAGAATCGTGGGTGTTTGTACACGTGTGACACAAACAGACAGATAGACACACAGACAGCCCGTCTGTCTGTTCTCACAGTCCTGCTTTTTCTTTTTTTGGCAGGAGATGTTGGGTCGGTATCAGCTCAGGCAGCAAAACAAGCTCACCATCTATAAACTCTCTGTGATCATAAGATACACTTGGCACATCTCTCTGTGTAACACACACTCTCAGGACATTGTGTATCTGTGCATGCATACTCGGAATATTCTGCATAACCAGGCTGTGCTAATGTGCAGTTGCATGTCTGTTTGTACATTACATGAGAGAGCCTGCGTGCAGGCATGTGCATATGCCTGCATACTGGGGTTTCACTGTGTTAGTGCCCGTTTGTGCCTCATTTGCAAGCACTATCATTGCATCTGAGAGATACAGGGTGTTTGTGTGTGCAGGTAATTGCAAACCCGTACCTTAGCCTGTCAGCTATTAGGAAATGTCTGAGACACAGCCCAGGGTGGGCCTCTGGAGCAAGAATAAACTGCTTCTGTCCAAAAACATGCGTACATCACTGTGTGTGCATCTGCTAGCCTAACCAAAGTAGTGCATCGTTTCTGTTTGTGGGTGAGTGATCACACAGGACACATGTGACTGCCTTTTTTTCAGTTGTGTTATAAAAGTTTAGATCTTGTAACAGGGGTAATACGCAGACACACCTAGACAAAGTTTTCACAAGGAAGTGAAAGCAGATATTCACATGTAGAGAAAGGAAGTGCACAGGATGTAAAACATTTAAATTATGTCTCCTACCACTGACTCTTTTCTCAGTTTCACAATTCAAAGAATTATATATGACACCAAAACCTTAAAAAAGGCCAAAGGTCAGCAGTCGTAAACAGAAGCACAGAGAGGAAGAGGTGGAGATAATAAAACAGTGTTTAATATGGAATTAGCTATAGCTATATATATATATATATATATATATATATATATATATATATTTAAATATATTTAAATATATATATATTAGGGGTGCAACGATATTCGTATTGATATTGAACCGTTCGATACAGTGCTTTCGGTTCGGTTCGCATATGTATCGAACAATACAACATTTGTAATTTATTTTATCAACTTTCCTTCTGAAGATGCTGTCTGTGTTGAGCGCTCAGTGAATCTGCGTTCGACTACTCCGCCTAGGCTGCACTGTCGAGCGCAGATCCACTGAGCGCTCAACACAGACAGCATAGTCAGAAGGAAGAGCGCAGGGCAAGCTAGCAAGACAGAAGTTAAGCTCCCCCACCCTCATTCAAATCTGGCGTTTGGAATTATTTTGGTTTTCATGTGACGTATGACCCTGAAGGTAAGCTCATGGACTAAAGTAAAACAGTATGTTGGATGTGCCATGCAATGCTCAATTACATGGGTGGGAGCTAGCGTGTTAGCGCAGTTAGCTCGTTAACATGTTGGCCGTCTAGCCCCATGCACGGGGCGATCGGCGGTAGCTCGTTAACGGAGATTTGCCGTGTTGTGGCGTTAACGTCATTTCAACGAGATTAACCTGAAAGCACTAGTGGGAACACAACGAATATGACTGCACATTTACGCCGACATCATCCTAGTGCAAAGACAAAAACAACAAGCATGCTACTAACTTTAGCCGAGTCATTTAGACAGCTGTTAGCACATGATTCTCCTTATGGGGACCTGATATGTTTAATATGCTGCTGAGAATATAGCCCAGAAGAAGCGGATAGTATAGCTTTTATTTTGGAAAGAGACATTTCTCTGTAATAAACTCTCTTTTCCAAAGATGAGTGATTCCTCAATCAGATACAGAGCTCGCAATATCGCTAGCCCGACGTCCTGGGGATAGCGATTTTTTTCAGTCGGGCTACCAAAATCTATCTCTTCCCTGCCCGTAGGGCTATTGTAGGAAGGAAAAATATATGTCAGTGCTTTTGCATTCTTTCGGAAATGTAGCTGGGTAATTATGTCATTGGCATCGGTGAGCCACTGTCAATATGTGACATATTGAAATCGCGTTTGAATTTGCGCTTGTTTTTTTGCTTTCACTTTGCAATCGTGCGAACTGTGTATAGAGAGCGACAGTACTGATCTGTGAGTGATGATAATTTGTGCACCAATTCCTCTGACATCGTCTTATTAATCGTTAGCTTACTATGCAAACATGACAAGTGAAATCTCCCGCAGCAATCTTAAACATGTGAGAGGTTGATCGCGCAGAGAATCGCTGAGCTTATGTGAGTGCGTGTGTAAAAGCAGCAGGATTTATATTTTAGTTCTGCTGAGCCAAATAAGACAGGTCAGGGTGAAGAAGTGACAGCCAAAGAAAAGCTTACCACAAAACGGAGAAGTTATGACAAATCAGACTATAAGGCAAAAAGAAAGTGCAGCTTTATGGTTTCATGGACAAAAGAATTTCTGTGGCTGCAATATGACGAGCTAAATAACCAGGGCTGCACATAAGTCCGCAGGTGCGCATTCGCTGTCAAAATAAAAAACACGCACAAGGGTTAGGGTTAAATTTAAAAACTGTACTTTTGAGTTAAAATATATATTTATAATTTTAATAAATGACAAATTAAAAAGGCATGAACATTTTTTTGTATCGAAAAAACATCGAACCGTGACACCAAAGTATCGAACCGAACCGTGAATTTTGTGTATCGTTGCACCCCTAATATATATATACTATTCACAATGATCCGCTGTCCAAATCTGTCACATCAGTCCTGACGAAATCTAATTTCAACATTAGAACATCACCACTAAAATTCAGTTTTAAGTTAAATCAGTCTTCAAAGCAAATGTGCTTTACCACATTATTTTCTCAAAGATAAATCAGCGCAGTGTGATATGAGTTGATTTGTGTGGTTTTCCCCACCCAAAACCTTCCAATTGAATTTAAATCATTTCATAAACAGACGCAACAAGAAATTAGATGATTGTGGTGCATTAAACGCAGCTCTACTAAAAGTCTGAGCTATACGAATCAACACCGATTATTAATTTAATAATTTTGGTACATAAACTAAGTGTTAGGTATGGCTCAGCTGAATAAAAATTGTGTGTTTAGTCATAACTGTTATTAAGTGAATATTAAATACAGCTGGAGACAGTATGAAAATAGTCATTTCTACACCACCTGCCATATCAATGCAATTTATATATATAGTAGAAGCAATAAAAGTTTGATTACCAGGCGATTAAATCGGATGTTATTTCTGCTGAGATGTTTGACTACCTGCTAACCCCACAGCTAACCCAGATGATGCAGACAGCATGCAGCTCTAATATAGTCCAGTCTGAACAATCTTTATAAATCAAGAAGCATTTGAAGCAAGAAGCTGTCTTATTATAACACTCTTTTAAGAAAAGTAATCACCTTACCCTAACTCACTCTAAACATTCAGAATGAGCAGTGTGAAAGGAAGATAGCCTCAAAGATATTTACCATCAGCTGACAGTGACCAGTTTTGGAGGTATTTGCAAAATTTTCTTTAATAAAAGCAACAGTACAACACTATGACAATGCTCCACTACAATTTAAAATCCTGAACACAATTCATTAAAATGTGTGAGCATTATTTGGCTTTTTTATAAAGTAAAATATCAAAATTAAAAGTAACTATTCTACAGTAACTATTTTAATAGTGCACATGCATAACTGTGCTGCATTTTCAAGAGCAGGCGTGAGCCATGTCATGAAGACATTATGCTGAGAAAGAGCTCTAAAGAGGTGGAGAGCGTTGCTGGAGAAGTACAGAGAAGGTCAGGAGGAATGCACTGAGTCTTTGTGCCTTTAGAAAAAGTATATCATAGAGTGGCAAAAGAGGAACTGTGGTACTGCATGAGAAAGTCAGAAGTGGCAGAGAAGTATATGAGGGTGGTGCAGGACGGCAGTGAGACAATGTCGGGAGGCAGTGAGGGTAGAATCAAATCAGGGATTGGCTTCTTGTTTGCTAAAGATGTTTGATAGATATAAAGATGAAATCAGGTATCAGTCTCTATAACTATGATGTTTGCAGATGGCATTCTGATCTGTAGTGAGATCAGGGAGCAAGTGGAAGAGACCCTGAATAGGTGGAGTTATGACCTGGAGAGAAGACGAGTGAAGGTCAGTACAAGCGAGACAGAATAATGTGTGTCAATGAAAGACAGAGGTGTAGCAGTGGAGATACAAGGAGCAAGGCCAACCATCCAACCCAATGGTGCACAAGAGATGCGAAGAAGACAGTGGAGATGGGTGGAGTGTGTGAAGACTAGTGTCATGGGTGATATGTAACAGAAGGATAGCAGCAAGAATAAAAGGCAAGGTTCCCAAGATAGTAGTGGGAACTGCTATGAAGTTTGAAAACAGTGACACTGAGAAAAAGACAGGAGGCAGAGCTGATGTTAAAGATGGCAGAATTTAGCTCTGGACAAGATCAGAAGTGAGTACATCAGAGGGAGACAAATTTAGGGAGGAAAGGCTGAGATGGTTTGGACATATGCACAGGGGGGTTGTGGACAAGGGATGATGAATAGCAGGCAGAAGGAAAAGAAAGTGTTGCATTTTGCTGCTGTAGAACTCTTTTGAAATAATATATTAGATTTGTTCTCTTATGTGCTGATCTGGAAGTGCTCGATAGAGCTTTCACATCAAACCCACCATGGTAAGAGTTGATAGTCGTCCCTCATCTCTTTTCTGTGAAAGAAGGTGAGCGCTAAGCATTATTAAAAGTTACTTCACACAACACAATAACAACAATTACCTGTTGAGATAATAAAAGTTTAAGCGGAAGTTGGCTAAAAATAAGCAAAGGAATAGTTGACCTGGTTTTGCTAGCTGTTAGCATAGTTAGCTAACAGACATGCTTGTATTTATGCAGCTGGAGTTTGTAACTCCAGTCTCCTGCAGCAGGGTTTTATGTGAGCAGGCGCAATCTGTCAAGAGCTGCTCCTAGCATCTTGGAAATAAAACTTCAATGGTCTTTATCTGAATAATTATATTGGCTCGACCAATGCTACAAATACACAAATGACCGGTAGGAACAAAAGAAATTTCATTTTCCCTCTTAGACGTCAGTGTTCCATCAAAATTATTTTAAGTTTTTATTTTAAAAATAAAAATCATTTGAAACTGTTGCTTTACAGATTAACCTTATTTTATGAAATAGAAAGTACTTATATGTTGGTACCATACTGTATATACTATATGCTGTATATAAACAACTAACATGCTGTTTATTCCTCAAAGTAAAGTTAATGAATTGATGACTGGAATTTGGATTTTTTCCAGCAGTGGAAACTTGTCTGGTAGCCAAAATAAGTCTGTTGATGTTTCATTTGTGATGTCATGTACACAGTGCTTGAGACTTGGGTCTGGAATTGGAGGAGCTTGAAGATATAGTCCTCCATACTGGATGTTATACTGGTTGTAAGTAAACATGTACTCCCTGACTGCTTGGCAGTGGCTTGTGGAGGTTGCTAGCTGTCATTGGGTTAAATTTGTTGCACTGTCATGCCTCCAAAATGCCAGAAAAGCATTTTGGGGTTAGTGAGGCAAGCGTGGTGGCCTGTTAGTGACCAAAGAAAGCACAAGGAGGTTTTAGCTAAAGCACCATCTAGAGCAGCAACGTACACCAACCACTTGCCAACCAGTCTGGGAATGCACATTTTCCCCTTGCAACTGGTGACTGTATCACATCCAAGATGGTCGACAACTCTTGAAAAATATGCATATGCTGTCATGAGAGAAACCTCTGTTGGATATCGAGACTCCGACTTGCCTCGTTTTGTGAAATGCAGTTCTAGATAGATGGTGATGACAAAAAGCTTGGTGTAATACAGAGGTGGGACCAAGTCATTGTTTTGCAAGTCTCAAGTAAGTCTCAAGTCTTTATCCTCAAGTCTCAAGTCAAGTCTCAAGTAATGTCAGGCAAGTCAGAGTCGAGTCTCAAGTCACTGGTGTAAAAGTCCGAGTCAAGTCACAAGTCTGAAACTTTGAATTTCAAGTCCTTTCGAGTCTTTAAAAAAAACAAATGAAAAAATAATGTTGCAGTTATGCTAAATGTAAATATTAGACCATGTAATTTTAAAATCTGTGTTTTTCTCAACACATACAAAATAGTGAACTTAGAAAATATACACAAATTGTGAAATTGCACCTCTTTAAAATGCAGCTCAATTAAACTTAGCTCCAAGAATAATTTTCACCAACAGTTCTGAGATAAGCTGCATGTTATTCTTGGATGCGGTTGTAGGACCAGCTTTAAAATCGCATGACAAAAATATCATACACATTAAAAAAAACTGTATCACCAACGTAGCCTGGAAAACATTTGCTAGTTAGATGAAGTCAGCTATCTCATCTTAGCATATTTATATGCATATTTATAATTATACGGTTCTTGGAGTGAGTGCATACACTCATGAAGTTTAGTAACTTCCGGTCCAGGTACAGTTTACCGACGGATGGGTGCAGGACCTTGAAATGCACCGTGTAGAACGAAAGACCATCGTACGTATCATAAGTTTACCAGTCTCACAAATCGTCTTCATAAATACACATTCGTTAACCGTTTATTAATATAACCTTTGAGCTCAACGGTAATTAATTAGTAGTGGAAATAATTTCTGGTAGCATCACAGAAATGTAGCAGTGACAACAATATTGTATGCTGTAATCGTACTGGGCAATTAGTGATACAAAAAACCTGTTTTATCCTGTGAATAAAAGTATGTGTTTTTGTCAATGTACCATAATAACAGAAGCGAAACGCAATGTTGTGTCAGGACAATTCACTATTTATGCACAATAAATAAAGGAGCATAGCGCGACAATTTCTGTTCAGCGCCAGACTTGCTTGTAACCTATATCACCAATTATGTTAAGAAAAATGACGCATTAACTACAACAGCAGACTGACCTTTGTGTAAATGCTTGGAGCAGACTAACCTGTGAGCTGGAGTGTTCTAGGACGTTATATTTGATCTTTGAATGGCTGCAATCCAGTCGCCTCTTTGTTACTTCGGAAACATGGCTCGAACAATTTCTCTTCAACGACGTAATCCGATAACAACCGATCTCTTTACCCGTCGGCTTCCCGTGGCTGTCATGCGACCGGCTATTGCAGTTAATAATACAACAGCTTCTTGACATTTTTGTGTTTCTTTTTATCGCTGTGTGACTGATTTCAATTGAAAGCCTGCGTGCGCTAGTACCGCTTGCCACGAGTTCCCAGAATCCTTTGCGGTTCTACCCGTGAATGACGTCACATTTTCAATCTCCATATAATATGCATGTTAAATTTTATATTTGGGGTAAAATATCAAGTCTGTTCAAGTAAACCGGTTCAAGTCCAATTCAAGTCCCAAGTCATTGGTGTAAAAGTCCAAGTCAAGTCACAAGTCTTACAACATTTTTTCAAGTCAAGTCTAAAGTCATAAAATTAATGACTCGAGTCTGACTCGAGTCCAAGTCATGTGACTCGAGTCCACACCTCTGGTGTAATACTTCACACTGGGACTTAACAAACAGATGGCTACACTCATGTTTTACGTGCCGACTGTGGTGGCTGTGTGTAAAAACATACATAAACATAAGGCACTCCTACCCACACATATAGAGCTCAGTTGCATAGTATCTAAGGTAATCATGACACCAACAGTATCGTTAACATTTTGGACACGCACCAAAAAAAGGATGCCTCCACACGCTAATCTTCCAATACCTAAATTGGAAATGGGTCAAACTTCACAAACACACTTGGACACATCCACAGTTTGTTTTCATGTGTGAGGGTAAAGAAGTGTGTATGAGTGCTTTGAGGCAGCAAAGCTGATTGTATTTCCTCTCCAGCAGCTGATACTGTAGCTGCTGTGACCAGCTGCAGCTGTCACTATGTGTCACATGCACCCACACACACATGCACTCACGCCAAACTCACAGCACACAACCCACCCCACCTGCACGTAACCTTTAACTTGAATGCATACGTGACAGCGGAGTCTTCATGAATAACCTGGATGACTGAATAAGCACAAAAAGCTCCTGTCTCAGGGGTTAGTTTAAAAGGATAAAGGTGCAGCACAGTGAAAATCACATTTCTTCAATGTCATTTTACTGGACAGCCTGAGAGGATTTGGAGGAAGCATTTTCCTTAAATATTCCACAGTTGTGGAAATTTCTTGTATAATATTTTAGACATGCTTGGTCAACAGCATGTAACTGAGTTGTATTTTCCACTGGCTACTTGAAAAGCATCATTGTTTCAGTGAGTGCTAAGGCTAAGACAAAGCTAGGAAGGACCGGATTAGCAGTGTTTTATTTATTTTATCTAAGGAATAAATACAGTGACATTAAAATACACCCAGATTTCCCCGTAACCTGTAACTGAGAAAATAACTGCATGCTAATGGCACATCATCATCATCATATATATATATATATATATATTTTTTTTTTTTTTCTTTTTCTTTCTTTGTTTCTTTCTTACTTACTGTAGCCTCATGTTTTGGTGCTTTATTGTAGGGTCCATATGTATCAACTGGATAAAATTCATGATCTCCTCTTTCCCATGTCACTGACAAAAAAGTTCCTTTAAAAAACAGAAAATGAGGAGCAATTTTCAGTCAGTACGTTGTTTGTTTTTTTGTTTAAGTTTCTGTATGTGGTTAAAAAGTGCGATTTCAAAAGTACAGCGAAAACTTTTTATAAAATTTTACACTAAAACTCTTTTTTATGGTGTAATGTAAGATTTATCAAGTCCGTTTCAGTAAGTTCAGTTATCATCAAAAGGCACACTTCAGTTATTCTACCTGTTTTATTTCCCATAACTTAATGAACTTGAACCCCAATGCAAAAAACAACACCCACCTGAAAGGTAATCCAAATTTCAACAGTACATTAAGAAGATTCTGTGGATGTTTCGAGCTTTACATTGCAAAAAATACTCATTTTCACATACTGTAAACATACTGTACACTGAGACAGATACATGTAGGTGATATTTACAGTAACTGACATTGTTCAAGAGTATTTAAAAAAAAAATCACATATCAAATAATTATTTGTGCACATAAAAGATGAACAAGAGAGATCATTTTCAGTCTGACTTGCTCTGCTTCGTATTTGGACAAATTTATTATCATCACTTTGAATTTAGGAAATGGCGAAAGAAAGACTAATCCAAACAAATTTTTTGTTTCTGCAAAGCTTCTGCTGAGAGCGATGTATAAAGTAAGCACTTAAAATATGTGTAACCTGATTGGTATGTTTTTACAGGGAGTGTAACAGACAATGTTATTGAACCAGATCCAACTACATAAAAAAAGATCTCCCAGCTCTTGTGACAGAGTGCACCGTTCGTACTTATAACAGAGCAAAAGCAGACAGGATAAAAGGAAAGCGTGGGTTCATGGTGTTGTTGGTGGAGGGACAAAGTGGGGGATATAGTTTAAGGGAATACGTGATGAAAGGAAGCCAACACATGGGGAGGACACTCATGACAGTCACAAGTTTGGGTCTCACATGTTTATCTGATACACAGTTATACACCACCAAATAACTACAGACCAATTGTGAGTTTTGTTAGAAGGAATGAAGAAAACAGGCAAACTGCGAGCCTTAAAATATACTCCCCGTTTCAAATAAAACCTTGGGCCACTGGGCAAACATGTAGTTTTTTATCTCAGTCCTGTTGGGTTCTGGTTCATGGAGAGTTTATCTTGATATTGTACATAAACTTTGGTTTCTGAGAAAAAAAAGTTTATTTTAACTGCAAATGTTATTTAAATTTCACATTTAATCCTTTGTGGAACAATGTAAGAAACCACCGTTTTTGACTTAAAAGGCTCCATTACTGTGGCAGCTTTTCAAGACAGGTAGTCCTCATCTGGTATTTTGATGGTATTTTGCAAGAACACATTATGTTCTGTCAAAACACTTTTACTTATTCTAAAATTCATTTTTACCCTTCAGCTGTATAAACCTGATTGAGTATTATCGTAACCCTGGCAAGTGGGCGGGCAAGGTAGACACTCAAGTTTGTGATGGAGATAACTTGAGAACGAGGCGACGCAGGATATTCAAATTGATAAAAATCTCGAACGAGTCAGAATCTCAGAGACCTTGACCTCAAGGTCAGAAGTTTTCAGGAAATCTTGTGAATGAGATAACAAGGCAATGTAGGATTTTGACATTGATTCTAAAATAAATATTAGCTTTGGGAGGTGTAGAAGTACATCTACTGATGCGAATCTTATTCATCCCACCTGATAACTCAGGGGCTGTTAATGATCAACAGTAGTTGAAAGTCTTTAATGTTCTGACTCTGTCCTCTTTCTGCTCAACATTCTCAAATGTTACTGCACCTACAGAGCATTCAGTGCTCTCCAGTACATTCTAATGCTGCTGTGCTGCACTCTTATTATGAGGACAATGATCTTTTTGACAATGTGCAGTGATTTGAAGCAGCAACCTCGCCGACGGCTCACTCCTCTTCTGTTTTTAAGCAACAGGTAATCTCATGACTTTAGTTGAGGAGCATTTTGGAATGAAGTAGCATGCATGATATTTTAGTACTCTTAAAACATGTTTTATTTGGTACCAATATCATCCCTGTAGTAATTCCAATTTCAGGAAGTTGATAATGTTTGATGTCACTTTGTGAGTTTTTTTCAAGGCGCTGCTTTGCAAACTTTTCCTGTGTTTAAAGCTCGTGAACCAAAAAACTGCCCTTTTTTCGTTAAATAAGCTACAGCATGATGCCTTCATGATCGAGACAAACTTCATACCTGTTTGAAAGGAGACACTGCTGAATATAGTTTGCCCATGTAGCTAGCTGCCTTCTTGATTCACGCCATTATGAGGAAAATTGGACCCTGGATCATAAATAAAAACGTTGACAACGTGGCCTTATAAAAGACCAAAAGGTTGAGTTACTCAACTCTCAAACACAAACATTATTAACTTCAACAAATCGGTGCTTACTGCACACACAATGGGAATCCTAATGCTCTAATTGGTCAAGCTATTGAACTCAGACTGTCCTTACAGCTCCAGGTGGCAGAACGGTTTGCCTGCCCGTTGGTCAAGGATCCTGGAGCTACATCTAAAACTTGCTCAGAGCAAGAAGATGGAGGAGCCAGATTCAGTGAGCTGCCTTGAATTGAACTCTCCACACTGCCCCTCCATCTAGAATGCTGAATGTCAAGCTCTGTAACATCAGTAAGAGCTGAGTTCCCATTCAGCCTTTGTGGGGGATAACCGCTGTTCTCGCTGCATAGTCCCAATAGTCTCCTTATGCTCCACTGTCTTCCCTTACTCCTCAAATGGAGTATCTCCTGGAAGGCGTGCCTGAAATCGGGGCTGCGACAGTAGATGAGAGGATTGAAGGCTGAGTTGGAATATCCAAGCCAATTGAGGAGTCTAAAGGGTGCCTCAATGTTTTTCAGGCTGAGTATGTTTCTGAGGATGTTGAGGATGAAGAATGGTAGCCAACACAGTGTGAAAGTTCCCATGATGATACCCAGAGTTTTTACAGCTTTATGCTCTTTAAGAGAAAACCTAAGACGCTTTGTGGCCGAATGTTTTCCGTCCCCTTTGTCTGTCCTCAATCTGCTCTCTTTCCCCTTTTCTTCTTTACCAGTGTCCATACTTGGGTTCTGCATATTTAGACTATCGTCTCCTGCTTCTTCTCCCACCTCAGTTCCTGTCCTGCTTTGATTTAATGCAGGGCTATCATCAGGATAAGCAAACTGTGAAGCGCAATGCAAGTTATACATATGTCTTTCCCTTCCTCGGATCTTCTCCAGCTGTTTCTGAGCCTCCTGGAACACGCGGGTGTACAGGAAAATCATCACCACCAGTGGCAGGTAGAATGATACAATTGAAGAAGTCACTGCATATGCCGTGTTCGTGTTGAACTCACAGCAGTTTTCATCTTTCAAACATAAGAGAGCTATTTGATCATGTGACACCGACATCTTCAGATGTATGGGTAGGAAGGAGATGAGGGAGGCCACCACCCAAACTGCAAGCACCACTGCAACAGCTCGACCCCTGGTTATCAGCAGGAGACAAAAGAGTGTGCAGAGAAGTGAAGAATGTTGCAAACAGTAGACGTGAGTGACAACACAGAGATATTTTCTTAGTTAAATATTATGTTGGTTGTCCAAAAATGTAAAAGAGCTCTAAAAGCAACATAATAGCCACGACTACATTCTAAATTAACTACAGCTAAGCCCAGGATCTAGCTCAGGCAGGTAACATGAGCTGCACTGCGTCATGCAGAGATAACATGCCTCATTCTTCTCATTCTCCCCATGTCATATGCCAAATACACTCTTTTTCAGTTTGGTGGTCTACTTAAGCTTCCTTTTAAATTTTATATGTAACGTATTTGTGGGTAATTATGAGTTTGGGGTCTGGTTAATTATATTCTGCTAAATATGTCCTTCTGATTCATTCAGATTTAAAATGGCTAATCACTAAGATAATGGCTTTTCTTCTTTACTGTTACCTACATTATACATGTATTAATTTGATGAATTTGAGTCAGATATAATAATGGTAAAAAAAGAAAAAAGAAGTACAGCATCTATAATTTCTAAGGTTTTACATATCAGGATTTATTTTTTTAAACACTGTCTAGTCTTTATCATCATGTCTTATAACGAGGTAACTATAACTTGAGATGAACAACAACACATGACATGTTGCACTGTGTCATTATTTCTGCAATAAAAACAAAGCTAATATGTGGAAGCAGTGTGTAAAAAAAACATGAATTATTCGCTTGCACAACAACCTTGAGCAGCAATGACTTGAAATAGTCTTTCTCTGTGTGTCTTTATCAGTCTCTCACATCATTGTGGGGGAATTATGACTCATTCTTCTTTACAGAGGTGTTTCCGTTCATCAGTGTGAGCAGGTTTTCATTTACTCAAAGCTCTCTTAAGGTCACACAGAATTTCAATCAGCTGGAAGTCTGGACAGTAACTGGATCTGACTGAGTTAGAACATCTTTTCTTTTTGAGTCATTGAAGATTGCCTGCTGTGCTTGTGATCATTGTCGTGTTGCATGATCGAATTTGACCTAAAATACTTTTGGTACACAGAGTTCATGATCGACTCACTGACTCCAAGGCGCAAAAAGTGGGCTTGAGATTTTGCACGAGGTGCTTGTGTTAATATGCTGTGTTTGGCTTTCACCAAATGTGGCGCTGCACAATATAGCCAAAAATCTCCACTTTGGTTTCATGTGTCCAAAGGACTTTGTTCCAGAAGTCTTGTGGTTTGTTCAAAAGCAACTTTGCAAACCGAAGCTGTGCTGCTATGCTCTTTTTCAAGAGAAGAGGCTTTCTCCTGGCAACTCGGCCAAAACAAGCCATGCTTGTTCAGTCTTTTTTTAATTGTACCATCACGAACTTCAACATTTAACATGCTAACTGAGGCCTGCAGAGTCTGAGATGTAGCTCTTGGGTATTTTGCAGTTTCTTTGAGCACTGCACGGTCCAACAGGAGGAATTTGCTGAGAAGTCATTGGAAGATTAGCAGCTGTCTCGAATGTTTTTCACTCGTGAATCCTTTTTCTCAGTTTAGAATGATGGATTTCAAATTGTTTAAAAATGGCCTTATAACCCCGTCCATAAAATCACTGCTGATGTTTTTTCTTCTTCGCATTGTGTTAACACACACCTGAATGTTCCTGACCAGCAAACTGCCAAAACATCTGCTTTTATTGAGGCGATTACACATTTATTGAAGTGCATTTGATTAGCAGCACCTGGCTGCTACCTACCCTGTTAATCCCAACGGAAGCAGTAAGGAAGTATTCAGTTTTTCACACACTGCTTCTGCGATCAGGCATTAATTTTGTATAATAAACAGTCACACAGTGTAATATGTCCAATGTATTGTTGTTCATTGAAAGTTTTATTTAACTAATTTTAAGACCTGCTAACGATTATTTTAATGTTACTATATCCATATTTTACCACGACTGTATTTGAGAATCAGAATATCTTCATTGTCATTGTAACAAATACAATAAAATCAAGTCTCATATTTTCCAGTATGTTGCAACTCTGGTTGTACCACAACACGTGTCAACAGTGTTTGCCTTTAACAGGAGACAGAAAGCACCTGATGTGACATCACTGGTTGGGTTTAACAAAGTGTGCAACATCTTTGAAAGTTTGAAAATGTAGCGATATTTGCAGTAGCAGCTTGATCTAACCTCATACTACATACTAGTCAAGCTCCATCTCTTTTGTACCTGGTGAGCAGTGTTGGGTAGCGGAGCGGCGAGGTGATGGCAAGGTAGCGGTCCAGTGCGATCACACAAAGCGTTTCGATGCTGGCAGTCACGCACAGCACATCGGTCGCTGTCCAGAAATCACACATGAAATTTCCGAACTGCCAGACTCCCCGCAGGATGGAGATAGAGCCAAAGGGGACCACAACCACACCCATGATGAGGTCAGCAACAGCCAGTGAGGCAATGAAAAGATTGGTGACAGTCTGGAGCCGCTTAAACCGCAGGATGGCGGTAATCACCAACACGTTTCCTGTGTAGAAGAAAGCAAACTGTGTTCGAAACTATGAACTGGATCAATTGTAAAAGCGCATTTCAAATAAAAGCCGTCATCTGATTGAACCGAAAGAGTCACAGCTTACCGAAAACTATAGCCAGGACCAGAATGGCCATAGCAACACCAAGCAGCACGAGTTCTGCATCACTGTACTCTGGTCTAGAAGAATTGAAGACCTGGGTGAAGTTACTGTGCTGTGAATGGTTAGTCTGTGCTAACACAGTACTCACACCTCCCATGATCTACAGTGAAAACACACAAAAACACAGCTTTGGTCACGAAAGATAAAGACACATAAACTGATTGTTTTGCATGCATGATCAATTTAGTAGGGAAGACGTTTAAAAGGTATACAAGAGATTGGACAGCTTGTATTTGTTCCTTGGTATGCCTCTGTGTTTGTCATGCTTTTAGCAGTTTGTGCAGCAGCTTATGGGATTTGTATGTTTTTTTTGGTGTAGCCTCAGTCCACAGGATCAGCATTTGGCTGCAACTAGTCCACACACACTTCCTAGTGGGGTGTTATCTGCTCGGGCTCCGATGCTTTTTGAATAAGATTACATGTGACCCTTTGATCTGTTTGGCCTTCTTTAACAAATAAGGGTATTCCCTTTTTTTTTACACCATTAATGCCATTAAAACAAAAAAGCAAATGCCAGTGCTGGTAAAAGCAAGAGGATGGCTCCTGCAACACATGTAAATGAAGACACTAAATGCCCTTGTTATATAATAGTGCTTACATAAGTAAATGCACAGACAGATGATTGTGCTCCTAAAGTGCCATTAACACACACAGGAGTATATTTAAGCTGTTTGTATTCCAACAGATCATTCTTTCTGCCAGGATGATCAAAGAATGAAAAGATATCAAACTTTGAGCAGTATTTGATGAAAAATAGCTTTCACAGAAGTCTGTGGATGAGAGCTAGCCTGCTTTTTATCTTATCGAAACATACATACTGTGTATATGTGTTCACAGAGGAAGTTATATGTTCCTCTATATTGTCATGATTTAAACATATCCTCCCCAGTGACAACATACGTCCTGTGATATAATGTCATGTATCAGCATCCAACATGTAGATTATTAGTTTTCTTTTTTTTTTTAAACTGATAATGAATACTGCAGTGACAGAAAACAGGAGAAAAGTGAGCAGCAAACTTTTACAGGAAGTAAATGTCCTTGTCCAAACCACTAGGCCATCAGGACTTCCTCTACACACTAATCTTAGTGCCATGGTACAGAGTGTACACTTTCGATTCAGGGTGTTACTAAGCACAAATAACTGATGCTGAGGAAGAGCAAGGCTTGTGAAATACTATATAGGCTCCAGGAGCCCGTATACTGGTGTTTGCAAAGGAGCAGTGCATGGCAGAGCAACAACAGGCAGCTTAAATAAATAATCCCCACATTGCTCTGATGGTGATATAGATATATTCCAGTGATACATTAAAAAATACATAACAGTACAGTTTTGGCATCAGTTGCATTTATTCCTCAATGTTATTTCTAGTCATGTTCCAGCATAAATAGTAATAATAAAAACAAGACTGAATATAAATGCTCTTCCACAGCAGGCATCTAACTGACAGCAGACATATGGCGATCCTTGTTTGCGCTTCTGATGTAGATCCCTGTCGGGGGATGGTACGTTGTATAAGTCATCCTGTCTGGACAGTCCATGAGTAGTAGACAGATACTAAATGTCTGCTACTTATGGACTATTTGCCCTTCACAGGTGGCATTTGACTTATTTTTGCTTTTCTCCAATATGTGCAATTAAGAGAAGAACACATCTATGTCTTAATGCTAATCGTAAGGCTGTTTGGCCAACTGGATCTTCTGTGTGCATTTGCACTTAGATGCATGTGAATGTTGCCTTTATTCCAATGCAGTCCAAACACTCACAACATATGTTAATTGGCAGCAGTAAAGAGGTGCATTGATTCACGAGTGTTTACCCAGTTCTCCCAGGGTCAATGAGCAAAGTGTTGAATTTTGGGATGCTTTTTAAATGTCGGGCGATTGTTGTTTTTATGACAGTCATCCTGTAAGTGGCATAATCGTCTAAACATGAAAGTTAAACGGTGTCATTACTTTGCAAGTGCGAGGCACCGCACATTAATTTGGAGAGCAGGTATGCTGTCAATCATGCCGTCTGCGTCCACAGCAGCGTGTTTGTGCGAACATTCGTCATTGCTTGGAAAACGTCCCTAAGTCAGCACATTAACATTTTAGTAAATACGAACTAAAAGTGCAGAGAAAATGATGGATCTGCTGGAAAGGTAAGTGCAGACTCCTTTTAAAAATAGCATTTTCCTTAATTGTGCTTTGAAATGAGTTCTGTTAGACAATAATGTGTGTGATTGTGCACTACACACACAAAAATCAGACTTTCATGATTCATTTATGTTTACATGATGTGACAGTCGCTGTCGTTTTTCTCACAACACCAGTCACTTACCCTGTTACTCTTTGCCTTAATGACCCCTGCACTACCCCTGCAGAGGGGATCAGTACTGCAGGAGGTGGTTGCACACATTAATACCAAGTCAAACTTGGAAAACTGACTCCAATCGCCTCCCTAACCAAAACTGTTTAAACAGCTGAGACCGAATCAATCACAAAAGATTTACTGAGACGTAAAAGTCCCAATATTTAGGCTGAGGGAGCATGGCGATAGTAAGTACACTGAGCACTTAACACACAAAAGCTCTTGCACAAATATAAGCATGAAGCTGCAAGTGTGTGGAAAATACACAGAGAGAGAGAACACCCAGCTTTTGTTGTCATCGGTAAAATAAAGAGATGGCGGTAGAGCAAACTGTGAAAATGACACATGCTTTACTAGGAAAAGATAAACAAGTTTCTGTCCTGATACCATAATAACAGGAAGAAAAGGAAGAAAATCAATGATATCTGTAGCTTTTGTCAGACAATTTAAACGATTATATGATAGGTAATCTTCAAATCTCCCGTGATGTCAGAGTTAGGTGCACATGTTTTAAACAATCTCATCGTCAAATAGTCTTGTAAAACTAGAAAAACTTGAAGATTCTTTATCTGCACTGATCCCTTAGCATTTACTTTAAATCTATATTAATTTCACTGCTTTGATAAGTCCAAATAAATCACAGAGAGTGGTGCTTCCACCCGTGACAAATAGGTTGCCTGCAAGATTTGCACTTTGTAAAACAGACTTTTATTTTCAGGTGTTCTTTAATTGTTACCTCCAGACTTTGTCCTCTTCTTCAGTCCAGTGATTTCATACTCCAGAAGCTTTTAAATCCACCACACAAAGATTCATAATAAAGTGTCTGCCAGCAGCTTCTTCTTCATTTTTTGCTGAGTTGTTAATTTCAGGAGTTAGTGTGCGACTGACATGCACAGACAAACACACACGCGCGTGCTCTGTCTCGCTCCCTGTTTCTGTTCCCACACATGTATAAACACTTTCAGGTCTCAAGCACACTTGCCCCTTTGAAGCAGCTGAGTCTGTCAGCCTTTTTATAAGCAAGCCACGATGACATCACAGCAGGATAGTAGCCTATCAGAGGACAAGGAATGGCTTTTGCTATATATCATATGTCTGCAGTGCACTGACAGCCGGACAGCACCCAGTGCTCTCTGGGAAACCTTAGGGTTTTAACATTTATTTATTCAGGGAAGCTTTTCTGAGCTTCTTTTCAGCACCACCCTCCTCACATTCTCACATAGGAGGTGCCAAACAAAACCACAGACTTCTGTATTTGGCTGCTGTTTAGCTGTACTTCTGCACCACAGCAGTGCAAAACATAACAGCAACACTATTCAAACTGAATATGGCATTATACTGTATTCCCATAACCTGCGCATTCAGTATCAGTATGAGGATATAATAAGAATCACTTTGCATGCTCAGACAGAAAGTCAAGGCTAAACATCCATTCACCAGTCTCTTGTTGCATTAAACCTTAAATTAGATTGTTTCTTTGTTCCAAACTGCAGGGCTGATTTTAATATTTATAATTTTATATTAAAATGTTTAATACAATGTGGACTACATGAAGTCTCATTAAGACAAACTTAGAGGCAGTGGATGAGGGAAACAAAGTGTTTTATTATGTAATTTTGAATTTTCTAAAAGACATCAATTCATGAGTTATTTCCTTGATTTCTCTACCACTACACAGTCCTGTGAAAAACTAAGTGCACATCTTGATTCAGTAGCTGGTAGAATGACTTTATCCATCTTTCATATGCTTGTGGGGGACTTTTGGCACACTCTTCATTGCAGTGTTGGTTCAGTTCATTGAGCTTTCGTTTACACCACAAGGTCCCCAGATGATGTGGCTGCAAAATATCATTATCTCTCCACCACCATTGTTCGAGGTGCAGAAATACTGGGTTTGGTTTTGCCAAATGGGGTGCTGTGAAATATAGCCAAAGATCTTCGCTTTGGTAGGAGCTAAGGACACTTTAACCATGCTGCTATGTTCTTTTTAGAGACAGGTGGCTTTCTCCTGGCTGCCCTTCCAATGAATCCAGGTTTGTTACATCTTTTTCTAATTGTGTTTTAACTTTTAACATGCTTCCTGAGGCCTGTGAGGTTTGGAATGTAGCGCTCGTTTTGTTGTTGTTGTTTTTATTTCCCTGAACATTGCATGGTCCCAGCCAAATCACCTTGAGGGGATGTACAGTATGTAGGGATGGCAGTTGTGTGTTACCACACACTGAACGCTCCAGACCATCAAACTGCCAAAATCTCAGTGTTTATAGAGGTGCTCACACTTGTTGATGATCAATGAATCAAAGAGATTTCATTAGCAGCACTTGGCTGCCACTTACCAACTTAATTCATAAGGAAGCACTGAGGGTGTACTTACTTTTTCACTGTGCTGCATGAACTGTATTCATAATGAAAATGACCCACAATAGAACATGAACTTTGCTGCTTCACATTTGTGCATCAGTGTTCCTCATTTCACTGATCCATCACAGCACAGACAAGTCACCACTGGTCACATATAAACAAAACACTGCGATTACTCTTTTGCCCAAAAAAATTTTTTTTTTTAAGCGTTCAAGGTAAGTCTCCATAAGTGTACAAAGCTGTTAATGTGATCTGTGATCTCTAGTAATCATAAATACAGTGTACATACAAAATAAAAAACCAACCCAGTGCTCAAGATCGTGAATGCCTCTGATGCAACCAGTGGTAGTGTCAGTAATCATACCCAACCAAATGTTAGGCCACTAAAATGTTTTGGAAAGAGGCTACCTCGTAGAGAGCCACCCAACTGAGTTATGACATTAAGTCAAATCCTGCACCTTCCATCATGCCACCTTGTGTGCTTACTACGTTAAGACTCTTAATGTGTTCCAGTTGAAGTTGGAAGTCAGAACTGATCATTCAAAATTTTCCTCTGCATGAATTGCTCTACCTTGCCGAGAAGCAATCAAAAACCAATTTTTTCTTGCTTATCTGACTTTACCACTGGAACACCCTCAACTTAGCAGTGACGTCACTGCCAAGTTCCGACATCTGACTTCCGAGATAAACGGATCTGGTGGCATCTGGCATTAACCAAAATGGGTAGAATGAACTCCACTGAAGCTGCAAATGCAGGTCTTCTGTCTTCCCTGAACCTTATATCTCAAGGAGGTGATGCGTGCAACAGGAAGCACCTAAAGGTTCCCACACACCACAGAATGTACCCAGCAAGGCTTTCATGTAGAGAATTTCTCATACTTGATCACCACAAGCCGTCATTTTATATGCTCATGATGACCTACATGTCGTGAACAATAGACTCCCACATGCGCGGCGCATTGAAACCACTCAGATGTGAACCAGTTAGATAAAGATGCTTCAGCAGGCTGATTGAGCATCAGCGTCTCAAAATTGCAAAGTGGCTTATCTCTGTCTGATAATATATATACATATTGCTTCTCCAAAGCAATTATATCATCTAAAAATATACACCACTGATGGGTTATGTTTTGTTATGTTATTAGGGCAATACTTTTTTTGTCAGCCCATTCAGACTTTTAGCTGTATATGAAAAGCAAGAAACACGCTGCAGTGAGAGCATCACACGAGCACTCGCTTCTTCCCTTTTTTATGGCCTCTTTTGGAGCATGTCTGTCAGAGAGCCCAGAGCAACATCCTCTTGTCCAAACGTACTGGTAGAAGATAAAGCTGAACATTTGAGCAGCATGATTGAAATTCAGGATCTTAGTCAGTTATGCTCCGACCACCCTACGGTCTGTACTGCAGAAGACAACAATCACCCCGAGCGTGCAAATGAAAGCTCTCATAAAGCTGAGCCTGCACTCAGTTCACTGAGGAAACCACAGCTGGCACCAGTGTTCGTCTGACATACACATAAAAAGTCTAATATTTCTATTGTTATGTTTGTGTTTTCTGCTCTTTAATGTTTCCTCTTTTGGGAAAAGAGACATAGAACAGAGAGTATGGCCACTTCCTCTTGTCACATTCCTCTTGGCGCCTCTTCCGTCTGCGTCCTATCTTTTCCTCTATCTCTTCACACGTTCTCTCCTCGTCACACTTTCAAAAAGTATCCATCCAGAGCTGCTCCCTCATTCACGTCACTCTTTTGTTGTTACTTTTTGTCAGTTTCTTCTTTCATCTGTCCTCAGCAATACATCATGTTTGGACACTTGAGCTCACCAGTTCTTTCAACCAAAGTCCCATTTAATGAAAGAACGTTAGGACACAGTACATTGACATTTTTAAAAGAAAGTCTTATGTTGCTGAGTGTTGCCAGTAAACTTGATTGTAAAATGTTTAAATTAATGCGGTAACCATGTGCCGTCACTCTAATGATATTTTTAGCTGCAATGTTTTTATTTCTTGCCAAATACTTCCAGCAGTTCCTCATTGTGTTAATATAATATATGATACAGTGATGTCTGGTTATGTGTTTTTGCGTTACTTTCTGTTATCTGTGCAATTATCCGTTTGGTAATATATAGAGTGCGCATTGCCTTTCCAACATTTCACACTATTGAAAACACACGAGTCCTTTTGGAGGGGTTTCTAAAATGTCGCTGCACCAGTTGATTCTTTGTCTGCTTGTCAAAGTGACTGAAATTCTGTCCTCACAAGCACTTAAATTAGATTTTATTTGAACAAATTATAACAGCAATCGACTGATGAGGAGCAAATCTTTGTAAGGAAACTGGAGAAAATGTTTTTGTAGCGGTGGGCAGTGGGGTTAACGCTGCTTGTCGGTTTTAGAAGTAGCTTCTTGGTACAGTCTTTTTTTCTGTGGGGTTTGCTTGTTCTGCCTGTGGTTGCTTGGGTTTCTTATCAAGGCTAATAGGTTAACCGTTAATGATAAATTGACTGCAGTTGTGAATTTGGGAGTATGCTGTTGTCTGTCTCTCTGTTCCCCCTGGCAACCTGTGCAGCTGTGATCTGTATGCTCGCCGGCTATCAGATGTTGGATAAACAGTTAAGAAAATGGATGACTTCTGTTGTGATTTGATAAATAAACATGTCTCTTTTATTGATTTTCTTCTTCTAATGTTTTCTATTACTTTCTGCCGAAACAAATATCCATCATCACTGAGAAGTTTCATCAGAAATTTACATGAAGTCAAACTCTGTACTGAGTTCACTCCCCAAGTTCTGGGAACAATTATATTGTCGCTGTCGCTGAATCTGACCTGCAGACGGTTGTTTTCTGAATTACAGCAAATATTTTCCAGAACCTCAGTGACCAGATACACGAGTTGTAGCTTGAACTACAGTTACTGCAGGAAAATATCTCACACATACTGTGCGCAAATATGCATGTGTTTCAGTCTATTACAAGAGTAATTAAGTCAAGTTGAAACACATTTTCAACCTCTTCTGGATTTCTGGTATGGCCCCTTTGTTTTTCTAAGAAATGCTTGCTCTGAACAGTATATCCTGTACATAATGTTCACTGGTATTACTGAAACCATGCTGCTACCACATCCTACCACATGTTCAATTTTTGACAATGTCATGCGCCGCGGCGCGCGTGCACAAAAGGATCCAAACGCAGACTCAAGCACTAGCAGAAAAGGACACTTTATTATAATAACAAAAAGCGACCCGGGAAAACCAAAGGAGCAAAACGAGGAACTAAAAAACCCGGGGAAACAATGATGCGAGGAAGCCGGAATCGGGACCGTGGGAGGCTTCAACAGAAAGGGGAGAAGATTACTAGGGAGCCGAGAAGCGGAGGAAACACATCAAAACTGAGTTAGACCAGTTGGCTTATGATTAGAGCGGGACCGTAGGAGCTGGAGAGGGAAATCCGTGGAGGTAGTGGTTGGGCCAGATGATGCACCGGGTGATCCAATTGAGCAGGAGGACAGGCAGGTGGCAAACGCTGAACGCCGGATCGAAACCTAGACACAAGTAGGCAGATTTAACACAGCTCCAACAAGATAGTAATGCAACGCTTTCGCGGGAGTCTAGTTACCACAGAGAGGTGATTAACGGACTGGCGTGGAGCATCCGTCAGCGCCGGGTTAAGTAGCTCTTCAGGTATTCACCCCGATGGAGAGCAGGTGTGCCGGTGATGGCCCAGCCTGGGGGTGTGGCTACCCGCGCATCACACACAGGACCACGGACCATGACAGACAATGTATTTTCCTGTATCAGTATTTGACATAAACTGCAATAATGGCAGTGGTTTCCTTTTTTCTTCATTAAAACTGGACAATAGATGATTTGAAAATGCTGAAGATTATTCTATTTCTGCTTCAGATGGTAGAGCCAGAATTTGATGTAAGCAACATGAAAGTATGGCCCCATCCTGCATTGTATCAACAGTTCAATCTGCTGCTGCTGGTGCAGTGGTGTGGGGGATTTTTTCTTGTCACACTTTGAGCCGCTTAGTATCAAATGAGCATCATTTAAATACCGCAGCCTGCCTGAGTACTGTTGCTGACTATGCCCAACCCTTCTTTGACTGCAGCGTGTCCATGTTCTAATGGCTACAGGATAGAGCATCACAAAGTTTAGTTTATTTCAAACCTGTTTCATGAACCTGGTAAAAAGTTCACTGCACTCAAATGGCTTCAACAGCCACCAGATCTCAATCCAATAGCATGTGAGATTTGCATCAAGGAAGTGCAGCCAACAAATCTGCAGCAACTGTGTGACACTGTCATGTCAATATAGACATTGCTTAAAGTGACAGCTCATTGCTAAATTTCATTTTTGTATTTTTCCTCCGGCCTGTTGCTGCTCTTTATCCATCTAGATTTCCAATTACTTTCCCAGATTTTGAGATATTAGCTGTAGTGTACCCACCCTTTCTCACTACAGTGGAACAGGATAGCAGTCTGTTGCTCAACCACCAAAAATTACACCTGAAAAAGTCTGAAGCAATCTCTCTTTCCGGAAAAAGACCTGAGGCTTTTCTCATTTCTCTTTTTTATTCCTTCTTGTGTCCTCTCTCCTCCTGCTAGTGACCCAGAAATCTATCACAGTACCATGGCTTCAGTGTATTAAAGAGGGACGGCACACAATATGCAAAATAAAGTGTAAAGAGGACCTTCAAAGGACCTTTTATTCATTTGTTGCTTCAGTTGTTCAGTTACCCTTCATTGTTTGAGTACCTGTGTACATTTAAAAACAGTGATAGTCGCATTGTACTATGTTGTGAATTGAATGTAAAGTAGCCCTAATTATATAACATCTTCTGACCTCTATAATGCCTGAGATCTATGGCTGCAGTAGGGTTTAAAAAAAGGTGCAGCTGGCCAAAAGTCATGTTTTATTCACAATGCTTCAAAATGAGGCTCCAAAGTGAGAATTACTTGTTTTTTTTAATGACTCCTCCCTTCTCCTATCTCTTCCTCACCAACTCTGCAGTGGTGGAAGGAATTAGGATGTGAGGAGAGGAGTCAAGGACAGGAACTGCATGTGTGCAATCCAGGAAAAAGCGAAAGAGTGCCGGTGAATGGAAAAACCCACAGAGACTTGTTGTGAGAAATGTCATGAAAGCTCTATTTTCTTTTTTACAGAACTACACCCAGAAACCACAACACACAGAAGACTGAGCTGCTCTGACTGCCACATGGGACTTCAGTTAGACTACCTTTCAATACCTCAGCTGGGCTGATATGTGCATTGAAACACATAAAAACAAACATCCCCTCTACTTTGCTGGACCTGCTGTGCTGACAGATGATTGACGTAATCCCTGAAGCTAGGTTAGAGTTAAACAAGTTGGTAAGAAAAACACAGGGTCACAAACACAGAATGCATTTAAATGAGAAAATGGCCATCTCTTCATTTGCTTTTTGAGCTATCACACAAGTTTCATACATACACATATATGCAGGGGTCCATGTACAGTACCACCTGTATGTGTGTTCAAAAAAGGTGGCTCTTTCTGTGCTGACAGGTATCCAGAACAGGAACGAAGCACACGAGCAGAAAGAAAAACAGTCTTTCTGCCCGTCAGCACTTTTGTTTTCCTCCCCTCATCCATCCTCTCATCAGGTTGCTGTTGTTCTTTCTCTTCCTTTCTTTTTTCCATCACTCACCTTCTCTCATTTTGTCCGCTCTTTCACTCTTTCTGCCCGGCCTCATCACTCTCTCCACTTTCCCTAGCCTCATCTGCCTTTTCACTCATAACTCTTTAGCTTCTTCTTTTCTCCCCCGTGTGTGTCTCTGCCATTCATCTTTCATCTCTCCTCAATTTCACCCCCTCCGGGTACTTTCTTCCCACTTGTGTCATTTGTCTTCCATTTTCAAGCACCATTTGCAAACAGTTGTCAGCAGTTTAATCTCTTCGGGACGGCCGGATGCATCAAGTGTTTCCACATTTCAACAGATTTGTAAGGGACGGCCTCACACGCGGTTTACTTGATACTGTGGACTTTTTTTTTGGTGAATTTAAAAAAACACCTTAACCTATAGACAGTGTAGCCATGCTTATATCCATTTCGTTTCCAAATCATTTATCATGTTCGTTTTCTGTGGAAAGTGCAAAAATAGGTGCAGCAATTTACCGAAACATGTGCAACAATTCTAATGAGACAGAAAGTCAATATTTGATATGACCACCTTTATTCCAACTCTCGTCTGCAACCTTTCTTGGCATTCCTGGCACTCTTCGGGAATTGTTCTCCGGGCTCCTTGAAGGACACTCAAAGCTCTTCTTTGGACGCTGGCTGCCTTTTGTTTTGTTCTCTGTCAAGATGATCTCTCACTGCTTCAATAGTGTTGAGATCTGGGCTCTGATTAGGCCAATCCATGAGTAATGGTGTTCCACTGTGCTGTTTTTTTTTGTCCAGGTATGCTTTTACTTCACTGGCAGTATGTTTGGAATCATTGTCATGATGAAATATTGCCAGCCAGACACTTTCCAGATGGTATTCCATGTTGGATTAAAGTCTGATCATACTTTTCTATGTTAATAATTCCATGAATTTTGACAAGATCCCCAACAACACTGGCTGAAATGCATTGCCAGACCATAACAGAGCCTCCAGCATGTTTTACAAATGGCTGTAGACACTCACCGTTGTATCTCTATCCTAACCAGCCATCTTTCTTTTCCCTATTTCCTGAAGACATGAATTTCAGCTGCTGTAGATATCTACTTGTAGATAGCTTGTAGGCCTGCCACTTCTTTTATCTTTGCACATCATACGGAGATATGCAAAGGTTTTGGCTAATAGCTTTTTGAGAATCAACTTGTTGGTATATAAATCCTATTTTGTGTTATCTGTAACTGTTATCTTTGGCATTTTTCTTAACTGTTTTTCACCTAAAGAACTGGTCAGAAATGTTGTGTTTTTGTGACAGGCTAAATATAGAGACTAAATATACAATTTAAAATTGGTTCTTTGCCAAGTGTTATCTTATATATGACACAACAGAAAATGAGTTAAAAACAACCCTTAATGAAACATTTTGAAAGCCCTTCCGAAAACTTTTTTTTTTCTATTTCCAGAAAGTCTGGCTCTTTGGAAGCAAAAGGTGAAGAAATGATGGCTGACTCAAGACTTTTGCACATGCTTTAGTTAAGACTAAAATGCAAGCATGCAACAGTTTTTTTCTTTTCTAGTCAGACTACTTGTCATAGTGCATGTTAGCGTTTTACATGTCGTTTACAACAAATCATCACATTGGAGAAGCTGGGTGTGAGGAATGCTTGGTACTTTTGCTCGTCAGAGGAAATCTTCATCGGTTTTCATGTTTCAGCGTGATTTAAAACTGGTTGTATCTCTAAGCTCCACAGGTTCTGTGCGAATGAACACATTTTAACTGCTGTTTGTCACTTCCCGAGTTTCACCTTCCTCTTTGGCGCACAGCAGGCAAAGACACATTACTTGCTGCACTCGCCTGCTATGCCTCCGTAGACCAAAGGCTGAGAGAATTCCTATCTGTCCAAACACAGCTGCTAGAACGACTAAGGATAAAAACCAAAGCTGTGAAAAACTGGCTCGGCATCCAGGTTTGAACAATGTGTGAAAAGAAAGTGGCAGTCAGCCAAGGGCGATGGTTCTACTCCACTACCAGAGAAAATTTCAGTACCACAAGCTTTTCAAGAAGCTGTGAGAAATACAGCTGTTTCTGAGCCAAATTATTCACTGCATTTTAATCTGCACATTGTAGACTAGCATAACACAAACAAGCAGTTATGATGGAACTCATGAAAAAGACACTCATTGAAAGCCACGAGGTAAGACAAAAGACAGCTGCAGGGGATGTCTGCATGATATATAATTAGCATCACCTTTTGATTTTTCAGGCATATTTTAATCCCGTATATCTATAAATCTGAAGCTTTTAGGGCGTTTGTTGTAACTCTTGATCTCTGGATTATGATTTATGTAACAAATCCTTCAATAAAGAACAGAATCCTGACTCACAGAGTCCACTTACGACCCTTTAATGAAGGAAGCAGAGGCGGATCACTTATTATACTGAAACACACAATAGCCTTGACCTCACCTTCAACTTGTTTCATTTCCTGACTGATGAACTCACAAGTAAACACATATGTACCAAGGTCTTGTTCCTTGAAGTCAAGATCATAATTTTTGTCTTCAGATGGGAAGAAAGTCTCCACAGTGTGACTTTATGTACAGACTTGTGTCTCCTTTCTGCTATAAATAGACACACAGAATACCCAGTCTTTGTGAAGACAACTTTATGGGTTAAAGGTAAAAGTAGTTGCAAAACCAAAAACTGCGGAAGAGTGCAAAGAGTGCACAGTCTCACTTTTCTGTGTGTGTTCCTGTAAATAAAGGTTTTGAAGCAATTGCACAGAATTATTCTCAAACAGTTTTAAGGGTTTTTTACACAGCAAAATGGACGGTGAAAAGAAAAACCTTGTTAAGGCTGCAAGTCTGCAATTCTGACTTCAAAGAGGCCTGTTGCTCAACCATCATCCACCCGTGTGTTCGCTTATCCATTACACGGGTGATTTGGCTGATTTTGTCTATGTCAGTGGGTTAAACGTTTTATTTCATCCTCACTGATCTCATCGGGAAGCTATTTTGAGCAAGAACGCTCGAAACACCCACTGTATGCTATACGTTGAACAGAAATAGCACAAGGTCACATCTAAACACAGCAAAGCATTCAGCAGATAAAGACCCTCACAATTCCTTCTGTTGGTAGAGACCAAAAACAGAGCAAAAAGAATTTACTGTCATAAATTATTTATAACTGACAGATGAGGTCATAAGCAATTTTACAATGAATACAATATCAATATTGTGTTTGCAGTTTGTTTCTATTTGTTTCTACTATTATTATTTAATGAAGTTACCATTATTATTTACTAATAGTATTATATTACTAATTGCCTTATCATGTTTAGAACTGTGCAAGTAAATGAAACAGTAGTAAGGGTAAATGTTACTGTTACTGCAGCTGTTTATAGGTAGGTGTTATGTCATATTTCCTTCAAAGCCAGTTACTTCCTGTCCAGGAGGATATGGTGACTTGTTGCTAAGGCACAACACAATCTTGGTACTTCTGTCTGTCTCTTATTTGCTCCATCCTGTAAGCTTCTATACTGTGCAGGGGAAGTGGTGGAACTGCTTGCAATAAAACAGCAGCGCCCTCTTTATGACACTGTCAATCCTGCTGATTTTCTGTTGTCTAACTGTGTGTAACACAAAATGTGGTGCAGAAACAACACGAATGATATCGCTCAGAGATTTGAATCTGAAAGCCCATTTCCAAAAAAGTGTCAAATGTGAATGAAAACAATGCAACAGAATCCAAATCTCATAGACCCACATTTATTCAGAGTAGAAAATAGAAAACATATCAAATGTTTAAGCCAAGAAAATGCACCAAAAAATAAGCACATGGTTGGATGGCACCGACACGTTAGGACATTGCCCTTGTTTACCACTGTCTGTAAACATCTGGGAACTGAAGAGACCAGCTGCTGGACTTGCGGGAGAGAAATTTCCCATTCTTGTCTGATATAAGTTGCAGTTGCTCAACAGTTCTGGATTTTCTTTGTTTTATTTTTAATTCCATGACGTCCTAACACGTTCTACTCTTCTACTATAAGCCCTGCTGCTGTATATGCAGTGTACTGTCTAGCATTGTCATGTTGAAATACAGAAGGCATTCACTGAAAAAGAGGTAAGCCTGTGATCCTTCTGTTGGTAGATGGGAGCATTTGTTGTACTAAAACCAACGGTGCCTTTCCAGATGCACAAATTGTCAATTTCATAGGCACTAATGCACCCCATACCATCAGAGATGCAATTTTTCAACTGAGTGCTGATAACAGCACTTGTCCATTTCTGCTTTAGTCCAGAGGATATAGTGAAATTTCAATTTATCTGACCACAGCCTGTCCGAGGTACCACAAGGAGAAAGGCGGGGTACACCCTGGACAGGTCTGCAGCCTGATGCAGGAAAAGACATAGAGACAAACTCACATTCACAATAATTGTATGTCTGTGGGAGGTATTGGAAAGCATGGCTGTGGGAGCACACGCAGAGAACTAAACAAACTCAGAAAGGCCTCTGACCAGAGGTGGAGTCGAACTCTGGACTTGCTTACTTTAAGACAACAGTGCCAACACCAGTACTAACATTTATGTAACGATCTATATTTACACATATAATGGTCAGTATGCTGTTTCTTCCTTCTTGATATACAATATTCCTATGCATGTACATAAATCCTGTTGTTCAGATGATCTTACTGTTTTAGCTTCCTCTCAGCGTGTCTGCTCTGACCAAAAACAGTGTAATTTCATCTTTTACAAACAACAGATGCGTCCTCTTTTGGAACATAATACATCAGCTAACTGTAGAAAATCAATGAACTAGACAAACATGCACGGTGCACTTGCCTAACTGTGTACTTCAGTTCTTCCCAACTGCTTTTAAACGGACAGACTGACTTAACAATGGGTCATTAATCACATCTGAGAGTCGCCGGAGACACACAAACTGCATGCATGACATATTGTTTTTTTGACCTTGGCGGACTCACGATTGAAGGCATGAGCAGACACTCAAAGCTTTGACCTTTTGATTCTGAGTGCAGCCGCTGCAGACACGGCAGCGATCTCCCAGGAGGATTCAAACCTCTGCTGCTGCTAATGTCTTAAAACTGATCAAAAACTAAACACACACCTCAGCCAGGTTTACAGTTTTTTACAGTCGCTAACAAGCGTTTGTCCAAACAGTTGTCACATTTGCAAAACTCTAAACACAATTAGCACAGCATCGGTCTGTTGTGGCCATACCAGTCACACATTTCATGTCGTGTTCACCCAATATGCAGTCAGTGAACACATTTCCACAATGCTTACATTTTCTTAACAGACAAGCTATACCTCCCAGCAAAATCATGAACTGTTTTTGTAGTATCTACGAATGTTAACACACAACATCCCACAATAGCAAAAACAATATCCCAAACCTTAGATACAGTATAAAAACCTCTGCTTCTGCAATGATATGTCGGTGGATCCGACATACCAGGCGGTTTTATCCCAGGTGCATCGACTTGGATAACATCAGATGTGATGTTGATGAAAACATGTGGCCTAACCCTGAAGATCGCAGAGATTAGATGCAAATCTTTTGCCTTTTTATAGCCCCCCTCCCCCTCCCCCCCTTTTTATCTTGGCTTTTTGCTGTTGTTTTTTTGTTCAGAATGCTCTTGTGTGTTTCATGGATATTTTGTTCACTGTAAGCAATACTGTAAAACTTTCTCTGTCCTATCATACCGTGTTTCTACTGTACCTCCTGTGGTAAACAGTAAAGAAACAAAAACTTGTTTGCTTTTTACTGGAATGCTTTTGAATGTGAACATTACTGTACATGTGGACATACAGTTACCAACCAAGACATTTCTGGTGTCAATATGGTGGATTGCATGTTTCGCATGCAAATACCTGTGAAACTGAAACATAAATGTCTATGCAGTTTTTGTAATGTCAATGATAGCCAGTATTTTGAAACCTGGTGTACTTTGATTGACTGCATGTACCTTGTGAAGTGAAAACAAGTGTTATTCTTTGACAGACTAATTTCATTTTGAGTCAGATTTATAGTGTTTTTGTACAGTTAGTGTGTGCAGAGAAAGATGTGTTCTAATTTTGAAATGAGGAGTTAGTATATATTTAACAAAGTGTATTTTTGGGAAGGATATTATCCATTTGGCCAATTGTGTTTTGTAGGTGTGGGTCTGTGTTAAGAGTTTAGAAAAGGTATCTGAAGTATGGGTAGGCGCTTGTTAGCGACTGTAAAAAACTGTAATATACTGAGGATTGTTAGATTTTGAGCTTAGGCGTTCCCCGACTTTATTTTTACTTCATCTTTGCAGTAGAGGTTAGATGAGTTTCAGCATTTGCAGGAAATATCCTGTGCATTGTTTCTCAATTACAGGGAAGTGAGCCAGGACAGACTGAGAGTTAACACTATAAACATGTTTTGGTTGGAGGGCTGCTGCCTGCAGGAGAGAACAATCACATGCCAAAGTCTTCAAAAGAAATATATATATAGAACACCTGTTTGGCAATTCAAAGAGTAGTAGAATAAGATAAGATAAGATAAGATAAGATAAGATAAGATAAGATAAGATAAGATAAGATAAGATAAGATAAGATAAGATAAGATAAGATAAGATAAGATAACCTTTATTAGTCCCACACGTGGGAAATTTGTTTTGTCACAGCAGGAAGTGGACAGTGCAAAAGTTATGAGGCAAAAATTAGAATACAATAAGAATAAATACAGTACACAACTGTACAGAATAGAATAAAATAAAATACTATATACAGTAGAATAAAATAAAATAAATATACAATAAGATAAAAATAGAATACAAATACAAATACTATATACAACTGAGTAAAAATACAACGATGACAGAAAGGATTATTGCACTTAGTATTATTGCATATGTATGGATGTGTGTGCTTGATCAGTTAAAGTCTTTATTATGGAGTCTGACAGCAGTGGGGAGGAAAGACCTGCGAAATCTCTCCGTCCCACACCGTGGGTGCCGCAGTCTCCCACTGAAGGAGCTGCTCAATGCTGTCACAGTCTGCTGCATGGGGTGGGAGATGTTGTCCATCAGGGATGACAGCTTAGCCACCATTCTCCTGTCACTCACCACCTCCACTGGGTCCAGAGGGCATCCCAGAACAGAGCTGGCCCTTCGGATCACCCTGTTCAGTCTCTTCCTGTCCCCAGCAGAGATGCTGCCGCCCCAGCAGACCACGCCATAAAAGATAGCAGAAGCCACAACAGAGTCATAGAATTTCTTCAGGAGTGGGCCCTCCACTCCAAACGACCTGAGTCTCCGCAGCAGGTACAGCCTGCTCTGCCCTTTCCTGTAGAGGGCGTCTGAGTTATGAGTCCAGTCCAGTCTAGTGTTCAGATGAACACCAAGGTACCTGTAGCTGTCCACAGCCTCAATGTCCATACCTTGGATGTTCAGTGGTTGCAGTGGAGAATGCTTGTGCCTGCGGAAGTCTACCACCAGTTCCTTGGTTTTACTGGCGTTGATCTGGAGGTAGTTCAGCTGGCACCAGTCCACAAAGTCTTGGGTCAGACCTCTGTACTCCTTGTCGTCCCCATCAGTGATGAGGCCGACTATTGCAGAGTCATCAGAGAACTTCTGCAGGAAGCACTGGGTGGAATTGTGGGAGAAGTCTGCAGTGTAGATGGTGAAGAGGAACGGAGCCAGAACCGTTCCCTGTGGGGCCCCCGTACTGCAGACGACCCTGTCCGACACACAGCCCTGAGTCCTCACATACTGTGGTCGGTCGGTGAGGTAGTCCAGGATCCATATACCAAATAAATCCAAATATTCCTGTGATTTTGTTCAGCGGCATCAAAAATATACCCAGTTCTTCTTCTATGGACAATAATAAATGCATTCCAGCTATGTTCACTTTTTCTTCTCTCTTTTTGTCACATCTTACTTTAATATTATCCAAACTTATAGACTTTACTAATAGTGCAGTGCTTTTTATCTAACATACACTGCCACCTCTTGGTGTTTCTCTATATCTACAGATAATATTTTCTTTGGTCTGTCCTGTCAATTTTTTAGCTATTTATTTAGCTATACATTAATAGAATTATGTATTCATGGAATAATTCAATTCAATTTAATTCTGTTTTATTAATATTGCATCAATTTACAACAACAGTTGCCTCAAGGCACTTTATACTGCAAGGTAAAGACACTACAATATTATAAAAAATCTCCCAACAATCATACAGCCCGCCCAGCCCCTTTTAACACAGGAAGAAATATCTTGCAGAACCAGGCTCAGAACTGTACTTGAACACAAGTAAGAAAAATATAGGCAGCCCAGCCTCCTCATAGCTGTACTTATCAAATAGGTGCATCTGTGGTATAAATGTGAAAATCCTAGGTGATTTTCAGAAAAGTTGAACTCTGACCTTGACCTTGAGGTCAAGATTCCTCTCCTCTGGGATTTTTAGTAAATGCACGTATGGTGTACATTTCAAAATCCTACGTTGCCTCGTTCTCAGGTAATGGCACTCACAAACTTGGGTGTCCAAGTTTAGCTCATATACCCGACATAAGCGACTGTAAACCAGTAACGACAGCTACTTCACTACGTGTGGGAATTTACACTTAATAGTTGGAATCAAAGTCATAAACTATTAATAGTTCATATTTTTTTCGTTTTAATCCTTGGTACGCGGATCTTCAGAAATAATTTGTTCGTTAGAATCACTTATCCGCTACAAAATTAATCTAATTTAAATACGCATGACTAGAATTTCCACTCTTTACACCCCCTGTGGAGCTAAAAATGAGGTACAAATTTAAAATAAGTGTAAAAAAAAAAGATGCACATTTGTTGACTGGAATATAAAAGAGCAAAGGCGAAGAAACACCGAAGCAAAGCTGATAGAAATTTTCACAAAAATATAGGCACGACTATTGACTATTTTTGACGCACTTTGGAATTCGGACGCTGTTCGGCGCTCTCTCATCGCGAGAAAAGCCCCGGCCTTGCCCGGCCAAAGATGCTCCGGCATCTCCAGAGTCTGCGAACACCCCCAGAAACTCAGCATCCAGCATTTCAGCCCTGACGCCGGAGCGCACCGGTTTACAGGCGACCTCAGAGGCGCTGCTGTGACAGAACAGTTTGCAATGGACACGTCTGCACCGGAACCGAGGACCACTGAGGTTTGTGAGGTGGAGGAGGCAGAAGAAGCTGTAAGCTTGAGGAGAAGTAGTAAATCGTCAGTTTCCATTTAATTCCTGCCTTTACGCAGGGTGGAGAGGCAGCGCGATCCGCCGCCTGACAGTAATCCTCTGCCCGGGAGGAGCAGGGAAAGCCCTTTCAAGGCTGAGGCAGAGTGAGGGAGGGAGAGTTTTAAGTCGGACGGGGAACGAGAGAGTTGTCATATTCGGAGCTTTTGCCCTGCCACTCGAGGTTTAACGGGGCGACTCTCATTCAAGCTTCTGGGAATTAACTTCGCACCATGAGCGGACCGACGGACGGTAAGCAGTGTGCGCGAATCTGCCTGATCAATACCACAGTGTCCTGAGAGGGCTTAGCTTGAAGTAGACATAAACAGCCTCTCGCCAAGGTTATTGATCACTGGCTCACTTATTGACAGGCTGTTAACTAGCTTTTTTTTGGCTGTGGCATTTTGAAACAGAGCATGATATTGGTTATAGATCGGTGACGGGATTCATCAATGTTTTCCTCAATGTCATTGCGTGTTGCCAGATCTGAGGACTGTCAGCAGTATGAACTGACTCATGAGGGACTCCAACAGTAGAGAAATTTCCAAAGTCATATCACCCAGCAGGCTGTTTCCTTTTATTGACCCAATATTTAAAATCACTACTCGAACATTTACTTTTTGAGGCAGATTTTATTGTTATTATTCTTATTCTATTATTCTTTGTGTGTGTGTGTGTGTGTGTGTGTGTGTGTGTGTGTGTGTGTGTGTGTGAAAGAGAGAAATCATTTTTGTAGTCAATACAAGTAAGACGGTTAGAAGACTTTGTGATGGCTTGTCAGATGTATTGTCAGATGTATTTTGGAGAGAAGGAGCCTGCTGTTCTTTGATAGCTGGAAGACAAAAGAGCTCATCTGTAGTTGACACTGTGCTGGGTGCACATATTAAAATGCATCAGTGACTCAACATAGCACCAAATAAAAGCAGGTTTTTTTAATCAATGTGAAACCACCTAATCCCAGAATTGTATCTCTGAAGGAACATAGAACAAAGTGGATCTGCTGCTTCTATACAGTGCTTTCCAGTAAGAGCTACCAAGCAGCTGCCTTCTCCTCCTAGCAGCCATTCAATTTTATACCTCCCACCACAGGGAATAGTTAACCTTATAAGGGCTTTGGTGGTGCTACACTTGTACAAGTAGTACCATGTCAGTATAGTTGAGGCCACCCCCAGCTGAGTGACTGTAACCCCCACAAACTCTGCCACAGAAAAGAAGAGGATTATCTGTTTGCTGGCTGATTTGGTTCAGAGCTTTATTGGTATATTCATGCTTTTTACCAATGAAGTCACAGGTCAGAGTAAACATGAGATGCTTTCAAACAGAGCAGAATAACTGGGGTGACTTATGAAGTCACGAGATAAATCCGATGGATCCCCAGACTGTTAAATGATTCATGCTTTAGATGTTTTTTATATTTTTTGCATGCTTTGTGTGAATCACTGGATATCTCAACTCTACTGCAACTCAACTATTCAAATAATTTAACTTGGTCAATCAGTGGTTTCCAGTCTTTCGTTGGGACCCATCATGAAGTCTCAATTATACAAACGTAAAAATTTCAGTGGCTTTACTTATGAGTTACTGCATATTAGGCATCATTTGTGCCATTTCATTTTCAAGGGGTCACTAATGCACTCCTCAAAAATAATAAAGGGAACTCTTGATCATCACAATATAACATGAAATCAGATAAACTTCATAAATCTGACCAGTCAGAAAGCATTTCACCTGCTTTAGTGCAGCTGAACGCGACAACAGGTGCACTGTTGTGCTCTCTTTTTATCCTTCCTGACCTCCTTTCTGTACTTCGGCTTCTTGCTGGTGTCCTTGTCAATTCTTTTAGCACCAGATGATGTCTGCTGCTCATTGAGATTGCACATGTAGTCCAGCTCCAGCACGTATTCATACGTGGTTTTATGAGAAGGTTTGCTGTGTCTCTCAGCACAGTCTCCAGAGTGACTGGGCGAAATGAGGAGTACTGAACGCAGCTGTGGTTTGAATAAGAACAGGAGGCCTGGCATTGCCAGAGCCCTACTAAATGACCTCTAGCGAGCAATTCATGTGCATGTTTCTGACCTAACTATTACAAACAGACTCCATGAGCATTGCATGAGATGCTGATGTTCTCTAATGGGATCTGTGCTCACAATCAAGCACAATGGAGCTCAGTTGGCATTCACCAAGGATATCCAGATGTCTGTGAAGAGAACAGCACCTCTAGTGGACCTGCCAGTTCTGGTCTTCTCTGGCAAATGCCAAGTGAGAGAGAGATTGGAAATTCTAGTTACTTTTAATAATTTATCAGCATCATACATCCGTGATAACAATAACACTCACCAGCCATTACACAAAGTACACCTGCCTGTTACTGGGTTGCACCGCTTTTGCCTTCAGGACTGACTTACTTTTTCATGGTATAGATTCAACAAGGTGCACGAAACATCCCTCAGACATTTTGGTCCATGTGGATTTCATGGCATCACACAGTTGTTGCAGATTTTTTGGCTGCACATCCACGATGTAAATCTCCTGTTTTACTACATAAGTTACTCTGTTGGATTTTGATCTGGGACTTGCGGAGGCCATTTAGACTCATTGTGACATTCCAGAAACCAGTTTGAGATGATTTGAGTTTTGAAGATGAGCACACTGAGGTCACAAAAAACATCCACATGGTCAGCAGCAATATTCAGGTTGGCTGTGGCGTTTAAATGATGCTGAGGTGGTACTAAGGGGTCCGAGAAAAGGCCCCACACACACCATAACGCCACCACCACCTGAATTGTGATGTAAAGATGTTTACATCACATTCTGACCCTGCCATCCAAATGCTGCAGCAGAAATCGGGCTCATTACCAGGAAAACATTTTCCAGTTTTATTATTGTCAATTTTGGTGTGAACTGTAGCCTTAGTTTCCTTTTCTTAGCTTACAGGAGCTGCACCTGGTGTGGTCTTCTGGTGCTGTAGCCCATCAGCTTCAAGGTTTGAGGTGCTGTGCGTTTTAAGACTATCCTCTGCATACTTTAGCTGTAACGAAAGGTTATTTCATCTACTGTTGCCTTCCTATCAGCTTGAAGGAATGTGGCAATTCTCCTCTGACCTCTGACATCAATAAGGCATTTTTTCCCAGAGAGCTGCCACTCACGGATATTTTATCTTTAAAATGCCAGTAGATCAGCAGCTTGTGAAAAACTCAGACCAGACTGGCACAACAACCATGCTGAATTCAGAGTCACTTAAATCACCTTTTTTCTTCTTTCTGATGCTCAGTTTGAGCTTCAGCAGGTTGCATTAAGGGGTACACAGGGTACCTAATGAGGTGACTCTGACTGTATATATAAATGACACAGCGATTCTCTCATCTGTAACTGGAAAGAAAATGTATTTTTTCATTGCACTCTGGTGTTAGTGTCAGTATTATCATTATTATTAAATAGTAATAATGTCATGTGATGTTAATTTCCTTTAACTAGCTCCTTCATTTCCTTTCCTCCAATGGGAGCCTCTTATTTTTCATCACAAATCTGCAAATTCCTGAACGTTTCAGTCAAGGTAATATGTTAGGAAGACCGCCCTTTTTGAATAAAAACAGATATTTTTGACTATTGTATTGGTCATGTATTGCTTAAAGAAGCAAATGTTATACAGAGCAGTTATTTGTTGTGTGGACAGAACTTTTCCTAGCTCCATTATCAAGAAAGCAGTACCCATGCTACACACACACACACACTGCATATACAGTACACGCACACAGCACGAGTTCAAATTCCAAAATTTAGATCACTTAAACCTGCTAATAACACACACACACACACGCACACAGTAACACATTTAATTTCTCAGCCACACACAGGTGGCTCAAATCTTTCTATGTCTGTTGTTCCAGTTCTTGTGCTGCCATCTGGCTACAAAACCAATGCCAGCTTCTGTGATACACACACACACACACACACACACACACACACACACACACACACACACACACACACACACACACAAATGTGTGTGTACTTGATGATACAATTTGTTAGGAAGCATTTTTGTCCCAGTTTTACCTTTTCTTTATCATGAAAACATTTTTAGATTCACAACCCTCTCTTTCCGTGTCTCTCCTGCTGTCACCAGCTTAACCTGCCAGCGTGGTGTTTGCTGTGATTGCATAATACTCTGAGACACAGCAGCATTAACTGTAATGTAATTGAATTGAGCAGAATACAGTAGAATTGTTGCTCAGAGTGCTGTACGGTCTGTTGAGCGCAATTTACTTTTATGGCAAAACAAAATTTAATGAGTCAGGCAGTGAATTTTAATCCTCCCACTGCTCTTTTCCTGTGCTGTCCTTTCATCACACAGATGTGGTACATGGACATGTGTGTCTGGGAGAAGTTAAAGAAAGGCCTTTTTCATTAAAATGGATTTGACTAGTTTCATAAGGATGACAGAGGTGTAATCTCACAAAGACCCCAGAGTGCACTGTTCTCTCTCCAGCAGTGTGTGTATCTTTGCTATTCTGCATGTATGTTGAGATTTGACATCATTCAGAGCTTTATTGACATATGCAAAAAGATTAAGTCAGAAAATGCAATGCAATGGTTTGCTGCCATCCAGGATTAGAAATGGAAAAAGTAAATATATAGGAAAGGGAAGGTAGTCAGGACTGAGGGAGATTGCACTACCTGAAGGCAACATTGTAGACATAGAGGACAGAACTTGGAATCCCACAGGCAAATGGGAAACATGAAGAGCTCGCTAGAAAAGCTGCAACCACCAAATACCTGCAGAGACTAAGACAAATCCTGTGGAGTCAGTCGAATGGGAAGAACAACCATCAACACCTATGCCCTGCTGCCCGTTAGATATCCTGTTGGGATAATCAGCTGATCAAAGGAGGAGATTGAAACCACTGATCAAGGCAAGAAAGCTGCTTTCCATGCATGGAAGTCCAGCACCCTGAGACTGTATGCTAAGTGGAAGGAAGTAGTTGGAGGACTAGTGATTGTCAGAACCACTATTATCAGGAAGATGACCACGACTGACCACTTGCTTAGTCAATACCACAGGCAGCAGAAATCTGAGAAAGAAGAGGAACCATCATGGAAGGACAGGTCCTTGCATGGCATGGACCACCTTTACATAGAAGAAGTGGCTGATATTGGGAAATCCTACCAGTAGCTAGATTGAAAGACAGCACAGAGGCATTAATCATGGCAGCAGAGGAACAAGCTCTGAGCACAAGATCCATAGAGGCTGCGGTCTACTACACCAGTCAAGACTCCGGGTACAGGCTGTGTAAAGATGCCCCTGAGACAATCCAGCACATAACAGCGGGTGCAAGATGCTAGCAGGCAGGGCATACATGAAACGCCATAACCAAGTGGCCGGCATAGTATAGAGGAACATCTGTGCTGAGTATAACCTGGAAGTCCCGAGGTCAAAATGTGAGACCCCCCTCCAGGATGATTGAGAATGACTGAGCTAAGATGCTGCGGGACTTCCAGATAAACTGGTGATGGCTAACCATTGATAATGGACATGGACATAGTAATGGTGGACAGACAGAAGAAGACAGATGATAGATGTTGTCTATGTGCCTTGCAATAATAATGGTTGTAAGTCAGGCTAATCTCCCTTGCAGACTAAGAGGCTTCTGAAGACATTGGGTACAAAGTCAATCTCTTCATGTTTTGTGAACATTCAATCAAGTGTGTACGCTGGTGTGTCTGTTCTATTACTGTAAATGTTTTTATTCATGTTTTCTGACTTACTGATCCAACAGGATTGGTTGCCATAGTGTTTGTGCACCATTTAACAAGAGTGTCATCTGAAGGCCACACTGACGTTTTTTTTTTTTGAGCGGTTGATGTTGGAAAGTAATTGTTGCCTTGTAGAACTGATTGCTTTCATCTTAACTCATGAGGCAAAACTGAGAAACTGTTTTCAAATTCATTAAGATTCATTGTTTTGCCATCCCTGTAACAACATGCTTGGCTGAAAAAGGCGTTTAAAACCTTGTCATTTTGAGGCTGTGGAGCAACTGGCTCAAAAAGATAACAAGTAACATGCTTTTTCATCCTTGCCTCTCTTCTTTTCTCTGCCAGCAGTTCAGTACCAGTCGAGCCTCTATGGAGGAAACAGCAGCAGCAGCTCTCCCGTCTCCAGCCGTGGAAATTCACCCATCGTGTGTGAGCGCTGTGGGGAGGTTTGTCGTGGGGAGGTGGTGCGTGTGAAGAACACACACTTTCACGTTAACTGCTTCACTTGCAAAGGTAAAAGAAAAAAAACTAATAAACCCACACACAAACATGCTTTATGTATGTATTTATTTTTTTGTTTTTTACATTACACACACATAAAAAACTCATTAAGTGTGCACCACAGTTATATCTGCTTCCGTACTCCACTCTTAGCCTTACATACAAAGGTTTAAATTCATTTGTTTTTCAGTCTTGGTCTAATGCATTTCATCCGCATCAATTTACATAGTTAAATATTAAATAATTACTCAGACAAGAAGGAACCAAGGCAGTTGAATAATTGCTAGCTTCTTCTTGCTCACTGAAATGGAGGCTGAACCACAACTTCACCGGGAACAGCCAGAAAAAATTAGAGACACCGATTTGGAAAATAGTTCTGTCTCCAGAGACAAAAATTATGTTGATGTAGGAAATATCATTTAGCACAGTGGAAAGATCGTTGGTCATTTAAACATATAAGGCATTGTACTTCTGTCCAGATTTTCCGGCCACATAACATGCATAATATATTTTAAATCACCCAGATGCACATGTAAAGAAAACCAGTATGCATAATTGTTCAAGGTCTGTTAAATAACTTTCCTCCTTTTTTCATGTTGTTCCAATTCTGGATACTCACGAAAAACCTGGTTAATTGGTCAGAAAATGAGACTGAAATATGTACAACTGTGTTTTTAGACAGACTGAGGTCCTGTGTAGAAAGTTATTTAAAAGACTGCAATGTTTTGAAGTCATTTAACATATATTTATAATAGAAAATGCCCCCAGTAAAAAAAAAAAAAAAACTAAAAGAAAACAATAGGTGACTTGATACTAAGAAATGCGTTTTTGTTTTTTATTTTATTGTCCTCTTATAGAATTTGATTCTTGCAAAATGTTTCAGAAAAAAATGGTCTAATGATAACGTCTACAAATGAACAAGGTTAATTAGTCACCTGACTGAGCATTCCTGAGAGTTCAGTCTCTCGGGGATGCTCGAAAAAGCACCAAAGTAAGAAAAAAAAGACAGAATGACTGATTGAATGACTGTGATCTTCAGGCCCTCAGGAGACACTGAAATAAACAGTTTGTAGCTGCAGCCATTAATGGAAAACTCCACCATGCAAAGAATCACATATCAACAAGTTCCAGAAGTGCCGATTTAAGGAGCGCTGCATCAATGCCATGCATAAAGTAAAATAAATAAAGGATTTCTAATTTACCCTAGCGGAAAATTAAATTATATCGATGTTAAGGAAGCGACTTTTTTGGAAAATACGCTTACCACACTTGCTTGCAGAGATAAAGCTTAGCTTTGCCTATTAGTTTCGCATAGCACAAAGACACAGTCTGGGTGAAACAGGTAGCATGGGTATGAATATTGCTGTTCTCCAAAAGAAAAACTGACCCTCTTGCAACTAAGGTTAGCAGTAAGGTAGTAACACATAGGCAAAAAATTGTATAAAGTGAGCAAATCTCCAAAAATAAATCCTAGCTGTAAGCAGTGGATGCAGGTGTAAAGAAGCAGAGGAAAGATTTAATCATTTAGATTTAGTGTGAGGCCCTGTTTTTAGTAACACAGCTATACGCTGTTTTAAAAACATGTTTATGCATGACAGTGTGCATTTGTGCATGTAGTTGTGCGTGCAAACCCGGAACTATATATGTCACTTGATGTCTCTGCATGGTTGAGCTCCACCAGCGAGCAGGTGGGACAGAAGGCACTAACACAGCTTTGCAGTCAGCAGCTAGCTTAGCAGTGCAGTCAGCAGGTTTTCAGCCCATAGTCAGACTCCAACCAGCTAACCTCCTTTCACGGGCCGGGACCTACACAGTCCCAAAGCATACTGCAAGACAACACAGTTTTCTCTGTTTGATCTGACAGAAGCATCGCATCAATGCACTCAGTCACAAAGCACAGAAGAAGAGGATTTTCTATTTTTTTTTTTCTTTTCTTTCATGGAACGCCATGTTTTATCTCACGCACCATTACTTACAGATGCAGATCTTAAAATAGCCTGAGGTGAAATGACTCTTTTGGTTGTTTGGATGAATAATTGATTATCTGCTCGATTGAAGCACTCACTCCTCCTGACGGGACATAAGCCAGATGTACTGACAGAAGTGTCCCGTTTGATATTAAAGTTCATATTATTATGGACAATTGATCTTGCAGAGTAAGCTTAATGACTTTTAGCTAATGGCACAGTCCATTAGTACTTCATCAGCAGAGGAGACGTCAGCTGATGGAGCAGACAAGAATCAAAACGTCAGCTTTTAGTACACAGATGTCTGGTTTTTCCACTCTTCTGCTTGTTATCTTCTTCTTGCTTCTGCTCTCCCGTGCTGTCGCTCTCTCGTCCCACCTTCTTTGTTTTTTAGATGTGAATGTCAGTGAGTTACAATGCATCTTTGGTAAACAGCTTGCCTGTTAACGTGACTATTCAGGAAATAACAGGGGTATTTTTAGGGAACAAAGACATTAGAGTGAGACGGATGAGGCAGCTACACTCTATTTTAGAGTGACTCCAATTGTTTTTTAATGTGTTGTGAAGTGACTAGTGGTGATGGTGGTATGCAATGAAATCAAGATCTTGGGCCTTTTTAATGACATATAAATTAAACGTATTGAAAACCTGGAACTATTTAATGACAGTTAATTATAAGTTTTCATTGAGTCAGAGAATAGAAATCTAGATCAGACTGGCAGTATAAGAAGTCTGTGATGTGATGCATGAAGAAAAGACCGTGCACGGTTTTTCTGACACTTTTAGTCGTGAAAATATTAACCAGTTTGTTTTATTGAAATGTCTCAACAAGTATTCAGTCAATTTTTGTGTAATTTGGTGACTTAGCAGCAATAACATCAAGGTATATTTTTTCTAGGACTTTATCAGTCTCTTACATGGTTGTGGAAGAATTTTGGACCACTTTTTCTACAAAGTTATTTTAGTTCATCGAGGCTTACAGGCATTCATTTATGTACAGCTCTCTTCAAGTCCCACCACAGGATATCATTTACCAACACCCAATTATTTTCTTTTTCTGTTGTAGATTTGCTACTGTGCTTGAGATCATTCTCATTTTGTATGGCCCAGTTTGGACCACGCTTTAGCTGTTGGACAGATGTCCTCATATTTGACTCTAGAATACTTTGGTACATGGTCGACTCAGTGACTGCAGGGTGTCCAGGTACGGTGGCTGTAAAACAAGCCCTACATCCTTATTCATCCACCGCCATGCTTAACAGTTAGTATGAGGTGTTTGTGCTGATATACTGTGTTCTCTGTGCATTATGGGCAAACATCTCCACGTTGGTCTCATTTGTCCAGTGGCCACTGGATGCAACTTAACCTAAGCTGTGCTGCCATGTTCTTTTTAGAGAGAAGAGGCTTCCTTCTGGTAACCCTTCCAAAAAAGACATAATTTCTCAGTTTTTTCTGATTGTACTATCATAAAATGTACCATTTGGTATGCTAACTGAGACCTGTAGAGTCTGTAGCTCTTGGGTTTTTTTCAGTTTTTCTAGCCATTGCACGGTCTGATCTTGGCATAAATTTGATGGAAACTCCACTCCTGGGAACACCAGGGCACTGTGTTAACACACCTGAATGCTACAGAACAGCAAACATCTGCTGTTATAGAGAGAGTCGTACCTGCTATGATCAGTTAATGAAGTGCATCTCATTAGCCGCACCTTCTGCTACTTACCCCCTTAATTCCTATGGAAGCAGTAAAGATGTACTTTTTTAGAGGACTGGTCAGAGCGTTGTATGTAACACTCTGTCCAGTATTTAACCTATTTTTATAAAATTAAGCTCACTACCGTGCAGAAGTAACTTCATCCCATGTGCAATTTAGAGCTGAAAGTTGTACCAAAAAAATGGCCTTGTACACATTCTAATATACTTGTCATCAATGTGAATTTTCATAAAGCAGATAAAAAAATGTGGCTGCACATAATGATTTCTCTGAAAATCTCTCATACAGCATTTCATTTAAAATCTGACTGACAAATGTTGACTATTCACAACCTCAGCGTCAAACAATACTGCCAAAATCCATGCTGTAGCACATAATTCTGCCTTTGTACAGTTAGACCACAGACTGATTAGACTCGTGCTTTTCCCTTTTCCCCTCATCAGTTTCTCTTTGATCCTTCTGTCCCGATCACACACTCATGCAAATCCAGACGCGCTACAGAAAAGGAAATCCATCTTAAATTGATGATGCTAATAGATGAGGGAAGACAGTGACGGGATGGCAGATGTGTGCTGGATGGACAGATCAATAGCCTCATTGATACCTCCCTAGAGTCCCCCCGCATCTTTCTCTACGTCCTCATCCCTTCACTTTGCTGTCTGCTTTCCTTTCTCCTCACATATGATGCTCTTTCTCTATTCAGCTTCCTCTAATCTCTCCCTCGACTCCCATCTTGCCCTTCTTCGTCTTCCTCTGTCTTGTCTGAGCCTTGTGTCTGAAATAATCCTCTCTCCTCGACATCTCTGCTTTTTCAGGCAAGAAAACTTCCCCATCTACATCATCTAAAACCTTCCAGCATCTCTTTTCTGGTAAATCTATTCGAACACTGGCAATAAGGAAAAGTGCTCGGAATTTTCCTTTGTATTGAAACAAGACAAGACAAGGCTTGTAATGTCTTCCCTCAAAGGCGGTGAAATATCGGCACGCACTAATTTATTTTGATAGATCATCCAGCTGCAGGTGCTTTGCCTTCTCAAATGAATTTAAAACAGACTCCTATGATTCTAGTGAAGCTTGCTGCCAAGGCTGACCCACTTTAAGATAAAACAAGTTTGTGTTTCACAAGTGAAACATACCAGGAGCAAGAGTCTGTGTATTTTATCACCATTAGTGTGTGCTCAGCCATACACAGTCATGGATGGCCTGGCTCTTTCTTCAGAACAGACTTCAAGGGCAAACTGTAAAGCATTAATCGCTGTATCAGCTCTGCTTTGCAGCACTTTTTTGTGGTTTTGAATGAACATTTGCTGACGTCCATGTGTGTTTCCATACATGCTTGTATTCTGTGTTTGTACGTGTAACTGAAAGCCAAATCACAAAGATGAGACAGTCCACACCACACCTCCAGGAGTTCCTTTTGTTTTGCATCTTCATTATATCTGTTATTATTAAATCTTATTCATTTTTCTTCTTTGAATCTTTCCTTCATTCACTCAATGCTTTACTTCAGGCTTCAAATAAAGAAATCATTACTTGCAGTCTTTCTGCCAATATCGCGTGTTTGTGGATAAATGCATTCACACCTGAAGCACTTCAGTCTAATAGGCTTTAAATCACTATTAACAGCTGTAAAAAGAAAAAGTACTTGGATACTTGAGTGCCTCTGACAAAGTGCAGCTGAACCTGTCACTTAAAGGGAGAATAAATAGAAGGCTGGGGAACAATTAAATCGATGAAGCAGGGCGTGAAAAAAGGGAATACAGTTTACAAAGCAAATTTATTTAATGGTTGATATTTAATTTATTTATCTGTGCTTTGGGAATAGTTTTTATTGTTTTCTTGAATAGCCCAGTCTCACGGCAGTTTTTGAAACAATCATAAAAAATACATTTTTTCATGTTTATGGGCACAAAGCAGGTAGGTGTGACCACCGCAATCAGGAAAACAAGTTTTGAAAGACGTGTCGTATTTTAACCCAAGCCGTGAAACTTTTTAAGCCTAAACACTTTTAACTGACAGTACTTTTAATGCCTAACCTTAACCAAGATACATATTGATAATGAAAAAACTGTGATATGTATGTAAGGTTAAGATGACTTACACCTCCAGCACCCCTCCTCCAACCTCCAAATTTTTTTCCTCAACTTTCCATAAGTACATATTCAATTCAATTCAATTCAATTCAATTTTATTTATATAGCGCCAAATCACAACATAAGTCGCCTCAAGGCGCTTCATAGATACAGAGAAAAACCCAACAATCATATGACCCCCTGTGAGCAAGCACTTTGGCAACAGTGGGAAGGAAAAACTCCCTTTTAACAGGAAGAAACCTCCGGCAGAACCAGGCTCAGGGAGGGGCGGTCATCTGCTGCGACCGGTTGGGGTGAGAGAAGGAAGACAGGATAAAAGACATGCTGTGGAAGAGAGACAGAGGTTAATAACAGATATGATTCAATGCAGAGAGGTCTGTTAATACATAGTGAGTGAGAAAGGTGACTGGAAAGGAAAAACTCAATGCATCATGGGAATCCCCCGGCAGCCTATGTCTATTGCAGCATAACTAAGGGAGGATTCAGGGTCACCTGGTCCAGCCCTAACTATATGCTTTAGCAAAAAGGAAAGTTTTAAGCCTAATCTTGAAAGTAGAGATAGTTTCTGTCTCCTGAATCCAATCTGGAAGCTGGTTCGTACATATCAGAGTGGACTCATGGAAAATCATGTCCTGGGCCTTAGGAGTTGTGTTGAAGATAAATAGATTACTTCTTGATATTTATAGACTGTTCTGCAGGCCTTGTGATTACAGGACAATTTTATAACCTCAATAGTGCCTTAATTTCATTGCTTTGCAAATCACAAATTAGGGTTATTAGTGAGACTTTGTTAGAGAAATTAGATTTCTATTGATTGTTATTTATGTCAAGTGAGAAGTCGTGCAAGTTAAAGTGGTTTCAAAAACTGCTCTCTACACATGGATTGAACTGCAGATGAATGAGCTAATTAAACAGAATTTATTCAAACCCCTCTCACTTCACTTGCTTTTCTTATTAAGAAACCAAAGTAATTAGTTAATGTGAAATATATTCATCTGTACCCCTATCAAAATAATCGTTTGTGGCTTACACTGCATATAGGACTCTCTGATATGTCAGGTTTTATTTAGCTCCTGGAGGAACTGGTTAATGCTGATTCAACACACAGAGCAGTCTAAATATTAAAAAAACAAAACAAAACAAAAAAACCCTCCTTCAGTTTGGGACAGCAGGTGAGGGTCACGGAGTGTCAGGGGTAAGGTCACATTGTCCTAAGGTCTTGTTTGACAGGGTATGGATAGAAGTGCCTGACAAGTCTCTGACCTATATGAACATTAAGGCTCAGTCAGCAAGTTCAAGTAGCAGTGGGAAGATTTGCTCCAACTGTCCATGAAAGAGTAAAATGTCATGTGACAGAGGGAGAATAATGGATGGTAGCAGGCCAGCACATGCTCATTTATATTCTGGGAGTTCACTGCTGTGACATTTTCGTCTTCTATTATAATTACACTGTAAATGTGTCAAATGAATTTTTTAGTTCAATGGAATTATTTGTGGTCAGGCATGCCCTTGTATTTTAAAAGACTACATATAGGGATGGGCCTTTTGTGGCAGTATCTGCGTACATTTTAAAGAAATGACTGCAAAGGAAAAAAAAGTTTTTATAAGATATGGTGAGCTACTGGATGATGTATCAGCCCTCCTTCCAGGTCTTGGGTCCTACTGTGTTCATTAAAGCCGTTGTCTTTTTAACGTGCTTTAATGCTTTGTATCTTCTTTTATGTGATGCAAACAAGCCCCTAAAAATAATCAGTGGTCAATGTCAGGCTCTCTGGCTTTTTATTAGCACTAGCATGCTAATAAAATGTGCAGCACTATGTGCAGCAGGTCTTTTAGCCCAGTTTTAAAAACTTTACAATGTAACTGTAGCCCAACGGCTCATGGTTCACCAGACTCAAAATATTTGAATGCTTCAGAAAACAATCATTTAAAGCTAACTAATATTTGAATGGGCACATGAAGCCTAGTCTGTTAAACTTTCCTAAAAGTCCTCTTCACATGGATTGGACCTGAAGTGGGTTTATATCAGTTTCACAAAAAAATAGCAAAGCATTGTGTAAAGATATGCCAGCAGCTGATATGTGCATAACATGCAAATATTAAACTGGATAAGCGTATTTACTATCTTAGTTTAGTTTGTTACTAAGCTAACAATTGCTAGTTATCACTGAACACAAAGCTGACATTATAACGATAAGTTTGTGTTTTAGTCATAAACCAAAGCAGTGGCTGAATGTGAGTATCATCAAAGGAGAATTGGTTAAATACCAGGTTCAAATAGTTCGACAATAAATACCTGTACAATACTCTACAATCACGCCTCGCCGGCTTAAAAGTCTGGATTTTGAGTTAAGGTTGTTGTTTTGTTGAGCTGGCAGCGGGAGAGATGCAGCTGTGCGTGTCCAGCAACCGTCATTAGTGAAATACAAATGATCAAAATGCCACTAGGTCTGTCGTGGATATTGTTGAAATGATATTTCAGTCTGGACCAGCAGTGGGATTACACCTACCTACTAACTGACTGCTTTTGCCATCCCTAGTAAGATAAAACTAATAAAAAGGTTTAAATATGTTTAAATTCACCAGTGAAAATTAAAATGACATAAATATTTGTTGAATGCTCTCTGGTGATCTTGATTATTTGAAAAATAAATATGAAAGGATATCAGCCTGTATAAAATTCATGCATTGATTTTTGTCAGCGAGAACAGCTTTTGGAAACTGGCCTACGATTTGAAATCCAAAAATAACAGAGAGGCCTCTGGAGAGGCCAAGTCTTAACAGCTCCCACTCTTCCCTGTTTCCTCTATATCTTAATAGCTTTCCATTGAGACAGTGATGAATGTGTGAACGTTATCTGCATGGTGAGAAATGATGGGATGTGTATTTGAGGCTGGTTGTGTGGCTGGCAGAGTTGGACCCAAACGCAGGACTGGGGAACACAAAGGAGAAAACTAAAAAGTGGCTTTATTAACTAAAACAAAGTACAAAACAACATGAGGAAAATCAAACTTTCAACTTAACTGGGAAAACGTGCTGCAGAAGACACAACCATGATGGATGATGTAAAAGAGAGCAAAGGGAGATTCAGACAATATAGATGCACCAGGTAATGAGGGAAATGGGAAACACCAGGGAACACAGCTGAACACAATCACAGTAACGAGACAAGGGGTGCCAAAACCAAACACAACACACAGGAGACGAGGGATCATTAAAATAAAAAAAGAAGTAATAAACACTAATGCCAGGACTAAGACGCCAACTTGACACAGTGACTGGAGATAAACAAACATGGCGACATGACTGACTGGGGAGACACAAAGGGAACATAAAAGATGATAACTAAAGATTACATAACCTAATGAGGAACAGAGACTGGAAACAAAAGGAAACCAACATAAAAAAAAATAAACCTCGAACCACAATAATCGATATTAAAACTCAGAGGCACCAGGAATATAGAACATGAACAAAGGACTCAAACACAAAACTCATTTTAACCTAGAATGAACCTAAAGACCTACAGAAGCGCAGAACTATAATACAAAAATGATCAAAAATGAGAAAAATCCCAAAACATCCTAAAATCTCAAAACCATGACAGGTTGACTTGCTTGGCTTGACAATATTTACCTTTTATATGTCACATAAAAATGGCCTTTTGTTTTGACATGCAGTATGTGAGTACAATGAGTTCGAGAATGAGTGCTTCAGTAACTGTAACTCTTCCTCTGTGAACTGCTTTAGTCTCAGCCCGACTGATAAAGGTCAGGCTGGCATTTCAAAGTTGTACAACAGCCGCTTTGCCAGAGGAGAAAAGAACCACCCACCCCCACCCAAAGAACGCTTAATACAGTATTGTTATCTTTTTTCCTACACTACAAAAGTTTACTTCAGAATCTTCAGGCTAAATAATAAGTAACGAAATACTTAGTACATAAGACAGACTGTTAGCCTTCACTGTGAAGAGTTACAAAAAAGTCTATCACAGTGTGAGCTTTGTGCTTTAATTCGGGTCAGAGAGAAATTAGAACCTTACTGTAAAAGTCATCAGTTTAAATGCAGCAGTCAGTGTGTTGTCTTTACTTTGGGATCCTATTTGTCAGACACTTCATTTAAAATATTGTCATTTATTTCTAAAGCACTGAATGAATAAGGATTGAATAAACTTCTCATAGTTCTCTGTAGTGTTTACTATTATTCCACTCTTTTTTATGGTCAGCAGTCCACAAATGATTATTGGCATTATTGTAATAAAATGTATATTGAACAGCAATACCATATAAATCTAACTTTTAAGGTGTTATAAGGTAATTGTAAAGCGAGTTGGATCCTTTTCAAAACCCTTTAAATATATTTAAATGAAAATTCCTGAGTTTGGCTGCAGGCTCATATTGTTACTTAATGTTGCTTTACCATATTTATGATGTCTTCAGCTTTCCTATACAGTTCTATACATCTCTCTCACTCCTTCTCTCTATCTGTCTGAGCCTCTTAACACACTGGCTCTGTTGGGTTTAGAGCCATTAGCTTAATTAGAGACTAGACGTTCAATTCACTGTCCGATATCTTGATCCGTTGGCTGCCTTTCAGTCGTCTAACCTAAAGTACGTAAAGGTTTCATCATACTGCCTCTGTGGATAATGCAGCGTATCCTGGGCAAGTCCGTTACAAATTATCTGTCAGTGACAGACGTGCAGAGGTGAAAGCATAGCAGTAATTTGATTCTTTTTAGATACTTTCATGGGAAAATATCTTTACACTGGTTCCACTACGTAAGAATTTTTGGTTAATATAAGCCATTGGCTGACACATATTGTAATAAATACTATAAAGCACAACTGATGGCAGATGAGGGACTCAGCTCCCTCCAGCTGGAGCAAATAGCTGTTCAGTTCCTTTTAAAACACCTGATCAACCAGCTGAGCAGAGGCCGCCTAACAAAATAACAAAATTCCATATATAGTATATAAAACACAACACGTGCAAGCTAAAAGCAATACAAATTAGGATCAGGGTTCTGTAGATGCTGTACCGTCTGTTGCAGGACTTCTTGTTCTTCTTGTCCCTGAAGATAGTTCTGTGTGTTTCCTACTCAGTGTTTGGAGTCGCTGTTCTCCATGCACAATGTGAGGCCAGTCAGAAGCCTCCCTAATGGTATTACATAATCAGTGAGACTCCAAACATTTGAAGTGGCTGAAACTTTATTGCACCTTCATTTGGATGGACAAGCATAACATACTGTATGAGTTAAGACACGATGGTCGCTGGTCTAATCCCTAAAAGCAGATTAGAGTATTAACCCTTCTGAGCTCAGAAAGGACAACAGCTCGTACTGTACTAATCTACACCCACAAACAGTACACGCGCGCGCGCACACACACACACACACACACGCACGCACTCACACAGAATATTAATTGTGACTTTAAATCAGCCGGTGAAACCTTTATGTGGATAAGTGGATTAATACTGTTGATTGTGTCAAAGAAGGCTGTCAATTAAAGTTTCTTAATTACTTCAGCAGCTTGTGGAACATCATACATACTGATCACATACATATTTGACCAACTCGACACCCTGTTCTTTTATTGGTCATGACAGTTTGCCCTCAATAACATGACTACCATGAGCAACCTTGCCACATTGTAACTATACATCCTTTTTTTTGCTTCTGTTTATGAGAAATGAAGTTCTGTGTCTCTGTTTAGTGTGCGGCTGTGACTTGGTGCATGCGGGTTTCTTCCACCATTCTGGTGAGTACATCTGTACAAAGGACTACCAGCGGCTCTATGGGACCCAGTGTGACAGCTGTAACCAGTACATCACCGGAGAGGTGGTGTCTGCCCTGGGGAGAACGTACCACCCAGACTGCTTTGTCTGCAGCATCTGCAAGTAAAGAATGAGTGTTTCTTCATGTAGACCTAAATGTTGGCAGGCAGATAGTCAAACAGACAGACTGATTGAGTCAGGCAGTCAAAGTAATAAAAAGTTATTTGGACTCGCATTCATCTTGTAAATCTATACTTGGTAGTAGTCTGTCTGAGATCAGTAATAAATTCAGACGAAGGGATCAGACAAAAAAAAAGAAAGAATAAAATCCAGTTTAATAATCACAGTGGGGATTGTCAGCAGATTTATGGATCATGACATAAAAGTATTATTTAACCAGGGGGATTATCTTACTCTAACCTTAAAGAAGTGCTGTGATTCCATAAGTACAACTTAAACATGACGATCAACAAGTAGATATTGTGAGCAAAATGAACTACGCAGAAAATTAACAGACTTACTCTGCGTGAATGTTTTCTGTCATAACACAGAGATGCAAACCTTTCAAAAAAAAAAAAAGATTGATTAAAAACATAATTGCAAGATGTTTGTGTTGAAATTCTGCTCCACATAAAAATGATCCCTGGCCTGAGTGTAGTGGTTTACATGTTTGCTTGCCAAGTGAAAAGATGCTGCTTCATTTCCAGCCGGAGGCACAGATCCCCTTTGGGGTTGTGTCATGAAGGGCATCTGGTGTAAAGCTCAGCCAAATTAAACCTGCAGAGCCGCCTGCTGTGGTGACCCCTTGTGGCAAGGCAGCATTTTTTTAAAAGTAAGACATCGTAGTTGTTTCTCACACGACTTTAGAAGAGGCCTGCTTAGATTACTGTGTACGAGTAAGCTGTGTGTTAAAATGTTCTTGGTTTCTTAAGAACAGCTCCTGTGTCTGCCTCACGGGCTCTGTGCTCGCCTCTGCTTTTACCCTGAAATATTATCCCATACCTCACTGGGTATGAAGCGTTATTCATTTTAACTGTTACGCACTGAGAATCTGACAAAGATTTCCAGAGCTGAGAGCAACATTTAATCCTCGCAACTTTGACATCAGCCTGGAGATCTCGTTTTATTCTTTGCTACATTCAAACTGCAGAAATACTCCTCTGACACTGCCGATGGTCGTTTTTGACAGTATTTATGTTATTAAAAATGTCCCAGTGTAAAAAAGAATTTGCTAAATGTTCGTTTTCAATGCTGGGAAAGTTTTCATGTATAATGTAAGGGTAGCAGAAATAATGGCAAATATTGTGTGAAACTTCTGCTAAAGAAACTTGGAATTACCTGCACCAATACTACTTACGTACATCGATACTGTTCAACTTGGGAGTACAAGCAAATTGGAATTTCGTGTGTTTTCTGATTGGGTAAACTGTGAATTATCTATCACCCTATCTGCATTCTGCATGGCATTACTGAAATGGTTTTTTTATGCGTGCTTTCCCAGAAGCCCATTTCCAATTGGAGACAGAGTGACCTTCTGTGGGAAAAAGTGTGTGTGTCAGCAGTGTTCACTTTCTCTAAACAGCGACAAGCCCGTCAAGGTCCACGGACCAAGCTGTAAGAAACAAACACGCACACACACACAAATGAAAATATACGCTCACTGATGTGTACAACACCATACACAGCAACAACATATCTCACATTTTCTTCACTAGACAAAGGATAAGCCAACACACATTATCCAGTTCTTCAAAAGCTGTGCAGGTATTACTTTGTAATAATTATTTTTCTATGAATATTTCAAGGAAATGCATGGTGTTTTAAATAGAATATACTCAACTCAAAGGTTCATTTACTAGCCTGTAGAATATGCAAAATGTCATGTTTGATACTCCAACAAATTAAAGAAATGGAAGAAATAAATATGTGTCCAGCTTTGAGTATTTAAGTTTGTGTGTGTAACTAAATCCCATCAAGTCCCATTCATCAAACCTAACACAAGCAGAAGAAGATTCAGAAGAAGAAGAAGATTTTTTTAAAAAGCTATTAGCTATGGTTTTTCCCTGCCTAATGATATTTAACTGACTCATATCTTTGTGATTCATCCAGCATGTAAGACTGTTTGTTCCCCTACAAATGAACACCTAGAGTTGCACAGTCCACCTGCTGAATGCTGCAAAAACACAGCATCTTTGTAGGTGTGTAGCTGCAGGGAGATACTTCCAAACACACCCACAAACACAGAAGGTGGCCTGCTGCTTCAGGTAGTCCTGGTAGCTCCATCTGGCAGAGACAGTGTGACTGTCACGACAGGAGAGAGGGATGAGGAAGAGAGGAGGAGGAGGTAGAGAAGTGATGAGAGGTTGGCAGAGCAGAAAGGCAAGGACATAAAAGGGGAGTGATAAATGCATAAATGCTCAAAGTGTTCCTGCCTGTTCCTATCGTACATGTGTGCCTTCTCATTACCGCGCTTCCTGCTTTTCCTCTCCCCTCTCCTCCCCTCCCCTCCAGACTGTGCCGGCTGTGGTGAGGAGATCAAACAGGGTCAGTCTCTGCTGGCTTTGGAGAGACAGTGGCACGTCAGTTGTTTTAAATGCCGAACATGCGGCTGCGCCCTCACTGGAGAGTACATCAGCAAGTAGGTGGCTTGATCCTTCCTATCTCAAGTCAGTCATAGGTGTGCTTGGGCAAATATCAAACGTTTCTTCAAGCAATCCACATCAAAAGCCACTGCACAGAATCTGCCTCCTGTATCCAGACTTTTAATTCTGAAACTACCGTACTAGAAAATTGCACGTTTAAAACATTTGTCATCAAGTTGTGGAAAGGTTGAGGTTTTTTACTCATTTTTCTACTATTTACTATCAAAATTAAATTGAAATGTTGCACTTGCTTTGTAAATCTTTACAGGATGAATAGTTGTGGAGTAAACTGTGAGCTTTTTGTCTTTCTCACTGTTTCTCACTGTTCAGAGATGGGATACCTTACTGTGAGACTGACTACCACAGTCAGTTTGGGATCAGGTGTGAGAGCTGTAACAGGTACATAAGTGGCAAAGTACTTGAGGTGAGTGCATTTTTCTGTTGTGTATGTGTGCTTTTGGGAATATGCGTGCATGCTTAAAGACAGCTGGGAACGACAGTGGGAATGTGCGTGTTCTGTGCTTGTCAGTGTGAGCTGGTCTATAAAAAGCTGCAAAAAAATGCAGCTGTCCCTCTTTAAATGAAGTGCTGACTGATGACGAAGCAGCTTTGGAAACCCGACAAAGCAACACTTCCCCATCTCCTTCACACTATTCATCTTTTTTTTTCCCTGTTTCTTATCATGCCTCTCCTCCTTCTTCACTCTGCATTGTTTTTCTGTTTCTTATCACCACTCTGTTCCCGTTTTCTCATCTGTACCATTTGCTTTTGCCATTTTGTGTCTGATTTTCCTTTCCTTTCCTTTCCTGCAGGCTGGAGGAAAACATTACCACCCCAGCTGTGCGAGATGTGCCCGCTGTCACATGATGTTCCTAGAAGGAGAAGAAATGTACCTGACAGGTAATCAGGATATTGTGTGTTAACTAGCAAAATAAGTTTCCCTTGTATGAAGTGGAAGAAAATTCCACTATCAACCTGAACTTGGATAAAACAAAGCTTAACATTTAATAATAATTATAACTTCTGAATATAAAAGTCTGAATATATTTGTTAGGAAATCAATTTAGTCTGAATTTATGTCTCCATAGTCACAAATGTGCTTCTGCATTTGTACAGTTAACAGGCATAAAAATAGACTTCTAGCTTCAATTGAATTAGTACCCTGCAAGTATCCAGATGGCCTCTGTGTGATTCTGCATCTGTGGAAGTGTGTGTGTGTGTGTGTGTGTGTGTGTGTGTGTGTGTGTGTTGGTATTACTAATGTTGTGGGGACATTAACATGTTTACTCATATTTTGAGGACAAGCTTCCCTTATGGCAAATACTTATAATAATTTAATGACTTCTAGGTAAGTGTATATGTATGTGTATGTTTACACCTGTGGTGGACACAGACATAAGACTAAGATTTAGATCTTGGTACTTGGCTAAAATGTCCTCAGTTCCAACTAATGTACCATGCGTCATTTCCTGAAACCTCTGCAAAGGACTGCATGAGAAGGATTTGGGGGTTTATGTCTGAGTGTGTGTGTATGTGTATATATTAAAAAAAGACCAGGAATGTCAGTGAAAAATACCTTGACCTAATAAAAGATTGCGGTAACAGCCATTATATAGGTTATTGATCTCAAGTATAACACTTGTGGTAAATACACAGAAACCCACACATCCCCCTCCTCTGTCACACAGAGAGGTTGGAGTCAATTACCTGTCAGCCTTCACCTCCTCCACTGTTTCCATTACTCTCAGCTGTCACTGACAGAATTATCCTAAATGATGTTACCATCACCAGGTTTTAAATTGAATCATCCAGGAAATGTTGTTTTATAAATCAGATAACAATGACTAAAGTTAATGAGTTCAATCATGGAGATACATGAAGATAAAGAAAACTCTTGTTGTGTATATATATATATGATGAATTTAGTTTGAGTCCCACATATTCAAAGAGCATGCAGCATTTATATCATGATAATACTGCTAAGTATGAATTAAAATTGGCAGATTTCTTATACCTGACAGGTGTGTTCATTTGTCATAGAACAAAGAGTTTTTATACAGTCTGACAGAGAACAGCAGGAAGATTTCCTGAAGCGTTATTTATGGTAATTGGGTTGAATCAGTCAGAGGGATAAGGAGCTCTGCTTCCTTAGTAGTGTGGAGTGGAGGGAGTTGTGATGGGTTGTCCATAATGGAGAGCAGTTTGTTCAGTGACCTCCTGTCCCTCACTGACTCAAACGGCTCCAAACTCTGGCCAGTGATGGTTCCAGCCTTGTGAATCAATTTGTTAATCCTACTCGCATCTCTGGTGCTGATGCTGCCCTGCCTAGCAGACAACAGCAAAGAAGAAAAACAAATAACAAACAGGGAGTGAAACATTATAAAAAAAAATCAAAAATACAGAAAATATGTACAAAAACTTAACAAATAACAAACTAAGTGTACTGAAAGGCATACTATGAAGAACATATGGGAAAAACATGGGTGCACTGCACACAGAAAGAACTGAGGTTAAACAGAGGCTAAATACACAAGTGGAACCTAATTGGTGAAAACAATTAGGAAAAAGCAGCAAATCACAGCAGTGAGTAAAGACAAGAAGCAAACCAACTGGACACATGAGAAAGGAGACTGCTGAATAAAACAGGAAGTGACCAAAGGAGCACACACAGACCCGGAGTGGGTGGCTGGAACACACACCAAGAAAATACAAGATGAAAACAGATATTATAAAATAGTGCAAGTGATAAAAAATTTAAAAAAAAGTAGGACAGGACAAGAAAAAAAATTGTGAACACTTGGCTTAATGGAGGGAAATTTAAATTTAATATTAAGTTGCTGTACCGTAACATGTGGCCGACAGGCACAGTGTCAGAGTTGCCACACAGGGTGGCACCTCCTGTTTCAGCTCATTGTCATTCTGCTGCTCTACCTCTCAAAGCCACCAGTAAAACTAAGCATTTGCATATAGTACTTGAAGACCACATATGTGAGCTTTTTAATCTATACCTGTAAGCGTGTACATTATATTCTTTATAGATGTGTTTGAGACTAATATGTGTGTCTGTGTGCTGAGCTCCTGTAAACTGCCCCAAGGTTACATTCACTCCTTTTGATTACTTTAGACATGTAGGAGGCCCGAGCAATCACCCACGTGAGGCACACTCAATTACGACACACACACGTACACCCACTCGTACATGCACACACAAACTCGAAATCCATCTCATGACACATGTCTAGAATAAGAAGTGGTTTGTGTGTGCAAGTGCATACAAAAACTGGTTTGTGTGGTGGTAGGGATTAGGAATGGGAATTAATGAGAATTTAGAGATTCCAATTCCATTATTTGATCCCTTATCGATTCTCTTATTGATTGTCATGAGGTTCTCATTGGCTCAGTTTCAAGAGTCACCATCATTGCTAAGCAGCAGTAAAGAAAATACATTCATGCAAATTAATTGCATGCTGTGGGTCAAATGTTTGCTGAGGTATTTGCCCTCTTTGCTTTGATCAGTGTTGGAGTCGTCACTCAAAAAAGTCATTATTACACATATTACACGGGACATTCTTCTTTCAAGTAATGTGGTACATTACTTGATTACTCCCAGGAAAAAGTAATTTGTGATCCTACTCGTTATATTAATTTCATAACAATATGTAAAAATATAAAAACCCCACACACACAAACACAAATTCCCAGTGAGAACACAGATCTCTAAGATCTTTCTCTTAGTAGAATCCAAAGCTAGCTGCAACAAAGCAAAGATGAAAACCAGCACAAAAAAGCAATCGCCTTCCGCTTTAGAAACGTGAACAGATAGAAACGGAGGCTGCAGCCTGTTTGCTCCTCTGCTTGTTACCTGTTGAAGTTCAGGGTCTGGCTGCTGAGGTCGGTATTGACTGAGCTTTCACTCTGGGTTCTTGGCTAGCTTAGCATTAGCATGCTCTCTCGGTGGATGCTTGCAAAGAACCAAAGTTATGTTAGCAGCATAAAGCAGTTGTTTCTGTCCAGGATTTTCCACTTTGCCATTTATCTCGTCCTTTTGTGCAATAAAAAGTTCATATCCACGCTCTAGACTGCGTCACTATTTTCCTCCTCTTACACGTGAACTGAAATCAGCTGATTGTAATTAGAGTTCAAGAACTGTTTTATGAACTAAAAATGGATGCTAGCATCTTCAAAACGGTTAAAGGATTGAATTGCTGTTATGGTTTTCCTTTCCCTTCATTCTCAACAACATTCTCAACAAAAACTTGGATTTAATGTTAGTTAATTTCCTTTCTTTAAAAATTAGCAGCAGACCATGGTGTTTTTGTTTTTTTGTGTTTCGTTTAAATGGCGAATTACATTTTCCCTTCAGGTTTGGGGCCGCTGCTTAAAAGACGTCTTTTAATTCATTTTATCATCATTACATAAATATAATGGTGGTAAAAGAAAGCACATCTTTTAGAAGCGGTACTGTAACCGGAAGGTCGCCGGTTCGATCCCCGAGCTCTCTGTCCTCGTCGTTGTGTCCTTGGACAAGATACTTTACCCTACCGCCTACTGGTGTTGGCCAGAGGGGCCGATGGCGCGCTATGGCAGCCTCGCTTCTGTCAGTCTGCCCCAGGGAAGCTGTGGCTACAACTGTAGCTTGCCTCCACCAGTGTGTGAATGTGAGAGTGAATGAATAGTGGTATTGTAAAGCGCTTTGGGTGCCTTGAAAAGCGCTGTATAAATCCAATCCATTATTATTATTACAGCCAATCAATGCTCAGTGATCACAGCTGAGTGATAAGCGATGCCAAAGAGAATCATTTTTGTTTGGCAGAATCAGTTTTTGTTTGAATGAAATGTTCCTTTCCAAGTAGAAACTGATGATTAACCACATATATTTACTCTTTACTCGGCGTAGTCTCAGTTTCAAAAGACATACAGTATGCACTTCATGTGCTCAGTGTGTACACACTTTGTATTGGCAGCATGGCTCAGCAATAAGGAAAATTTTCTGAATATTTAAATATCTTTTTATAGACTACACTTAGAATTTCAAATGGTACAAATATATAAATGTTATTACTACTTCCCTGGGTTTCACACTGGTTGCCTTCGCCTCATATTTTTGAATAGAGTTAAGATCAGATGGCCAGTTTGTTCCACTGATTACCCTTATTTTGCATAAAGTCTGTACAAAGACAGCAGAGCCTTCATTCCTACATCCCACATCTGCATGTAAGAAAAAAAAAACCCCAAATATCTCAGGTTACTTTATAATGGCACTATTGTTAAAAGAAAAAATAAATAGGCATGCAGCTAGTTTTCTCAGAGTTTATTTTGCACTGTGTTTGAGACTGAATTCTTTTTCACTGCACAATTTAAATTCTCCTCATCCTGTAGAAAAAGGATTTCAAGTCCAAGGCCACACATCTGTTCGACAGCAGAGTTAAAGACCGTGGGTGGGACGGGGGTGCACTGAATCACCACGCATGGTTCCTGTCTACACTATTGATTTTGTGTGGGTGTTTGTGTGAGAGCGGTGTGTGTACTTATTGGGCGTGCATAGCCTCCTGCTTTGTGTGTGTGTGTGTGTGCGTGTGCGTGTGCGTGTGTGTGTATGTGTGTTGCAGATTTATGGTGTTGATGGTGGTTGTATATTAGAGTCATGATCAACTAACTGAGTTCTTTTTGCTGGCCTGCACCGCCCCAGGGCTCAAGAAAAATGATACATAGGCAACGTGTGTGTGTACACATGCATTTATTTGTGTGTGTGTGTGTGTGTGTGCGCGCGCGCGTGCGTGCGTGTGCTCAGGGTGGATATATTACTGTCATTATCAGATCTACATGGATATAACATCCTGACATTAGTGGTCGATTGTTATAAGAGCTACGAGATCTCATTCATTGCCTCTTTCCTCTCTTGCGCTGTAGTTCACCCTGCTCTTCTTTGTTTACTGTTGCTCATTCTTCTCTCTTTTCCCCTTAATTACTTCACTTCTTTTTCATTCACAAAATTCTTTTGCCATAACTGTTAAAGCACAATTATGCCAACACAGTCAAAAAAATATAAACAACAACACGATTATAATGTCGCATCCTGGAATATTTGATGTAATATTTTTGCGCTTTAACACTTGTTTTACTTTCTCTTTTCTGTTTAAAAAGGATGGTACAATCATGCCGGCTTCCTTAATGGAACAATTTTGAAACGTACTTAGTTTTTTTTTTAGTCTACAATGTAATATAAGCAATGAGAAGTATTCACAGAAGCACAGCATGAAAACATGATAGCAAAACTAAAGAAAAAGTACTGAATGTATTTTTTATAATCAAGTACAGCGATAGAAGTTTCCATATGGTTGATGATAAATCAGCTGGCTAAATCATTGCTATAGAATACAAGAAGACCCAAGTTTAAGCAAAGTAAGGCTTCTACTTCAATATTAATAACTTTGTGGACATTATTAGAAACATACAACATGCAGTTCAGCATTATTCACTTGTTCATTCTTTTCAGTTCCATTCTTGTTATTTGTGCAATACTGTTTATTGTGTCTTATTTGCTAATATCTGTTGCATTTTAGGCAAAACCACAACAAGGAGGTAGAGAGGCAGGTTGCAAATAGTAACTTTATTGACCATAAAGTTGTTAGCAAAACACAATGCAGAGCGTTAGCAGCAAATTCCAAGTCTAAGTCGTTTTATAAAAGCTGAAAGAAGACACAGGATAAAAGCTTGATAAAATGACAGACTGAGAAGTCATACATGCTAAAGACCCACCAGGTGGAAATGGCTAGTATAAGGTTCATATAGACTAAATTAGACAATAAGGATAGTGGGAAATGAGCAAAGGCAGGAAATAGAGCTACATGAGGGACAGGCCTTCAAAATAAAATAGGGAGTCACTAAAAGATGACATGGCAAAAACAACAAAATTTGGGGATCACGTGTCTTAAATTGTTTTCACACATTCAGAATGTCACTAAACATTAATGACAGGTGAAGATGATGACATGAATAAGAGTTGGCCAAACTAAAAAGATGAGTTACTGTGAGAAAAACATCTGTTTAATTATGGTTGGGATATTTCAGTTTAGACAAAGGAGTGGACAGAATTTTTATTTTTCCCTCTTGATATTTATCTGTGTAGGAAACTACAAGAGCTACATCCTCTCTTATCAGTTTAGATAAACTGCCTACACACACACACACACACACACACACACACACACACACACACACACACACACACACACACACACACACACACACAGTGTCTCATGTGTGTGTGTGTGTGTGTGTGTGTGCCTTTGATTGATGTTGATGCACTTGAGAAAAGCTGATCTGCTCTTCATAGGATCCCATAAAACTGTATGGCTGCTGCCCACACGCAATAAACAAAGTAAACTGAGATAAAATCCCATGTGTGTATGTGCAGGTTCAGAGGTTTGGCACCCCATGTGTAAAGAAGCAGCTCGGCTGGAGAGGAAACTGAGGGTGAGTGTTACTCAAAATACCTGCAAGCCCCTGCTCTTCCTCTCTGTTTCTGTTTTTGTCCTCTCAGTGGTTCTCTCTTTCATGCTGTGTCTGAAATGTCTCACTGTTGTTTTAAAAGCAGGTATGTCGCTCTTAGCATTGTAAGAAATGTGCTCAAATCTGCCCTCAGCGAATTTAGTTTTATATATAAAAATTTGGATAAATAGACTTTATTTTGCTGTTCATTTATAAAAGATTTCATTGTAATATATAGTTCGTCACCAGATTGTTCATACTATTGTTGTAGCTTTATTTAACAGAAATTGTCCAAACACAGCATAAAGTCTTATTGTATTTTTTCAAAGCATTTCATCGAAAGTAGAGCTGCAGACCTGCACTTTGACAGCTCTTGCCAGAGCCTGGTGTTATCATGAACATGCAAATAATAATCATCACACCATGGCAGAAAAGGAAGTTGTAACTTTACAAAACACATACACACACCTACACACACCTACACACACACACACACACACACACACACACAGGGAATATGAATGTTAAAAGCAGGAAATTAACATTTGTTGTCAAATGATTGCTCAGCTCAACCAGGAAGTGAACACGTCAAGAAAAAAAGTGAGATTCAGCTATTCCAGCACATAGAGGAACATTTACAAGAACACTTACATGATTAAGAGTTGGCTTAATAATGCTGTCACAGTAAAAACATAACAGGTACAGAAGTGTTAGTTTGCAGCTATAATATTCAGTACAAAGTGGTTCTCTATCCTGAAAGATTAATACTGAAGAAAAAGTCAGGTATCCGCCTTTTTAAGTCTTTGTATGAAGTCAAACAGATTTGATATCTATAATATTACACAGTTCTGGCTGTGAGCAGAGAAGCTCCATCCACTTGCTTTATATTACAAACAAAAAAGCAGCATTAACAAAACACAATTTTTTAAGTGAGAGGCTAGATAAAGTATTTTAGTTTACTTATTTATTTTAAATTTGGTCTATATTGACATTTAATATCACACGGTTGATGCATGATTTTGCAGCTGCACCTGCATGCTGTGAATCTCCTGTTCTACCACATCTATTGGATGTTGATCTGGTGACTGTGGAGGCCATCTGGACTCATTGTAATGTTCCAGAAACCCTTTTTGGGGTGGTTTTAGCTTGGTGTGACTTGGTGCGTTAACTTACAGCTATTAGAAGATGAGCACACTGAGGCTTGATGCTGAGTAGTAAGGATGGAGTCCAGAGTGTGTCCCATAGACCATCATACCACCATCATTATACCACTTTAAGTGTTGATACAAGGCAGGATGGATCCAGGCTTTCATGTTGTTTACACCAAATTCTCACCCTGCCGTTCAAATGTTTGAGCAGAATTCAAGGCTTATTACCAGGTGACCGTTTTCCAATTGTCTGCCGCCCAGTTTTGGTGAGCCGATGTAAATTATAGCCTCAGTTTCCTGTGGTACTGGAGGTACTGGTGGTACTGGGTAACCAACTCAAGGTTTGAGGTGATGTGCTTTCAGAGATGATCTTCTGGATACCTTGGCTGTAACGAGTGATTATTTGAGTTACTGCTCCAGGTTCACTTTTTTGAGTAATGCATTAAATTAAAGTACTTTTCTGCGCTCACTGTTGTATTTAAGCTAACTTTATTCACCTTCTTGCTCTCACTGACATTTGTCCCACCAGCTGAGACGTACCTCCGAGACAGCATCCATTTCTCCTCCAGGCTCCTCTCCTCTCCTTGGCTCTCCTCACCGGCTCATCTGTGTGAGTAACCGTCACCATGGCTACGCCATGGTTGCGCCCTCAGCTGTCACAGTCACATCTGTCACTCAAACATAACCAGCATAGACAGAAGCACAAAAGAGACCCTTAAAGCTCAGGCGGTCTGTGCTATCAGTCTCTCAGCAGACTTCTTGTCTGTCTGTTGCCTCTCCCTGCCTTACTGTATGCCTACTAAAAGCAAATTGCCAGACTACTAAAGCCTTAATATGCCTTTTATAATAAGCAGGCTTTTATCTTAAGCCCTTTAGTTTCCTATCCAGAGTTATTGTCTTACAGTGCACACTTTTTAGCTCTATCTTAGATCGTTTAATGTCATGTTTAAATTTTTACTGGCCCATCAAAGATTTCAGTTTAACCTGCTCACCTGAATGTTTACCATTGCCTCATTTCCCTTCCTGTATGCTACCATATGTGTGATTTTCTATGCAAGAATTTGGGTGCCTCTTCTGTTGGTGATCGAGATTGGCTGTTTACAGCCAGTCTTCTACTTATGGTTTGGTCTTCATTTAATGTGTATCCCTGTCTACCTGTCTCTCTCTAACAGGCTAAGGGTGATGGGGATGTTTTGGAATATAAGCAGGTGGCAGCACTTCCCAGGGTTAAAGCCATATATGACATTCAGCGGCCCGACATTATTCCTTATCAGGCCGACCATGCACAGACCCACCTCTCAGATGACACTTTGGAGAGATGCAACCGTAGGCAGGTAGTCACACACACACAAACTCACTATTTGAATTTCTTCCGGTAAAAATAAATTGACCATAAGGCATTAAGAATAATGAACAGTAACAAATATCTTTTATTTCTCCTCATATCCAGTCATTGGGCTCCTTATCACCATACTCTCATGTAAGTACTCCCCCACCTCTTTGTGTAATGGTTGAGAAGGTAATCCTTACTCTAAAGTATTAAATACAAAAAGAAAATAGATGTAACCGGTTTTAATTTTAGAACTCAAAACAGTAAAGTTGAGTGATATCAAACACCGGCAACGTTTGAATACAAAAAGACATAGTTTGATATTTTGGGACATAATTTTGTACCCTTGAGATATACCATCTTAATTAGTAAACTTTAGAAGTGCTGGTAGGTGGATTTTGTTCCCATCAGGCTGCATGCTTCCTCTGATTCCAGTCTACATGCTACGCTAACCTAACCACTTTCATATTTAATGCGCATCTATTTATATGCTAATATTATTGTTTCAGTCTTGGCATGAAGGAAAGTAACCATCCAAGTATTTCTTTAATTTGTGCCATCATTGTAACGGCACCATGATAGTCTTCACTGTCTGTGTTTAGACTACATCTGCACATGTTTGTGCACTAGGACTGCTAGCAGCATACACACCATGTAGGTTAATAAACTGCTGTCAGCATGATTAAAACTGTGTTGTGGAAGTAACCTTGTGGTCTACTTTACTGCCTTTAGTAAATTAAAGCACATTACTCAGACAGCCTCTAAAGCAGCCTTTCCTTTCAGGATCTCTTGGATGGCATGGAGTTAAGAACAAGACGTTCCTCCAGCTCCCCCTATACCGACTCACCTGCACACAGTCGTCACGGAGGCTCCCCACTGCATTATTATGTCCCTGGTAATACTCCCACTCAAGCAAAGACACACACACACACACACACACACACACACACACGCACACACAGAGAAAAATAGCTGGATAGAAAGTCTTTGTGTGGGTGCAACTCACATTTGCATGCACATGTAATCCATCGGGTTATTTGTCAGTGTATCTTTCAATACCCTGTCTGTCTTACTGTTTGTGGATGTGGGTCATTGATGCTTTGGTTTCTCTCATTGTGATTGGCTGGGCTGAGTGCAGGCAGTGAAAGTGGCAGGAGTTCTCCTTATTATAGTCAGCCAGAGCCCAGGTGTGCTACACCCACCAACACCTTCCAAGGCCCCAAGCATTTCCATGTGCCAGGTAGGCCGTTACTGTGTATGTAGCCCTGACCCTAACCTGTTAACTAACCAAAACTTCACCACGTCAGACCAAAACTAATCCACAGTTCACTGATGGACCTCATTTGTTATTACTATATATCAGCTATAGCAGCTGTTCTCCTGCATTCATGCACACAGGTTTTAATTGGATTAAAATAATAATTTGATATTTTGTTGTCATTTTTGAAATAAAAAAATCCTTTATAGTCATGGCAAAAAAGTACACTGTCTCAAGTCTAAGGTTTTACATATGAGGACATAATAAAAAACAAGGTGGTCCTGAGCAGGTGTTAGAATGAGGTAAATACAACCTCAGATGGACAACAAGCAACTAACTAACAACAGCTGAGCCAAAATGTAGAAGCTGTGTGTGAAAGAGAAAATACGGTCCATGATTCAGTCGCTTGTAGAATCACCGTTAGTAAATTGAAGTAAACATTTTCTATACAACATTATTCATCTCTCACATCATTGTAGAGGAATTTCTGCTCACTCTGCTTGACAGCGTTGCCTCAGTTCATTGAAGTTTGTGGGCATTCGTTCATGGACAGCTCTTTGAAAGTCCCACCACAGCATTTTATTCAGGTTGAGGTCTGGACTTTGTCTTGGCCAAAGCAACCTAGATTCTTTTCTTTTTCAACCATCCTCTCATATATTTTCTGCTGTGCTCGTTTATTGTCCTGGTGCATGACCAAATTTCTCTCAAGCTTTAGCTGTCAGAGGAGTTCAAGGTTCCCAGGTCCAGTGGCTGCAAAACAAACCCAAATCATCACCCCTCTACCACTGTGCTTGACAGTTGGTATGCTGTGTTTGATTTTTACCAAACATGGTGCATTATGTGCACTATAGCCAAATACCCACAGTTTAGTCTCATCTGTCCAAAAGCCATTGTTCCAAAGGTATTGAGGGTTTTCCAGATTCACCTTTGCAAACCTGAGCCATGGTATAATATTAATATTTAGAAATAATCAGCTTTTTCCTGGCACTTCTGTTATCTTTTTTGCCATTGTGTTAATACATCTGAATGCTCTAGACCGTGGGTGTCAAACATAAGGCCTGGGGCCAGAATCGGCCCAGGAAAGACTCCAATCCGGTCCACTGGACAGCTTTGAATCTCCTCCTTTGTGAAGGAGGGGATTGCTTTTGGACTTTTAACTGTATTTTCATAACTTTTAAAGTTTTTCCTCTCAATAAATATCTCCTACATTTCCATTAGTACTACAACAAGTAGTTAAGTAATTGATAATAAAACACAGAAAATGTACTGTTTTTTCCACTATCTACTATCAAAATTGAGCTACAAGACCTTTTCTGTAATTTTATATATTTATTGATTTGTGGTGACAGATTTCAGGGGATCCATGGGTGAGGGGGCGGGTGGGCGACATCGACGCCCAAGTTTGTGAATATGATAAGTGACATAGGAGTTTCAGATAGGTGTATAGCTGTATCTAGGAGGCTGAGGGGGTAGCACTATTTTTGTTTTTGTTAATGTTCTTTTTTTTTTTTTTTTTGTTATAATGTCGTGATAGTAAAAACCTTAAAATTCAGGATTTACTTTCTTTTTACCATGACTGTAACTAAAGAGTAAATTTGAATATTGAGTAATTATTGTGATGGAAGAACAGTCTTCTTGCTGGTTCCAATTTATCTACCCCCCTAAAAAATGAGTCACAAAAAAGTAATTTGAGATATTAATTACTAATGAGCACGATCCATCCATCATCATCTAGAAAGAGGAACAAAAGTTTTTCTGTAATTCATTCATTTTCATCTTTTTTTATTTTCTTTTATCCTTTTGCCTTTGTCCTTATTTCATTGATGTTTTAACAACCATACAATGTATTAATCCTCCTCTCTCATTGACCAATGGGCACTCTTTGTCTATTTTGTCTTTCTCATTTGCAGCTTTTGTGTAACATACGAGTACTTTAGTACTGTCATCTTGCAACAAATATCGGTTAATTTTATTTTAAGAGCCCATCAACCCTCCACTTTAACAACTTAACGCCTCTCTCCTCTCTGAATGCTTCACTCTGTCTTTGCTCCCTTCACTATAAAAGGCCTCTTCTTCTCAATATGAGCTGCATATTTGATTTCCCTCCATCATTCCCTCTTCCTGCCCCCACTCCATTTCTCAATTTGTATTTCCTCAAGCTTTTTTTCCTCTCGCCAGCCCTGAAACAGCATTTCCTGCTTACTTTCAACAGAGTACGAAATGTATCTGCTGGATGCTTTTATTCAAAGTGTCTCAGAGTGTCATGTGCATACACATTTAGTGCATACAAATAAGGTTGCAAACTTGGTTGCATTTGTGGCACACAGTGTGAATGGAAATGTTTTCTGTTTTTTTCATTATTTATTGTTGTATTAAAGGCTAAAAGGCATTTATTGTTTACTGTGGCATGTTGTTGTGGCGCTTTCTTGTTCTTGTCTCTTCTTAGTTTTTTCTTTTTAATTTGGATCAACTTTAATTGCTCTCCACCCTCATCTTTATTCTTGTGCCGCCTGCTTTTCTTTCCTGTATTAATCCTGGGAAGCTGTATTAATCAACCTCGGCATGTTAGTCAGGTTGTCTGGATGCAAGGCAGCACCTCTGCAGTACCAGTTTATCACCTATTCTGTCAGCTTCTGTCGTGCTTAAGACTGTAAATGTATACAACTAATTCGGTGGGGGAGGTTAAACAAGGAAAGCCAGAATATTTAACTCTTCCGCTCTCCTCTGTGCACTGCATACTGGGATTTTGTACGGGAAGGTGATTGGTATAGTTTTACCTTTATATACAGTTTGCATGATATCTTTAAAGAAATGTGAGGTTAATTTAATTAATTATCTCATTAATTGTTGGTGTAAAGCTATGCATTGAGGTACTGGTGTTCTCCCCAGAAATGGTGTCCCTCTCTGGGGAAAAGCAAGTGATGCTAACAACACAAATAGTGCAACTAATGAAAAAAAATTGAAGGAGGAAGTGTCGCTGTGGCAGGTGATGCAGCAGGTTCAGCTTCAGTTGTATGAGATTAAAGATGAAAAAATGGTGGATGATGGTTGACATAATGTGGAAATACATTTTTCCCCTCCCTGCATCTGAGCAAATTCTAGACTTCTGTAAAAAAAATTATTACTGATGACTATAGTTCTGATAATCAGCATTTCTGTCAAGGCAAACGTATCCGACCTACCTTCGTTTCACCTTTGTCAAGTGTGGTGAAGGAAAATGACCTCAGTGTTGTGAGAAGAAAATGTCATTGATTTGGAGGTCTAGTCAGTAGTTTTGAGCTTGGGTTTGTGTTATAAAAGCATATGTTTTAGGTTTACTTCCTGTATGTTCTCACCTGTACCTCGTTCCCCACCATCAGTGTTCACAACATATGGTATATTCCTGTTCCCTTTCTTCCTGTGTGCACCTTCTTTGGTCTCCTGTTTTCCTTTGCTTACGTTTTTTATTTTGGATTTCTGTTAATGCCACATTATGGATTTTTAACATTTTGGACTTTGATTTTACCCTGAATAAAAATCTTGCTTTGTAATTCAAGTGTGCCATTCACAGCTCTGCACTCAATATTGCACATTAGGGCCATGATGTCACCCTAATGATTTTTCAGATCACCATACAGCTACAGAAGACACCTTCAGCACCAACTGTGGCAAATTAACATTCAGAAGCAGACCCCTCCTGTCAGTCTTTCTGAAGTCAGTGGAGATTAAGAAAAGATCACTAATATCATTATTTCAACATTGGGAGTTGGTAAGAAACACAACATCGTCATCAGTAATAAGAATTGCAAAAAGCTAGGAGACAGGAAAGAAATCTCACATGAAAGGCAACGAGGTTCTTGATTAGAATCTTTGCTAATGATATAGATCAGAGATGTCAGATTCATTTTACATCATGGGCCACATACAACCCATTTTAAGTGGGCAAGACTAGAAACTGTCACCAAGTGCTTGGTCAAAGCAAGCACTTGTTTGATTGTTGGGTTTTTTTCTGTATTATTGTAGACTCTTTACCTTACAATACAACGTGCCTTGAGGCGACTCTTCTTGTGATTTGGCACTATTTAAGTAAAATAGAACTGAATTGAATGGATGCCAGTCATGTAGATGGAGGGATTACCTACACTGAAGTTGAACTTTCCTTTGAGAAGACTTTTTTTACTACCATTCAGCAGCTCAGTTGTGACTCCCTGAAGAGCCCTATAGGCAACAAAAAAAAGGAGAGAGAGATGTTAGGGTTTGCTAAGAAATCAGAGACCAGCTTCACTTCACTGTACAAACTATAAAAATAGCTGAATCTTTTAAATACATTTAAGGATGGTCTGGAAGCCATTATTCATTATATTCAGACTTTCAATAACTCGCACTATTGGACAATTTAGGCCTTTGTGTCTAGAGGAAGAAAAAGCAGATCATCTTTGTTGCAGATGCTATTTCATGGGATAAGCTGTTGTATTCAAATACTGCTATATTGTTGAAAATAAGAGGACTTAGCAGCTACGTCACTGTACAAAGAGGCATTAGGCAGGGTTGGCCCCTATGTGGTCAGCCATATGCTGTTGCCTTTTAAATCAGCTTAGATGGGGTCTCACAGGTTTAACCTTTGCTGCAGTTTCACGTACATGAACTAATGTGCCTGCTTATGCTGATGATGCAGCTGTGTTGATTACTCGTCATAACAATTCTGCACATGATCGCATAAAACACCACTAAAATATGTGAGCACACCCTTTCCAAGAGTTAACTGGTTGAAGAAGGCTCGAGATGTAAATGGCAGCTGGCACTTCCATCTAGGATGCACTGGAGCAGAAAGGGATGAAAAAAAATTGTGTTTTTGGAAAAATTATATTCTGAAAAGAAACTGACAGGGTTCAGAGGAGAAAAATCATTGCCCAAACCATCTAGCAACAGTTTGACTATAGGATGAGGTATTTGGTTGTGAATTATTTTGTTGCCACTTGACTGTTGTTGAACCTTCAAGTACACTTTTAAAGGAAATACAAATAGGACTGGCTAACTTTTTCTTGGGAGGATATCACTGGCTCAGATGTGCATTTCTGTTGTCACCTCTGTGTGAAGGTGGGCAGAGTCCGGTGGTTGCTTTTCTCTGAATAGAGTTCATGTGGATGATTGTATCGATTTTGGAGTGATAGAAATGTCCTCTGCAGAGTAACTTGTGGATCACTTGATCTCACTTTCTGAACATATTTATGTGTTGTAGCCACACTATGTACAGGTTGGGGTTGTAAATATGTACAGTAGCTTTCCTTTGTGGGATCAATAAAGTATCTGTCTAATTGTACAAAGAAATTGGTTTATTAAAGAATTAGTTAAAGGTCAAAGTTCTCCTCTTCTCTGAATGTTTATTTTGCTTTTTCTCACCAACTGACTCTCTTTTGTTCTCAGCTTCTGAAGAAACTAACATCTATAGAAAACCACCCATCTACAAGAGACAAGGTTGGTTAATTGGTCAAATTTTTGTGATTTCAAAACCTTTTTTGGGGCTGTGTATCTGTCCAGTTAGTTGATTCTTGTGTTCATTGTAGCATAGTCTTAGTGTGATAGTTCTGTGTGTCTGATTTAAAGAACCAGTTACAGAAAAGATCTGAGTTAAAGCTGCAGTATAGATTTATGGACACACTTCTTTGTTGTCTGTAATCTGCTACCTCTGATTAGATTCAGTCTTCTTAGGATTTTCTCAACATGGAAACACTCAGAATAAATGAAAGAATTTCTTCTGGACCCTTACACAGCCTTAAAGTAGCTGCAGTTTGACCCATCCCGTTCAGTTAAAAAGTTTATGGTGTGAATTAACTCTAATTTTGTTCCCCAATTTTTCAGCTCTTGTCAGTTGTCCACTAGATAAGTTTCACCTTCTGAAACTAGAAAGGTTGATGGCCTTTGGGTACTGATCACTTGTCCCTGTTAAGTAGGCTTTGGTTGGAATGGGGTAAACGGTCTATGAAAAGCCTAAGAAATACATGTTTAAAATGCAATTTCATAGTGAAAAATGATAAAACTACAAGAAATGAACCCAACATAAAGCAAGATGGCAGACACAAAGCAAAGCACCTCTTGGGGTAAACCGACAAACTGACAAAGGGGACAATACGGGACCACACACACACACACACACACACACACACACACAGAGGGGTGACTGGAGGTGAAGCACAGGTGGGAACAAGGCACAGGTGAAAGCAATAATTTGGCAGATAGTCACAGCAGAGAAAAAGACCATGAAATAAAATTAGAGGTGTGGTTGTGCAGTTAATGTTGCTTAGGAAGGTTTCTAACAAATAGAAGTGACCCGGAAGTATCTGTATGGCAGCCATAATAACAAATCAAATTCTCCACCTGCTAAGAAAAGACCCTTCCTTTATTACGTGCAACAAACCATCCAACTGTTCACCAAAACAATGACTGTGATTTAGGCCTAAACCAAACTGATGGTGATTTTGGTCACATAAATGTTAACACTAAGTGTGTGTTTCTCATTTTTGAGTCAATTCAATCACTAATTTCACTTATATGAACTATATCAAAGTGTGTTTAAGATATACATGAGTCATGTCTGTGGTTGTATTGCCACCCTTTAGATTGATCATCATCATATGATATATATTTTTACTCGGGGCTAGCTGGGAAAGGCTCCAGCCTAAGTTGTTGATGGAGGGAATTTTACTTCGGTCACAGAAAATTTCAACAGTAGGTAGGATAAGAGTTACTGCATCATTGGTTAGGCAGGAAAAAAATAATAAAATAAGATTCATTTAATTTTATAGAATTTCAGCCTTTTTTACTAGTTCTTCTTGTAATTTAGTAATTTAGTCCAGCCATGGGACATTGTAGTTTTAACATGGTACACCATTTACAAATATGTGCATTCAGATTCTCTGAGTAAAAAGCTTTCCTTTTCCTGTTTCCTTATAAGTTCTTCTGGACACCTTTCCTTGATGTTTTCCATCAAAATCAGGTAAAAGGAAGGAGGAGTCAATTTTAGGACTACTTGATTATTATCCATAAAAAGAGACATGAGAAACTAACCTTCACTTCATATCAAAAAGAAGTGACCAAGAGACAAATAATACAGAGTAAAGATTAAATATGATGCCAGAGGCAGAAGAACAGATGAGGCTGGAGAAACTAAAAATATTAAAAACAGTAAAAATAGCCAATCTGTTACACCACCACTGCAGCCATTGTCTGTGCTTCTCAGTTTTGCTGTCATGTATCTGTTGGAGGAGGACTCATATGGAGACTCTTAAGGCAGCAGCATAAATTGAAAACACACCTTTACTTAAATAGGTTGAAAAGTACAAACTATAAATATTAAGGACTATACAGGAATCCAACAATTTAGGCACAGAAGACACAATAACAGACACTGTACAAGGACTGACAGAAAGATGCCATTATATATACACAAGGGGGGGGGGGGGATTAGCTGAAGTGAACACAGCTGAGGGAAATGAGACACAGGTGAACATAATCTACAGTGGCTTGTAAAAGTATTCGGCCCCCTTGAACTTTTCCACATTTTGTCACATTGCAGCCACAAACATGAATCAATTTTATTGGAATTCCACGTGAAAGACCAACACAAAGCGGTGTACACGTGAGAAGTGGAACGAAAATCATACATGATTCCAAACATTTTTTACAAATAAATAACTGCAAAGTGGGGTGTGCGTAATTATTCAGCCCCCTTTGGTCTGAGTGCAGTCAGTTGTCCATAGACATTGCCTGATGAGTGCTAATGACTAAATAGAGTGCACCTGTGTGTAATCTAATGTCAGTACAAATACAGCTGCTCTGTGACGCCTCAGAGGTTGTCTAAGAGAATATTGGGAGCAACAACACCATGAAGTCCAAAGAACACACCAGACAGGTCAGGGATAAAGTTAGTGAGAAATTCAAAGCAGGCTTAGGCTACAAAAAGATTTCCCAAGCCTTGAACATCCCACAGAGCACTGTTCAAGCGATCATTCAGAAATGGAAGGAGTATGGTATGGCAGTATGTATGTATGTATGTATGTATGGAACATAACCGCATCAATTTTAAGATATGAGCTGTTGACTGTTTGGAGAACTGAATGCAAATGCCTCTCCGTAGCTTCTATGTAGGTTGATTTCTGCCAGCCCCTTTCTCTGTATGACCAAATATCTCATAAGTCAGAAGACCATTCAGTGAGTTCCCAGATTGACCTTAATATGACTGAATCTTGTATCACCCAGTCACACTGACTAGCCTGCTCAGTTTTTTAGCGTTCTAGCCAAATGCTACCTCATGAGACTTTTGGAAAAATGCACATACTAAATCACAGTCAGAGCTGATGGATTGGTGCATTCCTAATTATGACAGTAGCATTCCCCATACATCATGTTGATAAAGTTGCTTTAAGGTTACTTGGCTCAACTATAAAGGTATGCAAACTTGAGGTGGATGTAAAGTTTGATCGCAGTTTTGATACAGCCACATCAAACCTGTGATTACAGATTCCGCTGGTGGAACTGAGAGAAGCAGTGCCAAATAGTGTCTAGATGATCTATCTGTGCTCACATGGCAGGTCCAACAGAGTTACAGTTCTTCTGAAAGACCTCTGCATGATTTACATTGCGCCACAAAGTGCTGACAAGCCTCTCTCTCTCCTGTTGGGCAGTCTGCAAACTGGGCTGTGTGGATGTGGATTTACATTTACACCATTAATCATGTATAGAGCAGATTTCATATTAAGGCAAAATACCATAATCAGGTGTATATACGATACATTGATACCATAATGTGTTATAGGCAGATGTGGCTGCACGTCTGCCTATAACACTATGCAATAACACTATTTCATCTATTTCCTCACATGTCATCTACCACATCTAGATATACCACAGAAGGAATCACAAATAAAATGTTTTAGCAGCTCCAGCTGTATCAAATGATCTAAGTCAGGCCAAAAATACATTGCATCTGTTTTGGTGCATCTGAAAGGTAGCATCAGTTTTAGATGTAAAATGATACTAAAAATGGGGGTGAGGTGGAGCCATATTGCACTTGATCAAATGCTTAAGTTAAATGAATACTCAAATTAAATAAAAAAAAAACATCACAATACAAAAATGATAACAAATACGCACAAACAGATGGATTTTATTTGTCCTTCAAAGAAGAAAAATGCCATTCATGTATACACATGATTAGTTTACAGTGGCCCTGAAGGTACAAATGCACTGCGTCTTAAGAAAACACCAGCAAATAGAAAAATGCTCAAAAAGCACACAAAAGACAAGGGCTGTTTGGGGAAACAACAGTGTGATGGACCAGCTGCAGAAGTGACAAACTAGCAGTTAATAGCAAACATGAATCTACAGTGTTATATGAATCATCTGATTAAAAAAAAACACCATGCGTGTGTCTTTTTCACATCTTTTCTACAGTCATTTGTGGTTTAGTTTCTGTCACGTGTGCAGCTGTGCTGTCACATTACTGTCTTCCAAAAACACTCCATTGTGTTTTGTGATTTCCTGTTTCCATTGTGGTTTGTGTGCTTTTACAGTGTTTTTCTGTTTGCTGGCATTTTTCTTAATTACTTCTTGTGAGATTTCAGCCCTAACAGAAACTTTACACACTTGTATAATACCTTAAAGTGTTTCATTCTGTTCATATTTTTTATTCAGAGTCAGCATTATCGCCTGCTTGAAGTTTTGTATCACACCCCCTCCCATTGTCTCTGACCTCTTTTCGATTTTCCATTCCCCTGTTTTTGATGCGTCTCCCCTCTTCTCCTCCTTTCCTCTCACATACTGTGCTCTCTCCCCTCTCTGTAAATATATGCACTACTTCATCTGTCTTGTTTCTCTTGCACTCACGCATCAGCAAACACGTTGGTCAGAAAATCATTTTAAAGCCAACAATGGGAGGGGGGGAAAAAAGACACTTTCATTAAACAAGAACATCTTTAAGGCTTTCTACCCATATAGACGTTTCACTTCTGGTTGTTTTGTTGTTATTTCTAGCATGAAATTCAGCACAAGATCCTAGGACAAAAAGATTTTCTGTCACAAATCAAATGTTCAAAGTGTGTCTTTAACAATAAATTTAAAAAAATACCCTCAACAGCTTCTCTAATTATCTTCCTGTCAGAAATATCAGCCTCTCCAACAGCCAATAAGAGTAGGACCAATGACAATCTCACCAATTCAAATCGCCTTTCCACCTCAAACTGTAACAGCATTTATCACCCGAACTCCAACTACTACCCATATACTGGCTCTCCAAAAGGTAAAGCACCTTCTACTTAACAGCATGTTTTACTGCTATACACAAACTGAACCCAGAGAGCCAAGTGACAGTTTTTTCACTTTGATGTTCACTTTTTCAGTCTTCTCACTTGCTCCCTGTTACCTTTCATTTCCTCCATCTCTCTGTCTAGTCTCCAGGGTGAGGAGGTTTTCATCTGGAGGAGAGGAGGATGGACTGAATCATAATATAAACAGGGTAAAAATACATCTGTTGCTTCTTCCTGTTATATTTTAAGTGAGGGTTAATATTTAATGAGCCAGTTAATTAAATGCTTCTTTCCAGCCTCACTTGACATGATACAAAGTGATGCCCCTGTACTCCTCTCTTCTTCTGTCCTCACATCCTTTATCCTGCATTATTCCATCACCATCTGTCAACTCATGCACCCATCCCACTCAATCAACTCTTATTACTCCATCTATCTGTCCTTTTGTTCCACCTTGTTTTCCCATCTCTCTTTGTTCCTCCCCTCTGCTCTACTTTCCTTCACTCCATGCAGGGAATTGGCAGATTGATCCTGAAGGAGGAGATGAAGGCACGAGCAGGTTGTCACGACAATGACCAGTGGGGTAGCAGACACAGCTCCCGCTGTAGCAGCAAGGAGGCGCTGAGCAATCTGGGATACAGCTCCCTTAATGGCTGTAAGTGTGTGTGTGTGTGTGTGTGTGTGTGTGTACATGTGTTTATTTACATCTTGAATATGCCAGTAAGCTGATCAACTTTATTTACCATGCATTGTCACATGACAGTAGGTTAGGCTCGTAATCTTGTCTTTAGTATGATGAATTTGATGTGGGATTTTTTGCAGATATATTAGTAAAAGTCTATATTGTAATTCATTATAGAAAAAACAAACTAAGTCTGATGATTTTAAGAGGTGGTGCCATGGCTATAAGTTGATTAGCTGGAGTAAAGCAGAAATATTCAAGTGGATGTATTCTGCTTTTTTCTTATTTTATGGTGTATATATATAAATACTGTTACACTGGTGAATGCTCACATTAAACGTGGCTAAAGTTTGAAATAATGAGGTCAACACAGGCTTCAGATGGCTCTAAATGCACAGTTTTTTATACTCGTATTTTCATATGACATCACTGAGAGCAAATATCCCTTATATGGTCATCTCAGGCACACAGGACTGTGAGCAGCGCAGCCTAAGTCATCCGTTGTTCAAACGGTTTGTTTTTGCAGGACAGCTAATGAGAAGAAAGCTTACTTAAAAAGACAGGAAAAGGAGCCACAACAGACTGTTTTTATGGCAATGCTACAAACACCCCTTTTATCTGGTTAAGTAGCGAAAGTCTGTCTATTGGTTGTTCCCTCATTTGTTCCAAATATTGGAAAAATATCTCCCTGTCTACGGGATAAACCATCTCTCTAAAGTATCTCAGTATTTACTGGACTCCATTGTTTTATCTTCTGTTTCCCATATGATTTATATAGTAATAAAATATTAAACGTTTGCATGTTAGCATTATCAGTGTGACCATGTTAGCATGCTGGTGTTCATAAAGAATTTTAGCTTCAAATAGTAGCTAGCCTGGCTACGTCCTTTCTGTCTCTCTTCTGGTGAAAGGTTAATGATGTTAAGTTTGCATGGCTTATGGATATATTCCCAGTCCCTGAAGTATTTTATTTATTTATTTAATGTTTAAAAGGTTTGAGGCTTTAGTAGCTAAAACAACATTAGTTTTGGTTTGGGCTAATTCTGATTAGGATGCAGTGACTGAAGGTTAGATGTTAGGAAATAAATGTAGTTTCCTTTATAGCTGGAACAGTGTTGGGTGTTGTACTGTTTGCTGACCGAGCCTGAGCAGGTGGGGTTTTCCCGCTTCTGTGTTAACTCTTTAATTGATCCCATTCCTCATTGTGTTCAGCAGATAACGCGAGACAAAGATGGAGAGATTTGGAGAAAGGCAAAGAAAGCGTGCGTTGTGTTGTGTTGTGCTGGGGGTCCAGCAGGAATAAAAGGAAGCCTGTTAAAGCGGAACAAAGAGTGAACACTATAGAAAGTGTATAGATATAAGGGTGAGAGAGAGAATCAGAAGCTAAGGCAATTTGGAGCTGTTGAGAGAAGATGTACGACATGAAGCCTTAGAAGTAAATCAGGGTCAGAGAGCGGTGGAAAAAGAGAGAAATGAGCTCTGTCCACAGGGAGGTCACGGAGAGAGAGAGAGAGGTATGAATAATGTGGGTGCTCAGTGCTGTGTAATCACTATGGGTTTATGGTGCTTGCTGTTATTACACTGATTAGAAAATCCTGACAGGCGCACTCATCTGTTCTTCAGAGGAAGCTAATTCCAAAATGGGATGTTCACCATTTTTCAGAAATGGAATGTACTGCTACAAACTGACTGACATGCTTGGTGACTTCCTCTCACTGAATTGATTCGGACCATTTTTATCCACGCTAGCAGCGTGACCCTAAGGATGGCAGTATCTGTCCATCAGTTAGTTAGTCAATCACTTCGGTCTAATATATCTCAGCATGGTGGTATGGCCATGACAATTTCACATTTCATGTTCACCAGAGGATGACAGCTGGTAAACACATTTATATCATTCTCAGAGATGACCTTAAGTCATCAGGTCAAAGCTTAACAACTGAGCATTGCAGTTGTTTTGTTTTATTCTGATTCAGCCTTCAGAGTCATTGATTGTAGATTGTTAAGTGATTGCATAATCATTCAAATGTACTTAAGTGTGTACAGGATCAATAATTAATATTCAGCAGTGATGCAGCTGTCTTAAGTTTAGCACTAATACTAGAGAAGCAGCTGCATTTAAATTAGTAGAAAACTAGCCATAAAAGCGCAAGGTGCTTTTGATTTATTTTTATTTTTTTATAATAAATCATTATTATCTTTGATTATTTGTTCAGTTAAAGACTTAAAGATGTTTTTACAAGATCCTCAGCTGTAGTTTTGCTTTGTAATTAGCAATTGCTAGCACGCGATCATGCGAAACTAAGAAAATCTCACTGTAATTATTTCACCATAGTGACAGAAACAGTCAGTAGCAAGCTTTGCTAGTAAGTCATTATAATAAAATGGAAAAAAGGGAAAGAACTTTTTCTTTTATTTGTTTGTTTGTTTATCTATGTTTGAGAAAAAATAACTGCAAAACTCTATTCGAAATAAGTGCAGTGGGTACGTGCCATAAGCATATAAATATCTAACGTGCTGCATGCCTATGCACATAGTGCTTCATATTTTAAATGATGTATAGGTCTTGGTAGTGATTAATCCTGCATGCAGATCTTCTTAGGGACATTTTCTCACACAGCTGATGTTTTATAGACATCTCCCAAAACAACTGGCTTTTTTAAATATGTATACCCTCGCCACTGAAAACTAATACTTTTACTATGTGGTAGATTTATTAACCCTACTTAACAGAGTGTGACATCTGTTCATGTTGTCCCAGCAACTGATATGCATGTTTATGCGCACACTAAACGAAAAGACCAACATGGTCCACAAAGGACAGCAGCATTGTTGCAGCTTTAGTCAGTTTAATGGATCAGGATGAAGAACATCTGCTGATTGCCAATGCTTTTTAAAGACGAGAATGAATATCCCAATATTAACTTCAGCTATGCCTTTGTTCTCACACACTGTGCATATAATGCATTTTTCATGGGTTTTATTTTTTTAAATGTTCAAATTCATTGCATTATGATTAACATGGAGTCCTCTTCATTTGGTAGATATCCTAATTACTATAACAATTTCAGTATTTTAAGATATATACAACAGAATGCCTGGATTCTTACGTGTGTTTAGTAGGATGTCATGTGCAGACGAGTAATAGTGCATATATTAGACAAAGGATTGAAAATGACGATGTAAGGCGGGAAGAAAAGAAAAGATTGTGCTAGGGAGATGGAGATAGATAATTTGATGCAGTGACCTCCTAAAGTTCTCTTTGTGTCCCATAACATACTATAACTTTCTCAATAGATTCCACAGATCACTGCACGATTTGTTCCTCAGTGTTTTAACTGAATCGGAGATGGATTCAAAATCCATCTTGCCGTTTTTCTTTAGCAGTATTTTATTCTGCTCTTTACTAGCATCTCTTTTCTGGGAAACAAGTCCCTCTACTAAAGTGTTTATTGAGCTAAAGTTCTTATTCTAAATCATTTTTAAAAAAACTGCATTTTTCGGGCTTGAGACAAAATTTTCACAGTATGAAACTGGTGAAATTACAATATTTTCATATGGCCCCTCTCCCCACTCCTTTGTTTGTCTGTCTTTCAGCTCCCAGGTCCCTCTGCAGCGCTGACAGCGGTGAGTGGTTCATCAATGTGTTTTGATCTGCTTGTTCATCCCAATGGGAGCCGCGGCACAGACAGACGGCTTTTCCCCTCATCTTCTTCATCCTGTTAGTTCTGCTGTGACAGCAGCAGAGCTTTAAGTAGGAGATTTTTATCAGTTCACACTGACACGTGCACAGACACCTCTATCTTTTGAGTTACGGGTAGGAAGATGAATGACAACAAGGCCTGTCTTTTTTTCCTTTTTTTTCAGAAGCTGCATCATCCACAGTGATCTGTTCTATAAGCTCTTGTTACATGTGACAATATTTTTAAAGATTTTGGGGAATTCCGATGCTGTTCTTCTGCTTTTAATAGTTGTTTATGTTTTAAATGCAAATTCAAATTTTATTTGTTACGTACACAGTCATACACAGTACGATATGCAGTGAAATGCTTAGACAACTGCTCGTGACCTAAAGAGAAAAAAAAAGGAAAAGGAAAAGGCTATGAATAAGATAGGAAATAACTATGAAAAATTAAAAAGGGTAAATTTAACTAGGAAGGAATAAAACATAAATTAAGGTTAAAAATGAAATAACTGTACAACACAAATTAGAATGAATTTTAAGGCATTAAAGTCCGAACTGGGCTTCCATATTTGTTTTTGAAAACTGTGCATTTGTGCCCAATAAAGTAATTTTGATGGTGCACTAAATACACCAAACGTTAGCTATAAAGATTCAAAGATTCAGTTATTATAGTGAAGGAACAACAAAACAAAAATTGTGATACATGAGATGCTTATGCTAGTAGTTTTCATGCTGGCAACAGAGCAGTACATATCTGAGATGAACACTGACTATATCTCATTTCTTGTTGAGAAAGAAAGTAGTAGATGACAAACTCATTATACTTCAGTATTTTACACATACTGTGCATTGCCAATACACAGCAGCCTGTATTCTGCTGCATCATGGTGTTTCGCCAGGGCTCTTTGACATTACAGGGTAATTTAATTCCTTTCAACACCAGAGTAAAAGAGAGAAGGAGGGAGGAAGGATGAACAGAGGAGTTAGAGGGAGGAGTGAAAAAAGGAGGGAAAATCTAGTGACAGGGGAAGAACAGGAACAGGAAACAGTGATAGTGAAGTAAAGGCAAGCCAAATGAATTGAGAGGAACAGTGGGCTTCCACTGCCCTCTGCTGCTTCCACTGCAGCAGTGCACACAACAAGTGCAAGGATGCCCAGGGCTGGACTGGGACAAAAAATCGGCCCGGGCATTTTGACTAGAGACCGGCCCACCAAAAATGTGACGTCATTCAGGGGTAAAACCGCAAAGGATTCTGGGAACTTGTGGCAAGAGGTACTAGCCCATGCAGGCTTTCAATTGAGCTCAGTTACACAGCGATAAAAAGAAACACAAAAAATGGCAAGAAGCTGTTGTATTATTAACTGCAATAGCCGGTGTTGTGCCAAAAAGTGATTGTCTGCCAAAAACTGATTGCTGGTATTTAAATTGCTATGAGTAACTTGTTGGGCTATAATATGTGAAACATATGTCAAATGTCATCTCTCCATCTCTCTCTGCTGCTCTTCTGTCTCCTCTGTCACAGACTTCTCCACTTTAGATGATAAATCAGCCTGGTGCAACATGTAAGGATTGGCACAATTTGTTAAGATTTTGAGGAGTTTGAGAAACTAACCTGAAGCATAAAATAAAATTTACTATCAGTAACTTCATAGCACCCGCCCAGCAGTATATAAACTCCATCATGCTAGCTAGTACGCAGTACCAGTTATTCTAAGCGCCTGTAAAAAGTCAGCACAATGAAAACAAACTACAACTAAACTTGGTTTATAAATGACACAGACATCAGGTCATAACTTCTTGCCTGAAGTTCAGTTCCTCTGCCACTATGACCGGCGGCCGCCTCGGTCTCTCCTCCTCTTGCCTCCCCTTTCCCTTATCCACCTGCTGGCCTCCACCACTTGCTGATGTTGCTAAATCTGTGGAAGCTATGCCATAGCTACCGCCAAACAATTCAGTTATTTTTACACATTTGGCAGCGTCTGCCTGAAGGGCTCGTTTCTTTTTGGCCCTAATTTTTTCTGCACCTTCTTTCCTTTTTTTGTTCTCCATTTTCTTTAGTTCATCTATAAGATTGCTAAACAAGGGGGAGGGTGCATCCGACCTCCTCGGCTGTAATTGGTCCAGCCCAGAGTCGATCATGACCAACTGGCCAATCCAACACCTTTCATTATTTATACCCTTCCAAAAAAAAAAAAAATCGATCGGCCCATAAAAACAAAAAATCGCCAACTGCCCAATGGCCAGTCCAGCTATGAGGATGCCCAGAGATACTTGGTTGCCACCAGTGGTTATCACTGATTACAAGACAGGTGCTATGTTGGTATAAAGGAAGTAATGCAACTCTTTTCTGCAACTTAAAAGCCATCTCAGATCACAGCTTGGGTCTTTGAGACATTGTGTTGTAGCCTTGAGATTTCAAATATATGAAAAAAGGGCACTTCTGCTTTGAATTCTTATATGAAACGATAGAAAGTTGATCGGAGGCCTTTTTCCAAACTCCCAGCAACATGTCAGTAACTCGCTGTTTGAGCTATTGAGATGAGAGGTTTCAAGATCAGAGTTGGGTGAAAGATATTAGATAGAAAAATGAGCATAAGACAGAAAAACCATTAGATTATCACTTTTCAGACATGAAAAAAAGTGGAAAGAAAACCTGATGAAACAGCAAAATATAGCTTCTGCTCATTGACAGAAAAAAAGCAAAATGTTTTTCCCCCATTTACCCACAGCTCAAAACCCATAGCTTTCTTAAAATCAGATACAGAAATGTATCTGTAGTTTATTTCTTGCTGTATTTGACAAAATCAAATTAAAAATTTTGAAGCTGTGAAGTAACACCCCCCCCCCCCCCCCCCCCACCAAATAAATAATTAAATAAATAAACCAAAAGCACCACAGACAATAGAGGCAGTGTACTCTTGATTCTAATTTAAGTGTGTCGGTATCAGTTTTCATTCTCCATGTGCTTGTTTATGTGCTTTTGTTTGTTCTGCCAGACTCCTACATTGCCAAATCAGCCTCGTTGCCAGGCTACGGCAGAAATGCACTGAACAGGGTAAGGAATCAATGGGTTTTGGCTGTGTGTGTGTGTGTGTGTGTGTGTGTGTGTGTGTGTTCCGGTTCTTCCTATCTTGGTGGGGACCAAAATCTGAAATTTACTATACTGGTGGGGACCAACAGCCTTCGTGGGGACCAAAAACCAGGTCCCCACGGTGTTGAAGTCATTTTTCACACTCAAAATGTGGTTTTAGTGTCAGGGTTACAATTGGGATTAGGCATTTATTTTTGATGGTTAGGGTAAGCGGCTAGGGAAAGCATTACGTCAATAAGATGTCCCCACGAGGATAGCAACACCAGATGAGTGTGTGTGTGTGTGTGTGTGTGTGTATGTGTATGTGTATTTGATGACTCGCCTTGTGTTTGGAGACAAAAACCAAGTTCCCATAATTGATGATTGCAGTCCACAGATAATGAATGTAAGTTTCCTCTCAAGAGTCAGAGAGAATAAGATACACATGGCCATTTGCTAAACTGTAATACATTGCAAAGTCCTTCATTTGCTACTGACCTGAAACCCATTTGTATCAGTTGCTTCTTAAGGCCAAGTGAGACAAATGGCATGATGCTGTCGATACATTAGTGTGATAAGCTGTTAGACTAAAAAACACTAAAATATTGTAAAATATTAAATGTGTATTTTTATTCCATGTTTTCCTAAAATGCACTTTCCTGTTGCGGCAGCCTGGGAGTGTTGGTGGAGATTATTACCAGTATGACAGCACTAATGCAGTTAATTGGCAGATAAGAGGTAAGCCTATTGCTCAGCTCAATCTGCTTACTTGAGTTTTTCTCTTGATCGATTGCCTACCTTAACACATGTTAGTCAGAACTGTTGGAACAGCAATTGTCAGTGACTCCTTTTTTTCTCCTTCTTTTCAGAATATAAGGTAAGATCCAGTTGCTAGTAAGAAGTAAGAAAGTAAGAAATCTGTTGCTGAGCAAAGAGTGACAGGTTTGTATCAGTGGATAAGAATGATGATGTTGCTTCTTTAATCTGAATAATGAATTAATCTCACTCAGTAGCACCCACTTCAGCCAGAGAAATTGTAACGGTGACAGACTCATTTTACTGACAGCAAAGTCAAACCCACAAATAGACGTTAACAAAAGCTAACAGTACCAGCCTTGTCTTTTTATGGCAAGATAAGTATATGTGTACTCATGAATATGAGTAAACACAGGCTGACAGTACTATGACAGTACTCTCTAAGATCAAGCTGCCTAATTGGAAAGTTAATAATAAATAATAGTCATGTATTGTGTATATACTAGTGCATGGCGATTCTCCAGTATTGTCTGGTCTGTAGTTTTTCTCCTTTTTAGGCAGTTGCTAGGCAACATGGTATCTCAACATAGCATGCATAATTCAAGTTTTGTGGTTAAAAAATTGCATGATATTGTCGTGAAATTGTAATCATATGACGCTTTTAAGGTGTTATAGGCACATAAACTACAAAGGCATCAGTTAACTTGGTAGGTGGTTGCTTGGCAACATGATGATATCACAACACCTGCTATAGATGAGAACCTTCAGGGAAAATTTTGGTTGCTCAAATCTTGTTTGCGTAGTTATTTTGTATATAATCACAATAAATATATATTTCTTCTTTTTAGTTTTATGTAACAATGTTACATGTTGGTGTCACATGCTGTATCCTGAAAAAGCTCCTATTTATTTTTGTACTTTTTGGCACTGAATTAAAAATACATGTAAAGTAAAACCGTTCAAGCTTTATTTTTGTTTGTATTTAGATGATTATAATTTATAGTTCAGGAAGATCAGAATTATGCTGAAACAGACATCAGTAGACTTGATTCTGCTGCGTAATTATTGTAAATAATTCTCACTTGTTCTTTAAAAGTCATCATTTTAGGATAAAAAAGAAAATCAACCGAGAACTTCATTAACACCAGAAAAAAACAGCATTTCTTAACATTTTCATTGGTGAAATCACAAATTTGAAAAAATAAACTTAATGTTCTTTTTTTTTTCTTCATATACAGTTTTAGGGGTTGTTGGCATTGTAACTGCATTTGACCACTAGAGGGTAAAACAAATGCAAAATGATTCAGATTCTTCTGATGCAAACATGTTAAAATATATACTGAATTTCCAAAATTTTTACTGATGTTTTTGTTTTCATCCTCATTCAAATAATCATTTTCAGTAAAGAATTTAGAAAGAAGTCAGCATTTAAAGTCCTTTTAAGTCCTTTTAGCGTTTCATACTTGTTTCAGCTAAATCACCCATGGTGCATTTTGATGAGGAACCTTACAGGAATATTAATAATAAAACAACCCTTTGACAGGTATTAATAATATGTTTTCTTTCTTCATAAGATCTACCCATATGAAGCCCTTGTGGTGTCAGTCAGAGGGCAGCAGCGCCTCCCCAGTGATGTGGACCGAGCCAGACTAGAGGTGACCTGTTATAGGACCCAACTCTTTCACAAAGTCTACATCAAGCGTTGCTTTTGATCTTTCAGACTGTGATGAAAGCTCTCAACACTAAAGAACAAAAAACCCTGCAGTGTCCCTCATGTTGGACACAATGAGCACTGCAGATGTTTTACGAGTCATAGAGCAGCAAAGAAAGCAGAATACAGAGCCTTCCTCTAAGCACTAAGTGGCAGATGTTGTTGCCCGTAGCCTCAAACAACCTGCAATGTAAAGCTGAATGGACAGACTGATCATTAGCGGAGAAAAACATTTAAAGCACAGTGTTCCCTGTGTGCTGCACTGTGCAAAAGTCCTGAGTCACCATTCATTTCTTTATATTTTGCTAACAAAATGGGAAATAGGTGCAGTGATTTACTGAAACACGTGCAAACGTAAATGGAAATAGAGTGCATAAAGCAAAAACAGAATTTTTACAGTTCCAAAGAGCTTGAACTTTCTAGGCCTCTTGAAGGACATTCAAAGATTTTGACTGCCTTTTGTTCAGTTGTTTGTCAAGATGATCCCGCACTGCTTCAGAAATGTTGAATTCCAGGCTCAGGTACAAGGAGTGGACTAAGAAAAAACTGCCAGTGTCCTAAGAAAAAAATTGAAAGTGCTTCTGAAAGCCTGGATAGTTATTGCTCAAACCACTTTAAAATTACGAGAAAGCCAGGCTACTTAAAAGCAAACTTTACAGAAATGAGGGTGACTTGATACTTTTGTATAGTACTGTATGTCTTTTCATTTGGTACTATATCAGTAAAGGTCACTACTTATGAATTTTAGAAACTCTGTGCAACTGGTCGTGTCACATTATTAATGTTTTTTCTCTATGGTTTATTAAATGTAAAAATTAGATTGTGTTTTAATCTTCTTTGTCTCTTCCTGCTAACAGCGTCATCTCTCCCCAGAGGAGTTTTATAGAGTCTTCAGCATGTCCATGTCTGCCTTTGACCGTCTTGCTCAGTGGAAACAAAATGAACTGAAGAAACAGGTCAGACTCTTCTGAGAAAAGTCAACAGATCCTTTCACTGAACCCAGCTTGAGTCCATGGCTCAGCGGAAGAAGAACTGAACAAAATAAGAAGGCAGAAGAGAGATGTTCTTGGCTTGTTGTAGCTGCTGTGTGTTTGGACTTCTTAAGCAATGTTTGTGAAGTCTGCCAAGTGGCCAAAATTGAGGAAAAATCCCCACCAAGAAGGGAAAACTGAGTGGTAGAAAACTAAAAGAGGAGCAGAGAGCTTCACTGGAGCTACAACGGGTTGCTTGTGCCTCTCCTACCAGCAGATGGCAGTGTGTTTACACGAGCGTTACAGTTTTTGTCTGAACTACTGATGTGCTTTTTAAGAAACTCCAGGTCTGCCAAAAAACGTGTATTCTTATGAAGTATGTCAGCTGTTCTAGAATCTAGTTTTGGGGGGTGAGAGTTGCTGCAAAGTCTGATAAACTGGCAAGACAAGAAAATGAGCACTGTGTGATTCTCAACATTGGGGTTACTGAACATGGTGTATAAATAATGTGTTTTTATAATGTGCACATCTTGAAAACCAAAGGTTTTCGTCTACATTTTTCAAACAACATGTTTGATTTTTGATGTCAGTATTTCTGAAGCCATATTACACACTTCTTTTCTACATGTGCAAGCAGACTGGACAGTCCATTGACGTTTGCTTTGAAATGACATTTGACATAAATGAGCTGCGTCATGGCTCAGAGCTGGGAGGTGTTAGTTTAGAAGTGGGGGTTTAGTACTATACACTTTAAAATAAGATGTGTGCGTTTCACTTATATATGGAAATCCAAGCTTTTTGTTCGTATTTGCAGTTATTCTCAAGAAACAAGCCCGAAATTCAGATGCTGGACAACAGTTGAAACACTTTTTTTCTGACATGTTGTGTATGTGTGAGGGTGTGAGTGTATGACTGACGATGGTAAACAGTTAATCAAGAATTATTTTTTTTATTAATATTTAAAAGCCATCTGAACAAATTGAAGAACTCTGAATATAAGGAACGCCAAGAAAGGAAATATTGAAGGAAGAAATATGAAAATATGAAGTAAAGGTTTGTGTTTGTGATTAACAGATGCAATATGTAGTGACTGAGCTGAAAGTGGTCTAATTAAAACAAAAATCACTGGATAGCTGTTGCAAAGAATGACTCAAGTTTGTTTTAACTGGCTGTAAAAGGTGAAGTAATGCCGTTGAACCAAGTGGAGGGTTTTTGTGTTTACAGGCTGCAGCAATTAATCACATATACAACGTTTGCCTTTTTGTTTATTGGAGTTTTCATTTACAGCCTAATGTCTTTCACTGCTACTGTTAAATAAATGATGCACTGATTTATTTAGTGTGCGGTATTTTTTTTTCCAACCCTCGAATGCAACTCAATAGAAGTTATGATGTTATCTGTTCTATGGTTTGTATTTTTAGACTTCACTGACACAATCATTAATCAAGGGCTCATCTTTAAAGTGCTTTCACCTGGACCTCTCTTATCTCTCAGAGTGTTCAGTTTTACTGCAGATCTGGGGGTACGGAGAGCTGCTTCCTTATCTGGAAAATATATGAATTTTGATAAACGCTTTAGGAAAGTGGAGGACTATCAGTGAATATATCTCTTGGCAGATTTGTATTTTTGTGCACATAATAATAATAATTTATATGAGTTTACTATATGAACATTTTTTTAATTAAAGTAATGTGCATTTTAGAAATATAATACATAGTCTGAGAGGTTTAAATACAATTATTTATTTAACTGAGTGACATTTATTGCAGCTACACCACCTGAATTAGCACCCAACCGTTGCAATCTTTTTTATTCATAAACTTGTATTAGCTGTTATTTGGTATCATGAACATAGACGTTTATTTTTTTTTTCTGGTTGTACTTTGGTTTTACCACCTGACATGGATGGTTTACCAGCTGAATTTACCCATTAGTATCCATATTTAAGAGAACACAGCCAGCCATGAAGACCTCACTGGGTTACTCTGTATTATGAAACATTATTTTCACTGTTATTATTATTTTATTTCATATTAATAGTCTCATATTCATGGTGGAGCCATCGTGACATATGACAAATTGCTGAACAAAATTCTAGTAATTATCTCAACAGCTTCAAAACTATCTGGATTTGATTTTTTTTTCTTGAAAAAGACAGTTTTCACCATTCTAAAGAACACCAACATTAATATTTGACTTTTTGTGTGAGAGAGACTGAACTCCTTCAGCCAAACTCTTCTTTAATAAGTCATCTTCAAGAAATAGTTTCCAGGCTTCTTGAAAGACCTCCACTGTGTTTTTAGGCGGCTTTAGAAACTCACTGTTTTACCTCCCTTTGTTCATATATGATTTAAACCAAAAATGGAATTTTCAGTCCAGTTCTTGTATAATCTAGCATACCTCATTATTTTCTCCCACTTACTTTTCCTTTCTGATGATGCTTCAGTGAACAGTAGATAATCAGCTGAAGAGCCAGATGCATCTCTCAGGTCCCGTGTCAGGTCTTTACTAGATATCTTGCTGTTTTGCAATGATGTGACGTTCAGATATTGTTCATCTGCTGTAGGTAGATTTTATTTAGTTATTTTTAGCCCTTCTACTTATTTTGTCCCCCACTTTTCCAATTTCCTTTAGATTTTTTAGGGACACACTGCACACCATAGTGGGACTTCCCAAGTTTAAGGATGAAAAAAAAAATACAATTTTATACCTGTCAAACCTTGATATCAGTGCCATTTTGTATTATAGATTTGACTAAAGAAATAGGAACAAATTATCTGTTTTTGCAGTGAATTGACCAAAGATACAATTTAAAACTGATTCTTTGCTAACTTATATATAGAAGCAAAACTGTTTCATTCCTTTAGTTAGGTTATTTTTTATGCTTGAGTGGTTCAGACTTCGGGTCCTAACAAACAACCAAACTGTCACGACCTGCGGGGTCGGCAAGGCACTGATCAGCAATCTCTCTCCCCCTCCCCTGTTTTGCCGGGGCGGAACTCATGGCGGGTTCACGCCCTCGGCCCACGCCCTCCCGGATCATGCACACCTGGGCCTCATCAGACCAGCTGGTATATCAGAAGGAGGAGATCAGCTGTTCAACGCTGGATTGTTGTGAAGACTCCTGTCAGTACACGTCGAGCCCTAGTTTCCCACACTTCCGCCTCAGAAAGTAACACTTGTCTCTCTGTTCTAGATTCCCCGGACCCTTCCCCGTGTTTCCCCGTGTGGAGCGTGTAAGAGGTGGCTGGTCACTAGCGGAGAGAGGTTGGCGTGAGCGTGTGTGTGATCCCCTTGTTTTCCCTGGAGCCCTGGAACCCGTCCTCGCACATCTTGTATATAGCACTGTCCTCGCACTGCCTGTAAATACACTTGGTGAAGATTTTTGTGAATAAACTGTCTCTGTTACAACGCACTCCGGAGTCCTGCGAGTGGATCCTCAGAGCAACCCGTGACACAAACAAATAAAAATTCCTCTGAAAATGGTGAAGTCCAAGGAGCCAAAAGCAGTCAATGAATGACTTTCAAAGAAAATGGAAAAAAAGAGAAAGACCTTCAGAAATCCTGGAGAACTATTGCTCAAGACCACTTCAAAAAAACCAAAAAAAACCCAAAAAAAAAAATTCCAAGAAAGTCTGGCTCCTGAAAATCAGGCATTGCTTAAACCTTTTCCAGAGCACTGTAGACTCAAACATGTGCATGATCCTTGAGTAAGGACCTTCTTAACGTTAAAAAATAATTCTGCCTTTAATAATTATGGTTTATGATCTCTTAAAGTAAGAAAGTGCATATTTCTGGCCCCAACAGTATGCATCCCGGCCTCCAACCAGATATATTTGCTAATAAAAACCTGTTGTCTGGTTAATACTGTAGGAATTACATGATCATGTGAGTATTATGCCTTCCGTACCAAACTACTACCCCGGTATTGCCATGTTACTACCAAGCTGTAATGCTATGATGACTATTGTCACTGTGGATCTGTAACAGAACACCACCAGCACTAGGACCCAGCGGGACTCTTGATGATGAACAAGCAGCCCCTACTCAAAAAGTGTAGCGGCCACTCTGACTCACTTGGCCGCACAGAGGCCGACAGACCTCCGCTGTGTATGCGGGTACAACTCTTCTCACATGAGCAGAACTTGTAACCGAAGCAACTGAGGGATTATTACTGGAAACAAATCGGGCGGCACAGACTTCAGAACATCTGAAGACATGGACTCCAAACGACAGAGTGGTAAGTAAATATCCATGTATCGCACGGTAACTGTAAATACTTTATGATAAAGCCTCCATAGGTTGGGTGGGCACCAGTGTAAATGCAAGAGCTCCTCCACAGCGAGGCCACATTCATAAACCCAAACAGAAACAACTGGTTACATTAAAAAACATTATCCACCGTATCAGATACGATATACAGTTCTTTTCCAAACAAAAGCGATGTTATGGGTGGTTTTAATACATCTGGGTTCTCGTTAAACACACGTGAATGGAGAAGCAGCATCTGTCTCAAGTTTCTCTGAGTGAGCGAGCAGAGCGACTCGCGCCTCGCTGCCGGTTGACTCCTGGGGAGTGGGGAGTGATGTCATACAGCCACGCGCCGGGTGGTGCGCTGTGTGAGTGGATGGAGGAGGTATCCTCAGGTAGAGTGATGCAATCTGATACCAACAGAAAAGTGCCCTGTTGGAAGCAGCGCTGCTGGTGGGAAGCAGCAGCAGCTGAATGGCTGCTCTGTTTCAAAACCCTTCAGGCCACTGTGTTGCAAACAGGAAGCTTCTTTACGGGAGACCAGGTGATGAAGAAGGGGCTTAATTTGAAAGATAATAAGAAAGGGGGTTCGTTTGTCACAGAGGTAACTGGTTAAATAGGCAGTTTGCATTAAACGGAAATGTAAATGGATGTCAATGGCATAGCTCAATGCAGCTGCAGAATTAAATTCTAAGCATCTTATCTTGGAATTTGGGACTCTTATCTTATCTTATCTCATCTCATCTTAACATCCTATAACACATAACTTCCCCAGTTCACTGTATTTTTATTAAGTGTGCAGTTTATCTCTTTTTATTATAAGATTTGTGTGAATTTATTGATAATTCGTCTTTTGAAGCAGCTAAATGTAAATAAGCCAATCTTTTTTGTCTTATGGACAGGTGACAAATAAAAGGAAAGAAATAACATTGTTGGGCCACTACATGCCACAGTATGGCACTAAACTTAAATATCTCTGGATCTCTAATGGAGGTCTCTTTTCCAACTGATTCTCACTCATTTGGTGTTTTAGTGATGGTGGTGCTCACACTGTCTAACAAGCTGATCTAAAATCACAGATAGATGTTCTTCCATCTTGAGACCAGGTGATTGTGAAGGCTACAGCATACTATACACATCACTTTTTATAAATTATTAATTAAGAGATTCATTGGCCACCTGTGTCTTACGGATACGAATGTTGCTAACTAGTAAAGGCCATTCAAATCAGAAGTGATTCTTTATAGGATAAAAGCTATGTTATTCTTCCCTGTAAAAGCAGGGAACCTTTCTGTCTGTAAATTTGTCTGTTTGTCAGGAGGATGAAACAAAAACTATCAACCTGACTTTCATGAAAAGTTGCGCATGGACAAATTGAAGAACTGATTCAGTTTTGTTGTGCACCTGGATCACTTTCTTTTTCTTTCCTTAAAAACTGGAAAATGCTGCATTGGCTTTGGCAGACGTTGGGCTCGCTGCCCTTTTAGTTATTTTATTTACACTTCTGCTTTTCCAATGTGAAAATGTGTTGGAGGGGAAAAACATGGAGCACTCAGACACAAGCGGCAAATCCACAGCCAAATGGTTGGAGCAGCTGTACACTGCAGGAGAAAATATTCTCACAGTAAATGTGTGAATACTTGATACTGGAGATTTGGCAAAATATTGCAAGAGCTTCAGTGGCTGGGAAAAATTGGTAGATTCTGAGCTGTGGATAAAGGAGAGATTAAAGAGCTGCAAAGTTTTCTCACAAGCCTATTTTAATTTAAAAAGGTAAACATACCCCTCACTGAATTTTACACTGTTTCTGCGTGCATTCTGCCTATAAGTGGTTTATTGCATTTGCACATATGATTTTCCTCAGTTTAATATGTGTCACAAGCCTTGACCTCTGCCACGTTTGCCTTAAAATCCCTTTTCCTCTACGATTCATTCCAGTGCACAACACACCCCCTCGCTCCATTTTCAGAAAGTGCACAACTCCCTCTTGATTGGATTTCAAGTTGTGTTTCACACAGAAATATAACCTTCACGAATGGAAGTGAGACTGCAGCTCGAAGCCAGAATTAGCTGCGCTTCAAATCAGCTGTGATTACATTTTCTGTAACAGAAACGCAACAGAGCAGCAGGTCTGTACATGTGTCCCATGTGTGTCTGGTGTAGGTGGAAGCTAAGCTGATGTGGTGATGATAGCAGCTTCCCCCTGCCACCAAAGTGGAAAAACAGAGAATCCTGATATTTTGTCCTCATCATCACCCTGTCACTCCCCGTAAAAGCAATAAAAAATAAAACCTTTGAGTGGGTGCGTGTGTCTGTGTGTGTACGTACGCCTCAGTGTTTGCATTTGTGAAAGACAGTGATGACAGGTAGTAACAGTAAAGTGTGGACTGGTCCAGTCATTTTAAATCGTGTGCACTTGATAGGATTATTGCAGACTTAGTTCAAGAAAAGAAACAAAACTAGCTAATTTCCAGATTTCATGCCTTCACAACTCATACTAACTGTGTTCTGGCTGCTGCGTTATCTTTACAAACCATTTTCATTCCACTCTGGGCAAATAAAGAATTTCAGTATTTATAAAAGTCGTTTGTGCCCCTCTGTTTCCTGTGTTTCCACACCATTTGCTATCTGCAGAAAATGATAAGATACTAAAAGAATGCGAAAAGAATTCGTCTACTGTTTCCCCCCAGCTGTTTCTTTTTAAGTATCTTGCTATCTTTGTTGTGGACTTTTTAAAGTGTCTGACTGAACGCTAACCCCAGGCAAGCACTGACACCATCTTTTGTTGTCACGAAAATATGAATTACTGGATGCTGTGTCTCTGAAGTAGACTTTTGTCTTAGTGGGAGATGCTGGGCCTGCCAAGCCTTGAACTTTGGCCTCTGTCTGAAGAGGATGGGTGTCTGGGGAAGGGACAGAGGGAGACAGGCGAGGGAGAGGAGTTGAAGGAAAAGGATCTCAGAGGAAGGGAAAGAAAGGAGTGGCAGAGAGAATATGCAATCTGGAGGGACCTCAGTGCTGAGGAGTGTGGGGGAGGCAGGAAGAGGACAGTTTCATACGGTTTTTGCGTAGAGTATATGTCTTAAATTACCCTTGTTACACATATTAATGTCAATCAGGTAACAGAATCTATGGAAGCAAAAAGCAGTACAGTTCAGTGCATTCATATAGAGTACTTCTGAGTCATGAAGTGTTGGTAAAATTATAACATGGAGGGATATTTTGAATGGGAGAGGCAAGTGAGGATGGGTAGCCTTGGATTTATGTTAATTGGTGTGTTCGAATTATAATGGATGGGAACGAAAGCCTCAGTTTAGGAGAGCCAAAGTGTCTTTCCTGTTTTGACCTGCTGCTTATAGGTATTATGCGGCGAGAAAAGCGGCAGCAGCAGCAGCAGTAAGTAGCAGTTGTTTTGTTCTGAGCTGCAACCAAACACACTAAATCAGTCCAAATGAGAGTCGCATGGCCCGAGTCTCATGACTGATCTTCATCAGGAAGTCTGTCTGTGGAAACACACAGAAAAAGGAACGTGAAGACGCACAAACAAACACATTCCTCTTTGTACTCTTGTGACTGTATGTTTACTCAGACGAGGAAGCGAGAGACGAATTAACAGTGAGCGTTTGTGCTTCCTCTTAGTTAAGTGAATGATCGTGTCTATCAGTGGGGAAAAAAAGGATTTGAAGAGGAAATTTGTGCCGTGTGTGTGTGTGTATGTGCTTGCATGTGTGTGGTTCTGGGTGGAGTGGGGGTGCGTGGGGCAGTGGGGGATTACAAAGATCCCTCTGTGGGTGAGACAGACCACAATCCTGCAGAACAGCTGATTCTCAGCTTCTGAACCCTCAGGTCCCTTGAGAGAGAGAGAGGGAAATAGAAGGAGAGAGAAATAAAGATATAGACTCAGAGATGAGGGGGAGAGAGAGAGCAGACTGATGTCCTTGACTGTGCGTGTCTTTGAGACCGGCAGAAAATAGATCAGAGCACTGGTCTGATTACTCGAGATCTTTGTTGATTGTTTTTTAATTGACGTTTCCTCAAGTAGAGCAAAATGCATCTGCAAATTGAGCACCCATCAGATAGGAATCTTTCTATTCAGTTGGTTTGGGAGAAATGTAGAGTATGGGCAAGAGATGGAGGGAGAGCATGCAGCGAGAGAAGATGTTGGGGCAGAAACAGAAACAGCAGGACACAAAATGGGAAAGTGGGAAGAAGTGAAGGAGAGTCAAGATCAGGAAGGAGGGGAGAGAAGCTCCTGTCGACAGCAAAGACAGGAAACCACAGCTGCACTCGCACGTACACTCACTCATACACACACGCACGCACACACACAGCTGCTGGAGATACAACCCTGCATGCCCGTGGATTGAGACCGTGCAGCTGCGTTGCACCACGCCCCTCTTACACTGTGTGTTAGTTCCTGTTTTGTTTTCTCCGGGAGTCTCTGACTCCGACAATACGATTGTTTGCTCTGGTCTTGCCGAGCATTGTGGCCATCTAATTTTGGCCCTTGCGGAGACAATAGAGTATTGTCCGAGTGAGAGGGGGAGGCGGAAGAGGCTTGTGAGAGAGTCAGGGCTTTTTCGCTCACTCTCTCTGTCTTCACGTTGTGTGTGAGGAAAACAGACTGTTTTGATCTTATTTTTATTTAACCCTTGTTCCATTTCTTTTCTGGGAATAGGCAATTCATTTATTTATGTTTTTTTTAGGTGTACTTATGCCATAATAAATTGTAAACATACTAAAGCTTATTGATCTGACTAATCATTGTGAAGCATGTTCTTCTTAACAAAGCCATAAAATTAAGTGGATCAGATTGTAAAAAGGGACACGAGGCGAAAGAGTCTGCTCTTTCAAATCATTGCTGAAAAATCCTGTTGCTTTTCCAGCTTTCCAGCTATGAACTTTCTGCTTTGTATTATGAATGAAACTGAACTGTAAATTTGACATTTTTAATGCCAAAAAATACAAAATTTAAATGTTTCCACAAACTATAATCTTTCCAGTGTGGATAAAGCCACATAAAAAGCACAGGCTATTAAAACCTCCCACTGGAAACCAAAGGGACATGAAACTATTTTAGACTTGGTTGCACTTGACCTGTTCAAGTGTATGAATAATACTTCATCAAATAACAGTGGATAATATCAGAGAAGCAGTTCTAATGTCTTCAGTGTTTAATTAAAAGTCAATATCAGAAGAAAAGCTGCTTGCTCCGGGTTCAGACTAATCCTAAGATACGCCTTTCAATCTTCTTATATTTAGAAGTAAACAAGTAAATGAACTAACTTGGGGCTTCAAGCAGTTTGGTAACCATCTCCTGTCCTCTGTGGTGAAGCTATACATTTTCCTCTTCACTTTGGCTCCATTTCCTTTAGGGAAGGAAGCTTCCTCCTCCTCACCTTCTTTTTTCTCCGGCTCCCCCTCCTGCTCCTCCTCCTCCTCTTTGTTGGCTGTGAGCAGGCAGGATGTGTGAGAGTGTGTCAGGGCATTTGAAACAATGTCAAGGTCAACAAAACACACACACGGACACACACGCTTGACCCACACAGGATGTAGGAGTGAAAAGAGTAAGTTTTTCAAAGAAAGCACAAAATATCAACGTGGAAAGTTGGATTTAACGCTTAGTAGTGACACACAGAAAACTCGCTGTGTTCCCAAAAAGGCTTGCTCCGAGCGGGACAAAATCACCAGGGTGACATTAGAGGATGTTAAAAATCTTTTCCCTGTCAGCTGTTGCAGCAGCTGACAGCTGAGTTCCAAACTGACTTCATGCCACTTGTGAACTGACAGTTTGGCCTTGTGATGATCTGATGGCCATGCTGAGCACTCAGGATTTTACTTTATTGCTTTTACCTTAAACATTCTTCCCTTAGACAATATTATAGCCTTAAAAACTGCATAAAGCATTATTACCATGCAGATTGTACGCAGTTATATTTATCTATAAAATGTGACTACAGCAGCTAAAGACATAAAGGCCTAAATGTCCTCCAGTTTTCTGCTTCTGAATTCAGACAAATCTGGTTATTGTACTGCTATCCTTAAAATCGTAGAAACATGCTGTCTAACCAGATACTTTCTATCTATTGCATTACTGTGGCCTTCAGTAACACTGTGAGGCATCCTTGAGTCATTTTTGTCCAGGACATATCCTTTAGCGCACACATTAGACAAATATGTAAGAATGCTTTCTTTCATGTGCTAAATTCAATGGGAAACACCCTTTCTTAGAGTGATGCTAAAAAAAACAGTTCATACTTTTTTACTTTGTGGCTGGACTCTTGTAATTCATTATTATCAGGCTGTTTTAAAAACTCCCTAAAAAGCTTTCAGTGTTTCAAAACACTGCAGTGAGAGTACTAACAATGAGATCATATTTCTCCCAGATTAGCTTCTCTTCATTGGCTCCCTGTTGAATTTAAACTTCGCCTCACACACAAGGTCTTGAATAATCAGGGCCGTCATATCTTAAAGACCTCACAGTACCATATGATCATAAACAGAACACTTCGCTCTGAGACTGCAGGCTTATTTGTGGTTATTAAAAGTTTCTAAAAGTAGAATGGGAGGCAGAGCTTTCAGCTGTTAGGCTGCTCTTCTGTGGACCCAGCTCCCAGTTTGTATTTAGTAGACAGACACCCTCTCTACTTTTAGGATTAGACTTAAAACTTTCCGTTTTGATAAGGCATACAGTTAGAACGATCCCTCCCTGACTTCCCATGATGCACTGAGCAGTTCTTCTCCACTTATCTCTTCTCATTCCCCATTCATTATATGGCTTTGTAAGGCATTGCACTTTGTGTTATCCCTCCCATAGTGTGTGTTTTGTCCTTGTTTCTCTGTTCCCTCCTTTTTTCTTTTTCCCCTCACCCCGTTTGTGGCTGCCTGTCCCTGAGCCTGGTTCAGCTGCAGGTTTCTTCCTGTCAAAAGAAAGTTTTCCCTTCCCGCTGTCTCCAAGTGCTTGCTCATAGGGGATCATCATATTGTTGGGGTTTTCTCTCTAATATTATGGGATCTTTACATTACAATATTTTGATGAATTGATATAAATAAAATTTAGTTGAAGTGAATAACCTGGTGGTTCTTGAAATCAGAAGAGTATTACATGATGTCTGTTTTTGTGATTTCTAGTTGTGATGGAACGACTTGTAAATGAGTTAGGCTCTCTGCTGAAGATGTTGGACCACGAGACGGTCAGTCCTGCTACCGCTGAAAAAATGGCATCCATACGCAACATCCTGGACTCACTGCAGCTGTCAGGTACAGAATCTCCAATGTTAGGATGGCAATGTAAATAACTCAGGTTAATATTTCTTAACATGTACAGTTTCTTGTACAGCACAGGTTAATACATTTCACACAGCACAGAAATAACTTACAGTTCTTTACTTAGTCAACTGCACTGAATGACCTTTCCCAATTGTTTAAATTTAGGACTTCGAAGAAGGTCCACTCGGTCCTGGCTGGTCCAGCCAGCCGTAGTCTAAGCAGTTTAAGGTCTGGCTGCAGATAGACTACATCAATAAAGTGAAAAACTCATTTGTCCAAACTTCCAATTGTTTTTAAGTCACTCACTATGATTTTGATGTTGCTGTTTGATTGATGGTTTTGTGATTTCCACTGACTGTGTAATATATTCTCCCTTGAAGATAATAAAGATCTGATCTTTCAGATAGAGCCCAGTAATAATAAAATTGCCCTTTTGTGTTACTTTTATTATTTATTTTATTTCCTGCTCTTCTGTCAGGTGCTACTGGCTTCTTATAGCATGCATAGTTCTACTGTAAGATTGGACATCTAGACACTGAAGTTTCTGTCTTTTGGACATCTGCATTTTGGTTAGGTTTTGGTAAAACAATTTTAGGATGAAATATGACTTGCAGAAACATCAGGGCAGTATTTAAAATGGTGTTTCATTAGAAAAAAGTCATGCATTATAAACAGTTTGATTGCCAGACTTGTCTCACTAGTGCCAAGAAACACCTTCTGCACACCAGCAGGTCAGATAGAACAGCAGCATTTGATGTCCTGGCATTACAAAAATAGTAAAAGCAGCACTTTATTTCAATACAATGTAGAAATAAGAATATTCAATGTAGAAGTGTTTTTTTATTTATTCAGGATGAATTCAGCTGAGTGTGATGGCAGCAGTTTAGCCAAAAAGAAAAAAAGAAAAAAAAAAGTCAGAAGTGTCACATCAACAGTACTACAGCATGTCTTTCTTTTTTGTCTGTTTGCAATGGTGTGACCCTACTGTGTTTAGCCAACCACACTGAAACTGCTCAACTTGAGAGAGTGCAGCAGTTGTTGTGCTACAAAATGCAGCCTCTGTGACATGAAATCTTGCTGAGGTCTTTACAGACAAATCCCTTTTTATCTGGAAGAATACAGGATGTCGGGGAGGATAAAAGGATCCGTGTAAGAGGATAATGAAATGCAAAGAGGATAATGAGAACAGCAAAACATCCCGATGGTCTCAGAAAACAAATATTAGACTGGACCCAGTCTGTCGTGTCCATACTCATCTTTTTTAAATAGTTGCTGTGTATTTCGCATCATTGTATCTGTTTTTTTCTGTCAAACCTTTCTGTGACCTTTCACACACATTTTCTTTGTTCTTGCTGTACAAAGATTTTCAATCTCCGTTCTGTACTCCCTGTACATAGGTCACCATAGATCTAATTTTTATTGCAGATGAAATACTATTTATACTTCATTATTCAGTCTCTATAGCCCTTCTTAATCCTGACCTAAAAGCTATAGGCTATGTAACCCTAACTCTGATCCTGGTTTTAATCCATAATTTGTCTTTTCCACAGTGAACGGCTCTGATGTCTACATGAACAGCTGTCTCTATGGCAATGGCACGAGCTTTGTAGAGTCTCTGTTTGAGGATTTTGGTTAGTAGTCCTTCAAAATACCTTCGGTTCGGTTCAGTTACAAAAAAATCCTTTGTGTATGTATTTACAATCATTATACCTCTGTTTATATAAAATTATAAAGTTAATCATGATTAATCCTATCAGGCTGTGATTTGCACATGCTCAGTGCATCTCCAGTGGAGCAGAAAGAGCACAAGGATGAAGAGGAGAAGACTCATCCCAATAAATCTGTAAGTCATTCACAGAAACTACTTACCTACACCAGCCTTCCTTTTACCCCCAGTTCTGGTTCAGCAGCTACCTTTGGTTTTCAGACCCCAACTGACACTCCTCCTCCTCCTCTGCCAACTACACCCCTTCCTGATGACTACTATGAAGAAGCTGTTCCTCTAGATCCGGGATCTACTCCTCAGTACTTTACCACCAGTATGAACACATGCATATACAAACGCACATGTGTGTGCGCATTCATGTATAATGGTAATCAGATCAGTACCTTTGGTTCTGCTTTCTCACATACTCTATCTATTCACCTGTAGCATCCAGGAACTCTGTGGAGGACGCCTATTATGAAGATGCTGACAATAACTACCCCACCACCAGAATGAATGGGCCTCCCAAAAGCTCCTGTGAGTCTTAATCTGACCCTTATTCATGCTAGTTTATGTCTAGTAGTAGAGCTAGGATTTTGTGAATCACAATTTGTTTTGTGGATCTTCTGTAAAACAATAATTGCTTTGGTACTCAGACAATGACTCAGATGCTCTGAGTAGTTCCTACGAGTCTTACGAAGAAGAGGAAGAGGAAGCAAAGGGCCGAGACCAACCTCAGAGATGGACAGCCGAGGAAAGAACAGATGGACCGGTTCGAGACTGCCGCATCTGTGCCTTCCTACTGCGAAAGAAACGTTTTGGCCAGTGGGCTAAGCAGCTTGTTGTTGTCCGAGACAATAAACTGCAGGTAAATAGATGCTGCTGTTTATTAACGTTTATTTTATCATTCAAATCAAAGAATTGTCTTTTTCTGGTGTTATTCAAGGTAAATCCTTATTTATTTATGGTGAATCAGACAGTTGAACACACTTATTTGTAAGCCACAGTTTACACTGTTAATTTCCAGCTTATAACAGTAAGAGGCTAGGCTTACATAGATTATCTTTTACTCAAATAATGCATGTTCTTGACTTCTTCCTTCACAGTGTTTTAAAAGCATCAAAGAGAGCTCTCCCAACACAGAGCTCCCACTGAATCTTTGCAACGTCATCTATGTCCCTAAGGAAGGCCGGAAAAAGCGTCACGAGTTGCGCTTCTCATTACCTGGGGGCGAAGCGCTAGTCTTGGCAGTCCAGAGTAAAGAACAGGCCCAGCGATGGCTCAAGGTACCTTTTTTCACCTCATTAGAGGCACGGTGCTGAGACAGATGAGCAGACACAAGGCTGTGCCTGTAAATGAATGTTTTCTTTTTCTCTGTTCAGGTGGTCCACGATGTTGGCAGCCAGTGTAGCAACACTGAGGGGCTGGATGGATCAACTTCTCCAATTATACAGAGGAAGCTGGAGCTCGACAAGGTGAGTGTGCTTATCTGCGTATGTCCTTGAATGTCAGACTGTTTGTCCGCAGTGTTCTCTTTGTGGTCTTGCCACAAAGACCAAAATTTCCCATAAAACAGACTTAATGAGGAGCCCCAATGCCGGTCTAACGCTGTGCTCTTACTGTGTCTTACTATGACAAATGTAATTTGTGGCATACTGAATATATACCCCAGTTTTAACATTTCAGTGTCGCTGACATCACCCTCTTTCAGCCCACGCATGACACAACTATTCCTTTGGCTTCTAGTTTACAAGCAGTGAGTGAGGTGATTATTGCGGTTGCTGAGTTGCCTTGGTTTCAAAGAGCTTCAAGTCCTGAACAAACTGAATGCATGCTGACATGGCAGTTACACCCCACGTTGGCAGAAAGAAATAGTCATACTCCCAGAGGATACATTAATTTTTATTTATTTTTATTTTTAACATGAAAACGGAAAGACAAATGTGCCAATTTTTGCTATTCCTTGTCTCCTCTCTTCAAATGTTATAAAAGAGAGAAGTAAAAGTGTTTTGTTCCTTTTGTTGCCAGGTGCTACAGTCTGAGAGACAGGCTTCAGACTCAGACAGCGGGCCAACAGCAGACAGTCAGGCCACTGCACACGGGTCAGGACGAGACACTACTGACTCACTCAGTACGTGAACCTTCACCAGCAGTTTTTGAGATGTTTTTGTTGCAACCGACTCTTTTTTATTGTGGTTGCTTCATTGAAATAAGCTTCTTGTGTGTACACTCTCAGTAATTATAGCACAAGACATGTTATTGCAGGTTAAATCGGTGGTTATAGTGAGATTTAACGTTAGATTAGTGTCTGTGGGTAATTTCTCAGTGTTACCACAGATATATTGGGACAGTTCAACATGATTTACACTTTACATGCTCTTTAAAATCACAGCAAAGCATCTTTCTGGTCTCGTTGGCATATTTCACAGTGAAAACAAACATTTAGATAGATGGTTGTTAAAGGGTATTTAGGCACAGTTCCGCAGATGCAGCACACTGTTGATCTGTGGGGAGAGGCATAACACCTTCCTCTCACGTGTTGTAAGATTAGGAGGTAAAGGATTCATTTCAGTATATTTGTAACACACATCATATACTGCATTGCTCTTCTAGCTTAATTTATGTTGCCATTTTTATGAAAAGAGAGGAACACTGTATGAGTAATACTATTCTGACTCATTCATTGATACTTTGTAGCATTTTTTAAAAAAAGGTAAACTAATAACTGGCAGGGAGACGATTTTTTCCCTCCATTATTCTACATCTTTAACATAGAGAAACCAACATAGTTACAGTTTAAGAGAAATGTAAATGACTGTGATGCAACTTCTCTGTAGTAAATGATAACTGTATGTCTGTTACAAAGTTTAGTGGTTGTTGATGGGTTTTGTGTGAATAGTGTTTTACGTAGTCTAGCATCTTTTTAAACCATAAATATTTAAATAAGGGTTCTTCAAATGGTTCCTCAGTTTCTAAGAGTCCCCACTTTCAGGGTCTGGAACTCAGGTCCCCACAAGGCTACAAAAGCAAACACACACACAATATTTTTGTTTTTCTATCTACAAAATCAGGAAGGATAAACCAGGGAGATCCTTGGTGCTGGGTTAGAAAATAGGTCAAACACAGTGAAATTGGGAAACAGTTGTTTCAAATCTGTTTACGGACGAAGGAACTCTGATCCTAAAGAGACATGAGAGAGAGGGAGAGACAGGAAGTGAGGCTCGAGCAGATATGACATCCTTCCTGTCCTCTTCCTGCAATTGTCTCCCACTGACATCATCAGGAAGTAGTGTGAACAGTGCACTGCAGCACCTGGTACATTCAGAGTGAACTTGCAAACCGGCTGTCGGGGTCTGGTTGAATAAATACAAGCCATCTCTGAAATAACAAGATATTATTTCTTCAAAAGCTTCATGAGTCCTGTTTGGGTGCAGGGTCTTTTTCAAAAATGTATTTTTTCCAGAATTCAGACCTTTTACTTTATTCCAGTTTTCATCATGTTTTTGTTACATTGTAACTGATAAAATGTAAAACTTAAAAAAAATAATAACAGCATGATATTTAAATGATGAGGCAACATTGTCTGTTTTACTGGCTGGATGTTATAAAGTTCAACTTCAGGATGTGTTTGACTTCAGACAGGGGGAAGCGTGGAGCATTTTCAGAGCTGACCGGGTCGATGAGCCGAGCAGCTGGGAGGAAAATCAATCGGATCATCACCTTTTCCAAGCGGAAACCTCCTTTACCAGGAGAGTCTCCTTTGTCTTCTGGCCAGCATGACAACCCCCGCTCTGGTGAGAAGACCTGATGAATACTTTGTTGAATGGCTGGTTAGTTAGAGAATCATCTAAGTGGCTGATTGATGTTTAGATTGTTTTCCATTAGCATTTGTAATTTGACATCAGTGTCAAAGAGTGTTAAAGGACAAATTAATGCTGATGATGCACAATTCAGAACAATAAAAATGCCTTTTAGGAAAAAAACTTATAACTGTAGAGATGTAAAAGTTATTGTACATATTCTTCCTATAATACACCAAATATTTGTCCACGAATTCCTCCTCCATGATCAGGAGCTAAACAATTATAATGTGCTGTAATGGGCACAAGTAGATATTAAGTCCCTGAAGTTTTTATTCCATATCTGTTGTTATGACATCATCAGTTTGCCTAGCCAACACCTAAGAACAAGCTAAAATGACTCATTTTTAGCATTCATGCCAATATAACAACTTATAAAAACATCATATCATTTTAATTTCATGATAATAACATCTAATTTAGATCCAGAAACCGAACGTCACATCAAACAGTGTTGGGTACATTATATGACAATGAATAAAATGTAAATACGTTCTTTTTAACACACTCATCAGGATATCTGAGCGTGTGTCTGAGCGGCTCTTGGAGGGAGCGGTGGTGCGTGCTCCGGGGTGGAAGTTTGTACCTGCAGAAGGACCCTGGGGACCAGCGACCCCCAATCATTGTGGTGCCACTCAAGGGGGCAGAGGTGATGCCAGGCGGGCTTGGACCTAAACATCCGTTCTCTTTCCGCATCCTACAGGGAGGCAACGAGCTGGCAGCTCTGGAGGTGAAGCAGGAGATCTTGAATCGTTTTATCCAGCACAGGAGATTTAATGTATATACAGACTGATTTTATTTGTGCCACTTGGTTACATCACTGTTGATATAGCTGAGAGGTATCATCAGTGTGCGCACAGGCATGCCACACCTTACATTTTTCTGCTCATGGACTAACAAATGTGCGTGTGTCTGTTCGTGTTTGTGTGTCATTCAGGCCAGCTGCTCTGAGGATCTTGGCCGCTGGCTTGGAGTTTTATTTGCAGAAACCGGCAGCAGCACTCTCCCTGAAGAGTTGCACTATGATTACATCGATGTGGACACACTTACTGACATACGGCATGCTGCCAGACACTCCTTCTTGTGAGTCAACAGTATGCGTTTTTGTGCATATGTTTACCCAACAGTCTTTTATTACAGCTTTTATTTTGAAATACTCATTTTTATATTCATATATCTTCCTCTTCTTTTTCTCCCAGGTGGGCTACAACAGCTAACTCCTCCAGTAGTGCTTCAATAGACTCCAGAACTTACGATGAGGTCTATGAAAGTGTTGCGGTGAGAAAACTTTATTTTTTTTTAATTCTAAGCAAGTGATGAGATACAAAAACCTTTATATTGAACACAGCAGACACAGAGATGTTTAAATCTGCTTCTACTCTCTTTCTCTCCTCACTGATCCTCTCCTCTCTCTTACATTCATTCATTGAAATTTATTGCAAATTTACAGAATACAAACACCATTTTTTTGTAACTTAGGATTTTAATACCATTCTGTGTTGAGCTTCACTGGAGCCCTAGTGAAACTACTAATAAGATTTTGGATAATAGATTAACAAAATATGTTTTCTTTTTTCTTTTTTAATCCGATCTTTAAAAAGCTTACATTTATCAGTCATATAAACATATAGTATTTATAGTATTTTCCTTTTCCTTAAAGTTCCTCTATTACATTTTGTTAATTAGAATTCATTAAATTATTCTGTTGCAGGAAGTGGATGTGGAGAGCAGAGGAGGCCAGGTGAGACGTCACGCTTCGTTCTCCAGCAGGGACTCTGAGAAAACTGAACAACAAGCTGCCATTAAGAGACATGCCTCCAGTGAGTCTCGGTTAATTTCATAATTCATTAGACTGTCTCCATGAAAGTGATTTGGGTTCAAATGTGGCCAAATCTGTCTTCATTTCCTTCTTTTTCACATCATAGATGTGAATCAGTATGGGCGGTATGGGAAGACACGGGCAGAGGAGGATGCCAGGCGGTACCTGAGAGAGAAAGAGGAGTTGGAGAAGCAGAAGGAGGACCTCAGAAATGCACTGATTTCCCTGCGCAAGGAGAAAAGGCAGTTGAAGGAGGAGGGGAAGAGCGGCACAGGTCAGAGACGAATCACACACACAGCGCTTGTTCAGTCGTAGGCTTCATAGCGGTCCTAATTATGAGTGTGTGTGTGTGTGTGTGTGTGTTCAGGTAATAGTGTGGAAAAGCAGTTAGCTGAGCTGGAAACACTGTGCAAACAGAAGGAGGAGGAACGGGTGGAGCTGGAACTGAGACTGACAGAGGTCAAAGAAAACCTGAAGAAGTCACTGGCTAGAGGGGCACTGGGTCCACCTACTGATACCAAGATCAACGTCAAGGTAGGCAGCAAACACACACATCTGTTTACAGCTGGAACTGAAGCTCTCCTTAGAAAACTCTTAATGAATGTACTTTAAAATATATACAAACGCTCTTATAAGAGTTCTTTACATACATACATTTAAATGCAGTCGTGAGGTTTTTTGTTTAGGATGGAGGTAAAAAGATGATACTAAAAATACATCAATATCAACGACTGCTAAAAGTTCATATGAGCTTCAGTGAAGATTTACGGTTGATTTTTGTCCAGAACATGAGCTGAGGGATTTCTCATATGAACAGCTGGGACTGTATTAAGACAAATCCTTTAAATCAGTGTGCAGTGTCTGTTACCAGACAAGTCATTTATTTGACCATATGGCCCTTATTTATTTGACTTTTATTTTATCAGGCTTTATATGTTTGTTTGCTAACATATGTTTCTCATTTTAGACATTTATAATGAGTTTCTGTGTTTGCTTGTTTTGGTGTTTCTCTCTTCATTCTTTCTGTGTTCTTGTATGCTTGTTTTAGTAATCCATCTGCTTTTGACTGGAAGAACTTTTGGTCTTCTTGTGTTGTTTTTAAAGTAACATCACTGGGCTCAAATAAGTGAAATCAAACTTTTACTGTTTTTTGGGGGGGTTGCCTGTGTGTTCGTGCATAGGCGCAGGGCAGTAAGGTTGAAAAGGTTTACATGGAGACTGTGCCTGTCAACGCGGCATCTGAGCTTCGAAAGCGGCCTCCGTCTCTTTACGCCTCCTCCAAGGGGAATGTGATGCAGAAGGCAAAGGTAGAGTGCGCGTGTGTTTGTGTGTGCGAGGACCAAAAACTGCTTGACTCACATGCTCCCGTTTTACTGTTTCCAGGAGTGGGAGTCAAAGAAGGGGACATAGAGTGATCATAAACAGATCGACAGATGGAGACGAGGACGTTTGAAAGGAAAACGCAAGAAGAGCAAGAAAACTGGCACTGAAGAGAGAAAGGATGGACTCGGAGGCATTGCGCTCTCATTTCATCTAAAGGAAAAGTACAGGCAGCGTGATGCTGCACCAGCTACTGTAAATACGACATGCTCAGCTGATACATCAGTACCGTGTTAATGTGGATCACTATGAACGTGATGTGTACGTGTTGGTGTGAGTTTGCATGCGTGTTTACATTTGCACAGGGCTGCAGAAAGTTTAAAAAAAAAAAAAGGAAAGCGTAGCAAAGGGAGAGTGTAGTTCTTCAACACTGTGAGTTCAGCGTTACAGGCAAGACGTTTTAGCTACACCCACTGGTTTGTATTATTTTTATACTTGATACTTGGAAATGAAAAATGAAAAACCTGGTTAAAGAAAAATTTTTAGTTATAATCTTAAATTATCATTATTAGTAAGAGAAGTACAGAATCTCATATCTTAATTGTGTATTTATACGTTTAATAAAAAATATCGAGTAGACACTGTTCCTAAAAGCAATGAATAAATGTTTGTTGTTGCAATGTGAAACAATTGGTTTTAACCTTTATATGACTCTTATTTTTCACATTTGACTTTTGCACTTTATCTTGTTGTATTTTGTGATTGCATAAATGTGTCCTCGGCCCCTCTCAGCTGAATCATTTGAAGATAAATGCCTGTGTCTGCTTTACCTGCCCTTCACTGAGAAACGAACACACGCAAATGTTGGAGTAAATAATTTTATAAAGAATATTTGTGTTTGGGACTGTTTATTTTATGTCCCCCGTGTCTATTTTCCCTCATTTCTTTAGACTTTTAAGATTCTTTACCAGAGTTTCTTTTATTGCTGCCTCTCATCCACCCCCAAGATGAGTTACCAATAATAGCAACAGAGCTCTGAAATAGAAGCACCACCTAGTGGTCAAATAAAATGCCACTTTTGCTTTAATGTTCTTGTTTTGCTTCCAAAGGCAAGTTGAAGTTAATTATGCTAAGTTCAACATTAAAATAAGTCAATACTTAAGGTTTTTTCCTCTCTTATAAGAGCTCAAGGAGCTCCTTAATGTGAAGATAACTACAGTCAAAGCTACTATGTGAGAGGGCAGTGGTTCAATGCCAAGCTCCTCCAGCTTGCATGTTGTTGAGGTCTCCATGGACAGTTTACGGAGCCCAATACTGTAGCTGACCTCACTGATTGTGAGACAGTGAGAAAGTGTTTAAAGGCTTATGGGTTGGAGTTGAACGTTAGGTGAGTGTGAATAAAACAGCGTTATAATTCTTTCTCTTCGTCTGCTAGATAAGGCAATAAATGTCATTTCTGTTCATGGTACAACTCATAAAAAACGTTTTCATGCATGAAAAACACAAATTCACTTTATCCAGAATCCTGTTTGGATCCTACAGTGATTAACTTAAGTGTTTTATGCATATGTTCAGTGCAGCACCATGCGGTTTTCGATCATCATTCACGTGCTCTGTTAAACTCCAAATGTCTGAATAACAAGCATGGCTTCTTTGAGCCTTCAGATAAAGTGTTTTGCGTGTTTTTAATATCTGTATCAAACATACAGTCACGGTAAAAAGAGAGTGCACCCTCTGCCGATTCTTTGTTTTACATCATTTGATCAGGGCATAACTAAATATATTGATCTGGTCTTCACCAGTTCTTAAGATTAAGTTAATACAACCTCAGATGAAGAAAAGCAATGCATAATACATTATTTATTTAAGCACGCCCATGATTCTTAAGCTAGTAGAACCACTTTTTGTCAGCTATAATTTGAAGTACCTTGAAATAATCATTTGTATGACTCCATCAGTCTCTCACATCTTTGTGGGAGAATTTTTGCCCGCTTTTCTTTACAGCGTTGTTTCAGTTGTTTGAGGGTAGCAGTCGGGTTGAGGTCACTGTGCTTGGCAGTCAGTACGAGGAGTTTGTGCTGATATTCCGTGGTTGTTTTTTGTCCATATGCCCAAAGAACATCGTTCCAGACGTCTTGTGGTTTGTTCAGAAACAGCTTTGCAAACCTAAGACGTGCTACTATGTTGATTTTAAAGAGAAGAGGCTTTCTCCTAAAAACCCTTCCAGAAAAAGAATAAACTTATTCAGCCTTTTTCTAATTGTATTTATTTGCTGGGTAGTCCACTTCTGGGAACATCGGCCACTGTCTCAATTGTTTACACTTTGGAAGGGCAAATTGGAAAATCTGCCAAACTGATTGGCGGCAACAATTGCTTTTCTACAATCAGTGCTGATGTCGTTCCTCATTGGCGTCGTGTGAATGCTCCAGACCAGCAAACTGCCAAAACTTGCTTTTATAGATGTTCTCACACTTGGTTGGTTATCAGTATCAATCAAGTGTTTTTGATTAGCAGCATCTACTTCTTACCATCTTAATCCCTGTGGAACCAGTAAAGGTGGTAGCTTTCACACATTGCTTTTGTTTTGGCTTAATCTTCGTTAAATAAATAATGACACACTCTTTTGTATATTTATAAGATCTGCCAAGGACCAGATGATTTTTATTATTTGATATGCAAAACATTAGAATTGAAAAGAGGCTGCACTTTTTTTTACCATGACTGTATTATCCATTGTAAATTACTACAAAGTTGAGACAATGTAAAATAAATATTTTACTTTATTAAGAGTCATTTCCCTTCATTCATATGTCAAAATTAAATATGCTGTGCTTCTTCTGTAAGCATTTAGCATTGCCACTCCTTTCTATAAATGAGTACACTCGATTTTACACCATTATTCATCATTTAGCATTTAACAGTGTTAATGAAGGAGCAGGTCACCACTTTATAATACCAAGCAAAAACATAAAGAGCCATGGTTAACTCATCATGACTGCAACATCTGGAATTAAACATAATAAACATGTGCAAATTTTGTTTTAGAGCCCACCCCGTAAACTGCAGACGACTATGAACATGATTAATATATCCTAATTCACGATGAATGACATACATGTGGCATTAATTAACGCCCCGCTTCATGCAAGAGCTGTTTTATTTATGTACTCCTGATAATTCATGAGGGTTTGCATAATTATTTAATGAGCTTTTACCACGATTAGTTGGTGAGGTTTTACATTAATTATTATTTTTCATGCCTGAAGTCTTACATTAATCCGCGAGGTTGTATTCACAGACCCCCGTTATGGAGTGCTAGCAAATCAGCACTGTTACACTCGGTAATCCACACAAGCCACTATCAACACGTTTTCATAGGGACTAATTCATCTTCCGCCTTTGGTGGTGGTAAAACCGTCGGCGCTGGGCATGAAACCAAAACTATCAGCAGCCCACTGGAGCAATAGAATAAAAATATGTCTTATGTAATAAGAAAAAGAAATGTGAGCGCTGCCTTGACTGTTGATAAAATTCAAATATTATAAGCCAGACTTCAAACATTTGAAACAGACATGACATCAGCCAGGTGCAAAATGCTTGAATAAATACACAAGGGAGACAGTTCACTTCCTTAGAAAGAGTTTATTTAGTGCATTTCTAGTTTGTCCACAGCAGGAACCAAAATATTAAGTTAATCTGTGCTGTTCACCAAAGTTCTGGTCCAACACCATTGGTCCGCCCGTGTTCTGGTGCAATACTATTGGTCCAGTAGTGTTCTAACACCCTCACATTAGTTCACTAGTGTTCTGGTATCACACTATTGGCTCACTAGTGTTCTCTTATGGTCAGGAACACGTAAGACCAGGAGAGAGGGGGAAAAAGAAAAAGGACCTTCAGCATGCTGCTACTGAGCAGAGGTCCACAAGCTTCCATGCAACAACAAACAAACAAACGGCAAGGGACAACAACGACGAACGGAAAGAGAAACGACAGCATTGCTTGTAAGAAGTAAGCATGGAAGCATATACAGTAAACCTTACAGTAACCTGCTCAAGCCCTCGGGGGGTTTGTCCAATATACAACAGATCTTAAAAAGGTAAAATCCCAACCCCCACCCTCAAGACACATGCGTGCGCACACACACACACACACACACACACACACACACACACACACACACACACACACACACACACACACACACACTTTCTCTCCCACACAAACACACACACACAGCACGCCTATCGCAAGCACAGCATGTACTCAATCTCTCTCTCTCGCTCTCTCTCACACATGCACAGGCACACCTGCATGCAAACAAATGTACAAGGAATATGTTTGTCAGTTTTAAAAATATGACTTAAACCCATGAGCTCTGTGTAAACATAGCGTACGGTAGATTAGATAAAGACTTCCTTCCATTGTAACTCTGTAACTTTCCAGCCGCGTGCCATTTCGTAGTAATGACCTAGTGGGTTAATACTTGTACTCTTTGGTTCTCTGTAACAGTCTGTTTATCTGACTGCGTGACTGACTGTCTGACTTCCTCTGTCCCCTCTTCTCTATCGCTCCCTCGCTTGATCCAACTGTTCACGATACAGCAGGAGGACCCGTCCGAGGGAAGAGAATCGCAGGTCCCGTCCCTCTGCACACCAGGGGCAGCAGAGCCAGACGGATTGATTGTCCTTGATTTATTTACATCACAGTCAGTCACAGTGGGCTCCGTTTAGTGGAAGAACACGTCCCCGTCCTCCTTCTTTTTCTCCCACCCCTCACCAGTCTGATGTGTGGGCATGTCGGCCTGAGATCTGTGTGTGTATGTGTGCGTCTGCATGGGAGTGTGTCTGAGTGTGCATGTGTATGTGCATGTGTATGTGTGGTACGGTGTGAGGGGTCGGGGGGCTAGGATAAGTCGTTGTTGCTGGGTGTCTTCCCGCCGCCATTAAGTAGGGCCGAAGCGCTGCGGCTCTTGGTCGGTGTGCCGCTGCCTGAACGGGAGAGTTCTGTCAAGTCATGGAGGGAGGGCTCCCTGTACATGGCCACTACACCCCCACACACACACACATGCAGACAGACACACAAGACAAGACAAGACAAGAATCATTAATTCAGTTATTGCCACTGGTCTTTGTCACATGGGTGTAGTCTGCACAGCTTTGTTCAGTCAGTTCCTCTGCACCTGGGAGATTCAGTTTCCACAGACTAATTAATTCTGATTTTAAGACGCTATTTTATCATCAGAGAGAAATTTAAAGACTGTAACACTCCATAAATGGGTAAATTCTAATCTTAATTTCAATAACTGGCAAAAAAAATAAACAGTTAACTAAGAGTTCAGGGTTTTTTTTTTCCTTTTTCCTCACTTTCATATAATGCCTGATGGCTTCTGGTCACTGACATATTAGCCTTTAGGCTGGAAGCCTGTTACCAAACAGTTGCCACACACTGAACACATCCATTAGCTGCATTAGCAGCGTTATATGGAGTCGTGTTCATGTCCGTTTGATGAATGTAACTCCAATATTCATTCCCTTTTCAGCTTTGTTTTGCCCTCCGCTAAGTCTCCGGGGAAATATGTGTCTCTTCAGCTAACTTTTTGTATCTGCTGTTCGCTGCCGGTCAGATGGTGTACAGTGCATTTTACTGCTCTTTCAATGGAAACAGCTATCTAATGCATCCAGAAGTGGTGATACTAAATGGTCAGAAATGCTGCAGCAGAGTCAGTTAACCATTATCACCTTGCTATGCAGAAATATTGATTATTCCCTCTTTTCCTATTTTCCTGGTATTTTCTTGTTTTTCTGGATGACCGGCACTGGTAAATCAAACCCGAGAATTGGGTCGCCTAACACTATCATATCTGGTGGCCAGGAATGTAATTATTGATGTTTTCCCCCTCCTCGAGAGTATTTGGGCATAAACTTTCCTTTTATGCCATTTAAGACTCAATTATTGTTTTTATTCATGAGTACCCAATCTGCATTTACATTTCAATGTTTATCTTCTGGCGCTGGCATTCTTTTCAGTGTGCTTTCACTCTAGCCTGTAAATCTGTAAAGCTTCTATATATTACCATCTACAATGACCTTCCTTGTATAGAATCCAGTTAAATCTTTTATAAACTAACAAGACACAAAATCAGTTTTAAAGACGATAAGACCTTCAAGCAAAGAGTGCAAATAGCAGATGGGTTCTAAGTTAGTCCAGGAAGGCAGATATTTTCCATAGGTCAGGGGTCCTCTGAATTTTTGGAATCCTAAATCTTCTATAGGGGAGAAAGCTTTCCAAGAGCGGCCCCAAGCTCTTAATCAATGAAGCCTTAGTACAGTTTGCTCTCTTAGATGCTATCACAACTTCATTTGTTTAACCTAACATATACTTGTGACGTAATACATCACAGCCATAGTTTCTAGAGCCCTGAAATTGTGAGGGTCAGGGGTAACGGACACACCGTGTTTGCTTTGCTGGTGTAAATGGTACCTGCACAGTTTTATACTTCATCATTTATGAGCATGACTCACTTTAATAGCGAGTGCTATAGGTTCGCTGAGATTCTGCTTTTGTTTTCACTAAGCTGCCAAACTCACCCCGAGGTGCTCAAAACCATTTTCACAATTAGCTGTCTATTTTGTTCTACATGAACACACGGGGGTTATAAGCTCATCTATAGCTTTTTCCCAGTGTTAACACCGATCGCTGCATATTTAGTCATTAATATTTAAACAGCCCCTCTGGACATGTTTTAAACTTAAAAAAAATTGCTACTCTATTTTTTTTCTTAAAACGATTTTCTTTTTCAACACGTATCTTAATTTAACTTCTTTCCTCCCTCACTGACAAACTCAGAATATATGAATATGTAAATACTGCAAGTTTCATTGGAAAGCAGACCTACTCTGCTCATTTCCAGACTCATGTTTTTCATTCTTGGACTCTACTTGAGTACCTCTGCATGATTTACAGTTCAAAGACATTCTTGTTTATCTTATGATAGGCCTTTCTGCATCCACTATCTGAAACAAACCACCCCTCACCCAGGAAGACCACCCTCCCTTTAAGCCAGCTTTCTTCTGATTGGCTGCATCTCTTAAACACAGCTTTTCTCTTCTCAGTTTGAAACCTACAGTAAGCCTTGAACTCGTACTTGTGCACATGCTGAGCTTCTTATTTAAAGTTTTGACTATAAAAAGATGTGTAGGGTCTGACTTTCGCGCTGAGAGAAATGCGAAGGTGAATGCAAAGACATCCTTTTAATGATGCAAAATGATGACGAAAATCCAAGTGAAGCAACAACAAGCAAACAGTCTTTGATGTTTTCTTGGGTTTTTTTAAACATGCGACAGGAATTTCAGAATAAACGCTTCATTTTACATTTAAACTTTTACGTGTTCTGAGTTATTAAGTTGGTATTTAAATCAGTAAGGCTATCAGTCCTACCTTTGAGTGGCTTCGGTATGAAGTGTGCAGCAGGCTTGTTCTTCTTGACATGATTCCCCTTCATGATTCCACCCTCCTTGTTAAGCCCCAGGTACCAAGCCCGGCCCGATGCCTGCTGCCGGTAGAGCATGGAGGAGTAGGTGACATAGTAGTTCTCGAACACCGACTCCTTGAATTTACACTCCGGGGTAAAATGCTCCTGTGAGAAAAATGTGATAGAAATGAGAACAAATCCTACACGAAAGAAGACGAGAAGGTGATAAAGCAAACGTGGCGAGAGTGGAGTGTTAGCTGCTGGCGGCGACTCCATTAAAAAGCGTTCAGTCATTCCACCATATAGTCATCAGTGTATTCATCCATCAGCTGGTCTGCTCTTTGAATCATTATCTCGGCCAGGCTGTATCCTCCGAGAACAAACTGCACCAACTTAGGACAGCTGACATTTGCATTTCCTTATTCCTGCGTCTCCATAGCAACCGGCTACTCCCTTGAATACCAACCAGCCCACTGAGAGAACGGTGGTGCCCAGAGAGAAAGCTGTTTCTCTTCGATATCCATTAATCTTAAGTAAATTTTGATGAAGTTTCAGCATGCATGATCTTGAAATAGATTAAGCAGGAAAACATAAAGAAATATGACCCGGGCACAGAAATATTGCGCGGCTGTATTCTGCATTTAATATTAGGTGAGAAGATGGAACGAGCGATATCAGTGCTGTGACTGAAGCCCTCACAATAACAACATGATGGACCAGATATTGTGGCGGTATACGTGTCTGCACAGGCGTAGCAGCGTGGCTCTTATTACATCGGGGTCTGTGCCATTCTTCTATTTCCTCTTTGTTAGTTTTCTATCTGCTGGTCTCACAGTTTTGTTCAGATTGGTGTTATTTTTGTTGATTCTGTTGTTGTTATTGCTTCCACACCACCCACCATCAGAGCTGTGCAGCTAAAATGAGGCACTTAATGCACTGCACTGCAGCCAGCACTACCTTCTGACCTGTCTGAGAAAATGTAGGCACAGTAGCGTTGGAGAGGAGGAGGGGGGGGTGTACGTGTGTTTTGAGTGGGAAAAGACATGAAAACAAATTTTGGGAGCTGTGTGTGTAAACAGACACAAAGTAATCTTCCTATCACAGAATCACTGAAGGGAGATAAACAAAAGGAGGCTGGGGGATGATCTGAAATCAATCCTGAGAAGCCACAATATCAGGAGACAGATAAGGGAGGCTCAGACACTGGATTATAACACCCCGTGGCAGCTGACTCACAAAGCAACACTGTAGTTAAAGTATTGATGTGATGATGTGATGACAATGAGTCTGCTCACGGTGAAAGCTTCTGCTTCATTACTCAACCTGACCCAAAGAGCAGGTTTGAGTCTGTAGCATTAATGACGCTGGTTGTGATGGTGTGTGTGTGTGTGTGTGTGTGTGTGTGTGTGTGTGTGTGTGTGTGTGTGTGTGGTGACCTACAGAGGTGTAGAGAAAGCCTTCGTTGTTCATTGCCAGGTAGAGTTTGGTCTGGACACCCTGGATGGCCACCACACGAAGCCCCACTGGGATCAGGTTGAACACAGCTGCAAATGCACACGCAAAGCCACGCGCACAACACAAAGCAATCAAACAAGCATTCACACAGCGAACACAGAGGGAAACAGAGGAAAGTACTCCTCAATATCAATGGCATGATGACACCTTCATTTTGCCACAGAGAAGCTATTTTAGAAGGTTGGGCGCTGAGGAGGCTGAACTACGCTTACAATTTAGCTCCTGGTATTAAGCGTGGGATAAAATTATCAAAAGGCGAGCAGCAGAGCAAGTTTTGGTAAACATTTGATAGTGCAAGGACATGCTTCAACAGAAAAGCCAGAGAGCCAGTAATCAGCGCAATTTCATCTGTCATACAAATGAAAAATGTTCCTGCTAGAGCTGCACTTAATGATCACTTTCAGCTATTTTTTCTACTCAATCACTCATTTAGTCTATAAAATGTCAGATGGTAGTTAAAAGTACCCATTACAGTTTTCCCCACACAGAAGGCGATGCCTTCAAATTTCTGTTTGATTAACACTCCAAAAGCCCTCGAAATATATTCACTTTACACCGATGTGAATCGGAAGAAAAGCGGCAAATCTTGCGGTTAAGAAGCTGCAATCAGGAAATGTTTGACGATTTGCTGGAGAAGTGGTCCTCCGTCGCCGAATGTTTTGAGCATGCAGAGTAAACAGTGCATTCCCGAGCTTCTTTAACGCCACAAATTCAATGAGCTCTGTCTGTTTGTGAATTTTTACAGCATGATTTATAAGCATAAGCTACCCGAGTAAAACTAAGCTGTCTGGGCTCTTCGACACATTACAGCGAATGTGACATTAAATCGCAGACTGTCAGATTTCATTTGAATGCATTTCCAGCCAAACTGGATGAGCACTTAAAGGCTCCACGCTGGTAACAACATATCAGCGTAAAGATTAGACCGAACCATAGCTCTGTGAGTCAGGACCCTTGTTTAATCATCATCATTTTTAGTCAATACTGTTCTTTACAATAACTGTGCATAATATATGAAGACGTGGTTTACGGGGATTATGTATTCAAACGCATTTACGGGTGACTGATTTAATGTGGGTAGGCGTTTACATGATGTATACACCATGTAATCATCTCATTAAAGAGTGTGATTCCTCTGTAGTCGTTCTGCATGCAGACAACAGTTGGTGGCCTGAGAAGTAGCAGAGATTAATGTGAGATGCTGGCAACACCAACTGTGCATAAGGAGAGTGATTGCAGTCTGAACCACAACAACAGAATTGAATTAGCCGTATCAATCAAACATTGCACTGTGTGTGTGTGTGTGTGTGTGTGTGTGTGTGTGTGTGTGTGTGTGTGTGTGTGTGTGTGTGTGTGTGTGTGTGTGTGTGTGTGTGCGCGCGCATGTGTGATGGAGAGAATGAAATGGAGTGGGTATTGTCTGATTTGGTGTAGTAGCTTTCTGAATGCTAAGGATTTGAACGTGCACTGTATGTTGTGCAGACATTTGATCAATGATTTTAACCAGGAAGCATTTCATATAGAAAGACTGCAGTGTCACCATTTGACATTTGCTAATTATTGACTTGTTGTTGAGTGACTGACTGAATTAAAGTCACTGCAGTAAACAGATTTCCACAAGATGAAACTCAACAATAGGGATGTGGTAATTAAATTAAATCGACCCTTAAAGCAGTAACATGTTGCAACATTCTGTTGTAGCGAGAAGTAATATAGATCTGCACTGAAGAAAGTCAGTTTCAGCCTGTGCTTTGCTTTTATTTATAAATCATGTTAAAGTATAAATAATCTAAATAACCTAGTTCTAGGTTACCTAGTTAACCTAGGTCAAAATGATTGAGTTGGGTAAAATACACACACACACAACAAATCTAGTTAAAGCCAGCCTCACCATAGGTGCTGTCTTCATCCTTGGTTCCATCAATGGTGCCATCAGGCTGCATCTGCAGCTGGAAGCCCTGGCGACTGGAAAGCCTGGTCACAATGCCCTTTAACTGGGGCTCTAAGAGGAAAACAGAAACATTAAGTGCATTCTTTTCTTACTACTGTCATGTGATCACATGCATCAAATCCAGCAGCCTCCAGGAAGCCAGAAGTGTCAGAGGCCCTGATGCTTGAGGGCCCTGACCACCAGTATCGATCCGTGGCAGTTCCACTAAACATTGTGGAACTCATAAAAAAAGATGGCTTTTTAAAAATAAATAAATAAATAAATCAGCTAATAATTGACACATGTATCATGAGTAGGATCACTTAGGGTTGTGCTTTTCAACACTTTGCTGTGGGACAATATAAAGTTACTCATGTGAGACGTTTGTGGGTTCATGCAACAGGATTGTGACACTGTCCTCAGAGTGAGGAGTGATGAAGTGATGAAGAACCTGCCTTAGTGATGAGAAAAAAAAATAATGCTGAATGGTGGCAGAGATGAGGATGGCGATGATGCTGAAGGTGATGGTGAAGATGGACGAGGTGGTGATGCTACCCGCCGGCTATCCGACTGTCCCCACCCCCCCTCCTCACAGACCTGGTGGTCGCCTTCTCTTCCGTTTCTTCCTCGAGCCAAACAACTTGACACGCGAAAACACGTTCAGTTTGCTCGGTTTCTCGTTTGCGCCTTTGCTGTTGCTCGGGCTGCCGCTTCCGCGGCATGCGTTTGCCTTCTCCCGCTCCCTCGCCTGTCGCTTCTGGCGGATCAGGGAGCTGGCGATAGCCGCTGCCCGGGACATGTTTCCCCGGTGGAGTGAAACAAGGCTGCGCGTCCTGGGTTGGAGAGGGCGATCGCGGACGAGGCGGTCGGGGTGTGTGGAGCGCGGGGAGAGGGGTTGAGGGGTGGGGGTCTACACCACCCACGGCTCAGTTCGCATCACACACCGACCGATGCAGTCTCCGTGATTTTAAAAAGCGTCCAGAATCCTCCATCGGTGCGTCCCGGCGCTTCATGGAAGTCGTTAGATCCAGCACCGTGCCAGTGACTGAGCGCTAACGACGCCGCCTCACATCCCCGCAAGGGGTCTGAGTGGCAAAGAGCGCTCTGATTCCCCCCTCTGGTGATTCCTCCGAGTGTCCCGAGAGAGAGAGAGAGCGTGGACGGAGAACGACGGCGCGTGAGATTCTCCAGGTCCGAGTGGCAAATCAACAGAGTGTAAGCTGGCGTGAACGACACCGGGGGTTGTTGACGATCGCTGCAGCTGCTACTGCTTCCTCTTCTCCTTCTTCTTCTTCTGCTGCTGCTGCCGCTCTGCACCGTTCCCCCGGCGATGCTCCTCTTCTTGACGCTGTCCGTGACAGAAATGCAGCAACTGGGATGTTTGTCAATGAAACAGCTCGGGGCTGGCTCAGTGGGAAAGGGATCATGGTGCAGCCGTGTCGTTCATAAAACTGCTGCAGCCCTGCCCGCCGCGAGGAAGAAGAGTGAGGAAGGGGAGGTGGAGCGGGTGTGTGTGTATGCGTGTCCGTGCAGTGTGTGTGTGTGAGGAGAGGGGGTGTCAGATGAGACTGGTGGGGGCTGGACGGTGTGTGTGTGTGTGGGGCTGGACGGTGTGTGTGTGTGGGGGGGGGGGGGGGGGGGGGGGTTGGGCAGTGCTTTCTCATAGGGCACCTGTAGCCCCTGTACCCCCACGTGGCATGATATTTACATGATACACTAAATATGCTGATGTGTGATAGGCGGACTGAGAGAGACAGAAGGAGAGGATAAAATGGGAGGTGGGAGAATAAACAATGAAACAAGAGAGGAGACAGACAGGTGAATGAATGAGAGGAGGAATAATGAAAGAGGGGGTGGGCGGAAGAGAGAAAATGAGATACTGAGTGTGTTGGAGAGAGAAAGAGAGAGCGATGCAGAGAGAGAGGGAGACGCTTGTAGAAAATAACCTGCAAATGGATTGGAAAAGAGAATGATGAATGAAAAAGGAGGGGAAAATAAATCCAGTAGAAGACAGGAGAAGAAAGTGCAAGACTATTCCACACATCAGGAAAAATGACGTATATGAGGGGGAACTACATGATAATGAAATAAGAGAAATGAAGTGAAGGGACAATGAAGGAAGAGGGTGGGAGAGAGAGTGAGAGAAAGACCCAGCAAGTGTGCATGAGGGGAAGAAATCAGAAGGGGGGTAGAGAAAGGAGGGGCTCTAATATTTTGGTGCAGAGGTTCACCACTGCTGAAAAGGCTGCAGCATGCAAGAAGGAGGTGAAAAAGACGGCGGCACTTGTGTCTCTGCGAGCTGTGTCGTTCTCTAGATGTTCCCTTTTTGCATTTGCACCAGAGCAGAGGTGCACACACACACACACACACTAGGCAGCAGCAATCAGCCACTCGGTGCATGTCGGCTGGCCACAGGCAGCCCCCACAGGAAAACAGATGCACAGTTGTCAGAGACAAAAACAGCTGCAGTGGCGGATGGTGACTGCTAATTCCAACTGGTACTGAGGAAGAGGAGGCGGTGGACACACAGCCGGCAGACGAAGGTCGACCTGCATGTGGCAACAGCCGCTGAACAGCGGGCAGAGTCGATGCATGCTGTTCTCCAGCGGGAGAGATCGATGGCTGGGGGAGTAAGAGGATGTGGTGAGCAGTAAACTACACGAATGAAGAGGATCCAAACCCAGTGAGCTGTAACCCACTGTGAGGATAAGACAGCTGGAGAACGTGATGGACCGTGGACAGACACTGAGGTCTCCACACTGCTAAAGTGGAGCATTTACCCTGCCGCTGACCGAGGAAGTTGAAGTACCACCGATGGCCTTCTGGTTAGGTAAGGACTCTTGTAAACATGCACAGATAAATATAGTTTTACTTTGCAGTTCAACCCACGCTCTTTGAGACAACACTCAAAAATCTTTCATAACTAACCGGTAAAGTCAACTAAAACATCAATCACATGAAGGAAAACAGCTGGAGCAAAGAAGTGACTGAAAGCTAAATCTAGTTATTCATGTTTCTTTTATGAGCTCACTGCTTTAAACCCAACCACAGGCCTCTAAAAGCTTGAGCCACACAAAATAAGAGCCACGTAAAAAACATCAGATATAAAGTGATCCTGAGGAACATTAACACAGCCTTCAGCCATCACGATAACTCATTTCATCTTTACAGAGAACAAGCAAATCAATAAAATCAACCAACAGAAAAGCAATGAAAAAAGAGACAAGGTACAAAGATTTAAAAATAAATAAATGGCTATCCATAATTAACATCTATTTGAGGTGTAGCTAGAAATGACACAGTGGAGACAAACAGTCTGAAGAATGTGAGTATTATGTACTCTATGATAAGGAAGTGAAGGTCTTTAAGCTTTGCTTGGAGTTCATTAGCGCCACCAATTGGCAGTTTAAGAACTGAATACATTAAAAAAAAGTTGGAAAAAAGAAAAATACTTAAAACAAAAACAGCAGCCTAAACTTTAAAAAGATTTTTTTTAAAACTGTGAGAAACTCAGTCTAACCACACAAGAGCCGGAAATAGTGAAATCAGCCACGCACAACAACATTCACAGCTTGTGGTACAAAATTCAACACTTTAAATTCTTTGCGACTGGCCGCCACGACATTACGAGGCCAAAAGCTTCAGTGAAATGCTCAGACCCGGAATTTGTTTGCGCATTTAATCCATCAATGCGTTGTTTGAGTCGCGCTTGGAATATTTTATTTAACGTAAAACTTTGGATGCAAAGTGGAGGAGACCGTGTAAGAAACTGCACTGCAGGCCGATTCTACACTAAAGGGATTATCCGAGTCTTCGCTGTGCCTTAACGGACTGGTTGCAAACTTATAATAGAATTCATTAACTAAACTCCCAAAACTCACTCAGAATGTTTCTCTGTTGAGTTTCATGTTGTGTTTTTTCTTTTCTTTAAGTTAAGCCCGTGAAATAAACTCAGAGCCGAGGCGATTCATTGTGAATGTGTTTTAAGGAGCCAGCGCGTTGCTAAGGTGTGCTGAAGTCCAGCTGTCCTCCCAACAGAAGGGCGCGTCCTGCCTTGTTTTCAGCACCACGGACAGCGCTTCATCTTTAAACCCATTTTATTTAAAAACAAAACAAACAAACAAAAAAACACGTTAAACTTTTTAAATAGAAAATTATCAACATTAAGTTAAGCATTTTAAATATTCTAAGGTCCACAATTCACATTCGTAATTCAGAAGCCACTTCAAACACGTCCGGCGCCTGAGTTGCGCTGTTTGAACTTAGTTTAGCGCGTCTCGTTTGCACATCTTATTACCAGAACATATTGGTGACATTTAGGCACAGATGTGGCTCCTTTTTCTAGCTAACTTTGTCCTTTCTCATCTTACCTGAAGTGGATCGGCGGAGAGGGAAAGTCATGCTGCGCCCGCGGAGCTCTGGAGCCTTTTGCTCCTGGCTTTTTGCACTTCCTGTTGTGCGCCGCTCGTCGAAAACAGGGCGAATTATGGAAGTTCAAACCAGACAATTCTCCACGGCATTGGATCCATTAAGGCCGCGTACATGGCGTTGACGGGAGATCATTACAGAACATTAGAGGCCATTAAGCCGTTGGAACCGGTCATTAATGATTCATCTCGAGGCCCCGCTGATCTGGCACAATAAGAGAGGGAGAGAGCCAGCAGGCCCTTCCCAAATCCAAGGTATCGAGGAAACGCTGTCTGTGTTTGTTTTTCCTTGTAATGTGGCTGAGACACATTCATCCAAATCTATGTTACTGCAGCCGACATATAAATACTCTCCGATGACCTCTTTCAACACTTAAACACAGTTATTCTCTGTCCAAAAACATGACAGCTATATTTACAAGGGCCTCCTGTGACTATTCTGGTCAGTATCCAAGCTTGTTTTTTGTTACTTAAACAATTCATTTACCAGCAAAACATATGGTTATATAAACAATTGCTAAAAAAAAATGTAAACAAACAAAAAGAAATAATCAGGTTTTAATCCCCAAAATCATGCAATCAGATTCATGTTTTCCATTCCCTCAAAAAGCAGTAAAGATTACAACAGAGACTCTGGTGCTTACTGCCCAAACTGGGGCGTGAGTCATTAAACACAAACCTTTTTAAAATGCCATGTCAAATCCAGCTAAACAGTTTTAACAAAGAGAAGCAGGAAATTTCTCAGCTGCACTTGTTGAAATAAATCAGATTAATAGGAAACAAGGTCTACATCAGATATTGCTCTTTTCAGTATTTGTCACAGCTTAAACTGCACCAATCCATAATTGTAGTCATCGACCTTAAACAAGCTCCAGGCGAAATTCTTATTTATATTTGCTTCTAATTAAACCCTGATTACAAGTTCAACCAGTGGAGCCAACATGCTTCGTGATTCAAATTTTAGGTCTCATATAGAAAACTGATTACACTGTTTCACTGTTGGAGCCTTTCAGGCAGACACACACACACACACACACACACACACACACACACACACACACACACACACACACACACAAAATTCTGTTAAGATAAACAACTAGAAGTGAAACTACTAAAAACTTTAATTCAGAGGCAAACTCACATAGTGTGCACACAAATACACAAGCAAACGCACCATTAGTGGCTCTCTCACAGTGGGCTTTCCACATCATAGCACATTAAATAGCAGCCTCACTCAGAGACATGCCCATGAACCATATAGAGACTCTACACAATTATCCACAACTGTGTATTATAAGCCCATTACACTGCTGTGCTCTAAGAGCTCTTCCTGTGAAGCTGCCTGGTAAAAGACAGCAGCATCCATATTACTGACATGATACGCAAAGAATAACAGACAGCAGCAACTGCTGCTGCATGCACTGCAGTACAGAACATCCCTAGTAGGACAAGTAATTTAAAACAAAACCTCTTTGAAGTAACTCTGTAGATTCTGATTTTACATAATCAACACGGGGCAGGGATAGCTCAGTAGGTAAAGTGGTCGCCCCATGATCGGAAGGTCGGGGGTTCGAATCCACTTAACGGCTACCCTGAGGTACCCCTGAGAAAGGTACCGTCCCTACACACTGCTCCCCGGGCGCCTGCTTAGTGGGCTGCCCACTGCTTCACTGAGTGAATGGGTCAAATGCAGAGGAAAAACAAGTAATTTCCCCATGGGGATCAATAAAGTATCCATTATTATTATTTCCAGAGAACCGATATTATTGTTTTTTTGTCTTTCTTTCTTTCTTTCTTTCTTTCTTTCTTTCTTTGTGTACCAAAATTCTTTCTTTTCCCCAAAATAACTTTGTAACCTTGGCTTTGAATAGCGAATTACAAAGATGGCAGCTGGCATGTTTTGGCTCAGACTTCAAAGACAGTTTCCTGGGCAGGTAGCCAGTATTTAATAACCTCAATCTATTAAAAAAAAAAGAGAACGAGAAAAAGAAAGAAAGAAAACAGAAAAACATCTGCAAATGTATTTCCCTTTGGATTTTTCAAACTATGTAATGTCACCAGTTTTGTAAGCGATCAGCCACTGGATGGCACCATCAGATAACATAATGCTGGAAAACAGGAAGCTGAAGGGAAAAGCTATGGGAAAGGCTGAGCAGTACTCTGAGCTCGGAGACAACGACATGTGAATGTGCAGGGAAGGCGGATGCACCTGCACGGCATCCGCGATCATGCCCCGCCGGCTTAAGTATTGCACTGGGTCCTGTGATAGTCATTGTTGGTATGTTGAGCTGGCAGCGGGAGAGCTGCAGCTCTGTGTTTTGTAACAGCAACCGTGTTTGGAATAAACTATGCTGCAAAGCATGTTCATGCCATCGGGTCTGCCGTGGTCATTCACAGTGTGGGTGTACCATGTTTACATCTCTTCGTGGGGACCAGAAATTGAAATATTACTATACTTGTGGGGACCAAAAGTCGTTATGTGGACAAATTCCTGTCCGCATGACTTTGAAGGCATTTTTGAGACTCAAAATGTGGTTTTGGTGTCAGGGTTGTCCTTTGGACAGGATTCGGTTTAGACTAAAGGTTAGGGTTAAGCATTCATTTCTGATGGTTAGGGTAAGCGGCTAGGGAAAACATCTCAATTGATGTCCCCACTAAAATATGAAAACACGACTGTGCATGTGTGTGTCTAATTTATGTTGTGTTCATGAACAAGCCACAATAAGTTGATGCATTTACTAACTGTGACCTCAGTCTGTGCTATGGAGGCATGGCTCTTTATTTTATATACAGTGGGTAAAATAAGCATCGGACGCATCATCAATTGTCTAATTAAATATATTTCTAAAGGTGCTATTGAAATAAAATTCTCAGCAGATGTCAGTAACGACTCATCCACACATGCAGACAAATCAAACCACAGAATTAAGTTATGTGTGATAATGAGAGCTGAAACAGGGAAAAAATGTTGAACAACCTTAGTGATTTTTTCTCATTTATTGAAGACACCTCCTGTACGGAAAAGCAAGTTGCATGGATTGCTCAGGTGTGATTTTGGTTCATTCTTCCATGGTGTTTATTATGGCATCCAAAGAGTTCGATTTTGGTCTCATTTGACCCGACGATATTCTCCCATTATTTCACAGGCTTGTCCAAATGTTGCACATTTAGAGCAACATTTAGACAAGATATTTTAAACATATTTCATCATGCTTTCCTTCATCAGTGATGAAAAGCAAACATCATCTTGTGTGATGATGCATACAACTGTGGTGGCTGAGTACATTACTTGTTTTCACAGAAACAACTGTACCTGCCAATTCCAGGTCTTTCTGTAGCTCTCCACAAGCGCTGCTTGGCTCTTAAGACAATTCTTCTGATAATTCTTCTCACTCCTTTGCCTAAAATCTTGTGGGGAGCATCTGGTTATGTTAAATTATGTTCTTTCCACTTTTGAAATTCTTCTGTAACCAACATGTTTTGCAACAATAAGGTTGTGACGGTATTGCACCAGCTCTTTGGTTTTACCCATCATGCGATGGTTCTTGTGTGGCACCTTGGTAATGAGGCACATTTTTATAGGCCATCTGTTGGGACTGAACCAGCTGACAGTAATTTGCCCTGAGTGGCAGGATTGCTTTCTAATTGCTGATAGATTTCAGCTGGTGTCATGTCTTTTTGCACCATCCTTTCTTCATGTGTTCAGTACTTTTTTCCTGTGTCATTTCTCATTATTACACGAAACTTAATTTATGGACGTCTATGGTTGGATGTCTCTGTATGTTGCATTTTTTCTATTGCACTGTTGTCTCTGCACTGTCTTGTGTCTGTATCATTCTGTTCTGTCTTTGTTTTGGTTTTTTGCCATTTTTGCACACTTGCACTTTATTTAGTCCTGTGTTGATTGTCTGTTATATGTTATATGTAGCACCATGGTCTTGGAGGAATGTTGTCTCGCTTCCCTGTGTACTGTACCACTGCACATGGTTGAAATGACAATAAAGCCACTTGACTTGAAGTGTGGATTGGGTGAGTCGTTACCGATATCTGCTGAGAAGTTCACGTTATAGCACTTTTAGAGATATAAATTGTTGATGTGTTCAATACTTATTTTGCCCAATGTATTTATATATTTGTTATATCATTCAAACTAAATTCAAAGCCTGGTGTTTTAGGTAATACTGCATAGGGCAGGGATAGCTCAGTAGGTAGAGTGGTGGCCCCATGATCGGAAGGTCGGGGGTTCGATTCCCCTGAACAGCTACCCTGAGGTACCCCTGAGCAAGGTACCGTCCCTACACACTGCTCCCCGGGCACCCAATGGCTGCCCACTGCTTCACTGAGTGAATGGGTTAAATGCAGAGAGGGATTTTCTCCATGGGGACCAATAAAGTACACGTTTAACTTCAAATACTCTGTTTATAAAAAACACAAAAAATAAGCGTTCTTTCAAAAGCAATATTTCAAGGTGCTTTTATTGTATCCATTGCAATGTATAAGGGTTTCGCCCTACTCTGGTAAAACACTTGGTTTTATTGGGTTTTCTGTGTACTGATGTGTTTGCTTTGTTCCCCATAGGTGAGTAAAGGTTAACATTAACCTGGTTTATTACAGCACTGTCACTAGCTGTTGGGCAATATGGTACAAAGAAGCTGAAGTTTAATTGGATCTACTATGCACATTTCTAGCTCAATATTGTTATTCTTGTACTCTTCAAAGGTAGACAAAGGTAAATGCATAGTCTACATTAAACAAAATACATCTGTTTTTTAACTTTTGCTGAGCCTTAGCAAATACCTGGACCTTACAAAGTTTTCACAAAGGTCCAGCTCTTACAGCAGTACATGCTATTTTAAAAGGATTTGCTGCATCTGGGAGGCGCAGCAAATCCCAGACTCAAGAGCATGGAGGAGATTCCAGGAGACCAGCAGTTACTGTAGGAAAGCTGGACAAGGCTGTAGAAGGTCTTTGACCCATCAGCAGGACCAGAATAACAGAACTGACGCTCCGTGCTTTTCACGGATGTGTGCAGGTTCACCGTAAGCACATGTGACAGTCCTGAAAGGGTCTGGAGCAGCTGCCTGTAACATCGTTCAGCATGACCAGTTTGGTGGTTTGTGATTGATGGTCTAGGACACACAGACTTACAGGTCAGGCAACAGCACCTTGACTGCTTTTAAGTATTGCTATGAAATCCTTGGACCCATTGTCAGAGAGTTTCCAGAGACGACGAGTCTCTCTGGCCACAGCTTATTTGAATTAAGTAGCCTAGATTTCAACTTTATTCAATTAAGAAGCAGCAAATATTAAACTCTGAGCTTTTGAGTGCAAAGCGATGTTTATGCAAAAAGGAAATAAATCAGCTGAACTAATGAGAAGAAATACTTGAAACTTAAGACGATTTCTCATTAAAGATTAGTTAGAAATGCTCAGAATATCTATATTTAATATATCAGCTGCCTGTCAACTAAACAACCAATCATAGCCACAAATGCTAGGTTACAACAGTGTCGTTCACTAATAATGATAATAATACATAAAAAACTAAATAAAATTGCCAATGTGCTCTGGCTAACTGTCCCATCCACCTCCCCTTAAGCAGGGCTACAGCTTTCTGGCTCAATGCTTGTTTTTTATTTTTGCTCTCCACATGTTTTTAGAACAGATAGCGTTAGCCTCTTTCCCCAGCATTAAGCACAAATGTGACTTATTTGTGTTATAGACCCACATTTACCTTTTAGATCTCCAGTCTCTTTTAATATTTTGTTTAAACTGCAATCTTTGGATTTTTGTTATATTAAACTCTTCCTGTATCTGCTAAATTTGTCTTTCTTAAGTTATAAAAATTGGTATTTTTATGTTGGCCAAATTCTTAGTGCTAAATAAAGCAAATAAAATGCATGCAAGATACAGTCATGAATGACACGGGTTTCACGTACAGCTTATTATTCATGATAGAGCACAGCTTGCAGGCAACTCCCTTTTTTTGTCTCCATGGCAATCATAGTTTCCCAGTTTCCTTTGCGGTGTACTCCACGTCGATTTTACTGCTGTCCAGGGGGGAGGAATGAATGAATTTGTGCACGGGGGGCACACACCACATTTTAACGATTTTTTAGCTCGTAACGCAATAAATTCTTAAACAAAAGCAATAAATTCACAGGTTTGTGTTTCTCCTTACATATTTAAAATACCTCAAAGCTGTCAAATACAAAACCAATAGAGAGAAAACATCCACGAAATAATAATTAAAAAAAAAACCCACGTGTTTCATTTGCATTATACCTAAACACACGTTTCCAAATGGTTTAAGTGTGTATGTTGAAGCTTCCACACAATGCCCTGTATGCCCTGTATTGTGGGAACAGTAGGATTAAGTGGCCATGGAGCGGGCTGGACTCAGCATCATCGCACACCTTTTGGCTACCACATCTTTCTTCTTTTTTTCCTTCCCTCTATAAACAATAAATAAATACATAAAATGTCTCCCTCCTGACTCGGGTTCACCGTTACTCACCTTTGGAAGCATGATCTTTATCCTCTTTGCTTTTCGTTATCACGTTCATGGAGCTCCGTCGCTTCTACCGGTCGCTGAATCAAACTTCAGGTGAAACGTTCACTTTTTTCATCCTCCTCTAATGTGTCCGGTCCCTTTGCGCACGGTCCAGCTCTTTCCCCTCTTTCCTTGTCCCCCTGTCTCTTGCTCCTCTGATGCTGCTCTCTGCACAGCTCCACTCTGTCTGTGCACCTACATGTCACCATGTACCAGCAGGAGCGCTTCCCCTCCGATCCTGCACGCGCGAAAACTGCACTCGCACGCGCACAGTGACAAACTGATGATGGCGCGCGAGCCAAAGACAGCTCATTGTATTCTGACTGAATGAGGAATTAAAAGTAGCCTATCATTTTCCATCAGCTCTGCAGAGATGCAGTCACTGGATTCATCTGTAACTGTGTTGCAGGGATTTGAAAACATTACACGGGCTTAACTGGCGTTTGTTCATGTTCTACTATATTTTTAAGTACCGTAAGTGGCTTATTTTTGCTGCTGGCTGTTGAACCACTGACCTCAATGCCTTTTGCGGAGTCCGAAAGAAATGACAAAACACACAGCCATGTATTCATTGGTGACCAACACCCATGATTAGAAATGAGTACATCAGAGGGACGGTGTTGAGACAAAGTTAGAGAGACAAGGTTGAGATGGTTTGAACATGGGCAGGGAAGGTTCAGTGGATATTATCTGAAAAAAGGGGAAATAAGACTGGGGAAAACTAAAACTGAACACTAAGCACACAAGACAAAGACTACAGAAATAAGATAGGAAGAGACTAAACAGAGGAACATCACAGATGGAGACAATACATGGGTAACACTGGGAAGGCAGGTTCAACTAAAAAAAAGGGAGATCTGATGACCTGCTGATGAGCACCTATTTTAGAAACACACAGCTCTTCCTTTTTATCTTTTTTTTCTCCAAAACCCAAAACTCTGGGTCAACAACCCAGGTGCCATGGCAAAAAGATGAAGAAGATAATGAAGAATTGGTGATTTATAGGAAACCTGCAGTCCTTCATGTTTAAATAAATACGTCATTAATAAAGTGTTTTGCAAGCTCGCTATTTCTAAACGTTAAACTGATATATTTTTAAAAACTGCAGATATCCTGCAGCTCTTTCTCCGAGTAGTCAGGGGATCTTTGAAACAAATTTAACAGCTATAAATACAACAAAGACAAAACAAGTGAGAAGGACTTTCCACCAGCTGACAAAGCAAACAGTTCTCCTTATAACGCCTCTACTGCATCAAACATTAAAAGACTGAGCAATAATGAAGACATTGGTTACAGCAGACATACAGAAACTGAAAGATGCACATTTTTGCTCTTACTGAAGAAAAGAAGATCAGTGTAATCACAAGGTTGTCTTCTTTCCAAGAAATGCAAATCCACTACTGCACTCAGCACTCTAGCACTATGCAAATGAATCCATTTATTGATCACTTAATCAATTTTTGCTGAAAAGTAGTTTTTTCTTTTTTGTGTGTGTTTTTTTCTGTGGTCAACACTTGTTTTGGATCCCATTTAAACTTCATACTTAGTATTGGTTTTGGGTAATGTGTTTTTCTTTTCCATATTATAATATTCCAGCACTTTTCTGCCCTAAAGGCCTGTTTTTGATTCATTTCTTGTTGACTGAATGAAAAGTGGCTTCACGTGCTAAAGGCTTCAGTTTGTTAGTGTGATGGTTGTTCGTAGTAAAGAAGTCGGGTCAGAGATAAATTTAGTTTCTTCTGTTAACCTACATCAGGGGTGTCAAACTCAAATACACAGTGGGCCAAAATTCAAAACTGGAACAAAGTCGCGGGCTAACATTAATATTTATTGAAAAACAAAATCTTCCTCCAGATATAAGAATGAATCTTTTCTTATGGACTCAAACAAGTTTTGCTGAAAAACTGAATATGGAACAAGCAAAGCTTAATACTAAATGATATATATATTAGCTGTATAATACCAGTAGGCCAGCTCTAATAGTAATTTGGTATGGCTTCGCGGGCCAAATGTAATTAGGCTGCGGGCCAAATTTGGCCCGCGGGCCAGAGTTTGACACCTAGGACCTACATCAAGCTTTTATATGGCACAACAGGAGTGTGATGCTGGAAGTAGCTTTGATTTTTCTTGTTTCTGTGGCAGATTGTCAAGAATTCATTATAAAGGACTTTTTAAACTGTGAAATGACCCAGGCAGAGGGTAATAGCAAGTGAGAATAAAGAGCTGAGCTCAAGGCAACCTATGTGTCTCCTGATTTTCACTAACAGGTTGCAAATGCGTGACTTCATTGGCTAAAATGAATCACACGTTTAACCAGTTTGATCTTGTGTTGTCACAGTGGCAGTTCCTCTTCCACCCCCTTCATGTCTTCAGTTGTAATCTAAAGAGGCAAAACAAAAGGGCTGACAAGAAGCCCAGCAATTATGATGGTCGAAACTATTTTATTGCCTCTCTGTAAACTTGACCTGAAAAATAACTGGTTCACATTGAAAACAGCAGTAAGAACAATCACAACAACACTCTACAAGTGTATGCAAGATACATTCATTTGAGAACAAGAAGCACTCAGAGAGCGCAACAAGCATTAAGACACATATTTTTAAATAGCTCTATATAGCATTATTATCACTTGGACCTTCAAATCAATCTAAAGACCTTTAAGATAGTTCAAAGGTCAAATGGGACATGATATGGTGCATTCGATATGCTGACAAAACAGACCACACTTGTAAGAATCATAGTTTCTTATAAGTGTTGTTATAAGAGTTTTTGTCAATTTTCAACCAAGTTGACATTGAAGACCTTGGTAGATGTATGTAAAATTTTAATGGATGGTTAAGACGATCCCAGGCCACACCCCTAGTTTTATCAGAATTCTTTCGAGCTACCCTGTTTACAGACAGAATGACACATATGCATGCAAGCATTAACCTTCTTGGGAAGTTAATAAAGGAAAACAATACCTAAACCTTAAAGAAGGGGTACAATGGAATAAAAACATGAAAATTAAATATTAGAGATTTGAAAAAAGGCACAATGGCACAGTGATTAGCACTTTCACTTGATAGGAGAAAAGTCCTTGGTTTGAATCCAGTCTGGGAGTTTCTGTGTGGAGTTTGTGTTGGTCTCCTTGTGTCTGCATGGGTTCTCTCAGTGCACTCTGGCTTCCTCAGGTCTTTGGATTGTGACTCTAAATTGGCTATAGGTGTGAATATGAGCACGGTTGTCTGTGTTAGTCTTGCGACTGATTGGCGACTCATCCAGGAAGGACTGTGTCTCTTGCCCTGGGATAGGCTGAAGCTCTCCTGTGCCCTTAAATCGGATAAGCAAAAGAAAATGAATGGATTAAAAGAAAAAAGAAAAGCCTGTGAAAAAAGAAAATATGCATCCTCAGGCCACACTGATTCAAGCCTGTATATTCAAGGAGTGTCTCTTTGGAGCGGCTTCTTCCCAAACCTTCACCTCACCACATTCACTGAATATCATGAATAGAATTATTTGCTTCAGTGAAATTTCCTGCACCACGAGAAATGATGTTACTGCGTTTTGTTAAAGATTTTTGTCCTTGCATGACCCTTCAAAATGCTGCTACTACATCTCTTGTATGACGACTTTGTATAATGGAGCTGTGACATCGTCATAGTGGCTTTTTGACTCTAAGCCAACAGACCAAAGCACAGCTGTCCCTCTGTAAGATCCCCCTTCTGGAGGATTACTGATCTGGGACCAGCTGCTCTATTAGAACAAGAAGTGGTACATAAGTCTGCTCCTTTTCCCAGGAGTCAAACCCACTCTCATTTCTGGGGGGGAGTCAAACCCACTCTGCCCAGAAATATAGATCTCACACACAGAGAAAGGTAACACGTGCATGTGTGTTTGAATGCAGCGCAAGTTAAACACAGAAACCATTACAGGGGAGTTTGCTTGTCTTGTTTGTGAGTGTTGCCACATTAGGGCAAAGACATGGAAATGAGAAATGAATTATACTCTTTACTCTACAGGGGGATTAGATTAACCATCTCTGATCATGTTCATGTCATTAGTTTCAGCATGTTTTCAAGTGGGACAAACACCTGGCCACAGTGGAAACACTGTACCCAGGGGCAGGTGTATTAGTCAAAATATTCTCATTCAGCCAGTCATAATTCCTCCGCACTGTGTGAGTGTCTGAGATCAGCTGCACACCACTCAGTGTTGTTGAGGGAACAGCAATGACCTCATGACTCACTAATGGCAACCGAGCTGAATGATTTTAATGGGAATGAGAGGGGGCACTTCTGTACTGACTGGAGAAAATGGGGACATGAATAGAGGAGGTAATTGACTCGATGTCATGCCTAGATCTGGAGCATCGAGTCCTACAATACAAACCAAGATTTCAGCAGCTCTGTTAACAGCAAACATTGATATCAAATAGATAAAAGTCCATCAAAAACACTGGTGGTAATAGGATTTTCCTGCTTTTAACCCACTTTTTTACTTTTTCTTTTTTTTACTTCTCTCTGTCATCTGTAAAGCTTGAAACCAGTACCACCCTCCTCATCTTCAGAGCTATCAAATCTGTTCCCAGGACACCAATCAGCAGGCAGCGATCTAATCATAATTGCTACAAACCTGCTAATTGTGAAATCCCCCTTCCCATTTTACGCTCTAATATCTAATTTGCGAGTGAGATGAATTTAAAGGCTTACATAAGTTGCCATAAAAAGAGGGCTGCAACCCCCTGCTCGCTCCATCTATGCCATCGTCAGCCAATAAATGACCACACGGGCGCTGTTGCTAAGGAGCTGCTGGCTCAAGGTCAGCTGACCTAGCTGTCAGTCACAGTGATTTATCACCAGTCAAACCCTGCGTAGCTCACGTTCTAATAAAACAGCCTTCAACACTTAGTACAGATCTGACATTATTTACTTCAGTGTGCGAGTTTCAGCATCAACTGATGAGTTTCTGTGAGCATTTCAGTGAGCATTTTTATAAATCGAGGACATTTACTCTTCAGATTTAAAGTGAACTCTGAACAGGAGCCCCAGTCACCGCAAATTTATGGACTAATGGATTAAAACATTAGAGAGCAGAAATAGAAATAAATCCAATATTCAGAAAACCTGATTTGGTGGCGTCAGTTGTACAAGAATATCTTATACAACAAAGTTGGTGACTTTATCCACCCTCAACTACTGGATCCTCCAGACAGACAAACATTTTAAGCATGAGTTTTGTTTTTTGTTTTTTATTTCCTAATATATTCAACTTTTTTGGTAATTTTGTAATTTTGGTGGTTTAATTAATACTTTTTTTCCCCTAAGGTGGAAATCTTTAATGACTTTAAGAAACAAGAATTGGATCCACAAGTTTGAATTCATTTTGGATTTTCTGTAATCTAAACATAAAATCATTTTTCAATAGTTTAATAACTGGTGCTGAAGGTTCTACAGTGTCTTTTAACCTGAGACAGCCTTTTAACTTCGCCAAGGTCTAAAAGAACTTTCATCTTTGGATGAGATGAAATTCTGTTGAAAAGTTTTAGACAAAGATTGATCTGCTCACAATGACAAGAGGTATGTTTGGAGGCATAAATGTGAGGCTTTCAAACCTAAGAACACTGTACTAACTGTCTAGCATGGTGGCATCAGTTCTAAAAATGCTTTACAGTAAGTCTCAAATTCCTGTTTATGTGCCAGAGGTGGCAGAGCTGATATGCAAGGTTCTTACTTGCCTTTGGGATCAACTTTGGGTTCGGTCACTTGATCAAGGACACTAGCTCAATGACCTGAGCCGTCATTACAAACTTACCCAGAAATGGAGAAGTACAAACTTGTGGGTGTGTGTTTTCGTAAATGTGCCTGTGTGAGTGCACTCAACTCATCTGAAACCTCACGTAAGCCTTGCAAAAGCTGCTTATCGGAAAAGACTCATCATGATAAACAACAGCTGGTAATGTTCACACACACGCGTGCACACACACACACGTACACACGCTAATGTCCAAACTGTCCCATCAGCAGTCAATATCTGATGTTGCTCAATTTCAGCCTGACGTGTAGAAAAAAAGCACCTTCTTTTATTCTTTTATGGGACACCTCTCTTTTCTTCCATGCACACATGAAGTTTTTCTCCACATCCTTCCCTTAAACATACTTCGCACGCACACACACACACAAATCTGAAAAAACAAACACCCACAGTTACACACACATGCACTGCAGACATACCGGTGAGCAAACACTGTGTTGCTGTACTTTGGAGCGCTGGATAAGGCTTTGAGTTTAGTGTCAAAGTCAGACAGACAACTGACAACGACAAGATGGCCAGAGTGTGTGCACTGGTTTGCTTTGCTGGTTTTTTGCTGGACATGTATGGAGTGGGTGCTGAGATCACAGAAGAAAACACAGGTAAAAAGCAGCAGAGCAGGTATTGACCCAGGTGGCAGGAAAATGAGTTCAGCAAAGTTTAGAGCTGCACAAAATATAGGAAAAGGCTGGTGGCTAAGCAGGTGATCACTGAATAACCTCGATTCTTAAAGTTCTTATTCACTTGGATCTGTAAAGATTCCTAAGTGCTTAGGCTGTCGGTGTAAATATTTGTAACTATTTATGAGGATGTTAAGTTGATATAATTTAGACAATTTGGTGCTTGTTTGGTGGCTGTTTGCAAGACGTCTTGTGCTGGAAAGGCAGGGATGATAGCTGGACCACTGAGTTAGGTACATGTAGCAGCCAGTCTGGATTATCCTAAGCGGATGTAAAACTGTAGCAAGTATCAGCTCTTTGTTTGGCTCAATTAAATGATTAAGGTAAAGCATCATGTGTCAAAGGGATCACCAGATATATGAAGATGAGACCATAGCAGAGTCTCTACACAAGTGAGAACACCAATAATATGATTACTGCAGAGGAATATCATAGACTGTACATAGAAGATGGCCATTGGACAGCAAAGTTGTACATTTTTAGCCTCAAGCTGAGCTTTTTGGTCACCATAAAGGTGTTTTGATGAGTGCATTGTCGATCTGAATGAAAAAGTACAGAATTTCAGCCTGCTTCCAACAAACCCTGCTGCCAGATTTAAGACACTTCCGCGCTGGTTTCACTTTCAGTCCTGGTACCTGTCCATCTTTGATGTACTTTTATATTATGCATATAGGTTTTATATACATATATATCCCTGAAAGCAGCCTTTATCAATAGTTCTGAATAATTATGCTAAACTTAGTGAGGACTCTTTGTCTTTTGTTACCCTTTCAGGAGCTGTGTTCGTGTCTCAGCAGACGGCACACACCGTGCTGCATCGTAAGCGCAGATATAACACTGCTTTTGAAGAACTTAAACAAGGTAACCTGGAGCGGGAATGTGTGGAAGAAATTTGCAGCATGGAGGAGGCCAGAGAGGTGTTTGAGGATGATGAGAAAACTGTAGGTCTCTCTCTCTCTCTCTCTCTCTCACACACACACACACACACACACACACACACACACACACACACACACACACACACACACACAATCCTGTGCCTTTACCAGTATTAAGATCTTGACTGTTTATATCTCCAAAAGTGGGCAGTTACAGTGGTCTAGTGATCAGAGCTTGATGGATGGTTGGTGAACTTCCCATTTAATTTGATCTTCCTTTTGCAGATGGAGTTCTGGGCAGGCTATATCGGTAAGACGAACAAAGTACAAGTTCTCATGTTTGCTGAGAATTTATAGCACACAGTCTTCTCTAAACCTGTGGTGTGATCTGTCGTGTGTAGATGGCGACCAGTGTAAGCCACCCCCCTGTCAGAATGGAGGTGTGTGTAAAGATGGGATCAACAGTTATCTTTGCTTGTGCCAACCAAACTTCAGTGGCAAGAACTGTGAGATCGGTGAGTGTGGATCTGAATAACTCGGCTGAAACAACGTTTGAGCTAAGACCATAAAGTTTTGTCAGCGAAAGCTAATTCTATTTTCCTGACTTTTTCCAGAAGTGAACAAGCAGTGTGTGGTGAACAATGGCGAATGTTCTCATTTCTGTGTAATGAAGGCTAATCAAGCTGTGTGCAGGTGCGCAACTGGTTACATACTTGGGCCAAACAAGAAGAGCTGTGAGCCAATAGGTAAAACCACACACAGCATTTAGTGCAGTGGTAAGAGCGTTTTGTTTTGTTTTTTTCTGAACGAGTCTGACTTCATTCTGACTTCAACTACAATACAGTTTCTAAGGTTTTACATATGAAGACATAATAAAAAAAAAAACCTTATCTTTATCAGGTTTTAATATTTGCTAAATACAGTTAGAAAAAAAAAGACTGAACAACTATGGCTTGTTTAGAAGCCTCTAAAGAGCATGGCAGTAAAGCATGGCATTGGCTATGATTTGGGCTTGTTTTGAAGCAGATCATCTGAGTCCCTTGTAGTCACTGGGTCAACCATGAACTCCTCTGTATACCAAAGTGTTTAAAGCCAAGTGTGAGGCCATATGTGTCCAGAAGAATGATCCTGAGCAGAGCAGCAAATCTACAACAGAATGGCTGAAAAAGAAAAGAATCAAGGCATCGCTATGGCCCAGTCAAAGTCCAGAACTCAACCTGATTAAAATGCTGTGGTGTGACAGTAAGAGAGCTGTGCATAAACAAATGCCTGCAAACCTCAATGAAATGAAGCAACGTTGTAAAGAAGAGTACTGAGATACTGATAAAGCCACAAAGAAAAACCATTAATTTAAGATATTGCTGCTAATGGTGGTCTGGAAGCTACTGAATCACGGTATATATAGTATATATATATATATATATATAGTTTATTTTATATTGCGTCTGCATTTCGGCTTAGTTTTTGTTACATACGTAATGACTTGGAATAATATTTCATTTGTTGTTGTTTATCCATGGTTGTATTTACCTCATTTAAAAACCAAGTACAGATTAGTTAGCTTTTTACAATGTCCTGATGCATGAAACCTTAGAAAGGACGAACCGTGTAGTTTCCTTTTTACCATGAATACATGTAAATTTTATATTCCACAGAGAGGCAACAATCATAAAGGAAATAAACTTTCATGTAAATATTCATGATGATTGTTCAAAATGCAATTGTTCCTCCTCATACTTCTCCTGAAGTTGTCTTCCTAACACGTCTCCAGTGGAAGTGGTGGGGTGCAAAATTTATAGTTCTCATTTTTACGCTCGTTCATGCTTCTGCAGCCGGACTAAGTAAATCATATGAACGGGAAAAAATTCTTCTTTTCTTTTATCACAAAAAACATTCAGGGAACTTAACAGTAATCACATTCATCTATGATACACTGCTTAAACATAATATAACTGGACTTTGCTAAAGATGAAGTGTTCAAAGGGAACAGAAAGGAAAGAGGTTTTTTTCTTTTCTTTTTTTTCTTTCTATTTTTGGGTCAGCAATCTGCACATGTGAGAAAAAATCTGAAGAACTATACTTCCAACCCCATAAAAGATGACAATGTAAAATTTAAACAAATCTAGGAGGCAGAAATGTAATATTTCCCCTATTATTTCACTTTTATTTCTCCAGAGCCATTCAGCTGTGGTCGTGTGAATCTGTCCTCCAGCTCTCTCACCAGGTCCATTCTCGAACCAAGATCGTCAAACTTCTCCTACAACGATACCCGAAACGATTACTTCTATGATGAAGATATATCAGAGTATGATTATCTGAACCATCCCATGACCGACTCAAACCCAAGCAATGACTCTCTGGACTCTGAGGCTGTGATTGGCCGTCGACATGTGAGAAGTGTCACCGATACACCAAAAACAAAGACAGAGATGTCGTCCTGGGGGTATGCCACACTCCCCAATGTCACAGCTCAAGAGAAAACTGACCAAAGAATTGTGGGAGGAGATACGGCCATTCCTGGAGAGATACCTTGGCAGGTACTGTGATATAGGCTGGAGAGGGAAGAGCTGGGGATGCAGTGAAGGCCAATATGTGAAGAACTGGAACCAAAAATCCCAGCAGGGCAAGAACATTTGCACGAGTTTTAGATGTAGCTGTAAAGTAAGACGTAAGCTGTAATCCTCGAATAGTCAGCAACTTTTAAATCTGTGCAATAGTTTAAATAGAAAGACTTTTGAATAGACTTTGACATTTAAACTTGCACTTGAGCGCCAGGTTTAATAAAGATGTATTAGAGGTGTAAGTCTAGTGTTTGAAGCCTGTCCCATGCAGAGAGAACGTGCTGCTTTTGAGTGTTTTTTGTTTTCAGTTGCTCAAAAAATGTGCAAGAAATGGTAGGTTCTTTAAAACTGCTCTTCTGTTGCAAGTTTTCTTTGCCTTTCTTTCTGTGTTTGAAGGTGGCCCTGATGTCCCGCCCAGACAGCGTGCAGAGAGCGCGGCCCTTCTGTGGAGGATCCCTGCTCGCTGACTTATGGGTCATCACTGCTGCCCATTGTCTGTGGAACAACGATGGCACAGAACGTAAATTCTTCATCAGAGTTGGTAAGAAGAACAAAGGCTACTTGCATTCTTTAACATTAAATCTTTCACTTGAACTAAAGTACAGATAATACTGTTTTGTCCTAAAGTATTAGGGATCAGGCAAATCCTTTTTCGTTTCAGCTTCATGGCTTTTTAACAAATTATGTTTCAATTATGTTTCTTTAATGTTTTTTTTTCACAAGTTGTCCAGTACTTTAGACTTTGCTTCCTTGTGCAGAAATTTACATTGTCTTAGAAAATCTTTATCTTAATCTATGCTTCCAGGTGAACATGATGTGAACAAAGATGAGGGTCCAGAGCGAGACCATGAGGTGGCCGAAAGGCATCCCCACCACAAGTATGATTTCAAGACCTCACCATATAACCATGACATTGCGCTCCTAAAGCTTGGCAGTCCAGTGGACTTGTCCAACAAGCGGCGTCCCATTTGCCTGGGCCCCAAAGAATTCATACAGAACATTGTGAGAGAATCCACGGTCTCCCTTGTGAGTGGATGGGGCCGGATAAGGTTTCAAGGCCCCGAGGCCACCAAGCTCCAGAAGCTGGAAGTCCCCTATGTGGACCGCACCAAATGTAAACAGAGCAGCCGAGACCATATCACCCGATTTATGTTCTGTGCAGGCTTTGAAAGTGAACAGAAGGACTCGTGCCAGGGGGACAGCGGTGGGCCGCATGCCACCAATTACAAAGGAACTTGGTTCCTGACAGGCATCATCAGCTGGGGAGAGGAGTGTGCCAAAGACGGGAAGTATGGCATCTATACCCGGGTCTCACACTACTACAAATGGATCAGTAACGTAACACAGATCAATATAAACGATTAACAGGATTCATGAATCAGCTGTAAAAATAAACAAGTAGCATGTGTTGAGTTTAGCCCCCGAGGAAGTGAATGAAGTGAGAAATCCCCCGTGTTCTTTTTTAGTACCTCAATAAAACATATCAACTTATCTGAGTGTTTGAGTATCATATGATGATGACAAACATGATTTAAGCAAATTTGCATCAACAGGAAGCTCTATATGAATACCCCATTTTATCAATGAAATGAAGTGGTAGTGAATTTTTCTTGGCCATTATCCTGCTCTAAGACGCACCATAAAACTAACAAGAGGACTATAGACGTATCGTTCAAGCAAAGGCTATACAAAAGGGACAAATCACATCAGTCAAGCTGAAACAAGTCCAGTGTTTATATTTTCAGAAAATAATTCTATACATAATTAGTATTATTTAAAAAAATACAGTGCAAATAAGCAAAAGCAGCAAACACCAAGTTAAAGCACTGCCACGAAAAACGCTAAAGCCTAACTGAACTAATCCATTAATAACTTCTGATGTTACAGTGCAGCCAGCGCTGGGTGGATTTCAAATCAATTTAAAGTGATGAAATGTTATTTAGTATTGCGTATCAGTGAACATGCTTCATTTGGATGGTCGAGCGCTCACTGTCAAACGATTCAATGCTCCCACTGTGGGTGCTGAATACCGTGAAAATTAATCTTTACTTAGTGTACAAGCTAATGTTGGATTTACTGCTACTACAAGGATTTGATTCAAATATTCTTTTTTTTTTTTTTTTTTTTTTCTTTTTTTTTAAAATGATTCAAATATTCTTGCAATAAATTCATTTCTTCACTTGATAGCAGAGTATGAGCGTCTATCTGTCCAAAGCAGTACCACCATTCAGACTAAAACACTGACTAAAATGGTGTTTAACGTCTACAGTTTCTATTTTTAATGTTTATATGGTCACAGTCTGCTGCAGATGTCTAAATAAGCTGCCAGCAACTCAGATAATTACACTACATCAGTCAGAGATGAGCTCTCAGCTCATTTCCAGTTGAGTGGCAGTGTTTTTGTGAGCACTCTGCACACTTCACACACTTTTCTGGGCAGCTGTAAAACAAGGCAGTTCAAAATGCATTTCCATATTCTCAATGAACCCCCTCAAATTTCATATTCACAAATATGCTCAGGTGACAACTCCACATTATTCTTTTTAAAGGCAGTACCACTGAGCATCGTTTCTCATTGCAGGTGGAAATAAAGCTGCAGTCATATGTAGGGTGTAAGATACCCGTGCACAGCACCAAGCAATCAATCAATATGGTAAAGCTTGACAGTGATAAGGGTTTTAGCTCTAAAAGACTAGATGATGGAAAAGCTACTGAATCAAATGAATAAAAAAAGCATAGCAGAGAATATAACTTTCATTAAAAACTATATTATTACCATAAATAACAGCAACCTAGTCCTAGTGTATAGACTCTTCATAAAAGAGTGAATCACACTGCAACTGAAACTTTCACCAATGCTTTTTTTCAATAAAATACAGGAAATATTTAAACTTGTCATACCAGGAGAGGATCTGTTCGTATCAGTGTTCCTGGACTCCAAAGCACACAGTAGCAAGGATGTAGGATTTAGACCTAATTTAATCTGGTTGTTCAAAGTGCACTGACAGAGGTTTCTTGTTCTTTTAATTGTGATCAGAGATTACAGGAGAAGGACTTTGAGGTCGAGGCCTTTGGTGTCCTGTTATGACCCGGGGCAACATTTTGTGTATTGCATTTGGTCTTCCACAGTTTGGGGTGTCACCACAAGATGATGAATTGATTCACTTTGTCATATACTGTGTCAATAATAACGACTACAAATGTTCTAGTTTTCTAAATTTTTGGCAGATTGTTTATAAAAACTTCAAACTCCCAAACTAACTTTCAACAATGTTTTTATGCCTCTGCCTTTCCTGCTTTGACACGTCACTAAAGGGACCGATTATTCTCATTTCCAGCTCCATATGTTTTATTCTTGGAATCTACTTAAGCAGCTTGGTATGATTCAAAGTTCAGAATAATCATTTATCTCATACTAATTACACTAATAGTGCAGTTTCCTGTCCCATCCCTTTAAGCTAGCTCGTTTCTCATTTGCACATCATAAACATCATACCCATTCTCACTGATGTCATTAAGAGCTGAGAGTAAAAGGAGCTGTATGAAACCAAGCATTTGGAGCTATTTGAAGCCTTATCTTTTAGCTTACAGGGATTACTCTGGCCATGCTTAATATGAGTAGCACTGCTGTAACAGGTAATTATTTAAGGAGAGAGAAAAGTAAAGCATAATCGGTCCCTTTTAATTAAGCTAAGTGTAAACAAGGGTATGCAGTAATTTTTTCCCACACTATGAGCACTGAGTGTCAAATTGTCTAGAGCTAGTATGAAAGCTGAAACCTGGAAAACTAAAATGCCATATTTTCATTTTTTTTCTTATTTTGTTTTCTTTTTTTATCACATAAACAAAACTGACAGACATTCAGTGTTCACTTTGGCTGCTAAGAGGCGGCGACGACGTAACCAGGGCATTTCTGCATGACAGTTAGCTTAGCTGTTTGGCACAAGAACAGTAATGATATGTTGGTAGACATGATGTTTCATAAGAAAATAGAAATTATACAGCTTGACGTCTAGAACAAAAGTCCACTCTGAACATATAAATAAAAGCCCCTGTTTAAAGTCTTCAGTCCAAAATAATCTGATGTACTGCTGCCGGAGAAGGCAGAGCAAAGGATGGCTTGTATGTGCTTTCCACTGTTAAAGTCTTCTGAGGTTCTTTCTGGAGGTCACAGTCTTCAGAGGTGAAACTCTCACAGCAGTTTGAGGAGTAAAGTCTGTGGCTGATGTTGTGCTTCATTCTGATTGACAAGCAGATTCAGATGCCCATTTTTTCAGGAAGTTGATGGAATATATAAGTCTGTGTGTGTCTGTACACATGGAAGGATATTCAGGCAAAGTATGAGGAACAAACAGGCACACTTCTTCATTCATCCTCTGTCCTGATTGGCTCTCAGCACGTCTCTCCCAGAATCCTATGCAAGTCCTCGGGTAGGACGCGGCCTTCTTCGCCACGACTTATATTCTTCACTATCCTGCAGTTACACACATCGCAGGAAATCTTTTTAAACAGCTCAACATTTGAAAATGGTTGAATGCAAGATTTCTGAAGAATGTCGCCTGTCTTACCACATTCCTGATGAATCCTCATGCAGCAGCTGGATGACATCACCACAGTTAAAGATGATGTCATCAGAGCTGGCCATGGTGCTCTCTACCATCACTCTGTACCTGCCCGCCACCTGGAACAGAGTAAAAACAATTAAAACTGAGGGAACAGTGTATAAAACCCTTTGCCACGTGAATGAATAGACAAGACAAATACATATTTACTCATTTAGGAACTCATAAACCACCACAGGCGCAAAGAGCATCATCGCACAAAGTATCAGTGTACAATAGATGATACGTCAGTCACAGTGTCCTTCATAGTCATATTGGATGGGGGAAAAATATCAAGAAGGCAGGTCTTATCTAATATCAGTCTCCAGTAGGAGGTAATGAAAAGAGGAAGATGAGGAAGACGAGGAAGGAACTGCCAGAAAAGAAAGCTGGAGGATCTTTTTAAAAAACAAAGACATAAGACTTATAGCTCTTATGCTAATGATATTTTGAATTCTGGTGTAAGAAAATGTCAGGCTGGATGCCACCACTCATTTGAGGGAGGTCTACTAGGTTCAGGTAGGACCTTCCACCTGCTGTAGCTGCACAGCTTAATGTTCATAGTTTTCCCTTAAAGAGGCGGTAGGCTTCATGCAAACACAAAGAAACAAACAAAAAATAACAGCTAGAATTTTAAAAGCTTTAGTAAGTCCCTCCCATCAGGCAAGCATATTTATGTTCTCTGCATAACCACATCTCAGTTTCTGTGTGAACTCTGTGCATATCTCATGTGACAGTAACAAAATCTCACCAGTGGGGCAGGCTGATCCTCATCCTCCTCCTCTGAGTCTGATAAAGTGGAGAGGTCTGTAGCACCCCAGTCCTCCAGGCCCTCACAGATTGCCACTGAGTGAGCATTCACAGGCCAACCTACAGATGAAAGACAGCTAAAAGAAGTGAAGTGAAACTGCAGAATTTTTCTGTTTCTTTGTTTTGTAAATGAGAAAATTGAACAGTTACAGTGGGGCAAAAAAGTATTTAGTCAGCCACCGATTGTGCAAGTTCCCCCACTTAAAATGATGACAGAGGTCAGTAATTTGCACCAGAGGTACACTTCAACTGTGAGAGACAGAATGTGAAAAAAAAATCCATGAATCCACATAGTAGGATTTGTAAAGAATTTATTCGTAAATCAGGGTGGAAAATAAGTATTTGGTCAATAACAAAAATACAACTCAATACTTTGTAACATAACCTTTGTTGGCAATAACAGAGGTCAAACGTTTACTATAGGTCTTTACCAGGTTTGCACACACAGTAGCTGGTATTTTGGCCCATTCCTCCATGCAGATCTTCTCGAGAGCAGTGATGTTTTGGGGCTGTCGCCGAGCAACACGGACTTTCGACTCCCGCCACAGATTTTCTATGGGGTTGAGGTCTGGAGACTGGCTAGGCCACTCCAGGACTTTCAAATGCTTCTTACGGAGCCACTCCTTTGTTGCCCGGGCGGTGTGTTTTGGATCATTGTCATGTTGGAAGACCCAGCCTCGTTTCATCTTCAAAGTTCTCACTGATGGAAGGAGGTTTTGGCTCAAAATCTCACGATACATGGCCCCATTCATTCTGTCCTTAACACGGATCAGTCGTCCTGTCGCCTTGGCAGAAAAACAGCCCCATAGCATGATGTTTCCACCCCCATGCTTCACAGTAGGTATGGTGTTCTTGGGATGCAACTCAGTATTCTTCTTCCTCCAAACACAACGAGTTGAGTTTATACCGAAAAGTTCTACTTTGGTTTCATCTGACCACATGACATTCTCCCAATCCTCTGCTGTATCATCCATGTGCTCTCCGGCAAACTTCAGACGGGCCTGGACATGCACTGGCTTCAGCAGCGGAACACGTCTGGCACTGCGGGATTTGATTCCCTGCCGTTGTAGTGTGTTACTGATGGTGACCTTTGTTACTTTGGTCCCAGCTCTCTGCAGGTCATTCACCAGGTCCCCCCGTGTGGTTCTGGGATCTTTGCTCACCGTTCTCATGATCATTTTGACCCCACGGGATGAGATCTTGCGTGGAGCCCCAGATCGAGGGAGATTATCAGTGGTCTTGTATGTCTTCCATTTTCTGATGATTGCTCCCACAGTTGATTTTTTCACACCAAACAGCTTGCCTATTGTAGATTCACTCTTCCCAGTCTGGTGCAGGTCTACAATACTTTTCCTGGTGTCCTTCGAAAGCTCTTTGGTCTTGGCCATGGCGGAGTTTGGAGTCTGACTGTTTGAGGCTGTGGACAGGTGTCTTTTATACAGATGATGAGTTCAAACAGGTGCCATTCATACAGGTAACGAGTGGGGGACAGAAAAGCTTCTTACAGAAGACGTTACAGGTCTGTGAGAGCCAGAGATTTTCCATGTTTGAAGTGACCAAATACTTATTTTCCACCCTGATTTACGAATAAATTCTTTACAAATCCTACCATGTGAATTAATGGATTTTTTTTTCACATTCTGTCTCTCACAGTTGAAGTGTACCTCTGGTGCAAATTACTGACCTCTGTCATCATTTTAAGTGGGGGAACTTGCACAATCGGTGGCTGACTAAATACTTTTTTGCCCCACTGTAAGTGTTAGTAATGAAATACTCATGGTAAAAAAGAAAGGTCAGTAAGGTCATTTCCAATCTGAAGTCCATCATTCTACACTAAGAAAGGTCATCCACAAGTGGAAAACATGCAATACAGATGCTAAACTTCCCAGTGGACATCCTAGAAAATGTTCACTAAAGTGAGACCATGCAATGCTGAGAGAAGCTGCAGAATACCCATGTTAAATGTTAAAGTTCATGACAGAGCAATTAGAAAAAGGGGAAAACCTCTTATCTCTAAAAAGATGGTAGGGCATGATAAAAAATCAAATACAGCATATCAGCACAAACACCTCAAATTGCAGTTTCAGGGTTAAGGTTACAATTAGGTTATGGTTAGGTTTAGGGTTAAATATTCATTTCTTATGGTTCAGGTAAGTGGCTAGGGACAGCTCCTGTCGATTTGATGTCCTCGCTAAGGTGTAAAAACAAGTGTGTGTGTTTGTATTCCATTTGTCCAACTCACTGCGTCGAGGTGAATGAACCACAGGATCAGAATGGGCGGGGCTAGTGTGTAGCGACTCCTCCCCTCTGGGAATGTGGGAGTGGCTTGTTGTAGAGGAGCTGTGAGGAACAGGGAGACACGCTGAGCAGCCTCCCACCGGCACGCTGCCCCACGACACACACATCTCTGATGCACTAAACCACATCACAATGGGAACAAGACCAACGAGCACAACAAACAAAACAACAACGACATCCACGGTGTCACAAAACGAGCTGTTACCTCAAACACAGTCTGTAAATTAACACAACATTCCACTCAGGTTACAGTCACATATATTTCAGCGCCTGATTTCAAAGGATGTTCGAGGTTATCACATGAAAATCATTTATATCATAGATCGCTGCAATATATGGAAATATTATTTCTACAATATTCTACGCAAACACGCATAACAGGCCCTGATTAAAGGGCATTTGCAAATAATTTCCACGTGTGCTTCAACCTGCTTTATGTAGTAGACGGGTGAAGCTTGTCCCATTTAATACAATAACTAGAAAGAACATTAACGCAGTACAATAATAATTGTCCGAATGTTTTAAGCCTTCCCATCTACTAAATAAAGCAAACACTGCAATTACTTACAAATACTGTGAGGCCTACACAATTGTGAGATCCACATATCATTCAAAGAGTGGCAATCCTTACAGTATTTCATCATCCATACTGTATATTAGTAAGAATCCAAAAGTGCTTCAAGACAATGTCTGATCGGGGTTTTACCATGCTCAAATTCTTAAAAGAAATCGCTGGTATCATTTAATGTATGTCAACAACTCCCATGATAAGACCAACACTAACAATGGGTCGTGGGCCTCTTTGAGTTTTGTGTTAAAACATTTTAGTCTGAATTTCTGTTTGGGTTTTTTTTTTATCATTCTAGTGCTTAAAGTTTGTTGTACTTTTTAAAACTCTTTAATCCTCATTCCTGTGGTACGATGACTTTTAGTTTTTTGAATTTACAGAATATTCTGCGTACGACTTTTCACCCTCAGTCTGGATCCAGGTAAGGAAATCCTGGATGCAATCACAGAACTGTAGCTAGGGTCCCTTCCTCAGTTCAGAGATGATTTTTCCCTTTTCAGGTAAATGTCCTGCTTGACTGCCGGATCAAACCAGCGTTCCTCCCTGTCCAGGACGTGTACATTCTTATCACTAAAACAAGGGCCAAAGAGATCTGTAGGTGTAAATAGAGTTTTTTCCAGAGGATGCAGCTCTTCTGCTTAATCAGTTTTCCCCGATGTATAACTGAGAGCGATCCTCCTGGCACTTAACAGTGTACACTATATTACTCTGTTTTTACCGGGGGATAGGATCCTTGGTGTGAACCAATTTTGGGTGTAAAGTCTTCTGAGCTTGAAAGCCACAGAGACGTGTTTTGGAAAAAAATGCATCAACTGAGACCAAAGAAATCACTCTGATGTGTTATGAAGTGCTTCTCTGACTGAAAACGCAGCAGTACTCACTTTTGTCATTCATGTTGTTCAGTCAAACTCTTCCTCTCTCTGTGTTTAGCATTTGTCTTTTGGGTACTTCCCCGTGGTGATGCTGAGCTTGCTTCATAAGGACCCGGTTTGCTTTATGGTTCTTCCTGTTTTTCTCTGGTACCTTTTGTTTCTCTTTTCAACTTGTGAATTTTGAAATCAGCCATTAAAGCTTGTGTGTAAATTAGTTTTGCATCCTACATTTTGGCCCTCAAATCTACCATCTCATCTGTCTCTGTCAATACCTTCTAACACCCTTTAAAATCTCCTGGTTCCCTATTAAAGATTTCTATAAATGCTCACAAATATGGATTTTAATTTTACATCAAATGTTTAATAATTCTTTATAGCTGTGCAAGTTATTTATTTATTTATTTTTTGAATTATAAATAATGCAACTGTTGTAACCTAGTGCCAGTGATTACAGCACTGCAACAGTATGTGTCATTGATATGTTTAAAAATGTTTCATGAACAGTGGAGGTCCAAGCAAAACCCGGCTGAGACTACAAATAACAACATTAGTTTTGATCTCTTTGTAGAAGCTGCTGACAAAGAGAAAATATACCAGTGTTGATAAATTTCCCATAAACTGAATCTCCATGATCTTGCATATTGTGACACACACAAGGCTCAGCCATTACTTGACCTTACAACATGCTAGCATGCCACCTGTAAACATAAAACTGTTACCTCCAGAACAACTCCACAAACACACACCCACAAACTCCAACACACTGCAAAGCTCCATCACTGACAATACGTTGAATAGCTTGCGATCATCAAAGCAACAAGTGCAAGATATTAAAAAGAAAACCGCTCTAAAAGTAGTCTAACTTACAGTTACCTCCTATCCTATCACTTTAATGGTCACCACGGGATCAAGAATGTATCTGACAGAGTCACTTAAAAGAATGTGTTTAAAAGAACGTAATGCACAGCCTCCCTGTTATAGTCAGTAGGACTTTAAAGCATCTAATCAGGGACTGTTGCAGTGGGGTGAATATGCATGAATATGAAGAGGAATCAAAGCCCGGCAGCACAGAAAGAAACTGTAGCAGGCCTAAATTAAGTGAATGGCACTGTCCATGGTGCTGAAAACCAGCAGTTTTAAATATCAGAGCTGAAGACAATGTTGTGCCATCTGCAGGATTTGGCAGTTAAAATCTCAAGGGTAATGACAAAGATGCTGATACATTCACATATGGAGCTACTGCGCACATGCACACTGACTCAGTAACATCAATAAACTGTAAAAAGATTATTATGAGAATTATGATTGTGGCGATGGCGGATATCCTGACTTGTAGGCGGGTGTTATGTGATCGGGAAGTCATTCCAGAAATTGGATTTAAGGGTCAAAACACAATCTTTTTCTTCACAGAATTTATCAAGCTTTAAAAGAATAGAATCGAGTCATCAGACTTGGGCTGACCTGTTCTCACCACACATGAAACATCATAACAAGCTTCTCTGATGCTATATGGGGATGAGGGAATTTTGACATTCTATCCACTGAGTTACTCATACAACCCAGATTCAAAAAAAGTTGGGACACCGTGTAAAATGTACACAATGATTTTCAAATCTTTGTCTCCTGAGCACACAGAGCTTTCTCCAGATTTTGAATCATTTGATGATATAATGTCCTGTAGAGGATGAGATATTCAGTCTTCACAATTCACAAAGGTTGAGGAACATTATTGTGAAATTTGTTTCACAATTTGCAGACAGAGTTTTATGCAGATTGGTGAACCTCTGCCCATCTTTACACGTGAGAAACTCTACCTCTCTAAAGTCCAGCTTTATAGAGACGAGTTGCCATCATGAATGTTAAAATGAGCAAATATTTTTCATGGACCAGTAAAATGCCTCAGCTTGTACCTTTGATATGTTTGCATTTTACACAGCGTCCCAACTTTTGAAAAAAGCTATTGAAAAAAACTGAATCTTTTTGGTTTGTGTGACCTGAATAAAAACATTTCATGATTCTTATGTAAATGTTTTTGCACATCCCTACATCATGTGAGGTCATGCAGAGAGAATCACCTGTCAGAGAGAGGGTTGTCTGAAAGCAGAAGAGAAGCTTCATCTAAGAAGATGAGATGACATAGAGGAATGAGTTAGATGTAGAAGGAATAAAAATCCATAAACAACAGATTAAAGGAAATTACACTGCTAGGAAGGAGCCTAAGGTTTCAACAAAAACCACAAAGCACTAAAAAAAAAAACCATGACTGAACACGAGTCATATAAATGAAATCAGGCTTTTAAAAAAGGAAAAAGAAAAGGTCACAAAGCAACATCAACATTAATTGAAACCTTGTAGTTTTTGCTGGTTGTTGAGAATTTTTTGAATCTCCATCAGCCAGGCAACTTTGACCTCCACCGTGGGAGCCTAATAGAGACACAGAGTGAAAATAACACACTACTAAGACACTGAAAAGTCTTTTCAGTTACACTTAAAATAGAAAAAAGAGCATCACATACCTGAACTATGTACACCACTTCTCTGCTGCTATACCAGATTTCAAATTTTTTCACATCTCCTTTCACATTTTCCGTGATTCCCACTGCACTCATCTACAGACAGAGAGAAAAACCGTAAATTGGAAACAAAGTGTTTGAGTCGCCTGATAATGTGAGAGAGTTTTTCGTGTTATTACTCTGAGGCACGATTTGAAGCTGTAGAAGGGCGTCCTGTCGTGGTTGTCCTCGTCTCTGCGCTTGCAGAAGAGCAGGGCGTGCTCATAGAGGAAGAGGTGCCTCTGCATGGGTTTGAATCTGGCCAGCTCTTTCATTCGCACCGCTGCCCTTTTATGGCTGATCCACACGCTAAAGCTGCCTTGCATCACGACACGACCCAGATGGCTGAGATCACCCTGTGTCATGGAGACAGACAGATGGATACACTCAAGACTCAAATCTGCAGCTTGCCAGCAAAGTAATATACTGAAGGTTTTTCCACACGCACAATCTATTCTCATCGCAACCAGTAAGAAAGATTTTGTGCTTTGCTCTAATAAGATTAAGTGTGATGAAAGGTCATAAATCTGCGAACCAGTAATGTGATTGTGTGTCTGCTGTTTTATTTGTTGATTTGACTGGCTGGTACCTGATATCCGGTGATGGCTATTTGATGCATGGAGTCATTGACAGACTTCAACAGCTCCAGCATGGAGTCCAGAGCCTCCTGGAGTTCACAGCGGTATCGCTCCTCTGTGCAGTGCTTTAAAAGCTCCTGAACAAGGACAGGCACACAGCATGACATGTCAGTGGATCTTACTTTATCTAATCTGGTCTGCCTTGATGTCTGTCCACTTAAATGGCTTTATGCACATGTAAATCATTGTCAGCCTGTCTGTGACTCTGCAAATTGAATAAATGGATCCAACCTGTTGCTGTCGATTAGTCTCTGTGCCTTTTAAAATTGTGCGTGTCCACAAAAGTCTTTTTTATTTGTCTGCATCTCTGTTTCTGTTGAAATAACCTTGTCTCTCTGTGCCAGCGTCATTTTGTCCATGCGTCAATTCAGACAAAAGCAATTACTGTATGGACGGCTCGTCCACATGAGATATTACTGCTATTAAAAAAAAGCACAGCAAAAATAATAATTACCGCTAATAGAAAGAAAAAAAAAAACAGAGGTCAGGACAAGAACCGCAGGCACACACAGAGCTCAGTCTTCTATCAATACTCCCTCTTGCAGCTCAAAGTTCAACGCACAGACATTTTCAATTATGAAACATGTTTGTTTTCCTGACCTACTTTGCTGTAGCCAATAACATTAGAAGCACTTTTTTTCTGGTGATGAGTTGATACACTTTGCGCTGTATGAGGGTGCTGTTAAATTTTATGGCCTGGATGATGAATGTCTGAGAAGATTTTGGTACATGACTTACCAAGTAATACACAATAACATAGTGGATGAAAGCAAATATTAACATTTTCACCACCAGAGTATTTATTTGAGCTTCTGAGGGACTCATGAATCAGTAATCATTCAAGATCTCCCTGAAAATTTTTGTTTTGTTATATGAATACAGATGCACACTGTAAATCATGAGAAAGTTAGGATTTTTTAACACAATTGCATGTTGTAAAAACATTGATTGCTGTAATATTTTGCGACTGGCAGGGGTCGTGCTAAGTTGACGGTAAAAACCCCCAGAAAATAGTGAAAATAGTGAAAGATCATGTATTGCATGTACTGTTCATTTGTAATACAATATCTGATTTTAAGCTTTAGTAGCTATGTTAGTAGCATACTGATCTTTATTAGGTATATGAAAGTTTTTTGTTATCAGCAGTTGTAATTAGAGCTGACCTATACAGAGACCGATATTTGATGAACATCAGTATTATAAAAATCTGCTATTATGATATTTCTCCAGACACACGACACACAAAGTGCGAACAGATTTCTCTGATATTTGTCATATGTATTGATTTACTCATAACACGGTATAAGTGTGTTCCGGTGTCTCGTTTTTATAAATGTCAATAGCAATAAATCAGCAAATAGCTAATATCGAAAATATCGGATACGTCAGTCGGGCTATTAATGAAATTATAAGTCAAAATTTACATTTCTTTATTATACATTGAAAACAGACTAAGAATTATTCATTTCAGTGAGTGACCTGCATTACTAATAAATTTTTATAGCTCAAATGTAGAAAACCTTGAGCAGCAGCTGGTACTTGGTGAGGCGTTGGACTGGTTTCAAGAGGTAAGAGTCCAGACCTAACTTGTGATCAAGCTTCTTCTGGCACTCCTGCAGAAAGAAAGAACAGGACACAGAGACAGAGAGATCAAAATTAGTGCTGTCAGCGTTAATCTCGTTAAAATGACGTTAACTCCATAACCGCATTAACGCGGATCACCCCGTGCGAGGGGCTGCACAGTGCTAGCGCGTTAACGAGCTAACCGCGCTGACGCTATGCAGCCCTCGCACGGGGCTAGCCGCGTTAACGTCATTTTAATGAGATTAACGCTACAGCACAAAATCCATTCTGAACAAAAACTGTGCCATAACTACAAAGTGAAAGTGAGTGCATCGTGTTAAACGTGTGCAACTACCTGAAAGAACAGCGAATCAGCACACTGTCTCCAGAGCAACTCGGAGCGAGGCTTGTTTTGGCAGTAACGCTCGTACACCTGGAACTTTTCCTTCTGCTCACACACAAATGTACATTTAAACATATTATGTTATATCACACGTAAAGTCCTCGTGTTTTTCATCACATCTTCCCTCACCCTTTTCAGAAAGCAAGCCCCCACGCTCTCTGGTGTCTCCAGGCAACTCTGCAGATCTTGGAGGAAGATCCTGCAAGGAGAAACCAAGAGGAACATAAAAGGAAATTGGATCAGCATGAAAAGACAGAAAGGGACAGGAACAGCTTGTGAGCTCTGTGTGTTTGTGTGTGCGGCTTGCCTGCTGTGGAACTGGTAAATCTCTGGCATGTTGCCGAACAGAACGTCCTTCTGGCTGCGCAAAGCTACAGGAAGAAGATTAGCCACAGAGGGGTCCTCCATTTCTGCCCTGTAACCCTGATAATTGCAGGGGCGAGAGGTAGTCAAGGGAGAGGAGAGATGGTAATGCAAGCCAAAGAAAAGGAGAAAGTTTTAATTAAAAAAGTCAAGAAATACAAAATGACAAAACAAGTCTGGAAACCCTGTCATCTGATGACCACTCCGTGGATACTCTAGCTAAGACTTGTTCTTCTGTGCCCTGGTTAATGTTGACGTTGATGAAGACAAACTAGAAAAGCTAACAAACAACTAAATCATAACCAGGTAATAGCCAGTGGTTTCAAGATTGCCCAAGATTTCAAGATATTCCCTCCTCATGCTGTCAGTGTTACCCAGACTAAAAATTAAATCTAGAAAGCCCCTGTACCTAAAATACTGCCCATTACTATTCTGTATACAGATATGTATATCTATAAAAATTATGAAATATCCAACAAACCAAACAATACCATCAAATGATCTAAACTAACTCACCAGAAGGACGGAGAGCAGTTCATCCACATAGATCCTCTCTGTAGCTATCAGTTCCTTCATAATATGGCTAAAAAGAGTGAACGTAAACATAAACAGACAAAAAAAACAATGTAAAACTACTGTGTAAGCTCTGACACTCACACAGGAAGAAGCTGAAAGGCTCCTAAACGGATCACACACATACACCTAAAACAACTAGCAACATTAGAGTCACAATTAACATTTAAGACTGTACCGTGTGACCTGCTCTGGGTTGTCCTCTGCCTCTGAATCAGTTTCAGGGTTGGGTCCATATAGACAGCTGCGGTTGCCTTGGTAATCATGCATCACCTCGATCTGACGAAACACATACATATCACGTCAGCTTAAAATTTCCGTGGGAAAGTGAGTAAAAATACGCGTTTTAAACACGTGATAAACAGAGAGTCTGCATATCTGTTGCCAAAGTTGCCCTTTCTCATAGAGCACACAGCAGTGAGACACACTCCTTCTACTGGAAATATTATTCTGGTGCATGCTGGGAGATTAAAAATTGTTTAATGTCGCATGCCCATTGGGTAATGTCTACTAAGTTCAAGTTTTCTCCTGCAGTGAAAGAGAAAACACACACACACACGTATATGTGTACATATATATAGACACACACCTTGGGTTGGCTGTTGTTCCTTCTTGCAGCCCTCTTGCCGGGAAGCAGATCAAAGGAGAACTTGGAGTTCAAAACATTAAAGTCTACACCTGTGGAGGATATCGCACATATAAGAAAGAACAAAAAGGAAATGCTGGCAAAAGAGCAACAGCTCAAGACCTTTAGAGCGCAGTCAAGAACAAAGCTTGGTTAAACTGTTGAATGCAAGAGGGACATGGAGGTAGGATAGGGAGATAACTGTGCCCAAGAACATCCTACTCAACAACAGACATGAACCTCTTCAATGCTCAAAATATCTCCTGTGCTTTATCATACTTTCTACTGCAAAACAGGAAGAAACCCCATTAGGATTGAATTGTTGAGTATGTGTTAAGAAGAATGCAATGGAAGATGTTATACCATGTTTGGGGGAGAAAAGGGGTGACTTGCAACGCTGGAAAGTCTGGTCCGGTTCTGGCCGAGGGGCCACCAGCTGTATGGGTCGGACCTGCACGTCCGCCAGCTTCCTCAGACACTGCTCCCTGTTTCTGATCATGCACTGCATTGAGTTCAGCTTCTCTGTCACCATGGAAATCTGGGACTGGACAGACACAGAGCTACTATAGTAAACAACAGTGGTGTCAAATATATGTGTGTTTGTGTCAGCGGTTTCAGGTTACCTGTAGCTGCGGGGTGAGTATGGCTTGAAATTCAAAGCTGAGAGTATCCTGGCTGTTTTTCATGGCTGATGGCGCCCTCTCCTGGTGGCAGCTGAGGTACTGCAATGCTTCCTGAGCTCCTTCTCTGGTTTGGAACTTGTCCACCATCTGGCTGGCCAGTAGATAGGCGCCCTCGTCGCACCAGCGAAGGGCCTGCTCACAAAAGACTGCTAAATACAAGACCGATTCCATGGCAACACTTTGTGCTACAAGAAAGGTGAACGATTGCTAACAGAGCAAATATTTGCTTCAGTCAACAACTGACTTGCAGATGAGAGACTTTTCTTTGTCAAATGTTTCTCTAGGACAGAAGAGCCTAGAGATTTATAGATTTATAGACAACTATAAATAGAGGCATATTTGTGATTTGGGGCTGTATAAATAAAAATGACCTGATTTTCATTAATGGCAAGAGGAAGATTCACAAGTAGATCATTCAATCAAAAATGCACAATCATCAGTGCATTCATTTTGCTGTTTTCATTTAAGTTTGTATGCACACATCTTTGCATTTCTGCACATGTGAGAGTGGCCTGTGAACATTTTTACCTCCTCAAGGCAGCCCAGCAGGTCTCGTGTTCGAGTGAGCGAGGCCCTCTTGGTGCGTATGGCGATGGTGATGACATCACAGTAATGTCGCAGCTCATTGCAGCGCTGGATGATGAGCGCCAGGGCGTAGTGGTGGTTTGCAGCCAACTGGTGACCGTGTAGAATCAACACCTGGGCACGAGCCATCTCCTCCTGATTCAAGCAGAGACAGAGGTTTGAGGTTTTAATGACGAAAAGGTCAGACAAGAACGAACCTGAACAACATGCAAACTCCATCAGTACAAATTATAAGAAAAGCCTGCCAAAAGCCATAAATGTGTTATGTTGGCTTTGTTATGTTTTGGTGAGTTTTGTTGTGCATCTAGTTTCTCCTTCCTCCTGTGTTCCCCTGTCTTTGTCAGACTTGGTGTTAGTTTTCATGTCTTAATGTTAATTATTTAGTTTTTAGCTTATTCCTGTTTAACTCTAAAGCAGCGGTCCCCAACCCCCGGGCCTTGGACCGGTACCGGCCCGTGAGTCGTTTGGTACCGGGCCGCGAGAGTTGAGGTTCAGGTGTGAAATGTATAGTTTTCAGGGTTTTTATCGGTTTTCAGCGTTATTTTGTTATCGTTTTTATCTTTAACTCGGTTTTCCTTGGTCTTTTCACGTGTGTTTTGAATAAATTTTCTTTTTTTCGGTACCGGTACTAGTTTTATTTTGTTGTATTTATCCGCGACACCTTAAAGGCCGGTCGATGAAAATATTGTCGGGCATAAACCGGTCCGTGGAGCAAAAAAGGTTGGGGACCGCTGCTCTAAAGGTTATCTCCATCATATAATCGTCTCCCCAACCCTCATAGTTTCTAATTGCTGTGGACTGTTTCCACCTGTGTCTCATCATTCTCACCTATATATAGTTATGCTTTTCCCTCCTGTCCTTTTCAAACCATCTATGGCACTCCTGTCTTTCTAAATCTCATTTTTTCATGGTGGACTTTGTCTAGTTTTGAACAGAAATATAAAAGGATTGCATTTTCTTGATTTGTTTGTCTCTGGGTCCTGCATACGGGTCCTCTCTACACCACGCTATGTGTGGAAGAGTAATTAAAATCCCACTTTGACCCGCTCTGTGTGCGGAGGTCTCTTGCTACTAGTTTTCTGCTAGCAGAATGCCTTTGCAAGTGCTTGGAGAGATATGACGTCATATTTGCTGGAGTTCATAGCTGTTTTTTGGCCAGAACACAAATTGCACTTTACCAACACAACATTGAGAGTTCTCATGATGGTTTGAAGAAAGTGCATATAGCTGAAGTTTAGAAGAATCTGTGGGATGCTAGGTTGTGCACCAAAGCGAATTGGTTTTGATAGCCAGTGGCCAGAATAGACTTCATGGGTATATAACCCAGTTACAGATATCACTGAAATGACTCGGCCTGCTGATCTCCCTGCCTCAGGCTTCCTATGTGTCCACATGGAAGGGAAGGTAGATTTGTCTGGTATTGTGTGTTTGCTTGTGTGGGTGATTGCTGCTGCTCTCGCTGCCTGCAGGCATTCAATATATGAGCATTGAAGGGCAGGAGGAATGCTCTCTTTGCCTTTGGGCTTTCCACATATTCTCCTTCAGCAGATTACTGCTGAAGGAGAATAAATCCTATTTTGGATAAACAGATATACATTTTGGCCCACTTGCTAAATTTCTTCAAGTCACATGTGAGATGTTAATTGTGTGTGTGCATGTGTGTCACCTGAGCACGTTTGTCCAGTGTATCCAGGTCTTTAAGTAACTGTTCTGTCTGAACCACTGTGTTCCCCAAAGAGGCAATCTCCTTCTCCTGGGCAGAGAGCCGCTCCAGGACCTCCTCCATCTACACACACGATACCAAATACAAAACAGTGTGACTCTGATCATGAACTACTACGACTTGTGAAAAGACATCGGCACCACTTATCACACCTGCTGGAAACTACTTTCATAGTGTAGCAGCTGGAGGTACTGCTGCAGCTTCAGGTGGTGTTTCTCAAAGAAGCCATCGAATGCCTCCTCCATGTCTCCGAGCTGTGCCAGGAGCCTAAAACACACAGGCCGCATGACACAACTGTCTACTAAAAGAACGATTTAATAACATTAGAAAAGGGTATTAAACTGAGAGTGTGTCTTTCATACTCAAGCCGAGCTTCACTTATCCTCTGATGGTTTACCTCTTAACAGTGTCCATGTCTGCTTGTATTTCCCTCTCCTCCTCTGCATCTCTTTTAGAAGCTTTGACAGTTTCCAGGTTTGACAGCAGGAGGCGTCCTTCTTTCAGCACATTCCTGATATCATCCTAGATCAGTACAAAATTGATGCAAAAAAAAAAAAGAGAGAGAGAATGATTAAGTACAGAAAGTGACAGATACAGTGTGGGTGAGCAGAGAGAGGCAGGAAATGATTGGGAGCAAAACACCACCTTCATCTGTCGGTATCGGTGTGTGTGGGAGTGCAGCAAGAATTCGATGGCGTTAGCCTCATCAGGAAGTTCGGTGTCTGACAGCTCTGATCCGAAGCTCTGGAGCAGCTGGGCAATCTCTTTAACTGTCACTGCAAACGTCTCGATGGACTGCAGGATTACACATTTTCACCCAAACCAAAAAAAGAAGAAGAAAAAAAACACAGAAATAAATTATTTGTATTTCAGTTTTTTGATGGTTCTCAAAATTAGGCATATAAATATGTGGAAAAACTAAGTACACCTAATGATTCAGGAGCTTGTTGAACAACCTTTAGCAGCAATAACTTGAAGTTTTTTATACGACTTTATCAACTCCCACATTTTGGTCCACTCTTTGAGGTTTGCAGGAATTTGTTTTTGCACAGCTCTCTTAAGGTTTCTCTGAGCATTGCAATGTCCGATCTTGGGGTGAATTTGCTAAGACTCATCTCCTTGGAAGAGTGTAGCATAGTGTTTACAACCACTTACATGCTCCTTTTATAAGAGTTGGTTACACTTGCCAATTATCAATTAATCAAGTGCATTTGTTTAGTGGTACGGGAATTGTAGTTAACCTTTTAACTCCAAAGGAAGCACTAAACGTGTACTTAGTTTGTAACATGACTGTATATGAAAACTTTCTGTTTCACATGAGTATATAATACAAAAGAATTAAACATAAAGTAAAAGATCAAAAATGAAGGCTTAGAATATTTATAAAGACACATTTTTACATTCCCAGAACAAGCTATCATGGCCTGTTAAATTTAGCAGCATAGACAGTTGTCCTGGATACTAACAGAATTAGCATGACAGAAAACATGCCTAGATAAAGTGGATTATCTAGTATCTGAAGTGCGTACTGTTCGGAGGACGACCCAGTCGCTTTGGCAGAACTGCACTTTTGCAGTGAAGTCTGTTGTCAAGTGATTTTCATCAATGTAGCGCAGCAGGTCGCCAACAGAACGCAGCATCACCACCTAGAAAACACAAACGCGAGGCAACCGGCTGTTACCTGACCAGTGTTGCACTGCAGTTGGCATTTTAAAAGGTGACAAAATTAAATATACATGCACAGGAGTGCTCTAGTTTTTAACCCCTTCTCTCACCGGCATCTTTAACAGAAAGTCATCCTGACTGAAGCGAAAGCCCAGGTCGGTGCTTGATGATGGACTCGGCGCAGAGCTTAACAAACTGCTGGGGTTGAGCACCAGGATCAAATGTAGATTGCCTGGAAATGAGGTCTGAAAGAAGAAACGATATCATTCCCTCAATTTATCAGTCATTCAAAGAAATGATTGGTATGTTAAATGTTTGTGAAATAAAGGTAAGCATTATTTAGCACAAGCGATATTTTTCCCATGTTGTTCATGCTGCTGTTGTTATGTGTCCTGCTAAGGGGGCTCACCCCACAGATTGACAACACCAGAATTAAAGAAAAAACTTGCTGCAACATGTCCAAATGCAATATCTAATATGCGAAAAGGCCCTCTTCATGTACAAGCACAGCAGTCAATTTCTGGTAGCTACTTGAGTTGGGCCAATGTAATTAATTACTACTAGGTGGACTAATTGGTTTCTAATGAAGTCTAAAACAGTCTTATTCAGAAATGTGAACAAACTCTAATTCATGGGACAGAAAAAACAACAGCCTAACAATGTGGTAACTGTGGACTGCAGTGTGAGAGGGTTGAAAAAAGTCAGACGAGTCATTCAGAGTCACTGACAGCTGGGTGTTGTTTGTCATGGAGTCTAGCAAAGCTCAACACAGCCTCAGCATCCCTCTGTGTCAATCTGGGGAGTCTTTCAGCCTCTGCAGCACTTCAGAAGGTCTGACGGTCAGCTTCTCTGGCTCACTCTGCTCTATGGTCACTCTTCTCTCTTTTTCACATCACCTGACCACATCTCTCCTCTCACACCACAGACTGTAAACAGTATCCGCTTTACAAACTCAAAGAATGCCACACCTTCTGTTGCCACTGAAGTATTACTTTTTCCACATGCTGCAAGGTTAGTCATCAAGCATGTTTACTCTTTCTTCATAAGCCTGCCAGTGTTTCCATTTATCCAGTTTCCCTCTCCTGTGTGCAGGCTCAGATAACATGAGGCTGAGGAGTTAATAAAAATGGAGAAGACTTCTATATATAATGTAAGTCTCTTTCAAATCTGAGAAACCTGGAGGGAAGCTTATCTGTGTCTCATGATGCATTATTTTCACTTGCTCATCTACTGATGTGTGCAGTGTAATCTAATACACAAGCAGAACCTCAAGGATGCCTCATTAGGTGTTTTTTTTTTTTTTTTTAAAGCGCATTAAAAGCCATCAAGTCTGTTATCAACTATAGCTGTGGAGCTTTTTTTGGACACCAAATACCCAGACTGATACTCTGCGCACACTACAAATGTCCCAGGTAAATAATCACCCAACTGCACACAGTCCCTCTTGATATTTACTAAAACAGCAGCCATGATGGAGGTAACTTGATAGCTGCAGACTTGTAGGCACATCTGCACCAAACAACTGCACAGAGATTTGTGTGAGTACTTTAAATACACAGGTTTCAAAATGTGTTACATAAAGCTGCACAACTTGATCCCTCTGTGTGTGCAGACTGCAGAGCCAGAGCTGATACAGCCTCTTGTTGTTCTGCACCTGCAACTACAGCCCAAACATTTGTCATTGGCCTGTCCTGGTCCCCGACACAGGCTCTTTAACACTGAACTGTCGTCCAACCGCGACCCCTTTTCTTAGGCGTGTTAAATATGTAATGCGGTGCGAACACATCCCAGCCTCTGTGTCGCAGCACCTAGCAGCCTTAAGAAAAGCTCGTCTATATCTCCGCTGCAGCATCCTCATTCTCGCCACCCCGTTTAAAGCCTCCCACCTCCCGGCGGATCTTACCGCGGCCCGGCGCAGACGGGGGAACCCCCGTAGCGGGTTGGACTCGGCCATGGCTTTTTAGCGCTTCCTTGTTCTGCCCTGTCCTCACTGGTACCCGGAAAGTCCGCAGCGGGACGTGGTGTCGGGGACGAGCAGCCGCAGAGATGGCACGGTAACCTCCACTGCAGTGTCCGGATAGGCAGAGCGGCGCGCACCTCAGCAGATGCACTTCTGCTCTGGACCAGGATGGTGGGGTGTGCTTCACCTGACGTCAAAGCAAAAGGAAGTTGGCCGCTTTACACTTACACAAGTCTACATTATCATCATTATTCCTGTGACCAGACGAAATTAGAATTAAATCACTCGACTTACTGTTCGGAGACTGACAAACTCTGCACAATAATATTATATTTGAATTATAATTTATTAACTTTAAATCTCACATCGCTAACACTGATCGTAAGTCATAAGATACCGGAAGATTATCTATGAAACAGGTGTACAAAAAATAAATAAAAAAAGAAATAACATTGAAAGCTGTATGGAAATATGCCACTGGTCTCGCTAGATGGCGCTTGAAACTCAGGATACGATGAGTCACCTGCGGACCACCTTTTGGCATCAGAAGCACGTGAACATGAGGAAGCAGAGGCATTAGTGAAATCTAGGGGCAGCACAGCTGAAGATAGAGGTGTCACTTTAAGAGGCGTATAACACTGAATTAATGAATGCATGTATGATATTTATTTATTGACATGGTATGAGGGAGGAAAGATTAATTTAATGACAAGTAAAGATGGAAAAATATCCAAATATCGATAGTATTGTTAGGCATCAGTATCTTTGTTTCTATCTTCAAAGTCCAGTATTTATCCTACTGTCCAGTAGGATATATATATATATATGTATATATATATATATATATATATATATATATATATATATATATATATATATATATATGTATATAATGTCTTAAAAAAATGTTATCTGACTAGTCTTTCTCATGCCACAGCCAACAGGTTAGTCAGTACTTTGGTATTTTTTTATTTACCTATTTATTTAGATATTTGTTTATATATTATTGTATTTGCAGCAAAGGTGTCCGTAAATAAAATCAGCAGAAATCATTTGGCATACAATGAAACTGGCCTTGTGGGGTCCCCGAGGGTGCCGAGCCCCTGGGCAGTTGTTGCTTTGCTTCACAGGTAATTCAACTTTTTTTTAAAAAGCGTCTTCATCACATAACTCAGAATTAATGGAAAAGCTCCTAAACAGATAAATATATATGTTTTAAATTAGTTTCATTTGCCTAATGTTTTATCTGAGCTCATGTAATGTTGTCTTGTTATGTTTGTTTATACTTCATATCGTGTGCCTTACCTCGTGTCATTTCATTCTGTCCTAGCCCATAAATAATTGATTAAGCTGGATTTGGCCTTTGGCTGATTCCCCCCATCAGACACTCCTCATAATTACTAGTCTGTTTAGTCTGGAGTGTGTGCCTTAAAAAGATTCAGCCACCTCCGTCAGTGCCTTCAGTTAGCTGGTCCCAAAATAAAGCCTCTCAGGAGCACGAGAGGCACCGACTCGGTCTTTATCGATCAGGTGCTGAAACAAGTACACTTGTTTTAGCACCTGTTACACCACACATACTTCTATTTTCAGGCATGTTATTTATGCCTATTCACCTGTGGAACTGTTTCCCAAAATAGGATACATTGTATTAGCAGAACAAATGTTCACATAAATAAAATGAATGTAGGCCACTGGAACACTCACGGCATGATTTAAGAGCAGTAATTATACTGCATCCAAATGTGTCCCCAGGACTCAAGAAGCTGTCTGAACATAATCAACAATTGCAGGTACAGCGATGCCATTTAATTAGCATCTATTATATGAAGTTTTACAATACATTAAGTAGGTAGGGGATGTATTTCTGTTTTTCTCTCTTTAACCCACTTCTTTGTCTCATTTTCTCCTTTGATTCCAGTTTCCAACCAATCAAAAACTACTCAGACTAAATCTGTTTCAAAGATAAAATCTGTGTACTATACTAACATTTTGTTTCTTCTGAGTATTTATGTGCATATTGTGTCTAAGCAACTGCTGTTGATCAAACTGCTGCCTAATAAGGCCAAGTCACTTCTGCAGATTAGATTTTAAATCTCTACGGCCCCACTTTCTTGCTTAAATTAAAGTTAAATACTATTAAAAACATATTTTCAGTTTGTCTAATGCCAGACATACACTATTAGTAGATATTCAAAAGTCAAAGATACTTTTTTTCACCATTTCTTTGGATACAGATGAGTGTGTTTGTCCTACAGGGCGATCCTCCTTAGAGGCAATCGCTCTGTCACATTGTGTTTAGGTTGATGGTTTAAAGGGCGCAAGCCAGAGACACAGTTTCCAAGAAACATCAGCAAGTGACAGAAAAACCTGTACCTACTATTTCTGTTTTATTTCATCCCACCCAGATCAAGAATACGTGTGGTTAAAGTCCAACGTGGAAAAGGCATTAAGTAACATCTCCCTCTTGGCGTCAGATCTTCCCATTGCGTCAAACGAATAAAGAAAACAAAAGCTGGAAAATGCTAAAGCTCATAAAGGCTGTGCAGAACACCTCACCGGGATTATGATTGTCATTAAGGACTACGTTAAGCCATGTTTGGTACAACATAGGGCTGGGCGATATGACCCAAAATTCATATCTCGATATTTTTTAGCTGGATGGCGATATAAGATATATATCTCGATATATTTTTTTAAAGCCATAAAGTAAGAACAAAAAGAGAGTTCTTAGTCAAAGCTGTGTCCCAGATGTCACACAGGCACTTTTATTAACATAGAGCAGATGTACATAAAATTTACTCAAAAATAAATTATGAGCATTCATTAAATAATAATGCTCCATAAATAAAAGAAAACAATGTTGTTTTTGTGCATAACAAAAAGCTCACAATTGTGCAGTCAAAATGTAAACTAAAAGACGCTGAGCACAATAACAAAGACAGATTTCACAGCTGCTCTGTTCCCAACTTGTACTGCGTGACTGACAGCCTGGAGTTTGAAATCCGCTTCGCAACCACGTCTCTTAACAGGTGCCATTTATAGTCCTTATACACAGTAGGGTAATATTACGTTGAAGCACAGTACGTATCACTCCGCGAGGCTCAGCCGTAATGCTCCGACAATCCATCAAGCGGTGCAGCTCCGTAGCTTACTAAAGTCGTACTAAAACATTTTTTGACAGATTGCTGAGCGCCGTGTTCCACATAAAATCGGTTCGCGGCCATCAAGCACAACCAGAATTCATACATAAGGCGCGCTGTCAACTTTTGAGAAAATGAAAGGATTTTAGTCCGTGCAGCACCTCTGGGCTGCATGGCGTTAGCGTGGTTAGCTCGTTAGCGTGGTTAGCTAGCTAACACGTTGACGCCGTCCAGCCCCACGCACGGGGCGATGCGCAGTAACTCGTTAACGGAGATTTGCCGTGTCCATCTTGTCGCTTCCTGCAGGTGAAGCGATGGGGGAGGAGGGGGAGTTGTGTTCAGTGAAAGAGAGGCGAGGCCGAGTAACGTTGCGTAGAGACGGAAGTGGACGAAAGAGAGGCAAACTTGCGGCTCCACAAGTATAATTATAACGTAACATAGACTATATCGATATAAAGGATATTGTCACATCTTATATCTCGTATAAAAATATATCGATATTTTTTAAAAACTCGATATATCGCCCAGCTCTAGTACAACACAGTAACCCCTGACTTGTGGGGTGTCCAGGTGGCCTAATCTCTGTTAACCTCGGCTTAACTCCAGCAAAGGTCTTGTCATCCTTTGGATGCAATAAAAACACTACATTTACATTTACTACATTTTTAAAGCTTTCTGTCTCATAATCAAGAATCTTTTTTAACTAAAAAATATTCCCTAGTATCCCCATCAATCCTAAAATGTTTTACTTTACGTTCCTGTGTTCTTCATTCTTTTAACATAAGCTAGTTATAACGGACCTGTTGGAGGATTAGGAGCTTTTCAAGGGTCAAAGGGGATTCTGGTGATTCTCCTTAATCTTTGGCACGTTACTTAGACACTGTTGAATAAGAAAGCTTATTCTGACCTCACCGTTGATACTCCCGTCATCTGTACCATATTGGGAGAGGGAACTGTTAATCTGCTGAGAGCAGACAGACTGGAGTACTAGGAATCTATACACGGCTGCACACTGGCTTAAAATAAGAAAACATTTGAAACCTTTATCATATAGGTTAGTTTATTATTTCATCTCCCTATCAAGCATATAGCAATACTCTTGAATCTGATATATTTTTTAAAATGTTTGTGTTTTTATGATTGTAAAAGAAAATAAAAAAGAACAAATAACACATAGATACCCAGCTAACCCATATTTACAGATAAAGGTGCTGATCACAGATGCAGTTTTTAATGCAAGCTATAAAGATGTTCAACACAATTTTTTTGATGGGGAAAAAAATCCATCAGAGAAAGAAAACGTTGATTTTAAATGGCCTGTTTTGTTGTGCTTTCTGAATCAAAGGAGATTTGAGTGATTTGTGGAGGTGCAGAGGGGGATTATCGGCCTACTACAGCCGCATGGCGACTGTGAGGTTGTATTTATGTCCCTGTGATTTAGATGGCTGCACCTTTTGTTGTCCGAAAAAAGCTGCTGTCTGATTGCTTAACAGGATTATGAAGCAGGTAAAAACAGCAATAGTGAACTGGCTAAGCCTGAAGGATGCACAGAGGGAGGCAGGTATAAAAAGGGAGCTCAGCTGTAGACTGCACTCTCAACTTATCCTGACATCCTTCACCACGGTCCCAGACTACTAAGAAGAGGTAAGAATTCTTCATATTCACAGATGAATGAATGAAAGGATGGATGTGTAGTGGTGAAACTAATTATGAAGTACAGTTTTATGCCTGATAGCCCCCTGCAACCTTGAATTGGATAAGTAGCTATGAAAATGAATAGAGGTCAAAGGTCAAATGGTGCAATGGTGAAAATCATTCAGTTATGCTCCACTGTGGGGTTGAATAAGGATGATGGAAGTCATTACAGTATATACGTATTGCATTGTTTTAATAGGCCATTAAAGTTAACCGACAGGTTCTATCTGAGGCCATATCTACAATCAGTGAACATATGTAAGAATGCTTGTGTATGGAGGCCAGGTAAAAAAAGAGCCAAAATAGTGCAAAATGAGAAGAAAATGAGAATGCAAGTTCAATTCAATTCAATTTTCAATTCAATTTTAGCTATACAGCGGCAAATCACAGCAACAGTCGCCTCAAGGCGCTTTATATTGTAAGGTAGATGCTACAATAATACATACGTAACAAAAACATCTGCTTTCTGTGGCTTTCAGTATGTCTACTAAATTATCTGCAGACAAGAATGCTATTTAATCACTGTAAAATAGAGTAATCGACCAATAAATATTAGAGATGGACCGATCCGATATTACGTATCGGTATCGGTCCGATACTGACCTAAATTACTGGATCGGATATCGGAGAAAAATAAAAAATGTAATCCGATCCATTAAATATCACGAAAGCACCTAACAAAACTTGCAACACGCCGTAACTCACTTCAGAACGTTAGCACGTCAGAGCAGTAGGCATCACGTGATAGAGCGGCTGTGGCATGCGGGACCTGTCGGTGGTCTGGATAGCATTTGGAGCTTCGCTAGCAACCCGGCATTTCATCTCCGACAAAGTTATCCCCGAGAGAAGTAAAGCAAGTGTGTAAGTCCATCTCTGAATGTTTGTAAAGCATTCCTGCTTTAAGCTTAACAAGCGATATATGGAGCGACTGCCTCTTCTTGCTGCTACTTCAATCATGAAACTGCTTAACGATCAGCTGATCGGCTTTTCTGTCGCGAGTCCGTGTCTCTAGTTTGCTTTTGGCCCACTTTGCACCAGAAAGAGGAAACCAGTGGCTGAACAACAGCAGCACGTTTAAGCTTGATAAGCTGTTGTTAGAATGTATTTAATATTACTTTCTACACCAGGATCCTTTTCTATGTAGCTGACGGCTGGTAACTGTGCAGGGGCGGATCTAGCAAAGTTTAGCCAGGGGGGCCGATAGGGCATTAACAGGGAAAAGGGGGCACAAAGACATACTTTTCTTTCTTATTCTCATTTAAAATGTCTAGCTTTTAATAAATAATTATCCAAATCTTACACCCAAAGTTTTAATTTGATGTAAAATGAATAGAAGTCAATTACTGTATATAGTAACTATTAAGTCTAATATATATACACACACCCTAGTAAGCTATAGTACTTTTTCCTTTGGGAAGGTACCATCTGTGCAGTCTGCAATTTTGTTGAAGAAAGATGTTGAATCTATTTAATATTTCTTGAAAAATAATTGATTTCTGTGCATTTTTTTTCACACTGCATCAAATTAAGGTTGATTACGTCGATTAAGCATCATGAGGTGGAGCGTGAGGGGTGGTTCCCTATTTTTTATTTATTTATTTTTGTTGTTGCTGGGAGTTGGAACCCTATTAGTTAGGTTGCTTAATATTTACGCTAAGTACTCTTTAAAATACCAGAATAGGGAGGATGGTGTAGGTTTAAGTTTATTAGATTGATCAGTATTGCTGAACTATGAAATATTTTTTTTTGCATACAGGTATAACAGAATAGCTTTAGTGTAGTTGTTGTTTTACACTTGAGTATGAACTTATACAAAATGCAGCAAGCTATTTGAAAAAAACAGTTTTGTTGATTAAAAAACACTATATCGGATTCATATCGGTATCGGCAGATATCCAAATTTATGATATCGGTATCGGTATCGGACATAAAAAAGTGGTATCGTGCCATCTCTAATAAATATTAAATATAGTGCTCTGTGGTTTGAGCAAGAATCTAACAAAGGCATAGTTCAGTATTTTTGAAGAGGTGTGCAACAATCACATATGCTGAAATTGCACAGCAATTAGCCAATCAGAAGAGAGGCAGGAAGCTGCTGTACCTGCTCCTGGCACTGAAATAAGTAACTGTAGCCCAAAGCAACTTTAGACTGAAGGCATCTGGGTAATTAACCAAGACTTTATTCTCATTCTTTGCATTTATCCATAATCTTTGTATTGGAGATTGGAGTTGACACAGAAGGTGCCAATAGGAAAAAAACCCAACAAATTTCTAAAGAGAAATATGATCTGATGTTTAAAAATATATAAGACCAAACAACCTGAAGACTGGAGATTATTTTGGAAGATGATGAGCAGATATGTTTGAAAATACGTATTTAATTAAATGCTTGTAGTGCTCTTAACCCTTCAGGACTAATCTTTATCTAGGAGTTATAGAGAGCTAAAGTCCTGGAATGCTATCAAAGGTGATGCATGGGTTTTATCCATTTAGTGTTCCTTAAATAGTCCAAAGACTTTGGCACTTTTAGGAGAAACATACTGTGACATAACCACGTGTGCAATGTAAATCTTTGGTTGTTTGTTGTGAGGTCACGGGGGTCAGTTAGCAGCCAGAGAAACACCAGTTTGGTGGAAGAGTCCTAACACCAGTGGCGTAATCTTATTGCAGAGGATTAACCCTCTGTACCCTCAAATAAAAGCATCACTCCAGCTGCCAGAGAGCTCTCAGTTATAGATCTGTGACCTCCTGATCACTTTTTGATCATTTGTTTTTTTCACCTTTCTTCCAACAGAATACTTCCAAAAACCTTCTAGAGATGGCAAAGTAAGTACTGGATACATTTTGTTTTTATCTTTATGTCCCAGAGGAACTGCTGATTCTAATCAAACTATTTAAAGATCTCGCTCTCTCATACTCAAAAAATATAACAATCCAAAGCTATTGTTAGTGGAAAGATGTTTCCCTTTTACCTAAAGAAAATCTGACAGGGGCCAAAAGGTTGATAAAAATCATGATCTCTTTGAAATTTGTGGAGTTGTAGACAGGATGGTCAGCCAACTCCTAAAAGGGACAATTATTAGAAAGTATTTATTTAGGTCTGTAATAGGCTTAGTCTCTCAACATGCTCTTTCAAATATGGTAACACAGCTCTGAGCTTTATTTGATGACAGTGGTAATTGGTTATTTGGGGAACCCTCTTACAGCATTTGTAGCTCCCTCACCTGAGCCAGCCTCTCAATCCTGGCTTGATGAGGTAAAGCAGCTCCACGCTTAGCTATTACTAACTGGATAACGAGGACTAAAGGATTACCAGCCCTTCTGTCATTTGCCAAGAAACCAAATTTACCCACAGGGTCCAAATTGAATCACTATTTTATCTTGTTAAGCCTGACAGTAACTCCATGGATGTAAGTGGATGTACTCTTCTTTTAAAAACATGGGTTCTCCAGCTTTATTCAACATTTCACACACTTATTTCTGCCCTGGTTGCCAGGATAAGGAGGTTAATATTTTAACTGTAATCTATACAAAAAGGTTAATTTAAAGGTTGAGTGGTGTTTCTCCTTTTCGCTTCACAGGGTTTTCAAGAAGACCAGTGGAAATGGAGGGGTATGTTCTCTTTTATTCTCTTAAAACATTTTTTTAATAGACTGAAAAAGGGGTAAAACTTAAAAGGTTCTGAAACACTATGCTTTCCCTTCTTCAATGTGACAGCTGACCCTCTACCTGGGGAAGAGAGACTATGTGGATCATGTGGACAAAGTGGACAGAGTTGGTACGTTCCTATTACAGAGTGTTTTTTCTGTATTTGTGTTTGCCTGCGGTCATTATGAAGACAATAACTGTGCCTGTAATCCTGCTCCCTTGCAGACGGCGTCGTAAAGCTGGACCCAGCAGATTTCAGAGACAGAAAAGGTAGCGTCACATAAAGCGCCGTTTTAAATTGGGTTCAGTTCTATAAATAGAAGCTTTTGCCAATCACTGTGAAGTAGCTGATGTAATTACACCTGTCTGCAGTGTTCGTGCAGCTGGCATGTGCCTTCCGTTATGGTAGTGATGACCTGGATGTGATGGGCCTGTGCTTCAGGAAGGACATCTGGATGCAGCAAACCCAACTCTATCCTAATGGCGAGAAGCCTGCCTTGAGTGCCATGCACGACACCCTGCTGAAGAAGGCAGGAGACAACGCACACCCTTTCTCTTTTGAGGTGTGTGACTCAGGACCACAAAATTAAGCACGACAAGCAGTTTATGACCTCAGCCATGTGAGAAAGAGTTGTTTTTGCTTTTTTAGAAATTGTGCATGTAACATTCAATGACACATGATGTTACTCCACTTTAATACTGAGTATTTAATAGACATTTATATATTTTTTCTTAACGAGGAAACGCTCAAATTAACAATTTCTTTCTTCCTGAATATCTAAAATTAGGCTTTATTTTGTAATTTCATGGAAGTAGCTCTTGCGTTTTCTTATAAATCTTAGTCTTTGTCTCCATAGATTCCAAACAACCTACCCTGCTCAGTCTCTCTGCAGCCTGGACCTGATGACAAGGGAAAGGTGAGGCATCCCTTTACCTTAGAGTATATAGGCAAGGATGTCACTTGTTTAAATATCAGCTGTTCACAACTGCACTGTACTTTGCAGGCTTGTGGCGTTGACTTTGAGATCAAAACTTATCTTGCCAAGGAAAAGAACAACCCCGATGAAAAGATTGAAAAGAAGTGAGTTCACTTCCACTAATGTCTTTGCCTTGCTATCTCGCCTCTCTTTGTTCCATTTCATTTTTCCTCACCTCATCTCTTCTTCCTTCCCTCTCCTTGGCCCTGACAGGGACACCGCCCGTCTCATCATTCGTAAAATCCAGTACGCCCCGTCTCAGGTGGGCTCCGGGCCCAAGGCTGATATCTGCAAAAGCTTCATGATGTCTGACAAGCCCGTTCATCTAGAAGCTTCAACGGAGAAAGATGTACGGCAGCAAAATTTTAGCTTCACCCTGTTGAAATGGGAGCTGTGCAGTGAACCAATTAAAATCTCTCTCCTGTTTTGCCGCAGCTCTACTTTCATGGTGAAGCGATCCCAATCAATATCAAAATCAAAAACGAGAGCAACAAAACAGTCAAGAAAATTAAAATCAGTGGTGGGTACCTCTATTCACTGAAATACTGAAATAAATCCTGAAAATGTTATAAAGAAATAACATTTTTCTATATCTTCCTCCCTGCAACAGTGGACCAAACCACAGACATCGTCCTCTACTCGGCAGACAAATACACCAAGTGTGTTCTTAACCAAGAGTTCGGGTATGTGGGCAGAAAACTGAAAGCACAGCAAATGTCACAGAAGCAAAATGAAAATATAAAATTGGGTCAATCTGCTCATGTGTTTCTTTTCACTCTCTGCAGAGAGACGGTGGACTCTAACGGCAGCTTCGACAACACTCTGACCATCACACCTCTGCTCACTGATAACAAGGAGAAAAGAGGTTTGGCGCTGGACGGTCGACTGAAGGACGAGGACACCAACTTGGCCTCCACCACCATGTAAGTGCACACTGGTGTAAAGTTTGGGCGAAACACTCCTCTCTGTCGGTTCTTTGTTGCTTCACATTTCCATCCGCTTTCTTGTTCAGTGTCCACAATGTCTTACAGTAGTACACTCAGCTAATTTAAACCCCTCTAATCCTTCAAATCCCTGCACTTCGTCCTCCACAGGCTGCGGCAGGGAGTAGAAAAAGAGGTGCTGGGTATCCTGGTTTCCTACAAGATTAAAATTAACCTCATGGTGGCTGGAGGAGGGTAAGTATTTTTTGACACAAGTAAATCCCGTTCAAGATTAAACAGAACGAAACGGCAAAGGCCGGCTTACGTTTTCCCTCTTTTCTCCATGTAGTCTGCTGGGTGGCCTCACTTCCAGGTGAGTAATATTTAGTGACAATATTATCACAATCCATACAGAAATGATGATTGCATGCATTCACATTATTTGGCTCATTTTTCTCTGCAGTGATGTCACATTGGAGCTCCCACTGAATCTCATGCACCCCAAGCCTGAAGGTATTTTTTTACCTTGTAGAGCCTAAAAGACTCCTAAAATTTTATAGAAATGCCTTTAAAATGATTTTAACTCTCATGCCTAATTACGTTCTCGCCTTTGTGCTAATCTCTTTTCTACACGGAGCAGAATAAGGAGTATACACTGGTGTAAGTTGTGTTTAATACTTTATTATTTACATGTTGTTTTGGGTGCTATCACCTAGACATTTCATTATTAGGACTTGACTTAGAAGCTAACAAATGAAAGCTGAATTTTAAGAAAATGCTTTAAAAATTTTTATACAGTGTAAAATATAATACAATGAAAAACGTACATAAGCATATAAAATGTTAAAACAATTTGTATTTGAAATCAGCAGCATGTTTAAAAAGCTAGAATAGGTTTTTTATACAACTTAGGTGGGAAGAGGTTAACCCCCTCGATATGACATTGTTTGGTCAAATAGTTCAAAATGTTCAGCATGAAGTTAAGAATAATTTAGGAACGATCCTTTTTTTTAATCCTAAGAGTAAAGATGTGGGAAACCCAGAGAAAATCATGCACAGGGGGAAAAAACATAAAATATGTCTGAAGATCACGCTCTTGGGAACAATATATCTGAACAAAATATAAAAGTTTAGAAGTACTTAGTTACTTTGAAGGTCTTTCCACATGTTACACGTATGAAAGGAGGATATCTGTGTAGTAAAAAAAAAGTCTAAACTAGTCTGCCAACAGACTGTCAGTTTCAATATTGAGCATGTTGTCTTTGTCCTAATTATATGGTCTTAAAACTCATTAACAATGATTTCATTCTTCTTTATTTAAATTACACAGAGTTCTACCTTTTTTAAAAATGGACCATATGTGTGATTTGTTTTTATGTTTCTTTTTCTTATTATTTCATTAATAAATTGAGCTATTGTTATTAATTTATCTGTATCCTTTTCCTGTTTTTACAGTGTCTTAAATGAAAACACCCCCATAGTCAAGGTGAGATTCAGCTATTACTATGTAACCTGCCATCTGCTATATTTATGAATTTTTGTAAGATGAAAATTAAAGTCATTAAATGTGTTGACAGGATATGCACTGTTTTATATAGAACTTCCTCCAGGACATTGAGTTGATAACTGCTTTGCTTTTAATATTGTAAATTACAATTACAAATACATGAAAGCAATAGATTATGAGGAATGATTATGACACCTTATACTCTTAAAGAGGAAATTCTGATGCTAAAAAGTGAAGTATATTATATAATGACATCACAGATTCCAACATCTCTTTCTGTTTACTTCTCAAGAGAGGATGTTACCCTGGACACTGAAAAGAAACCCACAGGAACAAAACAAAAGGAAGTGACAAAAACAAAGAAGAAAGAACACGACTGGTGTCCTCACACCAAGTCGTTACAGAGCAACCGAGGACATCTACCTTTCAGACACACCAAGGATATGCGTACAGATGTAACATCAGTCCTCTTGCAGATTTCGTGGTCATGTTGAATAAATGTAATTTTAGCCGTAGAGAGAATGCTTGGATTGCATGTTAGTATCCAACATTTAAACACCCCAGACTTCTGTAGCAGCATGTTCTGATTATCCTTTGCATGTTTGCAGGATGTGATTGGAAGGCAATGAACAGAAAATCAGAGAGAAACCCTCAAAAGCTGATGTGCTTTTGATTATTGTGGTGTGTTCATTCATTATTTTGAATGATGTACTTCTCCATGTGAAATGTGGTGGATTATGGTTTAGACTGGACACATGAAACATCCCAAAATACAATAAAATTGCCTGAAAGACAGCTTTAAATGTTTTCTTTCTTTCTTAATTTCGTTGTCTTGTTTTCATTCATTGTTCACATCATAAGAGTAGATACTGGAGGGCACTTTACTTATGGCCAGAGGACTACTTTAGAAAATACGAATGCCAAAGATAGACTTTCAAGAAAACACTATCAAAACACTACTATATTCTGTATTGGAACTGAAGGACTGGATTCTAAACAAATGCTCCCAAAGACAACTGTTCTATAAATTTATGGGATGTAGGTGCTGCCTATAGGTAATAGTTTAGATGTGTAATTTCAATTAAAGTTGAATATATTTAGGCCGTAGCAGATATCTTCTCGACATAAAAACATCATGTCTGGGGTACACCTACATATTTACATATCCACGAACTTCCTGTGTTGTCTTCCTCTATTCCTGCCTGCTAGCTCCATGGTCAACCTCCTTCGTCCAATATATTTACATTGCCTCTTCTACACATGTCCAAACCATCACAGCTTTGCTCTTCTAACCCTACTTGTCCCTTTGATCTAATTCTAATCTTCTCCTTTATCGTCACTCTCAGTGGAAATCTTAAAATCTTTATCCATCTTAAACCCGACTCTTACCACCCACCTCGCCACTGTCTCACCGTCCTTACACATGTCCTGCTCCAACCATTACTCCTTTTGATCTTCTCTGTACTTCAACACTCTCAAAGCAAACATCACACATGTAGTGCGCTTTCTCAGCTTGAAGCCATACTGCTGTTCACTAAAAGTCACCTCTCTTCGTAATTTAGCTTCCTCAAGTCTTTCCCACAGTTTTCAGTTTTCAGTTTTATTTGTCATATGCAAGTTAGCACAGGGTCAACATTGCAATGAAATGTGTTTGACGAGCAGCAGTCACTCAGCAGCATGGTACAGTAGAAGAAAATATAATAAAATATAATAAAATGAAAAAAAAATAGAAAAACAGTTAAGAGCAAAATATTAGAGACGTGGTAAAAGAGAAAAGATGACTAAATATATATGTATCTATAAATATAAATATATGTACACTAGTGATTAAATAAGAAAATCTTGAAAAGAAATATGGGGGGGGGGTGTTGGCAGATGGGATATTGCACAGAAATGAGCAGCAGAAAATTACAGTATTGCACTTTTTAAATATAAACATCAATAACAATAAAGTGGAATGACCAGTGCAGATTAAACAGAGTACTTGTGAAGCTGCAAGGTAGCTTCTGAGTGTGTCCTGTGGAGTGTGTGTGTGTGTGTGTTTAAGTGTTGTGGTTGAGGTGTCGTATGGCTTGGTGGTAAAAACTGTTTTTAAGTCTTGTAGTCCGAGCAGACAGACTCGTGTAACGTCTGCCAGATGGTAACAAGGAGAACAGCTGATGTGCTGGGTGGCTTCATGGTGTAGCCATCAGCTTTATCCCTCTCTAGTGCACTTCCATTTCTCAGGCACCCTTCCAATTTTCAAAATTGTGCTAAAAAGCACACTGCTCCTACTCTCTTAATAATTTATTACAATAAGAAGAAGAAGAAGAAGAAGAGGAAGCGGAAGAAGAAAAAGAAGAAGAAATCATCCACTTAATCCTCATATGAGAAGTTTAGCTGAAACGATTTAATTGTTTAAGTTAATTAACTAATCAGCATACGGTGGCGCTATTGCTACCATTTTTGACTATAACAGCGAGGAGTGGGAACGCTGCCCACCAAATTTCACTCTTGTGGTATTTACCACTAATTAACACTAGGGGCAGGCGGCTGTGCTCAAATATTTGCCGAACGCGGAGGAAGAAACGAGGAGGAAGAAGGAGCGTTGCATTGCGTCATCACGTCCAACGTGTAGCACAGAAGAAACATGGCTTTGAATGGAGGTTTGTGAACTTGTGTTGTAAAAACAAGCTGACTTTGACATTTCTGCTGCTTTCCTGCATTGTGATTTTAAAAAAGAAATTCTTTTTATTGAGGCTGTTCCTCTGGGTTACTTTATTTTTGCTTTTAAATTCGTCGCTGCCAGCGTAAACATGTTGTTAGCCAAACGGTAGCCCGGCTGGTTTGCTAGCTAGCTTGTCATTTCCTAGCAGAGCAGTTCACCTGTGATAGTCACACTTCAAAACAGTGCCAAAAGGGTTTTTGTTTTAATCCCGCTGAAACGGTAAAGTAGAAGCAGACATATAATAGTATCCACAAGTTACAGCAGCGCTTAAGGCTGTTTATAATCCTAAAGTTTTGAGAATACGAAAGAAGGATAGTTGTGGTCTGAAATCTGAAAATAAAATGAAACGTTTCGGCTGTTACTGACCTGCAGATGAAGAGGATTTTAAGTGGGAGCCTCCAACAGAAGCAGAAATGAAGGTGATCCAGGCTCGTAGGGAGCGGCAAGACAAAATCAGCAAGCTGATGGGAGACTACCTGCTGAAAGGGTACAAGATGCTTGGAGAAGCCTGCGAAGTGTGTGGGGTGAGTGAAGCAGGACGCTGTGCTGTGTTTGTCAGGTTGGGTGAGTTAGCCTCTGATATGTTATCATGATATTTTATTAAATATGCAATAATTATATTTCTAAGTATATAGAAAAATATCAACGTCCTGATGATTGCAGCTCCCAGCCAGCAGCAAACAAAATGAAGACTGCCTAATTTGAAGTATGGATCTATTGTCAGAAGATGCCAGCAGGGTTATAGTGCAATAGTACTGACACTGCATGATAAACAGTGAGAGAGCAAAGGCCAAATGTAAGCCCAGAAATGGCTTAAATAATGTAATCCCTGGAAATTTTAAGTAAGAGCTTAAAAAAAGGTTAAAACAATAGCAGTTTCGCAACAACTATTCCAACTAAAGGAACTTAACCTGCACCTAATAAAATTGAATAATATTTTCTACCTGGGATGTCATATCTTGAGCTTTTTAACCACCTGTTTAACAGAAGGTCGTTTTGACCCTCTTGGCATTTTAAAAGTTATGTGACTTTGTTAAATTAAAACCCCCTCATCATCATCATCATCTCGTATTTCATCAAATACTGAATTTTGAGTGTGGGATCAAAAGGGAAAAAAAATATGAGTGCTTTTATCTAGAACCACGGAGGACATCATTTTGACCCCATAGAAACTGATGTGAAACCACTGCTGTAGCAGAATCAGAAAGGGTTTTATTGCCGAATGTTGAGCAGGTTTACAACATTAGGAAATTGCTGCGGTGCTTCAATGCAAACACAGGGTTGCCCAGCAATACCATGTTTACACTTGAGCCAGAACTTGCCAGATATGATTTATTTAAAAACTCTATGTAGGGGGACTGTAGTTAGATCCAAAGTAAATAATTATTGCAAAGCTGAGGATGGGATTTCAAGCCGAAGTGGAGTGGTAGAGAAGCACTGTGTGACTGAATGTGTGAGGAACCAGGAAGGTTGATGGCTGTGCGGAGCAGCAGAGGAGCCGTAGCTGAAATGAATGGAGAGCTAATCCGAGCAAATAAAGAGTGAAATCCAGAGCACAGCAACCAAATCAGTTTTAGTCTTGAGCAGGAGAGGTGAAGAGCTGCAGGCAGAGGAGTGAGCACACAGATTGGGTGATCAAAATCACCCCTCCTGAGGGTTCTAGTGTTTATCGTCTATAAACGTTACAGTTCTGTTAGGATGTCCCAAAAGGGGAAATCTGATAAGTATTACAAACGCATAAATATTGAAAAAAAAAAACTAAATAAATAGGGTAAAGTGTGAATTTTATAGGTTAGTTTTAATGTAAAGATGGCACAGATAGTTCTTTCAAACTATATGAGATTTGTACATTTATATTTTCCTCATTTTTTTTTTTTTTCTTTTCTTCATCTGCCTCATTCACCACTTCTCCCTTATGCCCACCTCTTCCTGCTCACCTGTAGTCTCATCTTGTGAACTGAATTACATGCTTTAACATAAGAAAATGTCCATTAAAAATACTTTAGTCCAGATTTCACCTGGTTGTCAGCAGATTAGACACTCCTGTCTCCAGACAGCTGGCAACATACCAACTATAACACCACCTGGTTATACGCTAACATTGTGCCAGCTAAATAAAAATCCCTCCCATAAACAGTTTGATTACACTCTCACATCGTCTGAGATTTTATTCATAGAGGCTGACAACGTTAGATCCACTTAAAAGAAAGCTTCTGACACAAGCTCACATCAGGGGAAAAAAGAAAAAGCAGTGGTTACTGACAGAAGTTCAGGATATCCTCAACAACTCACCTCAGTATCACTGTCATCAGGAAGGAGTGACTTTCTCTGACTCATCACCAACTTTTACAGCCTCCTTCAGAAGCTGTAAAACACCCCCACTCTAAATGCATGTGGGGGATTCTCACCCAGCTTGTTGACAGCTGAGGTAAACGGTGATCCGAGAGTCTTCACTTACCACACATGAATGCCAGACAAAGTGACTGGGATGAAAACGTAAATTATCGCCTAATGTTTAATTGAAATGTGTGCCGCCCCCCCCCAATTTGTTGTTAGGTGTAATTGTTGTTCAGATATTTTAAAATATAGTGTGTATACAAATAGTAGTAGAAACGTGCATTTAAGGGGATGTTTAGAGCAACTGTTATGGGGTGTAGAGGGTTAAAACCCTCCTTTACCACCATGTTAACTGCATCAGTAATTTCAATCCACTGTACGCTCTTCCTGTCATGTGGAGTGCCCCAGTGATGCTCAGTGGAGTCATGTTTACATTCGGTTTCACATCACCAGCTGCAGATTTTTATTTATTTTTTTGTTTGGCTTCATAGCCTGGTTGTATTTTTGCCTCAAGCAGTGAAACAACTTTTTTTTTTTTTTTTTTTTTTTCCCCCCCTTTCTTTCTTCCTTTTGTTAAGTAGCTCCTTTGGGTCCTAAATCATCATCTCTTGTTAAACATGCCTGGGCTTGTGTCATCATCTGTGCTAGGAAATATAAAAACATGGTTTTGCTGTGTCATTGATGGCGCAAAGTGGCACTTTTTTTAAATTTTTTTTTATTATTATTATTATGTAAAAATGTATGCAGGTGTTATCATGAACAGAAGGTGAGGAGTGGCATCATTTATGTATTTGTGTTTTTCAGACTATTCTTCTCCAGGACAAACAGCAGAAAAACTACTGCGTCTCATGCCAGGAGCTGGACTCTGATATTGACAAAGACAACCCTGGTATGCATTAAAAAAATGTATTTAAAATGTATTTATACAGGTAAACCTTATTGAGACATGGGGTCATATCTTCAAGATTGACCTGTTTAAATATCTATACAGAATTAAATTTTAAAACATTAGAATTCATATAAACAATTAACTGGAAAAAATAAAACGAATTTAAAAAACACAAAAAAGAGTAGCATTAACACATTAAGAGTAGGAGCAGCCGTCCAATGATGCTTTCTCCAGTGTCCTTAGAATTTGCTTAAAACCCTTCAGCTCAACCAGACAAATTTACATTTAAAGTTACAAATGTCAAGTTGTTTAGAAGATTTGGAAACTGTCATTTACACTGCAAAACTAGTTTGAACATAAATTGCTACTCGACTACCCTTTCACAAACTGTCTGCACAATAGATATTTAAACCTTTAAATCACATAGTCTTATGTTTTCCATGTAAATAATTATAAATATCTTTTCAAAAAACATACATATGTTAGCCCACTTTGTGTTCTTGTTACATTGTCTGCCCTTTCTTTCTTCCTCCCAGCCCTGAATGCTCAGGCTGCATTGTCCCAGGTGAGGGAAAGGCAGCTCGCAGCCCAGTCCCCCACACCGTCCCAGACTCCTGAGCTCAATGACAGCCCCAGCAGCAGTCAGGGAAATATGTCCATTCCCCAGCCTAGACCAGAGCACTGTGAGGGGGCTGCCGCAGGTGGAAGAACTCCTCTGCCTCCACCCGCTGTCCCTCCTCCTTCAACTCCAGCCTCCACTGCAGCCCTGGCACCAGCTCGTCCCTCAGTTACTCCACAGAGCTCTGCCCAGCGACTTGTGTTGCAGGAAGCCGAGGAAGCTGTCCTCACCAAACTTCGCTGGGCCACTAACCAGTTACAAAGCTCAGCCTCACTGGAAGCGAGCATCCAGCTCTGCAGCCTCATCAACAGCTGTGCCAACTCGCTGCGCAGCCTCAAGGAGCTCACCCAGTAGCTGCCACAGACTGGCTGAAACCCTGGAACACTGTTTCTGCTTTCCTCTGTCTTGGAGTAATGACTCTGGTTCAGCTTCTCTCTTGCTTAGAGATGATTTCAAAATTGGTCAAAGTATTATGAAAATAGGAATATAACATCAAAAGTGCTCCGGTTACTCTTGGATTAATGTAGTTGTATAGCTGGCAGAAATGTTACAAATTTGACTGTTTTTTCACTCTTTTGGAAGTTAGAGCTGATATTAATCTAAAAACATAATTAATTTAACCCATTCTGTGATTAAATTCTTCTAATATGGTTTAATCTATAGAGCAAAGAGATAAATCCAGTTAACACATGTTTCTATGCATTTCCATTGAGAAAAAGCCAGCTTTTTTGATACAGCACCACAAATGCTGGACCCTGAGTTGAAACCACTGATGTCAGTGTCTGATAGAGGGGCTATCACCAGATATTCACCAGTGATTTGCTGAAGCAGCCAACAGAGTCTGTCCTGCGTTGTTATCTCCCCTTAGAAATGACCCTTTCTTCCTCTCTTTACCACTCGATTGTCAAACCTGTGGAAATTTGGGATGGTCCTCCTTGGGCAGAACTGGCTTCACACTAGTCACATGTCGGTGGAAAAGAGTTATAAGGGATCTTTTACTACATTCAGATTTATAGTCAGTATTTTTGCCAAAACGCGTCATTCCTCTAATGTGGCCCTGTATTGTCTCACAAAGCCTGCTGCTCATTCTGGCTCTGTTTCTGTTGTCTCTGCCATTGTGGCAGTGCAAAGATGGTCATTGTAGAAAGTTTTTGTTGTATATGTGTTTGATGCCTAATGGTGACGGTCAGGTGGCTCGCCGATGTGTCTATGAGAGCGCGCAGAGTTCGGGAGTCAGACATAATACTTTGAAAAAAGCTGAGAGCAAATATACTCTGAATTGTATGTTGATAGAGGAAAAGCCAGCTTCAGTGTTGATCAAGGTAGTAAAAGATTTCTAATAATGTATCACAATAAAGCACTTCTTGTTCAGGAGCTCTGCAGCTTGTTTCTTTTCATAAGAGGGCTTCATAAAAGCTGGATCCATACACAACACCATCCACACACAAAGGGGGGTTTAAAGTCATTTACAGGGGCACAGAAACACATCAAAATAGTTTTAATTTGAGAATGATGTGTTGAAGCAAGTTCAAAATAAATGTTTATGGCTTTTGCATCATCTCCATGCAAGTTTTGATTTATTGCGTGGCAGGCTGGATTTAACTGGAGTTAGAGAAGTGCTTCAGTTAAAGAAAACACTGTTGTGCACTTTATCCGAAAATCGGGACAATCATGGTGCTGTTGCAGTCGGGTGAAGCAGGGATGCTGTCTGAAAGCTTGACTTCACATTTGTTACTCCCACATTACATCTAGTCTGCTTTGCACTTGGAAAGTGTGGTTCGATGGGGCAGCTATTTTCTGTGAGAATAAAACAGAAATAAGGACTGTTTCCACTTAAGGTTTGTTTTCCATGTTTTATCTGTGCCATTGCGTCTCCCGATGATGTGATGGAAGAGTTTGTGCCACGGAGCTGACTGTCCACTGGGTGGTGTCTTTTCATCACTGAAGCTGCTGCTGCTGCTGCCCAAGGGCTTGCAACATCCTGACCTCCAGCAGGGGATGCTGCTGGGGCTCGGAGAAATTGCACATCAGGTGAGGAAGCATCCAGTCCAAAAGTGATCATCTTCCAGATTGTTTTTTTTTTTTTTTTTTTTTTTTAATATTGGTAAACATTATAGATAACAGGATTTACACAGGAGGTTTTATATAAAATAAAAATGACCTGTTTTGCAAGCCACATTCATCTTTTCACACAAATATTTATACAGCAGTTTATTCTATGCACTTCGGAGCTTCTTTTACCTTGCATCCACACCTATACCCAATTTAAACTACTACGCCCTGTCAAAAACACTCAGTCATTCTAATGACTCCATAACAGCGTCTCAAAATGAAACTTGAGCTGTAGTTGTTTATTTTATTTTTTTCAAGTGGCAAGCACAGATGTTTTACTTTGGCGCTTCTCTGTTCTGTTCAATCCCTCTTTGAATGCTGATAATGGATTCTCTAAGGAAGTGGAGAAAGATAAGAAGCACACAAGAGTTCTCTCTTCTTCCTTGTCTCTTGCGATTTCTGAGGCTGGTGACGTGGATGAATTTATCCTCAGCAGCAGAGGTGACTCTTGGTCTTCATTTCCTGGGCCGGTCATCATGTGTGCTAGTTTCATCGTAGCACTTGATGGTTTTTGCAACTAAACTTGGGGACACATTCCAAGTTTTTCCATTTTCTGGACTGACTGACCTTTAGTTTTTAAAGTAATGATGGGCTGTCATTTCTCTTTACTTAGCTGGTTGGTTTTTGCCATAATATGAATTCTAACAGTTGTCAAAGAAAGCTGTCAGCTGTGTACCAGCTGTGACTTCTGCACAACACAACTGATGGTCCCAAACCCATCAAGAAGGCAAGAAATTTCACAAATAAACCCTGACCTGTGAAGCGAAAACCATTTCAGCTGACTACATCATGAAGCTCATTGATAGAAGGCAAAGGCTGTCAACAAAGCAAAGGGTGGCTACTTTCAGGAATCTAAAATATAAAACATATATATTTATTTTTTTGCTACATGACTCCATATATCTTGCTTCATGCATTTGATGTTTTCAGTATGTGTCTACAATGTAGAAAGTAGTAAAAATAAAGAAAAACCATTAAATGAGAAGCTGTGTCCAAACTTTTGACTGGTGTGTGTATATCCATGACAGCTTTATTTGCCATTCTCCTGATGTGATTGGTAATGTCAGAGGGGAAGTTTGAAACAGTTTATAACAACTTATGTGGCCGTTTCTTCCTCTTATAAACCTCAGGTTGAAATTTAACCTTAGATTAGTTGAATTTATCTGAAAACATGAAGTTGTAAAGTCCGTTTTCTCTCGTCGTGCTGCATGCTTGATATGAGAATTGTGTAAAGGTTCCCTAATCTATGTGGGATCCAGAACTTTGCAACTTGGTAAAAATTTACACTCATTCAAAAGTTCTATGCTACTCCAAGCAAAAATACACTAACTTGCACTCGCTGTCCTGCAGGAGCACTTACAGCCACTGCTGGAGAAGAAAATCAAGAGAGACGAGTAAGATCAGATGTTAGCACTGTTCAGGCATATTTTGTTCCATCTACATGCTCCAACGTGCTTGTTGTTTGATTCTGAAAATGCATGCCTGCATTCACAGAGATGTGAATGCAGGCATGCATTTTGTGGTTTCATGAGGATTTTGTCATTTTTCTCTGTCCATGTTTAATACAAAGAAACTTACTTGTTTTTTTTTATGTCGAACAGGATGCTTTCATGTTCCTAATCAGCTGTTTGCCACTGTGTGTGATACAGTGGGAGGTTTTAGAGGCTCTGAGTTGCAATCCTAGAGTTTCATCCTTCACACAGTAGTATCAGGGAGGTTTGTGATTTCTTCAAGATTTTCTTACTTCACTTCAATGTGTTAAATGACCATAGGTTTTCAACAGCAGTGTATGGGGGAAAACAACCTGTTTTTTAAAATTATGCATACAAGACAAACCATTTTGCTTCCTCTTGAGACTCCAGCGATAACAAAATCGACCTTCAGATTATCAGAAATGATTCCTGAGTAAATCCTGATGGAATCCTGTTCAGAGGTCATGAATGCAGATATATTAAGCTGTCATTAAACGTTTGAAAGTCAGTGTCTGTGTTTAACAAGTGACTTTGCACATCATGGTTTTTCTTTCTACTTTGCATTGAAGTCTTGGAATATAACTTCAGCGTGTGCCACAGATATGAACAGTATTCCTGCATTCGGTTAAAGACAACCAGGGGGTGGTATTGCCAAATATGACCAACAGGGGACATGCTGCCTTCAGCCAAGAGAGAGCTCCTGCAGTCCTCCACCTTCTCCTCCTTCTCTGAGGTCATCCTACATGGCTGCAGCATGGGGAAAACCATTTGCTTTGGAGAGATGTCTGAGAAGAACGTCTCACGCTGTTCTCTATTTATAATCAACACATGTTGTGGATATTGTTAGAATATGCCTCTCTGTCACTCTAAATGAGAGTTGGGCTGAATTTCTGTGTGTGTGCGTGTGTGTGTCTGTGTTCATGCTCTCTATCTCATCCATCACCAGAATGTTTTTGTGGTTTGGCCTTTTAGGCTCAATGCAAATGTAAATTTTCACACTGCTCACTGCTCGTCTCATAGAAGCCTTTTTTATCACCATTGGTATCATATGACTCAGTTACTGTAAATTCAACAGTCAGTGATTAGTAAAACAAATAGACATCAGAAGGGGTGGTGACAGCAGGCAAAGCTAGAAAGGGGAATAATACTACCAGAGCTACAATACACTGACTTGTGAGGTCAGTACCTACAGCTGGGAAATAACCCAGATAGGCAAAGAGAAACAAAAGTGATATGAAAATAAAAGAGACAACACAAAAATGACATGTTTGTGCTACAGTAGAAGAGGCCAGACAGCAGCAAGTGTTTACAGTAGACAGAAATTCGTTTTACTGACTGCAGAGAGCACCAATTAACAAAAGAGGGGATGAGATGACACCGCAGGCTGTTATGTGTGTGTCTGTGTACATGTTTAGAGTAGGATTGGGCAGAGGTACTGAGAGGTATAATGCTGTGTTGAATACCGAACCAAAGAGTAACATTAGCCCAACTCTGAGTCATGAGAGAGTTACCCCCCTGCTGCTGCTGCCCCACACTCCTCTACTCCAGCTGCCTCTGTCCATCCATCAATCCCTGTTCTCCATCCTATAAATACACTCCTGCTCTCACTGAGGAAAATCCCTGTGCCTTGACCTATCTTACACACACGCATACACACACAAACACACACTGGTCTGTAGTCTATTGGCTCTCCTCAGTGGAAACTATTCCTCTAACTACATGATCCACACTTTCCTGAGTGAGCGTTGGATGACGCAGCCGAAACTCAGAAAGTGATTTCAGTTATATACCCAATTTGAAAAACGCAATTTCAAGACACAGTGTGCTTTCAGCTTGCTGGAGATGAGATTATGAACGGCTGATTAAGTTAAATGTCAGATAAGGCTGTTCAAGATAGCTAGGATCAAAGTCTGCAGGTATAACTGAGGACTGTCACCTCAGTGCCTCCACACAAGCAGCAAGATAAAGGAGTTTGCATACCACTGCATCAGTCTTTGCATATCCTGTCTGACTCTGCCTGTCTCTCTGTTGCTGGCTGCTTTCACCCATGAAAAAAGGGAGGGTTAACTAACTCTAAAGGAAGCAGACCTATATTACAACAACCCCACGCTTGAGTCAGCTGCGCCGTCTCCACGTGTGGATTACTGGCAGAAAGAGTCAGTGAGAGCTCCTGCAGTGGTCTGACTGAAACTTCGGGCTGCTGTCGTATTAATTTGAAGCTTGTGTTAATGACAGAGCGGAATCGGTTCCTCTTTACTGACTCTTCAGCTGCCTGTTCACGGTGTTCGGCTCTTGCTTCTCGGTACATGGCGACATTTCTGTCCTTTTTGTTGTGTGTCAGTGTGTGATTCAACTCGGTGCCAATGAGCGCAAGTCACAGCTTGTGTGAAGTTCATTATAAGCAACAGGAGCAGCAGCAGCAGAGAAGGAAGAAGAAAGCCTTATAAGGAGCACAAGCAGCGGACAAAGTTGGATTATTGTCAGGCGGAGGGCTTCTTCAGTTTTCCTCTTTCTTAGGTTTTATTTTAACCGCTGGAAGTTATGACTTCGGTGTGGAAAAGACTGCAGCGAGTTGGTAAAAAGGCTTCAAAGTTTCAGTTCATCGCTTCTTACCAGGAACTCGTTTTGGAGTGTACTAAAAAATGGTAAGTAAATGCGCTTTTCTGCATCTATTTGCTCACGATTTTTATTGTTGGAGATGTGAGTAGCCTCCTGATACCGTGTGAAGCCTGTTATTAGCTATAATAAGCCTTCTAGGACTTCTATGTTTATCTCATATCGTGGGTGTTTTCCGCTACATTGAGGACGATGAGGGCGTCCCCCATGTGCTGAGCTGACAGTGCGGGTTCGATTCCCCACCCCGCCTGCGTGGACGTGATATGTCCACTGCTGTGACCATGCGCATGTAGGACCCTCTATAGTGTCCAGTCATGCTCATCGTTGTTAGTTCATGTCTGGGATTTAAATAAACTATTTTATGAGGCTAAAGCTCGTTAGGTTACACAAAACTTTTGGAAGCTGAAACGTTATATGACTCAAACTGATATACGGAAAGCAAAATAAGTCAAAAGTGTCAGCTTCAGGGGTCAAGGGCAAGGTTTTTAGACTATAGCTAACTAAGCCAGCTACTTAAAAAAAGAGAGATAATAAAAGAGTTGATGCAAATAAAACAAAAACTTAGAAAAGACACTACAATGCGATTAAAAAAAATACAAAAAGAAATGTTAATTTGTCAGCAAAAGTGTGAGGCACTGGCATTAAAAAAGGAAAGTAAAACTATTGCCATGCAGTCATGTGAAACAGAAAGTTTTCACAGGACTCTGTGCAGTCCTGCCAAGCACGGTGGTGGAGGTGTGATGATTTGGGCTTGTTTTGAAGCGACAGGACCTGGAGACCTTGAAGACATGGGATCAGCCATGAACTCCTGCATATGAGGCTATCTGTCCTTGTCACACCTGTCATGTCCTTGCATGACCCAAACTGGGTCATGCAAACTGGGTCATGCAAGAGAACAATGATCCCATGCACAGCAGCACAGCACAGCAGCAAATCTATCAAGAGTGGCTGAAAAGGAAAAGAATCGATGTGTTGCAACGGCCCATTCAAAGTCAACCTGATTGAATTTACTGCAGGACCTTAAGAGAGCTGCGTATAAACAAATGCCAAAAAACCTCAATGAACTGAAGCAACACTGTAAAGAAAGGTGAGCTAAAAATCCCCCATAATGATGTACGAGACCAATAAAGATACAGAGAAAAGCTCAGTTTAAGTCATTGATGCTAAACTTTTTTCTACAAGCTACTGAATCATTGTGTGTACTTAGCGTTTCACATAACTGCACGAGGACTGTGAAAACTTTCTTTTTCACGTGACTGGAAGTGGTATTACACATTATCATAATCTTAAAATCCCAAGTGCAATCTCCTCTGTTAACAGCTTCAGCAACATCTTTAAACTTTCACCCAGTTGTCAGTTTGGACCACACTGCACCTTCTTATCTGTTCAGATTACATTAAATGATGTATTAATTGGGTTTCCAGCACAGACCTCAATAAAGAACAGAGTGGCTCAAAAAGGTTTAAAGAGTTTGATCAACAGCAGAAAGACACAGGTATACATCTGTGGTGTAAAACCTATAAAGGCAACTGAGTGATTTACTTCCTACATTCAGAGTGATGAAATCAGAGTCTTTAACTTCCACTGTCATAACCACAGACAGAGAAGGAAAGGGAGGAGTAAAGAGGAAGTGAGGACACCACCAGAGATTCATCCAAAGTTTCAGTCATGTGTGCTCAATGTATGTGTTGGTGATCAACACATGTTTGAACGTGATTAAACTCTGAGGTTACTGACAGGAAGTGAACTCTTTGGCCACATGTGGGTCCCTCTACAAATATTCTGTGCGCATGTGTCTGTGTTTGAGGGGGTGTTAGCCTATTATTTAAGATCATCGACTTTCTGTACTGAGACACATGTTCAATAGTAACAAAGGTGGCAATTTTAAGTAAAAGAAAGGTTAGGGTCAATCAGGTTGGATAAAAGAAGCAAAAATACAGGGGGGGGGGGGGGGGGGGATTTAAAAAGGACCCGGAGACATCATTTAGAAAATGAACTAATGTTGACAGAGGCGGTGAAGTGACACAGGCATAATAAAAGACTTAGCAACAAGACTATTTTTATGTCTTAGAAACGCTTCATGTGACCAAACCATGAGAGATGTTGGTGAGTAAGTGAGCAGGTTTGCTGAAGAGACAGCTACGCTTATATCTAACACTTAGCGCTGCATGCGGACATTTCAACACAGAGGCGAGTCATGTTTACCACTCATCTAAGCAGTCGTGGGATAAGAAAACTATTGTCTGTTGAGCTGTGGTGTGCAGTAATCACATGTTACTGAGCTGTATTGCACCACCATTGTTTGCTTCTTTAAAACCAGTGTCAACTCTCCACCGCTGCCCATTGTAACTGTGCCCAATAGATCTTTTCGCATCTTCGTATTATAGATTATATTTCCTTTCAGCAAATGTTAATGTCTCTGATTTTTATTTAATGTATTCTTTCCGTCTCCTCTGCATCTCTGTGCCTACCAGGCTATTTCTGATGGCACTCCCTGACCCCCTGACACACATACCGCACAAACACATGTGCTCACAAAGCCTTCTCAGCCATACTTGAACACTGATGCACTGAAACGTGAGACCACATGGACCATCTAAAAACTATTGCTGTCGTTTTTGTATGTATTGGAATACTTCATGTATAAATGTAATGTAGTAGGGCTTAGCAATGAGATTTAAAGAGTATTATGAGTTATTCCTCCATAGCAGTGAGAGCGGTGCTCTTTGACTCATAGAGAGCACTTGGCTCTCAGACTGCGGGATTTTTAAAAGTAGAATGGGAGGCAGAGCCTTAAGCTTTCAGGCTCCTCTTCTGTGGAACCAGCTCCCAGTTTGGATTCTGGAGACAGACGCCCTGTCTAGTTTTAAGATTAGGCTTAAAACTTTCCTTTTTGATAAACCTTATAGTTATGACTGGATCAAATAACTCTGCACCCTCCCTTACTTACACTTACAATAGACCTAAGTTGCTCAGGGCTTCCCATGATGCACTATAATTCTGGTTTTGCCAGAGATTTCTTCCTATTAAAAGGGAGCTTTTCCTTCCCACTGACACCAAGTGCTTGCTCATAGGGTGTCATCTGATTGTTAGGGTTTTCTCTGTATTATTACAATATTTTTGTTGTCCACTTTTTAAAAATGTTCAAAAATAGTGCGGTAAAGTGCTGCAAGACAACATACAGAATTATTATTTCCCCTGGCCCAGACAAAGGAATAAATATGAATAATATATAACATTGTTATAACACTATTATTGACATTTATTACTACTATTAGTAGTAGTATTAGTGGCGGCCCAAAGGGGTATTATGTGGATCGGTGCCTGCATTTGTTAGTATCTTGTGTCCTGTTATGGGGGCTCCTCTCTTCCTGTCATAGGCACGCCTTATAGTCATACAAATTTAGGTCATATGACTGTGCAGCTTCCTGTCTCACTTCCTGTGCCACAGAGGGCTGAGAAATACAATAGAAACACAGAAACAGATGTTATAAAACACACATTTACAAAAAGACAGGTACACACTTGTAACATGTTTCATGTGGTAACTTGTTGTACTCTAACACTTTAACACGTAAATGCACAGCATCACATCTTCACAGACCTGCATAGATTTGCTGACAACCATCTTCACAAATAAACACACATCATGTTCTTTCATTGGCACAGAGGAATTATTATTCAGCAGTCACAAGATCTCTTACTTGTGTTATCTAGTTTGGATCGTGTCTACTTTGTTCTGAGAACTCGCTTGCTTATGAGCAAAGAGTGTATTAGGTATGACTGACGTACAATGGCCTGAGGGAAAATGGCACTTCTGTTTTGATGTGTGTTCGTGTTTCTTTAGGCAACCAGACAAGCTGAGGGTGGTGTGGACCAGGAGGAACAGACGAATGTGTTCCAAGGTGAAGTCACCAAAACACCGCACACATAAACACATACACACCTCCTCACAGCTCTGTTAATGCGTTATTTCTTCTGCAGCTCCACAGTTGGCAACCTGGAATCAAGAACCCCTACAGAGGCATGGTAGTGTGGCCTGTCCCGGAAAACATCGACATCTCTGTTACTCTCTTCAAGGTACCAACACCCAGTGTACAGAGTGTACTATTTACAATGTAATAACAAAGTAAATGAAAAACCTGAATAAATGAGGGAAACATATAACAAAGGTCAGGGCACAAGTTGTTTCTGGGTGGCTTGAACAAGTTAATCCTTGTGTGAATGGTTTACTGTGGCCCTAAATGTTACGAAAAGTCCCTTTTAGAAAGATCATTTTTTAATCCTTCAGTAGTTTAGAATACTTTATTAAGCCAAAGTTTAAACTTAGGCTTTCCTTAGAGTCAAGTTAACACCATGGTTAGTTAGTGGTTAGTCGCATTATCTCATAGCAAGAAGGTTCTGGCTTCAAATGTTCTAACTGGTCTGCTGTGTGACTCTGGACCCTGTTCCTGTGTGGGGGGTACTGCAGGTACTCCTCCCACTGTCTAGTCATGCCTAGTCATTTTAGGGTGTTTGGTGATTCCGAATCGATTTAAGGTGTGGAAGTAATATAGATAAAGAGTTTAATTGCTCAGAATAAAAGAGATGTAGAATATATATGCGGGAAAAGCGGTCAGTAAGTGTGGAAAAGTATATATAAGGATGAATATAGACACTATGACATTAAACATGGGTTAACAAAGTCCTGTTGTAAAACTTCGAACTGAGCATTTTGACAATTTGGCATTCTGAAGCCAAACATGATGGATATACCTTTCATTATCATCCTTTGTATCTCCAAAAGGGACTATAATTTAAATGTGTTTTAGTAAATAAGACTCAAGACCAGCATCTAAGACCATAAACTCAGCAGGAAAGTGTTGACTGAGGTCACAGACAAGGGAACAGAGGCTTATTATTCCATAGACTTCCAAACAACCAGTCTTCTTTTTGCTAAAGGGGCTGCTCTCTGCTGGCCTTTAAAAAGAATGCATGTTTAAGTGCTGGCTGCACTGGAATTGCTTTTAAGTCCATCTTTTAAATAAATTCAATATACAGTCATGTGAAAAAGGTCATTTCCACAGGACTCAAATCAGTCCTAAGTACAGTCCATGAATCATCAGCTTATAATCCATCTTTAACAGAAATAACTTGAAGTAATTGTTTTCTGTGTAACATTATCAGTGTTTCACATCGCTGTGGAGGAATTTGGGCTACTCTTTTTTTGCTAGAAGTTTCCATTTGTTTATCCACAACGCTCTTAAGGTCCTGCCACTGCATTTAAATCAAGATGAGATCTGAATTCTGACTTTTTTTCAGTCATTCTGTTGGAGATTTGTTGCTGTGCTTGATAAACTGCATAATTCTAGCCAGACTGTAGCTGTCAGACAGAAGTTTCAGTCAAACTCGGTGCTGTGCAATATGGCTAAACATCTCTATTCTGGTATCATCTCATTGTTCCAGAAGTCTTGTAGTTTTTTAAGATACAGCATTGCAAAGCTAAGCCATGCTGCCACATTCAATATGCAGAGTTACCTACTTTGGTGACTCCCTGTGAATAAGGGAAAAAACTGAAAGTAGCTTTCTGAGCGTTGCAAAGTCCAGTCTTTCAGACCAGGAAACTGCCCAAACTCCAGCTTCTATTGAGGTGCTCACATGTGTTAGTGATTATTTAATCAAGTGAATTTGATAAGTATCACTTGGCTGCTACTTACCGTCTCCTAGAATTAAAACCAGATAATTCCTTCCCTCCTGGACACAGTAACAGTGTACTGCATGTACTCCTGTTTTTCACAGGACTTTATAGAGTTTATGTAGTACACCTGAAGACTCTGGCATATGTGTGGATATGTGGATACAATTTTAGGAGGATGTCCCACTAAACAGTCTGTATTTTTATGATAATCCCCTCAGGATGCCAATGCTGATGAATTTGAAGACAAAGAATGGACCTTTGTCATTGAGGGTGTAAGTATCTCTCTATGCCTGACTAAAACTGTTTATAAGTAGAAAAATAAACAAAAGGTTTGCCAATAAAATAGCCAAACCTAAATAGCTCAGACATCCAGTTATAAAATTCAGACTCAGCTTAATCACCAAGTAGAAATCAAAGAATATGGTGTATAATACTTGTTTATGTTATTTACAGGAAAATAAAGGTCACCGTAAGGTGCTGGCATCCGCTGACATCAACCTGAAGCGGTTTGCTAGCCCCACGCTAACCCAGACTGACCTGACGCTGAAGCTGAAGCCACTGTCTGTCAAAGTTGTGGAGGCCACGCTCAAGCTGTCCCTCTCATGTGTCTTTATTCGAGAGGGAAAAGCCACGTGAGTAGTTTAAGTTACCACTACTTACTTACTCTTACTGCTGTTCTACATCAGGGAGGTGTGACAATAGCACTTTTAACCTGAGTTTAATAAATGAGTCATAGCTTAAAGAGTAAAAGCATTTGAAAACACTTTTTTTTCATAAAGAGTGCTTCCTATTGGTGGGGTTGGTAATGAGGTTGTGGTGCGTGTTTTTCTTGTTCTTCAGTGATGAAGACATGCAAAGTCTTGCCAGCTTGATGAGCGTCAAACCCACAGATATCGGCAACCTGGACGACTTCAATGAGAGCGATGAAGAGGAAGATAAGAAGTCTGTGACTGCCACAGGTAGGCAGGATTACACCAACACAGTTTTTTGACCTCTTGACATTTCCTTTTCCTCTGCTTTCCTTTTCTGTTCTTATTTCCGTATGTTTTTCCACTCTGCCCTTTTTCTGCTGCTCCAGTTGTCCCACACACTCTTACCCGTCCAAATCGCCCTGCTCCCCCTCCACCTGACAAGCGACACTCCACGGCATCCACTTTGCCATCCTCAGGTAGCGCTTTCTCCCCCCTTGCTACTCTCACTTACTGTTTGCATCTCTGCCTGTCTCTCACTGGCTAGCTAAGTTTATATATATTGCAGTATTTCACATACTTCTGTCATTTATTCTGTGGTCCTTACTGCATGAATGGACAGTCCTTTGGACACCACATATTTCTCGTCCACATACTAAACACGATTAGGAATCATGTGATGGTAAAATACTGCCACCAATATACTGAAGTTTACGCGGAGACAGCATTGAACACGCTGAGGTTTTTGTGTCCAAACAGACATTAGCGTTGCTTCATACGGTTTTCTTTTTTATTTGCTGCAACTACGTTGTATTTGAATTTGGAGAGACATTCAGACGCAGAGGAGTTCTTCCAATTAAATATTTCAACAAGTGGTGCTGAAGGCTCTACAGTATCTTTTAGCTTGACAGTGCCTATTAGCTTTTCTTTAGTGATCATGATTTACTACAACTTGCAGTTTCTCTTTGCAGCATAGCTGTAGGTTGTAGAGTTATACAAGCTGTGAACAGCTTCTAAACAACAATTCCAAGATCATCAGTTCAAATAATTGTATAAAAGCACATTTTGCCAAGGTGTTAAAGAAAATCCAAACTGTCACTGTCGGATGAGAGGAATGTGGTTGAGGTGTTCAGGAACAACCAGGAACCATCAAGGCTCAGGCCTGCTATGAACCAGGAAGTGCTGGAACACCAGCGTCACTGTCCATAGTTAAGTGAGTTTTACATCACCATGAACTGAGAGGGTGCAGAGCAAGAAAGAAGCCTCTGCTCCAAAGTTGATTTGCAGCTCCTCACATGGAGAAGCCAAATATCTTCTGAAAAAAAGTTTTTGATCAGACTATTTCGCCAAAATGACAAGAGGTATGTTTGGAGTACTAAAGGCGAGGCTTTCAAACCTATGAACAATGCACCAGCTGTCAAGCATGGTGGTGTTGGTAGCGTCATGCTCTGGGGCTGTTTTGCTGCCAGTGTTACTGGTAGATTACACAACGTTTATGAAATAATGAAGAAGGAGGACGACCTCTAAATTCTTTCACTTTACCACAAGGTTTGGGAACTACACTTAAAAGTCAGGTCTGTGCCAGGAAACCAACCAATTTAAATGAACTCTGCCAATTCTGCTAAGAAGACTGCTGAAAACTTCCAGCCAGAATTATGCCAGAAGCTTGTTGATGGCTACCAAAATCATCAGGTCAAGAGGAGCATTTAACCAAATAATTGTGGGGGTGTATTTGAGCCTGAATGTATTCTTTTGACCCTGTGTTAATTAGAGAAAACCCTAAATAAAGTCGTTATAGATGTTTACTGCACAATTATTCCACCCTGGAAAAAGAACAATTCAAAGAAATCACTAAACCCCCAAAATTATCATGACGTTCATGCCAATGATGGTCAGATATTAACTTGTGACCACAACTGTCCAAATGAAGATTTATAAATGGACTTTGGGTTATTTCTTCTTGTATCACACCTAAGAAGGAATACCCATAGGCTTATCTCAAGAGTAACCTAGTTTGCCATTCCATTGCATCATATTCATATGCACATTTCATTCACTTTTCTTTCTTACTCTTTCTTTTCTAATCTACTTTCATTAATCTATCCTTCTATCCATCCTTCCATGTATTAATGCAGCCAGTGGAAGTGATGGTGGTCCTTCCAGTCTCGCTGTGCACTCTCGGCCTCCTTTACCAATTGCCCCCCGCCCTTCTCCACGCCGCTCGCGACATCCCTTGTCCACTACTCCTGTCCAGTCAGAGATCCAGCCATCCCCTGGCCCCTCCCCTCAGCCATCACCCAGGTCCAAGCATAAGAAATCTGCCAATCCTGTTCTTCCTGAAGCTTCTTCTCTGACTGACTCTAAAGCTCCAAGCTCCCAGATCACAGCAGATGCTCCTTCAATCCAGAGTATGCCTTCTGTCCTTCCTCTGCCTGATGTGCCCGCCCACACTCCATCTCCTAAATCCTCTGAATCTGTGTCTCCTTTACCTCCTGCCTCACTGGTGTCAGTTCCTGTGAATTCTTCATCCAGTTGCAGTGAAGGTGCTGCAGACTCAAACACACTCTCTTCTCTGTCCTCAAAGGCTGCCTGTGTACCTCCCACGAGCATTTCTTCTGTACCTCCCAAACTTCCCTCCACTTCACCGTCATCACCTGAGCCCATTGTAACATCATCTTCCATCACTTTACAGAAGTCTTCACTAACCGTATCTACTTCTCTCCCGCATAAACCCAAATCCACTGGCTCCCAGCCCCTTTCTATCAAATCTTCCTTCCCAACAAAATCTACCCTGTCCTCTGAACCTCCATCATCTCACCCTCCACTCACCTGGACCATCTCTCAGCCTCCCTCTCTGCCAAAAATCTTCCAGTCAGGCTCTGCAAAAGGTAATGAGAGGCTGGCTGGTAGGCATGCTGCATGCTTCAGACAAACTGATGAATGATGTGTGACCGTCTGATTTAGTTTCCACTTATGTATGATTTAGCTTCATGCCCATGGAAACAGATAGAGTGAAACAGAGAATGGACTGTTGTGTTGTGTTGGGAGGAAGCTATATGCATGTTCAGCTTGTGATGATTTCAGAATTTTGAGTGAAACATCTGAATGTTGTGTGACTGTCTCAGAGCAAGATAAATTAGTTGTTTATGCTCATTCTTATATTCATTTTTTAAATAGTTTGCCTCTTTTCATTTAACATCTGTCAACATTCAAAGTCTGCTCTGTCTGTCGAATATTAGCTGTTTGCTTAATCCTTCATGTAACTGAATCCATGTGGCTCGTGTACAGGCGTTAGTTACATCTATATATTTAAATGAGCCACCCATCTGTCATGTACTATTACAAATATATACTTGACTGACTCTGACAGTAGCTCTTCATATAGACAACAATTTGAAGAGATAAGAATGAAGAAAAGATGTGTTTTTGCGACAGGCAGCCAGCAACAAAGTGCCTAAAGATTTAAAGATACCATTTATTTACTAGGTTTGTTCTGTTTAAACACAACACTGGTCCATCCCTTGAGTTAGGTGCCCTTTTTATCCTTCAGTGATTCATAGGTCATTTTTAAGTGGCTTAATAAATTAAAAGAATTAAAAAAGCTTTTGGCCCTGTAAAACTACATGCAAAAACACATACAGATACAGACCTGAGAAGGCATTTTTAAGGATTTCATAGTTATAAAGTGAATAAAATAAAATATTGTACATAACTCTTTTCTATATGTCTTTAAACTGGAATAATGTTGTTAGCTCACTCTTTCCTTATACCAACTTTAGTCTTTCTTTCTTCCTCTTATGTTCACACTTCTCTTCTCCTCAGCTCCTGTTTCATACCAGTGGCGCCCCCCAGAGGTTCAAACTGCAGATGATTCTGCTTCAGCCTCTGGTCTGTCTCTGTGTTTACAGTCTTAACAAAAGCAATGCTTATCCTCTCTGTTCTCTGTTTAATAACTTAAACATTTTGTGTTATCCTCTGGCAGGACATTCTCACATTTTCAGACCTCAAATTGTCAAGTCAGTCGCCCGCCCAACTTCTCCCTCTCCTTTTTCTTCTGATGCCCCTCTTCTTTCATCCGTACCCCCTCTTCCAAAATCTCCCACCTCTAGCTCAGAGTCAGGTAATTGAAGGCAGCTTTTCCTATTTCTGATCTTTCATAGGTTCTGTAGTTATTTCTCAGTGTTTCTCCTCTGTCTTCATCCTGGAAATCATCCTTCCTGTCATTCCTTCTCATTTTCCAGGTGCTCACGGAGCAAAGTTGAAATCTGACTCTGTTAGAGCTGATGGGGACATCGCCCCTGTTCCTCTGTTAACTAGTCCTGATCTTGATGCCCTCTGTGACCCAGTGGCTCCAGTCTGTCCTGCTTCTATCCTCTGCACTTCACCCACTCAATCCTCTTCTCTACCAAAGCCTGCCTTTTTCTCCTCACCTCTCACTGTATCTCGTCCTTCTGCTCCTCCAGCACATACCAGCTCCAGTCGGTCAGGTACACTGGCCTGCAAATCATCCTCATTTCAAAGACATTTTCCTCATTCTTCTATCTGAAAATATCCAGTTTAAAGCAAAAACAGTCTTTCCTCCTTTTGTGCAAAGTATGTTCTGATCTTTCCTTCTCATTCTGTATAGGCTTAACATTCCCCCTCGCTCAGGTGGATGAGGAAACGACCTCAGCAGTGAAAGAAGCAGCCGCAAGCCCTCTGCACCAATCCAAGGATTCCCCCAAAAACAAAGGGACAGCTTTACACAGCAAGATGTCCAATCAGCCAGTCAGAGCAGCCCAGGATTCAAAGGTGACCATCGCAGAAAACAAAGTCGGACCAGTGCGGATCAGGTGAGGTCATGGGACGATATCACATGAAGGGATAAATTTAGATTGCAAGGTTTGGTGCCCTGAAGATATGTTTGGCCTGAAACTGCTGTGTGAGTGGAAATTCTGTCAGACCGCAAAGGTTACGCTGTGTCTTGTGGACTGGGAGCAGATCTAACTGAGTGCAGGAGAAACAGCAAAGATGACAACACTTGTTCATATTGAAACAAAGACAAAAAGTTAGAAGGCTCACTTCCTTTTTTTTCGTCTTCCTGTAATCTTTTTGATTTGTTTTTAAAGGCAGTCTTAGATGTGCTGTATGTTTGAATTTGCGATACTGTTTTAAGGAATAAGGAAATCTTTTTTTGGCAGATTTAAACATAAAAATTCAATTGATGACCTCAAGTATTAATCAAATGACCTCAAGCTGTTATGCTCACATAAAAACTGGAAGCAGGGGAAACAGTTTACCTGGATTGGCAACAAAAACAAGATATGAGCTCCTAATAAGCGAGTTTTAGAAGAGCTCATCGACTCAGTCTGATGTGTCAGTCTGGACTTTGATGCTGTACAAAGGTAACCGTCTGCTGGTGGAGGCTTCATGTTTAGTGGAAATCTGTGAACGCTGCAAGACAACAAATAAGCATATTTCCCTAAACAGCCATCTAAGACACCCAGATTTAACTATTCAATACCACTGATAACATAGCTGCTGGACAGCAACGCTCCTACAATTGTTTGGTCCTATTTTCAAACAAAAATGGAACAAACTATAAAAACCTAATAAGGAGCATTGATCATTGGCTTATCAGCTCTAACGATCATCCAAATTATCCCCAAATTAGTGCTTCAGTCTGCTGTTCATGTTACTAGATGAAGAACTACAATAATTGTCAGTGTGCACTTCCCCAGCGCATCACAGTTGCTTCTTGTTTGTGATTGTGCTTCCATGATGCTAACATATGCCAACAGTTGCAAAGCGCTTTGATTTCTGCCTCCTGTTGCCTTGATATCCTGGTCTGGTCTGCACTCTCAGCTTTCTGTAATCTCAACTGCTTATCTGTTGAGCCTGACCTCCAATATTTCTGTCCCTAGTCCTCCCCAGACCCGCTCAGAGCTGATCATAGCGCCACCCCCTCCTTGGCCCTTTGCTTCCTGCGAGCGCGCCACTCCCCAGCAGCCCTCCACCACTGTCGTGGCAGCATTTATAACTCCTAAACAGCCCAATGTTCCAGAGCAAATTGATGTTAAAAAGCCTTCCAGTGAGAGTATTAGTAGCTCCATTAACACAGAAAAGCCGCCCTTGGCAAAGCCAGAGCCAGAGCCTGACTTTGATGATGTCATCTTTGAGTCGCCTAACCAGAGACAAGAATCAAGGGGTTTGTTTCTGAAAGAGGGTGACTCTAAGCACGATACTATCAAAAGGTGTCCCCCAGGGTGAGTATTTATATTCAAGGATGCAATCAGGAATAATTATTTTCGAAAACAAATGCTAAGGTTGCAGAATGTGAAGTGATGATGAAGGTGATACACGCAGACAGAGAAATACAGCCTTAAGGTATATTGTGTATCTGTTCTGCAGTCTTGAACAAAAAACCAATGAAAAGAAGTACGGAGAAAAGCAATTAGAGGGAGCAGCAATCGCAAAGGAGCAGGAGAAGCAGAGGGAGGCAGAAATTCAAAAGAAACAAGAGGAGGAAAGGAGGCGAAAAGAGGAAGAGCAAAAGGCCATGTTCTTAAAGCAAGAAGAGAGGAGAAAACATGAGGAAGAGAAGAAGAGACTGTTGGAAGAGGAGAAGAAGAGACTCTTACAGGAGGAGGAAGAGATCAAGAAGGAGAAAGAAAGGATGAAACGTGAGGAGGAGAGACTCCTGAAGGAGAAGAAAGAGAAACAGGAGAAATTGAGGGTAGAAGAGGAGATGAGGAAGCGAGATGAGGAGGAGAGGAGAAAAAGAGAGGAAGAGATGAGACTCCTGGAGCTGGAGGAGGAAAAGGAAAAACTCCAGAGGGAGGAGGAGCGAAGACTTGAAAGAGAAAGATTCATCAAAAAGATGAAGGAAGAGGAGGAGAAAAAGATAGAGGAGCGGAGAGCAGTTGAGGAGCAAAGAAAAAGAAGGGAGGAAGAGAAAAAGAGGCTCGCAGAGGAAGAGGAAAAAAGAAAGGTGGAGGAGAAACGCTTGAAAGAGGCCAAAGAGAAGGAGCAGCAGAAAATAATAGAGGAAGAGAGAAGAAAAAGGGAGGAGGAGGAGAAAAAACTCAAAGAGTCAGAGGAGAGAAAGAAGAGAGAAGCGGAAGAAAAGGAGAGACGACTCAAAGAGGAGAGAGAGAAGGAGATAGAAAGGATGGAGAGGAAGAAAAAGGAAGAGGAAGAGAAAAGATGTGAAGAGGAGGCGAGGAGAGAGAGGCTCTTAAAGGAGCAGAAAGAGAAGGAGAGGATACAAAGGGAGGAAATGGATAGAATTAATAGGGAAGAAGAAGAAAAGAAGAGGCAACTACAAGAGGAGATGAGAAGGCAGGAGGAGAGGAGAGAGAGGCTCGTAAAGGAGCAGAAAGAAAAGGAGAGGATACAAAGGGAGGAAATGGAGAGAATCAAAAGGGAAAAAGAAGAAAAGAAAAGGCGACTTCAAGAGGAGCTGAGAATACAGGAGGCAGAGAAGAAGAAAAAGGAGGGGGAGGAGAGAAAAAAGAAGGAAGATGAGGTGAAGAGGCAGAGAGAGGAGAAAGAGAAAGCTGAAATGAAAGTGAAAGAGGAAGAAGACAGGAAAAAGAATGAAGAAAAACAAAAGCAGAAGCTGCAGGAGGAGGAGATGGAGAGAAGAAAGAAGAAGGAGGCTCGAGCAGCATCGGTCTGCAGTCTGGAGGCCAACAAGTCAGATGAAGACAAAGAAAAGATGAAAACAGTTCCCTCCTTGTCCATTTCTGAGTTAAACACACACATGACCCCTGCTGGTACCAAACACGCCAACGCGGCTCTTAAAAATGTGACACAAACAAAACTTCCTGCTCCTCACTTCCCTCCGCTGGTCAAAAGCAGCACTGCATCCAAGCGGCTTCCCTCACAAATTCCCAACCAATCACAAGACAGAGAGTATGCCCCTCCATCAGTTCGGAAACCAAACTCCAGCGAGCGGTGAGTTATAGTTCTGAAATAAGTGGTGATTTCACTCTGTGCGTGCTGATTGCGCTTTGTGTGGTCTGTAAACACAGATGGCTTCTTCTTTAATCAGCAAATGAAATCAGAGAGACTCAAAACTTGAAACTGAGTTCATGATCTTAAAAATCACTTATTTCCGACTTAAAGCTGCGTGAAGCTGAATCCGTCTGATTACTTTGTGGTGATTTTTTCAGGATTCTCTGCTCTCTCGCCTAATACTTCTGCCAAGGAGGTCATGTTTTTGTAGCTTTCCCATGTGTGTTATTCTGTACTTAAACACAAAGACGAATTATTGGTTGAAAGTCAACAAAAGGCTTAAAATTTATAATGTATGATTCTTACAAGTGTATTATGTGTTGTCAACATAGTACTGTATAAACATTTAAAATATCATCTCACTTTCAAGTTCAAAATATTGATCTGATGGCCAAATTTATAATAATGCTATATAGATCTATTTAAAACTATGTTTCTTACTGCCACTGCTTGTACTGACAACATATATCCATATATGGAATGATCAATGGCGATTCTAAGTATAAGGTTACTTTAGACCTCTGACCTCTTGTGAAAGGTCAAATAAGCTGCCTTTGTTTGTATTGGCAACGTTCAGGAAATGATACTGGTATATGGGGATTATAAATAACACTTAAATTATAGTTTGCATCCAAATATCAGGTCACATTTGACGTCTGACCTCACTTTTACATTTCACATCTGCTTTTTATTTAAGTTAATCCCAAAATGTGTTACATCTTTGAAGACAAATATAATTTATGTAATATATATATAATATATATAGTATAATGCTTTATAATAAGCTGAAGGTATTCAGCTTAATAAAGTGAATATATACAAAACACAGTACTGTTCCCTTAGAAGTACATACTGCCCAGAGAGTGAGCAGCTTTGGTGGAGGTTTGCATCCTGCTGTAATAACTGGTACTGATATCGGTGGTCTTGCCCCTGGTATATCTCAGCTGTCCGTCATCGCTCACCCCTACTTCTGTTTGTTTTTTATAATTAATAATGACTGTCCTCTGCTCCTTTTCTTCCTGTTTTTCCTTTCTATTATTCACTTTTCCTCTTTCTCTCCAGTCTTGGGCAACTGTCTCTCATAAGCGAGGGTTCACTGTCAAACATTGTTGTGCCAGAAAAGAAAGTCTCTGCCACATGTACTCTGCCTGGCCCTGCTGTTCAGCCAACAGCCCAGAATAAAGCAGTTATATTAGAGGTCTCGATGGTGGTGCCACCTCAACAGAGGCTGTCTGATGCAGAGATTCCTCTATGGAAAGTGCTAGAAGGGAGAAGTGGGAAAGTTACACCTGAAAAAATCTCTGCCGAGGAGGGTACAAAACCTTTGTGCAGAGGGTAAGAACAGACTAGGGGGCACATCTTTGTCTGCTTCTCTGCTTAATCCTCTTGTTTGTGCTTCGCATGCCTCGCTAATTGTTTGGTTTCCTAACCATGTTTGTACGAAATGCCAATTAGTGGATATATCCTTCATGTGGTTTTCCCTCTCTTCTAGCTCACACGGAGAGGATGCTGCTGAGGTGCACACGCCTGTTAGGCAAGAGAGCCAACCAGTTAAAGCAAAAGATGGAGATGAACATCATATTGCCGCACCCTCTTCTCAGCCCAGCGCACCGGCAGTTAAAAAGGAGCCTAAAGAGCCAGAGGGACCCAGCGTGGAATCAGCACCCTCAGTCGAGGTTCCCCCCCAAGAAGCTGGAGAGCATGTGACTCTGGCGCTGGAGCCACTTCAGCCCTCGAAACCAAAACCAGAACTGCGGCCGGAACAAGTTCTTCATCCATCAGGAAAACCACAACAGGAGGGAGCAGATGAGGAGAAACCAGCCGATGCCGTGCCTGGTGGTCACGAGCATTTCATCAACAATAAGGACCCAGTGTGCGAGGCAGAAAAACAGCTGTGGGCAGCTGTGGAGGAGACCACCACCGAGATAGGAGTGGAAAAAGGGATGGAAAGTAGTGAAAGCAAGGAAGCAAAGGAGGAGAAGCTGAAAGAGGAGGAAGGTGTAATAGGGGGGTGAGTCAGCGATGGTTGCTTGCAGTGTTTGCTGCATGGCGTGACACCACATGCGCATTTTAATGGCTAACGTTCCTCTGGGTGCTGCAGCCTATCAAGTGCTTACTCAGCAACTGCAACTAACCTCACCTGAAGCTGTTTTCTTTATATTGACCTCTGTCAGTGCTGCAGTGGTATTTCAAATGGAGCGGTTTGATGAGAGCTTTACACAAGTATATAATGGACCTGTGTGTGTGTGTGTGTGTGTGTGTGTGTGTGTGTGTGGTAGTGCTGAGAAATGTGCGCACACAGAGGCAGATGTGTGTGTTGCAGAGCAGCAGAGGGAGGCGCCTGCTGGTTTCATGTCAGCAGTAGTTGGGGTGTTATACAGAGGGTGAGTCTCTCTGTGTGTGTCCGTGTGTGTGTGCTACTGTGTGGACTTCTACTGTGTGTTTTTCTATCCAGATATGCTTTTATTGCAACGGGTTGCTATTAACAAAGCCCCTAAAGATACCATTTAAAATTGGTTCTTGTTGTCTAATTCAATTCAATTTTATTTATACAGCGCCAAATCACAACAACTGTTCCCTCAAGGCGCTTTATATTGTAAGGTAGACTCTACAATAATACATACAGAGAAAAACCCAACAATCATATGACCCCCTATATGAGCAAGCACTTTGGCAACAGAGGAAAGGAAAAACTCCCTTTTAACAGAAAGAAACCTCTGGCAGTACCAGGCTCAGGGAGGGACGACCATCTGCCATGACTGGCTGGGATGAGTGAGGGAAGACAGGACAAAAGACATGCTGTGGAAGACAGCCAGAGATTAATAACAAGTATAATTCAGTGCAGAGAGGTAGACACTAACACTGGTTCATCCCTCGAGTTAGGATCCTTATTTATGCTGCAGTGATTCATTGGTCAGTGTTGTGATATGTTAAAAAACGAACTATTAACTATTGCTCATCATGATTTTAAAAATTACACACACAAAAAAAAATAAAATTCTAGCTCCTTGGAAGCAAAATGTAAAGAAATGAAGGGTGGTAGTGTAACAGACCGAAGAAATATTAGACGAGGTAAAACATTTAATACATTAACCTCATTATGTAAGAGCCTACACGTTAATGCATTATTACCTCATCTCTAAAAAAGTTGCTGCGTGGCAACTTTCAGTGAAGTACTGAAACATTTTGATGTTTATTAACTGCTTTCGTGGCATTTAAACTGGCTGCATATAAAAGCATCCATCGCTGGAGAATGCACCATCCAGTGGATCTTTGTGATTGTTTTGATTATGTGGTGGGCTGGCTTTGCCAATGTGGTTTTTAAGTATTGAGTGGCTCTTTGAGGATTCATCTTGCATATGTAGCTGCTGGCTTGTCTGTGGGCCGATCTGAGCTCTCAGCTCTGTGCCACCAGAAAGTATTTCACTTGTTCCTAATCCCGTCAAAGAGAAAAATCGGTATGCTGTGCAGAGTTGCTCTCGCTGTAGCAAACAGTGTTTCTTTTGGGTGCTTTTGCACGGCATTTTGGAAAAGCACCAAAACAAAGTCTGGGAAGGAACTATTTTTAATCAAACATGTTGTCTCACCCTCTGTCACAGTGTTCAGAGCTCATGAAGCAGGTCGTTTTCGGGTGAGCTCTGTCTCACAGTTTTCCTGTTGTTCGTATCTGCCCTTTAGCTACGAGACAGTGGCCTCCATCCTGAACACATCAGGATCGACTCTTGCAGGTCAACCGCAACCCTCTATCAAACAGCCATGCCACCTTATAAATAATGAACTCCAGCCATGTTTACATGAAGTAGATCCGGAGATCTTGTGTTCCTCTGAGGCGGATAATGATCCACCGATTCCCATTGATGTGGACATTTTGCCACCCACAGACTTCTCTGACACAGCAGAGAGTCAGGCGACTGCAGAAGAAAAAGTTTCTGAGACTCAGAAAAAAGAGTGCTCATCTTTAAACGAGGCACACAATCTGGTGGCAATTCTGAGAAGAGCTGCTAGTGAACAAGAGAAAGAAAGAGAAGGGAACAGGGAGAGAGAGGAGAGAGAAAAGGTGGAAAACATCAAGAGGGCAGAGAAGCAAGTGAGAGACAGGAAGGAGAGGGAAGAGGAAGCAAAGAAAGAGAAACACAGGTTGGAGAGGGAAAAAGAAGAGGCAAGAAAAAGGTTGGAAAAGGGGAGAAAGGAGATGAGGATGAGTGAGAGAGAAGGGATAAAAGAGGGAAAGGAAGAAAGGAATGGAGTGGACGAAACAAGGCAAGGGAATGAGCATAAGGAGAAAAGGGAAACAGAGCCCGAAACAAAGCAACAGAGAAAGGATGTCAATGAGGAAGTAAAGAAAAAAGAGAAGAAAGGAAAAGGAAAGGAGGACAACCATGGAGAAACCCCACAGTGGAGGACAGAGGCCCTTCCTGTTCTTGCTTTAGAAAAAGTCAACCAGAAAGTGGATAGCAGCCAACAAAACAACTGTCCGCCACTGAGGGAGGTAGAATTAGAGGATATTGCATATGATGAGAGGTCACAAGGTAATAATGAGGAATCAGGATTCAGTTCTGATCCTAAACTAGCAAACACTGTAATATCTAATGCTGAAGTATTGACCAGCCCGGCTGATTCTGCCCCTGCAGCCAAAACTAAAACCAGCAAAGCTGAGGACTATGTTTGTATTGTTAAGAAAACCATGGATGATCCTGGCTTCAAATCACTTAAAAAAGGCAAATCCTATCTTAAACATGGAGCCATCCCAGAGTGGCTGAGAGAGGATGATGTTGAGGAAATATCATATGAGAGGGGACAGGAAGATCTTGGATCCATCTGGCTGGCTGAGCTGTACATGGAAGGGGAAGCAGGGTGAGTAAGGGGTATGGGAGAGATAAATAGCCACAGGGAGAGAGGTGAGTAAAGAGAGAGTTGTGCTCGTTGCTTCTAATGGATCTCTGGACTGTGTTTTCTTTAACTCCGGGGGAAATCACGTTAGTTAAACCCCACTGAGCGTTTGGCCTGGCCGTGCATGTCCTTCTTATGAAAGAGTCATGTATTTGCTTGTGAATCATACATGCAACCTTCCAAAGAACATCATTAGACCATTATTGTTGTTCTGGATTAATTATTATTATATGTCCCATCTTCTCCTCAGCTTCCTAATTCGCTGTGACCTAAACTCCATGCTTATTGGAGTCGACTGGTACTTACATAGCACGCTTCTACTCAGTTGAACAGTTCTTTATTTCCATTTACTGTAAACTGAGGAGGGTAATAATCAAAGTTAAGATTATGTTATCTTTCAGTGTTTCAGTGTCAGTGTAGCCCATTGATAGTCTCCTGTAAATCTATGGAAAAATTGCAAATATGAACTTTTAGTAGTTAACCATAGGCTTTCAGTTGTTGTTTAGACAAATGTGTAGCAGTAAATCTTGCAAGCATGAAAATAAAAAAGCATGCAATGGATGTATGTGCATCTACTGCATGAGTTATTTTTGCTGTCTACATGAATATGACACGTCTACTTACATAGTTCTGTAATCAGTGCAGCTTCACAGAATGTCAAGTGGCGTGGATGCATTGATTGTTTTGATGTTCAGATGCTGTGATGCATTCGAGGCTAGAGAAAGTCAAAACTAGTATAATCTCATTGCTAGGCCTTGGTTCTACTAATGCTCCGGGACACTCTGTGAAAATCTTTTCCTAACAAGATGTCCAAGGAATGACATAAAAATAGCTGAGTGTGGGAAAAGCACAGTGAGCTTTAACATCCACCATGCACTACCCTTAGTTCATCAAAATGTTTGTCCTTGAATCTTTAGACGTTTGTGATCTTGAAAGGGTAAATATGTGGTTGCTTGAGATGAATGAAGGTGTGTTTGCAAAGAAAGGGAATGGGGCATGAAAAGGATGCTGGCTAGGTTTGTGGTTCTTGAGTTTTGTGAAAAACACACGAGATCTGAAATTTGATTTTCTGTCTTCAGACCAGGCCACCCTTCCCCAGCTGTAAACCAGAAGTCCTCTTCAATTGTTTTCAGCCAACAAACACTTTACCAGAGCCCTGCTCCCAGTCAGCCAAATAAACCAGAAGTTCTTGAGTCATTAACCAGTCTAACAGACAGTCCACATCCTAACCCTCTGTCTGTGTCTCAGCAGGGGATATCAGTCAATCAGACAGTGAGGAATAAACCCGTTCCCCAACTTAATGAATCACAGAAACAGCTGCTAAAAGGACAGAGAAAAGCTGTTGCTACAAATACTAGCCATAGCCTTGAGGTAGCAGCTGATGAGGAGGGAGAACTTGTTCAGTCGTCAGTGGTTCCTTGGCCTCTCCCTCCAAGCACTTCCAACATACAGTCTGATACAAAACATACTAAGACATACACAGACATGAGCGTCACTAAAGTAGATAGTGAAATAAATACAGTCACACAATCACACACAAGTCTTGAAATGAAGGTTAAGGAAGATGTGAACAACTCCAAGACTTTCAGTTTAAACAAGAGTGACAGTGACAGCCAAAAGAGTGACAGTGCACAAATGAACAACCTTTGCACGAGTCACTCCAAAGACCAACAACTCCAAGAAGAGGAAAAGTTCCTATTGGCTAAAATTCGCCTGATGTCAGGTGACTCATCCCCGGTGTCCAGCATTCACAATATGAAACGACTCATCCCGGCCCCGGGGGATATTGACTGTGACACTGAGCAGCCAAAAAAACAACTGGACATCGCCACAGATCTCACTGTTGTCAATCAACACTTAGTTTTTCCCAGCTTTGATGCCCTGCAGGAAATATCACTAACTGAAACAGAAGAGCCACAGGCAGAGGAAAATGCGTAAGTCAGGATAGGCTGTTATCTTGTCCTGTTTTATTAGACCAACTCGTTTGAGACTTGGCTTATAAAGCACAATGTTTTAGTACAGCTTTGTGTGCTGAGATCTAATGTTGTCTTTTCTTGGCTGAACTTGGCTGAACCCCAAAAAACAAGCTCTGGTGTAGTCTGTGTATCTGTACACATGAGTGCATGTGGCTGTTCTAGAGGTCACTTTTTTCAACTTTATGTTCAAAGAGTATTTTACACCGAAACGCTGAAAAGAGGCCCTAGGTGCAGATCCCGGATGAGACCCCATTTTGTTACAAATCGCTAAAACTTGCAACAAAAAGAAGGGAGTGTGTTCAAGGCCATCATAATCAGCAAGATTATTTAAACTAAAAAAATGTGTCAGGTGTTTGATGTATGCTTGGCTGAGTGACAGTGAGGAAAGAGGCTTGCAAGATCTGTCAAAATCAGGCTCTGATGACAACCAGCTGGCTTAAGGCTTTTGCTTAGGTCACACATGGGTGATGTGACCCAAAAAGGCAAACTGAGATGCTTAAAAATGAGTGTATGCCCATAAAATGCCAAAAGCGTAGGCCTGCATTGAGGCAACCATGCTGCAAATCCTGATGCAAATCACACGACTGCTGTATGTTTTCCATCACGCTCTTTTAACATCGTGAGTTTGTTCAGCTCATCATCATCATCATGGCAAGCTTGCATGTCAAATCTGAAAAATTGCACATGGCAATGATGAAACGGCATCGATAACCTCCTTCATTTCTTCTAAGTTAAGCTTTTTTCACATCATATATCTTTTTTTTCCTAGGCCAAAACACCAGCTGGCTGACCTCCCTGATGACGTAGTTAAGAAACCACCATTCCAACTAGACGACTCGCCCAGCACAGTCCATCACTGTGAGATCACATCATCTCGTCTTCCTACTTTACCAGAAGAAGAGACCTCTGACCCCAGGACCCTGGATCCTGTTACAGTGGTCCGGGAGGAGGCTGATGGGAAGGACGACACAGCTGAGGTAAATTTAATGAATACTCATCTTTATACTTTTCTTTACTCATCATACGTATTTGGCTTTTCATTTGCGTAGATGCACAGAAACAACATTTCTTTCCCTCTTTCTCCAGGATCTGGTGAACTCCAGCCAATCGCTGCTCGAGTGGTGTCAGAGCATCACTAGTGGGTACCAGGGGGTAAAGGTCACAAACTTCAGCACTTCCTGGAGAAATGGGCTGGCCTTCTGTGCCATCCTACACCACTTCCATCCAGACAAAATGTACGACATTTTACACAAAAGTTACTAGTTTTGAGTAGATTCTCTTTAGAAATTATAAATATTAACTAAACTGTTCATCTTAATGTTGTAAGCTACTTTTCTGTTCCTGCTTTTGTGCCATTAGAGATTTTGACCAGTTGGACCCTCATGATATCAAACTCAACAATAAAAAGGTGAGCATGATTTAATGTTTTTAGTTTAGTGCACTGTGCCATCAGTTTGTTTTTGCAGCCACATGAAAGGATGATGACATAGTTCTGGTAACTTTTAGATCAATATTTTTCATGCAATATAGTCAGAGATGTTTGACGATTAACACCCAGAGCAATAAGTATAATTCTTAGCCCACCCCTTATTTCTTTATATTTTGCTTACAAGCAGCCAGACGTTCTTGTATTTTTTAAAGTGGTCCTGAATGATAGTTTTCCAGGCTTTGCTCCAGAGCACATATTCTGCTGTTCTATTAAAAGAGTGTTGCTAGGGCAATTGTTGCCATCTCCCATTGTAATCCTGTGTTTCCTAACAACATCAGGCGTTTGATGGCTTCGAGGCGCTGGGAATCTCTCGCCTGCTGGAGCCGTCAGACATGGTCCTTCTGTCCGTGCCTGACAGGCTCATAGTCATGACCTACCTCAGCCAGATCCGCTCACACTTCACCAACCAGGAGCTGAGCGTGCTGCAGATAGAGCACAACAGCAGTAAGTCCAGTTACGGCGTCGCTCTCACCGGCCCGACTCCCACGAATGTGGACGCTGCTGCTTTCTGCATGGCCAGACTAAATGAAGGAGTGAGTCTAGAAGAGGGAGGAAGCAGCACGCTGGTGGTCCCGCCGCCAAGAGCTAAACGACAGCTTAAAGGTACTAGTATTATTCCCTCTGTATGATTATTTTATTATATATTCACCAAATAAGGTTAATTTTGCCCACTTTGGCTTTTTGGAACTTTTACAGTTTCTGTTGTCTTACCATAACAAACTGTGCAGGCATAGTTAAAAACTTTTTATTATGCAAGCCCTTTCACACCATAAACCTGGGTTAAAAAAAAGAGCAAAAACAGCGAGGAGAGCAGAAAGGAAAGGAGCAAGGGTGGAAACACTAGTGTTTCCCAGGGTAACTTAGGAATGTGAAGTAGCAAAGTTAGAGCTAAGGCAACAAGAGGCACAGAAAACAGATCAATAAATCAAGTTCACAATGCCTCACTTAAGATTTTTGTTGGTTCCCAGAGATACCAGATGTGCCTTTTTAGTGCAAATGTGTTTAATATTCATTTTGGCTATAAATATTAGTCCCAGTAGAACAGCTGTGAAATTTATTATTCTTATTTAAAACTCCTGAATGTCCCTGGAGACACGTTATCTCAAATAGATTCATGAGCGATGAGGTCTGGCATGAACTCTGCGTGTTCTGTCAAAGTTGGAAAAGTTCTGATGAGTTCATATGTGAGAAAACCATCTCAGCCTTTTTCCTTCCTGTGCTGTTATCAATGGTTTGGCCTGGTCGGCATCCAGTTAGGACATCCAGTAAGTGATGTCATGTACATCTGTGCTTCAATCACGATGTAGTAATATTTAATATGTCATGACCATTAGGGCATTATTTTCTGCTGTGGCTCCTGGTAATCACAGACATCCACAAAGTGTCAATGGAGCAGATTCAGATACATGTTTTACTTTCACTTTGATAGTTCTTTCTTTGGCTTTTCATTTTACTGGATTAAGTACATATGGATAAATACTCTGTACCAAGTTTTCTGAGGCCTTAAAACAATTAAAGAAATATAACATGTAATAATTTGTCTGTCCTGCTTTTAGTGGAGGAGTCCATAACTCCAGTCCCGCCCCCACGGTCTCTTACAAAGGTAGTCAAGCCTGGGCCGGCTCAGGTAACACTTTGTCTTTCTTCCTTTATTATTTCCATCAGCAAACAAACTTTTCAGGCCAAAAAATACGTGAAACACTCTCAATTTTTACTTTGCATTTTCACCTCTGTTTAACTTTATACATCTGCTTTACTGTAGCTATATGAAAGTTTTATATTTCTTCTCCAGGATGAAAATACAATGTCTAACTCTGCAACAGAAAACACGAGTAATACAGGTATGAGCCTGCAGAGTAAGCCTTTTCTAACATTTGAAGCATTTGTTTTAGCACTCTTTCCCTCACTTTTTTCCCTACTCTGATTTGTGTATTTCAATTCTTGCAGAGTTTCAGCGTGCAGATGAGCCCCAGCCTCCAAAACAAGACGAGGAAACAATGGTCAGTCATGTGTTCTTCCCCTTTTCTGTTCTTTATTTCATTTCTATATCATTTTGATTCTCACATCATCATTAATTGATGGCTCCAAAAAGTACTGAATAACAGCTGTCCAGTTCATCATTCACATCTTATATTCTCCATCCTTTGACCTCTCTAATCTTTTTGACCCTCTTCTTCTGCTTCTCTTCGTATGTCCCCCTCCCCTTTCTGCTGTCCGACCCCCTCTTTCTGTTGATCTCTTTTCTTCCTCTGTTTGTGGCTTTCTGTCGTCATTCTGTATGTTCGTGTGTGGTTGTGTGTGTTTGCCTCTATTCGTCTGCGTGTCTTTGTACGTGTATGATGGTGGCTTGTGGTCAGTCTCTGCAGGACACCAGCCAGTATGTGTTGAGTGAGCTGGCAGCATTGGAGACAGAACAGAAGCACATCGACAGCAGAGCTGCAGTGGTGGAGAGACGACTGCGAAGTCTCATGGAAACAGGTGAGTCACTTAATTAAACCTCTGATAAGCAAGAAGTGAACGGTGCAGAATTCACTAAGCAGATTTAATCCAATGGACTTTTGCATTGATTAAGTGGTTGCAGTTATGTGTCATCACTGGATTACTCCTGTTTTCTCTTCCCTATCCCCTGGTCATAGCAGGTGGCTGCCCCTCCCTGAACATTGTTCTGTTAATAATAATAATAAAATAATAATAATAATATATTGTATTAATAGGCACCTTTCAGGGCACTCAAGGACATCTTACAATCAATGAAATAACAAAATCGAGTATATGGCGATTAAAAACACATCAGAGAATGAAAAAGTTTCAAAGACGAGCTGACAATCGTCTGAAAGCTCTAACTGGGGTCTAACAGAGGATGGTGGAGGTGGAGGATCCCAGAGTGGAGTAGAGCAAGCTGTGACAATGTGCAGAAGATCGGTGAGATACAGAGGTGCAGGGTTATGGAGAGACTTGAAAGTAAGAAGATGAATCTTAGAATTAATGCAGTATTTTGCAGGAAGTAGTAGAAGGACAGGATTTATATATTTTACTGAAGGAGTTCAGGAGCAGGCCTGTGTTAGAGGTCTCTTCTTGTCAAAAGGGAGTTCTTCCTCTCCAACATCACCGAGTGCTTGTAAGAGGGGAAGGTGGCACTATAAGACGCCAAAAAATATACATGTAAATGCATAAAAAGATGAACTAAATTGAACCGAACCTTAAATCTCCTGACCTGCATGCAGATGAATACCCTCCTCAGCCATGATGCTAACCTGCCTTCTACTTGTGATTATAATGAAGTAAATTCCAGATCCAGCTCTGTCTAGTTTACACTTTTTTTTGTTGTTAAATAGTATCTTGCATGTGGATCTTTATGTTTAATGATCTTTATCTTTATCTGTATTCAAATATTCACAAGCTTTCATGTCTTTTCTCTGCTGTTGCAGGAAGTGACCGTGATGAAGAGGAGAGACTGATCCAGGAGTGGTTCACTCTGGTAAACAAGAAGAACGCTCTGATCCGCAGACAAGACAACCTGGAACTGCTGTAAGACCTCCCACATATCAGTATACACATACTCATATACGTATATTTTACATTTGTTTTAAACCGACTTGTTCTTAACTGCATCTATAGACAAGAGGAGCAGGATCTGGAGAGGAGATTTGACCTTCTGACCAGAGAACTGCGCGTAATCATGGCTATTGAAGGTCATTAAAGTAGTGGAAACAAGTAATCTGTACAATATCAGTCAAAATGATTTACAGATAATAATACAAATCTAAATGGTAAAAAAAAATTAAAACACAATGAATTTGATCTTTTTGAGTGCTGCTTTTTGTGCAGACTGGCAGAAGTCACCCGCTCAGCAGCAGAGGGAGCAGCTGCTCCTCCAGGAGCTGGTGTCTTTGGTCAACCAAAGGGACGAGATCATCAGGGATATCGACACCAAGGAGAGACGGTCAGTATATGTAGGGTTATGTGAAAGAGACAAAGTGGGTTACAGGAAGATTATACATCCAAAAAACAAAAGAGATTAGTTTGTTATTTGGATCTTTATGCCTATCTATGATAGAGGGGTGCAGATATCCATGAGCTCAGCACCGTACCGTGCTTTTGTGTTTGCAGGGCCTTGGAGGAGGATGAGCGTCTGGAGCGTGGTCTCGAAATGAGGAGGAGAAAATACAGCAACAAAGAAAAATGTGTGTTACAGTGAGACGAGTGAGGACAAGCACAAACGGCTTTTACTCCAAAGCCCCAAAAGAGTACTTTTTTTAAAAATAGAAAGCTGTTTTTTAAGGATGCTGGGGCTCTGTATTTTCTTGTATTTAAAGTGCCTTGAGGACTGCTCTGAGTTTGACACTGCAAAACATATGTCATCTTCTCTGATAAAAAAAAAAAAAGAAATTCAAGTGTTCATTATTTTAAGTGTGTCTTAATATATAAGTATTGATTGATTCTTTTCACCTATTTTTATTTATTTAAATTATGTATCTGACTGTTTTACATCTATTGCACATTTGCTTTTTGTGTGTTTCTGTTTCTAATCTGTGACTTCCAGTATTCAAACACTGGCTTATCCTCCATTGTGAAAAACGAGGCCAAAATATTTGCAGCCTTGAGGGGAAGTTTAGTTTACAGTTGTTTGTAATCTGCAGGTTTCTAGTAATGTCACCCTACTTGTCACTTCCCCGAGGAAAAAGTCCATAAACACGCCCGAGCATTTTGGATATCAAAATAGTATGTGGTAAGTCATGAGCTGGACTCGAATGCCCAATGTTGTTAGCGGAGGATACGTGTTTTCAGATTCAGGATGACCCCCTGCAGCCTCATGGAGCTCAAAGATGTTTCCAGCCTAAAGTTACACCTTGGTAACTTGCAGTCTTTGTGGATGTGATTGCTCACGTCTGCAATATTCACAGAAATCAAAGTGCTTTCCATTTCTGTGTCGACTACTGCATGCATGCTTATGGAGGTGTGCTAATAAAGTGGCACTGTGCTCCACAGCACCACTATGTATTCATACTGTAGCTGCGTATAATGAATCGAGGATGTTTGTGATGATGAAAATAAAAACATATCGGCTGGTTGCTCATCTGTCATGACTGTTTTCATCACTTAGTCTTCATCACACTTCATAGATTATGTAACCCAGGGCAGTAACTGTAATATGATCCTAATGTATAATCGTAACATGCTAAAATCACCCTGTGCACATAATAGCATAAAGGCATTGGACGCTACAAAAATATCCCCTAATGTGATGCTGCAGTGATCACAAAACAGACATTGCTGGATAGTGATCAATACAGCTGAAATCTAAATTTAACAACACTTCAGGGTAAATATCTGTTTTTACCTTGCTTGGTGTGTCTCAAATGAGGTTTGGTAATGCATCTCCAACTGGCAATCCAGCTGTGAGGAAATTACTTAAATTGTTAAGCCAAAGACGTCAAACTCATTTTACATCATGGGCCACATACAGCCCACTAGGGTTAAGTTGGTTGGACCAGTGTAGAGAAGCTTAACTACACATGTGATCTCTGAGATATCTTAACATAAGAAGGGGGGAAAGTGTAATTTTAACAGTTTTAACAGTGTACAGTTATTTCCCAGACTGCCCTGTAATTATAAAACAGAAAGCTATTGTTTATGCATAAAAAACAACCTTTTTCTTTTAGTTAAAAGGCCAAAATGTATGCTCTTCTTTAAAGTTTCCAAAGTTGTCCAGTGGGCCAGCTTTGACCGTCTGCCAATAAGTGATTTCCAGTATTTATGATTGGCGGTATTTAAACGGTTGTAAATGACTTGTTGGCCTTTAATATGTAAAACATATGTCAAATATATCTCTTGTGAATGGGATCGAGCCACTTTAAGCCAGAAAGATCATTTCTGCCACAGAGTAGAAGCTGCAATCAGTTTCTGGCAATTATTTATGCTTTATTTATGAATATGATACTCTCATTAACATAAAAAAATGTCTTTCTCAGAAGAGATCTGGCAAAGAGGGAAGCAACAACCATAACATAACAGTTGTATAAATATATTTTAAGTGCCAAAAACGATTGGATTGATTATAATGTAGAACACAGAAGAACAATAACGCAGAGTCATAAAGATTCTTACAAAACATGTAATTTCTTTATTTTATTTATAAGACCTTCGTAAATCCTGCTGACTGCAGACTATCAATATAACCAAAGATATTGATGAATTAAAATGTGAATATATACACTTAACTATATATTTTTGGCATTGTATAATCTATTTGACGTGTAGACTGATACTGATAAATCAGCTAACAAAAATCAGTTTAATAAAAGAAATTATAAGTCAGAGCCACTGTTTAGTACTACTGCACGAACACAGCAAAGAGCAAATGTAAACTGATGCAGCCCCAAAAGATCTTAATAGAGGCATGAAAATCGTTTTCTGTATGCGATTGGATGTAAGGTGCAGAATAACGATCTCCAGCATGTCCCTGGTGGTCTAGTGGTTAGGATTCGGCGCTCTCACCGCCGCGGCCCGGGTTCGATTCCCGGTCAGGGAACTAGCTTTTTCGTGTTCTATGATGGCTACATGTTTGTTTTCCAATTACACAACTACTTCTACTGGCACGGAGAGGCTAAGCTTCACCTGTTTTTTGTTTTTTTGTTTTTTTTTATCTCTGACCCTAGTATAAAAATATTGAGTCATAACCAAAACTGAATATTTACTGTTATGTATTATGTTTGTTTGCACGTAGTCTTGTTTACACTCGTACCGTTTACCTGAATGAGCTTGTTTTTTGCGTGCAGTTACTCGACTTCATAGAGCATTAGAGCTAATCAGCTAATCACCAGGACTCACTAATCTGAAATAACTGACAGGATCGAGCCGATCCAAAGCGGGGTGAACCTGCACTCCTTTGTTAGCCGCCGCTTAGCTGGAGAACCAGCTGAAGTTGTGATTGCAAACCCTCACGTTTGTCATGCAGGTAGAGAACACCCACCCGAGGTGTTTCCTGGGTTTGCTGAGCTGCCTATTCTTGGCTGGTCTCTACGTTGGCAGTTTGTACGTCTGGAGAAGCAGCTCACCAAGGTATACAGCTCACCAACAGGCATGAGAGAAGTGCTGTTAGGCCAGACAACTAAACTTAAACTGTGCGTGCAGGGATCATCCCAGTGTGATAAAGCGTCGCTGTGCTAGTGTGCTGCTGGTCTCTGTAGTGTCACCTGCAGTTGTGAAGACATGGATACACTGGGCTGATGTCAAGGTGAGTATACTGTAGATAGTAACATTTCCCCTGGAGGATTTACCTTGTGACCCGACAAGTTTCAGCACTATGAGTTTAACTCAACTCTGTGACAATTTAAACTCCACCTATCGTTCAATTCTGAATCTGTTTGTTTATTTGTCCCGATTGTTACCTTTGTAAAGGATCTTTTCCATCAGTAATCTATACCAATCAAATCAAATCTGTGATTACTGCTCATCTAAAATTAAATGTTATGAACAATATTCCCAAAAGTATTTGCTTTTTTTTCTTCAAACTCAACTTGAACTTGAAATATCCGTAAGGTTTAATGTGATGTTGCTATGATGTAGCTATAACAGCTTCAACTTTTCTGGGAAGGCTTTCCACAGAAGAAGTGTTTATGGGAATTTTTGACCATTCTTCCATCCCAAAGGTGTTCCATCAGTTTGAGGTCAGGACTCTGTGTAAGCCAGTTAAGTTTTTCCCCACCAAGCTTGCTCATCCATGTCATTATGGACTTTGCTTTGTGCACTGGTGCGCAGTCCTGTTGGAGCAGGAAGGAGTCACCCTCGTCCCCAAACTCTTCCTATAAAGTTGGGAGCATGAAAATGTCTTGATATGCTGAAGCATTAAGAGTTCCTTTCACTGGAACTAAGGGGCTCAGCCCAACTGAAAAACAACCCCAGACTATAATCCCCCCTTCACCAAACTTTACACTTGGCGCAATGCAGTCAGACAACCACCAAACCCAGACCCATCGGATTGTCCATCATCCACAGAGCACGTCGCTATTGCTCTGGAGTCCAGTGGCGGAGTGCTTAACACCACTGTATATGACACTTTGCATTATTCTTGGTGATGTGAGGCTTGGATGCAGCTGCTCGGCCATGGAAACCCATTCAATGAAACTCTCTCCACACTGTTCTTGAGCTAATCTGAAGGCCACATGAAGTTCGGTGACTCGTTTCACTTCAGTGACTCGTTTAAACGTCATTCTCACGGTTTCTAAAACACATTTTGCCCTTCAGGCGGACGTGTCTGTGTGGGAGTTGATGGGACTTTGCATGGACGGTTTGGTTGCTGCATCCATATTACCTTTATTACTTACTATGGTAAGTCAGGGGATCCCATATCTGCATTCTGCATTCAAAATATTAATATAAATTTTGTTTAGCATACATTTGTAACATTTTGCTTCATTAGAGATGGAAAAGAATAGTACTGATTTCAAATTGCTTAACTGAGGGCACAAATATCTCTGAAGTTTTATATGTAGTGCACATTAAATACTTACAGATGAAAACCCAGGATTTATTTACATTTACATCATTAACATAAGATTTGTCAGAAATGAAGAAAACCATAGTCAATGAGTTTTTCAGTAGCTTCAAACAGTAATCTGTAGATCCCGTTTCTCTCATACAGCAATATATTTATGCTTAGCTGAGGCATGCTTGACATTTCAGAGATTTATTTCCATTCCTGCTAAGCGTGGCCTCAGCTTAGCTTTGCAACTTCCATTAAATGTCTACGTTCTGCAGTAATATCCCCATGGGCGAGTTTAAACCACACACTGACAAATGTACCCTGTAGTTTCCAGTTTAATCTTTTTTTTTTAATTTACATCCTCTAGATTTTATAAACAACTGGTTTTACTCTCCCACGTCAGGTTTTTTATCTCGGCCCACTGGTTCACTCCGCTATAGACAACCCCAAAGGCTTCACCGGGGAAATGCAGTGTGCACTGGGTACGTTTGTCTCTATAATAACTGAATGTTATGTTGGGTTAACTGGAATCAGAGAGCTGCACATGTGTGCTTTCATGCACTTCTCCCAGATGTTCAGTCATGGAGGCGGTGTGCGGGGGACGCAGTGTGGCTCAGAAACCAGGTGGTGGCACCAGTGACAGAGGAGCTGGTGTTCAGAGGGGCCATGCTTCCTATGTTGGTGCCCTGCACGGGACCCACAGGCGCTATCGTCACCGCTCCACTGTTCTTTGGAGTTGGTATGTGAAAAAGTTTTCAAACAGAAAAAAAAAACATATTTGCATATATTTGAACTATTTCAGATTAAATTTTAACACCAAGTTCGAGAGACTTCTTCTTCTCCCAGCAGTTCCTACATCCATGAACGCTCTCTGTGATCTTCCTCTTTTCCTCCTGCCTGGCAGCTCCATATTCACCCTCTTTTGTCCAATCCAGTCGCCACCCTTCCTCTGCACCAAGGAGGAGAGAATAATAAATGTTGCATTTTGTGCCTCATTTTTTCTTCCAAATCTCTGTTTGCAAGTGTTACATTACATTTGGTTTGACTGCCTTTAATGTCAACTGCCTCATTTTAGCTCATTTCCACCATGTCATAGAGGAGCGACGCCTTGGGAAAGAGAGCATGAGTGTCATCCTTCTGGTGGCAGGTCAGTTAGCTGAAAAGGCAAACCATGTTGTCATGATCAGAGCAAGGTGACTCATTTCTTTTAGCTTGATTTTGATCATCTTTATGTGACATGGACTGATAAAACTAAAACTGAGCACTTTGATCGCATCTTTTTTTCTCTCACAGGGATGCAGTTCTTGTACACAACTGTTTTTGGTGCTTTTACTGCCTTTATATTCATGAGAACTGGTAAGATATGTGATCTATACGATAATTTGGTCACTCATTAGCCTACGATAATCAACCCATTTCATCTGAAATCTTTGTTTTGTTTTGTTTTTTTTTAAGGGCATGTTGTCGGTCCAGTTTTGTGCCATTCATTTTGCAACAGTCAGGGCCTGCCTGACATCCGCTCTGCCCTGCAACACCCTCACAGTTCAGCTCTGCTCTTCTCATATCTGATGGGAGGCCTGCTGTTTCTGGTGCTGCTCTTCCCGCTGACAGACCAGTACTTTTATGGTCCCATTCCCATCTGCAGCCTGGCTCCCCCTCCAGGGTCGGTTTGCTGAATGAAATCGAATTAAGTTAAATGCGCTCCAGCTCTCCTTCTTTTACTCTGGATTTCATTTTGTGATGTAAAAAGTTGCTGTTTTTTTTTCTTTTTAACAAAACTAAAAATCTATGCGTGTATATATGTCTATGCGTGGGTGGGTCAGCATGAGAGCAGAATGATTAGAGCAGTTTAGACATTTCCTGCATGGTTAAAAATATTTCCTACTGTATTGAAACTCAATGCCAGTACAACTTTCCCCGGTTAAAAGGGAGAAAAAGAGGTGTGTGTGTGTGTGTGTGTGTGTGTGTGTGTGTGTGTGTGTGTGTGTGTGTGTGTGTGTGTGTGTGCGCGCATGGCTGAGAAAAACAGATGAACTGTGAAAGGGAAGGCAGTAGAAAAAAACACATGCAGACAGAGCGATGGAGACAGACACAAACACAGACGATGTTGCCAGAAAATACACAAAGGGAACCAAAGTGAGAGGCACAAGTAAAACGTGTGCTATTAGGACAAATAAGGCTATGACAGTCAGGCTGTAGCAGTAAATACAGAAAGAAGTGAGGGAAAATGGTTGGAGTGGGCAGAGAAAAGGAAAGAGGAGAAATGTAAAGGAAAAGTGGAGCGGGAAGAAGCTTAAAGTATTTCCCCAGGGAAACTGAAAATGTGAAGTAGCAGAGATGAGGGAGAGGAGGTCATTCAGGGTCTGTGGAAATGGTTAAAGGTTGCATTGGACAATTAAGATTTATGAGTCAGACAGATGTTTACAAATTAAAACAGTGGGGGTAAAGTCACGCGTGTTTCTGCACATGTACTACATGCATATCTTAGCTGTTCTTCAGTCAGTAAACTCTGGTCTTGACTAAAGTTTTTTTTGAATCCCATTTCAACTGGTAAGGTTTTCTTTAAGCCTTTATTAGATGGAAAAGGAGAAAAGTGGGGGAAATGACACGCAGGAGATGGTCTGTGGCAGATATGAACACAAACAGCCTTTGGCATACGGGCTGCCTGTTTAACCACATGTACAGACGCTCCTGCAGCAAAAAAAGATCAGATTTTTGTAGTGTTCCTCTGCACACCACCACAGTGGATTTTAAATCAAACAATCAACATGTGATTGAAGCACAGACTTTCAGCTTTAACTCAAAGGCTTTAACAAACATATTATACTGCCTGTTTAGGAATTACAGTCATTTTTTATGTACAGTTCCCCATTTTCAGAAGCTCAAAATGAATTGGACAGTTGACTCATAAGCAGGTTCGTGCCACACTGAGGCCTGTTTTCATGATAAATGTAGCACACGTAACACTGGAAGTTGTTTCAAACTGTTTAATTTGTAACTTTTGAAGTGGCCAAATCAAAAGTCTGTTACATTTCTAAAAAGAATGAATGCACTGGTTCTCTCAGCAACACCAACAGACCTGAAAGACCACAGAAGATGAAAGTGGATGATGACAGAATTATTTCCATGGTTAAGGAAAACAACTTTACAATATCTAATAATGTAAGAAGATTCTCTGGGAGGTAGAGGTGAAGTCTCTAAAAGAGCCTGCACAGTTCAGAAAAAAAAATATTAGACAGATGAAACAAAGTATAACTTCTACCAGAACGATGGCAAGAGAAATGTTAGTAGAAGGAGAGAAACAGTGTGTCAGGCATGAGGAGGTAATGTTATGATATGATAATATATGGCTTTCAGTGAAACCAGGTAACTAGTGGAGGGTTTTTTTTGATGAAGTGACTCCTGGTAGAAATAGCAGGATTAATACTGAAGCGTTCAAGGCTGTACACTCTGCTCACATTCATCCAAATGCTGCAAAAACTGATTCGACAGCGCTTCATGGTGAAATAGATACTGGCTCAAAGCAACCCAAGAGTTTTTTAAAGAAAAGAAATGGGATATTTTTCAATGGTAACCCAATTACTTTTCAACCCTCTTAAATGGGGGGACGGTAAATGCAATACATTTGTTAAACCGCTTGAATGAAAGCTTTAAAAAATAAAATAAATAAAAATCTGACTTCAATCACATCTATATTGTTTGATTTAAAATCACCTGTGGTGGTGTATAGAGGCAAAACTCCAAAAAAAAATGCATCTCTATCCAAAAACATACTGACTTAAGTATTAAGGCCACGTTTAACTGAGCATTCAAAATGCTTTTGCATCCAAATTCATTCTCAAATTGGCATTAAATCGTGCACATAAGGCAACAGTATACTGCACCTACAATATTAACAGATTTGAACCCTGACTAACGTTTCAGCTGGGCAAGTAACACTGGTTTCAAAGTGCTGCTGGCTAAGATGGGGACTAGGGATCATCTTCAAAATGAAACACAGAAAAGAGATAGAACAAAAATACACCCTACCTTCACTCTTACACATTTTTCCAAACCAAAATCACTTCATAAGTCAATCTCATCCTGTCGCCGATACCACAGCATTGCAGCTTCACCTTTAGTGTTTGGCGCTGGGCAGTTTTGTAGCTTTATCCGACTGCAGCTGTCTGCACCTGAAAATGACACACGGCTCATGATGTATGATATACAAGCATCTCCTTTTCACGTTGTAGCGTCAGCCGCGGGTGTCACGCTTGGATGGATTGAATATTTCAGATTTAAAAGGATTAAAAAAGCTTTTTTTTCCCCAGATCTTTATTTATTCAGGGATAGACTGCTCATTTGTCAGCATGCTCCTTCCCTGCTTCGCTTTCCTACATTTCAACTCAGTGATCCTTGGCATCTTTCCAGCTCAACAAGGTCTACTAAATTTGTGGGACATTGCTGCACTGACTCAAACTTGGCAGCAGGTTTTTGTAAGAAGCTTCTGAAAGAAAAAGGTGGAACCTGCTTCATTGCTGGGAGTATTAAACAAAGACAGCAGAGGGAAAATGCATATTTTTGCATTGTTTTAGGGAGTGATTTACTTTGTTTAGACTTCTTTTTTTCTTATTTACTGTAGAAAAGCTGTTTTTTGGGAGAAAAAGAGTAGGAAAATGAGCCCGGATCAAATGAGGGACGTGGATGTGTGCAAAATGTGAAGTTTCCAGGATATTAAACGGTGCAGAAATGAGTCAGACACATGACCGTTCTACACATCAGACGCCCGTCTGTCTCTTTGTTTCTCCTTTTGTGTCCTCTCCTTTCTTTTCGCAGTTGATGGTTTTGCCATTACAAACACACACACGCGCGCACACACGAATGCTCCCTCCCTGGAGAAATATTACTGTATCGTGAAATGCAGAGCAGAGAAGTGTCGTCCATGTGTGCATGCGTGTGTCTATGGAAAAGCTGAGCCTGTCATCTGGTAAAGAAATAATCTTTCAGGAATTATCCTCTCCCAGTTTTCTGTCCTCCCATTCTGCCTCTCAGCAGTTTTTAAACCTTGACTCGCTGTTTGTCTGAGGTTTGTTTATACATGTGTGATTCTGTACATTCAGCTGACTCCTATTGCAGTTAATAATACATAAATCATTGCCTCCTTATCCTTTGCTACTCATGTTCCTTTTTATTTCGCTATGCTAAGCTTCTTTTTTTTACCTGCAGAGTTTGGTGGAGAATGTTTTATCTTGTTTTTCATGTAAGCAAGTAATGAAGGAACTTTTTAGCATTTTCAGCTTGTAGTTGAGGCGATGTTTGCACTGTGTGATGATTTAACTATTAATACGTAAAGGTTAAAAATCAAATGAGACACCTTCACTGCTTTGACATAGCTTCAATGCTTATTTACTGACTTGCAGCTGTCAAAACCGTCCATACATTTTTAGCCGATGCATCCAGTAATTGAAGACTATAACCAACGGGAATTGATCTCCTCTCGATTTAACAACTGGAGAGCAACCCAGGTCGGTTCAGACGTTTGTGGTATAGATTTGTTGACAGTGTGGGTGTGGATGGAGGGCATCTGTGTCTGCTGTGAAAGATGAAGCATGTGGACGTTGTAGAAGAAGTGGATAAAAGTATCCTCTTTTTCCTCCACTGAAATTACCAGGAATGCCTACAGTCTATTATTTAACCACAAGGCCACTGCTAATTGTTTCAGTGTGTGTGTGTGTGTGTGTGTGTGTGTGTGTGTGTGTGTGTGTGTGTGTGTGTGTGTGTGTGTGTGTGTGTGTGTGTGTGTGTGTGTGTGTGTCTTAAAACACCAGCGGTTGGGAAAAATGAACAACGTGACGTGTCCTGCTCTACTTGATATGGCACAGATGCTGCAACAGGCCTGAGTGGTGCGATTCTGTACTCCCGTGACCCAAGACCATGAGGAAATAACTAAACAGTTTCACTGGCATCAGACGAGCTCAGGAACAGAGGCATAACTAATTTGTTTAGTCCCAAAAAGCCTCTATTAGCATTTAAAGCCTTGCGTTTTTATATATTTCAATTATGTCACAACATAAGAATTAAACGTTTCTATATACAGCACTCTATGTTCCATTTACTGACAGATTCTTGTGCAAAAGCAACCAGTCCTTAAATGTAAAAATCCATGTGGGTGAAGGCATTTCCAGCAGAGCTCTCTTCTGCCAGGAATGCCTTGCTCTCACACTCACACCTGAAAGTTCCTCAGTATAACTGCAGGGTGATCTGTTTGACACTGAGCAGCTCCGCTAAAGCATCTGGGGCTCTTTCAATGTATCTGCCCAGATTTATCCTACTGACTCACTGATCCATCCAACAGCCTTCTGGGAGAACAGACACAGTTTAGTCCAGCGAGTTCAAAATAACACTTTTTGGGCTCGTCCTTTCATCTGAGAGAATATTTCACATTTAAAAAAAGGGGATCCTAGTGAAGGTGAAGTAACTGTTTAATTGTTTTTAAGTGTTTCAAGCCAAACAACTACTGGATTCCATTCCATGATTTAGTGTCCATATATTTATGGTCCCCAGAAGTCTTGGCTTATCCCTGGAAGGTCAAAGTTCACAGGTTCAACCGCATGAACTGTGCTGACTTTGGCAATCCCTTTGTTTGTCGTGAGCTTCACATCTGTGATTTTTAAGTGAAACAAACTCAGACTGGAATGGAATTTGGTGCAGACACTCATGTTCACAAAAGTAAGATTTCTGTCTTTCTTTCATTGTGCTCGTGTGCAAGCATCAACACTGGCACTGCATTTAGCTTCAGCTGGCATTTGCATTTGTTTATTAGGAATTTGGTGAAAATTTTACCTGCTGAGGGGAGATGTGAGCTTCTTGCAGTCTATTAAAATTCATGTCACGTGTTCTTTTCCGTATGGAAAAAAGAGCCCAAAGTGTGTAATACATATAAGACATATAAGGTTTAGTGGACACAGAAGAACATCAGATCAAGAACATCTACCGGGCTGTTAAAAAATGAATTAGTGGTTAAAATGAAATGGAGAGGTTTTGGAGCTGGAAGGTACAGTTCAGCTGCTTGGAATCCAGAATCTGAGAATGTATCAGAGCCAGTAATGATATGTGGCAAGCGGCTCGGAGTCAAGGAGGTAGAAAGTAAGCTGTGACCTAGGGGGCGGCACATATTAAATCAAGAGCTCTGTATGTTCCATTAGACGTCTTGGACACACTGTGTTTAGATTAATGTGAAGAGGGGGGATTGGGAGTGCAGGGCTATGGAAAGGAGAGGTTTTGTCTGTTCTGTCAATTACAATTCTGGAATCTGTCTCTGGGGCGGGGCTATAAGGCCAGGGGGCGGGGCTAATCAGGCTCCATGATTGAATAAACAGAAGTTTGGGGTGAAAACTGGGGTTCTGGAGAAAAGATTGCTGATCTGGTTGCTCAAATAGCTAAACCTGAGGAGAAGAAGGAGAGGGGGGAAAGCAAAAGAATTCAAAGAAAAATAAAGGAGAGACACGGGGAATGAAAGAATAATAAGGAAAGGGAGAAACAGCTGAGTGTTGGGGTAGTCCAAGAAAAGCAGGAGAAGTGGGGAGACAGGAGCAGGATGAGGGATGTTGAAAAGGAGGAAAGGGAGGTGGGGAACAAGATCGAAAGGCTCTTTAGGTTCTCCAGGATCCTGAGGTTTTATGTTTGTTCTCCCCCAAGTTCCAGTGGTTGTTACATAACTGGAAAAGACTGCTGAATAGTAAGATTGTGTATGGTCTGCCTGCCAACACAATCACAGCACAGCCAGCCGACTCATCTGCTGTACACTGGGAAAACACGAGCTTGGATGTGTGGCTTGGATTAGCCACACAATGTGTAGCTAATAAGTTCAACTTTGAATGCAGTGTGACTTTTCCATCCCATCATCCTTTGTTAAGAGGCTACAGAGGTGAAATCATGCTTTCATGTTTAAATTTGTATCAAAAAGCCTTTTTACGCCAGACCAAGAGGAAAGTTGGAGAGTGAAGCAATGACATAAAGCTGCTTGTAATTGACATGTGGCAGGTCAAGCTTCCCACAAAGAAACACGATGAGCATCCATACAGTGTTTTAGCTTTCAGCAGTTCAACAGTCTTGTGCATGGTGGACTTTCAGCTGATAGCTGTTTGTGCCCATCAGCAGCCTTCCCTTCAGTACCTGAATCTTCAAATTGCAGCTGTCGGCTTCATTTAGTGTTCTTTGGCTTTGCTCTTTACATAAACTCATGGAAAAATAGAAAGATCATATTTTTCTTTGGAAAAATTCCATCTCAGTGTTTGACTTTGCTTCCAGACATGCCACTCATCACGTCCAGATCATGTGACGGGAGGTACCCCCTCAAGTCACTCCTGCTCCCCAGTTACTGAGAGGTCAAGCTGATGCACATCTGGCATTTCCTGTTTCCTCTCCTCCATATGCCCCCGAGTGGCAACCACACACACATACACCCGTACATACACACAAAATCACACACACAAGGACACCTACTCATTCTCTTAAACATCTGTGCACATTCAAAGTTATTTTATAACAGCAATGAACCCAACAAACAGTCCAACAGGTAGACCTCTGTTCCACACTCAAATGTTTCCATTGGACTGTAAAGTCTTCCAGCTGGTATGGACTTGGTAGAAAGACGGGGGAAAGACAGGAGGGAGGGAAATGGAAGAAAATGAGAAAAGAGTAAAAAAGAAAATAGAAGCGAAGAGAGAAATGAAAAAGATGATGACAGACTGAGAGGAAGAAAATCTGGCAGGTGGGGGAAAGAGTCAGAAGAAGAGGGACAAATTCTGCATCTCACAATGCTGGAGACACTTTCCATCCTGTGGATGCAGTGCAGGGCTTAAAGGCTGTGTGAGACTGCATACGTGTGTCCAAAGCCATTGGCAAGATGGGGGACAGAATGGTGCCGTATGGTTTTCATAACACACTCTGAGGGTTTTCAATACCAACCCTGCTCCCCACCTCCCAAGCCCCACTAACCCATCATCCCCTCAACTATTCCCTCATAGTCTCACATACTTTACCAGCCCCCTCTGCTTTTTCCTCTACGTAGCCTCTCCGCCTTTACACCCCAACCCCCCACCCCCATCTTTCTCTTCTCCTAAGGTTCTCTCAGAACTTTGCAGAGGCTTGAAAGCCTGAGCAGGATCAGATGCAGTGCAGGATTTCTGTCCCAGAAATTCACCTAAATTCATACAAGGATCAACTTTATCTATTTTGGACTTAGCTCAAGGATAGATGGACCCATTCAATCATTTTTTTTTAAATTCTGGACTCTACTGGTAACTCACTGGACTGTTTTTTGGACTCTACTGGACTAAATTGGACATTCTGGGGTTAATTCTATCGGACTTTCAGTTCAATCTATTTTGTAGTAAGCTCTTATAAAATCTGAGGCAGCAGGATTGGCAGTTTGAATGGATTTATTTTACACTGCAGTTCCTTAATTTTTGAAGAATCTGCCCATCCCAGATAAAATAAGGCAAAGAAAAATAGCTTCAAATAGCTCCTTTAGACCAAATTATGTATTTATTTCTTTTAAAAAAAGTTAAGTCTGGAGTGGAAAGCGGTAATTTGTAAAACTAACAATAGAAGCTCAGTTTGGCTCAGGTGAGTTTCAATAACAGGGCAGAAAAGAAACCAGCTGCATTACTGGAGTATTTATTTTGACAGTAAGGTTGGCTGTCTCATTTAGATGTTGGTGTAGTTTAAACTTCATGTCTTGGAGGATGCAAACAATCATCAGAAGCAGCAGCAGTTGCAGCAGGATGAGTCTTCTGTGCGTGCTGTGGCTGCTGACGGTCTGTCTGGCTCCTGGAAGCCGAGCTCAGAGGCTGAGGGAAGCAGAGAGGGAGAAGCCAGCAGAGAAAGTTCCGCTTATGGAGAGCGATGGAGTCTGTTACCAAGAAGGATGTTACGCTGTCTTCCTCCAGAAGAAGACGTTCAGGGAGGCTGGGCGCAGCTGCCGGGAGCGCGGAGGGACCTTGGCGACGATTTATAACCAAGAAGCTGCGGCTGTCGTCCACGAGCTGCTGTCAGCCATCGAGACACAGGGATCTGAGTCAAAGCTTTACCTCTGGATTGGGTTGCACAGACCTCCACGTCAGTGTTCATCCACCCGACCGCTCAGAGGATTCGTCTGGGTCACAGGCAAAGTCTCATCTTTTTTGAAATTTGAGCTTTCGCTCTTTATAACATTGACATCCATTCACCATTTTAATAGTGTTTGAATAGACTTTGATGTTGATATGTTTAGGTTTTTTTTTAATTATAACCTACAGGTGTCACGCTATATGTTCCTCTATAATCTCTCTGTCAGACTTTGATACCTCGGCCAGTCTGGCTGGACGGTATTTAGATGAACTACTTTTGTTTCACAGACACAGCTGGTGCAGTAGACAATGTGGAATCCATTTTTTTGACCTCACTGCTACCCCTCAGTCTGATTTAGTCATTATGGAAACCTCACCCACTTAAAAAACAAACGCTTTTTATCATCACTCAAAGTGTCTGCTTTGTTCTTCTGTTGCAAATCAAATCCAAAGAGAAATGCAACCGTTTTTATTATTCTTCAGTCATAATTTAAAGGACAAAGCCATGTTTGCTCTCTTTTCCATATAGTGGTAACTAGATACTAAGACTTCACCCCCGTTAAGGTAACTGCAGATGCAGACTTTTCTGCCTAGTTTGTTGCAAACAGTTTATTTACTGTGGAGGAACTGGCCATGAATGTTGTAAATGTACATATGTGTGCACTCAGATGTTTCCATATGATACAGTTAACCTTGGATTCAGTGTTTACGGTTGTGCTAGGTTGTACCACTGCAGCACATTCCTGAGAGAGTAAACAAACTCCTTAAATATATATTGCAGGCATTTCTGCAGCCTGCTTGTTAACAGAACAGCTTAGAGGCAAACCTCCCCATCATTTTGTTGGGCCCACCCCCCACCTCCACTCTTGTGGGGGGTAGAATACAACATTATTTTGCTGTGGCGTTGTTGTTTTTTTAAGTGCCTGTGAGTCAGACTTTGTTTTGACTTTGGCGACTCCTAGGGGCAAATTTAAAACACACAAACACACACACATATACACATTTGAATGCAATTAATGACTGCACAGAACATTTTCCAAATATGACAATATCTTTATTTATGATAAAGGTCATCCTTTAAATGTGTCAAGTAGCTCTCAAAACTCAAATACACAGTAAACTTGCATATTTTATTTTATTTTTTTAATCTTTGTCTTTGTGTTTTACAACAGGAGACCAGAATGTCCAGTTCACCGACTGGCTCAAAGAATACTCCCCATCAACTTGTGGAGTCTATCGCTGCGTTTCCATGATTGTTCACACATCTGAGAGCGGGCGTGAGAGCGAAGAAAACTTCCAGTGGCTTGACGGCTCCTGCTCGGTTCCACTGAATGGCTATGTTTGCCAGTACAACTACAAAGGCATGTGCCCACCTCTTGAAGATGAGGGTAGAGGTCCACCTGTTTACACCACCCCATTTTACCTTGTCAGCAGTCTGCTGACTCATGTGCCATTTGGGTCTGTGGCCACCGTGCAATGCCCTGCAGACGGCGCAAATCCGGATCCTACTGAGATGACCGCTCTGTGCATCCAGAGAGACGACGAAACAGTGGGCTGGTCCACCGATTCTCCACTTTGTCCACCCATTGAGGAACCACAGAGCCAAGACTGGTGTAGCAAGAACCACGGATGTGAGCAGCACTGCCAGAACACAGACACAGATTACTACTGTTACTGCTCTGAGGGCTTCACAGTAGATAAGGATGGATACAGCTGCAAGCCTGACACGCTGAGCCAAACCAACCCACCTGAGCTATCTGACTCTGCAGGTCCCACCGACTTGCCTCACATCAACCCGGCCTGTGTGGAGATGGGGTGTGAGTATAACTGCATGGAGACCCAACGGGGTCTTCGGTGCACATGCCCCCCAGGCTATCAAATGGCTCCAGATGGCCGCAGGTGTTCCGATGTAGATGAATGTCAGCAAGGACCGTGTCCCCAGCTCTGTGTCAACATCCCAGGTACCTTCCACTGCACCTGCCTTTCAGGGTATCAGCCAGACGACGAGGGCGAGTGTGTGGATGTGGATGAATGCCTCGATGATGGCAGCTGTGAGGGTGTGTGTGAAAACACAGTGGGGTCCTTCAGGTGCGTGTGTGGTGCTGGCTATGAGGTGGGCAGCGAAGGAGAGTGTGTAGATATAGATGAGTGTGCAAGGGGGTCGTCCTGCCAACAGCACTGTCTCAACCTCATCGGAGATTACGAGTGTTTCTGCGACAATGGCTACGACCTGCAGTTAGACAGACACACCTGCCAGCCTTCGCTTGAAGACGAAGAGTATTCTACTCTGACCCCCGACCCGGGTAACTCTGTTCATGTAGCCATCTTTGACCATGATATTCCCTGGTCCTCTTCATTCACTCCTGACCCAAACTTTGAAGTTGACACCAACTTTGATGCTGACTGGGTGACAGAGGCCCCTGAAGGACTTCCCCCCGATGGGTCTCACAGGTCAGGAAATCACCTAAACCAGTGGGACACCCTGTCACCCAGGGGATATCAGACATCCCCGTCCCCAACGCAAAAAGGCAACATAGACAATGAAATTAATAATGGCGTGGATGCTGATGCAGGAAGTAGAGACTCTGGTCCAGGTGTGGCAGAGGACACTGCAAATGGTTCAAATTCAGAGGAAGCTAACATGGAAGGTGCAGAAGAAGCTAGCGTCAAAGCTACGGTAGAAGCAGAGTCTGCTGAAGGTCAACGGAAGCATGACAAGAGCTGGCTGCTCGTGGCCCTCCTGGTGCCCCTGTGTGTGTTCCTGGTAGTAATGCTAGCTCTGGGGATTGTTTACTGCACCAGCTGTGCTGTGGACAAGAGCCTTCGCTTTTCAGACTGCTATCGCTGGATACTCCCCACAACACCTCCTGAGAGGAGGGAAGTGAAAACCCAAGCATGAAACCAAAAATAATCAAACACGCACGGATGTCCTTAAAATGCAAATGTCTGTTAAGATTTGTCTAAAACTGCTATCCACTCATCAAGAAAACTTTTCATTTTTGTCCTCTTGCACAGCTTTTGTAAATAATGTAGTCTGCCATCATTTTTTGTTTTGTTTTGTTTTTGTTTGTTTGTTTTTTTTTAGAATTCAATAAAAACCTTTAAAACTGAAAAAACTTTGTGTGCTTTGTGTTGGTTTAAATGAAGATGAAAGGAAAGAATGTGTGGTTGTGGTTTTATAGCTCTGTGTGCTAAGCAGCTGAAAGACTGCTGATTTTTCCTAAGCCAAATTTTCAATATCAGGGCCAGAAATGAGGAGGAGGAGATGGTGTAGGGCTGTCAGGAAGGGCAGGAGGCGCTGTTGAGTGATAGCCCAACGAGTTTGTAGGATTCTGACCCTTCGATGTTCCGGTTGTGCGACTGAATAACTCATGTTTAGCAGCATTAAGGGAGAATGTATCAGGGACGAACAATGTTCAAAATTTTTCGTGCTTGTAAAATGAGACCGACGAGGATGGGATTCGAACCCACGCGTGCAGAGCACAATGGATTAGCAGTCCATCGCCTTAACCACTCGGCCACCTCGTCATGTGCTCTACCTTTTCGAAGACTTTGGTACATATACACACTTATCTGACTGCTATAGTCTCTGTTTCTTGTTAGCATTTCCTGAACCTTCCTGCTGTGGTTAACGGCGGTGTTCTTCAAACTTAATCTTGTTCAAATTCACAATGTGAAACGCGTTAAAAAGCTCGGCATAGCTGCTCAGTGATTGGCTAAAGTTTCCATCGGCCACGATATACAACCTCTGATTGGCTGAGGGCTGATTCTCTCGTTGAATGAATATAGGAAGTGTGCAGCGTGAGACTGCAATTTGACATTCGCTCAGCGCTATAACGGAATCAAGGTAACGAGTTTTTGAGTTGACTTTTACCTTTATTTATATTTATCTCACTTGTGTATCAGTTAGCAGACAGTCATACCGATTAATGACTTGCACATTTTGTGATTAATTATTTTGTTTACAGAAGTCGCCGAGTCTTTATTAAATGCAGCCGTCTTAGCATGCACTCAGGAAGCTAACGTTATTCAGTTAGCTGTAGCCTCTGTATTCATACTTAATTCAGACACGTACTATCGTTGTGTTGGTTTTAAAAGGGACACAATCAGGATTTATTTTCGTGTGTAGACTCTTCATATCAGTTACTGTAGTTTTTTGGGGGGGAAAGTGAAACGGAAAATAAAACAGGCTCGAGTAATATTAACTGATTTTGAATCTGTGCCACGGTCCTGCAAGTCAAGGTTCACTGGACGATCAGCGCCTGTTGTCACAAAAGCTTCTCTCTTTACTGCTTCTCCGAAATATATTTATATGAAATATAACCACACTTCAATTCATGTAATTCCAGTTTCTTTGTACGCTTGTGCTTACAATGTCAATAAAGCTTATCTTATCTTAATTTACTTGCCACTGCACTATGCTCTATTTTAACCACTACAGCTCCCAATTGAAGTATATTAAAAAAAAATATGTAAACAGGGCAATCTATTAAAGAATTAGTGTTAATTTCTAAGAATCATTAAAAACTTATTTGGGAACTAAAATCATTAGGTGAAGTCCTTTTGTGTTTTATTGCAAACTGAAAATCTGAGTATATTAGGGTACCAAGAGAGCAACTATAGTACTAGATAAGAATTCAGGAGTGGCAGACAAGAATGTGAGGGTGGTGAAGGACATGAGGTAAGTGAGGTGTGGTAGGGGTGACAGATGATTTTAAGGTGGGGGTAGAATTACATCAGAGATCTGAGCCCTTTCTTATTTGCAGCATTGATGGACAGGCTGACAGATGAGATCAGATGGGAGTCTCCAGCTTTGGGGGCTGCAGTGAGAATATAGAGCAGGTGGAAGTATGTTCTGGAGACAAGAGTAATGAAAGTCTTTGAAGCAAGACAAGAATACATGTGTGTGTGAATAAGAAGGAAGCACTTTTAACAGTGAAGATGCATGAAGTAGAGGCAGTAAAGATGTTAAAGGGACGAACTGTGCACAAGAGGGGTCAAGAAGCAAGTGCAGGCAGGGTTGAGCTTGGAGTGGTGGAGATGAGTGCCTGGAATAATTTGTGACAAAAGGATAGCAGCAAAACTGAAAGGGAAGATGTGCAAGAGTGAGACCTGGTATTTTTTTTTTTTTTTTTTTTTTTTTTTTTTTTTTTTAAGCCTGTCCAGTCTGGCAGCTTTTGCAATTACATTTATGATCTAAATATACTGTTGTGACAAACATGTTTGCTTGAGGAGCTCTGTAGACTCTCTATAGCAGGGTTGGGGAACTCCAGGCCTCAAGGGCCTGTGTCGTGCTGTGTTAGATAGGACCCTGGGTCAACACACCTGAGTCAAATGATTAGTTCATTACCAGGCCTCTGGAGAACTTCAAGGCATGTTGAGGAGGTAATTTAGCCATTTAAATCAGCTGTGTTGGATCAAGGCCTGGAGTTCCCCCAACCCGGCTCTATAGGCTGCTTGTTCATTTTTCTTCTTCCTTTATCTATTTATTAATTATTATTATTAATACTATTATTTTTCACAGCAGTTCCAAAATATATCAATGTCAGAGCTAACAGGTAGGGGAAAAGACGGAAAGAAAAAAGAGAGGGGGAGAAAATAAGAGAACTAAAGAGGTGACAGAGCACATGTAGAAAAGCACAGTGGGTTGCTCAAATGTGCACGCGTGTCATGATAATGTACTTGATAATGATGGCAAGAAACTGCAATAACGCAACCAACAAGCCAAAGAGAAGTTTTTGGGGGCCTGAAGACCCAAGGCTACAGATCTCAATGGCAACCATGTGCCCTCTGCATTGAAAGAGAAATGTTCGGTGTATGTGTTGGTGTGTGAGCGTATGATGTGTAAAAAGAGGAGTATGAGTGAAAATCAGATGGATATTAAAATGGAAGGGGACACACAGACATCAGTTTTACATAAAGACACACACCCATCCCCTTTGTCTCCCCCCCTTTCCACACCTATCCACCACCCCACCCTCACCTCTCAGGATGGATAAGTTCAGAAATGAGCTAACAGTCACCAGTTAGGAGACAAAGTTAGAGAGACAAGGCTGAGATGTTTTGGACATGCGCAGAGGAGGGATGGTGGATATAATGGACAAAGGATGTTGAATATGGAGCTGCAAAGGGAGGAGAAAAAGAAGACAACAACAGAAGAAGTAAAAGGATTGGTGTGGTAGAGGAGGATGCTAGATATTAGGTGAGATGACCTGGTGACCCCTAAAGGGACCAACCAAAAGAGGAAGGACAAGAAGCTGGCAAACCCAACTCTTAAAAAGACTCTTAAAATAATTATACATAGAAGTCATTCTAGTATCTGTAGGACTGTTGCAAGTAAATATCAGTGTGTTTGTATCGTACACAAGCTGTTCTACACTGCATGTCCTGCCTGACAGAGACAGGTGTGCAAATACCCACGGTTTAAACAAAAAAAAAAAAAAGAAGAAAGTTGTAGGTTCTAACTTGAAGCACCACTTATCTTGCTGTCCCACATTTCCTCCTAACATGTTCCCCACTTTCCTTTCCTGCTATTTTAATACAGCACGAGTGTAACGTTCAGACTCAAGATGGTGGACTCCCAGTACTACCTCCCAAATGACATTGGAATCTCCGCACTCGACTGCAGCGAGGCCTTTCGTTTGCTTTCACCTCAGGAGAAGATGTACGCCCACTACCTGTCACGCGCATCTTGGTATGTTACTAATGCAAAAATGTGAGAATGTCAACACTCTGAAATTACATGTTTCACCTTCTTGAAACAACAAAAGACTTCAGGTTATTTAAAATTTGCCGTCCTGCTGGTTTTAAAAATAACAAATGTAAATACATCTGTTTGAACGTTTGTCTTAGGTATGGCGGTCTGGTAGTACTGCTGCAGACGTCCCCCGAGTCTGCAAACATCTTTGTCTTGCTGCAGAGAATCTTCAGGAAGCAGACGCCTGCACAGCTGGAACAGGTCGCCACAGCAGCTGGGCTCAGCTCTGAGGAGTATCAGGTACACGGCCTCGCCGTCTCTCTGCCGTTTCATTTCTTTCTAAAACAAGCTTTCATCCACAAACGGCTGCAGCCATATAAAAATGTTTCTTCGATGTTTTCTCGTTTATGATATTCAGGCCTTTCTGGTGTATGCAGCAGGTCTGTATGCAAACATGGGCAACTACAAGTCTTTTGGAGACACAAAGTTCATCCCAAATCTGCCTAAGGTAAAACAGGCCTGCAGTAAGAGTTGTCAATCTAGTTTAGATACTTTTTAACCAGATTATAGGTTGAGGACAACTGTAAAAGCAGCTTCGTAGAGTGTAAACACGAAGCTAACAAAATGTAACTTTAGAAACCTGAAAGATATCAGTGGTGTTCAGAACAAGTGTGCCTGATATAGTGTAATCTGATGTGTTTATCTGTCTGCATCTGTGGCATGTACACTAGGACAAGCTGAAAGCGCTGGTTTGGGCCAGCCAGGCCTTTCAGGAGCAGCCGGCTGAGATGGAGGCTCTGTGGGACAGCTGCTCCTGTCTCCTCTACTCGCTGGAAAACAGACAGAAACAGCTGGGGCTGGGCGACAAGGTGGGATCTTTTAATCATTTAAAGCCAAGTGCAGGCTGGCTGGTTAACAATTTTGATTAAATAGCCAGTGGTTTTCATAGATGGGAGAAATGTGACAAATGGTTTTGGCCTCAGCTGCAAAAGTTTCGTTCTCTTTGGTTTTATTTTGACTTCTTCTTCTTTTTCCCCCCCTTAATTCTGAGATTTTATCTGCTTTTTAGGAAAGCAGTAAATATGCTTGTTCCCTGTGAGAGGATGCATGGCTCATTGACTCAATTTGTTTTTGTTTGCTTCAGGGAATTACCACCTATTTCTCAGGAAACTGCTGCCTGGAGGATGCTGAGCTGGCTCAGAAGTTCCTCGACTCAAAAGTAAGCAAATTCACATCTAAAATAAATATTTTATTGTTTCTTTTATCTCTTTTAATCTCCTTCTTATGATAAATGTGTTTTTAATCTGCCTTTGAGTCTTACTCAGTTTATTCTTGTCGCTTGTTTCTAGAAACTGTCTGCCTACAACACGCGTCTGTTTAAGAAGGAAGACGGAGGGAAAGCCTGCTATGAGGTCCGCTTGGCTTCAGCTGTGCAAAAAGGTCAAACTGCAGTTAAAAAAGCCAAAACAAAATGGCATGCAAAAAGTATTTCAATATATATTAATGAAAATAAATAAATAATTGGTTCACAGACTGCGCAGTGGATGGGGAGTGCGAGTCCTGCTGTGGCAGCTTCAGCTTTGAAGACAAAGAGTTCACTGTGAAGAGGGGAGACTATAGCCGTGTCATGGAAAAAGTCTGCTATTATCTTGAAAAAGCACAGGTGAGACGGCTAAGAATGCAGTGGAGCTTACATGAATACCAGTTTTATCATTTAAATCTAAAACATAAAGTTGGGTTAGTAAAATATCAGTAATTGTCTTTACGAGAAGATTGAGTGAACCAAAAAATGTTTCTGTCAGAGTTCTAGTTACAAAATAAGTTTTGTTTCGTTCATCATCATCATCATTTATTTATATAGCACTTTAAAAACACACCTGGTAAACCAAAGTGTTGTACAATACAAATATAAATATAGTAATAAAATAGCAGAAACCAGACGTAGCAATAAAATTAATAAAAATGTCAGTTACCCACAGAGTTAAAAGCCAGGGAATAAAAATAGGTTTTTAATAAGGACTTAAAAACTGGCACTGATGTAGTTGTCTAATATGGAGAGGAAGATTATTCCAAAGCATCGGCGCTGCAACAGAGAACGCTCGGTCTCCTCTAAGTTTCAGCCGTGACTTTGGGACCGAAAGCAACAACTGCTCAGCTGACCGAAGGGAACGAATGGGGACATGGGGCTTCATTAGTCAGACAAATAAACAGGTACCAGACCATTTAGAGATTTAAAAACCAATAAAAGGACTTTAAAACGGATCCTAAATTCAATTAGAAGCCACTGTAGAGAGGCCAAAATCGGAGTGATGTGGTCAAATTTCCTTCTGCCAGTTAAAGGTTGTACCGCAGCATTTTGCACTAGTTGCAAGTGTGACAAAGTGCCCTGCCCAACCCCTGTTAAAAGAGAATTTGTTTGTGAATGTCTTGCAGGCCTATGCTGCCAATGAGAACCAGAGGAAGATGCTTGAAGAGTACACACGCAGCTTCACCTTAGGCTCCATTGACGCACATAAAGAGGGTTCGCGCTACTGGATTAAAGACAAGGGGCCAATTGTGGAGAGGTGAGTCCACTAATCAGCAGCACAGTACGTTTATGAGATCCCGATGAATTTTAGAGAGGGACTATTTTAGCACCGTTTAAATTCTGCTGCTCAGTGAAATTGATTTATTACATTTCCTGCCTATTTACTTCCCCTTAAAACTCATTCTGACCTTTGCACTGTGAATGAATACCGCTCTTCACTCTACTCCTTATTATCCCTTCATTTCCTCCCCGGTCTTGCTTCCTCTCAGTTATATAGGTTTCATCGAGAGCTACAGAGACCCATTTGGCTCCAGAGGAGAGTTTGAAGGTAAGTGCCAAGCTGATGAAGAAGAGCGATACTGTCATGACTATTGCTGTGCAAGCTGTGATCTTATGGGTCTCTTCGGGTTTTATTTCCTGCTGGTTGGCTGAGCTTACTTAAGTAGATGGACTTAGCATCTCCCCTGGATACATTTCTGTGTTTTGCCCCATTAGTAATTGCAGCCTGTGGTCTTTAAATGAACACGCATTGTAAAGGATGTTGTTTAGTACTACTGTTGAAATGCTGGATCTAATTTGGGCAACATATGTCCAAGTGTCCATGAATCCTTATCAGTGTGAGACTGATAAGGATTTTTTTTTCTCTCCCAACCTACTCTTGGCTCTGTGTGATGTCAGTGAGAGTGGCGATCCCTTATATGGTTATTTCAGGCACATGCCGATCAGCAAAAATTTGTGTTAAAGGGAGGGGGAAGGGAGCTAAAAAAGCTTGTTTGAAACGGTGGAAAATCTGAGTGTGTGCACCAAGGGACGGATGAATAACAATTTAAGCTGTGAGTCATGCAAAACTACTCCAGTAGAGTCGAAAAATAAAAATACAGACCTGGAAATGAGCATTAAAAAATTACGTGGTGGATTTGATTTCCTAAGTTTATTGCGTCATGCTGTTTTAGGTTTTGTGGCCGTTGTGAACAAGGCGATGAGTGAGCGTTTCGCCAAACTGGTGAGTTCAGCAGAAGTCTTGCTTCCTGAGTTGCCTTGGCCGCAGGAGTTTGAGAAGGATACGTTCCTTAAACCGGACTTCACCTCACTGGATGTTCTCACCTTCGCTGGGAGTGGAATACCAGCTGGCATCAACATCCCCAACTGTACGTGCGCAGAAATCTCTGACACTGTCAAACAGCTGAGTCCAGCTTGATTACAGCATTGAGCTTGTTTGTTTGTTTGTTTTTGTTTGTTTGTTTGTTTGTATATAGACGATGACATCAGACAGACAGAGGGCTTTAAAAACGTGTCGCTTGGTAACGTGCTGGCTGTAGCCTATGCAACGCAAAAGGAAAAACTGACCTTCCTGGAGGAGGGTGACAAGGTATTTTACACATTTTTCTGATTCTCTTAAACACCATCTCTGTTTTCCATTCACACACCTGTGTAATAATACATTCTCCTGATCCTTCTGTTTTCTCCAGGATTTGTTTATCAAATGGAAGGGCCCGTCGTTCGAAGTGCAGGTTGGACTTCACGAGCTTCTGGGTCACGGGAGCGGAAAGCTGTTTGTCCAGGTCTGTTTACTTCCTGTGGTGTGTTAAGAGCAGCAGATATAGCCCGTTCCTCTTTGTAAAATGTTTCATTTAATGATTTTTTTTTTTTTTTCTGGACAATTTAAAAAAATCAGTGAATAAATCTAGTTTGTGTGTCCTCAATCTCCATCCATAGGATGACATGGGCAAGTTTAACTTTGACCAAAGTAAGGTGATCAACCCAGAGACCGGTGAACCGGTGAGTTTGTTTTTGTGTGCACCTTTCTGTTTGGTTTTAAAATCTAATGGCCGTTTTCATGCTTTAGTTTTCAGTTGCTGAATAAAAGAGAGACTTAATGTGTGAACATGCGTTTCAGGTGTCCAGCTGGTATCGGGGCAGCGAGACCTGGGACAGTAAGTTCTCCACGATTGCTTCTTCTTATGAAGAATGCCGCGCTGAGTGTGTCGGACTCTATTTGTGCCTCAACAAACAAGTGCTCAGGTATGTCCTGCACACTGTATCTTGTAATAAATATGTATTATATATGTTAAACTAACTTACACATCCCACCTTAACCAAAAAGTTTTCTTATTGGCATCTACAGGTAACAATCACTCCCAGCAGTGAAATTCTTAGGCTCAGCATCTCCTCAATATTTCATGTAGAGAAGCAAATATTGCACATAAAGTAAAAATAAAAAGGAGATCAAATAAACTGTATAAATAAGAAAATAAAAGTCACATTTTGGATTCAAAAGTCTCCCTCAAATTTCCATAAACTGACAGATTTTTGCAGCTGGAAAAATATTTGTGGGATCCAAGAATCTTTTGGGAACAAAAACAAAGGCTTTCAATCTATTTAAATATGTAATGAATATTAAAAAAAACAAACTCCAGAGCCAAGTGAAATAGTGCCCACTTTATTTGGATGTTTGGAAACTTTAAGCAGCTCTTCAGTCCACTTTTACAGTTATTTTTCAGTCTTACTCCAGTTTTTGGACATGGATGGGTTTTTTTGTTAAATATATAAAAGTGGGTTGGAGGTAGTGGTCATTATGTATGTCCAAGAGTGTGGCTGATTCTCTGTGGGGTCGGTGCGTTTACATCCATGTGTTTCTCTGCCAGTATTTTTGGCCATGAGGGTCAGGATGCAGATGATGTGGTGTACATAAACTGGCTCAGCATGGTGAGAGCGGGACTGCTGGGCCTGGAGTTCTACACACCTGAGAGCAAGCGCTGGAGACAGGTAATGTGTCTGCTCACTGAGCAGTTTTCCTCTTACTAGTGGCCTCTTTTCACTTCTTCTTCAAAGTTGCAAAGTATTAGCTGAACAGTTTCTACAATCAAGCATACAGAACGTTGACTATGTGTTTCTTACAGCCTCAGCTCGATACGTCTGTGTCATTTTTATAAATAAGTTGATGGTAAATTTCAGTTTGTTTGTTAGACAGTACGTCAACTATATGTGGCGTTATGTGTTTGTGTCAGGCTCACATGCAGGCTCGATTCGTCATCCTACGCGTGCTGCTGGAGGCTGGAGAGGGCCTGGTGGGCCTGGAGGAAGTAACGGGAGAAGATGGCAAGCCCGATGCACAAATTACACTGGACCGAAGCAAGATCCCCACCGTGGGCAAGAACGCCATCCATAGGTTCCTTTGTAAACTGCAGGTAATCAATACTTCTCCAATCAATGGATGCAAAATAGAATAATTCACTAGAATCGATTTGACAGCTACATGCACCACTAAATTAAGCAGCAACAATTTTGATTAGCAGTTGAGTGTTTTATGTTTAAAAATATATATATTAAAACTTAATTGGGTGCACCATGGCAAATGTGAATTTGTGTATTATTTACTTTTGCAGTAACTTATAGTTAGGATTTTAGTTTGAGGGTTGAACAAAACAATGAAATGAGTCAAGCTTTTGTAACCTGTTTTGCAACTAGATTGATCCAAACTTTCCACCTAAGTTTACTCTAAGCCATCATCTAAGCTTTATTGTCGTCTTTCTGTTGATTTCATTCAGTATGCTGTTAAGCTGAATCCACAGTTTGTAAACTGATTTGTAGGTCTTTAAGTCGACGGCAGACGTGGAAGGAGGCAGGGCTTTCTATGACAAGTACTCCACTGTAAGCGACACTGGCGCTCACAACTTTTTGCGCCTGCGCGAGACGGTGCTGCTGAGGAAGGAGGCTCGCAAGATGTTTGTTCAAGCCAACACAAGAATCAGCGGTATGGAAATGACTCTGTTTTAACAGGGTGCTGTCTGATTTATTTATTTATGTTTGATAACCGGTCTAGCTGTTTTCACTTCTATAAAACTATTCATAAGCATGTGATGATTAGGGTTGGGATCGGGGGAAACGAAACGACAATTTGCATGGTAAGGTGTCAATTTTAAAACACTATTGGAATACTGCAAACAAGAGGGCTCAGAATGTGATTCTTTTGGACATTCTGTTACCAATTGCAACTGATCGCAAGGCAATTGCACAGGTTGGCTGATAGAAGGCAAGTGTTCTGCAAACATTCGCAGTCTGACTTGGACTGATTTATCAGACACAGGTTGAATACATTTGGCAGCTTATCTCCCCTTTCAATTACAGACTGATAGATGGTCTTATGGTGACAGAGTCAATCTCATTTTGCAGCAAAAAACTTGTGATATAAACTTATCTGGTTGGATAAAACATATTGACTTGATTGAGTTCAATGTCTACATTATTTTCAGTTGAAAAAAGGAGAAATCATAATGTATGTGATTTTACAGATCCTAAAATGTTAAATCTGATTAATATAGTGTTGTGAGGTAATGAATGGAAAGGATGATTACGCTTCTCTATATCCAAGTTTTATTTGGAAGCTTCCAAAAATACCTTTTTGGAGTTTGCTTAAAGACTACGTGTCAAATCTGTAATGGCACTGCTTCATCCTCGCATAGAAATATTAACAATTGTACAAATATACCTCTCTGACCTGTCTTATGGTCGGAGGGTAAGATGGCGGCGCCATTGCGTGCAATAGGTCGGCAGCCTTATGAAATGTCCCCTTGTGGGACTAATAAAGGTATATCAAATCAAATGGCATTAAAAATATATTAACTGTTCAACTTGTTGTGACAGACAACAGTTATACAAGCATACAAACAAGTGAATTAGCTCTGTTCTGCCAGAGTTAATCATTCAGTCTGTGTGTGTTTGATTTCCAGGGGATAGTGTTGAGCTGGTGGAATACGAAGGCAGCGCAGCAGGTTTGATTCGTTCCTTTACCGAGCGCTTCCAAGACGATGCAGAGCAGCTGGAGTCCGGCCTGCTGGAGCTGAGCAAACAAGACGCTCCCTGCTGGTGTTGATATGTGGAGGGAGGGAGAATCTGCTTTGCAATTTCCAAAAAGTACCAACAGAAATCAGATTTTTCTTCTTTTTTTTCTTTCTTTGCAACTGTATGCAATAGCAGAATGATTCTTTCTTACATCCAATAAAGCCATAGAACCAGAGCAGCCACAACTTTTCAAGCACCAACTGATTCTTAAGCACTCTGGTTCCGTGTCACGTCTGTTTCTGATGACAATTGTCAGACACGGTGTGAGTGAGATGATTATTAATAGCTCATCACTCTTGCAGATGTCTTTGGCAAACACTTTTCTAATGAAGTAAGAACTAAACCAATGTAACCCTGACACTTAAAAACAGTTAAAGCATTGAAAAGATGCTTTTACAAATCTTTATGGTAACTCAAAGTGATTGAAGTGAATACTTTTTTACAGTCAACTCATGGCTACAGATTTTACAGTCTTCACAGCTGGTCCTTTTTAGTTTTATGCCCATTTCGGTGTTAATGACTTGAGAGGTTTAGGACTGTTAACTAGCTCCAGTGACAACTTAATGTTGACTGTAAGGCAAAGTAATACTTCATGGGTTTTTTTTTTGCCCAGTTTGGTATTAAGGCATATTGGATTAGTGTTATTCCTCTTTCTGGTGAGTTGGACTAGTAAGTATTTTTGATGTTGAATCTGAACAAATAAAAAAAAAAAAAAAATCAATTTGATAAGATCTGGGTGGTATTTTTTCTTTCCTTCCAGAATCATAGCAGGTTTCATTTTCATAAACTCACTTTTACTACACGTTAACAATAAAGAGTCACCCTGAAGAAACTACTGGCATTCTGAAGTAATCCCAGGGATTAGTAATTAAAAGGCAGTTTAAGCTGTTTGCTCGTTAGATGCTTTTGTACCATCGCCCTGTTTGTCGGATGTATCAGGAGTAGGGGTGGGTTTTAATAATCAATTCATTGATTAAAATCAATTCTGGTTTGGATAACGTGATATCATTCATTAAAATCCTGAATCGATTTTTTTATATAAATGTATTTTGCCCAAAATTCCAGAATCTCAGGTGAAACCTCACAAAATTTCAACCACCACCAAACATCTAAAACAGTAAATGAGAGCAGGTACACGGCTTCTGTACAAAGACGTAAACACAAAGCGCGGACCCGCCGACGGATCAGAATCGGTGAGATGTCGCCTTTCTCACCGACGGCACGGACACGGTCGAGGCTGAAAGCCGACAGCTCGCTGCTTCTGATGTTTCGGCGGGTCCGCGCTTTGTGTTTACGCCCTTTTTGCGCTGATTCTAAAGCTGTTAGTTTGATCTCTCTCCAAACAATATTGACCGAACCAGCAGCAAAAGAAGATCCAAACTACGCTTTATATAAACATTGTCATGAATTCCCTCTGACTTTTGCTGTTTTGCTTCCACCACGATAAAAATCACACTTCATGCACAGCTCTCTCTCTCTCTCTTTCTCAGTGTACTTCAAGAACAGTTTCCCGTCTATCCCCGAAATCTGTTTTCTGCATTATTCGCTTGCTTGTTACGCACAAGTCTACCGTTGTTTACAGCGCTGTCGGCCGATGTTTTGTTTTTTGTTTTTTCCCCTTTTACTTCCGAAAAGAAAACCTAATTTCTGCCGTTCAATAGGCTTCTGAACAAATTTAAACTTTTTAAAATTATACAAAATGCAAAACGCCGTGTCTCTAATAAAACCGCTGTAACTTTAGAGGTAATGTTCATATGTTGATTAATGGTTTTTTCGTTTTTGATGTACTGTGGAATATTTTTATAAAATCCCAGGCCAGGAAAATCACCTTCATGTTTTTCTGTGTTTTATCTTCAGCTACTTTGACACAAAGGCCTCTGCTGTGACGCTCACACCTTTTGATAAAGTCTGGAAAGTGTCAGCTTCCCTTTTAATAGATACAAAAATATGTCAATGTACTGATCTGAATTATAATATTTCTGACTGTCTGAGGCAAAATTTCCCAGATTCAAATTGAATTGAATCGAATCGTGGATCGAATCGATTCTAAACATCAGTGACGATACCCAGCCCTAATCAGGAGTTTCTGCCGTTTCTTCAGTACTGCAGCTCTCCCTATCGTTTACAGAAGCAGCATTCGTTTGTAACACCAAGTCAACCTTTTCCATCTTTGTGCTGATCTTTGTATTCTCCATCCTTGTTTTCGATCACTTGTGCTTCCTCCTTCTCTTCAGCTTCACTGTCTGATCTCAACTGATCCGGTGTTGAAGGAGTGGAGTATGTATCGCTGGCCAGCTCTATCAACGGAGAGAAGGGTTGGGAGATGAAGGGAGAGAGAGAGTAGGGGACCTTAGGAGAAAGAGCTGGGGACTGATAAGGCGAATGGGAGGGAGAAAGGCTGGGTGAGTCATTAGGGGAGAGAGAAATGTGCATCTTGGGAGATACAGATGGGGACTGATAAGGGGAAAGAGAGGGAGAAGCACTGGGAGAGTCACGAGGAGAGAGGGATTGAAAAATTTTGGGGAAAAGAGGAGGTGGCTTAGACGACAGTGAGGCACAATTGGGGAAACTGATTATTGGACAGGGTTTCATGTAGTCTGAGTCAGCTGGGAGATGCTCCTTTATTGCTGGTGGCTGGGCAGTAGCCTCCTCTTCTTTCACTCCCTCTTTACTTTGGCGTGCTTCCATCTGCTGCTCCTGCATCCCTGGCTGGATCTGAGGAATTGCTGATGAAGGCTGCGGTTGACCACCGCTGGGATCGTTTTGCGTCACTGGCTGGGTATGGCCGTCTTGAGCAGTTTGGCCTTTTCTCAGCTCGAGTGTTTCCTGTCCGCTCTTCTGGGCTTTACACCTCCCCTTGGTTTTTGGCATTAAAGGTGGCGGAGGTGGTGGAGCAAGCGGGGGCGACAGCATGGTCGATGTCTCTGTTGAAACCCGGACTTTGAGGCTGTGCTTGAACATGCGCCGTCTGGATAAAGTGCTCTGAGACTGCAGGAAAAGAGGGTTGATGAAACAGAGAGCGCCCAGCCCAGAGCCACAGTCCAGCTCTAAGGGACTACGCGTGGTGATCGGGCAAAACTCGTGGAACAAGGTGGAATTTAGAGACGATTTCTGGGCGGCAGCATCTGAGTCAGGTGCAGATTTATGCTGGTTGTCTGAGTCTGGCTGTGGAGCTGAGTCAGACGGAGCTGGAGAGCTTGACTGCAGTGCAGACTTAGGCAGGGCGGAGGTTGCAACATCTCGCTTCTTCTCCTTAGCTTTTCGGGGCTTAGGTGTCTCCCGTGGCCCACGGACATTTAGGTGGGAATTCCAAAACTCTACACAACAAAAAAATGTTTTGGTTATTTTAATAAGTTCATCATAACCAAATTTTACTGTGATTCTAATGCGAACAGTGATTTATTGAGTAAAGTTTACATTTTATAAGCTGCATAAATTCAACATCATTGTGACAGTAATTTACTATTGATTTATTTATTTTTTATTAAATTCACATTTCATACATAAAAGAATTAAGTAAGCAGAGGACAGAAAAGATGCACCTACACACAAACTTCCCCCAGTGGCTGCTTGCTAACCTGCGGCTGAGACATAATTAATGATGTGCTTAAATAAATCCTGGAAGATCAAAGTATTTGAAGTTGAGCATGCTTACAAAATCTTCTATTGGGGGAAAAAAATGAAATGACCAACCTATTCCCATGTGTGAGATAGACTCGAGCTCTTTGTGCGATGATGCCCTCGCTATTGCGTCAGGAAGCTCCAGAGGGAATGGTAGCACATCTCTGAAAAGAAACATGCGCCGCAGAGATTAAAAAGATCTGCATTAGTTCTTGCACATAAACAGATATTGGAATGGATTCACGTGGAAAAAGAGGAAGAAGTGATGACAACGTAATAGGACTTGAGCAAGGTTAAAGAATCAAAATTATACCAAAGAACCACTAAGGAAACTGAGAATGAGGAAGGCAACATTTTACCTGCTAACACAGTAAAAGGAAATTAGTCTTGGAAGGTCTGGAAAGCTGATGGCTGAAGTCTCCAGAGACAGAGCTGCGGATGAAGAAAATTCAAATGTCAGGGATGTTTAGTGCGAGGGAACGCTGGCTGGTATTAATAATACAGCTTATCTGAGGAATTATTGAGTAGAATATTGGGTCTTTGGCCTGGAGTTTTACTTTAAAAGAAGACAATGAAAGGCATCTTTGCTTTTATCTGAATTCTAGTATTTATGTGTAAGTACTGTGTAATAGTACAGAAATGATAGTGTGTAGTTGTAGATTTAAAGCTGTCTGATATTTAATTACAGCATCTTCAGAATGAAAAGATTTTAAAGCTAGGTTAAATAAGACTCATAGAATTGCTGACAACACTGCACTCATCATGGTCTGTGTGCGTGTATTTTTTAATTTTTATTTGTTGCAATAAATAATAAAGTAAAAACAAGCAAATGGTGTATATAATACCTAGCCAAAAGAATATAATTAAAGAAAATGCAGATTTACATTTATATCCAGCACACGAGTACGGTGTTGTTGCTTCTCCTTGTTAAATGAGAAATTAACTGTGATTAACCACTTTTTTGTTTTTTTTTTTGCTCAATGTTACAAGCCACTCCCAGGCATGATTACTGCCCGACCTGCTGGATCAGGAAATAAATTAAATCGAACCTGTCTGACAAAGTGATGTGGGCTGAAAGATCTCAAAAAGCAACAGATCATGCCATGATATAAAGACACTCAAGAAAAGCTGAGAAACAAAGTCACTGACTTCTATCAGCGACTTTGTTTGGTGCTTTGAGACTCCACCAAACCACAGTGAGAGCCATTATCCACATATGGAGTAAACAGTGGTGAACCTTCCCAGGAGTGGCCAGCTGACTAAAATTACTCCAAGAGCACATCGACGACTCATCCAAGAGGTCACAAAAGAACAACATCTACAGACCTGCAGGCGTCACTTGCCTCAGTGTTCATGATTCATCAATAAGAAAGTGACTGGGCAAAAATGTCATACGATGGCAGACCATTCAAACTTGAAAACTCTAATATGGCTGAATCCAAACACTTCCTTCCCATCTTTGATGCCTTAATTAATGAAATTATCTAATCAAAAACTGCATTTTGTATTTACTTTGTCTAATATTAACATTTGCTCGATGATCTAACATAAGTATGGCACATATGCAACAAGAATAAAAGAAATAAGGAAGAAGCTAAATAACTTTTTCACAGCACTCTATTAAACGTTAAGATGCTTTCCTAAAATGTGAGTGGACTCTTCCAAAGACTACCAAGTGTTGAGGTAATGCTCTTACTGCCTTGCTCCTCTCTGATACCAAACTGCTGAACAAACGATGGCACGCTGTCATCCGTCAAACGCACACAGAGCACGTTTCTTTGGGACGTGCGAGACTTTCGCACCAGGAACGTCTGCAAGACAACACAAGTGATTACTGAACGCAACTGGGAGTGCATAAGAAAAGGTAGGAGAGGAAATGTGGATGTGTGTTATGTCTGTGTCTCAGACCCCGGGAGGTTCCCTCTGCAGTATGTGCAGTGCTGTGGCTGGGTTGATTGATAGCTGAAGCCAGACGGGCACTGTAAGCAGGAGACGATCCAGTACACTGATGTTTTTCAGGGAACCCTGACCCCTCAGCTTGCGCTCCGATACTTGGGTGGGCTCTGGGAAATCGTACAGGGGTTCTTCTTGCTGTGCCATCTAAACACATATGCATACAACAACATAGTTAATGTGCTCCAAATCTCCATGCAGTCTCATAATGCTACACGTGGTTATGGCATCCTTCTGGATCCCAGTAATGACAGAAAGACGGGTGAGACTGCTGCACACAAACAGAGACACACACTTGTACCATAAATCTGACTGGATTGGACCGGCAAGTCCAGACTTGGTAAAGCACAGCAGCTCAGACAGAGCTTAAATAAAATAGCAACCTATGGTGAAGATCTTTAAATTACAGACACACCGACAGCAAACAAACGTCACAACAGTCATTAGATGTTAAGTAAAAAAGGAGCAAATGTCAAACTGACACACTTATCCTTCTTAATACGAACGCATCAATGGGCTGAATCTGACCGCAGCCTATACATGTCAACTTGTCTGGACCCGCACGAAGTACATTCCTCTAAAACTTGCACATTTCCTCCGCAAACTGCGCTGCACGCAGGCTTCTAGCGCTACAGTCATGTAATTGTGTGTCACAGCACGCTCATCTTATTTTTAAACAACCAACTCAAACTGTTTTACTACCTCTCTGCTCCGATTCTTCTCCTTCCTTTTTCACCTCCGGATCCACTTTATGATGGCATGCTTCGTGTTCTTCCACCAGCTTTTTTTTTTTTTTACTACGATAGGAAGTTTACTTCTCTTTCACTCTGGCCTTTCATGACGCGTGCTCTCCGATCTGAAGATGCCTTCTTTTGCTCCTCCTCCTAACCCACCTGGAGTCAAGTCAAGTCATCATGACGTCAGACTCACGTGTTCTAGATCCACATAAGACTTGAGTTATGTCTTATTTTTCTATTACTTTTTAGTACAGATAATAGTAACAAGTCGTTTTAGAAGAGCAGTTAAACAGGGGTTAATTGGTTTAAAGTCCTGTAGTTACAGAACCCATAGCCTCCGTTCATCCATTTTGTTAGTGCTACAGTCTACTTTAGCACATTAGCGCGAAGATATGCAAGTAAAATAGTGGCTTGCCAGTAAAGTGACCGTCTTGGTGAAACTGCGCCCTCCATGTGTGCAACCCTGCCTCAGGAAACCGGATACGGATGTGAGGTTTGAATACGACAGCTCCAGGACCGCGTTGGGTAAGGCTTCTGTGTACTTTGCTGGCATAATTCAAAATTTTTGTTCAAATATGAAAACTAGACGGGCTTAGTTATTTTTTTACGATAACTGGTAACAGAGACCTGGCTTTAGCTTTGGTAGACGTTTGCTACCACTCAGATAAAACCCTCTACGTTAGCGTTAGCTGGCGTAGCTAACATTAGCTAATGCTCAACAAGATGGCCAGGAGTGTCTGGAGTTTTAGCGTGCTGCTGGTCGTGTAACGGTGCTTATAGTAAGCTATATAAACAGTTACATGTAGCTATTTTTCGTCTTTTGCCATTCTGCGGCTGACCTAGGCATTTTACACACTTTAATCTGGAGGCATTTTCGCCGCCCAACTTAACGGTTTTATTAGCTTAGCTAATAATACCTCCTGGCGTCGCTGCGGCGACTGCCAAGTGGCAATCCGGCGAATACGCAAATAGCTATAAAAAAAAAAACCCCGCCTGGTAATAACGCCAGATTGTGTGTGTGTGTGGGGGGGGGGGATCAATCAGCTTTGATAGGCCTTTCGAGATTTTTTCAAGACAGCAAATTTCCTGTTGAGATCTACTAATCGTCTAGCTAGCCTGTTACCGTTGCTCAAATCACAAATGACCGTATGTTCCCCGCGTCATGTTTGTTCTCTTGCAGATGCCTGGTTTTTACAGAGATGAGCGGTGAGAACGTGAAGTTGTTTGTAGGGAACCTTCCTATAGATGCTACGCACGAAGAACTGAACAAGCTCTTTGGTCCATATGGAGAGATCAACACCTGCTCGTTGCTGAGACAGTATGCTTTCGTTACCCTGAAGGGAGAGGGGGCAGCAGACAGGTATAATTGTTACACTGGCCATCACTGTTATTAGATATAATTAGTGTTTTGCTTTCCTAAATGTTGTTGTACATCTCGGAAATCATGTCAAAAGGAGTCATGTAGTTTACATGAAAACATACATTCTTTTCTCAAAGTATAAGAGCAGACTGAGTTCATTGTATTTAGTCATTTAAAGTAGTCCAGCTTTGTCGTTTTTAAACATGCGTCAGAAATGCAACATTTGTATTAGTGATGTTCAGTATGTGTAGTAAAGTAAAGCTAACCCCCAAAATAATTATGGCTTATCAGCAGACTCTTAAATAGAGTATTGCACAGACATCTGCCATGCATTGCTCTGTGTCTCTTTACTTAACTTTGTTCTGACCAGTTGCACTAATGTGCACAGTGGCCTTCAAAATCCTATTGTGAGTTAGGAACATCATATGATAGATAGAATCTATCTATTCCAAAACCAGAAACGTTCATTTATTTTATCATCAAGGTTGTTATACTTAAGTAAAACTAAACGTTTAAAAAAACAAAAAAAAAAACATGTCATAAACTAGACTTTAGTTAAATAAATTGAAACAAGTTGAAATGTCTTTAGTTTTAATGTTTGAGAGTTTAGTCAGATTTAGTCTACATGACATGTCATTCTCTTTCAGTTTGATTTTTTGGTATTGTAGTACATATTCTGAACCTCTTAAACGATACAGTTGGTAAGCACTATCTGCATTGTAAATAAATGATGTTTTTGTTATAGTGTTAAAACAACTCACAGAAATGAGTCCACTCTGGGAGCTACATATTTGTTACAGTACAACAATCATATCAATGAGTTATACAATATAAATTAAAGGTTAAAAGTAACAAGTATATACATATTTGACCTTTCCAGTGCTTTGACTGTTTAAAAGTAATGACTAATTATAAAAGTAATGACTAATTATAAATCCCAAGATCCATGCATAGAAGCTTAATTTGACCATTTGCTTAGCTTCACTTTCCTGCTTAATACTAGTCTAATACAGTAGAAGCCTAAAACACATGCAATAGTTTACAGTTTGCAGACACCTTAAAAAAAATGTCTGAGTGGAGACAAACAGTTCAGATACAAGAATTGTCTCTTTCATTATTATTAGAAATTGGAAGACCTAGGTCAAACAATAAAAGTAACAAAGTTTCTAAAGGTATGAAAGAAGCAACAGGCTGCAGTATCTGAAAAACTAAGATACTAAAAAGAAAACAGGAACAGGACCATTCTCTCACCAAACACTGTTGTGCTCTGACTAATTACAGTAGCTGTTTACTTCCTATTAAAGTGCAGTTAGTAAAACAAGGAAAGGCTGCAGCAGTATTTGTTATGCTGGTATTTGATCTCTTCCATAAAGAACTCCATTAATTCTTCATGGCATAGATTCAACAGGGTCTCATCAAAGATTTTTGGTTCATATTGATGTGAAATCATCTGGTCATTGCAGATTTGTCCTGCCTGCACACCTATAATGTGAGTCTGCTCTTCCAGCACATCCCAAAGGTGCTATTTTGGGTCAAGATCTAGTGACTGAAGGACATTTAAGTACAGTGAACTGATGGTCACATTCAGAATAAATATTTACCATATGAATGTTGACTTAATCATGAGACCAGGCAGTTGTTGTCCAGTCTTCTATTGTCCAATTTTGGCGAGCCTGTGCAAATTGTAGCACCAGTTTCCTGGTCTTGGATAGCAGGAAGTTGGTGTTCCATATTCAAAGTGAAATTGCCGTTCTTACTCATTCTGATGTTCAGTTTGAACCTCAGCAGGTAGTTTTCACCAAGACTACATATGTAAATGCCTTGAGTTGTTGCCATGTGACTAGCTGATTGGATATTTGCATTAATGAGCCTTTGAATAGGTGTGCTTAGGGAAGTAGGCAGTGACCGTATATTGCAGTTAAATGTTATTACTGATAGTCTCATCTGTGGTTTTGAATGTGTTTATGATTTAGCTGTTCTTACGTTAACAGGGCGATACGACATCTTGATGGCAAAGAGTACCGAGGCAGACCCCTGGTAGTCGAAGAGTCACGAGCACGCCCACCCAACTCCACTAAAGTGTTTGTGGGGAACCTCAGCGCTACATGTTCAGCAGATGACTTGCATGGGCTGTTCTCAACCTTCGGAAGAGTTTTAGACTGTGATAAAGTCAAAGGTAACGTATAAAGCCTTGTAATCTGTAAAGATTGTGTGTGAGAGAAATTTGCATCAGGATTTAATTAACTTGAGCTGGTTTGAATAAGAACAGATTTGGGGACTTTAAACTCTGAGCAAGTGACTTTTCTGGTTTGCATCGTGGTCCAATCTTTCAAGTTGATGTGACATAAAATATGGGATGCACACATTTCATTGTAAAAATCAGCCTCGGACTAATGTTGACCTTTCTCTTTCCTGTAAACTACAGCAAGGTTATGCTCAAATGTCGGCTATGCATTCGTGCATATGGAGAGGAAGGAGGAAGCCTTGGCGGCTATTGAGGCACTCAATGGGACCATGTTCAAGGGGCGTCAGTTGGCTGTAGAGCTGTCCAAAGCCCAACCTCTGATAAACCAGATTATGACAGCTGGAAATTCAGCTAACCCCACAGGTGCTGTAACAGCAGGTGATGATGAAAGGGCAATTTGTTTTCCAAGAAATGAAATGCAGCTTATGTTGTAATCATGTTTTCAGCAGGTGGCAGAGAGGGTCTTCTTCCACGACCGCCTCCGTCACTAGAGCATCATCAGAGTCAAGCAGCTGTGCTTGCTGCAGCTGCAGCTGCTGCAGCTGGATTACCCATACAAGTAAGTATATTCTCCACCAGGATGTCCACTGCCATTTGAAAGCCTTCTGCTCTTTGTTTTTCAAAGTAATGAATATCACAACTTTTTAGGAAACTTTATTGTCAGTCAAGCCTTTTATGAACTTTAATTTGAACTCCCTATATTGCACCATAGAGTTTAGACGGACTAGATTTAAGAATTTTCTTTTGTTGCAGGTTCAACAAAGTGTCCATAACTCTTTCTACAACACCACATCCTTTGACCCCACCTACGCTGCTCTGAAAGGGATCACCAGTTCTAAAGGTGCAGATGGAGTCATATATGGAGCTCTTGCCAGCCAAGTGTATGGATCTGTAGCTGACCAGGTGTTTCATGAGCTGGCAAATCACAATTCTGCAGCGGCCGCAGTTGAGGAAGAGGTGGAGCCCCAGACTGTACCAGATCCAACAACACTTTTCGAAGCAGCGAGAGCCAAGTTCTTTCAGGAGGGACAGAAGGTCTGTTAACTTTGGAGTAAAAATGTCTTGTGTGCTTGTGTGTCTATTATTGTGTTTCAGAAACGGTCATCTTATCTGTGTTGTTTTTTTGTTGTTTTTTTTTTTGTTTTTTTATGACTCAAGGTTCTGGCAGAGCAGCAGGCAGGGAGAAAGGCAGCACCTTCAGATAATGAGCGGGACCGCAGCCCAATACGAGGAAATCGAGCTCCTCTCCTCCCTGACCCTGTTCCGGGTTCATTTGCTCAGATACGCCCCAAACGACGTGCCCTGCTTCCAACACCACCTGGAGCACCTGAAGACCCCGTCGCTGCCACCACCACCACAACTCCTGAAGGAGCGGATCCTGTTGCGAGGTACACATAACATTTAAAGAGCAGATAGTGATAGAAGAAAATTAAGCTTAAACCAGTTTATGATAATATAACATGGTCATATTATTGAGATTTGTGTGCCTTTTTTTTCCTGCTTATTTCTTACCTTTTCTTCAACTCTAATTTTGACTCAAGGTCATATACAGAATACTACCAACAAATGCATCAGTACCAACAGTATCAACAGTACCAGCAACAGTACCAGTACCTCCAGTATGCCTACACCAATCCTCCACCACCACCTCCGCCTCCACCGGCAACCACACAGGCACCTGCTTCCACCACAACCCCTGCACCACCAGGGACATATACAGCACTCCCGACATATGCCGCATCGGATTCCTATGCAGCACCAGGAACGTACGACACTTCGGGAAGTTATGACGCCTCATCGGGGAGCTACGACGCTTCATCCGGGAGCTACGATGCCTCGTCTGGAAGCTACGACGCCTCAGCGGGCTATGACACATCTGGAGGCTACGGGGCACCGGGAGCATATGATTCATCGGGAGCTTACGGAGCGGGAAGCTACTCCACCTCCACACCGTATGAGCAGACACCCGCACACGGGCAACCCATGCCCCCGCGCCACGATTACCCTTACCACACGCCAGAACCCCCTTATCGATAGTCCCACCCCCCTTCCACACGCTCCTTTACACATGGCAGATGTGTGATTGTGTGTGTGCGCGTGTATGTGTTTGTGTGTGTGTACGTCAGCGAGCATACATAAGGGACAGTTTAAAGGCGAAAAACAAGAGAGTGGGCAAGGTTGTGATTCTCCCCTGTTTCTCCATCTTGACCAACTAGTCTCTCAATGGATGATTACTCAGTTAAGTGGATGATTATGAGCTAGCAAGGTCTCTGGAGTAGTGGAGATGAGGGAGGCAGCTGATACTGGAGTGCTGTTAAACATTAATAGTTCCTGTTAGATGTGATATAGAGGCACAGCTGGTTCCTTGTTGAATGTTAAAGCTTAAATTTTGCCTCAAACAAGGTTGGACTCAGAAGGTGGGTTTTTGTCACTTCAGAAGAGCTTTCTGTTCGGTGTCAGGCGAAGCCATTTTATGTACTCTACATAAAAGATTGTTGCTGCATGAAATGTGCAGTCTGGCAACTCATCGTATATTGCAGACAAAAATACAAAGTACAGATAAGTAAATTATAAACCGGTTTTATCCATGGAAACATATCCTGTCCAACTGGGACTGTATGGCTTTGTTATTGTTTTTATAAAACACTAATTTCTCTACAGGCCCATGATGTTCATTCATGACGGCCAACTTTGGGTTGGCTGCAATTTAATGTGCTGTTGAGCTGTATTGCTTTATACTAATTGTTTCTATAATTTTGTCCCCTTTTGTATATCTGTCAGGGTGTTGAAGAAACATCTCTTTGTATAATGTTGTTCAGTTAGACAGCACCTCAAACTGCAGTCTGCTATGAAGAACACAAAGTTGACTCAGCACATCTCCAACAATAACAAAGTACAAACAGTTGTGCTTGCATATTTGTTGTGGCTTTTGTAGAGTATGTAACGAGGCTTAGTCTGAAGTCATTTGTAGCGATGCTTTCGTAACAATAAACCTGTTTTGATCAGACGCACAACCTCTACATGTAATATGGTGTTTGAAGATGGAAAGCAGAGATGAGGTAAAAGGAAGTTTGAGTGGTTAATCAAATTGATTGTTTCATTTACTGAGGAAATTTGATCCCGTACAGATTGAAATTGTGTTGTTAAATTGACCAGATGGCATCTCAAATAATGTATCAGGCTGGTTTCACTTAAGCCCCTTTCAGACATGGGATAGAAAACATCAGTCTTGTAGATTGACAGCACTTGGATTATACATGAATTCTTCTCACGGCTTCGTTCAGGCACACAAACAGCTTTCAATATATCCAAAAGACCTATCTCACTGGTGTCATTGGGCATTGTAAGCATCACTCTGTAGATGTAGTTTCACTTGAGAACATTTGTTCTCTCCTTCATCGTCAGTACCAGCAGGGTTTCTCTGATTTTGAGTGTGTGGGCTGCTGACTGAGCAGCTTCTCCCACACAAGCTCAGAGACATCATCCTGTCTTCTGGACTGAATAAAGCAAACACATACACTTGATTATTGTTTTTGACGCACATGTGACAGCATGCATCCAGACATGCACCATATTAAAAGAAATATGTAAGTCTTACTAGGTAGACCTAGTGAGATTGCTGTGTCTGAAAGGGGTTTTAGCTGACGGTGTAGTCTTAAAAAAATAAAAGAATGGGGGCTGTTCACATGAAAACATTTCCTGAGCTTACTCATTTGCAGGGTGAGAGGAGTGACTTTGAGGTAAATTTCTAGACCATCCTCCTAACATACAAGAGTTGGACTGGTTTTTGATGGATATAAGCAGTGTGTGAATAACCTGCTTGATGTTTCATAGTTTTGCTATTTTGGGCAGTATCGATTAAAGCAGAGTAGACCCACAAGAGTGCATGATTTCAGTTGAGGTAGATGATTATAATTTACCTTACTTTTCTTCCCCTCTTGGCTTTCTGTAAATCTTGAGGTCTGTGCAAACAAAAATATGTTCCAACCTCAGGAACTGAATATGTCCTGTCAGTTTTTGCTTTAAAGGTCGGTTTTGCCTTTAAATGTCAGAACAGTCTTCACGTAATTTAGTAGTTATTCACACTTAGTTCTTGTTTTGTGTTCAATGCATCCACATCTTTCTCTGATTATAAGCAACATTCAGTTGTTCAATAGTTTTGGGGGTTTTTTTTGTTGGTTTTGTATATATGTGAATTTATAAGAGCCAGGAGGAATGTCAGCAAGCGATGCATGGCCAATGGAGCTAATAGAATTTGAGCAATTAAAATTCAACTTTTAATTTTTCTTTCCTCTTTATTTTTTTATTTTTTTATTTTTATTTTTTGACATCTTCCATTAGTTTCCTTTTTTTTTTTTTTTTGGAAGTCTCATCAGCTTCTGTCATACCTTTGGTCTCATGGATAGTTGTGATTTAGACGGAAAGAAAATCTACAATTTGGTACAAATGTAAATATTTAAAAAGATGCCAACCAACATTTGGTAGGAATATTGACTGTTAATAAAAACATAGTGATTGTATTTCTTTCTAAACAGTTGGAGACCTGGTGTAGTTGGACAGTTCAGTTGTACCAGACTCGTAAAAAGAGGCAGCCGTTTGTATGGCAGGGAGGGATTACAGTTGTGCTGTAGCATGTAGTGAGTGATGGTGAGTTGTAGTGGCATTGGCGAGTGAAGTAAAAAGAGAAAGCAACTGTGTGTGTGTGTGTGTGTATCGAAGGGTTTTAAGCTGAGCAGACTTCAGGTGATGTTCTCAGTGCTGATGGTGATGCGAAAGTCGTTTTGGATTTTGTAGAGGCCACTGATTTTTCCCGGGCAGAAGTGAGAAGGCACGAAGACCTTTCCTTTTCTCTTCTGATCTCACCAGAAGCACACACAGGCTTTCTCAGCATCCAAATCACACCTAGACAACTTTCACCTTATAACTGGGTTAGTTCATATAATTTATAACAGACAACACGTGCGATGCAGTGCAAATAATACTAATGCACACCTGATTCTTCTTGCATTTCATGACTCTCAATAGTTGCTCCGATGTGATTGTACCACACATTAGCTACTCGCATTACTTCTCATTCAGCACGTGAACTGATAGTGCTGCGATTATTTTTCAGTGACACATAGCCTCTCTACATTTCCACATTATTCCACCTTCTCCATGTGAACTGTTAGTTGCTTGCCTTGTTGTTGCTGCTGCTCCAGCCACCTTCTTCCTCTTGCTGATTATTGCAGCTAGAGTGGGAGGGAGCCAAACTGAGCCCTTGCCCTGGACGTACGGCACACGCAGCTGTAGCGTGGAATGGGGGAAAAAAGCAGCGTTAGGCCTGAAACTGCTGTGGACGATGGGGGGTCTCCCCACTAAGGTAAACACTCAGACCACACACTCAGACCCCTCCCCGAAACACGCCTACACACTCACCAGCACACACACGCCGTACAGATGCTCCTGTGTCCATACTTCTTACATCTCACTTGCCTTCAGGGATTCAGATTTGTCCGGATTTTGGAATTTTTTTTATTTTTTGAAACAACTCACCCATCTTTTTTCTCTTCTTATTAATGTTTGTTTGGGGTTTTGGGGGTTTTTTTCTTTTCTTTTCTTTTTTTTTTTCTTCTTTTTTTTAAATGGGAGATTTTTATTTATTTTTTATTTTTATTTTCCTGTTCAAATCCTTACATTTCCCCTCCCTCCTCCCCTCAAGTTTTCTCTGCTCATACATTCCTGCTCCTAATGTGACCACTCTCACACAAGTTTTTAAGGACATCTGTGCCCCCTTTAGTCTAAATCTGAACACACTCTGCAGCAGGCATGTTGTTGTAAGTACGTCCTGTTTCAGCCTATCACCGAAGAGCACCACAGCCAGAGTCGGGGACATTTAGATCGATGGGTTGTCTTAGTTTTTCTAAAAGCGCCCCTGCGGCCTCTTCGGGGGTTAAGTGCCTTGCGTAAGAGCACAGTGGTAGGGCCTCCACTTCAGAGTTGAATAACCTGGCTCAGGATCGGTTGCTGGTTCAACGCTCGACTCCCCCCATCTGAAAACGATTTTTGATGCCACATTCAACTTGTATGAATGACGATGAACACGGATGCGACCATGTTGTTTTAAATTACATTTTGTCCTATGTTCTTTCAAATGTTTAATTATCAATAAAATGAATTTCAACTGAATGAAACAATCTCTGTGTGAATATTTGAAGATGCAGAAAGCTTGGTGGGTTTTGCCATTTAAACTTTCAGGGCTCAGCATCAGATGACATTTTATTCAGTTTTTTTCCAAAAACATCAATCTATGCTTTTTCAAATAAAAACCAATACTCTGATAACAATCCAAACCTGATAATTGAGTCGTTTTTAATATACAAAAGAAGTAGTTGAAGGTATCGGACTTCCACCTGCAAACAAGACCTTTTCATGGATACTCACTGAGTTTCATGCCCTCAACAGCAATTAAGTTTACAAATGGACACTACAGTACTGCATGGGTGTAGTGAAAGCAGTATACACTAATATACTGAGGTAACATGAGGAGTAGGCCTGTGTACGTAAATGGGCAAAGGTGGAACAGTGAAGGTGAAACTGCAGAGACATCATGCACCATTCATTGGAATAATGGTATGGATATGCAGCAGTTTCTACTCTGGTAATAAATGCCTCCATCAGCCAGATTAGTTTATGAAGTAGCTTCACTAATGAATACAAACACTTGTTTCCTGTTGAGTGTGCAGTCAGTAAATAATTTAATTGGGGACTTTTCCATTCTGGGCATTGTTAAACATACTCTTTAGAGGTGACCTATAGTGTTTATTTTTCATTTCTGTATATTCATTCTTTTCTAGGGTAGCTTAGCACAATTCACAGTTCAGTTCAAGCCTCTGTCCATCCTGGGTCTAAAACAAACCTTTTTAGCTCATTTCCTTTTAAAGCTGTCTTATTCTGATTGGCTGTCCTTTCCAAACAGATGGTTTGAACAGCAATTTGGCTGTTCCTGCGGTGACCAGATTAACCCTATAATGCCTATTTGATACATGGGTTTTTGTGACTTCTGAATCCGTGTGTTTTGTTTTTTTTTTTCCTGAAAAAGCTGAATGAAATGGCGCAATAAATTGGACAGAAATTATGGACATAGTAGAAATTATACCAACTCAAATGCAAATTGATTTTTAAAAAATTGTCAGAAGGTTCAATAAACATTCCAGTTTCAGAAAAAAAAAAAAAGAATTTTCTTGCAATTATTGCATGGATATTGTCTGTGTGACTATTCCAATCTAAGAGAGGTGGGGGGACTTGGCCACTCACTTCATTTTTATGAAACCCATGTTTAATATAAGCATCCACTTTTGAAACATTGTGTTAACCTTCTACATCCATTGTGCACCATTAGTATAGGTAAATGTGTACACTGAAAGTGGAGGTTCTTTTTATTGTATTGTATGGAAAGGTAAGATGTGACGGCAAATAATTTTCTCCTAAAGCTTTGCCTTTCAAATCTTATTTCATTGGGCTTTAGAAAGTCCCACCACAGATAAAATACTACAATTAGTTTGGCTCAAAGGCTTCATGCTGTGTCCCTTAATCTACCATAGCGAGGTAGAGGGAATGTGAGGAAGAATATAATATTAATGAACTATTCTTAGAAGGGGAAAAAAAGAGACATGACCAAGAGATGTGGGTAATGCTACAGATTCTTAATTTACCCATCTGCACTAACACAGTTGGGCTGAAAATGATGCCATTGATCTCAAATCCCAACCCCCACATCTGTACATTTCTGGTCCTAGTTTTCCAAAATTGTTCAAAACACACTTGAAGCATCTCATGGACTTAAGACTGGCTTAAGAGGAAACCGGTCTGTGCTTTAGGGTATGACTAAGAACTGATAAGTCTAGTTTATGACAACAGACAGGACGAGACTGGGCAAACACATAAAGAACACCACACGATGTGGACCAGACCAAACACGTATTACAGTACTTGGACTTTCAATCACGACCTCTCATGATGCTGCTGGCATAGTATGAAAAAGGAGCAAGCATTCAAACACACTTATTGAAAATAGCAACGCTTTAATAAAGAGCGATTTTACAAGACTGCAATGTCTAGCTAGCTAGGTGATAATCGACATTGACATCCATGATGTTTTACAGAGATGCAGATATGGTAACTGTGTTTGAAGTTTGATGGGTTACTTGCAAGTTGCATTTCTGCATGCGAGGCAGCCTTCAAACAGTTACGGACCCCTACATTGTAAAACAGTTGATTTATGAATGTCAATGAGTGTTCATGTCAAGAGGTAAGTAAAAAATCTCATGGAGAAATTTCCTTAACGTTTTCCAAACACACCGGTAAGTGAGAGTTCACACAATGGTCATGCTTTTACCGGGCACACAAGCCAATAAAAAGACGACACTTAATCATGCAAAAAAAAGACAGTTTCTTTGTCTCTAAAAGTAAAAGAACGAAAAAATTCCTTTGAGTTCTGATATCATCCATCCGTAGTGACTTTGAATAAGAAGAAGCTGCGCTTTGATGATGACTTTGGTGCAAAAAATGTTCCTGTTTTGAAGAGGACAGACCCTGTCCTGTCCACTTCCTTGATGAAGACACTCTTGGTATAGACCAGTTGTGATAGTTTACCCCCATAAACCCCAGCCCTCCCGACCCCACCCTTACTCCTCCAGATGGACACAAACATCACAAACATCAACCCTAACCCACCCCGCCCATCGCTGGATGATGACACCTTCAAAGTACAACCATTCAAACACAGATACAGCAATAAATTGTCCCACGTACAGTACGTCATCCAATGGGGCTTCGATCACTTTACAGAGAGAGAGAGCACGTCTAAAAACACATGAACAGCATTACCTATATACAGAGGACACAGTAACAGTCAGAGGTTGGCCCAGGATGGATCGAGCTCTGTTGGTGGGAGTGAAGTGCACAATGAAAAGCTCATTCATCTGACGGAGAACGACAAATAACTGCAACAAGGAGTAATGGCGCGACATTTTCCCGAAGGAAATACCCAAATCTCAGCTGACCTCTTACATTTATGTTCATTCAAAAGTGAAACCTCAAAGAGAACATCTGCCTGCCCGGTGATTCCTAGCACAAATCTCTCTCTGCTGGTAGTAAAGTTGTAGCTGCGGTGAGACTGGTTTTTACATAGCCAGCAGTTACAGTTGCGATTCTTTTTCTTTCTTTTTTTGTTAGAAATCACCAGCATGTGCACTTCCAGCTCTTTGGAGAAGTTTGCTTCAGACTCACTTTGACTGATTCCACATCTGATGACTCGGGGGTTTCTTTCCCCCCCCCGTTTTTTGCGTTTTGCAGCAGATGAGTGAACCTAGAGCCACCTTAAAATGATGTGATGTTGTACAGACACGGTCACAAAAACACTCATTGCTAAGTTAGTACAAGCTACCAGCTCGATAGAGATGTGTAACCTCTAACCGAGGAACATGACCCTGTTTATCTCTATGGGAAGGCATGTGCACACAAACACACATACAGTACATGTACATAGAACGGACACAACCAATAAAAAAAACGACTTCATACCCAATTGATTATTGCCCCTTTCGACTGTACATCCCAGCAATGATTTTAGGTTTTTGTGCAGCAGAGCATTGTCCCCTCTTTGAAGGTTTGTGCTATATATATTTTTATATATATCATCTGACTGTGAGTCTAACTCGACCTTGGATCTCCTAGAAAATCCACATTAACATTTAATGTCTCATTAGAGCCTCCCTGTCTCTGGCTGTCCGAATTAATCTGCGCGCCGTCGCTGCGGGCTTTGCTCGGGCCGCGATCGACAGACATTACGCTCAGCTGCTTTCCACTGCTGTCGTTCACTTGATGCTCCAGACTGACCTTTAGCTGTCCTGTCCATAAACGTTCCACTCTACATTAATAACTCGCTTCTCAGTGGCTCTCTTTAAATCCTCCCAGTGGAGGTGAGACTTCTACCCTCATCCATTTTTTTTTAAATTTTATTATCTTTTGGGGTGGGTAGGGTGGGGGTGATAAGGACTTGACAGGAGATTAATTTTGGACAGGACAAATGCTCAGGACAGGGAGGATATCATACAGCTGGGAGTTCGACCATTACTGATTGCTAGATTGAAATTCACCTAATGTCAACTCACCTCCTGTGTGGCTCTCAGTGCATTTTTCACAACTTTTAGAGCAGTTCAGTTGTTATCAGAACAGCTTAGAAAACGAGAAAAAAAAATCAACAGTATTTTGTACAGAAATCTCATGTGGACATACAGGAACTCTGACACTACAGCAGAAAAAGGCTTCTAACCGGGCTACAAATGGGTGTATAATGAGATTGCATGATATTGCACGCCTGTAGAAGAGGGCAAAACCCCCCAAAAAACGAAACGAAACACAGTGTGTACATCACGTCCCCAAGTAGCGGAGGTTTGTTTACATCCAAATGTGATGCCTGGGTCTGGCTCAGTGCTTTCATCAGTTAATTCCAGTGCAGTAACATGTTGGTACCTGGCAACACATTAATGACATCAGGTACCAAAAGAGAAACACACGCTGTAGCACACCCTACACAGCTCCACGTCCATCCACAATCACACAAGCGTGCCAATTGTTTTACGCCCGATTCTCTCTGTGAAATTGGCAATTAAGAACAAATGGAGCTCATAAAAAGACTCAAATGGATACGTGGATGCAGCACGCTGAAATGTAGAAAAAGGAACGCACGCACGCACGCGCAGACACACGAACACACACGCACGCATTCAAATCAATAACTTCTGACATCAGGTGACGGATGGATGACACGTTACCGGGAACCAATCGGAACAAGATGCTAAAAATCACCTACACAGAAATACACCCTTGGCAAAGGTCACATAGAGTAAAGTGCCAGCAAACGATCCAATCAGAGAAAGAGACGCGTGTCCTCCAAGTTTGATTCAGCTGAGGGATGGAGAGAGATGCGGGTAAGCCTTTATACAGGAAATTATCAGTATGATGGGGTGAGGGGCGGGGGGGAAATGGCAAAAGAGCTTCTGCACTTCCAACGAGCTGTCAGTCCTCATAGTGTCATCACAGGTCGTAATTGCCATTTGAACTGGCAAATCAAGCAGAGGTTGAATGGGACTAATGCAGAGCCTCTGGTGCCCCAGCACTATAGATTCAAAGACAGAGAGATCAGTAGCCACATGGAGAGAGGAGAGGAGATTAGAGGGTCAGGTGACATGGAAACTGACATCAGCGTTTCATCTTCTATCCATCCTCTGGTCCTCCTCTCTCCTTCGTCCTCTCCCCTCCCCTTTTTCTTCCTCTCTGCCCTCTTCTTTCTTTCCCCTGCGCTGGATTTTGGTTCTGGATTTGCGTTCGCTGCCGACTCTTTCTCTCTGTCTCTTTCCTCTCGCCTTCTCTCTCCCAGCTTTGCTGCCATGGTTACAACATCATCCCCTACATGAAGTGCATCTGCAGAGGACGGGGTGGTGGGGGGGGTGAGAGACATGCAAGAGTAATTTAGTTCAACAAAACAGCTCATCAAGTGTTCAGGCATCTATTGACAAGCGTATTAGCTGCCGCAGTGCCAAGAAAACAGCACCTCGGAGCGGTGATTGTTCAGTAAACAATTATATTACTCTGTTATGTTTTGAATAATTGGTCAAAATATACTTGATTGTTTGTGCTCCTGTGAGTCTTGTAACCTTTGTAGCTGATGATTGCTCGCAGTGAACTTATTTTTTTCTTCTTCACACTTCCTGGTCAATTTTTAAATTACCTGACAACATGACTCATCATTGAGATTCTTGATGGAGCCACTACTTGAACATTGCTAATCACCCCTAGAGAAACAGCTATGAACGAGTGGCCTCTGTTATTCCCGAGGACTTGAAGAGGCACAGATTCAGTGTTTGTACCAAAGCAATATTCTGCCCGTGTTGTTTCTGTGCTGGTACACATCGGTTTAAGATGTGCAATGCAGCCCGTTAATGTGCTCAAATCATTTAAATAGCTCCTATTACTTCCCAGTTTTCTCCTTTATCTGTTTCTGCTTCAATAATCTGCTTTTCTCAGAAGCTACGCACTGAAGACCATAAATGTTAGAGCTGTCCAATATTTGCAGATGATTTAGTTTCGGCAGTTTCTCCATCCACACACCCTCCTTATTACCTACTAAACATTTTGTTTTTTTATTGGTCATGTTTGTAATAGCATTGCTGCTGCTGCTTTAACAAGGCAGTTTTTTCCCCTACTGTATTGTGACTGCTTTCAAAATTGCTCTGCGTGGTGTCAGATTATCTGTAATTGGTCAAGTGTAAGGAGAAAGAAAAATACAAAAAAAGCACCCAGACAAGCTGCATGTTTGATTTATGGTTTACAAAGGAATGCACAGCTTGACAACTGCACTTATTTTCTGACATGTGATTTGCATGTGAACAGAAGTTGGATAGCTTACCTTAGCATTAAGAGCAGAAACAAAAGTAAAAAAGAATACAAACAAAGAAAAAGAAAAACAGCACACCAATAACCCTAAAGAAAATCACTTTTCTCTCTTATTTGATGCCAAGTTGTGGGATTGTGGGGGCATCACTTTATGCCAAGCTAACCAGCGGCCCCAGCCTGCTCGTTTAACTACATCGATGTAGCCACAAAACAGCTGGGATGCTGTGTATATATAGGATATACTTCATTGGTGACTGACTTCACTGTTGAGGAATTTCCCATTTCTTTGCATTGAGAAACTCTTGGGTGGCTCTTGCAGTATGCTATGGATCGTTTGCACTGGGAAGTCAGATCTGCAATCTGAGAGAGTATAGAGAAAGTATAGCTTTGTGCACTTTAGAATTCATACTACTACTTCTATCTGCAGTTACATCATCACTAAACACTAGTGACCTGATTCCATTGGTAGCCAGGCGATCGTGGCTCAAGTGTTGGGAGTTCGCCTTGTAATCGGAAGGTTGCCGGTTCGAGCCCCGGCTTGGATAGTCTCGGTCGTTGTGTCCTTGGGCAAGACACTTCACCCGTTGCCTACTGGTGGTGGTCAGAGGGCCCGGTGGCGCCAGTGTCCGGCAGCCTCGCCTCTGTCAGTGCGCCCCAGGGTGGCTGTGGCTACAATGTAGCTTGCCAGCACCAGTGTGTGAATGGGTGGATGACTGGATATGTAAAGCCCTTAGGGACTAGTAAAGCGCTATATAAATACAGGCCATTTACCATCTCGGTTTCACCTGTCGAAATATTTGTTTCATAACTGTGCAGGCTCTTTTTCTGACACAGTCTAATGCGGCCTTCCTGTTTTTGAGTGTAACCAGTGGTTTGCACCTTTTTGCAAAAACTCTATATTTCCATTCATGAAGCCATCGCTTGATTATAGACCTTGACAGTGATGCACCTATGTCCAACACCTAAGTGTTGTTAACACATTTAGATTCTGAAGTTTTTCTTAACCATGGATATGATTATAATCATTATAATTCTGTCTATAATTCTGTTTACTAATCTTCAATGTTCTTTCGGGTGTTTTGTTGTTGCCAAGCTGGTGAATTCATGGTTTTTAAGAATGTACCAGGTTTTTGCTGGTTGCTTTGCTGGTTGCTGATTGCTGATTGCTTTATTTTTATTTTTTGGGTGGGGGGCGGGGGGGTTGACCCTAATGATGATGTCCCTCACTTGCACTGACATCTCCTTGGGCCTCATATTTAAAGTGCAGTGAAAAATCAACACTTTGAATCATCTTCAGATATCGTGTCTTCAAAGCTTGTCCAAGAACAGAGAAGTAGGCATAACCGGTCATGAAACAGTAAACTGTCCAATTAATGCGAAGCCTCTGAAAATGTGAGAATATCTATAAAACTTGCTGCAATTCCTAAAAAAGTTTGTCAAATTTTTCTGTTAAACCCCTTGAATTAAAGCTGAAAGTCTACACTTCAATCACATCATGATTGTTTGATTTAAAATCCACTGTGGTGGTGTACAGAGGCAAAACTACTAAACTTGTGTCTTTGTACCCGTTCTCACTCCCAAAGCGTAACATTTTACGCTAGGTGACAAATCGTCACCATATTACGTTTTCGGCTACCCACCACGTTCCTAAATGACGACCTCGGAAAAAGAGGAAATAAGAGAACCGAATGGACTGAACCTACACATGTTCGCTCTTTTTCTTCAAATCGCTTAGAAACACGCTATTTAACATCATCATCTGGTTAAGGTCAGGAATAAGGTTATGGTCAGGGCTAGGGATAAGGTTAGGTTTAGGGCTGGAATACAGGGCTGGAACGTCTACTACCGCGGGAGCGTCATTGCACTGGATTCCAGCCATAACCCGCCGCGTACCATAAGAACGCCGAAGGTCTCCTTTCGCGTTCCTCAGGAACGCTGCGGGACGTGACAAAACGTCGACATGTTACGCCTCGGGAGTGAGAACGCTCTGGTCTTTGTGCAACACAACTGCGTACAACCATTGCACTACTTGAGATGATCCCATTAGTGCCCATATGCTATGCTCTTGTCCCCACGCTCTCTGGCATGTTCATTAACATTTCTGCTTGTTTTTGTGAGGGCTGATGTTACCTGTGTTCCTGGGATGGGTCCAAAAGGATTGGTGGGTCTCAGTACAGGCTGGTTATACATGACATGCTGTGGGGGCATCATGGGAACGCCCCCCATCTGATGATTCATCTGAGGAGGGAGCTTCTCAGAGCACAGGTGAGAGCAGGCAGGGAAGGAGAAGAGTATGAGGGAGCGAAACAGGTGGGGAGTAAACAGAGCAACGTGAACCGAGACAAAACAATAAAAATAAACAGTATTTATTGGATAAATTAAAAATCTCTAACTGTAAGACCACGATAAGACTGGAAGTTGTTCTTTACCATTCCATACACAGGCACTTGGGGTGTCGTCATAGGAAAAGCCACTGGTGCTGGAGCCTGTACAGAAAAACAGGGAGGGGCGTAATGCACAATACTTTTTAATAGTGACCAAAAGAAATAAATTAAAATTAACGCTAATTCTGTTAGGGCAATTAATTTCTAATCTGTCAAAGATGTACCTCAAAGAAAGTCATTTTTTGTTTTTTTATGCCAAATAAATATTCCCATTCATTCGGCTTTTACAAGATCTTGTTAAACAAAATCAGCTTTAACGTTTAACAACACTGAATCGAGATGACACCACAAGGGATAAAAGGGCAGTTCTAAGACAGTACAATAAGGAAAATGATTAAGAAAGCAAAGCAGTGCAGTTCTGGAGGATGTCGTGGACAAAACGAGGAGTGAAGGAAAGGGGGCTGAAGAAACTTACATAGCCAGTATAGATCATCCCATTCTGTCGAGTTAAAGGAAAGAGAGAAAAGAAAAACAGTTAAAGACCTCTAAAATAGTTCCGCATTACCACAATCACAGCCATGCCCGTTCTCTTTCTCCAAACAGGCAGAGAAGATAAAGCGGAATTTTTTGCACTTTCCTCATGTTAAAATCATCTACTTTCCATTCAAGGCGTGCCACCATCTTTCCAAACCATTTGCCGAGAAAATGAGCAGTTTGAGTTGAGAGGTCAATCAGTCCAAAATTAAAAGGATGAAACCAGACTGAATTGAAGAGACGTGTAGATAATTGGCATGGAGCACAAAAGGCACAGACACATTTGGGAGCTCCTTCAAAAGTACTGATGCATTGAAAGAGCTGGATACAGCCTCACTGCCAATCTTCTCAGTGGTCACTTGGTCTCTTTCACATGACCACAATTATTAGACATCTATAAAGACTTTTGGGAGAAAAATCCAACTGTGCGCAATGTCAGTTTTTATCATTATCTTAAAAAAGCTGAGGCTTTGGGGTTCCAGTTTTAAAAGCTCAGAAGCGCCTAGAAAAATCTGTTTTGTTTTTATTACCTTATCACATTGTAAAGTCTACCGGCCAGTAGGGAAACACTAATGAGCGATAAAGCAACTGACTAAACAGCATGGAAGCCAGAAACCTTTTCAGTTTCTTGGCCATCGCGCTGGAGCAAACCCATCCATTTAGAAATTCACCTAGGATCCCTCATCCACTTATAGCTAGCTTTGGTTTACAGAAATTTATATGTGAAATTATATTTTAATCCCAAATTAACCAACCATACTAAGTGGAGACTGGAGAAACTGTTAATAAAGCAGAAACCTTCACACCCATACTGTCTTGAGAAGACATCTAATCAAGCAGCAGAAGTGGGGGAAAAAAGTGTCAGAGGAAGTGTAAGTGCAACCAAAGGACCTTGATGACGCAACCACAAACTCTCGCAGGCAATTAAAAAGTAATTGTAGCATTTATTTTACCATTTGAGGAACGGGCATGGGTGCAGGTGCCATGGGATGGGTGGTGTGAGTCCAGTTGGTGCTGGTGCACATGGTCTTCGATTGCCAGCCACTACCACCCGTCGGCTTCTTCTCTACCAGCTGACTCCACTGGAGCTCTGGCCTGATGCACAAAAACACACACGATCTAACACGTGCATTTGCAGGTGCACAGAGGATGCAAAAATCATTGAACAGCGTGAGAGATCCGACAGCAGTCGTCTGCCTGCGGCTCGGCTTTTGATGTAAGGCAAACCCACTCACTTTTTAGCTGGCGTCCCCCCAAACTGCAGGTCTGGGAGAAGAAATAAAACAAAAATAAACATAGCATCAGTTGAAAGGGAGACACAGCAAGACTGGTTAACAGGGAAAATGTGAAGAGAAAATTTGCACATTTTGTACTCACTCCCAACAAGGTTGGCTAAGGATGAGTCCAAATCATTGGGCAGCATCTTCCCAGAGTGCAACGGGGCTCCAGGACTGTGAATTTGAGTGGGTGGGGATGGCTTTAGCAAGTCACCTGATGTCCACAGGTAACCATGGTAACGTGAAAAGAGAAGAAATGAGTCAAAAAGCATGAAGAAGCTAGCTGTCATTGTCAAAGCATAACATGCTTTAAGCGTGTGCTTGTTTGTATGTGTGTGTGTGTGTGTGTGTGTGTGTGTGAGGTAGTGAGTGGGAATTTACTCTCATGCTTCATTGTACGTTAACATGATTATGTGTACATGTGCGTGCGTGCGTGTGCGTGCGTGGTCCTACCTCCCCAGGCGTTGTTGTTGTTGGGCACAGTGTGTGTGGTCTGGATGGGGGTGAAGTTAGGCTGCAGGGTGAACAGCTCACTAGTCAGGTTTGGCACACTGCAGGAAGGAAAATGGAGTGGAAAGCACAGTTTTTTTCCTCACTTTATTCTAAAAATGTAAAGGCTAAAGGCTTTCATCTAAAGACGTAGGGTAACTGGACAAAATATCAGGATAAGATCAAGGAAATAGACTTGTGACATTTAACTAATACAAAAAACACTCTTTTTAGCAGTATAGATAGGAGGCACTTTTTTTCTTTGTAGAAACTATATATAAGCGCAGACAATACACTCACTGGTTGTTGACGGGTACAATAGGTGAGTTAGAGAAGAGATCTGTGGCCCCTCCACTGCTGTTGGCACTGCCCACTGATTGGGTGCTGGGTGACACGTTAGGTGTCTGAATGTCGATCACTTTGTGACCGTCCTCCTAGACAGAATACATCAACACAATGTAGATGATTATGGTTAGTATAATACACACAAGGTTCACTTTGCTAGTACTATGTCAGACTCTTTTTTTGTTTTTGCCTTCAGAGCTTCCTTAATCCTTATTAGCAGCGATTCAACAAGGTGCTGGCGATTTTCCTCAAAGGATTTTGTCTATGTTGACATGGTAGCAGATTTGTCAGCTGCACATCTAGTATTACTTGTTCCACCACATACCAAAGGTGCTCTATTGGATTGAGATCTGGTTACTACGGAGGCCATTTGAGTGCAGTGAACTCATTGTCATGTTCAAGAAGCCAGTTAGAGTTGCTGGTGGGAACAGCCATCAAAAGATGGGTACACTGCAGTCATAAATACTCAGGCAGGCTGTGGTGTTTAAACAATACCCAGTGGTATCAAGGGGTATGCCAAGAAAACATCCCCCACATCCTTACACCACCACCAACCTGAACCATCCATATAGGCAGGATGGATCCATGGTTTTATGAGACCAGATCAGATCATATCTTCTTTTGTCCAAAAGCGATTAAGGTTGTCCTCAAAGCTGGATGTGTTATGCTCTTCTGCATACCATGGTTGTAAGGAGTGTTTTTTTTTTTAAATTACTGTTGTCTTCCTATCAGCTTGAAGCAGTCTGGTCATTCTCTTCTGACATCAACGAAGCATTTTCTCCCAGAGAACTGCATCTTGCTGGATATTTTCTCTGTAACCCTAGAGATGGTTGTGTGGGAAAGTGCCCGTCTGGCACTAACAACCATGCTACATGCAAAGTCTCCTCACCTTTCTTCCCCATTCTGATGCTTGGTTTGAACTTCAGCAGGTTATCTTGACCATGTCTACATTCTTTAACTCATCTAAATGAGTTGCTGCCATATTATTGCCCAGTTTAATAGTTTCATTAATGAGAATTTTATTAGATATAAATAACAAAGCATCCAGTGAGTGTGTATTTCAAGGGTTAATCTTCCTTTAAATTGTTACTATCAAATGAAAGGCCAGGATGGTTTGTTTGAGAATAAACTCCACTGCAGGAGTGCAGTATGTAGACTGAGAGTTCATTTCTATTCTGTGTGCATCTCTGTACACTACAGAGAAACAGCGTATTTCACTGTACTGCAGAATTAATGCACTTGTCTATTCAACTTTAACAACAGTGTGGAGGGCAGAAAGTCTTAAGACACCGAGGTCTACATGGTTCACACACGTGAACGGATTTCAGAGTGTTTCACTAGCATAGAAGACAAAAGAACCTAAAAGCACAGGCAATCATATTGTGGTTGAATCCCTGCAATAGTTCTGGCACGTGGTATGTATGAACTGTGCAAACCTGTCCACATACTGTGGACAGGTTTGACTCACCTTGTGTTGCTGCAGTCGGTTGTCCTCCGTCTTGTCTTCCATGCGGCTGAGAGAGATCCCCGTGCTGGAGAGAGATGACACTGCACTGGACAAGGTGCTGGATCTTAAGGTAAGACACACACCCGCAAACACACACAGGGTTTACAGGTCTCTTTAAATTTCTTTTTCTTTTTGGGGGGGATATTCTTTACTTTACTCTTTGATACTTTTTAACAACACCATGTAAAGCTAAAAAAAAAAACCATTTAGTTATCTGGGCACCATCAGCATGACCCACGGTTGAAATGTTTCAAAGTAGTGATCAGAAACGAACTTTGAGTAAAATTTGATTGTAAGTATCATTTAAGCAACAGCATATGATGCATGTAGGTAAAATGCAAGTTTTATGTTTGCTATAAGAGAAACTGTAAAAATCTGGCAGTAGTAAAATTCATGGTGGCAGATCAGCAGTACACCATGGTTGCTGTAGTGCTAATGCTGGTAGCAGTAAGGGAAAGAACAGCTGTAGCAGAAATAATAGTTTTAAAAGTAGCATTAAGTGAGTGATGCAGCAGGCCAGGTATCTGATCATACCTGCTAGCGGTGGAGAGGTCCTTGAGCTTCCTGCCTTCCAGAGAAGCTAGATGCTGCTCCAGAGCCTCCAGGAGAGAACTGGGAGCCTGAGGGGGGTGGGGTTCAGCAGATTACAACCATGGGCAAGTAGGCAAATTGGGGCACTTAGCTCGCTTTTCCCTCCTCTCCTCACTTCTCATTTCATCTCTCTCTCACACACACAAAGCAGCAGCAAAATTTAGACATCACCCTCAAATTCACTATCTACTCTATGACAGCTCTTTGTTCTGTTTTTTTGTTTTTTTCATTTGGTTTCATCAGGTTTGGTTGGCCAGCATGCACATGTTAGCTTTGGATCATGCAAGCGAGTCCACAGCAGGACTGACAGGTCGGGACAGAGCAGAGCATCATCGCTGCGGGGCTCCAGAGTCGAAACACAACAAACACGTCTGTGAACCATCTAACGAGCCCATGCAGAGGCCAGCAGTGCACAAATGCTCTCGTAAACACACACACTTACACACGCATACACAGAAAGAAAATCACTATCCAAAATTTAAGAGTTAACTTGTGGATTCCACAGTGAGATTCATGTGTTAGTGGTTTGATTGGCTGAGGAAGTAATCACTGGAGCTAAGCACCAAAACTGTGTCCCGCTGGAAGCCAAGGAAGTTAACTCAGTCAAATGTAAACATCTGGTGAAAAAACCAGGTATACACATCGAACAGCTGGCCTGCACTCATTACTGGAAAACAAAAAGGATGGATGGGTTCATTTGGACCACATGTGATACCACAGTTTTCACCCAGAGCTTTACATTTCAGCACCAGAGAACACAAGGCAAACACAACAGGCAAAGAAAAGATTTCTCATATACTTATTTTAAGGGGGAAAGAGAGTAAAATGCGAATTCTGGGCATCCTTCTTCAGAGAAATCTAGAATATGCTAAAAGTTTAAAATTAAAACAGACACATATCTAGAGCTTAGTAAAGGCATGGTTCACTATGTTGTTGAATAAGGGCATATAAGGTCTTCATAAGCACTACAAACACGACATAAATGTAGAAAAGAAAAAGAAAAAACAACTTTTTTCCATTTAAGTTTTTTTTGTCACATTGTTAAAATCCAATGAAAAGCATAAGCTGTATTCAAGGACCATAGCATAGTATGCAGTACTTATGATGGCATTATGTACACCTATCCAAGTCATATTTGCAGAAACCTATTTAACAAAAACCATTCGCTGCTCTCCCCACAGCTAATAATACAAAGGGACATAATCTGTTCAGAAAGTGATGTGAACACTGCTTAGATGGACAAAAGCCTATTTCATAAAGTTGTGCTGACTTTTTTTTGTATGATAAGCCTTTGAGTCAACAGACAAGCTTTGATATTTACACTGGGAAAATGCCTGAAAGACTGCCAGAAAAAATTCTGACATATTATATGCCCCAGTCTAAAATTAATCTGAAAAAAGAGAGAGAGAGAGACTGAAAACTTTTGTGGCTGTGCTGCATAAAAACTGATTTAAAAAAATCTTACCTTAGAGTAAAATTTGTTCTGCAAGGATTCAGATAAGAAAACAGGACTAAAAATTGTCAGGGGGGGGGGGGGGAAATGCTGCTTTCAGGCTAGTTGCATGTGTCCTCTCTATTCTCGATTCAGACAGAAAAGGAGACAAAGTGAAGGAGTTAAGGAGAGTGAAGAAGAGAGGAGGAGAACGGGGCAGCTGCAGTGTGGGCAGGTCTGTAGGGTGAGTAGGGAACGGGAGCGTTTAGAATGAAGCATTATGGGACTGACTTTGACGGATTTAATACACTGGTTGACTGACTGGTTGATTGACTGATTGAGATGAGATGTAGACTGACCTGTGTGAGATCGGGGCTGTCGCCCTGATCTATCCCAACTCGCTGTGTCACAAAAAAAGGAAGGAGGGATAGGGGGAGGGAGGAGGGAGGCAAAATAAAAATAAAACCAAATGTAACAATAAATCAGGGAATAACCAAAAAAAGAAAGAAAGAAAGAAACCCAATAGACCACATAGTAATAAAAAATAAAGGGAAGAGGCGTGTTGAAGGAAGAAGAGGAAGAGGAGGAGGAGGGAGAAAGAAGAATCAAACCCAAGCATTCATTACTTCATGCAGTGGCTGTAAAGGAAAACAAAGAAAAGACAACAGAGGAGGAAGGCGCATGCACACGCATACAAACACCTATATATATGTATATATATATACACGCACACGCACACAGTACATGTACACACACACACTTATAAATACACACACGATGAGATCTGGTTGGAAATGAAAGCTGAGCACAACGACTGTTTAGACAGGCAGGGCACAGAGGGCAGACAACAGGTCATGTGACTGCAAGATAAGAAACATCCAAAAGGAAGACACTCAACTAATGTTGACTTTGAACAGAAAGAAGAAGGGGAGGGGGAGCACAGATGACACACAAACAGACAAACACATTTTGTTAGACAGGTAAAATGAATGGGTCCTTAAAGTCAACGTTAGTCTTTCTTTCTTTTTCCTTTTTTTTCTCTCTTTCTTTGGGATCAAGTGGCTGCATCCCAAACCTTCTTCCAAATGGGAACGAAACCAAGCAGCGAGGCAGCTTTTGAAGATGTACACGATTACTCTGCGCAGTCTACAGATCATAAAACTGTTTATATTTATTGTGAAGCCCAGCAAGAGCTGTTAACGGAGTAACAGCCATTTAAAAATAAAAGAAACTTCTATTTATTAACAAAACAAAAAAAAGAAATAGGGTGGAAATTAAGCTATTAGAACAAGAGAAAGAGATAGTGATAGAAAAAGAGCTTGCTTGGGCATGCAGTGCAGGCATGTGAACAGGCAGCACACGAGGGGTCTCTCAACTGGAAGCTCTACATGAGTGTCTCTCTGATAGCCTATAAGAGTCTGGCGTTAATGACTGCCTTGAAGTAAACCCCTCCCTAGGCCAGGGCAAGAGAGGGACAGAAACAGGAGAAGATCTAGTGCAAAAAAGAGACTTGGAAGATTAAAGAGAAGAAGCTCCCGGAGGCTGATCTGCGGTCAGTTTAGGTCTGAGAAGACTGACCGTAAATCAGTTCCTGGGGTAACAGAAGTCTGGAGCAAATCTCAACAGGTTCAAGTGCGCTTTTCTGCAGATTAAATTTCTCCTGAGTGACAGGACGAAATGAGAAAGGAGCATTTAATATATTTATATAAAATCAGAGAGGAAGGAAGGCCGTTGAGATTCGCTCCAAATAGATATTCCCATCGTCTTTACAGGTGTTTAACTCCATCGAAGAGCGGCAGGACAAACGGACGTTACCTCCGCCACTTTGAGAAACTCGGACAGTTTGGTCATCCTGTTGAGGAAGGTCTTGTAGATCTCCAAAGCTTCTTTGCACTGGTTCTTCTTCATGTCAAAGTATTTCTCTGCGTGCCAGAAGACGAGAAACAGCTCAAAAACAGAATTTACTTTGACCTGCAGCAGTGTATACTGTAAAAAACAACTTTTAAAAATCTATCTGGTACTGATTTTCCCTGTTAGGCCTGTCCAATTCTTGTCCATGCAGGATGAAATTAATTTTCATTAAGACTCCCACTTACAATAAAATCATAGAGTCTGATGGTCTCTTATCAGACCCTCACACCTCACTGCCTTAATAATTAATGGAAGAAAAGAAGTTGACCATTACACAGTGGCCCTTAATTTAACTCTGGAAGACAGTGGGAGGAAAAATTGATTTTCTCTAAAGAAGGATTAAGTGGAGTTGGATGGAGTCACAGTCTTGTGATCTTGACATCAGAGGAAAATTACCACATAAATATAGAACGAACTAAAGATAGATGAACTCAGGATCTGCCGTGTCGTGCGTACCCAACATGTTGATGACGCCTTCGTTATAAGCGGCAAACAACCGTATGGAGTCTTTAAACAGCAACATGAAGGCTGTGTTGATCACTCCGTTCGTCAGCTCGTTGGAGTTTGGCTGGACGATAGGAGGAACGAACGAGAGATGAGATATTGAAGTGACAGCTACAATTGCTTACATTAAAGGGTTTGGAGCGATTAAGGCAGATGTTTACCTGGAAATCCAGCAGTGCATCCAGCTGGTTCTGAATGATGGGCAAAGTCTTAATCAGCTTCTCTGTGTTCATGGTGCGCATCACACCATCAGCCCTAAGAATCACACAGGAGAACACACGCAGAACTCATCAAGCCTGTAGAGGAAGTGATGTACTGAAAATCAAGAGTATGTAACTTCCTCCTCTGTGGTCTTCCTCTTTTTGTCTTACCTGGCCAGCTTCATTTTCAGCATCAAACATATCCACTAGCCCTCCTTTGCACGTGTCAAACAGTCTCTGCCTCGCTTCTCTAACTTTATCTCCGAACTGGTCGTCCTGAGCTGTCTCGCTGATGTATTCATTTCTGATCTGGTCCATTTTGGTCACTCTCAGTGAAAATCTGAGCATCTTCATCTCTGCCTCTGGTCTTTTTGTTAGTGGCATCTCTAAACCATACTTTACAACTGTTCCCTCCTCTTCTTCCTCTTCTCTCTGGAGCATACCTCCACTTCTCCAGGCTCTCTTCCAACTCCTCCCTACTCTCACTACAGGTCACACTATCATCTGCAAACACTATAATCCACTGAAGGTCCTGCCTGACCTCATCTAACCCTGATGTAATCCCACTCTGACCTCCCCACTGAAAAATGTAAAAATGTCCTCACGCATGTCCTAAACCAACCTCACAATCATCCTTTGTTGGTTCAATACTTGTAATTGTTTTCCTTTGTTTGGTCTGTTATGACCACTAGCTTATAATTACAATGTTTTAAGATTGCAGTTATGATATACTGACTCTAATACAGCATTTTAGCATCAAAGGCTGTTCAATTTCTTGCTCAACATTGTTCTAGAATATCACTAACAGCGACTCTAAGCTTTTATTACTCAAAGGCTCAGTTCATCTACTCTCTGTGCCCTTTTAGCTCTGTCTCTTTAAGGTCCTACTGTCTTCTGATTGGCTGCCCATATGCAAACAAAACTGTTGTGTTGCTCATCTCAAACATAGGCACAAAACCACTTGACACAAAAATAGAAACCATTTTGAACACACTGTTTTTACAAGACATGCATTTGCCACTTGGGGCTGCAATGAGTACTTGTTAACATAAATGTACATTTAAGGAAAAATAGAAAATATATTTACTGTTTCTACTATACAGGTAAAGCAGAGGATAAACAACAGGCAAAGTGTTACAAGCAAGAGTATCCTACCCTCTCTTCATTTTTGTGAAGTCCACCGCTGCTAGTCTGTAAGACATGGCTTTTTCATTCAGGTAGCGGCTGTAGCGTCTGATGAAGGTTGACATGTTATACCCTGTAGGGCAGAGAGAGGGTGCTGCAGTTAGAGATTGATCAGCTTGACCAATTTTCACATTAGATTAAGAAGCTACACTTATTTTAATTAAAAATATAGTCGCTTCTTTGCGACCAACCCGCATTTCCAGTGCTCATGCATTACCTTACTTTATTTATTTATCTTGTTTTCCTTTTGTATATATAATTAAAAAGTCACCAAGCATGTTTTTTTAATTTTCAGAATCAGAATCAGAATCAGAATCAGAAAGGGTTTTATTGCCAAATGTTGAGCAGGTTTACAACATTAGGAAATTGCTGCGGTGCTTCAGTGCAAACATACTGTCATAAAAATATAAAAATAAGAATAAGAATTAAAAGTGCTAAGTGGATAGATATATACATGATATATACATGAGTGCAGGTGGTGATCAGTGCCAAACATGGAATGATGCACCCTTTGTAACAAACAAAGGGTACAGTCATCTGTAGGTTTTTCAGATTTGGTCCGTCTGAGCAGCAGCTTATTGATAGCGCTACAGAGGCAGCGAGAGTCCGACATAAAGTCATTTTGTTAGATGTACAGCACTGCTGAGTCTACAAAGAGCCAAATGGCATTAAATCACCTTGTAGTGCAGCCTTATCTAGAAAGTTGTTGAGGTTGAAGAGTGTATTCCTGGAGGCAAGGTACTGCATCAATCTCTGAAGGAAAAAGAACAGAAGAATGAGTTAGTGATTTCTCTCTTTCTGTGGCCTGACAGTTTCAAGTCAAGGCCAAACTGCCACATGGGCAGCCTGTATGTACACAAATGTTGCAGCTTTATCTGCATTTTTCAGAGGGTAATTGTGCTGGCTTGGGTGACGCAGGTAACGTTTGACAAAAAAAGTTCTTCTTTTTGCAAAGTTACATTTAAAAGTAATAAAATGTACCTTCCAGTTGAACTCTGTTTATTGTTTCGGTGCCTTTTTAATGCAGTAGTGTGACAAATAATATTACTGTGCACTGTAATATTATCTGTGCTTTCTGTGTGTTTTCAGTGAATTAAAATCTAGTGTTATTGTATTTATATGTTATCAATAATTAGAATATCTGTGGCATCTTACTGTAAAGATCATAGCATATGTATATATTTGTGTATCTACCCTACCTATAATTATATATGAATGAAACCTTGCACAAACATCGTCACACGTGCAGCGATTTTTAGCATCTATATGTTTTTTTAAAAGATTTATTATAAATCACGATTCTTTTGATTTTCATATTCACCACCTCCCTGCAAATGTGACGTTATATTCTCCATTTGTGTTTGTTTCACATGTCTCAATCCACATACGTTGCTCGTACGTAATTTAAAGGTCACCAAAGTTTGTATCTGTGACAGACTTTTGTTCATGTCACCACGGAAACTCGGAAGAAGAATTTGAAAAAGCACCACAGGCCTGGCATTTTGTGTATGCACAAAATGCCAGGCCTAAGGCCTCAGTCATGCAGGTCTAGGAAAACCGTATTCCCTGAGCAGTTGGCAAGTGGTTTGCAAAGAGGGTAAATGCTAAAAGGACTGGTCCTTATAGAGGGCTTTTCTACTGTACTGGAACACTCCAAGCACTTTATACAATATGCTTTATTCATCCATTAATAAAAGGACTTTTTTTCTGCACCTAAGTGCTTTCTAGCTAACACTGGAGCTGCCAGAGATTGAACCACCAACCTTTCAATTATCTTGTTCTACCTTCTGAGCTACAGCCACCTCGTGGTGCTGCACCAAAAACCTTCTTGTGATTGCTTTGTTTGCTAGCAGGCTTCAACATTTGCCCATATATTTTGCACATATTTTACTGCTATGCTTTAAGGCTTCTCCACCACTCAGTGAGTAATTGTCGAGTGTTTATAGATATAGTGTAAATTGCTGTCAATGCCCAACGCTTGTTGCCCAAAGCGTTCATAACCCCTGTATACCTCTTTGCTCCAAATTTCAACTAACAATCTCCAGCAACTGCTCACCAAATGGTCAGGGATAACACATTTCTCATTAGTAACCAGTGGTTGCTATCAGCAGTGCACTCTCTAACCTGCACATGGCCAAATTCTAAGCTAGTCAGCATTAGCTGCTAACTTAGCAATTGGCGCTTGTTCAAAGTTGCATCTGATCTAAAAAAAAAACACAACATCTGCAACACAAAAGCAGATTTAAGGCTGCAAAAATTACACCACCATTTAATCATCAGTTATTATTCATCTCTGGCTCTCTTCCACAGTGTGTCTTTGTCCTGTCTTCCTCCCCTCACCCCTAACCGGTCGCAGTAGATGGCCGCCTCTCGCTGAGCCTGGTTCTGTCAAGGTTTCTTCCTGTTAAAAGGAAGTTTTTTCTTCCCGCTGTCGCATCATATTATTGTTGGGTTTTTTTTCCTGTTGTCTTTGCATTATTGTAGGGTCTTGACCTTACAATAAAAAATCACCTTGAAGCCACAGTTGTTGTGATTTGGTGCTAGAAATTGAAAACGGCAAACATTAAAGCCAGTGGGTGACATCACTGTGTCTACAACAAAGTCTAATATACAGTCTACGGGTTTGACTAGCATCTTATAGTAGCCAGTGTTACCAAACTTGGGTATATTAGCTATCGCTGTGTAACTCACTTTCTTACTTGTTTCACTGACCGTTTGCCCCGTCTTTATTTGAAAGCTCTTGCCCTACTTTTTTTTTTGCCTTTTACTAATTTCACAGCCAAGAAGGAAACAGTGAAATAATCTTCCTGAAACTGTATGAAACAGACACACTGACATCCTTGAAAACTGTATCAGCATTCATAAACATGTCCAGGCTTGATGTAGTTTGTCTAGGTTGAGTTACCCAGGGGGAAAAGAAGCAGATTAACTTTCCTGTAACAACTGAAAGCAGGCAGACAATTAAGAGCTCAATGGAGAAAAAAGGCAGCCTCTGGAAAAAGCTACATGTATTTGTTTGGTTTATTTGAGTCGTGGTTGCCAGGGTGGATCAGGTCAGTCAGCTCGCTGTGGTGTTTTAACATTAAGAGCTGATTCATACGACTTTTCCTTGATCTAGCGTTCACAATCTGCCCTCACTACCAATACAAAACAACCCCTTCTTTCCTTAACTGATATCCCATTTGCAGAAAAACCCATTCCAGCATCCACTTTTTAAAAGGATCAGATCACGTTAAGCAAGCTTTGATGCCAATTCAGAGGCCTGTAAACACGCAGTCTTTCTGGCCAGGGTGAAAACCAGTGAGGAAAAAGCCAGGCTAAAAACGCCCAATTTAAACAACCCTGACAAATTTTTAAAACATCATGTCACTGCTCATGTCACTGAAAGCTTTGTTGCTCACATGCTCTGAAAGGGTCATCGTCCCCGGAGTAATCATTGCCACGGCACTTCTATCTAGTCTCAGAAGCTCATCATTTAACATGTTTGATGTTTTTTGGTCGCTGCTCTCGCAGGGTGCGCAGTGGAGCGCTGCGATTTGTCATACTGGCCATTGAAATGTCAGCCGAGTATTTCATCTGTCCTTGCTGGACACATGGAAGACACGGTTTCAAAGAATCTCACTGAGGGTGCGTTGGAGAGAAATCTCTACAAAGTATTTAGGATCGATCAAAACACCAGCAAGCTCAGAGTCTCTCTCGTGCTCATTCACAGAGTATTAGACTGTACAGGAAATGGTTTGATCGTCATCTTTTGCTGCCTAGTGACAATTTGTGTAGTTAATTGATAACACACACAGGAGTCACTGGTAATGAGAGGTTATTTGGTGCCTTTTTCTATTGGAAGAGCAATACTGATAAATAGATGAATAAGCTTTTCTACATTTTTATTTAGAGCTTCGGCAGAGTCATTTTGGCCTTTCAAGTCACGTCCCACCACTCAGGAAATGTTGACCTCAAAAAAACAGTGAGACGGATCATTTTAGAAGCACCATAGTGCGTTTTAGATCTCTTTAAAACAAGCGTTTTTTGTCAGGATGACAAATAATTTTCCTGTTGTCACAAGATCAGAGGGGACAGACATCCTCCGAATTTCCCCGGGCATCCATACGTCGATGCGGGTTGACTCACCTCATTGCCGTACATCATGAGGTGGTGTGTGGTGATGAGCGCTTTAAAAACCACAATCCAGCTGTTGCTAGTTGTGCGCTCCAGCAGTGTGTCTGCCAGGTGGGGGATGCTGACGTTCAGCTCATTGGTGCAGTGGATCAGGTCTGGAGGAGACAAAAAAAAGATGACCCATGAAACAATCTGGAGAAAAGTGTGAAAGCAAGGTGAAGGAACACACAAATAAACTCCAACCCCGCCTGTTCACTTACTGTAAGTCATTGTGAATAAAAGCAACAGTTGCTGATGGAGTGAACAATCACACAGACTGAAGTCATATTGACCGGTGCATTTATCTCGCCTCAATGAACAAATGATGGATTAATGATATCGATGAATGATATAGTCTCTATAGATGGATGTATCTCCAAATGCACATCTGAGACTGTAATTCAGCAACGCTGCCAGCCTCCTCTACAAAAATATCAATAAAATATCAACTCAGAAGATGGAAAGGTACATTGCAAGGTCGATTCCATTCCCGCGTAATGAACTTAAGCGACACATATTTTATTTAGGAAAAAAAAACTGTCAGATGAATGGAGTGATGATGAATATTGACTGTGAGTTTTCTTCCCGAGCATCTTTGTTAGCGATGATGGACTAAAACAGATGACCCCCACCCTCCCAACAGTTAACATCCGAGAGTCGCATCTAGAATGTAAATTGGCCGTTTAAAGCAAATGTGGAACACGTTTTAAAAAAGGGGGAAAAACAGCTCGGTGCTGTATGTCAGACTCAAAGGTCTGGCAAACGACAGGTCGAGTGTGTGCTCGCATGTGCGTGTTCACATCTGAGAACTGGCAGGGAAACAGAGGAGTGGGGTTTTTGTTTGTGCTCAGTCTTGTAGATACAACAAAAATAATTAAATAGAGATAAGAAGTGTTGCTGGGATGGGTTGCAGGAATGTTGCCCTACATTCTTTAAGGAACTGGGCTCAGAAGCAAAATGCAAAGTATGTTTGGCATCTGTTGAAGCACAAAGACTTGCAGGCTTCTAGTAAAATGGTGATTCTGAAATGTTCAATTACTGTAAACGAAAGGTTGTTAAAATCTTCAGGGACAGATTTTCTTATCTTGACTTGGGGCATTTCTACAGTAAAAAAACCTTTTTTTATAAACACACTATACAGAGTGCATTCATAATATATAGCTCATGCTATTTGCTCAGTGACATTTATCAGCAAGCTGGAGATTTTTTTCCTGGATAAACAATCTGCATCAAATTCTCAGTGATGCTGTTAAAAGTGAGATTGTGCAGGCTGCTTAAAGGCCAGCTGGTAACAGGGTCTCAGCTAATCCTGGTAAAACACACACTGGGACCAAAAGTGATAAACAGACAGAAGAAATGAATCTAAAATGTTACCAGATGAGATGAGAAGTGTGAAATCAGGACGATCCGCGGTTTCACTTGAATTTGGTAACAAGACACCAGCAACAAAAGTGTGTCGCACAATTATAATGAAAGGAACTAAATTAAAGAGTCCCTTGTGCAATCAGAGAAAACCAGTGTAGTCACAGGCAGACGGGGGAGCATCTGTGTGCTGAGATACTGAGAAAGCTGTTTGGTTTCTGAGATCTGCTTCTTTTTTTCTTTCTTTTTTTTTTGCAGGATCAGAGGTTATCAGTGTTTTGTTTTGAAAGCTTGATGAGGTTTTCTGCAGCCACTGAAACGCTGGATACCAAAGAGTCCCGGTTCGCACCCTGATTAACCATTGACTGCATGTCGAAACACACCCTAAGCAACAGCGACCAGCGGCAGCTGATGTTTCGATCCAACTCAGCTTGATCTTATTTTATTTTAGTTTCGACTGCGAAAGCCTCAGCAGGAACAGCACAGCCAATAATAAGTGTAAAAGTATTGATTATAGGTTGTCACCTCATCCAGCTTGGCCTACAATGAATTACGAACGCAGCCAAGACTGTCAGACTCTCAACTCTGCTGCATTAATGTCATGACATTTGGTCTCCTGCTTTAGGGCCAAATATAAGCCAAAGGTCTGTCCACTCCCTACATCTGAAAGCAGAAAATGTAACATGCACAGGAAGCAATAAAATTGGCACAAGAAACAATTCCCAAACTAACGCATATTGAATAGATATATGTATATATACGCAACAATAAAATCCTCAATTCCTCCTTTAAAATCCTTAATGTGTGCCTCTTGCATTCCATGTCTAAATTAGGACCATTTCTCTGAAACCCTGTATGTTTGCTTTTATGTTCATGGGCTTTTAAACTGCAAGGACTAGAGCTTCTAGTAGTTTTATGTGACACTTGAATAAAAACGATGTAAGATGAGGCAACAGAGTGGAAAAATAACCACATATTTGCCTCATATTTAGAGGTAGCTGAGCTCAAAAGCAGAGCTTGAAGGATGATCCTAGGAAATTCAGAAATAAATAAATATAAAAAAACCCAAACATCTATATCAAGCTGTAACTAAACAGCAGACAAGGTCAAAAGGTGTTCAGTTTTACACTGCCTGTGAGTAACCACTAACTAATTCACTGGAGGTTTAGAGATATTTAACTTTTAGTAGGGTAATTACTACATTTCCATGTCCCAATCTATTTGTTCCTTTGGGTGACAATTCATCAGCTGGGATTTAACCATCGATGTGTGGCTGTGCAAATAGCCAGAGGGATGTGATGATGATGACAATGATGATGATGAAGTATTGATTGCACGATTGCCAGCTGGGATTATCGATAAGCCGAAATCCACACAGGAAAAAAAAATGCAGATAAAGAACACAAAAAGAAGTGAGATTTATGCTGCAAGCGTGCAAAGGTTTGCACGATTACACGACAACACGGCGCTAAATTTAAGACACCTGTAATACTGGTTAGGATCAAATGTAAGAGCAGAGTTTTAAAGTATGCATGACTGAAGGGATTTGAGCTCATAAAGAGAGATTTACTTTAAAATGCAATAAAAACTTTTTTTTCCCTCCCATGTGTTTTAAAGCCTTGCGTGGCGGGGAGGGGGGGGATTCATGTATATTACTCTTCTGTTTGACCGCCTGTGCGGCTGAGCCCCGTCATCCGTTGTATTTTTGCTCATCTGTCGTCACTTCTTCCTCTTTCTCGCTGCTGCCTTTCACTGAATCCAGCCGAGAGGCCAAAAGCGAAGAACATCGGAGCAAAAAAGGCAGATAATTATTCTCGACACAATTAGCTTCTTTTTGAATAAATCTACAACGTGACGCTACAGCATTTCAGCAGTGACGCACAAGCAAAGAAATCATACAGTGAATACCACTGCTGACTGTGCTCTGGGGGCAGAAGGTAATTTTTAGCCTGATTACTCTTCTACTATGTCATTACCCTGTGTTTGTGTGTGTGTCATGCTCATTATTTGCTGTGGGTCATCAAAGATGAACATTTGCCACTGAAGTCACCTACCACAGCGGCAAGGTCATGACCCCGTAAGAGGGGGGGAAAAAAAGGAGGCCTGGGTTTGGTCACTCTGAATAGATTTATTGTGCGTAGCATTTATTCTATGCTGTGCCTGCTGTGGTGGCTCAATAACAACTAGAGTGTATTTTAACTCTGCTTATCAAACTAACCTCAGATTATTTTAACAGATTCTTTCTTTCCAATCTGAACAGTTTCTTCCCGGCAGCTCTGTATTCTTTTAGCCACACCGAGTTTGCTCCACTCGCTCGTGTCCTCCATGCAGAGAGCTTTTATAATAAGCTTTGCATTATCTGAAAATACAAACCAAATGTCCGCCGTTTTCTCATAACCTGAGTTTACCACGCAGGTTCGGTTAGAAAAGAGTCTCAGATGCATTGATGGTTGAACAAAGAGACCTGTGATTGCACGCAGTCCTGTACAGCTGACTCATCAGAAGCTCCTTGAGAGCAGTTGTGTTCACTGCCTTTTCTTTGCATTCTTTATTCACTTCCCCACCAAGGTCCTCTCAGTCAAATTAAGGCTCAGGCCCACTGACCGCCTGATGACAAACACACTTCCTTCCTGGATCGCCTCCTTAACCTTAAAAGTGTGCCCTAATGCGGATGAGAGAGAGTGCTGGATGTTGGCTTAGAGAGGCTCTCTAGCTGGAAATAGAAAGTATTTTATTGCGGCATCTATTAGAACAGCTGCATCTGAATGGCTTCAGTACAAAATTGCTTATTTAACTAAAAAATGTGATTCACACATCCATGAGAGTGAATCAAATCTACAAAGGAGTCGTATCAATGTGGAAAAGGAGAATAAACCACCTTCACCAGAATAAACTGACCGACTCTGAGAGAAACTTCTCTGCCCTTGTGAGTCGTGACAAAAACTGTTTTATAATCCACTTGACAGATGGACATTTGTCATGTAAATGCTCCGGTTCTATTTTAAGATTTTCTGCTCTCACCCTTGAGTTAAGTGACATTTACTAGTTTCTGAGATACACCCACTCGTGGCAGGCGCTGAAGGTGGATGACCTTCTGTCGTTTAATATCTGCAGGAGTCCAATGTTCTCATAAAACTGGGGCGTCTGTGGCGAGCACAATAACAAACGAGCACCGGTGCCAGTCTGTTGATGCACTTGCGGCGATACTGAACGTGGAGCCTACAGTAGGTTTGATTCTCTTCTACTTATTTTTCCAAGGATGTGTGAAACTGTGTATAGCGTAAAACATCAGCCTCTAAAAAACTTAATAATTAACACTGAGCGCCTGCCACCATCGAGGTAAGATTAATATGAAATCAAAGCAGCAGGAATTACTCTAGAGCAGGGGTGGGCAACTCCAGGCCTCGAGGGCCAGTGTCCCTGCAGGTTTTAGATGTGTCCTTGAACCAACACAGCTGATTTAAATGGCTAAATTAGCTCCTCAACATGTCTTGAAGTTCTCCAGAGGCCTGGTAACGAACTAATCGTGTGATTCAGGTGTGCTGACCCAAGGTGAGATCTAAAACCTGCAGGACACCGGCCCTCGAGGCCTGGAATTGCCCACCCCTGCTCTAGAGTCACAAAAGGGCTCCTTCATCGTAAATGCTCAGAGAAACCTGCTTCTGAGCCCCCACTGGGTGTTTCCTGCTTCTTCTTCTTCTTTTTTTTTTTTTTTTTTAGTGAGGCAGCCCTCTTTAGATATATTACACTGAAATGCCTGGTGGCATATCTTGTAAGGGAGCCCAAAATCCACAATGATACCCTCTGCTGTGGACATGACTGACCAATCCACTGCCAAACTTGCCAGGCGACCGACTGACTGGGTGGGTGGGTGTGTAGCTGGATGACTGGCTGTTTGGCCACTTGCCTCATGGTCTCTCTCTGACTGATTTATCCACATTTCCTCCAGATTCGCTGTCTTGCTGTCTGTCTGCCTGCATGTGAGTGTGACTGGCAGTGCCATTGATCACCCATGCTCTCTATTGATCATGTCAAGTAATTATAGTGAGGCAGAAAAGCCACCTAACCTAACAGCCACCTAATAATCACTGATGCAATCCACATGTGAGAAATCCTCTTTATCACTGTGTGCATCATTGCTACTGATTGCATAGACAATTAGCTGGGGAGTGGAAAAAGTGCACTGCTCTTCCTAAAACCTTGACAGGGTCCTCAGCACCTTTAGGACTGACCAGCAGCGCATTTATCAGCGAGAATGCATGGCAGAAAAATGTTGCACAATAACGCACATTCTGTACTGAAGAGTCTCCAGCAGTGCTGCTGCTGCTCCTGATAGTGGCATTAATAATGGATAGGCCTACACTGGTTGCAATATGATTAGCTTATACCAGAGTGGCCTATTTCCCCTGAATGACATGCACAGATAATGCCTGGCTTGCCCCCCTCTCGCCTTATATTAAAAAAAAGAGAGACGAAGAAGATCTCCGCTTGCTCTGATGGTCAGTGGTGGAGCCTGTGTGCGCTCGGCTGCTGCGTAAATCACGTTTTAATCTAATGGAATGTAACGGTGCCTAATTAAAGAAGCTGTGAACATAAGCGGGCCGGATGAGAGAGAGAGAGGTGGTGGGAGGGGGGAGCGTAATGCTGTTTATACAAGCTACCCTTTGTGAGGAAAAAGATGCTGGTCGCTTGATGCATGCATGCAGGCAGGCTGCCTATCTATACAGTAAGCAGTGATGGTATGCTTAACCTACAGTCAAGGTGTTTCTTCTTGGGTCCGCTGACTTCGTGCGTCGTGGCCTTGCAGACGGCTTTGCTGATGGCAGACCCGGTCATGCTGTGCTGTGCGGCGGCGATCCGGTCGGTCAAAGACTGTCCCGACATGTTACGGAGGAGGAGGAGGCGGCGGTGGTGGAGGAGGAGGATGAGGAGGCAGGCGGAGGAGTGATGGTCGAGTCCGGGTGGGGGGAACCGGGGAGGACGATCAAAATGTCTTTAGCGGCAGGGAAGAGGAGGAGGAGGAGGAGGGTAGTGCCCTCTGTGAGAATCGGCCAGAGGAGGGAGAAGAGGAGGAGCAGGTGGTGGTGGTGGAGGACAGCAGCGTACACGGACCAGGATCCGGTGGGAGAATTCATGCGGCGGCCAAATAAAGCGTTAAACGGTCACACATCCAGAGAAGCATCCAAAAATCCAGCGCAGGGCAACAGGGTGGCCCAGCTGCAGAAATAATCAACCTGCTTGTAAAAAAGAAGAAAATCGGTGTAGCCTGTCAGAGCGGCCTGCATCCAAAGCTGGTCAGTGTATTAATATAATCTACAGTATCCCTGAAATAGACGCTGCTGAGGGTGAAATGCCGGCGCAGAGTCCGTGCCAGAGCGCTGAATCACAAAAAAGCAATGTCAGTGATAGAAAGACGGCCGGCGATGATTATGAAATCTATGCGGCATCACCATGACTGAAGACTAATTTTTCAAAGACACGGGCTGTAGCATTGTCCTTTCCCTCCCCTTTTCCTTCTTCTTCACCCGGTATCGCCTCTGAACGTGTGCACAGATCCGACTGCAAGCGCCTCTCTGATTCGCACACAGCACCCCGCGCTGGCTGCATGAAACCTCAGCCGCTGTGATTTTTATCCCCAGTCTTTTTAATCTTCTTTACAAAAGGGTGTATTTCTCTGCTGAGGTTTCCGATAGGCCAATTCTGATTTATTTATTTATTTTGTCAGTCAAACTTGTGTGTAAAATGGCAGCACATGAATCAGGTGACTGAGAAACGAGGGCGATTGGATCACTTCTCGAGTCCGGGGAGGGCATCTTAAAGCAGAAGGCTTTTCAAGGAGAGAAAAGCATCAGCTGGTTTATCACCTTAGTGCATACGGACAGCACAAGAGTGTGATGTGCAAACTCGCGCTGATTATCTGCTGTCCAATGAAATGTAGACACATAGTGAGGAAAAACCACTAATAATAACAACACACAAAAAGATGTTTTATTCCTGTAACACCTCCTATGAAAAGGTGCCTCTGACCCCGTGTGTTTTAGTTTGTGCTTTTAAATCCCAGGAAAACCAGATGGTGACGTTTATTGTAAATAATTCCCCACTAATATTCCACCTCCAGTTTTTAACTTAATACTATGAGGGGGCTTTAAGTAATCGTTTTTGCTTTAATATCTTTTCACCGTTACAGTGAAATGTAGTTCCTGGAATGAAACAGTGTTCTCATAATGGTAAAATAACTCACAGGAGGGTATTACTTAAATAGCTTAAAACATATTTCCTTGTGTTATCCAGAAAGCTTTAGAAGATATGCTCTAGACCACAAAATATTCACACTGCTAAAATTTAAACCCTGCAGGAACCTCTGTCCCTGTTTTGTCAATTTATTTTAATTTCTGTGGATTCAAAAATCATTGGTTCAAACTACTGTACATAAGTAAAAGTTGTTTTTATGTGTCACCATCTCCACTTTGCCAGGATCTGGAAGAAGACACAAACTGTCACCCTCAACCAGGAACTAGCAAGCTTACTGTGAGCTGGAAACTTGTGGAACAGCAGTGCCGCAGTCCACAGTGAAGTGTGTTTTACATCACTGGACTGAGAAGGCACCAAGCAAGGCAAGTGCCTGCTCCAAAATTACACCTTCAAGCTCTATTTGAATTTTCAGCTGCTCACATGGACAAATTAAACGTCCTCTGGAAAAAAGTTTGATGGTCAGAGGAGACCAAGGTTGAGCTATTTGGTCACAATGACAAAGAGGTATGTTTGGAGGAGTAAAGGAGGTGAGGATTTCAAACCTAAGAACAATGCACCAGCTGTCAAGCTGGTGGTGGTAGCATAATTCTCTGGGGCTGCTTAGCTGCCAGTGGTACAGGTACACTGCGCAAAGTGGATGGTTTAATGGAGAAGGGGAGCTACCTCCGAATTTTCCAACATGATCACAATGATCAGCTTCAAATTGAGGACAATGATCCCTTCTTGAATGACTTTCCCAAAGCCCCGACCTCACACCAATAGAAAATCTATGGACCAGTCCTGTGCCAGGAAAACAAGCAATTTAAACGAGGTCTGCAAATTCTGTCAAGAAGAGTGGTCAAATATCTCGCCAGAGTTATGCCAGAAGCTCGTTGACGGCTACCAAAAGTGTCTGGTAGAGGATGCTTGCATAATCATTGTACCATGGACAGAACAGGTCAAAGAAATCATTAAAAGTCCCAAATTACCATGACATTCATGCCCATGATTGCTGAATGTAAACGTTTGACTACAGCCGTACAACAAATACACAATCTTAAAGTTAATCTGCTGCTCAGTTATTTACCTTGGTATAAAAAATGCCTAAAATACTGAAACATATTGATCAACATTTCCTTAAAATGCAAAGTAACAACCTCAAATTTTCCCTGCCAACAAACTAGAACCTAAAGATTATTCATTTCAGAATGACATCAAGAGAACAACTGTAAATCCTCAGAAGCATGCAGCTGTAGGAAGAGAAACGTTGCTTTAAAGTAAAGCTAAATGCATTGTATGAATAGCTACAGAATAATTGGATAATTCTTTCAGTATTATTGTTCATTTGAAGGAGTGTTGATTTAAGTGACATGTAGTTGAGGCAAAAATCCTGAATGATCATCATTTAAAACATATGCAGAAGTACATGTCTATATACACACAGTCTGGTCCACAGAGGGTGCAGACAAATGCCTCTATTCTTAAGGGCTTAAGTGCTATTGCACATCAAAGGCAGTGAAGAAAAATATAAAACAGATGCCTAATTTGAAAACATGGACCTTCAAATAACACACAAGACAAGCTCAACAAAAGCGTCTGTGCAGATGTGGAGGAGCACATACCACATTTTTTTATTGGACTGACAAGAAGTTGATTTTAAAGCTGAAGAAAATGTCCCATTTGAACAACAGAGCCAAGAGTTTATGGTGAAAGTTAAGAGTGAAATACTTCAAAAATGAGATTCTTCACTGAAACCACATTTAAAATACAGACAACACATGTAAATTAGCAGCTGACTGAATATCCGTCAGTATATCAGGAAGAGGCAGAGCACTGGAGGACCCGCAGATGTCTTAATTGTTTTATTCTTACAGCTGTTTCTAATTAATGAATTCAGAAACAGTCTTTAGTATCTTATCAGCTAATTGAATGGTCTTTTTAGTGGCCATATCTGCTAAACTGTCTCCCCTCCAGGGTCCCCGATACTTCTCTGTTTGTTCCTGACTGCAAAGGATTCTTGTTTAGTTTCCTCAGCACTGTGCCAGAACAGATTTTCCACTTCATCAGCTCACGATGCAGTGTAGAAGGAAAATATATTCAACGAGATTGGTGCAAAGCAAAAAAAATCCCACTTAGTGTTATTGTTGGCTAAATTCTTTGTTATGATTGTTATTATTATTATTATTCCTCTAGGCCACCAGTGGGCAATTAATTTTCCCACAGGGGCCACATGATAAACTGCACCCACACCAATAAGATGAGCTGAATTCTGCTCAGTATTAATTTCATATCTCAACAAGCTGATCGGTGTGGCCCTCCATAGCAGTTCCAGCTTCTCATGTGATTCCTGTGGGAAAATTAATTGCCCACCTCTGCTCTGGGCTTATCTCCTCAAATATCTGGGCCTTATCATAGAGGCACTGTTGATGCACCACATCCATTGGCTTGGCAGTGGATATTAGACCAAATGCCCCCATAGGCAATATAAAACATTGAGCTAATTTTGGGGTTGGAAAAATTAAGTCAGTAGGAAAGTATCTTAAACCTGCCTTCTATCTGAAGCCACTAGGTGGCGATAGCTGTTGCAAAGAGATTTCATTCCCATACAGCAGTTATTTCTGAAGCCAAGAGTGTGGCGCTCACATGTGGCCCACCCAATATTAAATGTTCACTCAAATCCATATACAAAAGAGAGTGATGTAGGTTCTTGAAAATCCTATTAAAAAAACATAGCCAACACAGTGTGCTTGCTATAAACTGCTAATGCTACCGAGTCATACGCAAAGAGACTGTATATGACTTCTCGTCCCAGCTGAGTTGAGGTCAGTATTAGTGCTTCAAGCAGCAGAGTTGAACAGTATGAAGCCCCTCCCTGAGTCAGGCTGTTTTCCCAATTCCCAGTCTATATGTTATCCAAAGCTGAGCAGCTGCTTTTATGTATCTCAAGCTCACAATGCAGTATTCATGACGTTGACATTTTTAGTGAGCGGTTAAACACAGATAGAAACGTAGGCCGAGGAAAAGTGCAAATAACGCAAGGAAGATTCATGTTTTCGTGTCTGTGTTCACACTGCAGGCAAAAAAAAAAATCAAAGTTTGGAATTATTTTTCATGTTACATCAGCGTCAGAACGAAAGTGCCACAGAGAGCCGTCAGTTCAAATATCAGTGTCACACTGTCGATTCAAAGCAAGTTAAAGAAGCAAGAAAGTGCCAATAATAAAAACTGCATGTACCAACTTTTTTTTTCTTTTTTTTAGTGTTTTGATTTCTAAGATTGTTAAAGTTTGTGTGGAGGGACAAAAAAAATGGATAAAGAAATAAAGTAATAAAAATCACATTTTGATACCCACAGAACTTCAAAGACTTTAAACACTTTTAAGATGTTTTTAAAATCAAATCTATCACTCTGAGACAGAATTTTTCTTAAAGCGGTCCCTGAGTCAAACATTTCTCGTGGCCTTCCCGTCTTGCTCGCCTGTTGATGTCAGACATTACCATTTTGAACACGAGGAGCAGCCAAGATGCTGCTTTGATGTCGTGGCGCATCCGGACAGGATGAGCGAACCAGGTTCTCGCTCTGTCACTAGACTCTCCTCGTTTCTCAGAATGTGCTCTACCAAGCAGCGGGCTGCCTCCTCAATGTTTGTGTTTTCCTGAGTGAGAAAAAAAATAGAAAAAGTAAGACAGCTGTGATGAAATCTTTACAGCCACACCGGTGCAGCGGACACACACAGATTTTAATATCTCAAGAGAAGCTGAATTGATTGCCATGGACGCACATTCATATTAAACTCAGAATGAGTCCTATAGAAGCTGTAATTTTCCTTACTTTTCATATAGTGACAACACATTCAATTCAGTTTTATTTATATAGCACTAAATCACAACAACAGTTGCTTGCAGGTGTTTTGTATTGTAAGGTCAAGACCCTACAATAATTCAGCACTGCCTCCTCCAATCAGAGACATTATCAGAGGAACAGGTGATCTCTAAAAATTATAGAGAATATAGCAATAAAATGCAACATTGCTGCAAATAAGGCTATCTTTATGTTGTGAATTTACCAGCATCAAAAGCGCACAAAGGGGTAAAATATCTCACTCTATTATATTTATATTACCGCTCTGTGCTGCCGTTCACTTCTAATGTGACGGCAGCACATTAAAGCTCTGAAACACCAGCGGTTATTCAGAGTGATGCAGTCAATTAATTGCATTGGTTTAACAGGTATTCTCAGAAATAAATAGCCAACAAATATAAATGTTTACTATTTTGGGTTCTAGTAGCTGCCATCGCAGCAGTTTAAATCAGACATAGCGGCACATCTACGCCCGAGCGTAAACATTCATTTTCTGCATCACCGACTGAATGCCAGCAAAATCCTGTGAGAATGCGACTCGACTTTACAGCTGGGCCTCATTTAGTGGTGTAAGGTACAACTTATAAACCTTTTTCCTTCAGCCCAGAATCTGTACAACGCCTAAAGCGCACTGGAATCAGTGAAAATGTGACGCTTTCAGCTGATTTTAAACTGAAACGCTGCACATAAATTGCTCCTGGCCAGGTTAAGCATTCTCCATAGGTTACTATAGTGATTTAGCCAAGAAAAAAAATTACTATTACCGCATTAATTTAGAGCAGAGCTAGACTCTTTGGGACTAGGAATGCATGCTTGGCAGGGGACTGATGTCATATTATTTGATTTCTAAGTGTGAGCAGCATGTTTCATTGTAGGATGAAGGCAATCAGGACAGCGTTGTGTTGATTTGTGGACCCAAACGCCCCCCACAGCATAACTTTGTATCAGAGCCCCTCACTGAGGGCTTTAACGGTCCAGGCTTTTCCTTTCATTTGTCACACATCTACAGCTCTCTTTCAAACTGCCCACATGTCAGTCACCCTTTATGTACATGAACCTTTGTGTACAGTAACTACATCGCAGCCTTTACCTCACACTCTTGTGTGTAACTCATTGGAAAGGCATTAAATGAGAAGAAAAAGAAGAGTCTAGTTCACACCAGAGTGCTGGAATTCCTCTGTTTGCCTCCCAAGAGGACGGCAAATAAACTTGTCTGACTTTGAATGAAACATTTTTTGAATCGTTTGTTTTTACAGGAAGCTTCTGTTGAAATAACACTGCTCCAGTTTCCCCCCAAATATGCAAATATAACCCGATTTTGGGCCTTGCTTGTATGGCACAGAGTTATCATTTGGGTAGTCAAAGAAAGACCTCTAAGCTTTAACAATTTGCACAGAAATCTTTGGTGTACTCAACGATCTGTCTAAGAAAATCTACAGCTTGTTGCAGAGATTGCATCAAAAGCCACGTGGGTCTCCTCTCTCACACCTTTGCAGAAGTCTCAAACCATCCGACGAAGCCGTTCTCCCTACAAAAGACGTCGAGTTTGGGCTGCTGGGAAACCAGCTGGTCTGACTTGTTGGCCAAGAGTACAGCTGGAACTGGCCTCCCATGGTTCAGTGTCACCTTTGGACAGAAGAAAGTTGAGCTGGATCACATTATTTTTTAAATAAATTGTTAAATGGCCCTGTCTTACCTTAAAGCACACAAACAGAAAAATATCAGTGTGCCCTGTAGTCTCTCTGTAAAGACATTTTATCACAAAAGCAAACCAATAACAAAGTATTACTGACAACTATACGAGCTGAAGAGACTAGAGTGCTAATTTTCGCTTGTTCTCATCATGGAGTGGTTTTTGTCTGCTTTAAAGTGTCAGGAAGCTTTTTCAGAGGTGCGTGTTCACCCTCTGAAATCCTCTCACATCTTTTATGATGTCTCTGTCCAAAAATGCTCCCCTTTACGCGCTTTTCATGCAACAGTCTGCAAAAAATAAGTTGTACATTTTATTTCCCTTTCAAGTTCTGCTTCTTCATTTTCTGCCATTTCATGCACATCAAAGTGCAAGGTTTTTCAAAAGCCCGTGGCATTAATCTACATTTGAACAATGACTGATAATTTTCCACATATACAAAAGGAGATCATAAATGTGCATGACTACTCCCATAAAAAAAAGCAAAAACCTGATTTAAATTTGCCCAAAATCGTCTTTCAGATCATCTGCTGAGTCGCCTCTGCTCTGCTTTGTTCGCTCCTCTGTTGTATAAAAATGAGGACCCTTCAACCTGAATATCAACCAAGAGCACGATTGTGATCTGTTGGGCTTTTTTTTCCAACTTTCACTGCACTAATGCAACTATAGCTCCCAATGCAAGATCCCAAAAACAACACTAGAAGTGATGCAGGGGTAAAAAGGAGAAAACATGTGGGTAAATGTAGCAACCTGAGGTTTTTGCCTTTTATGGGAAATGCTGCTGGATCCCTGTGAGAAGGAGAAAAAACACTGAAATACTGCAAAGAAAATAACAGAGGTTTTGAGTCAGTGGGGTGCTGTGATAGACTGGCAAGCTGTGCAGGGTGCACTCTGCCCTTCATCCAGTGACAGCTGGGATAGGCTCCAGCCCCTCCGTGACCCCGAACTGCATAAACATTTAAGAAAACAGATGAATGGAGGGGCCAAAAACTCTTTCTCTCTCTTTAGTTGCGATCAGTCACCAACCATCCATCCATCCATTTGCTTCCGCTTATCCTTTTCAGGGTCATGGGGGTGCTAGAGCCTATCCCAGCTGTCATAGGGCGAGAGGCGAGGTACACCCTGGACAGGTCGCCAGTCTGTCGCAGGGCTAACACACAGAGACAAACAACCATTCGCATTCACTCGCACATTCACACCTATGGGCAATTTAGATTTTTCAATTAACCTATCCACACAAAGTGCATGTCTTTGGACTGTGGGCAGAAGCCGGAGTACCCAGAGAGAACCCACGCAAATACAGGGAGAACATGCAAACTCCACACAAAAAGACCCCGACCCGATGGTGGAATTGAACTCAGGCAACAGCACTAACCACCATGCGATCAGTCACGTGTGGGTAAAAAAAAAAAGACAGAGAGAATGACGGTGAAGCCAGAAAAGCCCAGCTTTATGCTTCTGCAGGTTCAGCCATCTGACCTTGGAGTCTAGGTCATCCTTCCACTTCAGCACGGCGTCGAACGTGGAGGCCCTCGTCACGTCAAACACCACCAGTGCTCCCACCGCCTCCCGGTAATAGACACGAGTCATGTTCCCATACCGCTCCTGTCCTGGGATGAGACACCATCAATCAGACACACGCACATACAAAGACTGCTTTCAAGTCCATCAAATTAAATCAAGTCACGTCATGGTTTATGAGTGCCAGTTATGGAGCTCTGTGTGTGTGTTTAGTCTCCAGCAACTGCCATCATGTGCCTGATATTATGAGCATGGGATCTACATTCCTCAACCAGGCACCAAACGGCAGGGAGTGACCCAGGCATGCAACACACACACACACACACACACACACACACACACACACACACACACACACACACACACACACACACACTTACTGGGTGGAAAATCTGCTTTTCTTTTCTTTGTTTTTCTTCTGCCTTTCACTTCTTAAATAAAAAAAGTGCTATCCTCTTATTTATGACACTACAAAAAGACTTGAGTTAGATTAAGATGAAGATATTTATGTTCTAACTCTCCTCTAAATATCCTCTCAAGTGAATTTGCAAAGCGCCTTTCCTTCCAGAAGCAGCTTTCACGGCTGCTGATGGTGAAACAAATGGTTCTTGTTCCCAAAAACCCCAACACACACACACACACACACACACACACACACACACACACACACACACACACACACACACACACACACACACACACACACTCACTCACTCACAAACACCGTTGTATCACCTGATATATATAAGCCTTAAACCAGTGGGTCGTTAAAGTTTGACAGACCTGCAATATCCCACAGCTGTAGCCGGATCACAGTGTTACTGTCCCACTGCAACACCTTCAGGGCGAAGTCCACCCCAATGGTGGCTCGGTAGTGCTGGGAGAAGATCTGATGCACATACCGCTTGATTATGGACGTCTTCCCTACTCCTAAGTCTCCGATGACCAGGACTTTGAAAAGAAGCTCCTGCTGCATGGCTGCAGGCTCGGTGATATTATGAAAACTTTCCGAAGGATGCTGAGACACATCAAAACCACAGAGCAGCTACAGTAAAGGCATTTCCTTCCGTCCTGCTGCGAACCGAAATATTATCACGTGATCTTCTATCGTCGAGAAGCGGTCGCACTCGTCTGCAATCACCGGAGTCCAACAGTCTAAATAAAATAAGGACAGCGTGAGTTCGCTTACTTCAGAGCAAACTGCAAACTTCAGCAGAAAACTCATGGTGCGTTCACACACTCCTCGTAAACATAAGCTTCATTTTAAATTCCATCTGATGTCTTTAAAATATTCGAATAAAGCGACTCTGCAAATAACAAATTAATATCTGTCATTTAAATGTCAGAAAGTTGTGTAAAATGGATCGATGACGTCTTTGGATGTTTTCAATTAGAAAAAAATGATCGATTTAAGCTGAAGTTCGCAAATATTAGATTGTTTTACTATTTAAAAAGCAGCAATAAATGTTTTCATGACTAAATCATTTCTGTAGCCCTACATCGTGATTGCACGGAGTGTCCATCATGGCTAAAGTCAGACAGCACCGTTATTGTAATGGACCCGAAAACCAAATGCAAATCAAAGAATCCAAACTTGATTTCAGGCTAATGTGTTGGACTTTACTTCTGAACTGAATGGAGTTTTCAATATCAATGAATAAGATCAAATAAAACGTGCAAATGCGCTTTAGTCTTTACCTAAGAACGATCAGTGCTCCATGCTGAGAAAGAGCACTGCAGGTGCCATTTTTGTTTTGTGAGTGTTGATATGAGAAGTACAGAAGGAGTTGGAATGTGGTACTTCATGATGAAGTCAGGGATAACAGAGGTATGTGAGGGTGGTGCAGGTCATGTATGAGGAGAGTGGTGGTGGACTGGTGGGAAAGTCAGATGGGTTCAGGGTGGGGGTGGACTATGATGTTTTGCAGACAACATTGTAATCTGTAGTGAGAGTAGGAAGAGGGTGGAAGCGAGGCTGGAGAGGTGGAGGTGTGCTCTGGAGAGAAGAGGAGGCAAAGTTAAAGAGGCAATTTTTGGATAGTGGTTATACTGCATATACTTATTTTTAGTGTACTGAAATGCAGTTTAACAAAAGAAAATACATTTTCTTTATAGAAGTACATAGTAGGTTAAAATGAAAATACTCCAGCAAATATTGTACTTATAGTACAAGAGCAAATAGAATAAGTTTAGTTGTTTTCCACTGGCTGATCATTCGCTGTCACCCTGGAGGTCTAGGGGGAAAAAATTATAAATATATTTTTGTAAGTACTAAGTACTGATATGAAATAATCGCATGTGTGTTCGTTTCTTATTTACCGTTTTTTTCTTCCGTTTAGCACGTGAATGCATCGCCCCGGGAATCTGCTGCTGCGCTGCTGTGCGCGCCATTACGGTAATGGTACTGATGAGGGCGAGGAAGAGACGTGAGTGCGATGCTGCTGCTGTGTTCTGCTGCCATTTCATCAGCGGATCATCGCGGAAATATCAACAGCCCCGCTGTAATGAGCCAGCAGATCGGATCACCTGTCGGGCCAAACACCGCTCACCCCGTTTTCACCCTTTAAACCGGCTCACAAAGCGATGCTGCACCGGAGGCCCTGCTAATGCTCTGTATGTTACCGCCTGGGGTTTTCTGTAAGCAACAACAGAACCAGTGCTAGATTAGGGGTCATTTTTTTCTTCTTTTTTGGAAACATAATCATCAATATGGGGTTTCTTTTTTTCAAGTACTGAGCTCTGAAATTGAGGTAGGTCACACTTTATTAGTTGTTTAATTTAATTGTTGTCCAGAAAAATAATTAACTAAGTAGAGAATGCTCATTGAGCTAAGAGGGTTGGGCCTTGTGATCAAAACAAAAAAAATTAAATAAAGAACCATATAGTTTGTTGCATCATTAGTAGCACAGGACGCCTTCTTCCTATCTATGGTGATTTTTAAGCAACTATATTAAACCTGAATTCTGGCTTTATTCAAGGCCTCATTGTGTGTTATTGCTCTATAACAACCACTCTGCTATCCACATGGGGGCTGACTACGCCACTGTTTATTGAGTTGGAGAGGAGTGGCCTCCCCCTCCCTCTTTCAAATTAGATCACCCATCTGTAAATCACATGGCCACTGCTGAGACGCTATGAGCCTATTATTCCCATGTTTAGAGGAAAGCCATAATCCCAAAAAATATCCTTCTAGTCAGCACAATCTCTGGATTAAATGTAATGTTTGATCTGTTTAAACTCATTTAAGCAGATCTTCTTTTTCTGAAAAAGACGGAGGGGCTTGTGGAAGCTTTAAAGTCTGATGTTTAATCTACAGCTGTTTCCATCCCCTTTGAAGGATCCAAATTTGAAGACATGAACAGCAGGATTTTAATTGATGTTTTCGATTTTATATTTACAAAAATCCTTCCATTAGATGATGTAAAATATTTGGTTTTGTGAGGAGAGGATTCTCATTTCATCTTTTTAAGAGTCTCGTTTTAGTCTCAGTATTGGGCTTACTGTGGGTGACCCTGACTAAGTGAGTGGGGTTTTTTTGTCTTGCAGAACTTATTTCAATGAGAAATGGAGACTATATGGCTTTACCAGTTTCGTCTGATAGTCATCGGAGACTCCACAGTCGGCAAGTCATGCCTGATCCGGAGGTTCACTGAGGGCCGCTTCGCACAGGTGTCAGACCCGACCGTTGGGGTGGACTTCTTCTCCCGTCTTGTGGAGATCGAGCCGGGGAAAAGAATCAAACTTCAGATCTGGGACACGGCAGGACAGGAGAGGTTCAGGTAAAGACAGACTCCTGATTTCTTTCTCATGTGTCCACAAAAACTAGATTTTGGACTATAAACAAGACTCTCCTCATACTTCAAAAGCACACACTACACATGCTTCCGTCAGATGGGCATTAAAGCTCAGTTAGGCCACGTTAAGATGACATGTTTTGACATTTTCCTTCATTAACATTACTGCATGAGTTCTCTGTCCATCTGCTGTTAACACTAAACTAAAAGTTTGTTAGGTGAAAACTATCTCAACCAGATGGGTAATTAAGCTGTTTAACCTCATTTGAAAATTAAAGTTTATATTTGTGATCATTTTAATATCTTAATAAGAGTCAGAGAGAGGATAGGGAAGCCACAAACTTTGCTCTTTTGGTTGGATTGGATCACAGTGGGGGGGTGGGGGGAGACTTTCAGCTGCTCCTTTATTTCCCAAAGGGGTCGCCGCAGCAGATGGATCCGCATGTTTTATTTGGCACAAATCTTATGCCGGTTGCCCCTCCTGATGCAACACTTCCATTAATCCAGCTCAGGACTGGCACAGGCAGTACACCAGCTTGTGTTTCCCTGAGGCTGGTTTGGGTCTTTTGCTGGTCTCAAAATAAAAATAATCTACTTTTGGCAGCTCCCTTATTCAAAAAGTGGTCGCCACAGCGGGTAGCTCTGCATGTTTGGAAAGAAAAATAATAATTAAAAAACAAACAAACAAACAAACAAACAAACAAAAACCAAACAAACCAAAAACCCAGAATATCTCCAGTCTAATCCTTTACTGGGTTCAGAATTCACATTTTTAATGATTTGGCAATCATGGGGAAAAAAACAATTCATGAAGTCATGACTATGTTTTTTTTTAAAGGGGTCACTTTTAAATATGTAAATTAAATGATATAAAATATTAAAACTTGCAGCCAAATGAAAACAGTCCACAAAATACAAATAAAATATTAAAAAGTAGATTTTTTTCAACCTGATGCTAATCACATGTTGAAGAAGCTGGAAAGAGTTGTATATAACAGTATGGCCTACCTTCCCAGCTGCCAGCTTTTTGATTCATGCTGATATTGTGTAAACATGGAAATCAGAGTGTATTTTTAAAAGAAAACATTAAAAAAAAAATGGGGGAAATAATTAGTTGATCCCCTGCTGAATTTGTGAGTTTTTTCACTTACAAAGAAATGAACAGTCTCTAATTTTTATTGTAGTTTTTAATGTCGAGACACAGAATATCAATACAAAATCCAGATAAAACACATTCAATGAATGTTATATAATTGGTTTGCATGTCGCTGAACTGTGTCATGATGGACTGACCTTTTGCAGCCTCACAAAAATTTGCTTTAGAAGTCACGTTTACAGGCCCGTGCTAAGTTTGCCGGTGAACAAATGATTGAGAGAAGGCTTAGGAGAAAGTGATGTGATCAGGTGGTCTTTGGCATCAACGTTACCCTTCGTGTTTGGATGAAGAGAGATGTTGAGTATGATTCAAAGAATACCATCCCCACTAGCAAGCACAGAGGTGGAAACATTTTTCTGCTAAGGGTACAGGACAACGTCACTGATTTAAAGACCAGAATCTTGGATGAGAACCTCCTTCTCTCAGCCAAAACACCAAAGATGGGTCATGGATGGGTCTTCCGCCATGACAGTGACCAAATGTGTCAGAAATAAGGACGGACAGAGGTTCACCTGTATTCATCTGCAAAAGAAAGAAAAGAACAAAAAATCGGTACAAATTGTATAACGGTAGTTTTTTTTTTTTTTTTTAGCAAAAACTACTCAAACAGATGCAACTTGTTCATTTGTAGGGGACCCTTTTTTTCCACTGTGGGTGTGGTCTTCTGCCAGTTATTCACGTCTGCATTCCTGCACACCTCTTTCTGTGCAGGTCAATCACCAGAGCCTACTACCGCAACTCAGTGGGTGGCCTCTTGCTCTTTGACATCACAAACCGCCGCTCCTTTCAAAACGTCCACAACTGGCTGGAGGAGGCGCAGAGCCACGTCCAGCCGCACAGCATCATCTTCCTGCTGGTCGGCCACAAGTGTGACCTGGAAGCCCAGCGTCAGGTGACTCAGCAGGAGGCGGAGAAGCTGGCGGGGGCCTACGGGATGCGCTATGTGGAGACCTCTGCACGGGAGGCCATCAATGTGGAGAAGGTGTAGTTTTTGTTTGTTTTTATTCCATATGTAGTTCATCTTTTTTTATAATTGAAAAAGTGGGATATTATAAGAAAGGTTCTGCTTTGCAACAATAATATGGGTGGTATAAATAACTACAGGAGCACGAAGAAGACTGTCTCTCTCTGCCGTCTGCATGCAGGGTGTCTAAAACAAAAAGAGGTACTTTTATTAAAAGTAAGCAGTGACTCCTCATGAAAATGTTGGTTCTCTTAGACTTAAAGATGCATAATCCTAATATGCTATAAGCAGCATATATTGACATTTTTGCAGTTATTTTAAGAATTAATGATCAGAATAAAACATAATCTCTGTTGCTGAGCCTGCTCGTGATTCCTCCTCCAGGCGTTTGTGGATCTGACGAAGGACATCTTTGAGCTGGTGCGCAACGGGGACATCAAGATCCAGGACGGCTGGGAGGGCGTCAAGAGCGGATTTGTTCCCAACACCGTCCACTCCTCTGAGGAGGTCACCAAGAGCAGCCGGCAGTGCTACTGCTGATTCGGCTGCAGCACGTTAGGGTGAGAGGTGGTAATACTTCAGTGGACTCCATATGTACAAGATCTTTTTTGCCATGGCTGCTCTCAGGCCAGTTTTAGGGGACTTTAATGTTTCCCCTGCTCAGTTACATACTTATTCATATAGACGTTATTTTAACATTCAATTGCCTGTTTAAGGCTCAAACTTGGGGCACTTTGTTGATGTTCCCAACAGGTGTAGAAGCACAAGAAGCATCCTGCCACTTCATCTTTCTGTGTGCATGCGTGTAACTCTAGTCATCCTGCTGTCTTTGCAGCTGCTACTGACACTTAAGCTTTACTCCACCTTTGGCCTTTCCTGATGTGTACAGTTATACTCCAGTGGCCAGTTCCGTTTCTCTAGCTGCACATGTATAAAAGACTATCAGTGTAGTGTATTTATACTCTTGTGTGACTTTAATTTGATGAATCAGCGATGCCACGACTGAGCCACGCCTCTTCCTTTTTTCTGGAAATGCCTCTGAATATACCGCAGCCCGTTGTGGACTATATTCGGCTGGAGAGAGGAGGCAGAAAGAGGCAGCAGCCTCGCCGACTGATTGTACGCCTGCACTACAAATCTGAGTGGCTTAACGCATAAAGAAGGTGGAGGTCGGTGAACTCCAAGCGAACCAAAGTTTCAGATGTCTCGTTTGTTCACCTGAACGCGGAGGAACGAGTTTGCACTGTGAAAATGATTAATGGTACATTTGTTCTTTGCTGGAAGAAAAACGTTACTGTAGCTGCTTATTTTAGCCTTGACGACTTGATCGATATGGCAAGTTCTCAGTTCACGTTTACTGCTCCGTGTTGGGTTACTGGTGAGAACAGGTGAGAAACTGTCCAAAAGCCTTTTGTATAGATCCCCATAGTGTTCAATTTGAAATAAATATAAAGTCACAGTAAAAAGAAAGTGAAGCTTCCTTTCATTTCTAAGGTTTTGTGTGTCAGGATGTTACTAAAAAATCAACTGGTCCCTTAAAGCCCCTAAAATGAGGCTAAAACTAACAAAAAAATCAACCTCAGGTAATCCAAAAACATTTATTTATCAGCAAACATTAAACAAAAATGCAGACGCAGTGTGTGGAAAAGCAAAGTACACATTTACTGCTTCCACAGGAATTAACAAGGTAAGTAGCAGCAAGGAGTTCTCATTAAAATGCCCTGATTAATTGGTCATCAGCTGGTATAAGCACCACTATTAAAGCACATGTTTTGATAGTTTGCAGATCTGGAGCATTCAGGTACAAGGTAATACAATGCCAAGGACAAAAAGCATCAGCAATGAACTTATAAAATCACTTGTTGCTGCCCTGGAAAGAGTTATAAGATCACTCCAATTCAATTTCATTGATATAGCACCAAATCACAACAACAGTTGCCTCAAGGTGCTTTATTTTATAAGGTAAGGACAATAATACAGAGAAAACAGAGAAAAGTCCAACAATCAGATGGCCTCCTTGTGAGCATTACAAACAATTTGAAGTCTGTCATCCCACCTGAATGTTTTCACAAGTGCAAAACATTTAGGTGAATGGAGACCACAGCAAATCTACCCCAGGGTCAGACTGTACAATGCTCAGAGAAAAAATCAATGTTAAAATTCATGAAAGTAAGCTTAGAAAAAGACTGAACAAGTATAGTTTGTTTGGAAGGGTTTCCAGCAGAAAGCTTCGTCTCACTATAAACAACATGGCAGCACAGCTTCAGTTTGCAAAGCTGCACCCGAACAAACCACAAGACTTCTGGGACAATGTCCTTTACAGGCGAGACCAAAGTGGTGATGTTTGGCCATAATACACAGCTCCACATTTTGAGCAAACCAACCACAGCATGTGAGCACAAACAACTCTTAGCAGCTGTGAAGCACGGTGGTGGAGGGGTGATGATCTGTGCTTCTTTCTTTTTTTGAAGCTGCAGGACCAGGCGCCTTGCAGTCTTTGAGACGACTATGCACTCCTCTGTTACCCAAATGTTCAAGAGACAAACGTGAGGCCATCTGTCAGACAGCTAAAGCTTAACAGAAATTGGTTCCTGTGACAGAAAAATGACACCAAACACTTTGAGTGATGGGACCTTAAAATCCAATTTATCTAAGTTTATCCCACATTAGATTTTATTTCACGGCGTCTCTGTAGCTTTCACAGCATCCCTCTTAAACAAACGCCCAGAGGTTTGTGCTGTGAATAAACACAGGAAACAGACTAGCCCACAGCCTGTGCGGCTCACCTCACTGTGTGACTCGCGTGTATTAGAATACAGTGGAAAAAAACAAGCAACCATCTGGATGGAAAAAAACCAGACCATTGAGCCGTGTCTGTTTCATCATGCATGCAGCGTGTACATCCGTGAGTAATGAAAAGGGATATTATTGGGAAAAAATCAGTGTAATGAGATAATGAACATACATTTGAAATGGATAAAGTAACATTTATAGTTATTTTATTTTTAGATTCCTTCAATATTATTGTTTGACACATACATTTAACACTATTTCTTCCTATGAACTGCTTCTTAATTCATTCAGTACTTACTCAGTACGAGTCTTTGGAGTCTGTTTAAAATTCATTTATACACTCAGTCCATTTAATTGAAAATTTCCAAAGACAGAAAGGGCTTTTTCCTTTTAATCTTTGATATATTGTAGGTAACTGTTTCACTGTAGGAGCAGAATGGATGAGAGATGTGAAAAATAAAACAAAACTGCATGTGAAACACAGCACAAAGGAAAAAAACTGACAGATTTAACTTTTTTGGTGGCATTAACCATCGAACAGGCTTTCATATACATTCAGCTGTGTGTTATTCCTTTGAGCTCTGACGTCTGAAGTGTAAGGTGGCGGGAAACACATTTATATCACATTACACTAAACGTGTGAATAATTTATTTGTAACCAAATCCTGACAAGGTTGGTCGTTTGATGTTGTTGTGGCATTATATACACCTCGATCGTCATTGGAAATAAATGCCTGGAAGTGAAAAGGTTTTTCTTTGGAGATCCGCTGTTGTGCAGGTTTTCAAGCTTACACACAGCTTTGCCACAGTGGTTCATAGCTGTACTGTTTCCAGATTGGCACATTGCAGTGTGCGACCACTAGAGCGCAGCCTTAGTGTGTCGAGAAGAGAGGAGGGAGCAGCTCTTATGCATTTTTATAGTGTAGAGATTTTAAAAAAAGACTCTTCCTTCGCCAAAATGTGTTCCTTTTTCTTTCTTTTTCAGCCTGTTACCGAAGGTGAGACAAACAAAGAAGTTAAAATCCACATTTTTGTTGTGATTTTCAAATTCAGTCGTATGGAAAATGTAAGTGCAACCCTACATCTATCACAACTTCAAAGCAATAAAACGAAACATTCCTCCCGGGGAGTAAAAGATGGAAAATGTCGCATTTAAATCTCTTAAAGTAAGGACGACTCACTGGAAACTTTATTAAGTACACCTGTTCTTGTTGCTTGATAACAATCGCCCAATCATGTGGCAGCAACTTGCACGTAGACATGCTCAAGGCAACCCGCTGAAGTTGAAACTGAACACCAGAATGGGGAAGAAAGACAGGCTGGTGTTTCAGAATCTCCTAGTTTGCTGGGATTTTCCATTTCTAGGGTTTACAGAGAATGATCCAAAGAAAAGGAAATGTCCAGTAAGTGGTAGCTCTCTGGGAGAGCATGCCTTTTTAAGTAGCAAAGGTCAGAGGAGAACGGCCAGAGAGCTATTAAAGCTGGTAGGATGGCAACAGTATCACAAATAACCGCTCATGTCAACCATGGACCCTTTTCTGGAGAAATGTGATCAACAGATCAGAAATGATCGGTGCTGAACAGTTGATTGCTTTTTTAAACAGAAAGGAATCAGAGAGCTGAATGATCTGCTGATTAGTTGTCTTTTAGTGTTATTAGATTTGAGTGCTGCGTTTGACACTGTGGATCGCTGTATTTCTCTGAAGCATCTCAAATTTCTGGTTCAATATTAAGGTGGATTTATTCTTATTCACAGGAAAGGTCTTTTACTGTAGTCACTTGGACGTGATGTCACCATCAATGGAAGTTAAGTGTGGGGTACCTCAGGGGTCTGTCCTCAGGCATCTTTCTTTGTACATGTTACCCTTGGTTTCAAATTCAAAATTCAAATTCAAATTTTTATTTGTCACGTACACAGTCATACACAGTACGATATGCAGTGAAATGCTTGGACAACTGCTCATGACCTAAAGAAAACAAAAAAGGAAAAGGCTATGAATAAGATAGGAAATAAATATGAAAAATTAAAAAGGGTAAATTTTACTAGGAAGGAATAAAATATAAATTAAGGTTAAAAATGAAATAACTGTACAACACAAATTAGAATGAAGGGTAAATTTAACTGGGAAAGAATAAGATAAAATATATAAATTAAAGTTGAAAATAAAATAACTGTACAACAAAATACACAATATAGAACTATATAAGAATGTATGAAGAAATATAAATAAATATATACACAATAACAGCAGCGTGATTTAAGTAATGAAGTGAAAACAATGTCCAGAAAGTCCAGTGTGTGTGTAAGAACTGTATGTGTGGGTCAGGACTGTGTGGTGGTGTGATTGAGAGACCGTATCGCCTGCGGGAAGAAGCTTGGTATATGTCATCCGCGGGCATAGCACAGCATTTTCACTCATACATTTCTTTTAACCACAGTAAAAATCTTAAAGTCAGTGCACTGAATGACTGTATCCAAGACATTAAATTCAGCATGGCACAGAGCTTCCTGCACCTAAATATGGATAAAACAGAATTAATGGTTATTAATTCCCATTTTAGCTTCTCTTCATTGGTTATCTGTTAATGTTAATTTTAGAATTTAATTAAATATTTTATAGTTGACTCTTAAAGTGTATTTCGAGTCATAAGCTCAGCTGAGGCTCTGCTGGCCATCCCACAGTCTTAACTGAGAACCAAGGGTGACCATTCTTAGGTACATGGACTGCTTCTTTACTCTGAGCACTCAAAGCTTATCCAGTTTTTACTACAAGCCTCGTTCACCCATTTCTATACCCAAGCACGTCGTACACACACACTCACACAGATGGATTAGAGTTCATACTTTGAAATGCAGATGGGAGTAGCGGGGTATCACATATACAGAGCCCACTTCCTGACCTACAGCCAACCCAATCTCACTATTGAGGTGATGAGCTCACTGTCATACATCATTCTTACAAATCCTTCTTAAAGACATATTTTTATGAGCCTTTTCTGTCTCATTTCACTGTTGTCCTTTATAAGCATCTTTTCCTGGTGTTCATTTTTAGATGTATCTAACTAGTTTGAATTTATTCTACATTTTATTTATTCCTCGCTTTTCTTGTCAGAATTATCATACCTAATATTTCAGTTTTCTCTGATGTTTGCAAGGCAACAATACTGCGTAAGTATTTATTGGCGTCTGATGGCTACAAAGCACCACGTAGTAAAGCTCAGACCATCTCAAATTGGTTTTGGTAATGCAAATTGTCTTTGAAGTGCGGTGAGAACAAGGAAGCTCCTCACAGAAACACCCCAGAGAGGTGGTGGATTTGAATCCAGGACCTTCTTTCTGTGAGACAACAGTGCTCACCACCTGCTGAATCCATGTCATGAATACTTATGACAGTGCTGAAGGTAAAAGGGGATCTAACCTGATACTAGTGAGGTGTATCTATTAAAGTGTCCAGTTAATGTCTTATTGTCAATTCTTTTGGTTGCAGTGATTATCTAATGATGCAACGAGGTAATTCTTACCGAACCGTCTAAACTTTTTGAGCCGAAAGTGAGAATTTAACAGAGTAAGAATTTAATTGGCTAAAGTTACCAAGCTGGTCAAACTGCCTAAAAAGGGTTGGCACCTGGCATAACTCATAAAGACTGCATTGTTGACATAGTTACGCGAGTCACCGATGACTCATGGAAAAAAACAAAAATGTGCTTCAGTTGCCTCCAACACAGCCAACTCACACGGACATCTTTCTACGAAAACCAAGAAGTGCACAAGACAGAGACGTTAAATCAGGTGTGATCATCAATCACTTTTATTTTTTTAAAAAAGAAAACAAACAAACACTGAAAATACAGCTACATTTATACATGGCAGCGATATGTACAGGATATAAAAGAAATATTTTGCTGCTGTTAATGATCCAGCAGTGAGAGAGGGGATGATTGTTTTTCCTTTTGTGAAAGGCACAGGAGCTGGCTGTAAAGAACAGAGTGACACGAGGCACGGCCGCGTCACAAAATACTCCCGGTAATGAATTTCCGGCAAGCAGCATTAAAATGTAGAGCGGGGTTTACACTGAAAGTACTGACTCTCTTAGCAGCCGCAGCGCCTTCCACAGGCTGACAGATGGGTTTTTATTTTTCCAGGCACCAGTTTATACTTCAATAACATCTAAAAATCCAAATCTACTCCCCTCTCCACTAATTTTCAAGTTCTGTCATGTCTTATGGGAAAGCGTCTGCTGGGACCATCTTATCTGAAGAAAGTAGGGATTTTTTTCCCCTCCATGTGGCTTCCAGCAGCACAAGCATCAAATGTTCGTAAAATGCCTTCAAGTGTCATTCCAAACCCTCACCGTATCAAATTATAATTGGTCATATTTTAGAGAAACAATTCATATAATTTACAGCATTATACAAATAAAGATACAGTTTTAAACAAATACTGTACACTCTACAGTAAAGCACTTTACTAGGACCCCCCCCCCCCAAAAAAAACAACAACAAACAAATACTTTTGACAATAAGTTACTGACTATTGACATGGGAAAAGATAGGTTTGAAAAATAATTTATAGACCAGCTTTAAGGGGTCACTCCTTGCTTCTGGAAATCTAGATCATTTGGTCGGCAAGTACAATTAAAATCATGTGACGATTGACGACATTTTTTCAACAAAGACAAACAAAAAAACCCAACCAAACAAAATAAAACAAAGCCCCCAGGGAACGGCACTCTAAACTGTACATGTAATGATTAAAATACGTTAACATCTAAAAAGCAGACTGACTGATTAAAGTTTATATGAAAAGGGAAAAAAAAAGAGAAAGCAAACAATACTAGAAACATTTAAATATTAACATTTTATACCAAGGAAGAAAAAAAATGCAGTAAAATTAAAGTTTAAAATAATAAATGTGATGAGTACTCAACAGACAAAGCTGCCAAGAACAAGTTTCAATTGAAACTAAACAAGAACCTTTGTGAAAAAAAGGAAACAAGAATACTTATTTTTCACAAGGAAGTAGAAAGCAAAAGAAAGGTGACAAAATAAAAAAAATAAAAAAATGTGTTATAGTAGTGATTGGATATGGGTCCTTTATCAGAAAACAACCCCAGCTCCCAGACACCAAAATACTCGCAGTATCCGTCCATCACAGGATCGGACGACGAAGGTAAGAGGCACACAGGTGCAGTTCTGTCAGGAAGTCTACGCGGATCATTTAAAATTCATAGAGAGCTTTCCATGGCATTGGAAAAAGCTCTTGGGTGGGAAAATAGACATTTGTAACCAAACAGATAGATGATGGGGTATCCTCCTCTAAATACCAGAAAACAGAAGGAAAGACAAAACAAAAATCTCACAACTCCTGCTTTCCTTTGTTATCTTGACTTTACTTTCTTTGTTTACAACCTGTATTTACCAGGTTCAAATCAAAGGCCTCAAAATGTGCAAAAATGCAGTCTACATGCAACCGCCCCCCCCAAAATTTCTAAAATAACATAAAACGGGCGCATTTAACCGATTCCACAATGATTTCGTGTACACATGCTGTAAGGTGGGTCTCTGGGAGTTGGGGTTGGAGCAAACAAGGGCGGTAGTGTCTTTACAAACTCCTTAAAGCTGCACAGTGAGTAAGATGGCATCCGTCGCGTGCTGCTGACCTAAATGCACCGATGCAAACAAGCAGGGAAGGTGAACTCTACAGAAAGATGGTTAACGGACAGATGCGTCTGCACCTTCTGCTTATTTTTTCTTTCTAAAAAGGGAAAAAAAAAGGAAAAGAAAACGTGAAGTGTAGCTGACAGTTGTAAACTGACTGGCTTAAGTCATAGTGATTTACACTGTGGTTCTTTGTGGCCGGATGGGAGGGTTGGAGTAACGGAAAAGGAAGCAAACATGAGAAGTGTAACATTCTTCCAGTTTACAGCTTCTGATAACTGAAAACATGAACTCATAGATGTTTGTTGGGTCCATTCGAAGCATTTTCTCATAGGCAGCGAAATGTCTCCAGAGGGCTATGGCTAAGGAGAAATGGGTTAGAACGGGCACGTAGTGAGAAGTCTAACCATCAAGTTAAATCAGCCTCTAAAAATCAGAGGTAAGATGTGTGTCGCATTTTCTTGCCTCTCCTCCTTCAAACCCAGGGCAGCGTTCCAAGCCGCCTACACTGCAACATTTGGCGGTAACCACATGGCCAAACATGAGTGTGGAAGTTCTGCAACGCTCCCCCAGGTCTGTGCCAGTCTGCATCAAGGGCTGCTGCCTGCTTCCACGTCACTGTTGGGGGCACCCTTGTAAATTGGGGCATTGTTCTCCACGGGGAGCTCGTATTTGCGTGGGAGTGGCTTGTTGCCGCTTTCGTTGCTGTTTGTAATGCCATAGAAGAAGTAAATGGCAAAACCTGAAGGGGGAAGAAGAAGAAGAGGCGGATGGAAGTTATAAAACGGGCACATTAATGTGAGGCAACAGAAGGAAGGACAGGATGTGTAGCGCTCGAACGTACCCAAAGCCATCCAGACGGTGAAGCGGCACCATGTACCCAAGTCCAGCTGCATCATGAGGTAGATGTTGACGAAAACACTGAACAGGGGCAACCAGGGAAGAAGAGGAACCTTAAAGAGACAGAGGCCAAACTTAAGACACTTTCTCAGATAACATCGTAACAACATGTGCCCAAGGTGTCCAGTCAGTCTCAGAAACAACAACGTCCTGTGCTTCAAAAAAATGGAAAGTTACCTTGAAGGTGAGCGCCTCTTTGCTCTCCGGCTGCCTCCAGATGATGATCACGCAGACGGCACAGAGCACAACTAAAATAACGCACGGCACCACCACACCCGAATATCCAGCGAGCAGCTCCGGCAAACAGTTGGCCAGGATGACGCACAGGACAGTCATCAAAATCGCTGCAGGGAGAGCAGAAGATGAAGTTACTTACACCGGTTACTTCACCTAGTTTATTCTGATCTAAATCAGATGAGTTTGTAAGCTTGTAGCTTTCCCATGCGATTTAGTTTGTTTTCACACAGAGGAATTCTCAGCAAACTCCAAGCGAACCAAAATGCATCACTACAAACCACGTGAGTGTTCAGACAGCTCATTGCGTCCGTGCTCCGGACTATGAGACAACATGGAGAACTTTATGTTCATTTCACAGCTAGCTGCTAGACCGCACAGACTTTTAGATATCTGTAGCACCTTCCCGCATTGAGAATACAAAGCATATGTGGCTATGGGGCGTTCTGTTAGGTAGTAGGTTTGGATCACATTAATGGACTGAACACAGCAGGTGTGAAACCACCCTAAAACTCCAAAGGAAAGCATATATTTCATCACACTTTATTGTTTTAGCCTTCTCGCTCACACACTTACAGATGACAGCAGTTGTAGCGTAGACAATGTTCCCAGACAGGACTGTGGGGATCTTTCCACTTGGGCAGAAGAGCAGCTTGAAGCTGAATGTCTCTTTTAGTGGCCTCTGATCCATCTCCATGTCATATTCATCGCCACTCTCCCCTCCACTCACAGGCATCTTCTCCGATTCCTCCATAAGCTTCTCCAGCTGGCTGGGTGAATTTAGGGTACCTGGCTGATACCTAGAAGCATGAATGAGAGACTTAACATAGACGTCACACACAACTGCTTCTGTTACTTTAAATATATTGCTTCCTGTTTATTGCTACTATGAAAATGAGCCCACAGCCAAGTGAGAGCCAGTAAAGCTTCCTTGCCTTCACCCTTGTTCTTTGGATCGACACGGATTATGATATAACTGTGCTTTTAAACTTATGGGTGCTTGCCAATGGCATTAGTGCATCAGCTGCTACAGAGTATTTAACACATGATTACCACTTCACAAGCCTCTGTGTGAATTTGATGGTGGAGAATAAAGGTGCTTACCTGAGAATGAGGACGCAGATGGCCACTAAAGAGTACGCCAAAAGGGTTCCAATGGACATGAGGTCCACCAGAGCTGCCAGGTCGAACAGAAAGGCCATCAGAGCTGGAAGGAGAAGTAAGACCAGATCTTAGACAGCTGCAAGCACCAAAAATATCAGTATTTGCAAAACTAGTATTGATCTTGACATGTCAGCCTGTGAGATAGGCTGCTAGACAGAGCTGAGGCAGCAGGAAGCTCTGTGAACTTGGAAAACTAGCAACAGATACTACTGGTAACAGGAGATTGATACCAGCAGTATCTGTACATTGATACAGCAAACAAAGAAACAAAACAAACAAATCTGCGTGTCCAAAACATGAAGAGAAATATGCCCAAACATAAATGTCTCTGAAAGTTGTATCTTTATCTTACCTGCAATAATACCAGAAACAATGGTAGCCAGGACAGGGGTCTTTGTGCGAGCGCTCATCTTAGACAGAAATCGGAACAGCAGCCCATCCTCTGCCATGGCGTAAATAACACGGGGCATAGGGAACATGGAGCCCAAGAGGCTGGGGGAGGATTGGAAGTTTGCATTAACATTTTACAGTCATGTGAACATAAACATGTTAGATGTTTTGGGTTATGCCTTCCTCACCTGGTGGACAGAGCACAGAGAGAACCGACAGCCACGATGTATCGAGCAGGACCCCAGCCGACATAGCTGAAGGCCTCGGGCAGAGGACTCTGAGTGTTCAGCTGGTAGTACGGCATCATCATGGTGAGAGCGGCAGACACGCCGAAGTAGGCGAAAAAGCAGATGAGCAGCGAGGCCACGATGCCAATAGGTATGGAGCGCATGGGGTTCTTTGCCTCTTCGCCTGAGGGAACACAAAGCAAGAGAAAGATGAGCGGGATCCCACTGGCGCGCCTAAATAACCCTTGAACGTCTTGACAAAAGCTGATTATGTTAGCGTGTACTATCCAAGGGCGGGGTTTTCCCCACACACCAGAGTTCCTGGCCTTACAAAGGAAAAGTTTTATGTAACGCAACACTCTTCATAACCATCAAAACTACTTACTTGTTGTGGCAATGCAGTCAAAGCCCACAAAGGCATAGAAGCACGTGGCTGCACCGGACAAAACTCCGCTAAGTCCAAATGGGGCAAACCCACCAGTGCCGTATTGCTCCTTCAACCTGGGAGGCAGATGAGGAGAAACATGAAGTTAAACAATAAAAGAGGATTGGATCAGAGAAGTAAATCAGCCATCAAACACTCACTTCAGCTCCCTGCTGCCATTGGTGCTGTTTATGAATTCCCTGTAGTCGTTCTCTGTGAGGTGCCAGTTATTAGTGTCCCCTTTAACGAACCCGGAGATAATAACGAACCCCAAAACCACCAGATTGATCCCAGTGAAGATTTTGTTCACGAGAGCCGACTCACTCACACCAAAGGCCAGAAGTCCTGAGGGCAGGAAGTAGACGGAGACAAGAGAGAGAAGCTTCAACAACACATCCTGCTACGTGGGTGGACATTTTCATACTTCACTTCCAACAAACCATCAGTCAGCGACACCAATTCATTCTAACACTGCTACTGGCAGGCCACACTAGCTGTGATGTTAGTGTGAAAACTGTTGTCTGTTGTGCAATGATTTGGATGCAATGATCGCAATCGGCTACTTCCTAATTTTAAATGAGAAAAGTACTCGATATTGGAGGTTTCAGTGGGTCATCTTTGGAAGAACAAACACACTTGTATGCATTAAAATGCTACTAACAGTAAGGGTCTGATGCTCAAACAGCTTCATGAGTTTAAAGCAGTTAAAATGAAGGCGGATAGCCCGTTATTGGACTGCTCAAGTTTTTTTATATCCCAAAAATGTCCTTATTATTGAGCAAGTTATCCCCTCATAGCACTAAGAATAAGCAGACTCACCAGTGAGCAGCAGCACCAGGATGAGGGCGAACAGGTCCGGGTACTCTGCCAGCACCTTGCCTGGCACCGTCATTGCCATGGAGGCTTTAAAGAAGCCCGAGATCTTTTGTTCCACCAGGTTGTCAAAGGTTGAACTCCAAGCCCGGGCCACACTGGCTGTACCTAAAAGAAGGAAAAAAAAATACCAGAGATTATTTAAGAATATGGTGACAAGATATGACTCCTAATGTGTGGATTTCTACGGCACATCTCAGTCTAGTGAAACTGAGGCTCACCTATGACATAAGACAAGATGAGATTCCATCCTGTTATGAAGGCCCAGATTTCTCCGACTGTCACGTAGCTGTACAGGTATGCGGAGCCCGTCTTAGGGACACGGGCGCCAAATTCGGCGTAGCACAGGCCGGCCAGCATGGAGGACAGAGCGGCGATGAGGAAGCAGAGCACGATGGCGGGTCCCGCCTTCTCTCGCGCGACCTCACCGGCGAGGACGTAGACACCAGCACCCAGCGTGGAGCCCACTCCCAAGGCAATGAGGTCCAGGGTGGACAAGCAGCGGGCGAACTGGGTCTCTACACTTGACAAGTCTAGTTTCCTGCGACGCAGCAGGATTTTGCCAAAGGTGGACAGATGGCTGGCCATGTTTGCTGTGACTGTGTGTGGGCGCAGAAGCAGGCTATGCGTTTGAAATCCTTCTAGTGTGAGTGCGTGTGTGTGTGATTGACACAGCTTAAACAGAACACGTGTGACCGGCAGGTACGGGAGAAGTTTGGACAGATGGATGGGTAAGTTACTCGTCAAGTATTGCTCCCTTTGTGTTCGTATCAGCCAGGCCACAGTCGCTTCAACACAGAGATCAGGAAGTAGCAAAGGCTGTGGTCACAGAATTTAGCAGCAGCAGATTACCTGTGAGGAAACACAAGAAAACAAGAGCTCAAAACAGGGCGCTATTCAGTACGAGCCAGAGCTTACGCTTCTTACAGCTTCTTGTGCTTGGCATGGTGCAGAGGGATTATGAAAACCTCGCTTTTTCCAAGTAGCAAAGTTGTTTTGTTTTTTTTCCAGGAAAGTGTTCAAACTGGCGGAGAATATATCAAATCTTGCAACACAATCGCGCCCAGCTGGGCTACAAAAATAAATTGTATCATATGCAATGTCTCGGCAGGTTTTTAGGTGTGTTTCAAGTGAACCGAGGTAGCCCCGGAGATGTTGCAAACTGCACTGGAATACTACCACCTTTTAAAGCACAGTTACACATCACGAGACACAGTGGGACGCAAAGGAACCATGAAGACAAAAGAAATCCGAGCGTTATACTGTTAGGCTTTAATCAAATCTCAAGTTTGCCTGGACAAATAAACCTTCCATGGTGCACACCCCAAAAAATAATAAATTCTTTTGATACAACACCTAACCTTATTCCTCACCACTCCCTTACTGCGAGAAAATACCAGGAGTCAACTAGCAGCTAGAGCTAGACGGGGAAACGCCTGGGAAAGTGTGTGCAGTGGTGATGGGGGTTGGTCAAACGGAGGACTACAACTACATAGGTTCCAACACAACCTCGTGACAGTGCCGTTTCACTAATCAGAATGTAATACACTGTTTTCACTGTTACATGCATTATCAGTGATCTGATTGAGAAAAATAACACAATGAACCACCCCGAAGGACAGCAGCAACACATTTTGTGCCAGTTGTGGGTTGGTTTGCCAAGATCTCACAGGGTGAAAGATAACCATTACACTAGTTTCTTTGACACACAAAAGCAGCTTCATAACACGCCAAGGACACTTTATGCAACATGTAACCTAAACAGACACTGTTTTTCTGTTTGTCTGAGGGGGACTGGACACGTTTTTATTGGCAGAAGCAGGAATGACGTCAATAACTGAGTGAATGTAACTAAAAATCTGGGGTTACTGACACGTGTACATGTCAAAAAAGTGAGTGATGGTTGAGGCCTGCAGTTCAACAACCTTTTGGTCGGTACATACACTGTGTGTACAAGCAACACCCTGAACACTCCCACAAAATGTTGCTTGACCACCTTCAGTCTTATTTAGATTATTCAGAGTTCTCATACTGCCGTTTGAGTCTGAAGTCTTGCTTTGTAAAAGTAGTTGTATTAGTAGTAGCAGCAGTAGTAGTAGTAATTTGATTATCTAAATAAGATGTCTTTTACTCCAAATGGAAAGCAGAAGAGAGAGAAATCCATGTGCTTAAAAACTGGTTAGACTGGTTTTGGCTTTACGCAGCACTAACAAAATGCTAAATGTCAGTCTTGCAGCTCTTGCTGAGATTAAAAACAAAATAAAACTGATCGCCAGCAGCCAGGACTCACTGTCGTGCTGCTAACTCATGCAAGCTTTTCAGAAGTAAAGTGTCACTTTGTGGGGTTAAAGCTGTCAGATGTCCACAGAAAAGCTACACGGAGACCAGAGATTTGCAAATCGAGAAGGGTGTGCGACAGAACGACAGAGTGTGACTTGCAGGAAGTAGCAATCACACATTTGTCTTGTCTAAAATGGCTCAATGCATCATGTCGTCGTGTTGTTTTTACACCCTTTTTTTTCCCCTTGGACCTGGTTTCTGCAGCGTCACTGAGATTACAGAGAAATATTAAACTTTACATGTTAGATGTACTCACTCTCTGTTATTTACAGTAAACAGTCTTGTACGCACATGCAGGTCCACGAGGCAAAAACATGCTCAGAGCAATAAGAACGCTGTAAACTTTTATCTTATCAACAAAATACTATACTTGTATGGTTAATCATTAACATTTCAACAAAATAATATACTGGACCAAGGTGAAGGATATTGCATCATGAGGCATATCTACTTATCCAAAAGAACAGAAAATACAAAAACATTGAGCTTCTTGGTGATTAAAAGCTCACACAACTCATTAGGGCAGGGTTTGACAAATTTAAGTCCAACACTGGGCCCACAGGCCGCACCTTTAAACTATAAGATTTGACAAACAATAATCAAGAATAAATAATAAAGAACAATCAATGAAACATTCTTTCTTGGTGTGCAACTGATCTGCAGGTTCTCCAAGAGAAGGGCTGAAGTCAGGATTTTGAGGGCGGAGCAGCGTTAAAAGCTACGCGTCTGAGGCTATTACTGCAACGACACCCGATTCTTTCCCATGTCAGGCCTTTCAGTTACTTCACAGATCAGTCTGTAAAGAGGAGGAGGAGATGTGAAATCCTAACCCATCGGCAAAGATCGGACTGAATCAGCGGCACAGCGAGGACGGCCACATCAAAAACGCCCTTTAATGCCTATTAAGTGTGTAAAAAACTGAAGACGGAGGGCCACACAGTACCATTTTGAGCAGTGCTGTTTAAGTGTTTTTGTCCTCCACCGTCTGTCCAATGAGCTTCAGGGATAAAATACATTTATAAAAATAGGAAAAAGGTCCCCTGCTCACATCATGAATGTATTAAAATCTCTACTGCTTAGGGTGAAGTTCTCAGAGTGAAATTGAATCCATGCTTAGAACGTGACCACTAGAAACTAAAAGAAAAGAAAAAAAGAAAACAAAACCCAGACATCAATGGGAAGCTTCTGAAAAACTGCAGATGCTCAAAAGAAAAAAATCAAAAATATGACTCGAGAAAAAAAGAGAATCGAGAACTACGGCATGTACAGTGGACTTTTGAGGCTTGTGCTTCTTTATCTTTCTGCCTTGAGAACTTATTTCAGGTGTACAATTTCATAAAAATGAAAGCAATGTACATTCAGCTGTGGCGGCATTATGATCCAATTTTAGTCTTTTTCCTTTTCCCCAGCTCCCACGATGTTTCAGCACAATGACAATATTCTATTAATACTGCAAAAACAACAGAAACGGACTATCAAAGCATTTCTAGGCTTACTATTTCAAAAGAGAATATCCTGTCTGGTACAGTTAAGTGTTGGGAGAAAAAACTCAAAACACTGTCAAACAATGAAATAAAAACAACACAGAGAGCACCTGATGACTGCCATAATAAACACTCTCCCCTCTGAAGACTGATGGGAAACTGGTACATGGTGGAAATGCTCCCGCTCCCCACTTGGTGTGACATTCCAGCAACATTTTCCACTCGCACACCAGGAACTGAGATCTAAGGTGCTCGGTGTCCTGTCAATAAACATTTATTACCAAACTACTGTGCCCGACCGGCCTTAGATCTCCTCGGGGGTTCACCCAACGCTACACGGGACCCTTCGGTGGGGACAACGGCAACCGTGCAAAAGGGAATGATTTTTTTTCTTTTTAGGACACACATACACATGCGCTCTTACTGTTTGAGCATAATTAAGGGTGGTCTTATTAAAGCAAGCCACCATAGCCCCGGATGCCACCTCTGTCACGTCAGCTTGTTGCTAATCTTTCCCTTGTGGTTTTCACGAGGGTGCCCGTTTGTGCAAGTGGGGCAGGTTGTGTGGAGGTGTGGCTCACAAATGTACCCTCTGCATGTTCCACTAGCCCACACACGCCTGTATGAAAGACTAACGTTATAACCAGCAGGGGTTTTTTTCCTCCCTTCCCCCCCCCCCATGCTCCTGCTATTAAAGTGAAAACACAAGCATTTCCCTGGAAAGCCAAAGATGATGCGTGAATCTTGTTGCCAAGATCACTTCTGTGTTTGTTATCGCTTTTTTAAAACTAAGCTTGAGCACGGTTGTTGTTTTTTGAGGACCAAACTAAAAGGCTCTTTATGCTGGGGGACTATGACCAGCAGCAGCTCTGGCCAACAACGGTCCGGTTACAACAGGCTTCAGGGATAATAGTCCTGTTACTTGACTTAGCATTGGCGCAAGTGCTTCCAAGGACTAAGAGGATTATTTGAAGTAGTAACAAACCTGCTAACCTCATTACAACCTGTTGCTGCTCCTTATTCTATCCTCATGAGCAACACATGGCTTTGTTTTGACTGCCACTGTTGACAAATAACCACTGCTGCTGATAGTGATACCGAGTCAAGCTGTGTCTTCACTCTATGCTGCTCACTAGTTTGTGAAATCCACTGCTGGATTTATATAGCAAAATATTGCCAAAATAATCCACATCACTCCTTAAATATCAACTTCAGTTAATCTGTGGAGTGCAGCAGTTGAACAAACACCAAGTTCAGCTCCCTGCAAAGTGGGGCCGGATCTATTTGGAGTGTACACTGCATCGCGGCTTGCTCTACATCCTCTCAAACACGACACAGTGTTTTTATTTCCCGGCTGTTTGAAGACAGGAACAGTACATTTAGACTCAGGGACAATAAGGATGATATGAGGTGCACAGCGGGTTAACAAAAAGGCCGAGTGAAGAAAGAAACCATGGAGACTGAACTGAACAACCCCACAGATCACCTGGCGGGGAGACCACCCCTCTTGCCAAAAACCGGACTCGCTGTGAAATGGAATGTGACAAACCGAGAGCCTGCCCGCTTTCCCACGACCACTGCCAACACCATTAACATCATCAGATATGACAAGAGCAGGACAAAACTACCAATTTGTCACACACTCACGCCGAAATGTGCCGCATTGTAGCACGACAGACGTGCAATCTTTCTTGAGTTTGGCAGCATTTGCACCCCCCTTCCCCTGTTATTGAATGTTTTTATTTAACCATAATCAAAATGTTCCCAGAACATGTCACACGAAGACCCTTTGATGTGGACTAGCACACACCCTTCCTGCAATGACACACACGTGCACACAAAATTTGTGCTTCACTTCAATTTATGAGCATTTCATTCAAACAACCAATAATGAGCGAAATCATTCACTCTGACTATTACAGCTTCACACTGCTGCAGTTTATCGAGTACACCCTGCTGTAAATCACAGCTCTGATGGGTTTTGTTGACTCTGAGAGATATTAGTAATATTTAGTTTGATGCAAATGGCGTGAACAAAACAAACAGAAGGAAGCGTCCCACAGAAACTGGACGGATACCTCTGAAAAAACAACATTGAATTGAATAGTAACACAAATCTTACAGCTCAATTTCTTTATTGTCCCACAAGGGGAAATTAGTTTAGCAGCAGGATAAAAAAAATAATGTGTTGTTATGAGTTGCTATGTGTTGTTATTATATTATTATACTAAAAAATGGCGACTTTATTGTGTTTTTTCAAAACCGAATTTCCGCGATCTCCGTGGTCTCCTGATTTTTTTTTTGCCCCTAAAGTAACGTGGCATTCTGGTACAAGGTTATACAACCTGACCCCTTGAAACCACAATAACGCAGTCAAGCAGGTGTGAATACTCTCGACACACACTCTTATCCGTGTCTACACCCTTGTCTCCAATACAATTAATGCAGTTGATCATTAGTTACTCCAGCTAAAGCTTGGCTTTCAACTGGCTGATGCAACACAAATGGCACACCTTCCCGAGATGACATTGCCACTCGCGCACGAGGTTACCAGAAAATAAATAAATAAAATCACGAGTTTAAAATTGTTTTACCCACGAGCAGTGCCGACGTTGTTCAGCTGTCCATATGGATAAAATACCCCATCTGTCAAGCGACCGAAACACCACTGACCTATCTACGTGGCTGGGAAGCTCTCGTGTGGTGCCAGTGTTGCTTTCAACAATATAGGAAGTGCAGCAATTGGCTTTAATACATTTCATACCTGACGCAAGAAAGCGGGAAATGGCGGTGGTTTTAACGTTGGTGATCTTTTTAAGTGCGGCGTTAGGGCTCAGGCTTGGATTTAACAATCTTCTGGATAACGTTTGCACATAAAAGTAAATGTTGCATTGGTATTCAGTGATTAGGCTTTACAAAAAAAATCTTACAAATCGAGTTCTTGCAGTGGCTCTGGTTGGGTGCGCTCAGTTTAAATATGCACGTGAACTAGCCAAGTTGTTATTATTATTTTTAAAGATTAGTGTTCTTTGAGAATAATGCATGCGATTCTCAAAAATTCGGCGCTACGGGGGTCTTTAAAAGCACCATTTACGGTCATTCCACGTCTCTGTAGCACGCTAGTAGCAGGGCGTGCTAGCCCACCACGACCAAAACAATGAATGAAAACCACGATTAATAACACGGATAAGCGTCCGAGTGTGCTGAAAAGAAGATGGAAACCAATTAAACACATTTTCCACAATGGTCGCCTTACATTAAGTTTCTTGTTTCTGCTCGGTTTTCCGGGTAACGTTTCGGGCAGACAGCTGACTCCCCGCTCAAATGACAAATTAAAGCGGAAAGTACAGTGAATAACCGAGACACGTTTTTCACGCTCGGTTAGAGAAAAAACACATTGAAATATTTGACTTTAAAACATAATAAAGCTGCTCAAGAACAGTGTCGTCCTGGTCTTGTTCAACATTGCGCCAATTACATCCGACAACACACGAGGAGGATTGCATCAGTTTACTATATCGTAAGTACAAGCTCGATTTTAGATAGAAAAATGTCACTACAGTACATCTTAGATTAAAAACGGGTTTCTGTTGTGTTAAACAAAAGCCGACGTCGTTACCTTTAATGTCTTCTGGTGGTTTTAAAGTGAGTGGAGAGAGGAAGAAAGACGACAGATAGGAGCGCTGGTGTCGGAGCAGATGACGAAACAACCCGCTCGCTAGTGCGGTTTTTACCAGTCGCGAGAGGATGTGTACAGTGACGTCATCACAAGGTGGAGCTTTCCACTCATGAATGGAAGTTAGATGTCTGTACTTTCTGAAAACACAGTAGTGAAGTAATCTTTACATATTAATGTATATTGTATACTTTTATATACTTTATGTCGCCTACAAGTGCTTTACAGACCAAATATCGGGATAAACAGAGAGACTGTATATGAGCGCATGCTGTAGTAGCGATGCCCATATTTGGACGCCCCTCGTGGAAAGCTATGTATAGGCTGTGACTCCGACCGTGCACTATATCCGCTGCTGCTTTGTTTCACAGATTAAAAGAAAAAGGGGGGAAATATAAACAATTTCTTTCATGTGTATGTGCACTTGGTGACCTGCACATTCTTGAAGGTCAATGGTGTCAAATAAAGTAATTTTAGCTCGAGCTGCTCTTATGATACACACTTATTTAGGTTTAATTATGCAATAATAATAATAAAAAATGTCATCTCACATGTGGCCTGATGAAATTCAGATAATGTTCGCTGCCTCTTTGCAGTGTGTGTGTTCAGATAATCAAATTATGTTTCTCTGATAGTCTGTTCGCTGCCTCTTTGCAGCGTGTGTGTGTGTGTGTGCACTGCAGTTTACAGTGTGTAGCTGCATGGATGAGTGCTGGTCTGTGTGGCATCATCTGTGACGTCTGATGCAACGTGAAGACCGAGTGGCATCAGAATTAAAGAAATGCCTCGCAGAGTGAACAAAATTTCTCAGTGGTAGCTTTGAAAAAGCATAGAAGATAGCTCAGTATTGCATCAGGCGGACTTTACAGTATAATGCTGATCTTAGGAATGGCACATAAGCAAAATATTTCCACTGCTGTGACACGTGTTTACATCCTAACCCTCTTCTTGGACATGAATGTCATGGTAACTTGGGGCTTTTAAGTATTTTTTTTTTAAATTTGTTTTGTTTTCTTGTTAATTGTTCTTTTTTCACAGTGGAATGATTGTACAATATACAAATTTTAAAAATAGGAACTTTGTCTTTTAACTTGACGATGGCAAAGCCTGTTCTCATTGGTGAGGAAAGACTTTGTCAGTGGATTCTAAACAACTCAAGGATCATCAGTTCAAACAAATCTAAGTGTGAGATATTTGGATGTGTCACCACTTTGTTAAGATCTGGAAGAAAACCCAAACAGTCACCCTCAGATGAGAGGAAATCGATTAGGATGTTCAGAAACAACCCAAGAACCACCAAGGCTCAAGCCTGCCATTATCTGGAAACTGTTGGAACAGAAGCATCACTGTTCACAGTGAAGTGAATTTTGTAACACCAGGGGCTGAGAGGGTGCCGACCAATAAGAAGACTCATTCCAAAATTAGAATTTTCAACTTCAAGTGAAATTTCTGTCTGACCGCATGAACAAGCCAAATGTCCTCTGGAGAAAAGTTTTATGGTCAAATGAGACAAAGATTGAGCTGTTCACAATGAAAAGAAGTATGTTTGGAGGAGTAAAGGTAAGGCTTTCAAACCTAAGAACACTGTACAAACTGTGAAGAACGTTGGTGGTAGCATCATGTGCCTGTGTTGCTGCCAGAGGTACTGGTACACTGCGCAAAGTGGATGGAATAATGAAGAAGGAGGACAACCTCCAAATTCTTTCCTTAATGTCATATCAACAGCTAGATGCTTGAAACTTAGACACAACTGGATGTTCCAACAGGACAGTTTTTTTTGAATGGATAAAACAGGCTAATATTAAGCTTCTGTAATGGCCTTCCCAAAAGCCTCAGCCTCCACCCTGTGGCTTAAAAGCCGAGTCAGTGCCAAAAAAACAGCCGATTTAAATGAACTTAAAATTAACCAATGTTGCAAAGAAAACCTGTCAAACATCGAGCCGGAATTATGTCAGAAGCTTGTTGATGGCTCCCAAAAACATCTGGTCGAGGTGCAACTTGCTAAGGGACATTTAAACAAACATTAGAAGAGGTGTATGTACATATCTGAGCCTGTATGTATACATTTGATCTGAAGTGAATCAGAGAAAATCCAAAATAAATTCAAACTTGTGTCCTCAATTATTGTTTTGTAAAGTCATTCATAGATCCACTGTACAATCGTTCCACTCTGGAAAAAGAACAATTCAAAAAAATAAATGGAGCCCCAAATTACCATGACATTCATACTTCATACAAGTGTACGTAAACTTTTGACTACAGCTGTATATAATGGGAAAGATATTCCAGGAATGGGTCTTTATTTAAATATTTCCTGATCTCTGACTTGGACATATAATGTTAATGTCAAATGTTCAGGAATCTAGTCAGTGCAGCATTTTGGCATTGCTCCTCTACAACTTTGATATAAAGGACTAGCAATAAAAAAGGGCCCACCTGTAAGGTTTTAAACTTTTGGTTATGTTATGATTTTCTGTTGACATTTATAGCACCACCGCCACAAACCAAATGAACTGAAAAGGTGTCTTTGGGGCTCCTGTTGCTGTAAATGTTTGTTTTTGTTATACTGGACACAACAGGAAAGAGTCTATGTACAGAGCTACCTCTTGCAGTTTCTTCCTGTGCACCCATTGCTCTCGCTGTCCGATGGCACTATAGTAGCCACTCGTCTCACCTATTGTCCTTACCCAGCCATTGTGCTTTGAGTTGCTCTTTCAATTTACTTCCACTTTATCAGGCTAACCCAACTGGGTGTCTCAGCAAATACAACAAGCGTCATGGCTACAAACTGGGCTCCACAGTTAAAACGACTAACCAAACACCACCTAATCTCTGCTTTGGCCCTGCGTGCCCATCCTGTCTGCACACTATCATTACTCAGGACAAGGCCAACACTTCAAAGCTCACGTCTTCTATAGGTCACTGTGCTCACAGATGAGGAAGGTCATGGCCGCTGCATGCATGTCATTGTTCAGGCACATTCTTTAGTTCACTAAAAGATTCTAATTTTGGAACAATTTTAACATCTATTGTGAATCTTTTGGTGAGTGAGTGCTGTAATGTTACAATTAGTGTAACAGGTATAGAACAGCACGCGTGTCACACTTAAAGAGGGATTTTGTATAATTTACAAATAGCAGACCCTCTAAAAACTAATTTAAGAACGCAAAACTCTGCACTGTTAATCAAACACTGGCAGTGTTCTTTTACCAGCCTTGTGTAGCACACAGGCTGTGCTCTCTATGAACCTACTGGACTTATTTTTATTCATGTGGAAACAGTTGTGTCTAATTACAGTCATGCCTACTTTGGATCACCTGCAGCTCACAAGATTCTGGGACAACGTTAATCCACCTGTGGCGAGAATTTCCCTACGCCGTTTAATCCCGGCATTTCCTGAAGACCAACCTCAGCAAGAAAACGATTAGAGGACTTAAAAAACCGTCTTAGGTAAAACCTAAAACGACTTGTATGCATACATGCACACACACTTACATGCTGTTTTTTCTCTGCTTAAATTTTGTTTGTTTGTATCAACATTGTGGCAGCTTTGTGTGGTCATGTGTGTCACAGATAAAAACAAGCTTTTAGGTCACTGTTGCTTATGCTAATGAGAATTACAAACACCCTGACAAACCTTTGCTGAAAGTAGTCTGGCAGTTTGAGTTCCAGTTTTCTCCAAACCTGCAGTGTAAACTGACTACAACTAAACGTTATACACTCCTTGGCCACTTCATTAGGTACAAACTTAACTGCTGATACAAGGCAGGATGGATCCATGCTTTCGTGTTGTTTAAGGCCATTTTTTTGTTTACGCCAAATGGTTATCCTACCATCAGAATGCAGCAGAAATCAAGACTTAGGCAATCTTCTCTTGTCTAATTTTGGTGAAAACTGTAGGCTCAGTTTCCTGTTCTTAGCTGACAGAAGTAACACCCAGCGTGGCTGTAGTCCATCTGTTTACTTTTTGATATCTTGTGCATTCAGACATGCTCATCTGTATATCTTGGTTGTAAAGAGTTGTCATTTTCCCATTTGCATTACTTTTGCATTCCTATCAGCTCGAAGCAGTCTGCCCATTCTCCTCTGACATCAAGAAGATACTTTCATCCAGAGAATTACCACTTGCAAAAGTCTTTTGAGCCACCCTTAATTTCTTTATATTTTACTAGGAAAACAGGAGTTCTATCAAGCTTAAAAGTCAATACTTGGTGTGACCACTTTATTCTTCAACACAGCCTGAACTCTCTTAGCCAAGCTTCGTTCTAACTTCTTTATGCGGCCTTCTGGACAAGTTTGGTAGTCTTCGGGCTTCTTAAAGGCATTTAAAGTTCTTCCTTGGATGTTTCTCCCTTTTGTAGCATTCTCTGTCAAGATGATCCCACAATACTTCGATAAGGAGGATATCTGGGCTCTGAACCTGCTTTTTTGTGGTTTTCTATCTATGCTTTTACAACATTAGCAGTGTGTCTGGGATCACTGACATGGGGAAAAACAAAGTGGATGCAAACCTGAAACTTTCCAGATGGTATTGCATGGTGGATCAAAATCACCTTGAACCATAGCTTTTACCGTGTTTTACAGATGGCTGCAGTCACTGTTGTACCTTTTCCTGACAATATGTACAGAGGACGTCATATTGATCATCTCCTTTAAAACCAGAAATCTTTTGTATAATATGGCATAACAAATTACCTGCCTTTTCTCCCCATTTCCTTTTCTTAAGAATGGCCTCTTGACGGCCACCCTTTCACTAAGACATGACGAGGCCGCAGCGAACAGTAGATCGAGCAACTGAAGCGTCAGATGTATCTCTCAGGTCCTATGTCAGGTCTTTGCTGGATTTCTTATGGAAATTACTTTCACAAATTCATTTCTGCTTGTAGTTTTTTTTTTAAACTGCCACCGTTTTTTCTCCTCATTTTTTAAGGACACACTGCATGCCATAATATATGCCAAGTTTTCAGCTAATAGCTGTTTGTGAATCACCTTGATGCAAAAGTGCAATTTCATGATTGTCAGTTTGTTTTCATACTTAACAAAAAATTGGGAACAAATGTTTTTTTTGTGCCAGGTTGCTGGTAACAAATTGGCTTTCATGTGTAAACAACACTAGCTCATTGGGTTAGGTGCCTTTTTATGCTTGAATTAATCATAGCTCAGTGTTAAGTAGTTCAAAAACAAAAAGAAACTCCATCCATCCATTCGCTTCCGCTTATCCTTTTCAGGGTCGCGGGGGGCGCTGGAGCCTATCCCAGCTGTCATAGGGCGAGAGGCAGGGTACACCCTGGACAGGTCGCCAGTTTGTCGCAGGGCTAACACACAGGGACAGACAACCATTCACACTTACATTCACTCGCACATTCACACCTAGTGGCAATTTGGATTATCCAATTAACCTATCCCCACAAAAAGAAACTATTCCCCGTAAATGCAACCAATATCCTGGTCTTTCAGAAATCCTGAACAACTAATCCTCAAGTCCACTTTTAAAAAAAATGACAAGAACAAATCTAAAGATATAAAGAATAACTTAAGACCTGCCAGCCTACAATCATTTAATCTCCTCTGACTTACTCTTGCTCACTGACCTGACTTTTTTTTCCCCTGACTTTTGCTCCCATTTCTCTGCTGTAAAAGTCAAAAGAGACAGCACACAGCAGGCAGCAGGAAATTTAATTAGTGGACAGAATTAACAATGAAGTTCCTGCAATGATGGCAACGTATTAATACACTTCACGATAATGCTGAGAGAAAGAAGAATACAGGTGAAAAGAAAAGAAAAAAAATCAAGCCTCATTTTATAGCTCAATAAACCAGATGCTGTTACTGCCTTTAAACAATGAATGTCTGTTCATATAACAAATCTCTTATCACAGTGCTTAGACATGGTTATTTGCCCAACTCAACAAGTATTTGTGAAACAATCCTGTGTAAGAGCATGTCCAGAAATATCAAACTCAGGGGAGAAAACAGCGACTGGAGTGACTGGAGTCGCCATCATTTTTATGATGCTACATGTTGCTTGACTTTGGGAGGTCATCATCAAAATCACATCTCAGCTAGCAAAAGAAAACAAGAGCAAGAAATTACTTTCTTTTTAAAGTAATCGAATGGAAAAAAAAAAAAGAAGACATTCCAAAAACAATCATTGTAAACAAAAACAAACAAACAAAAAATGGCTAAAAAGATATATGGTTTTCCTCACTGATTATTAGATCAAAAATAGTGTACATACAGTAAGTGGAATGACTGAATGAAGATACAACATCAAACAATTTATACATTGGATCTCTTAAGTTTCATTCCAGGAACAGAAAGCTGTGTTTTCTCTACATCGTTGACACTTATGAGGTCTGACATCAGCTTTATGACGTGATGTAGAAATAAATGTACACGGGGCAGGTGCAGCAGACTGTACCGTCTTTGCAGTGAGAGAGAAAGGGAGAGATTAAAAAAAAAAAAAAACATGAGAAATGATACACCAACGTGCAATCGACAGTGTTCTTTGACTGACACTCTTTTAAATAGAGCCTAACGATGCACGCTGACTAATGTGATTATCTGCAGAAAGCATCACATGATGACCAGATGAGGCTGGGTCCATACAGTATGACAGCTCCTGTTCTTTTGCATCATTTTTCACCAACTAAGCTTTTCTCAGATCATCATTACTTTCATTCATCATTACATTTTAAACGTTTATTTACACAGGTAGTCCCGTTGAGACTCAACGTCTCACTTACAAGACAGACCCGTTTAATCTGTACCATGCAGTTTTTAGAGTTGCTTGAGCTTTACAGCCAAACAGTAAAAACAAAAAACAAAACACTGAAGAGAAGTGCAACACTGGGGTGTCTGTCATTTAATAGTAGTATAGATATATAAGGCAATAATAAGGAATTACCCTGGACGTGCAAACTTCTACTCTTTACTTGCATCGGGAGATCAGGAGAACCATTTCTACTCTAAAACCTTTCTGGACTGAAAGATAAGTGACTCTTATTCAATCAGTCAGGCAGGTAAAGAAGTTGTGATTGCAAATCTAATACAAGCTTAACATGGTACATTACAGAGGAGTTCATGCAGTTTCCATAAGCGAAGTGCTTTCCTGAGCTTCTGTGCAGCACATGCCACCAACAAGCATCATGCAACGTAGTTTTTTTTTTTTTTTTTTTTGGGGGGGGGCGCAAAATATGCCATGATGCTGTCCGTTTTAAGACTTATGTGACCAATAAGCAGCTTTTTTTTTTGCTGCCATATGTATGGACAATAACTTCAACTGATTTAGTTCATTAGTCATAAACTTTGTCTAATGAACTGCACATGTAAACATTTGATTGGTACACAAAATGCAGGACATATTGTGTCAAGGTTTACATGATGGTACAATTGGCCGATTTGTTTTTCAGACGTAGATATTTCTGTACAAATGTACAGTATCCAAGTCTGAAAAGAAAAACAAAAAACATCTTAACAAAAAAAGGAAAAGAAAAAAAAAAATAGATCAGAATCAACAGGTATAGCAACATAACTGTGATCAGAGTCTTGTAAGAGTTTGATCAGCGAGGCTAACACAAATGTACTGCAAAGAAAGCGTGCAAGTGTGCCATGCAGCCAGGGATTAGTGTGATTGATAATGACAGTGTATCTGAATTAGTTTGACAAGAAATGTCTTAAAAGAGCTGAGGTTGTAGGTGATGTACAGTATTTAATCCCTATTAAACAATAGTTCACATAACTCATATACTAGTGGTGGTTTGTCTTTCCACTGGCCTGATATTTGTGGAATGAGAAACATCTGCAAGCCAGTTTAGAAGAAACACTTTAACTTCAGCACTCTTATTAAACCCCATTTACATTAGTGGTTACTGTTAGAAAAGAAACGCTTGAAAACTGGCTTGCAGAGTACCGTCACCTTTGCAACACACCACAATCACATTATCCTTTTTTTTTTGGGGGGGGGGGGAATAACATGTTTTTATAATGCACCAGAGACCACGTCTGGCTGTACTTACAAAGTGAAATGACAGATTGCAGTCAGATCTCTGTTAACATGTGGTATTAAGTTTTGTTTTACTGAAGTATTTGTGAACTATCGCCTTTGGTCTTGTTAGTGCCCATGCAACCACCTTTAATTCCAGAAAGCTCTTAGAGACAGAATAAAATAAAGCAAACTTACTTCATTCATACCTAAAAAATAAAACAAAAACAAAGAACAAAACAGGATCAGAATTCTCATTTACAGTCTGCATGCATCCTTATGGTACACATTAGCTCCAGCACACATATTTAGACGTTATTCTACTTTATTCACATTATATTACAATCATGAATATATGACACTCATCTGTGGAAAGTTTCCATTCCTGCAAATTACTATTTAGTGCCAAATATTAATGATATTATGAATGCTACTGACAGGTGCTTTTCTTAATATACAGTTATAAAATAAACGCACACGGAAGAGAGGAGTCAAAGTTGTCTGAAACATCGTCAACATGTTCTATGTGTTGCCAAAGTTCATGCTCTAACTCCAAGATAAAGACGATATGACTTTGCAATAATATCCACAGAGTGAAAGAAAGAGACAGACAAAGAGAGAGATTAAGAGAAGTTAGGAGGGAAGAGAAGGCAAGAGGCAGTCCGTTCTACAGCCCCAACAGTTTAACCCCCAACTGCCCGTATCCCTCAATAACCCTAGTGTCGTACTTTTCCAGGAATGTAGTTACGGTCAATGGTTTCCTCTTGAAGAAACATGTGAAGACAGCGCTCGTTCTGGGCCAAGGGGTGACCTGCAATTCTATACAGAAACACAGAAACAAACATTGTAAACTCACTCTCTGCTCATTTTAAAATGCTTTTCAGGAACGCTGTGGAAAAGCAGCCATGGATTTGTTGCTTGGTTCTCCTTTCCCAGGCACAGATTAGATTAAGCCTTGTGTTGGGCTACACAATTTTGACAACAAACAGCTCACTAAAGTGGATAGAAAAACTTAAAGAAACGACAGCAATGGCTTTGATACAAGTTCAGCGATAGAAAAAACACAATGAAGTCTTGCTCGCGTCTCCCTCCACCCAAGACTCCCGCCTATAATGTAATTTTGTGACTAACTGACCTGTTGATAAACTGCTCCAGGCCCGATCTTCGCTCCTCAATGAATGACTCGTCAAAAAGACCCTCATCACTGCGAAAGGGCAACTGTCTCTTCAGGGCCTTGCCCGGCAGAGGTGGTACAACAATCTGAAGGAGGCAGGGGTCGACACAAAGAACAGAAAAAAAAAAAAGAAAAAAGAAGGAGAAAAAAGTCCACACTCAACATGAAACAAAGTCAACACCGTAGACATTTCCACCGCCAAATTTGGGCCCTCATAACAATTTCATGTAGAATAGCCGTGCAAGCGCATGTAAACATTTTAATCACCATATTTTTGTTTCAGAAAATAATAATCAGATTACTTATTTTATATGGTCAAGTCACACAATGCAATCTCTGCACTTACATTGTTAATTATTATTCACTCACCTTACTGTCTCTTTCCAGCTCATTCTTTAACCACTCAAAGTCGCTGTATCTTCTCCTCACACAGGAGTCCTTTAATTTGAAAATGGGAAGGTTCGTCTACAAAGAGAAGGCAAAAAACAAAACATGTTGGTTAATTTGAAATTCAATCATCTGCATGAGATGGCAACTGATATGTAAGGAAAGGACCTGCACTACAATTCCAACTATTATCAGTTTTCTTCCCCTATTTCACTAAAAGCTTTAACTCATCTTTTATCTGGCTACAAATCAGATCTGCTAATAACTGGCAAAGGTTTGTTCTGTACAGAAAAAAAATTTATCTATACTTTGTTTATTTGAAAAGCAATTAAAGCCACTTGTAAAAGCACAGATTATGACTGCAGCGACCCTCTGCTTTCCACTATTGATCCCAGTGAGGGTTAATTGGACTGATATGGCTTTTTGGTAATTATTAGTTAACCACAGGCCCCTGACCCAATCTTCCCTACCATGGTCTATTACAATTTTCAAGCACTGAGAACAGTAAGTTGTTCATATTGTGCAAGGCAGACTCTCCACAGTGCCACAAAATGATGATTTGCAGGAAAGGCAGGCACGTTAACATTCAATTACACAATTATAGTGCGTCTGTGTTGTGTCACTGAATCAGCTTCCTGAAACGTCCTTAGAATTAGCTGCGTTAGTGATTTCCCACGTCTCACATTCTTTTAAGCTTAGCCGTCTTTCTAGTGAACAAGTTAGTTAAAACTTGTGACTGTTACATTAAATTTGACTTACACAATTTCACAACAGTCAAATAAAAGCCACTTTACAGAGAACCGTAAACTTCCTTGCAACACTATAGAAAAAACCCAACATTTAACTCGACCTCTTCATATTTCAATAATCACAAAACACTTTTATGCGTTTTGCTCTACGGTTTTTAGAAAAACACCAACACTGTTAGCCTTTTTCATTCAGCTTTTCTCTGAATATCAATATGAAACTGTCGAAGAATATGTACGAATAACGTTTGGTTACTCCTTCATATATCCAGATACTATCCACTGATGTATTTAGCTCTAGAAATCCAGACAGACAAACAATGTAACATTAAATCAGTCTTAATTTACTTTACAGCGCATTATCACATATAGCTAGCAGTTAGCTTCCCGGAGTCTGCTGGAAATTCCTGGTTTTGTTTTAATGTTTTATTTAGTTTCCTTTTACTTAACGCAGACTAGCTCACAAACAATACTGTAAGCTGAGGAAAAACTACGGTACTGACTTTGAACTAGTGACACTGCTTACATTCCCGTAATTGCACCTTAGCATACCTTCAAGAAACTTCTACATGTTAGCTAGGCCGCTGACAGTCCCAGCTGCTCGATTTTTACTCGCGCCCCACCTCGAGCTACTCTACGACGAATAGCGACAACGTAACGGCACGGTGACCGTGGCTAACTGGCTAGCATCGGTACTGTAATTAAGAGTTAGCTTAGCGCCAAAAGCTAATGCTGCAAGGTGTTTGAGGTTTACGCCTCGATACCTACCCTCATGCGAACTTCGTAAGTTGTGTAACGGCCCCGTCCGACTCCAACGATTTGTGGATCATAAACGTCTATCTCCAGGAAATTGCTGGGGGGACCGTAAGCATCAGTCAGGTCCTGGGGCTTGGAATTCAACCGGCGAGTGTCGGCCACCACAGGATCTGACATTTTGTCGGGTTGTGATTTTCAGACGACCAACGGAGAATTAGCGTCAAACCAACTAAATACACAGTGAAGTCTTAAATGTCATCTGAAGACATCAACTGCTTTCGATAGCTGACCGCTTCAGCTGGGGAAGTAGCCGACTTGTGTAGCTCTCTTTGCGGGGGCCAGCCGCCTTGCGCCCTACCCTACCCTTCTTGAATCAGAAAAATGCGTTGACTCAGTTCCGTACTGTGCGGGACACTCCGCACTCCCTCTAATGGACACACAGATATTGCTGATTGTACTGGGTTTCTTTTATACCCATCGCTACAGTAGAGCAATTCACAGGACTAAAGTTTTGATGAAAAAACACAAAACAAAACACAGTATTTGTATTTATTTATTTATGTAAAAAAGAAAAAAGAAAAAACAGAAGTAGAGACGTACAAGGACCAGAGAGAGGTAATGTGCAAGCTAGCAAAAAATATATATGACACAAAAATAAAGGTAACAAAAACATTAAGGCAAAGAAAAAGTACAACAAAATTGTTTTAAATAGATATCATTGAAGTTATATTTGTATACAGGTAGAGGAAATTATTGTTTTCTCAATGTTTTGAGAAAGAACATAGCAGTTACACATGTTTATAAAAATGATAAAACGATTTTTTTAAATCAACAAAATGATAATTTGGTTGTTAACTAATGACAAAGTGTGATATTAGAAGAGTATGAATGATGGCAAAACACATCTATTTGTTTGTCTGTTACAAAACATTTTCGGCATAAGTTTTACAATAACACTGTTATTGTAAAATTAAATTGTATCATTGTATCATTAAATGATATAGAATAGAATAGAATAGAATAGCCTTTATTGTCACTGTACAGAGTACAACGAAATTGGAGTGCCACTCCCTTATATACTGTAACAGTAACAGTAAGATGTTTGGTTAAAATGCTAAGGCTCCACACTTACACGGGTATTTTTCAAAACGGAGATTTTCCGTTTGTGTTTTTTAAAAAAAAAAAATCCTGACCACACCTAAACGCAAAATTGAAGGAAAACGCTGCTACGAACATGCCAAAGCAACAGGTGGCGACATATTCCTAACCTTGTAGAAATGTTGGCCAATCATAAGTAATGGCCTGTATTTGTATAGCGCTTTACTAGTCCCTAAGGACCCCAAAGCACCAGTGTGTGAATCCACTCATTCACACACTGGTGATGGCAACTGCATTGTAGCCACAGCCACCCTGGGGTGCACTGACAGAGGCGAGGCTGCCGGACACTGGCGCCACCGGGCCCTCTGACCACCACCAGTAGGCGGTAGGTGAAGTGTCTTGCCCAAGGACACAACGACCGAGACTATCCAAGCCGGGACTCTAACCGGCAACTTTCCGATTACAAGGTGAACTCCCAACTCTTGAGCCAGATCGCCTATAAAGTCTAGAAGCCTGGACGGGAAAGAGTAAACAAAGATGGCGCATAGAAGCAGAACTGAGTCCTATGTGTGGAGGGACAGTAACTGTGTGTGTATATGTAAGCATTTAAACACTGCAGAGAGTACAAGTAACAGTATTTTGTGTAAGTCTGCCATTGTAGAAATTCATTTCACCGAAACAATAACGTGGCGCACAGTGTGACGTCAAAAAAGGCGCACACCTTTGACGCTGCGTTTTCTCCGTTTTCCTCGTCCACAGTAAATGCAAAAACGGACTTTTCGAAAATATCCACCCTGGCAGGCGTTTTTAAAAATCTCAGTTTTCAGTGACCGAAACGCCGTTTACGTGTGGATGAAAGGTGCAAACGCATAGAAAAATCTGCATTTTCAAAAATACTCGGTACGTGTGGACGTAGCCTAAGATATCATGTTTTCAAATTGTCCAAATCTGCAGGCAATATTTGCTCTTCCCTACTTATTCTACAGTTTTAACAGTTTACATATGACAAAAAAAGATTATTGAGCAAAGTATACATATGTAAGTTTATATTTCTACACTTTTTTCAGTAAGCTCAAAATGTGAATATTTATCAAAAATATAATAATATTTCCAAGGTCAGTTTTCAGAGTAGAATAAAAAAGCTATTGTAAGCTGCCCTGAAGCACAAAGACCTTTACTTATTTTTATTGTGGGTTTTCCTCCTGGTCATAGCTGCACTGCTTAACAATGTTCCCTCTAATTTTTCACATGTCTGAGCGAACGCACAAACTCCCTGAGCGATCCCTTGGACCACTGTGAGCGACATCAGACGTGTGCACTGTGGTCACGCCGGCATCAAATCCATCCAAGTTTCATGGTTTATTAAAATAATCAAATTACAGCGTTTACATTTATGTTAGACTACTTTTAATTAACTGCTTTAGCCCATTTACAATGGAAATGTAAAAAAATCTTGTTCATGACCTGTGTAGTATGTTAACACTTGGAAGTAAAAATAACTTGAACTCCAATTTCGAAAACACAACTTTCTTTCTTTTTTTAATTTTTTTTTAATTTTTATAAAGCTCTTACTTGTATTATGAGTCTGTGGTCTGGGAGAGAGTCCTGTAACTCTGTCTCCAAAATACAATATATAAAGACCAATGCTGGGCAATTAATTATATAGTTACTTCTTCAAAAAAGTAACTCAGTTTGGCAAACAACGACGTTTTTGCAGCTATTTTTTAAATGCAGCCAAGGCGTTTTTAAATAAACATTTCAAACTATTTACAGAACAATCAGCTGTTCTGCATCAAATCTGATGCCACAAAAATTATTTGTGTCACTCCAAAAAATTATTTCTGTCCACTATGAGATAAAGGAGAACAACAGCCTGATACCTGCAGGCCTGATAACAGGAGATGTATCACTGCTGTAACACCTGTAACATTCAGCAGTCGCCTCATTGTTCTGACACACACAACAAAACTACTGACTACACTACACACTAACGACACAAGATTTGCGCTAAACGTTGCAAATCTCTCACATCTCAAAACACCGCCATCACTCCTAAAACTTCCCCCTTTCTTAACAACTAGATGCCACGTTGCCATATCATTTTTGATTGGTTGACATGGTACTTTTTTGGACGAATAGGAAAGGCAGAGGGGAGTGGGGTTTGTTTTTGCTCACAGGTGGAGAGTGCTTTCGAGCCTTTTTTCTTATAAAACGCCGATTTAACCGTTTCTTCCTGCAGTAAATATAAACAATGACAGTATTCAGGAAGAAAACCAAACATTTCATATATTTTTTATCACAACCCTGGTTTTATGTGGCCTATCAACACAATTTAAAAACTGCTATAAAGTCCCCAATTTTTCCGTCAATTGTTCCGTCTGTCCTGCTCACATCTCCAATGGTTGTACACCTTGTCATTAACGTGGCTTCTCTCCACATCAGCCACGCCCCTTTGCTAGCTAAAACACCGGTGTCGGCACATAAGGACGCTGTCATAGCCTGTCAACCACGTTGATTGGCTGCGCATATACGCATTATTGGCTGGACTATGGGATAAGGTGGCATCGTTCCCATATCGTTCCCAGTCACTTACTGACTAACACTGCGAAACAGAATTGTTAAAGTATTAATTTTAATTTCAATTCAGGTTAGATTTCTTTTGTGCCCAACGCAGAATTTCTGTGCGCAGAGACCGTGCCAGCAGTGCGCAATTGCGCATGTGCGCAGCTTAGAGGGAACATTGCTGCTCAAGTTAAACTCCTTGCTTTTTTCTGAGTAAAGTTGGGCTTGTATGTATTAATATGTAATTACTTTCAGCCCAGCTTACAGGATACAATACTGCGTCTCTCCAAATTAACACTTTAACAATCGTTCTTGCTTTAAAAAGAAAACAAAAATTTAAAAAAAGATAAAAAAAAACCCATTTGAGGGATTGGATATGAGAACAGTTCCTGGTGCTCATTTCGGAAGTCAACAAAGGATTATACGTACGTCAAAGCCTCAATTAGTCAAATATTTAGAGTCTAAACAATGTTTTCAAGAGTAACCATAAATTACACAAGGATTTTAGAAACATATTAAAGTCTTTATGAACTTTATTAACTTCTAAAATTTTAATCGGATGCTTTGGTTTTACCTGTATAATAGGCATTGTTCAAATTAAATTCCTGAACCAATTATTGGGGTTATTCTGATAGTAACTATTGGGCTACCATTTATTTGGTCAAATTAAGGTATCTCTTGCAATCAGGCAGGAGGTTTGTTGATTCATGTTTGTGAAATCCAAACATGGCTCCTAAACAGAAGCCTTTTGCACCTCCTCAGATGAAACTGGGTTAGAGGGAAAGGGGGCGGACAGGTCTTCTGGATCGTGTTCGATGGAGCAGTCGGTTTGGTCGGTGGTGACAGAGCAGGTGGAGCCGTCGGAGCTCACCACATCAGACTGGGAGACATAGTTGTACTCACGCACAGGGCAGGCACGCTCGTTGTAGTCCGGTTTAAAATTGTCTTTCAGGCCTTTGGAGAACTGAAACCAATCCTTAAAAAAGAGAGAAAAAAAACCTCACTTGTAACGAATAATTGCTTCCCCAGATTTTGATGACCAAAATCACTCAAACACAAGAGTATTTCTATTTTTAGCCATTAAGTGGCACTATTGTCAGGCTTTTCGTCCAACTCTTGATCCAGAGATATTAAAATCTGTTAAACTGATTGCCTGAACATCTACAGACATTCAAGGTATCCAGAAGATGTAAACCAAGCTGTTCTTTAGTCCAATCAATGACATAAATCAACAGCTACTGAACTAATTGTCATGAATCTTGATGCAAGTGTTAACATTAAAGCTACTAAAATCCATGTAGAAGCTCATTTGCCATTTAATTCTTCCAGTAACTTCAATAGCTTTCCAAATTCATATTAACAACTATATAAAACCCTTGTAAGACTGGGAATTTCAGGGAGTGGACAGAACTCTGGATGCCACTGACCTCGATGTTATGCAGGAATGGAGATGGCTTGGGAACCACAGGGACGAGGATGATTCTGAGCCTGTATGGGAGGTAAGGAAATCTTTAGCATTCACATTATCATCAAACAGCAACAACTGCATTAGACTTTGTTGGTTTCAGAACTCCAACTGAGCGTGGCTGGCAGACAGCTTTTGACATTAAGGTCAGGATCATCCGATATAAAGGTGCAAAATGCTCCAGATCCAGTCCCCCCCATAGATGGATGATAACTGTGATCTTTAGAAATAAAATATTTATATCCCATAACACATACATAGCTTTTGATTAATTAACAATGCAATCTGTCTCTCCAACCATTGTTAAAAATAATTAATGGTAGTCATGTGGAAGCTAATAATCCCCCATATTCACAAGTAATCGCCACAGCAGGGAGCTCTATGTGTTTGGCACATTTTTACACTGTGTCCTTACTGATGTAATGATATTCTGATGTTCTGACAGGCCTAAACAACAGAGTGGCCTCAGATCTAGTCAAATTGCTGATCTAAAATATTCTTTGAGTCTGCCGCTGTCCGTGTCACATATACTTCGGGAACTTTATGAATGAATGAAGTCAATTTGGAAAAGTTTCCAAAATGCACAGCGTGTAACACATTGCGTTATCTGTAAAGTCTGTTCTTTGATTGCTTTGCTGGTTAATTTGTTTCAGTGTTTCTGGAAGGAAACTTTGTAGGCTTAGCTTATTTCACAGGTGTGTTTAACGTCAAGCATTTTCCTTTTCGTATTATTTGAAGGTTATTTAAGGTCAGACTTTTATAGATCAAATAACTAATGTGTAATTTTGAAGAAAGTAAGAGTTTCAAAGCTAGACCTTGGTTATCAGCATCCATATTATAAAATTTAGCCACAGTAAAGTTCCCTGTGTTTGCATTTATTGTTATAGGTATATATTGTTGTTAATTTGTTTAGAGAAGCAGTCATAGAGTTATAAAATACATCCAAATGATCTATGAGCTGATCCTAATACATCGTGGGATAACCAGGGGCGTGATGAAGGTGATTCAGGGTAGCAATTTATGATGAATGTATAGTGAATAATGTGTAATGGTTTGATGAACTGAGAAAAATCTGGGTTACCATCAGCAATGGTAACAGTAATTAAAAAAGGAATGTTTGTAACTTTGCATGATTGCAGATAATTTAGAAGGGATCTTTGGTCAAAACACATCTTCCTGTACCAGAATTTAATCTTGTAGGCGTCTCTGTGTACTGTGGTCTTCTGCCTTCAGAAATGTTGTGTGTTTCCTGGGTTGTGTGAGATCTGTCAGATGTTGTGCAATGGAAACTTTCCACAAGACAACAAGCCTTTGATACCATCTAAAAACGATCTTTAATCTTTTCTTTGGGTCACTCGTTTGCACTCGTTTTGGACAAGTGATCTGCATTTGTGTTTGGTTGATGGTTTTTTTGCAGCCTAGATTTTATACACTAGTGCACAGTGGATATATTAATTGTTAATTATTTGTTTACATTTGCTGTACTGATACAGTAAGTCCGGGGTGTCAAACCTAAGGCTTGAGTGCCCGAATCGGCCAGGCAAAGGCTCCAATATGGCCCACTGGATGATTTTGAAAAATGTGAAGAAGGGCATACATTTTTGACTTTTAACTGTGTTTTCACAAGTTCAAAACAGATAAAAGATAAATATTTAAATGACAGAAAAGTAAGTATAAAAGTGCGTAGGTATATATAAAAGTATACAAGTTAACAACAACTTTATGTGCTATTGTACACTGCAATTATAGTCTGTGGCTGTCACAAAATCACATGGTACACCACCTGGATCTGTGATCTGATCATAGAGCAATCATTTGAGTTATGGAAAAACTCACCTTTCATGGTGCATTAATAGCATGGCCAGCAGGACGAAACTGATTACACCCACCAGATATATCACGGGCGTCCACGGAGACATCAAATCTTTAGAGTCTTTGAAGAAGAAAAAAGAAGGAAGTTATTTGTATGAATGCTTAATTCTAATGTTTTGTGCAGTGTGGAAGCAACATTAGAGCCACTTAAGTTTTAATAATTGTTTGAATCCCAGTTTGAAAGTTGTTGAATAAGAAACAAAATCTACCTATGATTTCTTTGCAGTGTTCAAACATTTTAACTGATCATTATTATTAGTGTTTTGTTGCAGAGCTAATTGTCCCCCCAAGATGACTCACTGGCAGACATCGTTTCACCATGCCACTAAGAATATCTATGAAGTAGTTTTACATGTGCTGTTGTTGGATCCCCAGACCACAGGCTCACTCCAGTCACTCCAGAATATGGACTCTCCACAGGAATCATCTATTCTGTTCCGCACTTGCAGCTCATATCGGGAACTGCTTGAGGGCAAGTTGATGCAGTATTTCTGTATCCCGGCGCTAACTTTAGAGAACTGGAAAATCAGACGGAGTTGAGAAAACATTAGACTGGGAGAGAACAAAGAGAGATGAAAAAATAAAGGAATTAAAAAGGATGAAAGAAACCTACATCCCAGTTATTGTTGTTTGTCCTGAAGCGGACCTCACCCTCCACACAGTGTAAGGGAGCAGGAGAAGTGTGGTTCCAGTAAAACCACAGATTAAAGTCCGACCCATTCAGGACAGTCAGGTTGGTTGGTGGGTTTAACTTGACTGGAGAAGTATACAAATAGGCAATAACATGAGGAGGCATGCCAATTTACTTTTATGACAGAACACTAACAGCAATTTTCCTTTAAGTTACTGTGTAAAGTGTAAAAAACGTCCCATTAATTCTAATAATGATCCCTTCATTAATTGATTTATTGTTTTAAACTCAAAGTTAATACCAGGTTATATGCATACCTTGTTTTTTAAGCTCGTGACCCTTCTCAAAATTTTCGCTCCCATTTGTCAGTCGAGTTCGAAATGTTTTGAATCTATCTCCCGAATCTACCTGCTGGTTACATCCAATGTTCACGTTGTTCTCTGTCAAATAGTGGTTGCATATTTTCCATTGGTCATTGCCCAACCTGTAGATGAATCAAAAACATAACTATTCCAACAAAGAAAAGCATGCAGACGTATCATATTTAGATACAATCAATATGATCTTAAATATGATGTAATCTCAAGTTGAATACTTTATTAGTTCTAGTTCTAATTGCTCAACAGTCCAAACTATTTGCCATATTTCTCATTTCATGATGTTCTAAATGTTTTCAGTTGTTGAAAGGTCTGGACTGCAGGCAGGCCGCTTCAACACCCGGACTCTTCTTTCATGCTTAATAAATATTCCAGGTCTGTTACCCAAGTAGTTGATATTTTTCTTAATAATTTCTTAATATTTTCTTAAAATGAAACTTTTTTCTCAGTTTTTTCTATGGTCTATTGTGAATAAAATATAGTGCTTATGAGACCACTCTATTCTGTTTTTCTTTTCATGTCACATAGCATCCCAACATTTTTGGAATTGGGGCTGTAGTTCAGAAAAGGTAGAAAATGTCTTTTACTGTTAATGCTGAGAGTAAAATAGATTTTCATCACATCTTTCACTCAAGTACAACATTTAATTATAGTCTGATTAATTTTAGAAGACATTACAAAGATGTGTTGGTGCTATTATCAACAACTACGCACTTGCTGTAGAAGGTGTAGTTGACCTCAGGAGTCCCGGTCTTATTCCATTTGCAGGAAACATAATCTAGATTCACCACCAAGCAATCCACATCTGTTAAAAAACATGATAGATTTGAGATCAATGAAAGATAAAACCTAAAACGATGAATGATGGTTAGGCATATATATGAAACCTACACAAAGGGCAACAGACTGATAGTAGTACAGTCATACACTCAAAGACAAGGAAGTAAGAGCCCCGTGCTCTGGAGGGGAAATTCTCACAAAACGTGCTTAATAAAGGAAGGCTCTGCATTAACCTGAATTTAATATAGATAGTGTTCATTCATATCTCAAGGTACAAATAACTTCTCAAATATACATTGAATGATAGTGTTTGGGATATAAGTTAATGTAATATAACAAAAGTAGAGCGATCGACTTTCAAAGATGTCGACACAGGTTTACGACGCTTCCTACCGATGTTGCGAATGTCTTGTATTTTTTTAAAAAACGTATTCGATCATCTTCATATGCTCTTACCTTGTGATTTTTTGGCAAATACGTGTCCAGTCAGATAAAGAAGTAGAAGTAATCTTGTCGACATCATGGCGAATAGAAACAGGATGTAAGCCCGCATCGACACTGAAATATCACCGTGTCTTGTGGGGGTTTTTTTTCTTCTCTTCCTGTCAATGTATTGGTGCCTGTAGCACGGCTATGTCACTATATGGCAGATACACAGTCTTCATACTTTCATAGTTCATAAAGTTAATAGTTAATAAACTCTAGTTAAGAGGTTAAATCAAGTTTTTGGATGTCATGATTACTTAATGTATATAAGCTGTCTTAATCATTTTAGCAGGAGAAAGACAAAGTAGAGAGAAGGTAAAATCTCTGTTAATATTTTTGTTTTTTTAAGGGTGTTTTTTATATCACAGGTATTATCTGTTGGATGTAAATGCAATAGCTTCAACTCAAAGACATCTGATATTTTTTACCACAATGAGACAAAAGTGAAAACAAACTCATTCTGGTCATTTAACACAGGTGTGACACTAAACTGTTGCAGTTTACTTTTATGTTCCTTCTTATTTGGACAAATCTGTCAATTACAAAAGAATATTAAAGAATCCCGACCCTTTTAACAGGTCAAATTAGCTGAATTACTACTCATCCGTAGCACGAGATGTCATAACATTCGATCAGTGTCACTTTCAGAGTTTTGTGGGTTTCCTGTCAGAGGAAACTGCTTTCAAAAATATAGACTGAAACTATGTACACTAGACTTGAAGTTGGACTTTTAATGTCCTGTAAAATAAGTACAACACACAGAGAAGGTTTTATGCAATCTTTATTGAATCGTTCAAGAAATAGTTCTGTTTTTAGTCAGCCAGTCTTACATTTTCTCTGCACTTCTACTATCATTTGCTGCCAAAGTGAGCTTAAGGTGGATCTTGTTGGTTTAGCTAAGATTTTCTTTACAGTCTACGAGTCCTGTATGTATTCTTTTCTGATGAAAGAGAAATGATGGACAAATCAGAATCACATTGTGAAATGTAGTGTCCATGTTCATGCACAGCATAAACATAAGCAATTTTATAATTTTAACCTGTTTAACCAAATGAGTTAATTTCTTACATTCATTTCATCAAACAGCAGCCGTCAACTCCCACATCTCAGATAAATATTTAAACTAACATTTGCTGTTTGAAGCCACAGACAACAGTTAGCTCAGCTTAGTTCATTTACAGCAAACTGGATCGGGGGCTTTCTGTGTAAATTGCTGTGGTTTTTTTTTACTGCCGTATTCTGTTTTTTGGAGAGGAAACGCAGCGTTTTTAAGAACTGTGCTATCTCTGTTCTAACCACAGTTATAATGAAGTACAAATGTTCAGATAAAATACTTACTTTAAACTCAACACACTCACACATAGCACCTTTCACTTGGTCGACGTCTGCGGGTTCACAAGTAGAGACCTTACAGTTCATTTTGACATTTTTTTGACAGCTGCAGCAGTGTGGCATTTACTGATTTGACTTTGTGTGTCTATGTCTGTGTGTCATAATGACACTATGTGGTTCTGTCTACACCTACTTTGACTGGAACTTATAACAAAGAGGAGTTTCAAGTTCTCTGGTCTGTGTTTATTTGTTGTCTATCAAAACAGTGACGTCACCAGTGTACTAGTGACAATGAGTCCACATTTCCTTATCTGACAGAAATATATGAACTTTCCTGTTATTTCTGACCGTATGTTAAATAAATGTCTGCCAGATAAATACAAAAATAAAAGCTCAATTGACAAAACTAGTTTAGAAAATGATTTTAGACCCTTGTGATTCTTATATTTTGGCACCTGTGTGCAGACAAAATGTACGTGTCCAAACCAGCCTCCCCTCTCTGATAGTCTCCAAATATTTACTGTGCAATAATCAATAATTGCACAGTGTCAAAGTATATCATGCATTGCAAACTGCACATACACAGCTTCACAGAATACAGGTAATGCCTCGTCATACAGTGCGTGTAGATATGTTTGATGACCAAAAAACAAAAAAAACAAATTAGGATCAATATATAGGACTATAAAAATACACACACACACACACACACACACATAGCTCAAACAAATAAGCCGAACCCAAAAATAAGACACCCCAGATCTGAATTAATGAAATATTCGTATACTTTGTTCTTGACATAGCTGAATTTTTTGACAACAACATCATACAAAAATTATCAATGGAAATCAAATGTAGCTACCCATGGAGGTCTGGATTTAGATTCATACAAAATTAAAGTGGAAAAACAGACTACAGGCTGATCCAGCTTTGATGTAATGTCCTTAAAACACGTCAAAATGAGGCTCAGTAGTGTGTGTGGCCTCCATGTGCCTTTATGACCTCCCTACAACGCCTGGGCATGCTCCTGATGAGGTGGTGGATGGTCTCCCAAGGGATCTCCTTCCAGACCTGGACTAAAGCATCCGCCAACTCCTGGACAGTTTGTGGTGCAACGTGGCGTTTGTGGATGGAGCGAGACATGATGTTCCAGATGTGTTCAATTGGACTCAGGTCTGGGCCGGCCAGTTCATAGCCTCAGTGCCTTTGTCTTGCAGGAACTGCTGACACACTCCAGCCACATGAGGTCTAGCATTGTCTTGCATTAGGAGGAACCCAGGGCCAACTGCACCAGCGTATGGTCTCACAAGGGGTCTGAGGATCTCATCTTGGTATCTGGCGAGCACATGGAGGGCTGTGTGCCCCCCTCCCCAAACAAATGCCACCCCACACCCTTACTGACCCACTGCCAAACCGGTAATGCTGGAGGATGTTGCAGACAGCAAAACGTTCTCTATGGTTTCTCCAGACTCTGTCACATGTGCTCAGTGTGAACCTGCTTTCATCTGTGAAGAGCACAGGGCGCCAGTGGCAAAGTTGGCAATCTTAGTGTTTTCTGGCAAATGCCAAACGTCTTGCACAGTGTGGGGCTGTAAGCACAACCCCCACCTGTGGACGTCGGGCCCTTATGCCACTCTCATGGAGTCTGTTTCTGACTGTTTGAGCAGAGACATGCACATTTGTGGTCTGCTGGAGGTCACTTTGCAGGGCTCTGGCAGTGATTTCACAAAAGTGTGATTGAGTTGGAGTTTCATTGTGTTGTTTATCTGTTCCCTTTATTTATTTATTTATTTATTGAGCTGTGTATATAAAAACAGCCACATGGGTCAATACATAAGTGGGGCACAGAAAGGAATAGCCAGAGGAGCAAAACACCAGCTACTGGTAGACAGAGCAGTCACCTGAGACTGCAAGACTAAGATGACCAACCTGTGCACTGCTTGGATTGACTGCAAGAAGGCCTATGACTCGATGCCTCACACCTGGATCCTGCAATGCCTACAACTATACAAGATAAACAGGACCCATAAGAGAGTTTATCAGGAACTAAATGGGGATGTGGCGTAGAACACTAGAGATCAAATGGTAAATGGCCTGTATTTGTATAGCGCTTTACTAGTCCCTAAGGACCCCAAAGCGCTTTACACATTCAGTCATCCACCCATTCACACACACATTCACTCACTGGTGATGGCAAGCTACATTGTAGCCACAGCCACCCTGGGACGCACTGACAACTACAAGCCCGTAGGCACAAGTCACCGTCAAGTGCGGGACCTACCAAGGAGATGTGCTGTCCCCACTGCTGTTCTGCATAGTCCTGAACCCCCTCAGTGAGATCGTTGACAGACTGGCTACAGATACCCACCAGAGAATGGAGCAATTGTCAATCACCTCCTCTACATGGATGACATCAAGCTGTATGCCAGGAGTCAACGAGACATTGATTCACTGATCCACACCACAGAATATACAGCAACAACATTGGAATGTCATTCGGATTGGAGAAGTGTAGTCGAATGGTAACGAAGAGATGGAAGGTCATCAGAACTGAGGGGATCGAACTACCAGAAGGCAACATTGCAGACATCGAAGACAGCTACAAGTACCTGGGGATCCCACAGGCAAACGGGAATTATGAAGAGGCAGCTAGCAAAGCTGCAATCACTAAGTTCCTGCAGAGGGTCAGGCAAATCCTGAGGAGTCAGTTGAACGGTAAGAACAAGATCCGAGCTATCAACACCTGTCCATGATCAGGTACCCTGCTGAGATAATAAGCTGGCCAAAGGAGGAGCTCGAAGCCACTGACATCAAAACCAGAAAGCTCTTTGAGGGTTTCATCCCAAGTCCAGCACCAGCAGGCTGTATGCTAAGTGGAAGGAAGGAGGGTGAGGACTGGTAAGTGTCAGCATCACAATCCAGGATGAGCCAACAAACATCCACGAATACATCAGGTGATGCGGAGCGTCAATGTAACAGTGGCCCCAGTGGTAACTGGAGTGCTAGGTGAGTGGCTCCAGCAGATCCCAGAAACAACACTGGAGATCTCTGTCCCGAAGACCTCAGTCCTAGGAACAGCTAAGACACTGCGCAGGACCCTCAAGCTCCCAGGCATCTGAAACAGGACCTGTGCTTGAAGGATAAAGACCGCTGCTGGGGGTGAGAGTGGATTTTTTTTTTTTTTTTAGAAAATATGTCACTGTAATGTAGACCGGGGATTCCATCACCATTCCCTGTATTTTTATTAGTTTATGAGGGACTAGTATTTCAAAAGCTAGATAAAAAAGGAACACACTGATGGTTTCACGATTCGTTATTAGGTTAATGGAGTTTGACATTTGACTAGTATTTAAATGACAGTGTGTGAAAGTTGAAGAAGGATGGGGGTGGGGGGATTAAAGTGTTTGTAAGACTCTGGAAATATGTAAATTTGTCTTCTTTGTGTTATATTTTGGTTTGGTGTTTATTTATGTGGATGTTTGTTTTTTCCATTTGTTTTGTTACCCTCACACTTGGGTTATTCCAGATGCTCGCCTGAAGCAGGTAGAGTGTAAAAGGAAGCCAGTTGCTTTTAGAGTAGTTAGTTGGTGTGTGTTAGTGTCTTGCATCTAATAATAAACTCTACCATTTGATGGATACATTTTATTCCAGCCTCATGTCATTATTTTGAACCCATAAATGACCGGTGGCCAATGCACGCAGATTTTGGGGACATTTCTGCTCCAAATTCACCGTACAGCTGCTCACTTTTGTTTTAGCATCAAGAGTCCGCACCATCTTGGAGATGTCCGCTGATTACTCAGCATTTCTTCACACCTAGCTATTATGATCTCGTCCCATTACAGAAGGAGGCATACTGTTCCAGATCATTTTCCCATAACTGATAACTAGAAACGAATACATAGGTGTAAATAGAGCTACAGAATAAATTAACTGGTAACCCGTATAAAACATATCCTCCGCTATCTGGAAATGTGGGACTACGGAACCAGTATTAAAATTTGACATTGAAAAGTCGTCCAGAAAGACCACATTTGGACTATGTACGTCAACACTAGACAATCAGTAGACCTTAAAGAAAAAGGACATCACCTTATGTTACATTAAAAAAAAACAACACCATAATAGCTTACCAGGGCTTTTTTTTTTCAGCAAACACAGGTCCGATAAGACAGAGAAGTAGAAGCAGTCTGGCTGGCATCATGGCGCACTAAAACAGGATTTTAACAGTAGAGGTTCAAGTTTACCTTTAACTGTTGCTGTTTGGTATGGAGGACCAGAAGAGCCACACGCATCAAAATAAAGAATTTTGTCCTTCAATAATGAATTGTGCCATAAAATATTCATTAGTAAATAAATTTTTTATTTATTTAATTGAAATATTACTAAAGTAATTTATTATTAAATAAACGAATTTAAAATAAAAAAAATATTTGTAAATCACTTTTTCACAGTTAATACTTCAAATTGATTTCGCAAAAAAGAATTTAACCCTTAATAAAAATGTCATTTAAAAATCATTTTCGAATTCCAAATAAAACAATAGATTTTTAAAACCTTTTTTAAAATGCAACTTTAAAAAGAGAAATAAGTCGATGTATTCCCAAAAAGTTGATTCTCTTCATCTGGATGTAGCATTAGTGGGAGAAACGTTTCTTCCCTCATCCAAGTGACTCAGCTTCACTCATCTCAGCTGATTCCCCAATCTTATAAATTGAACATTTGCACAATGACTGAAACTAGCACCACCGGGCTGTGTGTTGAGTTTCTTGACCATTCATCAACAACCACTGATCAAAGACTGTTGATCAATAGCCAGGAGTGCCATTCACAGAGAGTTGGGGAATGGCTGCAATCACAGCATTGTAAGATGGAGAAAGATGTACCCTTAGACCCCACCCTTGATTCAGAGATGGTCTTTTCCTTTTCACATGAGCCCCAACTCCCTGTGTTTTAATTATTTTAACAGAAGAAAAACAAAGTAGAGAGAACGTAACATCTGTGTTAACGTTTTTAATATTTTTAAGGGTTTTTTGTAAGGGTGTCTTTTATATTACGGGTATATCTGTTGGATCCAAATGCAATGCTTCAAGTCAAAGACATCTGATGTTTTTTATCACAATGACACAAAGGTGAAAACAAACTCTCATTTAGCACAGGTGTGACACTAAAAGGTTGCAGTTTACTTTGATGTTACTTCTTATTCTTCTTATTAAACTTCTTCTTATTTGGACAAGTCTGTCAATTATTTATGCAAAAGAATATTAAAGAATCCCGACCCTTTTAACAGGTCAAATTACTACTCATCCGTAGCACGAGATGTCATAACATCTCGTGCTATAGAGTTTTGTGGGTTTCCTGTCAGAGGAAACTGCTTTCAAAAATATAGACTGAAATGATGTACACTGACATTTGAAGTTGGACTTTTAATGTCCTGTAAAATAAGCATAGTACAACACACAGACAAGGTTTTATGCAATCTTTATTGAATAATTCGCTGGGCACGGAGTGCGAATCCACTTTACTCCATCTCCATCACAGACAATTAGACGTGGAAGTAGTGATGTTTTAGTTTAGTGAAAATGTAAAAAATGGGTTCTGTTACATTACCATTCAATTTGAGGGTTACAACAGATAATATAATATATTTATTGTTCTCACGTGGTATTGGACGGGATTATTTTAACAAAGGACATTTTGCCTGATAATTATTTTTATCCTCCTGTAACTTTACTGTGTAAAGAGCGAAAACCTCCAAAGTTGCAGGAGTAGTTAGTCGCTATAAGGTTGGTTTGGAAGCATATTTGGCGATGCTTCAACCTCTGCTTTGCGTTTGTGTGGGAGCCCTTTTAAAAAACCTTTTTTTTCCTAATTCATACTGCTGTCCTCCTAGGGGGCACGCCCCCCGCTTTGGGAACCACTGCTTTAAACTCACACATAGCACCTTTCACTTGGTCAGTGTCTGCGAGTTCACAAGTGGACCCACGTCAGAGGCTTTACCATCGATTTTGACATTTGTTTGTCAGCTGCAGCAGTGTGGCACTTACTGATTTCACTTTGTGAGTCTATGTTTGTGTTTCAAAATTATAATATGTGGTTCTGTTTAGACCTACTTTGACTGGAACCTAACACAAAGAGGACTTTGAAGTGCTCTGGTCTGTGTTTATATGTCTGTCTATCAAAACAGTGACGTCACCAGCGTACTTTCAGCACGGTACAATGAGTCCACATTTCCTTATCTGACAGAAATCTATGAACTTTCTGTTATTTCTGAACTTTTGTTAAGTAAATGGCTGCCAGATAAATACAAAAATGACAAAATTAGTTTGCAAAGGGATTTTAGACACTTGTGATTCTTCTTTGGGGACAGACAAAATGTACATGTTCAAAACAGCCTCCCCTCTCTGACTTTGTCTCCAAATATTAACTCTGCAACGATCAGTAATCGCACAGTGTAAATGACCTTTAAATTTGGTAAATATTTTTACGTTTGTTTGAAAGGCACTTCGGTTTTATTTTGAAACCCATGCTTTTATTTTGAAACAGGAAACTGGCACAAAACCGTTAAAGGGCTGTTAGTAACGTTTCTTTTAGGATATGGTAAAATAGTGTGCCTTAAAGTGAAAAATATGTACGTTTACTTTGCCAATTAGTACCTGGCTGACAGTGGCACAAGGTTTGTTAATGTTTCCTTTAACGGAATAAGTTACATGCAATCAAAATGTCGTTTAATAGAGTTTATGTTGTTAACCTTGACCTTGACCTTTATGTGTAGTTGTAAGTTAGTGAGGTGATATAATGAATTGAGTGATGTAAATTTGATGTATATGCTATATGTGAGCAGGAGAAATTTGTTTCCTTTGATCTTATGGTATTAATATTGCTGGTTTTGTTTTGCTCCTAGCTCTTACGGTGTCTTCACTGAATGTTTCAATAAAAACATTTCCAATAAAACCTCTGTGAAGCATCAGTATAAGAGACCATCATTCAGCCAGGGATGCTACACACAGTGTCAAAGTGTATCATGCAATGCAAGCTTCAAGTACACAGCTTCACAGAATACAGGTAATGCCTTATTATAAAGTGTGTGTAGACATGTGTGATGTTTTATTTAAAAAACAAAAAAACAAAAACAAAACTAGCCAAAATCATGGGATTTATTTTCCAACCTAACACATTAAAAGTCAATAAATACAATGCAATAATATACAACAACTTAAATAAGTGCTTGCGAATGAGCTAAAAGGTTTTCCAAGACCTTATGTAAAAAAATAAAAATAATGGGAATGATTAACAGTAGAATGTGCTGCAGTTAAAATCACTGATATACACCAAACGGAAGCATTTTTCACAATTTGTGTTCTTCTGGGGGAGTAGTGCAAACATCAGTTTGATTTTTGATATGCTGAGGAAATTCAAAAACTTACATCATGGAAGCAGAGAGCTGATCGCTGCACCCTGATTAATACTCAAGAATGCATATCATCTAAAGTATGTTTTCAAGAGTGTCAGCACTTTATACCACCTGTCTTAACAAAAAGGAAAAGCCTTTTATTAAGATGGAGTACTATGTATCTGTGAGGTTAAAGATTTCAAAGAGATGTTAAGGTCAAGTTTATTAAACTAAAATCTGTAGTCTGAGGTTTTATTTAAAAGGCTAAGCTCGGGTGTAACTGATTAAATACCTCCAGCAAATATTGGGTTTCTTCACACTGGGAATTGTTGTAAACCCTTCTAATAATCACTGTCACCAAGCAGGAGATGTATCAGTGTAACAAAGTCCCGATAGTTTGGCTCAGGCAAACCTAACCCTGGTTCACGACCTGCTTAGTCAGAAACCTGCAGCACCTCCTCAGATGGAACTTGGGAGCTGGAAGAGGACAAGGGGACATACAGATCTTCTGCATCGTTCACATCGATGGACACAGAGCAGTGGGTTTGGTTGGTGCTGACAGACGAGGTGGAGTCGTCAGAGTTCATGCTGTCAGACTGGGAGACGTAGTTGTACTCACGCACAGGGCAGACCTGCTCATTGTAGCTTGCTTTAAAATTTTCTTTCAGACCTTTGGAGAGCTGAAACCAGTCCTTAAAGAAGTGGGGAAAAAATCTTTACATTAATTTGACAAATAAATGCAACAAACTGGATTTTTGAGTTACAATTGTTTAATGGGTAACTCCTTCCCCAGAGCTCTACGCTGAAAAATCATTTGAACACAAGAGTATTTATATTTTTAGCCATTAAGTGGTGCTGTTCTCAGTCTACTGGTTCACCTCTTGATCTGGACAATTTCATGACTATTAAACTGTCTGCCAGGACTTCTACAGACATTTAAGGTTCCCAGAAGATGTGAACTAATGCTTTGGTGCTCTTTTCTACTAATACTGAATGGACTATCATGAATCATGGCGTTATCATTAACATCAAAGCACTGTGATACCCAATACGGTCTCATACAGCCACTAACATGCATATTTATTACTCTTCATTTTATTCTTTTAGTATCTTAATTAGTTTTCTAGCTTTAGAAATCTAGTAAGAAATCTTGTGTGACTGGGAATTGGAAGGATAAGACTGACCTCTGGATGTTACTAACCTCAATGTCATGAAGAATCGGGGATGGTTTGGGAACTGCAGGGATCAGGATGATTTTGAGCCTGTATGGGAGGTAGGGACACTGTTACTCTCGGTTTTTCATAACAAGAATATTTGCATTCACTTTGTTCACGCTAACACCTCAGCACTGTAACTGAGTGGGGCTGAGCTTTCCGGATCAGGAATCCGAATGCATGATGCAGGACATCCAGTAAAAGTCAAATTTGCATTCACAGTTCGTACATGGCTTGGTAGCACACAGAACAAAAAACTCAGGCAAAGAGCAAAGAAAACAGATGACAAGAACTTAAAAGATCAATCAACAAAGAGCAAGCTGGGGCAAAATGCAAGAAGAGGGAAAAGAATGCATTTGGGAAAGCTCGAAACACCAGTGTTTGGAAACCCTGACTACAGTAACAACCTGGAAACAATAAGCAGACTGGATACTTTAGCTGAGGTAAAACAGGAAAAAAACAGGAAGTTAAAACAACCAAGACACAAATAATAGGTGATGTCTGGGATGGATAAGGGGGAAGTGTTGCTGTGACTAAGCTTATGTCAGCCAGCATCATCTGGGGTTTTTAAGCCTCGGGCAGAAAAGCCTGTCTGCATGTCTTACAGGTGATAAACCACATTCCTCTCTAAGACGTGTGCCAGTGGTCCAGTGGTCCACTCACCAGAGGCCCACCAGCACTGTTTGTGTTGAACCCTTTTGGGACCTAACTGAAGGTAGAGGCTTACAAGTAGCCATGGCATGGCGACCCTAACCCTAGTTTTGGTGATTACTCAGTATCCTAAGTAAATTCCACAGAATTTGAGGATAAAAAAAATCTTGCGCAAACACTTTTTAAGGTCATGAACACAGTGGGCATTTGGGTTGCTGTCATATGCTGGTTCCAATTCTAATCTACGATCACAAAATCGCATGGCACACCTAAACTGACTTCGTGGCACATCAGTTGGATCTGTGATCTGATCACAGATCAATCATCTGATTTATGGAAGAACCCACCTTTCACGTTGCAGTAACATCACCACCAGCAGGATGAGGGTGATGGCACCCACCACATAGAGCAATGTCATCCACAGAGGCACTGAGTCAGAGTCTGTGAGGAAGAAAAAAGAAGAATATTATTTGTATAAATCTTTTAGCTCTAAATATTGGGGCACGCATTGTTAGGAAGCATAATTCTGAATTTTAACCAAGCATGTTGGGGTCAAACAGTAACTGAAATAAATCTAAAGTTCTATACGAACATAATTTTTTATTTCTGAAAACTACAGAAAATAAGTCAGCTATACATAAGAAAAAAACATCTGCCGTGTTTAAGCAGTCATTCAATTACATTTTTGGGGAAAAAAACGACATCTTTTCTTCATAACATGTAGAATTTTTAACCTATGCTGCTGTTGGATCCCCAGAACACAGGTTCACTCCAATCACTCCAGAAGTCAGACGATCCACAGCCTTCATCTATTCTGTTCCGCACTTGCAGCTCATATCGGGAACTTCCCGAGGGCGAGTTGATGCAGTACTTCTGTATCTCGGGGCTAACTTTAGAGGACTAGAAAATCAGATGGATTTTAGAAAACACAAGAAGAGAGAACAAGAAGGGGCAAACAAAGCAATAAATTAAAAAGGATGAGAGAAACTCTTTTCCTACCCCCCAGTTATTGTTGTTTGTCCTGAAGCGGACCTCACTCTCCACACAATGTAGACGAGCAGGAGAAGTGTGGTTCCAGTAAAACCACAAGTTAAAGTCTGATCCATTGAGAACAGTCAGGTTGGTTGGTGGATTTAACTTGACTGAAAAGATACAGACGTGTAATAACATGAACAAACATGCCAGTATACATTATACTTTAAGGCCTCTTTCATGTCAGAATACCCACAATTTTCTTGGAAATTTTTTTTAGATTTAAGCAAAAGTGTAAATAAAAAAAATCCCAATAAGTACACTAATTTTTCCATCATTATTTTATTTGTTATTTTAAATACAGTTATGTTCCAGGCCAGGGTAAATACATACCTCGGTTTTTAAGTCCATGTGTCTCCTTAAATCTATCCTTGCCATGTACCAGCCTGGTGTTAAAAGTCATGAATCTGTCGTGAGACTCACATGGCTGGATGCATCCAATGTTCATGTTGTTCTCTGTCAAATACTGTGGGCAGCTTTTTTCTTTCTTATTGAAGAAACTGTGTAGAAATAATAATAAAAAACAATCACGCAAAGTACTGAGCCATATCTACTTTAGTATTCATCATGACCAAATATGTTCATATATGTTCATCATTTATTCAAAAATGTGTTGTTGTTGTTTTATTTGTTAGGGCCTAGCAATTAAATATGTTTAACTGTTAAGTTTATCAGAAAAATAGAAGAATTTTCATTACATCTTCCACTGAAGCACAACCAGCCTGATTCTAATCTGATGAATTCAGAAGACGTCACTGAGATGTCCCACTGCTGTTATCAGCGGTTACCCACCTACTATAGAAGGTGTAGTTGACCTTTGGTGTCCCCTTCTTATTCCAGGTACAGGAAACATTTTTCAAATTGATAATCAAGCAATCCACATCTGTTAAAAATATGACCAATTTGAGAAAATGATTTTCAGAAACTGATAATGGTTAGACATATAAATTCTACATAACAGTAGAGTCAAACACCCATGACCTTAAACTGATTTTAATTAATTTAGATAGCAATTATTTTTATATCAAGGTACAACAACTCAGGTCCTTTCTTCATAACTGATTCGCTGTTTTAAGGAAGCTGATCAAATACATATTGAATGCTAGCCGCGCAGGAGATAATATATGTAGATCTGCCAAAAACAGACTCACTGACTATTCAGACACTTGTACTCAACCTAAAAAAAATGTCATCAGTAGACTATAATTTGTAATAACTTCGATCTTGTGTAATTGATCTTACCAGGGGCTTCTATGGCAAACACAGGTCCGATCAGACAGAGAAGTAGAAGCAGTCTCGTCGGCATCATGGCGCACTAGAACAGGATGTTAAGAGTACTTTTGCAACGTTACAACTCCGACTGTTGCTGTTTGTCTGACGTAACTGAGCCGACTTTTGCGGTGTTGTTTCTCATCAGTTCCTGTAGTTAGACCAAACACTGCGATGATTTATCACTTCCTTGTAACATAATTAAAGTTGACCTCAGACAAACAAGAACAACAATATTCAGTCAGTTATCAATATTCATAAACTAAAATATATTGTAGGCCTGTTGTATGTAACCTACACTTACAAAAAATAAATGAATAAATAAAATAGTAACCTATAATACAATAATGAAATATGAATCAAGTTTTGGCTATTGTTTGTAATAGCCATCTATTATCTATCTTAGACTTTTAACAGAAATAAAGACCAAGTAGCGACAAGACTTGTGTCTTACAGGTGTTGTCTGAAAAATGTCCAAACAAAGGCAAAAAAAGTTACAGAACAAAGTTATCTAGTACGTGTCTCAAACTACATGAAAAACACATTTCTGACCGACTCTGTGGTGACATGGTGAAGTGATATAAATACAGCAGGGCTATATTTACTCATATTCAGAGCGAGGGTGTCAGCATTCAATAGTAAGAGAATTAATCTGAAAACTCTGACTTGGATCTACGGGCTATTTAAGCAGTGCTAATCTGCTTTGCAGCACCTGTTAGGCTTTGCTGCTAACGTGGCGCCATGTGTGAGTGTGGAAGTGCTGTGAGAGAGAATGAGTAAGCCTTTAACTTACTTCTTTTAAATAATTTAAATAATTTAATCATCTCAGCCTCTTGAAAAAATAGCCTTTGAAAAAAGTAATAAAAAGAGAGCAACGGTTACTTTTTTAAGTGCGGAACTTGAAAGAATTTGCTAAAATATTAACAGGCCACACACGTTTGTGTTAATATTCACCCCTCCTCCTTTAAGTAGGTATAAATTATTGTGACTTTATACTGCTTTAATATAAATTCACTATAATTTACAAGTTTCTTACTTTTTTAAACGACGCTATCAGTTTCCATTTTTTTCATGTCCATTTTTAGTGTATTTTATGAGTGGATTGATTGTGCAACCTTCACGCGTTTATGTGTAACTTTGCCCTTCACACTGCTTAAGCAACGTGACGAGCTTTTATTTTGAAGAGCCGGAAGTCCCAGTGTTTTGGTAACGGCAAGGAAGGACCTGTCATTTACCCTGGTCCAGCTAATTTCTAATCTAATCAGCTGTTTCCCGGCAAAAAAAACAGCACTAATTTAACAACAAATGTAACTGTTTGGACACAGAGACAAAATGGGATTCACACGGAGTCGCTTTCTTGGCGGTAAGCCGTCGAAAGCGCCGCTGCTGCTGCCTTTTCTGCTCACAGTCCTGCTCGTCGGGAGCCAAGGCGACGGCGGTGCGATGGACAACGGCGCAACTGAGAGGATAGCAGAGGAAAGCCACCGACAGGACAGTGCCTACCTACTGATATTCATAATGCTCTTGACGCTCACCATACTAACCATATGGCTTTTCAAACACCGCCGATTCAGGTTCCTGCACGAAACAGGGCTTGCCATGATCTATGGTAAGGACACCAAGCTAGCCCTCATATCAGTCCATTAAACGTAGCTTTAATGCTAGCTGAATAATCTGACAGGTAAATCTCACGTATCTTGGGCAGCATACTTCTAATCAGAGTGATATCCCTAATAAAAAACAGTTGCAACAGAATACACGATAATGGGTAGTGTATTGCAACAATAAATGGCAAACAAATGACTAGAGATGGGCCCTATGATTCCTATTTATAGCTATTAAATTATCCTTTCCTTTCAAAATAATAAAGTTCACTTCTGTAAGAATAATTCTCCTATCAGTATTGGTTGATTCAACAGTTTTAAATGCAATCTCAGCCTAATTTCCTCCTCAAATAATAGTTAACTTCAAATCCTGTGCTGCCTGTTCTGATTTCACTTGCTCTTTTCTCTTTTTCCACTTTCCCAAAGGACTGTTGGTGGGTGTGATCCTGCGGTTTGGCATCCACGCCCCCCAAAGCATGAGCGACGTGATTCTCAGCTGTGCCGTTAACGGCAGTCCTGCCACTCTCTTGGTCAATGTCAGCGGACGGTTCTATGAGTACACTCTGAAGGGGGAAGTCGGACAGGGCAAAGGTCACCAAGTGCAGGACGATGAGATGCTGAGAAAGGCAAGGGAACAGATGGTGGAGGGTTGAAGTATTGGCCGTTTAGTGTGCATGTCTCACACTAAACAGTCTGTTAAGCGAGATATGTATGTCTCATAATGTAATGAAAATGGATGGATGGCAATTAAGTGCCTAACTAATCTTACTGCTTTCCTCAGGTGACCTTTGACCCAGAGGTGTTTTTCAACATTTTGCTGCCTCCCATTATTTTCCATGCAGGTTACAGTCTGAAAAGGGTAAGAGTGTCAAAAGGTTTTATATAAAGATTTATGTAAGTATCTGTTATTAAATATATAGCTGTAAGGGTTTATATTTGTCTTTAATGTTTTCTTTTTAAGATTATTCATTTGTTCGTAGCCTCTTTCTTAAAATAAACACCTGCTCTCTGTCTTTCTCAGAGACACTTTTTCAGGAACATCGGTTCTATCCTCGCCTATGCTTTCATCGGAACAGTTATATCCTGCTTTGTTATTGGGTAAGTCAAGTAAACATCTCAGAAGTTAGCTCAGAATAGGCCAGAAAATAATGCCATGCAACGATAATATTGACAATAGTAACTTAGATTTATATAGCTGGTTCCAAGGTTTGTGTAGCGGAGGAAAAGGTCAGATAAATACTGGGAAGCAAGAGCATGTAGGCAAGGAGATAGATCTTTTAGGAAATATGAGACTTTCCCAGGAGCTGGTGTGGGTGATGTGTTACTGGGACTTTGTACAAGTAAGAACTCTAGGAGCTGATTTCTGAAGATACAGTAGTCCAGGCGGGAGGTGATGAAAGCATGAATGAGGGTTTTAGCTGCAAAGTCTGAGAGTACTGGCCACAGTCTGGAGATGTTCTTCAGGTGGTAGATGGCAAATTCAGAGATGGATTTAATATATGATGTGAATGAGAGGGTGGAGTCCAGGATCACATCCAGGTTGCAGACCTCTGAAGATGGTGAGGGTGAGAGAGAGTATCCACCCACCTTAAGGTGCAGATCGGCCCGGTACATACCACACTGCAGACCTTGCATTCCTACATGTGATCAGATTATTGCTGAATAGTAGTGGTTTGAGTGTTTGTTTGTTTTTTTCTCTCCTAGACTGATCATGTATGGCTTTGTGTCCTTCATGAAAGTCGTGGGGCAGCTTGGTGGAGATTTTTACTTTACTGATTGCCTCTTCTTTGGGGCCATCGTTTCAGCAACAGATCCTGGTAGGTACCCACATCCAAAATTAACAGAGAAGATAAGCATCTGATTCCATTTTCAACAGCTTTCCTGTTATTAATTAGATGTTTTATACTCTTTATTTTCTGTCTCAGTGACAGTCCTCGCCATCTTCAATGAGCTAAAGGTAGACGTGGACCTCTACGCTTTACTGTTTGGGGAGAGCGTCCTCAACGATGCCGTCGCCATCGTCCTCTCCTCGTACGTATTACTGACGCACTGAAGCATCGGTGCCACATTAACGAACAATTTTTAATGCCCGCCACAAAACAATAAGTGCTTTTTAAGAGATATTAGTTGATATAATTGGTGCAATGTTTCTTTCTGAAGCTGTAGCAGTTTAGGCTCAATCAGCTGGGGCTTTTTGCTAAAGTAATTACATTTTGGTGAACAATTCAGCTCAAACTGTTGGAACCTGAGTTAAATCTGAGTTAAATAAATTTTTATGCAGAAGAAAAACTGTTAATTTTGTGTTTGATTCCTTCAGTTGGGCTCCCAATAGTGCCAGTTTTTTTCATATTCATTACAGACAGAAAGAACAGATACAGTTGTAATTATAATTTCTAGTTCTTTTCTAATTAGTCCCATAAAACCTGTGCTTGCATTGAGCTAACTGTGGCAGAAATGGCTTTTTTGTATTGTACACGCATTAATCATACTAACATCAGTCCCTGTCATTTCACTGCTTACCTGTCTCCACCCATCTGTGTCATTCATCGCCTTGCCCGTACGTACGTACGTATGTATGTAGTGTTCTCCTCCGCTTCGAAAAGCTGGGAAGGCATGGTGCTGGAGCTGTGCGCTCCGCAAGAAACGAGAGCTCACTGTTACCTGAGGTGTCCCAGGAATGGCTGGGAGAAAACCAGACAGTGACTCCTCGGTGGGTGGGTTGGTCAGGGGGACTGCGTGGTTTTTGCTTTTGTTAATATTTTAGAACCTCAGACATTAGAAGGTAGGCTTCAGGATCATCCTTCATCACCCTCCCTTTCATTCCTGAGACGCTGCAGCCCTTTCATATCCATTCCTACTTTGATTTTTGATTTTTAGATCACCCACCATTTCTAGAATCACCAGGAAACCCTTTATTCTTATGAAGTTTTTAGTCATTTAGGCTCATTAAAGGTTATTGCAGAATATTAACCTGATAGAGTTCAAATGAAGCATGCAAGACCTTTTATTTTTTCATTTATGACTGTAAAACCCAACTCCACATATTTGACGTCTTTGCAGATATGTCCAAATCATAACAAAGTTCATCTGAATTAATGATGAGACTGGTAAGAGAAGCCATTCTTGGAGTTGGGTTGCTGCATTTGTGATTTCATTCCTGACGCTATTTTGTGAGCATGTGTTTGACCAGCTTCCCTTTCCTTAGTGAGGCCTTTTTTGTAGTAAAGCCCCACTTCCTTTTTTCTTCTAAATGGTTTTGCGTGCATGCTCTCTGTCTTCCCTGCAGCTCCATTGTGGCGTACCAGCCTGCAGGCGACAACAGCCACAGCTTTGAGGCCATGGCCATGTTGAAGTCCTTCGGCGTCTTTCTGGGCGTCTTCAGCGGCTCTTTTGCTCTCGGTGTTGTTACAGGAGTTGTGACCGCCCTCATATCCTTTCACTTGTTTCTTACCATGACATATTTTACATCTACATTCACAGGTGTGTGCAAGAGGTAAATGAATAACGATACAGTTTCTCCCTGTTTCCAGTGTATTAAAGTTGCCACGCCTCCTTGTTTGGTCCCTTAACTTTCCATCACGTCACCAAGTTTACTAAGCTGCGGGACTTCCCCTTGTTGGAGACGGCGCTCTTTTTCCTGATGTCCTGGAGCACCTTTCTCTTGGCGGAGGCCTGCGGGTTCACAGGTAGACCTGCAACAAAGTCTCCTGCATGCAGTTGTAACAACACTGCCTTCCGTATTTGATTAGCAGCTGCAGCAGTGTGGGAGATAGTGGTTTCACCTTGTGAGTTTGTGCGTGTGTATGTGCACAGGCTTGGTGACACATGCTTTCACTGGAAACTACCCTGAAGGAGTCATTTAAGTGCTCTGTGGAGGCACAGAGTCTGTCAGCTTATCTGTGTGTTTCTTAGGTATTTCTCTGTGTAGTATTTTGCAAAGATCAGTCAGGTCTGAGAAGTCATTGGTCTTCACAAGAAGACATCTGATATCGATCTTGTGTTAGTCTGAAGCTTCATTTAAAACACAGTTGCTGGTCTACTAAGTAAAACTGACTGTTTTACTGTCTTTTCTGGGGAGCGTGTGGCATGCTGCAATATGATGGATTTGAAGGAATTTTATCACTTGCTGTTCAAGCATTTGCATTAACAACAAAAGGTTACAAATATTTGGACACTAATAATAACATTTAGAAGTTTTGTTCTCCTAAACAGGAAGATTTAGATAAGGACACAGGCTTTGTTTGCCTTCTCATGGTGCCAGTTATCCAGTGTCTAACTGGAGAATTCATTTTTGTCCTGTCAAATGACAAAACAGCAGCAACAACAATGTCTATTTAGTCTGTCTCTCAGTAGATTCCTACCCATCTGTGCTGACTGTGGCTCTCAGCTCAGTTCTCTCGATAGTGAGTAAAAATAAATATATACAGTAAGTAAAATAAATGCCCAGTTTTCTAAAACTGCAACTTACTGCGGACAGTTTGTGGGCTTAAGATACAATTACTGATGAAGAAACATGTCAACAAATACACGATACACACACACACACACACACACACACACACACACACACAGTGCTTGGTAATCGTTGGATTTTCATCTCTGGGTTTGACTGACAGTAGCAGAACCGCAGAATCTCACCAAGCTTATAATAATAATGGATTGGATTTATATAGCGCTTTTCAAGGCACCCAAAGCGCTTTACAATACCACTATTTATTCACTCTCACATTCACACACTGGTGGAGGCAAGCTACGGTTGTAGCCACAGCTTCCCTGGGGCAGACTGACAGAAGCGAGGCTGCTATATCGCGCCATCGGCCCCTCTGGCCGTAGGGTTGGCGGTAGGGTAAAGTGTCTTGCCCAAGGACACAACGACCAGGACAGAGAGCCCAGGGATCGAACCGGCAACCTTCCGGTTACAGATGCGATTCCCAACCCCCTGAGCCACGGTCGCCCCCAATTATCGACCTACCGATTGCTGATGTGGGATGACTGTGTGTTCTTTCAGGTGTCGTTGCTGTGCTGTTCTGTGGGATCACTCAGGCCCACTACACCTACAATAATCTCTCACCAGACTCTCAAGACAGGACCAAACAGGTGAAATGCAGTATAACTTATATAATGTGCTTGATCCCATTGTTTTAAATTCATTTTCAAGCAGCAGTTGTTGCTGCGCTGTTGCATTTAAAGATCTGGTTTGCAAAGAATTACATCTGTGAAATATCTTGAAAGGAAGGATGACTTACAGCTTCTCTGCTTCTTGGGCATTAGCGCAAGCTTGGTTATACTTTTTGCCAAATTTGCAGAAAGTTCTGAGAAATCCACGAGCTGCTATCATTTATTCACAGAAACAGTGAGCTGATGGAGCTGATGTGGCCGACTGCTCCGTGTCCTGCAAACTCAAAGCTCTGTCTTCTGTTGAAGCTAGGACATCACAAAGCTGCACGTTCATATCAACTAAATGTTAATAACCAGTTACTACAATCATCAGTATCAGTTCATGATAACGCAGGATGTTTGTGGATATGAGTTTATCATAGTTATGTGTTTCTGATGAGTTAAAGGTGATATGACACGCAGAAACTTGTGGTCACCTGACTCAAAAGCAGCACTGAGATAGAGATATGACAAAAAAAGTGTCTAAGAAGCAAATGTGGGAAATGGCTTTCAAGTGTCTGAAAACCAGCTTAAAATATTTATGTCGGCTTTGAAATGTTTAGTTTGCGCTGGTAAGGCACAGCTTTTACTTTGAAGGTCTCTTTTAACGACTGCACGGGCAGCAGCTGCAAAGTATTTGCAGAAAATCTGCATCTTCCATGCAAACTACAGTGAACTGCGCGAATCTGTCCAGAGCGAGCACAAGGAGGTTTTTGGTGCCAACAACCTCCATTAATCATTCGCCAACTGGACAGTGAGTACATATTTTCCCTAGTGACTAAAGGTTGCCAGTGGGTCACCAACCAACCTATAGTCCTGCGTGACTAGGCCTAGGGGAAGACATGTCCAAAACATCAGATGATTCGCAACTACATGCACACTCTCATGCACAGTCAAAGTTAATTAAAAGCTGACGCTTCATTGTAGTGTGCGAGCTGGAAGAATGTTTATGAGGGGACTCTGTAATACAGGTTATTGATTTTCACTGCATTCTGTCACTGACAAGCATGTTCTGTTGGTGTAGTGGTTAACATGTTTGATTGGCAAGCCCCTGCAGAACAGGCGCATCAAATGTAGCTTCATTAGAAAATGTGACAAGCATTTTTTAAATGACCTCTCCCGAACTCTGGGTCTTCCAGAGTCGTCATTGGTCATTGGTCATATGGTGCGCAAGAATATTTTGGAAATTTTTAACTGTTTCAAATAGAAGGAAGTGTAAAAACTGGGGAAGTAGCATATATAAATGAAATTCAATATCCGCTTTTCTCATCCCCTTCAGTTGTTTGAGCTGCTGAACTTCCTGGCAGAGAACTTTATCTTCTCCTACATGGGTCTGACGCTCTTCTCCTTCCAGTCGCACGTCTTCAACCCTCTCTTCATTGTCGGAGCCTTCGTATCCTTTACTCTGCTGGTGGTTAAGGAGTCAGTGGCTCTGCGGTGCATCAGGATATAGGATAAAAACCTTTTGTTTCATGTGCCTTGAAAAATATTTGATATATATTTATACCATTACAATTGAACATCTATTTCATGTTTAACCAAGGCCAAAAATAACATCACGGACACAAGCAAATCAGCATATCAAAGCTTAGTCACCGCCGAGCTGGTGTTTACGTCTACGTGTGATTATTTTCCATTCCAGTGTTAGAGTTCCTGTGTTGTGTCCTTGACCTTCCTGCGCTGTGTAGGTGGCAGTGTTTCTGGGCAGGGCTGCAAACATCTACCCTCTGTCCTTCCTCCTCAACCTGGGCCGCAAGAACAAGATCGGATACAACTTTCAGCACGTTATGATGTTTGCAGGTACATTAGCATAAAGCTGTTTATCAGGCTTGGACTCAAACCATGTTTCTCCTCTTAAACCTTCAGTTATATATGTCAACGGTTCATTAAGTACGCTGAGAAAACTTTTGGAACTGCTCGTTAGCATTGCTACATATACCAGCAGTCGGAGAAGCAAAAACACCCACACCATCGCACAGCACATGAGCTTGCCAGGAAATAACTGAAGTAGTTAAGCCAAGAACAGGATGCATTTATTATTAACTTTTATTAAGTTAATAATAAACAGACAAAAGGCACGCTGCCGCACTTTAATGGGGAATGCGCACAGGAAGAGACCAGCAAAGAGGAACGTTAATAAAGTTCAGTGACTTGTAGAGCTGTTATAGTTAATATTCATTAGGTGTGGTTTCAGTTTGAGTGTCAAGGCTGTGATGGTTTGCACATGTGCAGAGGAGCAATGGTGGATATATTGGACAAAGCTATGTTAAAGATGGGGCTTCCAGACTTCAAGACAATGTGGTGAAGGAGGACACAGAGGGGGATGCTAGAGATAGGGAGAGGCAACTAGTGTGCGGTGGCAACCCCTAAAAAGAAGGAGGATTTTTCATTTGTTTCCACAGTGGGTGTACATGTTTCAGTTTTGATTTTATCGTCTAGAAGAATTCAGTTGAAGTTTCATTTTCATTAGTCTGAGTGGGAGTTGTGTATTTTATTAGCATATTGTTGGTGAAAGTTCAAAGGGTAAACGGCTCACATTCACAGAGAGGCTGTAGTTATTTACACCAAAGCCTCTTTAGACTTAATGAAAGTGACAAAGACTGAAACCAAACTTTTTTTAATACTTGACGTCGGTCACCTGCACATCTGGAGCCTGAAATGTCCACCTTCAACCAACGATCAGCTACACATCACTTAATATGTGAAAGATGCTCTGGTTTTTCCAGTTGTTTTCACACTACAGGGCACCTGCTTTGTTTCCCGCAGACTTAACCTAAACCTGACCGCGAACGGTCTTCTCAGAATGACTTGCATTCTTTGGACTTGCTTTCTTATTTGCTTACATATGCCTATGTATCCACAACATGAGCAATAATTAATAAAACGTTTTCACCCATCCTTGTTTTATTTTTCGTCTCCTCTAGGTCTGCGTGGGGCGATGACCTTTGCACTTTCCATTCGAGACACAGCGACTTACGCCCGTCAGATGATGTTTTCAACCACGCTCCTGATCGTTTTCTTCACTGTGTGGATCTGTGGTGGTGGCACCACACCCATGCTATCTTTCATGAGCATACCGTAAGCCGGCCTCCGTGTATCTTACTGTTTGTGCTGCATCACCTCCGCTGAACTTTGTCAAAGTACATGTTTTTGTTTTGTTTTGTTTTTTTAGGGTGGGTGTGGACTCTGATCAAGACAACGCTGTGAGTTGGTGTTGAGCGCCGTATTAATTTGTCTGATTTTGTGATGAAATAAAAATGCACGCCATGTCATTATCATCCTTCTGCTGAACAGAATTCAGGCGCGTTGGATGGGTCACAGCGGAGGAGCACCAAACACGAGAGCGCCTGGCCTTTTAGGATATGGTACAACTTTGACCACAAGTATCCTTTCAGCCTGATGCGTTCACCTGTGGCCACCAGAGGGCGCTCTTTACAAACTTCTAGCACGTAACAACACAGGAGGTTCAGAGATAGAGTGATGATATTTATTTTACTATGTTTTATATCGTGCTTTTCACAAAGGTGTTTGTAAATTGTTAAACCTTTTACTTGAACATTTCAGCTAAAAAATGATAGTAAACCATAAAATGTGTTTTAAGTTTCACAGTGATGTTGTGAAACAGAAATATTCCTTTACTTGCTGCGGTTGAAAACCTGGTTGAGTCATTATTGTTACAGCTGAACCAGACTGCTTTAAAATGGTTATATTGTGCACTCCTTGACACGAGCTTGTTCACCAGCTACCTGAAACCTCTCCTGACACACAGCGGTCCGCCTCTCACTGCTACTCTGCCTGCATGCTGCGGACCACTGGCTCGATGCCTCACCAGCCCACAGGCCTATGAGGTTTGGACATGAAAAAGAATTATGAGTTATTCAGATTTACAGGACTGTAAAAGTCTTCAGCCACCTCTCATTTATTTATATTTTCCTTCTAAGGAGCCAGGCTTTCTTGTAACTTTTTTTTTCTTCAAATCAAATCAAGTCACTTTTTATTGTCACATCACATGTACAGGCACACTGGCACAGCACATGCGAGTGAAATTCTTGTGTGCGAGCCCCACAAGCAACAGAGATGTGCAAACACAACAACACAAACGAGCAAAATACAAGAATGGCCAACCTGAAACTAATAAATATATGTACAATATATAATAGTGTATGCATTTCTGGATGTGTATACTAAATATTTTCCTACGTGTGTGTGTGTGTGTGTGTGTGTGTGTGTATACACATTTTTACAAATTAAATAGTAATAAAATAAAATAATAATAATAATAATAAAATATATAAAATATACAGAGTTGAATATGTGCAAAACAAGTGGCATTTATATACAGTGTGGAGTGCATAATGTTGAAGTTCCAGTAGTGAAGCTGAGGTGTCTATGACATGTTCAGCAGTCTGATGGCCTGATGGAAAAAGCTGTCTCTCAGTCTGCTGGTACGGGACCGGATGCTGCAGAACCTCCTTCCTGATGGAAGCAGTCTGAACAGTTTATGGCTGGGGTGACTGGAGTCCTTGATGATCCTCCCCGCTTTCCTCAGGCACCGCTTCCTGTAGATGTCTTGGAGGGAGGGAAGCTCACCTCCAATTATCCGTTCAGAGCACCGCACTACTCGCTGGAGAGCTTTGCAGTTGTAGGCGGTGCTGTTGCCATACCAGGTGGTGATGCATCCAGTGAGGATGCTCTCAATGGCACAGCGATAGAAGGTCCTGAGGATGCGGGGGCTCATGCCGAATCTTTTCAGTCTCCTGAGAAAGAAGAGGCGCTGCTGCGCCTTCTTCACTGTTTTGTTTATGTGTACTGACCACGTAAGATCCTCAGCCAGATGTGCTCCAAGGAACCGGAAGCTGCTCACTCTCTCCACAGCAGCGCCGTTGATGGTGATGGGGGTGTGTACTTCTCTGCACCTCCGGAAGTCCACTATCAACTCCTTTGTCTTTGCGACGTTGAGGGTGAGATGGTTGTCTTGACACCAGTGGGTCAGGGCGCTGACCTCCTCCCTGTAAGCCGTCTCATCACCGTTGGTGATAAGACCCACCACTGTAGTGTCGTCCGCGAACTTCACAATGATGTTGGAGCTGTTAGTGGCTGTGCAGTCTTTGAAGTGCTCTTTGAGAAAATAGTTCTCCAGACTTTCTGAAGGCTTCTCAAAGTTTTTCTTTTGACATTGGCTGCTTTTTCACTCCCTTTTTTCCAATGAAGTCCATGTTCCTGACCATTTTCAGAGGAATGTTTTTATAGTTGTTCTTTGTTTTTTTTTTTAGTACACTTAAAAATTATCTATGAATTATTCAAGCAGAACAAACTTACCTAAACTAAGAAAACTTGGCAAACAAAAAGATTTTAAATTGTATCTTTAGGCAGTCTGTCACAAAAAACACTATTTGTTCCCTTTTTTTTTTTTTTTTTTTTTTTTTTTAGTTTAATCTATAGAAAAAGCCATGTGACAGGAATAAACTAGTATTTCTGTGCCATGTCCTTTAAAAAATATCAGAGGATACTGAAAATTTGAGGATTAAAGAAGAAGCGTTAACTCTAAAAGAAACATCTAAAGCAGATGCGTAGTATCTGATAATCATTTTTAGGACATAGAAAAGAAATCAATAAAGACCTGACTCAGGACCTGAGACATCCATCTGGACCTTCATTTGATCATTGAAGGCTCATCAGTAATGGTCTCAGTGGAAGGGTGCCTGACAAGAAGCCCTTCTTAAGGAAGAGTGACAAGGAGAAAAGGCTGAGTTATGCCAATTACACAAGAACTGGACTCAAAATCAGTGGCAACAGCTCTGATGGAGTGAGGAACCCAAGTTTGCAAACTTCTGTTTTAACAATGTGTATAGAGGAGGTCAGGAGACGGGTACAACAGTGAGTGCTTACGGCCGTCTTTAAAGCACGGTGGAGGCTCTGTCATGGTTTGGGGCTACATTTCAGCCAGTGGTGTTGGGGATCTTATCAAAATTGATTGATTGAATTATGAAAGCAGGTCAGATTTTGATCTACGGGCAACAACTTCATTTGTCAGCATGACAATGATCCCAAACGCACTGCCAATGGAGTAAAAAAACACAATAAAACACTTTCAGTCATGGATTGGCCTCCCCAGAGCCCAGACCTCAACATTATTGAAGCCGTGTGGGATCATGTTGTCCTTCAGGAAGCCTGGAGAACTGTTCCTAAAGACTATAAAGAAATAACAGGAAAGCTTCTTAGAGTTCAGGCTGTGTTGAAGAATAAAGGTGGTCACACCAAATATTGACTTACTCACTTACTTTACTTCACGCACTTTGTTTCCATGCATGTTTTCACATGTTTCAGTAAATCGCTGCACCTATTTCCCATTTTCCCAACAAAACATAAAGAAATAAGGCATGACTCACGACTTTTGCACAGTACTGTACATGCAAACTTACTCATACTGATCGAGGATAATTCTTAATTTTGATTAAGTTTCGTGTGGAAGCATTCACGGCCGCCTCTTCTCTTCCCACTCGCCAGAATGAAGGTCAGCTCCATGACGACGACTCTGACTTCATCCTGAACGATGCCAGCGTGAGCTCCATGTACGCCGACGTCACCGTCAGCACGGACGCGTCCGGATCCCGCACCGTCAACCCCAAGCACTCCTCGACCGCCCGCGCCGGGGGTGGTGTAGGTTCTTTCGATGAAGGTCTGGATCACGAGCTCTCCGTGGCAGAACACGAAGTGGCGATCCGGGGAACGCGGCTGGTCTTGCCCATGGATGACCCCGTGGAGGCCCCGACTACCGTCACCCTGCCTCCACCACCCTCCCCCCCGCGCTCTGAACCTCACAGGCACAGACTGTAAGAAAGCTGCCGCTCTGAGGACACAGTTTGTTGTTTCCAACTTAAAATAAAAAAATACACACCATACATACGACTGATCAAAATAATGACATATTTAAAAAAACAAAACAAATGAATTCTTTTGGGATTTTCAATCAGAAAGCACAGATTGATTTTCTCACCACCAATCCATCTAACATGCAGTTTTAAAATAGTTTGAGCTTGATTTAAGTCGGGATAACTGTGACACTGAATGTGACGTGAGGGACTTTTAAATCAAGAGCTTCTCGATTTTATAGGTTACATTTCACCCCGTATGAGGAGGCTTCATTTGCTCCTGTGTTTATCCCACACTGGTGATATGGCAGCGCTCTCTATAAACCTAGCTGTATACACAGTTCACATTTTTCCAGCTCCTTTTGTGTGTTTCTACCTAAAGATAAGCACCACGCATAACACTGAAGGGCGTTAAAGCCCATCTACACTACAGTTTGGTAACTAATCCCACTAACATATCCACAGACTGGCTCACTTTAACACTAGTTATTGTTCCCAGAGTTCATCAGCAGTTCAAGCATGTGATTAGGAGATTATCAAAGGAGGAAGCAAACAAAGACCTGAGCAGAACAAACAGGCAGGTACTGATTAAAGAGAACGAACTGCATCCACACCAGTGCCCAGGAGCATCTCCACCATCTTAGATTTTAGCACTGCCTCTAAATCAGTCTGTTTACGGTTTGATTTATTTATTTAACATTGATTTCTTTAACAAAATGATTTATTTATATGCTGATTCGTTTAGTTTATTTATTATCTATTTATTTGTATTTTTGTGTAAGATTTCTTTTTGGTGAAAGGCTCCTATTGCGACTTTTTTCCGAGGGGTGGAGGGCGTAATAGCGCTACAGATTTCTTCACAGGTGGAGGCGATTATTCCTTCCTGGACTGTATGCATGTTTAAAAAAATGTCTCCTTTCTGTACTGTAGCAGAAGCTGTAACTTTATATTTGGAAACTAGAGCTTCCCTGTGTGTGTGTGTGTGTGTGTGTGTGTGTGTGTGTGTGTGTGTGTGTGTGTGTGGCAGTCTGGCCAAGTATACTGATGTGGTTATTAGGGCTAATATTAGTTTATTTCTCGATTTTCTGCCTCCATCTGGTTGAGTTTAAAAAAACAAAACAAGCTTCTATGTGTTTGTGATGTCTCATCAAAGAAAACTGACAGCTGGCTGAACTGTTATGAATTAAAGTGCCTATTCAGAAGCTCATTTACTTAATGTAGATTTGTACATATTTTGATTTGCTAACATGCAGTAAGGTGATTTTTTTATTTTATTTTTTAATTTAATTTAATTTTTTTGTATGATGTAAAATCTTTTCGACTGATTAGGCCATTCATTGACTGCCTGTGGTGTAACTCAGTACATTCGGTCCTAAAGAGCCCAAAAGAGTGCAAATGATATAATAAATAATGTTGTGCTTGCATTAATGGATAGAAACACACATATTTTTCAAACGTAGGCATTCTGTGATCAAAGTTCCTAAGTGAAATTTATCAAAACGCTTATGTGACATGTGAAAATGAAGTAACAATGAGCGGATTCTGAATGTTGAGGGGACGTTACTCGAGCTCCCGGATGGTGTTGTTCCCTTATTTGGGAACCAGGCTCATCAAATATGTTCTGACCTCACTGGGAGATGTCTCCTCAGATAATTCACACCCTTGTTTGTGCTCACCAGGCACGTCTCACATAGCTACAACTATTTTGATGCTTAAAGAGAAAGTCGGTCAAAATTAGACCTCGTAAAAAAAATACATGGGTTTTAATTGTGCCGAGCTCCAAATGTGTTGTCTTTTTGATCTTCGAGCAGTATTGAGGTTTGAGATTCTTACACAAATGTGGACATGCACCTCTTTGAATATTTGAAATATAAAAATTTGCTTGTGGAAACTGTGTATGTGATTGTTACACCTGCAATGGGTTGATAAGTGGATGTTTTAAAAAATGTTGGAGATTATAATTTCAGATGAAATTAATTTTTTCCCTGTTTAGTCCTAAAGTTATTAACAACAGTGTGTTTTCAGTCTGACAACTTGTGAGTTCTACTGAAATTAAATAAAAATACTTTTAGTGATATTAAATGGAATAGATTTTTCTGCTTTTATACACACACACACACACACACACACACACACACACACAGTCATGTGAAAACTTTGTTTTTCACATGACTGTGTGCAGTCCTGTTACTGAGTACTTGGAACCACCTTTAGCACCAATAATTTGAAGTAATTGTTTTCATTCTCTCACGTCACTGTGGAGGAATTCTGGCTCGCTCTTCTTTACAATGGTGCTTCAGTTCATTGGGATTTTTGGGAGCATTCATTTATGCACAGCATTTCAATCAGGTGGAGGTCTGGGCTTTGACTGGGCCATTCCAGCCCTGAATCTTTTCTTTTCCAGTCATTTTGCTGTAGATTTGTTGGTGTGCTTGGATCTTTTTCTTATTGCTTGACCCAGCTTGGCCCAAGCTTTAGCTGTCAGACAGATGGCCTCTCATCTGGCATACAGAGGAGTTCATGGTGGACCTCAAGGTGCTAGAGCCTGTGGCTAAAGCAAGCACAGATTGTTACCCCTGAGCAGTGCCTGGCTGCTACTTACTTTTCAAATTTCTATGGAAGCAGGAAGGCTGTTCTTAGTTTTTCCACAGCATTTCTGTTCACATGACTGATGTACAGTATATATGTGCATGTAGCAAGATTTATATTCTCAGTCCTCAGCTATATGAAGAGCAGGATGGGACACCAAGTATGTTTAATATATATATATATATATATATTTACAATTGCAGTAAGCATCTTCATGAGTGATTAAGTGTAGCTTGCACGAAGTCTTTAAAGGACAAATCAAAATGAGATGATTGAGAAATTGTATCTTTTTGATCTTTACAGTGTGTTTAGATTATGTTTATAGAGCTGAAACCAAGTTTTTGTGTGTGTTGCAAAATCTATGTAGCGTGGCTATGTAACTCTCACTTATCACTGTCCTTTAAAAAAAAGCATGTAATGTACTGAGTTCCTGACGAGCTCCGTGTGTCGTTCGGCTGTGGAGTATTTGAAATAAAAATCTCTACCATGCAAAGTTTTTTTGCATTATATATTATATTTATAAAATGTCGGCGCCATCATTTAACTAGGTCGTGGACTTTGAATATTAATTAGATACAAATTGCGCATAAAGGTATAATATTTCTGAGTGAAAGCCTGCTGACTGAACTTCATATTTACTTTTATTTTGAAAACCCACTCTTCTTTTCGAGGCTTCGCGTGGGCTCTTATTGTGAAGGCTGAGCTCTGCGCCTCGGTGTGAGGTGTGGGTGTTTGGCTGGAGTTGATGCGGCCACAGGCTGCAGTATTTATAACACGTGAAGCCGTCGCTGAAGCGGAGTTCCGCTGCTTCCAGAGAGCCGCTCATCCACCGCTGCAGACCTCACTCTGATCCTGGTAAGCCGACCGATGAGCACCGCTGTTTGTTAACCCTCTGTACCGGACTACCCCAGCCTCTTCTCATAAAAGCTGGATTTTAAACGGGACCGAGTAGCTGCTGCGGGGTTATTTTGTACTTAAGTATTCCAGTTATTAGTCTTTAATAAGTATTGCAGATTTTTAGTTACTTATTTACTTTATTTAATAATAAATAAACACGCAAACTCAGAGCAGGTTACATTTTGGTTCCTGTAGCTCTCTTCCTCTCTTACACTTGCAATGATTTCATTTACACTTAATCTGCAAAGCAGCATCTTGATATCCGGAGAGGAAACTAGGCTTAAAGTTGTCCGGGGCGTTGGCTGTCTGTGTAATATGTGTGTGTGTGTGTGTGTGTGTGTGTGTGTGTGTGTGTGTGTGTGTGTGTGTGTGTGTGTGTGTGTTAGTGTCAGTCTGAGTGCGTGTGAGCTACAGTTACATGCTGACTTGTGAAAGCCTGAGCTGCTCCTGAAATCTGTTTCCAGTTAGGAAGTCTGACTTTTTTTGTTGTTTTTTTCGTCCAATGATGGAACCTCTGAGGCCAAAAAATGCCTCTCAGAGGTCAATTAAAATTCTTGTACTGCTATTTTTCATTGTCCAACGTTTATGCGTGTGCGTGTAGCCATGTAATTGATGCATATGCTCTACCAGCTGGATTCAAGCTCCCCGGACTTTTTTCTTTGGTACTGGTGTGTTAACACATGTATCAAAAATGCCATGCAGGCTTCAGTTCTAAAAATAAAGCTGAAATACTGACACATGGTTAAATAAACAGTCACAATGTTATGTTGGTATGGGGAAATGATGCCTTTTGTTGCTGGATGATGGAGTACAACATCACTCCCTATTGTGAGCAAACACACAGACAGTGTGTAAAACCAAATCCTACCTTCCACTGCCTCAAACACACACACACACACACATACACACACACACACACACACACACACACACACACACACACACACACACACACACACACACAACTGTGGGGAGTTTTCAGTTGGATTCTAAGCATGTTAAAGAAATTAGAGTGAGCTAGTCCCATTAAAGACGTCCCAGCCCAATAAAACTTTATGCTGCTGGTCTTCCTTCACGTCATGGTAACTCCCTGTTGTGTTTTGCCTGTTGTGATTTTAATAGGATTGAATGTAAATAGGTGCAGACACTGTGGTCTTCTGTTTTTATTGATCCCCAATGGTCACGTGAACACTAGAGTTTAGTTTTTAATAGAGATTTCCAATGGATAGCATGGTAGAAACAGAAAGCTTCCTGTGTGTGTGTGTGTGTGTGTGTGTGTGTGTGTGTGTGTGTGTGTGTGTGTGTGTGTGTGTGTGTTGCCTTTTGTCCTGCAGCCAGTAAAACCTGTTGTGTTGTGTTTGGGTGTGCTGACATTGATCAGGGGGTGTGGAAACTTGTCTCATGCGAAAGGAAGAGGGCCACTTTATTAGTTACAAATTTCCTAAGTTTTCAATTGTAAATTGATGGTTTCTTAACAGAATTGCTTTTCCACTCCACTTGAGCACTCACCAAGTGCTTTAGACAACGTGTGTCAATCTAACATTCACACTCCAATGAACACATCAGGACCAGCTTGGGTTTCAGTATCAAACCACCAACTGTCTGATTATTATTTAACTTGCTCTACCTCCTGAGGCACAGCCATCCCAACTGCACCTTAACACAAATATCTAATCTGCCAATCACATGGCAGCATCTTAGTGCAGTTAGGCAGGTAGCTGTGGTCCAGACAATAACTTAAATCGCTTAGATCGCTTGTTATGCCGAAGAGCATCTCTGAATGCACAACACATAGAACCACAAAGCAGATGGGCTACAGCAGCAGAAGACAACACTTGGGTGCCACTCCTACGAACAGGAAACTGAGACTACAATTCACGCAGGCTCACCAACATTGGAGAGCCTGTCTAAGCCTGTCTTAAACTAGTCTAAGGAGCTTGGAAGAAAAAGCAGTTCTGTAGGGAATATTTCCCAGCTGGTACTAGCAAGGTGTACCCAATAAAGTAAGGATATCTTAAGGAAAAGGGGAAGCAGTCTTCCCACTTATCATTAAGTAAGAGTGACACCACTCTCATTCATACATTTTCTGTTGAATAAAAAGCTAAGAGCCAGGAGGTTTTAGCTTAGCCATAAAGACCAGAAGCAGGGAAAGGACAACTTTCAGCTGCTCCCTTTAGTGCTCACCACAGTGGAGCATCTGCTTATATCTCACCCTAGTGTGGATCTGGTTTAGGGGGAAAAAAAGAAAGAAAAATCAACCATCGTCCCCTCTGATGCTCACTAATGACTGCACAGTTGTTAAAGTCAATCAACAAGCGTACAGTACAGTATTCCTAACTCCGTGCAGTCGGCATCTAACATCACATCCTATAGATAGAATTGACTTTTTTATTTAAGGATCAGTTAGATTATGCGTATAAAAATGTTTTTTTATTTATTATTATTTTATTTGTTGTTTATATAACAGGGGCTCCACATCCGGAGTGGATGCAGCGAAAATGTTGCCAAATCAAACATGCAGTGACCCTTTGTGAATATTGTTAAAGCATGTTGTGGGTTACTCATTTATGCTCTCCCTGACTCTGCTATGGTTGTTTTAACCTAGAGGGAAGCTACACAGCGCCCTCTGGTGGACAAAGTATACACTGTCAACACTAATAACACATTTGAAGGGTGTTTCTTCCTTTTTTATCTTTACTTTTTAAATTGTCATTTATAAGCTATCTAAATATCAGATACCAACAATTACATAATATTGACAGATATATTGGCCATAGCAATATATCAACTGGGTTGTAACTTTGGTGAGTTCACTGTAGCTTATTTAATTTTAACGTAGTTATTTTTCATTTAGTTTTTTTAAGCAGTAGAAAGAGCCATGCTAGTTGTTTCCCCTTTCTTGTGGTCTTTATGCTAAGCTAGGCTAATCCTGGTTTCTGACAGACAAGACACTTGAAGTATTTCAAAAAATAAATATTCAAAATATTCCTTTAGCTAATATTCTCCAGGCTAGAAAATTTAATTAAAAATAAATCTGAATGAAGACTAGGAGAAATATAGCAAACAGCAGCTGAACTGTTGAACTTATACAGGAACTGTTTGGATGTTTAAAAATGGCTCGACTCATGTGAGGAGTGGCTGGAGTAAGAATCTGGAAAAATGGTTAGAAACGGAGATTTGCAGGGATTTTCTTGGTTGGAGATTTATGAGGGTAGACTGGAACAGTTTGGAGACAGGAGAACCCCTGAGACTACATGAGATAATTTAAACTTTTACGAGTAACTTGGAAGTCTTCCCAGCAGGACTGCTCTGGTGCCAGAGTGGAGAGGGTCTTACTGTCACACACACATGGAAAATGTCATGAAAACTGGTCAGACGTATTTTAGCTCCTGATTTAAAGGTCTTCTCGGTTACTGAGTGGAGAAATGAGTGCAGAAAGTGGAGTGTGTAACTCAAGACAAAGCGAGGTGGGGTAAGTGGATCTAACCAGAAGCTTCTGGTAAAGCCATCATGCCTGTCTTGTAGTAGCGGGACATGCTGTTTCTTTGACCTCACTCAGATCTGTTGTATCAGCTTTATCCCACTGTCTGGAATGCAGCTCTCAGCCGGGCCAGGTAAAACAGTCATTCAAGTTTTTCTTTGTGGCCCGCGCTAGAATACAAATGTTTAGCTGAACTTGCTGCCCAGCTTTAATCACTAATATGTTTCTTTTTCAGCCAGAATGATTGGGATCAGTGGTGGGAGCACTCTAACTGCAGTGTTGTTAGGCCACGATAAGGCTATAGTGTGATCGTTAAAGGTGCTCTAAGAAATATTTTGCTTGGTGAATATAGCAGAGGAAATGAATCCAGTGAGGTATCTGCCAAATGTGTAAACTCACTGAAAGAAAGCACTTCTTTTGCAAGAGAAACCATCTGAACAACAATATATGGTAATATGGTTTTCTCTTTGTGTCCAAGGTAGTTGTATACGTATGTAGTTTATAAAGCAAACCAGTTTGTGAACATTGCATCCTAATGAGGGCAGCTTCTGGTCACGGTGCTGCGATGCATTCTTTTTGTCTGTTGATTTTGTTGGTTTCAGACACGGACACACCTCTTTTATATGGTAATCCAAAGGACTTTAACCAAGTCTTTAGAACAACCACCTAACTGACAAGGGCACCAATCAGATTGTTATCTTTGTTTTCTTTAGTCAGCCAGAGACTTGTTGCCACTTAAACTTGATACAAGGTCCTTCAGATATCGCAGATGAGATTGCCAAATCCTTTTTCATCTTCTTTAAATCATTTTATTACTGTTGTAATATGTTGTAATGTGTTATTACCTGTGCAGATGGTTGCTAACGTCAACTCTCTCCATGAAAATGAAGAAACTTTAAGAAACTTTTAATAAATGACCAGTAACTTTTGAATTTCCATATTTTCACGCTACAGGTGTTAAATTCTAAGTATTACTGTTTGCTTGTTACTATTGTTGCCATTAAAATAACACAACTTCAACCAAGTAAACAGAAATGGACACTTTGTGTTTTGGAAACTTTAATTTATATAAACAAAGCTGCAGCTACTTTTTGAAAACGTGAATTCTCTTCACTTATTTTTATTAAACAACCATTCAAGGTTTTATTCATACAGGCCTAGAGACCAGTTGGCAACCTCCTGGCAACCACCAGTTGCTAGGGAAGAGTGTGTATTTCCCAGCCAGTTGGTGATGAGGTGCATGGTGCTGCACAGAAAACCACCTTGCGATTGCTTTAGTCACTAACAGATTACCCAGGTTGCATGAAGTTTGTACAGAAGACTTGTCTGCAAACACCAACTGCTCCTAGTGCAGTAGTGAAAGTGTGAAAAGTGTTCTGCAATCTGTAAATGGAGACATTTTCCCTTCAAAGTAAATGTGTTGGTTGCAACAATGAGCACATTTACTTTGGTTTCTCAAAAAGAGTTTTACTATCATGCAGCTGGTAAGCATCTGCAGGTAAATTGGTGTCTTCCATGCAAACTATATGCAACCCGGGCAATCTGCTCGTGACCAAAGCAATCGCACGGAAACTTTTGGTGCTGCATTCTCTTTTAGACCTACCTAGAAACATACAGCAAGCTACACCAACCTCTTGTCAACAAGTTGGGGAATGCAAATTTTTCTTTAGAAAGGTAAAACTGAAAACTAACTAAGCCTATGTGACTGAGACCACAGCTAGCTAATCTGCTTTAATGCTGAGGTTTAATAGAAAAATGAACATATTGTGAAGATAGGGGAGAAACTAGAACTCATGGAAAAAAACCCACATGGAACCACAGGGATAAATTCCACACATAAAGGTTTAAACCCAGAATCCTCTGTTCCTCATAGTTTATTCATCGTCAGGCCGTTATCACTGTTAATGTAGACGTAAGAAACAAGATTGCTTAAATGCCTTTATAGGTTAATGCTGTGGACATTTGCAGTCTCAAAAGTTTCACTTCCTGCTTATGCAGAGGTTAAAACATATTTTTCTAAGCAAACTTGCACGATGAATTCAGACTTGAGGCCCCTGCAGGCAGTTATTTTGTGTTAACTAAAAAAGTGTCACAATGATGCGATACACATCAGTTTGCTTGTGTTTTGGGTAGATTTAACTTTGCAAAGCAAAATGTTACCCAACTTTTTTCCCCCACGAAGTTAGTCATTAAATTGCTAAACTTTTAGACTTCCACATTTTAAAGGTCTCAAGCTTCTCAACAACTGCAACATCATTAAGTCATCATTCATGCCTCGCCTTGATGTTTAAACAATGAGTGACTCCTTATCAATACTCAGGATTTTTCCTGCTGTGCAACCAGAGGAAAGTCTCATTTCTGAATCCAAGTGTATGATAAGAATTTGTTATCTATCCCATCACTAAAATCTGCATAGCAATGCCACAATAGGAGGAAATTGGAACAACAGACATGTTAAGGTTAGCAGAGCTATCTGCAGGCTGCAGAGAAGTACTGGCTGCCGTGCTAAGTCTGTGATTTTTTAAAGAAAAGTCAGCGCTGAGGTCACACCTGCAGCACATACTGAGCGACGTAAGTTGAGCCAGGGTCTGTGGAATCTGCATTAATGACATATGAGTTTAACACAGTCAGTCTGTATGGACGAGCATATTAACAGTTCACTCAGTGTGTGTGTGGCTGAACTGTGCCAGCTTCACAGTTCTGATGGAGACTTCCTGTTTCTCATTTTTCCACTACATTCTTGAGCGATAAGCTCATGCCAACACACACACACACACACACACACACGGCTGGTACACACTCTAAAATAATCCACACTATGTCATGTTTGCACTGGCAGATTTCTTGTCTGTCTCTGCTTCTTTATTGCGCACTCGCTGTCTCTTTCACATCCCCACACGTTTGCCTGATTTTCTCCTCGTCCACATGACATGATGTCACCTTTCCGCGCTCTGTGCTTACACAGTGTGGAAGGCTCGGGTTGGAGGAAGTGCTTCAACTTGTAACCGTCACACTAAGGTGGCTGAAACTTTAACCGAAAGAGGGGAAAAGATTCAGGGTGATTTAAAACTAATGCAGCCGAAATCCACTCCCACTTCTCTTTATTCCCTGAACACTCAGTCCATGAAGGATTAAGGATGACACTCTTCTTATTGTTAACAACTGCCATAAAAAGACCAAAACCAACAATGAACCGTTTCTACAAACATGCCTGGTTATCTTAACCCTGTCATACTTTATTTTACAGCACCAATATTTTTAGAAACTACTAAAAGTGAGACAAACCATGGGCCCTGTCGTTCTTCTGACTCAATCCCACACACACAATCCTGCATTTATCTGACTTTAAATAGTTCCCAAGAACACATAATTTACTCTGATTTATTGTCAATAAGAAAAATAAAGACTCACACAAGCCTTTACCACCAGTGCCTTATGCCAATGCCAACTAAAAGTCTTAAAAAATAAAATTTACCAAGTGTGGACAAACTAATGTCACTCCATGGAGAGCTCCACATTCCCACAATGAGCTTTCTTTGGCTGCAGCACTGCCCTCAACTCTGCCTTTAGCCGTGACTGCGTGACACAGCCTAATTTTTCCGTGGTGATCTGACTGAGTTTCGTATTGGCCGCTTTAGCTGGAAGAAAACGATGTGTATGTGCTGCAGTGTTGTTACACAGTGCTATTTATTGCTGGAAAACAAAGTAAAGACGTGCAGCAACAGTGTACTCGGAGCTGCCTGATGTCAGTTACACCTCATTTGTTTTAGTCCTGGCTTCCTGTCAGCCGTTGTTTAGCTCCCATCAGATAACAATTTCACGGTGCTCATAGCCAAGCATCAATACTGCCTTCTATGCGGTTACTGAGCAGAGTTCTGTGTCTTTGCAAAGTTCGACTCTGCAGGTGAAAGCAAAAATGAGAAACGGAGCAGGATTGAGAGCACTGGAAATCTTAGCTGAATCCTTATTAGTTTGGGAAGAGAAGGAATTAAAATGTCAAGAAGCGTGGAGGGAAAACAGGAGGTAACAGGTAAATGCCAGACCTCGCCTTTATCTGACAGGACTTGCTTTCTTCCAGTGGAGACGGATGAGTAACCTCTTCACACCCAGTCACCAAATAAACCAGACAGCTGCTGGTTGCTCCATTGAGTAATGATTGAGGCGGCCACAGAGGGGAAGATATATGTCCAGCTCCACAGTTCGGAGCTTTATTGTCTGTTAAGGAGATGAGACCACAAAGAAGTTATTTAATCAACTTTATTAACCACAGCACCTTTAACCTCTGCCTCATACGTCTGTCAAAAAGACTGGATATTAAATTAAAATCGGGTTTCCTTCCAGACTTTGTGAAAATGTTCATCTGCTTGTATTTGAGACTTTGAATTATGCCATAAAAATGTGCTTTCATGAGCATTCCCAGTCTGAGGAAAACAAAAAGACTTGTGTTGAAGGTTTAAATCACTTGCAAACAAACGAGCTGAAACACATTAAAAATCATTTTGATCAGTTTCGATTATGTCTCACTGACACTAGCAGCTCATCCAGATCCATCGCAGTTCAGCGGGTATTCTAATGTGTGAAGTTCACAAAGAAAGCGTTTAGTTTGCTTGTCATTGCTTAGATTTATTGCACAAAATAATGACTTCTTAATAGATTCTAATTTTCAAGAAGGCTCGCAAACCGTTCTATCCACGACAAGTTCATCCAGAACACCACCCAATCAAAGTGCTCCAGCATTCACTGCGTCCATAAAAGGCATGAGCATCATCGTTTCACAGGATACACAGTGACGACACCATATTTCAAGCTGTCGCATCGTTTTGTATCTTCTGATGTTTGATCTTCATCAGCAGTAAGAATCTGATGGGTGGTTTCAGTTCAACTTCGTTCACTACACCAGGAGCAAAATTAGGTGTAACTGAATAATTCAAAGCATGAGAGTTATGTTTTGAAATGAAAAGAGAAAAAGAAAATGACAAATGTTATCTTGAACATATTTGGGTGAAGACCCATCGTATGTGAGTTTGATTAAATTCTGGTTCTCGTCAGTTGCGGATGGACGACGGGCGCTTCGCTATGGCACGAGCTGATGAGTCTGCCAGATGAACTAAAGAACAGATGTTTGAATGAAAAGGTCAAGTTATTCAAAAGTGGTATTTTAGCCATGATGAAAGTGTGGCCTCTGTGGAAGTGAAATGATAGTCTATACTATTTTTGCACAGACTCTCGAGGTCCTACGGGATGATCGTTTTTTTATGATTTTGTATGAGATGTCTGCTGATGGCTTTGTTAACCATTCCCTTTGGCACCATCGTTGGGCAAAAACGTCACTTTTTCCTGTATAACCACTAATTTAGCTGTGTTTAGAGACATTTAGCAAAACATGTTAGTGTTATACTCGCTAAACATCAGCATGTTACCATGGTAACATTACTGTTGAGCTAAAAGCACTATTGTAATTAAGTAGAATGTTTAAAAAACTGCTCATTTTATCCCAATTTGAAATGTTTTCAAGTTGCAAACAGTTTTTCTTGTGATGGCCACTACACACTCAATAATGCCTATTCAGCCAATCACATGGCAGCAACTTAATGCACTTACGCATGTAGACATGGTCAAGATGACCCGGTGAAGTTCAAACCGAGCATTAGAGTGAGGAAGAAATTTATTTTGGTGACTTTGTTGTTGCTGCCTGACAGGCTTGTTTGAGTATTTCAGAAACTGCTGATCTACTAGGATTTTCCCACACAGCCATCTCTAGGGTTTACAGAGAATGATCTGAGAAACCGAAAATATTCATTGAGCAGCAGTTCTCTGGGGTAAAATGTTAATGTCAAAGGTCAGACGAGAAGGTCCAGACAGCTCCAAGCCGATAAGAAGGCAACACAACTCGTTACAACAAAGGTATGCAGACGAGCATGTCTGAGTGCACAACACCTCAAACCTCGAAGTAGATGGAATACAGTAGCAGGTCACACAGGGTGATACTCCTGTAAGCTAAGAACAGGAAACGAAGACTATAATTTACACAGGCCTGCCAAATTTGGACAATATAAGACCAGAAAAGTATTGTCTTGATTCCTGCTGAACATGCCCTACAAAGGGCAAAGATCAGCAATTGCCAGACCCAGGCCCAGCCATACACACATGTGCGCACACCACTCATTTATGGTGGTGTCAGCCCCCCGAGATGTCAGCGAGCAGATGCCTCCCCGAACTAGTACCGAACCGAACGGGGTCCAACCTAGTACTAGCAAGAGGCACATAATAAAGTGACTAGTAACTGTACATATAACAGTTGCACAACAGTTAAATGACCTTTACATTTGATGCACTACAGAAATGGCTGGTGGACAGACTGGGAAAGGAGTTTCCTAAAATGAGAACTTCCTCGTGAATGTGTGCCGACATGTCGCTCCATACAGGAGGTGAACACTATAGTTTGTGGTTTCTAAGGGAGTGGTTCATTTAAGAAGTGGAGTGTGTGTGTCTGTGTGTGTTGTCATAAGGATGTCAGCGTTCCTGATCTCACCACATTAGTCATGCCAGGCATTCCTTCATGCGTTCACCACACTGTGCAAACACACATGGACACACACACTTGTCTCACAGCAGTTTGTGAGAATTCCTCGTGGTCAGGCAGCATGAACCTGATGTGGGAAATAAGTGAGTGAACAGACTGTAGAGATCGCTCCTCTTCCATATTTCCGTGCCTTTGTGTAGCTGTGATTTTAAAAAAATACATTTTTAACCAACATGTTGTTTATTATTTACCGTCTGAACTTCTGGCCCTGTAATCACAGCTCTGTGATCAGATTTATGTTGGTCAACGTGGTGATTTTGGTTCTATGTTTAGGGCGTTTATGTGTCCTGTATTTTAGGGAGAGTGAATTCTGGATTCTGTAGTGTGAGAAATCAAGTGTGCCAACGTTTGCGGTGCTGCTCGTCAGCATGATTAAACAAGAACTAGCAAACAGAATTTCAGAAAGCTTGGTGCAGATATGACGCACGGGCAAATGAAGAACCCATTAGGATTTGATATGGATCCAGATACGTTTCCTTGGAGACGGGGCACTGACTCATAGAGCTTCTACTCTCCTAATGACCTTCTTGGTTTCCTCATTCTCCATTAAAGTAACAAATGTTGGTCCTCAGGAAGGCTACAATTGTGAGATTCTACTAATATTACTAACATTAATATTTGCAATTAATAATAATAGAATAATAGATAATTAGATAGGTTTCACTTGGCTGAAAGGGTTGCCAGGAGAAAGACTCTTCTCTCTAAAAAGATCATAGCAGCATAATGTAGGTTTTCAAATTTGCATCTAAATAAACCACAAAACGTCTGGAATAAGATCCTTAGGACAGACGACGACAAAGTGTAGCCATCTGGCCACAATGCACAGCACCACATCTGGAGAAAACCAAACACAAACAAACTGGGTCATGCAAGAGGACAATGATGGCTGAAAAAGAAAAGAATCGGTGTTTGGCTTTATAATGCATGGCATGGAGTGCAATACATGCATCTAAAATATTGTGGAGTACAAGAAAGTAGTATTACACAATACAAGTACCAACACAAACTCTCACATCTGGACACGTCCCTGAAACAGGGCAGGTATACGGCCTGGGAATACAAAGATGAGGATGGATAGATTACTAGAGGAAGGAAGAGGAAGTCAAGAGCAAATAAAAGCCTAATTCATCTGCCTCCCGAATCAGCTGTAAAATTTGCTGTCAAACTTATCAGTTAGGAGCTGCTTTAACAGGAAGAGATAAGATGCATAAATGGAGAGGAAGCGAGCGCACCGCACAACCACTGTAAACACAGGTACACAGAAACACTGACAGATACGTCATTGTGTATCCACGAAATCAGCTCGAATAACACACAGCTCACACGCAGCTGTGAGCTGACAGAATCCCAGTTCAGCCTCTGATTTCCTCTTTGATGGTGTCTTAGTTTCACCAGCTGCTCAAACATCCCACAGAGCTGAGCCGCGGTGAATAGTTATGGTCTATGTGCTCTGTGGAGAAATTTCAGCTCCGAGCAATCCGTGTAATCATTTTTGTCTCATCTAACTTTTTTATGTTTTTCAAAGATTTTTGCACACAGAACATAAGAAGAAAATAACCTGATGGTTTGAAGAAGTGGTGGAAAATGGAAGTTGCTTCCAGAACTGTTAGAAAGAAATTTTTTGATTAATGAAGCACATGATCAGGAGGCTCATCCATAATGAGAATAAATAATTGCAGCTGGATTGTTTAAAATGAGCTCATGCTTAAAATTTTGTGATTGGTTTTAAAGATGTGCTGTTTGGTGAGGACCAAAAGTTCTTAATTGAAACCACAAACGACTAAAATCCATTTTGACCCATGAATCATAAAATATGAACCGTTATCTGTTGTCATAAAACAAAACAAGTGTGGTGTTTACCGCCGTTGCTGGGCAGAGCTTTTACTTCCTCCCTCCGTTCTGTTCTTGCTGCAGGTGGGACTGTATCCTGACGATGGCGGACAGCTCGCAGTGTTTCTACTGCCGCGAGGACCTCGGGGGGAAGAGGTTCGTCCGTAACGAGGGGAGGCCGGTGTGCGTTCGCTGCCACACAAAGTTCTGCGCCAACTCCTGCGCCGAGTGCCACCGTCCCATCTCCGTGGAAACAAAGGTGTCTTATCGAGCTGCATTTCTCTGTGTGGACTTAGAAGTTTTGGTATTTCCTGCCACCTGCGTCCAGCTGTCATCCAAAAAAACCCTCCAAAAAATCTCTCCGTTTTCCTCCATCAGGAGCTCAGCCACAAGGGCCGATACTGGCACGAGGAGTGTTTCCGCTGTGCAAAGTGTTACAAGCCTCTGGCTAAGGAGCCCTTCAGCACCAAGGATGACCGCATCATGTGTGGGAAGTGCTGCTCCAGAGAGGATGCTCCACGCTGCCACGGCTGTTATAAACCCATACTGGCGGGTACGACTGATCACATTCACACCAATGCTCTGTAGAGGGTGGCCCACTGATCTGCTTGTCTTGTGTGATTAAAAAAACCAAAGAGTTAGCTGGAAAAAGTCATTTTCAAAAGAGTTTCTTCATCAGAACATCTAAATATATACATGATTTAGGGCAGTACGGGTGTACTGACTATTATAGTGTCAAACTATTGTTAAATAAAAGGACTCATGCAGGCCTAAAAATGTCCTCTATACTACTGTATTTATTCAGCATTAGCAGTAATAATCCTTCTCCTCTCCCCTGCAGGAACAGAGAGCGTGGAGTACAAAGGGAACTCGTGGCACGACGAGTGTTTCACCTGTTACAGCTGTAAACGACCAATAGGATCACAGAATTTTCTCTCCAAAGGAAGTGACATTTACTGCAGCCCCTGCTATGATGACAAATTCGCTAAACACTGCGTGAGCTGCAAGAAGGTAATTTCTCTCACACAGGGAACCAGGCCACCCTCATATCACCAAGATCACTTTGAAGTCACATTTTTATAGCAATTTTAGGCACGCTGCCATTTAAATGTTTAATTGTGTTCATTGTTTTATTTTTATTTGCTTTGACATGTCAAAATTCCTTTAATAAGCAGGCTGTAATAGTGCAATAATTCATAAAATCTTAATCTTTGGATACTTAGGATAATTTTTTTTCTGTCAGGGAAATCTGCAGCCTAAATGCATTTTAGCCTTTTACCCCATTACACTAATGACTGACCAGATTATTAATAAATTATTGCTTCATTTGTACTTTTAACTCGACTATTTAATTCATACCAAACTATGCTAAATGTAACAAATGTGGAAGCCACTGTATCTCACTTGGTTGAGCAGGCGAACCATGCAGTATGTCATGGGGCTACTGCAGAGGCTGCTTACAGCAACCTGCTTGTTCTCTTAAGTTTCCTGCCTTCTCTCCACTGTCGTCTCTAAATCAAGGCTAAAATAAACCCAAGGAAAATATTTAAACAAATCTCGGATGGAGATGTTATTTTAACAGTAATTAAACTACTCAAAGATTATTTTAATTGGATGGTAAAACATCCCTTAACTTCTATCTCCAGCCTATAACCTCTGGAGGAGTGAACTACCAGGACCAGCCGTGGCACAGCCACTGTTTCGTGTGCAGCTCCTGCGCAAAGCCTCTGGCAGGGACGAGTTTCACCAACCACCAGGAGCAGGTCTTCTGTGTCGACTGCTACAAGACCTCCGTGGCCAAGAAGTGCAGCGGCTGCCAGAACCCCATCACAGGTTAGCTTTATACCTGAATTCCTTCTAAACACCAGCGCTTTCACAATGAGAGCATGTTCTCACTCGTTAGTCTAAGTCTTAATACAACATGGTGTTTGTTTTGTAAGTGATGGCTCTATTAGAGTCAAAAGGAGGTTAAAGCAGGTGGCACTTTACCATTCGAATGACATCTTAGCTGGTGTAGTGCGCAGTATCTGCTGTGTCCATAAAAACTCAGCTAAAGTGTTTGCAACAAATATTATTGCATCACAGTGGCTACATCCTTCTTTCATATGCAGTCTGTGATATTGCAGCATGAAAGACTGGACCGACTAACAAGTAAACACAGATCTCAGCTGAGATCTGAGTTCTTAGTTAAACTCGTGGCATTAAAATAAACACAACAGGTAAATGGAAGCTGTACCAGAACCATAACTATGACTGAGTGCACTCAGCTACCAGGTAAGTAAGAAAGAAAGGGAAGTTTGTCTTTATAGCACTTTTCCAGAGAAAGAATAGTTAAATGCACATGCCAAAAGCAACATAGGCACACAAACACTACGCAAACACCTGCATGAACAGATGAGTTTTAAGCTGCTTTTTAAAGGATGACACAGAGAGTCAAAGGTGCAAAGAGAGGTGTAGGTGGGGGGGACCTCACACCATGATGTTAAAAAAAACCTAATAACTATTTGAAGATAAAAAATTAAATCTTTAGATGATTTTAAGGTGTTTTGTAACTTTTCATCTGACGGATCCAGATGTGCTTTAAGGCAATTCAAATACAGCTGATGTCTTTACTGATTAAGACCAGCAGGTGGCACACAAAGGTAGACCAAAGACACGGTCTAACTCCCCTCTGCTCTTCTCTCCTCTCAGGTTTTGGTAAAGGGGTGAATGTGGTGAACTATGAGGGCAGCTCCTGGCATGAATACTGCTTCAACTGTAAGAAGTGCTCCCTCAGTTTGTCCAACAAGCGTTTCGTAGCCAAGGGAAAAGACATCCTCTGCACTGACTGCGGCAACAAGTAGAGACGGACGACTTTATGCCCGTTTCAAAATGATGTAAACCTATTCCCCTGCATTCTTCTCCTTTCTATCACCAAGCTGGCCTTCACTTCCTGTCCGCTCCGGCATTATATCCCCTCTGATAATAATGTGAATAATGAAATAAAATAAAGTAAATAAATAAGGTGATAGAGTCTACAGTGCTCCCCTTGGTAAAGCAAATGTGTTTGGCGAAACAAAGCACTCAGACCATGACTCTGCTGGAGGACGGGTTAATAAAATAATAATAATAATTTAAAAAAAGAATAAAAGGATGTAACCTTACCTGTTTGTTTTTTGTTGTTGTTGTTTTTACATGCCAGCAAGCATCTTATTTCAATATTCTGTTTATTATCCAGCTGAAATCTTGGAAGATTAATTGATGTGAGTACTTTAACCTGCTCTGATGTTAAGTGACGTCTACGTCTGAAAATGAGAAACTCTGAGTCCAGCAGCGGCATGTGTCAGACTTGTATTACATTAAAATGTGTGAGCTGGTGTTTTGAACCACTAGTAACAAGTTTTCACAGGAGGTGACAGGAGCCTTTTCTCTCTGTCCAAATGTAAGAGAACAGTATTTTTACCAACAGCTACCCGACTCTGTTGTTAGAGCTGCATCATTCATTCTTATTCTGCTAAAGCTAACCTTCATTTACTGTGTTGTTAAAAGCTCAGAAATCAATGCGTGTCATGTTGCAGTCGGTAAATGATAAAAAAATAATAATCTAAGGTTGCTTAAATTGCAGCGTTTAATTGTTCATGTGTCCGTATTTAAGTTTTAACTGCTAATTGATATTTGCTTGTTGTATTTTTTACATAAATAAAATTTGTAACCCTTTCACTTCTAAATAAAGATAAAATCTGAATAAATGTTGCATGTTTCTGTGAAGATCAAAGCTCAAATAAACTTTCTATAAAACTGAGAATGACTTTTTCTCTTTTTGATTCAATTTCTCAGTTTATTTTTAATGAATTTGTTTTTTTGTTTTTTTTAACTTCACATTTTATACGGATGGTTTTGTTGCACAGGGACAGATACCAACCTACTGAAGGCCATGCATGTAGCCTTGAAAGAGTAATTAGGTCTTCATGTTCAGGTAGTGTTGACAGAAAGCAGTGCATGTTTGTCAGAGCTAATTACCGTTTCACGTATGCTTTTGTGTGGCCGTGATTTTTTTCCTCCTACACTTTTATAGATTGACTTTTTGTCCCACCTGCACACACATAATAGCACGAACCGACCAATCACAGCCAGACAACAGCATTACCTGCTTCACGGTCACAGACAAAGGTTCGTGACTTGATTTTTATGCATCGTCTCAGAGCTTGTTCGAAACCAGTGAGCTGAGACTTTGCAGGATGAAGTGTAGTTGCTGAGAATCTCGACCAGGATTTACTTTCAGATTCATCTCCTGGCTTTCAGGCGATTCTGTCGAAGGTAAGTTCTTCACTTATGCTCAAAAACTTTGATAAACTTTGATGCTTCTAATAATTCTAATAATAAAAATACTTTATTATACAGTTAATGCACAAATAATAGTGTAATTATTTAATTTTATTTTTCAGATTTCATCATGGTCATCCTTCAAAATTACCTGAATGTTTTTTTCTCTCTGTCTCTGCTGGGCAGCCCGGGTCCTGCTAAAGCAGACGGTAGGAACAACTAAAAAAATGGAAAAAATACAAAAGAGATCACAATTTATTTGATCACAAATCATGTTTGCGTATTACTTGAAGCCATGGTTCTGTGAGAAAGTCAGCTGATTGTAAAAAAGTCAAAATCATCTAAAACAAACCTCACGTATATCATGTAGAGCCATTAAAGACCACAAGGTGAAAGGTGGAAAAGCATGATGTAATACTGTAGACAGTTTAACTGACTCCAGATTCAGCTCCTGCTGACTAAATAAGTAAAGAAGAAAAAAATGTTCTTCACACGTTCCTTTTAAAGTGGCCGGGTCTGTAAAAGTGGCTGCAAAACACACTGATGATAATTTCTAAAGCAAAAAAATAATTACCCATTAGGGTAATTTTTGACAATGAAAAAAAAAGAGTTGCAATGAGACTAACAGTTAGGTTTATAAGTGTTTTTTTTCTTTCTTTTTGTGATTGAGCTTGCGTACACCATCACAGTGCGTTTCAAATCAAACAATCTATGGGTTAAATTCAATGTTAACAAAAGCATTGACTTAACTTTGAGGAATTTTTATACAGTCCCCCATTTTCAGATGTTCAAAGGTAAGTGGACTCACAGAATTTTAAGGGTTATAAAGGTTGATTTTTTTTTTAGAGCTGTGCCAGCTCTTTTAGATGTTTTCTATCTTTTGAGTCTAAAGTATGAAAAAGGGCTTCTTGAAGATGTCTCTTGGACTGGTAGATCCACCCAACCCCTCATCGAGTGTTCTTTACTTTGTTAGATGTTTTAAGGCTGTTTTTCTTAACCATGGAAATAATTCAATTTTCGTTGCTTTTTGTGGTCTTTCTGGCTTTTTGTTGTTGGTGAGTTGGTTGGTGCATGCAAGCTTTGTAAGAATGAGGCAGATTGCTGATTACTACTAAAGTTTTTGCTGTCTCTCTGACCGGGTTGTTTTGCCTTTTCAGCCCAATAATGGAGTTTCACTGAAAAGCCTGGAATAAACTCCACTCTTTTTGCTGCTTAATAACCAGAGAACAGAACCTCCCTGCCAGTCAATTGTCCAATTAATTATGAACCTCTAAAAATGGGACATTATGCATAAAACAGTTCAAACACTTCAATAATATAGTAATTATTTAATTCAGATGAAAAATTTTAAACATATTTCGTTTCAACAGACAAACAAACCAAAGAAAAAACCCAACCCTGTTTAAATATGAACATAATTGAGGTTTCCCAACACACTGCGACAACTCTCAGTTTTAACTAAAACTGAAAAAGGATCAAACTCAATGCAGAAGCTGAATTAAGTGTCTTAATTACTTGAAAACCAGACTGTACACACTCCTTTCAGGAATGAAAAATGTTCTTTTTTCATATAATACCCAGCAAAACCAGTTAAGAAGCTCCAAAAGTGATTTGCTTCCACAACAATGTATGGTGAAAATCTACCAGTGGATCTATCAACATCCACTGCTCATTTCCAACCAAAATACACAACAAAGTCTGGACATTGTCCAATGATCAGGAAATCCATCCAGAAAGACAGTCTCAAGATCTCATAAATAAATTAGAATACATGATCAATAAACAGCATTCAGTATTGTAATAGGAAAGTTATGTAACGTCCAGAAGGTTCTGAAGGTAAAACCTTCTCCCTTTGTTCAGATTTCCTGCTGTGGAAGCACTTTTTTATAAAAACGATGTATTTTTCTCTCAGTGCCTAGGTTCAGTCTATGGGGGGAAGTGGCTAATTTCACTGCAGGATGCAGCCACTGGACACTAAAGCATCAGATCACCATCCCCCCCCTGCAAGAGCTCACAGTCTGCTTCTACCTGAATCTAGAGAAGGTACTGATGATAAATGTCCTGCAGTTATAACTGGTTTAACTGTCACAGGGATATTTTTAAAGGTGCCGAACAGTTAAAGAAATGAAATCTCACTAACTCCAAACATGTCTAGACCATAGGTTCCTCACCGTGGACCGCCTTTATGTACCGACATCCAAAGGCACAGTATGCTGAGCTGGGGCTGGGGTTTAAGGCGGGTCATTTAGTGGTCTGGTTGTTTGGCGTGGAGTGGAGGACCCAGAAGATCGTCCTCCTTGAGTCACAGTGGTACCCACTATGCCTGACCTGGTCACATACGAAAGACAGACCTGCCCTATACCTTAAAGGGACCCTGCTGAACCTCACGGCAGGTGGGTTTCCTCTCATCGTGTGTTCTTTAAAAGCCTAATTTTATTCTGGGATTAGAAATAAAGATTGGTGAAGAAATAAAGATGTTTTTTAGAAATGGCTTTTGGGATCTAGAAGTCTGATCCTCTCAGTTTTCTCCTGTAACTGATTCTGATTTTCCTACACAGGCTGTCAGGCAATACTGAATGCAGGTGCTCCTTTTCAGTCTATTATCTAAAACTTGTCTGGCTGGAACATCTCAGTGATTTATATATTGATAACACGGTTGCATCAAGTGATAATCTGCTTACAAAGGTCACTATCAAGAGTTATAGCCGTCTTGTGTTTTTGCTCATGACGTCTTAAATGAATCTGGGCTACAGCTACATTCCCTGTTTAGAAAATGATATGGAAAACCTGCCTTGGCTGTTTCAGTGATTTTTTTAGTCTTTCCTTGACCACCTTTTGTATGCCTTCCCTCTCTCACAGTCCTCTATGGAGCTGCTTCTTCTGCCTCCTCTTCGTGCTCCACACTGGCCCCCAATGGATCGCTCACTCTGGGATCAGGACATTTCATTGTAAACGGCAACATAAAGATCATTCCTATATCCCGTGTGTCGGGAAAACTCTCTCTGTTTCGGATGTGGGGGAGAGAACGCAGCAGCAAGGAAGTGGCATCAATGAACTGTACAGAGGGGGATGTTGTGAAGTGGGAGAGAAACAACTGGGACACTCAGATCTGTGCTCCACTACAAGATTGCAGCCTGAATTGCAGTGAGCATGCAACTTACAAACCCTGAATACTTTCACTTGAAACCTTTGCCGTTATCATCTGATTTTATTTTACTGCAGTAAATGCCACATTCATCAAGCTTTTTCCAGCCTCAGCGATAGTTTGTTGGCTGTCTGTGGTGTATCCCCTCACATTAAATACTCACCACCTTTCTATTTGGCAGTTAAGTAAATGTAAAAACAAATTCATAATCAATTAGATGAAAATTCGAAGCATTAATCAAGCAGCTTGTTTCATCTCTACAAAACTGGAACAGTCTACAGTTTCAATAAGATGATAAATGTTGACACTTTTACTTGTTAATGATTCTAATTTCTTGGCTACTAAATGCAGGAATTTTATGAAAAAAAAAACATTCCAGTTTTTCTCAGAAATATGGAAGAAGTCAGAACTCATGACCCCCAAAGATTTTTTTCTTTTACTGGCCCTAATCCTCTTTCATAGCACTATAGAGCTTAGTTTACATAAGAAAATTCCTTTCACACAGTCTGTTCAGCCATATGAAAAACGCAGTATTAGTTCCACGTGAATCTTTCCCTCTAGCTGAAAGCGCTGCTCCAGTTTTAGGTCAGTGCAGATAGGAAAAAATACAGTTTGATCTTTTCTTCATATCGTAATACAAAATATATAGTTTATGACAGTGGTTCTCAACCTATGGGGCAGGTCGCAGTCGTGGGGCAGGGAGACACACCAGGTGGCTGCTGGTGAAACTAAGCTGAATAAATGTATTTTTTTAGGAAAAATAAAAATGCTGATGCTTTTACACAGACTTTCAATTAAGTCAAGTCTGACTTGGATCCTTTTAATTGTTAATGATTGATGGAAACGGTGGGCTGTAAAGTCATTTTACTCTGCAGGCTTCTGAGGTTTGAGAGCTACTGGTTTATAATAATAAGCAGCCATTATTAAATAGAGGCAGAGTGATGTGGGGATTTTTAAGACTGATACCAATATTTAGTGATTCAATAATCCAATATATCGACTGATACTTTTTTCTTTATTCAGACAAAAAAAACCCAGAGATTTCTCAGCATTTGTTATCTGTAGTTATTTATGAGTCCTCACTAAGATAATATGACAATTTCTCCCTTCTCTCCTTTACTTTCAAGCCCAGTGGTATATTGGTCAGGTTCAAATATTTATAAGATAAAGAAAAAAATCTGTCAAACTGTAAAAAATACATATATATATATAAATATATACACACTGAAGTAGGCTTGAAAGTTATCACTCTTGTTTTTTTATGGTCTTAAATGAAATCTACAAACATTTAATGCAGTTTTATGTTCTCTTTGGCAGCATGGTCCATTTACCAAGTGAAACTGATAATTACTATTGTTCGTCAGGATGAGAACAAAACTGAGATCTACACAGCCAGAGACATCGCACACCAATGGGTAAAACAAACAAAAACTTTAAAAAAAAGGTTTATTCATCTATTTTTAAATTCTTGAAAAACTGTTATAAGAATAATTATTTTTATTACCTCTACCAATGAGTTCATGTCATTTATTCCATTTTTTAAAATATATATTCTGAAGAGAAATTCACAGACTCAATCCAGATATTGTTTTGGATCCAGGAATTTTGTGCGTGCTGTGGCGGGAATTTGTGTAGGGTCAGACTTCTCGTCATTTATTTCTCTGAAAAATTCCAGACCCTGCTGCTTTGGACTTCATTATACTGTGCAGGCTTTACTTTACATTTATTCAGCAGCAGTAAATCTCAGCGGCTATAACACTGCCTTCTGCTCTTTGTTGTTCCTGCAGCTCAGACAGGAGCTGCCGAGCGACATCTATTTACACATAGTATCTGTGTTTGAACTATCCAGGTAGGAGATGATTTACATTTGCAATAAAATTCATTTGAATCTCACTGTGTGTCACACAATTAAATCTTGTTTTATAGTACATGTCAGAGGGGAGGAACAAATGGGCCATAAGGTTACTGAGTTTCTTTGATTTTCTTATTTTCAGATCCAATACAGAAGACCTCGTAAAAACACCATATGAAGACCAGCTGGTAAGAACATCAGAGCTCAACTGATGCATCAGGTTGATGTATGTATGAGGGGATGTTATCTTAATGCAAATATAGCTGTGTCTGTTTGGCCAGTAGGACAGTAGGAGTGTAAGACCTGGACAGCATCTTTATCAGCATCTTGTTTCATACGTATTAAATGTTCTTCTATTCTTCAGATGCGGTTCAGTCCCTCCAGTGTCAACAGGTAATATGGTAGAGAGTTACAGTTCCCAGAATATTGTGTGATTTCTATCTGACTTTTTTTTTTTTTAATGTACAGACATGTTTCTTTCATTTGTATATAAAACAAAACAAAAAATTTTTGTAATCTGGGAAAAACATTCATCTTAATAGAAAAAAACCTTGGTTGGGCTTTAACTTTGGTTAAAGAGCCCAAAATAATCGAAATACCTGAAAAGCATTGTTGTAGAAGAGAATAAGAACGTGGTATCTAAAGCATGACTTTGTGTCTTCCTTGTAGTTTTCGCTGCAACGTATATGTGAATGTCATCCCTGCTGTGGATGTGGCAGATGTGCAGTCTCTAATAGCCACGAGGCTTAAAAATCCCTACAACGACCCCAGTGGTTTGTTAAAGCTGTGGGCTGATGCAGAAAACATACACACCACACCTGTCGGTAGGAAACAATTCTCAACAGAAACTGATAATAGTTAATAAAAACTAATTATAGTTCTTATTCGTACATAATAACCAAAAAACTTTATATTTTTTATAATCTCATTTGGCTTTCATAACAGTTTCTTCCTGGTCTTGCCTTGTTTTTTTAAATTTGGTATTTTTCAAAAGTCTCTTTTGTTGCAAATAGTTTTTAATAGTTTTCTTTCCAGAAACTTGCTTTGGATGAAACGTTTGTGTGATCTTTATTTGAATCCAATAAATCCCAAGTTTTCCATTAGTTTCAGTATTTCAGATTCTGTTTTCTTGGTCGAATAATCTCTGCAAAGCTTTGCAGTAGCTTTAGGTCATTACCTTGGTATATGCACCAACAAGCAATCAGTTTAAGTTTGCAAGTTTTTAATGTTCTCCAGCTTTTCTGCAGACACAGAGGAGGAATATCAAACTGAATTCACATTTATATTCCCAAATTTTAATTGACAAACTGGACTTTCTTGAGTGCATAACGTTCAATCACAAAAATTAATTTATCTAATTAGTAATGAAATAAATGAAATTTTAAGGGTGTTTTTATATTTATTTCCATTTTTATATATTTATCTATATTTTAACATGAACAAATATCATTTTGATTGAAGCGTTTGTGCATACATTTGGACTAACCGTTACAGAAACAACATTTTTGTAATAACAAATATTGTTCATTTAAAGTAGACGTGGCATAAACTATTCATTGTGTGTTGGTCTAACCAATTAATAAGCACTGTACGTGTGCGGTCTTGTGAAGTATTTGCAGAAAAACTCATTGTGGGTCTCTGACATGCATCTTCCAGATGGTTTCTTAGTTGAAACCAGCAGCTCCAGTACGATGACACAGCCTTCTCCGGTGACAAATATTACCTCTACAACCACAATACCATCCTCCACACCCTTTTCTACCACCGAATTTAGACCCCCAACCACAAGCATCATCACAAGTACAAGTTCTACTACCGTAACCACGCCCATGACCATTGCCACAAACCCTGAAAATGTCTCCGGTCAGTTTCACAACTGCATGTACGGTTCATCTGACATCATAAATTACTTGGTGAAAACTTTCTGATCTGTCTCAATTTCCTTTGCAGAACTGTATTTTCAGGTTAAGGTGAACGTGTCCATAACAGGCGGCTGTGACTCAGAACAGATCCTTAGGTCCTGGGTAAGTCTTACAGAACACCCAAGCTCTTATTTTAAGATACAGGAAACTATTTTTCCTTCACCTGGTTAAATATAGGGGTGTAAAATCCTGACAGCAGAAGTAATGCAGTAAAAATGAATGCTAACTTCCTCTTCACAGCTCAACAATAGCCTACCAAACAACTTGATGACAGTGCTTGAATTTCAGCTGGTCCCCAAAGCTCAAAGGTAGAGTACCACACATCAACTCACCCAGTTCCAGAAATATGTCACATTCTGATGAACGCAAAGGTCTTTCAATTTGAACAACTTAAGTTACTGATCTCACTTCCAGAAATCATCCTAAGCTGCAGTCAGAATACCCTACCAGAGTAAGTAAGCATAAAAAATATGTCAGTGACTTCTTAAACCAAAAGGCTGTTTCTCCCCTGAAAGCTTCATCTTCATCCTTTTTACTCTTTCCCAGGTATTAGCAGACACAGTTTCAAGGTAAGCTTTGTGTGTCTCCGTACAATTTTATTTAGAACTGATTACAATAAACAAAAAATTTGAAATTCTGCCTGGAGGAGGAGGAAACTGGCTGCTACGTTGTTCATTTTTATTTGCCTTTACGCAGATAATATTAAAAAAGTATAACATCATGATGTTATATTTGCTATGTACATGAGCGCATTGTCATTCTGCAAACCATATTTAGCTCTGTTACTTCCAGAAGAGAGAGCTGTATTTTCCAGGTCCAAGTCATGATGCAGTCAGACATACATGAAATCGAAGAGAAGATACGAAACATACTGCTGACACCTTATAATCAGGGGTCCATCTCCATACTCACTGAGGACATAGAGATAAGCCAGATATGTGAGTTAAAAAAAAAAAAGGGGGGGGGACCCAGCCCTGAAAATCTTCTCATTTTGATCTCTTTCTCAAACATCTCACTGTTCCAGTGTCATTTAAGTGCAATGCAGAAATGCGCCAAACCCTGAAAGGCCTGTTTGTGTGGCCTGAAACTTCAGGAGGAGAAACTGCCAATCAAACGTGCCCAAAGAACCCGGACCACCACGCCACTCGACACTGGTGAGAGCTCGGACTGTTAATCATTTTTCATTTGTAGTCCAAGTGAAACATCTCACAAAATATGTGATTAAATGGCAACAGGTCAGTGACATGGTTGAGTTTAAAAGCAGCATAGTGTGAAAGACTGCTGGGCAACTCGCTGCAATGAATCTGTGGGTTTCGTCATCTATGTAGGTGACTTTTTTAAAAGCTTAGAATTATCAGGGCTGCTGGATTTGTCTACTCAACAATATAAACCTTTACTAGTGAAAAAACATTAAAAAAATTACTGGGCTTCATCCTCTTGATGCCCTGGATATCTGCAGCTAAAGTAATGGAAATCAATCCAGCAGTAAAGATTTATTAGACCAACACTGCTAAAGTACACATGCTCTGACATTTGTCCTCATGTTTACAGTTGAAGTGTGCTGTGTGTTTTATGTATTTGGCTGGCTGATAAATTTAACACATGGATACGTCTGAGTATTAATCACATCCGTTGGTATACATTTATATGGCTTTACTGCTGTTCTAAAGACTGCGTGTTGACTCAGTGTCACAACACTCAGTGATGGCTCTGCTGTAAATGCATTAATCAAGACCTCAGTGTGACTAATGAGAGGTTAAATGATCGGTAATTCTCAGAATCAAAATGGCTCACAGCTGTGTGAGGTCTCACATAATGTCACCAATCCATCCAATTAACCTCATTTCTGTTGTTGGGTAGTTAGCCGATGCCATTTATTTTCCAGTAAGAGTGCGGCTAGCAAATGTTGATATGCAACATGCTGAGGTGGCAGTATAACCAGATGATGAAAATTTTAAAAAAAGGTTAAAGGTTTTACTCTCTGCAGATTTTTTTATGCATTCTCCCTCTGTCCACCTTCTGTTTGACAGTAAAGGCAAGCTCAATACCCATTGGATGGCTCCAGAGCTGGAAGACTGTGGTCCAGTGGTGGAGACCATCCCTGACCTGTACCATGTCAGTGTAACTGCCGGTCAGTCACAGACTTTTTTCCCAGCTCTAAAATTACCCAAACATCTGTATTTCCAACATAAACCCTGTTACATATTAGACATGTGCTGTGTTACAAGTTAGAATGGGATAAAAATGCCTGTTTCACAAGTTGTGCCATTTAACTTCCAGATAGTGCTCAGGATGTGGTAGATATGATTGAAGTCTTACTGAGTAACCACTCCACACTCAACTATGACGAACTGACGATAGTCCTCAACAAGCTGCAGGACATCATTAACGTCAGTGTGGTCACACCAGAGCTGGGCCAAGCTCTTCTCAACATTATTTCAAACATACTGAAATCTGAGAGCAACCTGGTGCCTTTTACTAACAAGTAAGGAATGAATGCAGAACGAGAAATAAACTTTTCCAACAATCTGATGTGGGGACACTAAAATCTTCTGTTTTCTCTCCAGCATCCTGAATATTACAGAAGCAATGGGAGACAGGATAGTGGGTTATGAGGGTTCCTCCACCCTGGTCGCTCCAGCCATCGGCATCGCAGTGGTGGATGTAGTTCCTGGAGAGTTTAACAGTTTAATGATTGGAGTGGCGTCTGATGCTACTGGCAAAAAACCCGAGGTCGGCAAAATTTCTCTGTAAATTTTCTTCCTCATTCTGTTGCTCGCTTCGAACTTCAGCAGGTCTACTCGACTATGTCTACAAGGCTGCTGCCATGTGATTGGCTGATTTAATATTTTGTCATTTGCCCCATCTCTCTCCCCTCGCTCCATCTCAGCAGCTTGCTTCCTCTTCCTGAGCCTGGTTCTGCTGGAGGTCTCTTCCTGTTAAAAGGGAGTTTTTCCTTCCCAATGTTGCCAAGTGCTTGTTCATAGGGCAGTCCTGTGCTTGTTGGGGTTCCTCTCTAATATTGTAGGGTCTTTATGTTATAATATAAAGTGCCTACAGGCCACTGTTGTTGTCAACTGGAACTATATAAATAAAACTGAATGTCTGCATTAAGAAGCAGGTGAACAGGTGTTACAAAAGGTTTCCACATGTGGAATAAAACATGCTACTTTGAACCAATAAATGTAGGCTTTTCTACAGTCATTGCTTTGAACAGTGCTGTTTGCAGCAGCTTGAAACTGACACTAAACATTGTCTTTCTTGGCGATATTTAAGCAAACATACAGATGAGTCTGTACTTACCGCATTAATGCTGCTCAAATTGTCTGCAGTGCATCTCAGAAATCAACGGTGCTGTTAGCTGAAACATGTTGCCTGAGCTTTAAAAAGAATTAAGAAAATTTGTCTTTATAGATTTTTATCAACAGGTATCCCCTCAACAGCACACTGGCTTTCATCTCCCTCCCATCTGCCCTGCAGCACTGCTTCCCCCAACAAGCCCCAAATCAGACCCGACCGAGAATCCAGTTTCAGTTCTACGCCATCGCGTCGCTCTTTAAGGTGGTATTTTCTATGAAGCCACTTCTTTGTGAAGAATTGCTCCTAGATGCTTATTAGTGAAACATGTTATTCATATGTACTGTGTTTTAACTTCAGGGGAGACAAATAGATCAGACCCTCAACACTTTTGTGGTGGCAGCCAGTGTGACCAACGCCAGCTGTCCAATCAAAGACCTGGAAGAAGATATTGAAGTCACACTCCAACATCTTATACCAAACACAGTAGGAGAGGTTGTTCTATCAATATACACTGCGTGTAATGAAAGCACCTTTAATCAATGAATGCATTAATGTTTCTTTTGTCTCTGATTAAGCCTTACAAGCAGGTCGAGTGTGTGTACTGGAACTTCAATAAAAACAGTACGTCCTGATCTCAGTCCTATTCTTCCAAATCAAATCAACTCTGGAAGAAGCGGGCCACATTAAACATTACTCTTCTCATGCAGATGGACAAGGAGACTGGGACAATTATGGATGTCGGAAATACAACAGCAGCCCTTACTACACAACCTGCCTGTGTGATCATCTCACACACTTTGGAGTTCTTCTGGTACAAACTACTACTTTAATATTGTTTTTCTGTTTCCTAAAAAGCACATTTTGGCAGAGCACTTTAAAGTTTTGGTAACAGCAGCAACAATACACACACTACTAATTATGTTTTTCTTTTTCTTGTATCAAACTGAATTGCAGTGGCGTCAATATGCTTTGACCAGGCTTAACCAGCAGAGGGCACTAAAGGAATAATATTTAAAAATAAACTACTGCAAAGAAAAGTTTGAAACAGTTCATTATGTTCGAGTAACTCCCGACAACATATACTGTAATGGGATTGCTGTTTTGCAACAATTGCACCATTATTAATAATAATAAATATGAGAAATGCCTCCTGGGCTATTCAGTACCAAGAACGCCAAAATTAAATGAATAAATTCATCATTAAATAATTAAACGTGTCTGTAATTAATTAAAAATTGAAATAAATACATAATGTATTGAATCTATAATTAATTTCTAATACATTTTATTTAAAAAGATTTACTTATTTCGCTAATTATTCCATGGTTTCTGTGGTGCAGACCAGTGTCCCTTATTCATTACTCTGTGGCTTTCAGCCTACAGAGTAATGAATGCCTACCGAAGAGGATTTTTTTAACCACTTTAAATTATTTGATTAACAAGTTGTTTCCTTTACATAAATTAATGTCAGATTTTTTCCCCTATATAATTAAACACAATAAAAATACATAAAACCCCATTCCTATACTTTATCACTGAGCTATGATGAAACTAATTTTACTATAAGTGCTAGAGATAGTAAAAGTGTTTCAGTGTAGTAGTGGTTAGACAGATGCTGGGCTTTATGCAAGTTTACATAAAGTAAACTTGCATATGGGAACAGTTAGGAACAGGATCAGCCAAGAGCTAATAATGCACACTGGAAAATACAGCCCTGTAACCAAACGTCTCCATGTCTCCAGGATGTCGCCAGGACTCAGTTGGACCCTGCTAATGAGCAGATCCTGACCATTATCACCTATCTTGGTTGTGGAGTCTCGTCACTCTTCTTGGGAATTACCGTTCTCACGTACACGGCTTTCGAGTAAGCGTTTTCTGCTTACATGCAGCACAGATCTGTGGGTGCTACTACAGGCCTGTCAACACCAATTCAAATGTATGAGGAAAACTATTGTTTTAAGTGAGGCACACATTGTTTTCAGTGTTAGAAAACAGCAAAGGATATGCTGAAGTTTCACTGTCATGGTGGTATTTTAATGCATGCATTTCTCAGGTTTGTTGAGTTTACTTCACTGCTAAAGGTTTTTCTGTACGTGTATCTACATGTAGCACAAAAGTATCATAGTACCTAACCTCTCGACTTTCTCCACGATGTCTATATCTCTCTTAGAAAGCTTCGTAGAGACTACCCCTCTCAGATTCTCATCAACCTCTCTCTGGCCCTGCTGGGCTTGAATCTGGTGTTTCTGGTCAACTCCTGGCTGTCCTCCTGGGGTCTGTACCCTCTCTGCGTGGCTGTGGCCTCCACCCTGCACTACTTCCTGCTTGCATCATTCACCTGGATGGGATTAGAGGCCGTTAACATGTACTTTGCCCTTGTTAAAGTATTCAACGCCTACGTGCCCTCTTATATGCTCAAGTTTTGTTTTCTGGGATGGGGTGAGTCACATTTTTGCATGACTGAATTTTAGTTAATGGCAACACAGAAAACATTATTACTTATATGGTGTGATGACAGCTCATAAAAATCTCTAATGCGACGCATTATGCTCATTTCCAGGTCCATCTCTAGATCGTTAGACTCTAGCAGAGATGCTCTGCATGAGTCATGGTTCCAAAATAATCTTTATCATATACTGGGCCCCAGTGCAGAGTATTAAACCATTTTGCTCCTCTCCTTTTAGGTCACCTTCTGATTGGCTGCATCTCACAAAATCAAAATTTAAACAGCAGATGGAGGGAACTGGGCCATATTAATGATTTCCCCTCTTTCTGAAATCATAAAGAGAATAAACTGCCTGACAAGGAGCTTTTTGAGCAGTGTGACACCTAAAGTATAGCCTCACAGCGATTACTTAAGAGTTTGGGTATTTTTAATATGATCATCAACAATTCTAAAAGTGCATTACATTAGACAGCTATTTTTATATAACAAAAAGGGTTAATTTTAAAAGCAATTATATTTTCTGTTTGTTTTTCTGAGGGTATGACATTGTAAGTACATACATACTTGTATGTATTTGAAATCTCCATCCAGGGCTTCCTCTGGTGATTTGCATCCTGGTGCTCATCGTGAACAAAGAGGCCTACGGCAGTCACATCTACACAGACACTTCTTCTTCTACCTTACAGCTGCTGGACAACTCTGATAACTTGTGAGTTTTGGATTCATCTTTTATTCATTTTTCATATCTTGATACATACTTGATGATCTGAAGAGAGTTGAAGGTTTCATTCAGCTTTCACATAGAATCTCTCTCTATATCTAAAGAATCTATATCTATCTCTTAGCTGGAAAAAAATGAATATCACAACATATTTTCTCCAATTACAAAAGCAAATCCATGATGTAAAACCACAAATCTTCAAAAATAGATAAAACCATTTCCTTCACATTTTATTTTCAGCCAGATCAAGCTGATCTGATGTCATATTGGAAGTCATGTAACATGGTATTACACTCTCGGGCTATCCAAACACATGATTCAAGAATGATAAGTCAGTAAGATGTTTTCATTAGTTGCAGAAGGTTCAAATACGACCACACTGATCATTCATCGTGTTCACTGATCTCGTCTACTAATGCCTCGTCTGTCTTTTTCCTGTTTGTCACCCTCCCAGCTGCTGGCTCCAGGACGATGTGACATTTTATGTGTCTGTGGTTGCCTACGCTGTGTTCATCTTTCTCTTCAACACCGGGGTAAATCATTTCACATTTCATTAAAGATTTTACTTGTCAGATTGTTATGTGTTCTCCTTATTCCTTTTAAATTCAACATGGGTACGCTGTGATCAAAGAGGAATGGAGATGGTGAGAAATAATGCTCAAGCAACTTGTGGCGTTTGAATGATGCTCAGATGGTACGAAGTGGCCCAAAGTGTGCCTAGAAAATATTCCCAACACCCTTACACCACCAGCAGCCTGAACTGTTGATATAACGCAGGATGGATCCATGCTTTAATGTTGTTTATACCAAATTATGATAATCAGAACTGATCATCAGAAATCTTCATTCTGATGCTCAGCCTGAATTTCCGCAGGTTGCCTTGACCATGTCTACATACCTAAATGCACTGAGCTGCTGCCATGTGATTGGCTGACTAGACATTTGCATTAATGAGCAGCTGAACAGTTTTATCTAACAAAGTGGCTGGTGGAGTTAGAAAAAAAACCCTTCATATTAGACACATTCTTTATTACTGTGTAAATTTGCTTTTGACCCTTTTACCATGTGCCTGTAATCCAACCACTCTGAGGCTTCTTTTCAATCTCCTCTTAGGTTTTTGTGGTGGTTCTAATCCAGATTCGACGTATGCGAGCCAACAGCCCGGCGGGGACCAGGAGTGGAGTCATGCAGGACTTGAAAGGAGTTGCCAGTCTAACCTTGTTACTGGGGCTAACATGGACTCTTGGCTTCTTTGGCTGGGGGCCAGGCAGAATAGTTCTGCTGTATCTGTTCTCTGGACTCAACAGCCTGCAAGGTTGTCCTTTTGTACAGAGGCAGTTAATGAAAGCTCGATAACGTCCAGATAGAATTTTATTTTAAGTTTGAAAGTCATCAAGCTTATTTTTACCATATAAGTAACTGTTTAGCCTCAATCTGTTGAGGTTTTTTTGAATACTTAACGTCTCGGTCAGCCAAGTGTGTCTTTATTAGCTGACATGAACATCTGGCTGTGTTAGTTCTTCTTTTCAGTCAGTCAAAACTATTTTGAGAAGTAAGGATAGTGTAATATGCCAAAGATCAAACATTATAAACATGCACGGACTTGTAAAAAGATGGTGCTTTACTTTTAAGAAGACAACCTTTTGGGTGTTGTTGTGGATTTATTTATTGTGTGAAATTTTGCTAACCACGTGTGCAGTTTTCCACAACAACCCGCTTTGCAACCGGAGTTCAAAAGAAGCTCGGATGAGGGAAAAAAAAAAAAAAGATGAAAAGGAAGATTTCAAACAGCCAAATGATGCAACCATATCACAACAGCTTTCACCTCTACTGATCTCTCTTATAATACTTTCTTTTGTATGAGTGAAGCAACCACCGCTGTTTACTTCTCTATATGAAATTATTCCAGAGAAAATTAGAAATACCTGCGCGAGGAACAAAGAGCTTCAAACCCAGATCTTATCTAATCTTGAGCTCACGACCTTTTCTTACTTTTCTATTTGCTGCAGGACTTTTCATATTCTTCTTCCACTGTTTAATGAAGGAGAATGTCAGGAAACAGTGGAGGATTCACCTCTGCTTTGGCCGTTTTCGACTTGAGGAGCACTCTGGTATGGGACCCACACGTAACACAGTGTGACCTCATCAATTCAGTTCAGTTACTTTTATGGCAACCTTTTTGTCGAGGCTCATAAAGTAGTACTGAAATTAGTACATGATACTGATACTATGCAAAGACTCGATCACACTCAATCTAACAAATCTGTTTGTTTTGTTTGGTGCTGTTAAAAGTTCAACTTATGGGGTAACTTGCAATGAAAGCAAAGCAGCAAACTCTACTTTGGGCTTCACTTATATTACTTGTCTGCCACTGTTGTCCAGAATGGAGCAACTCTGCTTCGATTGGAGCTCAGGCAAAGCCCAAAACAAATCCTCCGGGAGCAATAAGACCATCAGTCGGCTCAACTAAGTCCTCCTCCACAGATAGCACGTCAGCTTCCTCCAACTACAGCCAGCGAGATTCATCCTGCAAGAGACCAGATCTGGGTGAGAAAACTAGGCACCACACGTCCTGACTAAACTCATAACTATGATTCGGTCAAGACATTTCAGTACACTTATCATGAGCAAGATAAATTAAGTACATGATGACATTTCAGCGAGACGTTCATTCTTCGGTGGACTTTCCTCTGTTGACATTAAACTTCCTTGGTTCTAATCTGTTATAAGACATTTAAGCTTACAATTAAAAGTTACAGTTCATCCTGTTTAGATTCAGGCTCCTTAAAGCATTCAGCTGCCAAAATTCACACTGAAGGTCACTGCTTACATTAATGAGACTGCACTGACATTAAGTAATTACCAGGCTTTGTAATTAAGCTGGTTTAGACAGAAGTAAAAGGACATGTCTGTTATTCCTTAAAAAGGTTTCCGTCAACCATCTGACAGCTCAATTTCAGTTTAAACTCCCAGGTATACATTCTTCTCACACACACAGGTTTTTCACACCTCTGAATTGCTCACAGATGTTTAATTATCTTGTAGGCCTTTTTATGAATTCGTTGGCGCTTCCTCAACCTCAGAGAAGCCCTTTGGGTCCGGGAGGTCCGCCTTCCTGCAGAGGGGTGAGCCCAACACCTGGCTGGAGGAATCACGTGCTTCACTAGCAAGAATAAAGAAGAGCGCAACACATTGACTACCACTAAAGATTTGTCTTAGTGTTTTTAGCCATGTAACATGAAACTGATCAGAAATTTTGCAAATATTTATTATTAAATAAATCAATAATGTCAACTGATTCAATGTTTAGCAACTACCACTAATACAGCACTGCTTCAACCTAATGCAGTTTTATCGTGTTTAATTATTGTAGTGATTTGTGTGTCTGCAGCATCAAACTGTGTGAATGACATGTTGTGTTTTTTTAAATTCTGAAACTTTCCAGAGTGGACATATTTTACAAAATGAAAGTTATTCCATGAGGATAAGCGTAAAAAAACAACAAAAAGAAAAAAAAAAAACCAAGACCCACAGGCAAGTTTCCACAGTCCCTTTCTTAACCAGCACGATACGGTACTTGCGGGTAACATTTAATGAGGCTGCCTGCTGATGATCTGTTACTCAGTCTAAGGACTGTGATGCTCTTCTGCTCTTGATCAGTTGAGTACTGGTGCCTCTTTTTTTCCCCTCCTTTGTGTTGTTCTGAGAATAAAGGCGAGCACAGCGTCGTACAAAATCTTTAGTTATTCGGCACTTTCCCACATTGACTAAATTATTAGAACCGTAACGGAGATATGCTTCAGAAAAAAGTTTGTTTATTTGAGACTATAACCCAACCCAAAGGCTGATACTGTACACACATAACAAGCTAGATAAATCAATGTTTTAACCAGCATAACCAATTTCTGCTGAGCAAATTATTTTTCTAATGATCGTTTTAAATGATATACATGTAGGTAACCCAGAATGTCACTGGACCACAGAAACAAAGTGTATTTAGTTATTCCATTAAAATCCTCAATAATTTAGAATAAATAAATGTCATTCAGAATTCTTCTCTGCTTAAATGTTATTTTAGATTAAAAAACATAAAACAAATATGCTTTTATTTCAGAATCAGGTCAACTGGAAAGTGATCCCAAAGTTTTAAGCAGCTGTTATATACCACAACTACACACAGTCTAAGCATAGTGTACTTTAATTCAGGATAACCACAGATGCAATCCATGCAATGTCAGACCAAATTAAACTGCAAGCATCGCTGCAGCTTCATTAGATATTGTTTTTCATGCAATTCTATTGTTTTTGTTTTTGCTAAATATTGTAAAAGAGCCTATAATTATGGAGACACGAGCAGTTGCATCAGTTCCAAGGAGGAGTTGGTTGCCAAGCAACTGGTGAGTAGAGCCATGGTGACAATGAACCGTGGTACCACAGTTTGTGTAAGAAAAAAAAAAAGTATTAAATTTAAGATGACAGAAGTCTCACTGTGTTCATCTTTATCCTAATTTCTTTTGCCAGAAACTGTTCTCAAACCAAACAACTCCACAACCATCCCTCAATCAGCTCACAGACGGAAAGATCACCACACTTTATTTTTTCGTGGCTGCGAGTGCCATTTTGCTTGTGTAAATTCTGACACCTTTGTTCTGATCAACATATGATGTTTCTGAATAATTAGTCTAATTATGGACGTCTCTGCTGCTCATTTTAGAGAACCCATGGAAACAAGTGTTTTTAAACTAGCGCAGTCTCTGTATGCTTTAATCATGCAGCTGCCATTCTTTGAGACGGGCTTGTAGCAATGTGGAGTCACAACTTATCCATCTCCCAGCACGATGCGTGAGAGCTTACTAAGGATATTTTTGTTTTATATTGCCTGTCTCACCTTTGCATCTGCAAAAAAGCTGGTGACAGTTCTGTCACGCTTCACCTTTCACTTCAAGAATACAAGAGAGGTGTTGATTGAATTGACAGGTAAATTCTGAAGTTGTAGTTTTCGAGCTGTACAAGTTCCTGATTAATTAATACGCGTGCAAAACAACACAACGTTGTGCAATAGAAAGCATACAGAGAACATGTGTTAATATCTAACATTTAAAACTAAAGAAAACATTTATTTTTCTCCATTTTACTTCATCTTAAGTTACTATTAAACACAAGAGAACACATGGACCTCATTACAGACCTTATTTTGGTTCTTCAGGTGCTGATTTTACTCTGACTGGACTTAGTTTGGCTACAAATGCACAAAAAATAAATGAAATAATTCACATTTAAAAAAGGTCAAATGTTGAAAATAGTGAATGGCAGTAATATTAGATAAAAAACGCACACAGTTACCTTTTCATAACACGAGCTCCATAAAAGGAATTGTTCATTTTCAAGCTTCTGGCAATAATGTTGCTCAGTTCTACTTGACACGACAGAGAAAATGTTCCCCATTTTGTGCACTGTTAGCCTTTGAGCAATGTGTTTCCACCCACAACTCATTCAAACTGACTCCTTCAGTCTGGTGCACAACAGCAGGGCCTTGTTTATTTTTCTCAAACACCTACACAAACTGAAAACTCTAATGTCGTAGATAAAACAAAACTACAATTACTGTTGAAGGTAATTAGCAAAGTGCAGAGAAGAACAGCAAATCAAATCTCTCAAGGAACTTGGGTAAACATCGGCATGACGGGTTTCCAGCTGCGAGTTCAAGCGCTAAAGCAATCCACCAGCTTTTTGGAATTCCACAGTCCTGCGTGGTTTTCCAGGAACTGCTGTCTCACCAGCTCTTTGACCGTCTGGTAGACACTGGCTTCGACCTATAAAAGAATAAAACCATTTACATCATCAGACATCACATAAGTGAACTAAAAAGCCAACCTTCTATTACTCATCAAATGGAAAGCTTTGCACAGTTCACAGTGAGGATTCACAAACCTTGACACTGTGGTACGTGGGAAGCTCCAGCAGATAGGTGTGCCCACCCAGCTGTGCAACTTTGAGGAAATAACTGTAGAGGGCTCTCTTGCAAAGTCTGCTTGAGTAGCCAGGCACGCTCACAGAAGGAGAGCTGGAGAAACATTAAAATCCACCATTAACATTTTTCCAACAGTTAAGGTTTCCCACACATTACTTAAATTTGCTTTATGGTGCATTTGTCCTCTTTAAGTTTTCATTATACAACAAAAGATATACTATTTTAATGCAAGCAATTTTTAGGTGCATTTGATACCCCCCCCCCCCCCCCCACACACACACACACACACACACACACACACATTTCTTCTTAAAACTGCCGTTGAAGATTTTATTAGAAAAGAACAAAAAGACAGGAAGGTGAAGAGAAAAAGGGGAAATGATTGAAAAGGACCTGGGGCAGAAACGAATGCAGGCCACTATGGTAAGCTCTCTTCCTCTGGTACATGTAATGCACGCTCTACCAGGTGAGCTACAAATTATTTAAAGCTTTAAAAAACACTTTTCAGCTGTGGAGATTATGTGACCAGCAGCTAAGAAGGAAATGAAAATTGCCATTCCTCTTCCTGTTTTTGCTGCGCAATCAAACCTTCATTTTCCTAGAAATTATTTGCAGCCACTGGATTTTAATGCTGATGGTGTCATTCTGCCACAATGCAATCAATAAAAAACATATTTTGCAGCACAAAAGTTGTCCTTTGTTAATTGAAATGCATTTTCCACCTGACAAGATTCAACTTTTCAATTCTGTATCATTTAATGTCCACATTCTTCCTTCGTTTGCAGTCCAACTTCATGTACAGGCACTGCTCATATTGACATGATACAACAATGTATCCAAAAGCTGTTACGGTTATCAGTTTGAATTGGGAGCCCGATTAAATACTCACACCTTCTTATTTAACCATATTAGACAATGTACAGTGATTGCAGCCAATTAGCCAGCAGCAGTGAGGCATTTAGGGTATGATACCCTCCAAAAACTATAACTGGAAAAACATGTCCTCTCATTGCAGCACTGCAGCACTGTTTTTGACCTTTATGGCAGATGCAATGCTACTCTGGTGGGGACACACTCTGCTTCAGAGCTTATTTGTGCTAAACATGTCTGGCGAGACAATTTTATCACACTGCCGAGGTAAAGTGTGGCTGTGGTCTGGCTGAGAGAAAGAGAGGAAGGGTTTGCTGCAGGCACCACTAACACATTTCTTAGGGGATACTCTGGAGTGAGACACAGGGGAGGAACCCAGCAGCCTAAACAGACAAAATGTTGAGGAGGAATTGAGTGTGACTGCACTCACAGAAGCTGACATTAGCAGAGCCTGTTCAGAGAGACTCATTTTCAAATAATTTAAGGTCTCTTCCATCCTGACAAAGTCTATAACCCCTGATATTCTTCAAAACCTAGCTTTGTTTCTCTATTACTCAGAGACATTACATGTCCAGTGCATACTTAGAAGGGAAAGACTATTGAATCCTTCCAAGATAACTATTTCCTAAAAACCTCACCAAGTGCCTCGGTACTGAAAATCATAGTTAATAGAAAGTAAGACTTCTAAATCGCCAATTTAAAAAAAATGTCATGTGATTCAAGAAAACTTTCCTTTCACACTAATATTTGGAAGTTTTATGAGTAGGTGCACTGAGCTCAGTTACAGGAGGTCCACAAGCCAGTGTACTCCAAGTGGCAGCCCCAAGTCCAGATAAATGGGAAGGGTTGAGCAATGTTCCCTCTAATTTTTCATGTGTCTGAGCGAACACACAAACGCCCTGAGCGGTCCCTTGGACCACTGTGAGCAACAGCAGACGTGTGCACTGTGGTCACGCCAGCATCCAAGTTACATGGTTTATTAAAATAATCAAATTACAGCGTTTACATTCATGTTAGACTACTTTTAATTAACTGCTTTAGCCCACTTACAATGAAAATTAAAAAAAAAAAAAAATGTTGTTCATGGCCTGTGTATGTTAACACTATTGGAAGTAAAAATAACTTGGACCCCAATTTTGAAAACACAACTTTCTCTCTTTTTTAATATGAAAGCTCTGATTTGTAGGAGTCTGTGGTCTGGGAGAGAGTCCTGTAACTCTCTGTCTGCAAAATACAGTATATAATGACCAATATTGGGCAATTAATTATATAGTTACTTCTAGAGCAGGGCGATATGACCAAAAATATTTATCACGATATAGATTTGAAAATTTGCGATAACGATATAACTGACGATATAATTGACACTAGACAAAATACTTTACAATCCACAACTTTATTAGTTAAAAAGAAAAATCTATGTATTTTCCACTTAAACAAGCAGCTGTTTTTTTTTTAAAATCTGCATTAAAGTTGTATAAAAACTTAACAGTGCGAATGTAAATTCCTCGCTGACAGTTTAACCAAAACGCATTTCCAGTGGAAATTGGCCGACATATCCTCAGTATAACCATGTATAATATCCACAAAACTTAAAAAGAGGTTATACACACACAATACAGTATAATTATGTTGAAGCACAGTATGTATCACTCCACGAGACGTGATTATAAGGGGCACTGTCGATTTTCAGAAAAATCAAAGGATTGATTTTAAGTGTGCTGTATTTTCCAAAAAACACGGTAATAACGACGGCCCGCTAGCAATGCTCTACCAAAAATAGTGCTTTGTTGTGTATCTGACGGACGAAAGCTAAACCAGTTCCACACCACTGAAGTTGCAGCATTTTTACAAACCAATTCTGGTTCATCTGTTTCATTCAATGATCCGCTTTCACCCTTCTCATTCTCCGTCGCCTTTTTCGCCATGTGCGTATGAAAACAAAGCCACTGCGCATGCGTGTTTTACCCATATTCTATCACGATATTTCATTTTCTTGTCGTTGCCCAACATTATACCGGTATTACCGTGAACGATATGATATGGCCCAGCCCTAGTTACTTCTTCAAAAAAGTAACTGAGTTATGCAAACAACAACGTTTTTGCAGCTGTTTACCTAAAAATGCAGCCAAGGCGTTTTTTAAAAATAAAAATTTCAAACTATTTACAGAACAATCAGCTGTTCTGCATCAAATTTGATGCCACACACATTATTTGTGCCACTCCATAAAATAATTTCTGTCCACTATGAGATAAAGGAGAACAACAGCCTGATACCTGCAGGCCTGACAACAGGAGATGTATCACTCCTGTAACACCTGTAACATTCGGTAGTCGCCTCATTGTTCTGACACACACAACAAAACTACACTACACACTAACTACACAAAATTTGCGCTAAACGTCGCAAATCTCTCACATCTCAAAACACCGCTGTCACTCCTAAAACTTACCCCTTCCTAAACAACTAAATGCCATGTTGCCATATCATTTTTTGATTGGTCGACATGGTACATTTTTCCACCAAGAGGAAAAGGTGGGGTTTTTGGTTTTGCTCACAGGTGGAGAGCAACGCCGTTTTTACCGTTTCTTCCCGCAGTAAATATAAACAACGATAGTATTCAGGAAGAAAACCAAACATTGCAGATATTTTTTATCATAACTCTGGTTTTACGTGGCCTATCAACACTATTAAAAAACTGATATAAAGTCCACAGTTTTTCCATCAATTGTTCCGTCTGTCTTGCTCACATCTCCAATGGTTGTACACGTTGTCATTAACGTGGCTTCACTCTACATCAGCCACGCCGCTTTGCTAGCTAAAACACCGGTGTCGGCACATAAGGACGCTGTCATAGCCTGTCAACCACGTTGATTAGCTGCGTATATACGAATGTGAATCGCATTATTGGCTGGACTATGGGATAAGGTGGCATCGTTCTAATCCCATACGGGAGCAGCCAGTCACTCACTGACTAACACTGCAAAACAGAATTGTTTAAGTTTTAATTTCAATTCAGGTTAGGTTTTTTTCTGTGCGCAACGCAGATTTTCTGTGCACAGAGACCGTGCCAGCAGTGCGCAATTGCGCATGTGCACAGAGCATCCAGCGTAAAATCTTTGTCAACTCAAACATTCCGCTCATCAAGAGATTTCTGTAGTTGATTCGCCAGAGATGAGGTTGAAAACACTGTCTATGATACTGTTAGCCAAGGTGACCATGGAAATTGTGCTAATGTTGACAGAAAACAAGAGAGAACCAAGGAAGATATATTGTGTGTGCAGGAGAACAGGTGGAAGTGAAGCAAGGCCAGATATTGTTCTACCGTGGTGTACAGTGCTTAACCAATTTATTAGACCACCACCCAATATAAGGTTTACACCACACCTGCCCTAAACTAACAGTACTGGTAAAAATAAAAATGTTTCTGCAGTGTTTAATCCACAAGGATAAGCTCTTTAATCAAAATGATAAAACTTATGCAAAAAATAGTATTATTGTTATCCATGAACTTTCAAATGTACTGTTTGATTAAATAGGATTCATGTTTTCTTGTTTTTATGACAGGTGGTTGAGTAAATCTGTAAGCACTGAAGATGGAAAGAGAAGTGGAGTCTGAGTACTATTAAAAGAAAGCATGTGGAGAGTGTTGTGGAGGTGAAGAGTGTCAGACAGGATCAGACAGGAGTTTGAATCTGGAAATCAAAGCAGGCATGTTGACTATTAGGTGTGTCTGCAGCACAGGCTGGATGTCAGAAGAGAAAGGAATTCTGGAGTAATTTGTATGAAGTGGTAGAGAGAGGGTGATGATTGGAGCAGATTTCAATGGACATGAAGGAGAAGGGAACAGAGGTGTTGAGGTGGTGTTGGGTAGATATGATGTTAAGGAGAGAAATGCAGAAGGTCAGATGGTGGTGGGTTTTGTAAAAAGGATGAAAAGGGCTTCAAGAAAGGGAGGAATCTGGGGTAATGCATAAGACTGGATGAAGGTACACACAGGACTGAATCTTACACATGAGGTTCAATCTGAAAGAGACTGCAGGGAGTTGTCAGGGGAGAATGTAGCTAGGATAGAATGAAATGGAAGCCAGTAGGATGACTCTGGAAAACAAGAGGAAAAAGCAAATGCAGAGGTGAAAGTTAAAGGAGGAAGAATGTTAGTCAGAGTCCAGGGAAGAGTTGAGACAGGCTCTGGGTGATAGGGAAGAATTGCCAGATGACAAACGTACAGATGAAGTGGTGAAGGACACTTCCGAGGATTGAGATAGAAATGTACTAATGAATGAAGAGTGTTTAAAAGGTGGATGGAATACATTGAGGATGATGAATGAAGAAAATGAGAGAAAGCAGGGATAGACAGAGAGCTGTTGGAGCAAGATCAAGGATAGAGGTGAGCAGCAGTTATGGTTTCATACCAGTTTCTGATTTTCAAATGTTGATGAAGAGTGGTCCAGGACATGTGAGGTGTGCAGTAGAAGTGGCAGGTGGGTTCAAAGTGGGGGTGGGATTACATCATCAGGAGTCTCTGTGGACTATGATGTTCATAGACAACATTGAGATCTCTAGTGAGAGTAGGGAGGGAGTAGAAGAGAGCCTGGAGAGGTGGAAGTATGCCCTGAAGAGAAAATGAATGAAAGCCACTAGAGGCAAGACAGAATACGCTTGTGAGTGAGCAGGAGACAGGAGAAGATGAGCTTAAATATCTGGGGTCAACCATCCAAAGCACTAGACTAAGAGCACAACAGAAGAGTGTGCAGGCAGGGTGAGAGTGTGGCGATGAGTGTAGGGGTGATTTGTGACTGAAGGATAGCAGAGTCAAAGAGAAAGTTTACAAGATGGTAATGAGAACTGAAAGGATGGTTTGGAGACAGTGATGCTGAAAAAAAAAAAAAAAAGAGCAGAAAACCAAGGTGGAGGTGGAAAATTTGAGGATTTTAAGATTTTTCATTGTGACCAGAATGGAAATGATTAGAATTGAGTTCATCAGAGGAACAGCTCAGGTCGAGTGGTTTGGAGACAAAGCTAGAGAGAGTTGGTGTGACAGAGGAGGATGTTGGGAATAGGATGAGATGGATGCATATGATCTGCTGTGGCAAGCTCTAAAGAGAGCAGCCCTCTGCATACCTCGTGTCCTGAATTCCTGCCTTTAAATTCTCTTCAGAAGTCTATTTTTCTTTGCTTTTTTTTCCTTTCTAAATAGTTGACACTTAAAACCATGGTGTTTGCCTAAAAATAACAGTTCGAGCAAGAGGACAACAGCTGAAATAGGCAGCAACACTGCAGTGGGAAAAAAAAAAAAAAAAAGGATCTTAAATCTATTTTTGGCTGTAATCTCTGCTCAAGGACAAAACAGCCTCCAGAGAAAGCCATGTCTGTGTCACACTAACTACTGGACATCAGCAGTTGTCGGCAGCAGCAAAGCCCAGTGATGGCAGGAGCCCCAGGCAACACAGAGGCCATGAAAGTAGACAACTCTGACAACAGCTCTACCATTTCTCTACAAATGACAGCACAAGGAAAATTTTCATACTTGTCCCAAATCTATGGTGTAGAAACACCACATTTTCTAAAAACTTCATCTAATTTATGACAAAGACTGATTTCTTGAAAAAGAAAAAAAGGGTCTTACCCCTCCACAATCAAGCCCTTGCTGCTGTCCAAAACTTCAATATCCTGGTCCCCGAGGCACCAGTTGATGCTGAGGTTTTCATGATGCAGCGAGGGCACAACAGGCCCCACGTAGTCCCCGCAGACAAAGACGATGTCATGTTTCTTGTAGGACTGCGGCAGAAAGATCTGCCATCCATCACCCAGTCGCTTGCTGGTGATATCAGACACTTCCTGGTTCATGAGCTTCTGGCCTCCTAAGTAAGATTTTAGAAACATTTGCAACAGAAATAAATTAATTTATGCAAAATTTAGTTTGTTATGATGCCACCTTTAGCCAATTACATCTGCAACGTTGAACTGGAATTAAAGCTTGTCAGTATTTCCAATATTTTGAAATGCGTTGGCTCACTATCTTGCTGATACATGGATATGATGACTGATTCTGCTGTACATAGATAGATACTGTGCAAAACTGTTGACCCACCCCTCATTTCTTTATATTTTGCTCATACAGAATAATGCTAATAAAGAATAAACTGAAGCAGACTTGCTTTACTTTTTTTGTAATGGTTTTAAGCAATAGTTCTCCAGATTTTCTGAAGGTCTTTCAAAGTTTTACTTTGGCCATTGGCTGCTTTTTCACTCATTTTTAGTTCAGCTCTTGTACCTGACCATTTTCAGCTCTTTGGAAACCAACCTTTAAAAATGGGAATAAATTATGTGTTCATAGTAGAAAAAACACCAATTTTCATGAAACTTGTGCATGAACAACGGAAGAAACCACTACATTCTAGTGCTGATCCAAATATTTGTAGAAAAACATCCAGGTATTCATGATGGGTCTAGCTGCACTTCCCTTCTAATAAAGAATAAATGCTTTAAGCGTCTTACCTAGTACCATGCTTGTGATGTAAAGCGGCTGAATAAAGTGGCTCAGTAATGCACCCTGAATCCCAGTAACAGTCCAGCGGCAAAGTTTGTCACTGCCAGACATGCAGCAGACTTTGGCGCCCCAGAGACTCGGGTCAAGGTAGGCCACAGGGACCAGTAGGCCTTTGAAATGATACTGGAGAACCATAGAGGTCCAGGTGTCGTTTGCAGAAACCCTAAAACAGGACATTATGTTACATTTTAGTTTACTAGAACTTAATCTTCATGAGTAATGGACAAAATTTAATGTCCATTATAAACAGAGTTAAAATTAACCCATAGAAAGGTTAATATTATTCTGTGTTTTACAACATGTACAAAATGTCACATTTCTTGGAAGATAAATCCACAGATTTGAATTGAGACCTTTTACAAGTACACAGGAAAATATGACTTAAAAACATGTATAAAGAAAGAATCAAAAGAATGGGATAATTAGCGGATTGCTGTACTTAAAGTAGAAGTTCGTAGGAGCTCCTTCGGGACACTGATTGGTGTAGAGATGCAGACTGATCTTGGGTTTGAGCTGAAGCTGGTGGCTGGCTGCACTACTCTCAAAAATACAGCTCTCCTTGGCCTTTGGATCAGCATCAAAGAACAGCAAAAGCTGTTTATACAGAAACCTGAACACAAGCCAGAAAAATAAATATGATTCCCACTTTAAGCTGCAGCAGCACTTTCAGTGAATCAGAAGCATTATAACTGGTAGAGAGCAAGTGAGATGTTGCAGCCTGCTTTTTACATCTTCATTCTGAATATTAAGAATAGATATTTGAAGTTCAGGTGTTCTAAATCAGAACCAGCACTTTAACACCTGCATTCTTGAGATTTGGATGAAGTATTTAGGAACTAATTTTAGAAGTTAGTACCTTAAAAGAGCCCGTCTGGCAATGATGATGGCATGGCTGTCATGAACCATCACCCCATTGTAGCAAAGCCATTCGCTACAACTTGAGCGGCCAGATCCCACTGCCACTACCTTGTATTGCTCACATGGACGACCTGCTGTATCCAGAACTTCTGTGGGGAAAAGATAGTTTTTCTTCTCAAAGCTTCATTAGCGATAGCTTTAATTAACAATGACTGCGAGAGATGGAAGTAAAGATGACACAGAATGATGCTTATAAAATACTATTTAGTTATTTTATTCTGGACCTTGAAGCAGCAAATCCACTGAAACAAGTAATTTTGGTTCCTCTTAAGACCTCAGTCACTAGGGAAGAATCTGTAATCCCCGACTTGTTGGCAAGTGGTTACCTGCTTTTACTTGTTGAAATTGTTCCTAAAACCAGAGCTGTGACTGAAAAATTGTTAGCAGATTGCCGCAGTTGCCCATAATTGTGTAAATGCTGTAAGGCATTCACACTATTGAGTTCCCGTTTCTCTTTATTCTTTTTTATTCCTCTAGTTTGAATGGAAAATGCCATCTTTTCTTCAAACACTTAACACCAACTACTAATGGTATAATAATGAGACGATCATAATAAACCAGATATGGAGAGCCTTTGCCTTTAAAGTGAAAACTGTTCTTTACCGCTGGAACTAGCACGATTCCAAAAGTTGCAGCTTTTACTTTGAAGATGAGCATTTTTCACACTTTCTTTACTGCTCTACGAGAAATTGGTAGGGTGTCCTCAACCTGTGTCCAAGTTTGTGTGACTGACTCTTAAAGGTACTTTTATGCTCTCCGTTCACCACCTGTTGAACGGCATGACTAAAGTTATATCACATCTGTTTGTGCTGATGTGCTGTTTTGATGTTGATTCAGTCAGTCAGATAATAACAGATTACATACAGAGAGATGGTGCAACAGTTTGGAAACATTTTAGAGACATGGGGGTGTCCAAATTCATGGGCTGCATCCTCCTGAAGCCGCATTTGTAGGCCGATTACGCCACAGCGACACGCCGAAGGCTGTCCAAATTCGTAGACTCCTCCGAATGCAGCTGACAAATGTGTCCTCCTTTTCCCGAAATTTGAAGGTTGGGTCGGGTGTATCCTTTGTGGCCCTCCATATCCCAGAAATCATAGCATGGCCCAGCCAATTCCAGTTTTCAACAATGGCTGCCGCTACTAAGTTTTAATATTAATCTTATTACTCTTTCTCGATCACAAAATAAACTTAACATATTTTCAGGCGAGAATGTAGCTGTGTAAACTTCAAATATCTGCTAGGTTTATCAAGATATCATATATTTGCAAAAGTGCTCTGACGTTTTCAGAGACATCTGTTACCCACCAGATCAATAGCTAGCCAGGAGCTCGAGGGTCACTAGAGCCGCCGAGAACGGCACAACTGCCGGCACATAATTTTCAGATCACCGCGGTCCTTTGCTACTCAGGTTAAACGTGATATAGGAGTCGCTTAGATAACCTAAAAATGTTATTGTTTGGCTTTTTTCAGTGTTTTATTTGTTCGTGAGTAAATCAGTTTGGCTGAGATTAAAGTTATTAGATTAAATTACATTTTATTAATCACCCGGGTGGGTTCCTCCTTGGTTTTCACAGAGCTGAATAAACAGAAGTGTGAGATAGTCGAGAATTTACACCAGTGTCCTGTTATATTTTAGATAGCAAGGAGCAGCTGAGTTTATTAAACTCCACCGAGACGCAAATCTGAAAGCTAGACTGTCCAATTTCACAGCGGTTTACTTCCGGCCTACCCAGCCTTCTGAGGACCCCGCCTACGTAAACCGCGGCCCATGAATTTGGACACAACCTTAGTGAGAAAAACAACAACATTGTTTTTAATGTCTTTGCTTCCTGTTTTAACTTTACTTCCTTTATCAGCACTGATGTAGCATTATCTCCTCAGTGGTGACACCTACTGTTCAGGAGAATACTCCAATAGCTACCTGCATCCTAACACTGACCATAAAAGTGGCACCTTAAGGCTGTGTGACTGAATCTTTAGCCATTTCTCTTTCAAACGACTGAAGGTTTGAATAGCACATGTGTGGAGATGCTGTGCGCTTAAACTGATGATACCAGGTTAAAAAAAACAACAACAACAACAACAAATCCTGTCAGGAACTGAGCATTTAGAGCACTGTGAAGCCTGAACCTTTAGACTCATAGGGACTGCTGACCTCATTAATAGGAGATTACTTTACATCAGTCTAAATGGCAACTCTCAAACAACTAAGAGGCCTTCTGTGCAGGAATGCCGCACAGTTGTGTAGTCGTGCATTCGGTAGTCATATCGAATTAGCTCTCAGCTTGTGCAATTTAGACACTGTGTGTCTTAAAAGGAGTTTCATCTCCTAAATGGTTCTTCTAAATTGACTCGCTCAGATTATAACTTCCGTTATTTTACTTCACATAGAAGTGCCAAAGAATTATGTTTTTATATACACATATCTTCTGCTTCCATGATTATTAAAAGAAAGAGTCTGCATATATTGCTTTAATTCCACAATATTATCTTTTAATGAGTGACCCATCATATTTAATGGAAATTTCCAGTTGGCTCACATGTGATATCATACACACTTTATGATAATTGAGTGCGACCTTTTTTTCATGCTTTGAAATCTTCATGATGTGGACTGCTAATGTCTGGACATTTAACATACTACTGCAATAATGACCTGCCACTGGTACAGGCTCACTTTAGGCATTTATAGACAGTTAAGAGTAAAACTAGTCTCCTTCTTTAGCACTGTTAAGATACAGATTTAATAAAATAAAAAAAAAAAAAGGTTAAAAATAAACGGGATACATCTATTAAATATCCAGGAGCCACTTATAACCTACTATGAAAACAATAAAATCCTGCAGTGAAGTGCACAAATCTAATGGAAAACTGCACGTGTACAAGAAGCTTACCTCTTATCAAGACAAATGCTGCCATGTGGCTCTTGCAGGCATAGAAATCTGGACACATTTTCAGGAGGCTGTCAAACTTCTCACTGCTTATAGCTGCCATGTGATTCTTGTGCCATTCAGTGCGCCAAACTGGAAGAAAGATAAACAGCAGAATCCAGCTATATAATCAGGGACAGAGCGTATTTTGGACATCACTCATCTGAGTGTCCTTAAAACTGTGGAAGCAGAAGGACTTTGCCTTGAAAATGTTTATGATATTGCTACACATCATAAACATTGTCAGCTGACTGGCTGAATATATGTGAGAACTTCGCTTTTTTCCCCTCATGCTGGTAGTGACAAAGGAGTTTACCACATGTGCTAAAATGAAGAGAAATGTATTTAAACTAATCTATTGTACACTTCTGAAAGAAACGTGCAACACTTCAGTCCAAAGATAAGCGTCTGATGAAGCAGTGGAGGTGAGGTATAAGCAAGCAGAACTTCTTACAAACAGAAAGAAAAATGTAGGCGTCACACTTGGCGCCTTCATCTTAAAATATGTTCAAAAAGAAATAAAAAAAAATAAAAATAAGTAGAGGGCATTTTGCATAGGTTTGAATATAGGAGTGTCTTGTGAACAAGACCACTGGTTTGAAAACCACTGATCTGAAAACCCTGAAACGGAGCTTTCAATCTCAACAGGAAAAAAAGGACCTTAAAAGGGTGAACGTGTGAAAAGATTTTCTTGAAGGGAGGTTGATGACTGACTTGTGTGTGATCAGTAGTGATATTCGATGACTGTATGACCAGGACAGAGTGACTCAGGCACAGGCAACAATCATTTTTTTTAAAGTTACAGTCAGTCTTTTTTGAGGTCATTTTAATAAAATAAGAATGTTACCTTCATAAATATACACCGATTAGAGTGTAGTTACGTCTGCAAACAAATTGATGCATTGTCAAAGCCTTAGAATTAATCCATTAAAAATACACAAGAGCAGTGACCGGTTTGTGGAAGTTGCCATATTAACATACCATCTTAAATGCATGGACTTCGCCATTCCACCTAATTGCATGTTATGTTTTATACTAGAGACCAGTCACAATTGCAATTAATTTCTACACATTCAGACTCAAGACATGAAGGATCATTCCTATGCTTTTAATCATGTGACAAGGGTCCCCTTCACCAAAAAGCAAAAACACAAAGGAAAGAGACAATGTGACCAGTGTCTGAATAAAACTAACACATACAAGTGTGCATAAACATGCTTTTTATTCCCAAATCTGTCAGCAGATTAGACATGCAACCATCCCATCTCTGGACAGCTGATAATGAGCCAGCTAACAGCTAACAACAACAGCTGGTTTTGAGTTAACATTATACCACCTAATGTACGGCAGTTTGATTACATTCTCACATCATGTGAGAGTTGTTTCGCTTATTGTCAGAGTTCAACAATGTTAGATCCACTTCAAAGAAAGTTTACCTAATGCCAGCTAACAGGAGCATAAAGAAGTTCAGGATATCCTCAACAACTTGCCTTAGTATCACTGTCATCAGAAAGAAGTGAGCTTCACTTACTCATCATCTCGTATCAGACTCCTTTAGAAAGGTTTAACAACCTCCTGCACTAACCACAGCTGCCAGAGTTTTTTGTACTACAATGGCCACTATAACTAGGATTACGCATTTGAATTGGAAGCTGTAAGAAAAAAATAATTCATGACTATAATCTGATATCTACTGACATCTAATTGTGCCTTTAACACTGGAGGGAGCAGATTCGCAGCTGTGAGAACAAACTATCAAACAGGGTGTTTCTGTGTATACTAGCTGGTAGCAACTGCAGAAGTGCCACTGAAAATGTGAGCGCTTTCAAGTTTTACTTTTATTAAATTGCTACTGTACCTTCAGTCTTTGTGGTTGTATCAGGTTGGTTTATGTCCTTGACCTGCTCTGTTAGAAGATCTTCATCTGACAGTATGCTTTCAGGAGGTGACATACCATGAAGGGAGAGCACAGCTGGTTCATCATCCGAATCTTCAGCCTGAGAAAGACAAAACCCTTCTTTAACCTCCTAGGACCTGGCGTCCACATATGTGGACATTACATTTTGGGTTACGACGACATTATACTGCTACTGTTCTATCAAAATTTTAAACTAATATCCTCATTTGTGGCTCTTATTTTTCTTAAAAACAAAAATAAGGTAAAAAAAAAAGAAAAAAAAAAAAAAAAGAAAGAAATCTGGTAATTCTTTGTTTTTACATTCATTGAGCCCCAATGTGCCCAAACATCAAAGAGAAATTAAAAATGCCTGCTGTGGAAGAGTTCGGGTCTTAGGAGGGTAAAAAAAACAAAAAACAAAAAAACCCCAAAACAAACAGGACTCTGGTGTTCTTATCATTCTTGAGCCAACTGATCTTGAGCCGTTATCAAGGAAACACAAGGAAGGCAGTGTTATGTGTGAGATAAGCACTGAATGCACTTCTGCTGTTCACAGTTAAAGTGACAAGGTGGCTGCAGGTGGTTTAGAGCCCCTTCACTAAACTGGATAATGGTATGAACCACTGTTCTGCTTGCCAGTCAAGCAATTTAATGTTAATTATCGCAGATATTGAGATTGCATTTTGATGTCAGATTTTCAAGTATGGTTTAATGCCACAATTAATTCACATATCTTAATTAATCTGTGAAGTACACCTTCTGAATAAGAGATGATAAGTAGATGTATAAGACCTTGTCAGCATCTCATCGTCTGAGATAAGATTTCTAATGAAAAAGTCTTAATAGCATAATACATTAAATGCAACGGCAGTGAACTTTCAGAAAACCTTGGTCTTATATACGCTGATCAGACATAACATTACGACCACTGACAGTTCAACTGAATAACATCAATTATCTCTCCATCATAGCACCTATTAGTGGGTGGGATATGTGAGCGAGCAAGTGAGCATTTTGTCCTCAAAGTTGATGTGTTTGAAGCAGGAAAAACTGGCAAGCTTAAGGATTTGAGCGAGTGATGGCTTGACAACAAGGTCAGACAATCTCCAAAACTGCAGCTTTTCAGCAAGACAAGAGCTGCAGTTGGACAGTTTTAGTGGTGGGCAGGTGAGCTTCCAAACTGAACCACAGAGCAATGAAAGAAGGTGGCCTCATATCAATCATGGCCGGCTGTGTGAGGCATTCTTACGTAGGGAACACCTGGCACCAGAACGTACTATACAAGAAGATGGCAAACCATCTTAGGCTACGTCCACACGTACACTGGTATTTTTTGAAAACGCAGATTTTTCTATGCGTTTGCACCTTTCGTCCACACGTAAACGGCGTTCTCGGTCACTGAAAACAGAGATTTTTAAAAACTCCGGCCAGGGTGGATATTTTTGAAAACTCCGTTTTTGCATTTACGTGTGGATGAGAAAAACGGAGAAAAACCTTGTGTCCTGCCATCCATGTGGATGTTATTTTGACATATATCACCTCGCATTGTTGGCGACCATGTGCACCCTTTCATGGAAACAGTATTACCTGATGGCTGCGGCCTCCTTCAGCAGGATAATGTGCTACAAAGCAAAAAAAGGTTCAGAAAGGGTTTGCTGAGCACAACAACATATTTGAGGTGTTGGCTTGGCCTCCAAATTCCACAGATCTCAACCCAGTCAGGCATCTGTGAAATGTTGTGGACAAATAAGGCTCCACCGCACAACTTACAAAACTTGACTGATCTGCTTGCTAACATCTTGGTGCTAGATACCACAGCACACCTTCAGGGGTCTAGCAGAGTCCATGTATTAACAGGTCAGGCCTCTTTTGTCAGCAAAAGTGGGCCAACACTATATTAGGTAGGTGGTCAAGGTGTTACACCTGATCTGTGTATACTCATATAGTTACCTCATTTTCCAACATTATGTCACCAGAATCATAATTATGGCTGAGTGTGGGGACGGCGCCCTTTTCGATTTGGGGTCTGTGGTCTCCTTCAGAAAGCAGAGCCTCTGGTGCTGTATCATAGTCTCCAGCTGCATGTTCGTTTGTCCTAGGAGGGCAACAAACACAGACCCACTAGGAAATGAACAGCTGATCCCTTATTCAGTCAGCACAAACAGCTAAAAATTAACAGTATTCTCACCTACAATTTCCTCTTAAAAAAAAAAACAAAACAAAACTGCTAACAACCTGCTAAGACTGCACACAAAAAATAGAACTGCATAAGTAAATGAATGAGGCTGTAAAAGTTCAGAGCAGATTAAAATCAAGTACATGAGAAGTTTCACAACCACAAGAGCCACTGTCTTTCTCACTGTCTTGAAACAATGGGTGCACTCATTAGTAACAGAGTGTAATGTGCCCAATTTTGGACCGGACACTGGACTCATTAGCAAGCTGTTCACCTGCCTGCTATGAAGCCTCAGTAAGACACAATAAAATCCAAATTGCTGTTGACAAAGAAACAGTTACATCCTGGTTTTATTGACCCACGCATCAAGAGTGCACTTCCCTGCAGTGAAACAGAAAATTAGTTACCTCTGTCCCAGCATGTGCGAGAGAAACGTGAAAGTGTATCTGTCGCGTTTAAAGGCAGGGTTTGTGTTCAAGGACATTTCAAGTCTCTCCACCAATTATACGGAGGTGAGTAGGAACACATACAAAAGTTAAGTCCTTGTCCAAACAGGTGGACACAGCATGTGACAAGGTGGCGGTCATATTTTTTTTCCCCATTACCTCAGCCCAGCAGCATCAGTGTAAATGTCTGCATCGTCTGTCTTGTGGACCTGAGGACAGTGAGGGCGTGGGCTCAGCTCACGGTCTGACAAAGACCAGAAACTAGCAGCACCTCTTCTCGAATATTTAAATGCTCCTCGACTAGTCATGGTGTTCGAACAACCTGCAAATACATACATACATACATACATAAATAAAACGGATTGGCGAACTGTCCGGGGTGTACCCGCCTCTCGCCCTATGGTGGCGTGAAGTTGCTACTGTTGCATTTATACATATTTAACAAAAGTAGGAATGAGTGTGTTCATCCCATTGTGCCTTGACAGCTTTTAATACTCATACTCATGAAATGACATTTTTGTTTAAATATATAATCCCAATAAAGCTATACCAACTACACGATTAACAGCAAACCAAAAGTAACAACCCCTAGCTTATTGACAGCTGATGATAAATTGTGATGTCTAGAGGCGATAACATTTCCCTTTTCCTTTAGTCCACAGCGCCAACACAAAATTTAAGTGTGCATTTTCTGCAGCTTTGCGGTTTAGCTGAGAGGCTAACTAGTTAGCTGCTATCAAAAGTAAACGACGAGTTAGCTAGTATAACCAAAAGTATCGACCGAGCTGAAATTAATTGACAGTAGGAAAAATATGAACAAGTTTACCCGTTTCAAACTGGAAAGAACGTCTAACTCTAAACTAGCCACCAATGCTTCGTTAGCTTCACTGATAAAGCTAACGTTAGCATCTTTCTGCTACCACACGTTAGAGCACCTCTACCAGTCCCGGCAGAAAACAATAAAACATGAAATTGTTTCACCGCGAGTTTGCCAGCGACTAAGTATTTAGTTAACACTTTAACTTCCAAATACACTGCTAAAAGCTTACCTTTACACTTAACGCTTGTTCAGGCTTTAAAAGACTAGCTAGATCTGACGTGGGAAGCCGTTGCAACCCAGAGACGATAACAGGTGTGAAAATCTGCGCGCAAGTGACCGAAGCAGCTACTTCAAGTCAACACCTGCCAATGCAATTAAAATTATATAAAATTATTAATAAATATAGCTATAATGAGAAACTTTCCAAAAGGTATGTGGACATGTTTCACTCATATGCTGCCTGACTCTTAGATAAGATAAGATAAGATAAGATATAACTTTATTAATCCCTCGGGTGGGTTCCTCTGGGAAATTCGATCTTGTATAGACTGCAATTATATTCAGTTACAATTTGGAAATATTCACATCATCACTTCATGAATTGTTTTGAATAAGGTTTGGGGAAAGGACTCTTAACAGATCATTCCAGTGAAACCGCATCATCAGAGTGAGAATACAAGGTGTAACTTTCCCAAGATTTGGACCTGATGCCACTTTTCCACCTGCATGTGTAACTGGTGCTTGCCAGTTCTGCCTTATAAGAACCAACCCCTGTTTTGACAACCCAGAGGTGACCCTAAGTCATTTAAAAAAAACATCCAAAGACCACAAGTACACAAAACAGAGAGGTGCTGACATACTGCTGAATATATGCTTCTTCTTCTTTTCTTTTCTTTTTTTTTGCACACCCCCATGTTGATGCAAACATGTTAATGGTGTCAACTCAGCATGACAGACATGCATGAAACATAATCAGCTGTCAGGGCTATGACAGACCCTAAACTGCATGAGCAGAAGAAGATGGATTGACAGATGGATGGATGATCGGCTGTCAATCAGCGGATGGGAATAAAATGATGTTTTGAGAGACACTGAATAAGGATGCATCTGAGGAGTGATCTCAAAATATACATATTAGGATTGACCACTCATGCCTCTTACACACATGTGTAAATATCCCAGATTCAGATCTCTACTTACACTGATATCCATGTGGATTTAATCAATTTCGGTGAAATTTCCATTGAATTCGGGAAATGAGAGGAAATGAAAGGGCGACTCTGCCAGGCTGGATCATTCATGTTTTATGTATTGACAGTAAATAAGCAAAACAGGTACAGCGATGGGTTGGTGATTTCTATGAATAAATAAATCTGTAGCACTGTTCACACACATACATTGCACGCCCATTCATTGATAAGAGTGCACGCACAACACACACCGAACCTCCAATGATGAAATGAGCACGCCACAGTTAAAATTAGAACGTGTGATTTGCAGTGGAGTAATGTGTCCCCCCCCCCGCCCATCATTGTGAAACTGCAGACTGAACTCTATTTCCCTTCTTGTCACCTCAAGAGAAAAAGCCTTCGTATGTGTTCTGAGCCAAACAAGACTCTCCTATGAGGATGTGTGTGTGCTTATGTCTCACTGTGCCTGTGTTTCACAGGAGACTGTGAAATGTTAAGTCACTCCCATCTCAAGAGAGCATGCTGAGGCACAATGGAAACTATCCCGGGTGTCATCTTCATTTTAAATACCACCTATTCCCTCCCTGACTCCCCGTCTTTGTCTCTTTCTATTCCCCTTACTCTCCCCTTCAATGTCTTTCTTACTCTCGTCTCCTTATTTTTTCACACCCACACATTCGCTCACAGGGCTGAGAGATTTCCCTGTTTATTTTTTTTTAATTAAAATAAAGAGACGGAGGAAACCACAGAGCTTGATACAGTCTTTTTTTTTTTCTGCTTAGGGACACTGTTTCCCAAATACATTGTCACAGTTTTTGTGTTGGAATATAGACAAGCAAAACTGTGAAACACTGAGCCTGTTGCAATTTTCTAAACATATGTTATTATGTGCACGTGTTTGTGAAAGTGTGATTGTGTTGGCCCGCTTGCGTATGTGTGCCTATGTGTGTCAAAAAAACAAATAAAAAAAACCCCTCTATGCACTGTTGATGAGCATTGTTGCTGATGCCCGACTGTCACAGATAACACTATAATGTATTAATTTATGATAATGCTCTCAATGCAAACCTGAATTTACACCAGCCGCTTTTTCTCTCATCATCTTTGGCTACTGCATATTATACTATACAGCAGTATGTGCTCTATGTGCAAATACAGTAGGATAAATATTTAGCTGCTATGTTCTTTTTATGAATGGTAGAAATACCTGGATTATTTCAGTTATGGAATTCAGTTACATTCTGTTTCTGCTCATCCTTAGACTTTTCAAGCCTGCTGGCACCATGGTTAGGTTAGGCAGTGTCTTTCAGTCGGCTGTCTCACTTTTTGTGTAACATTTTGTCAGATTTTCACTTGACAGTTATCAAACATTAAAAATTGGCATGTCTACAGACGACTTGGAAAAAACTAACAAACTGCAAAAATCCTTTAAGACAAATTCACCTTTAACTTTCTTGTACTGCAGGATGTCTTTCTCCAGGTTAAACTTTAAACATACAGTCTACATCCACCGTATTAGGTAGACTTGTAAATATCAAATCAGGCAATCACATGGAAGTGTCAACCTGCTAAAATTCAAAGTGTACATCAAAATGAGGAAGAAGTGTGATTTAAGAGACTTTGCCCAAGGCGTGGTTATTGGTATTTTTCAGTAATTGTTGCAACAGGATACACTGCCATGTCACAGAGCTCAAATAATCTCACACTGGTCTTGAATATGACAGTGGGTTCACTGTACTTAGCGGGCCCCCACAGTCACAGGATCTCAATTCATCAGAGTACCTTTGGGAAGTGGTGGGACAGGAGATTCACATCATGAATGTGCAGCTGACAAATCCGTGTGACGCTATCATGTCAATATGGATTAAAACCTCTGAGGAATGTTTCCAGCACCATGTTGAATCTTTGCCATGAATAATTAACTGAGATCTGGAGGTAAAAAAAAAAGAAAAAAAAAAGAGTCCAATCTACCATACAAAAGGTGTACCTAATGAAGTGGCCACTTACTTGAAGTGCAGCATATGTACAATATGTGGTTATAGATAAGATATAGATTTGAGTAAAATATAACAGGACTGTTTTGTGATGAATGCAGACACATTGTGTCTCCTCAAATTCAGCTATCTGTTGAAAAACGTCACTTTGAGAGTCAAAGGACCCTGAAATTAAAGCCTTCCCGACTCCCCGCAGAATCACCGTCTATTAGATTTCGTTTTTTTTAAAGTGAAATGTTAAGATTCTCATTTATGATGAATTTTAGAATTGTTGCCCTTTTCTGTTCCTCCCAACCATAATGCCAAGGATTGTGTAAAAGACACCGTCCCTCATTTACCTAATTTACAGAATGGTACTGTGTGTGTTTCAATTCAACGGATGACCTTTGTGGTCTGTGACCGTTTCTCCACACATAATGTACTTGCACATACCGTGGCAACGGAAGAAACATACCAGCAGTAAGTGAGACAATTGCACTTTAAAAAACTGAAAAAACCCCCAACAAACTTTTAATAATTTACGACACAGACAACTACACAAGAAGGTCACGTAAAAGGTCAGTAGTTCCACCTCTGGTTCCTCCAGGCTGCACGTTGAAATGTCCTTGAGTAAGAAAGTGATCCCAAAAAACTGCCTCTGATTTATGATATCGTGTCTAATAAAGCAAGCAGCGTATGAATGACTGTGTGTGTGTTTGGGCATATGTAGCTTACACAACACTGAAAGTGCATTTAAAATTAAACCTTACATTTAGTGCCTGGTGAAAGTTGGTTTTATAGCCTTCTTCCCCCTCCCCGCCCCCTACATTATTTCAGCTTGCTAACATTTCTACAGCATTTCTATAACTTTATTGCACATTCGTGCAGCATCATCGCCTCATTCACATTTAACTGGATGAAAGCTGCCTGTGAATCAAAAAAAAGGAAATTTGTAAAACTGATTTCCAACTGGGTCACGGTCTCCATGCACAACTGAACAGGGATAATTGGACATTCATCTTTTTTTCCCCCCATAAATGATTCTGACAGGCCTTTCCCCAGGCTCACCACTAGAGGGTAAAAGTCCTTTTCTTACCCACTCTCTCAGTTTATTTCTGATACTCACACATGACCTACAAATCAGCAGCATCAGTCAGAGGAGAGAGGGAACAGAGGGAGAAGGAAAGAGCGCTGGGGTTTGGGATCCAGCACAGCTTTCCCTAAATATTCTCAGCATACGATTATAATGATGCCCTTATTACTATTCTACCTTCTTATTCCTTCTAGCAGAAGCAGCACGTGTTGTGCTTCACTGGACAAGTGTTGATCCACCTATATGTGGACCAACACTTATTGAAAAAAGAACAATTGAACAGGATATTAGTCTTTTAGGAGGTACTAGAGGAAGATGGAGAGCAACACTGCTGAAGTGGACGTTTCCATTTGCATTAGCTGTGCTGTGATTTAAGCAGGTTGCTAATCAGTTCTTGTTTTCCTCCTTGAGAGCTTAACTGCGATGGTGATCACGCTAAATATGAAACATCTTAACATCAGCATTGTTGCAGTGTCCATGTGAGCATGCTATTGTCAGCTCACACCACTCTTGCATCAATGCCTCATAGAGATGCTAGCACACTCTTTAGCTCTTGCTAAAGCATGGCTTCACATTGCAAAAACTCAGTCGTGTTTTACTTGGATTATAAAAGAATCTAAAAGCTCAAATATCAATAGACATTGTCTGTGTCTGTCATAAATCATCTAGTACTGACAGTCTAGTTGGATTTTACAGAAATGATATGTTTACAGAAGCATAAAAAAAGCCTTCTATTTTAATAGATAAAAAAAGATATCATCTGTGATAAAAAAAAACTTCCACATGAAAGGTGTAAGTAGAGCCTCCGTCTGTGTCTGTGAAGACCTGGTTGTGCGCATCCTCGACACAAAGCTGGTTTTGTCTTTTGATCCTTACAAATGTGCTCGGTTGTAGAGAGATAGAGATCACCGTCTTTCACTAAAACGTGAAGAAAGAGACGTGATGGTTTTTGCTGCCCGGCACAAAAAAAGAAAGAAAGACGTGTCTACTGATGCTAGGCTGAACAAAGTGATTATAAAAGGAGCAAGAGGTCAGCGATGCATGCAAACTCAATCAAGGATGAGGGAAAAGAAACCAGAGCAAAGGAAAAAAACCTGAACCTGCCCTTATTTCCTTTGTCCTTCCTGCCTTCGTTCAACAGACACACGCTGGGAGTTCATACCTACCTATGTGCTCTTATATGGAGCTGAAGACTATTTCTGCTTAGTGCACCTTCTCTCTTTATCTCCTCTAGTCTCTCCCTGTGTCTCTATAGCTGCTGCTTCATGCATCTTTCAAGGATGAGAGGGAGGCTCCACTTTCTAACCCGGTGTATGACGAGGAGGGAGAACAGATGAAGGAGAAGCGGTGGGTAGCGGCATGCCGAACCCACATGTACACGCTGTACTACAGTACATTTATATAAAACTTAATCACCCTTTGTCTCTCTTTTCTGCGTCGTGAGGTATTCCCCAAATCCGCCTCCTCTTCCTCTGCATTTCGTGCCGCTCTTGGTGAATCTCATCAGGATAATTATTCGCGCACAGGCATCTGAGGCACGAGCATCTGCCTCTCCTTCTGTTGACCTCCCCCTGCCTCCCCCTCACTTTTTTCCCTTTTTTTCCCAATCCTCCTCTCCTCTCCTTTCCTTTCCTTGTGATTGAGCCACTTATTTGTTAACCAGAGCATCTGATCGTGTATTAGCCACTTCACTGTCTTTGCAAATTACAAACATATTATATATAATAGCATAGCTGGTTCAAGGAGGGGAACAAAGCAGAAAAGAAAGGTGAGCTCTTTCTGAAAGGCAGAGATTATCAAGCAAAGAATGGGCATTTTAAAAAATGCCACAATCAAAGACTCATTCAGACATTTCCTGACAGGCCTAAGTGTTATATTCCTCTATGCTGTGGTTAAAGTAGAGGCCTGAGAGAGCAAGCATAGCTATAGGATATGCAGCAGCCTTCATAAACACGTTGTGTGCATTAGTAGAACATCCGGCTGCACGATTGTATCATTTTACATTTAGTGCATGCAGGTGAAACCTCTTATCTCTAAAATGTAATGTTTAAGGATTTATGATTAACAAATTGGTCTTTTTTTTCCTTAATGTCGCAGTAAGGCTTGGAACGACACGCAGTCCTTGGAGAATAGAACCACAGCATTATATCATTCTGCTAAAGTGATCACATGGTACGTGGAGCTATGAGGTTTTCATGCAAACGAAATAATGGCCATCACTTTTATAAGCTCCCTATATATGCCTTTAAATGCCTTAATGGAATCTATATTGCAGCAGAGGTGTGTAGACGGCTCTCACAGTCTCGTTGCGTTTTTCACAAAGCATATGGTCAACAGATGCTGACCTTGTATTATCACATTTAAGATGATAGATGTCTGTGTAGGTAGGACCAACATATCACTAACCATAGGCACTGCCAGGAATCCAGGAATCATATTAACACTAAGTGACTGCCACTTAAGAAACCACATGTACTGTTGCTGGCCTGGAAGAACCCCCCCTCCCCCAAAAAACGACCCATCTCAGTGTGTCTCAGTTGAAGTAAGGCAAAGTAAGCTGAAGTCACACTCATTTGTGGTCTACTGAAGATTTCCGTGCTGATGAAATTTACCTCTAGTGCCACAGCGCAATTGAGAATTGTGGCTTTGAAATGTCTTGACAGCTACTGGCAGAAATGTTTGTAACCGTTTCAATTAGTTAAACTAGTATATGTAATAGGTAGCACGTGCTGTACGTACTACATGTACTACACGGTAGTCTGTGTGTGCTGTTGGCAATTTTTTAACAAACTTGTAAAGCACTTAGGTCAGCCTTGTTGCTTTAAACAAAGCTATGGATATAAAACTGACATTAACAAATTATAAATATATTAATATATTATATATATAATATTTGTGTTTCCTTGCTTTTATGGTCGGTGGTCTAATAAATTTCCTAAGCACTGTCTATGCTAAAAATTGGTCATTGTAGGGTGCTGCTAGGTGGTTGCTAAGCAGGTGTAACTGAAATTTGTGGGATATAAATGAGACGTTACAGCCATGAAATTAAAAAGTTGGGATGCTTTTCATAAGCTACTGTAGGTGCATAAAGGCCAAAAGCTGGTTATTTTAGCCCTTTGCTAGGTGGTTGCTAACTAAAAATGATACCAAGACTTTAATAAGGGATTATCCCTGCATAAATACAAAATTTTTTATCCTGTTATTAAGTGGTTTCTAGGGAATATGATAACATCATAATATCTATAAAACATACAATATAAATATAAACCTTCAGGGGCCTAAGGTGAAAACACAAGCAAACTGACATGCAGAGATTTTGTATATCAGCCTGAAATACTTATAGATTATATAAGTAGCTTGGAAAATAGCTATAAAACATGCAAGTCAAAAGTATAAAAAGATCTTAGAATGCAGACCCGTTCATGGTACAAACAAAAAAAGACTGGTGATACAGAAACACATTAGTATGAGCTACTTCTGGCTGTCGCTGTGGTGGATTTTGTCTTGTCGTACAAACAACTCACCAAAATCACTGATGCCCAGTATCTTGTACTTGTCAATAGTACAACAATGGAGTACTGGATTATTTCTTAAGAATGACAGTGGCCATACGAAGCATGAGTCCTGCTAAACAGCACAGCACACTAGAAATGTGTAACTACATTAGCAGGCCGATGTTAGCATTTAGCTCGACCATATTAGCATTTAGCTCGAAGCACTGCATGTGTGTCCTAATAGAGCCTCTAAGAGCTGCAGGTTGTGCACTTTTTGACTTGGTTGTTGTTTCCTGTTTCCTCATTTGTATCTTTAAAGTCATATCATATATATATTTAATATAATGCTGGATAACAGCCTTCGGTTCCTGATACATCACTGTCTGCACCTCCCCTACCTCCTATATGTCCTTGCTACACCCATTGCATCTGTTAGCACATTTTTCTGGCACATGCTATGCTATAAATAGCAGAATGGCATCTGCATTGAGTTTGTTTCTCCGCTATATTACATTTAAGCAAGTCCAGCACTGCTGCAGAGGGCTTAGGTGTGCATGTGCAATAATCTGTTTGGTCAAGGTAGATGGTCATCTTTCAGCTTCTAAATCAAACATTTACCATTAATTATTTAAGAAAATTGTACAAATTATTCAACTCTTCCATGTATTCATTTAATCGAGTGTTGATTCTTGGATTCTGAACATACTTGGGGTCTAATCTTACACTTTTTAACTTAATCGTCAATGCAGAAATATTCACAATACAAAAACAATGGCTTTATTATGTTTGACTATACATTCATCAGTGAGTTTAACATGAACTAAAACACTTTTCTCACTCAGGATCATTTTTGTGTTAAACAAAGACATAATGATCAAAAGGATGGGGAAGAAGAACGGTAAGATAAATGTGAAACTTAATTTTAAACAAAAAAGGCTGAGCTAATCAAACGTCTAATTATATTCCCATAAAATTAATAGCGTGGAAGATAAGGTTACGGAATAGGGGGAATCTTTCACACGTATGCAGATCGGATTCACGTTGCACTCTGGGTGAAACATGGGGGGATGGGAAGTCCTCCTCACAGCCACAGCAGGGGATGCAGTATATGCATATTCAGATGGCAAGGAAAGCAAACAGTACAGTATGGCATACTGTACGCATGTATCAAGACTTTTCAAGGGCAGACTTGCACTGTGGTGCAGTTTAAAGCCTACATGCTCTCACTGTGGAATTCTGCAGTCATGCAAATTTAATGCAGATACTGTACATTTAATGCGTATGAAAAAGAGGCGGGCCGATATGAGGCTTTCTGCGGAGCACAAAAGGAGCAGGCGATGAAAGTGAAGCATGTATGAGATATTGCCCCGGTTCAGACGTATCAATTAAACATCCATGGCCAGCGGGGCGTCATTTGAACTGCGCTGAACCGACTGTTGATCCCAAAAAAATTTCTCATATTCAACCAAGACTCCACATCCAAAAATAGGGCAGTGTTGATGAAACATAAATGAGAAAGTGATTGTTTGATGAGTTTTGTGTGTACGTGTGTGTGTATATGCGCTCACACACTGGGTCTTTCCCCAGAGCGGTTCTGTTCTGTTCCTCTCCAAGGTGATGCCGGTTACCATGGCAGCTGCACCAGCTCTGAATCTCTCCCTCTTCCTCTTCCTCCCCTTCCTCCCTCTGTCCTTTTCTCTGTGCTCCCATCTCTCTTTTCCTTTCTCTCTTTTGGTTCTCCGTCTTTCTGTTCTCTAGCTTTCTCTCTCTCTCTGCAGCCTCGATCAACGCCACAGTAAGCAGGCCACCAGCCATCATCTACGCGGCACAGTTGGTCCCCGTCCAGGCGCCCCCATTTCTGGCAGGGAGATGTATGGAAATTATCGAAACGTTACACACATCGCCACAATGCTATCCGGCAAATCCTCCATGAATATGGGGTGGATTACCATATCTCCAATCTTCCTTTGACTTTTTTTTTTGTTACATTACAGTTCAATAGCTAGTCATTTCAAGCATTCGTGTATGCATGTATGAACTTTGCATTCTAGGCATTTTTGTGGGGGCTTTTGCACGGTCCATGCAGTCCCTTTATATTTGAGCATCAAACCCAGAGCATTTGAAATGCAGCTTCTGTAGCTGCGCTTCAATTCCCCATTCACTGGAGTTTTGCTCAGTTTCTGTGACATCATTCAGCATATTGTCTCAGTAGTCTTCATCATCCCTCGTCTGTAGTCCTTCTCTTTTCCATTTAGTTTGAACAATGAAACAACATGCATGCGAATGAAGACAAAAGGAGCAGAACGAAGATGGCAGAGAGAGCAGCGTAATGTAGAGGAGTGATTTCCATTCCCAGTAGAAATCAATAGACTGAGATCTAACATCCTGGGAACGTGTGTGTGAGTGCAGACTGAATGTGGGTGTACGCACGTACGTGCATGCATCTGTGTACAGTGTGCATAGAGGAATTTAGTCTTCCAACATAAAAATACCATTAAATGTAGTTTTGTAGATTTTATATGTTGTGTGTGTGAGTGCTTATAACTAAGAGTCAGCCAGAGGGTAATCAATACTGACTGTAAATGATGGCTATTATGGGACCAGGTTACAGTAGTGTTGCAGACTGAGTATAGTGCTGGTATTTGATCCTGCATGTGAGTGTGTCCTCCAGTGCAGAGCAAACACAGAGGGTGTGGCTGGTGGGCAGACAGGGTCCCCTGTCTCAGCCCTGGGTATACGATAACAGTAATTCAATTGAGCTGGCGGGCCCGGGCCTGTGGGATTTGCTGCTTGTGTGTGTGTGTCTGTGTGTGCGAGTGAGTGAGAGTGTGTTTTAGTCATTAGGCAACCTGATCCTCCTGGCTCCCTCCTCAGGTCTGAATGAATAAGTGATCAAGGTCTATACCACCGTTTCTGAGTGTGTGTGTTTACATATGCGTGTCTTTGTGGTTTTACTTTTAGTCTTCTCCCCCTTCTTGTGTACTTTCTTCTTTCCTTTCTTTTCCCTTTCTTCCTGCTGCCATGATTTCCCCATTTGTCCTCACTGTCTATTTTGAAAGGTCATTTCTATCACTTATGCATAGGGCTACCCCAAAGCATCAGCCAAAAATCTTCAATTTGACTCAGTTTTTCTTTTCTAGTGCTTGTTAAAACCATGCAGTGTGCTTGCGGTTAACAGATGACAGAAACTGAAATATGGAGAGATACTCTTGTTAGCAGTCAAACTTGCGTGTGATGTAGGTGTTGGCGGAGTTGGCAGCCTGAGTGCACAACAAGTGATTCTTCCGCTAGCCCTGGCCACATTAAAGAGCGTGCCAATCAGTGGTGATTAAGTTACTGTTGTCAACTGTAAGGTCAGATATGCAGCGGCTGTTGCGTATCATGTTTGCGGCCCTATGTGCAAATAAAGGTTCATTTCACGTCAGCCGCAGAGGCAATACGATCAGGAAAGGTTGCCAGCTAATGAGGCAGGCTACTGTAAAGACGGCAGCATGTTGAACTATTGAAGAAGATTTAATGAAAATTCAGTGAGCAGGAAGTAACTTTTCACTCAACAACATCAAGTGGTATAAAAAAACTAAGTGAGGAAAGTAAATTGGCAGATCTGGGTTGTTTCATAGCGAGTAAATGTAACACCTGGGGTTTAAGATAAAAGCACTTATGCTGTCAGGCTTATTATTCTGGAAAATCTATGTGATACCCAGGCTATGTACTTAGGTTATAATTGTATCATTTTGTCTGTAAGTTTCATTCCTTAAAATTTCCTTGAATTTGGTCAAATTAGATTTTCTGATTATATTCTGAAGGGCAGAGGTAAAAGATTAAGGTTAATGTGACCTTTTGCTAACCTGGTTTTATAGCAACATTTCACACAGATACCTGATACAGCAGAATAAAATTATGAAGTTATGACTTTTCCTATTTAAATTGTCATCTTCAGCTTCAGTGACTGCCTGTGACATTTCTCTGAAGGCCTTTCTCTGCTGGAGGAATAGAAGTGAAGAGCTCACATTTAGTTGAATGCTAAGCTGCTAACGTCTCTTTTGTAACGTCAGCTAAAGAAATGGTACCCACCTAAAATCCTTCAAACTCTTTGTCAGTGCATAGATTATTCCGTAACAACTTGAAACTCCCTGCTTTATCATTTGTAAGTTGGACAGGACAGATCTGACCCACTGAGGCAAATGCCTCTGTGGTCTCTGGCAGTGCGACACTGTCTGTTGTAGAATAAGGCCTCCGTGGATCCGACTAGTTACAGTGATTTCAGGAGGATTGTCTAAGACAGCGGTCCCCAACCCCCGGGCCTCGGACCGGTACCGGTCCGTGAGTCGTTTGGTACCGGGCCGCGAGAGTTGAGGCTCACGTGTGAAATGTATAGTTTTCAGGGTTTTTATCGGTTTTCAGCGTTATTTTGTTATCGTTTTTATCGTTTACTCAGTTTTCCTTGGTCTTTTCACGTGTGTTATGAATAAATTTTCTTTTTTTTCGGTACCGGTACTAGTTTTATTTTGTTGTATTTATCCTCGACACCTTAAAGGCCGGTCTATGAAAATATTGTCGGGCATAAACCGGTCCGTGGAGCAAAAAAGGTTGGGGACCGCTGGTCTAAGAGATACCCCCTCGATAGATGAATGAAAGAAAGAGCAATCAAATATGGAAATGTAAAGATTTACAGAAAAGAATGAGTGTTGTTAGTACTGTTTCCTCTGAAAAGAACTCAGTCCTATTTGAAAACTTCAAATAATTTATGTGGACTTTTCCACTCTTTAACTTACTGTAGCTCTACCAGAAAAAGCCACAAACACAGAACAGGCTTATGCCTCCTTTTGCTGTTTTGATTCCCTCTGCAACTCATCCATGCCTCTCTTCCCCACTCCGCTGAGCTGGTCCTTGGCATCTGATAGTCCTCTCCAGGCCAAACACAAACAAATGGCAGCCTTCCTTTGCAACAGCACGATGCTCTGACACACACATGCATAAGCATCGCTGGACGTGGCCCGATCACGCAGCCATGAGCCAGCAGAGGCACATACAAGACTTCAGATGCAGTGTGCCTGCACATATGTAGCAGCATGGATGAAAGCTCACATGAGCAATCATCCATGCATGTGTACTGCCGATTTATGGACACATGCGGAGAGACAGAAATCTCTATGGACACACAAACACGCAGTCCACTGTCCAATCCCGTGTGTGTATTTTCGCATAATCCTCAGTTTTATATGAATCTAGACCTATTTTCTCAAATGAGATGCAGTAGCCTGATTTAAAAGGGGAAAAAAAGTAATTTAGCCTCGAACCACACACAATCAGGGTGGGATCAGATTGTATTCATGCCAACTAGTTCCAGATTGGATGCTCATGGTGACAATGTAATGAGTGGAGACCAATATGCTGCCTGCTTTCCTGGCACACTGTGTTTTTTTTGTTTCCCCCCCCTTCCGCTGCCTCTTTGAGAGTAGAGATTCTATATTCTTTCATTCCATGCCTTGAAGCATCTGACAAACTCCCGCTGTGCCCACTTATGTGTCTCCCTCAACTGTCATATAGTGGTTATGTGACATGTTGCTTGTCTGTGAAGCCTACTTATCACTAAAATCTATTCCAACTCCAATGTCAAAAGTGTTGTGAAGCACATCCCTTAAGTGTCCTATATGTTTACATTCACCAGCTCAGAGGTTGAATGATGACCTGACATATATAAAATACCGAATCTGGAGTTAGTTATCAAACTGTCCGGCACAAACTTCAGCTAAAAAATAATTTTGCACATGATTGTTTATTTTCTAAACAATTATATCAACCAGCTTTATAGTAAAGTGTTTTTTAAATCAAAATACTAAAAAATACATGTTTTTGATTCGCAGACTACCGATTTCTTCCGTAAGCGTAAACCTGCTTAGGAGCAGGTTTACTTTATGTAAACAGGATTAGATCGCGGCCACTCAGGTATGTCCGCTTCATTTATACGAAAGCAACAGCGATATTTTTCCACTGTTTTCCCATAAATAAATATTATCAATGTAACTAAAGATAATGCAGCACCTGATCCATTTATTGATTTCATACAGATACATACAGGTCATTTCCTAAAAAAAGGGAAATGTACTATTAACATTCTATTACATGTATGTGATTATTACAGATGTATATATATCATATTTTAGAGTAGTAATAGTAAATTACTTCGTGTAATCAAGATGAGAGACCATGGCTATAAAAGCGAAGGTGGATTTGGGAAGTCTGTCGCAGCCATGTCCTGTCCGTTTGTACGCGAGCCACCCATTGCGGAAGGTGCAAGATTGATAAGGAGAGTTTTCAGAATTCAGCGTATATTGCGGGATAGACAGGATCCTTTAGCTCAGCGCGACAGTGTGCCCATAGAGAGATATCGATATTCCCGTGAGGGTATTATACCAACTTGTTGATGAGGGGGTGCAGGACCACCACCTGTCTTTTTTTGCTCTGCCCTTTTCTTGGTTGCTGTTATAAACAAACAGACAGATTATTTCAGGGTCTCTTTTCAAGAGACTAAAAGCAATATAAGTGATAAATATTACCATTCTGTAGAATATTCTTATATTTCACTTTTACTTGTTCCCATGTTCTAGTGGGTCCTGTTGTGGCTCTCATGTGAAAGAGGATATAATGTAATATGATATAATGTAATATAATAAATTTACCGCCTACTGGTGTTGGCCAGAGGGGCCGATGGCGTGATATGGCAGCCTGGCTTCTGTCAGTCTGCCCCAGGGCAGCTGTGGCTACAACCGTAGCTGCCTCCACCAGTGTGTGAATGTGAGAGTGAATGAATAGTGGCATTGTAAAGCGCTTTGGGTGCCTTGAAAAGCGCTATATAAATCCAATCCATTATTATTATTATTATTATTATTAAATTACTTACGAGTTTGATTTGTCAGCAACTTTCTGCCAGCCCTCTCTCCTTGCTTTTGCAGCCTTTGCAGTGTTCCCTTGCGTTTTAATTAAACTCTGAAACTCCTGAAATCCCTCAATCAAGAGTTCTTGCTCTGCTGCCGAAAAATACTGAGCACGCTCCTTCGACATTTTCGCCGACCAATCAAAGGGTTGCCGATCAAGGTTTCTACTATCGATGCGTAGCCCCTGTTAAGCCACCCAGTGATCTCACATTACTTCATCCAGCTGTACTAATCGTCAACAACAGATGTGTTCGGAGAACCGGAATAGCGAGCTCAAAGTTGGCGCGATGATTTGATCTTGGATGTGTCATTTGATCTTGGATGTAGTAAGCGAGGTACGAAGAACGGACCCCAGAGCTCAAAATTTAACTCAGCCTTTCAGCATTATCGATCTGTCCAAAGTGTATCCTGAAATCTCGTCTCTTGCCTTATGGTGGATGGATTATGATCACATATATGGAGTTATAAATAAATATCACTGGGAGGGCACTGAAGGTGTACATATGACAGTGTATAAATGTTGTAATTAAACAGTGGCATCTGCTTGTTCAGTATCAGCATTGACATGGCTGCAGTCTTTTCATATTTTCGGTGGCACTGTCCTGGCAGGGTGGTGTTGCTTAGCCTAACCATACCTCTGTAGCTAGTCGGGGAGGTGGGTGTAACAGAGCACATAGCCTACATTAACAAGCTTTCCTAATCTTGGCTAATATTTTGCTTTTAATCTTGGTTTATTTAACACCTGGAAGCATGACTAAAACTTTTGTTATCCGACAGAGAATTTGAGACTGTTAATGGCTATTAGCTTACTCTAATGAAACTAGCTGTTGCTTTTGAAATAAGACCCCATATTCACACTAATTCCAACTAAAACAATTAGTCGAGCTAGTGATTCTCATAACATGGCTCATCTGTAGCGAATCAACAATCTTGTAACAGCAAACATTGTTGACTGAAGGCACTATTCCATTTTTTCCAAATATAATAAATATAGAAAAATGGGAGAAGGATGGAATGCTTGAGCTGTTTTCCCTCCTTCAGTGGTGTTTGGATATTTTAAGACAGCAGGGCTGAATGCGTAAACTTTAACCTCTCCTCACAAGAAAGCCTGCTGTAAGGACAAGAAGTGCCACTAAAGATATTAACAATACAGAGTGTTACTCTTTTATGCAGAGTGATTACGAAAGTTTTAATATTACATAAAATATTGCAATGTTAAACAACTGACATGTCTTGATAACCGTTATTTACATACCCTCTGAAAGTATTTATGCCCAAAATAGATACTTTAAGTAATTTGATTACATGTCAATTTTCTGTGTAATTTTGTTTCATAAATTTAACACAAAACATCAGATTTAATGAAATCTGTTTAAATAAACTTGTTTGGATTATTCAAATGAATAAAACTTATTTTTTTTGTCTATATTTCAGTTGAATTTTACAGCAAATTCTCAATTCATGTTTCTGAGTGCCAAAAGTCTTTTTTTATTTTTTAATGTACTTTGTTCATAATGGTCGATATGCTTCATCTCTACTTCTACTCTCGCCTCATTCCTTATGAACAGTCTCGAGTTATCATTCCTACTTACATTTGTCGTCCTGCCCCGCATGTCCCGATGATGAAGTCCTAGTGTGGTAATGACGTTCTTAGACTCTGCAAGTAGAAATGCTGCGCGAGCTACAGTTATTATGAACTATGTTACTTTTACATTTTTTAAGTTAAAATGTATCTTTCACTTTTTCCAACTACTCCCCTTCTCCCTCCATTTAATTGAGCCATTATTCATTGTAATTACTGTGACACAGTGGCCTTGTGGTGATCTCTTCTAGTATTTCATTACTTGAGATCAGTGGGGCTTGAGTGACAAATGTGGTCCTGAGGCTTCTTTGTCATCTGTGTTTATAATTATTCTATTATGTAATAACACATTTTAATCCGACATCTGTGCTATTGAATCTAACTTCTTAACTTGTCGCTCTTAAAATGCGTTGACTTCTAACTAATTAGGCATATGCAATTATAACTATTAGACTGTCACACCATTTCACTCCAGTAAAAGTCTATGTAGACAATGAGGCAAAAAGTCTCAGTAGAGGCTATACAATATATATCTTATAAAACACATAAAACTACAACGACAAATTGTCAAAAGCAAAGTTTAAAGGAAAAACATTTATAACCTCACTTCCACAGTTGGGATGCTGAATATTATGTAAATAATAAAAGCAGAAAGCAGTGATTTACAAATCTCATGAATCTATATTTTATGCCCCAGAAATATCAAATAAAACACATCAAACACAAACTGAGACATTTTACACATTAATGAAAAATATTTGCAAATTTTGAATTGGCAGCAGCACATCTCAAAAAAAGTTGACAGTGGCGTTAATAACGTTAACAGGTCAGTAACATGATTGGATATAAAAAGAGCATCTTATAGAGGCAGAGCTTCTCAGGCGTAAAGATGGGCAGAAGTTCACCAATCTGCTAAAAATTGTGGAAAAATTTCAGAAAAATGTTCTTCAGTGTAACAAAGGCTTGGAATATGTCATCATGTACACTGCGTAACATCATCAAAGGATTCATAATCTGGAGAAATCTGTGTGTTTAAGGGTCAACCCCAGAAATCGCTATTGGCTGCCTGCGATCTCTGGGCCCTCAGGCGGTACTGCTTTAAAAACAGCCATGATGCTGTCATGGAAATCACAGTATGGGCTCAGGAACACATCCAGAAATCACTGACTGCTCATTGTGCCACCTCCAAGTATAGGTTAAAGAGCTGCCATGCAAAGAAGAAGCCATATGTGAACCAGATTCAGAAACACTGCTATCTTCTCTGGGCCAAAGCTCATCTAAAATGAACTGTGAAAAGTGAAAGACTGTTGTGTGGTTAGTCCTGTGAACTGAAGGGGAAAGGGCTCGTTATCGACGCTCAGTCTTTGATTGTATGGGAGTATATTAGTGCCTACAGAACTGGCAGTTTACACATCTGGAGAGACGCCATCAGAGCAAGGTCTGCAAGTCTTTTAGAGGGCTTTCATATTTTTGCAAGACAATTCTAAAGCGCATAATACAGCTATTACAATAGCATGGCTTGACAGTAGAAGAGTAGGTGTTGAACCCTTTCACTACCATGAAATGAAAAATATGACACAGAAAACCGAGGACTGGTGAGCAGCTAGAAGTCTGCTTCAAGCAAGAATAAGACAATGTTCCTCTAAAAGTCGAGTGGCCGGTCTCTTCAGTTCTCAGACATTTATGGCCTTGTCACTATTTATTTTGTTGTGTTTCAGCATTAAATGTGTTTCTGAATTAAAATTCAAAATAAGTTAATATTTTTCTTAAAATTCATTGTGATGTGGAGTGGTGTGGAGTTTTGCATGAGGTGGCATCATTTTATGGCATTTCTGTCTCCACGGCTCTGCGTAAGGCTGAGCTGCTCTTGTGTCTGGCTTGGTGGAGAAAGGGATAGTGCCCTTGCCAGTGTCTGCCACTCCACCTGAGCATGGTGTAGCATCTCAGCCTGTTCCGCAGGTGCCAGCTCAAGGTGTAGCGCCATCAGTGTCTACGCCTGTTGCTCAGGGGATTCCTGAAGACAAACCTATGACACTGCCTCACTTCGAACCTCTCCATTGAATCATCAGTAGGCTCAATGCTGGACGCTAAGCTCAGTGTCCGCCTGGCTCGTCTCCAGTTGGAAAAGGAGGATCGTGAGAGGGAGTTCCAGCTAAAGAAGGAGTTTGAGCTTAAGCGTTTAGACGCAGAGCTTGCCAGAGCCAGGGAGGTTGAATTGAAAAAGGTGGAGGCGGAGACAGCTGTTAAGTTGCGACAGTTGAAACTCGAGCAGGCTTCCCTTTCTCCGACTGCCTCCATTCGGCAGGCAGACACACCATTTGATGTGGGGAAAAACATTCGTCTGGTTCCAGTGTTTCGCGACACTGAGGTGGACTGTTATTTTGAGTCCTTTGAGCATATAGCCACAGCCTTGCACTGGCCAGAAAGAAGATTCAGCAGTGGAAGAAAAACCAAAGGCTGGCAGCAAAAGACATGGAAGCTGCTAAAGAGATGGAAGCTGCTAAATGTGGTGATGTGTGGGTGTTCATGTGGTGATGGGGTTTGCCAGGAGGGGGCGCTGTATTTGAGAGGGCTCATGAATGCCTCCAGGGGCATTGCCTCCATAAAAGAACACTGGTTTGTGAATGGTGAATAACATGTTTGGAGCAGTAGCTCGCAAAAGACAAGTGGATGCTGTGTTATTTTTCAAAGCTCTATGAAGACAACACACTAAAGAGATGGAAGCTGCTGCTCAAGAGGCTGCTTAAACACAGGCAGTAGCCTCATGGCTATTCTGCTGAACAACTTAAATCAATTACTGAAGAGGATCCCATTCTGAATGTCTAAGTTGTGGGATAAAATTGAGGCAGAGGCAGCCAGAAGGGGACAGAGGGGGGTAGCCTCCTCTGCACCCTGGTGACACACCCCTACTCCAAGGCCCTGCATGTGTGGGTGGTTGTGGTGAAACGGGAAGAGGGAGGCAGCTGGAGATGGGGAGGGAAGGAAGGGAGGGGCAAGTGACCCCTCCCTGGGGCCAGCTCAGCCCCACAGAGCCCAGGACAGTCCACCCAACCCCACCACAGAGAAAACTGCACCCACCCCATCATCCACTCATCTTCCAGACTACATAAGAACGTACTCATCCCCAGCATATAAGCGAGGAGGCTCTTAAGGATTGTTTTGAGTTGACTGTGTGGGAGGTGATCTGTGACGACCACAGAGAGGACATCGACAGCCTTACTACATACATTACTGACTATATTAATTTCTGTGTGGATAACACCGTACCTACCAGGACTGTACGGTGTTTCTCCAACAACAAACCTTGGATTACCCCAGAAATTAAAGCTGTCCTCAAGCAGAAGAGGAGGGCCTTCAAATCCAAAGACAAAGAGGAGTTGAAAAGGGTGCAGAGAGAGTTAAGGGGACTGATAAGGAATGGGAAGGACAGCTACAGGCAAAAGATGGAGAACCAGCTTCAGCAAAACAACGTTGGTGAAGTCTGGAGAGGCCTCAGAACCATCTCAGGCCACTGTGAGAATCATGTTCTTTGATTTCTCCAGTGCCTTCAACACTATTCTTCCCTCGGTTCTGAAGGACAAGCTGGAGAACTCTGGACTGGACCATCACCTCACTACCTGGATTTTGGACTACCTCACCGACCGACCACAGTATGTGAGAACTCAGGGCTGTGTGTCGGACAGGGTCGTCTGCAGTACGGGGGCCCCACAGGGAACGGTTCTGGCTCCGTTCCTCTTCACCATCTACACTGCAGACTTCTCCCACAATTCCACCCAGTGCTTCCTGCAGAAGTTCTCTGATGACTCTGCAATAGTCGGCCTCATCACTGATGGGGACGACAAGGAGTACAGAGGACTGACTCAAGACTTTGTGGACTGGTGCCAGCTGAACTACCTCCAGATCAACGCCAGTAAAACCAAGGAGCTGGTGGTAGACTTCCGCAGGCACAAGCATTCTCCACTGCAACCACTGAACATCCAAGGTATGGACATTGAGGCTGTGGACAGCTACAGGTACCTTGGTCTTCATCTGAACAACAGACTGGACTGGACTCATAACTCAGACGCCCTCTACAGGAAAGGGCAGAGCAGGCTGTACCTGCTGCGGAGACTCAGGTCGTTTGGAGTGGAGGGCCCACTCTTGAAGAAATTCTATGACTCTGGTGGCTTCTGCTATCTTTTATGGCGTGGTCTGCTGGGGCGGCAGCATCTCTGCCGGGGACAGGAAGAGACTGAACAGACTGATCCGAAGGGCCAGCTCTGTTCTAGGATGCCCTCTGGACCCAGTGGAGGTGGTGAGTGACAGGAGAATGGCGGCTAAGCTGTCATCCCTGATGGACAACATCTCCCACCCCATGCAGCAGACTGTGACAGCACTGAGCAGCTCCTTCAGTGGGAGACTGCGGCACCCACGGTGTGGGACGGAGAGATTTCGCAGGTCTTTCCTCCCCACTGCTGTCAGACTCCACAATAAAGACTAACTGATCAAACACACACATGTGCAATAACACTAAGTACAATAATCTTTTCTGGCATCGTATTTTTACTCAGTTGTATATAGTATTTGTATTCTATTTTTATCTTATTGTATATTTTATTCTACTGTATACAGTGGGGCAAAAAAGTATTTAGTCAGCCACCGATTGTGCAAGTTCCCCCACTTAAAATGATGACAGAGGTCAGTAATTTGCACCAGAGGTACACTTCAACTGTGAGAGACAGAATGTGAAAAAAAAAATCCATGAATCCACATGGTAGGATTTGTAAAGAATTTATTCGTAAATTAGGGTGGAAAATAAGTATTTGGTCACCTCAAACAAGGAAAATCTCTGGCTCTCACAGACCTGCAACGTCTTCTGTAAGAAGCTTTTCTGTCCCCCACTCGTTACCTGTATGAATGGCACCTGTTTGAACTCATCATCTGTATAAAAGACACCTGTCCACAGCCTCAAACAGTCAGACTCCAAACGCCGCCATGGCCAAGACCAAAGAGCTTTCGAAGGACACCAGGAAAAGTATTGTAGACCTGCACCAGACTGGGAAGAGTGAATCTACAATAGGCAAGCAGCTTGGTGTGAAAAAATCAACTGTGGGAGCAATCATCAGAAAATGGAAGACATACAAGACCACTGATAATCTCCCTCGATCTGGGGCTCCACGCAAGATCTCATCCCGTGGGGTCAAAATGATCATGAGAACGGTGAGCAAAGATCCCAGAACCACACGGGGGGACCTGGTGAATGACCTGCAGAGAGCTGGGACCAAAGTAACAAAGGTCACCATCAGTAACACACTACAACGGCAGGGAATCAAATCCCGCAGTGCCAGACGTGTTCCGCTGCTGAAGCCAGTGCATGTCCAGGCCCGTCTGAAGTTTGCCAGAGAGCACATGGATGATACAGCAGAGGATTGGGAGAATGTCATGTGGTCAGATGAAACCAAAGTAGAACTTTTTGGTATAAACTCAACTCGTCGTGTTTGGAGGAAGAAGAATACTGAGTTGCATCCCAAGAACACCATACCTACTGTGAAGCATGGGGGTGGAAACATCATGCTATGGGGCTGTTTTTCTGCCAAGGGGACAGGACGACTGATCCGTGTTAAGGACAGAATGAATGGGGCCATGTATCGTGAGATTTTGAGCCAAAACCTCCTTCCATCAGTGAGAACTTTGAAGATGAAACGAGGCTGGGTCTTCCAACATGACAATGATCCAAAACACACCGCCCGGGCAACAAAGGAGTGGCTCCGTAAGAAGCATTTGAAAGTCCTGGAGTGGCCTAGCCAGTCTCCAGACCTCAACCCCATAGAAAATCTGTGGCTGGAGTTGAAAGTCCGTGTTGCTCAGCGACAGCCCCAAAACATCACTGCTCTCGAGAAGATCTGCATGGAGGAATGGGCCAAAATACCAGCTACTGTGTGTGCAAACCTGGTAAAGACCTATAGTAAACGTTTGACCTCTGTTATTGCCAACAAAGGTTATGTTACAAAGTATTGAGTTGTATTTTTGTTATTGACCAAATACTTATTTTCCACCCTGATTTACGAATAAATTCTTTACAAATCCTACCATGTGGATTCATGGATTTTTTTTTCACATTCTGTCTCTCACAGTTGAAGTGTACCTCTGGTGCAAATTACTGACCTCTGTCATCATTTTAAGTGGGGGAACTTGCACAATTGGTGGCTGACTAAATACTTTTTTGCCCCACTGTATAGTATTTTATTCTATTCTGTACAGTTGTATACTGTATTTATTCTTATTATACTCTAATTTTTGCTTCATAACTTTGCACTGTCCACTTCCTGCTGTGACAAAACAAATTTCCCACGTGTGGGACTAATAAAGGTTTTCTTATCTTATCCCTTTCTCCACCAAGCCAGACACAAGGGCAGCTTTCAGCTCAGCCTTACGCAGAGCTGTGGAGACACAAATGCCATAGAATGACACCACCTCATGCAAATCCCTCTTCCTACAGGCGTCCAGCTGGACAAACGAAGGGTTTTCCTTAAACACGGCAATATCAAAGGTAGCCATTGAAACTAAAACAACTACCTGAGGCTAACAGTAACAACAAAGAAGCACCACCTCCAATACACAAATGAATAAAACGGGTGGGCCATGTGGCCACAGGTTAACCAATAAATAAAATTACCACCGACCCTCTCCCCAGACCTGCCTACTAAAATCTTAGCCTAGTTAGCTTCTGGAGTGTACCAGGCTCGAGGCAACTTTAAAGGCTAAGCATCAAGTGCACAAATCACCGACAAGCCTACCCCCGACAGGGAACTAATCCCCACCCAGGATTACTCCGAAAATAAAAAAAGCAAAATAAAAAATGAGTGCCTGAAGGAGGAGCTTACGCTCAGCTAGACACTCCCCTTTTCTAAGGCTACGTTCACACTGCAGGTCTTAATGCTCAATTCCGATTTTTTGATCAAATCCGATTTTTTTGTCTCCTCGTTCACACTACAAATAAAATGCGACAGCAAACGCGCTCTAGTGTGAACGCTCAAAGCGGCCCGCATGCGCAAAAGAAGATGTCACACACAACGCGCTCTGTTTAGACCAAGAACAAACAGTATTGTTTGACTGATGGCCGTTAATATAAAGACTTCGGACTTTACGTTTCCCAATTTTTGCTTTAAGTTATTTTGTTATTTACATAACAAAATAATTGTTGGTACATAACAATGTAAATAACCTAATAATGATCCTTATTGCTGTTTAAGAGAGGAGCGGTGCTTCAAAGGATAGCTGTAGATTTCTGTCAGAATCTGCAGATTATACAGTACAAATAAAATGTTTACGTTGTCTTCCCAACAGTTTCACTGACATCTACACTGGATGGCTAGGAAGCGTTCGCGATGTCTTCTCGGGCGCTGATAATTGGCTTCAGTCTTGTGTCGGTGACGTAAAAGGCGGATTTAATGCGACTTGACCGTTCAAACAGCAGTCGCTTTCTAAAACATCGGATATGTATCGGATTCAGTACCACATACGAAAGTGACCCAGATCGGATTTGAAAATATCGGATTTGCGCCGTTCACACTGTCATAGCATGATCGGATATGGGTCGCATAGGGTCAAAAAAATCGGATTTGATGCGCTTTCGCCTGCAGTGTGAACGTAGCCAAAATGGAGAGAGAGCACTGCAGATACAATACAACTAAACAGGCCACCGGCAAACAACCCACTAATACTCAATTGCTGTCCCTTCTATTCATATCCCAGACCACATTGTTACATCCCCCCGAAGGGGTCTAGGCATGCGAGTGAGGGGACCAGTAACAAATGAGTCCAGAACAGAATGAAAGGAAAACAGGTATTTAGCAAATACAATAGTCTTTATTATAGATAACCTTAACATAAAGAGCCAGCAACACCGTTTTACCAATAACACTTGGAAAAAGGAAAAAAAAAGGTTGCAACAACAAAGAACACAACCAAACAAAAACTCCACACCACGAGGAGGCACTTCCAGGAGCCCACAAGCTCACCCTATCACTAGCAGCAGCTAGCTTTACTGCTGCCGAGGCCCACAAGCCCACACTACTCACGTAAAGCAACTATACTATACTATACTATACTATACTATTTCCACACTTCAGGCAGGATAACTACACACCAAGAACACCCCACCCTGCTCACAGCTCATCCCCAGCTTATATGACCTCAGAGAGGTGATTGCTGACTGGGCCCAGGTGGTAAATGAGTCCAATGAGCAGCAGCTGTGTCCTGGGGAGAGAGAAGAGCAAGAGAGAGACAGAGGGGTGGAGCAAGAGAGGAGGCAGAGAAAAACACCACGCCCACACAAGGGCAGTATCAGGAGGCCCAGCTAGGGCCATCATGTTCATAATTACATTTATGTCTCAGGAATTGGGGTTGTAAGTTTTGTAATTGTAGCTAAAAATCATTATTTCTAACGTGGTTGATGTGTTGTCCATTTCCTGTTCACTTGATTAGTAACGATATTCGGTTTTGTAAAAAAGGGACATTTCCTAAGGGACCTCAATCTTCAGAGCTTTAAAGATAGAATCATATCTATGCACAATAGGAAATGATGACCTGCACAGCTTCAAAAATCACGATAGCTCACTCGCTCCTGCACACCTGCAGCAAGTCTGCAAGAAAAACAAGATTAAAGCACACACACCTTCTATTTTTTAAATTCTCACTGCATCAGAACCCATTTTTCCCTCCTCTCTCCCTCGTACTTTGTTTCATAAATCTGTCTGATGTGGCTTTCACACGGGGGCAGATTATTGCTTTCCAACTAAAACCAGAGACATTTCATGCTCAAGAGTGAGAGGGGATTTAAGGACCAAAATCTAATCTACTGTAGAGTACAATGATGAAATATCAGTGTAATATCTACTGAAGAGCTTGGGAAACCTCAATACAAAGTAAGTCCCACATATCATGAAGCATTTCTAATCCTGTCTTCTTCTTCTCTTCACCTCCTTCTTCTTCACCATTGCTTTCCCCCTCTTCTCATCCTCCTTTCCTTCTCTTTCCTTTCCCACCACTCTCTTCCTAATCCAGAACATCAGACCAGATTTTGGCTTCAATTGCATGCTGCAGCAGCAGTCTTAATCTTCGGGTCATGAGTCTCTCATCCGCAGATCTCCCTCTGCAGCCTCTCTGTGTCTATTTATGGTACACGTGCACATGCAGCAGCGTGGTTGAGAATGAAGCGGGGATTGAAAGAGCCTCAGGGGCAGAGGAGGGTGGGTGGGGGGGCGTGAGAAGCGGTTGGTGCCTTCCATAATCTGGTTGCACGAAGCTATCCCTTAATTTCGGTGAGGTTGAGACTGCTTTGCACAGAGCTGAAATGAATAGATTGTAAGGCTGGATTTGCGCTGGCTACACACAAGCAAAGATAATTTGAACGAGGGTGAAAGCGCTCAGGCTGTGGCCGGTCTAGTCAGGCAGCATTCCTCTGCACCACCAGTAGGACTGTCGACTGCCTAGCATGCCACATTATCTTCACAGCTCCAGCCAACCATGCATGTGCCTTCACCAACCCTGGAATGAGAACAGCCCTATCAGCACTTTGCTCAGTTATGGTGGTGGGTGTGTGTGTGTGCGCGTGAGTGTGTCAAGGGGTTGATTGTGGGTCGGCATGCTAACAAAACACCGTGCACCCCCCCCCCCCCTCTCATTGCCACTCTGTCTTTGTCTCTGCTCCTGAGCTGCCCTGCCGGTGAGTTTGTTTGTGTCCAGCCAGCAGTCCTGAGAGTGAAAAGCTTCATCAGCTGAATTACTGGAAGTTAGCTGTCTCAATCAATTAGGTCTTGCTGGCTGGGACACAAAGCTAAAGCTGATGAGTTGCAGTCTCTTCCATGTCCTCCTCTATCCTGCCATCTTGTCGCCCTTCATTTACTCTCCTCCCTGCCTTTACCTCATTCTTTCCTGTGCTTCTCCCTTCCTTCGCCCTATCCTCCCTGGTAAGCGACTAATCCACTTACATATGCAGCAACTTACATTAGCCATACAGCACACGCGTTAGCTCGTAGCTTGTAGTCACTCCTCCTGCATGAAGACTGGTGCCTTTACACATGTGAATCAAATAATGGTAAAGATGGCAAAGAGGTAAAGAAAGGGTTCAGGGACAAGGAGACGCTGAGGTCCTGAGACAGGCAGTGATCCTTTTCTCTGTTTTTCACACGGTTAGAAGGTTTTCATGGAATCCACACAAGGGCTGTGTCATTTACATTATCGCACACCCACATGCACAGAAAATCCTGTGACTGAACTCTGTCATGTGGCTAGCTTAGTCCCGTATAAGCTAGCTGTGTGACCTTTAGCATTCCCAAACACTGTAAAACACATTTACAGTGTATTATAGCAAAGGAAAAAGTAAATAGCAAATAATACAGCTGTTTAGAATAGCTTACAAACAGAATATGCGATGGTACTTAGCCATGTAAGTGCAAATTATGTAGCGTTGATCTCTGGTGGCCATCCTTTGACCTCATCACTTCCCACAAGAAATCATCAAACTCAGGAGAGCAGTAGTTGGAACAAATAATTACTTTGACCTCTGAGGAATGTCAGAGTCTACGGGGGATGCTAGAGTGGAGGGAGGCACAAATTTCACATGGAACAAATCATTAGCTCAAGTAGTTCCAACAGAAAATATACGCATTTATTTATATTTACAGTGGGGCAAAAAAGTATTTAGTCAGCCACCGATTGTGCAAGTTCCCCCACCTAAAATGATGACAGAGGTCAGTAATTTGCACCAGAGGTACACTTCAACTGTGAGAGACAGAATGTGAAAAAAAAAATCCATGAATCCACATGGTAGGATTTGTAAAGAATTTATTGGTAAATCAGGGTGGAAAATAAGTATTTGGTCAATAACAAAAATACAACTCAATACTTTGTAACATAACCTTTGTTGGCAATAACAGAGGTCAAACGTTTACTATAGGTCTTTACCAGGTTTGCACACACAGTAGCTGGTATTTTGGCCCATTCCTCCATGCAGATCTTCTCGAGAGCAGTGATGTTTTGGGGCTGTCGCTGAACAACACGGACTTTCAACTCCAGCCACAGATTTTCTATGGGGTTGAGGTCTGGAGACTGGCTAGGCCACTCCAGGACTTTCAAATGCTTCTTACGGAGCCACTCCTTTGTTGCCCGGGCAGTGTGTTTTGGATCATTGTCATGTTGGAAGACCCAGCCTCGTTTCATCTTCAAAGTTCTCACTGATGGAAGGAGGTTTTGGCTCAAAATCTCACGATACATGGCCCCATTCATTCTGTCCTTAACACGGATCAGTCGTCCTGTCCCCTTGGCAGAAAAACAGCCCCATAGCATGATGTTTCCACCCCCATGCTTCACAGTAGGTATGGTGTTCTTGGGATGCAACTCAGTATTCTTCTTCCTCTAAACACGACGAGTTGAGTTTATACCAAAAAGTTCTACTTTGGTTTCATCTGACCACATGACATTCTCCCAATCCTCTGCTGTATCATCCATGTGCTCTCTGGCAAACTTCAGACGGGCCTGGACATGCACTGGCTTCAGCAGCGGAACACGTCTGGCACTGCGGGATTTGATTCCCTGCCGTTGTAGTGTGTTACTGATGGTGACCTTTGTTACTTTGGTCCCAGCTCTCTGCAGGTCATTCACCAGGTCCCCCCGTGTGGTTCTGGGATCTTTGCTCACCGTTCTCATGATCATTTTGACCCCACGGGATGAGATCTTGCGTGGAGCCCCAGATCGAGGGAGATTATCAGTGGTCTTGTATGTCTTCCATTTTCTGATGATTGCTCCCACAGTTGATTTTTTCACACCAAGCTGCTTGCCTATTGTAGATTCACTCTTCCCAGTCTGGTGCAGGTCTACAATACTTTTCCTGGTGTCCTTCGAAAGCTCTTTGGTCTTGGCCATGGCGGAGTTTGGAGTCTGACTGTTTGAGGCTGTGGACAGGTGTCTTTTATACAGATGATGAGTTCAAACAGGTGCCATTCATACAGGTAACGAGTGGGGGACAGAAAAGCTTCTTACAGAAGACGTTACAGGTCTGTGAGAGCCAGAGATTTTCCTTGTTTGAGGTGACCAAATACTTATTTTCCACCCTGATTTACGAATAAATTCTTTACAAATCCTACCATGTGGATTCATGGATTTTTTTTTCACATTCTGTCTCTCACAGTTGAAGTGTACCTCTGGTGCAAATTACTGACCTCTGTCATCATTTTAAGTGGGGGAACTTGCACAATCGGTGGCTGACTAAATACTTTTTTGCCCCACTGTAGTTATTTTTCTGTAAAAGTAGACTGCCGAGAGTGGCAGTAGCATTGCTTCTCAGACAGATGGGCTGAGAAGAATCTAACAGATTTATTTTAAAAAGCTGTATAAGGTTTATTTATTTGTTTGCTCATTGCTAAATTTGGTATCGTGAACCATAAAATCACTTTGAGGACTCTCTGGCATACTGTAGAACAATATCATGACACATAAATACACTATATAAACAAACGCTGCACATATGTGATTTTCTTCAAATGTACTTTTGCATTTATTTATTATACTTTCTTTGTGTCAGTGAACAGTGAAATAACCTAAAAAAGAAGTTTTGCATAATTCTGCTACTGCACTGGACTCATCGTGAGTATGGATGCTTTCTTCCCATAGTTTATCATATATTTTAGGTTTGTAAAGCAACCTTAATTATACTACTATACTTAAGTAATAGAACCTTAAGTTTAATACACATTTGAAACAATGACAAGGCCTTAAAACAGCAAACATGGCCGAAACACTTACGTTATCTTTACAGTCAAAGCTGCTCAAGGTATGGACTGCTGTTCACTCTGTGTTCTTGTTAAACAGTGGTTCAATCTAAATGATAAAAGGGTAATGTAAAGCAGTTCATCTATACAATCTTTCTAGTGGTAGAAAATCAGAGAAAGATGCAGTATTATTAATGGCTGTGCAGAAAACAGTGACACTGGTATTTTTTTAAAAGAGAAGGATGTCAAGAACAAGACAATGGAAACACCGGTTATTCATTGCCTAAAGTTTTTTGGGATAGCCTTACTTAACATTATGTAGTACACCATATGATCAATTAAGGGTGTTTTTGAGACTTTAATTGTCTTTCCAGCTGTCTTTATTAAAGCTGCCCACAAGTCTTACAGCCTTGTGGATTAATTGGGAACAAATCACACTAAGTCTTTAGAAAGCCGGGCTTAGCACTAATATCCTTTAAATATGACTTCAGAGGACAACGTTTTACGGATATGGATAAGACTCAGTCAGGATAACTTCATGCACTGATTACTCCATCGCTAAACTAAAACGCTTCGTTAAAACAGCTGCTCATGAGCGTGGATGGATGGTAAACCACAGGACGGGCTTTTTTTTTTCTTTTCGTTTTTAAGGAAATGTAAGATTGCACTGAGTTACAGAAGCTACAGGAACAGACGGTGGCTGTCACGACTGGAAACTGCAGATACAAAATGTGACAAATTGGCTGGCAGAAAAGTATCAGCGACCTAAAAACACTGCAGAAAATCTGTTCGTCATCATTACGTCTGATCTTAGTGGTCCAAGGCACCTCAGACATTCGGTGTCCTGAACCGTTCTTCTTCATTAGAACTTAGGCTCCTTTCACAAACCACAAAATATGACATTCAGTGTCAAAATGTTGATGACGAGTATGTTTTTGCTTGTTTTCTGCTGCTGTGCAATGGATGAATGGCTTGCGTCATTAAACGTAAGGCACTTTATTTTTTAGGCCACGGGATAATGTCCTGATGAAATTTTGAAATTCCTCCTCACAGCTCGCTGGTAGAGTGTAGATAAAGCATTATGACATTTGACTTGCTTAGGAAGGTAATAATTAGCTTGTCAAATTGTGCTCGCAGGTGGTCATTTGGCTCGTTTCCAGGACGACGCTGTACTCACTACCAGCTCATATTACTGAATTAAATCTGTCAATTTTGCATTTTAACGTAGGGTGAGAGTACAGGGTATATTTTTTTTTCCTTCAAGCGTAAGAAAAAAATAAACTGTGGAGCTTTGCAGTTCTGCAAGTTGGTCATGTCATCATCATCATCACATGAGTATCTTTGCCCAACAAAGGGTTGATGTGTGTTTACAGTTCAGGTCAAAGTTTAATGTGAGTGTATTGTGTGCATTTACTTATGTGTTACTTTTACAAGACTGTGTCTGTGTGTGTGTTTATCTGACATGTGTGTGTCAGATTTTTTTTTCTAGCCTCTCGATTGCAGCGATGCAGATGTGCCTCACAGGGAGAGACACAGAGAGAAATGCAGTGCAAGGGGGTCACGTGGAAGGAGTCACATGACCATGTGTCATTGCTGGAGGCCTGGTGAATTGGCTTCAAACAACAATCCTCTCACTGTGTGTGTCGGTTTGTGAGCGTGTTGTCAAAAAAAAAAAAACAGTACAGTCAGTGCTTTCTTTGCTCAATGTGACTGAGCTATTTGGGATTGAGAGTGAAAGGTGTTTTGTGTGTTATATTGTCTTAAATTAAACTTAAGTAATGGGATGTTGCTTGTGAGGAGAATCGCATCTCGACTTTTTCTGTAGTCGTCCTTTTTCATCATCAGAAGCATTGGAACAATAACCTGCAGCTATTGTCACAAGAGTTCAACCCGGGGGGGCTTGCACATTATAGATCACTCAAGCTCCGATCTGACTGCACTGGATGTGATGTTGTTTGCATCTTAGAAACATTTACAGTTTCAGTACAGCCCTGAAAAACACAAATCCTGGATATGTTGCTGTATTTGGGACTTTGAGGTTTACGATAAGATAAGATACTATAAGATACAGAGGTGTGGACTCGAGTCACATGACTTGGACTCGAGTCAGACTCGAGTCATTAATTTTATGACTTTAGACTTGACTTGAAAAAATGTTGTAAGACTTGTGACTTGACTTGGACTTTTACACCAATGACTTGGGACTTGAATTGGACTTGAACCGGTTTACTTGAAAAGACTTGATATTTTACCCCAAATATAAAATTTAACATGCATATTATATAGAGATTGAAAATGTGACGTCATTCAGGGGTAAAACCGCAAAGGATTCTGGGAACTCGTGGCAAGAGGTACTAGAGCACACAGCCTTTCAATTGAAATCAGTCACACAGCGATAAAAAGAAACACAAAAATGTCAAGAAGCTGTTGTATTATTAACTGCAATAGCCGGTCGCATGACAGCCACGGGAAGCCGACGGGTAAAGAGATCGGTTGTTATCGGATTACGTCGTTGAAGAGAAATTGTTCAAGCCATGTTTCCGAAGTAACAAAGACGCGACGGATGGTCTGGATTGCAGCCATTCAAAGATCAAATATAACGTCCCAGAACACTCCAGCTCACAGGTTAGTCTGCTCCAAGCATTTACACGAAGGTCAGTGTTTTTTAGTAGTTAATACGTCATTTTCATAACATAATTGGTGATATAGGTTACAAGCAAGTCTGGCGCTGAACAGAAATTGTCGCGCTATGCTCCTTTATTTATTGTGCATAAATAGTGAATTGTCCTGACACAATATTGCGTTTCGCTTCTGTTATTATGGTACATTGACAAAAACATATGCTTTTATTCACAGGGTAAAACAGTTGTTTTGTATCACTAATTGCCCAGTACGATTACAGCATACAGTATTATTGTCACTGCTACATTTCTGTGATGGGTACCAGAAATTATTTCCACTGCTAATTAATTACCGTTGAGCTCAAAGGTCCTATTAATAAACGGTTAACGAATGTGTATTTATGACGACGATTTGTGAGACTGGTAAACTTATGATACGTACGATGGTCTTTCGTTCTACACGGTGCATTTCAAGGTCCTGCACCCATCCGTCGGTAAACTGTACCTGGGCTTGTTGCAGTGACCTGAAGTTACTAAACTTCATGATCGTATGCACTCACTCCAAGAAGCGTATAATTATAAATATGCATATAAATATGCTACGATGAGATAGCTGACTTCATCTAACTAGCAAATGTTGTCCAGGCTACGTTGGTGATGCAGTTTTTTTTAATATGTATGATATTTTTGTCATGCGATTTTAAAGCCGGTCCTACAACCGCATCCAAGAATAACATGCAGCTTATCTCAGAACTGTCGGTGAAAATTATTCTTGGAGCTAGGTTTAATTGAGCTGCATTTTAAAGAGGTGCAATTTCACAATTTGTGTATATTTTCTAAGTTCACTATTTTGTCATGTGTTGAGAAAAACACAGATTTAAAAATTACATGGTCTAACATTTACATTTAGCATATAACTGCAACATGCTTTTTTTCGTTTTTTTTTTAAAGACTCGAAAGGACTTGAAATTCAAAGTTTCAGACTTGTGACTTGACTCGGACTTTTACACCAGTGACTTGAGACTCGACTCTGACTTGCCTGACATTACTTGAGACTTGACTTGAGACTTGAGGATAAAGACTTGAGACTTACTTGAGACTTGCAAAACAATGACTTGGTCCCACCTCTGATAAGATAAGATGAGATAAGATAGACTAAGAGATTAGTCCTCTAGGAAATTCAAATTTCTACAGCAGAAAAATGAATACGGCTGCAATAAAAAGTAACCTATAACCTACAGCAATAAACTTTGCAACTACAGAGAAAAATGCACACTGTACAAAGTAGAAGAAAATAAATATAAGTAAACATAAATAATTATTAATGATTTACACCTATTTCCTCCTTATGTTTATTTTGTGGTTCTGGAATCTACAAAAAAAGTAAAGAAAAGAAAAAGACAGCAAAAATATTGCTGTAGTAAAAAAAAGTGAATCTAAGTTAATTGCTGGGGTGAGAGTACACGGTATGAACCCAAAAACTAGCTAAACGTGACAGGCGGGGGCCATCGGGAATGAAAATTAGTGTCAGAACAGTACCGTGCCGCACAATCAGGGCTCCAGGAAGATTAAGAAAGCTTTAGTGTAATTTTCTCTGACAACAAAATTGCATCTGCGAACAGGTATGGGACACCAAAATATGCTAAATGATCTCTCTCCGGTTCTACATTTTTGGAAGTTATTGTCATTAGGAACCTTTGTTGTGCCGCCGGTACCCCGATTAAAGAGGAGGAGAGGGGAGTGTCTGTATTGCCACAGAAAGTTGATGGGTTTTTAGTCTCTGCGTGGGATGCAGTCCATAGCGCCAAAAAACCCCCAAAACAATAATAATAAAAAAAGGTACGCTCAATTAAACCTTTACTGAAAAAAATATACATCTTTATGAAACCTTAAGAGATCCGTAAAGCTAATGGGGGTAATACCTAACTAACATGTGACCTGACTCTCCTGATTTTTGAAAATGATGTTAAATTTTATTGTAACACCTGGGGGAGAGGCCACACAGGTCGTTTTTTATTATTATTAAAGATAAAATAAACTGAGCCACTTTCAGTTCTCAGTGATGCTACAGTATTTGTTTGAGTTTGAGAACTGAAAAAGAGTTTGGACGTGGAAATGGCTAAATGTGAGACTTAAAATTTGGATGCCTATAACCAGTGTTGGGGCCAACGCGTTATTAAGTAACGCGTTACAGTAACTACGTTATTATTGTGGTAACGAGCACGGTAACTAGTTATTATGCCAAAATCAGGAACGCGTTACTCGTTACTGGGATTTAGATAGGGTCGTTACTCGTTACTTCGTGTGGTGGCATCGCGGAGTTTCCACAGATTCAGTAACATTAGCAAGTGGTGGAGGCAGCAGGTGGATGAAGGAAAAGGGACGCAGAAGGAAAAGAGACCCGAGGCGGCCGCCGGTCCAAGTGTGAACTGAACTTCAGGTAAGAAGTTATGACCTGCAGTCTCTCTGGGTCAGATATAAACCAAGCTTAGGTGGAGTTTATTTTCGTTATTCTGACTTTTTCCGTACTGCGTGCTAGCTAGCATGACGGAGTTTCTACACAGCTGGGTGGTGCTATGAAGTTAATGATGTTGAACCTTATTTTGTTCATAAGTTATTAGAGTTGCCAACCGTCCCGTCTGGTATTCAGAGAAAATATTACGCGTTTCTTATTGAGGTGAAAAGGAACAGTTTGTCCCGTAATTCAGCTACAATGAAAAAGGCACAAAGCTGGAGTTATTCTGTGTCTTTACGCTGCACAGCTGCCTCTTCTTCTCTCATTCTCCCCCCTCCCTCTCCCGTTTCTACTTCAATCATGAAACTGACCAATGATCAGCTGATCGGCTCTCTTGTTTGTTTATCGCCCACTTTGCGCCGAAAGAGGAAACCAGCGGATGTCGCGCTAAACAACAGCAGCACGTTTAAGCTTGATCAGCTGTTGTTAGAATTTATTTAATATTAATTTCTAGTATCAGCTGATGTTTGCTGGAGCCACAGCTGTAAAAAAAAAAGCTGCTGGTCATGATATGGTTTGGTTATCTGGTGAGAGGGAAACATGAAGATGAAACCAGGAGATGTCCTTACTGGATCATCAGAGCTGAACAGGTGATGGAGAAACAGGTTTACCTTTTAGGTGACATGAATGAGTTGAAGGGAAGTTATGAACTGTTTCTGAGAGACAAATAACACCAGGATCCTTTTTTAGGTAGCTGACAGCTGGTAACTGTGCAGGTGCGGATCTAGCAAAGTGTGGCCAAGGGGGCATGTAGGGCATTAACAGGGAATGGGGGGCACAAAGAAATACTTTTCTTTCTTATTCTCATTTAAAATGTCTAGCTTTTAAAAAATAATTATCTGAATCTTACAACAAACGATTGATAGATTGATGCATATATACCATCAAAACAGTGCACATCACTGTCACAACAGTGTTTGTTTTCATTCAAAGGCTTTATGATTTTTCCTATAATGGTGGGCCAGTTTCTAGTCAAAATGCCCGGGCCAATTTTCTTTCCCAGTCCAGCCCTGTATGCAGCTCATCTGCAGTCTGGTGTTACCTACATCTTCCTATTCAGAAGGCAGAATTTCTGAGTTCTGAGTACAATCAAAAGCACCACGACTGCAGTTTTGTGTTGGATGTAAAAGGCGCACATGACTCTGTGACGTAGGCTAGAATCATGGCAGCAGTCAATGACGGTCCAGGCGTGGGATTTCTCTCGTGGAAATATGCACGTTATCATATCCTTTCTATTGGTAGGTGGCACAGTGCACTTGTGGCAAGTAAGCAAGCTAGAAGACTGGCAAAGTTATGGAAGCAACACATTAACAAGAGAATTCTGAGTAAAACCAAAGTTACTTTCCCTAGTAACTAGTTACTTTGAAAGTAACGAGTAACTTGAAGTAACTGAGTTACTTTTGAGAGAAGTAACTAGTAATGTAACTAAGTTACTATTTTAAAGTAACTTACCCAACACTGGCTATAACAGACCAAACTACTCAGTTGTGTGAGTCCACAGAACAACAAAAAGCGCAAACACCCAATCATCTATGTCCAGTATATTTATCCACCAGTGGATTGTCACAGCGGTAGAAATACCTTAAGCATGCTTGGTACCTAAGGAGGAAGAGTGTAAATTTGGGTGGTGTGTTAATGACGTCATTTAGTGTTATAAACATCCACTATGAAGGAAACCTAAAAATAAAAGTAAAAACATAAGTGAATAAAAATCTTCGATCTGGTAGATCTATTGCTGCCCATAATCATCAATGCCCATCAACCAAAGTGTAAAACCGCTGACTTAGGTTCAATCTACCGTGTACGTGAGCTAGGTCAAGGCCATTTACAATCACAAAACCTGTTGTCAAGGGGGGAAAAAAAGAGCGCATCACATTGAAATAGTTAAATCTACATTACTCACATCTTCAGCTTCATAAATTTAAATTAGGGGTTTCAGATTAGGTGCTAATGAACATTTGTTGGGCGAGCCAGGGTGATTTCAACTGCTGAAATCTAGAGTCTGGTCTTCTTTTTGCTGTTTGCTGTGTATGGCGTCACCCTGGGATGAGAACGCTTTTGGTGTCATCGTGCCAAGATCTAAGATGTCGAGAACTCTCAAAGGCACCCAGGAAGAGAAAAAAAAGAAGACTGTGGATACCTAAGAGTATAGTAAGGGATTTCAAAAGAGCTCCATAATACTTCACCATCATTTACTAGTGCTGTAGATTTTAAATGTCCATTTAGACAACTAGAGGAACACCGCATTCAGTATAATAGATAGTTTTAGGCCAAAATATTTTTATCAGAAAATCAGGTAACTTGAAGCAGTTAGCGTCATAGTGTACGCTTCCTGCTGTGTGACACTGACTTTAGATGTATGCAGAATAAACATCCTGTATGGTAAAAAAAAACATCATACTAACAAAGATTGACGGGTATGAATGTAATAGGTTGATTCACTGCTTCTAGGACTGGGCAGCTTGCACTCATTGATTCAACTGGTGCAGAACGCTGCCGCTCGCCTGTTGACCGGTTCAAAAAAAAGAGACCACATCACTCCGGTTCTCTGCTCTCTCCACTGGCTCCCAGTTGCCTTTAGGATTGATTTTAAAATCTTATTGCTGGCTTTTAAGGTTTTAAATGGCACTGCACCTTCTTACCTGTCAGAACTCCTTAGTACTTATCGCCCCAGGAGATCTTTGAGGTCAGCCGACCTGATGCTTTTAGATGTTCCCAGGTATAAATTAAAGACAAAGGGAGAGAGGGCGTTTGCTGTGGCTGCACCCAGACTGTGGAACAGTTTACCTCCTCACGTCAGACTCTCCAAAAGCCTAGAAACTTTTAAAACCGCTCTTAAAACTCACCTCTTTTCATTGGCTTTTAGAAAGGTTTAATTTATTTGTTTTATATATTTTTATTTTATTTTTATCAGTGAGGTGTTATTACGAAATTGTGTTCTATTGTATTTTTATCTGTATTTACTGTACAGCACTTTGGTCAGCCTTGGTTGTTTTTAAATGTGCTCTATAAATAAACTTGACTTGACTTGACTTGACTCTAATATGAATTCTGCATCATATGCAATTATGCCTGAAAGAGGCTCAAATATTTGTTTATCAATGTACTGTATCTCAAAGAGGCCAGAGATTGCAGTAAGGAGTTGGGTAGTCTAATTCTGGGATTCAAATGAAAAAGAGTGTATTTTAAAAAGATTATAAAAAGCTGAAAATAGACAGTCAGTTAAATCGGGCCTGTCTGCCACCTGATAAAGCCTAAATGAGTTTAATAAAGCATCACATAATGATGTCATTGCTCAAAAAGATTGTGTTTCAAGCTCTTCACACTTCTTTATATGCTTTGGGAGGAGACAGCTCTCCATCCTGTTTCTATGCCTGTCACTGCATCTGTGCTCTTGTCTGACTCCTTCTCCCATGTCCAGAGATGAGAGGGGTGGAAGAATGACTGCAGAGAGATGAGGGAGGTGGGAAGTCAATTGGAGGCCAAGAGAATAGGAGAAGAAAAGGAGGAGGAGGCAAGTGAGAGGAGAGGAGGTAAGGTCACAGATGTCTGAAAAGGAAGCTGTGAACAACATCTCTGAGTCACAGTACAGTCAATAGTAAGAGCAGAGAGAGAGAGAGAGAAAGAGGTCAGATGATACCAAACACACTGTGGCTAGCTAGGACTTGTAAGCGTGCAGTAGTAACTATCAGACCATTTGCCGTGGCAGGTTGGGAAGTAAGTAAAGGGAACATAAGCTATTATAGATTACATTACGAAAGTCTTGATTTATGCCTTATTTCTTTATATGTTATTTGGGGACAGGGGAAATGTGGGGAATTGGGGACAGCAATTTGTTGACACATGTGCAAACCCACATGGAAATACAGTATGTAAGGCAAAAACAGAGTTTGTACAGTTCTGACAAGCCTGAAAGTCAGTATTTGATAATAAGACCACCTTTAGTCTTTAACGCAGTCTAAGCTCTCTTAGGCAATCTTTCTTTAAGTAGTCTTCATGAACAGTTTTCCAGGCTTCTTCCAGGATATTTCAAAGCACATTTTTGTATGTTGGTTGCCTTTTGTGTCATTGTCAGTTAAGTGATGTCCCACACTGCTTTCAATAAAGCTGAGGTTCAGGCTGTGGGGAGGCCAATCCATGGCTGATAGAGTTCCAGATATCCTTTTATTGCACTGGCAGTGTGAGTCTAAAAAACTAAACTGTTGAAAATCTGATTTTACTTTTCTGCATTCATAATTATAGAGACTCACTGTTGTAGCTCTCTTATGAGCACCTGACAATTTAAACTAAAAATTTCTAATTTGGACACCTGACTCTGTGCGATCTGTTGCTACTGATTTTCAGTCCAGTTCTTGTGTAATTTGGCACACCATCATCATTTCTTACTGTTTGGCTCCTTTAAGAATGGCTTCTTGAGAGCCAGCCTTCCACTGAGACCATTTCTGTTGAGGCTTCAGTGAACAATAGGTGGATCATCTCAAGGGCCAGATGCATCTTTCAGTCACATGTCGGATCATTGCTGGATTCCCCCCCCCTCCTCCTATTTTTAAGAGACACGACTTCTTACATACTGCCTGCTGCTTCTTCTTTTGTCCTCAACTTGTCCAGATTCTTCAGATCTTTTAAGGACACACTCACACAGTGGTGAGACATGTTATGTTTTCAACTAACAGTTCTTTTTGGTGCAAGAATACAATTTTATGTTTGCCAAACTGTGTTAACTTTGAAATCTTTTATACATTCTTAGGTTGCATAGGTCTGTCAGAGCTTCCTCCTGTTTAAAGGGAGTTTTTCCTTCCCACTTTCACCACATGCTTGCGCATAAGGGGAAATGGTGACAAAAAAACAACACAGTTGTCCTTGAGTCTGACAAAGAGTCATACACCAAGCAGTAGGTATGCCATCGCCTTGATGTGCTCCTTTGTTGTGGCGTTTGTGTTGCATACAAATTACATCATGGGACTTTTGGCCACGTTGCTAGATCAACTGCGTGCACGTTAGGTTGTACTTGACTGAAATGGAAAAAGTCCGAAACCGAATAGAGTTGAGCCACGTGGCATGGAAAAGGACTCTAATTGTTGGGGGTTTTCTTTGTATTATTGTAGGATCTTTACCTTACAATATAAAGGACCTTAGGGTGGCAGTTGCTGTAATCTGGCACAGTACAAACAAAATAAAATAAAACTGAACTGAACTGAATTCATCTAAAGAAATGGGGAACAATGTGTTTTAACAAAGTTTTTAAAGATACAATGTAAAATGGTTTCTTTGCTAACTTTTCTGTTATGTGTAGGCATAACATTGGTTCATATCTTAAATTAGATGTTTGAATCTTTTATAGATCAGCGTTAAGTGGCTTAACCTCTGAAAATAGTCAGCTACAAGGACTGGACTGAAAAACAGTGAAAAATCAGCCAACGGCCAAAGAAAAACTGTGAAAGACCTTCAGAAAGCCTGGAGAATTATTGCTCAAGATCACTTAAAAAAAAGAAAGCCTGGGTCCTTGGAAGAACAAACAAATTAGGAACTTTGCCTCGTGACATTTGCAGAGTACTGTATTTTGGATAAATAGACAAGTATTTGTTTCTATTTATTTAAACCTGATGATCTGTTTCTTCTTAAACTGAGACATAGCAGCACAATACTGATGTTATCAGCTTTTATGGTGGTAAAACAAACTTGCTAACAAAAAGTGGTTTGTTTGCACAGAAAGTGGGAGTGAAAGTATATTTGCATTTATTTGCTGCTTTTGTGTCAACGTGGCCAATATATTGTGTTAAGCATTTCCATTTTGTTGTCCATCGACTCTTAACAGGAAATATTTGGCTCTTTAGCTGCTAATTGCTCCACTGTGTTCATTGGTATCTGTTAACTGGTGCTGAGCAAGAGCATTTCACTAAGAACAGCTGGCTGCTCCATCTGGAAGTAACACTGAGAGCAAGGAAAGTAAAGAAAAATAATAGCCAGCTGTAAAATTAAAACACAATTTGTATCCTGTTTATATATGAATATTTTATTTGATACAGATATTTGGGTTGTATTCATATTTGATTTCCCCCCCTTTGAATGTTTCTTGTTTTTAAAATTATATTATGCACCATGGATCATAAAACCACCAAATTATCTTTACTCCTAAAAGACTCTTTATTCCAGGATTTTATTACCATTGTACCAAGAGCATCTCTTTCAGCAAAGACAGATTTTAGCAGGTTGTGATTCATATAAAAAGGAGGTCATTAAAGAATAAATTGAGTTTATTAACCCTCAGTATAATTGTTGTTTTCAGTTTGTATATTTGACATTGAATTAACATGTTTGGTTTTCAAATAGACCTCGAATCAGAGCCGCACCCTTTCTGAATAAATAACCTACTTTTGCCACGCTGGACTGGTAGCTTTTCCGTTTGTTCCACTGCCAGCATCAAAGTGCCATGATCCCGGACCAAACTTGGAATTACTAATCACAAATGTGTAATTACACAGTTACTAATGCCAGAGTGTAACATCGAGAAATAGAATCAAAGTACTTTAACAGGTGCTGTGCAGACACCAGGTTCAGAATCAATCAGCGTGCTGGATGTGTGGATGTAGTTTCAGCCTTTGTGTTGGTGCCTGTGTGTTTGTGCCTTTGTTGTTTCCCTCAGCTGCTCTGTGGTGTCCTAATGGGGTAGGAATAACAACAGGAGATCATAAACAGCAGCTGTGCTCGGTCAGGCCACACACTGCACTCTACCAGCAAGCTGAACTGGTCTTATGAAACCCGCTCGAAGGTGACGGAGTGCAGCACGGAAAGAAGCAGAACACGATCAAAGCCATCAAAGTGTGTTTTCTGCACCTATAGTCTTTTATTCAACTTCAGGCAGCAAGTTCTTGGTTTCTCTTGTCCCTGGGTTGGTAGATCAGTCACTATTGTAAAAAATAAATTACATTAATTGGTGCAAAAAGTAAAAAAATAATCATCCTCCCTCTAGGATGCATGCTAAAGACTTGCCACAACAAGATAGACATTTTTGGTTAATGCTTATGGCTTACGGCTAAGAGGAAGCCATAAGCACTGTAAAAAGCAGGCAGTCAGTGTAGTAAAAATGGGAGCTACAGCTCCACATTTGTACGGCTCTGACAACCAGTCATGTCGCAGTTTAAATTCATGACTGTCCAGACATGATCTCTGACCTTTTGATTATAAAATGTCACCATTTTATCATTTTTCTTCTTGAAATTAGTGTCACAGTGATCTTAAGCTCTGCCCATCAAGTTCTACTTGGTTCAGTGTTCAGTCCAAGTTAAGCCAGCTAAGTAATGTAATTCTCTTCAGAGGATCCTGACACATTGGATTCAGAACAATGGGATGGATGTGATTATAGGGACCTTGACCTTTAGCCACCAAACTCTGAACAGTTAATGCCAGAGTCCAAGTGTCTGTGCAGACTGGCAAGCCAAAAACATAACGCCTCTGGCTGCGGCTGTCTCCGCCATAGAGGCCCAATTATAGCTGGGCCCCTGACATATTTTAGCAGAAACACAATGAATGAAAGCAACATTTAGGGTTATTTATATAGACTGGGTGGAACCAGTGTGCTGTCCTAACAGCAGAAACAGTGATAGAGGTGAAGATAAGATAAATAAGGAGGATGAGGGTCTGCAAGATTTAATGGGAAAGAGGGGGGAAAAAGAAAGACTCTGCTGATAAGATGAGATTAACTGTCCAAACCAGGCTGTCGTCATCAACACAGATCTGGACACATAGAATTAGCGGTTGTTGCTAGGACAACAGTAACCAGAGATACCAGCGCTGGTGTTCAATCACATGGTGAGGTCATTCGTCGCCCTCGGGAATCAAATCACCCATTATGGCCGGCCCTCTGTGCCCATTTATACATCAAACTGTGCAACAAAACTGGCCCACAGGTTTTCTGTGGATTATAATGAAGAGCCTCAGACTCACATCCATGTGACTGTTATGACCCAGATCGTAATTTTGTATTGTCTGTTGTATGTGATCCCCACCGCCTGGGTGTGGTGCTGTTAAATTTGCTCTGTGTTTTCAGTTACATAAGCTCTAGGTGGCAGGTTGCCATTGGCTGGAGACTGGAAGCATCAACTTTGAACTGAGACCTGGCTAGACCACCTTGGCTTTCCCTACTTCCTGTGTGTTGTGTTCGGTACAGCTGTGTGGACAAGTGTTCTTGGCTCTGAAAAAGTTAAATAAGTGTGTATATAATGTAAATATTGGAAATATATTTTTAAAAAAGCAGTCCTGGTGCTGTAGGTGTCGTCTTTTTAACAACCTTTTCTTCTTTTTAAATTGGGGAGGCAGCTAAGACACTTGAATTTTTTTTTAAATGTATTTATTAATTTTTTTATAGGGGGTTATATAGTGATATAATAATGGATTGGATTTATATAGCGCTTTTCAAGGCACCCAAAGCGCTTTACAATGCCACTATTCATTCACTCTCACATTCACACACTGGTGGAGGCAAGCTACGGTTGTAGCCACAGCTGCCCTGGGACAGACTGACAGAAGCGAGGCTGCCATATCGCGCCATCGGCCCCTCTGGCCAACACCAGTAGGCGGTAGGGTAAAGTGTCTTGCCCAAGGACACAACGACCAGGACAGAGAGCCCGGGGATCAAACCGGCGACCTTCCGGTTACAGATACGCTTCCCAACCCCCTGAGCCATGGTCGCCCCTGTTGTTTTGGCCGTGGCAACCCTTTCAACAATCCGTTATCTGTATTCACTTATCCTAATCACTTAAAGCTGGTCATCAGCGTGCCACGTTAACCCAGGGTTTCACTTGTTCACACGAAGAGGGTTGTGTTTAAAGCAACTGAGCAATTACAAAAATGGGTGAGATTACCGATAACATAGCGGCTCACTTTAAAAATGAAGATAAACTTAGAAAAATATAAAGCGGTTAAACACATAGTACAGACAGATAGTAACACAGCTGCTGCAGATAAAGCAGTGGAGTGAGCATGTATGAGAGTAAAAGTGCTGTACAGTGGTTTAGTGTTAAAAAAGGTCAGTAAGACTGGGAAAAAGCTGCTATATTAATAAAGGTTAGCGTATCTGAAGGCAGGAAGGAAAGTCGGATACAGTCTGTGTAAGTTAACAGATTTATCAATATCACAGCTCCGTCATTAAGACGCTGGACAATATCATTGATTATAAATTTAATGAAATTAATGCTTAAATGACAGTTCAGCTGCGGCCTCGTTTGTGCACTCTGGTATTACCTAAGCCGGGTGTAAAAGTTATGTTAATTTACCATCTATTATAACTAGTCTACATAGTACATTATGACAACTACCAACTCAATTAAACTACTAACTTCATCACTGAAAACTGGACATTGTGATGGTCTGTCCACATGAGACTCCACTGCGCTCATTCATTACGTACTGAAATATTGTATAAGCCCACAGTGTTGTGTGACAAGTCACCCTCTGTCATGCTGTTATTAACACAAATGCCAGCACAGTCACCTTGACTCTTATAACAGCTTATGGCTGGTCCCATGCAGGAGAACTGGTTCAATAAGCATTTTATTTTTGCTGGACTGTACAAGGAAGTCTCTCCAAAGTCATTACAAAAGCATTTCTTTCCACTTGGAAGCCATGTTGGTAAAAATTGCAGTCAGTTGGGTGGCTCCTCCACTCCAAGTATCCTTGGGCATGATGCTGAAGCCTGAGTTCTCCCTATATATTCATCAGATTGTGTGTGTGGATGTTAGATAAAAGCACTAAGGCATAGAAAAAAGTGAATGGGTGAATGAGGCTCATAGCAGAAAACATCGTGAGTGCTCAAATGGACTACGAGTTATTTTGACTAGCATGTCTAAATGAATAAGGAGAGAGAAAAGATATAACCTTTATTGTACACGCCTAGAGTCTACCGTGATATCTGATTAAAATAAAAATAATAAAAAGTTTGTTGATTTGACTCTAAAGAAAGGTTTTAGAGGCTTATTTCTCTGCAGCTTACTTCTACTTTGCTTGCACAAAAGTCACACACAGTTATGGCTTCATTGATGGCACAACAGAAAGAGCCAATCACAATCACCCAAGAAAAATGTAAATTACACTTAGGTTTATCCTTATTATGTTAAAGAATAGATATGTCTGCCACCACATTGCTGAAACATGAACCTACAAGGTGCACATGTGTCACTGCAACAGCACCATTAGCATATTAATCCCGGTTTGGCTGTGATAGAGCCAATGATTGATTGTCTGGGGTGTGCAGTAGGACAGCCACTGTCTTTGCCATTAAATAGTTCTCATATAGATTTAAATTCTTTAGTCTTTGAGTGCTGTGTCTCTCTTAGTTAATGGATCAGGTTTCTAAGAGACTGTACTTTCTTGCAGAATAACATAGACTGTACTGAAATTGGTTACAATTATGGGCAGGTCATCAGCTGACTGTGCAATACATGCCTGTTCTCAGTGTAGCCTATATAGTTACGCCCATCAAAATTAAAGTTATGTATTTACTGTATACAATTATTTAGAGGAAACTACAAACAATCTAGTATAACAGGAAACATCTCGTGTGATGTTAGATCATACATTTGGTTATCCATAAGGACCATAAAATGGTATGGAATGGGTTAAAAATGGTTGAGCTGCTGCAAAGAAGAATTAGAAACCTAAAGAATAATGCCAGCAGGGAAGGTGTTGTTTCAGCTCACAGGGAAATGAAAGTGGGGGTTTATAACACCCCGCTGGTGTAAAGGAAAGCAGATTAAAATCAGCAGAGGATGATGGTGATAAAGAAGCGTGCCAGGGTGCACAGCAGTGTCCCAGATATCAGTGCAGGGTTAAGTGTAGGTGTTGTTTCTCAAAGCAAGATGTATGTTATAGAACCAGGTTAATGAACAAAGCTGTGTATGGCTCAGGGTCAGAAATATTACCTTAGATGTTCATGAAAGAACTGTGACATTAACTGTATTAATAGGGGGAAAAACATTATAAACATAAGTGCTAAAAATGTATCCATATTTAAAGTTGCTTTGGAGTCTGTATTAATGCATTTGAGTTGAGAATGGCATCAAACTCTGAACAAAGCTAGGCTACTTGTTTCATGTTTATCATTCATGACAAACTCTAGCTTCTTAATTAAACCATCAACAAGTTAAAACATTGTTTCTACTAATGTGGTGAGCGTGATAATGACAAATGAAGAAGGCAAGTCGACCGATGTACCTAAATATACTATTATATACCCCTCTATAAAGACTGTAAGATGGGCATTTTTTAACACATCCAGATGGATGGCTGCTTTGACTGCTAACACAGGCATCTGTGCTGCTTCACCTCAGCTAACTGGAGTCAGTGAACTGGACCTCTCAGTTATGTTTGTAGTGTTTGTGGATTTTTGGAGCATTGTCAATGTAATTTCTGACAGTCTGCTGTGTGGTACTGCAGAAGCAGTCTAAGAAGCTCATGCTTCAGTTACATAGCATTATTACATAGCATTAATTAGCAAATACCTGTGTCTGCACATCGTTTAGCTAATAATGAACTATTTCTGTATTTCTGCTCCATAATCATGCAAATTCAGTGACTTCATGCTCTGAAAAGCTAACATGGTAGCAGCCAAAATGCTAATGTTGAAGCTTCAAAATAAAGAGTCAAAAACCAGTGGGTGTATAGACAGGCTATGATTAAAACAGTAACCTTTATTACTGAGAAATGCCAATCTAGGAGGGGCATTTCTATGTCCCACGTAATTAGGAGCACTTAAATATAGTGCCCTTCAACCAATATGACCCCGGTAGACTTATAACCTTTAGCAGTCAAACAAAAACAATAGATGCTTGGAAAAAGTAGTGTTTATGGCAGAGCTGTAATATTGGATCGCATTAGAAGTGGCCAGTGAGTGTGCATTGCCTTTTTACTACCTTCGCTTTGTGCTGTTGTCTTATCATTTCCAGCATCTCCTCTCCTGTCCTCTCCACCCATTACCAGATGTGACCTATCACATGTCCCATCTGTCTAATGCACCTCATATCTCCAACAGTGCCATTTCCTCAACAAAGTCCAGGCTTTCTCTTCTCTCTCTCGGGCTGCACACATGCATGCAGTGACAACATTTGGTACTGATTACCTCTTCGCTATCTGCTGTATCTTGGCTCTGTTACAGTTAGCTTCTTTCGGGCTATACACAACATCTGCCTCTGTCACCACACGTCTGTTCGCCACTATGATGCTGTACATCATCATCGTTGCACTTTAGAAAACAAAACTGATGCTGTGATCAGAGACGTGAAGATTAGTGGACGGCAGCTGGATGCAGCGTAGGTCACACAGTGCAGTGCAGTTGGCTTCTATATTTATGAGTTTTTCTACCTAGATGGTGCTTTTGCTGTGAAGCTGACTGCATTATTTATTTATATGCTAAACTCAACCCCAGATTAGGACTGACCTACTTATCTTTTCGGATAGCAAAGCTTGCTGTTTTCCCCACAGTATCTTTCATCAGGCAGGCAAATTTCAGCATCGCTTCCTTCCACCCCTCTGCCTCCTTTCCCGACTGCCTTCTCATCCCTCTATTTTCCCTCTTCTTGTCCTCTCCTAGATATACAGCCTGTCACAGTCACTTCTGTTGCTATGACGAGTCTGTTGGTGCGAAAGCAGAGTATTGTGCTTTCCAGACTACCACAAAAGATAGAAAGATGAAGGCTGGGAAAATAGTGGTGATGATGGTGACGAGCAGGAGGAGAAACACAAAAGCAAAATGGGGCGAGGCGAGTTGGAGACAGCAGGAGGTGAAAGAAACAACAGGAGGAGGCAAAAAAATGTTAAAAAGAAACAAGGTGGAGATGAGGTGCAAATGTGTGGAAGAGGTGTGAAATACGTTTCTGATTGTAAAGGTTAAAGATGAAGTTCTAGTCGATCTGTTTGTAAAATCAGAGTGAGGCGTCAGAATAACTACTGTCTCCTTACTGACAAGGTGCTAATGAGCAAAGCATCAAACCTCACTCCTGAAAATGTGCCACCATCTGTGCAAATGACGCTAATGCTGATAAACAGTTACACTATCCCTGCGTCAACTGAACAATCAAACAATTTTTCACCGGACAAAGCGAAAGCAAACCCAATGTGAGGAAAAAAAAATCTCTGAATGACCGCTTGAGACTTGCTCCAAAAGTGAGTCAATCCCAACAGATTTGTGCAACAGACATACTCGGGGAAAACGGTAGCTGGAGACTACGACACAACCAAAATTATTGTGACCCAAATGCAGTGCGGTGCCTTTAATGGTTACTTCAGGGACCAGTTGCAGTCAGTTGCCATCTTCGAAGTGACTTTGGTGCATCAAGATGGTGACCATTGAATAAAATCAATTAAATGCAACCTGTTTCTAATAATACAACAACTAACTGCGATGAACTGATTGAGGATGATACATTTGTGGCTGTCCACAAACACAAGAGTTCACATTAAACAGAAAACCTTGTTTTTGAATAGGAATATAACTAGAATACAACCAGTTGGCAACCAGTCGAGTCAAGTCTGAGTCCCCTGTTGTAATGAAATGTGTCACACATATGTAACACACATATGTCACACTTATGTGTTACTGAGTTTAACATTTTAGCAAACTCTGCATTAATGAATTACACAGCAGTTATTTGCAAACAGTCTGAGATTGGTTGCAGTCAGACCCCAGTTGCTTGGAGACAGGTTGCTAGGATTGAAAATAGTTGGTGACCAGCTGGTAAATCCGACTTGCAGAGCAACTACTGATATTTGCTAGTCACAAGGATGTTAGCATCCAATTTTTATTCTAGTGTGACTGAACCATTGTTTTGTGTTTTGAAGGCAATTATGTGCCAAATAATATGGCCTGTTGTCTGCCATGAAGTCTGTGGTTCAGTTCTGATGAATGAAATACTAGTATGTGGATTGTATGTTACTTCACACTAATTAGGAAGAATCCATATTCATCTCAGAAAAACCCCTTACAATCACACTTTTAGGTTGTCATGGTAATCCTGTTGTCTTATATACTACCTGTCGTTTGCAGTAAAAACAAGCAGAGTGAAAGAAATCTTGATATAATTCGCTAAATCGCCTGATATATGATGTCATCATGTTATCTAGCAATCAAATACCAACAGGCTAAAATGTCCCATCTGATACAAGCATTGTTTCATTTTAATTTCACAACAGTAACTTTTCATTTATATCCTCAGAAGATCACACTGCAAATACAACCTGTTCTGCCCCACTCACATCAAAAACACATAAAATATAATCAATTAGGCAATTAGCAAATTAAATGTCCATCTTTTATACACAGCCTTTAAGTTTGCTAACACAGTGTATAGAGCATATACAGTGCACACTCCACAAGCATTATATTCCAGGGAGAAGATGAGGAATAGGATAAAAGCAATCGTTTCAACGTTCATCTGAGAAAAACCCCACAATCTTAGTGGGGTGTGTTAATCAGCAGTGTGAGTGTAAATAACCATAGTCAGGGAAAGACAGGAGCTGCCTGACGTCACCATCAACTGCTGCACTGTAGTTTAAATGTAAGACTTTTTTGTAAAGTCAGATGTTCTGAAACCTTGCTTGTGCCTGTTAGTCAGTGCTAACGTTGATGCTGCAGTTCTGTGTCAGAAACTAAATGGCTTCTCTGTTAGAAATGACAATGCAGTTTCTCTCTTACAGGAATTAAAGAGCTTCCTAGAAAATGACGTTGCATGTGTACAGTCACGCTTCTGCTGTCTGCATGCTCTTCTATCCTTTGTTTCTGCCTTCAGGTGTGTGTGTTTGTTCTGCATGCATGTGTGTGTGTAGAGTCTAGAGTTGTTAGGATATCTGAGACATTTCTGTCAGGTGCTTTTGTTGGAGAACAAAAAGAAGCTTCCTTTGTGGCCTTATAAGATGACCACACATGTAAAATGCACACAATCACATCCACACAAGCCCACACAGCCCATACAGACATAGAACACACACAGCAATTGTTATAAATTGGAGTGGAACGGCAAGGTCGCGTTTTTGTGTGTGTGCTGTGACACCGTCCCCAGAAGATGATAAAGTGAAGGGGCAAGGCGATAAAAGGAGAGGAAGGGAGATCTTTCTTCTTAAATGATTATTTCTCCTTGACCCCAATTAGAAGAGCATGATCATGTGATTATTATTTTTTCTGTGCAAAAAGAAAAGATCCATTATGCTCTGAGCATGGCTGAGGAGAGGACTGGGGAAAAAAAGATTTCACACCGGTGCAATAATAGCAAGATTCTTCAAGTGTCCTTCTGCATGACACTTGTGTGTGATGAATGTTGGTCTTTTTCTGGCAGCAAATCTCAACTGAATTGGTAATGTAAAAATGTAAATATAAGGGTCAAAATCAGGTTATTGACACTACCAGTGTCATTTATGTATATATAAAAAGATTCCCTCTTAAAGACAGAGATTCAACTCACGTAATAAATGGTTAATGGTTCTGCTGGGCTGGAGGGTTCTTCCAGTTAAAAGGGAGTGACTCTTTACAACAAATTTAATACAGCTGTTGCCAGTCTTTCTAGATACTATCATGTTCTTGGTGGGTAAATGTGACTTAGTGGAAGAAGAGAAATCTAACTACAAAACAACACATCTCTGTCTATCTCTCATGGTGCTAACCTTTCTCCCTACATGCATACAGATAAACCACTGCCTTTTAACCTTTGTTTCACTTCTTGCTTCTTACAGCTCACACACACCTGCTTCTGAATGTGTATGCAAAAAAACTTTCTTGCTATTTCTAGTTTCATGTGGTCTTTTCACTACATTTTAGTTACTTACCAACAGCAGAGGTGTGATAACAGATAGCTATCTGCACATCTGTCAGTTCCATTAATAGAAGCATATTGTTAATGACAATAAAAAGACTGATGGTGAATTTTAAGCTAAGTTCAGTATAGTGTGACACATTTACTGCTATTTGTTATAGAGCAGCAGTAGCTGCAGCCCAGTAAACAATGTTAGATGATTCAAGAGTCACAATTAAACAAGACTAGAGTGTAAAGTCATGCTAGCAGCAGGGAGCTACAAGTATGCTTTGAGGACATTTGAGCTAAAGCACAATATTAGCATGCAAAGCTAACACACTGGTGGTAATACTTAGATTTGATGTCTTATTGGGCTGCAAATTTAATTGACTTTACAGGAAGTGAATGCCTGTAGCATTTTTGCAAATACAATTATTGAGATGCTTTCTTCTAAAGTAAAATGACTTTTAAAGAAGAAAAGCTGAGGTTAGTGGGGTATAAGCCAACATTTGGCTCAAGAGAGAAAAGCTCATTCCACAAAATCACTATTATAGAAGCTGATTGTAATATCAGGCTGGATACCAGACTCACACTGATGCTTAGGAAACTTGTGCTTTAGCTTGTGCTTTATATTTTTGTCACACCCAATAGAAATTTTGAGAAATTGTTGAGCTTCTTAAAAAAGTGGCGTTATTTATCTCTTCAAAGGAGCAGGTGGGTAAAAGAACTTCAGTTTTTCCTTTGTAGTGCTAAGATTTATTTTATTTATTTCTTTGCTGTGGAAGAGAGGTGTAAAAGATACAAATGCAAACTAAAAGCTACATTTTATATTTTTATTGACCCAAATATTATGGTGCTTTTAATGCGCCCTGTCTGCAAGTAAATAGAGGAAACTGTTTTGATCCAAATATAACAGGTGTGCTCTGTCCACTGGCCCACCGTACTATAAAATACCTACCCGATAGAGCACCTTTAAATGTGGTCCAGATATATGAGTCTGAATGATTTTACTTTCTCCCCGAATCTTCCTCTGGGCTCTGCTGGAAAGAACTTTTCCAGGATACCCATACAAATATCTGAAAGCCTCAGCTATGTTTTGTGCTAGACTGATGTTAGCATGCTAAATGTTTAGCTAACATAGTGGTCTGTTTTCACTGTTAGCACGCTAGAACACTTCAGCTAGTATTTAGCTCTGAAATAATGGCTTGCCTAATTAAAGCATACCTAGCATGGCCATGCTCTTGCAGGTTTTATGACCAGTGTTGATGTTGGATTGTAAATGAAAACTAACTAAATAAAAAAACATCAACTTTACAATTACACATATTTTCTGCATTTACACCACAGAATTAAGAGCTCCGAATGAATATCCTTTTAATATGAGCCTGGTCACTGTGTTTCTTCCTCGCTCTGAATCTGTGCCTGCATGTGCGTGTGTGCGCGCGTGTTCGTTGCGATGGTTAAATGGGTGCCCACAACTTGGCAGAGCTCTGTTTAGACCTCGCTATGCATCTCAATGACTGCAGGGACACTGCAGAATGAGTCAAGCACTGTCAACACTGGAGAGAGCATTTAGTCTCTTCACCGGCTCTGGGTTTGAGTTTCTCAAGGCTAAGGCGTGTATGTGTGTTGAAATGTGCGTGTATGGGTGGAGGCGTAACAGAAAGAAATATTTTGCAAACCATCTTTCTGAATCATCTCATATGAAAGATGGCCTTTCAATCTGCAAGCGTTAGAAACTTCTCCCTCTCTGCAAACAACGTCACCGTGTTACTGTGACCTCTGTTAGTCTGTGCCACTTTTGTTTTGGTAACCTGTGTGCCCGGTGTCATTAGGAGTAAATTACCTGTCTGCAAAAAAATTGCATGGCGACTCATATGGATTATTATAGGTGGAGGTGTAACAATATGCTATAAAAGCCTCTTTGTGCTACTCAGAAGCATTTATAACTTTAAACCATTCAGTCATGTCATATCACTGCTTGGAATTCAAGCAGCTAGTAAGTAAAGTACCAGTGTTTAAACCATTAAAGGCCTCAATGCAGTATTTCTTTTTTTAGTTTAAAGCTTCACATTGTAAATTTGTGAAAATTTACCACCCTTATCAGTGGGGCTTGTGGAAACAGATTTACAGGTGTGGACAGAGGTTTGCATACACTCATCAGGGACATGAATATCTTGGTAATTTTTTTTTTTTTTTTTTTTTTAGGATTTCTTTGACCCGACTTTTAAACATAAACCACAAACTGTCAATAGGGTTGAGATCGGGGCTTTGGGAAAGCCATTTCAGAAGTTTAATGCTTAATTCATTCAGAAAAAAAGTTTGTATGTGTGTTTTTGTGATTATTATCCTTTTGGAACACCTAACTGTGTCCAACCTTCAACTATCTAACTGTTAATTTGAGATGACCTTGAAGAAGGTGGTAGTCGTCCTTATTCATTATTTCATCCCATTTGTGCAATGTACAAATATCACAAGTAGCCCTAGAGCACAGGTGTCAAACTCCAGGCCACGAGGGCCGGTATCCTGCTGGTTTTAGATGTGTCCTTGATCCAAAACAGCTGATTTAAATGGCTAAATTACCTCCTCAACATGTCTTGAAGTTCTCCAGAAGCCTGGTAATGTACATTTTTTTTGTTCAAAAGAAGTAACACGTAGTTAATACGGTATGAGCATGCTATAGGCAGTTTTCTGACGTGCAAAGTTCCTGATGGTAAGGCTATTTAAAGTCTTCCTGCAGTTTGTAAACACAACATATCTCATCTGGATTGCAGCTTTTTGTACCAAAATATATTGTGGCACAAGTAACACCCTTTCCCCGAGGTTTCTCTCGCTCTGTTGCAGTCCGACTTTAAGCTCCATTAGGCATTGCTCCAGCAGTACTGACCTCAGAGGCAGTTTTCCTCCACTGAGGCACATTTCATCAAAATCCTGTGAAATGTTCAGCATTTCTACACTGAAACATACATCATCATTACCATGGTTTTATGTCCATCTATTATCGTACACCAGTGCTATACAGGTCTAAGAAGTGGTGTTCCAATAACCATTAAGGTGGCTATTCATGCCATCTGGTGCAACCTCATGGTTTGTTTGCTCAAACCTGCACCTGTATTTCAGATAAACTTTGACTCAAGATGTTGTTATTCTTATTTTAACCTAGAGAAAGTTTTTGAAGTTCAGAGTTAAAAGTCATTATAAAAGAGTTATAATGGATCTTGTTTGCAGCTCAGGATGACCTGTCAACTTTCTACAAAAAAGAAGGAAAAAAGTATTTTTGCAACACAGCTGAAGGCTCCTTCAAGTTCCTGTTCCTCAACTGACAAACTGTGACTGTAGAGTCCCAACAAAGGTTAAGAAAAGTGAAGTGCTTCACCTCTCTGTGTCAGAAAATAGTTTAAAGTACTGCTGCCAGCCTCTCAGTGGCTTCTATTTTCATCGGGTGTCTGATGACTATCCAGAGTGCAAATGAAACGCAGAAATTCTGAGTTTATTTACTGCCATTGAAGTTCTTCATTATGTAAAGCACTTCAAATGGTCTTTGTGGTTTTTCAAATGTGCTTCACAAGTAAACTTGCTATGCCTGTTGGTAAAGCTAGCAATTTTAAATCCTGCTGGCTTGGCTAGACTGACCACTTGTCTTTACCCTGCTTCTTGAAAGATATTTGATCTCATCAAGCCAATTCATAGCCTGGGAAAAGACACAGCTGTGACTCATTTGTGCAAAAAGGCATAATATAGACAAACGTACAATTTAATCCAGCAAACAAAACCGTAAACTTAAACCACGGCAAGCTGCTCTTTTTTTTTCTGAGAAAAGTGAGCAAAACACTAAGTCACAATACAAGCGGTGAGCTTGACTCAGTTGAATTCACAATAGAGGTGAAGACAAGCTGACTACTGCCTGGTTGTCATCGACGTGGCCGTGGTTGACTTGGCAACCAAATCTCAGTGGGATTGTTGGAGAGAAACAGACCGATGGTTATTAAGATCTTTTTAACTGTTGCACGTATTTGTCTGCATGTCAGCGCTGATGATGTTTCTGCGTGTTTACGTGGGCGTCTATGTGTGTTTCTCATAGAAAAAATATTGTTTCCGAGCAGCAGAATTGGTGCATAGCAATGTAAATAAAACCTGCATTTAGGTCAGAAGGTAAAAGTAGAATTCAGTGACGAAGTGACGCCCAGGGTCTTCTGAGTTTTTCTGCGGAAAAGCGTCTTTTTCTGCACATTGTCGTCATCATTCAGTGGGCGCGAAACTCTGCTTGTTGTTTTACTGAAAGCTTGAAGGACACTGCAACATGACAGCAGTGCAGCTGTCCATATTAGTTCCCGTGCCTCCTCCTCTGCCACCTCCACCTCTCCTCCTCCTTCTTTTCCTTGCCTGGCTGCTTATCATACACGTTTCTCTTTTCCCATCCTCCTCAACACTGTCATCCTCCTCCTCCTCCTCTCACTTTTTTCTCTCTCTCTCTTGACTCATCATCCTTGTCCTCCCTTCCTCTAACGTCCTTCTCCGCTTATTTGAGATACAGGACCCCAGGGACTAGAGGCTGCAGTAAAACAAGTCTGATGGATTCAATATGTCCTGATGGAAGTCCTTGACCAAAATCTTAACAATATAGAGGAAACCTGGCATGAACCTGAAGTCTAGTGGAGCATATAGGATCGTTTCTGTCAGTGTTGAAGGGGAGAGTTTCTCTACGATTCACACTACTGCAAAATGCATTTAAACTCACAGTTCAGCAAAATAAAAGAATTCTAAGCTTGCAACAAGGTTAGGTACTGTATCTGTATGCAGATGTGGGGGTGGTATGGGTGGACCTCTGTGATGTCACGGAGTGAGCGTCCGTGAGGAGGCTGTGTCAGTGAGGTTGTAAATGTTTGATGGGGTTTGATCTAACCATCTGTCCACTACTGCTGGCAAAGAGAACGAGAACTACAGAGAGACCGGGTTAAAATAAGCACACATAGAGAATGGAATAGCATTAGCATGCTAAGCAAGATTACTAACATAGACCACTCATCTTTCAATGCACAATTCCTATACATTTGATCTAAATTTCATTTGACAGGCATCACGATTAAGGGTGTTTGATGGCAGGCCTGTAATGTTTGAATGGTATAAATGAATCTATATACAGTTCGATGAATTTGTTTTGCTGTACACCACAACAAAGGATTGTAAACCAAACAATCAGTTTCAGCTTTAATTCAAGGTATTTTTTTAGAAGCTCACAATTAAATAGACAAGCTAACAAAACTTAAAATAAAAGGATCAGTCAATGATTGCTTGAGGTCTAGAGCCCATGGACAGCATCAAAGGCTGCATTTCTTTCTGTGAGCCACTCTGCTAGCCACCTTCAGTTACTGCTTGTTTGTGGGCCTCTGTACCTTCAGGTTTTGTCTTCAGTAACTGGAAGCACGCTGTAACATTAAGTTAATTGGTGGTTTTAAATTGCCCACAGGTGTGAACGTGAGTGTAACTGGTTGTCTGTTTCTCTGTTTTAGCCCTGCAACAAGGTGGCAACCTGTCCAGGGTGTACCCTCACGTCCTATGGTAGCTGGGATCGGCTCCAGCGCACCCGCGACCCTGAATTTGATAAGAGGAGGAAAACATGGGCATTTCCTGTCTCATTTAAGTTTGCAACAGCTTACAGGATCAGCTCTCAGGATGATGCTGGACTCTTTTCAAAATGTTATTGGAATGTCTTTGCTGCAACGATGGAGCTGCATTATGAAGGTCCACTATCTGCAGAAGAAGGAATCAGACACCTGTTACAAATATATCAAATTTAACTTCACAGCATACGCACTAAAATACACAACATTTCTATTGCAAACGGATGTAAATTAGCAATAAGATATTTCCCATCATTCTAGGAAATCCTGTAAAAACCTTAACAGGTCACCTGAGAAACATGAAGTTTTTACAATCTTCAGTCATTAACTGGAGACAACCCAGTAATGTCTGAGGTCTAATTCTGGGCAGGAATCTTTGTTATAATTTTTGCACACAAAAGATTCATTTTGTGTTTGTTTATTTGCACATGACTCTTATTTTGCTTCTATGACCATTTAATGAATAAATGACATGAATAAAAGAGGAAAGTGAAACCTACCGGTGGTGTTTGAGTGTATTTACTTTTACTGTTCGCGTGTGTAAAGCACTTAATTGTTTTTGAATGGAACTGTGCAAATAGATTTTATTGCTGTAAAGATGAAGAAAGAGACTTTGACATTTACTCTCCATTTATCCGTTTGATCTGCTTTAAAATGCCCTTCAGAGGGCAGAATTAAACCTGATTAATGAATCTGCTGGTTCGCTGTGGAATTTTGTGTGAGGAAAGCATGTGATGATTAATGTATGTTTACACAGAGTGCATGCTGCATCTTAATGAGTGTGTTTGTTGAATGTATGATACAGATATGCATCAGTACACACAAAATGCTTTGTGTGCATGCATGCAGGGACAACCCGTTGCACCCCACCCAGAAGTCACGTTGCTGTGTGCCTCCATGACCCCATAGACTGATGAGTAGTGCGATCATGTGTGTTTTAACTACCAGTGGGTTAGATTGTGTCAATAAACACAACACATCCTGGGGGTAAGCTGAAGGGTTTGGAGCTGGGGGGAAGCTTTCAATAGCTTTACTAAAGGGCCCTGTCTTGTACTTTTTCTTACTCCAAAGGTCATCAAGATTTTCTCATTGATAATAATGCTAACGCAGCTCATAAAACAAACATCAACCAGCCGTATCAAAAAGGATTAATTAGATCCTGTAAACTCCTGTGACCTTGTGTGGATCTGTGACCTTCATTTTACAGTAGCCTTCCCTCAGATCATTTAGAAAACTACTCAGTCTTCTGAGATCAGCATTTTAATAGCACATTAAAAAAAATCTTAGGGCATATCATGTTATATAACTTTGCCCTTGTATCGTCCAGCTAGCTAAATACATACAGGCTTGACCCTTATAATGGACTAAACCAGAAAGCTATTAACGTCTTTTATTTCAGCTAGGGCTCCTAGTTCAAAATGTTCTTGTACCAAGTTTGAGAGACACCTGAGTTGAACGGGAATGAGGCTTCAGCACGTTACGACTTAGGGAGTTAACCCCAGTTAGTTTTTGGCTGGCAGAGCTACAAGGTGTAAGGGGACTGCGGCAGGGACAGAAACATCTGGAGGAGTAATTAGGATAGAACAATCTGGCTGTCAGAATATAAATCTTCGACGAGGAGGAATCACTTATTCCTTCCAAAGCTCGCAACTCCCACTGATTCTCGATATTAGAAAAGCATGCCAAACGAACCTGATAATACCCATCACACTGAATTTTCTCAGCAGGGTTGCAACAACCACAACATGTATTTGTGAATTTACACAATCAGTGCTTTAAACAGGGGATTTTACAAATAGGGGTATATCAAAAGCTTAAACTGATATACAGATAAATTCTGTCATGAATTAAAGGGACAGCTTTATTTAATGAAGAAGAAAAAATACCCACATCTATAAGAAAGGAAGAAGATATTTTATGTCTACCTAGACCTTGACTTATTTATCAGTTAGCCAATGTGGAATTTAAAAATGTGTCATAAAAATAGTTCACTGGCAAACTGGTCCTGACTCTGTTATGTTGTCAGCGATGTCTACATCATATGCGGCCGAGTGGGCTTCATCAAAAATGTGGTGAGAAGCAAAGTCTTTGTTTCACGTTGGTAAATGTAAATCGCCTAATGTGCACCTCCTCCAGCAACGTGGCTAACAGTGTTGCACATATACTAATGCTGTTGTGGTTGTAGTTTTTTCAGGGGCAAATATATTTATGCTTTAGGTTTCCACGCTTCTTTGCACAATTCCCTGATGTCCATTTTAATAGTTTCAGAAATATTACAGGCATTTGCTGACATGCTACGGCTGAAGGCATGGTTTTTATTATAATTAGGAACCATACCTTCTTAAAGTAGCTGGAAAGAGGAATCGACAGTAATGAACTGACCATTCACAGTAATTGCAGGCTGTGTGGATGCAACATGTAGTTACATTTAAGGCTATGCCGTAATGTTTCAGAAGGGTTTGCAGTTATGATGTAGCACAAATCTCCAGTAAGATTGCATTAGGAAGGAGATCTGGTGTTAAAAAAAACAAAAACGTTTTGAATAGAGTTAGAGGTAACAAGTAGCTTGTTCTTCTTCATACTCTTCAGAGAAAATAACAATCGCTAGCAAAATATAAGGAATCAAAATCATAGCTTTACTAAAAGGACTCAAAGATGTCAGCAAACAGCTGGAGGGAGATTGCCAAAACTACTTGAAAGATGTGAAGGAAGGGACAAAGACAGGACAAATATGTTTGCCTCTGAAAAAACCAAACAAACCCTAGGAGGGTCCTCGCTCTTTTCTATCATGGCTGCCACCGCATATAAAACTCTGGGAAATCACCACAAGGTAATTTATTCATAATATACCATGCAAAAGCATGAATGCTGGTAATGATATCAGCCACTTGCATAGGCTACGTTATATTTTTTTATATAGATTCATCTGAGAAGTCAAATCAAACCTTAAGACTTCAGACAAGTTTCCATTTATGACATATGGTGTAAATTTAAGGCAGAAAAACACTTTTAAACCCCACTTAACATGAAGCAGAATATGAATAAAATGTGAGTGCACGTGCATCTTGCTTCTATGTATTTGTTACTTTTTCGCATGTAATTTCATACATGAGGCCATGAGGTAAAATAAAAAGACAGCTATATAACTCAAAATTGAATTGAAAGTTGAGATGAACCATGTATGCTGGCCTAACCCTGACCTTAAATGTACCCTTTCGATTTTTGTTGAAAGACAGCATCTCATCATCCTTTGAGATTTCCCTCGCTGGATGAATTCCCCATTTTTACGTGTAGGTCCCTAAGCCGTGCAGCAAGAAAAGCCCCTGTCGTTTTGCATTCGCCACGCTATATTTGGTGAAATACAGTAATTTGCATTGGAATTTGGACATTGCATATTCACGTGGAATTATGGTCACAGTTATTTTTTCTGTTTTTGTGAAATCAAAGAGAGAAAATATAATTAAACAAAAAGGTTTCTTTCAATTAAACCATTAAATAACGTGAAAAGTCTCCTGGGTGTTTCAAAACACCTAATTCATGTCTGCAAGTGATAGACTTTGATAGTTCAAAGCAATGCAAAGTGAAATGGCTGGCACTTTGCATGCTTGTGGCATAAGGTTCAGCCTTTAGGAGCGTGTGCCAGAAATTCCTTAATTCTCAGTTCGCAGTTGAGTAAACTAAGATTTGGGGGGATTACAGAGTTGCTGGAGGGAGTAACATGTAGTCCTGTCTGGAAACCTTCAGCTGGTAGGTTTCACATTATTCACACACGCTTTTCGCTACATCTGCCGTCTGACACACATCACAGTACATCACAGTGTCCTCGGAGGTACAGCTGTGTCGACTGATAAGAGACTCTTGAAGCTCCACCTCCGAGTGATCTGAAAATACTATGAGCCAAATTATCTCTTCTTGTGCATCCTCCTCCCAACTGGAAGCTCAGACTTGCTCACAGCTGCTTTTCCATCACACTGAAGGACATTGCACTGACATGTACTTAAAGTAACCTTACCCAGCTCTAACTACAAACACTAGCATGATAGTAACATTAAGCTGAATTTTTACTGTAAAAGGAAATGACTGATGTGTGACTTGCCTTTAGTCCCGGAAGTGTGACTGTTTTACTATACATACAGGTTCAAATATATACATACGCTTGCTTAAACCTTTTAATAAGTGGTACTGAAGGTTATGTGACATCTTTTAACTTGACATGACTTGTTAACTTTTCATTAGTGATCATGATTGTTTCTCTTTGCCAGAATGAAAAGGAATTGTTTGACAGCGCTCATTGGACTGACCAATATTCAGATCAATAAGAAATTCCAAGGAACTCGGTGAAGATCTAAGGAAAGTTGTAGATTTACTCAAGCTGGGAAGGTCTCTGAGCCATATCTAAACAACTTCAGATTCCAGGGATTCCAGTTATTGAGATGTCTCACCATTTTGCTAAGGTCTGCTAAGAAAACACAGACTGTCACCCTCAGATGAGAGGAAATTTATTAGGATACTCAGGAGCAACTCAAGAACCACAAAGCCTGTCACGAACTAGAAACTGCTGGAACACCAGTGTCATTGTCTACAGTAAAGTGAGTTTACATCATCAAGAACTGATAGGGCGCCGACCAAGAAAGAAACCATCCATCGATCTTCTTCCACTTACCCGGGGCCAGGATAATGCCGTAGCAGCCTAAGCGGAGAAACCCAGACCTCCCTCTCCCTAGCCACGTCCTCCAGCTTGTCTGGGGAACACCAAGCCTCCCCCAGGCTAGCCAAGAGTTATAATCTCTCCTGGGTCTGCCTCAGGGCCTCCTCCCGGTGAGGAGATGCCCAGAACACCCAGGAGGCATCCTTGTCAGATGCCTGAACCACCTCAAAAGGCTCCTTTCAATGTGGAGGAGAAGACGGCTCTACTATGAGTCCCTCTCAGATGGCTGAACTTTCTCTAAAAGAGAGGCCAGCCATCCTTCGGAGAAAGCTCATTTCTGCCGCTTGTATCTGCGATCTCATTCTTTCGGTCACCACCCAAAGTACACGACCATAGGTGAGGGTGGAGATATAGATCAACTGGCTTCGCTTTTATGCTCAGCTCTCTCTTCACCACAACAGACCGATGCAGCGTCCTAGCGTCCATACCACCAATCTGTCTGTCGAATTCCCGCTTTCCTCTTCCTTCACTTGTGAACAAGACTCTGAGATACTTAAACTCTTCCACTTGGGGCAGTAACCAGTCCCTGACTCAGAGTGGGGACTCCACCCTTTTCTGCCTGAGGACCATGGCCTCAGACTTGGAGGTGTTGATTCTTGTTTTGCAGCACTGGAACGATTCACCCTGCTCCAAAATACACACCTTCAGTCTTGACTGAAATTTGCAGCTGCCAACATGGGTGAGACAAGACAAGGCATAATCACATGACGTGATAAGGTGATGTTTTCAATGGATGGAATAATGAAGGAGGAGATCCACCTTCAAATTCTTACCTTCATTTCAAATCAACAGCTAGAAGGTGGAAACTTGGACAAAACTGGATGCTACTACAGGACAGTAATCCCAAACATACATCAAATCTGGTTTTGGAATGAATAAATCAGACTAACATTGAGTTTGTGGAATGGCCTTCCCTAAACCCGACCACAACAAACCAAAATTTGTGGCTTACACTTAACGGCTGGGTCCATGTCAGGAAACCATCCAATTTAAATGAACTCTACTAATTCTTTAAAGGTTACCAAATTAATCAAATATCGGTTGGGATGTATGTATACTTTTGATACTGTGTGGATTAGAGAAATCCAAAATAACATCAAACTTGTGCACAGTGGAAAAAGAACAGTTCCAAGAAATCCTTAAAAGCCCCAAATTACCATGACTTTTATGCCAATGATAAGTGTCTGTAAACCTCTGACCACAACTGTATACACACATAAACTATGAAAAAGAGAGCACCTCATACCCACAAGTCCAAGAAAAAAAAGCACACAACATAAACACACATGCATCTGGGACTTTCAGAGCTTTAAGGAGAACTTTCAATTATTGATGAGGCCACGTGCTTTGTACCTTTATTGAGGCAAAGGGAGTCTCGGGTGGGCTTGACTCAGCATTTCTCTGTCCATTGCTTTTTCTTTCAGCCTCTGTCAGCACAGTGAGTGTGTGTTGGTAAATCATCTGTTGAGAAACACACAAAAGGGAAAACTAGACAGACAAACACAGACGATAAAGCCAACGTAGACTAAACAAGAGACACAAGTTGGTGAACAACTAACAGGTCAGTGGACCTTTATAATCTCGTTTTGTAGGTCAATAGCAATTTTCAGACTCCTGAAAGAAAATAAAATGTTACTGGTGGCAAACATCAGATTTTGCTGTTGACCTCACAGCTGAAGGACTGCACTCATAGTGGAGGCAGAGCCACCAATTTGTCCTTCAGCTGTGGCTTCAGCTCAGCTGATATGACAAAATGCTGGCAAGAGTGTCAGCCTCCTGGGCATTATTTATAGTGTGAGGCTTGGGAATTTTAAGAACTATGATGTCTGCTTCTTGGTAGTTTAAAAATTAAATAACAATAATCAGCTTTGTCTGCGTTAATCTTGTTAAAATGACGTTAACACCATTAACGCGGCAAATCTCCGTTTGCGAGTTAGTGCAGATCGCCCCGTGCGTGGGGCTGCCTGGCGTCAACGCGTTAGCGCCGGGCAGCCCCATGATCCGTGCTAACTCGCTAGCAGAGATTTGCCGCGTTAATGCGGTTATGCTACAAAGAAACAACTGGCGATGTCAGCAGGTTTAAATTAAATTGAAACAATATTAGACTCGAGTTAATTCCTAATCAGCCATTTATCACCAGTAATTTAAACACCCCACCATCATAAAAAAGTTTTGAGTTAATTCAGGCTATGTTAGATAACATAGATAACTAGTCTCGATCATCATTTTAGCAATCGGGTTACGCTTACCCTTGCACCTGTCCACTGCCTGCCATTTCATTTTGACAAGATGCAGTTTTCTGCACCATCTCCTTTTGTTTATGTGCTAAAAGAGAAGTCATTACCTTGTAAGTAAAACCGATTCTGAAGTACGATTTTGCTAACTCATCTACACAAGATGTTTTGTAGAGGCCATAGCAACCGTGGCAGTTTGTCTTGAAACAACAACTCTAATCTCTAAATTTCGACTTTCTTCTCAAAATGATCAATAATATCTTTTTATCTTAATGTGGCCCTAATACATCCCATCACACATCATGTGGAAGAGAACTAAAAATGGTGTATTTCATAGGGTTTTTTTTTTTTTTTTGAAGCTGGCCACCACTTCCACCCAGTGACTGTTTTTGTGGCTCCTTCCAGCCTGTCACACAGCCAGACTCCTCGGCCATGGAGAAGTGCCCAGAAGGTAAATGAAACCACTCTGGCTTTAGAGGCAGAGGTCCTCAATTGATTTCACACCCACGTTTGCGCACATTCTTTAATTACACATTTACACATTTACACACACACACACACACACACACACACACACACACACACACACACACACAGAACCTTTGGCTAATGAATGGGTTTGAAACGTTTCTTGCGTTGCTTCATAAGAAAAATTGGATAACATGAAAATGAGCAGAATTAGACTCCTTTTTATGTCACGAACCGTGAATGAATGAGCAAGTCGCCCAAATTTGACATCACCATGGTAACAACAAATTCACAAATTGCATGCTGCCGTGCATACTACAGAAACGGCTCAACATACAGGGATGTACTGTAGTGAAAGATATAAAGACGGACAAACACAACTGTACTTTTGTACATCCTTGACCCACTTTGCTCAAGACACCATGTTCAGTCCCTGTTTGAATAGAGGCTAAAATCTTTATGACCCTTTTTTTACAGTGATGTGTGCTGTTCACATCTGATTACCACCAGGGCAATAATGGATAATCCACCGCTACTAATTTTCTACAACAGTTATGCTAATTGTTCCTGTTTGCTCTCTGACTTTGGTGCCTCTCCAAATAAAATAATTGTTTTCACTCCTGAAATTATGCAGCAAATTAAAAACTATTTTTTTCATTGCCTGTGTTAGTTTTTTATTTACCAATATGGAAAGCTGCATAATTATCACATAAAACTTGCAGATTTGTCAGTTTTTGCTCTGGAAAATTTTGAAATTTCTTTCAACACACTTAACCACTTATTTGCTCAGTGTAGCGTACACATGCATACGATGCACACGCACACTGACCCTCACATCACAGGCCCCCAGCTGCTGCTCTGTTGTAATTTATTATCCCTTCTGTGCCCAGTGGAGTCATGAAATCAGCCTGGCCTTTGTGACACACACACACCCACATGGATGCACACACACACACACACACACAGTTCACGTGTCTTTTTCAAACAGTCATCTCAGCCCGCTACCCAGAAAGACCTCTTCGGCTTAATTAGTATAGGGTCCCCAGGGAGCGCACAACAGGGGAAAATACACTGGATGGATGAAGGAAGGATGAAGGGTTTGAGGCTGTCAGGCAAAAAAATAAAGAAAAAAGAAAAACATTGAGGAGATGAGCTTTTCTGTTATATAAAAAGTGGAGCAAGTTGGGGGGTTTTCAGCTTATATTTAGAGTGAGGTTGTTAGTGATTATAAATATTACCCATAGATCAATGAGAAGCTTCCCATCCATACCCCAAGGTCCTTTGCATCCCCAAACTACCCACACGGTTTTCTTTCTCAGCCACATGCCCGATCCAAATGAATATTTTATAGGACCCAAACACAACTCTACAATAGCACACCATAAGGCTTTGTTGCGCTGGTCAACACTACACATGTAAACATCTACATAATTTACACAAATACAATCGGTGTCAAAGTCAAAATTCTGTATTATTCATGTGTAAACTTGGGAATGCAGAATTGTCTTCTATGCACTTTTGGGTTTGGCTGCAGAATTTTCTACCGAAAATCAAAACGGCAGGAAATTGTTGAAATGAGATTTTAAGAAATTAAACATCAAATATTGTGAACTTGTATGCATTTGCTCTCAGGCACCTCTGTGCACGCTTATAAATGCACACTTGACTCACAAACACACACACATGCGCGCGTACACTCTGGGAGGAATTGCACCATAATTATGCCTTAGGTAGAGGTGATTAATTTTTTAATGGATTCAATGTTTTATTCATAGTACCTATCCATTCTTGAATATGGCAGAGCGCACAGAAAACCATTGCCAGAAAGTGAATACATGATAAAACTGGCTATTAGTAAGTTCATACAGTAGATAAATTACACATCTCGGTAGCTTTGAAAAAAGTCGAATTTCAGGCTGAAACTGTAGATTCACAGTAGGTCTTATAAATAGTTTCATAAATATGTAATTTACTTCCCCTTCTGCCTCGTGCTTTATTTAGGGTTGTTCTGGGCATGAAGAATTTGGAACAAAACAATGTATTTTTGTGACAGACAGCAAAAGGCAGAGAAAAGGGACAGTAGGAGGAGAGGGTGTTGTCTCCTGAGTGAGGCCAGCAGGACCGGTTATTCTGTCCTAGAAATCCATTTACAGCACCGAGCACTCTGCCTAATCATCTGCCCCGCTGTGAAAGGAATACTGTGTCCTACACTCAAGAAGGGCCATAAAACTGGATCACATTTAGGATTTTTAAATATTAGTCCTTCCTCCTGCTGATTTTCTCCCCCCAGTGTATGAAGAAGATTTCTTTTAAGCAATTTTGTTTGCAGACCAGAGTGGAGATTGAAGAATGATGAAAAAGGGAAACGGAGGTCACGTGTATATGATAGAAATTTAAGATAAAAGTGTTAGGATGGAGCTACTGTGGACACGATACTCTAATTAACAAAAGCAGTAGGGGTAAAATGATTATTTTATTATGTTTAGACAGTCATGGGGCTTAATTATATTTTGGAGAATATAAAAAGAGGATTTAATTGTGCAACTTAAATTCAATATAAATATTTCTGAAGCAGAACATGAACAAAAAATAATATTTGGCATTGTTTCCAAGCCACAGATCTTTAGGTAAGAACCATCTCCTACTGAAACAAATCGAATTCCTTGTGCTCTACTCTTTATTCATACTACTGTAGTGTAGAGCATGAGGAGTGGCAGAAAGCTGGATCTCATTTGTGATTTTTTAAAAAAACAAAAAACAAAAAAACATTACTCCTTCTTCCTGCTGTTTTTCACCCTCCAGTGCATGAAGATTTCCCTTGAACAGTTTTGTTTGCGGAACAGAACAGACATTTTAAAAAATGAGGAGAGGAAATGCAAATGATGATAGAAATTTGTGATACGAGTGTTAGACTGCAGTTAAGCTCCTCTACAGTAAAAAAAACACAAAACAGTTGAGGTGGTCCGGGCATCTGATCACCCCCTGAATGCCTTATATGTGAGGGTTTCTTGGACATGCCCAAGTTGGAAGAGGCCCCTGGACATACTGCGTTTTGGCTGGCTGGGGAACACCTTGGAGTTCCCCCAGAAGAGCTGCAGGAAGTAGCTGGGTGAGGGAAGTCTGGGCATCTTGTCTTAACTGTCTCCACAACCAGATCAAGTGGCAGAGGATAGGTGGATGGATTTCTTATTGCAATATTGTCTTATTTGTACACATCTACGGGTATTTGCACAGCTCACGCCAACCTCTGAGCACAATGTGAATGGCCACATTATCAGGCATCTGCAATCTATTCTCTTAATCTGATTGCTTTAATCCGGTCACTCCTTAACCCTGCTAATACCTGCTCCATGGCCTGTTCATCCTTCCTGTATATATTAAATAATGCAGGAGACTGCATGTTCCCCTAATTTATCGCTCTCTCCCAGCTGGATTTGAAGTGACAGATTTATGAGATTGCCATTTGCGGCTTGCGTGTAATACTGCCAGTTGAGGGTCAGTGAGACTGACAGAGTCAAAGCTGTTTGATGACCTCTCTGTGATAATGACCATACAAGAGAGAAGGACACAGAAGGACAGGGAAACAGATAAAAGGAGTAGAAGGTTATTGGTGTGGGTGGGTGATGAAGGAAAAAAGGTGGTTGGATGGTCATCTGACAGAGTAAAGCAGACACAACCACATCTCTTAAATGGGCTACATGTGATACCCTAGAAAAAACTGGGACAGATTCATATCGGTATGACGAATCAAATCAATCTTAGATGTCAGTTAACACTGTACACGGAGAAAATAGCTTTTTTAGATCAAAAGAAGAAATCTTTTCTTGAGTGCTTTTTTACTGAATTTGAGATTATAAGATTGTCTCCTCTCTAATTTCTGTCCATTAAATCAGGACACAAGCAGGCTTATTCAACGTTTTGTTAGCATAAACACTAACCTGGCTTTGTGCAAAGGTGAAAACACAAGCACCTATAGCTCTATCTCTTAAGGGTGCTTTATCCCACAGGCTTCAAACTCTGTTAGGGCCTGGGGCAGAATATACTATGTCTCTCTCACACACTATAAGTATAGCATCTTCATTCCAGCTTCTGATCACTACAATGGACTATGACCAGAGTCAGAGGTAAAAGTAATATATTTCCTAGTATGCTCCTTGTTCATTGAAACATCTCAGAAAATGTGCCAAATGATTAAAATAATCAACCAAAACAAAATAATTTGAAGATAAAATGGCATCGGCACCCTGCTTCTTGCCCTGTCTTGACCCTGAATTGGATAAACCGAAGAGAATGAATGGATAGACTGATGGATGGATGGATGGATGGACGGACGGACGGACGGATTTAATGAATAAAGCATTTATATACTACATACATGAAGTTTGGTTCACAAGATAGAACCATAGCTGACACTTGTAATCTGCCTAATATAATGGATTTGTGTATTTTGTGTAATGTACAAAGGATAATAGTTTGTCATTTCTGGACTGTGCTGTGCACACTGACAAGGATATGTCACAGTACGGCTGTGTGCAGGCAAAAGTAGGACCCAAACGCAAACTCACAGAGACAAAAGGTAAACTCAAAAAACACAGCTTTATTGCTGGCGTGGAGTGGGACACGAAAAACAATACAAAATAAACTAAACTGGGAAAACTAAAGCACAAGGAGCCACAGGGAAAAATCACACAGCTATGATGGAGACTACGACACTGACAAAGAGAAACACAGGGTTTAAATACACAGAGGGATAACGAGGGAATGAGACACAGAAGGAGGGCACAGCTGGGAGAAATCAGGACTGGACGAGACAGAGACGCAAAACTAGAAACACTCACATGAGGCATGGACCTTCAAAGTAAAACAGGAAGTATCACACAGAGACGCGAACTAGACACAGTGGAGACAGCAACTAAGAAACAGAGACAAACCATAAGGCAGAGGTCTAAGAACCAAAATACACAGAGGGAAATACTCAGCTTTGAACACAAGAGACTAGACTAGAGGGAGTAACAAAAGACCAACCATGAGAACATAATGCACAATGCAGGGTGACAGAAAACAAGAAACTCAAACATGCAAAGACACAGAACAGAGGGGGCACAGAGAGACATGAAGGGCAGGGGAGACTTAACATGGGTTGAAACACAAGGGGGAACTAATAAGCAAATCAACATAGGAGGCCTAATGAGCTAAACATACTATAAACATCAAAATGAACTAAAACTCAAAACACTGGGTCCTAAGACCCAGGATCGTGACAGAGCCCCCCCTTCAAGGGCGGATTCCAGACGCCCAAAACCAGGAAAAACAAAACAAAACCAAAAACAACCCACCCAGGGCGGGCGGCGGGGGTCCAGGACGGAGGGCCAGAAACAAAGCCACAAAAACACAATGTCCATCAAAAACACAGGAGCGCAGGGAACAGTTCACAACTCCTCAGGGGGCCGACCCGGAGGGTGACGGTCCAGAAGTCCATAGTTCATTTGATCAGGGGGCCGTCCGTGCGGACGGCAACGGCGGCGACACGAAAACGGTTCAGGGGGCCGACCTCGACGGCGGTGACGTGGAAACAGGTCAGGGGGCCGGCCGTGCGGAAGGCGACGGGGTGGAAACAGTTCAGGGGGCCAGCCGTGCGGAAGGCGACGGCGTGGAAACAGTTCAGGGGGCCGGCCGTGCGGAAGGCGACGGCGGCAACAGGATCGTGACATATAAGCCTTAACACTGAAGTTCACTGGAAGCCCACATACACAAATCTGTACTTTTAACTCCCACCACCCTCCGGAACACAAGCTTGGGGTGATCAGGACCCTGCCATACTTGACAGAAAATGTTCCCTATGGCAGAAGGGAAACAAAAGGAACATATACGTGTACACAAGTACATACTTTACTTCAGACCCAGCCACACCCTCGGACATAAACCTGTTCATCCGTAAAACAAAGCTCCCAAACAGAAACTAAGCAACATAGTGTACGCTGCGCAGTGCAGTGAGGAGTGACAGATGGTTTGAAATAGGAGTAAAAGAGGCCACCTATGTCCACTGTGGAGGACCATCATCGAAGGAGGTGGTGGCTTACGGCAGGTGCCTCAACCCTGACTCACATCAAGTAACCTCAACAGGTCACATGATAGGGTGGGGCAAGGTCTCACAGTGGTTTCACCTGAAACCTCTGGTGGTAATGACCCACGCCTTTTTTCACACCTTGTCTCATGTGATGACATACGTGATTAATAGTGTGTCAACGACCACCTCCTAAGCAGCATTAGGGCTTAAATACCTGGGACTTTTGGTTTTTGAACTGAAAGAGCCTCTTGGATGAGAGGTGAAATGGGTTTAAAAAACTTAAAGCTCTCTTTCTGGCTCTTGTTTTTCCTGTAATGTAGACGGGACACTTTGATAGCCATGAAGCTTTTTTGCTAAGCAATCTGCTTCCTGGTTGTCACTACATATTTAACTGTATGATTACATGACGGCTGCTTTTGATTTTGGATTGAATAGGCTGTTTTCTCATAATAAAACCTATTATAAGACAGTGTGAGTACAGATGTAACACAGATAGGAGATATTACATTAACCAGCTTTTCTTTTGGTATACAACATAACTCCTTGTCTAACAAGGAGAGATTTTATCCACAATTCTTTTGAATCTTTATGTCGATGATGTGTCAAAGAATATGAGAGCCTGTAAATTTAGTGAACCACATCATGTATGCAGATGATCTTGTGGTCTTCAGTCCTAGTAGTGCTTCTCTCCAGCAGCTACTTCACATATGTTATGCGTATTACTCGCAATGCCTGTAAGAGCGATATGATTTCTAGATTCTATATAGATTAAGGAGGAAATCTATCTCAGATTTCCAAAGTTTACATTGTCAGATAATAATCTTACTGTCAGTAATGAGATCAAATATCCTGCAGATCTTTCTGCAGATCCAATGACAGATGACAACAATATTTATAGGCATGACAGTTAATGTATGCTCAAGCGAACATCCTCTTATGCAAATTTACTGCATGTACAGAATGAGTGAATATTTCTTCATTTAGAGCATACTGTACACATTTGTATACAGAACACCTGTGGATGAAATACAGGGAAGCGAGCTACATGTAGCTTATAATGATGCCATGAGGTTGTTACTAAAGAGACTAAAATGGCAAGTGAGATGCTTGTAACTGCTGGAATCAGTATATTTAAAGCTTTATTAAGAAATCTCATGTTTAAATTTATATTCAGGCTCAACACGCCTGAGAATGAGATCACTGGGCTAAATGGATATCAGGTTTGGCAAAACATGAGTCTTTATTGGAGGCACTCCTGTAGTCTCTTTGTGGGTGTATTTCTTTCTATGGACAATGAGTGCTGAATAAAGATTGACTGATTGGGAAACATTGAAAAGAGGAGTCTCTAGCCACCTGACAAAAATGATAATGCTGAAAAATACTGCAGAGTGCAGTGGCCAGTGTGAAGAGGACGAGGTTTGCATTTAAGTTATGCATGAAAAGGAACACCAAAACGACCACCAAAAAAAACGATAGCATACCTCCTTGTTTCATCTCCACACAACAAATGAGCTAGGGATCAAAAAGCCCGAGCCAAGGATGCGCTTTTACTGAAGCTTTGGTGGGGGGGTTGGGTTTCTCATTTTTCTCACGACCTGATATAGGCTGCATCGTGAAAAGACAGGATAGCGATGGGAGGAGGGTTTTTTTCTGCCCTGAGTGGGCAGGCCCTTAAAGCACGGCGTGGTTATATTATTGGCGCATAGCTGTTAAATGATGAAGAATTTTAGAGAGGTTGCCGGTGGTCCAACCAATCGCGTACCGAGGTGTGGCCCCGTGAAGGCGTGGTCTAAGCGAAGAGGGGCCGTCCCAGAAGCGGAAGTGTGTCTCGGCTGATCTTTCGCTGTCATTCGGCCACGGTCGGTTCCAGGAGAGAGGGGCAGCCAAGAAGCAAGCAAGCACACACACAGAGGATCGGCTGGCTCTGAAGGAGAGACAGTTAGTGAGAAGAAAAGAAAATAAAGCGAACAATGAAACCGATCGAATAAGGCTTTATGAACGAACCGAGTATAAGTCACACACTGCCACGTTAACAAAGCTCTTCGATGATACGGTCCAGATTACAGGCAGCAGATAGAGAGCTGTGTCATTGAGCAGGCAGGACACGTCAGGAGAAGGGAGAGAGAAAAAAAAGAGCTGACCGACTGCACTGTACGAGTCAGCTACTAAAACCGCCTCTGAAAACCTTTGCCTGCCGCACTCATTGTTTCAAGGACACCGTCTCGCTCTCAGCCCGAGGGAAAGGATCTCGACACAGACGACGCCGAGGTCGAAAGGTGGTGATCAGAAGGTGAGGAGATGTTTTATTCGCTTGCCTTCAACCTGTCCAGCTAGCTAGCATTCGTGCTAACGGTCGTTAGCTAGCAAGCTAATGTTAGCAACGGATGGAAAAGTTAGCTGGTCAGCTAACAGCGATTTAAACTGCTTCTCCGTCGACGCGTGAAACCGATTAATTAACAATAATTTGCCCGACTGATAAAAAAGCCGTATTAATATAAACGTAATTTTGATAGTGGGCTCTTCCCAGGGTGCTGACAGCTGTCAAACAAGGTCGAGTGTTTTATTTTTGACAGTTTTGTTGGTTTTTTGTCAATATTTTCAGCCTTCGTTGATATTTTGTGCTAATGTGCGTTTCTTGGGTGATAATTAGTTGCCTGTCAGTTGGTTTTCGTTAGTAAAACGTCCCCAAATGGAGACTATATGCTCGACACAGCAGTGGTTCTGGCTTTACTGGTGGCTGCCAGCAGCTCAGCTGTAGACAATCTGGCAACGTCACGGGGTTATAATTAGCTAAAGATGTAACGTTAACTGGCTGGCTTTTTTTTAAGGATGAGCTCTAAAGCCACAGTACAGTGAATGTTATATGTGTGTAGGATCTCATTTAGAACCTACACATAAAGAGATTTCCATGCCTCTGTGTCCCCTCACTTCGTTGTTTTTTTTTTTTCTAAATCCCTTGATCTGTTGGTTAATGTGAGTGGGTGACTGCTAACTCAGTGCATGCCATGCTTGTATGCTCTTCTCTCTATAGGACCAAACGATCACGGGATAGCACTTGTCTGTGGGGGGAGAAAACAAATGGGGGATTACGGGTTTGGAGTTCTAGTTCAAAACAACACTGGCAACAAGTCTGCATTCCCGGTCCGAATCCACCCGCATCTGCAGCCCCCTCATCATCACCAAAATGTGTCGCAGAGCCCTGCCGCTTTCATAAACAGCACCACAGCCGCAGGGAATGGCACCACGGGAGGCTCTCCCTGGCTCTTCCCTGCCTCCGCCACCCACAACAGCGTGCAAGACGAAATCCTGGGGGGGCCAGAAAAACCCAAAGCACAGCAGCAACAGGAAATGCAAGAAACGCAAGAAAAGCAGCAGTTGTCTCCTGGGAGTCACCAAGAGGGTGGAAGTGGCGTTGGGATAATTTCAGAATTGGAAAAAGCCAGGTCCGAGGAAGGCAAGACAGAGAATGGCACATCTGACAGCAGTAATGGAAAAGAGAAGCAGCTCCGTCTTGAGTCACCTGTTCTGACAGGCTTTGATTACCAGGAGACATCTGGTCTCGGGGGTACGGGCCCAGTTCAGTCCAGTACAACCTCGTCATCGCTTTCTGGCTTTAACAACTGGTCACCCGCCATCCCACCTGCGCCATCAACAATCATCAACGAGGATGTCAGCTTTTTCAACCCGGCGTCTGCCAGTAACGGGCCTCTGCTGTTCCAGAACTTCTCACACCACGTCAGTCCAGGGTTTGGTGGGAACTTCTCCCCCCAGATCGGACCAGCTGCTGCCTTGTCCCAGCACCACCCGGCTCCCCCACCTCATCCCCATTTCCAGCACCCCCACAGCCAACACCAGCAGCATCGGCGTTCTCCAGCTTCTCCCCACCCACCACCGCCCTTCCCACACAGGAATGCAGCTTTCAGCCAGTTGCCGCATTTGTCCAACAGCCTGAACAAGCCCCCGTCTCCCTGGGGTCCAGCCAGCTACCAGAGTCCCTCTCCCTCCCCCGGCTCCTCCACTTCCTGGAGTCCCGGAGGAGGATATGGTAGTGGTGGCGGCTGGGGAGGATCTCAAGGCAGAGATTATCGACGCGGGCTGAATGGCGGGATGACTCCCATTAACTCTATCTCCCCATTGAAGAAGACCTTCCCTAACAACCATGTGGCATCCCAGAAGTACCCTCGAAACAGTCCCGCAGGCTTTAACCCCAAGTCCTGGATGGATGATGGAGTTGGCCGCAGCGATAACATCTTCCCCTTTCAGGTCAGTTTGCCTCTAAGATGTTTATTCAGATGGTTGAGTGGGAATTTTCACTAACTGTATGGAATTGTCCTCTTTTTCTTCCCAATTATGTTGTATACTAAGCATGAATGTCCAGCGTATATGTCTGGTTCTGAATATTTTTCAGTTGTAGCTGCTCATCACCTGAATTATTAAACAGCAGGATGTCATTTATGTGAACTATTAATATTATAGCATTATGTGGTACATCTTCTATTTTTAGACACAGCAGGAGGGCACAGATTTACACGATGCTTTTGCTACTGTGTTAAACCTGTTATTGGACTCTGTACTTCTATAGCTGAGCGTCCTTTGCGATGACTAATGTGGCTCTGTCACTGCAGTGGTGTGTGCCATGTGAATTGGGGGGGGGGCGCATATAGGAATGGGGGAGAAGACGGCATGGACAGAAAAAAAATGATAAGATTTTATAATGGGAGACTGGGAGAGCGAGGTACAAAATGAAGACGGCGATGGAGGGTATAACGACAGACAATAGTGTCAAAAACTATATCTGCATTAAGTGATGAATAACAATACATTATGGTTAGATTGCTTTTGTTCCAGTCGTAAACAACCATTAGCAACAAACGGTGATACTGTAGATCCATGAACCTTGCTCAGTTCTTTATGCTTTGCATATATTAGGCTCTTGACCTATTACACTGTGTAAAAGAGAGCCTGATGATTTATAAGATTTAGAGTTACATTAATCACTTACTGTATGTCATGGCATGGGTGGCCACCCCTTAATAAAAAAAAAATCCAACCTGTTCATTCATTTTAAAAGCTGGGTCCACATACAATGAAGACTGCTTAAATAATTGTACTGTCACATGTAGAAACCAGCTGTAATGGAAAGAGGTAGAGGGGCCTGGAGATAAATTCATTCTATTGATCTAGCCCGTGATTGATTGTGCTGGTCGTTATAAGGAGGAGGGGAAAGAGACAGAGGTGGCTATAGACCCATCTGGGCCTATCCAGTGAAATGTTTCTTTAAGTACCCTACATATCCTTTACTTTTTTACGTTGTGACAAAGTCCCTGCAAGTTGGTGTCAGTCGTAGTCGTCGTCATGGATGAAAATAGATCGTGTTAAATAGTCCTGGTGGCTGCATGTCTTTTTAGATTCAGCAGCCTGTCAACATCATAACTGAACGTATAGATTGCAGATTTCCTGGACACGTTCTTTACCAGTGAATCCAAAATTCTCTAAAGATGCAAAGTAACTTAAAACTGTTAAAAGTGATGCTTGTTGTGACCTTTCTTCTTGTCCATTAGCAGTTAATGACTCAACACTCCACAGGCTCAGCAGCCAGAAGGTTGTGCGGACATGTCTTGACATGTATTAGAGAGGGAGCACATGCTTCTCAGTAGCTATTTAGGATTAATGTTGTTAACAGCTAATTGCTGTAGGTAGTTGTGCGGCCCAGGTTCGTGTCTGACCTGTTCCAGTTTGCTTTGATGAGGAGACTATTTAAAGGGGGCCTGTTATTCTCATTTACAGTTCCATATTTTTATTCTTGGACTCCACTAGACTAGCTTTGCATGATTCAGTTAAGACATCCTCATTTGTCTTGTACAGGGTGTTGGTACAGTTCATCCAACGTTTGAAATGAGCTTTTTTAGCTCCCACCCCATCATTGCTTAAAGCCACTAAATGTCAGTGACCTTCTGTGGTCTCTGATTGTCACCACACTTGCTGTGTGGACTTCCCTTAAGAGGACAATATTAGGAACATCCTCTCTCTTTTAGCTAGTTTTCTGGCAGCATAATTACAAGGATGGTGGCTCACTTATTTAGCATTGTAGTTTAAAAAAAGATAACTAAAATTGTAACAAGGTAGTTAGCTAATTTATAACTTCATCCTATTGCTTCTATTAACAGTTTTTACATGTCAAAAAGATTTAAAAAGCTTAAATTGATTAAATAACTGGGCAAATGTTGTGACCTAGTTCTGTATTACCTGTTCAGCTAATATCCGTCCTCTTAAGTTAATTAGTTACTGTATGCAAAATCATTTGTTGTGATATGTGAACGGGGTCATCAGTGATAGAATACTATAATGATCTTATAGAAGCATCACTTTCGGCTCATGCTGGAAGGAGGGAGGCTCTCCTGTGTCTCACTTTGTCTCCATCCTCCTCCCTGCTTTGTGCAGAGGTGCACATACGCAGCTGTTATGTCTTCATGAGCACAAAATTACAGATTAGCATGGTTGGATGGTACAAAAAAAGCTGTTGGCTTAATAAAAAAAAAAAAAAGACCAGAAAAAGTATAATGAGAAAGAAGTTCCCAACATGCTTTGTAGATTTAAATGCGTTAAAAGCATTACAACTGGCGTTACAACTGGTGTCAAACAGCCTGTAGATCAGATTTGGGTTTCTGCAACAATTTTGAGAAGCCTGACTGTTACATCCCGGTGTTAGAGTTAAGCTAGCTTTCCTGTAGCTGCAGTATGTTGTTCTTCCTTGTGGTTGAATCAGATCAACTAAAGTAGCATTGTCCTCTTGCCCCCTTGATACTGCAAGGGCAGATGGAGGATGGGCGTAGAATGGCCTCCCTGTCGGTGTGCATGTCTGAGAGAGGGAGAGGGACTGATTATGTAAGTGTAACTCCTTTTTTAAAATAACAACACATTTAAAATATAGGTTTCAATAACAAACAAAGGATAACAATGACTGTTAAGAAATTGCTGTGTATATTTATAGTCCTCAAGCTCATTTTGAAACCTGCCGCAATCTCCACTTTTGCTTCTTTTCTTCAAGAACATCTCCTTCGTGAATCTGTACTTTTCAAGCATATGCACGGTGGCGTAATGGCAAGTCGGACACGATCAGTTCACGCAGATTTGTTTTCGCCTCGCTTTGCGTGGATGTGGATCGGTATTGTTTTGCCCGTAGTTACATCTTCCACTCAGATCTGTATCAGTGCTGCTTGTTGCATTGTGTAATGCAGCCGCTTTGGAACATTCACTTCATATGCACTTCATGTGGATATTAGGATTTGTTCCAACTGAGATAGTTTACTACATGTAAATGAGGATTTGCTTATAAGTCTGTCAAATTCTGAATCACATCAGTTGTTTTTCTTCTCTTTTTTCTTTTTGTCAGTTTCGATCCACCACAAAACAACCGAATCTTGAAATGTTTCATTTTGGTGTGAGCATGTACTGTAGGTCATGATGTTGTGGTGAAGTGGTTACTGTAGAAACCATTGTTAAATTACTGCACAGCCAACCAAGCGTCACATTTAATTGCCAGTGCCTTCTCTGTATATTTCACTCTTAAATACATCTATCCAAGTGTTGTTTGGCTTTCATTATCCATGCTTGCATATACATGTGACATGAAAATTGCCACATCGGTCTCATCAGTTGCCTTAAGCAGTTTCCTATCCATTTACTCCCGTAGCTACAGAAATACTCCAGAGGAAGTTATGGGAAAGATGGTTTTGTTTTGCTTTCTTTAAAACTGTTTTTAAAATGGTTCTTGTCAATGTTTGTTGAGATCAGGCATTGTTCAGATGACTGATTACACAAGTTGTCTTACACAAGGCACTCCCGGATTTGGTAAATGAAACACTGTAGTTTGTGTAACTGTGAACTAAACAGACCTGTGTCACATCCCTTCTCCTGTAAGCCTCAACTGTTGGAGTTTTAGCACACACAACAGATGAAGGATCAGTTGGGCATTATTCAGGTCTTCTGTGTTTGATGAAATAACTCCTATTTCATCACAACATCTGCTTCTTTGTGCATTTTTAATGTCGTAAACATGTAATATAGATGATTTCTGTAAGTCAGTACTTTTGTGACCTTTGCACTATAAACTCGCTGCACATAAACACAATAAATCAATAGTATGCAACCAGTCAGATATGTTACAGTGGTTAACTATCCAGACACACTGCTGCTAACTGCTAGCACACAGTTCACTTAGTAAATAACCTTTGACCAGAAATGTGTACTTTTTAAATGTCAGGGAAGTCTTTATTTTCTTCTTCTTCTATCTGTTATTCTTTCCTTCTTTGTCCTCTAATTCTTCACCCGTGAATTTCAAGGTCAGAAGCCTGCTGCTGTGTCAGGTGTACTGAGTGGTTTCAGACTGGTAAATCTGGCCAGTGACCAGGTCAAGACCTGCAGGGTCTGAGGTAGAGAAGCCAGCACAGGATATTGCCTCAGTAAGCCACCTGGGTAACTGTTGGTTACAGCGCTCCTGACTGTTTGTGCAGCTTAGAAATAATGATGCTGTTATCTGAAGGCACATTATTAAAACTGTCTCTGTGTATGTCCAGAAAATCTTTGCAGAGTGTGGTTTTACATATCGCTTTAACCAAAACAACGCTACTTTTTATGTAAAATCAGACCTGTAAATGACCAGTACACGGGGTTGTAAGCTGGTTTGCGTTACGAATATTAGACTATTAGGCCGTTTGTTTTTACTCGATAAGCCTGTGCTTTAAATATTTGTAGTTGGATGCCCTGCGTCAGCTTACATGGGCTCCAGCTCTTCTGTGACCCTGAATTTGATAAGAGGTTAAGAAAATGGATGCATGTTTGGAAAATACTGTAGCTCTGGAGTGGGCGGCACAGTGGTTAGAGCTGTCGCCTCTCAGCAAGAAGGTCCTGTGTCTGCATGTTTCCCTTTTGCCTCCAGATACTAAATCTTCCTCCTACAGTCCAGTGACATCCATGTTAGGTTAATTGGCTGTCTCTGTGTTAGTGCTGCTATATACTGGCGACTTGTCGAGGGTCTACCTCTCCTCTCACACCATGACAGTTGGGAGAGTCTCCAGACCTCAGACCCCACCCCCAATCCTGAATCAGATTAAGAAAATGGATGGATGTATAACTGGACGGATGGTGCTCAGGAGCCTAAAGATGATATTCAGTATTTACATGAACCTTTGTTGGTTATATTCTACAAAGGCCAAGGGTGGCAGTACATGCGTGAAAACTGCTAACATCTGAATCTTTAATGAAAATATGATGCAGAAAATATTGAGTGTGAACTAGAGGAAGTGCAGTTGGGTAAACTCTATCCTGTCCAGAGTTAATTGTCAGTAAAAAAGTTAGACAAACAAAGCCATGGAAGTGGCTGAAAAAGCAAGGCCTGTTGCTTTGTGCCTGATAAAACCGAGAGTAAAATGCAGCTATTTATTATGTCTGGTAATGGCAGACAGAAAACATTGTTTGTAAACTCCGGTTGAGAAGAGATAAGAAAGGTATGTGTGAACATCCGTTCATATATGTACTGTGAACTCCTGAAATAAAACTTTCACTTTACAGCAGAAGTATAAGTTCTGGATTAGCAAGTAAGCAAAGCTAAATGTTATTTTATTATTGCCTGAATTTATTCCGATAAGTAATTTTCTTCTGCTCATTTTTATTTGTTCATAGCTCATTTGTGTCCTGGAGCGATCTGCTTATTCTTAAACTGATATATTTTTGTGGGATCACTAGGATGTCAGGTGTGGCAATGGCAAATGGTTTGCATGGATCAACCCCTTTTTTGGGGGTGAAATGGTAGAATTATTGCTGCGGTTTTTCACAGATGTATTAATAATATATTTCAAACAAGGCAAAAGTACAATTTTAACTCCCTAACCCCAAAGCGCACACACGTATATATGAGTATGAATACTCACGTATAGGGCTGCTCAATTAATCGAATTTTAATCACGATTACGATCTGGGCTTTCAACGATCATTAAAAATGACTGAGCCGATTATTAGCCCCTCCCTAATTTATCCGCGACACCTTAAAGGCCGGTCCGTGAAAATATTGTCGGGCATAAACCGGTCCGTGGCGCAAAAAAGGTTGGAGACCGCTGATTAAGAGGACCCGAGGGAAGCTCGGAAAGCTAAGCAGAAGTTATTTGGAGAGTGACTGCCGTTGGTTGAAAAGAGAGTTTAAAAAAAAAAAAAAAAACTTCAGTGGTGTTGCACACTATTTTATATTATTTTTTTAAAGTCATTGTTAACCCTTTAAAGCCGGTCAGAGCAGCACGCTCCGTTTTGCGTAACTATTTTTAAATCCCTGTAGAACCTGAACCGTGTAAGCTAGCGCAATAATTTGTTTTGCATATGAAACCGGAGGAGTTGTACTTACATCTGATGCCATCAGCTTGTCCTCGGTCACGGTTTCGTTCCACATATAGCTTTGCAAAAATTGCATAAAAAGCGCTTGCAGGAACAAAAACATAATATTCCAGAAACACGCTTTGCCGTTCCTATCAGCTGTTCGTAACACTTCCCACAGTGAAATGATGCACATGCTGTTTTCTTTGCAAATCTGCATCATAGGATTGTTTTTTGTTTTTCCTGCAGTATATAAAAATTGCTGTATCTCCAAAATAAAACTATGAAGACACTCAAAATAAATTTCCTGTTGTTGTAAACTATTTTTTGCAACTTTATTGTATTTAAAGTTTTGAGGGATAAGCCTCTTAAATTTCTCCAAGTAGAAATATATGTAAACAAAACAAAAGCGATTTTCAATTTTTTTTGTAGTTTATTGCACTTTTTTGCAATTTATGTAATTACTATGCACTTAATGCATACATATTATTAAAATATGGGCTATAACAGTTGTATTGATGTATAGCAACTTGAAATGCTCCCACAAATGGCACTACAGCATGTAAAAAAATAATATAAGCTCTGGTGGACTTTGTTCTATAGTAGGTCTTAAAGGGTTAAATAAATATCGTCAAATAATCGTGATCTCAATTTCAGTGAAAATAATCGTGATTATCATTTTTGCCATAATCGAGCAGCCCTACTCACGTATCAGGTAATTGAACTGTAGACCTGCCCATTTTCCTGTGTTAAACACAACACCTTATGGTTCCTGTACACAATCACGCTGACACTGACAAATTTGCTTTAAAGATAAGCCTCAGGCCTTTCAGGTACCCTTCCTTGCCTACCTGTGATGTTCTGCATGAAAACTGTCATGCCATTTCAGACAAATTCTCTCGGTCATTTGAAGCCCAAGGTTAAAACCATTACCACTGGTCCTTGTGACAGTGTTGTTAAATTAGAAAAAAAACTTTCTTTTTTTTTTCTTTTTTTTAAACTAATGAGCGGTGCACCGGCAAGCACATAACTCTCCTGCTCATACAGCCTCATTGTGCCCTTCTTACGCCCTTGACAGACGCTCTGCAACAGGAAGAAAGGGCACTTGTGTATACGTGTGTGCATAAGCCCTAATTAGTCACTGAAATATGTGTTCAGCAAAATTTGATATAACAAAAAAGAGTTGACAAAGGAAAGTTTATGTTCAGGTGTCTTATAGGGCTGCTCGATTATGGCAAAAATGATAATCACGATTATTTTCACTGAAATTGAGATCACGATTATTTGACGATATTTATTTAACCCTTTAAGACCTACTATAGAACAAAGTCCACCAGAGCTTATATTATTTTTTTACATGCTGTAGTGCCATTTGTGGGAGCATTTCAAGTTGCTATACATCAATACAACTGTTATAGCCCATATTTTAATAATATGTATGCATTAAGTCCATAGTAATTACATAAATTGCAAAAAAGTGCAATAAACTACAAAAAAAATTGAAAATCGCTTTTGTTTTGTTTACATATATTTCTACTTGGAGAAATTTAAGAGGCTTATCCCTCAAAACTTTAAATACAATAAAGTTGCAAAAAATAGTTTACAACAACAGGAAATTTATTTTGAGTGTCTTCATAGTTTTATTTTGGAGATACAGCAATTTTTATATACTGCAGGAAAAACAAAAAACAATCCTATGATGCAAATTTGCAAAGAAAACAGCATGTGCATCATTTCACTGTGGGAAGTGTTACGAACAGCTGACAGGAACGGCAAAGCGTGTTTCTGGAATATTATGTTTTTGTTCCTGCAAGCGCTTTTTATGCAATTTTTGCAAAGCTATATGTGGAACGAAACCGTGACCGAGGACAAGCTGATGGCATCAGATGTAAGTACAACTCCTCCGGTTTCATATGCAAAACAAATTATTGCGCTAGCTTACACGGTTCAGGTTCTACAGGGATTTAAAAATAGTTACGCAAAACGGAGCGTGCTGCTCTGACCGGCTTTAAAGAGTTAACAATGACTTTAAAAAAATAATATAAAATAGTGTGCAACACCACTGAAGTTTTTTTTTTTTTTTTTTTAAACTCTCTTTTCAACCAACGGCAGTCACTCTCCAAATAACTTCTGCTTAGCTTTCCGAGCTTCCCTCGGGTCCTCTTAATCAGTGGTCTCCAACCTTTTTTGCGCCACGGACCGGTTTATGCCCGACAATATTTTCACGGACCGGCCTTTAAGGTGTCGCGGATAAATTAGGGAGGGGCTAATAATCGGCTCAGTCATTTTTAATGATCGTTGAAAGCCCAGATCGTAATCGTGATTAAAATTCGATTAATTGAGCAGCCCTAGTGTCTTATTATAGGTAGCTTTGCTGAATGCATACAGTAAGTGAGTTGTTTTAATCTAATCCCCAAGCAGTTCAAATACTGCTTGAACGCCTCCCTTTGTCACTTGTTTTAAAACCCAAACGCACACACTGTTCAGACAACACTGTGTATTTGGTTGTTTTTGGCAGCTGGGAGTAGTTAATATTACTGTTTAGTACAATCACCAGAGCTGAGCAATGTGGAATTTTTTAAATTTTTTTTTATCACAATTCTTTTCTTTAATAAGATAAGATAACCTTTATTAGTCCCACACGTGGGAAATTTGTTAATGTCAGTCTATCGATCAGTATATAATTTTGACTTTTTACTTGTGATGATGTAAGGTTGATTTTGATTTAAATATTTATTTCTGGTCTGCATTTTAAAACGAAATAGGTATATAACAAAGTGACAATCTAATCAGTTAAAGTTCTGTGACAGAAGAACGCAAACAAATGTCTAAATTCTTTGGTCAGTTCCAAATAAATAAAATGGATCCACATTTAAGAATGGAAAATAAATCACTAAAAATGGCATCGATACTTTTCTGTTGATTCAAACCGTTCTGTCCCAGTCTTCTGAGCCTTGGACTGTGTCCTCTGGGGTGTCGTGCTCTGTAATGCATGAGTTTTCGTTAACATTTTCTGGTGTCATTTTGTCCTTTAGCTTGCTCATACTCCTGACGTTCTACTGTACGTGGTTGCAGGAGCCCAGACATTAGCGCATGTGCCACTACCTGCTGCTCTTCCTACGCTTTGCAGGTCACGTTAACCTGATATGGCTCAAACTCTGCTATTCTCATTGTCATTGGACTTTTGTGTTGCCTGTCAAAACATGGATGGAATGAGTTTTATCAACTTTATATTTATTTTGTGATAATTAAATGATGAATTACCTCACTATTCACTTTTGCTCTCCCCTTTCTTTAACAGCTGTATCTACCTTCCTTCTTTGGCCTTTCTATCTTTTACAAATCTCAGGGATGTAATTAAAAGCTCAACCTTCCGACAATTGAATATAAGCGAACTATTAAATAACCTCCAAATTCTACAGCCTTGACAAATTACACATCACCAGTGTGTAATTTAGTTACTCTTTTTTTGCCTTTATGTTGTGCATCCCTTTACCCTGCCACAGCTTCCATTTTATCTTAACAGCCAGATGACATTGATGATTAATGTTGAGAGTTAATCACCCACAGCATGTTGGATTTAATCATTCTTTGATGACTCTACATGCCATGAAAATCTGTTGGAGGTTGCTCAGTTTGGTGCTGCTAAAGATTAGATTCTGTTTAGAGGGAGCAGTCACACAGTGGTAGCCAGGCCCAGCCCTGGTTTTGTTTGCTTTTTTGTTTTTTTCCAAACATGCTTGACTTGAGCTTTTATGATATTAAAGGCAGCGTGTTGTCGGTGGTCTCTGTTATAGACGGAGCCGATGATAGGCTCTCCTGTCCAAATAAATATCTCCTGTCAAAAATAGACATTGTTTTTTATAGATGTCTAAAATTGATTGGAATTGACTCTGTGTAAATATACCAGGGAGCCCAGAATGGCAAAGCCCAGATCTACCTAGACTACTTTTTCAGTCAGTGTTAAGCAACTAGTGTGTGCTGTGTGCAGCACTTTATGCACTGGTTGTAAAGCTAACCCATATCATAATTTAATGAACCATAGATTGAATGACAGATGAACCAATTTCTGATCATGTGTGACCCAGTACGCTTTTGTCAAGCATTTCAAATAAGCTTCTTAGACAATGCATAGGTCCCAATTTAAACAAAAAAAGAAAGAAAAGGGGGAAAAAAAAGAATTGATTATTAATTTTAGATTGATAAGAATTACTGGCTGAAAAAGTCAAATTATCTGAGAGGTAATTGTAATGGAATAATAAATAATAAGCCAATTTTTGTGTGTTCCATAATCCTTATTCTGGATAATAGTCCAAAATTTTTAAATGATTAGTTTGGTGCATAGTTTTTAATTCAGTGTCAAACAAACAGCAAATGGCACCGGGCCTGGTAGAGTAAGGTTGCCTTGCTGCATACAACCAACAATTCACACCTATCATGCATAGTAAAAGGAAAAAACCCTGCACTGTCACTGTTTACATTATCAGCTTCAAATAGACTGCTTCAGGGTTACACGTTTCTGCAAGAGATGATTTTGCAGTGTGAATGGGCTGCATGCAAATTTAAGTGTATGCATTAGGCCGTGTTCATAGATTACAAGAACTACCATATAAACCGTCATTTTTCTTGCTTGTGGCTAATGTGCGTGCATCTGTGCATGCTTGCAATCTGTCAGGGATAAGCTCTTTGCTGGACAGCTGGCCAGTTGTTGAGAGCGAGTGAGATGCAGAAATCTGATGATTAATCACTCTCCAGGCTAATGCTTAGCAACTGCAGAGAACCAGCCAGGCCTCAAGTCCACCATACTGAGTCCATCTCAGCCACATAATGAATTTGTATTATCCAGAAACAGTATAATAGAATTACCCTGTCATACTACACCGCCTACATATGATGGTAAATAAACTGATGCCACAAAGCGTGCGAATCCAAAAATGCGTACAGCATTGTCCGCTTCCTATTTGTATGCATTTGTCGTCATGTTGGAATATACTCATTACCCTTGTATACTTAAGGCAGAAACCAAACCTGGACTCTGTTTCTGCTTCCCTTGCCTTGGAGTGTTTGACTTATTTGTCCTTAGGCAATAGCGCAAGTGCACATATTATACTGAAGCGGATATGAGAAAATGGTGGATACAATCTGGCCTGTATCCCCATGTTGATATTTGTTTTGAGGGAGAGAGAGTTAGTGCATTGGGTGTGTTCTGCCACAGTGTTGTTTCTGTTGTAGTCAGCTCAAATGCTGGTAAGAAATTTGGCTACAGCTGGGAAGTTTGGCTGTTTTACCAGCCAAGTGTGCCAGATACCCAACCACGCTCTTCAAGCCGATCAGATAGTAGATATTGAATTTTGGTGAACAACTCCAGACACCGGACGGTAGATTAATGAGGAAAAAGAGAAAAAGTGTGTTGCCCTCCTAGTCAACCCTTGAAGTGTAGTTCACTTGGATAGGTGTGTTTCTTCTGAGCCTTTTAGCATGGTAACACAAAGGACAATGAACATTTCTTAGTCTTTTCTGACACTGCCTGCAGTTTGCCGTTAGGCTTTGAATTGGTTGCTGGTTTAACAACAGAGATCTTTGCATAGCTGCTGCTGAAGAAACAACATAGTAAATTTAAAGAGTGACTGATAATGCAGCCTTAGTGACATGATGGGTAATTCTCTGCCCATTATCAGTCAGGCCCAGGGCAGAGCTGACTATGTAGTGTTGTTGTCAGGATGTTTTCTCTGTTTTGTCTGAAACGGTGAACTTGTTTCTGTGTCATGCTTTATTTCAGTTATTTAACACTTTTCTCTTCCGTTTTTCTCGAGGCAGAAGTTTTCTGACCAACATTCGAACTGTTGCTACACCTGAACTGTATGAGTTTACTGCTTACTTTGCTTATAGTTTTTAAATTTGGATTTAGAGTTTTCCACATTTCATCTGAACTGTCCGCCGATTAGGTTTAAAAAGAAACAGACCACATTGTTTCACACTGATGCTTTTGTTATTTTAACACTGCGTTGCTGACATGGTTTGGAGTCTGATCTGTCAATCATCCTGTCAGGTTCAATTGCTTCGAAGTGGATGTTTTTACAGCGTTAAACCTGAACACATCAGGTGTGTTCTGGCATTGTTATTTTAGAAGCATGACAGTTAGTAGTTAGGCAGCCATTCCTTCTCCTGTCTTTTTTTTTTTTTTTTTTTTTTTTTTTTGTAATAATCTATTTTATGTTTTTACATATTTACACAAAATGCTAACGGTTGATTTTCTTTGAGTGCCGCTCTACAAATTAGTTGGAGATTGTTTCTCATTTAAAAAATCCCTTAAATAATCAAGTAGTCGATGGACTAGATACCAAACTGAAAGTAGGACATGCATATTCAGTCGTGACCAAGTTTTGAGAGAATAAACATGACTAAACTTTTTAGTCATAGGGTACAGCCTATGAACAACAACTTCTAGCTAGAACAATTGCTGCCTTTGTCAAGTATGAGATCTCTGACACATGCATGAGGAATATAAAAGGTTTTTTAAGGCATTTCTACTTTTGAAGTTGGTATTTGTTAGAGAATGGCTTGGAAAATGGTGAAGGAGGAGGAAGGAAGCAATGAGACATTGAAAAGCGAGATGCGAATAATAATTATTTCATATTTAACTTTTGGTTCTTTCAGAGGAAGGGAAACCCAAAGAGTTGATCACTTTCTTTAGAAGTTGTTGACAAAGACTGCATATTTTGTCTGGCTGAGGTGGAGTCTGCACTGAAACCTTATCAGCATGCCACTTGGAGTGTGTGTGTGTGTTTGTTTATGGGTACATGTTTTTAGTGTGAGAATATTTTGTATATACACATCGTATGGGTGTGTGCGTGTTAACACGTATTTGTGTGTGCATACAATTATATCCAGTGTGGCTGGCTGATATGCCAAGGATGCCCTTGTTGTAGGTGACGAAGCTTTTGCCCAGGAATTTGCTTGGCTCATGCTCCATTTGACTGCTTGTTTTTCTCTTGACTTTCATTATGTTGCCTCATTGAACGAGTCTGTTTATTGCTTGTGTTTACTTTGCAAGTTGCACAGCAGGAAAAGCACACAAAAACATGCAAGAAAAGAAATTAGGGTTGAATTAAACACATAGTAATTAAGCACATAACAGCATCTTATAAGATGAGAGAAATCAACTGCTGAGAGCAAAAGCTAGATTTAATAAAAGAAAAGAACAACATTTAATTCTTCTTCCCATTGGTAGATACACACCTACAGATAATTTTTAAGCTACTTTGGGATGAGTCCTTCTGGACCCACACAATAAAGCTGAACACAACGTGAGCCAAGAAAATGCTATAACTTTTTTTATTTCTCATTTCTTACTTTTAAAACGATTTAAACCAATACTAAGTCTATGTGTACCTGTACAGTCTCTCACATTGAGAGAAACAAAGCTTTCTGTCAAGTCTTTTCTTTGAAACAAGCTCAAGTGAGGTGAGAAGAAACAGGAAAGCATGTGACTGTTCCCCTTTTTTTTAACTCTTTTTGGTCAAAAGTCTTTAAGTATTGCGGGAAGTTTTCACCATTGTGTAAATTTTCTAAGTTAAGAGTGAACATGTCTGTCTTGTGGCAAGACAGTCTTTGGCAAGCTTAGATATTAACCAAGTCATTGTCGCATTAATAAGGCAATTTCTTCATTGCTCCGCTTTAACAATTAACACCATTGGTTACCACATTTCTTTTTATAGTTGTGTTAACTGCATGTCTTTGAAGCAGGCTAAAAATGTGACACAGTGTTTCTTTTTTCTCTCCTCTGTTTAGGAGCGCACCAGGTCATTTGACAGCTTCAACATGAACACTCTGGAGAGCTCCCTGATTGACATCATGAGAGCTGAGCAGGACAGTCTGAAAGGTAAAGATGCCAGTTGTCAATCAAGATCATGAAACACTAAGCAGACCAGTAGCATTTTTTTTTCTTCCTTTTTTCTGTTTTTAATTTGACATTGCGTTAACAGCAGAGCTGTTTTTTCATAGAAGGCCACAGGCCTAGACACTGGTTGGTGAATGTCTGACAACCACCAGTCGCTAGCAAAAAGTGAGTCTCCAGCATAAAGGTTTCGCCTTTTGAAATGTGTTGGTTGCGGCAATATGTTTCAATCTGTTTGTGACCAACGAGGAGGTTTTTGGTGCGACAGATGTCTCCCAGCATCAGCCTACAACTTCCAGCAACCATACATTTTTCCCTATTCTATAGGCAGGGAATTTTCTTTTTTTACTATGGATTCGGTACAGGAAATGAGTGTATATGCTGAAAGTGTATGCTTCCCATTTAGCATGTCTGTATTTTTAGAAAACCTGTGATGCGCTGGAGGTAGTTGTATGGACCTTTATCTTTAGATGCATCATATTTTCCCACAGATGGCACACATACTATGATACTGATCTTGTCATTATTTGTCCAGTAAATGGCTGGTGTGCAATAGTTATTCAGTGCATGTCAACTGATCTCGCTGAAAATGAGTTTCACAATATAACATGCAAACACTTTGCAGTACACTCGTTATTTTGCATTTGGCAGTTTTCCTCATATAAGGTGTGCAATACAAGAGGGAAAAAAATGTTAATGTGCAAGCAGGCTTTACCTTTAAACACTTGTCTTTGTGCGGCCAAATAAGCTACAATCCATAACAAAGGAACAACAGCTCACACACAATAATTTATCAGTTAACGCCTCAGTTTTTAGCAGAGAGGTTTCACCTCCTCCACAGGTCAGCCATGTAGAGGCTTTGTCTTCTTTTTGTGCTATCATCGGCGATATTATGAAAGGCCACAGTGTGTAGCAGTCAGCTCACACCTCTGTCTTCCTTTTCCTTCTTTCTTCTTCCCACTCATCATAAAAAACACAAACCAAGACAAACAAAAACAAAATTCTCCTTGTGGCTTCTATTCTTCTTCTTTACATTTTCTGTCATATCCATATATGCGATTATTCTGGGTGCGACAAATGCAGCTGGGTGAGACTATGTTGCATTCTGGCTTATGCCAGAGCTGACGGCAGTGGATTTCACAAGCAGCTCTAGGCAAGGCAAGGCAAATTTATTTGTATAGCACAATTCAACAACAAGGTGATTCAAAGTGCTTTACAGAGACATTAGAAACAAAAACAAATAAAAAGCATGATTTAAAATTGATTAAAACAAGCAAACAAACAAACTAACTAAACACACACATTTCACACCTGTACGCGCGATCTGAACCCTTATCGTAAGGGGAGCTACCAGTCCTTCTGTGGACGAGCTACTTTCTATTTTAAATTCCCTGAATTTAAAATGGCATTGCTTGAAACTGTGTCTAATAGTCTGTTTTTGCTTGGAAGCCATATCAGGCTGTACAGAGCAGGTCAGGAGGAGACAAAACCACACATGTAAATGACAGAGAATCTGGTCATTTATCAAAATAAAAGACTAAACCTTTTGAAATGCTCTCAGTGTGATTCGAAGCATGCATAAAACTGCATCAGAGAGGTGCCTTTCCTGTTCAGCTGTTAATATTCTACTTGCTGTGTTACATATGGTATTCCCTGATGGCAGATGTTTTCCACGTCAGTTAGCGTTTTCTTATGCAAGTTGATTCCCATGGACCTGTATAGTAATAGTTGACTGACCTGCTTTTCCACTGTTATATAACACAATAAGGAGTTAATGAATTTAATATTTACAAAACACAGACGCCCAGCCATAGCCATCGTTGCTGCACATATTTGTGGTGTCCACAAGTTGCAGTTTTCAAAAGCACTTTTACCCACTATTGTTTTGAATCTGATGGTTTTTATATTGACAGATGACTGCACGATCAGCATAAAGTGAGCCTTTAGGAAGAGGGGTCCATTTAAGTGAGCTTGTTTCATAGAAACGGTGATGAACTGAGGGGCAATGCAAAAAGAACCATAAGATAAATACTGTCAGTTGTTTTAAATGTAATTCTCATCATCATTTTTATACTATTTTATTATTGTTTTTGCTATTTGTGCTAATTTTATTATTTTAAATGTCATTTTAATAATCATCTTATTTATTTATTTTTTAAATTAATTTATTTTATATTATTTTTTAATTTATTTTTTAACATGTTCAATGTATCGTTTCTGGCATGTCAAGTGTACAGCACTTTGTGTTCAACTGGGGGCTGATCTGAAAGTGCTATATAAATAAATTACTTGCTTGCTTCAATCAAAGCTACTTCCGTGGCATCCCAGATTTAAAAACACAAAGTGTACAAACTGAACTGAAGGATAGCTGAGCATGGTGCAATAGGTATAACCTCTTTCTCATGAATTTTAAGAAGCAGATGCAGAGAGATTCATGAGGGCTTAGGCTTTATTTAAATGGGAATTATGAGAGATGGGAGAGCCCTCGCTGAACTGAACTGACACTGTCGTTGTTTTCTAATGATCGCTGCTGCTAAGCTTTTCATGCAAAATAGTGTTGTGAAATAGTTTTGGTCCAAAATGTGTGAAGAAGTTGCATGCTAATTTTTTAACATGTTGGTGTAGACGTTGCCAAGAACAATGATACTTTTTAACATACAGTATTGGTCTTAGCATTAAAAGGAAACATTTATTTGATAGCAAACAGTGCTGCTGACCGGTTATCATAACCCAGAAATTGAATATTAAATTAATTCTACAGGAGTCTAATGATCATTGTTTTAAAGGGTGACGCTCACAGAAATAATCTGACTACAGAAAAGTTAGTCAGTGGCCAATAGTGAGTGTTGGCTAAGAGGATAGAGCTGAAGTTCTTAGTAATGATCATTGTTTGAAAGGAAGCACATTTGATTTCTCAAGGCTTAGGCTAAGTGTAAAAGGTAACTAACTATACAGTTAAAGTTGACTGTTATATTTGATAGTAGTTTAATAGGACAGAGGACTTAGATAATGATTATGTTGTTTTTGTTAGGTTGTACAAGTTTTAAGTCAAGGACCAGAAATTGATAGGAGTCTTCTTATGAGGTAAAAATGTGGTATAAAAAATCTCTAAATGGGAGCGATGTCGTGCGTAATATATGCATAGCTTTATGTTCCATAAAAACGCTTACTATACACATCAGTTTATTAGCAGAATAAATACAAAATAAAAGTTTTAAATAAATTTTTAAGTATGGGATGCTACAGTAAGATCACTTCTTTAAACCTCGGACCTATCGGGCTCAGTGGCGGTATAATGTTGTGCTGTCAAATCTTAGTAAATGTTTCTTCAGTATTAGCAGAAGAAAACTAGAAGTCTGCCTCATTAAACATGTTTTGGTGCTTTAGCTCCACTGATGGATCCAAGAAAACACAGGAAGAGAAGTCAAAATTCTCTTCTAAAAACCACAAAGCTTCTGCTTTACATAACTTCATCACAATTTCAAAATACTGCATAGTCTGGTTTGCAGAAGTGATTTTTAAGCCCAACTTCCTATAAATATGATAGAATATGATATGTATACATCCTATAATACATGTAAAGTAGATGTTCTCTGCTTCGTTGATGCTAATATTAGCTCAGTGGTAGGGATGGGTACCGGTGTCCGGTGCCATGATGGTACCGGTGTCCGGTGCCATGATGGTACCGGTGTCCGGTGCCATGATGGTACCGGTGTCCGGTGCCATGATGGCACCGGTTCTGACATAAACGGTAGTAACCAGACCGAAAAGCAGCGCACATTTCGGTGCTTTATTTCGGTGCTTTTTTTTCCTGAGCTGTGATACACTTCTAGCCAATCATTTTACGTTTCCCAGGATAGTAGGCGGGTCCAGGTACGTACGTTCTTTTAGAGCAGAGCTACAGATTAAAATGCCCAAGGCGAAGCGGTCAAAAGTCTGGCTGTACTTCACAGCAAAATATGCAAACTCAGCAGCCTGCAACAAGTGCTTTAAGCTGATACTGTGATACTGTCAAAGGAGGTAACACCTCAAATCCGATGAAACACCTGGCGACGCATAGCGTTTTTTTTTAAAAGCCCAGAAATGCGCCGTATGATAGCTTGCTGCGAGACCTCACACCGAGCGCATCTACTGTGCGTGGGTTGCCTGTTATCTGACCCGGAGTTAGCAATATCCCCCAAAAACCCCGAAGAGGAGAGTCCTGGCCCCTAGCCCTGCCAGTGTATCAGAAATGATGAGGATGATGATGCAGCAGCAGCCGTTCTTCTCTGCGTGAGTAGCTTAATGTTCGTGTGTAATTTACGTTGAGTAGGCTAACCATGTTATTACATTAATGCAGGTAAGGTGAACTAGCAAACATCATCATAGCTACATGCAGCTGTCTTCTTGTTTGATGGCAGATACTCCCTTCACCCTGGCCAAAAAGGCTAAAATGACCAAAGAAAAAGTGGAAAACAGTTAAACATGAGAGGTTTTGGATAAAGTTTGTGTTTTTTCCATTGATTAAGCACTGCTTCCAGCCAAGAGTGATACCATATATGCCCCATAGCTGCAGAAAAGGCTAACATTGTTATCTTTTTACAAAAAACCAGCTGAACATGAGAGGTTTTTGGACCAATTTTGTGTTCTCCATTCTTTAAGCACCGGTTTGAGCACCGTTTGAGCACCGGCACAGTTTCAAAAGTACTGATTTGGCACCGGTATCGGATAAAACCTAAACGATACCCATCCCTACTCAGTGGCATTCTCAGAACCTTTTTCTGTGTGGTCAGGTATGTTTACATTTTTCCGTTGTCTGCAAAGCTTGTCTGAAGAAAGATGACAAAAAGTAAATAATTTTAGACAATAATTTGATGCATAACAAATATTATATTATAATTACAGCGACTCTTCTCCGGGCCAGTTTTTGCTCTTTCTCTCCGTCACATGCATACATGCATCTACATAACAAACTGTGGCAGAATTCATACACAAGCACATTTAGATGCACATAAGCAGGGCAGCAATTTCTCATTCCGGCTTAACATATTGAACAAAGTGAGAGCAATGAAGCAAGGGAGCGGGCGAGACAAAATGTCTACAGTACAAGGAGCTTTGAATCCCTTCCAGCATTGTCCTGACTGACAGAAAGGATCCCTCTGTTCACCCGCCCCATGCATGCACACACACACACACACGCCCCCCCCCCCCCCCGTCTTTTGTGTGCTCTGCATGCATGTGCTTTAACTGTTACAGTACTGTACTCACATGTAGCCAGGAGCATGCAAATCAGGTTCACAGAGCGGGCATGCACAGTCCTGCAGACACACAGGGATATGGTGATCCTCGGAGACCATTATAGCCCTTTAAAATTCAGAATAGCAGGTGGTGCTCAGATGGACTTTTACCTTAGTGTCATCACATCACTAAGGTCTGAATTGTAGTCCAGAGGATTTTAGTTTGGTTTGGTTGCCACCTTTGAGCTTATTTTGATTAAACTGAACTCATTTTATTGCATTTTTATTCAGATAATGATGATGGGTGCGCTACACAGTCGAATATTATCATCGAGCGGCGTGTTTCAAAGCTGCAGGTGGTCTGTCCTGGTTTCTCTGCTCTGTGAGTCGGGGTTCTGTTTTTTTTCTGTTCCCCCCCCATAGTTCTAGGCAAACTATGGGGGGAGGAGCCAACACATTTCCATGTGACCAAGGCGTTGGAATGCACCAATCACAGGGCACTCATTACCCACTCAACAATGGTCGTACTATTTGAGCTCTTTCATGTCATTATCCCTCTGCAGCAAGTGGGCCTTGCATAACTTCGAAGCTTGTTTGGAATCATAACATGTTTGTGTAGGCGCGGGTGTGTGCATATGCAAGAGGGTCTTGGCAAATGGCTAAAATCTATAGCATGAGACTTGGAGAATAACGAGGTGATAAGAGGGAAAGAGATAGTTGATGTCCCATAGATGTAGGAGAAACATGCAGCGAGCGGTAACAAAGGTTGTGGTCATAGCTGTCCCAGCTAAAGTCTGCTCTGGATTAACACTTTAAAAAAACTTATAACAAAGTAAAGTCACCAACTGTTCCTATATTATGCGCAGAATAGATCAAATAGTGCCTCTCGGCAATTTAATTAGTGCACTGCTGTAATTGTCAAGAGGATTATTATGGTAACAGCCCTTTTCCAAATACAAAGTACTGATTGATAGTGTTAGTGGTGCTGTCTTGCCTCACATTGTTTTTAGCTGGCTGTAGCTGGTGTGGAGGGCAGACATCGCATTAGTGACAGCCATTTTATTACTATATCTTTCATATTCTTAATAAAATACAGATTTTTCTTTCAACTGGTCAGTGAAAATATAATAATAGCTTTATAGGAAGGTTTATATGATATAACAAAAGATTTTTTTGTTGTGTTTCCCTATGTAGGTCGTCTTGGTTTTCCTCACCCAGGAGGGGACAACCCTCTTCCCCTCAATGGTACGTATGGTAACCTAAACACTCAAGAGTCTGCTAAAATGACAAACTGGGCAATAACAAACTAATTAAAAAATTAAATCATAAAATGCTGATATCTCTGATAAATTTATTTATTGCAAGCTGGCATTCATTTTATTTATTTATTTTTTTAAAAAAAGGGCCTTTATCGCTTAAAAACGCCCAATAAGTTAAAATGGACAAGTGGACAGTAGATCGACGTGAAGAAGAGTCAGATGTTTCAGATGGTTTTTTTGGAGACGTAACAAGGTGGGCTTCATCAGTCTGAGGAAATGGCAGTAATCTCTCATTCAGACATGGGATGCTTTTCCATTAACGTCCCTCATAGCTTCCCAGCCAGTGCCATGATGGAGGGAGAGAGTGATGGCATGCCTGTATTGTATCGACTCTAGTGAAGCGTAACTGCACTTGAAGGTTTAGTTGTTTGCCGCTGTTGTTGCTAAGAGCGGTGTTTCTGTCTGTGTACTGTTCATTGCAGCAGCTGCTCCTGCCCCTTGCATGCAGGATCAGAAAGTAGGCGATCTCCCTGATAGACTGAGAGAAGCAGGAATACATATTTTATGATTGGAAAATAAGTTAGTTAGACACAAGACACTTGTGCAGTTGTAATCTTGAGTGTGTAACCATTAGTGTGACTGGTTTCAGTTAAAAACTTGTTGGTAAGAGTGCCATTGTGACTCTTAGAGGAAGTAGCCACGATATTTATGCAGACACAAAGGTAGGGTGTTTAGATGCCGTCAGATTCTTGGAGAAGAGTGCACATCTTAAAGGAGGGAGGTAGGCTAAATATAGCAGGTGGAGATGCAGATCTTTCTGTTCGTCTTACCTGAAGTTAAATACAAGCACATCCCCACATGCCTGCTTGAAATTAAACTAACAAGCATATATTTTTGTGCCCTTTCTCCTAGCTTGAAACTAATGTGGGGCTCTTCCCTTTCTACCTGTTACTGTTGAGATTGCTTAGTCCCCAAAGCCAAGAGGTAAAGAATGGATTGAGAAATGTGGACAAGTGGAGGGAGCGAAATGGTGTTTTTTCACCACTCTTTAATAAGTGGATAGAAAGCAGCAATGAAAGGGAAACTGCCTTTGGTTTGAATAATTTGCTAAATACCAGAAATAGTTTGATAGGTAGTTACACTAAAGATGAACCTCTTTGTTGTTCTCATGCTTCTTAAGGAGGCTCTTTCATCTTATGTTTGTTTTGCTTTTAAATGCATTCTTTAATCCTGGTGCTTCTCAAAAATAAGATATGGAGCTCGAAATTAGAATTGGCTTTATACTTTATTTCTTTCCTCAGCGGGTAGGAAAAAACCAAACCATTCATGTCCACATGATATGTGGAATTTAGTGGCTTCTACTTTGCCCTTGTACGCTACAGTTTCCTTTATTGTCCTTTTAGCTTTTTGCTTCTGGGCTTGGGGCTAAGATGTAAAACATGAAAGGCCAGCAGTTTCTTCAAAAGATTGCCGAGTCACATGGCAAGATCACATGATCAGGAGCTGTCATCAAGCCCCGAGACAGATGGTGCCAGCGGATAGGCAGCAGATAGAGGATGCACACTAGCCAAACCCTCCCTTCCATCCCTCTACCCCCACCTCATAAGAACACAAAGATTGCATTCCTATCTCCTGTTCTTTCACCCTTTCATTTTCTTTGACCATTTTTTCTTTTTCTCCTGTTCACGCACTTCTTATAGCTCTGTGTGCTTCCTTTTAGTCTGCTTTCTTGACTCTCTTGGGCTCTATTGCTAGCCTTTGTAGCCCCCCCCCCGGTTGATGTCCATCTGGGTTGGAAAATCCACTGAGGGAGGCCAGGATTGTTGCTCATGCGCTCTTCTCCATGTTGCTCTTTTACATGGGTTGAGGCCTGGTTCACTCCAGTGTGCACATTTGAACATTTGTCACTTTAGCTCAAGGCCAGTATAGTCCCCCCCCCCCCCCCGCAATGATGTCAGCATCAGAGAAACCACTGCCCTGGGAAAAGTTTGGATAATGACACACTGGATACATTTTCTTTCTGTTAATTAGGCTAGATTGAAACTGCTGTTGTCAGGGGTAGTGCTGCTTGACCTTCAGTGATGCATTTGATGTCTTGGAGAGTTCAGATTTAGTCACTAAATTACTGAGGTCATGCTTATAGTAGAGGTCTCAATTTTATTTATTTTTTAAATAAATAAACGTCTTTTACACTTATTGAGCCTAAGGCAATATTTATCTATTTGCAGCATTACATTCCTGGAAAACATTCTAGTGCAAACTAACATTTTCTTCAGCTCAATGAAGAAAAAAAGGTTGTAAATTGACTTTTATTATGAAAGAGTCACACAGGAAGTGCAGTGCATTTATCAGTGAACTTGTATCTTAATGCCATTATTCACTGTGATGTTTTTTTTTTTAATTTTATTTTGGATAACAGATGGGTTTGAAATATTGCAGGGAGTAATGAAACAAGCAGGAGCAGCCACTGTGAACCATTAGATAAAGAGCTGCAGGCAAAAGGCTGTAACTTCCCTGCTGTTTGCAGGTTCATGCTGTGTGGAGCACACATGCAGGTCAAATATGACCTACAGTTTTAAAGCACATTTGCTGTTAGCTATAGGTCTTGCTAAATTAGACCTGAAATCCAGTTTAAGGTTCAGCCCTGGGATCAAGTCTTCGTCATCGTCTTTCCGTTTGCATAATTATGCAGACTTGCTTAATTTTGGTACTTTGCAGTCAAGCTAGGTGAACTGGATAATTCACACGGCTGTTTGGCTGGCATTGAACATATAATTATATCTGGCACTTAACTTCACACAAAGCTGCAGTTGTTCCGAAACTGGTTTCTATTCATGCTTTTATTATTTTCTTTTTCCTCCTTCCTCCTCTTTCATTTTCTTCCCCTCTTTTAATTGAAGGCTTCATTTGATTTTTGATAGATGTTCCTGATGTGCTTCACTTTCAAGTTTCAATTTTTCTGCCATTTCTGTCAATATTCCTATTCAGAGCATCCATACATGTAGCGTAACACTTCATGTTATCCTTCAGTTTCTTTGTTAAAGGTTATCCCAGGGCTTGTATTGAATTACAGAAATGTTTTGCTGTTGAACTGAGATGTCCTTTTTTAGCTGTGCGCCTTTAGATTGTCTCCTTTATCCCCTTCTCATAATGAGTCAGCATTTTATTTTGAAAGTGCTATATTAATAGCGAGGTGACCTTTACAGCGTGTCTATATAAAGTGTCCTTTATAAAAAATACAGCAAGTTTAAAATGATTGTCTGCAACCTTTCAAAATGCACAGTTCCACAATTAAAAAACACAAAACAAAAACCTGCTTGATAGTCGGTGTGCTGACAAAACCACAGGGTGTTTATGATTCATCGGTGATTAATAAAATCAAGGGCCCGCAGGCTGAAAGTGGATCGTCTCTCCATTGTCGTGCACCACCTGGCACTTTTATTGGTATTATGTGTATTATGGGACTTTTGTGAACATCCTCTTCTTTGATTTGTCCTTATTCCACATGCAGCCAGGAATTATAGCAGGAGACGAGGTAAAATGCAATCACAAATACATCATGTCTCGTTTTCAGCATATTTTCCCGCCCTATAAGCCTCAGTGTTTAACTAATCTTGTAATGTTAAGCAGTGTTATGATTTTATTGACTGTGGTCTGCTTGTTTGTTGTTACATTAACGGGCACGTGCATTTAGTTTTGGAATGGCCCTGTGCTTTTTTAAAACTTGTTTTCTTTTTTTTTTTTTATACGTGCAGTGATGTGACGAGTTTGTCTGCATGATTGTCTTTAGTGTCGAGCCTTGTTACTCGTCGTCAAGTGATCTTGTGCATCTTTTATCCTCAAGTTTTTGTTTCTCTCATTATGCTTCACTCTGCTCGCTTTTCTCCATCTTTGCTTGCATATTGCAAGATTAACTCAGACAATACAAGACGGTGTCACACTTAGCTACAAGTTAATGAGGCAGGGAGACGCGCAAAGTGTAATTCCTGATTTACACTCATTGCAAGAGGAGCCCGACACATGGCGAGGCACACACACTGTCAGTTAAGGCTAACGTCCTTGCATAAATCTTCATAAATCTTCATAAAGCAGCTCAGGGCAGGTTGTATAGGAGCAGGGATAGAGCAGGGAGAGCTTAACCTTTACCACACACAGTGCACTCTGAAAGTGTTTATACTTTCTCACTGATGGGACTAATGTGTGCGCGATAACCTTTATGTTCACAGGCAGCACAGTTCCATGTGTGATTCATGGAAGCTAATTAGGAATAAAGAACAACACATCAAGGACATTTAATTCGGTCAGACTGTGATGTGGTCCTTTCAGGCTCTAATATCTCCATTCTGCGTGCACATGTTTAACTGATTCTCTTCCAATTTGAATCAAATAGTTATATTTTAGTAAGTAAGATAAAAAGGTTAATGGTTTGTTTACTGTTGTTAGATCAAGAAAATTAAAGTAGTAGGAATTGAGGTCAGATAGACAAAGGGATGAAATTAAAGTGCTCATTTACGGCCATCTTTATTGTAGTGCCATTACCATGATTTACTGTTTTCTTTAAAAAAACAAAACAAATGTCTAGTTTTCTCTTCAAAAGATAAATCTTTTCCACCTTCTTCTTCTTTCTCAGGCCACTCTTCTCTCTTCCCCATAGAGGATGGTTTCCCTGATGATGAACGTGGAGACCAGGGTCTCGCAGGCCTAGGTTCCCCACACTGCTTTCCGCACCAGAACGGAGAGCGCGTGGAACGCTACTCGCGCAAGGTCTTTGTTGGAGGACTGCCCCCAGATATAGATGAAGGTGCAGTAGTAACATGATTAATATCAAAAGGATTGAATTCCTGGGTTACTTTTAGCCTTTTATGTAATCAAACTTAGAACAAGGGAACTTGAGGGAAAATGTAAAAAGTTAAAAATAAATAAATAAAGCAATCATGCCTGAAACACACAGGGCTTCTTACAGTACACCCCCCTGTAATTTACTGTGAAATCTGAGCAGGGCCTCTGCTCTAAATCTCCCCTGGTGTTTTCTTTGAAAAAGCTATGGGCTGACGATGAGGATGCATTATTATTATTTTTTCATTTCAGATGAGATAACAGCCAGTTTCAGACGCTTTGGACACCTGTTTGTGGACTGGCCTCACAAAGCTGAGAGCAAATCCTATTTTCCTCCCAAAGGTATCTTAAATTCCTTAAATTCACAGCTTGTTCACACTATGCTGTTTTTTTTTTTTTGTTTGTTTGTTTTTTTTGGCAACTGACTTCAGTATTCCTGGGTAAAGCAATGAGTGATAATCTGCTACAATCGATATCTATACATCTGAGCAATCTGGTTTTGTCTTCAGGCTGTTATCTGAAGCATTTGTCATCTCTGCTCAGATTGTTTGTATGTTTGTAAAAGCTTATGCCTTCCTGCTGTGCGAGCAGTGTCGTGATCAGACATGCTTTCACAGTAATCAGCAAACTAAATTCCAGCACAATCCTCTGTCAGTACTCTGCGGCCCCAGCAGCGAGAATACCCTCTTGTGTTCTGTGCAGGCTATGCCTTCCTGCTGTTCCAGGACGAGAGCTCAGTGCAGGCTTTGATCGATGCCTGCATCGAGGAGGATGGCAAGCTGTACCTCTGCGTGTCCAGCCCCACCATCAAAGACAAGCCGGTCAGTGGGAACACACACACACACACACACACACACACACACACACACACACACACACACACACCAATTTGCTTAAATCTATTGGTAGTCCCTTAGTAGACTAGAGCTAAAAAAAACCAAAACCCACTTGTTGGTTTTGTGTGTGACAGGTCCAGATCCGCCCATGGAACCTGAATGACAGCGACTTTGTGATGGATGGATCTCAACCTCTTGACCCAAGGAAAACCATCTTTGTGGGAGGAGTTCCTCGCCCACTCCGTGCAGGTATCCTTCTTTTTTATGCTGGTATTTTTCCGCCAGCTGAATTAACAACAAATGAGTGTTTATAATACAAACATCTGAGGAGTATTCTGTGCATATGCTTTGCATCTCAAGTGTTTTTTTGTCAAAAGCCTTTTAAAGGTTCTTATTTCCCTTCCCTTTGATTCAGTAGTCTAAATATTTTTATAGCATAAATGACCAAATGAGAACAATAAGTAGTAGTCTTCTCTTACTTCCTTTTCTTTCCCAACTGTTGAAATATCAGCCGTAAGCAAAATGCTTCCTTCTGTGAGACAAAATGTGATCAGCTTGTGCTTATAAAATTAGACCCGCTACAGGGTGAGGCTAAAGAGACACTGACCTACACTGGTTATTTCAGGAAGTAGTCTCTATGACACACTGTGCAGTGTTAAAAAAAAATTAAAAAAAATTTTCCCTTGATAATAATGTCACGTGTACTGTGTGTTCAAGTTTATGCCACCTTTGTGTAACTGTGTCTTAAACCTCTGTGCTGCCGTTTTAGAAAGGAACAAAGACATTAGGCCCAGCAGTGCATTAAATATTTTATGACCGTGTGTAATAACTGGGTTTAGATTTGCATTTTAAGAAAATCCACATATTAAAAAGGACGTTCAGACTTTTTAATGTCGTAATAAGTAAAGCTGAAATGTAAACTTGCAGGGATTTTTTTCCACAAACTGCATGCTTGTTAAAAAAACTGAAAAACAGTCATAAGGACGGTCAGTAAATTCAGGGCACTGCTTTCATATTTACCCCGTGAAACTCTGCAGGACTTTAATCCGTCCACGTTAATGGTTTAAACTCTCAGATGAACAGTTCTCATAAAGTATGTGTTTGTGTTTTCTGGTTACACTGGCATGAGTTTATGTGAACCTCTGTATCCACACAGGTAATTGCTGGATTTCTGTGTCCTGCAATCTTTGTGTCGGTGTGCTGTCTCCATCTGTGCATCAAACTTGTTTTTGTGAATGTTTTGTTGATCTGCTTGTGTGCGTCTTCCTCACCCTCCCTCTTTGCAGTGGAGTTGGCCATGATAATGGACCGCCTGTACGGTGGAGTTTGCTACGCTGGCATCGACACAGACCCCGAGCTGAAGTACCCCAAGGGAGCGGGGCGGGTCGCCTTCTCTAATCAGCAGAGCTACATTGCTGCTATCAGTGCTCGCTTTGTACAGCTGCAGCATGGAGAAATCGATAAACGGGTGAGTGGAAAGAGGAGAAAAAAAAAAAAGCTCAGTGTTTTTCTGTCTTCCCTCTCAGCCCCCTCCTTTCTTCAGCTTGCTTCCTGCTCTTACTCGTGGTGTTTCTTTCAGTTGCGCAAAGGTGATGCAAAGTTTTAACGGTTTTTCCTGGAGTAATATAGTCATACTATACTGCATTTTATACAGAAATCATCTAGCATATGAACAGAAGAGTATAAATGACTGCTGTTAAATTTAGCTTCAGATTTTACATCCATTTTAACCTTTATCCAGGCAGAGTAGTTATAATAGGCGTGCTGTGTTTGTGATGTAACTGGAGCAGAGAGTGATTTGTGTAACAGAATAATGTAGGTTCACCAGAAATGATTGGATGTTTTTAGCTGAAATATATCTTGGTGTGGTTGAACTGGGCTTAAGATTTTCATGTCTTCGCAAGCTGTAAAACTGCTCTAATGACGACTCTCCTGTTAAAGCAATAATTGAGATTTTTACTTGTAGAACTGCCTGAAATTCAGACTTTGTAACTGAGTGGACTGTTTTTTTGGTCAGCAGTTAAAACAGCTATTTTGACCAGTTTCAGTAGTAAGAGTACAAATTTGTTAACAAGTGCTTTTTTTTTTTTTTTTTTTACATTCATACTGTATGTGTCAGTGAACCAGCATGCATAATACCAAAAACCCTGAAAGTGAAGCATCTAAATGGAATTTGGCTTTCATTGAGTTCATTTATCAGTGCTATACCTACTGTGACCTGAAAACTATTCTCTATAAAAAGGCTATGAACTCCAGAGCCTCACTCTTTCAGTATCAGGAACCCTACAGATGGTGCACAGTCTATTATTTATTACATTTTTTTTATTAGCCTTAATTCATAAGAATACTGTCAGTAACTTAGCCAGCGCTGTCAGCAGCAGAAGAATTACAGTAATCTCTACAGGCATGCTAATGAACTGTATATGACACAAATTCTACTGACAATAGGTGAGTTAAGATAACGTGAGACTCAGCAGATGCATGTAAAGTATAGGTAACATTATAAGATAAGACACTGGAGTAATGGTATGCTCTTTTAAGATTTGCATAATTGTGATGTTGTGCAAATTTTGTGTAATGACTGCCTTGGTAACGTTCACCTCCCAATACTACAGTCATTCATCAGTGAGCAGGAAAGATAAAGAAGCAAGAGGTGTTCCAAAAGGTCATAAACAGGAAGTTTAAAATGCAGAAAATTTTTAGTATTTTAATAACGGTGAAGTCAGCAGTGCGATATTAACAACTTTAAACATTCTTTTGAATACTGATCAGGAATAGGAGATTATTCGGCTTTTTATTCATTCTGCTTTTTATAAACAAAAACAAGTGAAACACATTTATGCAACAAAACAAATGTCAAGTGCTCAGATCATTTTCCAACATGTTTAAAAATTCACCAGACAACAGGACATCAACAATTTATTTATTTATTTATCCCCCCCCCCCCCCATCTGACTTCACAATTTTCCTCATAACTGCTTACATCCTTTGCTCATACTGAGGCTGTTAGCTTGGATAGCTTTAGCATTTACCACTTTGGCTTTGTTAGCTTCTTTCATCTGATTAGTTTTGTTGTTAAAAATGTTTGTGTGGTCATTCCCGTTCTCATGGGTCACTTTGGCTAAATTTGCGTATTTACTCACAGTGAAGAGCTTTCATGCTAACGACATGTTTGCGTGTGACACTGAGTAAACCTGCAACTATTTGCATGTGCCACTGTGTGCATGTTGCACATGCATGGACTGGGCCTGCTCGTTGCTAGTCAGGGCCACAAACAATAAAAATGGTCCAGTTCCTGTCACTAGATGGTCAATCAGTGCATCTTTAGTTTAATTTGTGTATGTTGAAGCATAGACTGAATAAAGAAAGCACACTGTGTGGGGTGCTAAGTTAACAGCAAATCCTGGCTAGCTTGGTTAGGAGGAGGAAAGCTCATACAAACACCTGCTTCCTTATTCACAAGGGATCGCGATGCCCTTCCTGAGACAAGCCCACAGGGATTTGTGTCTCCTCCCAGTCTCGAACTCTGGATTTCTTTTTTTTGTCTCTCAGGCCACCACAGTATGGAGCCTCTCACACACACACATCTGCTAATCACTGGTAAATAACGGATTGAGAAGATACTACAGTCTTCCTCACCAAAAGTGAAGCTTCGGCTATTCCACTCAGCACGTCATATTATTTGTCAGCTAAATCAAGATAATGTTTTTCCAATAAAAATGGTAGAAAAGGCAAACAGCCTAATCGTAGCAGATTGTTAATCAGCTATAATGAAAATAAACTGTGCATTGTGGCCAAAATTGAGGTCTGTGGCGTCTGCAGTGAATGAAAGTTCAATTTTGAGCCCAGGCTGATTCTGTGACACTTGAGATTGCTTGTCATAAAAACAAATGTGGTTAAGAAATGCTGAACAAGTGCAAAAAAAGAGACCTTTTTTTTCCTTTGTGGAAATATTTTTAATGACCAATTGCTGAAAAGAATTACAGCAGTAGGGCACCCGGGATTTTTTTATTCACATTAACTTAAAACAATGTGATGCAACAGTAGGAAAGGGAAAAGTAAACGGTGAGACTCGTATCAGAAAGATGGAATTACAAAGTAACAGTAAGCTGGGTTATAGACATACACTCTCCCCTGTGCATCACTCATGCGTGTGGAATAGCAGACCCCTCAAATAACAATGAAGGCTGTTACATAGAGGTGTAAATGCAGTGAATTATTGATTGGATTAATTCACGGTATTAAAAACAATATTTTCTTTCCTGCTTACTGTAATGATTCCAATAATAAAAGCAGCACCTGTTGTGGCTCACGTTGCACCCTGCTCGTAGTATGTATGGATTTATTTATTTATTTCTACCTCTTTTGCAGGTGGAAGTGAAGCCATATGTGCTGGATGACCAGCTGTGCGATGAGTGCCAGGGAACTCGCTGCGGTGGGAAGTTTGCGCCGTTCTTCTGCGCCAATGTCACCTGCCTACAATATTATTGCGAGTACTGCTGGGCGGCCATCCATTCGCGCGCCGGCCGCGAGTTTCACAAACCCCTGGTGAAAGAGGGAGGCGACCGACCCCGTCACATCTCCTTCCGCTGGAACTGAGCGGAAATTAGAGAGGGAGAGGCAACAGAGGAGCAGGAGGGCAGGTAGTGCAGGAGTCGCAAAATCATTGTACAAATAAATGCACTTTTCTGTTGCTGGTTCCTTTTTGCTCCACTTTCACCCGACATTTTTTGCAATTTTTTTGTTAAATTAATATTTAAAGACGGAAAAGAAAGATTGGATTTATATCCAGATATGTCAAGGAAGCAAAAAAAAAAAAAGATGTGTAATATGATTTTATTTATGTTTGATTTTTAAAATATTTTTATTAGTTCTAAAAAAAAAAAAAACTTATATAGAAAAGTTTGAGGTGTGATATGGTACTCTGCTATTTTAATTGGGATATTTTTCTAAACAGTGTATTTTATTTTAATTTTGATACAAGAGGCCCCGAAACAAATACTTGTCATTTGACATTCAGCTGACTTGTTTTGTAGCAGAGCTCTTATATTTTATTTTGTATCGAGTCTCCAGAGCAAATGCTGTTTGAACAGAATATGATTGGCTATTTATTTCTGAGAGGTAGGATTAAAGTGCCCCTATTTTGCATATTTGCATATGTTTAAAGTCTCAGTGTTTCATGTAAGGGAGGCGAGTGTTCACTCAAATTGATTTTGTGAAGTCCAAAAACAAGATTTGGGTCATACTGTTCACTGCTGCAGTGCCTGTCTTTAACCCTCTGTGTGAAACTCTCCGTTTTGCCTCCTGTCTCTTTAAGCCCCCCCCCCCCTGACATAAGTCACAAAACAAAAACCTTTGACAGTTTCAAACAGTACAGCAGTATTTTATATATAGTTAATATATAAAAAATCAACACACACACACACACACACACACACACACACACACACACACACCAGACTAAAGGATATGGAAGAACCCAAAAGGCATAATAGGGGCACTTTAAGTTTGCTATTGATAGCTGAGGCTCCAGAGCAAATGTGAATTAAAAAGGGTGTTGCTAAAGAAGAGTGCACTTATTTCCAGTTTAAGTACTGAAGATACACAGTACGTAAGACCCTTAGTAGTTACCAAAGCTGAATCTTAATTCACTCTGACGAGCAGAAAGAGCCCACTGCAGAACGAAATGGATTCGTTTTCCCTTCCCAGATCAAAAACGTTCGAACCTCTCATTATGATTTCCAGGACCATACAAACATTTTGATGTTACTTGAAAATCTAAACAAAATTTTAGCAACACTGATTAGGGTTTCGATCTCCATTTTGACATGCAAAAACTAATACCTCAAACTCCGCTGCTAATGTGCCGAATACAGAGAGAGAGAGAGAGAGAGAAAAAAGAAACCAAGAAAGAAAACATCATCGCTCTCTGGTGTTCTCCTTTCCTCAGAACTATAATCAGAGGGAAGTGATACAACAGGCAGAGAGTGATGTAACTGGCACAGTTTTCTACTCAACTTGCTTCATCACCTCCTTATTTTTGTAATCAAACCCAGGGTTGTGCTAGTGACAGAGCATCGTAAAATATACAGTGTATTATTGGAATGTATGGTAAAGGGAGGCTACAGGAGAGACGGGCTTAGTGGTGAAGAGAGAAATTCAGCCCCAGATCCCCTCCTCGTGTCTGCCTGCGGCCTCTGCTGCTAAGCTTACAGCTAACAAACAGAAGGCCTCATTCGTGGATCACAACCTGCTCGAGGCTTGAATCCACGTCCTCCAGGACCGAGGTTAAGGCAACGTGTCACTGAAGGACGGTATTGCAGTTTTTAATGGGGCTACCACCAAACAGGAAATACCTGTCTGTGTTAGTTTTGTTTTAATGCATTTGTGCAATTCTCCCAAGTCTTTAATGGAAAAAAAAAAGTTTTACTTTGCATCCAAGGGTTAGTTACATTTAATGAAAGAAGCAATTAAAAGTTTATCTGACTTTGGAATCGTCATCACATGTAGGGATCTGCCCTTGAAGCCAGGTCCCTGCCAAGCTAATCCAACTCAGCATCCAGTGTTTTTGAAGCATAAATGAAGATAGTCTCTGAAGTGTGCTCTACTACTGCACACTTGTGACCCACATGCAGTTTGCTCTCCATAACGAGATTGCAGGTCCAGTCGACTGTAGCCAGCGGCTTTTGGGAACCAAAGATGGCTGTGCAGTAGTGGGTCATACTGTAGCTTGTTACTTGTGTGGAAGTTTTGGTTTTTCTTTTTCATTTTCTTCAAGGACGTTTTGCATATATATATTTTTTGTTTTCCTAAATCTGTGATTTCTACCCAGTTTTGCTTAACTGTCAAGCCCTGATAGACTCCAGCGAACCAAAGATTGGCCTTGAACATCGTCTTTACAGAATGCATTATGCATATGAACGATAGTGCCGTGAAAACCATCAGAACATCAGTAGGGGGGGGGGACAAAACAGGGCTTGCGAGACATGCAAACAAGGCCTCACACTCCCTCCGTAGCTCAAAATGGAGGTGTGTGCTGTCAGTTAGGCGCTAGTTATTTTTATCTGAAATGGATTTGTGCGTTTGGGAAAAGTAACACAAAAAGTACACCTTCCCACGGCGAAAGTAAAACTAATCCTTACCTTTGTTTGAGTCACTCAGTGGTAACCTTATTAGCCGAGCATTTAAATGTCAGGGAGTTAGTACAGAAACTTGATTATTACACACACTAGTGAGAATCCTCATATCGGCGCGGTGTTGTCGGCACCAGTTTTGCACCCTGGACATTAGTTTTGTGGGTGTGGTGGGTGAGCATTTTAGAAGTTAAAACACTTTGTGAAGAATTTGCTGTTAAATGAGATGAAAAAAAAAAGATTATTTTATACATGGCCTGCTGATTTTTGGTACAGTGTTTTCTAGCTAAATTATTTTGTCATGCACATATAAACATTTATTATGCACTACTTTTCTAAATATTTTTTGTTTCTTTTTCCAACAGTCATTTTAGGCACATTTTTCACAAATGGGGAAACTCCTTTTTGCAATACCTCAATTTTTCACATTGTGAAAGGTAGCTTTTGTACTTTTGTTACTGAAAGATCTGCATATATGGAAATGTTCATTTTAGGAAAAACAAAAAAAGTTGAGTGATTTCAATATATATTATTTTCAATTATGCTTTTTATACATTTCAGTGCTGAGGAATCTTTACAACTAAGTGCGCACTTGTGTTGATGCGACTTCAGATGTGCAGAGGAGAGACCAAAGTGTATCGCTCTCTTGGTCTTAGCTTTTCTTACACTAGATGTTTTCCAGTCGATCTGGTCAATAAGAGCATGGCGAGAAAAAGAAAGAAAGAAAGACATATAATTTGGGATTGATGTTAATGTGTCTAAAAATGGCTATACTAGTTGGAAATGGTAACTTCTGTCTTGGTTTCCTCTCCATAGATGGAGCATAACTTATTATATAAGGAGAATGCAAAATTTGGTTCACGCTTAACGCTGAATCTCGTATCACAAGAATGGATGTTTGGTGTTTAGATATTTTAATATTTGAAAAAAAAGTATATATATATATTCTTGAACTTGCCAACTAGCACCTATTGTAATCCTTAGCATGCATGACGAAAAAAAAAAAGAAAAAGAAAATGACAAGTACAATGAATTAGCTATTACAATTAATTGTTGTGGTGTGCACCAAATGTTTCTCAACTATTCAGTTAAGGACACCCCGAACCCGCTCTCACCTCACCCTCTTCCCCTCTTCCCATGTTCCCGCCCCACGTGTCGATTTCCTCGCTTCCCCATTCGCAGACCTCTGCAGGATGCACGTGACAGAGAGATAAAAGAAACCTACCTTTGAATTGATTTGGCAGTGCAGGACTTTGAGCATCCTTTATATAGAGAACACTGTTTAAAAAGACTTGAGAACCTGTCCCCGCTGTCTGTCGAGGTGATCTTACATAGACCTATCTGGAGGAAAGGGGAGCTTAAAGACTTGAATGTGGTAAATGTTGCAAGTTAACTTCAAGTTGTTATGTGCAATACTTCTTTTGAACCTTTTTCCAGATAAAGACTCTTTGCAATGTAATTCTTTAATGCCATTTTTAATTGCAGACATTTAATTAAAGAAGATGTTAATATGTTTTTCACAGTCATTTTCTACTGTTATTGTAATCCTTTTCATGCTGGTGTTTGTAAAAAAGAAAAGAAATCAAACTATTTGTACTAATATAAATAATTGAAGTTATTTTTAAAACATTAAAGGTTTTGTGCTCATTTGCTTATTTTGTTTATTTTAAGCTACTGTGATTGATTGCATTGTAATTATTAGGTCAACAATGTATTTAGCTGTTTATTGGTATATTTTTAATTGGAATGTATAATTGATTTTTATAATTTTGATCAGATTTTTGTTATATTTTTGAGGTGAAGCTTTTAATATGTTAAAGTGTCTAGTTTTTACTAATTGCTATATTGTGCTCCACAATATATGGTTCACATTTTCTGAAGGAAAATAAATATTTAAATATTTGTCTGTTAATGATGTTACTTAATGGCAAGATTTCAATAGTTTTTAACTGTGTATGGGAAGGTTGTTGTATTTATTAATAGCATTTTTTTACTTAAGATATCACCTTAATTTTTATTGTCATTTCACTTTATAAGTTCCTATTTTTGTATTTTCCTTTCTAATTAAGTTATGTAATACGGATATGTCCATATTTCTAGGAGTTGGTCTGTAGAAGTGCTAGTGAAACGAAAAAGAAAAATCTAATGTTATTTAATTGTTTGCAGCCAACTATTTATAACAGTATGCATAATTTTTAAATATTTGTAATGTGAAATGTTGAATGAAATAAATCTTAACTGTGATGAAAGCCTGTGTGTGATGTGATTATTTATGACTGTTGTGTTGTCACAGCTTTAAACCTTCAGCTCCTTAATCAGTGTTCAAATCTGGCTGAAAGTTGAATAATTAAAGAGGAGTGTCAATGCCTTGTCTGGCTAAAGGCATCCGCTGTCCGCCTGATCTTCTACAATTCACAAGAATTCCCACTCCTAGAGAAAACTGCACACGACAGTCATCTGATGGCTCAAGGTCGTATTTGTTGTTTTATGGGATTTTTCTCGATGACGAGAAAACTTTGACGTTCCTTCAGTTTTTCACGCATTCAACAACTGAGAAGAAGAATGAGCTGAATGAAAGAATATTGTTTTCCTTATTTTATTTTTTATATCAAACAACGATAACCGGAGAAATTCAACATGCAGGATTTTAAATTGTTAAGGGAACAAAGTTGTCTAAACCTACCTGGCTCTGTGTGATAAAGTAATAGATGGTTGTGCCTTGGCAACATGAACTGCAATCATGGCTTTCAGTAACTGGTAATTAGTCTTTCACATCACTGTGGAGGAATTTTGGTCCACTTTTTTTTTTATTTTTTTTTTAATTCAGCCACATTGGAGGGTTTTCCGGCATAAATGGTTTTCACACCAGATGTAACTGGTGTAAAAGTTATACTTTTGTCCCATCAGTCCATGGAATTCTTTCTCCAGAGTCTTGAGGATCATGAAGACGTTGTTTTTGTTTTTTTTAATATATATTTATTCATACAAGACGAGCCTTTGTGCTCTTTTTGGTCAGCAGTGATTTATTTCAAACTCTCCCATGGAGGCCATTTTTGCCCAGTCTCTTTCTTATTGTTGAATCATGAACTCCTTAACTGAGGAAAGTGAGGGCTGCAGTGCTTTAGATGTTGAACTGGCTCCTTAGTGATCTCCTGGATGAGCCACTAGTGCTCTCCTGGAGTAATTTTGGTAGGTCGGCCACTCCTGGGAAGAGATGGGCAGTAACGCCTTACTGTAATCTGATTACTTTTTTCAAGTAACGAGTAAAGGGATTACTATTGCAAAAACGGCAATTAGATTACCGTTACTTTCCCGTAGGAACGCTGCGTTACTGCGTTACTAAAACCGTGATTTTTTGCGAGAATGTCTCATGACAGTGATGTAAGCGAGTGCGACCTTAGTGACAACAGCTGTGTGCAGATCAACAATGGATAATATATCGAGTGCGGGAGAGAGTATGAGCGTGCAGCGTTTAAAGCGTGGAAGTACTGACCTTACTTTAAGTTTGATTCCATAAAAAGTGACAAAAACACCGCTGCTCACGTGGGAAGAAAACTTCTTTTTACAGCGAAAAAAAACCCCCTAAACTTCCGAGCAAGCACCGAGTGTGCTACGACGTAATGGGAAATTCACAGAGAAACTGCCGTATCCTTCCACTGACCGCTGCGGCACACCTGCACCAGGGTAAACCTCCGCCTACCCCACTCCTGCTTTACAGGTGAAAATAGAGCAACAGGACCGCTGAGTCTTTGACTTTATTTATTTTCTGCTGTGTTTTACTTGCATCGATTTGAAAGAGTGAGTGTAAACACAAAAAAAAAAAAAAATTATTTTATGTGCTGGAATGTGCAGAAAATAGTTTTAAATATTAAACAAATTTCTTCCAGTCAGAGAATGTTGCATATAATTAAATTTTTGCTTGATGCATAAAGTTAAAAGATTAAAACTGATAAAACAAGTTAAAAAAAGAGACTTTTCCATTTGATTACATTTTGTATGATGGATTATGCAGAAAAAGTAGAATTGGGCTGAAAGATCTTTCGCTTTATCACCTATTCAGGTTGTAAATCGTGTTTTTAAAAAGTAACTAAGTAACTAAGTAATTACCTTTTAGTTCATGTTTGAGTATAAAAGGAGCTGTCTACACTTTTTCTTTGTGAGTTCATTACTACCTATCTAATAACCCAGACACGACCTGTTCTTTTGTTTTCTGAACATGTGTGACAGCTCGGTAACACCACCAGCTGGCTGCATCTTATTTGTAACAGAAGTCCTCTTTCCATGTAAAGTGTGATTTTTAGTCAAAGAAATGTAAATTTTGTAGAGATGTTTGATACAGTTAGGCCATAAATATTTGCACAGAGACAACTTTTTCTATTTTTGGTTCTGTACATTACCACAATTAATTTTAAATGAAACGACTCAGATGCAGTTGAAATGCAGACTTTCAGCTTTAATTCAGTGAGTTGAACAAAAAGATTGCATAAAAATGTGAGGAACGAAGACATTTTTAACACAATCCCTTCATTTCAGGGGCTCGGCGTAATTGGACAAATTAAATAACTAAAAATAAAATGTTCATCTCTAATACTTTGTTGAAAGCCCTTTGCTGGCAATGACAGCCTGAAGTCTTGAACATGGACATCACCAGATGCTGGGTTTCCTCCTTTTTAATGCTCTGCTAGGCCTTTACTGCAGCGGCTTTCAGTTGCTGTTTGTTTGTGGGCGTTGCTGTCCAAAGTTTAGTCTTCAATAAATGAAATGCATACCCAACTGGGTTACGGTTAGGTGACTGACTTGGCCAGTCAAGAATATTCAATTTCGTTGCATTAATAAACTCCTGGGTTGCTTTGCTGTATGTGTTGGGTCATTGTCCATCTGTATTATGAAACGCTGCCCAATCAATTTGACTGCATTAGCTGGATCTGAAAAGAGTGTATGTCTCCGTCTCATTTGGCTTTTGTCCTGTGTCACATCATCAACAAACAGTAGTGTCCCAGTGCCGCTGGCAGCCATGCACACCCAAGCCATCGCACTGCCCCTGCCCTGCTTCACAGATGATGTGGTGTTATTTGGATCATGAGCTGTTCCACAGCTTCTCCATACTCTTCTCCTTTTTCTTGCCATCATTCTGGTAGAGGTTGATTTTGGTTTCATCTGTCGAAATATTTTTTTTCCAGAACTGTGCTGGGGTTTGGCTTTTTTTTTAGACGTTTTTATTTACTTATTTATTTTTTGAGCAAAGTCCAATCTAGCCTTTTTATTCTTGAGGCTTATGAGCGGTTTGCACTTTGCAGTGAACTCTCTGTATTTACTTTCATGCAGTCTTCTTGGATATTGATACGCATACCTCCTGGAGAGTGTTGTTCACTTGGTTGATGTTGTGAGGTGGTTTCTCTTCACTGTGGAAATGATACTGCGATCATCCACAATTGTTGTCTTCCATGGACGTCCATCTTTTTTTGCGTTGCTGAGTTCACCAGTGCTTTCTTTCCTTGGATGTACCAAACAGTAGATTTTGCCACTCCTGTTATTGTAGCAGATGTTTTTTTTTTCTGTTTTCATAGCTTAAGGATAGCTTTGTTCACCTTCATGGAAAACTCCTTTAACCACATGTTGTCTTTTCACAGCAAAATCTTCTAAATGCAAGCACCACACCTCAAATCAACCCCAGGCCTTTTGTCTGCATTACTGATAATGACTTTGAGTTAATTGTCCAATTACTTTTGGTCCCCTTTCTCCAATTTGAATGTGGATACCCTCAAATGAAAGCTGGGAGACTACACATTCTGTCCATTATATAATTATAAATGGAAAGTGTTTGGATAAGCAGGTAAAAAAACAAAACTTGTGTCAATGTCCAAATATATATGGACCTAGCTGTAGTTGTTAGTGTGATACAGCCTACCTTTTCAGGTGAGGGGAGGGAAGAACATGTTGTTATCAGGAAGACAAGTTTAGAATAACATAAAACATATCTCGTCCACACCCAGTAATATGAATATAACAAGATGACTGCGGTATTAAACTATCCTGGTGCTCGGCTTATAGGCTGAAAATCAATACGTCATCATCTGATTCCCATGGACAAACAAACGGAGCTTGTTAGATTGTGTCAGGAAATTGTATGAAGAAATAATTTGTATTACCTCATACCACAGGGCAGCTGGAGGATGATATTTCTCCACTGCAAACAGAGCTCCATCTTTGAGGTTCTCACAAAAGGAGATGATGCAATGGCTGAAAAAAAAAATGTCTGCAAAATCACTTTAGGTGTATTGTGTCTCGCTTACAGTCAATTATCCCATTTTAGTCGGTTCCCTGAGAACCATAAAGGAGCTAATTCCTAAACCTGAGAGGACGCAGTAGGAACATTACAGTAAGTATACAGAAACAGGCATCAGATTATATCTCTGTTCAGCTGCTGAATAATCAGGTAATCACCCGTCACAAAAGGATGAAGGGTGGTCATGCTCAGCTAAACTTCTAAATACTTTCAATACGTTTGACGGCAGGGAAATAAATGGAAGCTCATCTTTAATCATCTGATGTGCTATAAAAAATATTATATTTGATCCATGGAGGAGTTAGGTGTTTATGTCAGCTGACTTGATAACCTCAGGAAGATCTGCAAGCACAGCAATGAAGCAGAAAAGTGCATAAAAGATTACGTTTCCCCTGTTGTGCCTCTATGGAAATGCGCTTCCTGGCCAGGAGGGTAGAGAAGGTGGTTAAACCACGGAGAAGGTGAAAAAGCATGAAAAAGTCACCACCTCTGTGAAATATGGCTCCCTACATACCGACTCTTGGGCTCCAAATGTCCCGTTAATGCTGCATACAGGTTACACGTCCCCACAAACTTGTGAAATATGATTATGATTATTATTAATAATATTAATGATTAAATAATAATGAATACCATTATCATTAGTTGTATTATTTGCAGCATTTGTACCTTTCAAATTGTCTCCAGCAGCATTAGTAGTCATATTATTATTTTCACTCATTAGTAGAAGCAGTGATTATTTGAATAATGCTAGTTTTAGTAGTAATCGTATTAGTAAGCAATAGTAGTAATAAGTCAGATTAAGTAATAGTAATACCTTTTGCAGTATTTGTACCCTGCCAATTGTCTCTAGCAGTAATGCTAGTAGTATTGGTATTTTCATTGGTAGGATTAGTAGAAGCAGTGATAATTTACAGTAATGCTAGTTTTAGTAGTAACAGGATAGAATGGCGCTTTATTGTTATTGTATATGTACAATGAAATTAGTAGTATTACTTGCAGTATTTGTAGGTTGCCAGTTGTCTCCAGCAGTATTAGTATTATTCATATGATAAGCAACTGTATTTGATGTAGTGTTAGTTTTAGTAGTTTTAGCAGTAGTAGTGTTTCTACCTTGTGCAGCCTCCACCTGATAATGGTAAATTATTACGGACACGCCCTCTTTTGAAATATCAGCTGCACTGTTACACTGGCTGCGTGTCACTTGTTAAACCACCAGGTGGCGCTGTAGGACCAAAGAAACCAGTTTGAGTCCCGCATGTTTCATGCTGCCTTCACGTGATGCGTGTAATGTTGCTTCTTTATGGAAAATGTCAGTTTTAAAACTGGGGAAATGAGAATATTAAGCAACTTCTAAGTGATCGGGATGTCATATTCAGGGTGGAGAGCAAAATCAATCCGCTCCAAGCAGTCCACTTTTATTCTTCGGGTTAGATCTGTGTATTCACAACGCTAGATCCGGACCCGCTTTAATTCATTTAACAAACAAAAGTGACCAAAATGCTCTAAAATATGTTGGTGAAAAATCGGACTTTACCAGGTAACTTGAAAGGCAACGACAGTCCAGTTTCCACTTTGGCAAAACAAACGAGACTCTTAGAGGAGGAAAAAAACCCCAAACATCCCCCTAGTGGCAACTCCAGCGGCTTGGCGTTAGCAGCTCGGAGAGGAAGAGGCTGTTTGGATTAAGGGGGTTGGGCTGCCTGCTGGTAGGAAACCTGCCGCCAGACATCCAGTTTGTCTCCGGCGGTGCAGCGCAGCTTTCCCGCAGCATCAGCAGCAGCGACGCCGCAGAGCATCCTCCAGCCTCACCTGCTCCTCATCTGCGCTCCCTCCGCCTCTGTCCACACAAACAGTGCCGCAGCACGGAGGAACCGGGCGGACAAGGACGAGCAGCTGTAAGTATCAGCCTATTTTTTTTTTTACGCGTTATTCGTTCATTTTCTGATGGTTTTGTTGTGATAGAAAGAAGGTGCTGAAGACAGAATGCATATTTCCTTTCCCCCCTCCTTGTTTTTCGGTAGTTTTCACTCAGATACATGTTTCAGTGTAAACGAAAAAAATTCCCCTCCCTCCGATTTCCTGTTTTTACTCTAATCATTCACCAATCAATCATTCAGGCATTATTTGAGCACCTTTTTGTGCGTAAGCTGCCTCACAGCTACACTCCGCTTAATTCAACATTTTTATTCACCGTTTCATTAAAAATCGTCCCCATCAATCAACCAGCGTTTGCCAGCTTTCATTGACCTGAGAGGCTGTAAAGGTGCAAAACTTCCTCTTTTCAGAAGTAGGCTTCGGGGAAATAAAGGAATACTAAAGGCTGAAGATGGTGAAACTGGGGAGTAATCTGCAGGACAAAGGCGCCAAACCTGTGAGCGTGGAGGACGGCTTTCAGAATGTGCCCCTCATCACTCCACTGGATGTTGGCAGCCTCCAGAGCCAAGCACCTGACAAGGTGAGAGACTGCCCACCAGCTTCTGTGCATCTTCTTCCCAAATCTGCCTTTGCTGCCATTGCCTCAGTGCTTTTGACCTGTGCCATCCTCCCACACACAGACAAACACAGCAAAGGGGAAAAAAAAAGGTGATATGATGGCTCTGTTAAGCTGTGGGAGGCATTTTGCTGTTATTGTTTGAAACCACTTGCCCCCCCACCCTCTTGAGGGGAGGATCATTGCAGATCAATACAAAGTTGATGTGAGTGTTCACCTTTATCTGGTGAGGAAGTATTTCACTCCTGATGGAGGTGATCTCCTGTTATCCCAGGATTGCAGGACCTCATATTTGTAGTTCACAATGGGTCACTAAATGTCTCAAAATCACGTTGATTTATATTATGTCGATTTTTACTTTTATTTGCCATCCGTGTGTGTGTGTGTGTGTGTGTATTATGTTTTCTTTCTCCATTTATTCACACATTCATTCATCTTATCTGTCTCCCAGCCATGTCCTTTGTCTTCCAGCTGAGATTAGGAGACAGATTTGGTGCCAGACAGACTGTCATTTGTCATCTTGACATCCCATAGTAACTGCGCCGCCGCTCGTTAATCCAGTTACCATGGTGGCAGTGCAGCGCCGATTGGTGTATGTGCCGGGTTGGAAGAGAGAGCAGCACTGATTGCGCATTATAAGAATTAATGGAATTAGGCAGCAAGGCGAGCTCATTGTCACTTTTTGCACACATGAAAGCTTTATTGTGGATTGTTTGTTTCGCTGTTTGGATGTAAGGATGAACATTTTTCAGCTATATTAATCCATATTTCTCCTCTCACCAAGTGACCAATGACTTGTAGAAGTAAAAACAAATCAAATTAGATACATTTTGAGAAATAAATCCATAACTTTGGACTGTAACTCATATTTTTGTATTTTATTGGAGTTGGTAAACCAACAGAGAGCTATCAGCTTCATGTGTAGCTGTAAGAAGCTTTATGGCATGATTAATCCCCCCTATTTAGTTGCTGTTTAGCCATTTTTAGTGAAAAGCCTCTAACAACCAAATGTACTTTATTCACATCACTGAATGACAGACACGAAGCAACTAACTGGTGGTAGAGTGGAGCATTTAGGAGCTGGATATTTCCCTCTGGAGAACATCTGAGCTCAGAGAGAGTCAATATTGGAGCTACACAGCCAGCAATGGCCAGAAATACGATGACAAATGAGTGAAAATGTTGCTGCATAACAGCTGACGATGTTAATAAGTGTCTGGCTTCCATAGCTGGAATATTCCCATTAAGGGAGATGTCATTTCTCCGGACGTTTATACTGTATGTGGCAAATTTAAGAGGCTTATGCTGTGTGTTTAAATTTGAAGTTTAGCTGTGCTTGTGTTCTTCATATCATGGTCACCCCGATTTTTGAAAAATGCGTTAACAAAGGGTTTAAATTTTTGAGCGTACACACACAAAACTCCACCGTATGAAACGAGCTCCCGTTTGGCCTGCTGCGAGGCGAAACAGATAGCACAGCCTGAACCCCACAGCGCGGATTCTGCTGAGGGAAGCACAGTCGCTTTCCATTTCATTTACCTGTTAACTCAGGAGACCTGCCATTCACTGTGCTAACACACACACATGCGCACACACTTGCAATTTCATTCACGGTTGTGCTTGCGGGAATTCTAGCAGCGCATACTTACAACAAAGGCGGCGCGTGCGTGCACGTGTGCGTGAGTGACAGGTCGTCTCTGTCACCAGTTTGTGAAACGGCGTTCTTAGTAGAGCTGTCAGTCATTTTACTCTGATTAAATCAGTCCCAGCAGATTCACCAACACTGCTACGTACTGTAGATGAAGCTGCCTTTGCACACACACACACACACACACACACACACACACACACACACACACACACACACACTCACTCATTGCTGTATTACTGTACTGTGTGACTACACAAATATGTCTTATATTGATTACCTGAAAAGGGAGACTGACAGAGAGAATAACCTGAGTTGAGTATAAGTCCCCATCCAGTGACTTATTGCTGTTGACATTTAAGAGGAAAAGAGGTCAAACAGGATGGCTTGCAGTTTTTTGTTTTTTTTAATGTAATTTTTTTTCTGTTTGGCTTTGTTTTTGAGTTTTTACATGCCTCAGGAGATGCATCCACAAAGATTGCATTTGCTTGCTGCTTTTGGATAAATCTGCTGACAGCTGATGCAGATTTTGCCGGCTTGCTCCCAGGACTGGGAAATTGTTAGTTCAGCCCCTCCGTGTGCTCATTTATTTTGTGCTCATTTGGGCATTCGGACACTAAGCAAACAAAACCGTGGCAAGTTTTTTTTGTGTGTGTGTGTTGCTTTTAATCTATCACTATGCAAACGAAAGTGGATCCGTTTGTTAACAGTCAGGACAGTGTGGGAGTCGGAAAGGTCAATTTGCTGCTTAATCTTAGCATTTGTTTGGAGCTGTAAGTGTGAGAATTTTCCTCCTGGTAAGTGATGCATGAATGCAAGAGAGGCCAAGAAATAATGAAATATTTAATTAGACATCAGATTTTATGAAATCTCTAGAAAATTCATCTGTTTATATTTTAAGCTCTTATGCAACAACTTTATAATTCATTTGGAGTCCCTTTTCTTTGGAGTTCCTGATTTGAATAAAGCCACCAATCTTGCACATGAGACCCAAAGCAGTCAAACTGTGGGTCAGACTGATAACATTAAGCTGAATCTATGCTATTCAGCTCTGGAAAGCACAGAGGACCAGACATTTTGTTTCTCGTTGTTATCACCAGTGTCGGGTGTAATAGATTACAAAGTAATCACATTGCTATTTTTCTTGCTTGATCATAAACAACAACAGTGATGAGCAGTCTGACTTGTAGCCATGTAGCATCCATTTCTACCTTTTTTTGGACAGAGTCACTGTAGCAATCACTTAAAAGTCCCTTTAGGCTGATTTTCAATGTTGTGTCAATGACTTTGGTTTAAAAGTTAAACAATCAAAGACAGACCATGTGTATGTCCTCATTAGGATAGGGATTTGTACCAGCATGTCATGCTGTAATCGACAGTTTATATTGTTAACACACCAAGTGTGCTGCAAAAAAGCAACATAAAATTAAACATAAAACAAGAAAAGGAAGAAACCGAGATTCTGGGTTCATTTAATTCTCACGAGAAGGCAGCAGCATTGAGAATTTCATGGTTTTCTCCAAGAGTTGAAGCCGAAACACGGTTGCTTTCATGCATATTTCAGGATGTCAGTGGGGCAGTTTGAACTCTTGTTGGCAGAGCTGAGACCACATTTTAGGAGGGAGAAAATTTTTTTCAGAGAGCTGATTGACCCGGAGCAACGTCCAGCTATGAGTCTGTGGCAAAACTGTGTTATTTTACTATTTCCATGTCTCCAAGTCTGAGGCCATGGTCTTCAGCCGGAAAAGGCTAGAGTGCCGACTCTATGTCAGGTACGAGTTACTGCTCCAAGTGGACCCTAACGTAACTCAGAGTCTTGTTCATGAGCAAGGGGAGCAGGAGATCTCGATTTAACAGTCGTTCTACGTTCTTACCTTCACCTATGGTCACGAGCTTTGGGTAGTGACTGAAAGAACGAGGTCGTAGATACAAGTGGTAGAAATGAGCTTTCTCCAAAGGGTGGCTGGCCTCGCCCTTAGAGACAGGGTGTGGAGTTCGGCCATCCAACACTCAGATTAGAGGCGCTACTGCGCCACATCAAAAGGAGCCAGTTGAGGTGGTTTGAGCATCTGACAAGGTGTTCCGGGCATGTCCCAGTCAGAGGAGGTACTGAGGCAGACCCAGGACACGCTGGAGAGATTATATCTCTTGGCTGGCCTGGGAGTGCCTTGGTCTTGGAGTTGCTGGAGGATGAGGCTAGGGAGAGGGAGGTCTGGGCTTCTCTGCTTAGGCTGCTGCCCATGCGAATAAGCAAAAGAAAATAGATGGATGGATGGATGAATATTCAATACTGGTGTCATGAGGTATGAATACACATGTTCCCAAATGCAGTGGTCTGATTGGTCAGATCTGTTTATTTTGATCTGAAAAATCTGAAAAATTGAGCTACAAATGCTGTAAATTTGTGCTGCAGATTTATGCAGTTGATGTGAATGACTTCATTAATAATAAAATATTCACAAAGATTTAAAAGCCTTAATCCACAGTAATGCAACAAGTAGTGTAAAGAATTACATTATTCAGGGAGTCATTAAGTAATGTAAAGTTTAAAAAATGACAGGAAGTGTAATACATTACCTTTTTTGAGTAAGGAACCTATACTGGTAATCATTTTGTTATTTGACGTTGATTGTGTCTGTAGGAAAACATTCCTTTGTCTAAATCAGAAACTGTAGACTCGTTGCGGCGACAGGCTTCATAATCTCACTGAATACTGGGTTGCTGTTTTTGCCACTTGCCCTATCCAGAAAGAGTTCACTGGTAATCAGCTTTTATCATTCTCTCAAAATCTGATCTGAGACCAGTTTTGTTCTCTTTGTCCTTTAAAGCCAAAGCGAGGTTTTAGTAGGCCATGTGACCCGACTAGTACCCCACATCAGCGGTGCGGTTGTGAGCGGCTTTACAAATACGAGTCCAGCTGTTTTCTCCCTGATCCCTGTCTGATGAGTATGTGACCTTGCCGGCTACAGGGTTACTCGGGGATATTTGCAGATTTTTGCAGGGGTGGGGTAACTTTATGACAGTAAAGTTCATACACTTACAGGCACACCAACGCATGGAAGGAAAATGCTGCTGAGGCATTAGAAAAGCATTAGATTTGATTTCATTTGGGCAGAGATGCATCACGGCCTCTGCTGCGCCACCAATATCTTGATTGGATTTCTGGTAGTTTGAAAGAAAATCAACAACAACAACCAGAGGAGGGTGGCAAGAGGTGGACTGCCTCTGAGAGAGACACGCAGATCGTTTCTGTTTATCATTCCTCTAAGAACAAAGCTAAGCTACCAAGACTTGCTTCAAAGGCAGTAAGAGACTTACAATCACTCTCGTCCTGTTTAACACACATCCTCATTCTTTTATTGTTCTCACTTCCCTCAGTTACTTCAGAGACGCTTTCAAGTCTTGTTCTTTCTTTTTGCGATTCTTTGTTCTTATCCTCATAAATTAAAGAGGAATTCCTGGTATTGAGAACCCTCCATCAGGCAGTCAAATCAGTAATGGATCAGCGGATGATTTCTTATGCGTTGTGACGGCTTTGGGCCTCCTAACCAGATGAACCATCGCTCATGTTAATTTGCCAAATCGCCACAGATTCTAAATATATTTTTTATACGTTTATCTGGCTGGATGTGCACAGAGGCTGTAGGCCAGATCAGATGAAACGCAAAGCCTACACAGTCTGTTTTTTGTTTAACAGTTTGAATAGCGAGCTTTAGCGGGGGATCATTTAGATATCTTTTTTTGTTTATGATTAGATTTAGATTCCATATAGAGTATTTCCCAAATGAAGAAATTAATCGTTTTGTCAATCATCTGTCATAACATGTTGGGAAACATGCATAAAAAAGGATAACAGTGAGTTTACCATCACTATAGAGCGAACAGCTGGTATTGCTTTGACTGAACACTAGTTAGTTGATGAATACCTTAAGGAGACCTAAGGACCATTAAATTCATGCAAAATAATAGACAGTGTCAGTTTATCTTCAGTATTTAAATGAATGAAATACATGTATGCATGTTCAGCCTTCAACAGTTTTGTGTTTATTTTATACTGTAGCAGCCATTCAGGGCTCATGCTTTCTTTCCACTGTGTAATCCAACAGTACTGCAGTGCTGCTGGTTGGTTGGAGTGTTGCACCTTTGGATTTAAAGCCCTGCTGGTTTATATTCTGTCTGTGTAGCCACAGATTGATTTCTACCTCAGATGCTGGGGAATGCAAATAGCTGCTCTTACTTTCCTGATAAGAGGACCAGCAGTACTCACTCTGACAGGCTAACAGAGACTTTCAGGATTGAGCCCCAGTAATTGTTGGGTCATGGTAATGGTGCAAAGCTTTTCTTTCATAGGTCGCCATGATTAAGATTTTTATTTTCATATGAACTAAACAGCTGTGGTGATAAAAGGGTGGATACGGTCCGCAATAATGCTCAGGTAGGCTGTGGTGTTAAAACCATGCTCAGTTGGTAGTAAGTTTGCCAAGAACATATCCCCCCATGCCATTACACCACGAGCCTGAATTAGGGCTGTTCGATATAACAATATATATCGGATGACGATATAAAAACGTCTATCGTTTCATTTTACGCTATCGTTTGTTTCGTGGTGTCGCAAAATAAACTGTTTACGGCAATATTTTTTCATCCTTTTGATGGTCACTGTAGTGGCTATATTAATTTCTTCTTTCTCTCTTTCTCTTATATTTTATATAACCACACTACTGACGGGCAAGCGCCTGTTTTTATGCGTTGTAGTTAGCAACAACGACGGTAACAGCATCACGTGTCAGCTTGTTTATGTTCCACATAAACCTTTCACAATAAAGCTCAAGATCCTGTTGAGACTTTTCAAAATAAACTGAATCACGTGAAAGAGCAGATTATTTATGGATGAGAAGCAAAAAAAAAATAAACCTTAGACTCAAACGTTAGAACAGGCTTTTCCCCGCAGCACGCCGTGTAATAAATACTCACAAAGAAAACGGCGGTCGTTACAACTTATGTCTAAAAATGTATCGTTTCATGCATCTGTTAAAACACTCGACTCCAGCTACATGACGCGCAGCTGGAAACACTTCACGCAAGTCGAGCTGCCCGAGATTCACAGAATTTACAGAAAATGTTACATTTTTGTGATTTATATCGTTATCGGAACGATAGAATTCTTATATCGGGATATGAGATTTTGTTCATATCGCACAGCCTTAGCCTGAATTGTTTATAAAAAGCATGATCCATGCTCGTTACCCACCAATTCAGATGACCCCACCATCGTCACAGCAGAAACTGTGACTCCTTAAACCAGGCAACATTTTTACATTCTTCTGTTTTTTAACTTTGATGAGGCTGTGTGAATTGTAGCCTCAGTTTTCTGTTTTAAGCTGACAGGAACAGCACCTGGTGTGATCTTGCCCTTCCGCTTCAGGGTTCAGTATGTCGTGTGTTCATAGACGTTCCTCTGCATATCTTGGTTGTAGGGTCACAATACCAGAAATTGAATAGTTAGTACCAGTAGTTGAATTAATGGACAGCCAATTCGATATCAAAACAAAATTTGTATCCCACATACTTAAAGATGAACTTCTTGAAGTTCTTTTAAAAACACTAACATGATGGCGGGTCATTTATTTAAAATCTTAACATTACATTTTGTTGACAAGACACTGACTGAAATATTAGAATATTTACCATGTAACCTACTAATGTTAGAGTTACATCACGTTATTATAAGCATTTAATATCGCATCGCACAAAGCTGATTTCACAATGTTAGCTGTCAATCTAAATAGCAGCGTGCATTTCAGGATAACAAAAAAAAGATAACACTTAAAAGTATCCAAACTTTTAATTTAAACTGAAACTCACTCACCGTCAATTCTCTGAACAGATCTGGATGTTCTGCTGCCTCTGTACCTCCAGTGCCAAATAAAAACAAATGCAGTCACATTTAAAGAATTTTACTCTTAAGTTCTGATGACATCTCTACATGGATGTAACAAGCGGTTATTTGAGTTTCTATTGGCTTTTTATTAACTTGAAGTAGTCTGGCTATTCTCTGTTGACCTTGGACATCAATAAGGCTTTTTCACCCAGAGAACTACTGCTCACTTTTTCTCTTTTAATGGATCGTTCTCCATAAACCTTCGAGATGGTCGTGTAGGAAAATCCCTAACAATCACAAATTTCTGAAAAACTCAGCCAAGCCTGTTAAGTACCAACAACCATGCTATGTTTACAGTCACTTAAATCACCTTTGTTCCCTATTAATTCCCTTAATTCAGTTAAAATTTCAGTAGGTTGTCTTAACCATGTCTGGAATTCTTATATACTTGAATTCCTGCCATTTGATTCGCTGAATACATTTTTGCATTAGCCAGGACTTGGACAGGTTTAAGTAATGAAGTGCATTGTAGTATGAAGTACTCAGATTAGATTTGCAGAGATCCCCGTATTTATGTGTTGAAGACCATTATTTAAAAAAAAATTTAAATAGATTTAAAGATAATATAGGCTGATCCAGCAGGTAAAAAACAAAAGTAACGTTATAACAGATTTACCTTATTTTAACTACCGTATTTCCTGGACTACAAAGCGCACCTGAATATTAGCCGCACAAGCTAAAATCAGGGGAAAATCCTGTTTTGTACATACATTAGCCGCACCTGACTAAAAGCCGCAGGTGTTTCAATGTTGACTTATCATATGTAAGAGAATATGCACAAAGCGAATTGTCAGGAAAGAGATGGCTGTTTGTACCCATAACTTGAAAAACAAGTTATGGGTACATATTTGCACATGTAGTACATAACAGTAACCTACAGCACACCAGAAAAATAGATTCGGACTACCTTTTAGGCTCAGGTGCAGTGACACGGCTTTAACAAGAAGAAAAGTCAGTCATTCACCACCATCTTTCTCTTCTTCCTGCGCACTAAAACCACCAAAGTCCTCTTCTCCAGTGTCGGATACAAACAGGCTCAGGATGGCTTCGTCATCCACTCTCCGCTTCTCTCCTTCGTTGTCACTTTCAAAACCAAAGAAATCCTCATTGTCAGTGTCAGAGTCCTCCTCTCCATCATGTAGCAGTCCAGCCCTTCAAAATCCGGTGGTGATCGTGGATGTTTTCACACTTTTCCACGCTGTCAGAATCCACCGGTGGAGTTGAGCATAACTTGCTTTTCGCAAGTTTATCGCCGCTCATCATCCACGACTCCCGCTGAACGCGTAGCGCTACTTTGAAGTTTGTTTTTCGCGCTACTTCGTACGGCACTACGTTGCCTGGCGGATGGACATGTGACTAACATACCACTCTTGAACCCCGATCCTTCCGCCAGGCAACGTAGTGCCGTACAACAGCGGAACAAACAAAACAAATCGTCTTACGATATGACAAAAATCATGGACAATCCATAGAAAAGCCGCACCTGACTAAAAGCCGCAGGGTTCAAAGCTTGTGCAAAAAGTAGCGGCTTATAGCCCGACAATTACGGTAGTTAAGATAAAAAATGTGCCAACGTGAATGTCTGCTGTCATTTAAATTAAATATTAATTGTCTTGATTTTAACATCAGTTCATCCTGTTATAACTCATGTTGTACAAATGTTCTTCTCTATTTTTAATGGTTTTCATTAATTATTTTTATCACAAGGAATCCCGAAGAATCAAAGGTGTCAAAAATGTATCTACAGCTGCTTTCCACGCTAAACTTCACCAAAGACCAACTCTCTCCCACAGCTCAGTTCTTAGGGATGAAAAACGAAACAGCATTCACTGCGATAACAGGTCTCACATACTGGGAAGATGGGCAAAGAAGAAATGTTCTGACAGCTTTTCCACAGGGGATATCAAATCTGAAAAAAAGAAAAAAATAATAATACTGTCACGGTCCGGGGCAGCGGCCGTGTGGAGAGTGGAAGGAGGACTCAAAACGCAGCACTTATTCAGGTGTGAGGGTGATTTATTGATAATATCAAATATAAAGTGGGGATGGTAAAACAGAACTAAGGATGAACTAACTGGGAGAAACTACACAAAGAAATAGCAAACCTGAACATGAAGGGAGAACAGCAGGGAGAGCACGCAGGGGATTTCACAGGGTATGAACACAGACGACGCGACGAGGAGCAGAGGAAATCACACACTATAAGTACACAAAGAGACACTGGGAAATCACACACAGGTGGGGGAAACAGCTGGACCTGATTAACCTGACGAGACAGGGGAACACTAACACCAGGGACCAACAGAGGGAGCACAAACCCAGAACCCAGTGTCTAAAATCCCAAACACAAACCATCCCAAGACAGCCATGAATAATAATGAAAGTAATAACAATAAAGAACATAAACATAAAGTCACTGAGTCATGGTCGCAGGACCATGACAGTACCCCCCCCCCCTCAAGGGCTGGCCCCCGACAGCCACAGAAACACACCACCAGATCCGGGCGGGCGGCAGGGGGCCCAGGACGGAGGGACCGGGCCAAGACCAAAGACGGAGGCCCCAGAGTCCCAAACAAATGTTCACAAAAAAAACCTCACAGGGGAGCAGAGTCCAAAACACAGTTCAGGTGGCCGGCCAGGGGCCCGATAACACAGGAGGCCAGGATGGGACAGTTCAGGAGGCCGGCCACGAAGAAGGCCGTGGAGGCGCACAAAAGGTTCAGGAGGCCGGCCGTGCGGAAGGCAACGGCGGCCGCTCAGGCGAAGAGGGTCCGGGGGCCGGCCGTGCGGAAGGCAACGGCGGCCGCTCAGGCGAAGAGGGTCCGGGGGCCGGCCGTGCGGAAGGCAACGGCGGCCGCTCAGGCGAAGAGGGTCCGGGGGCCGGCCGTGCGGAAGGCAACGGCGGCCGCTCAGGTGATGGCGCCCGGCCAGTAGCCTAGCCAGCGGTCCAGAAAACGGCCGTTTAGCTCCAGACCCAAACGAGGCTGGGCCAGGCGAGGCTGAGGGCACGGAAGCCGGGACCGCAGCAGGCGGAGATGATGATGCAGACACGGAGGCTGGACCAGACGAGGATGCAGACACGGAGGCTGGACCAGACGAGGATGCAGACACGGAGGCTGGACCAGGCGAGGCTGATGAGGATGCAGACACGGAGGCTGGACCAGGCGAGGCTGATGAGGATGCCGAAGCGGAGGCTGGACCAGGCGCAGTGGGTGAAGATGAGGATGCTGTGGCCGAGGATGCGGGCACGAAGGCTGGACCAGACGAGGATGCAGACACGAAGGCTGGACCAGGCGTGGATGAAGCTGGAGGTGAAACCGGGCCAGGCGTGGATGAAACCGGGCCAGGCGTGGATGAAACCGGACCAGGCGTGGATGAGACCGGACCAGGCGATGAAGAAGCTGTAGCTGAAGCCGGGCCGGGCAAGGACGAAGCTGTAGCTGAAGCTGGGCCGGGCGAAGCTGTAGCTGAAGCTGGGCCAGGTGAGGATGAAGCTGGACCAGAATCAGGCGAGGATGAAGCTGAGGATGAAGCCGGACCAGGCGTGGATGAAACCGGGCCAGGCGAGGATGAAGCCGGACCAGGCGATGAAGAAGCTGTAGCTGAAGCCGGGCCGGGCCGGGCGAGGACGAAGCTGTAGCTGAAGCTGGGCCGGGCGAGGACGAAGCTGCAGCTGAAGCTGGGCCAGGCGAGGACGAAGCTGTAGCTGGAACCGGGCCGGGCGAGGATGAAGCTGGACCAGAACCAGGCGAGGCTGAAGCTTCAGGCTGAGGCGTGGCAGTAGCAGGTGGTAGCGCTGCAGGTGATGATACTGCAGGAGGTGGCGCTGCAGCCACAGGTGGAGAAGCAGCCACAGGTGGCCGGACGGGATCCTCGGGCCCCCCAGCCGACGTGGCAGTCAGTGTGGCATGAGGCTGGACGGGCTCCCCGGGCCCCCCAGCTAGCGAAGCAGGAGGCTGGACGGGCTCCCCGGGCCCCCCAGCCGACGTGGCAGTCAGTGTGGCATGAGGCTGGACGGGCTCCCCGGGCCCCCCAGCTAGCGAAGCAGGAGGCTGGACGGGCTCCCCGGGCCCCCCAGCAGGCGAAGCAGGAGGCTGGACGGGCTCCTCGGGCCCCCCAGCAAAAACAGCCGCAGAACCAGCAGGCACCGGGGCCCCCGGCACACACAAAACAAAACTAGGAGACACGTGGGCCTCTGGCACACATGAAACAAAACCAGTAGGCACGTGGGCCTCTGGCGCACGTGAAACAAAACCAGTAGGCACGTGGGCCTCTGGCGCACGTGAAACAAAACCAGTAGGCACGTGGGCCTCTGGCGCACGTACGGAGGGCTGCAGCTGCGCAGAGCACTGACCCTGCTCAGGCAGTGACAGCCCGGTGCAGTTCACAGCTGGCATCTTGGCCTCCAGGGGTCCAGAGTAAGCTGAGGGCAGTAACCCAGCCTCTGGGGAAGCCCCGGAGTGAGCAACAGTCTCTAATGTTGCCAGCTTTTGAGGAACAGGTCCGTTGTAAAACAGTTCATCTCCCTGCTTAGAAACAGCGGTGGAAAAACAGTGTGAATATTGTGACTCAGCCATTAACTAAACTATGGGTTGAAGCGATGCTAGCGGTGGTGGTGGCTGAGTGGCTAACTGGAGCGGCGGCGGAACAGGTAATTGTGCCCTTAGGGAGGCTAACGGTTGAGCTACAGACCGGGAAGCTTGTGGCTGGACACAGAACTGAGCCGGAGAATGGCGAAAAAGTCCTGGCTCAGAAGGAGCGGCAGAGACACAGTCTGTCAGTTTTGCAGAGGGTTTGTACACGCCCACTTGGGAAGGATCCGTTACCACGAAGGTAGGTAAGCGACCCGTACAGTCTCCCATCCCGCTCTGAATAGCCCCAGAAAACAAAGTCCTGGAATCTGGGGAAGCCAATGCATCCCGCTCACTCACCGCCTCGGGCTGCTCGAAAGTAAATGCAGACGGGGGGTGAAGTCCAAGGTCCAAAAGGAGAAACTCCCGCTCCCACGAACAGAGCGAGTCCAGAAGCCATGGGAGACCGGTCACCAGACGCTGTAGCCGCCTCTCTATAGCGCGCTGGGACGTGCCACCCGGGCTTTCCAGCCACAGGTCGATCAGCTCCTGTGTGGCATCGATGAGCGTCTCCCGTAGCTCCCTGGACGGATTAAGCGCTGCTGGGTCCATCTTGTGGTCGCGTCGTACTGTCACGGTCCGGGGCAGCGGCCGTGTGGAGAGTGGAAGGAGGACTCAAAACGCAGCACTTATTCAGGTGTGAGGGTGATTTATTGATAATATCAAATATAAAGTGGGGATGGTAAAACAGAACTAAGGATGAACTAACTGGGAGAAACTACACAAAGAAATAGCAAACCTGAACATGAAGGGAGAACAGCAGGGAGAGCACGCAGGGGATTTCACAGGGTATGAACACAGACGACGCGACGAGGAGCAGAGGAAATCACACACTATAAGTACACAAAGAGACACTGGGAAATCACACACAGGTGGGGGAAACAGCTGGACCTGATTAACCTGACGAGACAGGGGAACACTAACACCAGGGACCAACAGAGGGAGCACAAACCCAGAACCCAGTGTCTAAAATCCCAAACACAAACCATCCCAAAACAGCCATGAATAATAATGAAAGTAATAACAATAAAGAACATAAACATAAAGTCACTGAGTCATGGTCGCAGGACCATGACAAATACTGTGACTGGAGATGGAACGATGGAGAGACACAAAGAGAGAATGGCAGGCTGAGATTGATGAGCTTAAGCCATCTTTTCTGAAATGCACTTCATATACTTCTTCATGCCTTATTCAATCACTTGCTCCTTCACTCAAATATAGAAACGTGTGTTTTCAAAAAAACCCACATATCTATAAATTCTGTTGGCAACCAAAGTGTCCATCGTCACATTGTGAGGCAATCATCAGCTTACTGCACAGAGATATATTACAGATCTAAAAGTGACTCTTGAGTCAGACACAGAAGTATTAAAAGGTCACAGTGAAACAGGATGTTTACATAAAATATACATGACTAATTTGATATCTGTAAATAGACTCTCAAAGGAAATTGCTGGAGAGGCTGTACCCATGTAGGTGGGGGAATCATTAACCCGCCTCTTCCAGATGTAGAAGCGCTTGCCAGTGATATATTAAAGCAGCTACAGAAAACTCATGGTGATGTATTTTTAATACGGGTGGTTTAATTTGAAATTTTATTCACAGATGCAGTAGAAGGAATGAAATATTAATAGCTAAAATAAATATTTTTTATATACAAACTGATAAATAAGACTCAAAATTTAGATAAAACGGTGTTAACGTGCAACGCTGGTATTCTGGAAATTAAAATTGTGTTTTCACACTTACAGGAATATGTTACCAAAACTGCAGGATGTGCTGCACCACTGCTGAGACAGAGAAGTACCACCATGAACAGTAATAATAGTACAATAGTACAACTACAGGGGACTAAATGGGTTGTGTAATCTCCCACTGAATACGTTTTTTCATGTACCAGCTACCTGTACCAAATATTTGACCCCTTCCTGATTTCTAAGTCACACTTAAATGTTTAAGATAATAAAAGAATAATAATAATAGAGGTTAATCTGAGTGAATACAAAAAATCCTGGCCATATGTGGAAAAAGTAATTGCCCTCTCTTGTCAGTTCAATGTTATGAGCCATGTCCAACTCTGATTATTGCCAGACCTGTTCAATCAAGAAATCCCTTAAATAGGCTAAAAGAGCAACAGATCGTACTATGATTTAAAGAAACAAAGTAATGACTTCTATTATTCTGGAAAGGGTTTCAGGGGACTCTATAGTGAAAGCCTTTATCCACAAAAGGAGACAACTTGGAACAGTGAACACCTTCCCAAAACAGCCTATCAAGTCATGTAAAAGGCCTCACTTGCCTCAGTTAAGGTCAGCGTTCTTAGTTTAATATAAGAAAGAGACTGGGCAAAAATGTCATAAATGGAAGAGATCCAAGGCAAAAACCACTGCTGACCAAAAAAGACTTCAGGACCTGGAAGTCTTGTTGCAAGTGATGAAACCATTAATTCCACTCTCTACCAGTAACTCCTGAAGGACAATGTCTGATCATCAGTTCGTGCCCTGATGCTAAAGTTCACTTGGGTTATGCAGCAGGACAGTCCACCTCTGAATGGTTCTTTGCTTGTTGAAAGATCTTCTGATAAGCATCCCTACAGCATTTTGCGGTGTTCCACTTTATAGCTGTCATATTTATTTCTTCAAATGGAAAAAAAAGAAAAAGTCAAGGCTTCACCAAAGCCACATTGGTTTATGTGCTGGGTAACTAAAATAGCTTTAGCAGCCTTTCATGAAAATCTGATATTTGCTGAGATATTTAATTTTGGCCACCTACCTGACTTTCACTGCTATCGCAAACACTTCACTGCAGGCTTTGCCAAAAAAGTGCACAATCATACTACTAACATAAAGAAATAAAAGGCTGCTCATGCACAATGATAATAATGCAAGCTGCAATTGCTTTTTTTTCAGTCTTCATATCACATCTGCATTATTTATACACATTTACATCCAGTGTTAGTAATAAGAGTTTTCTGTTCATAAATTTAAGGTTTCCCAGAGAGTATTTAGACCTGTCTGATCAGAGATGGTGCCACTTTGTTCAGGGGATATCTACGAGCTGGCTGACAGCTAACAGCTGTGTAAATGAGGCAATGTTGACTGATGGCCACTTCATTAGGTAATATGAAATAAAGGAGTGAGATTTAGAGAAGGGGAAAGAGTAATGAAGCAAAATAAAGCGCTGGTGTGTTTGAGCCTAGAGGCTGCGAGCATGTTATTGTGAAATGAGTTGGAGAATGGGAAAGTTGAGCCAAAATTGAGACATTAGTTACAACTATGGCAAGCCTGACGTCTGGTGTTACTGCGCGGAAAGCCTTGGGGCACCAGCGCCTCAGGGGTCCAATCAAATGCGCAGTATTCAGTACACCTACTGCGGCCTTCAACTGTTAGATAAGAGGTTTCTACAGCCAACTGACAGCTTTGTTATTCATATAGTGGAGCCAGTTTGTGTGCGCAGCAGTTTCTGGCTTTGTCTCAAAGTGACGGAGAGCCGCTCAGAGGCAGCACAATTAGCCTCAAGGACACTGAGACATTGTTCTTCTTTTTTTTCCTCTCCATCCAGCTCTCCTCTGCTCTGTCATTTGTACTCTATTCCCTGCCCTGTCTTCTGTGCATTAGTATACAGGAAACGCACAAAAACAGTAGGGACACTTTGTCTTTTTAGTAATTGCAGTGGTGAAGTGCACGCAACCTGGTAAAAAGCACCTCTTTTGTTGTTCATTTACACCAGGGCCACAAAAAGCACCACAGAGGAATCAAAACTAGCAAGAGGGGACTGTGCAAATATAGCCTCCAGACAATCTTAAGAACTGCTTATACATGTGCGTGCAGCCAGACACTACTGCAGAAGTGTGACTTGCAATGCAAACTGTTTTTTATGTTTGAGTGTGCGTGGGTTGATATCTTCATCAAGAGAAGCTCAGCTGTAATTCCTATGTTACTAAGGAAATCCCATCTGCTTTCTCCTCCCACGTGTTTTGAACGTGGACCTCCTACAACACAACTGGAAGTCGGAAAGCAAACCAGAGCTTTGAAGACTCTGTGTTTGGACTACAGCTCCAAACCTGTTTGCTTGAGGAGTGCAAAATTGACACTACTGGGACAGTTTTTTGCTTCTTTTGTTTTGCTCTAGCTGCCAGCAGAAAATAGCAAGACAGCTTAGTAAGCGGTAACAGGTGTCTGATATGAGCTTTCCAAATCCAAGGTTTAATTCAGCGCCAAAATAAGAGAGCTAACATTGTTGCCTTAGAATATAATTATTGAAAAGTTGACTGATGTGCTGTAATCTCATACACTGTCTAATATCAGCTGACACTCTTGACCCCAACTGGTCACAGCAGATGGCCCCGCCCCTCCCTGAGCCTGGTTCTGCTGGAGGTTTCTTCCTGTTAAAAGGGAGTTTTTCCTTCCCACTATCACCAAAGTGCTTGCTCATAGGGAGTCATATCATTGTTGGGTTTTTCTCTGTATGTATTATTGTAGGATCTAGCTTACAATATAAAGCGCATTGAGGTGACTGTTGTGTTGGTGCTGAATAAATAAAATTGAACTGAATCGAATTTTCTAACCCTTAAACCTGCTGCTGGTTAGAAAGATGTGCCTTTGTCCAAACTTCCTATGACAATTATGCCTTTTACAGAGGAAACATAACTTGGGGTGAGGGGTGACTTCTTTGTCATATCTTTATACAGGAATAGGATTTGTTTGTAGAGGAAGCGCTAAGCACAATATTATAATGTTATTACCATAAGATTTGTTACTTTATGACCAAGAAAATGTCTCTGTCAAAATATCTTGGAAGAGCTTCTGAATTTTGTGTTTTACACTGACCAGCCACAACATTAAAACTACCTGTCTAATATTGAGTAGGTCTTCCTCATGCCTTTAAACAGCTCAGATCTGCTAAGACATGGGAACTGGATATTGGACAATAAATGGTCCTGGGTCCTTTACTTTGGGTGTGAGTTTTCCTTCTGGTGGAGGCTGCTGCTGCTGGAGAGTGACGTTGCCATGAGGGGAGTGCTTACATCCCATTTATGCTTCAGTGGGGAATCTATGCCGTAACGTAAAACATAACCTGCTCACACCTCCTGAGAAATAACTGCACAATGCATCAACGCAGCCCCCAACTACTGTGATTGGCCTGTTCAGCACAGTTGATTCCTCATGTGCATTTCTGACTACTCGCCACAGTTTTTGAATTTATCAGTGAGAGAATAACAATCATCAGCCCAGTATAAGGAATAAAAACCACAGCATCAATATAAGGACTCACAAATGTCTGTAGATTCCTGGAGGGAGATTGCTGAAACTATCAGAATGGATGTGAGGGACTGAACAAAAACGTGGAAAAAAAAATGAGGGACAAATATCTTTACCCCTAAAAGAAAAAGAAAACTGACCACAACAAACAGTAAGGACCCAGCATTTTATTTTTGTCTGTTGGCTGGCACCACGTATGAAGCATCAGGACATGACCACATGGTAATGAACATGTAACGAACCTGCGCAAGCATAGACAACGTCGACCACTTACAGAGGTTACATTGTAGACTCTACAAAGATTCCCCACAGAAGTCTGAATCAGGCTTCAGTCTGCAGCAATATTGAAGGGGGTGCTACGTGTCCTGTTAATATGCAGATGATTTTCAGGACCACAGACAGGTACAACACTGCATTGTAATTAGATGATCAATGATATTCACGCCATCTGTCAGCTGTTTGCTCATGCGGCCAAAGGACTGATGAACTTTTGCTATGTCAAGGCATCACCACTCCTCCTACAGCGTTGGTCGTATTTTAGTGAAGTGACATTAATTTAATAGCATTGATCCTCGACTTTTCAAGTCTCCTTGACTTCTTTAATTCTCAATAGTTTGTGCAACAAAACCAACCACTAGTAAGAAAACACAACTTTCTTTCTGCACGTTACATTAACCTTTGAATTCAGCTACAATGTTACTGAGCTTCTGGTTTCAATTGGTTTTTATTTTGAAGGCAGTGGGAAACAAACAGAATATTAGTAAATGAATGTTTCCTACTGGCTATTGCACATTTTTTCTGGACAAAATATTTCATAATGTACATTACAGTCTACTGAATGTGGATATGTTTTGATACAGATTGTTAACCAAGGATGATTCTGCACTTTGGCCCAGTTTTTATTAAGCCAACATGTTTCCTCCGTCACCTTTTTTTTGCACTTGACCTGAATGAACTGATTTTGTCAGGTGAAACCTCCTGCCATTTAATGCAGTTTGTAAGACCTTTGTGGCAACACGCTAAACGTAAATTAACCTTTCCCTTCCACGGTAATACCCATCAATCCTTCGCTGCCTTCAGCATCTTTGAGTATTTAACTGCTTTAATTTCGACTCTTCTTCTGCTTCCAGGTGGTGGTGAAAACTCGCACTGAGTACCAGACAGAGAAGAAGCGGCTGAAGGTGCCCAAAGTGGAGGAGTTCACCATCAGTTTTACTGATGGAGTGTCTGAGAGACTTAAGGTAAGAATTTACATAATAGAAACTCACAGTGTGCTTAATTATCTTCGGGGTCTGTGATGCAGAAATAACAATTCTAATAATGGGTGTCCGGTGGGTTCTTTATCATCGCAGCTATAATTGCATGAAGAATATTGATTCATCTAACATGTTCCCCTTTGGCCTACCCAAATGAAATCCATGTGACCAGTTTGAACTGCTCGTTACATTTAGAAATGCAGCTGCAGTTGTAGTGTAAATACTCAGGAAGTAGACAAACAAATGAATGAATCTGGGTTATGATCAGCTCATGCAGACATGAGACTCCTGCTCTTTCTATAACAATCTTTCTCACTCACTGGCATGCAAACTCACAGTCTTCCCCGGTGACTGAAATAACAAGTTAGGTTCTATAAGCCAGAGTTTAAAAAGAAATTGTGTGTATCATGCAACAAGCTATACAGGCTTCATACAGTACATTAACATGAAATTGATTTAGCCACAGTTGCATCCGTGCTATTCACAACACTCAGGATAGTCATTTATTTCTTGCTTGTATAGCTGTAACTCTGCCTAGCAACCACTACACAAACACACAAATGTTCCAGGACAATAAAGTTAGTCAGGTTAGCTGTCCTGGGGAAGTTTACAGTAGTAACACGATGCAATCCCTGTTCTGTCATTAATCTTTGCCAATACTAGTATTTGGTGAATTTGCGTTTATTATTATATTTGCAAAATACCACCATATGTCTTGGTCATATTATTTTATTTAGTTGTATTTATCTGCGACACCTTAATGGCCGGTCTGTGAAGATATTGTCGGACATTAAACTCCGTGGTCCAGTGTCTCTTCCTGCAGGGCATTGCACCACCAAACCAAACTAAGGGATGTTTACAGACACTCTAATTGTGGAATAATTATAAACTTAGCACAAAAAGTAAGGACATTTGTGTTTGGTTGATTATTTTTTGTATCTTATACTGCTGGAAAGTCTCTTTATTCCGGCTCCTCCTCCAATCCCTGAATCCTGGAGGCAGATGAGAAAAAACACACGCACAGTAACGAAAACGTTCTCTCCTTCACAAACCGAGTATGCTGATCACGACTACGCTACCCGGTTTAGTTCAACGTTCCAGCGTTGGTTGTGACTCAACCGCCCCGTTAAATAGGTCTGAGCTGGCAAGGTAATTCTGCACAGGTGCGATGATTCTAGCTCAGGACACTCCCCTCCGGTCAACTGCCGTTCCGTGCCACGGCTTCCGGAAGTACATGTTCCAGCAGAAAAACACATGCACAGGATGGAGAGGAGAACACGACACAGTACACACAAACACCACAACAAATTGGCAAGACGATCAGTGAGGACCGTCTAGCCATGACAGTACCCCCCCATTAACGGGAGCCTCCCGGCGACCGACCAAATTTGTCAGGGTGCCGGCGGCGGAATTCCTTCACCATAGCATCATCCAGAATCGCAGACCGCGGCACCCAAGCACGCTCTTCCGGACCATACCCCTCCCAATCCACCAAAAACTGGAAGCCCCTACCGCGACGCCTGGCATCCATAATCCGCGTGATGGCATAAGCAGGAGCGCCGGCAACAACCCGGACGGGCGGCGGGGGCCTGGAAGGCGGGCACAAAGGGCTGGTCCGGACCGGTTTCACCTGGGAAACATGAAACACATTATGAATCCTCATGTTGCGAGGAAGGGCCAAACGAACAGACACCCGATTCAACACAGCTTGGATCGAAAAGGGCCCAATAAAACGCGGGGCCAACTTCTTGGATTCAGTTCATAAGGTAATATACCTGGAAGAGAGCCACACCTGCTGTCCAACACGATAGGCAGGGGCCGGAGTGCGGCGACGATCGGCCAACCTCTTATTCTGCGCCGTCGTCCTCAACAGAGCCGCCCTGGTGGCGCGCCACGCCCGCCTGCAGCGTCTCATATGATGCTGAACAGAGGGAACGGCCAGCTCACCTTCAGTGATGGCAAGTAATGGTGGCTGGTACCCCAGCGACGCTTCAAACGGAGACACACCAGTGGCCGCCGACGTGCTGGAATTGTGGGCGTACTCAATCCAAGCCAACTGGTCACTCCAGGTGGATTGGTTCGAGGAAACCACACAGCGTAACATGGTTTCCAACTCCTGATTCGCCCTCTCCGCCTGACCGTTCGTCTGAGGATGAAAACCTGAAGACAAACTCACACGGGCCCCTAGTCCTGAACAAAACGCCCTCCAGACCCGGGAAGTAAACTGGGGGCCCCGATCAGAAACAATGTCTTGCGGAATCCCATGTAACCGAAAAACATGCTCGGTAAGGAGCCGAGCCGTCTCTAAGGCAGTCGGGAGTTTGGGCAACGCCACAAAGTGCGCCGCCTTGGAAAAACGATCTACAACAGTTAGTATGGTCGTGTTACCTGATGACGACGGTAGACCAGTGACAAAATCCAAAGCAACATGCGACCAGGGGCGCTTGGGGACTGGCAGAGGGTGCAAGAGACCGGCCTGGGGGGCACTGGGGGTCTTATTGCGAGCGCAGGTAGGGCAGGCCGCAACGTAGTCCCGAACATCCCTGAGAAGAGAGGGCCACCAAAACAAACGTCGCAGGAAACTCACGGTGCGGTTCTTACCAGGGTGGCAGGAGAACTTTGCTGTATGGGCCCAGTGTATAACCTTGCCCTGGACCGTTGTGGGGACGAACAGTCGTCCGTCAGGGCCCGTCCCTGGGTCCGGCTCCTGTTGCTGGGCCTCTTTAACCATCCTCTCGATCTCCCACGTGATAGCTCCCACGATGCATGTGGCGGGCAGAATGGGTCTCTGCTTCTCTCCGTCATCCGTGTGTGGTGCAAATTGGCATGAGAGAGCATCGGGTTTCGTGTTGCGTGATCCTGGTCTGTAGGTTATAGTGATATTGAAACGTGTAAAGAACAGGGCCCACCTGGCTTGACGTGTGTTAAGACGCTTAGCTGCCTGGATATACGCCAAGTTCTTATGGTCCGTCCAAACCACAACGGGGTGTTCACTTCCCTCCAACCAGTGCCTCCATTCCTCCAGGGCCAGCTTGATGGCGAGGAGCTCCCGATCGCCCACGTCGTAATTCTGTTCCGCTTGGGTCAGCCGTCGAGAGAAGTAGGCACATGGATGCAGCTTGCCACCCACCCGCTGGGAGAGAACGGCCCCCACCCCCGAATCCGATGCGTCCACTTCCACCACAAATGGTCGGGTGAGGTCAGCCTGGATCAAAATGGGAGCAGAGGAAAACAGTTGTTTCAAACGAGCAAATGCCTGCTGCGCGGAACTAGACCATAGAAAGGGCAGTTTGGGAGAAGTGAGTTGTCTGAGGGGAGAAACCACCTGGCTAAAGTTCCTGATGAACCTCCTGTAAAAGTTGGCGAACCCAATAAACCTTTGCAGTTCTCGACGCGTCTTGGGTTTGGGCCACTCCACCACTGCCTTCACCTTAGCAGGATCGGCTCGTAGCCGCCCCTCCTCAACAATAAACCCCAAAAACGGCACAGACTGAACATGAAACTGGCATTTCTCACCCTTGACGAAAAGTCGATTTTCCAGCAGACGCTGCAGCACCAGTCGCACCTGTTTCACATGTTCGGCTCGAGTCTTAGAGAAGATGAGAATGTCGTCTAAATAGACAAACACAAAATGATTAAGAAAGTCACGCAGCACATCATTAACCATTGCTTGGAAGACAGCGGGGGCGTTGGTGAGTCCGACGATCGACTGGCAAACGTGGCCTGCCATCAGAGGGCTGCCGCCGGGCCCGGCACCTTCGCCGGCGCCTTCGGGCGGTCAGCTCCTCCGGCCCGCAGGCTCGCCTCTAGCGCTGGCCGGGGGTTACAGCGCGAAGGTCGAAGGGGGTGGTGGTTCTCGGACCCCGCCCTGTCCTCCCCGCGCTTCCCCCCCCCCCGCCAGACGCGATCGCTCGGTAGCGAGACCGAGACGCCCGGTCCGTCCCGGTGGTCATACCACGGCGGGCCTCGTTGCAGAGTGGGTAGGCAAACCCAGAGTTTGCCCACCCCGCGAGGGCGACAGGGCCCCGTCCGGCAAACACGGTTTCTCGAACCCTCGCCCCGGTCCACACGTGCGTCCGGAAAGCCTCGCCCTGGTCGACAGGGCTCAGTAGCCCCGAGCGAGTGAGCGAGCGAGCGCGTGCGTGCGCGCCGCTGCCGCCGCCTGAGGGGCTACCTGGTTGATCCTGCCAGTAGCATATGCTTGTCTCAAAGATTAAGCCATGCAGGTCTAAGTACACGCGACCGGTACAGTGAAACTGCGAATGGCTCATTAAATCAGTTGTGGTGGAGCGGGAAGAGGGAGGCAGCTGGAGATGGGGAGGGAAGGAAGGGAGGGGCAAGTGACCCCTCCCTGGGGCCAGCTCCCCCGCTGACCCCAGTAGGCACCCCCACACTCCGCGACCCGCCAGGGAAAGGGGCCCCAGGCCCATCCAGACCGGGGCCCAGTGCAGCAGCGCCGCCCGGCCCCACAGAGCCCGGGACAGTCCACCCAACCCCACCACAGAGAAAACTGCACCCACCCCACCATCCACTCATCTTCCAGACTACATAAGACAATAAACACCCAGGCTGAGATCTTCCTCCACCTCTCCTGTATCTCCCCCTCCTGCAGAGGGAGCTCCTGAGGAGAGGAAAGCTCCTGCAAGATGTGACAATCTCCCCCACCAGTTGAAGAGCCCCCCAGGTGGCTCGATGCACCGGCGGCACCCTGCTCCAGGGGGATATCTGTTCTTGACGGTGATCTTGTTCAGGCCCCGAAAATCAATACAGGGGCGGAGAGACCTGTCCTTCTTCTGTACAAAGAAGAATCCAGCCCCCAGAGGGGACGTAGATGGGCGAATTAGGCCGGCAGCGAGAGAGTCTGTAATGTAGCGCTCCATCGTCTCCCGTTCAGGCTTTGAGATGCTGTAAAGCCGGCTGGTGGGTAATGGGGCGCCAGGGTGCAGATCTATCCCGCAATCATAAGGGCGATGAGGCGGGAGAGACACTGCTAGGTCTTTGCTGAATACTTGAGCCAGGTCATGGTACTCCGGAGGGACGGCTGAGAGATCGGGTGCCTTCACCTGAGCCGCCGGATTCAGGGGCACTACACTAGGCACCGCTGCACGTAAACAATGTTCATGGCACCACTCGCTCCAGCCTGTCACGCGTCCCTGAGCCCAGTCGATCTGCGGATTGTGCTGTTTAAGCCATGGGAACCCCAAGACCAATGGGGTGCCGGGGGCTTTAAACAGAAACAGGGAAACTCTCTCAACATGGTTACCAGAAAGAACTAAAGTCAGATCGACAGAGCGATGGGTTATTGCCGCTAACGGGCTGCCGTTAAGAGCTGAAACCTGAAGAGGCTCCTGGAGAGGAACCGCGGGGAAGCCCAACTGCCTAGCGAGCGATTCATCCAAAAAATTTTGTTCAGCTCCAGAGTCCACTAATGCACGGCACTGGTGAGTGTGAGATTGAAAAACCAACTTAGCAGAACAACTCAGATGGGGAGCAATGTTCATGGTCGCACCCGTCAGTACTCCCACAGCTACTGACGGGCCTGGTCGTTTCCCCGAGAGGGGCATGCGTCAGCAAAATGTCCCTTCTTTCCACATGCAAAACACTCACCCGTCTGGCGTTTCTTCCTCCAATCTGTGGAGCTCAACCGTGCTCCGCCTAACTGCATCGGCTGCTCCTCCTCTCCTGCTGACCGCGGGTCCGTCCCCTTCCACTCCAGGGCCGGTAATCCAGTCCGCCACCCAGCGCCTCCCGGTGTCCGCTTGCTGAACTCCCGAAGGTGATCGTCCAACTTAATACATAAATTAATCAATGCACACAAGGTCTTAGGCAATTCTTTGGAAGCCAACTCACGCTTCAGTCTCTCGTTCAGACTGTTCAAGAAAGCTCCCCGGAGCGCCATTTCCTCCCAACCAGTCTCCTCAGCAAGAATCCAGAAATCCACCGAAAAGTCAGCGACACTCCTCCGGCCCTGTTTCAAAACAAACATCCTATGTGCCGCACTGTCAGGGTTAGTTCCTTTATCAAAAACACTTCGAAATTTGCTCAAAAAATCAGTGTAGGAAATCTGAGGCTGGGAGTTTAGGACCGCTTGTGCCCACTGCAAGGCTCGACCTGTCAACAGCTCCACCATCAGGGTGATTTTAGAACAATCAGTGGCATAAGCCTGAGGCTGCTGCCTAAACGTGAGGGCACACTGCATTAAAAATCCCCTACTCTTGTCCAAATCTCCGGAAAATTTTTCTGGGACTGGCAACAAATGTTCACGCCGTGGCGGAGGAGGGGAGGGGGGCAGTGGGCAAGCAGCAGCGACGTTGATCGGAGGTGGTACTGGTAAAGGCCCCCCAGCAGCTCCAGGTGGAGATAGCAACATACCTTTTAGCTCGGTCACAACCTGGATTAGCGCTGATTGCTCCTTGGAGAAATGTTGTAACATATTCTCATGGCGTTCTAGTAGCGCCGCCTGAAGTGACAGCTCGCGCCGCCAAGGCGCCGAGTCCGCTGAGTCCACTTGGCTGGAACGTTCTGTCATGGTGAATGGATTAAAGGACTCAGGTGCGAGACTCCTTGCAGAATAACAGTGGATTTATTTACAGTGAAAAAGGTGAGTTAATAGTTCAAGTCTATAATCCAAGAAGGGCAGTGCAGTGATTCGGCGATCTCTCCTCACGGTGACAGTGCAATAATAATCCACAACAACTCCTGGTGCCGGCTCCTCCTCCAATCCCTGAATCCTGGAGGCAGATGAGAAAAAACACACGCACAGTAACGAAAACGTTCTCTCCTTCACAAACCGAGTATGCTGATCACGACTACGCTACCCGGTTTAGTTCAACGTTCCAGCGTTGGTTGTGACTCAACCGCCCCGTTAAATAGGTCTGAGCTGGCAAGGTAATTCTGCACAGGTGCGATGATTCTAGCTCAGGACACTCCCCTCCGGTCAACTGCCGTTCCGTGCCACGGCTTCCGGAAGTACATGTTCCAGCAGAAAAACACATGCACAGGATGGAGAGGAGAACACGACACAGTACACACAAACACCACAACAAATTGGCAAGACGATCAGTGAGGACCATCTAGCCATGACATTTCCAGTGGAAATTGGCTGACATATCCTCAGCATAACCAGGTATAATATCCACAAAACTTAAAAAGAGGTTATACACACACAATACAGTAATATTATGTTGAAGCACAGTACGTATCACTCCATGAGGCTCCTGACTACGGTAGCTGTAATGCTCAGACAATCCATTAAGCGGTGCGGCTTCGTAGCTTACCAAAGTTGTACTAAAACATTTTTGACAGATTTTTTAACCGTGTATCACATAAAATCGGTTCAACGTCAGTAAGCACAACAAGAATTCATACATAAGGCGCACCGGATTATAAGGGGCCCTGTCGATTTTTCATCAAATCAAAGGATTGATTTTAAGTGTGCCTTATTTTCCGAAAAACACGCTAATAACGACGGCCTGCTAGCATGCTCTACCAAAAATTGTGCTTTGTTGTGTATCTGACGGACGAAAACCAAACCAGTTCCACACCACTGAAGTTGCAGCATTTTTACAAACCAATGTTAGTTCATCTGTTTCATTCAACGATCCACTTTCGGCCTTCTCGTTCTCCATTACCGCCATGCTTTTTCCGCCATGTTCGTATAAAAATAAATGCATTGCACATGCACGTTTTACCCATATTCTATCGCGATATTTCACTTTCTTATCATTGCCTAACATTATACTGGTGTTACCGTGAACGGTATGATATGGCCCAGCCCTACTACTGACTCTTGTTTTAAGATGGTTGAAGAATGGGATGCCATGCCACAGCATTGTGTGACCAAGCTGGTGACCACCATGAGTAGGATGTGCCAGGCTGTTGTGGTTGTGTTTGGTTTTTTCATGTATTTCTGAGGCCCCTGTTTGTTAAATAAATGAATAGTGAAATTACCAACATGTCTTGTTTCTTTAGACTTCGATCATCCAGTCCAGTAACGACACCTAAAAAGAGTCAAAAACAGAATAAGCTTTTTGGCATTGGCAGAGATGATTTACCACATTTTCATGAGTGCAGCCCACATGCTCAACTCTGCTGCTCAACCCACAAATTCATTTTCCTTACACATGTGGCACCATTTAAGGGGGAATAAACAGGTTTTCCGGTAGTATAAGATTTATTGTCAAGAAGCATTGTTACAAGAAAGAAGTAATCGACCAAACCCAAATTTCCTTATGCACATAAGCTTAGAATTGGAAGGCCAAAGTCTACAGTAATAGGTAGATCTTTGAAAAGATGACAGTATAGCCATCTCACTATGCTGATGTTATATCCTAGCCAAGTCTTAAATCCAGTGCTTCTGGTCGGGGCTTTATGTCACGTTTCTATAGGTGTCAGCATTTATAACAAAAACAGATTTACTTTCCATCCCAGAGAAGATTTGTCTTCATTTACATTTATCAATAATCTAATAATCCAGACGATTTATTGAAGTTGGTAACCACTAGACAAACTGCCTGGCTGTTTGCATTTTTTCCCCTTTAATCTATATATACCAGTGCACAGTCAGAAGGCAGAAAGCACACTATTTCATACAGTAATGACATGACATATGAAATCCTCAACAAAAACAACAATTGCCTTGTTGAAAGAAAAACAACCACATGCAAATTATTCCACTGAAAAGCAGCTCTTTGAAGGTGGAAGCTACCCGAGCTGACAGGTACAGGGGTTCGATTTACCCAGTAATGCTTTACAAGTATAGATATTATATTCACTGTCAATATAACTAGCTACAGCATAGCAGTCTACAGTGCCTACACAGTGTGGATTAAAATCTAATAGGACACATTTTCTGGCAAAGCGAGGACCTTTACTTGAATATTCAAGTACAAATAATTGATAATTCTTCATCTTCGGTTTTATTGGCATTTTAATCTAAACAAGGGAGCTGTGTGCATCTTCCAACACCACCCTTCTTTGCCACAGGGTAGAACAGGTGACTTGAGCAGCACGAGTGTGGATCACAGCGCTCCAAAATCATCCACGGGCGCTGTCTGCTCTGTTTCGCTGTCGTTAGGGGAGACCAGAGAGATCTCACGTTGTCATGGCAGCAAAGAAAACCTCCCTCCATGGCAACCCTGACAGGGAGCAAGAGAGGAGGAAAAAGTGCACGAGCAGAGGTGTGTGCATGTTTAGGTGTAGGTGAGGGTGTGTAAATGAGGTGTAATACTGGTCTGAGATGTCCTTCGAAGCAGGAGAGAAGAGAATCGGATCCTGGAAAACATGAGATGTGCTGTGTGTTCGGACTGTACTGAAGCTGTGAAGTTTGAGCAGAAAAATGTGTCTTTAGATTATCCCATAGCACATGGGGTGAGCTCGGTGCCTTGGTAGAACATCAGACATAAGTTTTGTTCATGATATCGACGGAGTGCAGCTGCCTCTGGGTTCCCTTACTAGTTCCCAAGAAGCCAATTAAAGGGCTTGATGCCTTTTGTGAGTCCCGTTTTAAGTGCTTATTGGCTAAGCATGTTTAGGAGGTGGTTTGAATAAATTTTGTGTGTCAATATAGTCTATACAGGATGCCATTTTTGTTAAAATGTTCTCTATCTACATATAGCATACAGCACATTTTAGGAATTTCATTGAGAAACATTTTAAATGTGAGACGACCAAACAGACCCATCTAAGTATCTTTCAATTACAAGTAATTACCTTCCTTAACAACTCTTTGAGGAGGGAAGTTTTTAGGGCTCGAAATACATTACAATTGAATGTTGTATAAAAAGGTTAAGGAGTGTTTTTATTGCACCACTGGTAACAAAAAAACGTTTTTAGCATGGTTGTCCATTGATTTTCCTACACTTATCCAATTCACGGTTGCGAGTGGGGGCCTGAGCCTATCCCAGCTGCCATAGGTTGAGATCCTGGGCGGGTCACCAGTCTATCACAGGACTAACACAGAGAAACAGACGATTATGGCAATTTAGATTTAGCAATCGGGCTAATTCCCTACTAAATTTGTGTTTTTGGCCTGTTGGAGGAAGCCGGAGTACTGGGCGAGAAAGCCATAAAGACACAGGGGCAACATGCAAACTCCACACGGAGAGGCCCAGCCAGATGTTGGAGTCAAATCCAGAACCTTCTTGCTGTGAGGCAACAGTGTTAACCACCATACTGGACTTTTTCCATATTCCAAAATCATAGTTTAACCATGGCAGACCTACAAAAATAACATCTATAGTTACATAATTAAGCAGCCTAGTGAAATTCCCTGAACAGTCCTGTTTTATTTTCATTTGGAATTCCTTGGAATTCTCATTCACAGCTTTCCTTGACCTTATATCTTTTATCAAGTACAAGGAAAAGTGTGGATTTAATATCACACTGGATAGGTCTTTTGCACACGTTCCAATGTGTGGCCCCTCGTCGTATAGAGGAAACTCAAAAATATACACAGTGAGAGTGTTGCTCCTCTGAGCTGGCCAGAATGCTGCGGCAGACTCTACAGTCATCCCTGGCTTACCACACTACGTCAGCTTTTGTTAGCTAGATATGCGTTTCAGTCCGTGGGATTTTTATGGTATGTCGGGTAGTTTTGGGTGCTCAACTGAACCGACTCGCTTTGTTTGACTGACAGAGCCGATCCTGCAGCCGGGCACACATGCATATATGCAGAACAGAGTGCTGCACGCTGTGCAGTGCAGACATTTCTAGATGAAAAGCTTGCACATCTCTTCCCCCTTTAAAGCTCTGCAGATTTTGTTGATGGATGAAGAGCTCAGAGTGTAAAATGCTCTCTAATCTGTCCCCCCCCCACCGCCTTGTTTCTGCTTACCACTCACCATCCTGCTTCTTTATTTCCTCTCCTTGCCTCTTTCTGCTCGCAGCACTGATGTTGTTTTCTGGGTGTATTTAAAAAAGCTTTTATTTATTTTAGAAATTTGAAAGTGTTACTTGCCTGGACAGTGAATGAAGGATAGTCGATCTGAAAAAGTGAGTCGAAAGAATAGTTGATTCTTTTGTTACCTAAAAGGGAAAAAAAGCATAAAATAAATTTCATTATTTTTTGTGTCATGAGCATTACAGCAGATACATTTAGTAATTACTTTATTCTCCCATTATTCTTTCTCCTTGTCTGTGTCGTTCAATCCTCCTTTTTCTTAAACATCCATCACTTTAGAACGGGTTCATGTGACATTGATTCCTGTTTCCTCGCCTTCTTCCCTCCCTCCTACTCTTGTTCTGTCCCTCACCGTCTGTCTTTTACCCTCCTCCCTCCCTCATTTTTCCTGTCCTCCTGATTACTCACAGTAGAGATGAGCTGCAGTGTATTCCCTGTAGTTGTTTTGTTCCATGAATGAACCGAGGAGGGCACCTTTCCCACCTCATTAGCTATAATGAAGACGGACAATAAGTTTCTGAATTTCACTGCATGCCCCTGATAGGTAGAGAAGGAAGATTAAAGTTGATACTGCAGGCAGAGAAAGAGCTCATCATATTTTAGTATATCCAAGTATATTCCAAAAAATAAAACATACAAAGTACAAGTAAAGTATTGGGCCACACCTTTAATTTTAAGTGTTTTAGGTATATAAAATATCAAGCACCTAGCCAGCTTCTGTCGGTGTAATGTATAGGTGGCCCAGTATACATATTTCTCCCTATAGTAAGGAAGCCAGCTCCTGTATTGTGTTATGGTATATTGCAATATATTTCGTGTCTTTTTTTAATCATTTAAGCAACATCAATCATCAAGTACTAATTGATACTGTCTTAAAGGCTCCTGTGCAATCACTTTAAAGAAAGAACTTTTTAAAAAAAGTTAAAATTCTTAGTTAATAGTGTTTTACTTTGGTTGTTGTGGATCTTTGGTCTGGCTTCCAGTTTTCCTACTTACTCTCAGAATGACTGTGGAAAATTATGACATCCAACCAGTCTGTTTAGCATATTTGTTCAAATTAGAATCCAATAATGGAAATTTTCTCAGGAAGTGATTTTGTCTCAGTTCAAAACAGACACTGGATTTTATATGCATGAGGAATGGTAGTTTATTAAAGCCTAATGTTTTAAGATCATCTTTTGTGTGAGTTATTTCTATATATTACTCTTCTTAAATGCATTTTTAAATCATTTTCACATTAGCTCCCAGTATACTAATTAGGAGTTGTACATTTTATGGTAATATACTGTCTATGGAGATTAGTAGGTACATAACAGCTGATCAGACACTATTACTATGGGCTGTTGTTCTTGCTATGCTTTGCAATAGAATATCTGTGCAATACTATACCTGTGTGACATCACCTAAGATAGTGGATTTAAACGTGTAGTGAAATATCTCATCTGATGCAGTTTTAAGTAAAAGTGATGATTGACGGGATCATACAGCCTTAGACAGGGCTTCTTTTATAGCACATGACACAGTAACATGACCACACGAACAGAGATTTGTACACAGAAACAAACACCTGTGGTCAAGAGGGTGGTTTGCGAATTTAAAAATGTATTTACAGCGTTTTGGATTTGAATTCACCTTACAGCCCTTGCTCCAAAAGATCTATCATTCTCAGCCACAAGACTGTCTCATAAAATGATAGTACGGAGATCATCTCTGGCACTGTGGATTGGAAGAGGGGGGAAAGATTAGTCTAGCACAGCAGGGCAGGGATTGAGAGATACAGGTGTATAGATTGATGAAGGGGAGAGTTGTGTTGTCCAGCTTGGTTTCTGGCTCGCTTGTTATTCAGAAAACATGGTGTAGTTGGCCAGCTTTTTTCCTCTTTACACACACTTCAAACCCACTCACATACATCAAGTGCTGACACACTCACACACCCAGATAAATGCCAACACAAACTCGCTCGTGCGCAAACATACACATGCATAGACACGGGTAACATGGCGGTGCCACGACTGCCAAGCCGAACACGCTCGGTGCCAGCAGAATTTAGCAGGTAGCAGTGGGAGAGGCAGCTATCGTCCAGAACAATTATCCCGTTATTACCTCCATTTCGCCTTCAGATAAAAGCTTTGCTGCATTCTGCCGCCTCCACAGAAGGCCTTCACTGTTTGTCAGGTTGGAAGTAATTACTGCTGTGGTTTGACGCCTTACATGGCCTCCTGTTCCACGTATTGCTCTTCCTTGTTTTGTACGGATGACTAATAGTGCACTGATTGTAGGGAGTATTTGCAGCCTTCTTTTGATTAAACACCCACACTCATGCACTCGCGCACATTTGAACGCCAAACCTTGAACGCCGGACCTTTAGTACTGTTTAAGCAAAAAAAACAAAAAAAAACAAAACAAGAGGGAGGCAGGCCAGATGCTTTTTTGTTGATTAGGGAGAAATTTTCCAAAGCACACATAATATTGTATAGAATCATCAAAAATATCTGCAGTACAGCTGAGGCCAGAAGTTCACATGCACTTGACATGGGCATGAATTTCTTGGTCATTTGGGGCTTTTAAGGATTTTTTTTCATGATTGTGCAGCGTACACCTTTAAATGAATTTAAAAAACACGAGTCAAGTGCACAAATTTGAATTTATTTTCGATTGTCTCCAATCCGCATGGAGTCAAACATATACAAACACTCTCTTAAATATTTTAAGCGAGTAAGTAGCGCTGAAGTTTTGCAGTGTCTTTTAACTTCACAAGGCCTGTTAACGTCTGGTTAGTGATCACGATTGATCGATTAGAACAACGGGAAAGTCCAAGGAGGTCAGTAAAGATCTATGATGAAGAATTAAGTAATTGTCAGGTACACAGTTCCTCCCCTCGCTGACACCTGAAGTAGTTAACATGACACTGAAGGACACTTTAGGAGGAATTTAAAGAAGGTCACTGACGTCTTAAACAGTTAGAAATCTTACCTTGGCCAGCGTACACGTTAGCATTAGCAACTTAATTATTAGCACGTACCCGTTAGCCGCCTTAGCCACCTGTTATCATAAACCTAGCGGCTAGCGGACTGACCGCACATGGAATATTGAGCTGCAACGGAGCAAACTATGGACACATGGAGAACCGGGCGGGTTGCTGGCTGTGCAGAGCCAACTACTTTTTCTACTATTACAATAATTTATTTTTAATAATTTGTTTCTTATTTTGTTGTTGTTTGCTGCTCCGTTTTTCTTTATTTTAGCAAAACTATACCACACATTATCCAAAGTTCATTTTTAACATTTCCATAATGGTCTTCTGTATTAATTAAACTATTTATTTTGTTTATTTATTAGGAGGTAATAAGCTGTTTGGCATTGGCAGAGAAGATTTGGCAAGTTTTTCATGGGTGCAATTCAAATACTCTGCTGCTCACACACATTTTACTTACAACTGTGGCACCACGTAAGGGGAAATAAACAGGCTTTCCAAAAGTATTTATTACAAAGGAGCATTGTTTTAAAACCAAACATATATTTCCTTAGTTTCTGGGCTAAGTTTATATGATACAGATGGGTCTAGTCATCCTTGCTAAGTCGGGACTCCGCTACTGGCTCCACATTTAGGCTCCAAAAAACCCTCAGAATTTCTTTTTCTTTTTCTTTTCTTTTACATATATATATATATATATATATATATATATATATATATATATATATATATATATATATATATATACACATATATATATGTATAGAGGCAGACTAGGAGTTTGTGCTCTTGTCCTCCATTTGCCTCGATACACCAACTTCCTCTTTTTTCTCCCCTTTCCATCGTTTCATAGCTAACCAACCACTGGCACCAGTGTGCTCACACTCTCAGCAAACTATGCTGGGAAGTAATTTTCACCAGTTCTAACACAATCACACTCACACTTCTAACTGTGCCAGTTCCCACTGGCAGATTATCACAGACACATTATTATTTCAAAACTGGCTTCTGATAAAATAAGCCAGATGTGATACCTAGATCTTTAGTAGACACACATACACACACACCTGAAGTACTTACACTCTGTCATTGTTAAATTATGAATTGGATCATGCTGTTGTATTCACTTTGGACCTGAAATGAATGTGTGATGGTTGTATTAGGTTAATGTGAGCTGAAAAGTCAGTTATTAGTGTAAAATAGTTTGGATACCTCTTTATGTCTAACCTTTGCACAGCTCCACGGGGGTGTACGTAAGTCTTCATATGCCACTGATCAGGTCAGTCTGCTGTCTCAAAGGCCTCAAAGTTGACTTGAGTATGAGTTAGTTGTCACTGCAAATACTGTAGGTACAATCAGTACCTCAAGGGAAGGTATACTTCAAATGCTGTCTCCCTATCAATTTCAGCAGATATAAGTATATATATGCATAAATCATCTCTCTTATTTAATCAGTATACAAGGAAAAATTCCCTTTTTTGCCCTTTTTTATCTTAAAGGTCAAGGCGAAGAATCAATCCAATTTGAGACTACAGAAAGCAAAAGTGAATCCTGAATCCATCCAACCTTGACCATCCTGTCTTGTTTTTATTCAAGGCTGCAGAGGCAGCTGCATTCATACTCTGTTGTTGGACATAATAACTCAGTTGTAAGGGGATGCCAAGACGAAGAAGGATGTCTGAGGCTGATCAATGGCCAAGTGCATGCAGTCTGACACTAATAAATCTCTTGGCATTCATATTGCGGTTTCAGCCTGAGTTGTTTAAATGTTCTGTATCAGTTGGTTTTGTTTTTTAAGTCCACCGTGGTACAAAACGGAAATCCACGAGTTCATTGCTATGAAATCTGATTCCGTTTTAGATGTAAAATTAAGTTTCTTTAGGCTTAATTGGTTGGTTAGAGATTGCCTGCGAATGCAATTATCATCTATCTCTTTTGTTTTGATAAATGGGAAAATGTGTCAGAGTATTATAACAAAATTTGGCTGAAAATGTTTCCATTGCCCCAGGAAAAGTCCTCAGTGTTTAGCGCTGATCGAGTGGCTTAAAAGGATTTCTTTGTATGGCAAAGAAGATGACATTCTTTTAAAACCATGAATCTAAATCTGCATCTGAGTGTAAAATTTAAGATTAGTAAGTCAGATTTTTAACTGCCAGTGCAGACAGCCGCTAATGCCTCGGGACTATGCAAAAGCAATTAAAGGTGAGCATCAAATAAATTTGTAATGTATCAGATTTGTCCCCAAAAGAGTAATTTGATGAGGATACACAGTTGTTCCTAAAGGATTTGCTCACAACCCTGGCTTTCTCTTACCGAGACCATGTTATTTTGGTGCTTAAATTTAACCACACATTTACCATAATGATATCAGATCAGAAAATCTTTTAAATTAGCTGCAGGAATTTGTTTGAGTTCTTGTCTTTCACAAGAAATGCCAGATTTTAATGTAATCTTTACAACCAGGAATACAAGGCCTGTAAGACTCCTCCAGCGATCGCATTTCTGCTGCCTCTTAACTTCTCAGTGGCAGCTGATCGAGTTCACGGGCTGCCAATTTCTGCAAATTGTGCAGCGTTAAAAACTTAAAAAAGATTAAATTGGAGAAAAAGCCAAGCTTTGATGTTTCCATGTTGGGGAGGCAAAAAAAAAAATCAAGTGGAGGAAAAAAGTGAGTGGCCAGTGTGCTCCCTGTCCTCAGCCTGAGTTGTCCTCCTGGCTGCTGGTGTTCTGACAAGCTGAGCCATGGGAGCAATTAGGAGACAGACAGACTGCGGATGACTAGTCTGACCCTTCACTTTATACTTCTCTGTTGCTTCCTCTCACTTTAACATCTGTCCTCCAAATTGATCCACCTCTCACTTCCCTATGTCTTCCTCGTGGTGTTTTCAGACTACAGACACCAGTGGTATCACTTTTATCCGGTTGTTAAGTGATGATGTGACGAATCCTACTTCCGGGCCTAAAGTAGTCTGCGTTTAATATGGCTTTTGTGTTGTTAATAGGGCTGCTCGATTATGGCAAAAATGATAATCACGATTATTTTCACTGAAATTGAGATCACGATTATTTGACGATATTTATTTCGTCCGCCAGAGCTTATATATATTTTTTTTTACATGCTGTAGTGCCATTTGTGGGAGCATTTCACGTTGCTATACATCAATACAACTGTTATAGCCCATATTTTTAAAATGTGTATGTATTAAGTCCATAGTAACTACATTAATTGCAAAAAAGTGCAATAAACTACAAAAAAAAATTGAAAATCGTTTTTGTTTTGTTTTTTTACATATATTTCTACTTGGAGAAATTTAAGAGGTTTATCCCTCAAAACTTTAAATACAAAAAAGTTGCAAAAAATAGTTTACAACAACAGGAAATTTATTTTGAGTGTCTTCATAGTTTTATTTTTGGAGATACAGCAATTTTTATATACTGCAGGAAAAACAAAAAAACAATCCTATGATGCAAATTTGCAAAGAATGTGCATGTGCATCAAAATAAACTATTTCCAGCAGTGCAATTCGAGTTCTAAGGCCTACAAGTAAAAAAAACTACATTTTCCGCAAAAATGACGTCACTTGCGATAGTTCGCGTTGACGTCTTTTTCAATGTGGGAAGTGTTATGAACAGCTGATCGGATCGGCAAAGCGTGTTTCTGGAATATTATGTTTTTGTTCCTGCAAGCGCTTTTTATGCAATTTTTGCAAAGCTATATGTGGAAGGAAACCGTGACCTAGGACAAGCTGATGGCATAAGATGTAACTCCTCTGGTTTCATATGGAAAAAAATTTATTGTGCTAGCTTAGCGGTTCAGGTTCTACAGGGATTTAAAAATAGTTATACAAAACGAGCATGCTGCTCTGACCGGCTTTAAAGGGTTAAGAATAACAATGTATTGAATAATGACTTTAAAAAAATAATATAAAATAGTGTGCAAATACTGATAACAGTGCAAATGTTTGCAATATAAGAAATAAATGAAAAATGTGAACTTTGCAGTGTTGCTCTGTGGTGCAGCTACGACACCATAGCAAAGTTTACACACTGTGTCTACTTGATCCACATCTGACTCCGCGAACCCATAATGTTTCCACACCACTGAAGTTTTTTTTCTTTACCTTTCTTTTCAACCAACGGCAGTCACTCTCCTCTCCAAATAACTTCTGCTTAGCTTTCCGAGCTTCCCTCAGGTCCTCTTAATTGTTGTGACGCGTGTTCGAAATGCAGAGCAGTGCGCTTGATTTGCCACACGGAGCAGCGCGAGAGTAAAGCATGAGGGAGGGGCTAATAATCGGCTCAGTCATTTTTAATGATCGTTGAAAGCCCAGATCGTAATCGTGATTAAAATTCGATTAATTGAGCAGCCCTAGTTGTTAACATGTTTAATGTTATGTATTTTCTTCTATTTAATTTCAAAAAGCTCCTAAAACAGTCAGTGATCACTGTTGACCTCCCTCGGCTTTTATTACCGCTAATCATTTATTTAAGCTCAGTTTTTAAAACCTTAGGATGTAACTACAGCCCAGCCCATGCAGCAGTATATAAATGACTAACCTCGTATTGTGGATGGATTATCTCAGTTGTTCTCCTGGCTGAAGTTTGGTCCTTTTACAGCATCCTGCCATGCGATTACATTTGCTCCTGACCACCGAGAACACTCACGTTAACTGTTATCGAGTGGAAAAAAAGTTAGCTTGTTTATATTATGCTAACATAGCTGTGTCGCTAGCGGTCACGTAGCACATCATTAAATACCAGCTAGCCAACTTCAGTAACACTATACAAACGTCACTGCTGCTGCTTTAGTTTTCTGTCTTCATTTATGTTGGAAGTGATAGCAGAGCTGTACGTTTTAATTTGTTTCCAAAACCCTGCAGTCAGGACATGCTATATTGCATTTAGATAGAAGCTAGCGAGCTAACTTCCTGCTAACTTCTAACTCCGTTAAATGTCATAAATTCCGTTTTCATGGATGCCTGGATGTTAAACTCAATTGTCACACCTGGTAGAGCAGAACGCTGATCATTTTATTAAAGATGAAAGACTTTAGACAGTTTTTCAACTCTCAGTAATGCCATAGTGATCGTTTGATATATGGACCTGCAGCGGAGTTTAGGCCCAGACACGGCTAGTGATGTCAGACCTAATGACCGGATTGCATGATCACTGTAGGACACACAGGACTGTAAACTACAAGTGAGGAAGTAATTATTTGCTATTATTCTCTGGTAAAAATTTCTTAAGATAAGATAAGCAGAGCTCTGTGTAATAACAAAATTATTATAGTATGGGAGATATATAATAAAAATACTACTGCTACTACAGCTCATAGATTTATATACTGCTACTGAAAAATTAGGACAGTGACTTTTTACAAGAGATGTAGAGAATTCAATTTAGGTTTATTTATGTGGCACTAAATTGTAACAGCAGTCACCTTAAGGCACACTATATATCACCAGGTAAAGACCTAAAGTATTCTGGAGAAAACCCTTTAAGTCAAACTGTTGTCTATGAGCAAGCATTTTGTGATGTGGGAAGGAAAAACTCCCTTTTAAAAGGAAGAAACCACGCTCATCGATGGGAAGCCATCTGCTGTGACCGGTGTGTGGGATGAGGGGAAGGAGAAAAGAAAATAGAGAACATAGAGATGGAAACAAAACACTATGGGAGAGTTTCACTGTGATGCAAAGCATTGAAAGAGAAAGCAAGCAAGTACTTTAGGAAAGTAATCTCTAATAGAAGATAGAAATTTACATACAAAACAAGAATGGGCTAATGACTTGTGATTGACAGCTAGTTAGCTAATCAGCATGCAGTTTCATACCACAGATAATCCTTGATTTTGAAATCGGGTAGATGTAATTTTGATTCAGTGTTGCCCAAAATGTGGGTGTGAGACCATAAACCCAGCAGGAAAACGTTTACAGAGGACAAACCGGAAAGGCTCGATTAATGTTTAAGCCACTTCTGCACTGGGTTCATTTTTCCTTTCTCAGAAGCTACGTCCACATTTTATATTGTTGTACTCAACAATACAAATAAATATATACTCAACTCCATTTTCAGTACTAAGAGGGGCAAAAATTGCAAAAAAAAAAAATGAAGGCAATATTTTCTTGCTCATAGGGGGTTTTGTGATTGTCGGGGTTTTTTCACCTTGATGTGACTGTTAATAAATAGAATTGATCATAATGCTGATTATCTTTCATGCCTAGCACCACGTTACCATTTGATTTATAGCCATAGCTACTAACCACTACCATAACCATATCAGGCTGTTAACGTGGCTTTTGAGTAATTTAAGCGTGTTTAATTTTCGTACCAGACGTGAACGACTCTACAACTTTGTGTCATGGCTGAACGGGTCGTCCTCAATGTTTTCTGCTTCTGTTGGGGTCCCGTCAGTGCGTAGGTAAAGCATGTAAATCACACCCAAAGATCTCAAATAAATTACTACAATTAAAACTGTTTGAGTTACTGTATGAAATCCCAAACTAAATCAAAATTAAAATTTCTTTGGGTGAACATTTTCCAAAGATGAAAAATCCCAGGACACATGGCTACATTTTACTTTCACTGTGTTACACGTACACACAAACGCGTTCATCCGTGCGCATGCTGAACAAATGCAGGAACATAAAACGTACCCAGGAGACTGAGAGCTGGGGATACATTAGAGTAATGGACCTTGTCTTGCGAGGTAAACAGCTGTTTAGAGGTGCGCTGTGTGTTAGCAGGCAGGTCCCATCATTAATAATATCTCCTCTCCTGCAGCATCTTCATCTAGCAGAGTAGGAGCTGATTAGCAAACCTAATCGAGAATTTCAGTCTCCTCAGGGATTTACTACGGATTCATGATTAGCATTTAAGTGTTTTTGTGTGTTCATATTATTGAGGGTGCATTCAGATTTGTTATCATTACTGATTAGTGGCTCTCTTTCCGGTGGACTGTAGACTCACATTTTAGGGAAAACAGGTTTCTGGACTTTTATTCAGTTGTTTTTTACGTTGTGGGTTTGTTTGTTTTTTTTGGCCTCTTTCACCCTTTCTGTCCATTTTTATTTCTGTCATTTCTTTTTATTCTAACCCACCTGGTATTTGATTTGGACTCTATACTCTAAGAACCTTCTCCTCCGTGTAACATCTCTAACTAATACGCAGTGCATACAGGCAAAACCTTTGAAGTTCTGTCTCCATAGAGACCTCGCCTAATTGGGATGCATTATCATAATTAGCACTCATCTCCCGCTGAACATGCACTGTCACACTCGCTGCTGAGCTTGTGGATTCTGAGTGAGAAAAGTTTGATGCTCTCTAATGACACATCTTACAGCAAACAGACGAGGAGGTGAAAAATTAACAATGACATTGTCTATAGACACACATCCAAAAAGAATAACAGATTAGTCCTGAGAAAGGGCTTTATCATCGCTAAAGTTAGCTTGCTATAATCCTAAATGTCCCATTTAAATACCAGTGTGTAAAGACGCTGTGCTTGTCTCCATAAAAATGGGCTGTGGACACTGCTACGTTATCTTTTAGTGAGCAGAACATAAGTCTTCGAACACAGCATGAGAGCTGTTGGATCCTTTGAGATTACATCAGAAATCTTTGATTATTATGAGTGGAAATGACTAATATGCAAGTGTGTCCTGTGGTTTAACATGATTAAAAGATGAAAATTTCAAACTGTGATGACTACAATCTGCATAAAGCAGTTGTTACACATGTGATGTTCTTTTCATGGGCGAGGAGGGGGGGGGGTTAGGATTTTAAAAGACTGCTAGTCTGTGCTTGGCTTGTGTACTTTCCTTTCAGCACATAATCCGAGGGATGCAAAGCCTTCTTCATCGTGTTCCTGCAATCCGTTGCAACCGCCAACCTGGTTCAGTTAAAAAGAAAATTCAGCAACTCTTGCTGTGCTTTAATGCAGGAGGCCGCAGAGGACATTGCAAGTGCAAGATGTTTGCAGCTCATTCACCCCCGGATATGCACAGTCAGAAAGAGGGAGATTATATTTGTTCATACCAGACAGAATGCAGGTTTTAATCAGCGCCGTTTTTGCCATATATTTCTGTAAAACTTGAGTTTGGTGATCAAAGACTGCTGTCATGAATATACAGAATAAATAAAGTGACCTTTATTTAAAATTTGTAAGAAATTCACCTCACATGCAGAGAAAAACAGCAGGTTTTCTGCATGAATAATCACAACGCAGATGTTCTAGTCATTGTTTTTGAGAAAGAGCGAACAAGTGTAACTTGTTGACCTCCCTCAAGGAATCTGGGTGCTCTGGGTAGGGGGACTTGCTCCTCTGTGCAAACCTCAGCTGACCTCAATTCAGGGCAAAATCGTGCGTTTTCTCAGGTTGGCATTTTAATAGTTTGTGTTTTCGTCTGAGACATGATGCAACTCGACAGTGGAGTATTTGGGCTCTGCTGCTGAAGCTGCGCTCGTCTCAACCGGATAACCAGTTCTCGAGAGCCCAAATCCGCCTACATGGTCTCCTTGACATCCCGCTGCCCTGTCTCAGATACTCCCCAAACAGAGCTGGCTTTGAGGCTTGCCTTTGTTGTATATACTAAAAACAAAGTGAATTTTTCACCCGAGTTTTTTTGGAGAGAAAAACAGCGTGCAGGATTAGAAGGCACAATTGCCAAAATCCAAGTACCGGTAGAAGAAAATCCATGAAAGAAGAGCTGTTCTTCCTAAATACTGCACAACATGGCTCGACTGTAGTTGGAAAAAGAGTTTTAACAAAACCTTAAAAGTAGAGTGGAAGAAAGAAAGTGAGGATTTATCCATCCATCCTGTTCCACTTATTCTTATCAGGCTCACTTGGGGGCGGGGGATACTGTAGCCTGTCACACCTTCCATAGAGCAAGAGCCAGGGTACAGCCTGGATACATCGCTGGTCTATCGCAGGGCTAACACAGATTGTGTCTGTGGTGCTGATAGTATTACTTTATATATGATTAAAAACAGTATTTACCTTAAAGTTTAATAAAATGGCCTGAAGACTAGACGTCCGCTCCTATTTTTTCTTTTTCAATGATTTTAACCACATCACCTACCATCCTTGAAGTGACAAAGTATTCCGGTAATTTTCTGTCATCATTGTAATAATGGCCATGTCCACATTTATATCGCATACAGTGAAAGAGTATGTTTGAGTGGTGTATTTTGCATGAGGGTCCAACCTGTGATCTTTCAGTTATCAGTGATAGCTTCCAACCAAATGCCTTAAAAGGTATCCGTTCACACATTTCATTAGTTTCTGCCTTACTGAACTGCCTTAAGAGGATAAGAGAATATTTAATTTAAAATTATATGTAGCTAGCTGATCCATGGCTTAAAGCATTGTGCATGTGACATATAGGTGAGGGTTTTATTCTGGATTAGGCACATGTTCATCTCTGCTCTTATATCTTTAGGCTGGATTGGATCATATGTTTCCAAAGACGGCTGAAATGTTAATATATGAAAAAATATAAAAATAAAAGATTAGCTTTGCTAAATTGTGTATTTTTACATTCTTAACGTACTTACTTATCAACGGAGCATGATCAATAAACAACAAAAATTCAGCCCTCATTGCAAAAATACCGTTTTTCTTTTCCACTTTGTTGCCACGAGTCAGTGTTAGAAGTCCAGTTCCAGTCGCACTTGTTCTGACCTTACTCATAAACAAAATGTTACTAAAGTTCCGATGATTCTGGATTTAATCTGAAAATTCTGTAAAGATTTGCATTGTGATTTTAGCTTTGTAATAAACTTTTAGTCACCGAGGTGATAAAACTTCAAGTCTAGAAGGATTTGGACAAAGACTACCTGTACTTAAATCCTATTAGTTGTGCCGCATGTGTGACAAGAACACCACATCAAATAGGAAGAGCAAGCCGAGTTTCAAAGAGGATTTTGATCTGGAAACTTTCATGGATATTTATATTTGACATTTAAGTCGTCTAATTGCTCTTTTTTTGCCTCGTCTGATTTCTTTCTAGTGATGTAGTTTCAGAATTTAACCCACGGGCTGCGTTACGATGGATAAAAAGCACTGCTCAAGTTTATAGTCAGACTTTTAAAGGGTCCTTCCCCACATCCTTTATTTTTGGATGTTGAGTCTGATTGACATACTGGCATTTGCCGCTGACCAGTGACCTTTAAGCTTTTTAAAAAAAATAATTTATTTTTGTAGGGGAGGCTTTCACTCTGCACTAACTCAGCCTGTCAACAACATAATTAATCTCATTAATCAACAAAATTTCCCTTGGGGCATTTGAGATATTACAGCTAAGGTGAAACTTTTTAGCATTCGAACAGTCCTCATTCGATAGCGTGGCTGTTTTTAATGCTTGTAGCGCCACATGCCCGTGCGAGCGCAGATTCATTCAGCTCACTGCTGAACGGAAAATAATAGTTGAAAATTTAAGAGATTGAGCTTCCTTTGTGCTGCTCTTGAGAAGATGTCAGAGGGGTAATAGGAAGATGAATGAAAAGCAGTTATTCATGCTTTCTTCAGCACTGTATTGATCGATGCAACAACTGATATCCCATTGCGTTTGCTGCCCTCCCGCCTGCCTCTCTGTGTGTCTGTCTGTCCCTGCCACCTGCTACCAAAACAGGGAACAAGATTCTCCATCTGCCCCTGGATCTCTGTCATTCGCTGTCTGCCTTTTGCCTGCTGCTTTATTGCCTTTGTCATCTCTTTCTTTATTTCTCGCTTTGCTCCCTCTGTCACTTAGTTATCTGTTTTATCAGCGCCGTTTCTCTCTCCTGTCACACACCCACCTTTCTTTTCTCTCCTGCTTAGACGCGCACTTACATATTCTCCTCTGTTCCTCGAATGTGAGGAGGTGTCTGCTCCCCCCATATGGCCTGTCAACTTACAGCAGAGAGTGTGGGTGGTGTGTTGCATTTTAACCTAGCACGGCGTCGGGGAAAAAAAAAAAAAAAAAGGAGAGAAATCATATGTCAAATGGTGGGAAAACACACTGTGAAGAAGCACATCTATTTAGAAAACTCACTGCCTTTGAACTTGTGATGCACCGTGCAGCCATAAATAATAAAAGAGAAATGTATTTTGTGGAAAATATCTCACTCGCAATCAATTATTTTCTACAATCCAAAGGGAGTTTGAGAAAATAAGCATGTGGTGTGTGTGTGTGTGTGTGTGTTATGAAAGATGTGGTAAACAACAGGTAAACTGTAGATGTGTAATCTGCAGTCAGTGATGAGAAAGCCGGGGAGCAGAGGAACAATCCTAATGGATCTTTTATAATCTGCTTTGTTTTTTGTCTTTCTCTGAAATTCACAACTGTCGACAGCTGCCTGTTGTAGAGAAGAATAAAAGGCAGATAGGGAAGTACAAGATTATAGATATATAAATATAAATATCTTTAAGCCTGATTGAAAAAAAAATGACCTGCAGGCCATTTTGAGCAAAAATGCCAAACAGGTCAACAGATTGAGGAAACTATCTCAAGTGGATGGTCTTAAACTACATTCTAGTTTATTCTTTATAATAACGTTTTTACCCCTCTGCCATAAAGGCTGATGAGGTATTGTCGTCACCCAACTGGGATGACAGGTGGGCAGGCACCCAAGTTTGTGAACACAGTAACCCCAGAAGAACGAGGCGATGAGTTGAAATCTCAGTGACTTTGTCAAGGTCAGAGGTCAAATTTTCTGAAAATCACCTATAGGATTTTAAAATAACTATCACAGGCCGTCAGTATTTTTGAAATAGATTTACCAAGAAGATGATGCCGATAGCCTTCGCTGAGTAGTTCCATAGTTTCTGACTTCATTCGTTTGATTTGATTTTGAATGAACAAATTAAATCTTTATTTAAACATGTAAGTTGCAAATGCTAATAAACATGAAAAAAGTCATCTCAAACTGGGTGATGAGCATGACATGAGTTCAATGTACTCAAATGGCCTCCACAGTCACCAGATCTCAGTCTAATAGAGCAAATCTGTGGTGGAGATTTCAATTACGAAAGTCCGTCAGGTAAGTCTACAGCAACTTTTTTTTTTTTTTGTTTTGTTTTGTTTTGTTTGTTTTTCTCAACGTTGTTGTACTTACTTTACTCATGAGTTCTTATTAGTCTTTCATGTGAGCAAACAGTGTGGATCCACAGGAAGCCTGTGATGCTTGTCAAATCTATTTTTATTTATTTATTTTGCTTTGTGTGGTTTTAAATGCAGACAGTTTGAGGTCTTTTTCCCTCGGCCCCACCCCCACGGTGGATTAGGTGAAGTGATTAAAGCCCCAGCAGGCACGGTTACCTGTAGCCACCCAGCCTCTGCTCATGAAGCCAATCCTAAAGACACGCTGTTCTTTATTCAAAGCGCAACAACATGCTGCGCCGCTACCTGCATCCAAGACAAACAAGCGTTTGTCTGTTATCTGTGTTGCACAGCAAACGGGATGGTGGTTGTGTTGGTGGTGATAGTAGTGTAGTATGACACATACTGAAGTGCTAGTGACAAAACAGTCACATTGAGTATACTGAGAAGAAAATGGGATGACGCTGATGTGGGTGCCTTGCTAGAATAATTATAGTTTTGTAGTGATCAAATCAAAAAAAGCCTTTCTCTGCTCTGTTATGTTCTGGTGTAGCTTGTTCTGTTCCATAAATGCGCATTTTGTTACGCTCAGATCAGATACATGAGTACAGTAGTGTCATCCTATAGCAGCGAAATATTACAGTAAGACAGTAAATAGAAGCTTGAAGCCATTACATGCATGGAGGGAGTCGACTTCCCTCAGCTGAGCCTTCTAAGGTTTACTGCAGAGTTCAGCCAGATTATGAATAATGGAGAAAGGTCAGGATAGATTTTTAATGGATTTGCACACCACATGGCCACAGCAGTTGCATCAACAGGGATTTTAGGGCGATCATTTCTGTCACCGAGGGTGGGCTAAATTCCTGCTTGAGTCATCACTCCAACAACAATTAACATCAGAGAGAGACTGAACATAAACATCAACGCTACACACTCGGTGCAAGGGTTAATCCCGCTAATCTGTTTTACGTATGTAATATGTCACGACCTAATTTTAAAAGTGTCATTTAGTAAATAATCCCCTAAATGACTATTTCAGACAAACGGTTCCAGCGCGTGGATGAAGACTCTTTAAATTCCCTCCGTTTTTAGCAGCACACAGAAGTGCAGATCTCTTCAGACTCCAGCCTTCTTTTCATGCTTCAGAGTTTTTAAGTTTTAAAGCCCACATGCATGAGCAACTCACATTGCTTTCTTCATGATATGAGGAGCTTTACAGTAATCCTTCTTCTTAATAAGCCCGTTTCATGTGCATCGCTATTCAGGACTTGAAAAAAAGGGGGTGGGTCCTTCGTCAGTCACTCCACGTCTGCCGCTGCTCCCTAAATACGAGTTAGCTATGACTTTCAGCGCATTCTTTTCACATTTAGCAGTGCGGGAGATGTAATTTACAAAAAGTGTCAGCAGCAACCGAGGCTGAGAGTCGTGTCCCCCGGTTGACACCAAGTAAACAGTCACTTAGCTTGCGTGTCACTGTCCACCCGCATAACGCTGATGGAGACTGATGATTACAACCGCGTGTAATTGCTCTGACATCTCGCTGTGACAGATTGTATACACAGCAGTAAATCGGGCTTTAACATTGGTCTAGAAATGAAAAGAGAAAATTAGATACGTTCATCCATTATGGAAGAGTCCATATTTCAGCTGACTCCCTGGGATAACTCTGACTTTTAATATTAACGTTTTTCTTTTTTTTTTAGGAGATACAGCTATGTTCATTCAGCTCACACTTACCTACAGCTATCCTTTGTACTCCATTTGCATAATTCTAATTAAATGTTCACTCAGAAGCACCCAATCAGGGTGTCAAGTAGAAAGTAGGAGGAAACAAATCCTTTTATATGTTAATCTACTTTACTACAACATTGTCTAGCCTGCCAGGGAAATGAATATTTCACACATCAAACTACACATTTGCATCAGCATGCAGAAATAAATGCATTACTTCCATCATTTTCGATTAGCTCTGCTTTGGGCTGATATTTGGGCATTTTTCACACTGCATAATGTTTTTGATTCCATACAAGTGCTTGTCCAGGCTGATAACATTTCATTGGCCCTTGTTATTGAAACTGACCCAAACATTATGCTTTGTTTCATTTCTTTACTTTTAAATTATATTTCATTGAGATCAAGAATATGCAATTTATAATTCTCTTTTGTGCACCCTGTTATTTACAGTGAAAAATGAAGGGCACTTTTCTTTCTTCTGCTTTTGGCAGTGAGCAGCTGGAGAATTTCAGAAATTAAATGGTGGGCAAATTCACTAACTCAAGTGCGCTGACAATTAGCGCAGGTTTGGTGGCAGGAAGGGTTCTGATTGATTCACGTGGATGACTCACAGACAAGACGTCCAAAAACTAATCGATAGCATTTTTAACAACAGAGTGACTGCAGCATATCTCCATGGATAAAAACAAAACAAGCAAACAGAAAAAAACAATACTGTTCTACTTTAGAAAAATGGAAAATCTGGTGTAAAGAACATGAAAGCATGGATCCATCCTGCCCTGTTAAGCAATTCAGGCTGCTAGTGGTGATGTAATGGCATGGAGGAGGTTTTCTTGGCACACTTTGGGCCCTTTAGTACCAGCTAAGCATTGTTTAACCCTGGCTCTTTTTACAGGTGCTCTTTAACTAACTGTCATTCTTTTACTGTTTGTGCTACAGATTAAATTAAAATGGCTTCAGAAAGAAGAAAAGACGAGCTTTACAGGGATTTTTGATGTATCACAGTAGCATAAAGCATTCATTAGGTTCTGCCGTCTGAACACAGACGGAAAAATCAGCTCTGCCTAGATTTTACCATGTGCACTTCACATTACCGTAACTCCTCAACTATTCTGGGCTGAGGAAAACATTCAAATGGTTCCTAAAAGATTAGATTTTTAAAATAGTTTTACAGCCAAAATTACTTATACTAAGTGTAAGTCCTGGGTGATAGAGGGTGAAATGCCACAGCCTACCTGAGTGTTGTTTCTGACAATGTACAGTCCTTTATGACCACAGTGTACCCATCTTCTGATGTCTTAAACTAACTTAGAATAGTTTCTTGAACATAGCAATAGTTCACTGTAATCAAATGTTTTTCACAGTCACCAGAGGCCACCTTTTTGGTGAAATACACAATTTGTATAAGGGTTGTACAGCAACTGCGTGATGCCGTCAGGCCTGTTAGGAATGTTTCCAGCACCTTGTTCGATCTATGAAATAAGAATTCATAGATACGTATCTTTCAGGACCAATTTAATGCCATATCATTGTGGGCTAATTTGCTTCACATACAGCAGTCTAAAACAACATATACAATACATCATGCACAAACAGAACAAATCTAAATCTTCTACCCCCAACTGGGGGTGGATGGAGGAAGACAGGAAAAAGACAATGAATTCAGATGATGACAAAAATTGAAGGGGTCATTATCCCCAAATCAATTTTACCTGCTTTTCCTTTTATCTGTAACACTGTTTACCCATCTAAATTACCCTGTTGTGGGTTGACTGCCAAGTAAAACAAGCATCCAGCTCACTAACATTATACTGTAGTTCTGCAGTGTGTGGTCACTAATATTTACATCCTGTCATGAACACAGCCTCTCGCCGTGGGTAGATATTCGCTTTTTGCTATGCACTGATACAACTGGTGGGTGTAGTTTGTTAGAAATAGTTCCCACATGAAATTGCTCTCAGCATGGATTGTGGGTTTATAAACCAAGTGCCAGTTTCATTACAACCAAGAGAGGGCAGACATTTCTACAGCAAGGTCTTCGAAGGTGGGTAATTCACACCAAAGCGATCTAGATGGATATGTAGCACGACAGGCCAGGGATGGTATGTGGAGGCTCGCTGTCACACCTGTCACAGCTTACTGGGATGCTTGAACAGAAAAGAGCTTTGATTCAAACTGAGTTTTTGAAAGAAAAAAAAAAGAGACCTTTTAGTGACAAAGGTGTTGGTGCAAAATATGCATGTACTGTATCAGAGAAACACACATATATACCTGAACAAAGGTAAACAGAACAGTGATGTCACTTAATGTCTTATCTTTGCAGCATTGTCACCGTGGAAACAAGGTACTTTTTAATAGTGTCACCACTTGAGTCATTCATCACACATTTCAACAGGAACACCTTGCCTTGAGGAGCTTTTGACCTCAGTCAACAACATCTTACCATTTGTCATGACTACACACACACATGTAGACACGCACTGGTGCACACGCTCAATCTTTCTCGCTGTCTAACCCTAAACCTGCCTCACGAAAACTACAATCGTCCATTATTGCTCTGACCAGTGTTTGTCCTCCCTGCAGGTGACGATTCTGATCATCCTGGCCTTGGCCTTCCTTGCCTGCATTGTGTTCCTGGTGGTTTATAAAGCCTTCACCTACGACCACGCCTGCCCAGATGGATTCATTTATAAGGTAATACCCATAAACGGCCAGTGTTTCATTTTATTGCTCAGCAGCACATTTATTAGGAGAGGTGTTTAACACAGTAGCTGGTTTGTGCTGGAATGTGGGTTGTAGATTAGCCTCTTCAGTGCTGAGCAAGCCTGCAGCACACGATAACTTATTATTATTGAGCCATTTCTTAGCATTTTTTTTTTATTAATATGTCTATCTTAATTTTTGCACCTTCATGCCTTTTGTGAATACTTGGACTACCTTCTTCCTTTTCTCCAAAACAACATATTTGAGGGTTATCAGTATTCTACAGTAGATATTTTCCTGTCTTGGAGATTTCCAGGTAATATATCAAGTGGAAACACATCTGTCACATCTTAAATAGGATCATGTCAAGAAGAGATGAATAATCTCAATAGCACTGTGGTTTTTCACTACTTCTATAGCACTTGTCTGAATTAATCTGGTTGGTCTCAAAAGGAGACACAGAGTCAAGTAAAAGCCCCACATAATATAATGTCATTTGGTTTATCATGCCTATCGAGGTGCACTTCTTCAAACTGCCCATTCATTCCTCTGTGAATATTGTAATATTTTGGATAACCTAATATCAGGTTTTAGCCTACTACAGGTAAATGAGTCCTTGTATAAAAAAAAAACCCCAAAACAATCCCTGTATCATATTATCTAAATACTTTTGAGTTTCTGAACTAATTTCTAAATAGTTAATGCAATATGTTTGTTAAACCCCTTGAATTTAGGCTTTGAACTGGAAGTCATGCTCACAGGATGTCAAGTGGGATGTACAAAATGATCTGATGTTTAATCAATCAATAAAGAGCGAGATTTTAACCATAATTCGATTAAATTTGTATTATATTGACATCTTTTTGCTGCAGTGCATTGTCATAAGAATACACTGATCAAAATATGCAGCACGTGCTCAGTCAGAGGTACCTGAAAACTCTACCTAAGTAAAATATAGAAGTATTTGTACTTCGGTACTTCCCACCTCTGTGTTCAGTTAATTAGTAAGGCACATCAGCATACCTCCAAAACTCTTCCATTGTTTAGACATTCACTCCTATTAATTATGCATGCACTAAGAAAAAAAAATACTTGCAGTGTTCAAAGCATGGTCTTCAAGTCTTAAGCATACAGAAAATTAAACCTTTTAGTAATAAAGAACAGCATGGGAGCCACTTGACAGTAAGAACAGGCCTATAATCTATGTCCTTCTTAAGATTTGGGTCCAAAGTGTCTCCCATCACCTCACATACAGTCGCTTAATTTTCTTTTAGTCCACAAAGACGCATCCAGATGTAAATAGTAGGTAACACACAAATGATGAAGCTCTGCTGTGTTTTCTTCAGTAGCAGATGTCTTGCTCTAAGTGAAATTCTCACAAGGTTTCCAAAGCCTTTTTGTTTAGCCACGTTCTTTGTTTGGATCCTGGTGTGTACTGCTTAAAAGCTTGTCTCCTATGGATGGTGCATTACTGAGTGTAGTCATGGGTGGATTGGGAAAGATTTAAGTAAGTGACGTTTGTTTATGTAGCACTTTTCAAGAATAAATGTTGCAAAGTGTGTGGCAATATAAACAACAATTAAAATGCTATGAATGGATAAAAGTAGCAATCCTGCATAGGTGGGTCATAAGCTTCTTTTTAAAGGTGTAGACAGTGTCCACAGAGCTGAAGTCGAATTAAATCGAGTTCTACAACTTGGGAGCCACAAACCAAAAAGCGCCGTCTGAGTTTGTCCTTGACCTAGATCGAGGTACCACCAAATGCACTGATTAGCTGACCTCAGAGGCTTATTAGTTACGCGTGGATGGAGAAGTTCACTAGGGGAAGCGTCTGACCATGAAGCGCTCTGAAAGTGATTACCAAAGTCTCACACTGAGCCCCAAACTTTACAGGGAGTCAGTGTAAAGACCACAGAATTACTGTCACACGGGACCTTTACAGGACCTGGTGAGAAGCCTCACAGTAGATGGTTTGCTCAGGCAAAGGAGTAATGATATATTTAACCTCAGACCACCCAGGGTTATCAGATAGGGTTCAATTAAATGATTTGCTTAATCGAACTGAGACGTGAGTATTTTTAGTTGCACATTGCTTTCTAAACACATCCCAGCTATTGCAGCCTCGGTTTATGCTCATAGGTACAAAATCTGGATGTTATTTCTTGAACCTGCTTTTCCAAATCTCTCATCAGCACAAAATCTTCTTAAACACTCAGCTATCCATGAGGTATATTGATTTTAAGCCCCCATTAAAAGAAACTGTGAGCCCTCAGCAAAGATTTTCTGGTTTATTGATGTGTGAAAGCTTTTTTTTTAATGTGCAAAGATAGCCAAGTGGAGAAAGTTGATGTGCTTGTTTGAGGAGTGAGAACATAAAAATGTGTGATGATGTTAATGCATCACACATTAACACTGTAAAACATTTTGGATTTAGCAATGGTAAGCTATGGATCCAGGTCTTTAAGGAAGAGATTTTAGTTATTTTTGTGATGATTGTGTGGTTTATGTCGTCTTTGTGTGTTACTGTTGTTTAAATCAATATATGTGCTGTTCTTTAACACCAAAATGTTCAATACTCTGCGGTGTCACATGTGTGGTTCTCATTTATCATTTTTTCCTCTTTGTTTGGTCGTTGCTGTTGTTTTTGAGCATCTGTGTAACTGAAAGATATCTCAGCGTGTGCAAAATCAATAGGCTCATAGGATCAAATTGTTTTGGAGGTGGAGCAGCTGTTGTTTGATTATATGCTCGCGTGCTCATGCCTCTCCTGTACATACATCCCCTTCAGCTCATTCGTGCTACATCCTGAAGAAGGCATGAGCTGTGAAGAATATTTTAAGGTCCAGCTACGACATGTCACCATAATGAGATTTTCTTTCCATTCCTTTTTTTGTTTTTCTGTTGTTCCTCCCCTGACAGCAGGAGAAACTGGAGCATCCAAGTATTTTTCTAAAATTTCACAATAAATTTCTCTGTCATTGGCCATTCGTGTTGGCAAATATTTGCTCTGCCATATAAACTGCAGAATCCTGTCCGCTCTTCTCTAACGTCCCACCTATCTAAATCAGGAAATAGAGGTGAGCGCAGTCTCCCCTGGGTGAAGAAAAAAAACTTCTGCCCTACTTTTATTCATTTCTGAGTTCATGTTAACCGAAGAGGCTGATGAGGCTTATTTGACAGGCAATAATCCATCAATGGCGTCAATGATTTTGTTATGACCGGTGTAATTTTCTGCTTTTATTCTTTGACACAGAAGCCAAAAAGACACTTAATTTAGTCCTCTATCATATGTTAATAGCTTGGTTGACAATTAGATGAAAATTAGAAAAATCAGACATGCTGAATATTTTATGGTAATTACCACATTATGACTGACTCCTGATCATTACGGCTGAGGTCGTAAAAGAAAATGTTTCACACTGATGTCCTTATGCAACAGTCTGTTTTAGGTTTTACAGTGTATGGATACAGACAGCCTCTTTTCTGCTGATTTCTACTGCCCTCTACTTATAAGTTTTACTCTACCTTGTAAGAGGTCACCTTGCAAGTCTGTGTCTCTAGACAGATGTAGTCTTTAAGGTGGAATAAATCTAGTTTGAGGCCCACAACCTCTGCAGGGGCTCTGACTGCAGTCTTCTGAGGTATTATTAGCAGTGTCACATCCACATTCACAAGGTGGAAAGGTGTCAATAGAAAGACACGCCTGCTCACACAGTGTGCCACACACAGCACAACTATGTGAGGCTTTAAATGGGTACACACTGGAGCACACTGACCTATAAATCTTATGCAGAGCTTTAGGCGTCTTCTTGTGTCTTCTGACTTTACCTCCTTATTACAACTAATATTAGAATCAGAAATAGAAGCCTTTTATTGACATTTTACAATGTATAATGAAAGCTGTAGCTGGTCGGCTACACCATCAGATAACAGAGCAAACATACAGTTATTTACATAGAAAATGTAAAAAGGTAACTGCTTAATAAATAAGGTATTTCAATGAGGTAATGTGGTAACTAAAAAATCATTAATGTGACAGAGTACACACAATTTCACTGTGACTTACCTAATAAGAGACAATATTACTGTGTGTGTTCAGTGTTCTAACAAAAAGTATTAGAAAACATGAGATAATTACCTTGTTCTTATTATATATTACAGTGGGTTTCTCATCCTTTCATAAGACCCTGATTGTATTATGTCAAATGCCACCAGAAGATTTATGTTGTGGCAATATTATTAATCTTTTTTTCTGTCTCTTCTGCACAAACTTAGTACAAATAGAGAAGAGTATACTTAAAATTTGTGGGGAGAAAGTTGTGTATATTGTCTAAGGGGCTTGGAAAGAAAAGTGTCTGGATTTCTTTAAGTTGCTTGAAGACATTTCACATCTCATCCAAGAAGCTTCTTCAGTTCTAAGAGCAACTGGTGAAGAGTCCCAGATTTTAAACCCTATGGGATTGTCCCCAAGAGTGTCAAGCCAAGGTGTGAAAACGGGTGTAGGTCACAATCAGCCAAATTTTCGGCTGAACTCATTGAGCCCCACCCTATCATGTGATTTCCTGAGGTCAATTGGCCCAGGGTGTGAGTGGGCGTTAAGGCGTCTGGAAAGGGATCTCAAAACTGGATTTTAGATGGCAGACAGTTGGTGTTGTAAACCACCGCCTCTGTTCAAGGAGGGTCGTTCACAGTGGACATAGATGGCTGCTTTCACTCCTCTTTCAAACCACCTGTCTTCTCTGTCCCATACCCATTTTCACACCTTGGTTAGTGTGATTAGGTAGAGGATCAATAGGAGGTCCATGACCCACTTGGGGACCCTCCCATAGGGCTTAAAATCTGGGACTCTCCACCAATTTCCCTTAGAACTGAAAAAGCTTCTCAGATGAGAGGTGAAACGGCTTCAAGTAACTTAAAGAAGTCCAGATGCTTTTCTTTCCAAGCTTCTGGGACAAAAGATACACACTCTGAGAGAAAACCAGAGTTAAACAACTAGCTATAAGCTTTAAGAGGAAAGCTTTAAGTCTTGTCTTAAAAGCAGAGCTGTCTCCCAGACCCAAACTGGGAGTCGGGTCCACTTTTAGATTGGGAGGCAGAGCTGTCAGCTCGTTTAGAATGTGCTATTAGGATAAAATGGGACTATGAGGTCTTTACTGGACCTGGTTATTTAAAACCTTTGCTTGTGAACAGAAGGATTTAACGCTAATATGCTAGAAGCTAATATGGGACATCTCTGTTTCTAGTCTCTGTCAGAACTGGAGCACAAGTGATTATAGTACAGTAGCAGCACCGTACCTGTTTTTCCTTGATGTAGTGTTATCTTTGAATATTTCTGATGTGGCCAATGCTAAGTATACAATCAGTGTAAAAACTTAATAAATGTGGTATAAACACATTTTGCCTGGATTGTAATTGAAGTTGGGATTTTAATGTTTTCCTTCAGGTTTCATTGCTTTAACTCTGTAAATGATTCAGTATTTAATTCAGAGTTTTTAATTAGCATGTTACTCTCCTGCTAAATCACACCAACCTCACTGTTGTTCCCCCTACAGCACAAGCGGTGTATCCCAGCCTCTCTTGAGGCCTACTACGCTGCCCAGGATGCCAACTCCAGGGGCCGTTTCTATACAGTGATCAGCCACTACAGCATGGCCAAGCAGACCACCTCGCACTCTGTCTCCCCCTGGCTGCCTGGAGGGTCAGGAGGGCGCGACGCCAAACCCCCGAGTGGCGGTGAGGGCCACTGAGTTAGCTGAATGGTTAAAGGATGTAAAGACACACATGCAGACATGAAGACGTACATGCAGACACAGGCCGACAACATGTCAGTGAATATTTAGACTTGTAGACAAAAGAGACAGATTCACACAAGAGTACATATATAGAGTGAAATCGTGCATGCAGACATTAAACCCCACAAGCACATTTGTATTCAGATTAACTTGTCTGCTCTTTTATGTGCTCATTCTTATCGAGGGGCATCCGATCTCTTACTCTGTTGAGGTTATCATCATCTGCTGACGTACACCCACATCCACCTGCAGTCTGCTCTCTTGTTATCTTGTTTACTCCCTTCCTCAAAATGATTATTCATTGACTATCATGATTATTTATTTTTTACTGTAATCTATGGATGTTTTGTATGTGATTACCAGGTAACTCTTTGTACGAAGGCACGAGTTGACGCTGAGATTCACGCTTCTTTGTGCGAGTCTCTGAAGTTTGAAGTCATATTTTCCCCAGTGTGTATACTGTAGTTACTGTATAGTCATTCTCAGCCCCTCTTCTTTCTAGCTTTTTTTGTGCAGACTAGGCAACCTCAGGCATACCTGTCAAAAACTACACAGGCGTATCACCCAAAATGTGTCAAAGCTTCAGCTGGTCTGTCTGAGGCCAAGGCCCGCGTCAGTTCTGACTTGACCGAACGACTTTCCCCCCCCTTCATTGCTGTTTAATCGCTCATACACAAGAAGAAGAACATTTTAAATGTGATGTGCCATACATTTTAAATCCTGAGATCCTGCAGTGAGCTAAGCTGTACATAAAGATGTGCATTCAGGCTAGGTTGTGTGTATGCATTGTAGTAGCTTTAGGGAGTTTTTCTTCTTCTCCTTTTTTTTTTAAATTAGTACAATTCCTTTATGTGAACTACATATTGCTTCAGTTGCCAGTCTTGTAGCTTCATTAAACACAATGTTGCAGATGGGAAACAAGATATTGTGCATACAACTGTCTCTTGCCAAAACTCTTTATTTGCCACTGTGTATTGTTCTGTTTATGGATGGGCTTCAGCTGCAGCCGAGTTCTCCTCCTGCACTCTTATTATTATTAATTTTTTTTCAATTTGGTAATGTTAGATCTGTTGTCAAGAGCGCTTTAATGAGATGTTGTGATGTTGTTAGTTGATATGTAGCGATACCTGGTGTAATTTATCCGTGTGCATCCTTGTCCCTCTTCTCTTGGTTCGAATTCAAAATAAAACAAGCTGTGACCTGTGCCGAGTGTGTCTGTCAGTCCCGCTCACCGCCGCGTCTCTTTAGCGCTCACATGGCGTCTAATGTGGGCCCGAGGCAGAGCATCGTGAAAGAGAGCGACGGCTTTTTTGCACCATGTTATGTTATTGAGATGTACATACTCGGATTCAAACCACGTTGTTAAAGTTTCCAGAGCTGTGGGGCAAATTTGTCTGCTATAATAATGAGCACCTGTGATTGACAGTAAAATAAAATTATTAGGAAAAAAATACCTGTATGAATAATAACTACTGGATATATTACATGTCTCTATAGTCTTGTAAATGGCAGATAAGGCATTTCAGTGACATGAATAGCTGACTGTCCTAATCGGAAATGTGTATTCTAATGAATCTGTCAGCTGTTTATCACTTGTGCAGAGTGAAAATGGTCCTGAATTCAACAGCTTTTTGAGAGCAAAGAAAGCACCATAAGACGAAAAGACAGCTATGTAGGATTTAAAGCAGAATAAACAAAGAAATAATACATTTGGTGTTTAAAATATCCATGAAGTTTCAATACTTCAAATAGCACTGGGTTCATTTGATGATGCAAATCATGCAGGGGCCATGGTTCATTATGTAAGAGGAGAAACTTGCCATTGGACCATGTTGATGCCCAGGGAGAAAAAGGGTGGTTTGTGAAGGGAAGTGGAATAAATGTAATTTATTTAGAGGAAATAAACAAGTGCCGACTGTCACTTAAATTAATTTCTCATTTTTGTTAATAGTAAATACAGAGTTGTGGGGTACGGGGATGTGAACTTTCTTTGCAAGGAAGGCATGCGAGTAAAAGTTTGAGAAAACTCCATTAGCATAACAGGAATTAATTACTGTTGTTGATAGTGCTGTGGGATACCAAGTAAATACAGGACCAATATTGCCTATACTGATACTTTTAACCTATAAAGGCAGCTTATGCAGGGGGAAGCAAATCAACAGGGACTATAAGCAGAATACAAACAATTGGCAATCAGTCCTCTATTGCAAAGAGATGTGTCAGAGGAGTGGCGCTCTTGGGGGCAGTTTGTTTTTAAATTAGACAGCGATTATTTGCAAATCATTCTGAGAGTGATTGCTGTCAGTGTTAGTTGTTTTGTGGCGACAGGTTTCCTGTCACCAGCTGACCTGTGAAATCGATAGTGGTCGCCCAGAGGTTGAGGGTGTTGCACGCTTAACCTCTGGGTGACCAGTTGAATGGCAGAGCTGCTTGCAGTCAGTCGCTGAATCCCAAAATATTCAATGCAGTCACCTAGCAACCACAGATTTTCCTTAGTTATAGGGAGGTTACTTTTATTCTAAATCATGAGTCAACCATTTTATACCATCATTAATAATGCAAAGTGTTTCCTCTTGATTTTTGAAGACCAAGATTAAAATTGGACATTTTCCCATTTAGAGCGAAAAATGAAGCTCTTTACAACGCAGGTCACAGGTCCTTCTTTGTCCTGTGTTCACACTACATAACTTATAATGCAAAGAGTACACAGACATACTGCCAAACACAACACTGCTTGTTGATCTAAAGAAACTGATAATTCAACCTTTCTTAATCCTCCTGTTAAACTGAAAACATATCTGTGTATTTAAAGAATTGCCCAGTGTGCATGTGCGTGCTGCCGGTCAAAATAACAGATTAACACGACTCCTCACGGTCCAACACGCAGCGTTTTTTGTTTTGCATCTTTTTCGAAGTCAATAAATAAAAGAACAGCCACCCGTTTCCAGATGAAAACAAATGGAACTTAATTAAATGGTTTGCAGGTATCACTGTCGCTCACACAGAAAGAAAGAGGGAGGTAACAGAATCATGAAATAATCCAACACAAAACAGAACAAAACAAACAGAACAATAGGATGAAGAACGAACAACCAGGAAACGAAAAGAAACTGATAAAAGGGAGGGAAATCAGCAACACAGCAGTACTGACTCAGACATACGCATGGACAGATGTTCTTTTATGCCGTGCTTACACAACCCTGACATGTTATAAATTGAAGGGTTAAGTGAAGAGGAGCAGCTGATGACCTAACGTGTCCAAGAGACAGTAAGTGGCAATCTGTTTCCTTCACAGATCAACAAGGGTCAGGGACTAGACCAAGGTACGCCTCTGAATGACTAAGCAAGTCGGAAAAGAAGAAGTAACTGACAAGGGTAAACACAAAGAGAAAATACAGAAAGCCTAAGGGGCTGATGATCTTTTGTCACAAGAACATTTGAAGAACTGTAAACCTTGCTGACATGAGCTCAGATACGTTTGCTGCCTATCAAACTTTCCTAGATCATTAATTTCAAGCCTTGTGGTCCTGATTATTTTAAAATGAGCAGCTGGCATCGAGATATGGGAATAAACGGTTCTTAATAATATCTCTTGCTTTTCTATTGTAACTGCAAATATCTACAATTCATCTTCCCGTGGTACAGGATGTTGGTGTTACAAAGAAATGATAGATGAGACAGGTCATATTTTTTGCGAAGGGAGAAATTGTCTGTTATAACTGATGCTGATAAAAATCAAGCTTCGCTCTGATCGTTCATAAGAAACAGGATCCAAATGAAACACGCCCAACATACAGAGGTTTAAAATCCACAACCTTCTTATAGAAGGAGGGGGTAAAAAAAGAGACAGGAGGTCATAAATGAGTAACTTACAAACTGCAATGCATGGGAAATAAAACTGACATCTGCACCGCAGACTCAAATTTGATCATCTTGTTGTCCTTCAGCACAGAGAAGAGAGACACTGAACTTCACTGAATACAGTGGATCTGTATCCACTACAGATCAGCTCAACTACTGTCATTGGATACATTATAGTAAAAAAATAGACTCTTTTTCTCACATTTAAAACAGCTGGAAGTATGCAGAGAGCTTCTGGCTGATAATATTGGGTTGAAAAATCAAAGGATGTAGTTACATGTATTTCCCAGCCATAAAAAAGAAATCAAACTGACATATTTTGTTGGATCACTTTTTTGATTTGATGATGGCATACATTCTGCATGGCACCATTTCGATGAGCTTATGCAATTTTTTATTTATTTCTATCCAGAGTTGCATTACTTTTCTGTCAGAACACTGATTTGTTGAAGAGGTCTAGTGCGCTCATTGATGTATTCCCCTTTGCTGGACAAAACTAAACAGAATGGCAGGCTATGTATGAAGCAGCTAACCAGATAACTGAGCTCAAATTTGCTCTTAAGCCCTACTGCCACTGCTGTCTTTGCCAGGGGTTTAAGACAAAACATATTTAAAGAGCATCAACACACAAATGGGGGTCTCAGGTGTCTGCCGGACTTCTAGAAATCAAGCCGCAAGTCTATCCCCTCTTGCAAAACTAAGAAACCTCAGTGCCTGTGCTGAATAACTGTTTGTAAAGCACTGCCCAGACTCGTTATATATTCGAATAGCTGCTGCTTGCCTTTTCACATTACACATTACAGCCTCTGGAACAGGCAGAACAAAGACGCACACATATTTTTGAAATTATTATTATCACACGTAAGTTGTACTTGCAAAATTTATTCCAAACTGTCTCATTTTAAAAATCTCTAACAAAAACGTTCATTGTTGTTTTTAAATGTTGTTCAAAGCTACCGACGATCAAAAAGTCGCACACACATCCGGCCATCTGTGTAATTTTCCCCACACCTCCATCTCTCCCATCAGCCGCCTCCCCTGCTGTCACAGAAAGGCTGCCTCTCAGTAGTTGTCCCTTAGAAGTGGAGGAGGAAAACAGAAGGAAGGGAATGAGAAAAATAGTAGAGGAGGGGGAACAGAACCACGGGGAATTGCAAGAGGAGGAGAAAAGTCAGGTAAATGGTGGGGGAGTAGCAGCGCGGAGTTTCATCAAAGCTGCACTCTGGCAGATGTTGACAGCTTTCTATTCAGCCTTTAAGGTTGATCTGTCGCTTACTGCATCTTTAGGGAGAAGCAGGATGTGTTTTTACAGAAAGTAAGTTAGATACTTTTTTTGCGTCTCTGTATCCCCAAGAGACATTCATTATTTTCATTGACTTAGAGTTAAGTATTTGCTGTGACAGTATTTTAACAACCTCTCCCTGGGTTGTCTTTCAGTCAAGCCAATAAATTTGAAATTTTATTATTTTACTCTACTGCCGTAGGTTTGCATAATTCACAGTTTATAAATCCTTATACGCTTTAAAAAAAAATAAGACACCGGGTCCTAAAAGAATAGATGAAATGGAGAATCGCCCTCAGAATGTAACATGCCGGCGAGTGAAATGAATCTATAAAGGAAAAGAAAGACTTCATTTCAGTCTGCCGTGGTGATCAAAGGTCAGACAGCTTCGAGTCTCTGCCTCTCCACTCGTCCTTCAGACTCGAGCACCTTGATTTCGAAATGAAATGCAAATTTTACTTTCATCTAAAAGGACGACTTCGAATCGCTGAGAAAGTCTCCGCTTCTTTTTCTTCTTACACCAGGTAAGACGTCTCTGACGTTGTCTCTGGTTCAGGAGTGGCTTTATATTAAGAATGCAACAGTTGAAGGGGGCATGTGTGTGTGGTGGCTCTTGATCCACTGATGCCAAGTTTTTGGATGGACTTTTCTTGAGAATCCTCTCAAAAGGTGGCTCTCATCCTTGTTTCTTGTGCATATTTTTTCTATTAGACTCTGTCCTTTCATTCAACTTTCCATTACTGCACTCTGTGAACAACCAGCCTTTTCAGCAATGGGATTTTGTGGATTATCCTGTTTTTGTAGGCTGTCGATTATCTGTAAAATCAGCAGCCTTCCTTGTGATTGTGGTTCCATGAACTGAACTAGACTGAAAGATACTCAGCTGGTATTTACACTATGTAAATAGTAATTTGCTCAAACTAAAAGTAAAACATTTAAATAATTTGAGATACTGGATTTCTAATTTTAATGAGCAATGAGCTACAGGGCTAATACTTCTTTGGCCAAAAAGTATGTAGAGCAACAGATAACCCATCTGTTGCTCCAACTCAGGTGGGATTACATCTTGTTTGCGATGGAGATGGACAGACTGACAGATGAGGTCAAGCAGGAATCTCTGTGCACTATGATGTTCACAGACAACACTGTGATCAGTAGTGGAAGAAATGTGCAGGTTGCAGAGAACGTGGAGGTCTGTACTGGAGAGAAGAGGAATGGAAATCAGTAGAAACAACACAGAATACACGTGTGTGAATGTGAGGCAAGCTGGTTGAAATGTGAAGATGCAAAGAGCAGAGGTAGTGAAGATGGATGAGTTTAAATACCTGGGGTCAACCATCCAGTGCACAAGAGAGATGAAGAAGAGAGCACAGGAAGGGTGGACTGACTGGAGTCAAGTATGAGGGATGAAAGGGAAGGTTTACATGAGGGACGGCTCAGGTTGAGCAGTTAGACATGTAAAAGGTCAAATAGTGGAAGTACTGGACAAAGGATGCTGAAGATGGAGCTGCCAGGCAGGAGGAAAAGAGGAAGACTACAAGGGAGGTTCATGGATGAAGTGAAGGAGGACAGGGAGAGAGTCTGGTGTGACAAAAGTGGATGGTGGTAAAGGTAAGGATGCACTCTGTGGTGAACCCTAAAAATAAGCAGCCAAAAGAAGAAAAAGAAGATGAGCAGAAGTTACGAAAATAAAAAATAAGAACAAAACAAAACAAAAAGTCCTGAAATATTTCACTGTAATAGTTATACAATGAAAATAGAATATATAGAGAGATGCGACTGTACATGAGTATGCAGCACTCTTGGTTTAGATCACAGCAGTCCTTAAACTTAAGTGACTGCATCCTGCTGCAATCCTATGAGAGACAAACTCATAAACAGCGGTCAAAGTTCTTGGTTCAGTATCTTAGGAACCACATTTAGCTGTGATGACACAAACATGCTCACCAGGTGAAATCAATATCAAGCCACTGCATCAAACCAGGTAAAAATATATTCTTCCATCTGAATCAACTGGTATCTTCAAACTGAACACAAAAGCCATGAAATACACAGACACTGTTTGCATTATAGGTTACGCCCACAAAAAACTCTGAAACCTTTTCCTGCTCAGAAGAGTTCTACATGTTTAGCAACCACAGGATACTAAAGAACAAAAGCAGAGTTATCTCGACCCCCTGAAAATGAGTCACATAACTTTTAAAAAACTATTTTTAACTGTTGGAATATAAACTGTGAATTAAAGTCTCTAGTTTTAACGTCTAAATGCAAAAAAGATATGTCATGACGACAAAAGATCACCATGAGGAATATAATTTATGTTATTTTGAGCATTTAGTCACGTTCATTCATAAAAACACTTCATGCTGTGTCTGTACACCGCAGCATATTGTACGAAGGGTGCTCTCTTTTCCTGTTTTGCTTTTATTCAGATGTTGCAGCAGAGATAGACAGCAAATGCAGGAAAGAACGAGGCGGAGCACAAACTCAGCTGCTAAGGGCATTTAAGCCCATGTGGTACGTGCCCCAACCTATCGTCTTTTTAATCTGAAATCTGTGGTGCATGTGTTGTTTTGTCTGGCTGTGTGACCTTCTGAAAACTGAAATCGAAAATCAGCTGCAGGTGGTTCCTCTGAACCGCCGGATGTGTTGGCGAGCAGCTTGAACAGCCGGCCACAATTAATTCGAAAAATATACAGTGCTTAAGAAGATCATAAAATATTTAACAGTCCACATTTGCATTAAAAATGTAAGGCTCATCCTCATGAATGCTGCGCACATAATACCGTACTAGTGCGAGTGGATAATATTTTATTTTAAAGCACCGGAAATCTCAAAGGAACATAAATTTGTGTCTCATTTGAAAGCATTATGAGACTCACCGGGCGAGCAGTCCCCTGCGTCTCATGTGTGTGTGTGACTATTATATATCTGTATATGTACTTTGCCTGGACAGCAGTCTAATTAGCTAAATCAACATATTAAAATTCAAATATCAGAGCATCTAAGTTTGTGTTTCTCTATATGAGAGCACTTTGTTCTGGCCTAGTTTCCCCTCACCCATTTAGGAGATGTCAGTTAAGTCCACAAGCCTTCATTGCTGCTGGGGTGCTCCTGCTGAGCTTAGTACATATAATATTCAAAATACCAAGCACAGTTCAATTATTTAGAAAAAAATGTCTGGGTTAAGGGATGCGTCTCTCGCTCCCTCTCTCAGGGAGCGGCTACAGAGGAAGCATAATAATCAGGCTTTCTCCACAAAACAGAAAATATGACTCAATCGTGTCCTGACCTTGAGTTTTCATTATTTACATTATTTCAGGACCTCATTAGGTCATAAGCTTACAAATAAATTTATCAACGTCTGCTTTATTTACCCTGCCAGTATTTTAACATTGTGGACACCCACTGAGCCAAAGCAGACAGCGGCTTATGACTCCTAAGCATAAAAACATATGCGCACAGACTAACGTGAATATGTGTGGACGTTCATGCTTGAGCACATTTAAAAAAAACATGCACAGATTTGAATTGATTCAGGCATTCAGATGGTCAAACACACACACACACACACACACACACACACACACACACACACACACACACACACACACACACACTCCGATCTTTGTCTGTGCAGAATATTTACGACAAGGCACTCTCTGTTTGGCTGTCCCAGTGAAACTGGGGCAATGGGATAATCCCTGGTCAGATGTCAGTCATATTTAGGAATGGATGCCAACACACTGTGTGCTGCAGACAGCAAATTGTACTCTTTGAGAGCAGGGATTAGTGAGAGATGATGATAAATACCAGCCTGGATCTGTTACATGTGCACTTGCTGCCTGCAAATGTGTTAATTTCATGTCTTCGTGATTTGGTTTCCTTTATGGTCTGAAGCTGCCAGCATTGGCAGGATTGAGTTTAACTGTCGTTCGCAGCTCTCTGATCACTGAAAGGAGAAATTTAAGAAGTTAGCTCGAAGGGTAGCGGCGTCTGCCCATTGAATCAGATTAATACTTAGAACAGAGCAGTAGGTCTTATCTAATCAATTAATCCAATAACACCTTCACTACATCAACATCATTTTCTGTTGGATTTATTTTGGCTCATGTAACATTTAATACAACCAAGAATAATATAAAATATGAAATTTAATTGTCATTTTTCATCAAATTGGGAAAGTTGACACTAGCCTCAAACACTTTTTCATGTTATTTAAATCTCTACTCTGGGCTCGGCCCTCATTAAAAGTCAGATCAGCAGTGGTCTGAGATAATACTCATGACTTTCCACACCCATCCATTGTCCTCTTCTTCCTCTAATTATCCTATAATTGGGTCTTTATTCATCAGCATACAAGTCTCCTCGCATTATCACTTCACCTGGTTATGAAGCCCAATCAGGGAGGAAGAGGGACAGAGGTGAAGTAATTTCTCTGTCGTGATATAGTGTGAAAGACCCACAGTGGGGAAGTAAAAATGAGCAAACAGTAAGCAGACAACAATCCAAAAAACAGTACTCCAAAATGAGCACAAACAGTGAGAATATATCTTAAAGACAGAATAGACTATATATACACAAAGGGGACTGATTAGGGGCAGGCTACAGGAGAGGAACAAGATACAAATGAAAGCAATTATCACAGGCAGAGGTGGGAAAAGTACAGTCATTTGTCACTTACAGATACATACAGATGCTTGAGAAACTGCAAAGAAGCTGTTTGTGGGTTTGCTGATATTTAACTGTTTGAAATGTTGCACTTGAAATGACCTCCCACTTAAAAAATCTATGCTGTCTTTATGCTTATTCCGCTTCAGTAGTGTTACCTAGATACTGACGTGCTGCGACCACAACATCTTGACATCTGCACTTTGAACACCATTGTGCAATATACATAAATTATATGCTTGGGTTTTTTGGCAGCTTTTTCATCTCTACATCTTTTAGATGCACCAATGCGATTGCTTTTTACAGTATTGTTGCTTTTATTTAAATGGGCTTGATGTCGGGAAGGCACACAGTGATACAAAATGACAACTCCCCTCAAACGTGTTAACTCTAAAGTAACAAAGCTGTTTTGAAAATGTATGAAGTAGGGAGTACTGTAGTTATGTGTTGTGTTAAAATGTACGCAGCAAAAGTAGAAAGTTGTAGGAAAAATAAATATTAAAATCAATTAAAGATACCTGAAAAATACTTTTTTTGCGTCTCTGTATCCCCAAGAGACATTCATTATTTTCATTGACTTAGAGTTAAGTATTTGCTGTGACAGTATTTTAACAACCTCTCCCTGGGTTGTCTTTCAGTCAAGCCAATAAATTTGAAATTTTATTCTTTTACTCTACTGCCGTAGGTTTGCATAATTCACAGTTTATAAATCCTTATACGCTTAAAAAAAAAATAAGACACCGGGTCCTAAAAGAATAGATGAAATGGAGAATCGCCCTCAGAATGTAACATGCCGGCGAGTGAAATGAATCTATAAAGGAAAAGAAAGACTTCATTTCAGTCTGCCGTGGTGATCAAAGGTCAGACAGCTTCGAGTCTCTGCCTCTCCACTCGTCCTTCAGACTCGAGGACCTTGATTTCGAAATGAAATTCAAATTTTACTTTCAAACACTTTTTCATGTTATTTAAATCTCTACTCTGGGCTCGGCCCTCATTAAAAGTCAGATCAGCAGTGGTCTGAGATAATACTCATGACTTTCCACACCCATCCATTGTCCTCTTCTTCCTCTAATTATCCTATAATTGGGTCTTTATTCATCAGCATACAAGTCTCCTCGCATTATCACTTCACCTGGTAATGAAGCCCAATCAGGGAGGAAGAGGGACAAGAGTTGTAGGAAAAATAAATATTAAAATCAATTAAAGATACCTGAAAATTCTCCTTGATTATAGCAACAATGTATCTGTATCGTTTTACTTCCTATCTCACACAGGTGAAGACAATCAGGGCGTGGCACACATTTACACAGAGGGGAACAAACAGGAAGTAAAACTAACTTATAATTATAACTTATAACTCGTTGTTTTTATAATGTTGGTTTTTTTTGTCAATGTTTGTTTTTACAAAGTCAGCCATGTGTTACAATATGCTTTTCTCCCATGTGAAAAAAGCATCTTCTACTTGGTTCAAATGCATTTATTCACATAGCCATAAAAGCTCTCCTACACAAACAGCACAATTTTCCCACTTCATTTGACATTCGTTGTTGTTTTAGTGATTTAGTGCATTTTTCACTTACCATTTCTTCCACCCTTGAAGATAAATAAATTCAGTGCAAGGAAGAAGCCAGACTGAATTAAGGAAAAAACAACAGCACATGGATCAAAAGAGGGCAAAATGAGGGCAGGGTGAGTCATAGAAGACTTTATCTCTGAGAAGGGAGGTGGTTACAGAGTGAAAAGGTGCTCGAGTTTTACTAAAGAAAAAAGGAGAGGGGAAACTTTAAAAATTTATCACTGAGGATAGCTGTAGTTGGACTGAAATCGTGTGCGCATGAATTCGAATACGTTGTTGGGGTTTTCAAGTGTCCTTACACCAGCTACAGTCAGTATTTTTATAATAAAGTATAGTATTAAGTGAATATTTCAAGCCATGTTGTTGGACTTACTTTCATCAGTTGAATGCATATCAAAAAATAAAAAATCGTTTTATGTACAGAAAATAACCAAAAACTTTGCCGTGTTTTACCTCTTCCAAGGAGGGAAAAGGCAAAAACTGTAAAAAATAATAAAATGGCAGGTCAAAATACAAATTCACACTTATGTTATTGGATGCAGTTTCAAAAAAGTTGTGAATATTCTTGTTGCCAGGATTTAGGATGATTCATATACTTAACTGTAACGTGCTGGAGCTGCTGCTTTTTTATCTCAAGATCACATATTTATTATTTTGCAAGCCTAACACTTCAACAATTTATCTGAACAAAACAACGTTTTTTCAACTTTTTCACAAATCATGAGATAATTATATACAAGCATGACAAGGTAGTCTTCTGTCTTATGCCATCTGTCTATGCTGTCATGCAATGTGTCTGCAATCCACAAAGAAAAGAAAAGAGACACTTGGTTTAGCTTTTGTTAATATTTCATCCTGTGAATGAGATAAGAAATAAAATCCATCAATTTTGAGGTTCATCATCAAGCCCAAGGACACTTCCACGTGTGGACTGGAGGCAACGATGGTAAGTGGACTGGTACTTGTGCTTTTCTAGTCTATTTGAACACTCAAAGCACTTTCTTACCACAAGGCTGCCGTGGCTTTACCTCCAGAGTCTCTGCAGGCTGAGAAACTCTAGCTCAACACCAAGGCATTTTCTGAAGATAGTAGGACATCTCCTTTGGTCCATGTTTATCTTTGAACTATGCTGAATTTGTACAGCATATTTACACATAATTAAATAAAAAAAACTATGTGCATTTAAAATTATTTTTTAACCTCCTAGGACCTGGCATCCACATATGTGGACATCACATTTTGGGTTATTTAGACCAAAATACTCAATTTTGCTCTACAGGGGCCTGATATCCACTTACGAGGACATTATACTGCTACTGTTCTATCACAATTTTAAATGAATATCCTCAAATGTGACTCTTTATTTTTCTTAAAAACAAAAATAAGATAAAAAAAAATCTGGTAATTCTTTGTTTTTACATACATCGGGTCCCAATCAGCCCAAATATCAAAGAGAAATTAAAAATGCATGCTGTGGAAGAGTTCAGGTTTTAGGAGGTTAAAATAGAATTATTGTGGTTACCAAGATATTTTCAAATTTACTGTTTCACAAAAAAGCTGACAAAATACTAAAGCACATTATTATGTTTTGATTAAGATGCCACATTTTAGTTATTTACAATCATTCATGAGCTTAAAAATTAGTTTCAGTATCTGAATGTCACGGTTGGTTAATTTCTCAATGCATGCTAGCTAAAATGTGGGCAACGTGAATTCAGTTTGTTCAATAAGTTACAATTTCATTTAGTTTCAAACAAGCTTTTGACAGATTTGTGTTTTTTCGTTTTTGTGACAGATGGTCTAATAAATGAGTAAAGCACTGCAAATGAAAGAAAAACATTCTCACTCATAACCTTCCACTTTTTTGCCCCACCCACTCTGACCTGTGCCTCCACATTTCACCTATAATCAGTTTGTAACATGAATATGACCCCCTATGAGCAAGTGCTTGGAAGGAAAAACTCCCTTTTAGCTGAAAGAAACCTTCAGCAGAACCAGGCTCAGGAAGGGGCGGCCATCTGCCACAACCGGTAGGGTGAGGTTTTAAGCCTAATCTTAAAAGTAGAGATAGTGTCTGTCTCCCAAATCCAAACTGGAAGCTGGTTTCATGAAAGAGGGGCCTGAAAACTGAAGGCTTTGCCTCCCATTCTACTTTTAAATACTCTAGGAACAACAAGTAAGCCTGCAGTGTGAGGGTGATATGGTACTACAAGATCATTAAGATTGTTTAAAACCTTGTATGTGAGGAGCAGGATTTTAAATTTGATTCTGGGTTTAACAGGAAGCTAATACAGGAGAAATCTGCTCTCTCTTTCTAGTCCCTGTCTTGCTGCAGCATTTTGGATTAACTGAAGGCTTTTTAGGGAGTTTTTAGGACATCCTGATAATACAACAACAACAACAACAACCTTTATTTATAGAGCACATTAAAAGCCTAGGCATACCAAAGTGCTTTACAGAAAAACAATAAAATAATACAGTTAAGAGCATTAATATCAAATATAATAAGAACAGCAGACAATGTTCACAGTAGAAAGCCACTAATAAAATGGACTGCAGCACATAGATTATAGCAGACCCAGTGCCGCATGATAGAGAACACCAAGAATGAAGGAATAGTAAAAAGTTAATGCAATAGGTCGCAGTTAACAGTCAGCATTTAACGGGTAGAAAAGGCAAGTTCAAAAAGATAAGTTTTAAGGCGTGCTTTAAAAGAAAAAATAGAATCAGACTCCCGAATGCCAATGATCAGAAAGTCCAGTATTTCTAATTTCCTTAATGCATATATCCACGTTAAATGAAAAAACCAGATCAAGGGTGTGACCCTTAACATGAGTAGGTTCATTTACCCACTGGGTAAGATTAAAAGAGTCAGTCAGTGCAGAAAAATCTTTAGACAGGTGGTCATCCATACAACAAACATGAATATTGAAGTCACCAGAAATAACTACAGAATCATATTTAAAAAGAATAGAACCCAAAAAATCAGCAAATTCAGAAATGAACATCTTATGATATTTAGGCGGACGATAAGCCACGACACACAGAGTAGTTCGAGGGCCAGTCAATTCCAATAGCTGAGCTTCAAAGCTAGAATAGGTTGGGGAGGGTAACAGCCGTGCCTCAAGTTTATTTCTAAAAACCGAGGCTAAGCCACCACCTCTACTAGTGAGCCTCGGTGAGCTAAAAAAGGCACAGTCAGAAGGGAGAAGTTCAGAGAAGGGGATGAACTCACCCGGAGAGGTCCATGTCTCAGTCAAAAATAAAACATCCAGACCCGAGGAGAGAAAAAAATCATTTAAGAGGAAGGCCTTATTAGAAAGAGACCTAACATTAAATAAGGCCATCCGAGTCCGAGGAGTCCTGTCCTTAGTAGTAGCTCGTTTAAGGGTACTGAGGTTGTTTTGTTGAACACCACGGCCAGGCAGTGATATCCAAGAACGAGCAGAGTGGAAGGCCACTGGGCAGGCAGGATAGGACTGAGGGCCAACGGGACATATCCAACGGTGGTTGAGCAGTTTAGCCGCAAAGCGGCTACCAAGATGGTGGATGAAACGAGAAAATTCACAGCTAGTAGGGGGGTAATCCGTAGCCATGGCTCTGATATAAGCCTTGAAGCGGACACGGACACCACTCCTTCTACCCCGTCTCCTGGGGCGTATCCTGCGGGGCATGTGAAGAGGTAAATCGGTCAGATGAGTGGGAGAGACGGGCATCAGGGGAATGGCATCACCCGCGGTCCCAAGACAGTTCGGTCGTTGAGAACAGGAGAAACGAAGATTCAGGAGCGTGTTTCTATCATAGGTTATTAGCGTACAATCACCTAGAGAACAAAGTGCCAAAGATAAAGACACAAGGAGTACAACGCCGAGGCGCAGACGGAGTCGAAGACGGCCAGCCATGCACACCGGCGCCATCTGTGCAATCAGGCTCACTACTGCAATAATGAATTGCAGTAGTCCAGCCTGGAAGTAATAAATGCATGAACTAGTTTTTCAGCATCACTCTGAGACAGGATATTTCTAATTTTAGAGATATTGCACAAATGGAAGTAAGCCATCATATTTGTTCAATAAGTGCATGGAAGGACATAACCTGGTCAAAAATGACTCCAAGTTCCTCACAGTGTTACCAAAGTCATCCAGGTCTTTATATTGTTATGAGAGCGCAACATAAACTTTGGGTCCTTTACTGTAGTTAGCGATCAGCGCAGCACATGCCGCGTCCTATGTGAAAGAGCCTTAAGCAGAAGAAAACAGATAAATGAAGTTTAATACTTACCAAAGGGAAGGTCACATATGAACAGACAAGAATTGTCAAGAATTTTACACAACATGCACAGAATTTTAAACAATGGAGCAAATTAGAGAATTTGCTAAGTACTATTATGAATATAATAGAAAATGTACAGTATATTAGCAATTGTATAAACAGCTGATATTTCAGTTTCAAGTCATAGTTATCCACTAATAAGGTAACATAGCTCTTGCTACTGACAAACATTCAGAAAAATATGTTTTCATCAAGTAAGAAAAATGATGGAGGCAGTTAATTAATGCCCAGCAGGCTTTGACGAAATGTGCTCTGACAGAAAATATCAACATCTCAGGCACGCCAGCTATCACCGTGTTCACACCTAGCAAAAGGAGACTATTTATATATCATCATTCAGAACTTATCTCTGGCATTACTTTTCACCACACTCGACTCATCAAATTATGTGATGAAAAACATTTGCGGCATTTAATTCCTTCTGAAAATAATTTATGTTCATTCATATTCAAAACTGCAGCTCTGAGAACAAACAGCTGAACTGCACTTTGAAATTAGCAGACATTTCTACTACTGTTTTTTTTTTTTTTGAGAGCTTCTTAACATATCAAGTAATTTGTGGCATTTAATCACATCTGCCTTGAGGAGCTGTTCTTTTCTGATCCAATTGCCTCACTTGTTAAGTAAGCCCAAATTACCTAAATTTAGCTGAAAAGGTCTACGTTAGCGGGAAACGTCTGTGTCACTCAACTGGAAAAGCTGTAATTCAGCAGGGTAAATGATTAGTCATTGATAGGATGACTTTTGTAATTAGTTTACATTCATATTTGTGTTTACTGTAGTTGTGCGTCATGTATTTTTAGCAGCTTACATTATATGATCTGGAATGGTGAACTGGGATCTGTATGTTGATGCAGCAAGATTTATGACTCAGCCAGCAGGTCTCGCGTGATAGGAGGTCATGAGAGATGCATTCTTTGATGTGAGCTGCATGACAGCTCGGTCCATCGAATAAGGACATTTTTCTGACAGCGAAAGCAGCATGCAGTGGATACAGACATGTCCTGATTTACACGCCAGGCACATGCAGGACCTTCTTTGACAGACTGCCTCTGTCTCCTGTTAACACACATACACAAAAGAGGAAAAAACCCAACAGAGGGATGAAGTTTTTTTTATTTTTTATTCCTATTTATTCTATTTATCCCCTTTGTATATTTTATTTATATTTGTCTCTGTATTTATATATGTGTGTGTGTGTGTGTGTGTGTATATATATATATATATATATATAACAATTCTGTAACTGTAACTTCGGTCGTTGCTGTGCTTTTTGGAAGTCGAATTTCCCAGAGGAACCCACCTGAGGGATTAATAAAGTTCTATCTTATCTTATCTTATCTTATCTTATCTAAGTGCTCTCATCAGTCCAACGGTCCTGAGGCTGACGTGACTGACTGTCTGGATGCATCCAAATAAAAACTTAAATTCACTCAGTCCTCTGCTGGAGAGTCTTGGAGGACAGCTGTATGTGACTGTTTTGTGGTACTGTTGCCCTTTCTTCACATTAATAAGTTCCAATGTGTGCTTATCTTTGCTCTTATTCTGGGAATAAAACAAAAACATAGAAGATAAAATGGTCCTGCATACCAAACAGCAGTCCGGACATGTTTTCTCTCTCTTACCGTAAAAATCCGATGTGACTGGTGCCACACGCCTGGAGTGACTGGTACAGTCAGACTCTGATGCAGAAGTTCACCGTATTTCTTCCTTCGCAAATACTTTTCATGTTACGTGAAATGTCACAGAAACGAGCACGGACAATCTCGCAGAGGTCAAGACATTTTTAAAAACTAATACTTCCTATCAGTTCTTCTGGCACAAGAGGAAATCTCTTCCCATTCCTCTGAAAATGTCAAGAAACTACAGGATATGCTCGCCCATTTCTCCTGACACACAAGCCAGCAGCTGAGGCCACTCGACAAAGTACATCTTAATTGGTTTCACTTGGCTTCACTATTAAAACGGCATGAATGCATTGTGAGGTGGTTCCTCACTCAATTCTGTGTGAGTGTCTTAAGAAAATCATTTACGCCGAATTTGCAGCTGTGTGTCTTCTTAAGGTCAGCATGTGCTATGAACTCAAGTACTCAGGGTACACCCTGAGTCTCTCTCTTTCTCTCTCACACACACACACACACTGAGGACTCTGGTGTCTGCCTGACCTCCTGAGGCTGACACAGTCTGCAGACTCTGAATTGGATGGGTGCATCCAAGGAGAAACTGCAGTGCAAACATTCTTGTGCTGACATGAGTGATACTGGAGAAATCACTGTCCTTCCATTCATTTATTTGTGTTATTTATTCTGTTGACATTTTCCTTTGCTGGAACAGATTCATTTATTCCACCAAAGCATGTATCAATTGATCAACAATTAACGTTATATTAAGACAAACAATTATACTCACTTGACAGTGTATCGCAGTTGCTTTGAGCCGTTTAATGCATTAATCCTTTAAACCTTATTATATGGAAATTTTGATCGCACACGGCACATATAGTGTCTGGTGTTAACAGAAAAATCAATAGAATTCTGGGACACAATGATCATCACCAATAATCCTTTTTATTTTCATTTCTAAATAAAAAAGGGATATTATTTGCAAGAGATCATGTGTAAGAATTAACATGGATGTCAAGTGGCAGTTTTTTCCCATGATGCAGATCTTAAAACTGAGATTTGTATCCTTTTTCATGCTAACATATAAAGTGAATACACTTGATTTCACTCTATCAAAGAGAAGGTGAAGAGAATTTTCTTGCTTTTGTTTTTACGACCGAAGGTGATGAAAAGGAAGCGTTACGAAGCCAGATTAATGACTCACTGATCAAAGTCAAAGTGGCTTTCATTTTACCTGGAGAAATCACCATGGTAACTTATACTAAACACATAACGTGGTCGGGAGTGGTATTCAGAGTTTTAAGTCCTGAAGTGCCACGTTTCCACATTGTTATAGAAATGTATAAATATTATTGTACTCTAATATGTTGCTAAGTCACTTTCACACTGCTATAACCCATATGGAAAAGATATATATAAATCTTATAAAGTTTGTATCTGTCTTGTATGAAACTTGTATGAAAAGCATACAGGAGTGAAAACACATATAAGATCCCTTGAAAAATTATATAATGAAACTTGTATGTTTTGTATACTTACTAAAAAAATATATGAAAGTAATGAGAAAGTGGCCACTTTCATGAGTAAATCATATATGTTTTTACTATTTCTTTTCCATATGGGAAGTGCAGCTACCTGAACACACGACATGAATACCTACGTATTATTTTCACTTTATAGTCAGTGCTCTAATGTGCAGCCGTCATCTTAGTAACAACAGCAGCATAGAGAGTGCACTCAATGATTAAATAATGAACTGGAATTAAAACATTTATTTTACCACTTTGTGATAAATCCCAAGATTAAAGATTTTCTGCAGCATTAATCTTTTGTTTTATTTGCAACAGTGTTGCATTTACAATCATCGTCTGATAAAGACTCTGATTGAAGTAGGGGGCACTCATAGGGATCAGTTTGTGTCTGCGTATAGGAATGATGATTTCCCAGGAACTGAGATGCTATTTTTCAGATAATTGACTGGTCATTTTGTACCTCTTGATGTCTACTCAGTAACCTAACCTCTGAAGCACATTAGGTTTGCAGGAACTTAATCAAGCAAGAACTGAACTGCCTTTATAGTACAGAAAACACAGGACTAACCCTGAAGTTACCTGGATAAAATGAATCCTGCTTTGTGGTACAGCCATCTGAGTAACTACTTGATGTCTTTTCTAGTTTTTATAAGACTCTCAGCAGTGAATTTTAAATTGTGCTTGAAAGGATGGAAGATTAGATGGTAAACATTCAGTTTTGTTGTATTATCTGGATTGTGGAAAATCATGTTGTTTTTGATAAACATAACCTCCATCAAGGGCATTGTGTTTTTGGTAGTGTTTGCAGGCATGTGTGTCATCATTCTGTGAGTAAACATGAAAAAAAAAAGACCCTATATCATCTTACATTTGATCTCTGACCTGTCCTTCAAGGTCAATAGACTTAGTGAAGGTAATAATAATGCTGTATAGAGCTACTGAAAACTATGTTTTGTACTGCTATTGTTTGTATTGACGACATATATGCATACAGGAAATGAGCTATGAGGGTTCTAATTTGGACATCTGACCTCTTCTTCAAAGTCAAATAAGATAAAATTTTCACAAAATGTCTTTTATTTTTAAAACTATGCTTGAAATTCCACTTTCTTTGTTTGTCTTGATAAATGATTGTGGTATATGGAAGTTCTTAATATCACATTGTAGTTTGCATCCAAATATCTGGTCACATTTGCCCTCTGACCTCGCTTTTATATTTCACATCTGCCCTTTTTTTCCAAGTTAACTCTAAAATGTGTTTTATCTTTGAATAAAGTATTGTCAAGTGAAAGAGAAGGGGTTACCTAGTTAGTTAGAAATGAATTATGTAATAAGTCATGTCCCGCTATTCATAGTCAGTATCATTTATGCTCCTACATAATGTTTGTGTAAGCAGAGCAAACATCTATCTACCCTTATCAGGATTTTACTGCACTAGAAACTTAGAAAACACTGGAAAAGTAAAGTGCTTCTTGTTGTTGCTCTCTAAAATCTTGATGTGTTTCAGGTTTTACTCTATTTCCTGGAATTTCCATTGATCCATTTACTAGGGTTATAAAATACAGGATCAGGGGTTATACATGGGACAGATCACCAGAGTGTTGCACAGCTAACAGAGACAACCTGCATGTCTTTGGACTGTGGAAGGAACCCAGAGAGAACTTGTGCAGGTAGATCTGAACCCATGACCTTCTTGCTGTAAGACTTGAATGTGTTTTACTCTTTGCTGGTTTTGCACCTGGTCTGTGGGAACGGAAGCTATACATACGGACCGATGTGGCAAAACAGAGAACTACAAAAGGAAAAAAAACACGTTCTGATCAGTCAAGATGTGGTTGGTGACCCCGAAACTGAAATTATTGACATAATAGCTTTTTTCTGTCTGTGTGATGAAGTGAAGATTCCTGTATCAGTTCTTTGCTTTCTTGCACTGAAAAAAATCTGTCGGTAGGACGAGACTAAGACCTCTGTAACACACCTTCACCCCTTATGAAGCAAAAAGAAGAAAAGACAGAAAGCTCCTACTTACGCACTAAAGTGCCCACAGGCACAATGTTCAACTTGCACCTTGCTTGGGAAATCCACTGCCACTGATGTCATTGTAGGTACTGTGCAGATGTTGTCCTGTTTCATTCCTACTTATCACCATCCAATACAGACTGCTGTTAAGCAACATCACAGAATGCCTTCCAGGAATTTACAGTTAATTGCCTCAAAAATGAAGGACACATTGTGGCCCATTTTCAGACAATATGCTAGAGTATGTTTATTATGTCAAATCTATGTATGTGCGCCGAGGAGCAGGGAGCTTTTTCAAATCCCCCTAATCTGTTTACTGCTCATCCTGAGAAAGAAATGTGCTGTAAGAAGAATTCTCTCTCACGTCATCCTTATGTTTAAAGACAGCCACAGGCTCTTTGTAGAAATGGTAATTGCACTGCTGATAAGCCCAATCTTCCTGAAACAACCAAACTCAATGTTGGAGTGAAATATTGGAAAGAATTGTGTTTTGAATTCTGGTGTGTTGATAGCAGTGAGAACTGCTTCTATCAAAGTGTTTTTGGGGTTTGATAACAGTTTCCTCAGGCTTGTTCTCCATTCTCTCATTCAGAAATGGGGGGAAACAAGCAAGACGTCTAATTACCTCAAACTCCAGGTTGATATTAATGCTTGTTTTAGTAGAGGAAATTAATCAACTATGATCTTTAAACTGTTTGACTGCACTAAATTCAAAGTGCAGATATGCAGAACAGCCTATAGGAGATCATGTATTTTCCCATTTCAGTATATTCGCTTTTTATGATGATTTTCTTCCGCTGTAGTTTTTGAACTTCTCCTGCTTCACGATTCATCTCCACTGTCACCGTCAGCTCTGCATGCCTTGCTCCATACATCAAAACACCTGGAACAATAGTAATAAATAATGCCTTGTGGATTATCATATGAAAGCAATCTTCTGTATCAAAGAAAGTGTTCTGAAAACCATATGCAGAGACTTTTACAAACATAAGCTGAAAAATACATATACCAGCACACAGAAAGCGAGTAAATGGAGTCTATTTGGCGAGTGCGATGTACAGGGGAGTTTTGAGTCTGATTAGGAGAAGCACTAGAGGTGCAGGTAATATGAATGTTGGAAGAGCCAGGAGAGAGATAAATACATTATGGAGAGCCCTTCAGCATCTTCAGTAGTCTGCAGCTCTTCTCCGGTGTTTGTATAGTGTCTGACTCATCTACACAAGCACCACAAAACCTCTGTGACTTTCCTGCTTCATCTAACTCTGCTCCTCGCTTTCTGCAAGGAGAAAATTGTGTAGTCAGTGGTGCAATACACACAAACTTTGTAATGCAGACACATTTTGATTTTGTCTCATCCTGCGAGTTATAAAATGTATCATTGTCAAAATCCGCTGTTGCCCTTCAGAAATTAAATTTTAGGTATAATCCAATTTTGCTTTAGAGCAACCTTCAGCTTGATCAAGGTCTTATGGTTTCTGCCGCCTGTATCACAGCTAACGGCAGATGGAGGTTACTCGCTGAACGCCAGGGCTTCGTTTAAATAAATACGTGTCTTCCTGCTGATTTACATCAGCAACAATTGTGCTGCCCTGGCCCATTTTTAACTTTGAAAATCTTCCCAACCAACCCTTCAATAAAATCAGCACGAGATAAAGTATTTCTTTCTTTGAGCTTTTATTGAATCATTTTGATATTTGGGTAACTTGCTTTTTGAGGCTGATTCCCAGTAGCGTTATAGCTTGGTGGTGATTGGATTACAAACATGTCAGAAAATTTAGAATAACAGTGTTTAAACACAATTTAAACCCAGTTTCTTTTAGAAATATCAGTATTTAATGAAAACTGCTGTTTTTTTTAAGGCCCCCCCCCCCCCCCCTGCAGTACCCTCAAAGCCCACGAGTGGGCAGCAGTCCACACTTTGGGAATCCACATACACTCACCATCCATATTACATACACCATGCTAGCACTGGGTTGGACCCCTTTTGCCTTCACAACTGCTCTTAATCTTCATAGCACCTGTGCCATGAAGGTGCTGGAAACATTTCTTAGAGATCTTGGTTGATACTGTTCCTAATGAAGTGGCTGCTGACTTAAAGAGAGTATTGCATGGTAGTCCACTCCACACAACAACCACAAAACTCAGATTTCACTTGGAAAATTTTAACTTAAAATGAAAACCAACCCAACTCCTGTATTTACCATGCTGTGTCAAAGATATTTGTGTATTTATAGTTATTATTTGAAATGAACAGAAATTATTAGTTTCAATTTTATTCTGCACACAGATTTTTTTCCTTTTTTTTCCCCATGGGATCCTCTGCCCCTGTACTTCCAGTTTCTATACTTGCCAGGTTAACCTCAGTGTTCTAGGTGCAGATGTATAATGAGGGCTTAGTCTTTTAAGGCCCATGCCAACCAAATGACCCTCCTGCCAGTCAGCACGAGCACAGAGGGTGGAAACATATTTATACTGCACATAGTCTTATTAGGCAAATGTTAGCTTGGGCAAGCTGGGGACCAACAGAGATATAAAGAGACAACCCAGCTGAGAGGCTCTTGATATATTTGAAATGTAGTAATTTAAATTCTCTGTGTGTTACAAGCAGTGAAAGCAGAGGCAGTTAGCTGATTAAAAAACGAAATTAAATCTGTCACATAAAACCTGCCCATCTCTTCCTATTAAAGCCCAGTCCCACGGAGACCACTGGAGTCTGCTTTCATGCCTGCAATACAGTTCAGAGCTCTTTAAATAGACGCTATCGTGCAGTCATTCTTATGGGAGACAGAGCTCATCATCTATTCAATAACCACCGTCAGAGAACTTGCCAAAAATGAGCCTGACAGCAATTTACCAGTGACGCATTGATCACAGATTTATCTGAAGCCAGGGCAAGGCAGGCACCACTTCAGTGTCTCTCTGCGTCTCTTATTTTTTTATCCAATTTGATGTTACAAGCACAAAGTAAAAACCGAGTTGTTTCTGGAGATACTAAAGTTGAGAAAAGCCTGCTGTTCGGTGACTTACTTTGACTCTCATGAAGACATCCAAAGCCATTAATTTGAAGAAACCGGCGGTTCTGTTTCAATAGATAAAATCAGCATAATTATCTAAAGCTGCAGTTGTAAATGGCATAATTAGGGTGAAGTGAAGAACCTTCTGGTCTCTACGCTGGCTTTGATAATAAGATCTCCCTCTCTCATGCAGACACCGAAGTGAAAAAAGGTCTGATAACAGGAACTCATAATTATGGGTTCTGGCCGTCACGTCCTCTGTGGTACGCCGCAATTTGCATTATTTTGCTCTTTTGTCTGAGTTTCATGTGAAATCTCTGTTCTCTGTGAAAAAAGACAGGCGTGAATTTGGTAAGGTGCTGTGACATTTCAATGTTCTCGAAGGACAGAGCTAAAGAAGCAACAAGTGCCACCAGTTGACATTACTTAAAACAATCGCCATTTCTCTGCTGTTTTACGAGAACAGATAATAACTCCTAATTAAACTATGTAATGAAGCTGCCAGTTCCAGAGTGGAAAAAGGACCAAAAGAAATGAATCCACTGTGATTGAGACTGAGAGCATTGTGCTTAAAATGTATTTAGTTAACTGAGATGTGTTTTCTGTCAGCATGTTAATAAACCTCTCAGACAAATCGCTCTGAATTAATCGCCACCATGTGAGTCACTCTGGTGTCCCTGTTGGTAGTTCGTATATTTATTCTATGGACTGTTTTAAGCTTTTAATGCAAATTTATTGCAACAGCTGCATACAAATTTGTCCAATGAGGTACTAAAGCATCCAAGAAATAGGGCAATGTACATTTTTAAAAAATTATTTTGCTTGTTTTGGTTTTTAAAGCCACATATTAGCATCCCAGAAAGCTTTTGTTTTTCTTTAGTGATTTTTCTAGGTTGTCAAGCGTAGGTGCATATTATGAACTTGGATATTTGTAGCCAATTATAATTCCTGAACCGTGCACTGCTCCTGACTCTGCAACAGCCTGCACAAATTATGTACCATGTTTCACTTGAAGAGTGCCTCCAGGCCAAAGACTGTACTTGTACCCCTCTCTTATAATGAACATAGGTTGTCACAGACATATACACTCAGCTGCTAGCTGCTCAAGCAAATATGATCGAATGTGGAAACGCTGTAAGCAGACGCCGTCTTAATCGTTCTTAAATGTTTGTTGTGATCACCCTGTCTTTCCCAGAGTTTCCAACCCGAACAGGTTCAATAAATAATTGCTTTGTTTAGCTGGAATTTGGTTAGAGAGGTCTTATTTCTATTCTGAAGGTTATTACTCATTGTGTTGTCATTATAAATCATGCTGTCATTACACACACACATTTATAGGGTCATATCAATTAACTTACACAGATTTTTTATGAGGCCAGGTATTGTTGTAAAAATGAATATTAATAATCATTATGCAGGTAATCATGTTTTGGTAGGTTATTTCAATCAACCTATATTAGTGTTAGATTTATCGAATAAAGTGGGAACTGTGCTCACATACTTTTCATACTTACGTGCTTTTTCTCCATAGTTCTCTATAGCACAGATTCAACAAAGTGCTGAAAACATTACTCGCAGATTTTGGTCCATATTGACATGAAAGCATCACACAGTTGCTGCTGATTTGTCGGCTGCACATCCATTATCTAATCGCCCGTTACATCACATCCTGTAGGCGCTTTACTAGACAATAACTTGGTTCCTGTGAAGGCTGTTTGAATACACACTGAGAACTCTGTCATGCTTAGGAAACCAATTTGAGATGATCTGAGCTTTGTGACATGGTGTCATGAGATGAAGGGTACACTGTGTTTATCAAAGGATATATACCTGAAACACTCAGACCAGACTGTCTTACATCAAAAACCATGCTACAGTCAAAGGCACTTAAATCACCTTTCTTTCCCATTCTGATGCTTGGTTTGAACTTCAAGAGGTTATCTACATACCTAAATGCAATGTGTTGGTGCCATCTGATTGGCTGATTAGATATTTCCATATAGGAATAGATGAACATCTGTACCTAATGAAGAGGCTGGTGAGTGTATAGTAGTATACCTGTTCTAATATCTTCGCTACTGAAATGACTTAACCTTGATTTGCCTTCTGCTTCCCTAATGGTCCATTAAATTTATGACTTCTCTGCATCAGGCTGAGTGTGGGATTGCAGCACATCAGGGTTTAGCTCATTTGATCTCCTTATAATTAAGAAAAATCTGTGAGGCTTCCTTACTCCAAACTGCAAATCCATAAAATTATTATTCACTGGAGGTTGCTCAAGGTATCCTCCGAGGATATAAAACGGACAAAATGCTGTATTAAAGTTCCATTAAATGCTCTGAATATGCACATTTGCAAAACCTTATCCCCTCAGTGAATTTCCTTAGCATGGTGGAGAAGTTTGTGTATCCCAGTGATCCCAGGGGTTATATAGTCAGGGGTCTTTGTCCTTGTTAGAATTTCCCATTAAAAAAATAGGTCCTCAGCAAGGGGCCAGATGGCAAAACTAAACAAACATTCAAGCGACCAGTTTACCGTGTCCAGGCCAGCATTTTCAATGAATGGTCGGATGTACAAAACATTATCTTTAAAGGCTACAACTACAAATATGTGGCAAATTAAAGTGAAAGAATTTACCTTAAAATCTTGAAGGTGAAGCGATCAAGGAGATCTTATGTCTCTTTCATGGTGTTTGGGGCATTTTGCTGGTAGAATTTGGGTCCCTCTTAGATGTGATGGGAGTCTCCTAATCATAAAAAATAGTTCTAAGTGATTCTATAATGAAACATTTTCATTGTTATGAGAGAAGTCTTTTCTGGGATGGGTATGCCCCTGTTTTTCTAAAGGGCATGTCGGCTTGAGGAGTGTACAAAGGATGTGAATCACATCCTGTGGTTTTCATCAGCTGATCATCAGAGAAATGTTAGGCAGCACTCTCCACCACCAACCCATAAAAACATCAAATCAGGGAATAATTCAATTCAATTTCAATTAAATTTTATTTACATAGCGCCAAATCACAACAAAAGTCGCCTCAAGGCGCTTCATAGATACAGAGAAAAACCCAACAATCACATGACCCCCTATGAACAAGCACTTTGGTGACAGTGGGAAGGAAAAACTCCCTTTTAACAGGAAGTAACCTCCGGCAGAACCAGGCTCAGGGAGGGGCGGGCATCTGCTGCAACCGGTTGGGGTGAGAGAAGGAAGACAGGATAAAGACATGCTGTGGAAGAGAGACAGAGGTTAATAACAGATATGATTCGATGCAGAGAGGTCTATTAATACATAGTGAGTGAGAAAGGTGACTGGAAAGGAAAAACTCAATGCATCATGGGAATCCCCCGGCAGCCTATGTCTATTGCAGCATAACTAAGGGAGGATCCAGGGTCACCTGGTCCAGCCCTAACTATATGCTTTAGCAAAAAGGAAAGTTTTAAGCCTAATCTTAAAAGTACAGATAGTGTCTGTCTCCCGAATCCAAACTGGAAGCTGGTTCCACAGAAGAGGGGCCTGAAAACTGAAGGCTCTGCCTCCCATTCTACTTTTAAATACTCTAGGAATATATTTTTTGGGAACGTTATTTTATCCCTTCAGTAGACTTGCTAAAAACCTGGCAACTCACTAAAATTTCCATCTTACCAATGGATAAAGGAACCTCTAAAACTAGTTTCTGAAGAGTTTAACATATCCACATATCCAAATATGTTAGTCACCAGTGAAATTTTGAATAAGTGAGAGGGAGCCTGGCCTTCGCTCATGAGGTTTCAGAACAACATACAGTGGTATTTGTAGCATTTTGCTGGATATCACCGAGTGTCTCTGATGCTATTTTGTATTTAAAAAGTGTGGGTGTAATAATTACTGGCTGTCCAACAAAGGCTGCTCCAAAACATGGACAACAGCTTAAATTGCCTGTTACATTCCTGCCACATAATAAACACCTTTGAGGACGCCCACCTACTTTCCTTCACTCAGTGCTTCCCTCACTTTTTTTTCTCCCTCTTCATGTCTCCTAAGTCTGTCTGTTTCCTTTTCTCTTCTCTAAAAGTAATTACCACTCTGCCGGAGCCAGATGTTCGCAACAGCAAAGCTTATCGTCACCTCTGTGCTGTAGAGGCAGCCGGCCAAACGACAAACAAACATGAATGAATTCAAAAGAAATCTGAAAATGAATTCCCTAGTCCTGCCATGTTTTCTATCTTTGTAAATAGCTAAACATTCAGCTCTACGGTTGATGTTAGTCCCGGTCTTTGATTATGATCAGCTGACGTGGACTGAAATGACCCTTCACTTGTGTTTTACCCTGATCAGCAAGGCTGGATTAGATAAGAGGATGAAACTTTAATGATTCCTGGGATATGGGATCATTGTCCTTGCGAAGACCCAAAATACTGATAACAGCAACAATTAAGAAAGTTCAAAGACCTACTGAGGATAATACAGCAAATGCATGTACACAGAAATAGATATAGAGGCAAAGACTCACAGGATGTTAATCTTCATATTTATTGAACACTGAATGGATCCCATAGAGAGGAAAATGTTAAAAAAGTAACTTAAACACTGCTGTTTCAAACACCTCAGATCTGAAGTCTGCTGTGCACTGTTAATGATTATAGGATATGTTTAAACCAATGACAATCATTGGCCATATATTGATACTTAAAAGCTTCTTTATCCCCTTTTTCTTGCTCCCTTAATCTTGACACAACCCCAAAAGGATTTACAGTACGTCTCCTCCTGGGAACAAACCGGGGGTCGTCTGCTTGGCATTAAATAAGAAAGTTTTGAAAGTTTTGAACAAGTTACTTGAGGAAGAACAGAGGCACCGACTGTGGTGGGAATCTTTGTTCGGTTGGACAGCTGGCAGAAATCAACACTTGAAGCATTGCTTTCTATAGGTGTGTGACTTCATCAAAAAGTATGGCAGGCTTTAAATGAATTATATGCCCCTCTGCAGACTCCTTCAGGGTGTCCACACTGAGTCCTGTGACTCTGCCACCCTGTAAAGGGTCAGGGATCAGAATCCTTCACAGTATACGCTGTGGTGGGAAATGAGAACTAGTTTTTAATTCACCCGGTGTACCATGGCCCCCTACAGTCTAATTTCTAAATAATACAGTATCTAAACCCCAAACAATACTTCTAAATACTGAGAACTCACTGCTGCTGGATAATCATTTTAAAAAACCACAAAGGAGTCACAAAACACTTAAAACCAGAATTTGGATTGTTTTGTAATGACTGGAAAACAGTCATATTCATACAGACTATAAAACCACACACTGAGACGAGGAAACAGAAACATGCCGCAGATTAAACGAGGAAATTAACATTAAGAGAAGTGCTGTCACTGGAAATAACCATTCATTCCATCTGAGCCAAATTTAAAATAATTGCAGCTTTCGTGCTGTTTGGCAAAATACATTCACTGATTATCTTCAGATCTCTGACTTCCAGAGAATTTAGCAGTCCTGCTTTGATATTGAGCCAGATACACAATAACCCACCATATTCACATGCAAGAGGCTCTATTTAAATATGTCTTAAAGCTGCACTGAAGGCGAAGGGGTTCCTTCAGTGTTTCAGATGAAATTGCTAGTTCTTTTTCACGTGTGTCATCCAGTCTATCACAATGCCTGCACACAAATGCACATGCAGTGAACAGTCAAACAAGCAAAACCACACCAGGTATCTAGTTCCACACGCAGTTTGACACCTACCATCCTGCTTATCACAACAGGGCAGATTCAGTCTGATCCACAGTCTGTGAGATAATGAGCGTGCTCTCAGATTCAAGAGTAAAGAGAGAAACTATCTGTATTTCTTAATTGTAAATGGCACCAAATTGTATTCAAATTTGAGCCACACTTATGCAGCTCCATAATTCTTTTCCTGGTATTTTGGTTGATATCTCTTGATTTTCCCATGTCACAGAAACAGGCTCTGTGTTTTGCCTTATATCCATCCACAGGTGTGCCACCAATTTACTCACATGGACTCTACTAACCTATCAGAAGCTTCTTCAGCTCACAATGGAATCATCTGGAGTTTTCTTATTAATTAACAATAAGCTTAGTGTACATGTACTCCTAAATTTGATGAAAGTGATAAAAAATAGACAGCTCTGTCTCTCTTTATTCTGACATTTAACTAATTCAAAAGATATTTCAATATTTATTTATCCAAAACAAAACAAGTTTACTCTAAATTGATGTTGTACAATAAAACAATGTTCTTGTGATGATTTTCTTTGGTACCTGGTCGAACTTCAGTTCTCCTCTGTCTGCCTGGCTCCGTTTCTCCAACAGCGCACTCGCAGGCAGCAGCTCCTCCCGCCCCCTCGCTCAGTCGCTTAGTGTCTGAGCTCGGATCATACCAATATTAGGGGGGATTTACGCACAGTCGTAAATTCCCACAGTGTGCACTATGTGCTTTGAATATTGTGTGTAGTTTTTGTTTTATACAGTTGTCAGCCAGGCATCTAACTATGAAAACATTACACTCCAAAAGACCCCGGGCTTCTGACAAAACAGACTATGCAGACTCATAGTTGGGACTTTAACTAAAAACACAGCTTTTATTGCTGAAAGGAAAAATAATACAAACCCAAACTGCGGAATTGCAGGAAACTAAACATACAGAGAGGCACATGGAGAAACACACAGCCATGAGGTAGATTGTGACACTGGACAGAGGGAAACAGAGGGTTTAAATATACCAGGAAAGACGAAGAAACAGGAAACACACGGGGAACACAGCTGAGACAAATTAGGCACAGTGAGACAGAAGAAGCAGAACTAAACACACCGAACATGGAATTCAAGACTGTCACAATAAAACAGAAAACGATGGAACACAAGACGGACACGAGCTTGACACAGGAGTGGAGGAAAGGCAGACAAAAGAGGGAGCAAGGGAACACGAGGGAGCACGAGAGAGAGGACAAGAGAAACATGACAGGCTGGGGAACATGATAAACATGATAGACAGGGTGAATGTCTAATGAAACACAAGGAGAGGAACATGGGAACAGGAAAGGGAAACAAAACACAAGGACACACAAACACCGAACACACCGGGAAGGACACAGAGGGGCAAAGACACAAGTGGAACCTAATAGACAAGAACTAAACAGGGAAACAGAGACAATTCAAAATACAGAATAAACTCGCGACTAACAAAATGAACTTAAGCATAAACCATAATACAAAATGACATCAAAACACAAGAACTCCAAATACTGGGTCAACTGACCCAGGACCATGGCATCACATACTTCTGTCATCCCTTATGTCCTCATGCAGTATCAGCTTTTCTCTTGGCACCCTATCATATGCTTTCTCTGTAGCCACAAAATGCAACTCTTTATGATGTTCTCCATACAAATCCTCTATACTAAACCTCTATATACTCTATATCAACATTCTCAAAGCAAACATTGCATCTGTAGTGTTTTTTCACTGCATGAAGTCATAATACTACTGTTAAATTCTCTCCTTCATCTAGCTTCAACAACCTTTCCCATGTCTTCATGGCATGGCTCATTAACTTCATCCGACTGTAGTTGTTAAAGATCTAAACCTTTCATCATCACACATTTCATCAGCACCAGTTCACTTCTTCTCCAGTCCCCAGGGACCCTCTTACTCTCCAAGATTGTGTTAAACAATGTGGTTAAAAAGTCCAGCGCACTTTCTCCTAGACTTCTCATACCTCCAGCGGTATGTCATCTGGACCAGTTACCTTTCAACTTTTCATCTTCTTCACAGGAGAAAAAATAAACTACATTTATTGCCTGTTTACTGTTCATATAATCTATCTTTGAATATTACAGCTTTCATCAGGCTTTTGAAAGAACAATAATACTGCCATGGGAATTACAGCAGCACATGGGGATATCACTCTAACCAAAACTGGTATTTCTCAGCCTTTGTTTACAAACTTAAAGTCATAAATAAGCTCTCTCTACAGTGGCTGATGGCTAAACAGTATTTATATGATCTGTTGCCTTTGGGCAGGTTTTCAGAGGTGATGCATTTTCTGTGGCAAGAGATCAAGAAACATGTGGTACTGTAGATCTGAAGTATGGAACCACAGATTTACTACACAGTTCATGCCATGTGGCACTGCAACAGAGATAGCACCTCACAGGGAGCCTCTCTTGCCCTCACAGTGAGTGTGGGTAGAGAGCTAAGATTGTGGATTTTGTGCATTAAGTAGAGATCAAAGATGGAGCTGAAAGTGTGAAACAGTAACATTACTTGTTAAAGCGATTAAGACAGGCATGTCATCAAAAGAAAATGGCAAAGATTATGTTTAGGTTTTAATACGTTGAGGGGAAAAAAAGAAGCATAAAATGTTTATTCCTCCTTGCAGCATTGTCCAGAGGATTTTTCATGGTAAGCTATGCTGACTTTCTGTATACTAAATCATATTAGACTATCTTTGAACCTTTGAGGTTTTAGAGCTGCTTTTTATGTTTGAGCACAAACAAACGATCAATCAACATTTCCCACGAACTCCGACGCTGAATGTGCATTAAAAAATTTTTAAACACAATTTCTGTGCTTTGCAATTGAGGCAAAAGCAGAAATAATGCCTACTGCTGAACGCACACAAGCTTTCTCAGGTAGTATGATGGAGAGGCCCAGGTATTTTACCCCTGCTATTAATAATGTGAGTCATCATATGAGCCAAGATGTGAAACCAGGCATGGTTCACACCTTGGCCTCTGTGACAGTAATGACCCACATCTTGTTTCACACCTTGGCTCATGTGACAGCGCATAGCTCAAGTTAAGGAGGCTTGGTGAGTCGAAGTTGGAACACTGAATAATTCTTAGAGAAAAATATGTTTAGACAGGAATACTAAAAAATGTTTGGGATTTTTTTCCACTGGTAAGGCTGTTAAAAATAATTCACAGGCCAAAAACATTCGTATTTGTCACTCTTTTTAATACCAGTCAAGTACAGGTAACAGTTAGTTGTCCAAAACAAAAAGATAAAATCAGGATCAGTTAAACTGCATGTTGAAGTGATGAGAGGGGAACTGAAATTTGAATGAATAAAGAATCGAGCCTTGCACTCTGTCTGTTATAGTCATCAGTCAAGGGCAGAGCACTAAAAGAAACTAAACGGCTTTCAGCTTCATCCTTGACTGTCAACATATCTCTTCTATTAAATGGTGAAAAAAATGAAAGAACCATGAAAGAACTTGTGGAGTTGCAGCACGATCTTGTAACCAGCAGTGGAAACACGATAGCAATAGATAAATGCCTCCTGTTAATAAAGGACTTTCATCGGTTCTACCCTACTATTACGTGCATACACCAAAACATTGACCATGAGAATGTATTATATAAAGATATTTCCAACATTTCTCAACAAATGTATGTAATTAACTAACATTTCCAGCACAGCAGCTCCGTAAGTTCAACTAATGGACCAATTAAAAAGTCGCAGCAGCAATGAAAGTTGAAACATCGTGTAGTAATCTGTGAAATGCATTTTGCTTCAAACGCGACACGACTTTTAGAATATTGTGCTCTCTGTGTAGGCTAAAACCTCTCAATCCGCCAATAATGAGAAGTCTCTCTACTCTTGATGTGAAGTTGCTGACACAAAGCTTTTAGAGTGATACATGGCTTATAAGTGTGTGACTAATAGAAATAGAGGGATAATCCCTCTCGCTGCTTGGGTCTGCAACTGACTGGCTTTGGAAAAGAAGAGAGCAGCTGATAGCCTTCCTTTCATCCCAAAAGATAGAGGGTGAGAGGAAGAAGGGAGAGAGAAGAAGAGTGCAGAGGAAAAATGAATACAAAATGTAAAACAAAACAATGCGGTGAGAAACCTTCCAAAGACGAAACACAGCAATTACTGCTGTGGTTGCTAAATACAACAATAAAAGCACAAAATCCTGACCCCAAAGAGTTATCTCGGCCTCATTATTGCTTTTTTGTTACAATTTTTCTTTCAAATTTCAGCACATTAACTACTCGAGTGCTAGAATTAACAAGCAAATCGTTGCTCACTCATTTGTGAAGCTGAAAAACATCTATTACACTACCCATTTCCAGATCTGCACAATCTAAATTATTTCAGGTCCAGTGAAGTTATCATTGAAACTGTTCTGCTAGTTCTATAATCAAGGGCAGATGGGCCACTTGCCACCGGGCCTTTTAGAAAACTGCTTGGGCCGAGTAGTCAGGAGCCCCAAACAGCCTTTAAACAACAGCAGCGCCAATGTGCAACGTTTTCAGAGACAGTAGGAGAGATCTGACTTCCTGGAAATGAAAAGAAAAAAAGAAGAAAAAGAGGAAGACAGCGGTATGTGGCACAGATGATAATCCAATTCAATTAAAGTTTATTTATATAGTGACTTTCAACAGAAACAGCCACCTAAAGGGGCTCTAGATTGTAAGGTAAAGACTCAACAACCATGCGATAGGGAAAGAAAAACTCCCTTCTAACAGGAAGAAACCTCTAGCAGAACCAGGCTGAACCTTGATAGGCTGGGGGTGAGGGGAGGTAGCCATGCCACACTTTATAACTAGCATCGTGTTTTGTTTTATAGGACAGCAGCGATGGAGCGATTTCAGAAATGAGTGAAAAAAAAAATCAACATGGTTGAGAGGAGTTAGAAATTAGTTGTATCCTAGTTGACCCCCCCCCCCCCCCCCCCCCCCCCCCACTTGGACCTGAAAACAAAAACAAACAAACAAAAAAAATCAGTGAGTTGCTTCTTTAACTTGTGAAAAGTTCAGAGTCCATTTATCTTTGCTAATTTTCACAGCTAATTAGATTTCAGAGAATTGTACCTTCTTTCACGTATCTTTTGATGATTACTAAAAGTCTTTTGGTTTTGGTCTAGGCTTGAGGAGCATAGAGCACGACCTGACTTTGACTACGTGTTCTTCTTTTTCTTTTCCCCTGTTTCAGTGATTCAATGATTCAATTCAACTTCAATGATTTCACATATATGATTAAAAGTGGTTGTTATCAGCAGAAAAGAAGAATAAAAAAAAAAACAGCTTTCCTCTCCAACTTGGACATGAGTGAAACAGACATCATTTACAATCTTATGATTAAAACAGTCAATTGAATGACCCCCTGTGAATCAACACTAATTTTTAACATTTTAATTAGCTGCACATTTTTAATATCATCTTTACTTTCTATACATTTGACCTGTTGGTTCTATGTGTCAGTGTGTTTTCGGAGAGCAGCCTCATTAAGTGTTTCTGTTGTTTTCAACCTATAAAATTCAACAAAATGAAACAAGAAAAGGTCTTGATTGCTACTTTGAGAACATCGCCCTTTAAAAGAATCGCTGTGTTTAGTTTGCTCCAAGCCACATATTAGATAACAAATATAACATCAGGGAGGCACAAATGGGTTTGTGTTTTCTGAAATGAATGCTTGGGTACCTCAAGCACTACAGTTATACAACAGCAAATAAGCTGTAATGCAATTAAAAAACAGCTACCAAAATGCGCTAAATATAAATGACCAGAGGAAAAAAAAAGTTTGCATGTGTGTATATATAGCTTATCCTCTATTTCTTACCTCTGTTGAAAGAATCTCTTGTTTCAAAGTTTTGTTTCATAATGCTCTGTCTTCGTGTTTCTCTTTCTTTGCTCAGCGGAGCCATTAAAGTGCCGCCTGAAGGCTGAGAGAGGGAGAGCTAAGGATGTTGGGCAGAACATCTCTTGGATTTGTGGCGGTACGTCTGGAAGGCAGGGATTGAGCATGTGAATGGAGGCTACAAACGGAGAGGATGTGCAGATTAATGGATTCAGAAAGCTCTTGAGTGTATGAAGAGAGGAAGTGGAGGAAGCTCCTTTGATCTGAGTTGCTACTAATCCCAGACACATCCAGTAATTAAGCTAAACTAGGATAATTTCACTCTGACAGAGACTAAAAAGTAATTCCATCTACCTTTTCTCACATTGGATACGAGCCTTAAAAGAGGCTCAACCATACAGGTGCTTCAAATTACTACTTAGACCACTTGGTTGTCAGTCACTATAAACACACTGTGTATACAGTGGGGCAAAAAAGTATTTAGTCAGCCACCGATTGTGCAAGTTCCCCCACTTAAAATGATGACAGAGGTCAGTAATTTGCACCAGAGGTACACTTCAACTGTGAGAGACAGAATGTGAAAAAAAAATCCATGAATCCACATGGTAGGATTTGTAAAGAATTTATTCGTAAATCAGGGTGGAAAATAAGTATTTGGTCACCTCAAACAAGGAAAATCTCTGGCTCTCACAGACCTGTAACGTCTTCTGTAAGAAGCTTTTCTGTCCCTCACTCGTTACCTGTATGAATGGCACCTGTTTGAACTCATCATCTGTATAAAAGACACCTGTCCACAGCCTCAAACAGTCAGACTCCAAACTCCGCCATGGCCAAGACCAAAGAGCTTTCGAAGGACACCAGGAAAAGTATTGTAGACCTGCACCAGACTGGGAAGAGTAAATCTACAATAGGCAAGCAGCTTGGTGTGAAAAAATCAACTGTGGGAGCAATCATCAGAAAATGGAAGACATACAAGACCACTGATAATCTCCCTCGATCTGGGGCTCCACGCAAGATCTCATCCCGTGGGGTCAAAATGATCATGAGAATGGTGAGCAAAGATCCCAGAACCACACGGGGGGACCTGGTGAATGACCTGCAGAGAGCTGGGACCAAAGTAACAAAGGTCACCATCAGTAACACACTACAACGGCAGGGAATCAAATCCCGCAGTGCCAGACGTGTTCCGCTGCTGAAGCCAGTGCATGTCCAGGCCCGTCTGAAGTTTGCCAGAGAGCACATGGATGATACAGCAGAGGATTGGGAGAATGTCATGTGGTCAGATGAAACCAAAGTAGAACTTTTTGGTATAAACTCAACTTGTCGTGTTTGGAGGAAGAAGAATACTGAGTTGCATCCCAAGAACACCATACCTACTGTGAAGCATGGGGGTGGAAACATCATGCTATGGGGCTGTTTTTCTGCCAAGGGGACAGGACGACTGATCCGTGTTAAGGACAGAATGAATGGGGCCATGTATCGTGAGATTTTGAGCCAAAACCTCCTTCCATCAGTGAGAACTTTGAAGATGAAACGAGGCTGGGTCTTCCAACATGACAATGATCCAAAACACACCGCCCGGGCAACAAAGGAGTGGCTCCGTAAGAAGCATTTGAAAGTCCTGGAGTGGCCTAGCCAGTCTCCAGACCTCAACCCCATAGAAAATCTGTGGCTGGAGTTGAAAGTCCGTGTTGCTCGGCGACAGCCCCAAAACATCACTGCTCTCGAGAAGATCTGCATGGAGGAATGGGCCAAAATACCAGCTACTGTGTGTGCAAACCTGGTAAAGACCTATAGTAAACGTTTGACCTCTGTTATTGCCAACAAAGGTTATGTTACAAAGTATTGAGTTGTATTTTTGTTATTGACCAAATACTTATTTTCCACCCTGATTTACCAATAAATTCTTTACAAATCCTACCATGTGGATTCATGGATTTTTTTTTTCACATTCTGTCTCTCACAGTTGAAGTGTACCTCTGGTGCAAATTACTGACCGCTGTCATCATTTTAAGTGGGGGAACTTGCACAATCGGTGGCTGACTAAATACTTTTTTGCCCCACTGTATATGAATTTGTAGACTCTGTACGCAAGGGATAAGACTTTTGCAATATGGAGCTTTCTTGTTTCTGTTTGCAGTCCAAGTGATCTGATCCGTCATATCTGAGTGGACTCTGGTTGGATGCAGGTGCATGGTGTGTGGTTGCAAAAGATACACTGAAGAAAAAAAGGGAAAATTTGTCAAAATGCTTTGGACAGCCATCAGCTATGATGTTATGACAGTTTAGCTGTTTATTAGGTTTCCTAATTTATATGCCATCATAAATTAGATATTCACTGCAAATGAAAGCCACAATTTGTCTGTTGCACTCATAGGCTAAGTCAGCACACGAGGGAAAAGTGTAGATTTTCTAGTTTGGGGGGGGTTGGGCAAGCATATCACAGGGGGCCTGGTTCTTTTTGCTGAGCCTGGCAGACTGAGGATTCAGTCTTCCATATTAGTTCTCCAACCACACGGGTTGGAGGAAGAATGGTCATCAGAGCATTGTAGCCTTTGAGAGAACTGTTGAGACCCCGAGTAGTAAATATTTTGTGTTTCGTTTTTTTGGAGGGGGGTTTGGTTTTGTATACCTTAGTTCTCGTATTTTGTCTACACTCCAGAAATATCATGCATCAGGACCATCTACAGTGTTTATAACGCCAGTAGTTCTCACAGACATGTTACGAGGTCATGCATGAACTGAAAAAATGAGGAAAGGTGGCATTAGGAACATGATTGTGACAGCCTTATTTCAAGCTAGGCGACATTTTTCCAGGATAAAAGTGGAGACATTGCTGGTTTCAAAATGCTTTTCATTTATCTGACAAAAAGCTGTTTTCCTTAGCATCCTGCTACTGTAAATGGTTAGTCTCTGTTCAGTCTCAACTAAAGAATTAAAAACAATGTTACTGCTATCTTTAAGATCTTTTGTGCATGTTCACACAACACACAGACTGAACCAGCTGAAATTTATATGCTATGTTTATCTGAGTTGCTGTGGTTCTTCAAAGATTGTCAAAATAAATAAGAGATGGTAGATGGCTCTTAAAACTTTGACCCTTAAATTAAACTTTGCTATTTTTATGACCACATCATAGACAAAGGCAACATAAAGTGATGAATACAACCAATTAGCAGAAGAAACATGTTCAGGCCTTTGGTAGTTATTTCTTAATGGAAAGATACTTTTGCTTTGCCCTTTTCACAACTTGGCTTCTGTGCCAAACACTGGACCCCTCTAATACTTTATTTGGGTTACTGCTGCAGGGCTATTTTGTGCATGGCATCCACTGAACAACAAACACGTCCCGGACCAAGACAAACTAACCGACCTGGACAGATTGTTGACATGAACTATTCCATCCCTAATAGGTAGTGAAACTAAACCTACTGAAGAACAAAGACCTACATGCTTGACTGGAGTTTAGTGTCTTGGCTGGCAGGATATAGACTGGAGTTCTTGTGATCAGCCCAGACAGTGAAGGTTTGTTCTGTTCCCATCAACCAATATTTCCAGTCCTCTAAAGCTACCTACATCACAGTTTACTTGACTGGGGTTTTAAAAAAAAAAAGAAAGAAAGCTGATGAGACTTATGAATCTTCTACAGAAATGTGTAAATCACCCAGGACATAAAAGCTTCCTGGATGCTGGAGTTGTTTTTTCTTTCTTCATCTGCTCACTCTTGAATGTAAAGACCTGGAAAATGATACAGATGAAACACTGAATTCACTCTTTTCAGCTTTCAAATACAACTTGTTCTCAAGCACTCTGTGCAGCACTTTACTGACATGTTATTGGTGCTCAGCTGGGCTGTCATCAAAATGGATGAAAACAAAACGTATCAGATAGTCATGTAGTCGATATATTGCTGATTAAAGCCAACAGGTGAGATCTAATGGTATAATAAGTACTCAACCTGTATTAGAGGTGTATAAAAGCTGTTTTCCATTCGTCTCACTAAGAAATGTGAACTAGCTGATTCAGTCAGTTACACGAGATGGCATTTTTTTCATAGTTTTGCCTCTAAACACAATCAGAACAGTCTTCAAAGATGTGAGCAGCTTTTTATTTATGTATTTTAACAAAAGTATTGCATTAGCTCTTTAAGGATTTTTATACACAGTCCTCCACATAGATCTAACTGTATCTCCTTGGCGAGCTACACAGCTATTGAACCTATACTGACTCTAATGTTTACCAGATTGTTCTTTCACTGAAAACTCATGCAGACTCAGACGACAATAAACTTTTTAATGGTTTAAAAAAGCAGCATGTATGCAGGTGAGAGAGGGTTTCCTAAGAGAATAGTTTGAAGCTGAGTCGTTCCAGCGAGAGCCAAGAGCCACCAGCTGACACACCAAGGGATTCCTGTGCAATCTGGTGTTTTTGTTCTCCTCTCATGCCACTGTATTGAAAAAAAAAAATCCTTAAAGCCCACGGATTCCAAGATGGTGTGCCACGTCACTATAACTAAGTTGTTAAATGTGTGATACTGAACAACTTGTGTTTTATGGGGACTACAAAACTTTAAAATTGCAATTTTCCCAGCCTGGTATGTTGATTAAACAACAAGAGTGAGCCTTTGTCTCATATGTTCTGTATTTGAATGCTTTGCATGCCTTGAACCTCTTATACTATACTATACATAGACACTGGCAAACTTCTCTAAATCTCATGATTCCTTCACCCCCGCACTGGTGCAATATTTTTCTTGTGATATGCTGCTGATAGTAACATTTTCTAATATTTCTCAGATGAAAAAGCTTCACGGTTCCTTTTCTCTCTTCTTACTAAGCACAGTTCAGACCGCACTGCTACCACGTGAGTACCGAACATAAACCTGAAGAATATTCAGGTTTCATTGTGCCATTTTCATTACACCTCCCATATAAGTAATGATCCTTTTTCTTTTTTTACATTCCACCCCTCCAACCCGAGGTATCTGCACCTTGTCATTAGCTGTGATCACAGCTGTGCGGCATGCTTTTTGCTCAGATTGTGCACTGTTCCTGACTGATACACGTGTAGGAAAATTACAGGAAAATTGTACTTCCATACTCATCACAAGGCCAGAGTAAAACTGACCCATATACACACAACACTGACTGCAGTCCAGAAAAAAAAAACATCTGACGAGAAGCACAACATGGCAATTTTAATAGTGGACTCACATACACTCAGACTATTAAATAAGTGTTCTGTCTTGATGATAACACCTTTAATCTTATCAGTATCACCCTTGGTCTACTTTGTGCGCATTATAAACAGATAAGGTTCCCCGAGGCTCTGCAGTGCTGATAGATGCTTGTGCTGATTTGATCTAAAGGGTGAGAAAATACGATGCTTCTGGACACTTGATCAAGGTGCCAATTAGCTGCAAGTTATCAAATTAGTTGGAAAACATCTCCACTGCACATAATGAATTCTCACCTCTAAACTGAAGTTGGCAGTTCTGACATGCAAAATGGCGTTCTGCAACTTCAGGCCCGATAAACAAGCACAAGCAATCTGGCACATGCCCATGCTTGGAAAATTAGGCTGCTGGACATGCATACTTTGCTGTACGCAATCATTTCCCTTCTAAGCCGAATGCACACTAAGAGAAACCTGGAGCACAATACTCCTGGACAATGTACAGAGATGCTATGAAGTCCTGCTGAATGGTGAGCAATTATTTCAGTAATCTTTGAATCTCGCTAGCATTTTTAAATGTTAGCAATAAATAGAATCAAATTTAAGTGAAAATCCAGCACTTCATCCTTTAGCTATCTGCAGCATATCTGGGTTTACCAAAAAAATGCAGTTGTAATGTTTGTACAATGTGCACACACAGCTGGCACTGCAGCACTTGTATCAAATTAAATTGCATTTGAGAAAAACTGCAAAGATTTTAACTCTATATGCACTGAGGTTCTGCTCAATAGATCACTTGTTTACTGTCCCTGCTCTATTACAGTTTATTGAGAGTGAATCAGCTGTGCCATAGAGGAAGAGAGAATGAAATCGATAATATCTTTGCTCTGACGCGTCAGATCCACCAACGCTTTCTGTCATTTTGCTCTCAATTGACTATTTATATTTTCTGCTTCACTCTTCGTAATCAGCACTCTAATCAACTTTACAATATGAGGGGAAAGTGTGTGTGTGTGTGTGTTGTGGGAAAGTGAATGGTCCTCCATGATTAATCATTTTCTACTCACTTTGGTTGGTGTATGCACAGCTGCATGCTTTCATGTGCATTTGTGTGCAAGTAAGTGTGTGTGTGTGTGTGTGTGTGTGTGTGTGTGTGTGACCTATATCTGCAGTAATTATTACTGAAGGAATACACACACACACACACACAGATTCTGCAGCTAGAGGAGAAGGCGTAAACTCTGAAGTACGTGGTCAGGGTTTGAATAACCACTGGGCTGTATTGGCCCAGACTCTAGTGCAGTGGTTGACAACCTCTGCAATACACTAGATAAGCTTGATAAGAGCTCAACGATCACACCACAACATCTCCATGTTGACAATTCGTGGTTTCAATGACATCTTTAATAACATCTTTGCTAAAATATCACTTCTTTTTAAGAGTCTTCTTTTTTTAGAACCTACAGAAGCCTTTTTAATTTAATCCTTCTGAATTGCATCATAGACTGAATCAGCCATACTTCAGTTCGAGCATGAATCACATCCAAGTAAACTGAATTATGACCGTTTTCACAGGAAATAAAAAAACCCCGCTGAACTGAAGCCTAACTCTGTCCTGCCTGCTCATTCTTATTCCCCCAATGATAAAAAATGTACGATATAAATAAACTGTTCTCATACTGAATGAGATATTTACATCGTTCTGTCCTCTATTAAAATCTCTGAAGCTACCGTTAATACTAACGTCTAGTTGTTTTAAAAAGAAAAATGGGGGAAAAAAAGGAGAAAAGATAACGTATGACACACCAGTCTCACATTTACAGTTTTATCTTCGACTGTTTATTAAGGTAGTAAAAACCTCTTCCTCTCAGTATCTTCAGAGGAAGCGCAGTGACACCTGCTGGCTATTGATATGTATCCCTGTGTGGGAACTTTGGGAAAAGAAACACACCTCACATCTTACCAGATTGCACATTTATTCTTCTTTCACTGACATGCTGTGCTCCATTTGGCGGCAAGGAGCATAATTACGTTTTCAGACTACTCTGTAAAAAGATGAAAAGTATTGTTTGTGGACATTTGCACGGGTGCTTCCTTTTTGCTCAATACCTTTATATTACCCATAAACCCACCTTTAAACACTGGACTAGGGCATCACTGAGCTTCTGCACAGTCAGAAAAGATGACGAGGAAAAAAAAAAAGAAAATCAGTAACCTGCTGTTAATTTTATTAACACCAAAGCAGCTAAAACTGATTAACAAACCCCTCTGCTCCTTAGCCGACCAGATTAATAGTTTAGAAGTTTACTGCACTTGATACTCTGAATAAAATGTGTTTGATAATTTTTGAGCAGCATACAGATTTTTGGCTAAAAGTTTGATTCACAGGTTTGTTTTGTATATTTGTCTATAAGGAAAATTACACAAAAGGTGCAAAAGGAACATGCTAGACAAAATATATGGTCATGTTTTAGAAAAACTCTGTCCAATCTTAAAATATCTAAAAAAAAAAAACAGAATAAAAAACCTCCAAAACAAATCACTATTATATTATATGTTTGATTTACCCTGTGCTATTGGGTTTCTTTTGTCAGAAATGTCTTCTTTGTGTATATACTCGAACCTACTTATCATTTCATTTCACAAAATAAGTTTATGTGACAAAAGTCAAATCTTCTCTTTGTTTCTGCTCACTTCTTTATAATTTTACAGCAGGAAGCAGAGACTCTGCAAATCAAAGTTTAATCGCATTTGGCTGTGGATTAGTAATAACAACAGCAGTAGCATTGTGTTTATGTGACCTCTTTTTGCATCAGAAGATGTGTACACTGTGGTCATAAAGAGTTGGTTGTTCTTAGCAAGAATACTTGGGTAGGTTGTGGGATTTGGTGCAAAGGGGCCCAAAGTGTACCAAGAAATGCTCACCCACACAATTACATCTCCAGCAGCCGGAATTGTTGAGCCAAGGCAGGATAGAGCCATGCTTTTAAGATGTTTACACTGAATTTCTGACCCTACCACCCATCAGACCTCATCGGACAAGAACCAAGTTTGTCAGAGGAAACAAGAAAACAGTGTTTTAGTGTCTTCATACAGACACTTAACTGAAGAGCACAACCCCACAGTAATTATTTTCTAAAATAATTTCCTGGAAACTGATTCCCAACATTCATTGTTGTGAACTGTGAACACTTTCATAGTTCAATACTTATCATCTGACTACAGAATAAAAGCTATGCAGTCAGTTCCTTGAATTTTCTAGGAAAATTACAGTTTTCCTAGAAGAAGTTACATTATTTCCAGGAAACTTTTATGACTGTTTCCAATTTTTTCATTTCTGGAAGATTAACGACATTTTGTTTGACTGCCAAAGAAGTGCATTACAGTACAGTGACATTACAGTGCCCTATGCCTGCTGATAACTGTCTGCAGTAAAACACTAAGCAAGAAAAAGCCCTTTATCTAATATTACTTAAATTATTTTATTAGTAACTAGAATGTTGAAAACATGCTCCAAAGAAATTCAGCTTTTTCTCTTATCATAATTACAATTTGATATGGGAAGAGTACTGAATCATTTTTATTATCTATTATCTGTCTATCTATTATCAGCTGCTGATGTAAACATTTACACTTCACGGATGGAAACAAGCAGTTTACTTTACTCTAAAGAGTGCATGAGATCTAATCCATTTAGTCATGTAGATGTGATTAAGATGATTAAGATGATTATGATGATTATGATGATTTAGATGAGAAGTTTAAACTGAGCATCAGAATGAAAAAGAATGTTAAAATAAGAAGAAAGGTTGATTTAACTGACTTTGAATGTGGCATGGTTGTTGGTGCCAGATGTGCTGGTCTGCGTATTTCAGAAACTGATCTGCTGGGATTTTCCCACACAGCTGTCTCTGGGGTTTACAGAGAATGGTCAGAAAAAGAGAAAATATTCAGTGAGCAGCAGTTCTTTGGGTGAATTGCACTGCTAATGTCAGAGGTCAAGAAGAATGGCCAGGCTGCTTCGAGCTGACAGGAAGGCAACAGTGACTTAAAGAACGACTACCAAATATGTGCAGAAGTCTTCAGAATTCAGAAACACATCAAACTTTGAAGCAGGCTACAGCAGCTGTATACCACACCCAGTGCCACTCCATTCACATATCTCACCCAAATTGGACAATAGTAGTTTGGAGAATTGTTCTCTGATCTGATAATTCTTAAATCCAGCTGTGACTTTCAGATGGTAATGCTCAGGATTTGGTGTAAATAACATGAAAGCACGGATCTATCCAACCTTTTATGAGCAGTTCAGGCTGGTGGTGGTGGTGTTTGATACATTTTGGGGGCCTTAGTAACAACTGAGCACCATTTAAACACGACAGCCTAGGTGAAAATTATTGCTGATGATGTCCATCTCTTCATGACCACAGTGTATACATCATTGTGTGGCTGCTTCTAGCACGAGAACCTGCAACGTTGCAAACCAAGTCAAACTGGCTTCTTGAACATGACAATGAGTTCACTGTGCTCAAATGTCCTCCACAGTCACGAGATCACAATCCATGCAATCCAGTAGAGTATCTTTAGGATGTGGCAGAACGGGACATTCACATCATGGACGTGAAGCCAACAAATCTGCAGCAACTGTGTGATGCTGCGATATCAGTACAGACCAAAATCTCCGAGGAACGTTTCCAGCACCTTGTTGAATCTGTGCCACAAAAAATAAAGCAGGCAATAGGATGTTCAACCCCTTACTAGTAAGGTTACCTAATGAACTTAAAATCATAATCTTGCCCCTGTGACCATCGATGCTCGTCACAAGGGGGCGCACTAGCCCAAGATAATCTACAGCTGAAATTCCAGTGAGTCTAACCTGTTATAAAAATAAACAGCAATGCCGGACTGCAAACTGCTTTGAGTTTGATTTGTGTGATACTGAATTTTACAATAAGCAGTAAACTACCAGGCATGGCAGGCTGAAAACACAGGATGTGACACACCTTCACTTTAAACAGACTCAAGTTTTATAGCACTATGAGCCTGAAAACTGCAAAGAACTAAACCAGCTGTTACTAAATATTACTAAAAATCCAGCTTCTCTCAGAGCTGCTGTAAGAAGCGAAACTTTAACACACAAAAAGGAATACATCTACAGCCTAACAATGGAGCTAGTGTCTAGCTGTTCTTCCATTTGTCTTTCATTTGTATTCCTGGATGTGTCATGCGGTGATTGCTTGAACATAAAGTCATAAATAATTCATGAAAAGCATCCTAAAAGTCTCATTAATAGCTCACGAATGGCCCGAGGACTGCCATGAAGGAGTCTCATTCAAGCCACTGGTCACAGATATTATTAGAGCTCCTTGCGGTCACATGAAAACAACAACAGAAAAAAAAGTCTTGCAGCAATAGATGCTTCTCAGATGCTTCTCAATTTATTAATTATTCTTTTATTTAACTTCAGTTGTCAATACAAGAGCTTCAAAATGGTACACGTTACATTTATTTCCTCGCCACTCCCTTTTCCATTTATATTCCCCCATATAAAAAAAAAAAACAACTTAAAAATGTCAAGCCACAATAATAAACTGATTTTTGCATAATTTGAAGGGAGAGACTAAACTGTTTGCGTCTGAACAGACAAAACAAACAACATCAGGAAACAGTTGAAAATATGCAGAAAACACTGGGTTTCCATTCCTTTAGCCACACCGCGCACACACAATTACACACACAAGCACGCATCCACACACAACAGTATATATTTCGAGAGACAGTTTTAATGGGGGTAAGCAGTGAGCAGGGTTAAGTGATAAGCATACAAAAATCACAAAACAGGTTCTTCCATTTGAAACTGAGCCACGACATTTATTGGTGAATCCTTCATAATAGAGACGGGTAGAATGTCCTTGTTGTGCCACAGCAACTAAATAGCACAATGAGGCCAAACTGGCCTGCTGTTGGCAGCAGCTATGAAGCGAAACACGAGGACTGTCTCCAGTGGCACTCAGTTTATGTCGTTTTGATTCTTAGTCCATCTCCGTCTCATCTCTGTAGGAAATCTAATATCTTCTCGTGATGCATTCAGCTCAGAGTGCAACACGATGACAGATAGGACTACATGGAGGGACATTTTCACAGAGTTTTGCTCATCATAAAAGAGGCCTTTGAATTAATCATGATGTGGCAAGGGAGCAAAACATGATGATTCATATATTATCTGTTTTCATCAGTGTGGCTTTCATCTGTAGACTATTTTACCGTCTTTCTATTTTTACAACACAAGCATTACTTTCATGGTTCATTATCTCCTTAATAGGTCAGTCAGCAATTACTAAGATGTATATTTATTTGACTGCTATCTTTGTAGTCAAACGACTTTCTAACTACGTCGTAGAGCCTGATTCCAAATTACAGCGTGCGTGTAAATGCTTGTAGATGTGGCAGTGACTAGGACTGCTAAAAAGCTTTTTAATCATGACTGTGGTCTTCTTTATTGTAATACACTTGAAGTCATGAGGGTTTTTTTTCAAGTGAGGCAGATTTGTGGCTTCACACCACCCTGTAACGACACTACAGTTCCCTACTTCGCTTGTTTATGTGAAGACGTATTTACTGCAGGGATGATGTGGGGGCCTTTACGGCCGGGGACATTGTTTGACGTGCTGAAGAGCTCGAGCTGAAAAACCTATGCTACAGCGTGAATCACTCCTTGCAATAAGCACTGGGAGTTACTCTCGTGATGATGTGCTAATTGCGAGCTTTACAGACACTAGCTTGCATGAACATGCTTTTGCAAGTGCTATCACCTGATCAATTAATCATTCACTGAGCATTAGTGAGGATTAGGGCTGCCTAAAGGACTTAGTGTCATAAGTTCAACATTTTAACTTTATTATACACCTAATTACTTTGTGTTTGCTGGTTCTAATTCCTCAAAACCTATTAAATAATATCACATTTGGAAAGAGCCACAGAAAACAGATAAATGTTGTCATTGCATCCTCTCCTAAAAGATGCTTTGCTCATTAGCAGTAAGATATTTTCTGTTTGTTCGGGACTTAATAACACAACATAACCAGCTACTGCCAACTTTGACATATGACCTCTTCTAAATGCTCCGACTGTGACACTGACATGAAATATAAAGTGTTGCAACATAAAAAAACAAAGCAAAAAACAAACCGCAGGCTTTGAAGGGTATTAGAGGTTCCCCACATGAAATAGGATAGGGTTTTTAAGTCCTAATAAGTTCTTAATTTAGTGGAAACACACCAGAGATGGCACACACACATGCACACATACATACGCGCTCAATAGCAGCTTCCCAGCACGCTTGACTTATTGCCCCTAAATTATGTTTTTAAAGTGTGTGTCTTGCTTGCTCCACATGTTCTGAGGTCCAGTTTCAAGAGATTTCAGCTAAAGGTCACAAAGAATATAAAATTACCGCGAAACAGCGAAACATGTGGGGATAATATAACTTGTCATGATCTGGACAAGTGATCCATAGAAGTCTTAGGTTTGATTTAATGTACTGATAATTGCTCATTAGGCTACTTCATTCCTCCTTTTGTGCCGCTTTTGGCTGTCAAGTTGGAGGTTGCTTTCTCAGGGTAGTTAATTAGAGCATGTGGAGACCAAGAGGCTAGATCATTAATCAAAGCACTTTTTTGCTGGTTACATAAGCAGCAGATGAGTGGAACATATTGTCTGATTGAGAAGAGAAGTAGCAGCCACCATAATCCCATTCATCACCAGCTTTTTAATGTGTCATCATCAGCTGGTGTAAAATAGGAAAAAAACTTGAACTTCTTTCAGTACAGGGTACATGTTATTACTGTAAATTATGTGTCAGAAAAAGGTAAATACACACTAAAGTAGTAGAGTAAGTCAGTACTCTAATACACATTGTAATTGTTTAATTCTGAGGTTCATTTTTTCTGTTTCTTTTCAATTACAAAGCCCAAATTGAATTAAATGTTCAACACAACATGTCGATACTACAACAAATCAATACATTCAATACTTACCGACATTAGTTATTATTCATTTAATAATAACAGGAACATTAAGAGAATAATAATTTTGCATCCATATGTGTGACATAAGGTTTATTACCTCCACCAAGGGGGTTAAGTTTTTGGTAAAATTTGCCTGCATGCCATGTTGTCTGTAAACATTATAGCTCAACAGGTTTTGAATGAAAGTGTAAAGTGGTGTCGTGTTAACAAATCCAGGGTCTTCAAGGCCAACTGAATGATTTATGGTCAAAAAAATGAACAAAAAGCCTTATAACTTACAAAATATGACTCTTGCATGTGTGCTGTGTGTTGTCAACATAAAGTAAGTACTGTATAAAGATTTACAATATAATCTCACATCTGACCTCTGACCTCTCTGTCAAGGTCAAAATATTGATCTGATAGCCAAAGTGATAATAATGCTATATAGATCTATTTAAAACTATGTTTCTCACTGCAATTGTTTCTATTGGCAACATATATGCATGTAGGGAAGGATATATGGGGATTCTAAATATCACATGACTTTGGACTTTTGACCTCTTTTCAAGGTCAGATAAGGTCAAATGTTCATAAGAATGCATTATATCCTTGAAAAAAGTGTTGTCAAGAGAAAGACAATGAGCTGCCTAGTTAGTTAGACGTGTATTACATAACAAGTCATGTTCAGCTATTTACAAATCAATACCTATTATCCATTACCCACTCCTGCATGCTTGTGCAATCAGAGTAAGCATCTGTCATGCTAGCCTTATCTATTTTACTGCACTGCAAACTTCTTAAAATACAATTAAGAAGAAAACGAAATGAAAAACACAATATGAGTCCCTTAAAAGTAAATAATGACCAGAGAGGGAGCTGCCTTGGTGCTGGTTTACACTATCGAAGTGCTTCTTGTTGTTTGCATATTTTCGTGACCACACTTCTGGTCTTTGCATGTGTATTTTAGTCTGTTGCATATTGGTCTCATATTGGAAGCAGAGTTTACATAGAAGAGTCAGCAGACAAAAGTCTTACCTTGAACTCTTTGGCCTTTGTGACTCAGGCCTCAGTCACACAGGTCAGGCAACAGGCAGGTCAGTGAACAATGTGTATTCTTCGACCTCTTGGCAAGCGGCTGTTGGCTTTCTGTGTAATCGATTATGAAAGCCTGACGCTTGCATGGACAGAGTTCAGTCAATGACCCCTGGCAACCTTCAGTCACTAGAGAAAAACTTGTATTCCTTGACTGGGTGTCAGCGAATACACTTATTCACAAAGATGCAAAAAGATAAAATAAAATAAAAATGTAAAAAGCCTTATGTGGGTGAGGAAATGCATGCAGCAAGTTACTTTTGAGTTTGGGTGCAAAATGATTACTATAAGTTAGAACACATCAGAATTTGGGTTTATTCTGTGTGCTGAGCCTCAGAGGGTTTCTGACCTTCTGACAGCAGACATGGAAAGCACTGCAAGTGCAAACTAATGTTTTTACAGTTTAATCCAAATCAAATCCAGACACACCCAGAGTGGTTAACCTTCTCTGCGTAACACCAAAGCAGAAAGTAACTTGTAAATGTGAACACAACTGGTTATTCTACTAATTTACTGTCAAAGGAACTGACGTGTGCATATGTGACACTTTGTTTATGCAGCAACCGTGAGCATCATTAAATAAATGTTTCCTATTACACAAGTCTACACACACACACACGCACACACACACAGGCTATATACGGCTGTCTTGCATGCCTCTTTATTGACAGTTGACAGGTTTAAGCCAACATGAAGTGTGGTTTTCACTCCTGCTGTGTAATTGACATCCTGTTGCTTGTCAGCCTCTTTTTCTACCTTTCCTTCAATCACAACATGACTGCCTCATTCTCACACTAACAGCGCAGGTCACATAACGAATCCTGGGGAAATGATTTGGTTGTTTGTTTGGAATGCAAATATCTATCTTTTTGTGATCTTGTGTGCTTGAGAAGTGAAGCTGCATCTCTCTCAGAATGACTACAATAGATATGCTACCTATTTATGTGGATGATCATAGCAGAATTATACTACATTACATTTACAGGTTCAAAGATCACCACACAGGCTGCTTCTTATGTATAAACAAAAGAACATATGACACAGATGTTGCTGACTTGAGATTTATTGATAAAAAAATTCAAACCGAAACATCAAACAAACAAAAAAAAAAACCTCTACACTGGGTACTGTGCAGTCTGGAGCAAAGCCTTTCACACAGATGAGCCCAAAGATTTTTAGCCACGATGCAGAACACCATGTTAAGTGAAAGCACAGAATATCAGTCAAACACGACTCGTTGGTGGTTCTGGGTTTGTTTTGCAGCCAGGTGTTGATTGAGCCAACCGCGAACTCCTCTGAGTACCAAAACATTCTAGAGTCAAATGTGAGGCCACCTGTGTGCCAGCTAAAGATTTGTCTAAACTGGGTCATGCAACAGGACGATGATTACAAAGCACAGCAACAAATATGAAACAGAACGGCTGAAGAAGAAAAGAACCATGGTGTTGCAATGGCCCAGTCACTAATTGTGGGGGCACCTTAAAAGAGCTGTGAATAAACTAATGCCTGCAAACGTCAGTGAACTGAAGCAACAGTTTAAGGAAGAGTGGGCCAAAATTCCTCCACAGCAATGTGAGACACTGATAAAATCATACAGAAAATAATTACTTCAAGTTGCTGAAAAGGGTTCAGCAACCTTTTAAATAATGATGTGCACCATAGTTTTTCGCACCCATTGTTTTTGTATTTTAACATCATTTTATTAAATAATAGTCTAATAAGTGTAATAAGTTGTGTTATTGTTCCTTTGAGGTTGTATTTGAATAATTTTCAGACCTGTTAAAGACCAGATGGATTTTGATGATCTCTTTATACGTAAAACCTCTGAATTTTTCTCTGTAACATGACAGTTAATAACTCTCTACAGTGTAACACATCTGTCTTGCAGACAGTCATCTGCTATCATTTTAAATTCTGTTGTGCTTTGTTGATTGTGAAATATCTATTATTTTTTGTTGAAGAATGTAAATACAATAAAAAAAAACTATGAAAAAAGAAAATATCACAAACAGGTTTTAAACCTTGAACTTAGCAACACTGAATTCTATAAACCATTCAGGGTCGGTGTGATGGTAACATTACCACTGTGTCCAATATGAATAACTTACTTATGTAAGCAGGTTGAAATGTTTTACCTCCATTATTGATGACTAAATGCCTCTGGCAACATCACATTTGATCCCTGTAGTTAAATAATGATTAGTTGGTGTTGGGCTGTGAGGTATCTGCTGTTGTGTTGTTGCTAATGGACACTTTGGAAACATCTCACTAAGGACAAAAGACACAACTTAAAAGACCATTATGGCTGGTCAAAGTCAAAGTAATTGTATGGTATTAGTCGGCTTTTAACAGATGTCTGGCCTGACTAATGAAAGGTGTTCTGTAACACCTGCTGGCCTGCGTGGCAATAGCGTAATTTCTATACGAGGATATAATAATGTTCACGTTTGTCATGCTTTTCTTACACGGCTATGGGCTGAAGGACTTTTATTAAAATCAGCATAATATAATCAGATTTTTTTATTTTCCGATCTCATATGATTCTCTTTTTCAAATCAAAGAAATTATATGTAATCACTAGCCCTGTCAATTTATTCCTAAACTGCTATGATGCATACTTCAAGCATATTATCATACAAAATTAAAAAAACATACTGTGAAAGAAAGAACAGGAATTAACTAAATAGCCATAAAAATAAAAAGACTATTTGTTGGCTTAAAACAGAAAAATAAAGACACAGAAGCACAGCAATTTTCGTGTACCTGGCTGTCATTTAAACACAGCATCATCATTATCTTTTCTTTGTTTTCTTAAAAATTATTACCTTCATGGAGAGGTGTTCAGGTTAGGACATCTCTCATTACACTACCTGTGCAGAGAACAAGCATCAAGTGCAAACAACTTTATGAAAGGCAAGCTCTGCAAGCATCCTGCTTTGGAACAAAACAAAACAAAAAAAAGAGAGAGAGAGAGCGAAATAAAAAGGCAGCTAATCCATGAACTAACTGCTGCTGAGACGGCAGGCTGAGCCTCAGGTATTTCATGCACTTCAAAACTTCAAATTAAGGAGCAATTATATTCTCTCCTGGGTCATTACTAATCCTGCTGAGGTAATGGAGCCGCACCTACAGCCTTAATTGCAGGGATTACAACTGAAAAGGCACCATTTCCTTAACCAGAGCTGTCAGAAACAAAATCTTAACAGGAAGAAAGGGAACTCAGCATTAGCAAATACCTCATTTGTTAATGCCGAGAAAACCTTCAGTGAAGGGAAACTATTTTTAATCGCTCTTTGTGCATCCAAAACAGTCAAAATTCAAATATGAACAAAATGATTTTCAAACGATTTAAAACCCATAATCGACTAAATATCAGACCACAGTAATTTCACGCTTTCTCTGCAACACATTTCAAAGATGCATCTTCTGTCATCCATCTCGGTGGCTGTGTGTCGTGAGGAAATCAGGTTTTTTTTTCTGTTTCATAACGAGTCAAATGTTTTCAGTGAATCAGCTAGAGTATGCAAAGCTTTTCCTGAAAAAGACATCATCTGTTTAGCAGCACGTGTTGTGTATATGATTTAGCATACAGTCATGTGATAAAGACTGTACGCTGGTAGAGTCTTATCACTTCCATAAGACTTGAGGAGGTAAGTAGCAGCCCGGTGCTGCAAATGAAGTGGACCTCACAGTCATTGTGTCGACCATGATCTGCTCTGTATGCACAAGTATTATGGAGTCAAATGTGAGGACATCTACCCAACAGCTAAAGCCTGGCTGAGAGCGGGTCATGTAACAGGACATTGATCTCAAGCATAGCAGCAAACTGCTGAAAAAGAAATAAAATCAAGGTGTTGTAATGTGCCAGTCAAAGTCAAATGCTGTGAAGGGACCTTAAAAGAGCTGCGAGTAAACTAATGCCCAAATCTCAATGAACTGAAGTAATATAAAGACGTGTGGGCTACAATTCCTCCATAATGATGTGAGAGACTATAAAGTCATACAGAATATGATTACTTCATGTTCTAGCTGCTAATGGTGGTTATACAAGCTACTAAATGATGGGTGGTTTTTTTTTGGTTTTACAGGAGTGTATAGAGTCCTGACATTTTTTCACATTACCCTAAATAAATGATGGATGGGAACCAGGACCAAAAATCTTGCAGTCATTGGGTTAACTAAATTGCTCTGTATACCAAAGTATTTGTAGTGGTGTGCTACCTGTCTGACCAGCCACAAGCTTACTGAAATTTGTTCATGCAACAGGGCAATGATTTCAAGCACAGCAGCAAATCTACAACAGAATGGCCGAAAAAGAAAAGAATCGGTGTTGCAATGGCCCAGTCAAAGTCAAACGCTGTGAATAAATGAATGCCCATAATCCTCAATCAACTGAAACAACGTTGCAGAAAAATGGGACAGAATTCCCCCACATGATGTGAGAGGCTGATGCAGCCATGCAGAAAATGATTAGTAAGGTATCGCCACTAAAAGTGGTTCTACAAGTTTCTGAGTCATCGGGTGTGTTTCACAGGAAACACTTAAGCACACCCGCTTGTCTTTTTGCACATGATTATCAATGATAACATCACAAGCTATGCACTGATTTGCGGTGCAGATTCATATGTTTTTCTTCAAATGTTTTAAAACGAGTTACCTACATGATAAATTCTTTGCAAATATGAGAAACTTTCAGTGTTTTTCTTCTTTTGTGGATTTTTGACGTGCCTTCTTAAAACAGTTCTTTAAGCTTTGGCTCCTGTTTGGCCTCTTTCAATAACATCAAAACCTAAAATTACACATTTTAAACTTTAGTCTGTTAGGCAAAGATTTAATTATCACCTCTAAAATGAGCACATACTTGATTTGTCTGTTTTAACTGCACAAGAACGCACCTCTTTCCCTACACGAAGATTTGATCCAACTTAAAAGACTCTTCTTCTTGTGTAGTGCAGGTCTGTGAATTTCTAATGCTTTGCTGTGATCACTTAGTAGGAGTCATTTAAAAACCAAAAGAGGGAAAGGACTGGAGAGTCGGAAGAGAGCGAGGTTGAAGAGTTGGAGAGTACGAGCTAAGAGGTATGAGGGACCTCGCCTTCCCATTAAGCGGTATTAGCCAAGATCTTGTTAAAAGAGAAACATTCCCTATTGTCACCACATTGTCTGCAGGAGGCGGAGAGTCAACCTAACCCAATTATCAACCTTTTCTTTTATTACAGGCTGTCAAGTTTATGTTTTCCCGACTGGCACTTATCTATGATTATTACTTCTTTCCTAATAATGTCCATTAAGCTCCTTTCTAAGGAAGCCAAACAGATGAATTGATTGTTGTTGATTTTAATCCTGAGTTGCAAATAATTTGTCAAAATAACTGACTGCAGCCAAGAATGTGACACGGGTCATAAGTGATTGAGTCATGTAATAAGAATAAAAAAGAGGAGATGAAGAGAGGCAGAATATGGATAGGTGTCAGTGCAATGCAGGATTCAGTGCCATGCGTGGGTCAGCATGTTCCCGGACCCTTAAATCACCTGAGCGTTGGTGTAATTATGGCTCTCTGGGACACCACTCAACCCTCTAATACCCAGGGGGCTCTACAGCGGCGCCACTTGTTGCGCAAGTATTTGCATGGCGAGAGAGAGAGCAGCTGGGAGGGAAACGTTGAGAAAGGTGGGGGAAGTGGCTGAGGGTGGAGGGAGCTGGGGTACCCTCGGGCAATTTTGAGGTTAATCTCCTAAATGTGGGCTGACAAAGGAATATTATTGCTGTGAGAATGCGTGCAAAGAGGAATGATGACCCGGGTCGTAGGAGAGAGGTGGGTGTGTTTTTTTGGGGTTTTTTTAATCCTGGAAATGTTTGCTGTTAAGGCAGTGCAGCATGCCACAGTTACGCATATGGGCATACATATTAGGGATTATTGACAAAAAGATGCCTTACACCCCTCACCATCACCCTCACCATCACAACAGTGTGTCCTGACACAAAAACCTAAACCAAGTCTTAACCCTCCAATTTCATTCTGGAGTCATGAGGCCAAACCTGAATGAACTCATAACCCAGAAATGTCTTGTATCAATGGTTTTAAACCAAAATTAGCCTCACAAAGATCATAAATACACCCTACGCAAACACCCTGCGCAAACAAACTTCGGTTGCTGTTAGAGGCGCAATAATACCTTATCTTACTTCACTTTTTGCTCTGAGCTTTGGGATTAAGATAACAATGTCTGGTCAGCCTCTTCAACCTGCACCCTTCTGGAGGCTATGACATACTGTACTGCTGCTACTAATGTCTCTGCAACATAAGCCGTCAAACTTCAAAAGCCACAATCCCAAGTGAGTATTTAGCCAAACGTTAAGATGTTTATCAAGTGATAAATTAAAGATAGAAATGTTTGACATTTCTTTATCTGAGCCACTGCAGTGCTTTTAATTAACTTTGCTGATTTATGGGCATGATATTTAGCGCGATAAGTGATGTGATCAATATGCGCCTGCAGGCAACTGACGGGATCTTTGCAAAGTTAACAAAGAGGGTTGAAGTACAGACACGACACTTGGCGCCCGCTGAAGTAAATATCTGCGCATTATCAGGGAGTATTGATTTGTATGCAGTCTCACAAAAGAGAGAGCGTATTATGAATGGAACAATCCTGTTATAAGTAATGGGTTAGATCTTCAACCATGAAACAAGTTTTCTCCTTTCACAAATGCCTCAAGTTTACTGATAATGAATGCCTTTTGTGTTAAGTATAGTTCGAAGCGGTCTGCATTACAGATACAGGATTCTTTGGTGAGTTATGTGAAGTTTCAAGTCTTCCTGGCGCCAATATATTTTTAATGCCCAAGAGAGGACCTCATAGCTGCCAAAGGAAAATGTCAGTTTATGTGCAAACCCTCTATAATTGGAAAAGCAATAGTCTTTATAGAGAAGCATCACTCTGTGTTCAGCTAATGTTTTTGCTTGTATATTATTTACCAAATAGGACCATAACATAGGTTCGTGTATGGCACACATATAATTAGACAGCCTTTAAAAAGTAGGGTGAAGACAGCTTTTTCCAGGTGCGAATGCTCATAATTTTCATACCCTTTTCTAAAAGTGCTAATATATGCAAAACAAAATAAATAAGTGCTACATAAAAATATTGATCGACCTGTACAAGAAATCCAACTCATAGTTTCATAGCTTGTTTAAAATTAAGCTGCATTTAAAGCACATCTCATTATTCTCAGCCCATGTTTATAGGAGGAGGCGGTGCATGCCATACGATTAAAGCTTCATCTGGCGCCTAACATTTTATTGAAGGTTGCTTCCAGATGTGCATTCACGCGCTGCGGAGACACTGATAATCCAGTAATAACAGGCAACTTGCACAGGCCATTGGTTTCACATGCATGAATCAGTGAATGCAGGAAATTTTTACTACACTCACATTTATGATAGCCTCCGTCTAACCATTGGCGATGGGTGGATAAGTGCTCTGTCTTGTTAACTGTACCTGAAAACTAAACTGAAGCAGTCGATTGATTTGGTGCACGTGGGTCAAGGATCCAGGAAGCTAAAAGCAAGACCAGCCCAGTTACTGGACGTCCCTCAAGTTAATGACGCCTTGTTTTCCTTTTGCATGGTTTCTGTTCTTGCTATGTTCACACACCCACACCACGGAAACCACTAGTCATATCTGAAACCGCACTTCTTGCAAGTGCATGATGTGTTTTTCACAAACTTTATTTAGTATGCCACTGTCTTAATAAAAATATAAAGTGATGGATATAAATTTAAACAAATACATCTGAGCAGAATGCTAAGGATACATCAATCTCCAAAGTTACACCTGACACATCAGGACAGACTGACAAAAGTAATATACACTGACCATCCGGTCACAACGCTAGCAACTGAGCAGCGCTGGTAAGCTGGAGGTTTTGCAAACATTAAAATATTGCAGCAATACTAGCGCAGTAATTATCACATCAGAAATGGGAAGCATTCAAATAATTATTAGAAGCCATCTATACTGCTATTATTCTTATTGACAGCCACAAAAACATACATACATTTTATCACTGCTTTGGAGGCTAGATTAAGAATTTAGGTTTATCGTCTGGTGTCAGAAATGGAAACTCAGATGGTGACAGAAACTTTCCTCAAAATGGCAAAAACAAAAATCAAAAAAATTCCCAAATGGCCTGACCTGGTAGATTCAGTTGGCATGCTATATTGCCAAATCTGTTGCAAACAGTTGCACTTCCACTTAATATGCATTTGGAGAAATAAATGTTTCTCACAACCTTCTTTTCCTTCCAGCTAACTGCCAACTTGTCCTTCTGCTTTCACTGTTCATTTATCATCATGTAAGTATGGATGCTTAAGAAATTAATTCTTTTACTTTTCAACCATTTCACCCATCACTTGTCTCAGATTTGAAAGGGTTCCCAGTAGTTTGCTGAGGTAATTACCTGTAGACATGATGCAGAACAAAGCAAAGAGGGAGGGTCCCTAAATACGCTGTCTAGACTTAGTGTCTCGCTCCTTCTCTCTGTGTCACTCCATTTATTGTGTGCGACCTGTCGTCTGACCTGACGACGAGTCAACCTTAAACTTTAAAGAGGACCCAGTCCACGACTGTCTCCAGCTCATTACTCGCCATTTATCCTTTAATCTTACCATGAAAAAATAGTTTTTATTTCCACCATGTTATCTTTTGGTTAAATTGTCAACAAATTTCAGCCCCACACATGTTAAAAAACAATACAAGGCTTCTTACTCAGAGACAAACAACAGGGCTGTGGAATAAAGAGACAGTTAGTCTCACCCACTTTAATGGGCCTCCTTTGAAGTGGTGAAGATAGTGCTTGTAATCAGCTTAATTGATTGTAACAAGGCACCAGGACCCAATAGCAAAATGGAGACAGAGCATTGCAGGGTGGTTTTTAGGAAATCAGTTGTGTTTGGGTAGAGTAGTAATTCACTATAATGAGAGCCATTACTCCAAAGGCAAACAATGTCACTCACTTCTCCAGACTCTGGGTCAAGCTGGCAGATGCAGTCATTGTGCTGAAACACAGCCACAAGGAAATTACAAGCAAATAGGATTTAAGTGGTACTCAAGTAGTCAAGTGAATCATGAGTAATTGCTCTTCGATCACACTGAAATAAAATGAAGTGCAACAAAAACACCTAAATGTTAGCTTGGCAACACGTATTTCTTGACTAACATTAATCAAAACACAATGTGTATTCATAATGAATGTTTACGAGCTGAAATTACTCTTTAGCAACAAAAACTGACTAAAATCAGCACATTTACTGCTTGAAATGCCCCCTTTCCTCTTTAGCTATAGTCCCATAACTCTCTCCACTTTATCAGTGAGTCTCTGTATTGTTCTTCCCTTTCGCTCTTGTCATGTGGAGTTGATAATTCCTATTTACTCTCAAAGTCAAGAATTGTCCATGAACCAGCAGCTGGCGCTACTAAGTTTGGTAAAGGCATAGACATTTTGTTGTGTCGACATGGAAAAGGCCTGAAGAGGGTAAGAGATATCAGGCTCATTGTTGAGGGGTATTTGGTCCCTATACAAACACAGAGTTCTTGATTGATTCTGTTCATCAATTTTATGGACAGGATTTCTAGGTTCACCTTGAGGGTTTTCAAAGAGCGTTGTGGTCCTCTTAAGTTCTCATCTCTGTTTTTGGGGGATGATGTGATTCTGCTGACTTGATTAAACTTGCTCTGGAGTGGTCTGGAGCTCCATGTGAAGCTGCAAGAGTGAGAATTAGCAAATAGAAATCAGAGGGTTCATAACCAGAAAAGGGTGGGGTACCTGCTCTGAATTGTTGATAGTGACTGAAAGAATAACACTTTCGATACAAGGGGTAGAAAGAAGGGTTTGGGTCTGGACTCTATTTTAGAGATAGGGTGAGGAGCTGAGTCATCCAGAAGAGGTCTGAGTATTGCCACTATTTCTCCAAATTGAAAGGAGTCAGTTGAGGTGATCAAGATGCCTTCTGGTGAGGTGGCTCACAGGTGAGGTGTTTCATGCATGTCCAGTAGATTAGATCTCAGGGCAAATCCAGAACACCCAGATATTATGTCTCTCTGAGCCATAATCGTTCTCGGTGAAAATACTTTGGTGTACTGCCAGAGAAGCTAGAGGTGCTGACAGTGGAGGCCTGAGCATCTCTGTTTAGACTGCTGTCCTTGTGACCCACATCCTGAGAAGCAGCAGAAAATGTAAATGCCTTTGTAACTCTTTCCATACTGATACATGTCAGTAACTGTTATTTTCATCCGTTCTTGACTTCTTCTGTTCTTTGGGTTGTGGTGTGATGTGTTGCTTTTTTGAGATCTTTTAGCCTACTTTGTCAGACAGGTTCTAGTTAAGGGATTTCTGGGTTCACCAGGTCTATCACAGCCCCACATCCCTCCAAAAAAGTGGTTAACTCATGCTTTAACAAGAGGTGGCAATTACTTCATAGATAGGTTTGGATAGCTTTCCTTCCCTCGTGAAAATGAAATGGTCATTTGTAAAGCCTTCTGTAAACCACTTGTGTGTTTCCTCTCAGCATCTCACTCTGCTTTTCTCTCCTTTTCCTGCACCATGGATGTAAAAGATAGTATTATGGTAACTGCCATTCTGCTAATCAGTCTAACAACAAGCTCCTGTTGCTCCATTTCAAAGGGCACAGGCAGAGGTTTATAACCTTTGATCCTGTGGGTGAAGAAAGGGTCACCACAAATGGCTCCAGTGCACTTCTCACTTTTGGGTCAGAGCAAAGATCAGTTTAGTCGATGGTCTGTCAGCGCCACACTCTCGGTTATAGCCCTGGTCTGTCCTTGGTCCTACTGTGACTGGCGTCTTTAGCTCGTTAAACAGCGGTGAGTCTGAGTCTAGAGTCTACTTGGCGCGCGCGCGCGCACACACACACACACACACACACACACACACACACACACACACACACACACACAGGAAGTATTTCATAAATAAAGTCTATCTTTTGCAACTGTGCATCCATGTATGTTTGCACCTCTTGTTAGCTTTCCCCACACACTTAGCTTGCAGAACACTGAGTCTGTCAGCCAGCTAATCTCATGATTCAGTTAAACAGCTGCTGAATTAGTCAGTCAGCCCAGAGGTTCTTTAGTCATTTATTTAACCAGCCAATGTTCCATCTAACACAGTGGCCAACTAACCTATGAGTCAGTAGGCCAGCCAGTCAATTCCAAACTCCTGACCTTTAAAAGGGTTACAACTATCTTTGATGTTCCCCTTTTCCTTGTTTTAGTATAGAGGGTCATTTGTTTATCCGGTTAAGTGCTTTGTTCTTTATGACTCTATAAAAGAAGCTTTCAGTAGAGACCAAAGCGGCACATATTCATTTTACCCCAAGGTTGTTAAACAAAGACACGTACAGAAATTTGAATGCATAACTGGTTTTGAAGATGAGGGGACTTCTAATGTTACACTCTTAATCTTGAAATAGTTTTATAAAATAATATACAGTCGTGGTAAAAAGAAGTTACACCCTCTTTCAATTATACAACTTTGCATATGAGGACATAATAAAAAATCATTATACAGTCCTTAGTAAGTCTTAAAATAAGGTAAATGCAGCCTCAGCTGATCAACTTCACATGTCATATTGTAGCCTTTCATTATTTATTTAACAAAAATGAATGCAAAAGTGCAGAAGCAGTGTAAAACATCAGCACACCCCATGATTCAGTAGCTTCTTAACAACCTTAAGCAGCAATAACTTGAAGTGATCATTGACTTTGCCAGTCTCTCACATCTCTCACTCTTCTCTGCAACATTGCTTTAGCTCATTGAGGTTCAGGGGTTATACCGAGATCTTACAGCATTTCAGTCAGCATGAGGCCTTTACTTTGGGCTATTGCTACACCTTGATTGTTTACTTTTTTCATTGATTCTGTTATAGATTTGCTCCTCTGCTTTGGATTATTATCATGTTACAAGACCCAAATTGGCCCATGCTTTACTTATCTGATAGCTGGCCTTATATTCAATTCAATTCAATTCAATTTTATTTATATAGCGCCAAATCACAACAAAAGTCGCCTCAAGGCGCTTCATAGATACAGAGAAAAACCCAACAATCATATGACCCCCTATGAGCAAGCACTTTGGCGACAGTGGGAAGGAAAAACTCCCTTTTAACAGGAAGAAACCTCCGGCAGAACCAGGCTCAGGGAGGGGCGGCCATCTGCTGCGACCGGTTGGGGTGAGAGAAGGAAGACAGGATAAAAGACATGCTGTGGAAGAGAGACAGAGGTTAATAACAGATATGATTCAATGCAGAGAGGTCTATTAATACATAGTGAGTGAGAAAGGTGACTGGAAAGGAAAAACTCAATGCATCATGGGAATCCCCCGGCAGCCTAAGTCTATTGCAGCATAACTAAGGGAGGATTCAGGATCACCTGGTCCAGCCCTAACTATATGCTTTAGCAAAAAGGAAAGTTTTAAGCCTAATCTTGAAAGTAGAGATAGTGTCTGTCTCCCGAAAGCAAACTGGAAGCTGGTTCCACAGAAGAGGGGCCTGAAAACTGAAGGCTCTCCCTCCCATTCTACTTTTAAATACTCTAGGAACAACAAGTAGGCCTGCAGAGCGAGAGCGAAGTGCTCTAATAGGGTGATATGGTACTACAAGGTCATTAAGATAAGATGGGGCCTGATTATTTAAGACCTTGTATGTGAGGAGCAGGATTTTGAATTCAATTCTGGATTTAACAGGAAGCCAATGAAGGGAAGCCAAAACAGGAGAAATATGCTCTCTCTTTCTAGTCCCTGTCAGGACTCTTGCTGCAGCATTTTGGATTAGTTGAAGGCTTTTCAGCGAGTTTTTTGGACATCCTGATAATAATGAGTTACAGTAGTCCAGCCTGGAAGTAATAAATGCATGAACTAGTTTTTCAGCATCACTCTGAGACAGGATATTTCTAATTTTAGAGATGTTGCGCAAATGGAAGAAAGCAGTCTTACATATTTGTTTAATATGTGCGTTGAAGGACATGTCCTGGTCAAAAATGACTCCAAGGTTCCTCACAGTGTTACTGGAGGCCAAGGTAATGCCATCCAGAGTAAGAATCTGGTTAGATACCATATTTCTAAGATTTTCAGGGCCGAGTACAATAACCTCAGTTTTATCTGAATTAAGAAGCAGAAAGTTAGCGGCCATCCAGGTCTTTATGTCTTTAAGACATTCCTGCAGTCTAACTAATTGGTGTGTGCTATCTGGCTTCATGGACAGATAGAGCTGGGTGTCATCGGCATAACAGTGAAAATGTATGCTATGTCTTCTAATGATGCTGCCTAAGGGAAGCATGTATAATGTAAACAGAATTGGTCCTAGCACTGAACCCTGTGGAACTCCATAATTAACCTCAGTGTGTGAAGAAGACTCTCCATTTACATGCACAAATTGGAGTCTATTAGATAGATATGATACAAACCACTGCAGTGCAGTACCTGTAATACCTACAGCATGTTCTAATCGCTCTAATAGGATATTATGGTCAACAGTATCGAACGCTGCACTGAGGTCTAGCAGGACAAGCACAGAGATGAGTCCACTGTCAGAGGCCATAAGAAGATCATTTGTAACCTTCACTAAAGCTGTTTCTGTGCTGTGATGAGCTCTGAAACCTGACTGAAACTCTTCAAATAAGCCATTCCTCTGCAGATGATCTGTTAGCTGTTTGACAACTACTCTTTCAAGGATTTTTGATATGAAAGGAAGGTTGGAGATTGGCCTATAATTAGCTAAGACTGCTGGGTCTAGAGATGGCTTTTTGAGTAAAGGTTTAACTACAGCCAGCTTGAAGGCCTGTGGTACATAGCCGATTATTAGAGATAGGTTGATCATATTTAAGATCGAAGAATTAATTAATGGCAGGACTTCTTTGAGCAGTTTTGTAGGAATGGGGTCTAAAAGACACGTTGAAGGTTTGGAGGAAGTAATTATTGAAGTTAACTCAGAAAGATCAATTGGAGAAAAAGAGTCTAACTTAACATCAATGGTACTAAGAGTAGCTGTAGATAATATTACATCTGTGGGATGATTACTGGTAATTTTTTCTCTAATGATAAAAATTTTATTTGTGAAGAAGTTCATGAAGTCATTACTAGTTAACGTTAAAGGGATGGTTGGCTCAAAAGAGCTCTGACTTTTTGTCAGCCTGGCTACAGTGCTGAAGAGAAACCTGGGGTTGTTCTTATTTTCTTCAATCAGTGATGAATAGTAAGATGTTCTGGCTTTGCGGAGGGCTTTCTTATAAAGCAGCAAACTTTTTCTCCAGGCTAAATGATGATCCTCTAAATTTGTGACACGCCATTTCCTCTCCAGATTACGAGTCATCTGCTTTAGGCTACGTGTTTCAGAATTATACCACGGAGTCAGGTACTTCTGATTAGAGACCTTAGTTTTCACAGGAGCTACAGTATCCAGAGTCGTACGTAGTGAGGAGGTGAAATTATTAACAAGATAATCGACCTCTGTTGGGGTAGCGTTCAGATAGCTGCTCTGCTCTGTGTTGGTACAGGGCATTGAAGATGATAACAGTGGGTGGATTATATTCTTAAACTTAGTTACAGCGCTTTCAGAAAGACATCTACTTTGATAAAGTCTACTCTCCACTGCTGTGTAATCAATTATTGTAAATGTAAATGTTATCAGGAAATGATCAGACAGGAGAGGGTTTTTAGGAAACACTGTTAAATGTTCAGTTTCTATGCCATATGTTAAAACAAGATCTAGAGTGTGATTAAAGTGGTGGGTGGGTTCTTTTACATTTTGAGAGAAACCAATTGAGTCTAATAACAGATTAAATGCCATGTTGAGGCTGTCATTTTTAGCATCTACATGGATGTTAAAATCACCCACAATAATTATTATATATGTCTGAGAGTTGAATGCATAACTGCAAGGTTAAGAGATTTTGCCGTGAACTTTAACACTTAACATGCTAACCGAGGCCTGTAGATTCTGAGATAAAGCTCTTAATGTCTTCGTTGTATTGTATTGTACTGTCTGATGTCAGGGTGAATTTGCTGGGACATCCATTCCTGGGAAGACTTGAATGTTTTCCACTTGTGAATAATCTTTCTCACTGTGATGGACTTCCAATTAAAAAAATAATCTAATAACCCCGTGTGCTCCAGAGCAGCAAACTGCAGAACTTCTGTTTTATAGAGGTGCTCAGAGGTGCTGATGACCACTTAATCAAGTGCATTTGATTAGCAGCACTTGGCTGCTATAGTGCTTATAGTTAATTGTTACTGAAGGATTTTGGTTTAAATTTTGCTAAATAAATAATGACATGCTGTAATATGTTATGTTTTGTAGTTTATTTGAGGCTGTATTTGACTAATTTTAAGACCTGCTAACGACCAGATGATTTTTATTATGTACGTAAAACTTTAGAATAAAAAGAAGGCGTGCTTTCTTTTCTACCACAACTGTAGTCTATTTAAGTGAAACCAAAGACGTTAAATGGCAATTAAATACCAGGCTTGTGACATGCTTTGCAAGTTTTAGGGTCAATGCACATGACCCTAACTCCTAAATATTTCCCACGTCTTTTGGTGCAGAAGAATAATTCAGATCGCATTTTGGGTATTTTCTCCAGTCGCAATAATCAAAACACTCTCCCCCTTTACTTTTTTGCTGCACAGATAAATTAAGTTTGTACCACTAAGTTTGTCTTGTGTGTAATCACATTTCATTCTCATATAATCCAAAAGAGTGCGTGTAACTCAGTCGTAACAGCTGGGAAAGTTGTGGCTTTTCTACCATGAAATGTTATGTGTTGTAATGAGACAAAAAATTCTTTTAAGGGGATTTGTTTTTGTGGTTCAAGTTGTTTGTTGTGTGGAAGGTGGATTTCCCCAATCTCTGGAAAACTTCCCAGAATACTGTGCATGTTCACACGATCACATGCAACACACACAGAGCAATACAGGCACACTTGCCCTTTGAGCGGCACTTAAAAACAATTATACCATTTCAGTGCCTTTCCATAATAACAAGCCTCCTCGTGATTTACACGATGGCCTCATCATAAATTCTGCCTGTCAGAACTGATTAAGATATAAGGTGTCACTGGGAATCAACACAGTTGTACGGGGAACAAATGGCCCCTGGCTAGTTTCTTTCCCTCTCTACGGAGGTTAAGAGTTTGACACGGAAAATAAAGTCACGAGGCCCGTGATGCACACTGAGTCATACAATAAAAGTCTGATGATGCCCCTTATTTCTGCTCCTGAGTTTCCAAAGCCTGAATAAAAAGTTACATTTTACCCAATTAATATGAAGCTACCCGTCTCTGTATTTATGTTTATGCTAGTTATTCTAACTGAAAATACAACAGTGAGCTCAGTGGCTTAAGAAATGCACAACAAAAATGCATTAAATGAGCTTACATGCATGGTGAAAAGAATGCCAGCCTTTTTGCACATTTTCAGTTGGGTACAAAGAAAGGTTAGGACAAGGTCAGGCTTGAATGCAGCCAACGAAATAGTCATAAAATGAAAATAAGGCCCGATAATGATGGGTTAGGGTGAAACTATGAACTCACATTAGTGCGCAGGTAGTGTTCATCAAAGCGCAAAGAAGAGTTCCAAAAATATAATTGCATTTGGCTGTTTCCCAAGCAATTATCACCTTCAAAGGACACTTGCTAACTGCATTGCACCGACACATTCCTTTTGTTATGAGGCAAATTTTTCAATATTTCCACTAATGTCCCAATACAACCTACAGTAGAAGACAAGTGAATAAAACAGTAGCTTGTTTGATCTCTTGTAGTTGACAAATTTCTCTGATTTCATGTGTGTGTGTGTGTAATGTTGTAAAATATCAAATAACAACATATTGTGTTGTTTCAATATTTTATTCAACTCCTACAATGACCTATAGTCCACTGCCACTTTCTTGAGCCCTCCCCTGCATGCTCACAGTCATCAGCTGACTATCCTGTAACATAGCCCAGGATCAAGCCAAGCAACGGATTACCTCCTTCTCTTGTCATTAGCAAAGTGGGCATCAATCTTTCACGTTACAGGAGGCCTCATTTTCTGGCTTCTGAATAGATCTGTCTCCCGTGTTAACAGCTAATTGGCTCTGGCGCCATTGTAGCATTGAAGGTAGTCATTTAGGCACATTACAGGCAGCGGCTCCGAGAGAGAGAGGAAGAGAGAGAGAGAGCAAAGAGAGGAGGAGTGGATGAGTGATACAGAGATGAGATGAGTGACAGTACTAAGATAACAAGACAATAAAAACGATGCGATTAGCTCAAGCGTGCATGAGTCAGTTTATTACATGTCCCACTGGTTTGACAAGTTACTCGCGTTACTGAGAAGAATGTCACTTCCCTGTGTGTACAGGACTGTGTCTGTTTTTGTGTATGCACGCCTATGCATATGTCTGAATTTGTGAAGTCAAGGGATTGTCGTCAACTTTAGACATCACTTAAATTATTTGATAATATATTATTTTATTTTATTAGAGTTTTACGCTGTAAATAGGTGGCATTGAGGTTCAGTTGCTAGCACGGTCACCTCACACCAAGAACTTGTTTGAATCTGCTGGAGTTTCCATGTTGGCGCTGTGCCTGTGGGTTGGGTAATTGGTGATTCTAAACTGACCAATCTTGTCTGTCGCTCTGTTAGCACCGTGATAGACTGGTGACCCATTTAGGCTGTACCCTGCCTCTCACCCTATGGCAGCTGGGAAAGGTTCCAGCACCTCACCACAACCCTGAAGTGGATAAGCAGTTAAGAAAATGGATGGCTGGATAGCATTAAATCTTTTCAAACAAAACAGAGCTTTAATTAAACTTTAAAGACTGACATGTTGCATAACTGTGGAACACAATTTAGCTTTAGAATAGAATAGAATAGCCTTTATTGTCATTGTACAGAGTACAACGAAATTGGAGTGCCACTCCCTTGGTGCAAGTTTCAATAATAAATATAAATGTAAAATATAAAAAGTACAAAAAAAACAATCGTAAGTACTCAAACAATAGTATGTACAATATATACAGGATAGCAGCATTAATATAATGACAGTATGAATAGCAGCATAATATAATGACAGTGACGGTATGGAATAGGTTCAATTGTTTTTGTGCTTATTTACTACGGTGATAGCTCTGGGAAAGAAGCTATCCCTGAATCTGTTTGTCCTGGTTTTATGTGACCTGTACCGTCGGCCTGACGGTAATAGTTCAAACAGTTGGTTGCTGGGGTGAGAGTGGTCCTTGATGATATTGCCAGCTCTGCTGAGGTACCGAGAGTTTGCAGTGACCTCCAGGCTGGGCAGAGAGCAGCCAGTGATCTTCTGGGCTGTGTTGATGACCCTCTGCAGTACTTTCCTGTCTGCAGCTGAGCACCCTGCATACCATGTTGTTATGCCGTACGTTAGGATGCTCTCTATGGTGGCTCTGTAAAATGTCACCAGCAGCCTCTCCTCCAGGTTGTTCCTCCTGAGCACTCTCAGAAAGTGGAGACGCTGCTGGGCCTTTTTAACCACCGCTGTAGTATTTGCAGTCCAGGAGAGGTCATCAGATATCTGCACGCCCAGAAACCTCATGGAGTGTACCCTCTCCACACAGCTCCCGTGAATGTAAAGTGGGGCCGGGTCTGCTCTGCCCTTCCTGAAGTCCAAGATAAGTTCTTTAGTTTTCGTGGTGTTCAGTTGGAGGTTGTTAACTGAACACCACTCAGTCAGTCTGTTGACCTCATCTCTGTAGTCCGACTCATCCCCCCTTGAGATGAGTCCAACCACTGTGGTGTCATCCGCGAACTTTATGATGGTGTTTGAGAGATGGGTAGGGGAGCAGTCGGATGTGTAGAGCGTAAACAGGAGGGGACTCAAAACACATCCTTGTGGAGACCCGGTGCTGAGTGTGATGGTGCTGGACCGGTGGGGGCCGAGTCTGACAGACTGTGGTCTATTTGTCAGGAAGTCCTTGATCCAGAGGCAGATGGGGGTGGAGAGTCCCAGGTGAGACAGTTTCTGGACCAGGATCTCCGGGATGATATGATTGAATGCTGAGCTGAAGTCCAGAAAGAGAATTCTCACATAGCTTCCTCGGTGCTCCAGGTGACTCAGCGCAGTGTGGAGCGCTATGGTGATGGCGTCCTCGGTGGAACGATTTGTCCTGTAGGCAAATTGGTGGGGGTCCAGAGTGGGAGGCAGACCGGCCCTGATGTGCTGACAGACCAGTCTCTCAAAGCACTTCATCACTACAGGCGTAAGTGCAACAGGCCTGTAGTCATTTGGGCTGGCCACAGCTGTCTTCTTGGCGATGGGGATGATGGTGGAGGTTTTGAGGCAGGGCGGGACGGTGTTTGATGACAAGGAAAGGTTGAAGATTTTAGTGAAGACTCCGGTCAGTTCGTCAGCACATGCTCTGAGAACCTTTCCATGTATTCCATCAGGACCTGCCGCCTTCCTGGGATTCACTGACCTTTAGGGATTTAGAGAATCCATATTGAGTTTAATGAGTGATAACCCCAAGAAATGCAGCAGATAGTCTATATGATTACTACTTGGAGATTCATATATAAAATTTTAATGTTACATAGCAGCATAAAAAAATGGATAACTTTCTGCTTTTAGTTTTCCTCAGTTAGCCACATAATTATGAAATATTACAGGAAATTTCTGGTTCATAAAATCTGACAATTTATTGTGTTTAATTACTAAATGTAAAAAATATGTACAAGTAATCCCTAATCAAACTGCTTTATACCGTTGGTTAGAGACCAGTTTTTAAAGGTGGATGATGTCATGAGAGTGGGCAACCTTAACGTGGGCATCTTGGCCCCGCCCATCTGCTGTTCAAGTTTCTGTGTGCAAAAAGCAGCCAATATGAAGAAAACCGGCTTAAAAAGAGGATGCTAAAGAGGTAAGATGAAATTAAAGAAACATTGTGAATAGCATATCATGCAGTGCTTGGATCCTAACTGGGCCCTTTTTGCATAAACAGTACTATAAAAACAGTGATCCCATTTTACCCTCTAACACGTTAATTTACCAAATCTGTATCAGCACAGATAATAACATTTGCTAGCGTTATAACGTGAATGAGTGATTTATTGGGAATGTAAATAGTGTGTGAGTGCAGTCCAGCCTGCTGATTATCCCAACCAAACATTCCACCACTTCAAAGCTTCTGCTGTAATTACAATGCTCTGAGGTGTGCCCGACTCGCACAACCACAGGCCTCTCAAGCTTCTCTGACAGATACACACACACGCATACAGTACAGAACTCCACACAGTAAACACACACACACACGCACAAACATGCTCAGACAAATTGCTTTCGCTATTATCAAGCTTAAATGATATTATGGAAAAAAGGAAGTGGGACGTGTGGGTAATTTTGCTACACCCAGAAGAGCACCCCTCTTATTTTTACCCCCCCCTCTTCTTCCTTCCTTCCTTCCTTCCTTTATTCCTCCTTCTACTCTTCTTGTGAAATCTGCTTTAGATCTGTGGTAACACAACAATTTGCACGTCTAAACCATAAATACATGTAACACACACACACACACACACACACACACACACACACACACACACATATAGCCCATAAATTTGCTAATGCAAAGCACATATAAAAGATTATCACTTAACAGCTGATATTACTTTGTCTGGGTGGAGTGTGACAGGATGCAGCTTGTACAGCTGTCACATGGGTCATATTTTCCCAGTACTTGTAATTAAATAATTGATTTGATTAGTGCCAGTGGTTCCTTTATTACAAATCAATTACTTCTTTAAGCCAGGTTGAAAGATAGATTGATACACAAACCAACAAGGATTTAACTATGTGGTGTGCCCAACTCATGCAGCTAGAATACTGCCTCTTTCAGCAATTTCTCATGTGTTGCATGGAGGTGCGGTCTTTACATCTGAGGTTTTTATACTGAAAGTGAGACCAAATATAGCAAGAAGGAAGCGAAGAAATGCACAATGGGCAGAATGTGAGAAGAAAGACAGAAAGAAATAGATGCAATGAAACATTATGAAGCATTAAAGAGAGTTAGAGGGAAGATTTGAGATACAAAAGGAGGTAACATGCCAACGACAGTGAGCCAAGAATGAGTTATATGACTGAATGACAAGGTGCCTGCAGGGCAAAGAGAGAGAGAGAGAGGTGGAGGAGGAAGGAGGTGGATCCTGCAAAAAAGGCAACAGTTTCTCCCCTGAGGAGTCGGCCCTTTCATCTGGCCGCTCACTGGCGCCTTCACAAACCTCTGATTGTCTGTGAAATAACCCCACTTTAATAAGACAGCAGCAGCAACCTCCTGGGAACAGAGTCCTGTTCCACAAGGCTGACATACAAGCTAGTCAAGCCTGCTAGCTACACATAAAAGTGCTGAAATAAATTATTTTATTTGCTGTTTATTAATCCCTCCCCAGGGATGTTTGAAAAAGAAGTGCCTTTTTCTTTTAAAGCACTTTGTGTACTGAAAAGTGCCTATAAGCTTTCTGGTGTTTTCCCACTCTATTTTAATGTATTATATAGTTGGTTTTTCTTTTTTTTTTGTTCTTTTTTTGGCATACCCTTTGGGCATACAAAGCCCAAAGGGTATGCCAAACGCAGTTATTCTCTCCCACAGAAAACAGCGCAGCTGAACTGCTTAAAACACCCTTGTTTGTAGTCTAGGCTTTTCTTCCGTGAATGTGTCAGGAACACACTGGCATAACACCCACCAGGAGCTAGTTTGAGACCCCTCTAAAGAAAGAATGAGCAGCAGCCCTACAGTTTTCCATTTGTATTTACTCTGCAGAGCTGCTTTTCGTGCCTCATCCACGAGTGAAAAACAATAAATGTTGTGTTGTTGCCTGCAAGACTGAACACAAGTGTTTTTATTTACCGCTACTAGCTCCTAAAGACCTGAACACTCAGTGAACTACCTTTTTTGATGATAATGTCTCCAGCAATGGCTTAACGTTACTCTTGGGTTTGATCGCCTTCCCACGGGCCCGGTGTGTGTGTGAAGTTTCATGAAATTGGGTTTGGTAGGTTTTGTAAAATCTTGCTGACAGATAGACAAATGGCACTTTCAGCTCTTGCCCCAGTGGAGGAAGATGTGGTCACAGTTCAAGTAAACTTGAAAGCAGTAATGATGACGCTGCACACGGTTTGTGAGTCCAAACCCTGAAACAAAACAGCTCAAAAATCTGTATGCTATCTGTTATAACTCATTTTTTCTGTTGCTGAACTATCTGACCGGTCTGGGCAGACAGAGCTTTTTGGGCAAGAGCATTTAAAGATGCAAGAGCGAGTATGATAAAAAATAATGAAAAATGTAACTTATTCCCACAGCTCTCCACTGGCCGTCATGGCACTGCTTCCAAAGCCTAGATATAGCGAGTATGCTGAATCAATGTGATACAAAATAGCACATATCATTTAGTGGTAGGACTGTTGAGTGTTAAATATGTGCAAGTAGTTGAGAAATAATAAATAACTGATGCAGGCACGCCTGTGGGGAAAATGATCATAAGATAAGTGGGCCATTCTTTAAGCTAACCACCATCAGGACAGTCAGACAGAGTTTTCAGATAAATGTCTGGAACAAGTGTAAAACATCAAATTCTCAATAGAAAAATCCCACTGAGTTTCTTCACAGACTTTGACAATGAGTTACTTCATGTCTAATTTGCAGAATGAATGGGATCAAATCTTAGGCCAGGAAGACGAACGTGTCGGTCACAGACACGGAGAGAAACACGTGAAAGTCTAATCTAATTTGTGTCCAGTCGCGCCTCACACCCAAGCTGGACTTTGCTAAGGTTTTAGCATCAGTAAATCGGCCATGCAGTTAAGTAACATCCTCAGAAATCTCAATGTGACACGTTTCTATAAATGCCGGACTTACATACCACACAACAGAAATGTCGGATACAGCGGAAAGTCCCAATATAAAGAACATCAAACAAAGCAGAGAGCGAGAGAGATGAAGAAGAAAGGGATCAGTGTTTCATCTCCGGGTATAACTCTCCATAATTATCTGCATAGGGCCCGTGTTTACACATGCACTCTCATGAGGTTAGAGTTAGAGCTAATCCATTACTGAAGCTTAACATGTGATAATGCTGCAGAGCTATTGTTTTTGCAGGCAATGTGGAAAAATTCACTTTAACAAATAAACGGCGGTTAGCAAACAACAGATAAGAGAAAATTCAAGCTTCTGATTCTTCGAAATTAAATAAAACCTGAAAAAAGAAGAAAAACGTGTTTTAACTTCATTTGGGAATTTGCCCCTTTCAGATGACTAACTACCACCTCCTACTAATAATCATAATCGTTATTTGCGCAAATATAACCAAGTAATATGAGTTTTCTATGTTGAAAGCAGCACGTGGTCGCCCATAAACATTTTGGGCTGCTGTGATTGGTCTAAGTTGAGCCGTGTCAACGTGCCGAGTCTACATACTCGCTCTCACACTACAACTTGACAGCTGAACAGTACGCTCGTAGGAGTGAGTTACACCTGGGTAAACTTACTGCTTCGTCTCCGTGGAGTTCACCTGTTTTACGGAGGAGACCCGGAGGAGAGAGATGGCCTCCAAGGAGAGTTTTAACGACTTGGGATGCAGTTCTTCCGAGGAGGACAGCAGCCGTGCGGACTTGACAGAGGAGTCGGGGGAAGAGAAGGCATCTCCCGTGGTGCGTCGGCATCACCCCTTCAGCGTGGAGGCGCTCATGTCCGGGAGAAAGACGCACAGCCGGAGTGGAGAGTCCGCCTGCTTTACACCGAAGGAAAGTTCGGTGGCTTTGTCCCCGACGGGGTTAAACTCCTTGTATGTGAGCCGGGAGACGTGCACCCCTCCCGGGGGAAGCCAAAAGAGCTTAACTGCTGCCCCCTCGTCGCCAGTGAAGTCTGAAACATCAGAGTCAGAGGACTGCGCACCGTGGGTTACTACCAGCGCCTTTTCCACACAACCTCGTAAGTTTCTCCTCTCATATTAAACGCCATGAAACTTATTTATAGCTAATTTCATTATTCAGTATCTTGCAGATGTTTTCAGTTTTTTTCCTAAATACTGGAAAGTAATTCTCTGTAAGCTGTGCTGCAAAGACGCATTCTGTTAATTGGTTGTTTACTGAAAAGTAAGGCTAGAGTGTAAATAGTATTATTTATCTGGCTGGGGTTGGTAGGCTGTAGCCAACTACTCAGTTTTTACATTCAAATCAAATTTTGAGATAATCAAATGATTTAATGACCCTTCTTAAATCCTAATTGTTTCTTTTCCCAGGTCACCTCAGTCCTGCCTGCCAGCTGAGGAAACACAAGACCAACAGGAAGCCCCGCACACCCTTCACCACATCCCAGCTCCTCGCTCTGGAGAGGAAATTCAGGCAGAAGCAATACCTGTCCATCGCCGAGCGAGCCGAGTTCTCCTCCTCCTTAACTCTCACAGAGACTCAGGTGAAGATCTGGTTCCAGAATCGCCGAGCCAAAGCCAAGAGGCTCCAGGAGGCCGAGCTGGAGAAACTCAAGATGGCTGCTGATGCCAAGACGGCTGCAGTGGCAGCCGTTGCTGCTGGAGCTTTACACCCTGGCTTTAGGTTACCACTGTCACTGGGTGCCATGTCACTATATGGACAGTCATACTCCTCTGCATATCACCACCACAGACCCATCCTGCCCATTTCCCCTTTAGGAGTGTACGCTGCTCCTTTGGGCTACAGCATGTACCACTTATAAAAATGGAAATATCAGCGACTAAAGGATTCCAAAAAAATGAACACGGAGGAAATGTGCTCAAAAATCTCTATGTATAATGTACAGTTTCAACTGCACAAGAAGTGTTTGTAATAACTTTCTGAGCACTTCAGAATCTGTTTAAAGATCTATTTTCCCAACAGTGAGGATAAGAGAAACTTCCTCTCTTGCCCCTTTTGGACTGCCTGTTTACACGACTTGTCTTTATGAGGAGGGGTGTTACTGTCCAGCTCTTTATAACCTTCAGTTGTTTACTTCTGCAATAATTGAGCAGGGCGAGGACTTGCACTGGGAATCATAATGCAGACTTTCCAATTAAGTCTTACTACTTAACAGATAAAGCACCTGGGGCCTTAAACTCAAGACACTTTGCATGGATGAGTGGGTCTTTCAGCAACTCAGGCAACTTTTTGTCTTTTTAAAAGAATTTTTTCAATCTTTTTGAAATTCAAATTCAGGTTATTTGTGTCTTTTTAGCAGTAAGATTCATCCCTCTAACTGTATGCTATTGTAATTACAGTTTTGTTGATGTTTTCTCTTGTAGCAATAAAAGTATTTTCATTACACCCTAATTTCTTTACGAGACATTTACAGAGCATAGACATATTTATTCTCTTTAAAATGCAATGCTGGAAATGTATGAATTGTGTATTTATGATTATGAGAACATGGTACAAAATTTCTAACCGAGTATGTATTTATATTGTTCTTCTCCCTTTGAAAGGGCCTGCAGTGTGCTATGCAGTTTATATATATATATATATTTTTTTTCATTTATATGAACCAAACTATTAAAGGCTCACAGACTGTTTCCTTTAAATGACATTCAATTTTATGTCTTAAAAAAAAGTAGCAAAATTTAAACATGTGCAGCGTTCACTCAACATATCTCAAAAAAATCAAGCGGTATGTAAGTTAAACCAAATAGCTGTGTTGCTCTTCTTCTTCAGCACTTTTCAGCTACAGCTGCTTTCTGTGTGTGTGTGTGTGTTTGTGTGGTTTAATCCCATGTCTGTGTTTCCCATCAGACAGTGGTCAGTTCAAGGCAATGTTTGACAAACCATAAATGACACCCATAAATTATCCAACTTCACAGAGAGTTCCCGTTATGACTGAGCTGTCTCTTACCGCATTTGTCAAACTTTTCTTTCCCGTTATAAAGCTCAGATGGATTTTCAAGAATTATGTGTTGTTTTGACCATGACGGTGCACTGATGACCGATAATGAGGCTTTTAAGTTTCACAACAGTAGCATAAAAACACAAGTTTTGGGAGTTGCGAGTTAAGGATCTGTAGTTGTTGCCTTTCATTTTCCTTTATGTCATATTGATTTTACATTTCTGGAGCTCACCAGAAATAGCTGCAATATTTTTGTTGAAACAATCAATGGTAAACTTTCTGTGTCGTTATGGACAAGGTGTCGAATGTCAAAATTATATTAGCTATATCACTCATTTATGACTTATCTAGCTGAGTAGCTCTCTTATATGTTACGGCTCTTATCCTACTTGGTGCCTTAATAAACTTAATGTGACCGATCACTGCTGAGTTAGGCTTGAATTAGCCACTTTTTACCAGACCCGTCCACCTTAGTGCCATGTTTTATAGAGTGACTGTGATGGTGTGTGGGTCCTCTGCGTTGTTGCAATTGTAAAAGCAGCTTACAACTTCCGTGTGACTTTGATGTAATGAGGAAATCGTTTATAGGCAGTGGTGTTTTTATGAGGTTCCTCTTTAATCAGAACAAGGCTGTGAGGCGAGGCAGACAGTCTAAGGGGAAGTGGCAACCAAAGAAGTAGTTTACACAAGCAAGCAATCAGCTTAATGAAGAGCAGATTGTCAGGAGAGACTCAGAATCACTTGTGAAACGTCATGTTTGTACTAATTGCTGGAGGAGTGTTGCATTTTAGTGGCGGAGAATTCATAATTGCCGGTCCTTTAGTTTGGAAAGTTGTCATTAGGACTGGCGATTGCTTTTCATCTTTTTTAGTTGATGTTCATCTGACAATGATTGGGCATATTTGCGGTTTTGTTTGTTACTTAAAGACAACATGTGATTAAGAGAGTCTCTGGTTCCAGGTCTTGTGCATGTCTCCTGCCTCCTCTGGTGGCTGTTTGTAACACAGCAGCATGGGGAAAAAACTAAGTATAAGAAGGTCACATTGCAACCTAAATATGCATAAAGTACAGTTTTATACAGCAAACTGCAACACCACATGAAAATACAGTCACCAAGTTGGGAAGTATTACCAGTGACATGTTTAGAGACTATACTGAACAAGCATTGAATGTCCATGGAGAATCATTTGCTGTACTTCTCTGAAAACAAGGTTTTGGAATATCTAATTCACTTATAAAATAACTGCATAAATATACACACTTACAGGTACAGGTGATTGCTTTTTTAATGAATCAAGGAACAGTAAAACTTTTGTGGTGGCCCACAGCTTTTGGACTCCTTTCCTTAGGGATGTAGAGATGTGGAATTAAAAAAAACCCAAAACTCTAGTACGGTGCTGTTTTCAGTTCATTAGATCACCCAAGTTTGCTCAATCTATATAATTCTGCTTCATCACATGTATTCTTTGCCTTTAAGGTAAGCTGGGGACACCAACAGTTAACGTGTCAGGACAAACTGAACACAACAACCTATAATGCTTGGTGGGGTAGAAAAATGTTTTCTAAGAATAAGCCAGAAAGACTGGAACCAGCAGCTCACAGCTGGACAAACTGCCCTGCATGTTTGAGACATGTAAATGTGCTTTTCACAGGATTCATAATAATTGCAAAGCAATAATAATATAAAAAAAACAGCATTGAAGATTCTCACTTCGCAATGGTGTATTCTCTTTTGTGCAAATACTATTAAAGCCATAGGCAGTGACGCCCACAAACAACGAGAAAGGCTCGGTGAGCTTCCATGTAGAGACAAGGACACATGCACGAGAATTCTGTTATTAGTGTGTGTCCATGTGATGTGTGATTGGTGTTTGGAGGTATCCCCGAGAGCAATGCAAAAGCAGATGCAGGGATATTCCCTGCAGCAGCCTAGCGGAAGAGGAGGGTGGCCAAGGCTTCTAAAAATCACACTGGACAGGCACACACATATGCCTGTTCCACGGGATCCCATATTTTAAGTCTTTGTTTAACCATCACATAAGTGCAAACACACACAGTGGAAAACAAACAGTTATATTTGAACAGAAAATACAATAATCACTGAGAACTTTACTGTAACATGCATCACTCCATGAATCATGGATTTATTTGTGCATGCTGGCATTAATTGGCTTAAACCAGTGTGTTTGTGTCATTATGAATCCAGCTGTGGAAACCTACAAGTTTCAGGCCTGTAGCATTTCTGCAGTATTTGCAGCATTCCCAGATTGGCTCAACCCAGTTCCTAAACGAATTGGCTTAATGCTTTTTGACTCTTGAAGCTGTTCCATATACAGCATGACGACTTCAATTGCGGTAGGAACTTTACATGAAATGAAACACTTGCACTCATCAGGCAGCTTGTTTTTCTCTGTTCGTGTCCCATTTCACACACATACACAGTTGCCATTTTCACGATGAATAGTCACTATGGAAAATTTATGAAATAACTTAGTCAACATTGTTTACACATACAGCAATAAGAGTGACACTCTAATGAGTCTTATAAACTAAAAGGATCTGCAGGTCCACGGTGTATTTTATGCTTCTCAGTCATAGTCATGCTTAAATGCATCTCTCTGCTACTGTAAAATCAAGCCTCAAAGAGGCTTCTGAAAGCACGGCTAAAAGGCGATTTTTACCGCTTGCACTGTGTCTTTCATGTCATGAATAACCTGCTAATGCAAATGTTATACTTGCTTATCTGAAACCACAACGGCATCTTAAGTTTTCACTCGTGCTCTCGATGCAGCACTTGGAAAAGAATATGAGAGACCGATGCTGATTTAGGTTTGATTGCCGGGAAATGGAGATCCTCATGCAAATGCTGAGCAGCTGTGGTAAAGTGGTTCGGATTTACTCAAGAGAAAACAAAGCTTAGCTGATTAGTGGTATTACTTCTGAAATTCACAAATAAACACACTGAGCATGTTTACAGAATGTGTTCCAGGGATTCTTTGATAACAGTTGTGATGCTATTTTAATAAAATTGTATTTTGATGCAGTAGACTGAAGGATCGAAACTAGGCTGGGTTTAAAGTATTACTAGATATGCAATAAAACAATAACAGTGTAGTGCTGCAAATAAAGATACTCCTATCAGTGACAGGGGAGGTAACATAAATGAGCAACTCCCGATTTTATGAATGAAATCAAAAATATTGTAACAGATTGTCTGTTAATTTAGATGGATGTAAGCCTGAAAACCTTTCTCACGATTAAATCATTTTAGCTCAATAAGAGAAGGAAGGCCTCAAATTTCAGTTCTACAGCCCACACAAATGTCGCCTGCTTATTCACCTCATTAGCAAAAGCAGAGACGAGTTGAATGGAGGAGAAGTTGATGAGACTTTCAAGGATGGTGAAGAACCTGTTCCACCTTATATCCAGCAGGTGTCACTACAACAATAATTTTCATCAGAAGTAGCCCCACTGTGCCACCAAAAAAATACAAAATACAAAATCCTCCAAAGCCTTTCCAAAATCACGCTGCTTTAAATTGCTATTAAAATAGTAGCAATTAAAATTTATTTGTCAGTGGTCTAAAATAAAAAAAAGGTTGGTATTTTTTTCTATCACATAAACTGCTGATAATTGGAGTCTTTTAGGTAGAGGAGAATGTGTCTAAATGGAGCATTTAAGGGGGGAGGGGGATGTTTTTTTGGAAAATGCAGATGATGCTGCACAACGAGAAGAAAACACGCTATATTTCTGGTATTGCTCCACCACCTGTTTGCATCTAAGTGCTGGGTGTGTGTATGTTCACGGCAGAAGGAAGCCTTGAGCTTAAGTGTATGTGGACAAAGAGAAAGAGTCTGAGCACTCTACCTGTGCCATGTCCATTCAATTAATTATAACTAGCTGAGTTGTCACGGGCGTTTTGCTTCATGTGCTTCCACAATTACTCAGAGACACAAGCCCATGCACCCAAGCCTGGCATCACCGTAGCACCTTTCCAGCTTACAAATTAATGTCACAGTGAGAAAGACTGACATTATAGCTCAAATAAAGTGCTAGCTGCACACAGCCCTGCACCGGCCTCTCTCATTTTTTCTTCCACCTTATGCACACTAACCAAACACACATACAACACACACACTCTCCCTGTCTCACACAGTCACACACACATAGTTGTTATTGCTCCCGTTGCCTCATCTTCTCTTCTCTTGCCTCGCTCCCTGTCACAGACCCGATATGAACACGAGGTGATAAGCTTTTGGCAGACATGTTTCATGCGGTATCTGTATTTTCCAGAACACAGACACAGAATAATGGCAATACTCCAGGCAAAGAAAAATATATGATTTGTTTAATTTAAACAAATTTTTAATTACCAAGTGTCACCTGATTTTTAATATATTCTTCAGAATACAATAGTGGTTTTCTAAAATGAGAGTACTTAGCTTAGTATGGGGGAGGCTCATTGCTTTGTCATGTTTGTACACAACAATGATGCTTTATGGACTGAGCTGGTGGCTTGGTTGAAATTACTGCTTTGCAGTAGCTAGCTTCATATACCTTGTAGAAAAACCTAGTTTCTATACATATAAATCATCTTATACATACAATTTTAAGTTTCAGCGTTAAGTCCAGGGCATTTAATAGCAAGATTTGATAGATTTTTTTCCTACCTTTACACATTTGTAGCTAGAATAAAGGAGCTTTAAAAGATGCGATGATAAACAATGTGCTGCTATAAGTTACCATAAATGACCAATTACCATTTACTAACTGCCTTGAAAGTAAACAAGGGGGGGAACAAAGTCTGGATTTTCTGTATCCATACGCTTTATCTAAAATATATTGTCTGTCAGTGATAACATGTGGTCCAAAGGCTTTCCTAGGCTTGTGTTCACTCATGCAAGTAAATGCCACAAATATAATATGGGTCACCATGGGTCTTTTTAATTCAGTAAATGCTTGCATACATGCTCAGCGGTTTGTTTACATGCTACTATAACACGTAATGGTGGCTGTATAGTGTGGTGACTTTAATGCAAAGACTTCCCCAACACATCCACCCTGACAGTGCTGTTGATCATCTATGTGCAATATCTCGGTCTTTAAATGTTCTGTGCAATATTTTTGGCTTGTGCATGTTAGGATGCCTGGGTCGTTGACCCAGGGTTTTTTGAGTTTATTATATTATTTATAATTTATAGTCTTTGGGTTTTTGTTAGAGTCATGTCTTATGGTTTGTCTCTGTGTAATCCTTAGTTGCTGTCTCCCCTGTCCGTTATATCTCTGTGTCCAGTCAGTGTCTGTGTCTGCCCTGGTCCCACGTCTCTGTTCCCTCTGTTGTAGTGCCTGCATGTGAGTCTGTGTCTTTGTTCAGTCTGTGTTATGTGTTTCCTGTTTTACTTTGAAGGTCTCTGTCTTATCTCAGTGTGTTCAGTTTACGCTTCCTTGTCTCGTCAGTTCTGATTTGCCCCAGCTGTGTTTCCCTCCTGTTGTCCATTCCCTGATTGCTCCCTCTATGTATTTAAGCCCTGTGTTTCAGTTTGTCATTGTTGTGATCTACTCTTATCTACACTCATGTATGCTGTGTGTTTTGTTTTTCCCCTGCCTATGTTAATGTTTGTACTTTGGAAGTTTGTTATTGCACACAGCCGTCACATAACAGTGCAATTATTTAGGTCCCAGTCTGTTTCAATGTTTCCTACACATACACAATGTTCCACTCACATATGTATACATATACACTGTTTTTTATTTTATTCTATTTATTTAATTATTTATTTATTTTTTTCCGCCTTCGTTGTACATTGGTTTCTCTTCTTCTTACTTTAGCACCTTTGTGGTCCAGTTACCCAATTTCGCTGTGCAAGAAACTGCACAATGACAATAAAAAGCTCTAAGACTAAATCTAAGTCTAAGACTTGATCTCTATTTACATATCTCTAAAAATAGATTTTAATTGGCCCATAAGAACAGACCTACACCTTGATTAAAAAACTATCCACCTATTCATCTTCTTTCACTTATTTAATTTAGGGTCATGGAGGGACTGGAGCTGACATTGGGCAAAAGGGATGGTACAAGGGCTAACACACAGAGACACATAATTTATGATCACATTAACACCAACAGCCAACTTAGACTAATCAATTAAACTAATCCAGCGCATGCCCTTAGGCTGCTGAAGAAAGTAGGACCCACACAACAAACAGATGTTGAATGATCTCAAAGCACTAAAAGCAGGGCCAGCGGCATCTCCCATCAGTTTATCCATGATGTACAACAACATGAAAAAGCTCAAGCCATTGTTACCAAGACATGGACACACCCATAATTAATGACAGACACTACAGATTCGACTGGGATGCTTATGCATCACAGTGAAGTCTGCTTCCAAAGACAAAAGCCAAATGCATCCCACAAGATGGCAACAATTTAAAGGATAGATGCAAATGGCCAAGAAATGTTATGACGCAAAGCTATTTTACACGCAAAAAGAGAGACTGCCTTCCAGGGGTGTAATTTCCAGGGGGGCTAGGATGGTTATGACCCCCCCCCCCCCCCAATAATCCGACCCAACCAATATAACCTCCCCAATAAAATTATGAATTGACTTGCGTAAATAGGCTGTTGATGTTTTTTTTACTCATTTCAGTTATTACCAGCAAAATAATTGCATGTTTAATCATCTGGGAATTTACCCAGATTTATTTTTTCATTTAGAGAGAGATCTTGTTCAATGTTCAGCACAAAGTTACACTGATGCTGCCTTCACTTTGGTAAGTTTTAAGTTTTTCACAATAAAAGCAGTGCTTGCCCTGCTTGCTCTAATACAATACCACTGATGTATACTATAATAATTAAAAAAGACTACTGAAAATGTATGGATACAATTTCAAATGCTGTTAATTTATCCTAAATTAGTCCATCACTGACTTTGTCTTTATGTGTGTTTAAGATTTCATAGCTAAAACCCACTCATTATAAAATGCACTTTAATTATGAATGTCGTGACAACTATCATTTAAACAAACAAACAAGCAAGCCAACAAAAAAAATCACAATTCTACTTTGATGTATGACACCTTATGTATTACAGGGGTCTTTCCATTTGTATTTTTTAGATTGTACCCCCAGTTTTTCAGCCACAACCCCCCCAACCCCCCCCCCCCCAAAAAAAAACAAACAAACAAAAAAAACATATGCTAAGGCAGTGTTGTAATATTCAAATTGGTCTAATAAAATGAACAATACAAAACAAAAAGTTTTAAGATTGCTTAAACCACTTTACAAATATTGACCCTGTCAAACCTTTCCTTAAAAAACAAATAAATAAAAAACCCTCGTAGATTTGACTGCAGCTGTGATGTTGTATGACCTTTTAATAGTCAATTAAACACGTTCCATGGGGCCAGCTTTGAATCAAGTTTGCAGCCATGTGATTTGCAGGCTGTCGAAACCATATGATGTGTGAGAACATTGCTTTGGGATAAAAGCTATTTATAGATTCTCATGTATAACTTCATGGGCTTTTTTATTGCTTGTTTGCTCATTAGGAAGAATTATGCACATGTATCTGCACCAGTTATAAGGGATGGGATGGGATCGGTGTGTGTGTGTGTGTGTGTGTATGTGGAGTAGTAGGGAAGAGGGGGCATGGATGACTGTTACATATCTGCATGAATTTGAGTGTTAGGAGCACACAAGCGATCACAGATGATTGGGCTGTACATCACATGTGTGAGATATGGATGGATGTAATGATCTCTACATGTTGGTCTAACGTGTAGCAGATGTTTTAAAGATTACAGGATGAATGCTTTAGTAACCAATTCATTTAGTAAACTGATTAGCTACTGTGTACCATTAGAACAGCTTTAGTGCCCATTGGCAGGGATTGGCAGTGATTCTGCCACTCTCTCATATTCTACTGTTGTCCTGCTAGGTTGAGATACGTCCACCGCAAAGGCCACAGAATATGATTCAGTTTAAAACCATTCATCCTGGAAGTGACCACACTTTTGAATGATTTATCATCACCCTTCCCTTTAAAGTAGACATAAAACACTATATGAATAAAGGCTAATTTACACCATGGAGTCCTATACTGAAAAACTGTCATAGATATAACACTATGACGATGATTTAAGATAAAACATATTTTAAGTTTATAGAACATGTTTTGTACTTGTGCCAGAACAGACATCACCAGATTGATTGGATGGTTGCTGCTAATAGACTAAATTATAGTAGCTAACTAGTGATAAAAACGGTAACTCAGTGGAGGGAAATTAAAAGAAAACAAATAAAAATAAGTGCTTGTGTAGCACCTGTGGCTGCAGCAATGTTAAAAACCAAGAATATGCTGTCCACTTTCACTCTGTCTCTTAAGTAGCACAGTAAGTGGTTTGTTGGCTAGCTAAACGGAAATGGGAAAATCCCCTTATAAGCCTTAATGTTAGGATTGATTGAGCACTTCATCAAGCAAGGACTGTGTGCAGGAGAGCCTGTATGAGTCAGGTGCAGCTGTGGTTCACCGGACTGACAAGCTGGAGTCAGACACTCAGATTTTTCCTCGTCCAACTGGATGTACCAAGCAGCTCAATCAGCCAATGTTAGCAAGATGTGATCAGCACTATTATATGCAGTAATACAGACTTTCTTTTCCCCAAAACACCCAAACAGTTTTGGGTGGTACTTCTATTGCCAGGTGTACGTTACATTACATATTTGAGCTAAAAAAAACAACTTACCGTTGCAACGTGTGCTTTGTATTTTCAATGTGGGAAAATACTATAGATGCGTAAAGAGCTGTACGGGGTGAAATGAACCTAAATTCTCAGTTTTCTCATCAGTTGATTGGTTTTCCTCATGTCTGACTCCAGCTTGTCAGTCCAGTGACATGGACCTGTGCACCTGTATCAAACAGGTCAAACCCTTATATTACGCCTAAAAGGTGGATTTTCCCATTTGAGTTCAGGTGGCCAACAGTGAGAAACCTAACCACTTAAGAGACAATTTAATTTGTTTTCATGTTTTCCCTTGAGTTATTGGTTTTATTACTAGTTAACTAAGAAAAAAGAAGAAAGTCTATTAGCAGTAACCAAACTACCAACTCAGTGACGTCACGCTGTGTACTGACACAACATGGCGCTAAACTTGCTCTAAAAACATTCCTAAATCCACTTAGAGAGAATTAAAACTATGGCCGTTTTTTAATTTTTATTTTTTAACAGCAGGGCTAAATGATGTAAAATTAGCCTTTATTTGTGTAACATTCAGATCCATTTTGAGGTGACCATCATGTTTGCAGTCACAGCTGTTTTTTGAACTTGCATAGTGCTGCAGGATTTTCTTTGCTTTTAAAATTATTTATTTATTTATTTCACCAGTGTATACGATGTCTGAGTGATGTACCAAATTGAACTGGGTGTCCAGAGTGTACAATACTATCCATTTTCTTCTGCTTATCCAATTCAAGGTCATGGTGGGGCTGGAGACTATTGCAGCTGTCATAGAGCAAGAGGTGGGGCACACTCTGAGTTACACACACAGCCTTACATGTAAAGAGATGATGGTCTATGACAAATGTATTATTATTATTATTATTATTTTTATCCCTGGCTACATGAATAAAAGTTGGCCTTTCTGGCTGTTTGCAATTCAACATCTAATTTATTGACGTTCTTTTGTACCAATAAATCACTCTCCTGCTTTCAGTTTCCACCTGTTCATGAGAATATGTGTTTCTAGGGCTCAAGGTACTAATGTTAGGTGTTCTACTTTCCTCACCAGCTAGTTGCTTTCTTTGTTTATTGCCCTCGGTGACAGAAATCGTGAACAGGTGTATATCAGAACTTTATTTGCTGTTGCTGCTAAAACATAAAAAAAATAGTGATAATAAGAAACCTTCTGCAACTGCGGCAATCTCTTAAAAGAAGCTAAAAAATTCTGGAGAGCTGAGGAATTTGCATATTTGGCTAAAATCTTGAGCAGCAACCTTGAGTAGTCATTAGATCAATATGTAGTCCATTAATGGAGATATATGGCGCAGAATGTACTGTAATATCTGGACTATACATGAGGAAAAACACAGTCAGACCACACAGTACATAGTATGCGGATCAGATTTTATGTCCAGCTGTGTGTAAAATCACTTGTGGGATTTCATTATCCCCATTTCAGCTCGTGGGGTCAGCTGCCCCTTCTATGGATGCATGTATATGACTCATAGGAAGTAGGGAAGACCTCCCACATTGCAGTCTGCAGCGGGAGGGTTGAGCTGTCAGTCATCATCCCACACGTTCATCTCTAAGAGTCAGCAGAACTCGCCACTGCTGCGTCACATTAAAGGCATGATGACCTGAGGGTGGTGGTTGCCTACTTTGTCAGTCTGACAAAGCTCGTTTGGCCCTTTTCATACCGTTGCAAGGGCAATTTGCTGTGTGTGACCTTTCAAAGGGCAATGTAACATGACAAGAGCTGTTAACATCGGAAAAACCCCCAAGGGGTTTCTGAAGATATGGGCCATTCTTACAGTTTTAGAGTTTATCTATTTGTCATCTATAAAATGGACTTCCCCTTTGTTTTCTGTGCTTTTCGTGTGCCTCTGAGGTCCACAAGGTTTTATGCGGACCAGCCAATCTCTCCTTTCCTGAACAAATGGTGTAATTTCATGGTTTCACTTTCAGAGGAATTGGAGGCAGGATGATACCAGAGAAAACTGTCAGTACAAATCTTGAGGTGGGACCCGGCCTTTATATCTAATCCTTTCCTACACAAGCCACGCGGTGCAAGCTGAAACAAACAAACGAATGCTTAAACTGTGCATACAGACAATAAACACACAAATGTATAAGTTCTGACTTTCAGAAAGAATTCCTAGCTGAAAGTTTGAACACAACATATTCTAACAGACATTAGAGAGATTTCAGTGCAAATACTTTACATTACATAGAGAATCATATGAAATGATATTACCACAGTTATATCTTTATGCTAATCCTTTTTTATAAATAGGTTGTCTCACTGAGATCGAGGTCTCTTTTATAAAAGCAAATTGAAACTTTATTCAAGAGAAATGACTTGCATTCTTTCTGAATGTCATCACTCAAATTCTCATTTCTTGCTGGTATCACTAATAGATGACTCAGAGTCCTGCATAACTCACAAAAGCGAAACCCAAGTTTTGTTTCTTCGGTTTCAAAATTCTCCAGAGTTTTCTGATTTGGCATCCAGTCCTCCACCACTTCCTCCTCTACACTTCACATTACACCTGTTTCCTTATAAGGAGAAAATGTGGCAAGATAGTAGCCTGTAAATTACAGATAGCGAGCGTAACCCTATTTATTTAGACTGATTTTGATCAGTTGGGAACCCAGTGGTAAAAATCCCACTTATTTAGTGTGCAAGGTATAAACATGTCAACACACGTATTAGTGATCGGGGTGTGGTAAGGCTATGTTTGCATTACTACATTCACTTCCATGTAACTGCCAGGAAACAGTATAATTTTAGACTCTACAAAAGACACGCACAATAATTTGCAAAGCACCTGTAAAGTGATTATATTTAGTGACACTAATGAGTCATATCACTGCAAAGACTTCACTCACATGTAATGTGATTACAGTAATGTGTTACAAACGCATCGCTCCCATCCCCATCTGCATCTGCATTTTCACACAGATGAAACAATGACACTTGCTGGCACAGCACTATTGGGTGTGACTGAGTCTCATTTCTTAGAAAAGAAATTAAAGATAGTTGCTCTTCTGGAAATTCTCAAGTTTGGCTTTAAGACCATTTGTCGCAGTTAAACAGCAATGTGTTGTGCTAGTTCATTTGTCTGCAGTGTCATATGCAGGGTGTGTGTGTGTGTGTGTGTGTGTGTGTGTGTGTGTGTATTATACACCTTCCAATAGTTAAAATGACACATTACCAGTTATCTGTAAACTATGGATGGATATATGGACTCTCTGACATGTAAATGCTGCATATATCCACGGATCTTGAGCTACACTGATAATCTGTCAAGGTTTTGTGCTTTATTATGTATCTTTCTTTCTAAATGTGGAAAAAACAAATGCTGTAATAGAAGATGGACCCAGACGATTTTCAAATTTACCTTAATTGCAGAACATTGTTATAGAGTGCTAGCCAAGACCATTAAAAATGTCTCTTGTCACCACTGGGTTACAGAAATATTACCATATAAGGTAGATGCACAGAAGTAAAGAAAGCATAAAGCTATCCTTTTGCTACATTTTCCCCCATCAGACAGTAGGAGAAAACCCAGTTTAAAATAGCTGGTATCAATAAATTATTATACGTTCAATATTAAAGAAGAGTGAAATCTTATCTGGCACAATCTGTTGCTCTTTGTGTACAAGTGTGTGTGCATTAATACTGATGTTCTATCTATAAATGCATGCTTCTCTGTCTTCAGTTATGAATACAAGGGCGCCCACTTTCAATCCATTTTGTATGGAGATCTAGCACGTATGTTTGCGTGTGCATGTGTGTGTGGCATCAGCTTAAGTATCGCTGCTCCTAAATAGAGGATGTCAGTGAAACGGGTAGCCTCTGGGTTTTAGCTTCCACTCTACACGCTGGGAACGTTGTTCTATTCTAGGAACTTGCCTAAAAACAGAGAGGAACACAGTTGTGGCATTTTCTGACACTCCTATCTCTGGTGCAGCTGCTGTTTAGTTCTGGCCTTGGAGGGCAGGAGGGAGCGAAAGAGAGAAAGGAAGAGAGAGACAAAGGACGAAAAAGGCTGACAGGAGAAATTTACCCTGAAGGTATTTATTCAGCCAGAAAGCCACACAGTTACATAACCAATTGGCTAGCTGGGCAGTCAATCAGCCAGCCAGTTAGTTATCCATCAGTCTAAAAAGGAAACTGGCCCAGTAAACACCTATACCGCCAGCTAGAGACAAACTGAGCTGAGATGTTGAAAGACGATAGGCTTCGGACTTTGACTGTGACAGGTGTGTGCCTCACTTTCATACGGCACCCTCATCAGACAATGCTAATAGAAAGTGGCAAGACTGGAGGTGTGAAACAGGAGGCAGAGTGGCTGAAGGGAACAAGTCTTACCTTTATGAGGTAAATGGAAAAAAGGCCGGCACAGGGGCCTATATATAAGAAACAGGTATTCATATTTTGTGTCATGATTTGAGGTTATGTATTTGATTTTGGCGTGTATGTGTGCTTGCAAGTGTTGCCATCTTACCATCTGTATATTGTATTTTTAGACATAAGTGAGCTTATGAATGTAGAGTTATGGAAAAAAGACTTTTTACAGGACTGTGTGCAGGGCTTGATTAACAACAAAATAACAAAATAACGCAATCTTCCCAGGAGTGGACATCCCACGGTCAGGCCATGCAATGCTCACAGAAGCAGCAAAAAATGAAAGAGGTACATGGCCGACTCTACATTCCTCAGCATGATAAAAGTAATGTTCATGACAACACAATTAGAAAATGACTGTAAAATAAGTGTAAGTTTACAAAAAAACTGTAATAACTGGTTTCAAAAGTTGTATCTGAACAAACCAAATGACTTCTGGAACAATATCGTTTGGACAGCACCACATTTGGAGGAGCACAGAATTTCAACACAACTATCTCACACCAAGCACAACACTGAGAGATCATTTAGGCTTGTTTTGCAGCCAGGTGATCTCGGCACCTTGCGTTTATTGAGTTGATCATGAACTCCTCAACATGCCAAAGTATCTTAGAGTCAACTGTGATGCTATCTATCCAGCAGCTAAAGCTTGGCTGAAATTCAGTCACGCAACAGCACAATGATCCTAAGCACTGCAACAAATCGAATCAGAATGGCTGAAAAAGAAATGAACGAAGGTTTTGCAAGTTCAGACCTTAAATTCTGGACATTGTTTTCACTTCATCACTTAAATCACTTTGAGCATATTTGCACTGCACAAGACATAATGTGGATTGCACAACACTGGTCACTATATTCTTCATTTCCAGTTAATACTTGTACAGCTGCTGTTATTGTGTATATATTTATTTATTTATATTTCTTCATACATTCTTATATAGTTCTATACTGTGTATTGTGTATTTTGTTGTACAGTTATTTTATTTTCAACTTTAATTTATATATTTTATCTTATTCTTTCCCAGTTAAATTTACCCTTCATTCTAATTTGTGTGTACAGTTATTTCATTTTTAACCTTAATTTATATTTTATTCCTTCTTAGTTAAATTTACCCTTTTTAATTTTTCATATTTATTTCCTATCTTATAAATAGCCTTTTCCTTTTTTTTTTTTTTAGGTCAGGTTGAGCAGTTGTCTAAGCATTTCACTGCATATCGTACTGTGTATGACTGTGTACGTGACAAATAAAATTTGAATTTGAATTTGATTGAAATGCTCTTTAACAGAGTTGTGCATGAATGAATAAAGTCAAACCTCAATGAATTGAAGCAACACTGTAAATAAGAGTGGGCCAAAAGTCCTCCACAGCAGTAGCGGTTTTTGGTACGGGCGACATGGGCGGTTGCCCGGGGCGGCATCGTGGTGGGGGGCAGCATCACGGGCATCGGCAAAAAAAATAAATAAAATAAAATAGAAATTGCTCATATTCATGCTGCCCCGACGTCATGCCAGCTCATATTGGGAATGGTATAAGCACCGATCGGTTCTCTAGAGGGTGTGTTCGCCCAGTGCGCCAAACAGGCTAGGACCCCACTGCTCCACAGCATTGTGAGAGCCCGATAAAGCCACAAAAAAATCATTACACTTGAAGTTATTGCTGCTAAAGGTGGTTCTACAAGCTACTGAATCACGAGGTAAACTTAGTTTTTCACAGGACTGTAACCGAACACATAACACATACAAACAACCAACAGAAAGAAAATATTGCTGATATTGGTCCAGTTACATTCTTTAACTAAGTTCTTTAACTATCGTGGTTTACGCCAGCAACAGTATGTCTGAAGTCTGAAGCAACAGTAGGTGCACCGAAGTCTACAACACACAGCTGTTCTGACTTTGACAGATGTGGTATGGGTGGGTACCATGTCATTAAGCCCCCCTGGTTAAAATCAAATGTCATATTCCTTGCCGCACAGGAGACAGTGAGCTTCCAGTATTGATGTTTTTTACAGAAATGATTAATAATTTTCACCGCTGATTGAAGATCTAACTTTTAGAACTTTGGTTTATTCAGAGTTTGTTTCAACGTCATCTTTGCCACCAAACAGCAAGAGTACAGTGATGTGTGTTTCCTTGGGGTTACTGATCGTGAATTTTGAGTTACTCTAGGTGGTGCTGTATGACTTTGCTGATCATAAACACTTCCTTATTTCATCTTAAGTGTTTTAAAAACTGCAAGAAAGATAAAACCCATCACTTGCTCTTTCTACTTGACATTCCATGCTTAGAGCGACTCATATAAGGCTTTTATTTAATTGGTTTACTGAATGCGGAATCACACTGCTGTGTTATTGCACTTGGCAATATAAAGTAGCAGAGACCATGTTTATTTAAATAAAAGGGATGATTACTTTTATCATCTAGTCTTTATTCTCTGCCATCTGTTTTCTCCCCCGACTCCTGCATCCTTCTGGAGTCAATTCGAGGAGATCTAACACACAAACTAATCAAGAATTAGAAACGACTGCCATGCGAAACAAAACTTGAATCAATGCTATTTAAGTAAGCTCCACGAACCAAACAAAAAAGTTTTTAAGAGCTGCAAACATTAATATATTGAGTATTTGTTTGATGTATGCGATTGTGGAATCATTTCAACTAACATTAAGTTTTATTCATAAGGTAATTATGGGAACCACTGCAAGGACTTAGAAATATACCAATCATCATGTGTATAGAAAGGAATGCACACACACACACACACACACACACACACACACACACACACACACACACACACACACACACGGGTTTACAGAGCAAATTACACCGACCCAGTCCAGTGAAGAGAAAAATAATCTGCTGTATTCTCATAAATATCTCAAGAGTAAGCCATATGCATATCTCAATTTAATTTGCATATTACCCCATCAGGCTGTAAACACACAGTCTTGTATTTTTCTCCTTCTATCTCTTCCTTCTCATAAAAACCCTCTCAAACTGACAGAATATGCAGCATAATCTGGATTGCTGCAGATGAAAGGTCTGTGTGAGGCTGAATGTGTGGGATTCTGAGACGCGTAGTTATGCACACTTCCAGGATTTCTCAGGGGTTGTGGCAGGTACATGACAGAGGCTGCTGACACAGCATCCCGCCTCTCTGCTGTGGTTTACAGATTAGGCCAACCTACAGGAATACAAGTGATGTGTGAAGAATATATATTTATATATTTTTAATCTAAGGTCACTGTGAATGGTTTACAGCAAGGACATTGACACACCTAAGGACAATATGAGGGTTTGTGAAATGGAATTAGAATTTACAGACGTGGGTGAAGAATATTAGTCTATTATTATAAATATGCACTTATTAAGACTTTAGTTTGGCGGTTTTATGTGACAAATAAAGAACCTTGAACCTTGAACCTTTTATATACTTACTCTGACACCATAGTCAAATCCTGAGAACACACTGGATAATGACTTTTAAAGTCAGCACTAGTAGTTATTCTGACCTTTTATTTAACCAATTTAACCATTTAACTACTAACCAACACAGTCAGTATTAAATTGCATTGTAGGCACTTACATACTTACATATCATTTATTTAGCTGACTCTATGAAAACAGCCAAAAATAACACAGTTTGATAAAATAATTTTTTGCACCAACAAGGTGATTTCAATGACCTAACTAAAAACTTACCTCAGCACTGTGTGCTTCATTCATTTTACACTTGTACAAGTGGAGGAGAAAGAGAAATGGCGGGCCTAAAACACTGTCTACAATAGTATCTGAAAGCCATGTCCTTAAGAAATGGGGGGGGGGGGGGGGGGGTCCTTTAGTTGAACCATCTACTGTTCACTGAACCCTCCTCAGACATGGTCTCAGTAGAAGGGTGGGCGTCAAGACCAGAGACAGGGAGAAAAGTTCTGCTGCCAATTTTATCTGAATATTTTGACTGATAACATCCTAAGATTTACGTATCTGTCATACTGACTGCATATTCTGACTCTTAATACTTATTTTGTTATTGTTGTTTCATTCTGTTGCGACTGTTTGACATTTATTTATGCTGGAGAAAATGGGGGATATAAAAAGTGTTGAAAATAGAGGTACAGTGTGTGGTGTGTAAGTTTCCAAGGCAACTGGTAAGGTGAAAAAAATCACAGATTAACTTAACGGATCTATGGAAATAAAAGCAACATAATTAACTTAATAGCCACAGACACACTTATATTAGTCCTGCTATTTGAAGTTATTCCACCTTTTATATACACCATCAGGTATAACATTATAATCACCTACCTAATATTGTGTTAGTCCCTCTTTTGCTGACGAAATACCCACGATTCATGGAGGCATGAACTCCACTGGACCCCTGAAGGTTTGCTGTGGTATCTGCCACCAAGACCTTAACAACAGATCCTTTAAGTCCTGGAAGCTGCAAAGTTTGGTCTCAGTGGACTGGACATGTTTGTCCAGCACATCCCATAGACGCTTGATGCTTGGACTGAGATCTGGAGAATTTTTCAGCAAACTGTGATGTACTTTGTAATCTGACATCTATCAGAACCAGCATTAACTTGTTTGACTGTTGGATGGCACAGCCCACACACAAACAGCCGTGAACCTTTAAGGTACCAAATGCTTGTTGACACATTAACCATAATTACCTAGTAAGCTAACTGTATATGTAAACAATGGTTGTATTTCTATAATTGTTCTAAATACTTTTGATATATTTAACTGCTCTCTAATGTGCTGCCCTGATTTACAGTCACTTTATTTCTAGTCTAAAAACCAAAGAGTAAGACTAATTGTAATATATTTACAGGTCTTTAAAAAAATAAATAAAGTAGCAGCCATGCTGGCTTGTGCCTCTTTTTTGTGCCAACTGGAAACAGATAAGAGGCATGTTGGAAAAACAGAGTGACATAAAAAACATGAATAAATAAATAAAATCAAATAACGTAGAATGTACATATATTTGTGTATCAATATTCATTATCCCATGGCCTTCGTGTTAGCTTCTCTGGGATCTAATAAATAATGACTTGTTTATTACCAGCTGATTCTCCTTTCAACAATTTACCATCACAGGCTGCCCTCACACCAGCAATTAACTATAATTACTCTCCCCCTTCAAACAAAATATGTCAGTGCCTGGTGCTTTGATATCCTATTTCAACTACAAATGTGATGAGCCTCTCTCTTCTTCCCAGCCTGTCATGGGGGAATAACAGAAAATCACAAGGATTTGATAGATAAGAGAATGAATTCACTGTGTGTCTGTGAACCTTTAAAAAAAATCGAACAAGCTAACAGAATGTCTTTTTCACAACAATCGCTGACAAACACACGAGACACCCTTTGAATTTTGTAATCACTGAGATGCTAATGCAAAATGACAGAGATGCTCTATAAAATTAAAGGACATTGATCTGATTATTTGCTTATTAATAATATCACCATATTACATTTTGATAACGTGTCTGCCTGCTACCTTTCATACTTATGTCTCAGACTGATTTGTCATCTTTTCAAAAGAAAGAAAGAATAAGAAGGAGAAAGGAATAAAGGGGATTTTGTGATTACCAATCTGTGGGGATGCTCAAAGACCTGGACAGGAAAAGGTTGCGTTTAATTAAAGAGCTGGTTAGCGCTATATAACAGTTGTCATATCAATAAGGACATTCCTGTGCAGCGAGTGGAAGAGACTTTCAGCTTTACTGAGCAGCATGAGCAGAGGTCACAAGCAATTTAACAGAAGGGAAGTCAAAGGAGCTTGCAAAGAAAAGCGTCTGGACTTCTTTAAATTGCTTGAAGACGTTTCACCTCTCATCCGAGAAGCTTCTTCAGTTCTAAGGTCAAATGGCGGGTGCCTCTTTGCTGACTTTATGAATGCCCAATTAGGATAACCGCATGTTGTGAGTGCTTCCTTTACATGTGTGTGTTCCTTCTTTTTTCCTTCAGGCTTAGAGGGAATATGTTCTGCCCGGTGGTGTAGAGTCCTAATTACTCCAAGTTTGTGTTCCAGAGGGTATTGGGAGTGTTCCCATGTTCCCTCTAAGCCTGAAGGAAAAAAGAAGGAACACACACATGTAAAGGAAGCACTCACAACATGCGGTTATCCTAATTGGGCATTCATAAAGTCAGCAAAGAAGCACAGAAAATAGGATCAGACACCAGCGAGGGAGGATAAGAAGGACAGACGCAACAACATTGTCATCCCCTATGTAGCCAGTGTATCAGAAAAACTCAGGAGAGTTTTCTCCAAGCATGACATCCCGGTGCATTTCAGACCCAGCAACACACTCAGGCAAAAACTGGTTCACCCGAAAGACAAAACTCCAAAACACAAACTTAACAATATAGTGTATGCTGTACAGTGCAGCGAGGAATGCCCAGACCTCTACATTGGAGAGTCCAAACAGCCACTTCACAAGCGCATGGCACAACACAGAAGAGCCACCTCCACAGGACAAGACTCAGCAGTCCATCCGCATCTTAAGGATAAAGGACACTCTTTCGAGGATGCCAATGTTCACATTTTGGACAGAGAGGACAGAAAGAGGAAAGAGGAGTGAAAGAAGCCATCTATGTCCACTGTGAGCGACCATCTTTGAACAGAGGCGGTGGCTTACAACACCAACTGTCTGCCATCTATAATCCAGTTTTGAGATCCCTCCCCAGACACCTTAACGCCCACTCACATCCTGGGCCATCTGACCTCAGGAAATCGCGTGATAAGGTGGGGCCAGGATTCACAATGAGCGTACCCGAAACCCTGGCTGATTGGGACCCACACCCATTTTCACACCTTGTCTCAGGCGATTAGAGGATCATCAGGGGGTCTTTTGTCCCTCTGTGGGGGGTTACTCCCACTGAGTTTAAATCTGGGACTCTCCACCATTTGACCTTAGACCTGAAGAAGCTTCTCGGATGAGAGGTAAAACGTCTTCAAGCAACTTAAAGAAGTCCAAACGCTTTTCTTTGCAAGCTCCTTTGACTACGATGACCTGGATGACTGAGAACCTTCACGGACATAACAGAAGGGAAATGCACTTTAACTCCTCGATTTATAGGAAATAGAAAAGTATAAAAACATTAGCATTTATTTTTCTCAAAGGATCCTCTGGGCATATTTGTAATCTACGCATTTCAAAACATTACACATAAGAGTGATTTCTGTGTCCATAAGAGGCTTCCATTTATTTCTAAGTAGAGATGGACCTTTATATGGAGCAGACTATAGACACTATGTTGGGGAATCTGGAAATGTATATTTTTCCAGTTATATTTTTATTCATCTTCGCACAGTTTCATATTCCACTAAATGAGATTTGAATGCCACTTATGCCCGACTATCTTTTGATGAGATCCATTGTTAGATGCAGCATCATTGTCTGCAAGCTGTGAGATCTCCCCCTGCGGTGCAGTTCAGGCAAGCTGTACGACCCCCTCAGTTCAGCTTTAACCATTTTAAAGAAGTGTAAAAGATAATGTTTTAAACTGACAACACATCAACAATAAACTGTAACTTCTCTTTGTTTCAACAACATAGTTGCATTGCTGTTGCAAGAATACTCTAAAGTCACACCTGCCTTCTCTTTACAAGAGATAATAGTTATCCCTATTATTACAGAAAGAAAAAAGCACATGGAAAGTCCCTAAAGGCCCATTCCTTTCTCAAGATAAGAAAGATTTTATCCTACACAGAGGTGTGTATTAAAATGGGTTCTTAGGGACCACTCTGAACTACCACTCTTTATGCCATGATCCCTGGGTTTTGTTCTTCTTCTGATTATCGTTTGGATTTTTTGTTCGTATATTCCTGAGCTCCTGATCTCATTTTATTCCACGGCGAATCCATTTTTGAATCATTGGTTTCTGTGTTGTAGTGCGGAGTTTCTGTTTGTTTCCCCATGGTTTGATTTCTGTTTTAAGTTCTTTGTTTTTGTCTAACCTCCCCTGAGGGCTATGCTGTGAAGAAGGTTTAACACAGCCAGCCTATATAGTGTTTTTACATAAAAAAGGCCATTTCACACATTTAATCTATTATGAACATTTAAAAAAGTAAGTTAATTGCAACACTGTTGTAAATAAAACAAGAGATTAATGCTGTAGAAAACTGTTAACCTTGGCATTTAGTGCGCAGTGCAGTAATTCTAGTTAATTAATGCTGACTGCACTCTTGGTGCTGCTGTTTATTTCTAATGTGACAACCACACATTAGCTCTGAAACTTTAAGCTGGATCTAGGTTACAGTGCCACAGCCTAATAAGGGAGACAAGCAAATCACAAAGTGTATAGCTAATTTTGTTGATTGAACAAATATTCTTGGTGTGTTCTGTGTGTAGCTACAATTTCAGAAGTATACATTCTCTGTTAATTATTATGGTAATAGTTAACAAGTTGCATATATAAAACCTATTCCACAGCAGAGAGTCTATATTACATTTAACTCTCGTCACACTAATTGGGATCCATGCAGTCGTATCTCAGAGGTTCACTATTTGACATTGTCAGTTTTTCCACTAATGATGTGGCATTATTGTTTCCTATTTCTATATGATTAAGGCTTCTTAAAAAATACAAATGTTTTGTGGTTCCTGCTGACCCCATTCAAAATCACCTGATTCCACAAAAGAAGTTTATTACGTAATATAAAACTAATGATTTAGTCAATGTTTGCCATGGGCCCTAAATTGAAGTATGGGGTAAGGATACCCTGGTCATCAGGGTTTTTTTCAAACAGCCCCATTGTCTCCCCAGCTGTCATGGGGAAGGACTCTAGAGGATATCTGGATCAAACGCTGTCTTCTCCTCTCTGAATTTAAATAAAGTCTGCAGGATTTTTTTTATTTTTATTTTTTACATCTATTATGTTTATTTAACGTATGAATAATATACTTTCAATCATTATCATCCTGTTTAAAGATCCACTTTCTTTTTAGCTGATTTCACATTGTATGCAGATTCATTGGGTATTGTGATGCTAACAGTTCCACTAATAAACCTCACCTGCAATGCTGTGAACAAAATAAACAAGTAAATAGAGTCTGTAAACACATTTTCCCACCTCTAGACTGTATTGCACCCTTAGTATTTCAAAAAAAGCCAGTCTCCAAACAGCTGCCTTCCTGTGCATGTCTCTTATTCTCTGAACTTATGTATATTTTCTGCTTCCTGTGGTTCACTGATTGTTTTTTTAATGGTCTCCAAACTGAATTTGCATACTTCATGTCCACCATCTGTTTTCAGCTAAAACCATCATTGGCACAGTTGTCTAGAGCTGTGCCAAATATCTTTTTCTGTGGGTCAAATATCAGCGCATTTAACAGTTCATGAAACAACTGTAAGAACTTTATGGAAGTTTTCTAGTAATTAACTGTCCAAGAGACACTGTGCATTCCCAGTAGCAGGAATATAAAAGCCAAATCAGCAATAGAGCAAAACACTTTTCAGCCAGTCTCCTGCTAGCTACACTACAAGCCCAGCTGGAGATTTCAATAAGTGAAAAGACAAAGAGGAGGAAGCCACGGGAGATGAGAAGCGCTCAATCACCCCACAGTTTAGATTGCAAGGAAGAGCTCTCCACTGAAGATTCTGCTCTTATTAAAGTTTGCACAGCTTACTTGATTTGCTTCACAAGTTGTAAGAACATGTGGAAAAGCTGCACAGCATCATTGTTTCTCCAGTTATTCCCAAATACTTTAGAGTCACACAGAACTTTCCGTTTATATTGCGAATCTTTATAATCTGATGGTTAGTTATGTTACAGTACGGAACGTTTTCTCTAAAATATGCATTTAATATTAAATGATACATTTCAGAAGTAAAGCTCAAAATACGAGATTACATTAAAGACATGGTGTATATGGGAATTGCTAATGTACCTGAATTGATTAAATAGTCTGACACTTTTTATTGATGTTGTAAAGATCCCCTGAATGATCACAGCAAAATTTTGTGCATTAGCTCATAATACATTTTCTTTGCAATGCTTTTGTGTTCCTTTGCAATAGTGTCCACGTTATTTGCCTCACATATGCTTCTAGAATACTTTGGTATACCGAGGAGGTCAACTCCATGACTGCAAGGTGCCCAGATCCTGTGGCTGTAAAAGAGGCTCAAATCATCATCCCTGCAACACGAGTCTGACAGTTGGTATGTGGCGTTTGTGCTGAGACAAAGTAGAGATGTTTGACTATAATCCACGGTGCCATCTTTGGTGAAAACCAAACACAGATTACTGTGTTCCAAAATCAACTTTGCAAACCTACAGAAAATGCTTTCTCTTGGCAACTTTTCTAAACAAGCTTTACCTTTTCACTCTTTCTAATTGTACTGTAATGAACTTTAACATGCTAACTGAGGCCTGTAAAGTCTGAGTCCGTAGTTGTTGGGTTTTATTGCAATTTATCTGTGTCACAGTCTGTAGGGTAGGAAGACTGTCATGGTGAGCAGGACAAAACCCCCATGTCCAGGACTCTCATGTCAGACATAAAATAACAAAAACTAACCTTTATTCAGGTGAATTGCAAAAGTTCCTCAGGGGGCAAATAAGAAAATGCAAAATACTAGGGCCAAATACAGAAAACATGCAGCAGGAACACAGGCAAAGAATGCAGACACTCTAGCAAAGAACACTAACCAATTGAAGTTTTAAAGTCAAAGGTTAACAAGCGAAGCCGGGACACCTGGGAAACAACTGAAACTAATTCAGTGAACAAGAATTACACAAGTAAAACTAAAAGCAAGGCACAAGACTGCTGAAATAAAACAGAAAATAACCTAAGTGGAAAACACATGAAGACAAGATACGAAGGAACATGAGGAAAACAGAAAACTAAACTAAACCAAGAGTATATTTTAAAAAATGACTAATACATAAAAACTGAGAAAAAATTCAAACACCAAAGGAATTAGAACTTGACTGAGAATAAAGCAAAAAGAAATGCTAAGGAGATTCAACATGAGAATGTAAACAACAAATTAAGAGCCAAGTAGAGAATATTTAAAAAATAAGAATTCAAAGTCCAAAAACTGAAATCCCTTGGTGCAAAATCCAGGACCATGACCCCAAACCCTGCATTAGATTCTAGAGCAGTATGACCTTGGGGTGAATATGCTGGTACTTCCACTTTATACTTTATATTGTATGGTAAAGACTGTAAAATAAGACAGAGAAAACACTAACAATCAGATGACCCCCTATGAGCAAACACTTGGTGACAGTGCGAAGGAAAAACTCTGTTTTAACTAGAGATTGCACGATACCACTTTTTTATGTCCGATACCGATATCATAAATTTGGATATCTGCCGATATCAATATGAATCCGATATAGTGAGTTTTTTAATCAATAAAACTGTTTTTTTAATATATTGCTGCATTTTGTATAAGTTCATACTCAAGTTTAAATAAACAACAACACTAAAGCTATTCTGTTATACCTGTATGTAAAAAATACACTGCACCCAAAATATTTCATAATTCAGCAATACTGAACAATCTAATAAACTTAAACCTACTCCATCCTTCCTATTCTGGTATTTTAAAGAGTACTTAGCAGAAATATTAAGCAACCTAACTACCGTAATAGTGTTGCAAACTCCCAGCAAAAAAAACAATAGGGAACCACCCCCCACCCTCCACCTCATGATGCTTAATCGATGTAATCAACTTTAATTTGATGCAGTGTGGGGAAAAATTCACAGAAATAAAAAAAAAAATGTCTTGGATAAAAAATTTTCAAGAATAATTAAGATTCAACATCTTTCTTCAACAGAATTGCAGACTGCACAGATGGTACAGAAGTAGTATAGCTTACTAGGGTATATTAGACTTAACAGTTACTATATACAGTAATGGACTTATATATATTTTACATAAGATTAAAACTTTGGCTGTAAGATTCAGATAATTATTCATTAAAAGCTAGACATTTTAAATGAGAATAAGAAAGAAAAGTATGTCTTTGTGCCCCCTTTTCCCTGTTCATGCCCTATCGGCCCCCCTGGCTAAACTTTGCTAGATCCGCCCCTGCACAGTTACCAGCCGTCAGCTGCATAGAAAAGGATCCTGGTGTAGAAAGTAATATTAAATAAATTCTAACTATAGCTTATCAAGGTTAAACGTGCTGCTGTTGTTCAGCTGCTGGTTTCCTCTTTCTGGCGCAAAGTGGGCTAAAAACAAACAAGAGAGACAGACTCGTGACAGAAAAGCCGATCAGCTGATCATTAATCAGTTTCACGATTGAAGTAGGAGCAAGAAGAGGCAGTCGCTCCATATATCGGTTGTTAAGCTTAACGTGGGAATGCTTTACAAACATTCAGAGATGAACTTAAGCACTTGCTTTACTTCTCTCTGGGATAACTTCATCGGAGATGAAATGCTGGTTTGGTAGCGAGGCTACAAATACACACAGCCGCTCTATCATGTGATGCAGACTGCTCCGATGTGCTACGGTTATGAGCCGAGTTAAGCCGTGTCGCAAGTTTTGTGAGGTGCTTTTTTTGATATTTAATGGATTGGATTACATTTTTTATTTCTCTCCGATATCCGATCCAGTAATTTACGTCAGTATCAGACCGATACCGATACGTAATATCGGGTCGGTCCATCTCTAGTAAAGAAATTTACTTTTGCATGAATGAATAAAGTCGTTTCCTGCACTATACTATATAATTATTCTTTTTCACCTGACCATTTATCCATGCTGTACTATTTGAACCTGTAGTGCTAATGTGACAAAAGTGCATACCACACATCTCAGAAATACATCATCAATGCAAATCTCAGCTAGCTTAAATTTGTGCAACAGTTTCAGTTTAGTGGAACAACCAAAGCCCATTTAGCACCACACATGCTGTGAGAGTCATGTCATACCAGAGCTGCATTCATAAACCAAACCACAGTCTTTCTCAAGAGCAGTCAGTAAGAGATTCAGAAATCCTGACTGGCCTTTTACAGTCTAACATTAGGGAGCCACAAAGCATTTTCAGAAACACATCATCTTACAGCGTGTGAACTCATACACCAATAGATATACGACACCTAATGCTGAATAATCTTCCACTTGGCTCTTCAGTTTGAGATACCTTTTCCCAGCTGTTTGTGTTTAATACCTCCTCTGATAAAGCCCCAGGCTTCAGAGACACACCGTGAAGATTATGGTGCCCTGCTGACAGGGCCGGAGCTTGAACCCTGAGGTTTTCTGTACTGACGGCTGGAGGCACAATTAAGAAAAACACATGGGGATACCCTGGTCTCTGCTGTTTCAGTTTATAGCCTGAATATTCTCTAAGAATATGTTCATCCTGCATACAATATATATATAAAATATATTAACTTTGATACCACTGCTTTTTAGATTTGTATCTTCACAGTCTCTAATGTATTGATATTCTGTGCTTATTTAAAAGAGCAACCATAATTTTTATATGTTGCAGATTTCATACTGGCACTTATTAAAACATTTAAAATTCATGCATCCACTATGTTTAACACATTAGTATACAGCAGTATTTATCTTATGTACCAGTCTTTTACATACTAGACCATCCAATAACACTTATCATAGCCAGTAATGAGGTAATATCTATTTTAAAAAATGTGGGAAAATTATTAGTGAAATTCATTCTTAATTTTAGTTTATTTATTGCTTTTGTGTTTTTGAGAACGTTTGTGGTAGTTACAGCTGGTATATCAAGTGAGCTCATTCACAGTGTTTAACGTATGTTAAAACATCCAGAAGGACTAGACTTTAAAAAGACTTCAAGTCACTTTTGACCTTAATAAGGCAACTTGTGAAAAAGTCTAGCTGCAATTCTTTCTGTGACTCAGTCTATGGATGTATAGGAGTCAAAGTGCAGAAAAAAAAGGAATGTCGTTAACTGTAGTCACCATACTTTAGTCTGCCATGAAGTAAAGTAGTTACTGAAAGGATGTAGCACTGAGAAGCACTGAGTAGTATAAGAGTACTGGTGTGGGATTGTATATGCATATCTTTAATATCGTATCATTTTTGCAATCTTCAGATATCACAGTTGTTGTCAAAACTTTCAAATTGTGACACCCATATTAGATATAGATTGATACGGAAATCCCAGATGTCATGCCCCTTTTTCAGCACCAACACAACCAGGGGTGATGGATTATTCTCACTAAAAATAGCTGCTGTTGATGAAAATGCTTTACATGAATGTGGCATTTTATGCTGGGAGGTATCTATGAGATCTCAGCCTGTCCCCATTGATTTCACATACAGATGTTCCTCGATGGCAGATGCAGCTTAATGGGTGGAGGAGTACCCTTCTGTCAGCCTGGCTACATCTTACAATATCCAAAGGATCATTGTTTGCCCATATTTTTTAGGGGAGAAGGTTTAGAGTGTGGAGTGAAACACCTAGACTAACACTAATTTAAACATTCCACTGTTTGGCTCATTTATATCAAATCATGCCCATTGTTAAAAAAAACTAAACAACAACAACAAAACCAGGAGGTGAAACATTTTTCTTTGTGATTTCAGTCATTTTTTTGCCCATTGTTACCATTTCAAAACTTTAAAAAAAACCCTTCTGATCTGGAAAGATGTTTAAATGTGCAATAGAAATAAAATGCACTTAATGATTTTGTTGGTCTCACTGACTTGACATCTTTATAAAAGCTTAATTCCAAAGCTGTGATCCAAAATCCAAAAGAGAAACTGGCTGTGTGTTGAACAAAAGCCAATTTATAGGATGCAGAAAGAAATTAAAAACTAAAATCGATCATTTTGTCATAATAAACGTATTCTTTCTGTGGCAAACTGGAGAATGAACACTAACAGAGGCATTGTTAGTTTCATAAATAGGGATTCATTTTGTCAAAACATGCATTTTGTTCTGAAAGTGACATCCAACAGTAAAAGCTGTCTATCTGTAAACTGTAAAATTAGGAGTTTTTGTTCCACAGTACCCTAATTTAAGCATGCACAATTATCCACTTATTCAGTTCAGAGTCACAGGGAGACTACACTCGCAGGGCGAAAGGTGGGGTACACCTTTGGACAGGTCTAATGCACAAAGACAGAGAAACATTCACACTCACATTGACACCTATGACCAATTTAGAATAGGCAGTTGACCTAACATGCCAGGAACAAGCCCGAGTACCCGGAGAGATTAACACATGCACAGAAAGAACATGCAAACCTCATGCAGAAAGGCCCAATCAGGCCAGTGGATTCAAATGCAGGAGCTTATTACTGTAAAACAATACTAACCGCTACAACACTACTAATACTGCAGCTATGCAGTATTACAAACATAAAGTAATATGCAGTGTTAGTTCAATTTTTCAATAAATAAATAAACTTTCATCAGTCCTACTTGCTCTCATTATAACTCACCTGTCTTAATATTATTTCCTTGTACTTACATTTTTTTTAATTCTTTTTCATGATGGCTTATAGCCCATAAAAATCAAAAGTTGAATAATTCTCATTGTTAGGATATTCCATTCTGCCTTGAAGTTTTCACAGTCTGTGGTGATTTTGGGATGCCAGTCCATCTGCCAGTGTTGGTTTGAACACTGTGTTTTATCAAGTCCAAAGTCAGTAAAAATGTCTAGCAGGAGAGTTTAGAGCACTTCATGCTTTCATCTGCTGACAAGCTTTATGGAGTAGTAGTTTCCAGTAGTACTACCTGCCTAGTGCCCAAACCTACTACAAGATAATTTGCTTATCATGTTATTACTGTGCAGGGTTCAGGCTGGCACTATGGAGTGGTGTCAAGAGGAAGATACCTGGCCCCAAAAACACAGACAAGCTACAGGTCAAAATTAAACCAATCTGGGCCTCAATACTATCTTAGCAGTGCCACAAGCTGCTTTATTGCCATTTTGATGCAGGCTTGAAATATTCCACTTTACATCAATGAATACATGAGATATTACCTTTCTGAATTAAATTACAAGAAACTTTTTTGCAATATTCTTTTTTTTTTGGTTGCACAAATGTAGGAACTCATATATCAAATATAGCGGTGGTAGTCCTTTTATGGCTTGTGCATGTGGGAGGCCGGGAAATGGATGTTAATTAGGAAGCAACAGGATGAATATGCAGGATGTATGCAAACAGATACTGAAGCTCTCTGTGGCTTAAATATGCCTCAGCATCCATATATGTCTTTTTTCAAAGCTTTATTTACAAAAATAGTCCATGACACAGAAAAGATACAAACACACAAGACATTGTTGGCATAAAAATTAAACTGTATATATACATATATGATTGCTTAGCTAATTTTATGCCTTTTTCTAAGAATGGTTCAATCACACACACTAAATCAAAACATTTATTCCAAGATTGAAATCTCTGTCCCAAATATGTTAGGACAGAGGGAAACGAGGACATCCGCAGGCCATACTGTGTGCAGTTCTTGCAGGGTTTTTAATCACGCCACAAATCCACATGTAAGCAAAACAGGAAATAAAAGCTCGGCACAATTTTTAGGTAAGCAGATGTTTCATGTAGCACAGAGAGGAACCACTTGATAAAGCTATTGCAAATACTGAAAATTTTCATACCTGTTTCCACTCTTTTCTTTCCAGTCATGTATAAAGTCATATGATGCTCATGATAGTTTGTATCTATTTGTCAGCAACCAACTTTGCTTAACCACACACAATTTTTTTTTAGCTAAATAACAAAATTTATTGAGGATATTCCACCTTGTAGAAGAAAGATAAGCCTACCAAGATCAGAAATGGCTATGACTTTGAAACATCAGGGATGAGCCCTCAGCAGTATAGCTCTGTGTCAGACCTGTAGCCTGAGTACTGTATTTCCATGGCCAGAGGAGAAACTCACCCCCCACCCTGTGTTTTGGCTGGCAGATGTTTTCTTACTCATGGGACCCGCCAATTCACATTCATTCCCTTCTGCCTTGGAGAGTAGAGTCCAAATTTAGACAGTATATCTTGGTAATTGACTCTATTTCTGTTTCTTCACACAAGCAGTTTTGTCTTTCTGACAACTAGAAAATGCTCAAAATGTGGAGGGGAAAAAGGTTGTACTATTTTTATACAACTTGGTGTACTATTTTATATAAAATACTGGCTTGATGGATTTATTACTTTTGAAAAAAACATTTTAGATGTCTGTCAATAACTTACAGCTTAGCTTATAACTAAAAATTGTGTTTTTAGACAATATTAAGCAATAAACTAATATCACATTTTTATATACTAACTCAAGAACACACTGAATTTTTGAAATCTGAAATTAATCAAACATAAGAACTAGTAAAACTAATTATTCTGTTCAGTAATGCAAGTCAGTAACTGTATTTTGACATCTCAATCAAAAAATAATAATGCGCTTTACTTTATTTAAATTTTTTTTTTTTTTGTGAAACAGTAAATTTGAAAACTCGTGGATACCAGCAATATGCTGTGTTTTCACATTAAAAAATAGCCGCAATGAAGAGATATATATTCTAAAAAGACACAGACCCTGCAGACAGTAGCAAAAAAATGGGGGAGTAAGTGGGCAAAAAGAGAGAAAGTTTGATACTGAGCCAAAACAGGAGGCACTATGCAAGATGACAGATTGGCCCAAAGTCAGAGGATTTACTTTAACCAGGCAGAAAGTCTGTTTCCCATGGCCAGAGGGTTCTTCAGATGGCCATCTATTTCAGCACAACCCTCATCTGCTGTTATTTCTAATGCGTTCTACTTGCCTGTCCTACTTATATATTTTATATGTACAAGTGGGAGAGGGTATAACCATATGTTATCTGACTCAGCTGCTTAATCCAAGCATTTTAGGACATTGTTGTCTGTGGAAAGTTTATAGTGTCCTTACAATAGAGGACACGGAGCACCACTGAAACCTGCCCCTCTGCCATATATCAGCTTACACTTAGTGTCCTTGAGCAAGACATTGACTTGCCAGTGTGTCTAAAGGTACTGCTGGGGGAAAGTGACCAAATCTCTGGCCCCCTGTGAAGGGGCACAGATATAAAAATAACTTCAAAGAGGAAAGGGATTAAAATGAACTGCTTTGAAATTGTTAAAAAAGATAAAGAATGTAATATAAAGCAACATTTATTCAGAATGATTCACTTTATGAGTAGTTAGACACTCTTAATGATACAAAATGTAACAATTTGACAACATATCACAAAAACCTATTATGTGTCATTTGGCTGGAAGTTGGCTGGAAGCATTTTGGAGATCCTCAAGGACACCTGGCTGAATGCAAATATTTTGGCAAACCAACAGGTCCCTCTGTTGCTGATCAAAAATCTAAATATTTAATAGATATTTGCATCCAGAGCAGCTGTGCCTTCAAGTACATTGACATGCACTGGAAATTTTATAGGGAGGGAAGACTGGTTTTGTAATGATGCAATAAATAGTTATAATTTAATCATACACTTAAAGATAATTGATAGAGTTTGGTATAAAAAAAGTCACTGCATATTGAACACATTGCACGTACGCCAGAATTACTGTGTTTTAAATGATGAAGGTATACTATTAGCTGGTGTAGCTATGTTTGACTTGTGAAGTAATCTCTGGTCAGTAATAACCTGGTCAGCTAACAGGTGCCCATGGAGGGAAATGATGCACACACAGTTAGTAGATGGTTTTAATGTCTTTTCAGAGACAAGGACAGAGCAGCAAAACAGGCAGGACACAATGTTATGCCAGGTCAGCTGAAAAGTGAGCTCGCATTTGCTTTATAATGCTGAATGCTGCTATCGGCTAACGGGGCTGTGTAAGCACAAGAGATAAATTACACTCATTGAGGCACACACATTAAAAGAAAAACATGCAAGTACAATACACAACGCCTCATGTTACCGTTAGTCACCATTAGTCATTTCTAAAAGTTACTATAGCGAAGGGCACGCATACTTAAATGCATTTAACAAGTAATTACATGCAGCATTTAGTCAGGACCCTCGGTAGGAGAGACTGCAAACACAATAAACCAGACTGACCTTTGAAAAGGTCAGAGTGCAAATAAAGGGTACGTTTGAATTACAGATTGTTAGATTGTTTCGCACTCAGTTGACAGTGATGAAGCGATGCAATTAGAAAAAACAAACAAACAAAAAAAAACATCAAGGATTTTTACTTTATCCCATACTGTATCTGATACTTTGTTTCTTGCAAGTCATATGCAACTTTATTCTCAAAATGTTATTAGGATAAAATAGCATTTTGACTTAAATCTCAAAATTTCTGCTTTATTTTCAAAATGTTTAATAACAGCTTGATAACGAATAACGCTGATTTGTAAAAAAGCCTTCAGGATACGCTTCCAAAGCTATTCAAATGTAGACTGGTTGAGCTTTAGTATTCCTTTAAGCTCTCCTGAACTTTCTTATGAGACATAATATCATGGGTAACTCAATTTTCTTCAGGGATGAAGAAATAACGCTGATTTCACAAACACCTACACCTGTGCACATTAATTCAAACAATCTAGGCCTTCATCAAATGCACAATGAGCACAGACTATGAATAGCACAGTCACAGCACCTTTCCGCAGGTGTATTTTGCATCTGGGTCTTGTTATTTCCTCAGACACAAGAAAAATACAGGAACTTTTCTTCATATAAATTTTTCAGCATTTTCAACAACATACAGTTGCACATTATATTTGGTTATATTTGGCTACACTTCTCGTAGCCTGTTATATCAGAAAAAATAAACCAGTTATTTTTTTTTTTATAAAAGGGCATAAAATACACACATGTTTCACTATTGTTGTATGGTGTGTCATAAACCTCCAGTGTACCTGGGCAAATATTAACAGGACCAACCAGTGTGAATATGGTTTACTTTAAATCCATAAGTTGATCTGTGAATGTACCTTTCCTGTTTCAACTAGTAACCACAGTCCTCGCATACATGGCTCTCTTCCTTTATAGGCTGAAATGAAATGTTGTTAAAGTTAGGAAACATGTGCAGGCTAAAAATCATAATAATATAATGTATTACTCACCTGTCAAATCTTGCCACAAATATTAAAGGGATAAAGACTAAATGCTGTGGAAATTAGTCATAGACCATTTTATGAAACAGACACATTTTTTTCCAACAATGACAAAAAATCAAAACCGACACATTCATATCTGTGACACTGAACTGAACATGAGGTTTCCCATCGAGCATGAAGGATTCACAACTAGGTCATCTTGCAGAGCAGCTGTGCAGAGCCTCTGCACACACAAGTCTTCATTAATGCAGGGTCAACAGTGCAGTAACCTTTTCCACAGAGTGAATGGAATATTGTCCTCAGGGTCTTACAGCTGACTAAAATTGAAACTGGAGATGAACTCCTACACAATTTTTTGAATGCCGTGCAGGAAATAAACAAATAAATACGCAATTAAAACCATGGTCATGCCTGCGTCTCTCTGCTTCACAGATTTGCTGAAAGATCGTGTGAGGCATTCCAACTCTGAAGGCCATCCAGAGCTACTGTCTAAATTAACAACTATGTAGCCACTGGTGTGTCCTTACTTTATTTTATTAAGTGTTCAACTTAATAAATCAACATCTAGCAGTGTAAGCTATAGAACCAAATACACAATGTCCACCTGTGCGGCAAAATTATCTGGCAATGGATTAACGCACTTGGATTTTAACTTAAAAAATAAAACTTTTGTCGGTTTGAATTGCGAAAACAGATTTATTTTTGCCACTTACAGAAATCAGAAAGATGCTGTGAACACTGCAATTTGCAACACTGCAAATGGCCGTTGTCGCCATCAGACGAACAATGAAGAGCACAGACAAAGAAAAGCTGACTGTATAATTTGACTGGCTTATCTATAGCACTGCTTCCATTATTTGAGGCACCAGAAAATCAGTGGGTTCTATTAATCCCATTTTTCTCAAGTTATGAAGTTGTGCCATCAGATACAACTAAGGGGAACAAAATAAAGGATGTTACTTCAATAATCACATAAATAAATCTTTGCTTAAATGAGGTACTTGTGTGTATAAAATATTGCTCTGTCCAAATGTAGATGGCGAACAAAAATCCTAAACTGGTGACCTACAAGTGAAAAACACATGTTTATCTTTTTGCAAGAAATACGTGCTCATGTGAGAGATCTTACACCATGCAGAATTTACTCTGTCTGCTTCTTCCCTCCACAGCGGCTCTTTCATAATGTACAGATTACTTTAAAGTCGCCTGGTTGCCGGGTTGAAGCTGATACCAAGTGACAGTCGTATTTTTAAAGTCAATGCTATTTCTTTTAGCCAGTGATGCATTTAAACAAAAAAGAAAATATGAATTTAAAGTTTATGTTACTTTTGCTCAAACTAATTTGAAATAAAATATTGACAACAGCAGTAGATGCTTATGTTGTTGCTTATATGTTAGCCGTTTTACCTCAACCGAGAAAGCCCATTTTTGTCTAACCCAGTGTTACAAGATGTTTTTCTCCATCTGAGTCGATGGTAATTAAACTCTGGAAATAGGTGTATATCTGTCAAGATTGCCACAAATAGCTTCTGTGTGCATGTGTGTGCAGGTTTTCCTGTTTATTTTGTAGCATCCAATAAATCAATGATGTAACTGACATTTCCACTTCTCTAGTTTTGACTTGGATTCGTCAAAAGGTCCTCGTACGGGTAACTGCTGAACAACTTCCAAAAATACACATGTCATTAAATAAGAAGTAAAGGCAGCATCAACAAGCAGGAGCACCAGATAAAACCAGCAGTTTTTCTGCATTTGTGGATGAGAATACAAGGGTATATTTTTCAGCCTGGAAATCTACATGCAAGCAGTCATTGGATTATGTGCAAAGATTTGTGAGCATGTGCTCTAACATTCATTTGCATATGTGTGCTTTTGCAATCATGGATTCTCAGATGCTGCAACACTGGTTGAGATTCATTTGTCCTACCCCCCAAACTCGCCCCACATACAGTTGCAACTTCCTTCCTGCAAAATCTCCAGAGTCTCCACTGAAGCACTTGAATAACTACATCATTAATAAAGATGAACACATTTGAAAGAAGTCAGATATGCTCTCTGCTTTGTAGACAAGAGAATGAGATTTTAGACATCATCACTTTGCTGTTTCACATTAAATGATGCACAGTGCGAATTTTGGTAAATTGTGCTACACTGCATTTAGATTAATTGCCACATAAGACATATTGATTAGGGATGGAAACTGATAGGAATTCAGCAATTCCAATTTCATTATCAGCATTGAGAGGGAATAAGAAGCATTTTAACGACATTGCATTCTACATTGAATGTAGTTTAATTGCATACTGGGGGTCAAATCTTTGTTGTGATCATTGATGGGTTATTCACCACGTCAAAGCAGTATTTCTTTTTTTTACATTTAAATGAAATAAATATGGGCTTTACGTGGCACTATCACATAGTGACAGTCAGTCACACAAGTGCTTAATATGAAACATGAATAAATATCATGAAATGAGAGATGTTTTAATATCATCATCTGATATATTTTGTCATATCATAAAGCACAGCCTTACTATCTCATAATTACCATTCAAAAATATAGACCTGAGGCTGCAGCCCCACACATCAACACAAATTCCAAAGGTGATCTAGTGAATACAAAATTGTGTAAAAAAAAAAAAAAAAAAAAAAAAAAAAAATGTGGAATATAGCAGTAGTAAATAAGTGAACATGGAAAAAAAGGAAGTGAATGTTTTTGTTATTTCAAATTTCTGGTGTAACCGATTTGTTTAGGTATAACTCTTATTCATGGAATCTAGAAGGTGAAGGTAGAAGGTGACTGTGGCGGGGTCTGTTTGGTGGCTCGGCTGTAGGGGAGGAGTAGAGCAGTGGTGTCAGGGAAGGCTGGTTTCTGCAGCCGGCGAGCATCATCTAATCATGCCTTCCCTATTTTAGCAGCGGTCGGATCGGAGAGGAGGAGACAGCTGCTGGAGCAGAGCGCAGAGCATTGTACACTGCAAATTGGACAACAGTGTAACCAAAGCAAACAGTGTGAATAAAATAAAACGAGAACACAGACAAGCGTGTTGTGTAGGGTCCTTTGGGTCTACAGTGATTTTTGACTGTGCATACATCAGCTGTTAAGTTTGTATTTTTGCTTTCTTAGCAGGTGTCCAAGTAATTTGGAGTACACTTTGCAAGGCATCGAATATATTCTCTCATCTTTAAAGTTGATGAATTTTTCCTAAAAAAACCCCAACCCTATGATTGTCAGTTTGGGGGGGAAAAAAATAAGTTTTGATGCACCACTACACCCCTTCCTGATAGGTTTCACTGACTGCACAGATATTAAACCATTTTCCTGGCATCTATAAATTACTGATGCATCAGAACAGTCAAATGAATCAATAGGCTAGCAGGGAAGGAGCTGGAAAAAGACCCCAATCACCCCGGTTTACAGCAAAATAACAGCAAGAGGCAATTTTATGAGATCATCAATAATTCCAGGACAATAAGTCTGTATGGTTCAGATGTCAAATACAATTTCACAGCCAGTAATCTAACACAAATACTACTATCTGCTACATTTTTTTCTCTACTGTACTTTCTGTACTGTTACTAGGAAATTAACCAGAAAATTAAAAGGCAGCTGTTCCTATCAGTTGTTTCAAGAACTCAAGAACAGAAAATGTATATATGAATGTTCCCTTTTTCTTCAGTGTTCTATAGTAATATACTTTTTTCTTCTTCTTTTGTCTGCATTTGGTGGAACTAATCTACAGCTTAATCAATAATGAAATCCCTACTCCCATGGTTAAATTAAATGTTTTCAATAGTTTCATTATAAACAATTAAAATAATAAAACCTTAAAGCATTCTTTATATACATCACTGTGCAAACATCTTGAGCTACCCCTCATTTCTTTATATTTTCCTTCCCTGGAGCAAGACGTGGAATTTTAACATGGTCTTGAGAAATAGTTCTCTGGGCTTTCTGAAGGTCTTTTGAAGGTTTTCTTTGGTCATTCAATGCTTTTTTGCTCACTGTCAGCTCGATCCTTGTACCAGACCATTTTCAGAGGAAATTGATTTTTTAACAACAACAACAACAACAACAATCTTTATTTATAGAGCACATTTAAAAGCCTTGGGCATACCAAAGTGCTTTACATAAAACAATAAAAAATAAAACAGTTCACACATTAACATCAAATACATAAAAGTAACGGATTATGTTCACAGATAAAAGCCACCAATAAGAGTAAACTGCAGCACATAGGTTATAGCAAGGTAAGACTGTACCACCATGATAAAAGACACCAATAATGGAAAGATAGCAGAGAATTTAATACAATACAATACAATACAATACAATAGGTCAATAGGTCACTGCAAGCAAGCCAGCATTTAACTGGTAGAAAAGGCAAGTTTAAAAAGATATGTTTTTAGCCGTGATTTAAAAGCATGAATAGAATCAGACGCCCGGATGCCAATCGGGAGATTGTTCCACAGCTCCGGTGCAACTAGAGCAAACGATCGATCACCTCTAGATTTCAGTCGAGATCTGGGCTGAACCAACAGTAACTGTGAGGATGACCTTAAAGCCCTAGCAGGAGCATATGGGTTTAAAAGTTCCTTAAGATAGCTTGGTGCAGTGTTATTGGTAATTTTAAAAGTAAACAACAAAATTTTAAATTGAATACGATATTTGACAGGCAACCAGTGCAGATCAGCAAGGACAGGAGTTCTCTAAGATACTGGAAAAACTCTTCATAAAAAGATTTGACAGTTTTGTGGAAAAATATGAATTAATGACAGATAGTCAGTATGGGTTCAGAAACAACAGATCAACAGCTTTGGCACTGATAGATCTAATGGAAAAGATAACGGAATGTATGGATAATAAGAGGTATGCGCTCGGAGTTTTCTTAGATCTAAAGAAGGCGTTTGATACTGTTAATCATGAAATTCTATTAAAAAAACTGGAAAAGTACGGGTTTAGGGGAGTGGTTTTGGAATGGTTAAAAAGCTATGTAGGGAATAGGCAACAATATGTACAAATAAATGAATATAAATCTAATTTGATGGATATAGCTTGTGGAGTACCTCAAGGTTCAGTACTGGGTCCAAAAATGTTTATTATGTACTTAAATGATATCTGCAGAGTATCGGAGATTTTAAAGTTTGTAATATTTGCAGATGACACAAATATACTGTGTGCAGGTGGGGAATTGCCACAGGTTTTGGAAATGATCACACAGGAATTAACGATATTAAAGAAGTGGTTTGATATAAATAAATTATCATTGAATCTCGATAAAACCAAATTTATGTTGTTTGGAAACCAAAAGAAAAACATCGAAGTAGAAATATGTGTTGACAATGTATATTTAGAAAGAGTAAATGAAATAAAATTTCTTGGGGTGATCATTGACCACAAGCTCTGTTGGAAGCCACACATTACTTATGTTCGGGGGAAATTGGCACGGGGCATTGCCGTCCTGGGGAAAGCAAAGCATATGTTGGATCAGAAAGCACTGCACATTTTATACTGTGCTTTACTACTGCCATATATGAGCTACTGTGTAGAGGTCTGGGGAAACACATACAAAAGTAACACACAAACAATAACTATAATACAGAAAAGGGCCATTAGATTAATAAATAATGTGGGGTACAGGGACCATACAAATGCACTCTTTGTCAAAATGCAAGCTATTAAATTCCAAGACTTGGTGAAGCTTAAAACAGCGCAAATAATGTATAAAGTCAGAAATAAATTGCTTCCCAAAGAAATCTGTAAATTGTTCATAGAAAGAGAAGGTGGGTATAACTTAAGAGGGAAATGGAATTTAAAAATACAAAGTGCTAGAACAACTTTAAGAACTATGTCAATCTCAATTTCAGGAGTTAAATTATGGAACAGTCTAACAGAAGAAATAAAAGACAGTCAAAACATAAAACAGTTTAAAGTAAAATATAAAAACCTAATTTTAAATAAGTATAAGAATGAAGAAAACGGGGTTAACCCAGGATGGTAATGTTGCTGGTAATGGTGTTGCGGTTCTTTTTTGGTTGTTTTTTTGTTTTTTTGTTTTGTTTTGGTTTGTTGTTTTTCCATAACTTGTGTATCTGCAAATATACACATTCTGTATTTTTCATATGAAAGAAACTATACTGTGGTGGGGCTTGCTAATTTCTTGTTTTTGATTTATGTATGTTATGTTTTGTTTTACTTCATATGTTTATATGTTTCATATGTTGTTTGTTTAATTTAAGACAAAAAAAAATTAAATGAATGAGAGGTAAAACTTGAGGGGGTAGGGACAAATAAGTAAATACTTCAGCCTACTCCTTTTCAAACAAATAATGGAATGATATTTTGTAATGATTGTGAAGGCACATGTTTGAAATGTTTGAAATAAAAATGAACTGAACTGAACTGAACTGAACTGAACCAGTGCAGATCAGCAAGGACAGGAGTAATGTGGGCAAACTTCTTGGTTTTAGTTAGAATGCGTGCTGCAGCATTCTGAACTGTCTGTAATCTATGTAAAAGGGAAGAGTGGAGACCACAATAAAGTGAATTGCAGTAATCAAGCCTTGACGTTACAAAGGCGTGGATGAGCTTTTCTAGGTCTTTATACGGGATATAGCGCCTGGCCTTAGAAATAAGGCGAAGCTGGTAAAAACTGGATCTGACAACAGCAGACACTTGTTTATCAAGTTTAAATGAGCTGTCAAATAAGACACCCAGATTCCTAACAGTGTCAGAGAAAGAACTAGTGAGAAAACCAAAGGCATCCCGAAGTTTGGCACGAAGGGCATTACTACCAAAAATCATAATTTCAGTTTTCTTATCATTAAGGATAAGAGTATTTGCCAAAAGCCATTTCTTGACCTCACACATGCATTCTCGAAAGCTATTCAAAGACAGAGCAAGATCATCGTTTAACTCAAAATAGATCTGGATATCATCCGCATAATAGTGAAAAGCAATGTGGTATTAAAACCAGTTAACACTAACCTATGGATAAATGGTTGTATTTCAGTCAGTGGAACTGGGGATCTTCTCACAATTGATGGAATGTTGATGGAACAGAAAAGTATAATCAGATTTTCATCCATCATGCAATACCATCTGGGAAAAGTGGTAAGGACTTCATTCAGGATATTAATGATTGCACATGATGCACATTATTGGTGATGGATTTGTCTCCCCACAGGCCAGACCTCAATATTAATGAAGAAACGTGGCATCATCTTGACAGAGAATAGAACAAAAGGCAGCCATCATCCAAAGATGAGCTTTGAATGTCCTTCAAGAAGCCTGGATGACTACTCCAGTTCCAATTTAGTTCAGAGTGTGTTTAAGAATAAATATGATCATGACCAAACTCTATTTTTGACTTTCCAAAAGAATAAAATCAGTTCAATGAATGTGTGTCTTCAAAGTAAGTCAGACCAGACATATGTCCAGTTCTCCTTCATCTGCTTAACTCAGCATGGAGTCTAATCCTGCAGCCAAAGAGCAGGCAGGCATGTGCAAGCTGGCCTGCAGGAGGCACAGAAGGTCAAAGGATTAAGAGAGAGCGTGAAAGACCACCAACAGGAGAGACATTATGTACATGGTCAAAACAAAAGGAAGAAAAGGGTAAAAAGTGAGAGGACAGATTAATGCATGGAGGAGGTGGTCAGGTCTTGAAAAAGGATATTGGACCGAGCATGTAAAGTATGTCTTTGATCAAGGTACTGGAAGGACGAAAGGCAGTCAAGTGGAAAGAGAAATGAATCTAATTTGACTTTGGGTTAAATAATGTGAGATGGGAAATGTTCTAGTTTTCTCTTTTGCACATATTGTGAGCTGACTGAAAGTTGGAACTTTTTCAATTCTTAGATCAGAGTAAAATTTTCCCCCTTTCAAATGTAAAATACAAACTGTGGCTGTCGCCTTGAGGTCTTAAACTTGTAATGTCAGTATCAGTGTGATAATTCTGTGCATTATTAAACATGCAAACCTTAGCTTTCAAGTGATTTTAATAAACAGCCTTACATTATTTAGAATGTAAATGGACTCTGAGATGTGTTGGTTATCTAGAAAAGACTTGGAAAGGTGGATTTTAGCAGATCAGACTCCTGGGACACGTTATTTGTTTGATTTACTTCCTCAAATGTTATGACTTTCCCAAAAACTCATGTATTCATGGATTTTCTGTGCTTAACTCTTCAAGTTGTTACTATCTGTGTTAGAGTATGTATTTAGAGTTTCTCATTTACCTTGTTTTGAAAGTATCACTCTCACTTTGGTGTTTTATTTACCAATTTTATTGCTCTTCCTTTAATATTCCTTGACATTGCCTGGGGAAATTAAATACAGTAGATGGCCTTGCCTGGTCTTTGAATTTAGTAAAAACATTGAGCGACTACTATGGGCCTTGTATGCCACAAAACTAATTTCATGTCAGATCCTGAACTCAGATAATACAGTGATCTGTTTAATGTAGACTGGCAAACTGTCAGGGTGTAACATGTCTCTCACCCAACAACTGTCAGTCTCAACTACTTACAACCTCAAGAAGATGGATATTTGATTTAACTTAACCCAGTTTAGATACAAAAGTGTAAAAATTAGACAGAAACTAAAACAGAACAGACCTTGTTCTCATAGTATTATTGCAGTGTGAGTGTTTTGACGGGTCTTCATGCCCTTTCTTTCTCAGTTCTCTTCTATTTTCATCCCATTGTCTTTTTTTTCACCATCTACTAATAAATTAATGAACACAAATAAAATCTACTATTCTGACTAAAGGCAGTTGAGATATGTTGCATTTGTTAACTACACACAATTTCAATCATTTTATTTCTGTTTTTTGATCAATTCTAGATGAACTGTTTGAATTGTTTGAATACACATATATGTATTAGCTACTCTATTTTTTTTTTTAATATGCTCTGATAAATTTTATTTGCATGCATTGTACGTATTTTAAAACAAATGTAAATGAGGCTATTGGCTATTTGTACACACCAACAAGAAAATTTGTAGATGTAAACCTGTATCCATTTGTTATATGTGCCACATTTGGCTGCTATATTTTTGGCTCCGTGTAACACCACAGCTAATATATTATTGTGTGATTTCTATGTTACAAAGAAAAGTATGCAAAAATTGTACCATGGGGACAAGCAACCAAAGATATTCAGAGATAGGCAAAAGATTTAAAAATAGAGTGAGAGGGAAAGACACAGAAGGGACAAAAAGAAGCAGAGCAGAATAATGGGATCGCAAATCACTCTCTAGATCAATTCCCTGCCCTCACGCAATCACTCATAGCAATTATGCATGCCGCCATGAGAGATCGACTGTCAAGGAGTAAAACAAAAAGGCAAAACAAAAGACACCTCTGCATTCCCTTAATTACAATTGTTCCCACCATCTCCACAGGCAAGTGGGTCCCCCACTGTTCCATCTGTTTTTCTTTTTTTTCTTTAAAGCATTGGTTGTATGTTCTTTAGCTCACAATCACAATAGTCTCTCAGAGAGATAAAGAAGCTAATCCAGGTGTTTGAGGCCAGGATATATTTTTAGAGTGAAATGACAGCACTGCTCTTTTCCAGTTAGGAAATTCCTTTTCTTCAAGAAATTTTGTTTATATCAAACTAATCTACAAAATCTTTGAAAGTGAAGCTGCTTTCAGACTCGCACTGCATTGCTGGATTTTAGTAGATACTACCAAGAGCGAGCACTGATTTTGCCTTACCAACTCCCTAATAGACGGTCTGTGTAATGACCAGTTGAGCCCTTATGAGAATAGCACAGGTAATTGTCTGGAAAATTTACAGAGAGCAAGTGGTGCACCCTACCAGTGCAACAGCTCTTGCATGTACAAAAATGAATATTTCCAATGCTGCAAATACATCTGATGCAGACTATGACCTGCTGAGTGCTGCATGGAAGAAAGGGACAATGCCTGGACCTGATTTTAGTGATGTGTGGGAACAGCTCGTATTTAAATGTAACTGCATAAAGTTTAATTTAATGACAAACAGCTTTACTATTTTTCATTTGCCAAAAAATTCAGGTGTTTTTTTTTGATGGAAGATTTATTGAACCTTCTGTCGAATTAAAAAAGATATATTAAATATTATTTTGTAAATATGAGTCGTAATTTATCAGAATTTATTGAGTTTTTATTTATTTAATTTATCATGTAATGCATCATATTAGCTACATTATTCATTTCTCGTAATTTGTTGCTTTAAAATGTATTTTGCAATTTATTGAGGTTTTTCAGGGGGAATAAAGCCTCAAAAACTCAATATCAAACATGACACACTAGCCGTTAAAGGGGTGCTCTACGTTGACTGTTGCTATGTGTTAAATTTGACAGTCGTAAGTCATAAGGTTTCCATATTTACTGATTCACATACAAATTGAGCTGTGAATCTGATTCCACTTTTGTTGTTTATGAATCAAAAATATTTCTGAACCAAGAACCTCAATCCTCAAAAAACTGTGACACCAACAACTGACACTCCTTTAAATAAATCGATAAAACAGAACTAAAAAGATTTTCTTCAGTGTATTGTTCATCTGGCATAAATGTATACTACTGTGTACTACTTCTTCACTTTCTAGTAATAAGGCAAATGCCTTCTCTAGAGCTTTGTCCTCCTATCAGAACAGAAAATATACAGTACTTTCTGTTACACAGCTTGTTTGTGTAACAACTCTCTGCCACAGTCTGATAACTGACTGTCAAAGGAGAAACTTCTTTGCAGAAGGCCCAGCATTAAGCATGAGCAAGACTGAAATGACAGGGGACAAGGCTGGCGACTGATAAGAAAATGTTCATTTAAAAAAATGCTAGAAAGGTGCAAAGCAATAACACAAAGTAAAGGTTGGGATACAGAAGAGAAGAATTACCAAGGTGTCACTGAAAAAGCCAATATCTTGCTTATAGCCACTTATAGCCATATGTCAACTTGCACATGTGCAAGTTGACATATAGCAGCTCATACTTGCAGTGTAATGTTAATTTGTGGTGTTTACAAAAATCCCAAACTCCACAGGATTAGGTGAGATTGCATTTAATAACCCTAAAATGCATCATTTGAGGCTCGAGAGCACTCCCCAAAACACAAAATCAATTTCTCACAGTGACCACGTACACACAAACCAATATTTAGCTACAAGCTAACAGCTACCTGCAGTCCATGGGCAGGGTCAGCGGAAAACAAGTGAAATAGAGTAAAAATCCAACAAAAGTGACAAAACACATATGCCTGTACTGTCCGGAAATTGTGGAACAGTGAGATGTTTTTCCCCAATTTAGACACTGTACACTAAAGCAAAATAAAGAAAAAAGCTAAAGGTCTGCACATGGTATATACAACTAAAAGAACGGTGGCACTATATCCAGTCATTGTTAGCAAAGGTTTTTCCTCTACCTCAGTAGTTTTTAGTCTAAAGTTAACCAGAGACTAATAATAATGGATTGGATTTATATAGCGCTTTACAATACCACTATTCATTCACTCTCACATTCACACACTGGTAGAGGCAAGCTACGGTTGTAGCCACAGCTGCCCTGGGGCAGACTGACAGAAGCGAGGCTGCCATATCCCGCCATCGGCCCCTCTGGCCAACACCAGTAGGCAGTAGGGTAAAGTGTCTTGCACGAGGACACAACGACCAGGACAGAGAGCTCGGGGATCGAACCGGCGACCTTCTGGTTACAGATACGCTTCCCAACCCCCTGAGCCACGGTCGCCCCAAAAACATGTTCTTACAAACTTACAAACATAATATAGCATCTTTCCAACCTCCCAATGCAGATTAAAAGAGTACCGCTGTCTCTATATGGTTAATACTGACGACACTGATAGGCTACTGATGTTAAAGGACACAGTTTTATAACAGCGGCAGGACAATAACAGTATTTATCTAGTTAGTGATGGCCAAACAAAGTTGAATTTTAATGAGATCCCAAAAGAATCATGATATGCTTTTTATTATGGAGCTCCGTAAGTGTCATTGGATTCAAAAAGAGTGGCTTGGTGCATGGTAATGAGTACTACAATCATGAACTAAGGGATAAGAAATGAGGCAGAAAGACAGTGTGGAAATATGCGAGAATGTGTGGCACCTTTTCCTGTTGATTGATCAAGGTGTCTCAATCCTCTAAGTGGACACCAGCTTTAATGAACCTGAGGCAGTTGGGCAGAGGCGATTGCTGTAGAGTGATGATTACTGCTCAAACGCAGTCAGAGTCACCTCAGTGTAATGAGGAAGCCCATTACAACAGTCCGCCCGGTGCTTTGGTAGTTGGCTAAAAGCCCCAATTTTTACATGTGAGAATTGTCTGTCCATTTCAGACTAGGCTGAGTCATGGAAGAAAAGTGAAGTTGGCCGGGTTTGTTGTATTTATTTATTTATTTTATGTAAGCCTGAGGCTCTGTGTGTGTGTGTAGCAAACTGATTATCCAGTGTTATTCTCTATAGTCCTTCTTTTCAATCTACAAATGTGCTTCAAATCCATCTTAGTGCTTCGTAATGCTTAGGTGCATGTTCTGCGACAATATTTCAAAATGAAAGCAGGACTGTGTGCGCTGGACTTGTTTCAACCCGTCACAGCAGGGACCGGGGCAACTGATTAGATCAAAGAACAATCTTCACTGCCAGTATGTGCAGAATTTTCAGAAATGTTTAATCACTGTTAAACCAGCTTGTGCGTTAACTTATAAGGGCCATTGTAACTTTTGACTCTCTGGTCATGTAGATGAATGTATCTATCAGTGATGAATTTCATTTTGTTATTCAGAGAAGAACTCATGACCTTGACCTTACTGCACTTAAGCCTATCCCCCTTATCGCTCTATATCTAGAGAAAACTCAATCTGGTCAGTCTCTGACGTTTTTTTTTTTTTATCATTTACAAAGAAAAGCAAACTATGCTTTTTAGCTTCTTTAGCCTGCAGCATATTTTTGGTAAAATAGGATCCCTATGTTTCTATTTCAGCCTGAGAGTAGGAGGTTTGCAGTAGGCTGAAAACCTTTATTCCCCCTGGGGCATTGCTTTATTTACTTTCTGGAAGAGCTGCAGGGAAACATTTGACTTGTTATCACTCGGTATGAGAATTTTAAGTCAGTAGATGTAACATGAGACTGCAGATGACATTTGCTATTATTGAATATTTGTAATCAATATTTGTTTTTATATGTGTTTTATGCTTGTTATTTGCTGTGCATGTGTCTTGTATTTGCTATTATTTAGTACAACTCAGATATATATAGTAAGAAAGAGAAACTTTAAATGTTTTTTTTTCGAAAGGATTTTTTTATCTTATGGCGAACATTCTTCACAATTCATCTTTGAGAATGAGGTCACAGTCCTTCTTTATGTCTTGTAACATGAGCTGTGCTGTTCTATGTCTTGGTTGTTGCTGTGGTTGTAAGTGCATGTTAGTGTATGTTACTTCCTCCCTTTGAAGCTGCTGGCCCTTCCCGCTATCAGGAAGATGAGAGAGTGACCTCCCACACTGCCTTGTTAACGTGAGATTGCAAAGTGCAGTCAGGAGCATTCAGCTGTAGGCAGTTTTCCTTCGCCAAAGAAATGAGAAACTTCAGCTAAAAGAGATTCAAACAAAGAGAAGGACTGGACCACAGTTAAAATCAGTCTGGGTTTCTGTAGTGGAGAGCTTTAGAACATGTCAAAGGGCTTGAAGTTTGGTCTGGTGTGTGGTTTCAATTTTAGTTTCTTTTTTTGGTCATAGATGCTCTAGTGCATCTTAAAGAATGGAAAATTTGATCTTTTCAGTCATACCTCTCTACGCGGAAAGATTAAACTTATACTTCATTTATCTTTCTGGGGTTGCTGAATTGGGAGAGGTAGGCTTTAAGATTCTGCTTTTTTACAGTGTTTCCTGCCAAAGGTATTTTGTTCATCTTCTACTACAGCAGACATCATGGAGAAAACAGTGGGGAAAAAAGGGGGGGTGCTTTATATTTTATCGAGCTCTTAAACCTCCCTCAGCTCTTGACACTTTAAGTATGAGGATTATCCAAGTGTTTCTTTATGGGGTCAGACATTGTCTGCATTTGCCAACTTTGACTAACATACAGTCTCTCAGGGACATTTATGAGACGTACAAATGTGCTGTGTTATAGCCTAGTTAGAAAGAATACAATCCTGCTGTACTTGGCTAGAATATTTAAAAAGATCAGACTTGTTCCAATTATTGATTTGATGCAGTAGGAACAGTGTATCTACAGCACCAGCAAAAAGTCCTTTTTAACAGGAATGCTCAAAGTAAATCTAACTTAAGTAAGTAAAAGGTGACAGGTTATGTATGAGTTGGTAACCAAAAGATGATTCCTCATGTGATCAACAGCTAATGTTGCAGCAGACACAATCTGAGCAAGTCCTCTAGAGACACTGTCATTTACCGGAAGACAATTTACCCATTCCCGTAGATCTAAATGTTTCAGTTACTGTTCTTTGAAGCTCTTTCAATCCTTGCCCCAACAATGAACCCTAATTTAAAGTCATGTAGACTTCTTCCTCTGGCTAATAGTCCTGCTAATACTTTTGCTACAAAAGCATAATTCAATGTTGGTTGTTTAATTGCGCTCATGTGGAGGCATTTCTATTTGTTGTGTTCCTTTGCAAATTGTATTCAGTATTATTTCCTTCTTGCTTACTCATGCACACACACACACACACACACACACACACACACACACACACACACACACACACACACACACACACAATAGCAGCTAGCTACTAAGTAGGGCTAAGCTACTGACCGCATCAGATGTAAATTATATAAATAAAAACCACCACACTCTTTTCCAGCTTCATGTGAAAATGTATTGTAATTTTAGAAATGCATTCATGCTTCTATAAAAAAAAAACTCAGGAAAAAGCCTATGAAGTTTTTTTTCCTTAATTAGTAAGCATAGATTTTATTAAATAAATCTATATTTTAAATGATAGAATTAATGTAACTTTTTCAAAATGTCATTTCAATAAGTTCAGTAGAACACATTTCATTTAAATTGTATTTGTTCTGTATGTTCCACGTATTAATCCTTGTTTTAGCATGTGTTATGAATTCCTTCTTTTGTCCTTCATATTACCTTCATATTACATGATTTCGTGGTCACCCCTGACATCACCCCTGCCATCTGTCAGTGTCTTGACAGCTAACCTACATACATTCCATGTGCCACTGCATGGATGGTGGAAAGGCTTATAGAACCTAGGGCCATGTGAATCTACTCTTTAGGCTTTGATATAACGCACAGTTCACCCATTTTCAACAAGCTGTTAGACCTTCTTCTCTGGACCTTGGTCTCTTTCTACTTTCTACTTGTTCCCTTTGCTGTCACCACAAATCAATTCTTTTTAAACCTTTATCCGTACTGGAAGAAGGGTAAACAGTGACTCATCTTTCTTGAATCTTATGTGAACAAGTCCATGTGACTCTATCGGAGAGATAGCGGGCACATTCTCTGGTTGTAAGTTTATTTCATCAGTCAGGGGTGCTTTAGAAATGTTATTGGTGTGCGTAAGTCATGGCATAAGTAAGGGCCATGAAACAAATGTTTCCCTCTGCTTCCTGCCTCAGGGTGTTTACCTCCTAAACGTTGCACTACACCAGCAGAGCGTCCATCTTCACAATTCATGCTGTGCAGCCATATTTTTAAACCTGCAGCGTATTTTTTTAAAAAAAAATTCCTCTACTTCCGCTTTGTGGGCCTGTGTTGCCCACTCAAGTAAAGCCAAATAGGAGAAAATAAATAAACCAATAAAAAATAAAACCAAATGTATTTTTTTATGCTGCCTTAAATCATTATGCAAAGTGAAAGTCAAACATCAAAAGGAAGTGGCATTAACCAAAACACAAAACTTAGTTCTAATGAACTTCATTCTTTAGAGTCTTTTTTGCAGTTGAGCAACAATGGCCATATCCCAGCAAACATGCTTTAGTGGGCCCACAGTGGGTACCTGTGAGTGAATTATGGGACTTTTGAGAAAATTACCCCACACAGGCTCCAAGTGGATGTGCCAACAAAGGAACAACAACAGTTATTGCCCTTTGGGTTTGCCTACTGAAACCCAGGTGGGGCCCATGTAGCCTAGCAATATGTCAATGGGAATGATCACAGTTTGGCCCTTTTGAGGGTTGCCCCAGGACCTACAGTAGCTTTACCTCCCTTTCGGTGGGCAACCCACATAGAAAACACATACACGGGCCACAATGGGCAAAACTACTATGCGTCTGTGTAGGCACACAAAACAAGGGATAACACAGTGGAAGTTAATCTGGATCATGTTGACATATTGTAAAAGAACTCAAGAAGTGAATGTTTTTAGGCCATATTCCATTTTCTAACTTAGATTAACTTGTTTGGTAGGATCTGAGTTTTGTTTTTCTGTTTTAAATATATTTAAATATTAAATATGTGGCACTACTAGCTGTGGCAACCCTTTGTGAATAAGAGAGTAGCTGAAATGATTTTTTTCTTATTTTTGTTTAAACAAAATTCTAATCCATGGTCTTTACAGTACCATTTGGTAGTGGTAATGGGCAGTGGGTCACCCATTGTAGGTCCCTCTCTACTTAGTGTGGGTAGCCCACAGTCCACCCCAATGCATGCCAAAGTCAGACAATCACTGACAACATAGTTCTACTGCAAAAACATGATGATTAGAAATATCTGTGTTAACTTCAGTGAAAGAAATATATAAGCACCAGTAAGCTGCAAACACTGAGAGCTTAGCCATGGGAATGACTAAAGTTGTCACCACATATACTCATTACTCTGCAAATAGAAGGAAATATGAATGAATATAACTCAGAAGATGAAGCCAACTGGGACCAAAAACCCAGCATTAAATCATTTAGCAACACAGCAAAAACATCATTACTGTAGATGCTGCAAAAAAACATAATTACTGTAGATGCTGCAAAAGAAAGGTGAGCTGTTAAAAAGTCTGCAAGATGCCTCCAGTAATGTACAGTGTGTCAATGTGAGCATCTAGCACTGCAATACAACTGAGGTGTGGTGTTATCAGGACGTTCTATTTGCCATATATAGTGTGACAAACTAAATGCAGTTACGACAAATGTTAAATCAAACAGATGCAATATTTGTTTAATTGAGCGTCTTTTGACATTTTGAGCCTTTTTAAAGTTGGTTAATTTAAAAAGCCATCACAAAAAAAGCTGAGTCAGATCCTCGTGACCACTCACAATACAGCATTGTTTCATACTGGTGTTTTGTTTGTTTGTTTATTTTGTTAGTTAGGTCTTTATTACTATTATTACTTTATTTTATATATATATATATATATATATATATATATATATATTAGGGGTGCAACGATACTCGTATCGATATTGAACCGTTCGATACAGTGCTTTTGGTTCGGTACGCATATGTATCGAACAATACAAAATTTGTAATTTATTTTATCAACTTTCCTTCTGACGATGCTGTCTGTGTTGAGCGCTCAGTGAATCTGCGTTCGACTACTCCGCCTAGGCTGCACTGTCGAGCGCAGATCCACTGAGCGTTCAACACAGACAGCATCGTCAGAAGGAAGAGCGCAGGGCAAGCTAGCGAGACAGAAGTTAAGCTCTCCTTGCAACATGGCAAATTGAACCTCCCCCACCCTCATTCAGATCTGGCGTTTGGAATTATTTTGGTTTTCATGTGACGTATGACCCTGAAGGTAAGCGCGTCATGGACTAAAGTAAAACAGTATGTTGGATGTGCCACGCAATGCTCAATTACATGGGTGGGAACTAGTGTGTTAGCGCAGTTAGCTCGTTAACGTGTTGGCCGTCTAGCCCCACGCATCAGGGGTAGCTCGTTAACGGAGATTTGCCGTGTTGTGGCGTTAACGTCATTTCAACGAGATTAACGCTGACAGCACTAGTGGGAACACAACGAATATGACTGCACATTTACGCCGACATCATCCTAGTGCAAAAACAAGTGGAAGCAGACAAAAACAACAAGCATGCATGCTACAAACTTTACCCGAGTCATTTAGACAGCCGTTAGCACATGATTCTCCTTATGGGGACCTGATATGTTTAATATTGTGGCGAGCTCAGACAAGGAGGAGACGGAGGTGTCGTTTGGTCTTGCTTCCCGTGAGCTAGCCAGGGAGCACAGGCGTTTATTGACATCTGTAGAAGAACACTGCCGCTAGCTAACTGCTCAGCGCGGCAACCGCACAGCAACAACAACAACAACAACACACAGGGCGCCCTCTGACCCCGGAAGGACACACCGTCGCAGCGAGAGGGCGTCACCCGTCACTATGGCAACCTAAACAAAACATAACTGTACAAATGAACCCCGAACAGCCCTGACCCGCTACATAGCCCCCACCTAAGGGGTCAGTCGTCCCCGACGACCCCATTACCCCACACAAAGTCCTGCAAATGTCCAGATGCCTTCTTTTGGCGCACCGGCCGGTCACGACTGGGTAATTATGTCATTGGCATCGGTGAGCCACTGTCAATATGTGACATATTGAAATTGCATTTGAATTTGCGCTTGTTTTTTGCTTTCACTTTGCAATCGCGCGAACTGTGTATAGCGACAGCACTGATTGGTGAGTGATGATCATTTGCGCACCAATTCCTCTGACATCGTCTTATCAATCGTTAGCTTACTATGCAAACATGACAAGTGAAATCTCCCGCAGGAAACTTAAACATGTGAGAGGTTGATCGCGCAGAGAATCGCTGACCGTTATGTGTGTGTGTGTGTAAAAGCAGCAGGATATATATTTTAGTTCTGCTGAGCCAAATAAGACAGGTCAGGGTGAAGAAGTGACAGCCAAAGAAAAGCTTACCACAAAACGGAAAAGTTATGACAAATCAGACTATAAGGTAAAAAGAAAGTGCAGCTTTATGGTTTCATGGACAAAATAATTTCTGTGGCTGCAATATGACGAGCTATATAACCGGGGCTGCACATAAGTGGTCCGCAGGTGCGCGTTCGCTGTCAAAAAAAAAAAAAAAAAAACGCGCACAAGATATGAAGTTGCAACGCGTGTTTGCATACATAAGCTTTTCTGGAGGAGGACAGACATTTGTTTAGAACTCTTAAAGATGTCGAAGAAGCAAGCTCCTTTAAGCAATTACTTTGGTGTTCCTCCACCTTCAAACAAATGTCAATAGGAGTCCGAACCACAAAAGAAGCACATATTCTCGGAAAAGTGGTTGCAGGAGGTGAGCTGGATTCAAACAAATGATGAACGCACAGAGACGTGGTGCGGGATGTGCCGTGAAAATCCCACTCTAGCGGGCAAAAACAGTGCTTTTTATATGGACGCAAACGCGCGTTGCAACTTCTTATCTGGTGCGCGTCTTTTATTTTGACAGCGAATGCGCACATGCGGACCACTTATGTGCACCCGTGTAAATAACATAATGTTCTGCCGGGTGTGTTGTTGGTTTTCTCTCGATTTCTGAGTCGACAAGCGCCTTTGTTACTGGGACCAGTCATTTTAAGAAAGGCCCCCATTAGAACCCATGAGAAATGCAAGAAATGCATTATTGCTCAGTCTGCAATATCTTTCCCAGAACAAACACCAATTGCAAATAACATACTGAAAATAAACCTGAGAAATCAGTTTAGAACAGCTACTATGTTGCAAAGAGTGAACTACCACTGGCAAAATTTAGCAGTCTTTGCAAACTTCAAAAAGCAAATGGCCTAGATCTTGGTTCCACTTGTCTCTTACCCGTGACTTCAGCGGAAATTTCAAATTCAGGATCTGACACAGAATGATTCATGTCCTACACAGTTCTTACAAGTTCATAGAAATTTCTGTTCAATTAGAACCAAGTATTTGAGTTGATGATTGTAATTTTTATACAATGTTGTAATTTGTTTTTCAACAATTTTTTGATTAATGTTTTGTTTCCTTTACAATATTATACTTTAATGTATAATATTGTAAAGGAAACAAAACATCAATCAAAAAATTGCTCTCTTTTTTATTCGGGCTACTTACATTTATTTTGGGCTACCAAAAACTGAAGAGTCCCTGCCCGAAGGGCTACCAGGGATTTTGAAATTTTGAGAGCCCTGAGATATATTTATTTTTTTAATTACTTTTGTTTCAGCAACATTAAATTTAAAAACTGTACTTTTGAGTTAAAATATATATTTATAATTTTAATAAATGACAAATTAAAAAGGCATGAACATTTTTTTTGTATCGAAAAAATATCGAACCGTGACACCAAAGTATTAAACCGAACCGAACTGAATTTTGTGTATCGTTGCACCCCTAATATATGTATATATATGTATATATATATATATATACACACATATACTTTATATATATATATATATATACTTTATATATACTTTATATATATATATATACTTTATATTATATATAATATAAAGTGTGGCAATGCCATTTCTGCAGCTGTTCATATCTGACATTTTCTTTCATGTTATACTGTTGACAGCAGATACACACTGCGGTGCATGGATTGTCTGAGTATTCATGACTTGTTGTGGCGTTGAACAATGTCAGTAGGTTGTATTGCACATGACAGCTGACAAATGGGACTGTGAAATAAGGTGTGTACATGCAGATGTCTTAAATTACTCAGTGAGGGTCACAGTATTACCTGACACTTTTTCAAGACTCCAGCTGTAATAATATCACATGTAATTTGCATCTTTTAATTGAATACAAAGGAACCTTAGAGTAAATAAAATAATTTTTGGTCTCTTTCTGTGCCGTCAGAGAGAAGAGAGGAGGCTGCCAGGCAGAAGCCAAGTGAGCAAAGTGAGTAAAAGGACATGCCAGCATGTGGTGAGATGATGAAGGGGGGAAGGGACGTTGTTATGAATATAACTCAACAGACACAGAATAGAGTACTGAGTGTGCAGAAATTTGGACTTGCAATAAAAGAAAATATTATTTTTTATATTGTACAAGTTTGCTTGCAGGTTTTGGCTCTTCTGTAAAAGAAATTGACAAATGGAGGAGATTTATACAGTCTTGCAAAAAACTAAGTGCAGGATATGATTCAATATCTTGTACTGAATGAACAATTTTTTAGCAGTTATATCTTGAAATAATCTTCTGTACAACCTTTATAAGTCTCTCACATTGCTGTGGAGGAATTTTGGTTCATTTGTCTTTAATATATTGCTTCAGGCAAGTTTGCAGGCATTCATTTATGCACAGTTTTCTTAAGGTCCTACCATGGCATTTCAGTTGGGTTGAGGTCTGGACTTTGCAATTGATTTTTTTTTCTTTTTCAGTCATTCTGCTGTAGATTTGCTGGCGTGCTTCTGTTTATTGTCTAATTGCATGAACCCAATTTCGGCCAAGCTTTAGCTGTTGGACAGATTACCTACTACTTTGGTATACAGAGGAGTTCAAGCTTGTCTCTGACTGCTAGGTGCCCAATTTTTGTGGCTACAAGGTACAAAACTTGACCGTTTGTATGTTGCTGATATGCTGTGGTGCGTTTTCACCAAACATGGTGCTGTGCATTATGGTCATTGATCCAGAAGTCTTGATTTGTACAAATGCAACATTACAAAATTGAGTCATGCCGCCATATTCCTTTTATAGAGAAGAGTCTTTCTTCAGGCAATCCTTCCAAAGAAATCATGCTTGGCTAACAAATGCATTTCTTTTGAATTTTTGTTGTATTTGTACATGAAAAAAAATTATAATTCCTTTTTAGTTGAAGCAAGACTTAGGGTTTATATACATAAAGAACTTCTGGTTAGCTGCTCTCTGTTATCATTTTACTGTCTCAGAATATTATGTAGACACAAGCCTTTATGAAAAATACTATTTGATGTGTTTTTGGCTCTTAGAGTAGAGAACAAATTTTGATTATTAAAAAAAGACAGGCTACTGCTTCAATGTGTGAAAACTCTCAAACAGGAGCTAACTTCTGGTTATGCTGCCCATTTATCTGCATTAGATACTGTTGGTGGAAATTGCAGTTTTGTTGCTGTACCCTCTTGGTTAATGTTTAGTATATGCATAATATATTTCCTTCTCCCTGCATTGTTTTAAAAGATTTTCTTTAAACCAGCCTTGTCATATCGATTTAAAAACAAAGTAGGTTCTTACTGCTCATGCTGGTTTTTTTTGTTTTTTCTTTTTTCTTTTCCAGTTTCTTTTCCCTTTCATATGAAAAATGTTTTACTAATTTGTGTTGCTCTCTGAATGCTCAGACTATAAATCATTCTTTACCTCTCTGTCTTGGACAACAACAAAACAGTTTTTGCTGAGTCAGTTCCACAACTTCTAATGTTCACTACTCTCATTTTTATTCCTGCCAAAAACTAAAATTTACTAACATTTTTTACCTCACTAAAAGCAGCCTCACTGGAAACTCAAGCTGACTTTTAAAACATTTTGCAACGGTACTCACATCCACATTTTTTCCACTCATGATCAGATGAGCTATAGATAAACATTCATGGAAATTTATTTGTGGAGCTTTCCTTTTACAAAACCTGAGAATCAGTGGTGTATGAAGCTGAGGCAAATGGCTTTTTGAAGGATTCTTACTTTGCATAAAGGCCTTTACATATGAGACTAATTGTTTGGTATTCGTTCACTTTCTGACCTTTATCACCCTCTGATTTCTTTTCTGCATGTTGTGCTTAGCTTACTGTTTGCTGAGTGGGAACCTCCCACCAAATATAATTATTTTTACTCTTTTTTACTCTTAGATTTTTTTTGCATTTACAGTCAGCAGCTAAATTTGTATGCATAAATAAAACATGCCTGTAACAGAGCAACGTTGTGGCAGAGAATGACACATAGTGACTGCATAGACACTGAATTTACAGAACATTTGCTTGATTTGATTACTTTTGGCCCACTGAATAAAATATAGAGCAGACTAAGTGGAGAAGTAAAATTTATTAGCCTTGCATAAGAGCACTTCTGGTGGGCACTCTCCTACCTTTAATTATTTCAGTCCAGCAAACAATAACAAAAACAAAACAAATATTTGTTTGTGGAAAATAGGGCTGAACGATATATCGCATTTGCGATAATATCGCGACATGATCAAGTGCAATTTTCTAACCGCAAAGGCTGCGATTATACTGCGATTATATTATACAATTCATGGGCTGCATCCTCCTGAGGCCGCATTTGTAGACCGATTACGTCACAGCGACGCGCCGAAGGCTGTCCAAATTACTACCATATCCCAGAATTCATAGCGCGGCCCAGCCAAACTCCAGTTTCCAGCAATGGCGGCCGCTACTAAGTTTTAAAATTACTCATACTAATCTTTCTGGGTCACAAAATAAACTTTTAACATATTTTCAGGCGAGAAAGTAGTTGTGTAAACATCAAATATCTGCTCGGTTTATCAAGATATCCCATATTTGCAAAAGTGCTTCGACGTTTTCAGAGGCGTCTGCTACCCACCAGCTCGACAGCTAGCCGGGAGCTCGAGGGTTACTGATGTGGCCGAGAACGGCACAACTCCCTGCACATCATTTTCAGATCACCGCGGAGTTTCGCTGCTCAGGTTAAACGTAATATATAAGTCACTTAGACAACCTAAAAATGTTATTGTTGGGCTTTTTTCAGTGTTTTGTTTGTTCGTGAGTAAATCGGTTTGGCTGAGATTAAAGTTATTAGATTAGATAAAATAAAACTTTATTAATCCCCCGGGTGGGTTCCTCCTTGGTTTTCACACAGCTGACTAAACGTCAAACAGAAAACTTATTAAACAGAAGTATGAGACAGTCGAGAATTTACACCAGTGTCTGGTTATATTTTAGATAGCAAGAAGCAGACGGCCGAGTTTATTAAACTCCACCGAGACAGCGGTGACGCTAATCAGAAGGCTAGACCGTCCAATTTCACACCTTTAAACTTTAAAGGCGTGTTTGTGTGTGTGTTTATACAATTGCTATTATGTTTGCACTTTATGTGTAATGTTACTGACTGCAGAGATCAGTAAGATGTGTGTATTTTTTATTTATTAGTTTTATTTATTTAATATTATTTTTTAATTGAATGACTGTCTAGTAGTTCACAGATGTCGAAAAACTGAGTGTGGTAAAGCCACTGATTTTTTTTATGTATATTTCTGCAATCTGCACATTGTACTGACTTTCATTTTAATGTTTACACCAGGGTTCCTTGTCAGCACTTTATGCTCAGATGTTTGTAAGCTAAAAATAAACTATTGTGTATGTTCAAATATACTGTTGTGATTGAAGAAGTTAAATAAAAATGTCAGTCATCAATTCATGCATCACCTCATGTCATCATAACAGAGGTCTGTCTTCCAGGAAAGAACAGTTTAAAATTAATGTAATATAGTATTGGCCATACTATATGATGTATTGCTTGTCTTTGTTTAATAATACAGAAGACAAATACCTTAAAAAATAATCGCATATCGCATCGCAATCGCAATATTGGGGCAAAAAATCGCAATTAGATTATTTTCCATAATCGTTCAGCCCTAGTGGAAAAACAAATGCTGACCATCATAGGTGCAAATATTGAAGGTTATATAGTACTGTTCAAAAGTCTTGTGCCACTCCTCATTTATGCATATTTTGCTCCAAGGGGCCAGACTTTTTTGCAACACTTCTACCCCTTTTCTATTAGTACCTACTCAGGTCAGCTCAGAACAGCTCGACTCTGTTTTTATAGTTTTCCATTAGGTGGTAGTACCTAGCATCAGGTACCTTTTTAGTACCTACTCTGCCGGAGTTCCAAGCGATCTGACACTAAAATGCAACGTCAACAGACTGCCACCAACTGGCTAGGCAGTGGCGTCACTCAGTGAGTCATGAGAGCATACCTGGCAACGAAGGAAATGGCTTCACAAAGAAACCCAACACTGTGGTCCCTGAATCTGAAAAAAGCTATACACCAAGCAGCAGGTATACCATCGCCTTGACGTCCTTCATTGTTGTGACGTTAGTGTTGCATATAAATGACATCACAGGATGTTCAACTATGTTGCTATAACAACCCCACACACATTAGGTGATACTTGATTGTAATGGAAAACAATTGAAACCCAGTCGAATTGAGCCGAGTAGGTACGAGTGAAAAAATCACTTGGTATAGCTAAATCTATCACTATGGTTCCTGGTTCCTCAACATTTGAAAAGTATATAAATTATACTTAATGTACCTGAAATAAAAAATAGGCAGAATGGACCTTTTCAGAATCATGTATTATGTGTACATTATTCTGATGTTGAACCAGGAGATGATTTAATTACCCATACACTGCTTGGTACATTTATAATAATAATGCAATAGTAAATATATATTTTAGAATCTGCAAAATAGAAAAAAAAAAAAAGGTCACTAAAGCTTTAAAATAAATGATGCAGCTTTCAAAGTTTAGTATTGCATCCAAAAAATACTGGAGTACAGCACAGCAAAAGTCAGACAAATGTAAAAATGCCATGTGTTTACCAGTGTCATTAGAGGGATCCGTGTTGAAAGTGTGGGTGTCTGGGCATGGCAAGATGCAGCGTGTTGTGGAGCATAAACTAAATGAAACCAACAAAATAGCATGCAGACACCAACGGGCATGAGCCAGAATGAAAGAAAGCAGAAACAGCTGGACTGGCTTTTACCTTCGTGGTGTGCACCAAATCAGCTGATTACTGCAGCTGAGCTTTTTCCTGTTACCTTCAGGGATGCCAGATTAGTCAGAGCTGTTTAAACATTCCCACCGACCAGCAGTTAGGCAGGGGCTGCTGCCAGCCCCCTGCAAACTAATATCTCACCTGACATATGCACAAAACATAATCAGTCAAAGATATTCATAAGCAAATAATAAAAGTAATACTTCACATTTGTCTTATATAGTCAAACTGCAAGGTCTCTATCATCAATAAACCAGGTACCTGGGAGAGTGGGGTTTTCAAGCCAATTCATTTTGCAATTAGCCACCTGTTCAGAGGACATAATGTGAGCAATTTTTGTAATTTTCTGTTTCTCATAATTTCTGTCAGTTTACTTATCCAAAAAAAGAAAGCAAAATGTATGTAGCCAGTTTTTTCCCCACTATTATTATTATTATCTCAGTGGCCTTTTGCACAGAGTGCATTTACCTCAGATGAAGTCAGTGAAATACAATGATAATATATTGAATGCTTATTTCGCTGCACGACTGAAGAAAACTGAATTTTAGTTAAGTGCATTTAATTTAGATTAGCCATATTGGAGTTATTATTGATAGGCACATCTATCTTCATGTGTTCATTTAATATATAGTCATTAGAGAACAGCAGGGATAGGGATTCTTTACCTATCTGTTGCTCTTTCCTAGACGGTTATGAAACTGGAGCAGAAATAGTTTTGCTGTTTAGTTTTAGAGGCCTTATCGAAGTCATAAGTGCAGTATCATATTTTATTGTAATACTTTACAATAGCAGTGAAACATACAAGAAATCTAATTGACTTACAAGACAAACAACAGTGGCAAAATTAGCTAATAGTCCTCTAAATGTTTTGGCAGAATACAATGTTGCTATTCAGTAAGTAAAAAGTGTTCAATGACTGAGACTGATGAGAAAATATCAGATCTTCTAAGAGCCAAATGTTGAGAGTTGGCTTACATTTGCACCCTAAAAGTTAGCATCATGACTTCCTCTATCACAGACTAATAAGTACAATCTCATTCTCAAATTGTATTTACACGATATAACTGTATTCAGTCAATCAGATTCTGCTATATTTTCATAACATGTCAGTACAGGCTGTGTCCTATTTTAGAATGAAAAACCGTGAATATATGCAGATGGTCCATTATAATGACTTGCAGACTCATGTGACTCTTGGCTTCTACTTGAGGCCAATTGTGAGCACAAATATTCATGCATGCCTGAACATTCACACCCAAATTTCACAAGTATGAATCCATATATGCATGCACATACAGTCTACTGCATTCAAGCATATACGATAATGGTTGGTTTATCCATGAATTTCCCAGCCTCTTAAAAACATATTCTTGACTGTACTTCCTGTTTTTACCAAACTGAGTGTCTTATCTATCCTCCCAGATAAAATGTCTCTTGTTGCCAAACGTCCCAATATGTGTCGGTGCAAATCAGGTTGATTGGGGATAAACTCAAAGCAAGTGTGGATATGCATGATGATGCTCTTGAATATAAAATACTGTATATAAGATACATTGATAAAAGAACTGCCAGTAAGTAATAGGCTACATCCTTTATGAGAGTGTAACTATGTATGGATTGCAATAAAAGCTTAAAACATAATTACTTTGGCATGTGCATACATACACCGTTTTGCCCAAAGGATGTTTCTAACCATGTGAGCTATTGTAGCATGCATTATAATTAGCTAATACACTTTCTACATATAGTTAAAAATAAGACTGTTGTCAATGTCTGTATTTTGGCGAGTCAAAATTATTATCTCAAAATGTTATTGTCTCAAAAACCACTGGGTAATTAAGCCCAGCAGTTCAAAGCCCTGCTGGGCTTAATTGCAGCCTCATGGAGCAGCCAGGATTGCTGTAAATATAGTCCTATTTGCAAACTATGTCTGAAAATCATGGAAGAGACTCCTTAAAAAAATGTGAATCCCATTTGATCATGTGTTGCCAAACAGAAAATTACAGTCCTCGAGATTTTACGCATATCTGTGGGTAATACTTTCAATTAATGACATGGTGATAGACGGCACATCGGTGTTCGAAATGATCGACTATTTTGTGGAGAGCAATTTTTCAGTAAAAATGCAAACGGTGCACGATGCTGGCCCCACACCGAGCAGTTGTTTCTTGTGGATTCACTGACTTCACAGCCAAAAATTCTAAATAATAATGAATTTTTGGCTGTGAAATCAGTCAGTAATTTACAAAGAGTAAAATGCATAGAGTGGGAGTTAGAGTTGATACGAGCTGTCTCATTAAACCCTGTCTGACTTTCATTCACATTTCTGGGTTCTTAACTTGTTTTGTCTTCTGATTTTTGTTAGAAATGTAACTGCTGCCTGGATTATGTTCTCTGGCAATGTTTGTTTTTCGCAGCAACAAAACATTGGCAGAGCTGCTCATCTTTGTTTGTGGACATACGTGTTAAGGGCCTTCACAGTAACACAGTAATGTAACACATTACAGTTACAGTTATGTTCTTACTCACATTACAAAGGTTCTACGGTTATTTGCATGGCATGTGAGCTAGTGAAAAACTCAGTGATTTTAAAGCTGAGTGTATGCTGACCCTGTCCCTAGCAAACCCTAGCATGCTATCCTTAACTTGTAATTATGGGACAATGCATTTCAAGTCATTTTATGGAATAATGTGAAAGTAATGTAATGAGTAGTGCAACTAATTACTTTCTCCAGTGAGTTATTAAGAAGCATAATCCACTACTTTTAAGTAACAGGTGTTGTTGCTGTTTTTATATGTAATAGCTCTTTATACAAACATAATAATAATTGAAATGGTATATGTCACTGATGGACCTTTTAGTGAAGTGGCATTTATTATAAGTTATTATAAATGTATTTTAGGTAAACCCAGTGGTGGTGAATGTGAGAAATACAAACCATCTGGTGTCTCTAAGAGAACTGCAAATACCTTTGCTCGAGGCATGGGCATGGGTTGACCTTCAGCTAAAAATATGTGTGTGTTAAATGCTCCTGATTCTCTCTGACCACCCAGCTCTTAAGCCACCTGTGACCCATGTAAACTGTTGTACTTAGCTGGGCACCAGATGTCCTGTAAGCAATGTTGAAAATAAGAAAATAATAGGCAGACACCGTTCACAGAGACTGTTTACTTTATATTAACATTACACACATTATATAAACAGTTTTCTGGGAGAAAGTGTTTTTTTCATGTCAGAGGTTAGTTGAGAATGGCCAAACTACTTTGAGCAGAAAGGATACCAACAGTATGCAACCACAGATTGCAAAAGAGCATCTCCAAACATACAGCTCATTAAACCTTGTAGCAGATGAGCTACATTCAATTCAAATTAATTCATATAGCACCAATTCACAACAATAGCTAAGTTAAGGCAGTCTTTAATTGAAGACAAAGACCCTACAATATTAGGGGGGAAACTCTAACAATTAGATTATCTCCAAGAAAAAGGCAAACGCGAGAAGGAAAAGTCCCGTTTAATAGCAGGATAACACTAGCAGAACCGAGCTCAGACAAAGGAATCATCTGCTGCAACCAGCTGGGGAGTTAAGGGAAAGAAAAGAAAAACAAAAAAGGTACAACATAGGGAGGAAGGAGAAGGACACCAGAAGATTTCCTGATCTGATAATTCTTGATATCTGATGTTACGTTCAAATTGCTGGGCCAGAATTTGGTGTACCATATTTTTCGGACTACAGGGAGTGCAGAATTATTAGGCAGGTTGTATTTTTGAGGAATAATTTTATTATTGAACAACAACCGTGTTCTCAATGAACCCAAAAAACTCATTAATATCAAAGCTGAATGTTTTTGGAAGTAGTTTTTAGTTTGTTTTTAGTTTTAGCTATTTTAGGGGGATATCTGTGTGTGCAGGTGACTATTACTGTGCATAATTATTAGGCAACTTAACAAAAAACAAATATATACCCATTTCAATTATTTATTTTTACCAGTGAAACCAATATAACATCTCCACATTCACAAATATACATTTCTGACATTCAAAAACAAAACAAAAACAAATCAGCGACCAATATAGCCACCTTTCTTTGCAAGGACACTCAAAAGCCTGCCATCCATGGATACTGTCAGTGTTTTGATCTGTTCACCATCAACATTGCGTGCAGCAGCAACCACAGCCTCCCAGATACTGTTCAGAGAGGTGTACTGTTTTCCCTCCTTGTAAATCTCAGATTTGATGATGGACCACAGGTTCTCAATGGGGTTCAGATCAGGTGAACAAGGTGGCCATGTCATTAGTTTTTCTTCTTTTATACCCTTTCTTGCCAGCCACGCTGTGGAGTACTTGGACGCGTGTGTTGGAGCATTGTCCTGCATGAAAATCATGTTTTTCTTGAAGGATACAGACTTCTTCCTGTACCACTGCTTGAAGAAGGTGTCTTCCAGAAACTGGCAGTAGGACTGGGAGTTGAGCTTGACTCCATCCTCAACCCGAAAAGGCCCCACAAGCTTATCTTTGATGATACCAGCCCAAACCAGTACTCCACCTCCAGCTTGCTGGCGTCTGAGTCGGACTGGAGCTCTCTGCCTGTCACGGCCCAGCGGCACGAGGGAACAAAGATGGACACAGGTGCAGAAACCAACCCGGAAGCGAGACGGTAGGGAACAAATGATTTATTTCCGCCCACAGGCAAACAAAAGCAAAAGCAAAGCGGCGCCACTACACTCGTGGCGCGTAGGATTATTTACGATAAAGAGGGCGACCTAGACACCTCTAGGAGACGGCTGAACAGCAGAGGCAGCGGGGAGGTAGAAACAGGACTAGGCAGGGGCCGGGGCACTGGAATAAGAGGAGATCACGGTCAGTGGGATCCAGCAGACAATCAACGATCCTCCACAGTTGAATTGAGTTGCCTTACTTGGTTTCAGGTGGAGGTGACAGGTGGGGCGGAAGCCCGGAAGCGGTCGAAGCGTGGGGAGGCAGGCAAGTGAGTGGTGGGCCGGCAGGCCACGTCGTGTTAGCAGCAGGCAGCCCAGGTCCAGGAAGGCGGGAGTGAGGGAGACAAGATCTCCACTCCAGGTGCTACCTCTGAGGACAAGAAAGACAAGTAAGACATCACACAGCGTCTGACAGAGTTATGATGCTCCACTCGACTGACATGGGGATAGCAGATACTCAGGCGATGAATGGTTGAGAGCGCAGGTCTGATATACTGCTGGCATGATTGCTCACAGGTGGTCAGCCAGGGAGGAGCAACCGAACTCCGCCCAAAGGAGGAGGGGCCGCTGTCGGAGACCTGCAGGTGCCCACCCAGACCATGACACTGCCCTTTACCAATCCAGCCACGGGCCCATCCATCTGGCCCATCAAGACTCACTCTCATTTCATCAGTCCATAAAACCTTAAAAAAAACAGTCTTGAGATATTTCTTGGCCCAGTCTTGACGTTTCAGCTTGTGTGTCTTGTTCAGTGGTGGTCGTCTTTCAGCCTTTCTTACCTTGGCCATGTCTCTGAGTATTGCACACCTTGTGCTTTTGGGCACTCCAGTGATGTTGCAGCTCTGAAATATGGCCAAACTGGTGGCAAGTGGCATCTTGGCAGCTGCACGCTTGACTTTTCTCAGTTCATGGGCAGTTATTTTGCGCCTTGGTTTTTCCACATGCTTCTTGCGACCCTGTTGACTATTTTGAATGAAACGCTTGATTGTTCGATGATCACGCTTCAGAAGCTTTGCAATTTTGAGACTGCTGCATCCCTCTGCAAGATATCTCACTATTTTTGACTTTTCTGAGCCTGTCAAGTCCTTCTTTTGACCCATTTTGCCAAAGGAAAGGACGTTGCCTAATAATTATGCACACCTGATATAGGGTGTTGATGTCATTAGACCACACCCCTTCTCATTACAGAGATGCACATCACCTAATATGCTTAATTGGTAGTAGGCTTTCGAGCCTATACAGCTTGGAGTAAGACAACATGCATGAAGAGGATGATGTGGACAAAATACTCATTTGCCTAATAATTCTGCACTCCCTGTATAAGGTGCACTTAAAATCCTTTAATTTTCTCACAAATCAACAGTGCGCCTTATGTATGAATTCTGGTTGTACTTACTGACCTCAAACGGATTTTATGTGGTACATAGTGCTCAAAAATCTTTTTAAAAAATGTTTTAGTATGACTTTGGTAAGCTATGAAGCTGCACCGCTTGATGGATTCTTGCATTATGGCTACCGTAGTCAGGAGCCTCGCAGAGTAACCTGGGTCCTAAATTCCATCCCCTTCAGGTCCCAAAGTCAAACGAACACTGAGAATTACTGAGAGCTAAAAACTCTTTATTCTTTCATCTTTAATAAAATGATCAGTGCTGCTGCTTTACCAGGCGTAACACTCAAGTTTAACATCCCGGCAACCATGAAAACTGAATTTATTCAATTTAACTGAGTTATTTTTTTCCTAAATGAAAAAAAAAAAAAAAAAAGGAAAAGTCTGACTCTGTTGAAATCTATGAGAAAATAACCCTACTTCTTCATTGATACTGAATTTATAAGTTACAGCTTTGATGATAAAAAAAAAAACAGAGCAGAAAGTGATGCATTTTGAGAAGTCACTGTCTGCACATGTCTGGTTTTGTAGTCAGATCCAGCTCTCATCTATCATTAGATAAATAAATAAATGAATACCCAGTATTTAAAGACATCAGTAGTCAAAAACAGTTCACAGATGTGAAGGTAGCTGCATCCATATTTTACATACACTCACTGTTGGAGCTTCATATTATCTTAGTAATTAAATAAATTAGTATTATAGAAAAAGGAAACACGGAAATCCCTTGAGCTGATTTCACAGGCTGATCCAAACGTGAGGTAAAACAAAGCCAATTCAAATATTATCCTCTCTTAACTTTATTCTATAAACCCATGCTACCTGCCTTAATGTCTGTGAGCTCTACACTGACAGCATTTCACAACATATAAGGTTGTATACCATGTGGGAACATGGATAAAGGGTTTAGTCACACTGGTGATCGACCCATTCTTACAGCTAGGTTGGCAAAATGTGGTGTTGTTAATTAAATTAAATTCAGTTTTATTTAGATAGTGCCAAATCACAATATCAGTTGCCTCAAGGTGCTGTATATTGTAAATGGACTAGTTCTTATATAGCGCTTTTCCACTCTTCTGAGCACTCAAAGCGCTTTACACAACTTGTGCATTCACCCATTCGCACAAGCACAACTGACATTCACACACATTCATACTCCGATGAATGCATCGGAGAGCAATTTCGGGTTAGTATCTTGCCCAAGGATATTTGGCATGCAGACTAGGGGAAGCCGGGAATCGAACCACCAACCTTCCGATCAGTAGATGACCTGCTCTACCACCTGAGCTACAGCCACAAGGTAAAGACCTGACAATAATATAAAGAAAACAGAGAAAATCCCAACAATCATATGACCCCCTGTGAGCAAGAGCTTTGGTGACCTCTCTCAGGGAGGGGTAGCCATCTGCTACGACTGTCTGGGGGTGAGTGGATGAAGAGAGCAGAGAGGTGTAAGAAAAAAAAAAAAAAAAAAAAAAAAAAAATTTAACTGAGTTAGAAGTTAGCAGGAAGTTAGCTTGCTAGTTTCCACCTAAACATGATATACCATGTTCAGACAGATATTAATGAAAACATTAAAACGTACAGCTCTGCTATCACATCCAACATAAATGAAAACAGAAATCTAAACAGCAGTGACTTGTGCTATGTGATTGCTAGCGGTACAGCTTTGTTAGCATAACATAAACACAGTGAAGATGGAGGATGAACGCTAACTTTTTTCCACTTGATAAAAGTTAACGTGAGGGTTCCCCCCATGGTTATGGACAAATGCAATCACATGGCAGGATGCTGTAAATGGGTCAAACTTCAGTCAGGAGAACAACTGAGATATTCCATCCACAATACAAGGTTAGTCATTAATATACTGCAACAACATGGGAATAGAGCAGCTGCGAGAGAATTCAACATGTATGAATAAATGGTACGGAAGTGGAGGAAGCAAGAAGAATGAGTTGAGTAAAGTTTGACTTATCTAACTGTTTTGTTTAGCTTAATGCGCCTTATGTATGAAAACAGACCCGTTCATAGACAGTGCGCCTTATAATCCGGATATTTTCTGGTCACAATTTGACCTATTAGTATCAAATAAGCATTGCTTAAATACTATGGCCTACCCAGGAATTGTAGCTGACCATATTCGTTCCTTTGTGACCACAGCCAGCCATTTTCTGATGCCGTCTCACAAACACACACACACACACACACACACACACACACACACACACACACACACAAGAACACCTGGAAGCTGTCCAGTACTATCACTTTTATTTACAGGCACTGCGTTGCTCCACAGGAGAATTTGTCTGAACTGGGCTGAGCTTGTTTGGGTAGGAGCATTCTTATGTAAGCACCTGTACAGTTTCTACTTGTCACTAAAGTAGCTGCAAAGACCCTTACCACGGCACAGAGAGCGAAAAGATAGACTTAACCTTCTACAAAGCCAAAAAGATGTTTTAAGCTATAGCAGCAGTGGTAATATTTTCGCACTTTGTGTGTCGAGATAGTAAGAATATGTTAAAAGTCTAAAGCGTAAAAAAAAATGTCTAAACATGCCTTTGGCTTAGTTGAGTTTTAAAATAATGATAAAGGATGTAGCCTTCCTGTCACGTGACACCTGGGATAGGCTCCAGTCCCAACTGTGACCCTTGGATAAGCTGAATAAAATGGATGGATGGGATAGTAATGCTAATAATCACAATTATATTAAAATACTCACATATCTGCTTTTTAAATTTTTTGTTTGTCTATTTGTGTAATTATATAATATCTCACTACATAATAGGGGTTGGCATGTTTTTGTTTGTGCACATTCATGGAATATGTGTTACAAAATAGCGTCAGAGAAAACACAGATGAAGATAAAGCTCATGTTTTCATTTAGCACCACTCTCTCTTTCTCTCTCTGTCTTACTTGCTTTCTCCATCTCTGTCTGTCTGTGGTTCAGCCTACCAGCACAGACTGTGTGACCAGCGACAGTGAACTTTAACATGTGCTGACAGCTAATCAATAGCAAATAGTGTTTTTTAGCTTTTAGGAAGAACTATTTATAACAGACTGAGCCATCACTCTCCAAAGCAAATCAGATATTTCCATGGGATGGACCGAATGTTGCATAGCCACATTTCACGAGAGCGTGTAGATGTAGATATATTTGCCTGGCATGATCAGAATATATATTACAGTTTTGTTTTTTGTTGATGTTTTTTTGGCCTATGTAAGGGACTGTTAAAGTCATCTAGAAGCTTGCTTTTTTAAATTCAGCCATTTAGCCATTTTTCATGAATTTCATTGCTGAATTTTCATTAGTGTCCTATCTCAGACAGTTGGGTAGCTAAGCAGTATTTAAGGAAATGTTCAGTTTTTGTCCTTGCCTTTAAATTTAGATATGATAATGAGAAGCTATGATAAATCAAAGTCTGTAAAATCCATCCCACATTGACTCTGCTTTTTGCGTCCATTCATGCAGCAATATTCCTCTGGAAAAATATAAATACGCATGTGCATGTGGGTGGACATACCATGAAGACAGATATGTCAGGAGCAGAGTGATAATGCTATTTTGATGCAAGGAGACAATCTACTGATTGAGAGAGAGAGAGAGAATTACCTCAGTGCCTCATCGTCAACATCCCTCCCTCTCTCTCTCTAGCCTTCTCCCTCACACTAATGCACGCATACTTAACACCCCACTCTTTCTCGCTCCATCGCTCCCCTTCGTCCTTTTCTACTTCTCACCCCTACTTTAAGTCGTTTCCACTCTGTTAATTTCCCCCTGCAGTACTTCCCTCACTCTTCATCTCTACCAACCACTGTTGTGGCAGCTGTCATGTCACCTCGTTTCACTAAAGAAGTGATTCTTTATAATTACCAGGTGGACTAAGTCAGAAATCTTATACGTGTTGACATTAATGCTGATGAGGAGTGATATTTGTTTGTAGCACCAGCCTGCGTATATCTGAGCCATCCACTCAGCCTTACGAAGAACCAGTCGATTTGTCGATCGATTAGCCTGCGAGTAATCCAGCTTCTGGGACAAATGGTGGAAAACGTTTTATTCTGTGCCCAGTCAGCCAGGCGCTACAAGCCTGGCATCAGCCAATCAACCAGCAATTTAAATCCCAACTGAATAGTGCTGTCTAACTGCTGTCGGTTAACCAGTAAACAGAAAATGTCATTCACTAATCTCACAGGAAATATGGTGCACAATAATATGTCAAACACATGCAAGTTAACTGTGCTAGATGCCATTCTGTCCAGAAATCCATCAGCCAATTCAACCTGTCCACAACATATAGTATAGCCAGGAAAGTCCCAAAGAAATTGTTAATTCTCGACCTCTGTCTCTCTGCATCTACATGTATGATGAACTCAGTGTCCTCACATGAAACACGTAGCAACAGAAAACAACTTCAGTGTCAAAGGCAGCACGCTAACTCTTGTTTCTTTTTTTTTCATTATAATGTACTGTTGCCTTAAATTTGTAGTCTGTGTAGAACAAAGGAAATGCAAGCATAGTTAAATAGTCCCTCTGCATCTTGTGTACTGTTGCAACATAAATCACAAAATCACTGAATTAAGTAAGACACTTCCTTTTTCAACCACCCGTCAGGCAGGAAATTTGTTACCCAGACATTCAGTCATGCAGTACTAGCCAGTCAGCCGACCAGCCAAACGTCATCCAGCCATCCAGTCATCATCTCTGCTGCCTGCCCATTAAACTGGGTCAGTATTAACAAGACCCACGCCACTGCTGCGAGAGCTCCAGCCCCTGAAGCTGACTCCCTGTGACAGGGCTATGTTACATAAGGAAAACGCGGAGACTGTGGAGCCAGCGAGGCATCTCTGATGGATTTGTTTGTTTGCAGAGTGTCTCTGGTTCAAGATGCCTCTGCAGTTTAGGCAATTCACCAGCACATTTAAAAGGGCGGCCGCAGAGAAAACATCCATGGAGATTAATGCTGCGCTGTTGTGTCAGAGCGAGCATTAAGCAGCTCTTTTTTAAAAAAAATAATGAATACAGCACAACAGCTTTTACAGAGCCTTAGTGAACTTACATTTTCTCTGAAGATATTTTTAGCCATGTTGGCTCTACTGTGGGCAGTTTCTGCCTTTGAGGTTACTAAATATGAGAATGGCGATTTGGATTTGCAGGTTAAAATGAAATTCTATAGAGACAATAATGATCCCCAGAGGATGTTTGGTAAAGACTCTGCTAATCTACTTTTTCACTGTGGCAGCAGTTATTAAAATGATTCTATGGCATTTTCTAAAGGTCTCTATAGGCTTATCCACTAAAATCAGAAATATTAAGCTGAATATGTCTTGCACTAAGAAATATATTAACATATACTAAATGGTTTAGCACATATTATTATACAGACAATTATTCTCCCCAAAGGCAGAGTCCTCATTAGTTTGTTGTTCTCCTAAACCCCATCACACGGCTTATATTCCTGAGTGAAGTCAACAACAGTAACAAACAAATAAAGCAAACTTTAAAAAAGCAACTGAAAGTGTCATTATCCTATATGCCTACTCTAGGGTGTCTTGAAAGATGATTTCAAAATAAAACCTATAAAAGCCATGTGACATTAAAGCATCTTTGTGTGCAGATGCAGAAGCTTGCTAGATGCTAAACTTCCACCTGAGTGTTAACCACCACAGTAAGGATTTTTTCATGTTAAATTCATAGTAGGCTGACACAAAGTGCAAGCATTTAAACCTCTTGAGTGTATGATACTAAACATCTGTGTTAAAAACAGTTAAAAATTAAATTGTATAAGTAATCCTTCAGTGAATAACTGCATACATAAAATGTTAATAATAGATGGACTTAGATGCTAACTCTCTAATATTAAAAGCACTGAGCAGTTTTCACGTCTCACAAATGCTATATATGTGTGTGTGTGTGTGTGTGTGTGTGTGTGTGTGCGTGTGCGTGTGTGTGTGTGAAAAGTATATGCTAGATCACATGAAGACAAATCTAATTAACTCTAATTCTGACATCTTTTCTTTTGCATATTCTTTATCTTTGGTCATCAGTTACATGACTAAAGAAATCTCACCTCTTTCATTTTTTGTACCTGTGTTCCAGAAGCTATCTTAAAATAGCTGTTGGATTTGTTATATCTACACAGGTCTCTGAACCTACTGCTGAACCAGCACCTGAAACTGTCCCCATCATTACTACCTTGTCAGCAGCTCCTTTAATAGTGTCTGCGGCCATTACAAAAGAACACAACAGGGATACAGCCATGTAAGAGTCTGCCATCACAGTATCCCTGACAATGAAACGTTATGTTTTGCACTTTATATAGAAAAGTGTGGACTTGCATGGTTAACAAAACTAAAGAAAGCAAAGCAGAGGTGCTGCTGGAGGGACTGCCATTAGGAAAACAAATATAGATTGCAGTGCTGCAATATTCAAAGGAAAATTTGTGTGGAGAGTGAAAGGAAAACACATGAAACAACAGATATAAAAATATTATTTCATTGCATAAATATATGGAAAAGGAAGAATTACATTTTAAAGAAGGAATCCACCATAAAGTGGCTGCAAAAGGCAAAGACCTATGGGAGGAAATGAACCTTAAACCCATCCTAAATATAGCACTGACGTGTGATGATAATGCCTGAGCTGCTGTGGCAGAGCCTAAGGCCCCTCTGCCTCCATGAACTCTCACTGGTCCTGAGACCTTTCTCCTCTGTTTCTATAAAAAACTCCAAATACACACAATGGACACACAGAGACACAGACCAATAGAGATTTATGAATTTGCTATGAGTATTGCATCCATGCACATGCATTAACAAGCACAAGCATAGTGTAATGCCACTACCACAACAACGCAATTGAAATAGTAAGGGAATATATTCAACCACTCTCTACACTCACATAAGTCAGGGATACAGATGTTTCACTTTAGATATTTCACAAAAATATTCCATGTAAATACAAAATGCTGGTTTTCAATGATGGTTTCATTTAGTGAGGAAAAAAGTCAAATGACCGAATCACCTTAGCTGGCTCCTTTTTGATGTGAGGACTAGCGGCTGTACTCTGAGCCTCTCTTGGAGGGCTGAACTTCTCACCATATCTCAGCCGCCCTCCAGAGAAAGCTCATTCAGAAATCTCATTCTTTCAGTCACTATCCAAACCTATCAGAACCGTAGGTGAGAGTAAGGATGCTGATCGACCGGTAAATCAACAGCTTTGCTTTCATTCTCAGCTCTCTCTGTACCACCAGTACAGCGTCCCTCTGTCTCTGTCCTCCGATCTCCCGCTTAGCTCATGCCTTACTCGTGAATAAGATCCCAAGATACTTGAACTCCTCAACTTGGGACAGGATCTCATCGCTGACCTGGAGTAGGCAGTCAGGGAGGCATGACTCTCCCACATCATTCCCACAGTTAAATTAATAGGCAGTGACTATAGCAAACGATGAGTCTGTTGGTTTGTAAGTTAATTTGGTACATTTGTTTCACTGCACTTCATGACACTACACTGTATTTTAAATGGTAACACATTTGGTTTACATTTGTTTGAGTTATTTGGCTCGCAATAATCATTTTTCCCTTCTTTTTGGAGCTACCTGTCTGCTGCTGCAGTCCTTCCTGGTTTAAGTAAAACAGAAGGCTTTGGGTCAGCTGGTTTAAATGCAGAAGCCAACCAAATGAACTGAACTATGACTGCATGGGGGGAGAACAGTGAGAATGAATGTGGTTTTTCATATTAATTTTAATTTTAATAGTAAGTTTAATCTTTCCTGGATACAGTGAAGTCCAATTTTTCCAATCTTTGCCTCTGCATCATTTGGCTGCTTGGTTTTGTACAGATACACACATCTAGAAGCAAATCTCCTATAATAATTTATTTACACATCATCATTTACCTGATGAAACATATTTATTTATTGGTTTATTCATTTGTTAAATGCACTCATGTTGTTTCATAAGACAGTAGGTAGACAGGCTATTTTGACATGAAAAAAGTATTTTCAGTACACAGATTAAACACTAGTGTATGTTTTTTTTTTCTTTCAAAGTGTATTTTCTGTTTGGTTTGATATTGAAAAACAAAATAAACTTGAATATTATAAAAAGAAACCTGTAAGTAAAATATCTGAGGAGCATCTACTCACAGCCACCTGCATGCAGTCTGAAGTATGAACAGCTGGTGGTTACTTTCTTTATCAGACAAATTTGAGCCTAGAAGGATAAAAGCATAATAGCTACAAAATTAAATACACACAGACAAATATAGCGAATTTTATCTGTATTTTTTAGTATTATACTTTTATAAATGAAACTAATTTGAGTGGAAGGTAGACTTGTGTTTCTGCATTGGAAGGAGCTTCTATGAGTCATATTTTAGTCAATAAAACAACTCAATGAAAACCACTTTACTTGTCTTACAAACAGATATTTGTACCAGGTGTTTACACAGATTAATCTAACTGATCATGTTGAAGATGTAAAAATCAATAAGATCATGTAGTGCATATTTCAGACTTTAAAAAAAAGGCTTCCACTGTAGATAAATTCTACTAAGTCTTATTTTGATGGTTGCATCCTGTTAGTTCGGTACTCCAGTTTAAAGTGTATTCTGCATTCTTATATTAGATTAAGAATATACTAAAGCAGCAAAATGATCTTTATATATAAAGCTGTGGTGTTCATTGCATCTCTGAATCTGAAGCTGATCTCTGTTTCACCTACAGTGAATGTGAGATTCAGTTCATACTGTATAAGATTCTGAACTAAAAGCACACTGAAAAATTTCATGTTGCACATGAGCATTTGGAAAGCTTAAATTTGTTGGAATGTTAAAAGAATTCCCAAATAAAAACACAGCACCGGATAATAAGAGAGAGACTGGAAAATGTATGTAAAAGCGATATTTCAAAAACATGGAAAACAAAAGTCTCTCAGTTGGACTACCCTGTTGTAAAGCCTTTGGGCCGTTTCCCTTGAATGGTTTTGATGTGTTTTGGTGGATGACTGCCAAGCCGAAAGATAACTGCCATTGAACCAAACAAACTCCTGATGTGTGACAGGGGAGGCCAAGCGGAAACAAACAACGCATCAAGTGCAAACCTCTGACTTAAAAATAACTCACTTGGACTTATTATTTCTGTTCTGCTCACTTAAAAAGGCAAAGATAATGATTTCACCAGTAATATAAAGCCAATGAAAGATAAATATATTAAAGATAATTATATCTATGATAACATATATATTAAATTAAACTAACGCCTGCCATTCCAGAGGTTAGATTAGCTCAAATAAATAAATAAATAAATAAAATTTAGCTCTCAAGTGGGCTTCTCCCACATCTAATAGTTAACACATAAACTGCTGAGTATCTCCCACTTCAATTATCACATAGCACAAACTTTGACTTGGCACGGACGCCTGGAGTGTGTATTGTGTTGTGACTTCCTCCCTTCCACCGAATAACTGTCAACACACATCTCTGTCAGGGAAAAAAAGTCCAGATTCAGTGCATTTCCGTTCTGCGCTGCCGTGGCTAGCAGAGAGAGATTATGACGGTGCATCACTTCAGGGGAGGGTGATCAGCCAATCAGACTATAACCTGAGTGATCGTGTTATGCTGTATGCATCTGCTCATGTGCATGAGCAGCTGTGCTGTAACCCTGTGTGCACTGTCGGTTGACCTTGGAGTCTCCCTATGCTGGCACTCAGGATGTGACTCCACAAATAACTAGTGCCAACCATTGATTACCACTAGCACACAATGCTGCACAATACAGCAGAGAAAAAGGACAGGGACAGAGATATTGGCTGCACAGTTAACAGTTATTTCCCCGTCTCTCTGTGTGACTGTCTTTCTCTCTCTCACTTTCCATTACTCGCAGGCATAGCAAATACAATATTGGTTGGTCAGTCAGTCGTACACTATCAGGTTGTTTGAGCAGCACTGTCAGAAGGCATTTAAAAGCCACGCTTGGACCAGTGAATCTGAACAAAAGATGTTAGTGAGCTCTATTGAGCTTTATCTTCTCTGTAGCCAGCTGCCCTTCTCCAAAGACAGTGTCTTAATCAGGAAATATGGAGGGTAAAGGAATTAACTCGGTTCAGAAACAAGACTTAAATCTTTGCAGTTCAGCTGATTTCATTAGTGTCCTAGATCTCAGCCTACTGGCTCTCTGTGGCCATGTGAGGTCATATAGATGAATATTAAGCAACCAGCCAAACTTATATAATTTATAATCTTCTTTTACTACTAACCTACAATCCTTAGATTTATATTTAAGCTCTTGCTGACAGTCATTCCAAGGTCCCCTGCAATGTTTACAGACACGTCCTCCCTAATTTCAGGAAGGCAGGCATGGCTGTAATGGAAAGTGACACTATCTAGCCAGCACTCTTACTTGCTGGAGGGCATTTTAAAGCTGTGGCTGTGGCCGTAGCCACCAAGATGAAAGTCCTGAAACCAAAATGCCTGATTATTTTCACATGTAAGCAAGGAGCTGCACGTTTACCAGTATGCTCGAGTGTTCTTTTCATTCTCAAGAGACTGGCAGCAAAGGATATGTGACTGTGGGTGCTGTTAGATCTTAAGGGAGAATGTACGGTACCATGTTTGAACTACTAAAAGCAGTTTCGCTATTGAGCTCAGTAGGACTCTACCGTCACAGCTATCAGTCTACAAAAGGGATGACAAAGTTTAAAATCCCTCGCTATAATCATTTACTCAAACGCACTCGGTGTATGGTGAAATTTTAGTATTTGTTTTTGTCCATGTTACTCTCTCTGATGGTACAATAGTGCTTTTTGTACGGCTAGAGAGAGCAAATAATGATTTTTTTTTTTCAAGTAAACTATTTGGACTTGGATTAAATTATTTGAATATATACTCTCGAATATATACTCTGATATACTCTCGAATATATACTCTGATATATCTATATATCTATATATATATAGATATAGATACATATCTATATCTATATATATATAGATATATATATGCTCTCCATACATCCGTTTATATCATCCAGTCTTACGACATAGTTTTATGACTTTAGGGAATGCTCAGACTGACAATAGAACTGTGGAAGATTGTTGTTTTTGCACAGCGGGAATCTCCAGATATGGAAGAAAACCATTTACAACATTATGTGGCAACACTGGCTGAGCAAATACAATCACAAAGTACAAGACCTTGTAGCTTTTAAAGCTCTGCAGTGTTCTGACATCTGAAAAGCCTCATGGATTATTTACTCAAATGGGACTTCCTGACAAGGGCATGGGTTCGGTTTTAACATTGACAGGAACACTGTTTTAGTCAAATACCAATATACATAGTAGTGTATGAACATGCTGTCTGTGTCTCCCACAAAGAGACGTAGACACAAACACACACACAAACACACACAGCACTATAAAAACATTTCTTTATTTCAAGAATTTGGTAACTTGCCCGAAACAGCAATTGTAGGTTGCCACATTATCTAGTCAAGTCCTCCCTTTTCCAGAACAAATAGTTATCACAAAAATAGGCAAGCATTTTCAGAAAGGACGCAAACACAACAACATGCATAGACTATGGATGAGGACAGACTCTTAAGAATATTATTAGAGATGATGAAGTTACTGAGTTGGTAGCTGGGGCGAAAAACGGGGTACACCCTGGAGACGTCGCCAGTCTGATGCAGGGCTAACAAAAACAGACCACCAATTGCATCTTTTTGGACTGTGGGAGGAAGCTGGAATACCCAGAGAGAACCCACGAAGACACGGTGCAACCATGCAAACTCCACACGGAAAGGCCCCGGCTAGATGAGGGAGTCAAACTCGGGAAATTCTTACTGGATTTAACTCATTAAATTTATGTTTAAAACTACACCCAATCTTCTAATACATGCTGCTGTTTCTTTTTGAACTCATTGCAGAAACCCACCAAAAGCTGCCAGTTAAGAACTGCTCTGCAACACAGAGACAAACACACAGCTGGATATATTACATGTGGGAGGAAACCAGCATATCTGATGGGAACTCAGAGATACAGCCAGAACACAAAAGGCTTTTTTGCGAGGTCTCCTCACTTTGCTATTGTTGGTAGACTCTGAAAATATTCAGCATTATGTAAATGAGAGCAGGATTATATTGTTCTCAGAGAGAGTGATGAATGGTATTTTATTTGAATGCAGTCAAGACAACAAACCAGGCAAAGCCCACGCCATTTATAATAAAATCATCTTTCTGTTGCCACTTTACAGCAAAATTTGACACCATAGAAAATATACTCAAAATGGATGAAGTGAATTTACATTCAGAATGGTTAATTTCCTGAATGCAGAAGGTGCTGTTCTGTCTAATTAAAACTGATCCTTACTTATTTACTCAAAGTAATTAAGCACATATTTGCTGAAGAGCTTTCCTCTCACAGGGAAGAAATAATCCCTACAAACACCGCATGAAACAGCCCCCAATTCCCACTGTTGACTTTAAATGCAAGAAAGTTGAGGAAAGATGGTTTTTGACTGATACCAGTGGAAAGGAAACACAAATTGGTAGAAAAAGAAGGAAGGCCTTAAATAGATGGACAATGTAGATTGGGAGACTCGACAGTTATGATAGACGTGGATATGACACACTACAACCAGTTTGTTGTGCTGAACTGTTGCTGTTTTAATAATAGGAGACATTTTCACAGTGAGGTTGTTCAGTTAGGTTGATGCTCAACCAAACTGCAGCCCTGAGGTAAACTACACCAAATGACCAACCATCTTTTATGCACTTCTAAAATTTGCAGCTAAAATATTCCAGTTTGTTGTTTCTCCAAACCACACTGAAGACTCCTCTTGTTGTACTTATATTTAAATAAAATCATTTCTGTTATGGTGATAACAAAAGTCGAATTGTTTGTGTCTATGTGCGCACTGATGAGGGCGCTCTTGAGAAATTAATTCAGCCTAAAATCCACAAATTCAGAAGTGTCATTTAGATAATTTTCAGCCTTTTTGCTTTTCTATTTTCATTCATATAATAAGCACAGAAACTGACAGCACAACTCATCTTGAAAAATTCTGAAATAACTCAAGTTTTGCAAGCAATGTGCTTGATTTCTATATCAATTTTAAAATTGTAAGAGTAATGAAAAAAAATAATGAAAGTTTTCAACTAAGAATGTATATCCGTATTCATGTTAACCTGCAGAGGGTAAGAAATGAATCCAATGTGGCAAAACTGACATTTAGAGGATTGCTGATTTACGGCAACAACACCACACCGTGATGGAGCCCTCTGAAACAAATTAAAAAGAGCCAGCTGTGACCCTCTTATAAACTACAATGAGCACGTAATTGAGGTGTCAACCCATAGCTACTCTATTTTGTTGGGCGAGACATGAAAAATGTCTGAGTAACACCTTAGCAAAGTTTTTTTTCCTCGTGTAGATTGACGTATAAAACACAAGATTTCATTTTACAGTATTGCTTAATCAATATGTAAATAAAACTGAATGTCAACAAAGCATAATCACAAAAGGAATGGTTGTATTGGTACAGTTAGTAAAGAAATGACTTACAATATGGAAAACCCCCATTCATCTTGTTATTTTTAAAACAAGCTCCCCTTGGGGACAAGGCAAGAAAAGGAACGAGATATTACACATACTACAAGTGCAATATGACTGTGGAAGACTTTTATCATGCATGAGAGAAAACCACAAGTCACTATACGAGGGGTCAGCAACCTTTCACATCCAAAGAGCCATTTGGACTCGGTTTCCACGCAAACGAAAACACTGGGAGCTGCAAATACTTTTTGACATCTAAAATGAAGATAACACTGTATATATTGTTTTTTACCTTTATGCTTTGTGTGAACAACTAAGGTGTGTTGCTTATGAAATCCTTGAGAATGACAGTCTTCATTAATCCCATGCAAACGTACACCTATCTGGAACAATCCGGACATATTACAAAACAATAATATGATAAACTTTCCAAATTGGAGTTGCAAAGGAATTAAATACTTGGAACATATATTGGAAGGAACAGACTTTATTTCATTTGACAGACTAGTTACACAATATGGGATCAACAAGAAACGATTTTTGGAATATCAACAAATTAAATCCATAGTAAAAAAGAAATTTAATCCCAGTGAAGCTGAATTACAAACACCACCAAGTGTGGTACAATTTTTTAGTCTAAAACCCCCCAAATTATTGTCTAAAATATACAGAACACTCTCTAAAATAGATGAATCAATATCCCTTCCTATTGCAAAATGGGAAGCAGATTTATCGATCAGCTTAGACCCAAACCTTTGGTCTCAGATATGCTTAAAAACCTTTCAATGCATCAGAAATCCCAGTTTGCAATTAATACAATACAAAATATTACACAGAGTGCACTATACTGGTCATAGGATGTTCAAGATGGGCTATACGCCTTCCAACAACTGCTCACACTGCACAGCAAATACACCGGACAATTACATCCACGCTCTTTGGTTCTGTCCACCAGTTCAGAAATTTTGGCGTGAGATATGTGAAGACTTATCAAAGTGTCTGAAATGTAACATTCCAGCCTCCCCTTTAGTATGCTTGCTGGGCAACTTGGATGAGGTCACTGCAGAAATAAACACAGCCCACGTTGTTTTTACGGCCATATGCATTGCCAAGAAAATGATTCTCATTAACTGGAGAAATAAAAATAATCTTAATTCTAACCAATATAAAAACCATCTAATAGATCACATTAGTCTTGATACAGCCTCTGCCATCACATTTGATCAATCCCTTTGGGCTCCTTTGATCGGCTTCATCACCTAGTGGGGGTGGGGGGTCATGGTTTGGTCCTGCCTTTGCTATTGTGGTTGATATGGGGGTAGGGACGGCCTTAGGGCGTCTGGGGAGTCCCTAGGGACGTTTTCCCTGGAGGGCCTAACCCGGGGGATGTGGCCATGACCTGTTAGGGGCTCTGGTGGCTCTTAGATGGTGTTTTCCTTGTGGCTGCGTACAGCGGAGATGGGGGAGGGTTTGTGCTGGAGGACGTTGGTTACTGGCCTGGTAGCCTGGCTGCCCCTGGGTGGGTCCGGGATGGGCGTGGAGGCTTGGGGGTCTGAGAGTGCTCCACCCCCGGTCTGGGGTGCTGGCTGGGCCTTGGGGGCTTGAGTCCTGGCTGTTGTGTCGCCGGAGCTGTGGGCGGGTGGGTGCAGGGGGGCTCAGCCCCAGTGCAGGGGACCTCTGGTGCATTGGCCCAACTAAGGGGCTCTCTAACTGGTGGGGAGGTTGTTATATCTTTACAGGTGGTCTCCTCTCTACAGGAGCTCACTCTGCAGGTGTGGGAGAGATAAAGGAGAGGTAGAGAATGAACTCAACCTGGGTGTCTATTGTCTTGTGTAGTTTGGGAGATGATTGGATGATGGGGTGGGTGCAGTTTTCGCTGGGGTGGAGTCGGGTGGGCTGCCCCGGATTCTGTGGGGCTGGGCGGTGCGGCTGCTGCGGGCTCCGGTCCGGATGGGCCTGGGCCCCCTTGCCCTGGTGGGTTCCAGAGTGTGGGGGTGCCTACTGGGGTCAGAGGGGGAGCTGGCCCCAGGGAGGGGCCGCTTGCCCCTCCCTTTCTTCCCTCCCCATCCTCAGCTGCCTCCCTATTCCTGCTCTACCACCCACATACGCAGGGCTTGGGGTGCAGGTATGTCACCAGGGTGCAGGGGAGGCACTCCCCCTCTGTCCCCTTCTGGCCGCCTGTGCCTCAATTTTATTCTGCAACCTAGACATCCACATTACTCACACTCTCACATAACACATACATATAGGGCCTTGGGGGTGGGCACATTTTACAGCATCCAGAGGATGGTCGGTGTATTCCAACCCACCTCTGGCGCTGGTGCCCTACCCTCAATTTTAAATGCATTTAGATACTAAGGGTTTTCGGGAGGAGCCGTGCTGCTCTCTGAGAGGAAGCAGGAACCATGCTTTAAATGCACTTTAGAACAGCACACAGCAACACTACATATGAGCGGGCGTAGGGAGGTTTGGGGTCTTCACTCACCCCGGCTCTGTTAGCCGTCAGGGCTAGGGGGCTGGGAGGAGGTGCTGGCCGTCAGATTGGGGTCTGGGATGCGGGGCCTCCCTGCTACTGCAGATAAGGAGGTGGTCCGCTTGCCTCCACCCCAGAGAGAAGGGTTACATCTCCTGGGTCTAGGTGCGGCTTGCCCCTCTGGGGACGGGGGTACCTGGACCTGGGATGTAGAGTATGTTTGGGGAGTGTGACTGTCTGTGCAGTGTCTATTTGTGTCTGTCTACACGTTGGGTGAGTGCCGAGTATTTGGTTGTGCATATGGGGTGGGAATGCACGTTTGTGTCCGCGTGCGCCTGTTCGTCTGTGTCTATATGTCAGGTTGGGTCTTAGACTCAACCTCTCTGGGTACATCTCAGGCCCTCCAAAGTACGGAGGCCTATCTACCCTCACCACACTCCCCGCCGGTGGCTGTTGCCCTCAGACGTTGGTGTGTTGGTGGCCCTTGTCGTCTGGGGCTGGGAGCTCATGTATGTACCGGCTCACTCCTGGTGGCCGATTGGCGGGGCCTGGCGCCTGTGGCCCGGCTGGGCCCCTTCCAGGGGGTGTGGTGCCCTCAGGCCTCTAGCCTCTGGGCCTGAAGCTCGGTCCTCTCTGGCACAGCTGGCACAGCGGGCACGCCACTGCAACCCCCTCTGGCCTCTGCTCCATAGCTGCTGGGTGACCTCTCGTTTGGGGCTCTACTCAGCTCTTACCAGGAGGGTGGCACGGTCCCCCCCCTTTTGGTGGTCCTCCTCGGGTCCTCGTACTCTAGGACCTCTGGATATCTGGGGCCTGGATCTCCTCCATACCTGCTTCATGCCCTGGGGGACGGAGCTATGGCTCCCCACACTCCCTAGCAGATCGTTACATGGAGAAACCTTTGGAATACAAGCATGCTGATCCACACAGGTGTGCACACAGGTGTACACACGGGTGTTCACAGACGCGGACTACACCTTTCTTCAATTCAATTCAATTCAATTTTATTTATATAGCGCCAAATCACAACAAAAGTCGCCTCAAGGCGCTTCATAGATACAGAGAAAAACCCAACAATCATATGACCCCCTATGAGCAAGCACTTTGGCGACAGTGGGAAGGAAAAACTCCCTTTTAACAGGAAGAAACCTCCGGCAGAACCAGGCTCAGGGAGGGGCGGCCATCTGCTGCGACCGGTTGGGGTGAGAGAAGGAAGACAGGATAAAGACATGCTGTGGAAGAGAGACAGAGGTTAATAACAGATATGATTCAATGCAGAGAGGTCTATTAATACATAGTGAGTGAGAAAGGTGACTGGAAAGGAAAAACTCAATGCATCATGGGAATCCCCCGGCAGCCTACATCTATTGCAGCATAACAAAGGGAGGATTCAGGGTCACCTGGTCCAGCCCTAACTATATGCTTTAGAAAAAAGGAAAGTTTTAAGCCTAATCTTAAAAGTAGAGATAGTGTCTGTCTCCCGAATCCAAACTGGAAGCTGGTTCCACAGAAGAGGGGCCTGAAAACTGAAGGCTCTCCCTCCCATTCTACTTTTAAATACTCTAGGAACAACAAGTAGGCCTGCAGAGCGAGAGCGGAGCGCTCTAATAGGGTGATATGGTACTACAAGGTCATTAAGATAAGATGGGGCCTGATTATTTAAGACCTTGTATGTGAGGAGCAGGATTTTGAATTCAATTCTGGATTTAACAGGAAGCCAATGAAGGGAAGCCAAAACAGGAGAAATATGCTCTCTCTTTCTAGTCCCTGTCAGGACTCTTGCTGCAGCATTTTGGATTAGCTGAAGGCTTTTCAGTGAGTTTTTTGGACATCCTGATAATAATGAATTACAGTAGTCCAGCCTGGAAGTAATAAATGCATGAACTAGTTTTTCAGCGTCACTCTGAGACAGGATATTTCTAATTTTAGAGATGTTGCGCAAATGGAAGAAAGCAGTCTTACATATTTGTTTAATATGTGCGTTGAAGGACATGTCCTGGTCAAAAATGACTCCAAGGTTCCTCACCGCGTTACTGGAGGCCAAGGTAATGCCATCCAGAGTAAGAATCTGATTAGATACCATATTTCTAAGATTTTCAGGGCCGAGTACAATAACCTCAGTTTTATCTGAATTAAGAAGCAGAAAGTTAGCGGCCATCCAGGTCTTTATGTCTTTAAGACATTCCTGCAGTTTAACTAATTGGTGTGTGTTATCTGGCTTCATGGACAGATAGAGCTGGGTGTCATCTGCATAGCAGTGAAAATGTATGCTATGTCTTCTAATGATACTGCCTAAGGGAAGCATGTATAATGTAAACAGAATTGGTCCTAGCACTGAACCCTGTGGAACTCCATAATTAACCTCAGTGTGTGAAGAGGACTCTCCATTTACATGCACGAATTGGAGTCTATTAGATAGATATGATACAAACCACTGCAGCGCAGTACTTGTAATACCTACAGCATGTTCTAATCGCTCTAATAGGATATTATGATCAACAGTATCGAACGCTGCACTGAGGTCTAGCAGGACAAGCACAGAGATGAGTCCACTGTCAGAGGCCATAAGAAGATCATTTGTAACCTTCACTAAAGCTGTTTCTGTGCTGTGCTGAGCTCTGAAACCTGACTGAAACTCTTCAAATAAACCATTCCTCTGCAGATGATCTGTTAGCTGTTTGACAACTACTCTTTCAAGGATTTTTGATATGAAAGGAAGGTTGGAGATTGGCCTATAATTAGCTAAGACTGCTGGGTCTAGAGATGGCTTTTTGAGTAAAGGTTTAACTACAGCCAGCTTGAAGGCCTGTGGTACATAGCCGATTATTAGAGATAGGTTGATCATATTTAAGATCGAAGAATTAATTAATGGCAGGACTTCTTTGAGCAGTTTTGTAGGAATGGGGTCTAAAAGACACGTTGATGGTTTGGAGGAAGTAATTATTGAAGTTAACTCAGAAAGATCAATTGGAGAAAAAGAGTCTAACTTAATATCAATGGTACTAAGAGTAGCTGTAGATAATATTACATCTGTGGGATGATTACTGGTAATTTTTTCTCTAATGATAAAAATTTTATTTGTGAAGAAGTTCATGAAGTCATTACTAGTTAACGTTAAAGGGATGGTTGGCTCAAAAGAGCTCTGACTTTTTGTCAGCCTGGCTACAGTGCTGAAGAGAAACCTAGGGTTGTTCTTATTTTCTTCAATCAGTGATGAATAGTAAGATGTTCTGGCTTTGCGGAGGGCTTTCTTATAAAGCAGCAAACTATTTCTCCAGGCTAAATGATGATCCTCTAAATTTGTGACACGCCATTTCCTCTCCAGATTACGAGTCATCTGCTTTAGGGTACGTGTTTCAGAATTATACCACGGAGTCAGGTACTTCTGATTTGAGGCCTTAGTTTTCACAGGAGCTACAGTATCCAGAGTCGTACGTAGTGAGGAGGTGAAATTATTAACAAGATAATCGACCTCTGTTGGGGTAGCGTTCAGATAGCTGCTTTGCTCTGTGTTGGTACAGGGCATTGGAGATGATAACAGTGGGTGGATTATATTCTTAAACTTAGTTACAGTGCTTTCAGAAAGACATCTACTTTGATAAAGTCTACTCTTCACCGCTGTGTAATCAATTATTGTAAAAGTAAATGTTATCAGGAAATGATCAGACAGGAGAGGGTTTTCAGGAAACACTGTTAAATGTTCAGGTTCGATGCCATATGTTAAAACAAGATCTAGAGTGTGATTAAAGTGGTGGGTGGGTTCTTTTACATTTTGAGAGAAACCAATTGAGTCTAATAACAGATTAAATGCCATGTTGAGGCTGTCATTTTTAGCATCTACATGGATGTTAAAATCACCCACAATAATTATTTTATCTGAGCTCAGAACTAAATTAGATATAAAGTCTGAGAAATCAGACAGAAACTCTGTGTAAGGCCCAGGTGGACGATAGATGATAACAAGTAAGACTGGTTTCTGAGTTTCACAGCTGGGGTGGACAATGTTAAGCATCAGGCTTTCAAATGAATTAAAAGTCTGTCTTGGTCTTTCATTACTTAATAGGCTGGTGTGAAAAATTGCTGCCACACCGCCCCCTCGGCCTGTGCTTCGAGATTTCTGGTAGTTAGAATGGCTCGGGGGTGTTGATTCATTTAAACTAACATAATCATCCTGCTGCAACCAGGTTTCTGTAAGGCAGAGTAAATCAATTTGTTGATCAATTATTAAGTCATGTACTAACAGAGACTTGGAGGAGAGAGACCTAATATTTAATAATCCACATTTCACTGTTTTACTCTTTGGTTCAGATGTGGATACTGTATTGTTCTTTCTTTGTGATTGTTTATGTTTAAGTTGTTTGTTGCTGGTTTTTAGTTTGTTTTTTGTCTTTTTGGAAGCTGACACAGTCTCTATGGAGATGGGTTTTTGGGGGGGTAGCAGGAGGAGAGAAGCTGCAGAGAAGCGTGTAAGACTGCAACTCTGCTTCCTGGTCCCAACTCTGGATAGTCATATTTTGGGGGGTTTAATAAATTTGTCCATATTTCTAGAAATGAGAGCTGCTCCATCCAAAGTGGGATGGATGCCGTCTCTCCTAACAAGACCAGGTTTCCTCCAGAAGGTTTGCCAATTATCTATGAAGCCCACATCATTTCTGGGACACCACTCAGACAGCCAGCAATTTAAGGAGAACATGCGGCTAAACATGTCACTCCTGGTCTGATTGGGGAGGGGACCAGAGAAAACTACAGAGTCCGACATTGTTTTGGCAAAGTTGCACACCGATTCAATATTGATTTTAGTGACCTCCGATTGGCGTAACCGGGTGTCATTACTGCCGACGTGAATTATGATTTTACTGAATTTACGTTTACCCTTAGCCAGCAGTTTTAAATTTCCTTCAATGTCGCCTGCTCTGGCCCCTGGAAGACAATTGACTATGGTTGCCGGTGTCTCTAGCTTCACATGTCTGAGAACAGAATCGCCAATTACCAGAGTTTGACCCCCGGCGGGTGTGTCGCCGAGTGGGGAAAAACGGTTAGACACATGAACGGGTTGGTGGTGTACCTGGGGCTTCTGTTTAGGACTATGCTTCCTCCTCACCGTGACCCAGCCGCCCTGATTCCCCAGCTGCTTGGGACCTGCCGGGGAACAGCTAGCGGGGCCTACGCTATTTTCGGCTGCACCAGCTACAGGGGCCTGGCTAGCTGCGGGTGAATGAAGGGTGCGAAGCCGAGTCTCCAATTCAGTAATCCTGGCCTCCAGCGCTGCAAATATGCTACATTTGTTACAGATATCATTACTGCTAAAGGAGGCCGAGGAGTAACTAAACATCTGACACAATGAGCAAGAAAGTGCAGGAGGGACAGGTGAAGTAGCCATGGTGCTAATGAGTCGGCTACGAGCTAAGCTAGGCTAGCGAGACAGTACAGAGACAGTGAGTGAATACTTTGGCTATAAATTAGGTAGTGAGTACACAGAAAGTGTGCTTCGGAGGAAGCACGTGAAGATTATACTATGAAAGAAGAATGTATTTAAAAGTTGTTAATTAAATCGCTAAGCGAATAAGCTACTCAGAAACACCACTGTGTTTGAGCAGGAACAGGAAGTGATACTCTACCACAGAGCGAGCGAACACCAAGTGACAGCGCCACCAAGAGTCAGAGTGCTGCTGCCTCAAAGCACATTGTACGCTGTCTATCTTGCGTGCCGCACAATATCGTTTAATATTTAGTATCTACTGTTATCTACTGCTAGATAGTTTATTGTGATGGTGCTGTATTTATTATGTTGCTCTTTTTTTTGTTTGCTTTCTCTTCTGTTTTTTTTTTCTCCATACAGGTGATCCAGGTGTTTTGTTTGTTTTTCTTTCTTTCTTCCCCCCTTTCTCACCATCTCTTCTCCCCTCTGGTTTTCTCTCTCCCTCTCTTTCTTTCATTCTTTCTGCCTGTCCTATCCCCCAGTCATGTCTGTCCCGTTTGTAAAATAAATACATAATTATAATAAAGGTCAATCAAATGGACCAATATGGCAAGGCCATGATGATCCACTTGGTAAAATAAATCCGCTTGGCATCTTTCTTGGCCTTAAGACGACAATTCTGATGGCTAAAGATCCAAACGGGACACACACACAAAAAAAGAAATCCTTGAAGTGCTACAGAGAAAATTACATTTTATTTATGTAATTAACACATTTTGAACTCTTAAAGAAATATAACAAAAGGAAAGTGTTAAAATCTCCCAATTCTTTTAATCTTTAATCCTCTCTCCCTAGCCTTGATAATCTAATGTTGTTATCCATTGTTCCTCTAGTGATTCAAAGTTGGTTTAGAATCTCATGTTCAGGACTCTCTGACCCAGGGACTTATTCTAATCATAATCTATGTGTGTAAGTGTGTTTGCATTTACCCCTCTGCACTCAAAGTCAATACCTACAATATATCCATCCGGACAATAACGCCAAACGAAGCTTACGACCTTCAAAAGATTGAGTGCCAACCCATTATGAGCACATTTGCAATGTGTGTATATTTAGTAAAAGAAATCAAAAATTAATGAACCATTTCTAAGTCTAACACATTATAAGTTTTACCATACCTAAATTATTAAACACAAACAAAGTCATAAAATGTTCATAAAACCATTGTTTGATGTTCAGACTCAAAAACCATTGTTTGATGTTCAGATTCAACTCAACTAGAACTCAACCTTTGTTCGCAAAATGTGTCTTGCTCTAGTCCAGAATAAATGTAAACCCGTGATTACACAGCGGTTTCAGTTTTATTCTGTAGCTATGCGGGAGTCCTCAGTTCTCAAGTCACCACCTTGGCTAACCAGACGCCGCTGGACCGGCCGGTGCGTCCACAGACAGGGGGGCTGCCACACCATGAACAAGCTCTTTAGGGGTTCCACTCCCAAGGTTGCTACCCTAGTTACCTCCGGGCCGCGTCCGATCTACCGGTTGGGAAACCACTCCCGGAACTAATCCACGAGGCCCGCTAGACATCAACCTTTGATCCTAAAATGTGTCTTTGCTCTAGTGTCCTCCCATTCACACATCAACCGTCACTGTCACCATGTTCATATTTCACACAATGAAACACACAGAGAGCGCGTCTCACATGCAGAAACACACACAGAAACCTCTGAGCTCACCTTTGAAAATGCAAGCGCACCACAAGCCAGACTCCATTTCACCTCTATTTCATATGCTAAACTTTGGCCGCGTTTTAGAAGTTTTCCCCATTTCTTGCAACAGAAGCCAATCATAGACAAAGTTAAATGCGGAGGGTAACGTGGGCTGCAACTCTAGTCTCAACGTAGAATGTTTTTAGTATCTTGCTAGAGCCAGTTCCTATGACACACTGGAATTTAGCCTCAACTTATGATGTTAGTATCTCGTGCCAAAAACCAGACACCGACAATTTAATGTGAAAATACGTGTAACTCAGCGAACAGATTAATTTGGAAAGCCCAATATGCACATTTGGTATTTATAATACAAAAGGCTGTGCTTACCTTTTTATATTTGGACCGGTCCTCTGTTCGCCTCGCCCCACAATCTCACCACAGGCCAAATCTGCCCCTCCTCAGCACACCAAAGATCCGGGTCACGGCACCAAGTTGTTAAAATCTCCCAATTCTTTGACTCTTTGGGCTGAAGGAAGGACAATACTCGGTGTATAAATGCTCAATCAACAATCCTTTATTTCCATACAATCCAACACTTTATGAGCATAAGCCATCATGATGGGGAGACATGCATGAAGGGGGTCACAGCAAATCTCAAACTGGTAGAGGGTTACTCAAGCTCTTATAGCCTTTAGTGGCCCCCACCTAGTCGTAAAAGCCTAAACATTCACATTCTTTCTCTGTTACGGCGCCTAACTTATGACCTCGGCTCCCTGTCTTTCTGCTCTCTGTAAAGGTGGGGGTATGGATTGTGGTCTGTCTCTTCTATTATCGGCACAAGGTCCTCTGCACCCAACACTCTCTTCATGATTCAGCAGTATGAAATGTCAAGAAACCATGTAACACATTCAACAGTGTCGAATAATACAGGTCAATCCAATAGATCTAATGATTTTCACTCTCTTTTAAGTCAGAAGTATAATGCAAACTAAAACTATATACTGATCACACACTCTATACTAAGGAGTATAATATGACCTACAGCAGTATCCTAATTCAACTACTTCAATTACAGATATAAGGTAACATATGATAACAGAATAATCTCACAAAAGACACCCAGCTAAACTAAAATGATCCATGTAGCAAACAAAAACTGTTGTGAGCCGCCACCCTTATATTGCCTTTGGGTTTTTGGAGCCTTGACCTGACTTTTAAAAAATAATTGGAAAAAAAGCACTATGCTGCTAAAAGATGAAAAATAGATATTTGCAAAATTCTGCCTAAATATGTATTTTACCTGGTTAATGTGTGTGGCGCACCTGAGCGGCACCCGCAATCACGCCTCGCCGCCTTAACGTCTGTGCTATCTGTGCTGTTGTGTTGGTATGTGTCGGGCTGTGAGCTGAAAAGCTAAAGCCGGCTGTATGCGTACAGCAACTGTGTGTGAAAAGTGGTCAATAAAGAGATGCTGAAAAGCATGTTCATGGAAACATCGTCGGGTCTGCCGTGATATGTTTACAATGGAACGTCTGCTCCTGAACCTCTGCGCACAGCGTCTGCAAATCGGGGCTGTACGAAGTCACTTTTATCTTTATGCAGGACTGTAAGCTGTCATCTGTGAGGCGTGAGCGGTGTTTGTTTTTAACATAGTTCACGGAGGAGAATAGCTGCTGACATAATGTGGATCCGAAGATCCATAATTGGCCTACCTGGGGGTGAAAGTCTCGATAAATGCACGGTGTTTCGGCGGGTACACCAGCTTCCGCGAGTGTGACGCTTATTTTGAGCAATGAAAAAATAATAGAATATATTTGTATTTTTATATTTCAATATCACAATAATCTTCCAATTTAGAACTACAAGTTAAAAAAGAACTAACATAAATAAATTACACTTCAGCTAAATACTTCTAATTTATTTTCCCAAACCACGCGGAGCCGCACTATAAGGACTAAAGAGCCGCATGCGGCTCCGGAGCCGCAGGTTGCCGACCCCTGCTCTATACGTTTACGCAAATATTTCTCCTCTCAAAGATGCTGGTGATCAGGCATAAGGAGGGATACAGAGGAGGGTGGGTTATATGGATAAAGGGATGTTCGAGGGGTAATTAAAGGACACACTATATTAAATATGTAACATATTTATAAAACAAGAATAAACATGAGAGGGTAGAAATAAGCTTCTCTGGGCTTTCAAAGATAAAGAAGTGTAAAATTCACCATATGGAGTGAATAATAGGGCACTGCAATGGTTCTTTTGAGGATTCATAAGTTGGATGAAGTTTGATAAACAGAAAAAAATGAAATAATTACCTCCATATTCTCAACTTTTTGCACAAGTACTTTTCACAGAATCTGGGCATCTTGGAGAACTTGCCACATTTCTTCAGTAGCTGCAGGCTGCCTTAGTTTTATTTATATGGTCGTAATTACTAATAATATTAGGCGACTCTCGTTTGTAAAGTAAAGCCCTTAGAATATTGTAAAGAAAAACCCAACAGAGTGATTCCCTTTTTAAGGAACAATTATGTGGGGCATAAGGAAGGAGACATTTTTTTGCAGAACTGGAGTGCAGCTATATGGGGTCAAGGGAAGAATGAGTGACAACAAAAGTCATAGTGGAGCTACAAACCATACAAACAGAGTTGTTAGATAGGCTGCAGATTAGAAATGTGTAGAGCTGGGTGCAGTCACAAAGAGAAAGGCTAGCTAGAACGAGAGAGAAGATTCACAAAGTGTGACAGGGAAGAGAGAAGAGGAGAGCCATGCAGAGCATCATGGGAGGTCTGCTAGCAGCATGGGCCTATGGCAGCACACTCTATTTTTAAACTGAAGCCTAATCTTAAAAATAAATAGGGTCGCTGCCTCTGGAAATATATCATAGTGGAATCCCCTACATAATTTTACTACAGCATTTTTGAATATTTTTCTCCACATTGTGTTTTCATTGCAAATGAAGACCAAAGAGTTTTGAGAGAAAAGCCAATGATGATGTCTAATTAAATAATAATGAATACAATGCATTATGAATTCAACAGTGTTGATTTCATGTAGCTTCCTATCAATTACATATCACCCACTGAAATGACTATGTTTGTTCTAATCACTAAATTGCAAAAAAGTAGTCTGACTTATTCTAAGTATTTGAAGATGTGCTAGCATTAGTGCTAACTGAGTTATATATAACTTATAACAGAAACTTCCTAGGTTAGGTTTAGACTTCTTTTGTGAGGGTGACAGCTCGAGGGAAACTACAGAGAAATTTGTAAGACTGCAACTCCTGGTCTTGACTCTGTATTGTCATAGTTTAGGACTTCAAATTAAATCATCAAATCTAATCATCGATTTCTCATTTGTTGCTCCTCTATTACATGCCCATGCTACATTATTGTTTGACAAACCGATACTTAGTCACATTGAGGAGAAATAAAAGGTTGGCACATGTTTTTTATGTGCCAAAAATGAGTTATTGATGCTAGGAAAAATGATGAAATTGTGATATCTGATATAGTTGTTCAGCTCCTGATTATCTAGGAGGAGTTTGTGGACAGAGATTTCGTCTATTACAAGATGAGAGCACCATTGTAAAAAAAAAAAAAAATGGTTCATACAGTCTCTTCCAATTAGATCAACTTATTTGCCTGTGTTTTTAAAAATTTATCTGTGCAGTCAGCATCAATACATGCCTTCTTCACAGCCATCAATGGAGAGTATGCATGCATGATTTTACATGTCATCACTGTTAAAAGCAGAAGTAGAGAGAAAACTCGATGTCAGTGAACTACAGTTCATAATTGGATACCATCACCACTAAAGTAAATAACAGTTAACATTCAGTATTGCCTGGTCTAACCCAGTGATGCATTTAATAACCACAGCATCTGAATGACTTTTGGATCACGATGGTCACTCTTTCATACTGTTGTGTTTTCCCGTTGAGCCTCGAGTCCACTGCTTGCTCCGCTGTAGGCCTAACTGGTCATGATCGTTTGGTTGGTTTCTAACAGTGACGTTATCACTCTCTTACTGCAAGAAATCTGTGAAAATCTTTGCTTTTGATATAATGCTTTTCAACTGGGTTCTTGACAATAACACAGAAGTATGTCATACTCAAAATGGCATGACTAATGGCCTCAATGCAAAAGTATCTAGAGTATTTTTTCCAAATCCCAAAACCATGGAGATTATTCCCTTGCCTTATATCTAATATATGATGGGCTGTAACTAGGCCAAAAGCAATGGCAAATTGTTTCTTCATTTTAATATCGCTAGAACACGAAAACGGAAGATACTGTGAGAAAGTTGTGAAAAATCTAATTTAATGATATAGGGGTCTGACATGATGATGTCTTCAGAGATAAATATTTATACACTAAATAGAATAAGACAGTTGACGTGTTGCCATCAAGTTCCAAAAGACTTTCCTGTAAAAACTCTGTTCAGTCATCTAAATTCCCTCATGAAGAAGCTTATGCACAGACTTTGTGTCCCTGCAAGGCAAGTAAATCTGCAAGGATTAATCTCAGATTGAGATCTGTCACTCAGTCTCTTCACTCAGGAAGCCGACACGCCGGGTGTGTTTGGTCAGCCTTATATTATGACTCATTTGTATTCAGAACCACCACATCCTCTAGTCTTCTCAGGTAAAATGCTATATTCACGGAGAAGCTACTTATAAATAACATTTGTGATATTTGAGAGCTGTATCGTTTCCAGGATGGCTTGAGGATAGGAGAAGAGTTAGCACTCAAGCTTAAAGCCTTTTCTTTCAATGGAGGTCATACAAAGAATGATTCCAAACCAGGCAAACAAATTAAGGAAGAGATGGTAAAAAAAAAATAAAAAATCCCAATGCTGAAAAGTAATACACAGTCTGGAAAAGGACAAAAGGAAATTTGTGAGCATATATAAAAGGTGGGCTGGAATCAAAACCTGAGACTTGTGCTTGAAGGAAGAAAATTGAGTTGACAATGAATGTATTTTAAAAGAAAATGAAAACAGTAACAATTATAATGATGACCGATGGGTAGTTATAAAGAATTCAAGATAAACCGATAGTTGTGACCACCATGCACAAGCTTAACAAAGGCGTTACATTTCTTGAGAAAAATATTATTATTAATAATAATTATTTATTTATTTAGCTTCATTGTTCTATTATCAATATTTTAAAGTGACAACACTATGTCACAGTTAGGTCCTGAAGAGCACCTTCAGGACTAGTTTCAGTGCTGTAATTTATTGGGGCTGAGTGGAGAAGTGAGAATACGTGAGTGTGGCAGGCAGACAACGTTGGAAAAAAACTGAGGTTATAAACAAGGAAGGAGAGAAGAGAGACAACAGACACAAAAGGGCTCAGAACAAAACATTCTGCACAGGACTGACCATCGTATTTGGTTATACGATTTCACGGACGCAGTCCTGAGGTCTCTGTTGTTGTTTTCAGTCCAATTTACCCTTCAACATTTGATCACCTGTGAGTGGCCTGCTGGCTGCTCTTCCTAACCTACAGACACATGTAGTGCCTCTGTTAACCATCCTCCACATAATAAATTGTGGTGTCTGATTATCATAGGACTACTCTGTCTCCTACAGAGACTGTTTTGAAAACACTAATTGCCCATGTGTTCATTTATCACCTGAGAAGATTTATCAAACAGAAATCCAGTGGGCTCATTATCATGATAAACTGTTTTTCAGTTGCAGTCTAAATTTATGTTTTGTTTCCGAATTGTAGGTATTGCTTTGCTTTCAGTGTGTCAACAACAGCACACCAGACCAATTTAAAGTGGCACCATAATGAAAAACTAGATTTGGGACTTGTTTTGCAATTTATGTGTGTAAAACAAAGTTTTGTTTTGTTTTTAAACCATACTATTTTCACTTCTCCATTGTCTTCAGTATATGTGATTATACAAGAGGTTGTGAAAAAGTTTCAGGAACAAGAATATAAAAATAAAAAACCTTACACAAGAGCTTAACTTGGCTAATCCCCCAGTGAAAAGTTTCTTTTCAGGCATGCACAGATGGATTCAAAAGCAGGTGCTACTTTTGGTTTAGTCCCCTGGAAGTGTCACTTCAACCACTTGCACTGTGCCTTTGCAAATTTAACATGGGCCTCAAACTTGCACAGACCGCAAATATCTTTCAAATATGTGAAGGATCATTGATGCGAGTTGTGTCTCCAGCTATGACCATGCAGTTTTCAACAGTTCAAGGGGTTCTGCACTGTGAATTGGTCCCCCTGGGTGAGACTGCCAATGTCTAGTTCTAGTGTAACATGCTGAGGCGTCTGAGAGGAAACATTAAGTGGAAATGAACTGAACTGTGGTGTGTGTCAGTTTGTGCCAGCACAGAGTGCATTGAAAACAAAGACGTTTTTAGTCATGTCCTCTCAGTGTTTGCTCACTACCTGGAACATTCACTGGATTTTGCTTGAAGCTTTGTCCAGTTGAAGTTCAAGTTGAAGGATCATCACTTTGTCATATGGGAAAAGATCTATCTTCACTGCAAAGACACAAGTGAAAGGGGATATATCACTGGAAATCGCACCAGTGTATGAAAAGGATCTTGACTGGGAATCCAAATTTAAATCAGGTCATGTTTTTCATTTTTATTTGGCCATTCACAGAATTTTTGTTCACCCCTTCCTAGGGATGGGTATCGAAAACCGGTTCTTGTTGAAAACCGGTTCCCACTGTTTCAATTCCTTGGAATTGTTTGCCATTTTTGCAAATGATTCCCTTATCGATTCCAGTCACCCCAAATGACGTCACCACGTTGCGGAGCGTCATTTACCCGGCAGGAAACACGGCGCCTAAGCGGCTCAAACGCTCAAAAGTTTGGTTATACTTTACGAGAACGGATGACAACAGGGCAACTTGCAATACTTGAAAAGTAGATATTTCATTTAAGGGAGGAAACACTACGAATATGCAAAAGCATTTGCTCACAAAACACACGATGACCTTAAATGAATGTCGTGTTTTTAATTCCGCTCCGGACTCGTGAATCTCAACCCAGCAGCAGCGGTAACGTTTGCACGTCCTCTCCCGTTAGTGCGGCAGGTAAATAATCAACTAACAGTGCATATTATGTTAGCGCGATCTGCCTTATTACAAAACCTGCCATTACTGTGCATTTAGGTGACCATGATGAGAGAGACAGAGTCTGGCTGGCTCAGATGCTGGCAGTTTTCGCTGCAGTCTACCGGTAGCGTCTCCTTTCAGGCCAGGATAGACGAATGTCACCGAGCAGTGACTAAGTTTGTGGTAAAAGGCTTGACCCATTTGCCACAGCAGATGCCCCGATTTTTGGTAAGTGAATGTGTTTAATTGTAGACAGGGATATTACAGGATATTCTTGTGTAATTGCTACAGAGAAATTTATGTTATACTTTGTTATTGCTACAGAAGAATATTTATTTTGTTATTTTACATTTAAAAAATTTTTTCCTGGGGACCCGGTGACACCCCATTGAAGAGCCGTAGGCTGGATCTCTTAAGATCTCACTGTTGGTTTTGTAAGGCCATGTTACTCCTAAATTTCTATCTTGTTCAAAGAGAAGATATAAAACAAAGTTCTAAGTTAATCGACCTTAGTGTTCTCCTTTTTTAAAAAGAATCGATAAGAGAATCGATAAAGAATCGAATCGTTAAACAGAATCGAAACTGGAATCGGAATCGTGAAAATCTTATCAATACCCATCCCTACCCCTTCCATATATTGATTTCTCTAGAGCTTTGAATCCATTGTCCTTCTGCCTGCAGAGTTTAGATGATGACACTGTTGTGAAGCAGAACTGGGATTATGTACTGTAAACCGGCTTTTACGATTATTCACATCACTCTCTCGGTAAATGCTAACTGTCTATCCTCTGAGGGACAAGGCTAATCTGAACCTATCGGTCACTTCATAAAAGTTGAGTTCCTTTCACTTTAACAACAACAAGCCAATAATTAAACAGATTTAACACTAGCAAGAAATAATTTATGACATTGTTAACATAATATAAGGTCACTTCAGGTTAAATTAGCTCGGAACGGTAATTCCAGGTATTGCCGGTGGGCAATTATTGAACATGCATTGAAATGATTATAATTTGCGTTTTATGGGCTTTGCACTGTATGTTATTACATTATGTAGAACTCTTTGTATTAACCGCTGGTACAAATGGGGCACTGCTGTTCCTGCAGTTTGATTCTGACAGCTGGTCCTAGTGGCTGTAATAGACATATACCTTATCACACACACACACACACACACACACACAGAGAGAGAGAGAGAGAGAGAGAGAGAGAGAGAGAGAGAGAGTAAATTGCACACTTTATTAATCTAAAAATTTTAATTCCACCAAATAAACCATCTTATAGTGATGGGACATCAAAACCCTGGAGGCCTGACTGAGAGACTAAAAAAGGAATCATTACATAAAGAATATGACTGAGGGTGTTTGTTTATTTATTTATTTATTTATTTATTTATCTATTGGTAGCGTGGCCTACCAAATTCAAGCATGTCTGCTTATTCGTCCTTACACTCTAATGTGTTTTTAAGTTAGTTTCCAAGTCAATAGAACATTTTTAATTATTATGACTTTTTTGGCATTAAGACTGCATTTAATTTTCAGTTTTCTGTTTCCCATTCTCTCTGTGCTTCTTATCCAATGTGTCCACTTTCTCCACTCTTACACAAGCAAATAATCACTACACTGAAACCTACATACCAAAATCACATGCTATCATGCTGATCCACCCCCCACCGTTGCCCTGTTTCATTTTCTCTGTGCAGCAAAGACAGCAGAATGAACATTTATGCATTTTATGTGGATAGAACTGGGGGCAAAATAATCCTCATCTCAGGGAAAATGAAAGTGAACTGTGAGATACCAATAAAGGCCAAGATTAATCTATTTTCCCTTTAAATAAGTTCTATTGCCTTTTTTGGCCATTTTAATTTTGAGATACAAATGGTCACATTGGAGTGCCTTGACCTCCTGCCTTTCCTATAAGACCTACATATTGGCCGTCTATTGATGCAAACACGTCTTTATGCGATATTTCTAGCAAATCAGTTTTCTTTTAAGCCTAGCTTCCATTCCAATGTTTTAAGTAATCATATGTCGGTTAAAGTGGCAAATGTCTACAATACCTGCAATACTGTAGGATTCTGTAACATATTCTGTAATGTCAATCATCAAAGCAAGTTTTTACAATATATACTCCACATTTTTTATCCTTATGTCTCTAAGTGTGCATGCTTTGACTTTATCAGAGACAACCTAAGGTGAACCAAGTCCCTGGTGCACTTCCAACCACTCGTTAAAGCATGCACTGCTTTCTGAGTTTAAATATGGACGTTTTTTTGCACTATGTATAAGCACTTTGTGTTGATATATTTTCATGTGAATAATATGTATATTATGTATCTATGTAATGCATTTTCTGAAAAATGGGTTGGCAAAAATAGACTACATTAAGATCCAAACATTTTGTCCCCTGTTTCGCCTTGACCTACTTCTTGCTTCTTAGTACCTAGCATAATTAGGAGGTTATCCACCAAGTGGTAAAAGGTGACACATGACAAATTGAGCATATATACTTTTGCTTTAAATAGTTTCAAATGGAATAGTGATAACATTACTGAATTCACTTGGCGGGAACTTTTGGACGGTTTGTGTTTCTCTCATCTGTTGTCTATGATATGGACCTGTACCATGTTGAAGTGCCTGGCAAATAGCCACCCAGTTTCGTGCATTTTCATTAGGCCTGGCTGACCGGGAACCAGCAGGACATCGGTATGGTAATACCATGGGAGGTTGTCTGAAATTGGTTTCTTAGATTTGTTCTTGAACTGGGAATGAAGCAGATGAAGTCGAGAATGACACTGATTTGCTTTTGGAGCTTGGGGTTTTAGGAGAAGCTATTTCTTGTATAGATGAATGAAATGTACAGTTATAACATGCAAGTTAATTATTCTGAAGGATCCAGTATTTTCAGAGATGCCGTGAACATCACTGTAAAACACAGACATAAGAACACAGGCACAGCAGAGAGAAGAAACTATATTTTCTGTCTTTCTTCCTTCTTTGGTATCATAAAGTTATTATGAACCCCTCTAGGCATCCCCCTTCTTAACTTTTTCATATTGTTGCAAAACAGCAGGCTTCTATGTCTACAGACTGCAAACATTAATGCGCGAAATGTATTTGCACAAGAAAATCTGTTATAAAAATATTGATAGTATAGAGGAAATCTGACTAAAATGAAAAATATTTCCTCTTTTGCCGCTTCCATTGCTTTAAAGTAACACTCCTCACGCATCAATTTTAAGTTAGGACAGTGGATTGCAGGAGCAGTTTGAAGGACAGGGCTAAAATAAAATAGATCTAACCGTATTTCCAACTAGAGCAAGAGGCATGTGCCCTATTATAGTTAGGTCATTAGTGGCTCAAAGTAGAAATGACTGCAGGAGGGGGAGGAAAAATATCTGTCACAAATGCCATGCATAAATTCTTTGTGGATAAGTAAGAATAATTTAATGTGATTTCCTTAGACAGATGTTGTGCAGGAACAAAAAACATCTTGATTTGCCATTTCAAAAGGCCACTTTGACACCCCAGACAGAAAGGGCAGAAGCAACTTTCCACTCTGTCATCTTCCTTTGCGTACTTCAGTGAAGAACTGGCTTCTCACACTTCCAAGCGTTATGAGCAGATGTCACGCTTGAAGTTATTTGTTAGACAAGAATATTAAGAGAGACAGAAAAGGTGAAGGAAGGTCAAAAGGGAGATAAGAACGTGATAAAGGGGCATAATTAACATTTCAAAAGAAAGTAGCTATACTTTTCTGTGTGCGCATGAAGGCTGTATTTCCTGATGTGCAGACATTTACATGTACAGTTGTAGAATTGTTGATGTTTTTACACCCGGGGTGAGGTAAATATTTACAGCCTCTAATAGACGTTAGTTTCCAATTAGCTGATGTAAAATCTTCCCACTCCTGTTGCTTTGTGGGTGTATTCCAAAATCTTATCGAATTAAACCTGATGCAAATTTGCAGTAAAACGTATTTATTTTTCCTCTCATGCTGACACATCTGCAGTTGCTCAGTCTCTTCTGTAGATTTGTTGACGCTCAGCCAAACTGGGTGAACATTTACAAAAATCTAACCTAAGGCCATTTAGTGCTCTCCAATGACAACCAATGACAAGTCTGATCACCAGCCTGCTGTACTTGCGTCTGAACAATTTCACTTTTTATGGAGCTATATGTCTAGGATCATAAGATGTGTGCAATATTATCTTTGTTGTTGTAACATCACACATTCCCCATTTGCTGGAAAACACAAACTATGATGCACAGAATGCATTAGATGGGTGATGGACCATTTTCAGAGACTACATTGCTTTGGACTATTACTTTTGGACTCCATTTAGGGGTATTGGTCTTTTCAAAGAAGATATTTTGACATGTCTTACTGCAGTATAAACAATCATTTTAATGTTCCCATTTAGCTGCTTCAGTTACTGAGGAGTGAGCATGTGCAAGCCTGTTACAAATTCCTTCGAAACTTGCATACAAAAGAATGATTGTAAAAGGTGCATCAGCTGTCACAAAAATGAAATTCAAATTTGCTCCATCCCTAACTCATCAAGTCAATTGTTCCACTATATCTCCTCTAACACATCCACCAAACTCCTTGTGGAAAGTAGCCCTTTGTTAGATATTGTGCGAATGCGGTCACACGGCATTCGCCGTGACCGCATTCCACTGTGTCCACTGTGGCCTCTCTGCATGTCTGTGTCTGCAGCTTCGGTCCTCCTTTAACCAAACAGACACACATGCATGAACAGCAGCTACATTTATATATTGCCCCGCCCTCACAGACGGAATGGTTTTACTGGCTGGGAACCCCCTTCTGAAAGGCTGACATACATAAACATATGTAGAGTTCCACAAGGTCATAACTCTAAATATGTTTTCCCCTCTGTCAAAGTTTGAAAAATGTGATTCTGTTTTTATTTTTATTTTTGCTATTTCAGTCATTTAGTCAATTTGACATTTGTTTCCATATTTGTGATACTTAATAGTATCATTGCTGGACTCAAATGTTTCCAGTTTATTGGATATATTTCTTCATACAAAGATAGTTGACGTTGGGTCGTGGTACAAGTATTAAAACTATAACAAATGTTTGTTTTGTTTTGGTTTTGGTTTTCCTTTTAAAAGAGACAAAAATGATCCGTGTGGTAAGGAATTAGAATGATGTCCTGCAAATTGTACTTCTTTTCTTTGGAGTAGATGTATTGGTGTATCTGTTAAAAGAAAAGAATGAAAGAGTCAAGATAGATAGCGTTAATCAGAGTGACTGTAGGGAAGGGTAAGAAATCTTACAGGAGGATAGAGATAGAGTCAGTCTAAGGACATCTAAGCAGGGCTATAATTTCCCAGAGGGACCCTGCAAGAATCTTGTGGTCCCTGGTACCACATTTTAGCTGAAGAGAATTCAATCTGACCAAATGAAACCAAATTAAAATCCCATGGTCAAAGATGAGCCAATTTAAGCTCAACCAGTACCCACTTGTCTCAGATAACTACTGACAGGTCGGACTTGTGTGAACCATACTGTTCAAAAGTTTGGGCTCACCTACAAAATTTCACAGTTCTCCAGAAAACTCTTGGAATACTTTTATTCATCAAATGAGTTGGAATAGAGTCAGTACACTGACAAGGCAAGAAATATTAATTTTGTCCTTCAAACTGTCAATTTGCAGCAATCACAGTCTAAGGGGCCTTTGTCATTCTAGCTGTCAGTTTAATCTGGAGGTGTTTCACCTCCTGCTTCCCAAACCTCCCTCATATTAGACTGGTCAGATTGGTTTGTCTCTGTGCAAGATGATTGCTTTTTTCGCTGCATTGTTCTTGTGTATTTGAAGCTTTGGTCTGGATCACTGTCCTCTTGAAAGAGAAAATTATCTCAAAATAACCAGCATCTCTGATTACATTGTAAATGGAGTGACATGCAACCTCGTTTAAGATCCTATTTTTCCTTTACAAAGCTGACATTTTTAGTATCACATAAGCACCTGCACACCATTTCTCCCATTTGTTTGATTGATGGTTTCTGAAAATCCTTCTAGCACCTTGGAGGTTGAGATTATTTGGAGCAAAATAAGAGCACATGAGTAATTATTTGAAAAGTATATGTTTTTCTGTGTGTTTTGTGTCCTGTGTTGCATTCTCCTTCTTTTTTCTTTTATGTGCCGCTCAAATATGGGCTCCTTTCTCCAAGTTTGCCTGGATGGCCAGGTAACATTTAAAATATGCTGCCACTTAAGAGCCTCCGAGACACTTATATATTTTTGCTCTTCGTCACTTGTACACTGGGGACTCTGTCTGTTGTGGTTTGAGTCAGATTGGGTGGTTTATGATTCCATTAAAATTTAATTTGCACCATTTTGGATCAATTTCACACTCCTCAGTAAACTGGAGAGACTGTCTAAGAGGCAGACACAGAACATATGAATTACCCCTGTTACTGTGATCTGTCATACATTCATGATTTTTAACCGTATGTGGTATATATGTGTCAAAGCACCACTTTATTTCATTGGTGGAGTGAAGTTAAATGCATTTGTATCTATCCTACAATTGGCATCTGGATTTAAAATGATTTACCTTCACCTTGTGGAAAAACGTTAAGCTAACTTCTAACTCTTTTTCTTATGACTTTTACTCTATAGAAATCTCAGCACTCTCACAACCTGCTGGACTGGAACACTTTTTATTTCAATTTGTACCACCATGGGTACATGCACATGCGGGAACTGCACTCATCTCCTCTAAATCTAAAAGCTCTCACGGTTCAGTAGGCTTAAAGCTTTTAAAAGCAACTCTGATTATGGAGACGTGCTTGTATTTAAATATATTAAAAACACTGTAGATCTCTCAAAACTTCCTACTTTAAAAATGTAATAAAGTACTTTGTAGAAAAAACAATGATGGCCCAAAAGCCAGAGAGCAGTTTGGGTAGTGAAGTCAAATGTGAAGGTCTAGATAAGGATGTATTCGGTTGAACATTTTCAGCATAATCAAGGAGGAAAAACATACTGGGCATTACATAGAATTTACATCAAAATGAAGATGATCACAGAGGTGAGGAAGCAAGAGGCCAAATTGTTGCTGTCTGTGAAGGAACTGCTCCTCTTTGCCAACAAAATGGGAGAGCGTGTCTTGTAAAGAGCTCCACTTTCTGTCTTCTACTGGTAAATATATGGATCATTTTATGCTGTACTAATTTAAGACATTAACATCCACTGCCTAAATACACAACTGGCTTTCTCTACTTTTTTTATGCAAGCTAATTGTTCACACACGCAAATACACTGCATAATTACTAGCACACATCTGCTGGCCACGTTTCTGTAGCAGCGTTGGTCTTAATTAAAGAACACTGTACACTTGCTGAACTGACTAAACCAACAGACTGTGAGTGTCAGTATTCCGGCCTTAGCAGATGGTTTGCTGTGTAGCAGGAGACAATCTGATATTTTTCATCTTTCACATTCTTATATCGATTTTCACTTGCTATCCAAGGGCATTTCGCCTCCTTATGAGAGAAAATTCTTGGCACAGCATTTCGTTTGAGTCCTTGCTTATAATGTTTGTGAGATGTATGAAATGCAGCAGGAGGAAAGGGAACACTGTGATGACGATATCACTTTCCGTGATTCTATTTGACTCGAAACTGCAAACAAAGGCATCAGAGCGTGGCATTTTTGATACCTTGAGTACTCTGTGCTACTAGAAATAGCAACTTTGCAATGATAGCCACAGAGTGCAACCTGTCTATATTAGCAAAGTGGAGTGGTCTGTGCACCCAAAGTAATGGCAACCTTACTTTGGGTGCCCTAAAAACATTGGATGCAAAATCTCTGCACACCTGAAAAAGTGACAGGTGTGGCAGTGACACAAAAACTAAAGTGATACTGGCATCTTACTATAATGTATGAAATGTCTCTTTGTTTGTCTGTGAATTCCCCCTATCAGCTGAGCAACCACAAGTGACACATACATACAGTAGCTACATCTTAAGCCCCTGAAGGCTCTTAACAACATCATATATTTGGATGTCAGTCACATAATAACAGGCTGAAAGGAAATGTTTTCAGCAGTTAGGATCCTATAACACGATATAAAAGAATCATTCTATTTAATGACAATAACATCTTATTTATATCCACAAAAGTTGAAATATGCATGCTAATACGCATGCTTCTTTTCTTTCTTTTCTCAGTCTAATTGAGTTAGCTGACAGCACAAACAGGCAAAACGATACTGTGGCATGGGCATATACTACCATTCAAATTATAATGCTTCAGTCCAGTTGAACTTTATCAAGTATTTAGGAATGTGGCCCATATACCTAATTTATTAAATGTTCTGCAGAAAACACAACTATGTATGGGAGTTCTGTTTCATTGTTTATTATCTTCCTAGGTCTAAATATGTATGGAATATTCTCACAACTGCAGTGATGTGATATCTGCTCCAGGGTGTTCAATATAATTCCCAGTCAGTTTAAAATTGACTCAGACCTTTTTAGGCTGATAAAACAGATGTCACGCAACAACAGCAGCATCTCCTTGGGTCCTGGGCAGTTAACTGGATTAGCACCAGATTTGATACATTCATGCATCTTTGGTTTCGAGTAAAATGTCTTAACAATTATTGGAGACATTTCCTTGACATATGACGTAGACATTTGTGTGTACCGCAGCAAAATAAACAAACTGTAAACGTGATAAATGTAATTCGTGTTCCTATTGAATGTGCAGCCTTTATTGAAAAACAATACTGTGCCCAAGTATTTCATCACAGAGCTACAGGCATGACTAAATGACACCCTCAGTTATAATCAGTCAATCATCATGGACTATTAAGACACCATGAGGAGAACATCATTAGCAGACTCATAGGGAAACCAATGAGTCACACTTAACATGTTTGTTTTTCAAGACGTTGTTAGATACATCCATGAGACTGCATTTTATTTGCTAAACATATTCCTTTCTGTTCATTTTACGGTATTCAGAGAATATTTTTTATGGCTAAATATGGAGCCAAGATGGTGAATGTCTGTATACCATTGTTTTATATTGTGTTGAAACTGTTTCTGATGACTGATATCAATACTACTAAAATACGACAATTCGTCCAGAGAAAGACAAGATTGCCTTCATTAAATTTCATAGTAATCCATCCTATGAGCTTGGATGTGTTTGGTAAGTTTCAAGTTTACCAAATGACACTGCCATCCACAGAGTAACGCTACATGCATAAGGAAATTGTAGCAGTCAAGAGTTATGTGAAAAGATCAAATTTAAAGGGAGCAATGGTAAACATTTTAAGCATGTTAAATATGGATATATCTCTGATTGTCTGAAAGTAAGCTACAGAAGGACTTGTTGGCATTGATGACTAGAAATTTTATAGACAGGATATACAGTATTAGGTTGTAGCCATGTACCCTATTCATAGTAATGTAATTAGTCTGAACTACATCACTGTCCCCAAAGGTATTTTTATTTTTATTTTTTGTATAAGAGAGAGAAGCCATGCCCTGAGAATCACTGGTGCAGCTGAAAGCTACTTAAGAGATAATGATCTTTCATTATCATTTTATTAGAGCATTTACAAACTTACAGATATGCATTAAATATTTTTTTCCAGTGACGTTTTACTGAAGTATATTTTAAATGTGACCACTTCAACATATATAAATCACTTTCACTTTTAATGGTAAATAGACATTGTGAGACGGAAGTAACAAACATTTCAGCTGATCTGCTAACAGAATAATAATGAAAGCATTTCATCCAGGGCCAAAGCGACTAAAATGTGATTTGTTTGATTTTGCTTAATTGCCCAATCCATTTTTAAAATATGTTGTAAGATGCTCTGTTATAGTAGGGTATTGAAATTACGATGCAAAGCACCTTGAGGGAGTTGTTGTAATTTGGTGCTATTTAAGAAAATTGTATTGAACTGAATTTAATATTTCCAGGAAAGAACACAATCCTTGCAAAAGATAATTAGATCCAGGTCATCTAGTCCAGTTTGCTACCATATCAACTTAGAAGTTATTTTTTATTTATTATTTCTTTAAGTGGTTGGCAACTTCACAAGAAATAACTAAATAAATACAAAAATAAAACTTCACTACTGTAGTGAGAGCTTAGGAATATTCATGGGCAGTGCATATTAAGTTAACAATATGTCCAAGTAGGTTAAACATGGTATGTGTTCACCACATATTACCATACTAAAAATTCATATATTAAAATACTTACATTTGCATTAACCTCATTGGGAAGCTCATAAAAATAAATTTATTATGCTTACAAGTTATTTCAGTCTACTCCTTGTACTCGTCACTGGCATGCAAAAGATTGTTATTGCTATTATGAATTCGTGTTTCATATACATACAAACAAAGTAACAGGAAACCCAGAGTGTGATGAACGATTGCTGAAATATATATATATTTTTAATATCAAACAGCATAAAAAATAAAGGTTAACTGCAACTACTAATGATGCATTGTGCTGATAAATGGGGCAAAAAGTAAATGAGACAAACAACATTAAGATGAATGATAATGGATCCAGGAGCACTATGTTTTATGTTTAGAAGTTTGCAAATGCCAATACGACCAATTAATTTGACATTATTAACAACAACAATGTAACTCATCAAAACACTTCCACTTGATCTTCTAAACAAAATAACTTTTCAATTCTGAGCCATTCCAGCAGCAGCAGCAGCAGCACATACACAGCACATAAACTATTTGAGCTTCTTTAATGATGCAGCAATGGAAGGAAATGTAATTAAACTGGATCTTTACTGTTGGATAATCTGACACAGTTTACACAATTAGGGAGTGAATCAGGCACAGCAAGAGCACCATTGCCCATCCCTCCTAGCCAATCACCCCTGCCCAGACTCCCTACAGACTCATCAATCAGAATTAATCAACTCCACTTAAATATGACCCCCTGTTGCCTTCATGCATGGCAGCTCTACAAAGCCTGAAACAAAAGATGATGATTCATTTATATGAGGAACATGATAATTCTTAAAATTAATGTATTTATTTTGACATCTGTTTGGCTTAGCTACAAAAATGATGGATTATCTATAGTTTGGGAATGACCAGGCTAAAGGGAAGCAAGTCACAAGTAATTGAAGGTGGGTTTTTAGTTTGCAGACACAAAAATGTCCTCTTTAATGAGGAGGATATGCTTCTCATTAACAAACCAGGACAAAGCAAAAACTCAGTTAGACAACGAGTCAACCAGAAGTTTATAAACTTATATTAATCAATAAGAAAGAAAAGGTACGCTGAAGTTACATGTTCAGTGGCAGAAACATGATATTTTAGTTTTATAGGGTAGCAAAAAAATGTTTGAAACAGAGGATAAGAAACCATTGTTGACCACTGATAAAGAGACAAGAGATTTTGTGCTTTTCTAAGTGTCAGGTGAAAAAATGTGCAAAAGTTTGTGGGATACATGAACCACATGATATAACTCCAAATTAAAGAAAGTATACATTATAGGTGCTTTGTCAATACATTCGACAATGACATAAAAATATTTTCTTCTCTAACTCCTCTATAGGAAGTATGTAAGTACGGTTTACTTATAAAGTGCTTTACAATACAGAAATAGGTTGTCATGGTCCCCGTGCCTGCTCGGCTGGCCCTGTGTGGCTACATGTTATGTTTTGTCTTTTCTCTCTCTCCTCTCTCTCTGCTCGCTGCCTGGGCGGAGCTCATTGTGAGCTCCCGGCCTCCACCACCTGTAGGCAATCACCTGTGGCTCCTCACCTTGTTTGCTCCCGCTACTTAAGGCAGTGACTGAGAGCACCTCGCCGCTGGACTATTGAATAACGCTCGTCAGTGCTACTTTAGCCTCAGCCAGTTTTGAGCTCTGTCCGTGAAAGTTCCGTGCTAACCCTTGTTCTCTGTATGCAGATTTCTCGTGTTTGGTTTGGAGACTCTGGACGCTTTTCCCGACCCCGCTCTGCACCCCTGGGAACCCTGGCCCCCTTCTCCTTCACCTGTATATAGTGCACCTGGAGTGTGTAAATAAACCTGTTTTTCTGAGATTTCAGTCTGCGCCGAGTCCTCCCTGCTCCTCCGTGACAGAGGTATAAAATAATTAAAGCATAAAGAGATAAATCTAAATGAAAGCATGCCTGCACAGGTTGGTCTTAAGTTTCTTTTTAAAGATATCAACAGTGTCCAATGCAAACAATGTCCTCAATTTGGGACCCACAACCTTGAAAGCACAGTCACCTTTTGTCTTTAACTTGGACTGAGGTAAAGTCAACAAGCACTGATCAACAGACCTCAGATGTGTGGTTGTAGTAGTTCACTGATATATGGAGGCATCTAAAAGTGATCACCAAAATTTTGGGGAGCCAGCGTAAGGAAAACAAAACTGGTGTCACGTGGAACATTTAAGAGGACCTGGTGGTGAGTAGCCTCGCAGCAGCATTCTGAACCATTTGTAAGCTATCCGAGGATGATTGGATCTACTTGAATGAAGTATTTGGGTTAAAAGAAAAATCATGAAACTTATGATCTACCTGGACCATTGTTGTCAAGGTAATGGAAAGACTGCAGCCAGCCATTAAAAAAAACGACTCTGACTGTTGCTTGGAGACAGGCCATGAAAATCCAACTTTTTGTTAACACATCCATCTGAAATTGCCCTTTGGTTCATAGGGAATGTTTCACCCCTGAAAGGGTTTTTGAGTTAAACTCAAACATACGGTACAGTGAAATAACAATGCTTTGCTGAACCAGGAGAAAGCTTCACTAATAGAAGAACAATGTAGTAGAAGTACTGTATCTCCTTAGAGGAGACTCCTGTAACATTTTGCTTACATTAGATATTCTTGGGGGAAACGATAGATGTTTGACGTTTGTCAAATCTTTTTCTTCTCATCTCGACCCACAAAAGTTTCCGCTTGCTGCGATCCTCAGGCCTGCTCTTTGTTCTCTGCCTATTTTCCTCATAAACACTCTTGATCTCATCATAAATTAACATGGCAACATTAAAAAGAAGAACTAGAGCATATTAAATAAATCAGACAAATGCACAAAGATCAAATAGTGGTTTTGTAAAATATATCCTCATATTGGCATTGTATCGTCTCTACAGCTTAAACTGAGAAGTGGAAAATTTGCTAATCAATACTCCCCAACAGCATGTTTTTTTTTCCCTTTTAATGTAGAAAACAGCAATCTAAAATATCATCCCTCACACATCTTCATGTACTTTTATGTTGCTTATGTTTTAAGAAATACCTCAATGATTGTTTCTTTCACTCTTGTAATTTGGTATATTTGTTTAGCCAGTCTCTTAGCCAGGCTACTTTAAAGAAGCCATAGGAGGAAACTGAGATCCTGTTACCATTCCTGGCTCCGCACCAACTGCTGAGGTTGTGACAGGCAAATCTCTTTTTTCTCTACGTTTTTCACAAATGAAATAATTAGACTTACAATATGGATGACTAGATTTCATTTTTGTTTCCTAGTTGCTGTTTAGAGCTTCTGTACAGCCTCCATATAACAACTAATGAATTTAAACTTCTGATTAATATGCTATGCAAGACAGACTAACTTTTGATTTAGTAGCATAAAGTAAAAGCTGCAGAGTTTTTGCCATGAATGAGCAATGCTTGTGTGGATCACATAGTGGGAGAGTCGCTACGCAACATTCAAAAAGTCAACATCATGTAAGGTTTAAAACACACAACAGCAGGCAGAAAAGACAAAAAACGCTCAAAACAGTTCTCTTGTGTGTAATTTCTTTTTCCGGTCTGCGTCCTTAAACACTTTCTCCTCTTTATCACCAGTGTTGGGTAAGTTACTTTAAATTAGTAACTTAGTTACATTACTAGTTACTTCTATCAAAAGTAACTCAGTTACTTCAAGTTACTCGTTACTTTCAGAGTAACTAGTTACTAGGGAAAGTAACTTTGGTTTTACTCAGAATTCTCTTGTTAATGTGTTGCTTCCGTAACTGGATATCCAGCAAGAGTGCCAGTCTTCTAACTTGCTTACTTGCCACAAGTGCACTGTGCCAATTACCAATAGAAAGGAAAAAATAATGTGCATATTTCCACGAGAGAAATCCCACGTCAATTCTAATAAGCTTGAAAATCAATATTCAATATATCCCCCACACTTATTAGTGTTGCTATTATTAGTGAGGATTTATTTGAGTTTCTTTCTAGTTTTCCGTTTCTTCTGTAATTCCTGATTTATAAGTCTGTTCTTATATTCTGTGTCAATATGACGTGTTTCTTGCCTGAGTGTTTAATGTTCTCAAGCTTGTGTGTCATGTCTACGTCTCTCAATGTTTCCTGTTTTATTTTGAAGAGTCTGGTGTCTCCTTCCGTGTCTGCAATTGGGTCCACTATTCTCACTCCCACGCAGTAGGTTTCCACACACTGTGACAGCTTTCTAGCAATTTCTTTAAGAAGTCCTCAGGAATAGTTTTCCGGAATTTTTGAGGGATGTCCCAAAACCCATGTGTGAATGTTTTATACAGGATATATATAACATTCATTCTGAAGAATAAAAAAAAACATTGACATCCAGGCTTTGGGGAGGCCAATACATGAAATTCCACTAATTTTGTCAGAGCTTCTACTGTGTTTGACAGAGGGCTGCAGACACTAACTGTTCGAGCTCTCTTCTAACCTTCTCTGTACATCTTAATGACAATTTTAACCACATTTACATTAATCACTTTATAAAACCTGTTGCTACTGATTTGCATTCCAGTTCTTGAGAAATTCAGCAGCCTTAGCTCCCCGCTTCCCTTCAATAAGAACAGGTTCTTAACAGCCACCCTTCCACTGAGACCACTTGTGATAGGCTTCAGTGAACACTAAACGGATCAACTAAAGGGCCATGTCGGGATTTTGCAAATTACTTTCATATTATCTGCCTAGTTAGCAAGATGACCTATTATGGTGCTTTGCTAAACAAAGCTAAAAGTGTTGCTCTCATATTAAATTAGTTTAGTGAACCTGATAGTTTAAGTACTCTTGAATTCATAGTAAAATTCACTGATAAATTTTCATTAAGGTTTTCAGTTTCATTTGCATCTAAAAGACAATTAGGCTGTTGTGAGCATGTTATTAATTTATTAATTTATTAATTTATAACAATTGCCATACAGTTAACAATTGCCACAAGAAATTATGATGGCATCTCTGTTCATTTTCACACAGAGAAAACAAAGGAACCATGGCTTTGGGAAAGCTGCCTTACAGTGCTGAAAGCTCACAAATATAGGTCATTCCCTCTGCAGAAAATATAGGTCTCTGAGATAATAAATCATCAAGCAAAAAAAGTGCTCTGACAGCAATGGCGAGAACATATTTGTCTGTGCATCTAAGCGCAAAATGTACAGGATGTGCTAGGTTACCTTGTTTTTTGTGTGGCCACATTCAGTGTTCCTTCTGAAAACTTACGATCTCCTGGGAGTCTTTGTAAAAAATAATGTGAATAACATTTATTAAAGCCACCTACTGAGGGCTGTGGTAGAGGAAAAAATGAATAAAAATCATAATTAAAGTACTCTTAGACAGTACCTAGAACTCTCACTCGGACCCCTGAGTTTAGGATAGAGTTTAATATGTGTACAAAGGTGACAGACTCTTCAGTCTATTTTATTTATTCGGTTCGGTTATTTATGTTCCTCATCTTGGAAAACACTTGGAAAACACCGTGACAAGAGCACATAACCATGTTTGTACAAAAAGACCAGGTGTAAATCTTACTCTGTGTCTTGTCTGAGTCTCAGATGTATGTATATATATATATATATATATATATATATTAGGGGTGCAACGATATTCGTATCGATATTGAACCGTTCGATACAGTGCTTTCGGTTCGGTACGCATATGTATCGAACAATACAACATTTGTAATTTATTTTATCAACTTTCCTTCTGACAATGCTGTCTGTGTTGAGCGCTCAGTGAATCTGCGTTCGACTACTCCGCCTAGGCTGCACTGTCGAGCGCAGATCCACTGAGTGCTCCACACAGACAGCATAGTCAGAAGGAAGAGCGCAGGGCACCTCCCCCACCCTCATTCAGATCTGGCGTTTGGAATTATTTTGGTTTTCATGTGACGTATGACCCTGAAGGTAAGCGAGTCATGGACTAAAGTAAAACAGTATGTTGGATGTGCCATGCAATGCTCAATTACATGGGTGGGAACTAGTGTGTTAGCGCAGTTAGCTCGTTAACGTGTTAGCCGTCTAGCCCCATGCACGGGGCGATCGGCGGTAGCTCGTTAACGGAGATTTGCCGTGTTGTGGTGTTAAGGTCATTTCAACGAGATTAACCTGAAAGCACTAGTGGGAACACAACGAATATGACTGCACATTTACGCCGACATCATCCTAGTGCAAAGACAAAAACAACAAGCATGCTACTAACTTTAGCCGAGTCATTTAGACAGCTGTTAGCACATGATTCTCCTTATGCTGCTGAGAATATAGCCCAGAAGAAGCGGATAGTATAGCTTTTATTTTGGAAAGAGACATTTCTCTGTAATAAACTCTCTTTTCCAAAGATGAGTGATTCCTCAATCAGATACAGGGCTTGCAATATCGCTAGCCTGGCATCCTGGGGCTAGCGATTTTTTCAGTCGGGCTACCCTGCCCGTCGGGCTATTGTAGGAAGGAAAAATATATGTCAATGCTTTTGCATTCTTTCAGAAATGTAGCTGGGTAATTATGTCATTGGCATCAGTGAGCCACTGTCAATATGTGACATATTGAAATCGCGTTTGAATTTGCGCTTGTTTTTTTGCTTTCACTTTGCAATCGTGTGAACTGTGTATAGAGAGCGACAGCACTGATCTGTGAGTGATGATAATTTGTGCACCAATTCCACTGACATCGTCTTATTAATCGTTAGCTTACTATGCAAACATGACAAGTGAAATCTCCTGCAGCAAGCTTAAACATGTGAGAGGTTGATCGCGCAGAGAATCGCTGAGCTTATGTGAGTGAGTGTGTAAAAGCATTTCAGTTCTGCTGAGCCAAACAAGACAGGTCAGGGTGAAGAAGTGACAGCCAAAGAAAAGCTTACCACAAAACGGAGAAGTTATGACAAATCAGACTATAAGGCAAAAAGAAAGTGCAGCTTTATGGTTTCATGGACAAAATAATTTCTGTGGCTGCAATATGACGAGCTAAATAACCAGGGCTGCACATAAGTGGTCCGCAGGTGCGCATTCGCTGTCAAAATAAAAAACACGCACAAGGGTTAGGGTTAAATTTAAAAACTGTACTTTTGAGTTAAAATATACATTTATAATTTTAATAAATGACAAATTAAAAATGCATGAACATTTTTTTTGTATCGAAAAAATATCGAACCGTGACACCAAAGTATCGAACCGAACCGAACCGTGAATTTTGTGTATCGTTGCACCCCTAATATATATATATATATATATATATATATATATATATATATACAGCCACCTCCTGTACATCCCATATGGAAAAGATATATATAAATCTTATAAAGTTTGTATCTGTCTTGTGTGAAACTTGTATGAAAAGCATATAAGTGTGAAAACAGATATAAGATCCCTTGAAAAATTATATAATGAAACTTGTATGTTTTGGATACTTACTAAAACAATGTATGAAAGTAATGCGAAAGTGGCCACTTTCATGAGTAATCACATATAAGTTTTTACTATTTCTTTTCCGTATGGGATGGATGACATCAAGCTGTATGCCAAGAGTGAACGAGACATCGATTCACTGATCCACACTACCAGGCTATACAGCAATGACATTGGAATGTCGTTCGGACTGGAGAAGTGTAGTCGGATGGTATCAAAGAGAGGGAAGGTAGTCAGAACTGAGGGGATTGAACTACCAGAAGGCAACATTGCAGACATAGAGGACAGTTACAAGTACTTGGGGATCCCACAGGCGAATGGGAACCAGGAAGAGGCCGCTAGAAAAGCTGCAACCACCAAGTACCTGCAGAGGGTCAGGCAAGTCCTGAGGAGTCAGCTGAATGGTAAGAACAAGATCCGGGCCATCAACACGTACGCCCTGCCCGTGATCAGGTACCCTGCTGGGGTAATAGGCTGGCCAAAGGAGGAGATAGAAGCCACTGACATAAAGACAAGAAAGCTCCTTACCATGCATGGTCCAGCACCCTGTGGCTGTACGCTAAGCGGAAGGAAGGGGGCCGGGGACTGGTGAGTGTCAGCACCACAGTCCAGGATGAGACAACGAACATCCAAGAATACATTGGGAAGATGGCCCCAACTGACCGAGTGCTCAGTGAATACCTCAGGCAGCAGAAACCCAAGAAAGAGGAGGGAGACGAGGAACCATCATGGAAGGACAGGCCCCTGCACGGTATGTACCACCGGCAGATAGAGGAGGTGGCTGATATCCAGAAATCCTACCAGTGGCTGGACAAAGCTGGACTGAAAGACAGCACAGAGGCACTAATCATGGCAGCACAAGAACAAGCTCTGAGCACAAGATCCATAGAGGCTGGGGTCTATCACACCAGGCAAGACCCCAGGTGCAGGCTGTGTAAAGATGCCCCAGAGACAATCCAGCACATAACAGCAGGGTGCAAGATGCTAGCAGGCAAGGCATACATGGAACGCCATAACCAAGTGGCCGGCATAGTGTACAGGAACATCTGTGCCGAGTATAATCTGGAAGTCCCGAGGTCAAAATGGGAGATGCCCCCAAGGGTGGTGGAGAATGACCGAGCTAAGATCCTGTGGGACTTCCAGATACAGACGGACAAAATGGTGGTGGCTAACCAACCGGACATAGTGGTGGTAGACAAACAGAAGAAGACGGCCGTAGTGATCGATGTAGCGGTTCCGAATGACAGCAATATCAGGAAGAAGGAACACGAGAAGCTGGAGAAATACCAAGGGCTCAGAGAAGAGCTCGAGAGGATGTGGAGGGTGAAGGTAACGGTGGTCCCCGTGGTAATCGGAGCACTAGGTGCGGTGACTCCCAAGCTAGGCGAGTGGCTCCAGCAGATCCCGGGAATAACATCGGAGATCTCTGTCCAGAAGAGCGCAGTCCTGGGAACAGCTAAGATACTGCGCAGGACCCTCAAGCTCCCAGGCCTCTAGTAGAGGACCCGAGCTTGAAGGATAAACCGCCCGCAGGGGCGTGCTGGGTGTTATATATATATATATATATATATATATATATATATATATATATATATATATATATATATATATATATATATATACACACACACATATATATATACACACACATATATATACACATATATATACACGCATGTATACATATATAAATATATTCATTATTATTATTATTAATGGGTGTTTTTTACGAGGACTGTAGTACATAGACATGCATGATAATATATGATTTTATATTGCACTAAATTGCACAAAAAAATTAGCAAAGTGTATTTACCAATAACAACTTAATGTACACGTGATGTACGTGTAATATTGGTGATATTTATAATATAGCAACTTATTTTGATAGGTTTTGCCTAAATTAGTGGTCAGATATATACTGTAACTGAATTTTCTCAGTGCATTTGGAGAAAATGGCATTTTTAACCCTCTTACTTGGTTTAGTCACCCATACATCTTTTTAGACAGAAAATATATTTTGTGATTGTGTTGGTTTTTATGATTGATTGAATTGTATAGATCTGGAAAGAAGTGTGTCTATAATAAATAGACACACTTCAGGAAATGACAGAAATAAAAAATGCATTTACCCCTTTAGGAGGGTTGAACAGACCATCTGGAGTAGAGGGAGTTTTCCCTACTGGCCACTTGACCCTGTGGGTCAGTATTTGGTCTTACAAATCAATATAACAAGATTAGAAAGAAACATAATTTCATCAGCTAACCGTGTTATTGTGTGACCTGAGGTAGCATTGATGAGTTCACCCATAAACCGAATATTAAGATATTTCTTTCTTTAGCAGTTTGTAACCACAAGGACCTAAAGTTGCATTTGTGTACTATATGCCCATTGTAAATACTAGAATTAATGACAAAATACAAACTCTCAAACAGGTTCACACAAAACACACATTCAGACTTACAACATAACTTTAAGATTAACTAAGCAATGGAGAAGAATGCAGAGGAGCCGGGCTAGCAGCAAGAGAACTAAAGCTATGCCGTGGTAGCTGGGAACCTAAGGGCAAGGGAAAATACAGAGAAGCCAGGCAGAAAGGGATCCAGGAAGCAAGGAGCTGAGCTGAGCCAATAAAGGGATCAGATGATGCAGGAGGTTGGGGAGCAAAGCAGAGATACCTGTGGGAACGTGCAAGCAGGCTTTGTTCAGGCTGCCTCTGAGATAATGTATAGCAATCCAAGTAGTCTAATCGTTAGCTCCAAGAAAGATGGAATTTGTATGTTCAGCAAAGTGAAAAAGGTAGTGAGAGTGATTTCATAGGATTTTTATTAGGTCATAATCAATGCTGACCCATCCTTCCATCCATTCTCTTCCACTTATCCAGTTTAGGGTCGAGGGGGTGCTGGAGCCTATTCCAGCTGTCTTAGGGCAATAGGCAGGGTACACCCTGGACAGGTATCCAGTCTTTCACAGAGCTAACACATAGAGACAGACAACCATTTGCACTCACATCCATACCTATGGGCAATTTAGAATCACCAATTAACTGGTGATTCAAACTAACTGCATGTCTGTGGACTGTGGGAGGAAGCCGGAGTACCTGGAGAGAACTCACAGAAACACAGGGAGAACATGCAAGCTCCACACAGAACTCACTTTTCACACTGTCAGCACACTATAGTCCATGGTTAATTAATTCAACAAACGAGCTAAGCAACGATAACAAAGATGTGCGGTATTTATACCAGATCACTGATCAGCCACATATGGTAGTGGCAGTCTTTTGGTGGTAGCTGTTCTTCACAAACCCAGTCATTAAGCCACGCCAATGGATAAAGTAAAGTAGTGTGCAAGTCTCGAGTCACTGCTCACTTCTTTGTAGTTTGCTAGGAAAATGGGAACTAATTAGAGCAATTTACTGAAATATCTGCAAACATAAATGTAAATATAGTATAAAAAGCAAAATTAGAATTTATACAAGTCTAAGCTTGAAAGTCAATATTTGGTAGAACCATCTTTGTTTAACAACAAAGCCTGATTTCTTTTATAAGCCTCAGTCACATTAGAGTCAAAATAAGACAACCTCCACACCATGACGCAAAAAAATGTGATTGGAGATTGTTTGCATTGCGTTTTGTGTTACCTGGAATTATCTGCAAATAGTTGCACCCAGAAGTTCATTGAGCAACACCTCCAATCTCTGGATTACAATTTTTGGTCATAAATTGATTGCAACAGTTTTCTGTTTGGAAGTAACCTGTCTCAGTCTAACACAGACTGACTGCAAGTGTAGAGTGGTTTCCAGCATGCTGCAAAGTCAGACTGTGCTAATGAGGGCAACTTCTTTGCGCTATCAAATAATAAAGTAACACAAACATGCATTACTACAGTTTGTGGCAGACAATTTACTGTAAATTGTATTAAATTAAACACAAAAATTGCCTTGTTTTGAGCCCAATTTGTGTTCAATGGTTTCTGCCAGAGTTTTTTTTTTTTTGAATGAAGTGTCTAATTGGGACTGGTGCATGCCTCGAATCTTTGAGTGCACTATGTCTCCTCTGCACTCCGTCTTTATGCTGAGTGTGCTCTGTAATAGTACTGGCATTATATTGAAATAAAGCAGAAATGAACTTAGCTGAGCTTCAAAGGACAGAGAAGAATCGCAATCCAAGATGCATCTTGGTTTTCTTTTTACAGTGAGCAGCGTAGGTTCCAGTACTTCAGGACTTTAGTCACATTTCTACACAGAGATTAGTGCACAATGAAAACACCTCTGCATGTCTTTTCTCGGCAGTTGCAAAAACAGAGCAACTTTTGTGTTTTGTTCATTTTTTTTTCTTTCCATAATAGGCACCATTATAACATATGCCTGTCAAAATGCACCAATTAATGGAACTGTGTTAGTATTAATTATAAGTGTTAAAATATGTTCAAGTTAGTCAAATTAAGAGATGCAATATTCACAGTCTCATGCTTTCCTCTTTAGATACTGCAAGTAAAGTAGCAATCTAGCTCTGTCACTTTCCTTAAATATTTAATAAGAAATCATTTCAAGATGCATCTCCACAAAATGCTGTTAAAGAAATAATTAATAAGTATTGCACTACAAATCTGCTTTGACAATGATTTTCTGCCCTTTTTTTTATAAATCCTCATACTGGGAACACTGGATCCTACTTCTTTTTTACTGAGATCAACAGGAGTGTTTCAGAGTTTGAGAGTTATTAAATATGTGAAAATTATTTGGTTTTACAAGGTGTTTTATAGCATCATAGACCAAATTTGCAAGTTATAACTGTGAATGATGCAGTGAGTAACATTCAGGTTAGGATTGATCTTTTCACTAAGGAGTGAGGTTGCTCCTCTCCATAAACCCATCACAGCAGCCAGACTGACAGTTGCAAAGCCAACACACCCCCACCCCATGCATATAACATTTCATCAGAGAAATGTAGCAAGGCTTTCCTAACTGCAAAATTTGAGACAGCTGCCCTGATGCATCACTCCAGTTCAGTTTCACGCACTTCAGAAAAACCCAGAGCAATGTGTATATTTAGTTACAACAGCTTCATGAACACAGGTCAAGATCTGATTTCAGGTTTATATGGAAGGACATCCTGTATCTTTAAAAATAAAGAAATGATGAGTGCCTCAGGACGACTCCACAGCACTGTATATGTAAAGGTGTTCATTGTGTTTTTTCTACCTCTTGTGTGTGCTTTATCCTTCCAAGTACAGTTCTAATAAAATGGTGATTTCATTGGTAGCATCCTATCTCCCCAGTTCACAATCAGACTGACTGACTGGGACTTGTATTCATGACAGCTGGCTATACTGTATATCCCTGCAAGGAGAGTTAAGATATGTAAAGCCACATCAGTTCGCTCAGAGTGAGACAGACTTCATCTTTAATTCAACTAGAAGGCACTTCATCACAGATGAATATGAGATCTTGAGATTCTTACAGAGCACTCGGCAGGAGGCCGTCTAGCAGCCCTGAGCCCTCTGGTAAAGGGTGTAATGTAAGTAGTGGCAGTGAGTGCCACTACAGTGAGCAAAATGACAAATAATGCCAGTTTATGATTGAAAGGACGCTCAACAGTAAGTCAGATACATGCAATGAAAGGGGTAGGAGAGAAGTGAGAGCCTGGACCAGAATGAATGGAAAAACGTAGCCCAGTTTTGTTGCTGAGTTTCAAAATCCCCAACTGTGAAGTGAAAAAAAAAACACTGATATCTTGTTAGCTAGATTGTGAGATGCCTCAGCTAAGATAAAAAAAAGTAGAGTCTTTTCCAGCTGGCAAACTTGGCAGTTGGATAAGACTAGGAACTGTAAAAAGTTGCCTCTCATCAAAATTGTGAAACCTGCAGAAACAGATTGTAAAAGCAACACTGATATTTTTTCAGTGATTCTTGTAGATTCTAATTCTTATGAAGTGAATAGCGAAACAGTTCATTTTGGCATTCTCAGAAATTCAAGTCCACCTTCTTTTAGTATTTGTCTTCACAAACTCCTGACGGCCTGCAGGAGATATCGAGTGAAATGGACAACTACACACCAGTCGTGCCTGTCTACAGTTTGGTGTTTCACAGATAACATGCAGTGGAGTTTTTAAAGCTTTATCACTGAAAACAGCAGCTTGCTTCAAACATGAACAACACTGATGAGAGCAGTGAGAGTAAACTTGACAGGGTAAGATAGGACCGTGAAATACAAACGACAAGCTGGATGAATGAAGATGAATGCAGTTGATAAGAATTGTGCGGCTGGTGATTCTCCAAGGGAGCCCTTTCACATTGCTGTAGCCATTTATGTGATTATGTTTCTTCATATAAAAATATTCACAGCAATAAATTTAGACGGTAAAATTTAATGTTTAAAAGTGATTTTACCTGTTTAGCCAAGAAACCAAAACAAACGTTTTGGCTGAAAATAAAGTAAAAGCTATTGAATTACAATAACAGATAGTTCTTGCTGCACAAGTTCTACAGATTTAATTTTTTGATACTCATATTTTTTTGGAAGTCTGAAATGATTGTGTGCCTGTCCTTACTTCTCAGGTACACAGCGGCAGGCATCTGTCATGCTGACTATTGCAAAACTGAAAGCAGAGAGAAACTGGACAGAAACTGATATCAACAAAAATGACAGTGCAAAGTCAAAGCTGCTGAAAAATTGTATTGATCAGGCCCAAGAGTTATCACTATTTACTCACACATACTTTACTAGATATACCTGAGAAATGTAATGCAATCCAAGACAATAGTTTATTTATATACTTAGTGATTAAGATTACAGTCTGAACTTGGGGTGAATTTGATTTCTTTGGGATGATTAACAACAGTTAAAAAAAAGCTGTGAAAGTTTTCCACTTGTGAATAATTTCTCACTGAGGATTGACTTGAAATTGCTTGGAAATGTCAATACAACCTTTCTCAAAATGACAGGGTGATGACGATGTCTTTGCTCAATGGAATTCTATTAAATCACACCTTAATGCTCAAAAAATGTCTGCTTTTATAGGGGTGCCCGCACAGGTGGACCTGATAAGGTCCAGAGTATTTTATTATGTTTTGGCAAAAACCTTAGAGTAGAAAGAGGGTGTGCTGTCTTTTTCATCATGACTGTACATTAACATAGATGAGAAAGAAAAACTAATCTATGACAAAACTGTTGTGTTGGACTGCATTAGATTCTACTGGTGTAACAAAATGACCAGTCGATGTAACTTTAAAACAGTATACAACACAAAACGACCGTGGCTCAGGGGGTTGGGAAGCGTATCTGTAACCGGAAGGTCGCCGGTTCGATCCCCGGGCTCTCTGTCCTGGTCGTTGTGTCCTTGGGCAAGACACTTTACCCTACTTGCCTACTGGTGTTGGCCAGAGGGGCCGATGGCGCGATATGGCAGCCTCGCTTCTGTCAGTCTGCCCCAGGGCAGCTGTGGCTACAACCGTAGCTTGCCTCCACCAGTGTGTGAATGTGAGAGTGAATGAATAGTGGCATTGTAAAGCGCTTTGGGTGCCTTGAAAAGCGCTATATAAATCCAATCTATTATTATTATTATTATTAAAACACTTGCTCTCATACCCAACAAAATAAAGGGTTTATTGGAGTTAAGAGTGCAAATAGCTTGAAAGACCATATTAGCATAAGACAATATGATAATGACGAGAAGAAAAAGTGCATGAGCTCACATGCATAGAAGACTCAAACTGAGGGTACAACCTAGAGGAACATATAAGAAATTTTTCATGAATAAAACATAGTTTCTTAACACTAGAACAAAACAATGCTGCAGAGGTTACTGAGGGAACTTACCTCTCTAAGGTTTCCATGGCTCCCAAAGTTTGTTTTCTTTTGAAGGAACTGATGGTATATTCTCAGTAATAACGGAAAAAGTCACTCTGATAAATTTTTATGCTTGTTTTATATATATATATATATATATATATAGAGAGAGAGAGATTTATTCAAATGCTTAGAAATTTCCACACTGCGATGACCCTAAGTCTTTATGTTGCATCAATGGTTCTGCAATGCAACACCAATGCTGCTCACCAGCCCCAGGCTAACATTTTGTTTGGGCAACATGACAAGATGCATGGCTTGATCCATTTCTTGATGAGATAAAGCACTTCACAGCTAAAGGAGGGTGAGTCATAAAGCAGATGTGAAGGAAAGTCAAGGGGAAGGTGTGCTGTATGAATGCAAAGAGAAGAAGAGAGTTAAAAGGGGAATAAAGTAGAATCAAGGTTCAGCTGGTTTTAAAGCATGAAACATGGGCAGGAAGAGACACATTACAATGTAGGATATAAATGTGATGGCTTGTTTGATGATGATGATGATGATGATGATGATGATGGATGATTGTGTCTAAAAAGAACAGTTTTGCAAGCTGGGCACGAATCCATCTCAATCCAATGAGAGATAACATGTTTCTTTTCTGTTTTTTCCGTTTAAATTTGTATTTCTAAATTTGAAGCACACATTTAAAACTCAACAGGCAACCTACAAACAAGAAACATAACAACAAAAAAGAAAAAGAAAACCACAGACAAATTTAATGAAGAAGACAAGCAGAAGGCTCTGTATGAGACACTACACAACAAAAGACTTCAAATCAGCTATCACAGCCAAACATTGACTGATAGGGTCATTCTGTCAGCTGTGATGATCAATAATATTGAAAGCAAGGTCATAGTGATTCCTTAAAGTAAGGCCAGTGTCACTCTTTGATCCTCTGAGAATTTATTTTTGAATGTAACAACATTTACAGCATTGAAATGAAGCAATGAAACCGCCACGCTTCTGTTTTTTTTTTTTGTTGATCAAGGGAGTAGAAGAGTCAAGCAGATGCTATATAGGTGATCACATTCCCCAGTTTCTTAGTGCTGAAACAGAGGCACATGAGGAATGACGGAAGTAACTGTCAAAAAAGCCTCTGAAATTTCAAGCAGAGACCCGGGTAAAGATAGAGTTCAAGGACAACTAACATGAATAAAACAAAACCCAAGTCCCATGGGCAGGTAGTGTACCATAAGGTTGGCACAAATATTATCCATCTTTAGCATACTCAGAAACGTCAGACCAGAAAGACCATTAAAGGTTTCTTGGAGATAACATGCAAGAAAAACACCTCAAGGTCCACCATCTGGAGGAAATGCCATCTGCCTACAAATGTGAAGTATTGAAAGTTCAGGTAGTCTGCAACATTTAGTAGATAACATCATTTCCTGGAGAAACCTGTTTGATGCTCTAGTAATGTGTGTGTTTGGCACAGAGAGATAACACCGGTGATGTTGCTGGGTAAGAGTGAATTTATTAACCACCATCTGTTGTCCAATCCCTGTACACCAAAATGAACAAAAATACTACAGCAAATCTCTGTTGTGTATTTTATTTGCAACAGAATTTATGGACTTAATGGCAGCAACAGATCTCAGGAAAATTGGTCAGGGTCAACGAAAATCTGGAAATGTAAGTGGTGCTAAAGAGAAAGCAAAATTAGTTGCAAAATGTAGAAACATTTTGCAACTAATTGGGTTAATTAGTCATTAACATAAAGCATCTAAAATGAGCATCTCAGACATGCAGAAGCATCTACAAAATGTGTGAACAATGTTCTGTGAAAAGAATGTTTTGTGAGAACTTTGAATATATCATTATCAACAGTATATAATATCACTGAAAGATTCAAAAATTCTGGAGAAATCTCTGTGCGCAAGGGACAAGTGTGGAAATTTATACTGGATGCCTTTGACATTTTGGACAATGAATTCAAAGCTGATATAATTCTGCCATGGGAATCACTGAACGAGTTCAGGAAATATCATTGTCTCTGAACACAGTTTTTTATGCCATGCACACATAAAGAGCTATCGTGCTAAGAAGAAACTATATGTGAACATGATCCACAAACACCGCAGTCTTATCTCTGCCAAAGCTTATTTAAAATAGACTGTGACAAAGTGTAAAACGTTTCTGTGGTGAGATGGATCGTTTTCGCTAGACTAAAGAAAAGTGGGAACATTTAGCTTGTTAACAGCCCTTAGTTCAAAAGTTGCATTTATGGTGCAATATGGTGGTGGATTAATATGGTGGTGGCAAAATATTCCCCCATCCAGACATCATCTTTTGCAGGGATGTTCTTGCATATTTATCAAAACAATGCTAAACCACATACAGTGGGGCAAAAAAGTATTTAGTCAGCCGATTGTGCAAGTTCCCCCACCTAAAATGATGACAGAGGTCAGTAATTTGCACTAGAGGTACACTTCAACTGTGAGAGACAGAATGTGAAAAAAAAAAAATCCATGAATCCACATGGTAGGATTTGTAAAGAATTTATTCGTAAATCAGGGTGGAAAATAAGTATTTGGTCAATAACAAAAATACAACTCAATACTTTGTAACATAACCTTTGTTGGCAATAACAGAGGTCAAACGTTTACTATAGGTCTTTACCAGGTTTGCACACACAGTAGCTGGTATTTTGGCCCATTCCTCCATGCAGATCTTCTCGAGAGCAGTGATGTCCACTCCTTTGTTGCCCGGGTGGTGTGTTTTGGATCATTGTCATGTTGGAAGACCCAGCCTCGTTTCATCTTCAAAGTTCTCACTGATGGAAGGAGGTTTTGGCTCAAAATCTCACGATACATGGCCCCATTCATTCTGTCCTTAACACGGATCAGTCGTCCTGTCGCCTTGGCAGAAAAACAGCCCCATAGCATGATGTTTCCACCCCCATGCTTCACAGTAGGTATGGTGTTCTTGGGATGCAACTCAGTACTCAAAAGCAGTCCAGCAATGAATATTGGAGAAATTCTGAAACAACTCCAGAAGTGCATCAAAATTATATGAGCATGAGAGTGCCAAGGGGAAAGGGGCAAATTGAATGGCATGTTTCTAATCCTCTGGGTGCCCTCCCTTGACAAAAGGTGTTACTTTTGCAAATAAAATGATTTCACTATTAATGCGAGGTGATTCATTTTGCAAATTGAAACTCAGAAGTAATCATTTGAAGCAGGGAACAGGGTAATTCACTCGTGAAGGCATGTTAAATATTTGTTGGTAGTATGGACAGAACTGACTAAGCCATCCTGGAGGCTGCTTTCATTGCCCAGACAAAAGCCATTCCTCACTGAGCATGTCTCCATAACACCAGGAGAAGCAAAACCCTTTAAAAAAAAAATACAAAATAATGATCATTTTCAGTTGTGATGGTAACTGACAGGAGGGTTTGGGGCAGTTCCTTTTAATCTCACCTGTGTTTTCCATCCCAACTCGCTCTCTCACAGCAGCGTCTTATCTTCAATAACTGTTTCTTCCTGATTGCCTCTTGTTGCATCCACTCCCACAATAGCTCTAATTTACTTACTAACCTGATTCTGTCCAGGAGTTTCTTTTTAGTGTGGGATCTCTCGTATTAATGGAAAGCAATTTACTTTTTCCATGCTACTTTGTTATTGGTCCAAAATAAATGCTCCACCACAGGATATCCAATCAATTAACAACCTGAACAGAATGTGCAGGTCTATGATAGGCTCCTAATGTCATGATCAATTCTCCAAAAAATATGAATCAGAAAATCAGAAGTAATAAATTGGAAAAGAAATTTTGAAGCTATCAATTTTAACTCTAAGTGACATCACATGTGGGCAAAATTACACTGAGTTTTTTTCCCTTCCTACTGATTTAGTTTCCCTTTTCCTAACTGTTAAGGGAACCGTTAAATGACTGATTCGGTTCATCGTTGCAGCCATCTGGGCTGAATCTACATCGGGATTACGTTAGAGTGAGGTCACCCAGCATGCTACCTAACTCTACTCACCTGGATCTAGGTACTGCATCATCCTCGGTTGGGCTTACAGGTTTCTAACACATTATGCAGTAGCTGTCGTAGTTTTTTTTTTTAAGAAATCTTGCATACGTCTCACTTAATTTGTTTACTGAACACAGAGATAAGTGCCTAACTATAAATCAATCCATCCATTATCTATAAGTAAGGAATAATATGTTGTGGTTTAGTTTTCCACATGTTACTGATGGCTTTTAAGTCCCCAGCAGTTTAGACTTCTTCTTCTCCTTAAGAAGGAATGATAACAACTGTTAATTACAAATGTATAATCTTTTGCTTTATATTTGCTCCTAAGGCTAAAAGCTGACAAACCAAGTTACAGCCAAGCGAGCTGAAATTAAACTATTGATTATCAAACCTATTCTCCACAGGCACAAAGATAAACAGGGTAGACCCTCACAGGAGGCCACACTTTGATTAGTTTTAAAAACTAAACAAAATCATTAAAGCGTTTTATTTTTGAAGGTGCAGTCTATTTGAGTGCACGCTGTTACAAGTGTATTTTAACTATCAGCGAAGATGCAATTAAAAAAAAAAAAGAAGTGTATTTTTCATCTCGTTGTAGTCGGCTCAGCAGTATGTTACCGTATATCTGCGCCTGCAAGGGTTTCCACCCACATTGAAGTTAACAAATGAGGCAGGGGTGAGAGTGGAGGAAGAGGACATGTCAACTGTCAAGTGGCTGTCAGGTTATGTAAAGGCAGGGCGAAGGCAGGAGCAGCGAGGACACCACGCTCAGTGAGCTGGAAAAAAAATATGCGTCACAATCAATCTGCATTGATCCTCTGCAGTGGCATGATCTTCCAATATCCACTGAGTGTCAGAGGTACATGACCACTCACACCCGTGCATCTCTTCAAAGTCAAAAAATTAGGAAAAAAAAGGAGAGAGAAGTCACTGAACACCTATGAAAAAAAAACATGTTTATTTTACAAGAAGGGCACGTTTTCTGTACAAACTGTAAACTAAATACTGTAATTATTCAGAGGGTTATAATCTTTGACATCACTTTCATGAATGAACACCAGAACCATGTAAATAAATAAATATATAAATAGCCAGTGACTGTTGCATCCTACTGTAAATTATATTCCCACACTGGAAAAAACGTACAGCATGTAAGCTTGCTACACACATTAAGGATTTTTTTTTCAAGATAAAAAGCACTTGTGTTCATCACGACTACATTTTGAACATCATTGTACAATACTCAATCCCTGCAAGCCCCTATCCAAAAATACTGCCACTGAATTATTTTTTTACATGAAGCTCTGTCACTGAATCAAGGCTGAGGTAGGGACTCCATCATTACTCTAGACAGTTAAATAAGCTGAGACATCATTGTTGAAATGGCTCCACATTCCCAGGGCTGGGGAGTGTTGTTCAGCCCTGCGTCTGTTGCATCGCTTGGCCAGTCATTGGAGGAGATGGAGGAGGAGCGGGACGAGGATGAGGGATTGTGTACTGTCAGATTTGCTTAAGTTGTCATACATCATGTAACTACACTGATTGAGAGACCGTGTACTGTCAACTAAAGCTCCCCAAAGCAACTTGTAAGGCAGCCTAGAGGAAATGCTCCAGATCAAACAAAACATTTTGCTTGTGGGACTCTTGCCAGACATCGCCCTTCTCCAAAATCAAAGCAGTGGCAGCTGAAAAGATGAGTCACTGAGTTTACAAGGTGAAGGCTCAGGGGGCGGTTTACATGGAGCCATCATCTGAACTCTCAGCTGGAGGTATGTTTTCTATAAATGTCTACATACAGCATATACAAAAACATCTGGTAAAATGTGCGAATCCAATCATGTGGCATGAAATGGCAGATTAATCCCAGTCCCATTCAAGAGTACCCGCACCCACCCTGAATTTCAGCTTATAAAACACTGTTTAGATCACAGCTTACTCTACAGTACAACCACATTCAGCCAGAAATAAGAATTTTGGCAAAAAATAAAATATTAATAATAATAATAATAATAAAGTCAGCAGGTGGGAGTTTAATTCAGCGCTTCAACTTAGATTAGAGGCAGGAAACAGTACGCGCACTCTATTTAATAATAAATTCAATCAGTGTTAACATGAGAGGTTGACTCACGAAGTTGACAGAGCCAGCCGAGAGAAAAGAGAAAGAGATGGAGAAAAAAAAAAGGTGAGTGTGTAAAGGGGAAGGGGTGGGAGGGGCAATCTTCCCCAAGGCAGTTTCCTTCCATGTCCAATCCTGACAGATTATATGCACTTCATGTTTTATTGCATGTTTGAGTTGGCTTCTGTTTGACTAAGAGTGAATTTAGAGGAGCTGCTGCAAAGTGCTAAGCTGATATGGCTAATAATCTACAAAAGGCAAGAGCTGAGTATAATTGGGCCGAGTTACAGCACATTGTGGCACTTGAAATAGCTTGAGCACTTGTAAAATTGAGTTAATTCATTGTGAAAGATACCTAATCTAAACTGCACTTAATGAAAAGAAAAATCTCATTTTTTTAATAGATGGACACGTGGGAGGTGACAGGGAAGCAGAGAGGACAATGTGTTGCTTTTGTGTCACAAGCCAAGCCACATATTGAACTAAAAGCTTTCCCCCTTTGTTGCCATCTAGATACTATTGGATTTTCCAGAGCAGGAAAATCAAATGCTTCGTTCAAGACCTACTGCTTTCTATTGGATCGGTTCTTCCCTTCCCTGATGTGCGACAGTTTCATGCCTTCATGGACACAAACTGCATGCGATGGACACTCAAAGTGCAAAGTGCCTGAAAGCGTGCTGCTGAGCACTATTTCCCAAGGAATGCAGAGCAGAAAAAGACTATATCTATATTTGGCTCTGACAGTCATGTTTGCCTAAATACTAGATTTGTTTTAAATACTACATGAAACTGAAATATGTTTCTAGTGTATAGGCAGTGATCCCTATAAATAGATATCTGCATAACTTCCTAAACTCAGCTTATTCCTTTATGCCCTCTGTAGTGGACACACAAATCTCAAAAAGTTAGACTAAAAAGGCGTTTTTTTCCCTTCAGTTCTCAGGAAGATATGAATCTGCAGATATCTATTTATGGTAGACCCTAACAGATATCTATACAGAAAAGGCTACGTGAACCTTTCTGGTTTCTTGTTTGTCGTCCTGCTCTGTAGCACTTTTGACCAAACACGTGTGAACAGCTTGCGGTTGCATGTAGGTGCACGCTCCACATGAAGAGCTGTCATCTTTTGATGATTTAGTTTTATATTAGCTTCTTAAAATGAAACTGTATTGGCAAATGCAAGGCCACTAAAAAAAAAAAAAAAAAAAAAAAAAAATCACCTGTTGTCTCCTAGGTTAAGGTAGCAGAGTAGTCGATTGGTTCTGTGTCAGTCAAGCCAATGAATAGGCTTTAATCCTTCTCTCCCTATAGTTTCAGTTGTATGCTTGAAATACATAATTTCTTACTTTTTGTTTGCTTAGTTTTGCTACTACACTCTTAAGTGATCGTTGGCATTGGCATGCACTGGTATAATCAATACTATCTTTTAATGTAGCTAAGGCTAACTAAGATATTAGCAAAGTTCAGACTGATTTAGTGCTAAATTGGACCTTATGGAGTCAGTCTAACTGGTGCAAAAAGCAGAGCTGTTCAAAAACATGACAACGGGAAATGGATGGCAGCACATCAGAAGCACTCACTAATGAAAACTGTCTTATAAGATTTCTTACTTCCACAGTCCTACATAAATTATAATTAATGTTTAGTTTTCAAATTTAACTGCGTTCAGACTTGACTCTGCACAGAGAGATACTGTCAAGCTGCAGAACGAGCAGTTTACAAAATCATATATCTGCAAGCTTACAAAAGGTCAGTAAAAGTCACTTGCATTACGGCTGAGTCGACTTAGTAGCTGCTGCTCTACCCTCTCTGTCCAAGTGCAGTTTTTAGTTTTACACATTTACAATCTTTTTTTAATTATGGGCTGACGGCATTTGCCAAGAATAGAATCACAAGCACCACTTTAAATGGATGGTGGTGGCGGGGGGAGGGGGTTAAAACGGAGGGCTGCCAAAAACAATGGTGCAGACAAAATGAAATTAAAAAGAAGATACGGTGCAGGTGTGAAGGACTAAACTAACAGGGAGAAGAGTGGAGGAAGGAGAGCGGCGCTTGGCATTACTCAAGAAATAAGGGCAGCGTGAAAGGGGGAAGGGGATGAGAAGAAACTCCAAAGAGGTTTCACTGAAGAATGGATGACGGCAGGCAAAGCCAATGAAAACAGGGAGTAAGGAGTAGAAATGGAAGAAACTTCAGGTCAGTCCCAGCTGGCTGAAGAAAGATCAGCATACAAAGAAAAGAAAAGGCAGGAACTTTCTTCATTTCCTCGTCTCTTTCTCTCTCAAGTACACCTCATTTGGATAACAGTGGGTGATGCAGAGGTGGGAGGATGAGTTAAGAATAAAAAATTTTGACAATTTGGCTTACAGCATCAAACTCTGTTGTTGGTTTTAGTTGTAATCAGAACAGTGTTACTTTGGTATCAGTATTTTTTGTTCTTACTTCAAATAAACTGCCACTGGAATTTAGCGATTTTGCTTTCGCTGTCATTAGAAATGTGCTAAAGGAAAAAAAACTGCAATAGCTGACTAACAATACTGTAGCAAAACCAATTTACCCACTTTGTTTGCTTTTTCATGAAACACATACAAAGCACCTACCTACAAGATATTTTACTAATACTATATTTTCTCCCACTGTATATACTGTGTTTGAATCCCTCCAGAATAGTGTCATCACTGTACAGTATACACATGCAGATGTATACATTTTTGCAAAAACTAAAAAAAATGTATACATGTGCCCATAGGTAGTATTCTGCTGTTAATATTCACATTATCAACATTTATCATCAAATGTGTCAATGTCATCAATAAATGCTGAATATATTTTGCAGATAGTTATATCCAGGATAAAGTGCCTGTACTTTAAAACATTCTGTAGGTTTTTCATGTAGGTTTTTTTGACAGTCTTAAGGACTTGTATAACACACTCACTGGTTTCTTGTTCCTATAGACATGTGTCTCTGCCGTTTGTTTTTGCTGTCCTCCTGTGTAATCGTTTCTTGCCTTTGTGCATACGTGCATGCCTCACTGAATTTCAATGCACCTTTGCCTTTTCTCAACATGTCACGGCTTTGTGCTGTCCGTTCTGTGTTATGGGGTTGATCTTTTCCAGGGTGACTTCAGCATCGCTGTCTAAATTCCCAGAGATGGCCGGTGAGTGTTTCTCAAGGGTGTTGTTTGCCACGCCCACCTCGGCCTCCCCTCCACTTCCGTCTTTCTTCTGTAATTCCTCCTCCTGACACAGGATGCTGTGAGGAATCACATAGTTTGCTGAGCTGTTGCCCTCCTTTGGGATGTGGCTCTTGGGCTCATACTGACAGTTGGGGTTCGAGGTAGGAGCACCCATATTGTTGTTAATACTGACGATCTCAATGGCGTTGCTCCCCGGGCACAGCCGATGGCAACCCAGGAGGATGGAGAAGGCCTTGCGGAAGTCGGCATTGAAGGCATAGATGATTGGGTTGAGCGAAGAGTTTGCCCAGCCAAACCACACAAACACATCAAAGGTGGTGGAGCTGATGCAGGGGAATTCTGTGGATCCATCTGGCATGTGTGTTTCACAGAATGGAACCATGCAGTTTAGGATGAAGAAGGGCAACCAGCAGCACACAAACACACCCATAATGACAGAGAGCGTCTTTAAGACTTTGGTTTCTCTTTTGAATGACATTTTAAATGAGCTCTCACTGTCCATGTTTGAACTGTTTCCCATGCTGCTGTGTCGGTTTTTGGCACTCTCTGCTGCTCGCTCCAAAGCAGATATTCTCCTTATCTGTGTCTGGGCGATGCGGTAGATCCGGGTGTAGGTGACGATCATAATTGCCACGGGGATGTAGAAGCTGATAAGGGAGGAGGAGATGGCATAGGTCCTGTTAAGACTGAAGTCACAGTTGTCAGGGGGCAAATCATCAGGGTAGGTTCCATTTAGCTCGACATAGCTGGTGGTCTGAGCTTTGTGCCAGTTAAGCTGAACAGGAATGAAGGAGATGAGGACAGACAAGGTCCATGCCACACTGATCATCAGACACGCTACTTTAGGGGTCATCTTGCGTTCATAGCGGAATGGGCTTGAAATGGCCCAGTAACGATCGACACTAATCACACACAAGTTCAAGATGGAGGCAGTGGAGCACATTATGTCAAATGCCACCCACACGTTGCAGAATGCACCAAATGGCCAAAACCCCACAATCTCTGTCGCTGCCTTCCATGGCATTACCAAAATAGCTACCAGGAGGTCAGAGATGGCCAGCGAGATGACAAAGAAATTGGTAACCTTCGACCTCAGGTGTCGGAACTTGGTGACGGCAGCGCACACCAGGGTGTTGCCTAGCAGCGTGGTGAAGATGAGCAGGGAGAGAAAGCATCCTGTCAGAACACGTTTCGAGGAGTCTCTCTCTGGCGTAAGCTGCTTTCCATCTCGAACCGTTGAGAAATTCTGATCCATTGTTTATGTTACAGTTTTAATAAAGAGAGAGGGGATGGGTGAGGGGGATGTCAGCAGTCACCCCATCACATCCCCAGCCTGCAGCAGCTGTGTTCCTCCAAGGACGACTCTTAGACGGAGAGCGTAGCTGGTGGAGAGGTAAATTGTCTTGGCACCAGCTCTCTCACTGACTGGGTCATCAATAGGTTCCTTGTCACAACCACCATTCTTGCACAAGGGATGCTATAAATATTTCAAAATTCTCTCCTCAGGAATGTTTCCCTTAAAAATCTCTGGTTCATAAATTCCTGCAGCAGCAGCACAGAAGGCAGACATTCTAGTTTGCAGAGGAAGAAGAATATTCCAGCAATTCGCAATTGTTTTCTTTTTTCCAATCGCAAATTGAGTCCTAAAAAAATGAGTAAAGCAGCAATAAAAATGAGTTTTAAAGACAAGTTCTTGGTCCCTTTTCTCTTGGCATTGTATGCCTCAGCTGTCAAGCCCTCAGCGAAAAGTTTCACAACATACTGTTGCTAAGCTTTTGAGTAAACAGAGGCTCAGCCAATCATTAGCCTTATATACCACCTCATCAATAACTTCTATTGATGGTTTTCGCACCGCGTTTATCTGATTTGTTTAATGATCTGCGAGGCGCGTCCCTGTGATTGTCCCAGTATCGACGCTGATCCAACCGACTACTAGGTAATGTCCTCTGTGTTATTCTTTTTAATTTCTCTTTAAACGCTCCTCTCTCCTAGTAAATGGCACGGTCCCCAGCTAAACATAACACCTGAGTGTTGAGGAAAAATAAGAAATAAATAAAATAAAAATGCATTCAAAAGTCTTAATGATGCGTTTTCAAAGAAGAGAGATGCAGATTAAACGAGAAAACCAGAAAAAAAACGCATCACTCTCGCAGCGCTTTGTATTCTGACACGATGCTTCAATTCAAACGCGTTTAGTTTCCTTTTGGCTGAATTTTGTAGCAATTTACCAAAAGCCTTTCATCCTTTAAAGTGCAGAGTTTTCATCCGGACATCAGCCCAAATCCCTGGATTTGAAATAAAGGCTCACTTCATTTATTTATTTTATTATCATTATTATTATTATTATTATCGATTTTTGTAGACAGCGTTTGCTTCGCTCTTTGGATGTGGATAGCTCCGGGCAAGTTTTAAGCGTCTTGGGTTAGCTTTGAAAACAACTGAATCCAAAACGAACCAATGAAACCATCCGTTAATTTTTAACTAATAAAAAAAAGTTCCGTTCCGAATCCACATTTCTTCGGTATACATCCAACTTGTATCTTGGTAGTGAAGGAGAAGGAGCTCACCCTCTCTGCGCGCTCCTCTATGCCAAGAAAGTCACGCTCTCCCTTTTTGCGGCGTTTCCTTGGGTGTTTAAATGAGTCTTTATGCTTTTCTTTTTGGGGGCCATCCTTTGTGATGCAACATTCAGATACACTGCGATGTGTCTTCGGTGTGACTGGCAAGCGGAGAGAGATAGGAATGACTCTGGTCTCTCCAAGAGCGTGTTTCTACGCGCTCCTCTCTCTCCGCTCAGCTGCTGCTGCTGCCTGCTGCTGCGCACCACGGTCCCTGCCACAACTGCTCCATCTATTCAAGCAGGATCAGAAGGGTAAAGCTGCACAAATTCAGCCTATACTGCACACCGTTTGCTACTGAAAGTGTTTAACCAAATAATTTACGGCGACCTTTATGATTGTGAATTTATAAGTGTCCGATACATGCAAGGCTCATTCTGAAAAAAGAGAGAGGGAGTGCGTGTATTCTCTGCTCTCCAAATTACGCGGATTTCTGTCCTTGAAGTTACGCATTTGAATTTTGGTGACTCTTGTCTTACAGTTTTTATAAGTACCTGAATTACTATTTTACACTAGGCTACCATTAACTGTGGCATTTTCAGCTTCTTCTTCGTCTTTTTTTATCACCTGCACTTCACCTACACAGACCTATAAAAAGCCATCACTACCATAAAGTCGCGAAAAGACAAGATGAGCTATAAACGAATCTACCGCGATATCCTGGGATGAATTTGTAGCCAGCAGACACACAGAGGCACAATGAGGCCATCTACAGGATACAAGACTGCAGGAGGCTATGTGAGAGTGGGAGCCGACAGACTGAGCCGCAGCGTTGCATTAACGTCACCTCAGTAAACATGAATGACCAACTTTGAATTAAATTAGGTTCCCAGGAGCCGTGCTGCAGCACGAAGAGCCATAAATTAAGAGAGGTACAGAGTGTTGGTGTGTGTGTGTGTGTACTTCTGTTTACTATGGGGACAAAATCTGTTTATACTGTCAGCTGTGGTGAACCCCCCGCCCCACCCCCCATTTTGGGACAAAAAGCAAGTTCCCATAAAGTAAAACATTAAACCGAAAAGGTTTAGATTAAGTTTTAAGTTCAAGAAATAAATATAAGCCAAAGTAATGTCCTCTGAAGTGATGTTTGTATGTGAGTCAGTGACTGAGAGAGAGAGCGAGATAGAGATGTGTACTACTCAAGTTATGCTATCATGCCACTGGCTGCCTGACAGGCTTGGCCAATTTGAATATTAACTATTAGCAAGATGAAATCCTCAATGGACGCCCTCTCACTGTGTGTGTGTGTGTGTGTGTGTGTGTGTGTCTGTCTCTATGTGCAAGTATGACTGTGCTCATCTGTGTGGGGGTTTGCAGATGTGCATGTGTGTGTATGCGTGTGTGAAGTGAGTGAGTAATGCATGTAGACAAGCCAAGTGTAAGAGGCCTAGCAGACACAACGCCCACATTTCCCCGTAGCACAGAGCCAGGGTGTGCGTGCAGCCGAAAAAGTTCAAACCAAGACCATGTCACACACAAACAGAAACACACACACACAGTCTCACTCATTCACTCACACAAGACCAACCATGCAATGGAATTTACGTCTGCTCCAAAAAGCAAATAGAATAGAATAGAATATGGTTTTCAAAATTAAATTCCAGTGGTCAATTTTTCTCACAAGCAAACAGGAAATGTAAATAATATGGTGCCGTTTAAATGAATATGATGATTCACTTTATGGCTTGTTTGTAATCTCTGTACATACAACAGCACACAGTTCAGTTGTAATCGTCAAAAATCAATTTAAAATCAGTCTTGCTTTTCAAAGTCAGCAGCAAAAGTTGCATGAGGTCAGCCGTTTCAAAAGATATGAGTACTATAAGTACTGTGTTTTCTAATGAACTAGCGTTGCAAAACTTTGCATGACTTTAAATGACACCACAGTGAAAATTTGCCATTGTGCTGGCCCTCAGTTATTCCTAGAGGCAATGATTTGGAGGAGATGATCTAAAAACTGTCCAAAAAGCTTCTCATCATGACTCCACGGTCCATGCTAATATCTGTTGGGGGCTTTCCAAGCCCCATTTAAAAACATTACCACAATGCATGGATTCACCCATTCAAACCAGGAAATATCAAACAATTCAAGTTGTCAGGAGGAGTAGGGGCAAAAGCGATGAGGGAAAACTCAAACTACATCTTTAACGCTCATTGCAAAACATTTGACTACTGAATAAGATTCACAAAGCAGCATCTTACACATGCATTAACATCTGTATGCATTGCTGTCATGAAAAACTAGCATCAGGACATACATGATGCCAAGCTGCATAATCAGCATCACACAGATGACTGTATATTAAAATTAGCCATTGGACGCTAAACAGGAAGTTCCTATAGCTTCATTAAAATATAGCTTTTTTTTTTTTTTTACATGACTACTTATATAAGAGACTGTCTGGTGCCTGGTTTCCTTTCTCTAAAATAGAGAAACTAGTAATTACTGTGCATAGCCTTGAAATGCTATAATCATCTGTCAAGTGTGTGCAAAAGCTCTGTTCTTCCTTGCAATCTATTCAGCCTTCTATACAAAACAACGTCTTTTTGAATCTGGGAAAAAGCTGTCAGTTGATACTGATAGCATGTTTCATTTAGTTTTGAATAGTTTAGCATTTAAAATTATTATTAGGGGCATCCGGTACCCATCTGTAACTTAGAGTCCAGCAAGCAAAAGTACAAAAACAGGTAACATGCATCTCTCAAAAATGTGGTCTTAAAAAGAGCAACAATATTTATTCCTCTTGGCCCAGCCAAACCACCGACGTTTGCTGTTGGAAACGATTGCATTTTAAAAGCACATTGTTTTCCTTTGTGGTTCGAGAAATTCACTTTAAACACTGATAATGAAATATGAGTAATGAAAAAAAGAAAATGATGACACTTGCGTCAAGTTGATGCTTGCATTATGACACAGTTTTTCAAGCCTGTCAACAGCATTAGATAATTCTCTGTGAAATGTCCAACTGCAAATAGAATTTAAAAACAAGACCTGTCAGGCATTTCTGATTCATGCTTTTCCAATTCTTAACCGACATACAAGGCATGGAGGAGCTTGTATGTGTTTCTGTGTGTTTTCATATGTGTAAGGTGACAGGAGACAGAAAGTGAGATAAATGAATATAACACTAAGATTGACCCTGTCTTTGTCACACACATTTTCACTCTTTCTTCCTCTCTGCCCTGCTCTAAATCCTCCGTGTCGGTGTGACATCCATCAGGTCCCACAATCTGCTCGTGAAGCCTTTAACCTCCCAGACCCCCAGCTTGAGCAAAATGTTGTGCACTAATCCCACCACTGAGATTTACCATTTTACACGCATATAAAAGCTGGTGTTACACTCGACTATAACTGCATAATTATCCTCACTGTGGAAATCTGAGGTCTGTCTAATCTGTCTAATCAACCTATACTGTTTTTGCATCTGTGCATTATAAGTTTATGACATCTTTTCACGCATCAGGAAACTGAAAAGACCTCTAAATGACCTCACTGAGCCATTAGGCCCTTAATTACTGCTTTAAATGATTTCTCTCAGAGCTAAAAGGGTACTTATTTACACCAAATATGATAATGAGGACAGAGGTGAAAGCAAAAAGATGGTATTCTTGCATGATCAAAAAAACCCAGAAATTATTATTAGCTGATAGGCTTCAAAAGTCTAATTTATAAAATGTAAATTTAAAACATTTATATGCCACATCTTATTTACAATTGTATTTACTTTGGTGGAACAACTTCAATGGATACCATTATAATCAGGCAAGTCTTACTATCAAATGTATAATGCAACCTGTTGAGATTTTCTGTCCCTTTCTTCTTCTCAGTCTCTTTTGCCTCTTCCTTTAGACCCCAAGATAAAAGAATCACTGCATCAGGACCATCTGTCTGCACTTTCATTTGCTAGAGTAGGTTTATAAAGAAGGGGAAGCATCAGTCATGTAAAAGGTTAATCTCTAAGCATTCTGCAAACATATTTAGATTACTATTTTGATATAATGCAATGCTAATCCCTTTACTCTAACATTAAGCGTCACAACTTAATGCCTCACTCCAATTTTTTACCTTATCCCCAAAACCAAGTGTTACGCTTATTGTCTCTGACTCAATCTCATGAAGCCTTTATGGCTATCTGTGTCATGGTACCGGGTCTATGACGCTGTGTTTCTATGTTTCTTATGTTCTTATTTGGTATCGTTTAGTTCCTTGTTCTTCCTAGTTTATCCATTTGTATTTCTAGTTCTGAGTTTCTTGTTCATGTAGGTTATTCCATTTTGTTCCTGCCTGCATAGTCAGTCATGTATGTTAACTTCCATCTCCATGTTGAGTCATCTGTTTCCCAGTCATGTCTCTTGCGCCCTCTGTTCCCTCTATTCACTCAGTCCGTGTCTCAGTGTGTTTCTTGTGTTTCCTGTTTTATTTTGGTAGTCCCTTGTCCTGTGTTCACTGTGTTCAGTTTTGCTTCCTTCCTGTTTTATTGTGTCTGATTAGGTGCAGCTGTTTTCCCTTGTGTTTCCCATCCTGTCATTAGTCGTTAGTCCTCTGTCTGTGGTCATGTTGTCCCTCATTGCTGTGTGTGTTTCTCTGTGGTCCTTGTTTGGCTCACAGCTCCTAGTTCTTGTTCCCAGTTTAGTTCACCCCTTTGTGTTTTGAGTTCTGCATTTGGGTCCTACTAATGCCTGCCACGCAGCTACATCGTGTGAATCTGACAAAGGATTTCAGAAAATGCTGATCTAATGAGATTTTCCAGTACACCTATCTCTTGGGTTTACAGAGAATGGTCTTAAAAAGGACAAAGTATCTAGTGAGTGGCAGTTCTGAGTGGTTAGAGTAACAGGTTTCACATGTTAGCGCATTTAAAGTGAGAGAATTAATTCAATTTAAATACAAAAATGGAGTAAAAAATGAAAAACAACTTCACTTTCAGTACATTTTTCTTGTTGCACTTTTGTTTGTTGCACTCTATCAACCAGTGATATGACTTTTACAGAAAGGTAAGCACATCTCAGAAAAACAGGGTTATATCTTGATTTAAAGAAAGTTTATTATATCACATGTTTACCAAGGTAGTTAGCAGGAGGAAACTCATCTGCTACAAAGATAAATAACTGAAGCTCATTTACTTACCATTGCTAGCTGTGTTTGTTTACGATAAGCAGATCATAACTGATCTCAGGGCAGTGAAAGCTAGAACAATGGCAGCTTTTCTTGCATATCTCCCTTCGTCTCCCATCAATTTATCCACAATGTTTATCCATAATGTGCAAGCGCAAAACACCAGAAAAAAAAAAAAAAAGATTACTGGCCTCTGCACCTGCCCAGCTCAATTATTGTTAAAGGGAGCAGACACGACCATGACATGCAGACATCTACAGTTTCCTATGTACATGAAACAAGTGGAGCTTTCACACACATTCACGTGATGCAAAAAAAATAAATCAAACAAGCAGGCAGACAAGTGACTAGATTTTCCTTACTGAACTTACAGTAAGCTTCATTAGTGAAACAATTCAGCAGGAGAAAGACCCAAACATAGAAAACATAGAAAAATTCAAGTCTGAAATCCAAATTTTTCATCCAAAACCAGGTAACGGTCACACATCGTGCGGCAGTCAGTAAGGCAACTACTCCAGAAGAGGAGCAGTTAAAAGTCTAATAAACAGTTAAGAAGTTCGTACACAAGAAAAAAAGAAAAACTAGGAACTCTAGAAAGCTAGAAGAAATAATAGCTAGAAATCTTGAGTAAGGAATCAAAATGTTCCTGCAAACGAAAGAATAACTGCAGGTATAATGACTAATTACTGGTTGAACACAGGTGGCAAAGAAAGTGGGGGAAAACAGAACAAAGACTGAGGAATAAGACAGAAATTTCAGGAAAAAAAAAAAAAAAATGTGACTAACACAAACTGAGTAAACAGTAAAAACTAAAGTAGACCAAAAAAATGATCTCCTGCCTCCTTTAACCGATCACTTTTCTTTGACTTCAATGAGAAATGTCAGGAGGTCACGGAAAGGCGTGACGGAGAATTTATAAGGATTTTACTCATGAACGCTCATTTTGCTATGAACTGTGAGACAAAATTAGCCCACCTCCTTTCATAATGGAAAGTTCATTGCTTAAGGAAGCAATAAAAGAAGCACTGAACCATCTTAGTATTTAGAGGATTTACATAGTAATTAGAATGTCTGTCACACGAATACTTCCAGGTCACTTCACTCAGAAGTCTTTCTAAGTGAAATTGACTATTTGACTGCATCCTAACACAAGGATGGAAAACTGACAGCAATATGCAATGAATAAGAAGCTAAGCAGGACATATCTAAACAGTAAACTCCACATCATGACAAATAGTCTCTCTTTTGGCAGCTTGTGAAATGTCAAACAGTATCAACAGAAGCCTCACTTCTTGATGCATTCTCAATCATCCAGGTAAGTAAATCTCCAAAAAGTTGATTCTCTTCATCTGGATGTAGCGTTTTCACTACATCCAGTGAGACGCAGTGAGACCACACTTGTGACAACAGGTCTCACCAAAAATCTCAGCTGCACAACGTTTTGTCACACTTGTGGTTACGGTAACTAGTAACACTGAAAATCTTACTAGTTAACTCCAACAGTCAAAACACTGAACTTAAACTCTAACTAGTAAAGAACAAAATGCAGGGATGTTCCGGGTTAGGCAGTAAATTGTTGTATCACTAGTAAAGGAGGCAAGCATGAACTAGTCTGAAATAAGGAATTACACTGAAGATGATGTTGTTGAATGAAGCATCTCAAGATACAATTCTGATGATTAATATTAACATATGTATATGCATAAGTATTAACATATGTATATGAAGTCAGTGCTTCTCAGCTAGGGCAGCTAGGGAGGAGGAATGTAATCAGCAGAGATGAATGGAAACAGAAAAGCCAACACTGGGCAGGATATTTGATGGAAAATGCAAAATTTGAAATGAGTGAAAATAATGTTTCCAGAGATGATCAAGCTTACAATAATGGTTTATTACAGAAGCAAAATTGATGATTTGTTCCATTAGTAGTCCATTAGGATATCAGATAGGGCATTTGCAGGGTTACGGTGCACATCTGCATATGGTTATCACACAGGTCAAACATATAGTGATATGCTGAGGTAGACTTATACAGAAGAACAAGGTGGACAAAAACATACAGACACATACCAGTCACACATGTGTAAGCATGTTAAAAAGAAAAAACATCTTTTCACAAATTGCACGATTTTGCACTAATTTATCCTGCACGTGTTTTAAAAGTACATACTATACATGCTTTCCAAAAAGTTACAAATTTAGACAAGTCAGCCAAGAAGGATTCAGTGACATAAATATAGACAAGCATGAATAAACATTGTTATTATACAGTGTTTGATAAGGTAAGATTAACATTACTGAGAATTAAGGAAGCAAAATGTAGAAAATACTTCCATTTAGCAATTTGAATGATGTTATTGTGACAAAGTGGCTAGGACAGAATTCATTTGCCATTTGTCACTTGCATATATTGTTATTTTGTGTTCTGTTATTTTACAGTCAGCCATAATGCTTTGATTTAGACATTGCTGGTGTAACTTCTCTTAACACACACTATCCCGGGTTTTGTTTGTGGTAGTAGTAGTTACATCCTTTACATCCATGCATGTGTTTTAAAGCAAACACTACTAAACATCAGGTCATCTGAATTTTCTTCTGTTTATAGGCACATGTCTGGTAAATTATGTTTCTTTATGTTGCTTTGGTTATACTTACCATGGTGTCCATGTTGTGCATTCAGGTCGTATATGTGAGACAGGTGTATGGGAAGGGCAGCCCACTACTTCCTGTTTATATAGGGTCATGAGGTCAATGAGTGCATCACTGGGTGTAACCAAATGGGGGGGTTTTCATTTTGTATAGTATTGTTTGTTTTCTTTAAAGTAGCCTTTTGAGTTATTTTGTATGCAGTGTTTTACTTTACAAACCATTTAGTTGAGTAAATGAGTTTGTCAGTTTCATGCATGACTTTATTCCTGTTCTTTGTTTAGAATTGTATTGTTTGGTCTGACCTATTTGTTTCAATGGTAGGGACTAACGAGGTCAGGTGTGGGCAAAGTCCTGTATAAAGCAAAGTGGGATTTTTGCATGCCTGATTGATTATTTTATGGTACAATGGAGATGCCAGCAATAAAATATGCTTAAAAGAACTTCAATCGTCTGCTAATGCTATTTACTTATCACCTTCCTTGCTGCTTAAGTTATGCTACATCAGTTATATGAATTTGTTACTGCTGTGACTTGACAATTTCACAGGGGTATTGTTGTTTCTTATTTATTTTGAATTGTCTCAAAAAAAGGAAGGGAAGCCAACTGGATCGGAACATCCATGGGTCAAAAAACAACAATTTAGATGTCATCCACTGCCATGAAAGCGCTGTTGTCACTCTGATACCGGCTGTCGCAGGATGCTGTGGAGTCCTTAATAAACCTTCAGAAGAACTGTCAACAGCTGTATGCTCGGTGAAATTGGTTTTTGCAGCAAAGTCAAAGTATCTGTGAAATGTCAGATGCAATCATGTCCACGAATCATATTAGATGTTAGCATCACAAATTGATATATTCAAAATTTCCAATAATTATTCTGTTAATTTCATTAGCACAGTTTCTTTAAATTGAAAAAACAAATGTCAGGCTTTAAACAAAAGAGAAATGCCACCATATAGTGATAAATACACAGATGAGGAAAAACAGAAAATAAACAGTTATTGGGGTAAATTAATGTAAATGAATGTGTACTACCCCATGCTTAGTGATAGTCTCCAGTAGGAAAACATATACTAAAACAAATTTCATTAATATGTCTTATATTGTTTTATTATACATAATCTAGATAACTACAATTGACCGTTACATTTTAGTATTAAATGAAAGGTAATGGTCAATGGTATCTTTGACAATATATACTCAACAAACACATAATATGATAAACATGAACTACAAAAATGATTTGCCATTGTAACAATTCATCATAGACTTGTCTCTCTATTTCTTTTTTTTTCCTTTATCAAACTCCATTATTATTATATTTCTAAATACAGCAGATAGTACATCAGTAACACCTCAAATATTTAACTCAATTCATTTTCAATTAAACACAAAACCTCAGAGTATTAATATCATATTTTAATGGCAAGTAAACCATCAGTATGTACATCCATATATTGCTTTCTGTGACCTTCTCCTCCTTGTCCCCATATAAAGTGCATTAACCACACTGCCATATGTCAGTTGACTATTTTCTTCAATCCCATTGGTATTTATTTCAGTTGCCTCCGTCAAATTTGTAACCCGCTACCTCATTTGCATTCATAGTCTCTCATGAGTTCTTCATGTGGTTTTAATGAGATGAAGTTACATTTTATGCCATATACTTCCTCCTCAAGCTTGTATCTTGTATCTGAACAGAAACCACAGCCACCTGGAATCAGCTGTAGCCCAGTTCAGGGTCAGAGCCCTTTTCTTTTGTCTTTTATTAGAAAGTTGCAGGTGTGAGAAATGTGGAAAGGAGAGAGAGATACACTAGCCACATTATTAGGCATATGGCCTATAGCGCTTTACTAGTCCCTAAGGATCCTAAAGCGCTTTACACATCCAGTCATCCACCCATTCACACACACATTCACACATTCACACACTGGTGATGGCAAGCTACGTTGTAGCCACAGCCACCCTGGGGCGCACTGACAGAGGCGAGGCTGCTGGACACTGGCGCCACCGGGCCCTCTGACCACCACCAGTAGGGAACGGGTGAAGTGTCTTGCCCAAGGACACAACGACCGAGACTGTCCAAGCCAGGGCTCAAACCAGCAACCTTCCGATTACAAGGCGAACTCCCAACTCTTGAGCCACGATTGCCCCAATAATTTCAACTTCTTGTTAACACAAATATCTAAACAGTCACATGGCAGCAGCTCAATGCATGTAGACATTGTCAAGGCAATCTGCTGAATGCAAATCAAGCATCAGCATGGGGAAGGGTACAGGTAGTACCAACAAAGCTTTAAGCGTCCAGGCTGACCTGAGTATTGTAGCAGACCATAGCCATTCTTTTTTGATCACAGTGTACTCATCTTCTACTACCTTGGGTCCACAATCACTGTTGGGATGTACAGCCAGTAGGCCTGTAGGAACTGTGTGAAACTGTGATGCGCTCCCAAAAGGTTGATTCTGTTCATCTGGATGTAGCATTTTTCAGTGGGAGAAATGTTTCGTCACTCATCCAAGTGACTTCTTCAGTCTCAGGTGACTGCAGATTTTCCCAACCTTATAAACAGTACATTGCACAATGACTGAAACTACCACCACTGAATGAATAATGGACTGGGAGGTCAATATGGACCAAAATGGAAATGTTCAAGAAATGTTTCTAGCAGCTTGTTGAATCTATGTCTCAAATTATTAAGGCTTTTCTAAAGGGCAAATGAGGGTCCAACACAGCACTAGCAAGCTGTACCTAATGAAGTGGCCGGTTATTGTAGAAAGGAATGGAAGAAAGCAGAACTGTCCATGTAGCAAGTGTCCAGGGCAGCCAGGAATTGAGCTAGGGACTTTTTCCTTGAAGAGATTTGTGCTTATATAGTATGTGCACCACAACTCAGCTTTAACTTTGATCAGGTTTCTTTTTTTTTTAACCTCTATTCACGCTCCTTCTTCCTAAAGTCACTGTCAGTTGAGATCGTCACATCTATCACAAGTACTTTTCCTGCATCTTGTCAGCCACCCGGACTGTCTGGTTAGTCTGTCTGGAGCTTGAAGTCCCAAAGGACTTTAACTCTGCTATTCTTACCCACTTTTGGTGGTGTGTTTCATTGGGATTTGGGGACTTCCAACCCGCAGATGTTCCTTTTCACTGTCCCAGCTAATTTGTTACACCTGTCAGTGTTTGCTGTCCCAGTACACAGCCTGGAACTTATGTCCTGTCTACTGCTGTCTCCGTGTACTGAGGGCCTGTTTTTGTTCTGCCATGATCAGAACCTAAGAGCTGTTCATCAAGCAGCCTTTTTTATCCACAGGCAGTTTAAAAAATAATAATAATAAAATAATTTAATAAGAAGAAAAGCAGAGACAGCTCACTACAGATTAACTAAGAGACATGAGCACACAAAGCATTGCTTTGTTCTGCACTAGTAATGAGGGATTTTAAAACAACAAAATCATCAGTAATATTTACATCTGAGTGTTTCCTATGATAAAAAATCACAAATGGACACTAATACGTATAAAAAACAGTGTACTGTTAAAATACAGTATACTTTTATTCTTGTTTCTACAAATACTCAATTTTGTAATAGGATGTAATGATCCTCTTTTATTGTTCTACCAAGTACTTGGCTTTTTCTAAGCTCCTTGGCTATAACAAGAACAGAATGAAATTGATCCTTTCATCCAAGATGCTTTATCAACTTCCCCTTTATCATCAGATGAGAAAGTGCTTCTTTACTGGCAATTTTGCCATGATGCCAAATGTTATGTGGCTAACTGCTTTGACAAAGGGCCATATTCAAAACCCTTCTGTATGAGCACAGAATTGCTTGGATAGACCTTTTCATGAAAGTGTCTCTGTGGGATAAACGCAGCTGCAGCTATGATAAATAACAGTTCTGTCTGATACAGGTGTGCCAGTGTGCGAGCACTGAATAGTCAATTGTATTGTGAAGCAAATGTCGATAATTAGCCCACCTAAATAAAGCATGCACACAAGGTTTATCAGATGCAGCTGCTCATTATATGTCCTTAAGCAGATTTTTAGGTTATGCTTCATTGTTTTAATGTACAAAGTAATTTCTAGGGAATGGAAAAAAAGATATCTGACTGGACATGAGCCTGCAGACATACAGGAAGGACACTCTGTGACCTCATTACTGTTACTCACCCACGCCCATTTTCATTATTCCCATCCTCTTCACTAATTTCACTTGTTTATAGCCACCAATCTTTCTCCGTTCTCATAATTACTTGGTTCAAAATCGATGAACTCCTCTTGCCCTAATGATTAGAACGTCACCAGGAGTGGTAACACACCCAAGGGCCTAAAAGCAAGCATGCAGACAAGCAGTTGCTTAGTAAGAAGCGTGTAATTGCTATGCAGACCAAAACAAATGGTCCAGCAAGGCCTATTTATTCTTCAGTTATGGATTTGACTTATTGGGATGCAAAGGACATCTCTGAAATACAGAGATGAAATTAAAGTGTGCAAATATGTTGAGTGGGTAGAAACTGATAGCATGTATTGCATCAGTAAACAGCACAAGCCACTTACAGTTTATCGTAGAAACCTACAGAAGTGCTGTAAAAGAACTTTAAATGAACTCTTCACAAACACCTTTGAATTTTCTCCTTTTCATTTCTTAGTGGACTCGATCCTTTTCTTCTGGTATTACACTCTGTGTCTTCTGAGATGATTTTTTTTTTTTTTTTGCTTAAATAGTTCACTTTTCATTCCCAGTTTGTTTTTCTTTTTAATAAACATAATTTTGAAAAGTTTTTGCTGTTTCCAGCAATTGGATATTGTGTATTTGTTCCTAAGCTTGGCTTTAAACAAATAAACAAATATTAGACAAGTAGAGAAAAAAATTCAATATAGATTCACATTATTTCAAGTCTGCCTTAAAAAAATGCTTTGATCCCCATATAGACATTGATTATAACATTATGGTGCTGCAGCTGGGTTACAGGAGTGATGCAGGACCCCTTTTCTTTGACAATGTAGTGTTCAGGTTTGCAAAAACAGAAATCCCTGAAGTAAAATACGATGAGCAATTAATTTGTCTACCATTTATTCTTTTGCATTTGAAAAGCAGAACTGGGCCATGAGAATGACAAAGACATATAGAGTTAAAATGCGACACTATGGTGAAGATTGCTCTTTATATTTTTACTTTCCCCAATTTTGTCAGCTGAAGCACTTTCAGAAGTGCTTCAGCTGACAAAATCCCACAAATAAGTGTAGCTGTCACCCACACCAAGTACAGAGCTATAAAGCTGTGTAGTGCCTGCACAATAACCACAAGCAAGCGACTATCAGCCCTGATAACTATGCTGACTAATTTGTGTGTATCACTACACAGTGTCACTCTCTGTCTATGTGTCTTCACATACAGCATGTTGCTGCCCTTTCTTTGGAGCTTTGGACTCAACAATCAGGTGTTGCTATTTGGAACCGGTATAAAAGTTAAGAAGCTATGAAAAACAGTTCAAAAATCACCTTTGAACTCTGTCTGTCTTTGTTAGAAAAGGTATGTTCAGCTGGGGACAGCCTAGCCGTTTCCTCTTTTTACCTTACATAATATTTAATCCTGTCATCAGTCATGTCCTTTCCTGCCTTTTTGACCCAAACTGAGTGGATAAATGTGTAGCCATGCATGAAGACAAAGGGCAGAGTCTTTACTGAAGAACAACAAAAAAGAAAAAAAAAGAAGGAAAACGTCAGACTATGTCAAGGGAGTATTTGTGTTTGTGTTAGTCAAAATTAGCAAAGTGAAGTTCAAAAAGTGTACTGTGAATGGAGGGATGAAAGACAAAACCCTTTAATGTTATCCTTAAAATGTTATGAGGCCTTACCAATAGAAAAAGTCAAAGAGATCGATTGATTGTTACTTTTTAACGCAAAAACATAAATATTTTTGCTCTTTTTCTATTTTTATTTCTTCCCCTTACCTGAAACCCATCAAGTGATTTTTATAGACAGACTCCTTCAGTGAAACTAAAAGTCGTTTTGACAAATCCTGACTGTGTGGGAGGTGCTGTGATGGATATGCACAAATACCGGGATTTTGAAATCATAAATAAGAAAAAAAAAGTGTTTGCATGCCAGGGCTCATGTTATAAAGCCCTCAGCATGCCATGAGAAGTAAAACAGTCAAAAATGTCTCTCTGACACTGTCACAGTCTGACAAAGAGACTCAAATGTACTGTAGATATCAAGCTGGGAGACGATTAACTGTGTATTTGAAAATGTAACACATGCACCACAGAGGTACGATTTAAATGACGTGATTTTTTTCCCCCCTTGGTTTTGAAAGGGGTTTCTGTCTACACTGTAAGTTAAAAATACATGTAGAAAGAAACAGTAGAAAAAGTGAGGCTGAGGGTGGCAAGAAGAGGACAAGTCACTATTCATTGGATGCTGGTAAGATGATGGGAAAATGTTGCTTTTTCAGAATGTGTTCCTATTTTTGTCTCAGAACACTCTTAAGGCCACTGACCAAAATGGTCCATCCTCAGAGCACTAGTAAGGTCGAAACAAGTGTAAAGATCACAGAGGAAGATTCTTTTTGAAAATGTCTAATGTATAGATTACTTAATGTATAATTTGGTTCCATCACACAGCATTCAGACTGACAAAACACACTTTTTTTTTTTTTGGACACTTGACGCCTCACCGATTCTAGGAGCTTTTCTGCTTTTTGTCTTTCTCTATTTCAAGAAGCTTTCCAGTGAGTGGGCAGCACCAAGTCCCCAAAGATTTAATGAAATTTCTTTTTTTGTGAGACAATTTTTAAAATGTCAAAAACAGACGGTTCACGGAAAGGCGGGTCTGTCAGTCTGGCTTGTGAAATGGCGACTGATGTTGACCGTCATATCAAAATGTTTTATTTATTGATTTTATTTATTTATTTACTGAGCAGAAAAATATAGCTGCTGCTTTTATTATATCAGTTCATTTACTTTCTTCCTCTCTACAACCTCTTCTCCAGGTTTTTTGTGCTTTTCCATCATATCTCAGTAAGTTAGGGTGCTATAATAGGATTAGGTAAGATAAGGCCTTTCATATATATATATATATATATATATATATATATATATATATATATATATATACATACATATAACAATCAGCCGAGACTGCAAGACCAGACTGACCAACCTGTGCACTGCCTGGATTGATTACAAGAAGGCCTATGACTCAATGCCCCACAGCTGGATACTGGAATGCCTAGAATTGTACAAGATCAATGGGACCCTAAGAGCCTTCATCGGGAACTCAATGGGGATGTGGCGTACAACACTAGAGGCCAACTCCAAGCCCATAGCACAAGTCACCATCAAGTGCGGGATCTACCAAGGAGATGCTCTGTCCCCACTGCTGTTCTGCATAGGCCTGAACCCCCTCAGTGAGATCATTAACAAGACTGGCTACGGATACCGACTACGGAACGGAGCAGTTGTCAGCCACCTCCTGTACATGGATGACATCAAGCTGTATGCCAAGAGTGAACGAGACATTGATTCACTGATCCACAGTACCAGGCTATACAGCAATGACATTGGAATGTCGTTCGGACTGGAGAAGTGTAGCCGGATGGTATCAAAGAGAGGGAAGGTAGTCAGAACTGAGGGGATTGAACTACCAGAAGGCAACATTGCAGACATAGAGGACAGTTACAAGTACCTGGGGATCCCGCAGGCAAATGGGAACCATGAAGAGGCTGCTAGAAAGGCTGCAACCACCAAGTACCTGCAGAGGGTCAGGCAAGTCCTGAGGAGTCAGCTGAATGGTAAGAACAAGATCTGGGCCATCAACACGTACGCCCTGCCCGTGATCAGGTACCCTGCTGGGGTAATAGGCTGGCCAAAGGAGGAGATAGAAGCCACTGACATAAAGACAAGAAAGCTCCTTACCATGCATGGAGGGTTTCACCCCAAGTCCAGCACCCTGAGGCTGTACGCTAAGCGGAAGGAAGGGGGCCGGGGACTGGTGAGTGTCAGCACCACAGTCCAGGATGAGACAACGAACATCCAAGAATACATTGGGAAGATGGCCCCAACTGACCGAGTGCTCAGTGAATACCTCAGGCAGCAGAAACCCAAGAAAGAGGAGGGAAACGAGGAACCATCATGGAAGGACAGGCCCCTGCACGGTATGTACCACCGGCAGATAGAGGAGGTGGCTGATATCCAGAAATCCTACCAGTGGCTGGACAAAGCTGGACTGAAAGACAGCACAGAGGCACTAATCATGGCAGCACAAGAACAAGCTCTGAGTACAAGATCCATAGAGGCTGGGGTCTCTCACACCAGGCAAGACCCCAGGTGCAGGCTGTTTAAAGATGCCCCAGAGACAATCCAGCACATAACAGCAGGGTGCAAGATGCTAGCAGGCAAGGCATACATGGAACGCCATAACCAAGTGGCCGGCATAGTGTACAGGAACATCTGTGCCGAGTATAACCTGGAAGTCCCGAGGTCAAAATGGGAGATGCCCCCAAGGGTGGTGGAGAATGACCGAGCTAAGATCCTGTGGGACTTCCAGATACAGACGGACAAAATGGTGGTGGCTAACCAACCGGACATAGTGGTGGTAGACAAACAGAAGAAGACGGCCGTAGTGATCGATGTAGCGGTTCCGAATGACAGCAATATCAGGAAGAAGGAACACGAGAAGCTGGAGAAATACCAAGGGCTAAGAGAAGAGCTCGAGAGGATGTGGAGGGTGAAGGTAACGGTGGTCCCCGTGGTAATCGGAGCACTGGGTGCGGTGACTCCCAAGCTAGGCGAGTGGCTCCAGCAGATCCCGGGAATAACATCGGAGATCTCTGTCCAGAAGAGCGCAGTCCTGGGAACAGCTAAGATACTGCGCAGGACCCTCAAGCTCCCAGGCCTCTGGTAGAGGACCCGAGCTTGAAGGATAAACCGCCCGCAGGGGCGTGCTGGGTGTTTTTTTTTTTTTAAATAATATATAATATATACAGTGTTGGGAAGGTTACTTTTAAAATGTATTCCGTTACAGAATACAGAATACATGCCCCAAAATGTATTCTGTAACGTATTCCGTTACGTTACTCAATGAGAGTAACGTATTCTGAATACTTTGGATTACTTAATATATTATCGTGCTTTTTACAACAACGTGAATGTACTATTGCTGTGTGATTTATTACTATTACTGAAGGTCCGCGACTCCGAACTGTAGTAAAGGGACCTCTGACTAATACGGCGGGGTCCCTGTCGGCTCGTAGCCGAAAAATAGCTTTACTTTGTTGTGTGGGTCAATTTTTCTTGCGAGAGACAGAGAGAGGCGTTGAAAGGCTGCTCCAACGGAACTTATTGTTTTCGGAGGAAAACACGAACACGGTGTACAGTCGAGTCTTAATAGCTTACTTACAACTGGGCTCGTCAGGCACTCTTCTTGGCTGCAGTGGTTATTATTATATTTACATGCTTCCAGCTCCCGTTTTTCCTCGACGACAACTCGTACCTTTCCACTCCCCTTTTTCTCCCTTCTCGCGCTCACAGACACATAACGTGTATGGCAGTCCATTCTCCCTGCAACACGGACTACACTGCCCATGATGCTACATTCTTTAGAGCTATGCTTGTAGCATTCTGCCTGTTAGCTTAGCACAACAACAACAACGAAAAGGCGCTCTCTCACCCAGGAAACACACAGTCGCAGAAAGAGAGAGAGAGAGCGTCGCCCTGTAACCATGGCAACCGTAACGCTGCCGCCTGGAACAACAGAACGTAGCTGTCAAACAAAACCCAAACAGTCCTGACCCGCGACAAAATGAAACAGGAAAGTACCGCAGTGTAATCCATTTATTTCAACAAAGTAACTGTATTCTGAATACCACCTTTTTAAACGGTAACGGAATACAGTTACTCATATTTTGTATTCTAAATATGTAACGGCGGTACATGTATTCCGTTACTCCCCAACACTGAATATATATATATATATATATATATATATATATATATATATATATATATATATATATAGATAGATAGATAGATAGATAGATAGATCTCCAGTGGTTCAGTGCAAGGCACAAGGTCATGGCATTTTATGTCAGGACAGGATGAAAATAGAAAGAAGGCCAGGAGCTGGACAGATTGAGGCACAATGAGTCAGTCTGATAACACAGACGGACTGAATCAGTGGGCTGAAAGCAGAAGGCAGTTCGCGGAAGTAAGTGTGTGTCTGTGTGTGTGTGTGTGTGTGTGTGTGTGTGTGTGTGTGTGTGTGTGTGTGTGTGTGTGTGTGTCTGCTGCAGTTTTTCAGAGGGGAGGGAAATGAGAGGACATCAGAGAGATGATGTTCTTGGGTTTTAGGGGTTAGCTGCAGGTGGGGAACACCAGTCCTGCAGGTCCCTGCGGATGTCTTCAAACTGTTCTTCAACCCCAAACACATGCTGAAAATAACTCCTCTCCCTTTATTCCAATTAGATTCCTTCTCTCCCTCTTTTTCTGAAGCCATCTGTTTTCTGTCCAGTTTTACTTCCAGACTACAATATGGAAAAATGTGTCTTTTAGCTTTTACATTACATTACAGCTGATTTTAATTTGTGATGTTAAATGTAGAAATGTTAGCATGTTAGAAATAAACACCATCGGCATCCTAACTGATCAAACTGGCTGGGATACTAGTGACCAACCTCCTCACTGCAAATTTATCTTACGTTTGTCTTATGTTTTATCTTGTCACAGGAATACTGAAAGAAATGGTTGCCAAGCTGTGACGAGGGGAGAAGGAGAAGAGAGAACCTTGGGCAGCACTTAAATTTCCGCAACTTAACACTGCCCTCCTGTGGTATATCTAGTGAAGAAGAACAGATCGAGCTTAGTCACAGGGAATAGTAAGTATTTCGGTCCAGGATTTTTCAATAATATAATATAATATAATTATATTTTTTTCTAAAAATGTATATATTGTTATTGATTACATGCAAAAACTTGTTTTAATTAAAATTTTTAACACTATGTACTACAAAGCGACAACCAACAAATTAAGTAGCTACTTACATCATATTTTAAGGCATGTTTACTTAAACATGTTGCTGAATATACAAGCACAGGATAATCAGTTATAACCACAAAATGATAAATATCACATCTAAGCTTTTTTTAAATTGTTTGCTTGATTTTTTTTAAATTATTTTTAAGAGTGAACATTGTTCCATCCTTTGATAACATCACCACAATGGGGCCAGGAGAAACGCTGCTCTCAACATATTGTGACAAAACGTATACATTCACATGACTGGAGCTACTCATTCTGAATCTGAGGGCGACGTGTGGGAATGGGGTTATAGCTGCAGAAAAGTTTCCATGCAGGTGTAAAATGTTTTCAACATTCAAACAGATACTAGATGGTAGATAACACAAACACTGAAAGTGGCACAGAAAAGGCTGGCATTTTGTCATTTTGTCATTTTGTTTAAATAATTGGGGTCAACCATCCAAAAGCAACAGACTGTGCACAAGAGAGGTGAAGAAGAGAGTGCAGGGTGGAGTGTGTGGAGATTAGTGTCAGGGGTGATTTCTGACAGAAGGACAACAGCAAGAGTGAAAGGAATGTTTTACAAGATAGCAGTGAGGCCTGCTGTGATATATGGTTTGAAGATGGTAACACCTACAAAAAAAAAAAGAAGGCAGAGCTGCTAATATGCTAAAATTTTTAATGGGAGTGACCAAAATGGACATGAGTAGATCAGAGGGAAAGCTCAGGTTGAGCTGTTTGGAGACAAAGTTAGAGAGGCAAGGCTGAGATGGTCTGGACATGTGCACTGGAGTGAAAGCAGATGTAATGGAAAACATGTAGCAGCCAGGTTTATGGATGTAAATGTGAAGGAGGGTTAGTTTGAAAGTGGAGGATGCTAAAGAAAAGGTGAGATGGAGGCAGATGGTCTGCTGTGGCGATCCCTAAAGCGAGCAGCTGAAAGAAGAAGAGAAAGTTATGTCCTGTGTGGAGAAAGGATGAACTCATTCAGTGTATAGCAATGTTTTTATATTCCGAGTAACCAAATAAAACTAGTTAACTGAAAACAAACACGGTTTGGAAAAGTAACTAAAACTACACTGCACAGATATAAAACAAACGTTTAAAAAAGTGTTTTCAGCCTTGTTCTAGGTCGTGGATATCAAACTCATTTTACATGATGGGCCACATGCAGCCCATTTTAATCTTAAGATGACCAGAAAAGTGAAACTTTCCTTTCTGTCACTGTATAGAAATTTCATTGCATATTTAATCTTAGAGATATCTTAGTTAAAGAAAAGCAAGTGCAACTGCTACAGCAGCTTGTTTTTCTACACAATGAAGAAATGCTGACGTACAAAATGAAAGAAATCTGTCAGCAAAAAGCTTAAATTAAGAAATAAATATGTACAATTACATTTTTATTTTTACTGTGGACACATTGAAAAAAAAAGTCTATATTTATATAGTGAAAACAATTTATTTTCTGTAATGTAATTTTTGATCTATTACTTAATTACTTTAGTGTAGTATGGCTGTGGGAGAGGCCTATCAGCATGAAAAGGTGTAAGACCTACAGTTAAAAGTCACATTTTCCAAAGCACTCCAGCGGGCAGGATTGGAGTCTTTGTTTTGGCCGATTCTGGCCCTTGGGCCTTATGTTTGACACCTCTGTTCCAGATATTACATCCGTTCCAGATATTAGAATCGAACAAATACCCCCATGTTGTGATAAAACGAGTAAAAAAGTTATTACTTAAATGATAATTAAAAACTACAAAAAATACAATGAAATTAAACATTTGCACAATAAAAAAAATAACTGCAAAAGGGAAACTACTTTAAAAAGGGTGAAACGTTTGCAAAAGAAACAAACATATTCTAACTAATGAAACTAATAACTAACTTTAAGAACTTTCGACCATACTGTAACTTGCAGAATAAAACACAAACACGGGCTACAGATGGACAGATCTATGGCGTAAGCTTGCCGCTCTATGTTCATATTCTATATTGACGTTCCTCCTCCCGGAAGTCAGCCTCTGCCTCTCTCACGCTGCCTCCTTCCCAAGCAGCGCGAAAACTGTAGTTACATGTCCGAGTTGCACGGGGGTAAAAATTGTCTGTTGTGAGTTGAATTCACGTCGTATCTGTGGCTGTACACTACTGTTGTGAGCGAAATTAAACCCTGTGTCACGCTGCTGTGGGTCAGTGTGGCGCTAACTGCTAAAAACACTGCGACGTAGCATGAAAGCTAGCCTCCTGAGTTAACCAACACTTAGTAAGTACTTTGTTCTGCCAGCTTTCCAGATATACCCAATATACTGAACGTCGGGTACATGTTACTAAGATAGCTACTTTATTTAAATGTATCCTACAAGAATATTTATTTCAGTTTATTGAACGCCGAAGCACCTTTGAAATAATTAATCACCGCTAACTCTGTAGTTAAGCTTTATTATAGTCTGTTGTTGAAGAAATTAATTAGCATAACAGGTAAAGATTCCAGTTTTCAGCTCAGGTCTTTTTAAGTCATCAAATATTATAGCGGAAGGTTTGTTTTGCTGAAAGACTTGTCAGTGTAGATTAGTGGTTACGCAGCACAAACTGATAACAGTTGAAAACCACAAACGCTGCAGCGAGCACATCATCTGATGTTAGTTATTCTTTTGATAAGACCTGTTTGTTAATGTGGCTACTGCCAATAAGAAACCAATAATCTGTCACTCCTACTATATTTCGTTGACTCACAGGGAAGAGAATCCCTGTGTGTCTTATTTTCATCACCTCTCCTTCTTTTCTCTTTCAGAAAGCAAAAATGTCAAAGATCGACAAGATGAGCATCCTGGGGGTGAGGAGCTTTGGGATTGAGGATAAAGACAAACAAGTCATCTCTTTCTTCACTCCTCTGACTGTTCTGGTCGGACCCAATGGAGCAGGGAAAACAGTACGAAAGCATTTCTGACAAAAGCAATACTTGACTTATCGAAACATGACAGCGAACACAAGGGTCGACATAGCACTTTTTGTATTTTCCAAAGGCTTACAGGAAGTTGAAGAATAATATTCCAGAATGATAAATGCTGCTGTCATGTATTCATTTCTTTTTGATGCTTTCAGACTATTATTGAATGCCTAAAGTATGCAACATCTGGAGAACTTCCCCCTGGATCTAAAGGAGGTGCATTTGTTCATGATCCAAAGGTTTGTTTGTGTTGAACTAAAAGTACATTTCTCTATTTCTGACTGCAGTGGTACACTTAAGACTCATAATGTGTGGCATGCATCTGAAATTACTTTTTGCAACAGATTTGTTTGTGTATTTGTAATATTTTATATGTTTTAAATGCAAATTTAATACTAGAAAACATAAGACAGGGATGAAGTGTGTGAAAAAGCCTGATTTAAGTCACTTGTGAAAATGACAATAAAACTCCTAACTGCTTGGTGCTAAATATCTTTATCAGGTTTAGTTTGTCTTCATACCTTAAGAATTGTTATGATTTCTCAAATTTAGCATTTTCTGAACATGTTAAAATTCAGTCTTAGCCTTTACATCTTCTTCAGGTCCTTGTTGGATGATTTTTTCACCTTTATTCACGTATAGCGATGTTCATATGATTCCAGGATGCCCATGAGACGGATGTGCGTGCTCAAATTCGCCTCCTATTCTCAGATGTCAATGGAGAGAAAGTGACCATCCAACGCTCTATGTCATGCACTCAGAAGGCAAAAAGCTACACCTTCAAAAGCTTAGAGCAGGTCATTACCAGATGGAAGTAAGCCAAAATCTTATGTTTCTTATGTAAAGTTTTGTTTAAAGTAAAAAAAAAAGAGAAATATTTGTGGATTGTATACTAAGGTTTCCTGACCTTTTTCTTATGCGACTGTCTATTATAATTCATCCAGAGATGGTGAGAAAGTCAGCTTGTCTTCTAAGTGTGGTGAGCTGGACCGGGAGATGATTTCTGCATTGGGTGTGTCGAAGCCTGTCCTAAATCATGTCATCTTCTGCCACCAAGAAGAGTCTAACTGGCCCCTTAGTGAGGGAAAAGCACTCAAAGACAAATTTGACTCCATTTTTGCTGCAACCAAGTAAATGGACGACACAAGTGTTGCATTACCCAGTTTTAGCCTAAAAGGAATTTCTGTTAATGTCAATTTCTCTCTCCTGATCAGGTATATCAAAGCTCTAGAGACAATGCGTCAGCTGCGACTCAAACAGAGTCAGACAGTCAAAGAGTGTCAGGTGGAGCTGCGTTACCTGAAGCAGAACAAGGAGAAGGCCCAGCAAATTCGAGAAACTGTGGACACCAAGGAAGCCCAACTGATGGCCTCAAAAGCCAGCGTCCAGCAGATAGAGAACCAGATTGAGCCGCTTGAGGTGGGCTGGTGTATGTGTGTTTTGTGTATTTATTTATTTGTTGGCTGCATATCCATGAGGCCAAGCTTCCATCCCATCACATTCCAAAGGTGCTCTGTTGGGTTGAGATTTGATGACGGTGGAGGCCATTTGACTGCACTGAACTCATTGCCATGTTCAGTAAGCCAGTTTGAGAAGATCTGAGCTTTGTGACAGTGTGTGTTATCCTGCCGGAAGCAGCCATCAGAAGATGGGCACGCTGTGGTCATAAAAGGATGGATATGATCAGCACTCAGAGAGGCGGTGGTGTTTAAACGATGCTCAATTGTTACAATGGAGTCCAAAATGTGCCAAGAAAATCTTGGCGAGTGGTTATTTAAGTTATTGTTGTCTGGAAGCAATCCAGTCATTCTCCTCTGTCCGCTTACATCAAAAGGCATTTTAAGCCAGAGAACTGCCGATCTCTGGAGATTTTCTCTTTTTCAGACCATCATCATCACCTTTCTTCCCCATTCTGAAGCTCAGTTTAAATTTCACCAGGCTGTTTTGACTGTGTCTGCAATGAATGTGTCTAAGTCTAAATGCATTGCTGCCATGCGATTTGCTGGTTACATACTTGTGCCACTGAGCAGTGCAAGAGGTTTACCTAATGAAGTGTATGTATACATGCATACATATTGTGGTGCAAGCAGATTTCAAACCTTGCAAGTATTTCTTCTTGAGTGGAAGAAGTTGAGGAACACGGATAAATTATTTGGGTGTGCTATGATTAAAAGTTGTTGTTTTGTTTTTTTTAATCCTGTGTCAAAGCATATGGGTGCAATGAGCACCTTGGAAGGGGATAAAATATATAAAATAACTTAAATATCTTATTCTTATTAAATCAACTGACCAAATATATTTTTTATATTTCACTGCAAATACATCCCTGTAGGAGTCTGTTACAAGTTTATTGTATTTCACTGCAAATGAACAACCAGTAATGCTTTAAGTAACTTCATTCACTGAATCAGCTGAATAAAGCTTATAGCACAATAATATTTAAGGTATAATGGTAATCGTCTTTTTCAGAATCGACTGATGGATATTGACCTTAAACTCGGGAAAGTGATGAAGCTAGATAATGAGATCAAGGCTTTAGACAGCAGGAAGAAACAGATGGAGGAGGACAATAAGGAGCTGGAGGAAACAATGGAGCAGGTAATTTGATAATATACGTAGTATATATATTTTTTTTTATTTTATTTTGTGATGAAAAACCTAAAGCAGAAGAACAATTAGGAATGACAACTTTTCGTAAAGGAGGAATGCCGGGATGAAAAAGACTGAAAAATTAAGTATGAGATAAATAATAAAATGCATGATCAAAGTTAATGAGGTTGTATTATTAATGTTTTTCTCCCTTATAATAGGCTTAATTATATTTATGTATTCATGTAAATATGCCAGACTTTGCCACACAGGCTAATTTTCTTCTGCAGGAAAAGCTTAGCAGTTGCCTCATTGTACTCTAGAGTCCACTTTGTATGATGTGTCATTATCTTCAGTGAGGAACTAATAAAAATTAAAAAAAAAAAGCTACAGAGGGTGAATGAGATTGTTTAACTTAACAATGAGCCAGTTAACCTTTGGCTAGCATGACTACTCTATCTTTTCACTTCTGTTTGTTGGGTGATGGGATCTATTCCTATAGTTAACAGTATCAGGACTTTGAACTATATGGAACCAGAGCAATTGGGGCAGATTTATGACTGAAAGACCAAATTTATTACCACTATATACTGTTTTTATTTTAAAGCATTTATAAAAGCAGGTCCAAATGTCTATATTAATTACACTCGGTGAGCCACTCTGAAACCAGTTTACTGTGTGTGGCAGGTGTTTCAGGGTTCAGATGAGGAGCTGCAGGACATTTACCAGAACCACCAGGGGACAGTGAGGGAGAAGGAGCGAAGGCTGACCGAGTGCCAGAAGGAGCTGGAGAGAGCTGGCAGAGAGTGTCAGAGACTCAACAGAATCAAAGCTGAACTTCTGGGTGAACAAGGTACCCACAGCTGTACACCTGGTGCTACCAGGGTAGCTAAACATCTGTATCTGAATGTGAAAGCACACGCACGATTGAATATATTCCAGCATTCTGGCAGAATATCACACTCAATGCTAAATAAATGATTAGGCTGAAAATATTCGTATTATTAAGGCTATTTTTTTCAGCATAAACTTTATTTTTCTTTAGTACAAGACTAGCTTCTTACACCTATTTTGCTTTTGTTTTTCCTTCTTCCCAGGTCGTCTACAGTCGGAAGCTGACCACCATACACAAAACATCAGGAAACGTGACACTCAGGTAATGGGGGCACAGTCGCAGTTGTTGTAATGGAGGCTTTAAATGAATATAATCGAGTGACAGAGACTAGGAAAATTTCATCACAGCAGTGTCAAGCGAATGTTAGGTTGTTCCTTGAACAAATCACACATGTTGGTATATTTTTCCTCCCTTTTCCTCCCCTTTCCCACACAGGTTCGCTCTCTGTCAACCTACCTGGAGATGGAGGGCTATGACCGACCACCCTTCACTGCTCTTCAGCTTGAGAGCTTTCATCGTCACGTAACGCAGAGACTGGAGCAGGAAAAAGGGACACTTGGCCAAGTTATGGTAAGAAATTCTCAGTTGAAATAAAAAACCAAGAGTTTTCCTGAATTCATGTTATTTACAAACAGAGTTGAAAAACAAAATGGACAAGAATTCTTTTAAATATTTTCATTTTTTCATTTCTGGTTAATGCTGTTAAGCAGTGCTATTGTTTTCTCTCTGTCTGATCATCTGCAGAGACTCTTAATACATAAATATATCTTTATTATTCACTAGTGTCTTAGAAGGTTTTTCCATAAAACATTCAGTAATATAGACAGAAACTGTTAAGACGATGTTGACATTTCATGTGCAGTTTTCTCTTTTGTGAAAGATTTTAACTACTGAACACAAGAAGCCACTGAAAATTCCACTCTTACTATATTCACAGAAGTTTTTACATCACTCGTGAATTTTGGACTGTGCAATTAAAAATAAATATGCAGGTCATGTTCATGGTGCCTTATTCCTGCGTTTGCTTTTGTGTCATAAGGTCGATCTGCAGGAAAAGGAGCAGCAGAAGCAGCAGTCTATTGATGAAATGAGGGATAAGAAAACTGGCCTGGAGAGAACAGTGGAGCTGAAGAGAGACATGCAGGGAAAGAAGCAGCAAGAACTGAGGAGTGTCAGAGCAGAGCTGCAGAGGCTGGAGGGTTCGTCTACTCGACTGCAGGATCTGGAAAATGAATTGGCTAAAGTGGTGAGAGTATTTTGTTTTGCTGTGAATTTTAAAAGGTGGTTGTTTTTTGGTTAATTTGCAGAATTCCATATTAAGGATTACACTTTGTTTGGGGCACACAGAGCATGTGAACCTACACACAGTTATTCTGGAAAAAGATGTTGGTGCCCTCCCTACACATTCCCTCAAAAAATGTTTTTAATTTGTAGCATGTTTGACTCTTTATTCACACCAGACAAAGAAGTAACAATGCTCAGGTTGTAACTTGATGTTTTGTCAGTAATGGTGATAACACTCGAATAGGGCAGTGCCTTTGTTTTCATACGCACATGGCGGAAAAAGCATTTCGGCGACGGAGAATGAGAAGGCCGAAAGCAGATCATTGAATGAAATGGATGAACCAGAATTGGTTTGTAAAAATGCTGCAACTTCAGTGGTGTGGAACTGGTTTGGCTTTCATCCGTCAGATACACCACAAAGCGCTGTTTTTGGTAGAGCATGCTAGCAGGCCGTCGTTATTACCGTGTTTTTTGGAAAATACGGCACACTTAAAATCAATCCTTTGATTTTTCTGAAAATTGACAGTGCCCCTTATTATCCCGTGTGCCTTATGTATGACTTCTGGTTGTGTTTACTGACCTCGAAACGATTTTATGTCATACACGGTGCTCGAAAATCTGTCAAATGTTTTAGTACAACTTTGCTAAGCTACGAACCCGCACCGCTTGATGGGTTGTCGGAACATTACGGCTATCGTAGGCAGGAGCCTCGCGGAGTGATACGTACTGTGCTTCAACATAATATTACCGTATTGTGTGTGTATAACCTCTTTTTAAGTTTTGTGGATATTCTACATGGTTATGCTGAGGATATGTCGGCCAATTTCCACTGGAAATGCCTTTTGGTTAAACTGTCAGTAAGGAATTTGCATTTGTACTGTTAAATATTTATATAACTTTAATGCACATAAAAAAACAGCTGCTTGTTTAAGTAAAAATATATTGATGTTTTGGTTTTTTTTGCACTAATAAAATTGTGGAGTCGTAAAGTATTTTGTCTAGTGTCAATTATATCGTCAGTTATATCGTTATCGCAAATTTTCAAATGTATATAGTGATAAATATTTTTGGTCATATCGCCCTGCTCTACACTCGAATAACAGATAACAGAGAGGACACACAGAAAGGGAGTAAGACAGAGAGATATACATTTCCTGAGCTTTCTCGAAGAGATTGTTTGCATAATGTTCAGAAATTTTTTTGTCAAACAGTTGTGCATTATTCCTGCGATTTGTTATTATCATTTTTGTGAATGAAGTTTTAAAATTTCTGCCATAGAAAGTTTAACTGGAACTATACTGCTGACACACTGTGGTCTTTTGTTGTATAATTGATGCCATTTTTTTCAATGTTTGTTTTCCTGTTCAGGAGCGTGAGCTGCAGAGTGCAATCCAGAACTCCAACGTGGAAGAGCTGAAGGCTGAGGTTTCGGAGCTCCAGAGAGAAAAAGCTGAACTTGACCGCAAACAGAGACGGCTAGATCAAGAGATGGAGACGCTCAACACACACATGACTGCACGCACGGAGATGGACATGCTGAAAAAGAATAAGGTAATGTGTCATCTACAGTTAAAGAAAAAGAGTCAACGTTGATTACTGCAGCCTTTCTTAGAGTTGACCCCCTCGAAGGTGATGTTAAAAAAATGTTGCAGAAACTCATCCAACTGTACTGTAGTGGTAGTAAAACCAAGTAACCCTGCATGGTAATCTAACCTTCTTTCTAACCTCTAACCTCCCTTCTTCGTCGTTCCCTTTTATGCCAGCTGCCACATCATGTTTCCTTTCTCTGTAGACTCTCATTTCTCCGTTTGCTCTTTTAATCTTTTAGGGCGAAAAGGAGGAGCAGGTACGCAAGTTCAAGTCCCGTCACAGTGAGGATCTGGTGTCCTTACTGGGCCACTTTCCCAACAAGAGAGAGCTGGAGGACTGGATCTATTCCAAGTCCAAGGAAATTAACAGCACCAGGAACAGACTTGCAAAACTCAAGTTAGCAAAATGCATTTACGTTGAAGCACACACACGATGAAAGAAAATGCTTTTAAAAAGATGTTTTTCAGAGGGACTGATTGGTGTTATATTGCTGTTTTTTCCTACATTTCAGTAAGGACTTGGCTTCAAGTGAGCAGAACAAAAGTCACATTTCTGCTGAGCTGCGTAAGAAGGAGCAGCAGTTAACCAGTGACGAAGAGAAGTTCTTCAATGTGTGTGGTAGTCAAGATCTAGACCAGGACCTGGGCAAACTGCAAGAAGATCTGGAGAAGATATCCAAACAAAGAGGTTAATGGCCTAAAAAATTAACTAGAATTGGCACCTTGGAGTTGACAAGATCCTTAATTGCAGTGTGGACCTTAACTGTAAACTATAAAAATGCCTCTTTTTCACTAGTGCTCTGGCTGCAAAAAGTCCAGTTGTATAGAACTTACTTTGTCATAATTACTTTCCCAATAAGTTGCTAGTTGTTATTCCCGTTTTATATAGTGGTGTTCATTGTAATAACCCAATGTAGTGTAAAAATGAGGATAAAGCAGAGTAGCTACTTATTGATTAGTCCTTGATCATCATGTCTTGTCTAAAAAAAACAAAAAACAAAAAAACCCAAGATGGCCACAGCCAAAGTGCCAGACTTATTCTTTAAAACTTGGCAGATCAACAGGTGATGAACATGTCCATCATTAATATACATTTTATCTTTTATGTAGATAAGATGTTACAGAGGTTGATGAGGTTCATTCTAAAGAAATACAGAATCCTTTGTGTTGCTGGGTGGATTTAACAGGTTCAGTGTGTCGCTCTTTAAATGCATCTTCTGTGCGTTTGACTACATTATAAATTAATGTAACAACATCTTTCCATCTGCGCTATAATCTCGAGTGAATCAACTTTGTTAAAATTGGTTGACATATTCAAAAGCATCACACAATCAAGAAAAGTATTTCCTATTGAATATAACTATATATGTATTCTCTGGGTATGCAGTAAGTTAACCAAGGAAGTGATTACTTGACTTTAGTGTGTATGCCCATTTTAACTAAAAGCCTAATGTACAGTGTGGTTGGTTGGCGTCTTTTCTAGTAATAATTGGCAAATGATTAATAAATTTTCTCTTTCTGCACCTGTCCTGGTATAGCCATGCTAGCTGGAGCCACAGCAGTGTACACCCAATTCATCAGTCAGCTGACAGAGGACAGGGAGCCCTGCTGCCCAGTGTGCCAGCGGACGTTCCCCTCTGAGTCTGATCTGCAGGAGGTTATCAACGACATGCAGTCGAAGTTACGCCTGGTGCCGGACAAACTGAAAAATACAGAGCAGGACCTGAAGAGGAAGGAGAGGAAGAAAGATGAGATGATGGCTCTCAAACCTGTGAGGTACTGAACCAGAGGGGTCTCTGATCTGAGTTTGAGTGGGTTTTTTTTTTCTGCTTCTAAACTCAAGTAAAAACAAATGTCAGGTGATACCCTCAACAATATTAGAACTAGAAAAAAATTGAAAAAATAAAGAGTAATAAAAAATAGAAGATCAGAACTGTTGTTGTTTAGCATCATAGTAATTTAAAACTCTACCATAAAACAGTGCAAAGAACAAATCCCTGATGTCTTTTCTGTAGTCACCCAGTTGTAATAAGCAAAAGGCATTTAAGCAGCACTGCATATAGACTGATAAACACCAGTCTATAGGACTGTGTAGCATAAGGTTCCTATACTGAGTTTGATTTTTTAAATAAATAAATGACCATAAAAGTAAATATCTTTAATTGATTTTTCCAAAATTTACAGAGTTACCATTTTTCTTCCTAACAAGGAAATAAATTAGCCTGTGGACAGTCTCTTGTTCTCTTTCCTTTCCAGTAGATGGAGCTAGAGTGTCATAGTTCTAAATTCTGGACACGGACACACACACACACACACACACACACACACATACAGTGTGTGTTAAATCTCTGAGATGAACATAGTTTAGTAAGCCAACAGACACTTTTTTGTTGTTGTCAGGACAACCTTTCATGTTAACTTTTATAGTGAGTGTGATGATAGTCAGAGAAACATGTATACAAAAAACGAAAACATTTCAGTGTCATATTTACAAATAATCTTATGTAAATAGTCACGTACTTAAATTTTTCGAGGGTTTTCAGCCCCACCTTGTGGCTGCCTGTACATTATGTTTGCTTCGTTTTATTAATGGAGATGGAAAAACTTTTCTCAGCTGCCATCTTTCAAAGGGTGTGAATATTCTGCTACAGGGCCGTGTGACAATGTATCCAATGAGTTCATGTGAGCTGATTTTATGTGTGCATACTTAATTAATTCACCTTATATAGCTGTGATCTCTACAACCAGAGTCTGAGTCGAGCCTCTGAGTCATCTGATATGCCATTACTTTTTCGTTTGATTGTATTATCATATGAGGCACAGCCTGTCTTCAGTGACCCTGCAATGCACCAAATGTCTTGGCTGCCTGTGGTTCAAATTCAGGACACTGAAGTAGGCCAAGTGTCTCTCAAAAGGGATGTTTGTTTTTATTAGGTCTCTTTAACTTGGAAGCAATAAGATGATTAAATGCTCAGCTAAATGTAGCTAAACTCATTAGTAGGTGCAGCTTTACAGTGGAAACACTAGATAAAGTTAAATTAGTTAACTCTGATGAGTGTTTCCACTTAAGTTAAGTAGAAACACTAGTTTAAGAGGTGTCCCCTTTCAGCACATATAGTATGGCCACTGTGTGTCGTGGGACAGGATATCTTATATTATATGTGTGTTATCTCTCTCCTCTCCTCTCCTCTCCTTCAGAAAACAGACATTATAGACACAACAGTTTGCTTTCAAGAGTTTCACAAAGTTATCAGCGGTTTGTTTTCCTAATGTTTTCAGGTGGGCTATTCCACAGTTTGGGACATAAAAGTCAAAAACTGTAGTAGCAAACTTCTGAAAATCTATTTATGAAGATAAAATGCAGTAATCTTTTTGTTAATGTCTTTTTGTTAATGGGGGTGGCTGTAGCTCAGGTGGCAGAGCAGGTCAGCCACTAATCAGAAGGTCGGTGGTTCGATCCCAGGCTGCCTCCTGCCTGCATGCCAAATATCCTTGGGCAAGATACTAACCCCGTGTTTGCCTACTGGTGGTGGTCAGAGGGCCCGGTGGCGCCAGTGTCCGGCAGCCTCACCTCTGTCAGTGCGCCCCAGGGCAGCTGTGGCTACAATGTAGCTTGCCATCGCCAGTGTGTGAATGTGTGTGTGAATGGGTGAATGACTGAATGTAGTGTGAAGCGCTTTGGGGTCCTTAGGGACTAGAAAAGCGCTATACAAATGCAGGCCATTTACCATTTACCATTTAAATGTATGGCCAGATAGTTCAGTACATCATTGTCATGGTAACAAATGTTATGCTGTCTGATAAGGGTGGTAAATAGCAACATGTACAGTAATGTGAGAAATGTAACTACTGTCAACTTCAATGACAACTGCCGTGTAGAACATCACAGAGTGATACTCAATCTCCGCCAAAGATGAAGAATTTCCTGTCAGTGATACGTGATTTGAGCCATTCAGGAACGTTATCTGAAAAATCTACCCAGCGATTACACAGTCTCTCAAAGGCTGCCTTTATTCAAGTGAAATGAGGTTAGCAACCTTATCAGAATTGTTAGTCTGAGAACACTTACCTTTTTGTGGGATGTAGTACACCTTTTTAAAGCGTTTTTCTTTTTACATGAATTCAACTTTGTCAGATAACAAAAGGTTGACTATTGGTTTATAAATTAGTATATTAACAGCCATTTCTATGGCAGAGACTGATGAAAAGGTGGTTTTTCACAAGATGAATCGTGAGAACTGTGGGGGTTTAAGAGTTTTCTTTTTTCCCCGCACCCCCACCATCCGCTCAAATGCCCTTAAGGTTTATTTTGGTTTGGTTTGGTTTTTTGGGGTGGAGATTGACGTCTTTTAACTATTAATAATGTTGAATAATAATTCTGTTGTGTTCTGCAGTTGTATATTATAATAACTCAAGTGTACGTACGACATGACTCCAAAACTCTTCTTTCATAGTTTTGTGACAGATATTTGAAAATGTGCCTCCAAATATGCTTGTAGACTTTAATAACAAGGTGTCAAAAGGAGACATTGTTGTACATACAGGTTTTTAATAAGTGTCACACTTTCAAAGTATATTTACTTTTCATTGTCATGTCTCTCAGACAGTCCATTGTACAGCTTCAGGAAAAGGAGCTACCGGAGTTGAAAAACCGTCTACAGACTGTGAATAGAGAAATTGAGAGGTTGAAGGGTGACGTGGAGGAGCAGGAGACTCTGCTTGGCACGCTGATGTCTGAGGAAGAAACTGCCAAGGCCTGCTTGCAGGACATTTCTCTCATGGACAGATATCTGGTATTAACCTCCTGCCTGTCGTTCTGGACTTGCACTTATATCTTTCCTGATCTCTCTTTACCCAGCTTAAACCTTTGTGGGCCTTTGTTTTCTCACCTTTCTTCATTCTCTTCTTTATTTTCCTGATATTTAATTGGCTATAAATTATTCTTGTTGATTGATGTTGTTATTAGAGTTCCATTTAAGCAATGTCCTTTTTTGGATTTTCTTTTGCTTTTCAGATGGACCTTAAGGACGTGGAGAGGAAAATCGCTCAGCATGCAGCAAAACTCCAAGGAGTAGACCTGACCAGAACCACACAACAAGTCAGTCAGGAGAAACAAGAAACTCAGCACAAGTTAGACACCAGTAAGATGACACAAAGCAAGCACATCCATTCACGGGGAAATTGTGTCTCTTACATTCTTAATTTTCTAACTTTGGCACTCAAAATCTTTTATTTCTTTCTTTTTTTTAATTTAAGAATTTGGCTCAATTATCATGCTCTGAGGACCTACATAAGGAGTGTGACTGGGAGGGGGGTATGAAGATATAGAAGCAGTTATTCGAGAAGGGCTGTTTTATTGATTTCGCTCAAACACTAGATTACTTTTCTCACTGAAACAGCTTAAACAGTTTTACTGCTTTGATTCTTTGCTCATACCGAGGCTGCTAGCCATTTGTTAGCTTCTTTAAGATGTCCTCGTTCAGCCTGTTGACGATCATCTAAGTTACTGATTGGATTTATTGTTAAAAACATTTTTGTTCCACCTGCGATTTACTCTCATATAACTGATCGCTTGCACCGCTGTATGCATGTTGTTCATGAATAAAATGGTATGCATTGACCCTGCCGGTCATCAGTGACCAAAGATGCTGGAAATCGTGTGATATGAGTCCCTGGCTGGTTTGTTGATGTGTCTCTAGTTGCTAGTTGTTTTTTCTTTCTCTTTACCTCTTTGTATATTTTCAGCTTCCAGCAAGATGGAGTTGAAACGTAAGCTGATCCAGGACCAGCAGGAACAGATACAGATGCTTAGAAGTGCAGTGAATGAGACACGAGCAGAAAAGCTCCAGCTGAGCAGTGACATGCAGAAACAGCAGCAGCTGGAGGAGCAGTGTGCCGAGTTCACCACTGAGATCCAATCCTTGACCAGAGACATCAGGGTATTTTTTTTTTTTTTTTTTTTTGTGCTTACATATTTTATATTCACATGAAGATTAAAATGTTTCACACTTTATTCTCATACTCTTAATACAAAATAACAGAAATGTACCATAATCATACAATCAAGTCTTATATATTCATTATATATGGCTACCAGATGTTTGGTGAACATTGTTTATTTTTAGTTGCATGGTTTAAAAAAAATTCTATAAATTTTCTATGTTGTCCCTTTTTTGTGTGTGGGTTTTTTTTCCTGTTCCACTTTGTGGTTTACCAGGAGGCAAAGGAACAGCTGTCCCCTCTGTCTGCCACTCTGGAGAAGCTACAGCAGGAGAAACAAGAGTTGCTGGAGCGCAAGAGGCAGAAGCAGGAAGAAGGGCAGGAGAAGGTGGGCACAGTCTCACTTTTGTCTCTTTTGGAACGTGCTTTCTCTATAATGAAAAAACAGCACAGAACTTTACATTTACGGAGCAATTACTTGTTATCAGTTTTCATTTAAAGTTTTTTTTCCATTTAATTTGCTGTGCATGTCATGTCATAGTTTTTTGTATTGTATACACACACACACACACACACACACACACACACACACACATACACATATTAATAGATAATGACAGAGCATTATGTTTTTGTAAGACCTTTGTTCTGCCACAAATAAACTGTGAATATCTGTTCATCTAAGTCTGAATTCTGACTGTGTTTCTGACAGATCAGCTCCATTAAAGAGAAATTAAAGGCGATCACCACTTTGGAAAAAGACATCACTAAATATGTCGATGAGGGCAAAGATGAATATAAAGAGGTAACATGTTTGGCATTGTTGTACAAGATGCATCACAACCCCCACCCCCAGTGATTTATTCTGTGACATATATTGAATTGTAGCCTCGGAGTAAAAGGTGCGCATATATTTTATATAACTTTGAAACACCAACTTTTTCATTTTAACACTTTAGCATTGTTTCTTGTGAGATTAGCTGTAGAAGCTTGACTGTAAATGTGTTGATTTTATTATTTCTGAATGTGTTTAACCCTTTCACGGACCCTATCATTGCAGCAAAAAGAGTCTGAGCTCCATGAAACTAACACTCAGCTCCATGAAGCTGAGAAGCACAAGGAGAAAATTAATAAGGAAATGGGAAACATCCGTCAGGACATAGACACTCAAAAGGTACAGGATAACAGAGCAAACACTGTTTCATGTTTCGTAACTTTAAAACGAAGTTAAGAAACTTTATTTTAGATTCGCCTAACTCTAGCTACATGAGTACGGCAAGCACTTTTTAAAAGTTTAAACCTTCTTAATGAATCCTAGGTCCAGGAGCGCTGGTTACAGGACAACCTGACATTGAGAAAACGTGTTGAGGAGTTGAAAGAAGTTCTGGGTAAACGTGAGGCTCTTATGAAGGACATGGGCAACATGCAAGTCATGCAGCTACGCAAGTAAGAGCACCACACCCATTATCAATTTTCCACATGATTGGTGAAGCAACCAAGCAATTAAAATAGTTTCAGGCTCCGTCACATCAGAAATGCCACACTTAACACTTGTAAATGTTACAGAGCTGTTTGTAGTATTTTAAATTCCTTCCCTTCATCTCTTTCTGTGGTTTTCCAGAGAACGGCGTGAAGCAGAGCGCAAGCTGGAGGATTTGAAAAGAAACCGCAGTATTGCATTGGGCCGACAGAATGGCTTTGAGGAGGAGATACTGCATTATAGGTGAAACATGCAGATATGCGGCACTTACACATACAGAGCTTACTCTATACACATATGGTCATGCAGAAAATGAGGAAATAATACAGATAAGAAAACTGATTGGAAAATTGTGGAAAAACATGATATCCCAAAAGCAGCTGTCCATTCAGGTTCTGTGTAAAACAAATGAGGATGACAAGAAGTGAATCTCCAATAGATCTTCCATCCCGAGAGACGTTGAGCTAATTCAGTAGAAATAAATGTTATCATATAATAAAAACACAGCATGATTAACCATTATTGTTGATGTTTTTCGCAGCAATAACACCTCTGCTATATCTGTATATATTCTGGATTAGACTGCTGTGAATTAGAACTTTATTTGTTTTCATTTATAAATACTGTGTATTGTTCAGATCCCTGTCAGAATATTAATACCAATACTTATGTGTACCATAGAGTGTACAGCCGAGTGTGTGAAGTCATCCTATTATGATACACCTCTGTCTGTTTGTCCAAGAGTTTCTCCTCTATGATCAGGTGTTCAGTAACCAAGGCACACAGGTACATCTTAGGACCCCAGAGGTTCTTAGCCACCAACCCATTTTTACCATTTCTGAGCCTGCAACATGTCATTTTCCACAATTGTAACGTCGGATTATAAGGTGCACTGTCAAGTTTTGAGAAAATTAAAGGCTTTTAAGAGTGCCTTATAGTCCGAAAAATACGGTAATAACGACGGCCTGCTTGCATGTTCTACAAAAAAATGTGCTTTGGAGCTATCTGATGGACAAAAACCAAACCAGTTCCACGTCACTGAAGTTGCACCATTTTTACAAACCAATTCTGGTTCATCTGTTTCATTCAACAATCTGTTTTAGCCTTTCTCATTCTCCGTATGTGTGTATGAATACAAAGGCACTCCGCATGCGCGTTTTATCCACATTCTATCGTGAATTTTCATTTTCTTGTCATTGCCTAACATTACAGCGGTATTACCTTTAACGGTATAATATGGCCCAGCCCTACTGGGAAGGATCTGGCATTTGACTCTAATGACATGAATGTGGTGGAGCATAACTGGACTAATATTTTGCTGTATTTAAGGGCTGTATCAAACATGAAATAATTGTAAAAATGTACTCAAAGGCAATGGGATGTTAAGCTATGTGAATTAGTCCAGCTTACAAAATCCACTTTTCAAGCATGTAATTTGACATGTGTAGGTAAACCATAAGGCACATAAATATGCAAACATAAAATAAGAGGTAAGTTAAGATCATCTTTTATTGTCTCAGTGTATATTTGATTGAACAAAATCTTGCATACCAATTTTTCATTTTACACTTGATGTTGGCAAACATTGTCTGAGTGTGTGAAATACACCAACAACATTTAGAGTAACCTTAACGCTCTCTGGTCGCTATGGTAACAGTTAAATATTTCTTTCAAAATAAGACACACAACTACAAAACAAATATAAAGTACTTGAAAATATCTAATTCGCCATAATGCTAAATCAACGAGAGCCCTGTTTCTCTGCAACGAGACGATCCCACCTGGGCGTAAGGGGGGACAGTGACACCTGAAGTGTGTTGCTTATGCTTAGTCTGCTCCGCGATTTTGTTTTGGTAGCTGTAACTGCAGAAAACTCCGCTTCACACAGATATGATGTTGGAAATGGAAACATAGTTTTTAGTGCTGTTGTGGCAATCTTGGGGTATTCTGCCACAACTTTTATCCAGAATACCGGCAAAGTTGATGTCTCGAACATACTTTTAAGGCCTGTTGTGATCTCCAACAGTTGATCTTCTTCTTGCACAGACATGCTGGATTCACCCGGTTTATTGACAAATGGGTCGCAGATCCATTCCGTGTCAGTTCGTGGGTCTTTTGTGATTAGGAAGTAGCACTCGAACTCTTTTAAAGGCAAAGACAGGTGATCGTGCATGAGGAAGTTATTTATTTTTTCTGTGTGGCCGGTACCAAAAAAAGAAAATTTATTCATAACACACGGGAAAAGACCCAGGGAAACAGAGTTAACGATAAAAACCCTGAAAACCACAAATTTCGCATCTGCGCCTCAACTCTCGCGGCCCGGTACTAAATGACCAGGGGTTGGGGACCGCTGCGTTAGACGACTGACATCTAATGCACTAATACTGTAGTACTGATGTGTCCTAGTGTACTAAAAATGGTTTAAGTTAAAGTTAAGTTATCAAAGCCCTGGGTAGTGTTGAGAAACAGTAACAGAAAACCATGTCATTCTCTATTATTCAACGATTTATCATTAAACTAAAAGTGCAATTTGAAAATATTGCTTACAGGAAAGAGCTGCGAGAGGATCAGTATGACAAAGCTGATGAGCGCTACAGAAACAAGATGATTACAATGAGGACCACAGAACTGGTCATCAAGGACCTGGATCTCTACTACAAGGCTCTTGATCAGTAAGTTTTGTCCTAACATATGCATATATACAGCTTGTGGTTATTAACAAAAAATAGTTCTCCATACATAACATCTGATTTATGGTCTTCTTTTAAAATTCTGTAAATAGTTTTCATTTGACAGCTTTGTTGAATAAAGAAAGATTTCTACCATATTTTGTGATACTTTGCAATGTCAACAGGAAATGACGGTGTCAACTGATGCAAATTATCGCAGTTCTATCTTGTGCAGATTTTTGTGCTTTTCCCTCACGTATAAGAGAGTGTCACTTGCAGAAACATGGCTAAGCAGTTTAGTCAGCTATTTACTCAGCTTGGGAAAATGGAAGTGTATGGTGACACATACTGAAACAGATGAGATTGATTAGTTTCAGGGTAAAACCACAGATAAATAACATGAAATGCATAGTGAAATGTGTGTCAGGAGTTCAGAGTTTTTGACACGTTCCCTTGTATTAGAACAGTAACTTGTTAATGTGAGACTTGTGAGTCTTCATCAGAGATCAAGAAGTGCTATACATGCTACACAAAATATACATAATACATATCTATGAGTGAGTCTACAATAAATATAAACAGATATACGCAATAAAAACCATAAACCTCAATTATAAATATACAAACCTCAGTTTAAAAAAACAAAAATCATTAAATAAAAAAAAAATTATAGAAGTAAATGTGTCTGTGTTTGCACAATAAAAAGCCAGGATAAAGCAAGTAAAAATAAATAGGTTTTTTCAGCGTTTTCAAAATGACTGAGAGATTGCGCAGCTTTAATGTGAGAAAGCAGATTGTTTCACAGATAAACAGGCCCTATCACCTCTGCTTATTAGCCTCTCTCTAGAAATGTCCAAGAGCTGTTGGCTTGTAGACATCAGGGCTCTGGTAGGACTACAGGGCTGTAAAAGTTGAGTTAAGCAGGGTGTTGTAAACTTCAGACATTACATGGAACCTTTCTTTCTGAGTTGATGTACTGTTTGCATTGTTGCAGTTTGAACAGTACTAGTAGGTCTTGTGTCAGAACATCATTAACTAGTTAGGCCTTAATTGGACGTCTATGCATATCTGAGGGAAAAAATTCACTTGCTTCAATTTCAAACTTCGCTTAGAGGGAGGTTCATTTCCACATCAAAGTATAGTTTTATTAATATCTGCTGAGATGTGTTCTTCTTCAGTCACACTTAACATCTACACTAAAAATTTCATTTTATAAAATGTTGGATTCATGGCTGCTGGTTAGAAAGTGCAAACCAACTTTCCAAGTCTATTAATTTTTTTTATGTCACAAGATGGTTTAAATGAAAGAAGGGGGGGGGGGGGAACCTCAATGTGACCTAGTAACATACACGACCAGTCAAAAGTTTGGACACACTTTCTCATTTAATGGATTTTCTGTAAGTTAATTACTTTCTACATTGTAGATACATACTGAAGACACTAAATATATGAAGCAAGATATGGAGTCGTGTAGCAAAAAAAGAAGCAGCTCTAAATAGGTTTTATTTTTTAGATTCCTCAAAGTAGCCACTCCTTGGTTTGTTGACAGCCTTAGCCTTCTGTCAGTGAGCTTCATGATGTAGTCACCTGAAATGGTTTCACTTCACAGGTGAGCCTTGTCAGGGTTCATTATTGGAATTTCTTGCCTTCTTAATGGGGTTGGGAGCATCAGTTGTGTTGTGCAGAAGTCAGGTTGGTACACAATAGCCCTATTTGACAATTGTTAGAATTCATCCCAAAAGGTTGATTATTTTCATCTGGATGTAGCATTTACAGTGGGAGAAATGTTTTGTCATTGTGGTTGTTGATCAGTGGTCTTGACAATTTGCAAACTAATGATCAAGGAACTGACCTCACAGCCATTTGTCCATTCAGTTTCAGTCATTGTATAAATGTACTGTTTATAAGGTTGGGGAAACCTGCAGTCAGCTGAGACTAAATAAGTCACTTGGATGAGTGATGGATTGTTTCTCCGAATGAAAACGTTCCATCCAGACAAACAGAAGCAACCTTTTGACATTTACTTATCTGGATGATTGAGCATGTGTCAAGGCATGTTAGATTTCGTATTATGGCAAGAACCAATCAGCTAAGTAAAAAGACTGCCCATCATTACTTTTAAAAACTGAAGGTCAGTCAGTCCAGGGAATTGCTAAAACTTTGAATGTGTCCCCAAGTGTAGTCACAAAAACCATCAAATGCTACGACAAAACTAGTTCACACGAGGACCAGCCCAGGAAAGGAAGACCAAGAGTTACCTCTGCTGCTGAGGATAAATAGAGTCCTAGTAGCAGTCTCCTCTAAACATCAAATGTGCAGAGGAGACTGCGCAAATCTGGCCTTTATAGTCAAATAGCTGCTAATAAACCACTTCTAAGGAAAAGCAACAAGCAAAAGAGATTTGCTTGGACCAAGAAAAACAAGGAATGGACATTAGACCAGTGGAAATCTGTGCTTTGGTCTGATGAGTCCACATTTGAGATCTTTTTGTTCCACCCCCGATGTCTTTGTGCGACTCAGAAAAGGTGAACGGATGGTCACTACGTGCATGGTTCCTACCGTGAAGCATGGAGGTGTGATGGTTGGGGGTGCTTTGCTGGTGATACTGTTGGGAATTTGTTCAAAATTGAAGGCACACTGAATCAGCATGGCTACAAAAGCATCCTGCAACATTCCACAGTCACCTGTGGCAAATTCAGACGGTTTGGGATGAGATGGACTGCAGAGTGAAGGCAAAAGGGTCAACAAGTGCTCAGCATGTCTAGGAACTCCTTAAAGACTGTTGGAAAACCATTTCAGGTGACTACCTCATGAAAGTCATGGAGAGAATCCCAAGAGTGTGCAGAGCAGCAATCAAAGGGTGGCTGTTTTGAAGAATCTAAAATATTGAGCATGTTTTCACACTTTTTGTTTACTTCATAATTCTATGTGTTCATTCGTAGTTTTGATGCCTTCAGTGAGAATCTACAATGTAAATAGTCATGAAAATAAGAAAAAAAACGATAAAATGACATGTGTCCAAACTTTTGACTGGTTGTATAAGTTGGTATCTGACATAGCAAATGTAGAGCAGGTCATCCAGATTAAATTAAAACATGTCACGATTTCATCTAAGGGCGTGCAAAGTCAATCTTACCAATCCTAGTTGATGTAATCACAAATTTATACATACTATTCTGATTTATATTTTTACACAGCTCAAAAAATGTATACATGTGTAAATATTACCACTTTCCTGCCTACATGAAGAAATATTGGTAAGTTTTATGCACGTCTTCTGTCCTAAAAAGCTTTTGTAGTTTTACTGTAATGACACATCTTGTGCTTGTCTTCCTGATGAGGCTCTTTGAATTTAGGTCACCAGAACTACCGCAGAGTTTTTAGCTTCATAGCTGGAACGTCAGCAGCATTGACAGGGTGGGAAGTGATGTCAGTGTCTTCCAGTACTTTGAGTTGGTGGCCGAGTGCAGGCTGAAATCTGATACAGTTTAACTGGTATTGCATAGTGACGTTTTTATTAACTTTATCTTTTTTTTACTGTTTTGGAAAAATCTTTATCTAAGTATTCCTTATTAACCTAAATTCATCAAAATTTTTGGAAGAAAAATGTTTTAAAAGAATTCTAACTAAATTAAATCAACAGGGCATTGCTTACACTTTTACATTGTGTTGCATTCCTGTTAATTAATCTTTGCAGTCAAATAAGGTGTTTATTTTGTTTGCCTTTCCTAGAAGCAAGCTTTAAAGTTTGCTTTATGATGGATGTGAATAAAACTTGTAGTAAAGCTACAACTGAGAGATCCTTCTCTTTTTCATCTGCCTTGTTTTGCATACATGACAGCTATTGGGACTTTGGAAAAATAATCACATTATTTTTTGTCCATGGGGTTGATCATTTCTGTGAGGTCTGAAAGTACTTCTTTTGCTTAGTGGATAGCATGCCAAATGGAATGCACTTGTGTTGGTGATTTCAGTGCGTCTTTGTGGGCTCAATAGATGTGCAGATATGCAGGTCTGTTATCCGTAGTATATCACTTCAGTCAAGTGCATTCAGGAAGCATCATGTCTCGCAGGCCAGCAAACAGCTGTGATTGGCACGCCATCAAGCGGTGATTTGAAGAGCGCTTGAGTGCTTTTGCTTTGCGCTTTGTTGGCATAGCACACATTTGAAATATTATTTGATCATGTTCATTTAACTCATTCACTGCCAGCCATTGGCAGTGAATGAGTTAAACCCATTGACTCATTCACTGCAAGTGACGGCTATAGACGTCAATGGCAGTGAATGAGTTAATTGTGGGAAGCAAAATGTCTAATTGTACAGCCTATTAATAACAAGCAGGGCTCGCTTTACCCCAGAGGATGGTGCTTCCAAGAATTTCAACTAGATCACAGGGCAGTTTTCCACTTGATGTGTTACATCACATCAGCTTGTCCAGATAACCTCTGTTTTTTGACGTTGACTGAACGTATTGCCTCCTGTGGTGGTCTTGTTGACGCCTCAGTGAAGGGAAAAAAAAAAAGATTACTTCACTGTCTTGCACGAAGTAGGTGGCCTTTAGTCATTCTATAAATAAAATAATTTGAAAATGAGTCATGTCTTTCATGTGAAGTACCAGGCTCTTGAGTAACTAAACAGATTCTATGGATTCCAAAAAGCAGATTAGTTTTAAATTAATATATTAAAAAAGCTAGTTTTGCTGCTCAACTTCTTCGTCTATTTTTATAGTTGCCTTTATAATGCTGTTAATTTATCTTGGGAAAACTTTTTTCAAGACTCTATGTGACTGCATTCATAAACTACAGCTATGAATCATTTGCACATTTTATTTTAAACTTTAATAATGTTTCATCAGTTTCAATGAAAGGTCATTGGTTTTTAGTTCTGACACTTTGCTACTGCATGCTTTTTATCTTTAGAAAAATATATATATTGACCTGCCTAATAATGCTAAATTACACCTATAATTACAATTTGCAGACTAATTAGCAGCCCGATTTACATAATGCAACACTTGCAAAAGTTAAGTTTTCGGAATTATCTGGCTCTTGACCTATATGTTCTGCTTGCCACATACTCATCCCCCACTACATTTCATGGCGAAAAAACTTTTTCTAACTTAGAGTTAGGTATGAAACAGTACACTTTGTTGTGTGCAAAGAGTTCAACTATTCGGTGCAGTCAGCAGTTTGAAAGCATGTTTGCGTGTGCAGAGTGCAGATGCGAGCACTTGTTTTGAGTTCAGGTCGCTAAAGCCTTTTATAAATAGAAGCCAATACAGGCTTTTGACTTTTAATTGTAGGCCCATAGATTATTACAGATATAGGTAGTTTACGTTAGGGTGCTAAGATGATATATTATCTTTCTGTGTTATCTTCAGTTATGTGTTATTCTATGTTATCTTCATTTACATGGCTAACCTTAAGTAAGCTCCCATAACAAATTGTATCTGATACCCCAGACCTGGCATATTGTGAACTTTCACAATACACTTACTTTCTCACCTTTCCAGTTCACTGTATCCTAATGGATTGTAAGATTGATGAAAAAAATAAACAGAATTTAAATCCACAGTTAATCGTTTGAATAACTTTTCAGGAACAAATGCTAAATAATTGCAGAGCCTGTTTTTTCCGAGTGTTTTGAAAAGCATCTCGACTTAATGCCGAGTTATGCTTCCATGTTTTCTCATACGTCATTGTGTAAAGACTTTCCAGCAAAGATGACTATAAAACTCAAAAACAACCCCCCACAGAAACTGTTACAGTATAAAAACGATTAGATCAACCCCCCACAGCAAGAGTTAAAGCTGTACCGGAATAAATGTGGCACGTCACAACAGAGTTGTTAACTGTGTAGCTTTGTACCTGATGTGCGTCTACCACTACCAGGGCAGGGTTTTTTTCTGGATTAATAGAACTGATTTTGATTTACTTCCAAAGAGCACTCACCACTATTTATGCTTTTTGAAATGACCGCCTAAAATCCTAAAACATAATGTTAGGTTTACTATCTCAAGCCGGGTAATGCAGCAGGACAGTGAATGTAAACATCAAAGGAAAGACAGCAGAATCCATCTTTCAGAGTGGCCCAGCCAGAGTCTAGTAGGAATACTGTTGAGATACAAGAGTTGACTTATTTTTCTCAGAGTGCACAAAATATTTAACATGTGTATTATTTTTGTGTTAAGCACAGTTAAATACCTGTGACTTGAGTAATGGCGAAGTAAGATCTTATCAAGAATTAATGCAAAAAACAAAGATTGTACATGTCTGTTTTAGTGCTGCATACTAAGCAGTTAATGGATAGTAGATGAATCACTAGTATTATCTGCTAATCCATTTACTCTGAAGGTTCAAAAGAAGTCTTATCTAATGATGACGTTTTTTTCCAACAGGTTTTAAATGACCTAAAAAAAGACTTAGACTTACTTACTTAAACTTACTTATTAGATTAACCTAAATTTGCTATTGTGGTGAAAAATATCCTGCTCGACATGCAAGCCTTCCAAGCACAGAAAAAAAACATCTCATAGAGCAGAGAGTTCACTTCCTATTTTGTATCACCGCATAACTATCAATGCCATCATTTTTATGTGGCTTCAGCATTTGCAGTGCTGATTTTCATGATTGAAATGTGCAAATAATTGAAAATTTATCAGCAAGGTAGCAAAGCATGACATTGTACACAGTGAGTTGTACAGATATGTCTGGGTTTTCTATTTAAATGCAACTGTGTTATAGCAAATCAAAAGCACCTGAAGGTTACGTTTATTTGTCAATGTATCAGGCTTTTTTTTTTAAATTATCCTTTCTTTCTATTAAAAATATATTCATGTTTGCAAACTGTTTATTCTTGGAGATCAGGATACTCTGAGAGACACTTAATAAGGATAAAAGGCCTTGGTAAGGATGTGTGAGCTCACCATCACTGATACCATCTGAGTACGGTATCTGAAGAGAGCAGAAGCATCATTTACCCATAAGTGTGGGTTAGAAAAGGCATGACAGCCTGCAGTGTTATCAAGATTGCAAGCAAGGCATAGAGCCTTCCATCAGACATTACATCCAGGTCACAGTTTCTATTTGAATACAGAGAAAATGGTTTCTATGGTAAGATGTTTTGATTTGGACGCAAAAAAATGAATCAGTGTGCAAAAATTGTCTGTGCAGAACTGAGCAAAAGCTAGAAGTCACTGATAATGTGACTTTCAATAAAATGAAGGTAGTTGAAAGTCAAAGTTAAAGAGTTTGTGTTTGCTAATTATTGAAGAGTCAGCATAGCTTTCATTGTATTCTGGTCAAAATAACAGTCTATATGTGTTGGCTCAGCGGTTCTTAAACATTTTCTTTCATGCCCTTCTTCAGAAGTCCATGAAAGTTCAAGCCTCACACTCTAACTTTTAGCAATCATTAAAAGCGAAAAGTTATCCAAGTATAATTTAAATTTGTAAATGTCGGTACAGGAGCGTGAGTCATTGTATAAGAAGGAAATCTGATTCCTTCAGACCCATCTCGCTTCATACTTTTCAACTTAGATCGTCAGTTTTGAATACATTGCAAGCAGTATTTAAACACATCTGGGAAAGCGAGGGCATCTCTAAGAGATACCAGGTTTACTGGGTCACAGATGTAGAGCGGGCTCTGTAGATTTGTGAATGTAAACGTTCGTCAACAAAGGAAATGACTTGCAGCTACCGTATAATGAGAGTCAGCAACTTCCAGTGAAAGGGGGTGAAGTAACCACTAATGATCTTTAACCCTTTTTGAAGTGATTACCAATGAGAGTGCAGAATGTCATTTTACATTACCAAAGCAAAGTCTCAGGAGATCTGAGTGACAACAATTACCTCTTCTGCTGCGTCTGTATGATACACAACAGTAATTTAGTGCGTGTGCAGAACTCATGTTACTCAGCCTGATTGAGACGGACATTAAACAGACGAGTCTATGCACGTCAGATTTTGGGAAGTACCCCTCACGTATCTCAAATTAAAATGAGGTCGTTCTTCAGCTTCAGAGTTTTAATTCATGGTCCTACTTCAAAATTGCAAAACTAATTGAATGTGTTGAGGATATTGTGGGCTCACAGTCACTATCACTGCATTATCATAGTGTGCAGGGAGTTGATTGGTCCACTTCTGGACTTGGAGAAAATGTCTCTCCTCTTTTTCTCCTGCAATCCAAGACAGATATTTTGGCACTTTTTATACATAGAAATTCATAGAATAATGGCTACAGTCTTCTATGAACTTACTGTGTGTATATTGTTGTAAATATGCATAGCAAGGGTTTTTAGCAGTATGACTTGAGTTGAATGCCCCCTGGTCAAAGTTGGTTGTCTGTCCAGTTTATGCTCTGCTGCCAACCCTGAAAACATGCCTGTGTTGAAGCAATGTAATGGTAAATGGCCTGTATTTGTATAGCGCTTTACTTACTCCCTAAGGACCCCAAAGCGCTTTACACGTTCAGTCATCCGCCCATTCACACACACATTCAGAGACTGGTGATGGCAAGCGACATTGTAGCCACAGCCGCCCTGGGGCGCACTGACAGTGGCGTAATGTAAAGCCTTTTCTTCATGTTTCTCCTATATGTGCAATAGGTTCTACAAAGAATACTTAATAACATTTTGTTGTAAAAGTCTTGATGCATGCTCAATCATCCAGGTAAGTAAATCCCAAAAGGTTGATTCTGTTCGTCTTAGACGTAGCGTTTTCAGTGGGAGAACTGATACTGATGATGTCACTTGGATGAATGACGAAACATTTCTCCCACTGAAATGTTTCGTCACTCAAGCGCCGGTGTCCTGCAGGTTTTAGATGTGTTCTCGAACCAACACAGCTGATTCAAATGGCTAAATTACCTCCTCGACATGTCTATCTAGGCAATCTAGGTGAACAGAATCAACCTTTTGGGATTTTTTTCTGAACTGGAAGATCATCACAATACAACAGTTTTAGTATTTCTATAGCAAAGTTCATCAAGAAAATGCAGAATTCTGCACTAAACATCCTGAACTTTTGAAACCTAGTGTGATTAAGTCAGCCTACTAAAGTCAATGGATGATAGACAGTGCCCTGCCTTACTTCTGTTATATTCTAGGATATTAGTAGACATCTTGAGACTAAATGTTACCTAATGCTAATGCAGTATTTTCATATAAAGAAATGCTGTATTATTATATTACAAGATAATAAAACTCAAAATGGGATTACTTTTTAAAGGGACAAATATTACACCACCTTCACATAATGGAAGTCATTAGTCACACCTTCCTTTTGTTGCATGAGAAGTTCTGTAAAGAAGATGTAATAGGTTGGACAGGCGGATACTTGCCCTACTATCTCTATTTTTACTTTATGGTTTATTCACTATATATGGTCTACAGAAGACATACCGTTAGTTGTACTGTTATCGCTAGGTTTTTTTTTTTTGCAAACCACATTTCATGTTTCTAATCAGTTTGTTAGATTATAGACCAAAAGTTTCTTGGTATTCCGGAAAGTGAAAAAAAATCCAGCTGAGCGTGTATCTTATGTATGATTTCATATCCTGTCAATATTATAGATACATTTATTGAAAGATTAAAAAAACGTTGCTGTTGTTTTTCATTTTTTGTAATCAGTTGATCAGATGCTTATTTTTTGAATGTTTCAATTTTGTGCAAACGTTGGGTTTTTTTTTCGCATTTATCCACTGTCGAATAAATGATAAATATCTGGAGATGTGCAGACACGGGGATTGCTTAATAACTACCTCACACATAATGGTAGGATGTGACCTGTTATAACCTTTTTACCTGATTGCGAATAGGGAAATAGCACTTCAATAAACTTAGATGTCCCATGCAGCAATGTCTAGTAGAAGTGGCTTTTTGGTAGATAAATACATCTATCTTTAATTAGGTTTATCCTTTATATATTGCTCAAAAATTAAAAGAACACTTTTTAATCAGAGTATAGCATCAAGCCAAATAAACTTTGGGATATTGACCCAACTCCTCCAGGATGGCACATCAGTAGTTGCCATTGCAAGAAGATTTCCTGTGTCTTCCAGGACAATATCTAAAGCATGAAGGTAATTCCAGGAGACAGGTAATTACTCCAGGACAGCTGGACAGGGCTGTTAGAGGTTCTTAACACATCAGTAGGATCATAATCTGCTACTTTTGTGCAAAGAGGAACCAGATGAGCACTGCCAGAATCCTACAAAATGAACTCTGGCAGGCCACTCGTGTGAGTGCCTCTGAACAAACAATCAGGGTGGCTTGAGGGCCCGGCATCCTTTAGTGGGCCTACTCTAGTGGCTCACTGCCGGGCACTGTTAGGCGTGAATGGCATTTGGCACAGAATATCAGAACTGATAGATCGACCACTGACACCCTGTGCTTTTCAAAATGAGAGCTGGTTCACCCTAAACACATTTGATAATGTGAAAAGGTCTGGAGAAGCCATGGAGAACATTATGGTCCCTGTCACACTGTTCAGTTTAGTGGTGGGTCAGTGATGATCTGTGGAGCCATATCCATGGAGGGATGCACTGACCTCTACAGGCTAGGCAACGGCCGCCTGACTGTCATGAGGCACCGGGATGAAATCCTTGGACCCATTGTCAGACGCTACGCTGGTGCAATGGGTCCTCGTTTGCTCCTTGTACACAACAATGCCTGCCCTCATGTAGCCAGAGTATGTAGGGAGTTCCTGGAGAGTGAAACAATTGATACCACTGACTGGCCTCCACACTCGTCTGACCTAAATCAGAAAAACACATCTGGGACATTGTGTTTCCAACCCCACCAGGTTGCACCTCATACTGTCCAGGAGCTCAGCGATGCCCTGGTCCAGATCTGGTCATCATCTGTCCCCCAGGACATCATCTGTCATCTCATTAGGAGCCCTGACATTGTCAGGCAGGCATGTGGTGCCAATACTAACTACTCCCATAACGTCCATATCAGTAGATATATCCAGTATAATATTTCTTTCCCCATTGTGATCCTTTCCTTTAATTTTTTGAGCAGTATATTAATTTTTAATTTTATTTGTTTTCCACAGAACCATCATGAAATTCCACAGTATGAAGATGGATGAAATCAATAAGATCATACGAGACCTATGGCGCAGCACCTACAGGGGTCAAGGTGTGTCTCACATTAACAAGAGAGCGCTATTATTAATTTGTGGTATTTTCAGAAATACTGTTTTTCCCCCTCCTTACTGTCATTTATCTATTCTCTTCTCTCTCCAGATATTGAGTATGTGGAGATCAGATCTGATGTGGATGAGAATTCATCTGCTGGAGTGAGGCGGAGGGTTTACAACTACAGAGTAGTTATGGTGAAAGGAGACACAGCTCTGGATATGAGAGGACGCTGCAGCGCTGGCCAAAAGGTAAAAAAATGATTTTTTTTTTTTCGGTTTTGTGGTTACATCGCATGAAACCTGCATGTGACATGCAGTAAAAAGGTCAAACTTCTCAGTGAATCAAACATGATGTGACCATTTTGTTGTCTTCCTCTTTAAAAATATGATTGTGTGTGTCTAGGTACTGGCATCGCTGATAATCCGTCTAGCTCTGGCAGAGACGTTCTGTCTGAACTGTGGGATCCTAGCTCTGGATGAGCCCACAACCAACCTGGACCGAGAGAACATCGAGTCACTGGCACATGCCCTTGTAGAGTGCGTATATACGGATTCAGTATTCTTACTGCTATACTTGTGAAAACCCTCATTAATAGGATGCAACAGCTCCTAACATTAACTGACAGCTGTCTCTTTAGCCCCAAAACCAAATCCTTTAAATAGTTTAAGTAGCAAAGTGTCAAAGTACACACTTAGGGAATGTCTAATGTGCTCGGTCCCATTTATAAGCCGCCTCATCACATCTGGAACCTCACTTGGGCTTAAAAGCTGTCATTAAATCCAAGTTAACTTTGTACCAAAAAGGCCCCTTTGATGTAGATATGTTGCTATAGATACTGAGGAGTAGATGGGCTTCAAACCAGGAAATAAAAAGAAGTGCACAGCTGGTGATACTGAATTAAAAAGAACTGTTTAATTATTGCAGTAGTAAAAAACAGACTCCTCTGTTTTAATGTAGATTGGTGCTATCCTTCAAGCCTCATACTGTGTCCCTACACAGTGCCCACTGAAGTGTTACAGGATGTATAGGTTGTCATGCCCATTCCTCTGTAAAAGTTGAACTATTTTGGCTTTACTGGAGCAGACCGTGTAATGTATCGGACAGAGAAACCAGCATCCGACCTGTCAAAACATTAAACACAGACTTCTAGTTGTATACCTTGGCAGCCACTGTCTTCCTTGCAGTGGGATGTAACTCTTTATCTCCTGCTGTTTTCTTCAGAATCATTAAGAGTCGCTCTCGCCAGCGCAACTTCCAGCTGCTGATCATCACTCACGACGAGGACTTTGTGGAGCTGCTCGGGCGATCCAGCTACATTGAACATTTCTATCGTATCCGTAAGAACCAGGATCAGAACTCTGAAATCACAAAGTGCAGCATCAATTCCCTCTCATCCTATCTTCACTGAGCACTGAAGTGATTCGAAAAGCTGCTTTGGAAATGTAAACTAATGCTTTATCTCTTTGCTTTGATTTTATTTGGGCAAAGACCACGTTCAGGTTTGCTTTTCAGGAGGCATGAAGAAAACTCATTCGCACATCATTTGTTTAATAACTGACTATAATTTAACTGATATGCAAAGGCATGTTTGGTTGATAGTGTTTGTTTTTGAAGTCAGTCGTCAATAACCTTATATAAACGTATTATAACCGTAATTATCCTTAAGAAACTGTTAGAAGAAGTGCCAAAACAAAAGCAATAGGCTTCTGTTAACATCAGAAATATTTAAGGACAAAAAGCTTGATTCTAATCCATGAAGAATTTGCTTGTTGTGCTGGAATCCAGCGTGAGGAAAAGAGCTGTTTGGATTTGTTTTGGGGGAAAAATAAAACTGCTAAAAACTGTCGAAACTTTTCTACATATTTATTGAAATACTGCTCTGACTAGTGACCAGCAGCCATCAGATGGCATTTTCAGCAACAGCACATGCTTTGCTTAAAAAAATAGGGGGAAATTACACATTGAAATTCATATATAGCTAAAAAAAAAAAAAAAAACCCTAAAGAACACATAAGTCACATATCAGATTGTGATGAATGGAATATTCAACTTGAAAATCTTAGCTGGTGTACATTTGTCATTAGCTGAGAATAAAATTACAGAACATTCAGTGGAAACCAAAGTTATTAACCTATTATCACACCACAAATCAAAGGTAAGATTATTTAATTGCTGTAGATTTATTTCAGAGAAACACAGCGCCTTTATCTCAAAGTTGCTCATTGACCACAACTTAATCAAGAATTTTGTCACACAATTCGTACATTTTTTTTTCTTGCAATTGGCAAATGTGATAAGGCGTGGGCAAAGCAAGTATAAGTAATCTGTTATCTGCCAAGACTTCAGAACAAACTTGAATCTGACTACAGCCAAACAACCACTTCAAGGGCTTTTTTTGAGGACGCATCTTCTAAAGGTTTTCACTCTAAGTACAAGTATGGAAATGATGATGATGATGCTTGTGCTAGTGTCTGCTGCGCTGATGAGTCCATGTGCTGCAAATCCCGTCCGGAGTCTCAACCTAGACCATATCATTGACTTGGCTGACCAATACAATAAAACTATGTATGAGGTAAGGGCTCATCTCATAAGAACGAGTATTTTTTTGACTCTTAGCTTGAACATTTTATAACGTTTTTGGTGCCTTGACTTGTTAAAATTTTAAATGTTGACAAATATTTTTTCTATTTAATGTGGAAGAAGTTCTATGTTGAGGATGTGACACACTTGGTTAAATCTGGATGTAGGGTGAGAGGATCCTTTTCCATCTCTTTGAAACTGTGTTCCCTGTAGAGCATTCAGTTTTATTGGATTACATTTTTAAATGTCATTCATTTTAAACACGTCTGAAGTGAATATGTTCTCGCTCCTGTTGCATACAGAATAAGTTTTTCTGCAGAGTGCATGACATCCTGAAAAAGCATGACAGAACGGAGGATAAGAAGATTGTGAGAAACCTGGACGTGTTTTTTAAAGAAGGAAATGTAAGATATCTTTTTGCCAAATGAAAATGTCCCATCTATGTTACAAATATGTAAGGATTATGTACTAATGGCATTTGCAATACAGTGAGCGAGATCATACTGAACCCAGGTGTTTTCTTATCTTTTAGGTGAACTGCACAGAAGAACTAATTAACGTGCCTCATGCAACAACCGAAAAGCCAATACCGTTTCTGCTGGAAAACCTTGCAAACTGCATTCGCCGGAGAAACTTCATGGGAATCTAAAAACAAAAATGCCTGATTAGCTTCGTGATCCGTGAACTGTCTGACATCTGGTAACGTCTTCAAATGTTTTTCATAGTCACAGTTTGATACAGTTAAAGTACTGGATATTTATTTTCTGGTATAGTTTTCTCTTTTATGCAGTTTATTTGTTATTTAATAGCAACTACATTCAGTGCTTTCACAGGGACGTTTTTGGTTGAGTTATTTTTAAGCTGCATAAGTAAAAATGCATCCGTCGCTGGCATTAAACTTTACAACAGTTAAGGCAGCAACTGCACATTATTGTAAACTGCATATTTATATTTTATTTAAAACAAGTTCAGTTCACATTTTGATATGTTTGGATGTTTGTTGTAGTTCTTTCACTCCACATTGAAACAAGTGTTTACAGAACAAGAAGTCGTTTTTCTCACAAGCTGCATTTGTATGGAAATGCTTTGTACTTTATGTTAAGACAGTCAGCTTTAACAGACATTTTGATCCTGTTTTATTTTTATATTAAATTTTGATGACGCCTTACTTCTGACAAGCTGTCTCGTATTATTCAGTCCTTCAGTCCCTATTGTCTGAAAAGAGGACATACTTGTCAATATTTTCAGTTCAGTATCTTGACTTCTGTTATAATTACTTTGCATGATTGGTTCAATGCTACACTCCCTGTAAGCCAGCTGTCTTCTGATTGGTAGCTCCTCCTACATAGAAGGTTTAGGAGTAGCTGGTTGTACTCACAGCCACAACTGTGTACCTTAGATTCATGTACTGTATTTTTCGGACTATAAGGCACACTTAAAATCCTTCAAGTTTTCTCAAAAATCATATGTAGTGTGCTTACTGACCTCAAACCAATTTTATGTGGTACAAGGCGCTTAAAAATCTGTCAAAAAATGTTTCAGTACAACTTTGGCAAGCTACGAAGCCGCACCACTTGATGGATTGTTGGAGCATTACGGCTACTGTAGTCAGGAGCCTCATGGAATAATCTGGGTCCAAAACTCCGTCCGCTTTAGGTCCCAAAGTCAGACAAATACTGCAGCATCACTGAGAGTTAAAAACTGTCTAAATGTTTTCATCTTTAATAAAAATGATGAGTGTTGCTGCTTCACCAGGTGTAACAATTAAGTTTAACATCCAGGCATCCATGAAAACAGAATTTATTACATTTAATGGAGTAGGAAATTAGCAGGACGTTAGTTCACTAGTTTCTACCTAAACATGATATAGCATGTTCTGACTGAGAGCTTGGCGGTCTGAAAAAATACGGTAAGCATATTCCTAAGAGAAACCACTCTTGTGTATATACAACTACCAGCCATTTTGTTAGGTACACCTGTTCAGCTACAGCATCATGTTGACCTTTGAATCAAACAGACTAGCAACAGATAATGCTTTTGACATCTAAGAACAGGAAACTCAGGCTACAGTCCACAGAGGCTCACCAAAATGAAACAAGGAGACTGGAAATCGATTTTTTTTTTGTTCTGATAACATTGAGACGGTGTTGTGTGGCAGGTGTTTTGTTGCCAGACTTTTTAACGCTTGTGGGGTGGCTCTAGCGCAAGAGACACCACAGATCATCTACTCATCTGCTGATCAGAGGATTGGTGGTTTGAGTCCTGGCTGCTTTGATCTGCATGGCAAATATGCTTATGCAAAATACTAACCTGCATCCATTGGAGCATTAATGTGTGCGATTGGTAGATGGAAAGCATTTAAGCATAGAAGAAAGTGCAGGTGTGAATGGGTGAATGAGGCATGTTGGATTAAGCACTTTGAATGTTCTGGGAGTAGAAAAGCAGAATCGGTCCATTTACCACTTCAAATCAAATCACTTGTATTGTCACATCACATGTGCAGGTAAACTGGTACAGCACATGTAAGTGAAATTCTTGTGTGCAAGCTTCACAAGCAACAGAGGTGTGCAAAATACAATGACATAAGAACAAAGCAAAATATAAGAATGAGAATTCTAAGAACAAATATAAGAATGTCTGCGGTGTCTCTTGAGCTAGAGCCACCCCGCAAGCGTTCCCAAGTCTGGCAACAAAACACCTGCCACACAACACTGTCTGAATGTTATCAGACCAAAAAATCGATTTCCAGTCCCCTTGTTTCATTTTGGTGAGCCTCTGTGGACTGTAGACTGAGTTTCCTGTTCTTAGATGTCAAAAGCAGAATCTGCTGCTAGTCTGTTTGATTCAAAGGTCAACATGATGCTATAGCTGAACAGGTGTACCTAACAAAATGGCTGGTAGTTGCATATACACAAGGGTGGATTCTCGTAGGAATATGCTTACTGTATTTTTCAGACCATAAGGCGCATTAAGTGAAACAGAACAGCCAGATAAGTCAAACTTTGCTCAACTCATTCTCCTTACTTTCTCCATTTCCGTACCATTGATTCATTAATGTTGAATATGCATACCAAATATGTATATATACAAGTGTGTGTGTGTGTGTGTACATATGTATAAAATAAAATATACAATATACAAAGGTTAGCAGTGGATGCACTGCATTCAGCATGATATGGTGCATTTCCATCAGGATAATGCACCATATTACCTATAAATCTCTCCTTGGGCTGGTTCCCTCTTATTTATGTGTTTATATGTGTAAAAACCACAACCAGTACAGCCTTAATTTTCACAATATCTGTCCCAAAAATCAGAACAGAATTGGGGGAAAGGGCATTTAAATACGCTGCCCCTGCTTCCTGGAATAATCTGCAGAAGGAACTAAAATTATTAGAATTGGTTACCTTGGGGGAGTTTAAGTCCATCTTAAAGGAACGAGGGAATAACTCTTTTACTCAGTGTGATTGTTTTTAATATCGCTCTTAATTTGATCTGTTATTGTATATTTTTCACATGTTCGTACGGGGATATTGTATTTGTTTTAAATGTTATATACTTATGAGGTACATGCATTTTTGACTTTTGTTGCCATGATGCCAGGTCTCTCTTTTTTTAATCTCAATGAGATTTTTACGTGGATAGATAAAGGACTAATAAAAAAAAAATAGTGATCATAAATCACGAAGCTCAAATCATCTCAGACTTGTTTCTTGGTAAGAAAATTAGGGCAAAACTGCAGATTACAGTTACTGTTTGACCAAACGATTGAGGAAACGGCTAAAACATCAGATGTTCATGAATTAAATAATCAAGTCGAAAAATGTTTACTGCCAAACTCTGTGTAATCTGTACAGTAGAAACGGATGAAATAGTAATCAGTCTAAACAAAAACCAGCACCTGTATGAGGGCGGGATTGAAAACCACATCAGAAATCAAACTTCAGACTAGTCAAGTCTTCTCAACTTTATGAGAATATTTTCAAGTAACCATTGTAAATAGATGTCTGTTGTTGTTTTCTTCTTCTCCTTTTTTGTAATGCAGCCCACCGTATAGACTCATTTCAGAGAAACTGTTCTCCTTTCTCAAGCTGCGTATTGACCACAACTTAATCATGAGTCTTATCTCTCCATCGCTGCAGACTGCATTTGGGGGTTTTTTTGTAATTGACAATTGTGGTGAAGGCGTGGGCAAAGCAAGTATAAATAATCTGTTCATCAGCCAAGACCTCACAGCAACCTGCAAGCTGACAATTGAGCAGAAATACTTTAAAGGCTTTTCAGCTTTTCAGCCAACTAATAACAAGTATGGAGATGATGACGTTTGTGCTGGTGTCTACTGTGGCCCTGCTTATCAGTCCATGTGCTGCAAATCCCATCTACAATATGAACTTAAACAATATCATTGACCTTGTTCAAGAATACAGTAAAACTTTGAATGAGGTAAGACCGTATCTTATACATTTAACTGCCTCTTAGCATTCATAGAGCTTTTTGTTGTTCTTGTTGTTAGTTTACTTTTATTTTTTCTGCTTTGTTCAAGTTTTTAAAACTTGATTGTGACAATTTGTCTCTCCAACGTTGCAGAGTATCTATGTGGAGGATGTGACACACTTGGTTGAATCTGGATGTGGGGTGAGAAGACTACTTTTCATGTCTTTGAAACAGTTTGCAAGCTTTCCATTCAGGTTTCTTTTTTGAGAGACTGCAATAAGAACAGTGATCTCTTTTTAACATTTTAATTGTGTTTATTTGTAACGCTAATACTTGTTTATGTTTCATACAGAATAATTTCATCTGCAAAGTGCACGAGATCCTGGAAAACCATGCCACAAAGCAGCAGAAATATAAAGAGAAGGAGATTGTGAGAAACTTGGAAGTGTTTATTAACGGCACAAATGTAAGATATCTTCTCTGACATATTTCCTATATAAGGTATACATCAAATCTGTGTTACGCACCTTTAGAGACAATGTACTAAATCTACCTGTTGTGTCTTTGGTGAGACAAAGAATCTGCAAAACAATAAAACATATTGTACTGAGCTCAGCTGATTTCTTGTCATTCAGGTGAACTGCACTGAAGTACTGAAGACTGTGCCGAAGGCAAGAACTGAAAAGCCAATACCGGCTTTGCTGGAAAACCTCAAGATATGCATTCAGAAGAGAAACTTCAGTGGAAAATAAAAACACGCCTGGATACCTTCCAGATCTGTGGACTGTCTGCCATAATGCTTCCAAGTCATTTTCTTTGTTCTTTTTTTTTTTTCTTTTTGTAATTTATCACAATTCAAGCATTGGATATTTATTTCATTCTATAGTTTAAGACAGTATTTTTCTTCCTTTTTAGGCAGTTGATGTTATTTAATAGTAGCTATATTCGGTACATTAGCAAAGACATATCTGACTGAGCTGTGTTTAATTGCATTTGTAAAAATTTATGTGTAGCTGTCGTCAAACAGCACAACAGATCAACTTGACATGTTATTGTACAACTGCGTATTTATTTTTTATTTAAGTTAAGGATTTTTAATATATTTGTATTACATATTTATTGCAATTGTCTCACATTGCATTGAACCAAGTGTTTACAGAACAATAATAAATCACTTTTATCCACAAGTCCCAGTTTGTATGGAAATGCTTTGGGCTTTATAGCAAGACAATTAACTTTTACACACATTTGGCTGTTAAGATCACATTTTGATGATGGCGTCATTTGTGGCTCACTATTTTAGTTCTTGGCTTCTGTTAGCATAACTTTGCATGATTCATTTATACTGACCGAGCTGCAGACTCTCAGTCCATCCACTGTCTGAAATTAGCCTTTTGCTTGAAAACTACACTCCCTAAGCTACTTTTCTCATTGGTTGCTCATCCCTAACGGAAGGTTTAACCTGCAGGTGGGTGGAGCTGCTGTACTGACTGACAGAGCTGTGTACCTGAGATAACAATATTAAGGATACCACCACCTCTCAGTCTAACATTGTGTGTATGCATATACACTTACTGGCCACTTTTGTATGTATATCTCTTCTACTGCTCATTAACAAAAATATCTAAGCAGTTAATCACATGGCGGAAAGCAAATATTTATACATGCAGCCATGGTAATGATGCCCTGCTAAAGTTTAAACACAGCATCAGAATCAGGACCACAAGTGATTTAAGTCACTTTGAGCGTGACGAGTTTCTTGGTTCCAGATGAGTATTTCATTAACTGCTGATCTACTGGGATTTACCCACACAACAATCTACGGTTTACAGAGAATGAACTGAAAAAGTAAAACCGAATTATCTGTGCGAAAATACTTTCATGATAGCAGAGATCAGGGGAGAATGGCCAGACTGCTTTAAGCCAGGGGTGGGCAACTCCATGCCTCGAGGGCCGGTGTCCTGCAGGTTTTAGATCTCACCCTGGGTCAACACACCTGAATCAAATGATTAGTTCATTACCAGGCCTGTGGAGAACTAAAGGACATGTTGAGGAGGTAATTTAGCCATTTGAATCAGCTATATTGGATCAAGAACACTTCTAAAATCTGCAGGACACCAGCCCTCGAGGCATGTGGTTGCCCACCCCTGCTTTAAGCTAATAGGAAGAACACTCTAAGTCAAATAGCCAATTGTTAGATTGATCGTATGCAGAAGAGCATCTCTGAATGCACAACACATCTTGTACTGTAGCCCAATTGCACTGAACTTCGACGCAGAAAGGGTACATCCTCAGAAGACACATAAGGTGCCACTCCTGTTTGCTAAGAATAACATAGTGAGGCTACAGTTTACAATTCTACAATAGAAACCATTTAAATCATCGCCAAGTATGTTGAGTCTCGATTTCTGCTGCAATATTTAGATGGTAGAACCAGAATTTAGTATAACAACATTAAAGTAAGAATCCATCCAAGGGATTAAGGAAACATTTAATTAACGTATCAGATTGTGAATGAAATACTCAAGTCAAAAATCTTCACTACCATTCACTGTAATTTGTACAGTAGGAAATGATGTAACAATTTTCAGTGGAAACCAAAATCATCGGCCCTTTGGCCAGATTTAAAATCGCACCGCAAATCGAAGTTAAGATTGGTTGAGTCTTCCCCCATTTTTTTCAGCAGTATACTTCCAAGAAATCACTTTGCGTGGATCACAGTCTGTAATGAAGTTTCTTTTGAAAGTACCTTTTTTTTTTTTTCATCTTTTCTGTAATGCAACCAAGTCTGGTTATTCTGAGAAAATAGTTTCTTTTCTGCTCATTGACCACAAACTAATCATGGATCTTATCGCCAAGGCGCTGCAGACTGCTTTTTGGTTTTTTTGTAATTGGCAAACGTAATGAAGGCGTAGACAGAGCAGGTATAAATAATCTGCTCTCAGCCAGCACTTCACAACAACTTCAAGGACTTCTGCTTTTCAGCCAACGAACAACAAGTATGGAGATGATGATGTTTGTGCTGATGTCTGCTGTGGCCATGCTGATCAATCCATATGCTGCAAATCCTGTCAGTAACGACAACCTAAACCGTATCATTGACCTGACTGAGAAATACAACAGAGATCTGAATGAGGTAAGGGTTCATCGTATAAGCAAAATTGTTTGAGTGACACTTAGCTTGAAATTTTTTTTGGTGCCCTAACTTGTTAAAACCTTTAAAAGGTGTTTGCAATGTTCAGTTACAAATATTTTTTCTATTAAATTCGATTACATTTTTTGGTGCCTTATCTAGACAAATGATTCAATATGTTATAAGTGTTAGCTGACAAAGTAATTTTTTCTTGGATCTTACAGAGGTTCTTTGTGGAGGATGTGTCTTACCTGGCTGACAGTGGATGTGGAGTGAGGAAACGTTTTTTCATGTCTTTGAAACAATGTTCCTTTTAATTCATTCAGTTTTCTTGAATTGTTCTTCTGATTGGCAGTTTGAGTTGGTTATTTATTTATTTTGACAAACTGCAGAAAAAACACTAGCCAACTTGTATAATTGTAAATGCATGTGTTTTTAAAAGCTTATAAATCCGTCCTTGTGTTCCATACAGAATAACTTCTTCTGCAAAGTGCATGACATCCTACAAAAGCATGCCAAAAATAACAACGAGAAAGATATTGTGAGAAACCTGGAAATATTCATTAAGGAATCAGATGTAAGTTATCTATTTTGACACATCTCCAACTTAAGAACAACAAATCTGTGTAGTCTGTGAAGGTTCTCAGTCATCCAGGTCATCATAGTCTAAGGAGCTTGGAAAGAAAAGCGTCAGTCTGTGTTGTAAATATTTAGAGACAATGTGCTAATCTCACTTTAGGTAGACAAATGCATCTGCAAAACTGAGCATATATACTGAACACAGATTCCTGTCTTTCAGATAAACTGCAAAGAAGTACTAAAGAAAGTAGGGCCGTCAGAAAAAGAACAGCCACTACCTGATTTGCTGGGAAACCTCACCAAATGTATTCAGAGAAGAAATTTCATGGGAAACGTAACACAAGCTGCCTGAATACCTTCAAGATCGTTGAACTGGCTAACGTGATAACTCTTTTAAGTGTATTTCAAAAGTCATGGGTTTTCATAATTCAAGCATTTTTTTCATATTATATATTTTTTTTATATAGTTTGGTAAGTTATCACTGATTTTTCTCTGTCTTTTTTATGCAGTTTTTATTATTTATTGATACTAAATTCAGTACAAGACAAAGATTTATTTTGGTTGAACTATGTTTTAACTGCAAAAGCAGAAATATATCTGTAGCTGTCTTTGATCATTACAAAGTTTAAGAAAGCAACTTAATGTGTTTTTGTACAACTGCAAATTTGCTTCTTTTTTAAGTAAAAGTAATTCTGGTTCTAATAATATATTTGAGTGATATTTTTATTGTAATTCTCTAACACCACATTGTAACAAGTGTTTACAGAACAATAAATCACATTTGCCCAGAAGTGGAATTTGTGTGGAAATGCTTTGTGTCAATCTACTGTAACAAACATTTTATTTTCTTTATTTTAAACCTGAATTTTTATAAAACTGAACCTTTCGCAGATCGTTTCATATCATTCTGCCCTTTCAACATCTTAATAGGGAGATATTATATTCATTTGCAGCAGTTCTTGGTCTCTGTCAGAGTTCCCCATGCCATCCATGCTCTGGAGTGAACCTTTGGCTTTGATACTGCATGCATTTCAAGTCAGCTTCCTTGTGATTGGCAGTCTAATCAAAACAACCACAAGCTCCACCCAAAGCAGGTGGGTGGAGCTGCTAACTCACAGCCACAGCTGTGACATCCCACAGCTCTGTAAATAGAAAAGAACTCGCAAACTGAGCATTCATAGTGGTTTGAAGCTTTCAGTATCACGTATATATAAACTTTCCTCATAATTTGAAAATATGGCTAGGTTTAATATGTAACAGTATTAATATTAATCAGTATCCATGATACACAACGTTCGATAATGTGTCATGCGCAAAAGCATCAGCTCTAAAAGCCGTGCTTAGAGAGTGCTTTGTAGTGAATCAGAAGAGTCGATTCCCATTGAGCAAGAGCCACCTCCTCACTTAATTTCCTTTCACTGCTCAGCTCTCACACAGTGGCTCAGCTATGCTCCAGTTCCTCCATATTGTGGCCAATCACATGCGAGGATATAGGATAATATCATTATGTGAAAAACAGAGAGGGTGAGATACGCGACAGTCAAGTGGAGCGTGCGTCTGTCCTCTCAGTAAGTGAGTGAGACAGTAGACAGGGGTGAGAAGGGCTGTGCAGGTGCATCGCAAAAACACATAAATATGCCTGACACCCATAAACGAAGCAGCATCTGGCTGCAGTATAAAGACTTTTTTTTTTGTCTCGGTCTCTGTCTTGTCTCGACTTTATCTTTGTCTTGACTCGGTCTGTCTTGGTCTTGTCTTGGTCTCGATGCCCTCTGGTCTTGGTATTGCCCTGGTCTTGGTTTAGGCGGTCTTGACTATAAGTCTAACAAACACACACAAAGAACAAAACAAAAACTCAGTCACAATTAAAAGCTAGTGATTAAAAATGTGTTTTCAGACGGATCAGATCCTAATTTGAAGAGACACTATTACAAAGTTTGGGAGCAGAAATTGCAAAGGCCTGGTCTCCACTGTTTTTTTAGCCTGCTTCAAGGGACAACTAGAAGCAACTTATCAGCTGACCTATTTGGAATAGTTTTAGTTAAAAGAGCAGAGAGGTCTGATGGAGCTAATCCATTTAGAGACTTAAAAACAAACAGTAAAATCTTAAAATCATTTCTACTGTACTGTAAAGTACTGGAAGCCACTGTAAATGAGCCAAGACTGGGGAAATATGGTCATGTTTACGAGTGCCTGTCAAGTGTCGGGCTGTAGCATTCTGAACAAGCTGAAGACGAGAGAGCAGAGCCTGGCTGATACCAAAATAAAGACTTTTACAGGAGTCAAGCCTGGATGAAATGAATGCATGAATTACTTTCTCGAAGTGGGCAGATGACAAAATGTTCTTAATTTTTGCAAAGGCCCTGAGCTGGAAGAAGCTGGCTTTTACAACAGAATTTATTTGTTTCTCAAATCAAAAATTGCTATTAAAGAACACTACCAGATTTTTTGCAATGGGAGTTCTAGACTTTTCCAGAGGCCCAAGGTCACCCTTATATGGTGGCCCTGAGAACCCAAAACATGGGAGGTGTGTTTTATCATGATTCATATAAAACTGATGACGGATTTTTAGGCTAATAGTTAGGCTAACAAACTTACCTCTCACCTTTTCTTTCCTCACAAAACTGATAGATCCTCCACTTCTTTTAAGAGTCTCCCAGCGCAATTCTTAGCATATTTTGGTTCCTGCAACTGGTCCGACGGGTTGTCTCCACAGAAACACTTTCCTTGTGCTTTTGGAAATATGTTTTTTCCTATTTCTGTTTTCGTTTTTCCTAGTTCCGTAGTCATTTTTCCTATTTCTGTTTAGTTTTTTCCTTTTTCCGTTGTCGTTTTTCCTATTTCTGTTGCATTTTGTGTGCTTTTGCAGCGTTTTTCTTATTGCTGGTGTTTTCTTAAATTGCAGTTCGTTTGGTCTTTCAGGGCCACCGTACCCTTAAAAGAAAAATAAGGGTTAGAAGGTCCAAATAGTACAATCTCAGTTTTTTGATCGTTTATATTCAAAAAATTGAAAGCAAACCATGAATTAATGTCATCAAAGAAGTCTAGCAAAACTTTTAGAGAGTCTGTAGAATTCTTTTAAGAGGAAAGTAGATTTGAGGATTATCGGCAGTGAAATAAGATTCCATCTTTCCTGAAAATAGAGCCCAATGGGAGCATGTAAAGAGAAAAGAGGACTAGGCCAAGGATAGATCCTTGAGGGACCCCACATGTAAGGGGTGTAGATGTGGATGAAAAGCCACCGAACCTGACAGAAAAACGTCTATCAGTTATATATATATATAATCACCAGCATTTTGTCAGGTACACAACTGCAACAAGATGTTGAACCTTGAATCAAATTGAGTACAGTAGCAGAAGACTGCACCAGGTCACACTCCTGACATCTCGGAACACGAAACTGAAGCTGCAGATCATGCAGGCTCACCAAAGTTGGGAAATAGAGGATGTGAACAATGTGGTTTGGTCTGATGATTTAGTTTCTGCTGTGACATTCAGACAGTAGCTTCAGAATTTGGTGTAAATGACATTAAAGCATGGATCCATGCTGCCGTGTATGAACGCTCTAGGCTGCTGGCGGTGGTGATGCAATGTGAGTGATATTTTCTTGGCACACTTTGTACTAGTGGTGGGCGGTTCGATCCAAATATCGATTGTATCGATACCAAGTCGGCATCGATATCGGATCAATACTAGCCTGGTGAGATTGATTCTTTACTTTAAGTTCCGCTCTTGTTTGCAGTGCTGTGGTTTGGGAAAAGACGAAACAGCCAGGTCGCCGGACTCGCCGCTCCTGTGTCAGCACAGAGCAGGCACACTTTACTCCCCCTCCTCCTCTTGTGTTTAGATGTTGCGCCATCATGTGTAGGAAGTGATGTAACAATTTTCCGTGGAAACCAAAATCATTGGCCCTTTGGCCAGATTTTTTTGTGATTAATATTCTATTGTATTTTTAGAACACTACGGTCCACTGTAGATACAGATTACGTCACATGAAAAAAGCATCAGCAGAACAGTAGAGAATACAAACCCAAAATGAAGGGGGACAAACAAAACAAGAGATAAACAAACAAGCAAAAAAACAAACAAAAACACAGCCATCCTTTGACTACGTGGGTCTTGCTGCATGCCACACTCTGTCATCCCTGAGAGTGCTTCGTCAGAATCCCAATGTCTGTGCCACTCTAAGTTCTAGTCTGATCCTTTTACTCTGAACAGATATGGATCCCACTTCAGGTGGAAGCTTTCCACTTTATTCAGAAGCCTGTATGAGAGTTGTTCTAGTGCAGCAAGTCTCCCTAGTTGAACATGCCATACAGAGACAGGTGGGGTGGAAGGGGCCTTCCACTGGGAGATAATGAGTTTACGCCCCAGCATCAATGCAGTCTGTACCCACTCAGCAGCCTTAGGCAGAGCATGTTTAAGGAGTGATGGGTCCCCCAAAACGAGTAGTCTTGGTGAAAAAGGAATATCCCATCGTATGGTTGATTTGATAAAGTCATGTATCTCAGTCCAAAAGATTTGGGTTTTAGGTCAGCTTCAAATCATATGGGTCAATGTGCCCACCCCAGTCTGACATCCCCAGCATTCAGGGGACTGTATGAGGTTTGCCCTGTACAGTCTGTGTGGCGACCAGTAAATCTGGTGTAGTAATTTGAATTGGATTAGTCTCGTTCTAAGTTCCCTGGACACCTTTTTACTATTCTGCAAAATTGTAGTCCATTCCTGATCTGTAAAAACCACACCAAGGTCAGCTTCCCAAGCTAATCGGAGGGCAGGTAGCCCTTTACTCGTGCCCTTAACAAGCATTGAGTAATATTTAGAGACTTCATGACTTCCCCCAAAGATTTTTTTGATGTAGCTGAGATATTCAATAATTGGAGGTGGTGAGGAGGAAGAACCAAAGGTTTTGAGCAATAAGTGCCGGAGCTGCAAGTATCTCCAAAACTGACTCTGTGGCACCTGAAACTGTGCTTTAAGGTCGTTGAAGGACTTGAGAATTCTCCCCTGATACAGGTCTCCAAGAACAAGTATCCCTCTCTGGACCCACAGTCTCCAGAAGAACGGAGACTTATTAATGCAGAGTTTGGGATTGAGCCATATGGAGGCCTTAGTATGAAGGTAGGAGTTAAAATTTAATAGCAAGGCCACCTTCTTCCAGACTGTCTACAGGAACGAAAGAATGGGGTGGGTTTGTATATCTGGTGAGAGCTTGGTGGTTAAAATGTGCATCGGAGGGAGTGGTGACCACAAAGTACTCTCAAGACTAAACCATGGGATTTTTAGCGGGAGTGTTTGTAGTAGGTAATTAAATTTTGGAGCACAATTCATTTTGATGATGTTAACTTTGCCCCAAAGGGTGAGAAACAAAGGGGACCATCTAATTATGTTGGTTCTGAACGTGTTCAATAGAGGTTCAAAATTAACCTGAACTATGTTAGATAACAAAGGGGGGAACGTAATGCCCAAGTATTTAATACCAGTCTGAGGCCAGCTGAAATCCCCTGGCTGGAACAGGGTTTTGGGGCAGAAGGCTGTCACAGGGGGCGCTTCAGACTTTGACCAATTTACTCTATATCCTGATATATTAGAGAACCGGTTAATAATTCTTTAGAGAGCAGGTAGAGAGTGTTCTGGCTACAATATCAGGACCAGAGCATTGTCAGCATAGAGCATCAATTTGTGATTATTATTGTGGACCTGGATACCTGGAAAATTAGGGTCTCTACGTATTGTCGCTGCCAGAGGCTCTAAAGCTAGAACAAAAAGCAGAGGACTCTGTGGGCAGCCCTGTCTTGTACCTCTGTGGAGGTCGAAGGACTGTGATATAATACGGTTCATTAGTAGTAATGCTCTTAGATTGTTGTAGAGAAGTTTGATCCACCTTGTGAATTTTGAGCCATTACACAAAATAGGAAACACCACTCTACCCTGTCAAATGCTTTCTCTGCATCTAGGGAGAGGGCTATAGCTGGAGAAGAGTCCCCCGTAGGGGATTTATTCTGGGTTGCCCACATAATATCAATTAGGCATCTAATGTTATCGGCAGAGCTGCGAGTCCAAATAAAACCGACTTGGTCGGGGTGTATTAGGTAAGTCTTGACCTTATCTAATCTGGTTGCTAGTACCTTGGCCAGAATTTTGCAATCGCAATTGATCAAGCTGATGATCAAGCTGATTGATCAAGAAATCAAACCACGAAGCCCTATAATATTGAAACTAAACAGTTTGTACAAAGTATATCGTGTATAGTGTGTTAATTAACACTAGGGCAAAAAAAAAAGGTTGTGTTTAAATCCAAGCCCATGACTGTAAATAACTCCCTTAAGGTAAAGACAGAATGTAGTCCTGGGCTTTTTTTGGGTTGGTAAACTCACGTCTGCCCGCCGTCATTTTCAGCACCAGCACTGCTGGGAAAAGTGGGGAGAACTTCATTTTCCTTTCGTGCAGCAACCGTTTACAGGGATTAAATGCTGCTCGTTTGTCCATGACAAGTTTGGAGTAGTCGGGGAAGATCATGATGTGGTGGTTGTTCCAGCTCAGCTGCCCCAGCCTCGGCGCAGCTTCCACGATCCGTTCCCTGTCCTGGAACCGTAGAAATCAGGCGATGATGATCTTTGGGGGATGACTGTCAGTTTTGCGTCTCACTAGGCTGCGGTGTGCGCAGTCAATCTCCAGCCCGCCCAGGAAGTTGTAAGGAGTTGTGGAATTGTGTTGTGCACGAGTGTCAGAGCGTCCGAACCCTCACAGCCCTCGGGAAAGCCAGGAAAGTGCAGCATTTTTCTCTATCCTCTGTTTTCAAGATCATCTAATTTCTGTCGTAGAGCGTTTACCTCGTCACTAGTAGCAGGAGGATTTTCCTTTAGCACTCTGCTAGCATCCTCAAGGAAATCCAGGTGAGACTCGGCGTTGCTTATTCGAGTAGCCATATCCTCTAGCTTAGCCTCCACTGCCCTCGTAGCAATTTGGATAGAATTGAGTTTGCTCTCTTGTGTCTCGGTTGCAATGGACTTGCAATGTCCTTGGCCATTTGTTCAGTTGTAGCAGCCTGGATAGTATCCGACATTGAAGGTGAGGGCGGGCGCACATCATTAGCTTTCGCCGAGGTTTCCTTGCTAGCGCCTTCTTGCCGTTGAAGCGTAAGTTTTTGTTAGTGACTCTGCATTATGAGCTTTCACAAAGAGTCTTCAAGCTTCCCACAGCCCTGGGGTGATATTTTGTAAGTGTTGTGTAGCGCAATGTTCTAAGTCTAACGCAAATTAGCTGCCACTGCGACGGAGCTTCCCCATTCAAGCTGCCATCTTGACAGCCTACGTCACCGGACTCCCCCCTTTGGCCAGATTTAAAATCACACCTCAAATCAAAGTTAAGATTGTTTGAGTCTTCCCCCATTTTTCTCAGCAGTATCACTTTGCGTGGATCACAGTCTGTAATGAAGTTTCTTTTGAAAGTACCTTTTTTTTTTTCATCTTTTCTGTAATGCAACCAAGTCTATTGGTTATTCTGAGAAAAATAGTTTCGTTTCTGCTCATTGACCACAAACTAATCATGGATCTTATCGCCAAGGAGCTGCAGACTGTTTTTTGGTTTTTTTGTAACTGGCAAATGTGATGAAGGCGTAGACAGAGCAGGTATAAATAACCTGCTCTCAGCCAGCACTTCACAACAACTTCAAGGACTTCTGCTTTTCAGCCAACGAACAACAAGTATGGAGATGATGATGTTTGTGCTGATGTCTGCTGTGGCCATGCTGATCAATCCATATGCTGCAAATCCTGTCAGTAACGACAACCTAAACCGTATCATTGACCTGACTAAGAAATACAACAGAGATCTGAATGAGGTAAGGGTTCATCGCATAAGCACAATTGTTTGAGTGACACTTAGCTTGAAATTTTTGTAACATTTTTTTGGTGCCCTAACTTGTTAAAACCTTTAAAAGGTGTTTGCAATGTTCAGTTACAAATACTTTTTTTCTATTAAATTCTATTAAATTTTTTGGTACCTTATCTAGACAAACGATTCAATATGTTAAAAGTGTTAGCTGACAAAGTAATTTTTTCTTGGCTCTTACAGAGGTTCTGTGTGGAGGATGTGTCTGACCTGGCTGACAGTGGATGTGGAGTGAGGAGACATTTTTTCATGTCTTTGAAACAATGTTCCTTTTAATTCATTCAGTTTTCTTGAATTGTTCTGCTGATTGGCAGTTTGAGTTGGTTATTTATTTATTTTGACAAACTGCAGAAAAAACATTAGCCAACTTGTATAATTGTAAATGCATGTGTTTTTAAAAGCTTATAAATCCGTCCTTGTGTTCCATACAGAATAACTTCTTCTGCAAAGTGAATGACATCCTACAAAAGCATGCCAAAAATGACAACGAGAAAGAAATTGTGAGAAACCTGGAAATATTCATTAAGAAATCAGATGTAAGTTATCTATTTTGACACATCTCCAACTTAAGAACAACAAATCTGTGTAGTCTGTGAAGGTTCTCAGTCATCCAGGTCATCATAGTCTAAGGAGCTTGGAAAGAAAAGCGTCAGTCTGTGTTGTAAATATTTAGAGACAATGTGCTATTCTCACTTTAGGTAGACAAATGCATCTGCAAAACTGAGCATATATACTGAACACAGATTCCTGTCTTTCAGATAAACTGCAAAGAAGTACTCAAGAAAGTACGGCCATCAGACAAAGAACAGCTACTACCTGATTTGCTGGGAAACCTCACCAAATGTATTCAGAGAAGAAATGTCATGGGAAACGTAACACAAGCTGCCTGAATACCTTCAAGATCATTGAACTGGCTAACGTGATAACTCTTTTAAGTGTATTTCAAAAGTCATGGGTTTTCATAATTTAAGATTTTTTTCATATTCTAGTTGTCAGACAAAGAACAGCTACTACCTGATTTGCTGGAAAACCTCACCAAATGTATTCTAAGGAGGTCTAATCCATTTGAAATGGATTCCACAGACAAGTCTTTTTCAGACTCATTTATTCATGACGGAAACTTGGATTCGTCCCGGTGAGTCTTTCCCTTTCTCAGAGCTCCTTCCTGTGAATTGTGCCTTTTTTAGCTCACCGAGACCTTCGGGCAGGGGTGGAGGACTGGCAGTGGTCTTTAGGAATAAATTCCGAGTACAGCACCTGCCTTCCCCTATGTTCCCTAGCTTTGAAGCTCAGCTGCTGGAACTTGCTGGTCCCCCCTTGACTCTCTGTGTTGTGATTTACCGTCCCCCAAAATATAATAAGACTTTCATTAACGACTTCGGTGACTTTTTAGCATCTCTTTATCTAAATTATGATCATGTTCTTATCACTGGTGATTTTAACATTCACATTTGTTGTAAAGATGATGTGTTTGCCAAGGATTTTCTAAACTTAGTTGACTCTTTTAATCTTATCCAGTGGGTTAATGCACCTACCCACCTTAAAGGACATACCCTTGATTTGATTTTTTCTTATGGACTGGACATTTGTATCAGGGACATCAGCAACATTGGAATCTCCGATCATTTCCCAGTCATCTTTGATGCTGAGTTATGCAAATTGGACCAGAACGTTGAGGGTCCTCGACGTCTTGTGCGCATAATATATCCTGGGACTGTGGCTGAATTTTCGGCTGCTTTCTCTAAATCTGTTGTCCCTGACTTTGATCATTCTACACCCTCTTCAGTTGATGATTTTGCTAACTCCTTTCTCTCTACCTGCTCCTCTTTACTGGACGTTGTGGCCCCTATGAAAGTAAAATGGCCTAGAAGCTGCTCTCAGCCGTGGCTAAATGACTCTTTATGCGCTTTACAACGCGTTTGCCGCCAAGCTGAGAGACGGTGGAAAAAAGATAGGCTCCAGGTGTCTTTTGATATCCTTCGCAGGACCTGCCTGGAATTTCAGAAATCTGCTAAGTTGGCTAAAGCGGCTTTTCTGTCGGGTGCCATTGCGGATAATAGTCACAACCCACGTATTTTATTTAAGACTTTTAACTCATTGATCAATCCTTGTCCTGAAATGCCTAGATTGGCTTCCTTAGCCCTTTGTTAAATTTTTTTAACTCATTTTACAGGCAGAATCTTATCTCTAAGAGTCTCAGACCCCCCTGTGATGAGTCAGGCCCCAGCATTACGATTCTCTATTAACCTCAATCAGTTTGATCCAATTTCGCTCCCTACTCTTAAGGGTATAAGATCACCTAAAAAACTCAAACGCTGCTCATGACATCCTACCATCTCGCATTATTAAAGATTGGTTTAACATTATTGGGCCCTGTATTTTATCATTAATTAACCTGTCACTGTTATCGGGTTGTGTTCCGGCTGCTATTAAACACGCTGTAGTGCAACCTATACTTAAAAAGAGCTCCCTTGATCAGAATGACCTCGCTAACTTTAGACCCATTTCCAAACTCCCGTTTCTGTCTAAAATCTTGGAGAAGATTGTTCATTCCCAACTTCAAACTTATTTGGATGCAAATAATATTGGGGAAAAATTTCAGTCGGGGTTTAAGCCACGCCATAGCACGGAAACTGCATTACTGAGAGTCTTTAATGATCTTCTCTCAATTGCTGACTCTGGGCGCCCTGTGGTGTTAATTTTGCTTGATTTGTCCTCTGCTTTTGACTTGGTGGACCATAATGTCCTTTTAATGAGGCTTGAGGATCTGGTGGGCATCACGGGCAGTGCCCTTAGCTGGTTTAAATCCTATCTCTCAGAAAGGTCCTTTTCTGTCACCACAGGTACCTACGCTTCCTCCATTGCCCCTGTTACCTCTGGTGTCCCCCAGGGGTCTGTGCTGGGTCCCATGCTGTTCTCTTTATACTTGTTACCCTTGGGCCGAATCTTTGATAAATACAATATTTCTTTCCACTTCTATGTGGATGACATTCAAATCTATTTTGAACTAGCTGAGGATGTCACGTCGTCATTGCAACACTTCTCCGATTGTATGAATGAAGTACTGAGCAATTCCCTCATTCTAAATGATAAGAAGACTGAAATTGTAATCTTTGATACTCCCTCCTCTCGGGCTGAACTTATTGGTATTTTTGGGCCCTTTGCTGACTCCCTTTCTGACACTGTGGGGAACCTGGGTGTTGTCTTGGACAGTTCCTTCAAGCTGGACAAACATGTGTCCTCTGTAGTTAAATCTGATTTCTATCAATTACGTCTAGTCTCTAAGGCCAAGCCCTACTTATAACGTAAGGACCTTGAGAAACTTATCCATGCATTTGTTACATCAAGATTAGATTACTGTAATTCCCTTTACACTGGTCTACATTCTGCCCTTGTTCACAAAGTGCAGCTCGTTCAAAATGCGGCTGCGCGTCTTTTAACTGGAACTGGCAGGTTTGAGTCTATTGCTCCAGTTCTTTCCGACCTCCACTGGCTCCCTATTAAATTTCGTATTGATTTTAAAATCTTATTGCTCACTTTTAAAATCATAAATAACACCGCGCCCAGCTATCTTACAGATCTCCTCAGCTTTTATACCCCCGGGAGAGCGCTTAGATCAGCAGGCCAAATGCTCCTGGTGCGACCTAGATCTCGGCTCAAGACCAGAGGTGACCGCACATTCGCCGCTGTCGCACCCTACCTCTGGAATAACCTCCCTCTAGCTATTCGGGCGTCTGATTCAATTCAATCTTTTAAATCTCGATTAAAAACGTATTTGTTTAGCCTTGCTTTCCCCGGCTCCTAGAGCCCGCATTTTTGGTGTACTGTAAGTTGTCTTTTTTGCTTTATTAATATTTATAATGTTTTAACCTTCAGCCTTTCGGGTTGTGCCTACTATGCCTGGTGTATTATTGGTTAGCTATGTCACCTGCCTGTTAGTATATTTTATTTGTATTTTGTGTTTTGTATTTGTATTTATTATTGCTCTAATTGTGAAGCACTTTGGCATACCTCTAGTTTTTTAAATGTGGTATATAAATAAAATTGTATTGTATTGTATTGTATTTGAAATGGATTCCACAGACAAGTCTTTTTCAGACTTTTACTTTTGTTTCAAGAAAATACCATGTTAGAGAGATATTTGAACTGTCTGATATGTGATCACTTGAATGTTTTTCATAATTCATAAAGTGTACGGGTTAGCCCATTTGTTTGCCAAGCATAAGTTTCCGATTCAATTCTGGCCAGAAATACAAATTCCTTTTTGGAATACAACAAAAAAGAACAAAGGTTGTGAAACTGGATATTTGTTTTAGCTTATAGTATAGTTTAGTAAGCTATTAGTATTTTCTTTTCTTTTTTATGCCTTTATCATCCTTTTAGACAAGTGACCTGTCCAAGATGTACCCTGCCTCTTGCCCTATGGCAGCTGGGATAGGCTCCAGCCACCCATGACCCTTAAGCTAAAGAGATGAATGGATATATTGTCATTAAAACGTTGAGCAGTTCAATCATATATTCAAATTGTTTATTACCCACATACTTAGGTCAATTCTAATACCTATTAAAGTGAAACTTATTTAGAGATCTAATAATGGGTAACTTTGACAGTTTTGTGTTCTATTTTGACAGGTTTGTGACATATGGTGGGTAGAAAATTGGTTATTTTTGAAGTATGGGTCGCTTTGATAGCACAAACAGTCCAAAGTTGTAGAATTCCATAATTGGTGAAATTTATAGCCTATATTTGCCAGTACAAACTGGTTTACAGTTATAGACAGTGTTGGGAAGGTTACTTTTAAAATGTATTCCATTACAGAATACAGAATACATGCCCCAAAATGTATTCTGTAACGTATTCCGTTACGTTACTCAATGACAGTAACGTATTCTGAATACTTTGGATTACTTAATATATTATCATGCTTTTTACAACAACGTGAATGTACTATTGCTGTGTGATTTATTACTATTACTGAAGGTCCGCGACTCCGAACTGTAGTAAAGGGACCTCTGACTAATACGGCGGGGTCCCTGTCGGCTCGTAGCCGAAAAATAGCTTTACTTTGTTGTGTGGGTCAACTTTTCTTGCGAGAGACAGAGAGAGGCGTTGAAAGACTGCTCCAACGGAACTTATTGTTTTCGGAGGAAAACACGAACACGGTGTACAGTCGAGTCTTAATAGCTTACTTACAACTGGGCTCGTCAGGCACTCTTCTTGGCTGAAGTGGTTATTATTATATTTACATGCTTCCAGCTCCCGTTTTTCCTCGATGACAACTCGTACTTTTCCACTCCCCTTTTTCTCCCTCCTCGCTCACAGACCCATAACGTGTATGGCAGTCCATTCTCCCTGCAACACGGACTACACTGCCCATGATGCTACATTCTTTAGAGCTGTGCTTGTAGCATTCTGCCTGTTAGCTTAGCACAACAACAACAACAACAACGAAAAGGCGCTCTCTCACCCAGGGAACTACACAGTCGCAGAGAGAGAGAGCGTCGCCCTGTAACCATGGCAACCGTAATGCTGCCGCCTGGAACAACAGAACGTAGCTGTCAAACAAAACCCAAACAGTCCTGACCCGCGACAAAATGAAACAGGAAAGTACTGCAGTGTAATCCATTTATTTCAACAAAGTAACTGTATTCTGAATACCACCTTTTTAAACGGTAACTTTAACGGAATACAGTTACTCATATTTTGTATTTTAAATACGTAACGGCGGTACATGTATTCCGTTACTCCCCAACACTGGTTATAGAAATGCTAACCTGAGCCATATACCTCTCAAACTAACTGTAAAAATGTCTGGGAAGAATTGCCCAGAAGGTAATGCAATACAAGTTTTGAATATCATAGAGAGGTCACAATTGTGTAAACTGACACATTGATTCAAGTAAGACATGAATAAATTAGGGTTGTCAACGTTAACGCATATCAATCCATCATCACAATTAACACGATTAAAGCAATTAACCCATCTGGAGCACAGAATGACTCAAGTAAAGCTCAAGTAATCTCAAAGTGGTTTATTCAACATGATAATGAGGGGGGGAAATGTAATGCAAACAAACATATACGTTCATTTTAGAGAAACAGTTCCTTTTCTGCTTATTGACCGCAACTTCATCATAAGCCTTATCTCACAGTCACCTCAGATTGCATTTGTAACCGACAAACATGCCAAAGACGTAGGCAAAGCAAGTATAAGTAATCTGATCTGAACCAACATCTCACAACAACCTGCCAACTGAGCAAAACAACCACTTTAAGGGCTTCTGCTTGAAAACATGTTTACTACTTTGTGGATTCTGTTATCAACTTTCTTCTGAAAGTACCACTTTTTTTCTCTACTGTCTATAGGTTGTTCTTTGGAGAAACATTGATTCTATTCATTGATCACAAATTAATTACACATTTCATCTTACTGTCTGCATTTGGATTTTTTTGTAACTGGTGAATGTGATGAAGGTATGGGCAAAGCAAATACAAATAATCTGCTCTCAGCCAAGACATCACAACAGCTTACAAGCTGAGCAACACAACAGAAACAAGGTCTTCAAGGCCAGTTTCTTGAAATTGTTTATGAGATGATGATGTTTATGCTGGTGTCTGCTGTGGTCGTGGCAATCCATCCTTGTACTGGAAATCCTGTCTATCATGACATTCTAAACATATCTTTGAACAATACAATGAAACTCTCACTAAAGTAAGGGCTCATCTTATAAGCACAAATGTTTTCTTGACTGTTAACTATTAACATTCATACACACAGTTTTTGGGGGGGTTGTTTTATATACTTTGTTCAAGCCTTCATTTTCAGTTCATATCTGTACTCCCTTTAAGCCAACATTCTTCTGATTGGCTGCCCATCCCTAAAAGAAGGTTTGAACTGCAGGTGGGTGGAAGTGCAATACTGGCAGTCAGAGCTGTGTACTTGAGATAACCATGACATCACACAGCAGCAAAAGTAAACATAAATAAATAAATAAAAATGGCAAACTGAGCATAATTTATATGTGATTTTTGCTGATAGTAAATGATGCTTAATACTTACCAGAATATAATCAAATATTTTAAAAAATAAGTACATTTAAGTTTAACCAATATAACAAATATGGAAGAAATGCAATGACGTGAGTTTGCAATTTAAGCTTAAATCCTATATTAAATCATGTATGTGGAAAGGTCAGATGGATAGAGAGAGGATGTTGAGGTGTGGCTGGATATTTGGTGATTAGATATTAATAATGTGATTGGATGTCTCTATGGGTGAGAAGAGATATAATTTCAGAAGATGTGTGAAAAGAGAGTATGTTGAGAAGATCTAGTTGCCATTTAAGCACGCTGTGATTATACTGCCTTTAAGCAGAGATTCAAGTAATGGTTAAGAGGACAGCAAGCATATCAGTGAGTTGAAGGACAGGCTGAAAGCGTGATAGTGTCACTGTTTTTTTTCTTTCCTCTTGTCATTTTTTTTCTTCCCTGGTTGATTTTACATTAAAGGCCGTATTTTAAACAGCATTCTGTTCTTTTACTGGGTTTGTCTTTATGTCAACTGGGACAGGTGCAATATTATAGTCTGGCAATGTGCAGTCCCCAAGGCTTAAAATAGGTGACAGGAAGGGAGTTCAGACAAGAAGTTCACTTAAATATAAACTAATTTATTAAACATGATCTAACCAAGACATTATCAGTGGAGGCAGTGAAGACGTCTAACCTTTGAGGTAGTTACAGCTGGGCATGCCCCCTCACTTCTCAGGCTTCATCAGCTTTGCACTGCCTACTGGGTAAGATCAATAGGATCAGATGTTAACAATTTTTTTTAGCAGAAGGCCAATCCAGGCTTCCTGTGTTGGGGTGCTGTTCCCTGACGATCGACAAGCAGCAGACCACACCAGGTCGCACTGCTGGCACCTAAGGAAAGGAAACTGAGGCTACAAGTCACACAGTGCCACCAAAGTTAGAGACTGGAAAGTTTCAAAAATGTTGTGTGGTCTGATGACTTTATTTCTGCTACAACATTCACACAGGCAGGTTCGGAATTTGACATAAATAACATAAAAGCATGGACCCATCCTACATTGTATCAGCAGTCTAAGCTAGTGGTGGTGGTGGTGATGGCACAATGATAATTGATATCTTCTTGGCACACTTTGGGTTCCTTTGTACCTACTGAGCATCATTAAACTGTAGAAGCCTTAGTACTGTTGCTGATCATGTCTATCCTTCTGATGACCACAGTGTACCCATTTTCTGATGGCTTCTGGTTGTATTTTCATAATGCTGAACTTTTGGCATGCCATCGTTTCTCATTCTGTCCTTTTAAGGGAACATATTAATTTCATTTTCAGCAGTTCTTGGTTATGGTCTAATTCTTGTTCTCTATCAGAGTAACTTTGCAGGATTCCCTCACACCAGAACATGGTGCAGACCCTGAGGTCATCCACTGTCTGAAATGGCTCCCTTTAAGCAGACTTTCTTCTGATTGGCTGCCCCTCCCAAAGCAGCTGGTTGAAGCTGCCGAACTCACAGTCACAGCAGTGTACCTAAAAAGTCTAGAGGTGTTAATTCAAAATAAGACCAAGACAACTTTCAACTGCACTTTAAAATGTGAAACTACATTTTTTAATTATTTACTTTTTTAATAGGAGGAACTATAATGAGTCTACATGTCATTTATTTGTGTGCACTAGCCGTGATGGGTCTTGAAGAAGCGTTGCAGAAGCGTTTAGAAGTTCAAATGATTGCTCAAATATTAATGATTCTGTAAATCATTCAGCCCACAGAACTTCTAAAGAACCCTCTTTTTTTAGTAGAATGCACTCAACTAATCGGGGCACCCCAGAAATACATTTGTGCAAATGCTGGTACCCTCTCTGAAAGAAACACGTTTCACCACTCTTTTCCCTCTTGCCTTACACAATTACCCATCACTCAGTGACTTGATGCAATGTGAGAGCTATGGGGAGGCTTGCCGTTGGTGGTGGTTGGGTCTCTTTGTGGCTTTCAGCTGTGTGTATGTGCGCTACTGAACCATGGCTCCCTCATTACTTAATTATAAAGAGACTCTTCTTTTCCAGTTCTTTTTATAGAACTGTTGAAATATTCCCAAAACTATGTGTAACCCATTTTTTCTTGAAGGACAGATCAGCTCTAATATTCATTTAACATTGTGTAAAGAGAATAAACAGAGGCAATACACTGCGTGATAACTTTCTTATAAGATATAAACTAACCCAACTAACCTTTAGTGGAATAAATACCATTTTTGATTAAGTACAAGACGCATAAGCACAAGTCCAGCAATCGCAGTGTTACATAAATAACAAAAAATATTTGACAAAGTGCTGTGAGAAACCAGTTAAATTACTGCTTTCCATTATAAAGCAAAAAACAAGAAAAAAAAACATTATGGGTGTATTTTAGTATTTTACTAGAAACAGAAAATGCTGCCAAGAATGCAATCCTTTCTACAGTATTTTACCATTTTAATGCGACACAGTATGTTGGGGTCAGAAGTTGACTTTTTTTTTATCTCTTACTATTATATACTTAAAATTACTAAATTTTGAAAGCATTATATTATTTAAATATTATTTCATGTTTTTGCAGGTCAAGAGGAGCCCAGTTTAAGTATTTATGTAAAGTAAGAAAAGGCTAAATTCACTCCACTGCATTCTGGACAATTCTGTTGGTGATTTATTCTCTTTTATGTTAAATGTTTTTGTAAAGTAGTGGATTTTTTTATATGGAGACTGCCCCTGGACCAAAAGGTAAAGTTTCAAATCCATGTGAGATGCAGAACTTGAGTAGGAAATTAGTATATTTTATCCACTGTAAACAACAGATCCACATTCAAGAGGTGTTGATTCGTAAGTATTAAATAACCAGGATTTGCTTTATGAGGTATATAATTGTCTTTAAAAATCCATGTATACATTGTTTAATATTAGGGCTATTTTTTGTAAACATGTGTGTATATATGTTAGAGCAAGCTTTAAAAATATTTTTGAATGTGTTTGATTTCATTTGCATTAATTCCCTTCAACAATCATTGTGTAATGTGTTCTATATTTTATGTTAGATTTGGATACTACAAACAAACTAACCAAATAAACTTAAAACATATGTAGCCACAGAGCTGAGGCTTGTATGTGGCCATTAGTTGTATGGTTTGTTTTTTAAGTTTATTTTTTATTTCATATTATCTCATGAAAAATGCCTTAAATTGGAAAAATGAATTAAATGTCTAGATACTTTTTTTTCCAATATATTGCCTTTTTCTAACCAACTCTGGTTATTAGTCTTAAGACTATTCATCTTTATTAATGGCTTATCTATTTACTTACTCTCTCTCCAGATTTATCATGTTTCTGTAGAAGCTTTACATAAATCTTTATTACAATATTTCATACTGTAAAAAAATCACAATAAAAAAGGTTCGGAAATATTGGAAAATCCATATTTTTAAGCAATCTGTGATACTGCTATTATATCGTCATCAAAGAATAAAATACGATTTTTAAGCCTATTGACTATTATTAGTTTGGGTTAAAGAAAACATTATCAGGACTACAAATTAAAAACTCCATGTGGGAATCATTGCAGGCATGCAAATAAGCTTGATTTAGCCTAAGGCAACATAACCTGTTATTCTGCTACGATACAAACCGGCTTTTTTCCTGGCAGATCTGATGGGATGTAGGAGATACCGTGCTGTCATTCAAAGAATCCTCTCTGCTTCATAGCGAACAATAGGACTTCTTTGTTCATTGACCAGGCTCGTGTAAACATAAAACTCTTTAAGTGTGCGACAACCATACTGATTCTGGATCATTACTTGTCTTTAGAGGGGCTTGATGGATGTCGTTTTATGTTCTTCCCCTTCATCTGTACACACACAGACATACATGCTCAGCACTGCCTGCCTCTGCTGCTTCTTTATTGTGTTCCTGGTCGATTAGCCTCGGGGCTGTCTTCAGGGCCTGGGGCCGGTGGGAGCAGACAGGGGGAGGGCGGGTGGCTGCATCTGCTAGGGGACCTCCTTCAGGGGCCCCGCAGTGGCCTGGCTCAGTTTTCATGTCTGTCTTCAAAGGCACAGCCCTGTGGTGAGAAACAGAGAGAAGACAGTACATCGGCAGTGGCACTGCCATTGTTAGTTTCCCATGTGCCCTCTGTTAATACACAATATGTGGATGATGGAGCATGTCAACTCTGAGCTGCTTTTCACTTCTCTATCTATCTATGGCATGTATACTTTAATTGTGGCATGATTATCATTCATACACTGCAAATGATTCATTTTGGTTTCACAGTTATCAACTTTAAAATACACTTTTGCAGCATTTGAGAGGTTGTACATCTGAGGAATATTAATTAGCTGCATCATTAATCAAATAAATAGATAATGTAGTGCATGCTTCTACTCATTTCTTCTTTTTTATAGCTCTAGGTCAGTCACATACTATAGCTTCCCCCTAGCTTTATTTTTGCATTTACAGTACTCTGCTGGCTGGTATACGCTCCTCATGCCCCGCCTCCCGTCCTCCTGTTCATAGTGGACCCTCTTGGTGCTCCTGCTGTCACAGGTGTTTAGTGTCAAACTGTCCGTGGCCAGCAGGGACGCGCTTACCTTGACGTGATCAACCTTGAAATGAAAAGAACTAAATCCAGACAGTCAGGGTAACAGACATGTCAGCCATTAGGGATTTTTTCCTTCCTTCTCTCATATTTTTGCTCGTTCCTGACTTTTCACTCTTGCTCTTCCTCACTTTCGCTTTACATTATTTCTCTTTACATTCCTTTTTCATTTGCACATTGCCAACCTTCCTTTACTCTCTCTGCTGATTCCATTTTTTTCTTTTTACCTTATTTTCCTCTTACCGTTCATTTTATCCTAATTTCATTTTCTCTGAGTATGTTCTGTCTTTTGTTCCTCCATCTTCTCTTTCCTTAGTCTGTTTCTTAACTTATGCCTCCCACAAGTCCTTTTCTCCCGTTTCCTTTCCTTTGTCTTGCCACACTACAGCCACATGTGAGTGGAGTTATGGAGTTTGATTATGTTCAGAAGACCTTATTGTGATTATGCGTTCTTACACTCTAATCTGGGTTTGTGTGTAGCTCATCTTCTGACCAGCTAAGTGCTTTGTAGAGGAAAAAAAAATCACGCCACAGTGAATTATTTCTGGCTGGGTTAGTTTTATTTCTCTGGGCACTTTGATAATGGAGAGGATTTGAATAATGAATGGGGTATATAATACTGTTCTTCAGACCCGCTGAATGAATTTAGCAAGTGCATATAAGTGAGTTTCTGTGAGTGCCTCTAATATACACCCCTACATTTCTATTTCTATTTTTGGAGCTGGAACATGAATGTGCTCTTCTGTGAAAGAAATGAAATTGCTAGAAATGTTTTTTAATTTTTGCTATTTCTTTTTTTTTTTTTAATTGCTTCTCATCTGTCATCAGGCAGGAAGGATCTCTCGCCTGCAGCCTCCAGTGTTGCCATTTCTACACAGACTATTCAGACATGTTTCCACAACTGAATCGTATCTGCATACGATTGGCCTCAAGCACAGGGTGTTAGAGTCTAAATTTCTTTCTATCCTACATTTCTAATTTTCTCTGTGGAAGCAATGACAGTTTGCTGGTGCTTCAGAATATTTGTATTTTAAAGTCAAATTACTGATTTGAGTTCCTTTGGAACAAGAGACTACTATAATTACAGGAAGTGCTATAAGCAAGTTCATTTTAGTTTCAGCCTACCCTCTATAACTTTGTCTCCATTAATATTATTATTCCGTTATTTTGGAAACCTGTCAGCCATTCTCACAAACTGCCTGACCAGCAGTACAAAACATTCTCAAAAAAGAGAAAATAAAGGCAGCACTCTCACATCAGGCAGTGGAATTAAAAGATTATCCCCATTATTAATGATTTATTTTCTGTTTATTTATCTATTACTTTTATATGAAGTACAGTAAACACACACACACAACATGACTGCCATGTGTCTGTGGATTTACATCACTTCAGTGTCTTGTCTCTTTATGTGATTTCAGACTGACTCCATAATGTTGAGATAAGGTCTCTGTGGAGGACATTACATCTGTTGCAGGACTCTTATTGTTGTTGCTAAAAATACTGCAATGATACATGACTGTCAGTTGTGTCCCTAATGGAATGAATAAGAATCTAAATCTGAAGTGCCAAAAAACCTTTGCACAGTACTGCAGAAATGCAAATACTTTAATTTGCTTTATAACAAAAAATGGACTTTAGTATATTATACTATAAAATCTGTAGATTTTTCTTACCCTGTAAATAAACAATTAATTACAAAAGGACTTCAGAACTGCACTAATGCAATGAGTTATTTGAAAGAATGTAGCATTAGCGAAACAGAAAGAATGTGGATCCAACCATGGAAAAAGCGACAGAAACTGCAGAGAGCATCACCTGCTGTACCTTTAAAAGACATTCATCCATCATCTTGGCTTCAAGTTTCTAGAGAGTAACACAATCTCATTGTGTGCCTGTGAGCATGTGTATCCAGGTCTGTGCTGCACACAGGTGTGTGTATATTTCTGTGTGTGTGTGTGTGTGTAGCAGCGGTTTGGCTTCTGATGATAATAGAAGGTGACTAATAGAGAGCCCAGAGGTAGCTGTCTTCCCTCGCTCTGGTCACATTCTCATTTGTTGCTACTGGCATGGGATGAATTATTGAGTTTGGGGTGTCTTGGCTTTACCCTCCCTTCACATTCCCTTAGTGTGCTCCCACGGATGACAGCCACCCTGTGAGAGTGCATATTTTAAAGCAAACTGAGAGACAAAGAGAGAGGGGGTACATATATGTGCACCTATTCTTGAGCAATTAAACAGAGCTTTCATCTTCATTCTGTCAAAAATAGTCAGACAGTTTGTACTTAAGTAGAAGTACATATACTAATGTTAGAAAAGTACTCAGGTAAAAGTTGAAGTTTCTACCACCTGTTTTTGTGCAAAGCTAACTGAACCTATTTATATTATATTAATGTAATAATTAATTTATATTAGTAGATGGAATTACAAACTTTATATGAGTCTAAATTTGGATTCTCGTAAATATATTCACTTAAACAATACAAACAAACAATCCATCCATCCTCATCCGCTTTATCCGAGGCCGGGTCGCCAGGGCAGCAGCCTAGGCTTAGGCAAACAAACAATAAAAACAATTTTATATATATATATATATTCAACCAGATGTCATACAGATGTTTCATGAATTGCCCTGGCTGAGTTCCATCCTCTACACTGACAGTAAACTGTACTATATGCTGTCTTTATATTAGACAGTATACAGTTGGTATGAAGGTGGAATTCAGTCAATGAATCTAATCATCAACTTCAAACTCATCTCTGAGGCACTTAGAGTAACGTTTCTCTGAGCATTAACCCACAGCAGCTGTGCACCAGCCTCACGCTGTTCTTTACTTTAAATTCATCACAGTACAGCAAACTAACCTGTTTACCCTGCACTAACCTGCAGCGGATTTCCATCCAGTCTGCCTCAATTTGTTTTACAGCACGTTTCACAATATGAAAAAACATAACATAAAAACATACATCGGATTTAAAATCATGAGGACTTAATGTACGCTTTAAATGTGCAGCCTTACCTTTGAACCTAACCTCTCTTCCTCTCCTGTCCTGTCTTTCTTATCTTTCTCCATCTCTGAGTGAAGTTAGCTCTTTTTCTTTTCCCTCCCTGTAAAATACAGCAGCTGGACTTTTAGCTAGCAACACACTGTGAGACAAACTACTAATGTTTGTTAAGCTGATGGAAACGTTGGATTTGAAATGACCTGCCGCTTAAAAAATGTTTGTATGTTTATGCTGGCTCCTCTTCCTAGGGCTGAAGTGCTGAAGATGCTGAAGTATCACGATAATGCAACTTATGTACACTTGCAGTTCTTCCGGTGCCAAAAAACAAAACGAAAACAACCTTTAACCCCTTTAACTATGGCACACGCACACGGCCTTGCACCTTTCATTCCGTGGTAACTAACACACAAACGGGACTGCCTGTCATGTGTTACTGTTTAGACTCAGATCAGTTTGATGTTTGAAGACCCACAGTGACGTGAACTAATAACTCCACTCAAATGTGTTAAACCAAAGTAACGAGCCTGTTTTGAATATGTAAGCAGTAGAAAGGACATATATTTGTTTAGAAATGTAGTGAGTAAAAGTAAAGAGCTGTCACAAAAATAAATACACAGGTAAAGTACAAAAACCTGAAAATTTTACTTAAGTACAGCCACCTCTGAAAATAGTCATCCCAGCATGAAAACATCTTCACTATATCTTCACAGAGCTCTGCTCCCTTTATCGCAGTGTTAGCCCTGTTTCTTTTTACCACTGTTATCATCATCATCATCATCATCATTATTATTATTACTAGTCTCAAGTCCTTCACCCGTCACTATTTTAGCTGTGAGTTTACACACACACACACACACACACACACACACACACACACACACACACACACACACACATATATATAGCCTTGCAGATGACGCATGAATTTGCCCCTGATCACGTCTCTGTTATTGCACGAGAAAACGCAATATACCTTTCAGCTGCTGCTGAATAATTGAGGTGCCCTCAGTCGCCACATGCCGCTAACGCACAAGCCTTCAGCTCAACTTACCGCATAGGGACGACGTTATGATATCAATGCAGGTATTCCAAAAATGAATTATTCACACCGCCAAGCTCTTGTTTTATCTTCATTTTTATGCCACAAACGTGCCGGCCGTTAGAGAGAAATTTGGCTCTGGTCTTGAAAAGAGTTTCACGCTAATGGAGTATTTTTAATAACAATTAAAGTGAAATGTTTTCTTACAGGCCAATAAAATAACACTTAATTAAATGAAATTAACGTTTACAGGTCAAAAATCAACTGGGCGAGAATTTGCATTTTATTTTACCGTCTTCTCTCAAGTTCTTTTTGTTCCCCGTAAATTACACTGTGAGTATTCACTTCTCATCAACAAACCCCAAAACGTTTCCGTGTATTTGTAAATTGATCCGAAACTATTAACAAATGTATTTTATTTTAATTTAATTTAATAATACTATTGTTAAAACTAAAACAAACTGGTTGGGCCTATTTTTAAAAGCACTGGGATATTTTCCATATAGAAATATGACAACAACAACAACAACAACAACAATAATAATAATAATAATAATAATAATAATAATCGCTGGGTGCGATAGGCTATTCCGCGCTTCCCCCAAATAATTATATCAAAATATTAAAATATTTGTTTTAAACTACACAAAATATGTAAATAGCAAAAATTAAAATTAAATACTTACTTAGATAAACAGAAAAGAAAATCATAAAAACCATTCCCATCTTTCCTGCGTTAAACTGTGGTACAGCCAATGTCTCCCTAGAGTTCCCAGAGTTCCCAGTCAGGCTTCTACTTCCAACTCTTCCACATTACTTCGTTTTATACCAATATATAATTAATATTGCATCGTCATTACTTAATAATTTCAAAGCCCATGCACGGTGACATGAGGGCATCCATAATTAAAACCGTGCTAATTAGAGAAAGGGGCCATAAGTAGCGTGTAGAGGGCGCACACAGTCAGCGCTCTGCGGTGTGAACATCGCTGTAGAAACGGAGGCCCGTCTCTTTCTTTGGTCCTTGTCGGCTATCATATACAACGATACATATTTAATTCCAGCAGAGGTCTGGGGATTTATAAATAAAACAGTCTGGCGAGGTCCCATAAAAACAAACTGTTTACAATGAAGTTATGGCCCATTGGTTCGGCCTGCGATTTGTTCGTCACGGTAACGGCTCTCGCGCTGTAACTTCAAGAGTAAATGAATGCAGCTTCATAAGTCACAGAAATAAAGTCGCCCCAGTGGGATTTTAAAAAATAACTGATAATTTATTAAGTTTAAAATTCACACATGTTTTTTCCAAATGAAATCAAGAGTGAGAAAAAATAAATAGTTAGATCAGGTGATGGAGGCCTGTATACTGGATATATCTCACCAATATGATAAATATACAGCTCACCTGTAATGGTCCAAAACACGTTCACATCAAAATATTAAAATATAGCAGCAGCCAAAGCCACACGTCTGTGCCTCATATATATATAAGACGGTGTCATTTTCATTTCTAAATAATTAAAGATATCCAGACTCACAGTGTCATATACCTTGTGAAAGAGTCACTGTTGCTTGTGCGTAAATTACCTTCACACAGTTCACGAAGAGAGCTGATTAGTTCGCAAAAAAGAAAAATACCGAGAAAAAATAGTGATTTAAAAAGGTGAACACACTGAGGACACATTCCACTGAAGTTTTCAAAAAGAAAAGAGGTGAAAAAGAAAGCGGTGAAAACGACATATAGTTCAGTGTATATGAGCCAGTGATGTGGAGGACAAACTCAGGTCTCAACCAATTATCTTACAAAATCGTATTTTTTCTTTTCTTCTCGAATTCCTGAAGACTCTGTCTGTCTCTTCAGATAACATCAGTTTAACATTTAAACAGCCCATAAATTCAGCCTCCATGAACTCCAAGTAATGGTTTATAAAAAGTGAGTTAATAATCCCTGAATGTGACAAATTGTCAGGGTGAATTTCCTAAAAATCCACATTTAGAGTGTGCAAGATACAAGACAAACAACATCAAAGTCATCCTCCTTACAGATCTATAACACATTTATCAGTCCCGTATTAATAACAAAATCGAAAAAGTGCGTGACACGAAATGGGGATGAAGTAAAAGTCTTTCTGGGAGCAATCCAAAATGAGACACGTTGCAAAATCCCTGTTAGTTAGGTTACTTAGGCTATTATTAATCACTCGATCAAAAATGTAGTAGGCTATTTTATTCATGATCTGTGTAACTCAGTGCACCGCAGAGTATTTCATTCGTTTCTGTTTTTGCCGCTGGTTGCAAAACCACACTCGAACCACGTTCTTTTTCAGGTCCAGTTTTTCGGCGATCGCCGCAATTTTTTCCGAGGAGGGTCGGGGCTGAATGGCAAAGTACGCTTCCAAAGAGCGCTTCTCCGGCGCGGCGATGGACGTGCGCTTTCTTTTCCTCTCGTTCCCGTTGAAAAGGTCCGGCTTGCTGCTTTTCTCCCGGTAGGCAGCCTCGGCTTCCTCCAGCCAGGCCTGGAGAACCGGCTTGAGCGCGATCATGTTGTTGTGGGACAAGGTGAGGGACTCAAACCTGCAGATGGTGCTCTGGCTCAAAGACCCCACTCCTGGGATTTTGAGGTTGGCCAGAGCTGACCCGACGTCCGCCTGGGTCACCCCGAGTTTGATCCTCCTCTGTTTGAACCGCTCGGCGAAGGCTTCCAGCTCCCTGGGATCCGACTCTACGTCGTTGACACAAGCCATACCGCCGTGAACGGACAGGGAGTGAGGGTGGGCCATAGTGGCCATCGCCTGGTGCAGCTGCCCCATAGTCTGCAGGTGGTGATGAGGGTGCTGGTGGTGGTGCGCCGGCGTGGTCATCCCTGGAGGCTCTGGGGCACCCATCCCGGTCACAGCCAGGCTGGTGGAGAGGTGGTCCAGGAGGTCTCCGGCCTCCAGGGTCTGTCCGAGGTGGTGGTGGTGATGAGAGGCGATGGTGGAAGGAACGTGGGAGATGGGCACGGTAGTAGAGGAAGAAGATGAAGCTGAGGTGCAGGGGACACTGTTCATGGTATGGTAAGTCACGTCTGGTTTGAACGGGTGACTTTTGCCGTGAGAGACAATGCTGTCAGCAGCCGCCAGAGCCTCTGCCCGTGCCAGCAGGCTCTCATCAAAGCCTCCGAATATATTGCCCTGCAGCTGCAAGCAAGAGTGCGCATACTGGAGTCAGTGGGGAATTCTGTCAGGCAGCTCTCAGGATCTAAAAAACATTTTCCAAAGGCAAGCAGCGCCGAGGAGAGAAGAGAACCCTCCTCAAAGCGCAGGTCATAAAAATTAATATGAAAGCAAGAGCATTGCTTGAATAGACATGTGGATGAGATGGGGAGGATGGGGTTGGGAGGGGGAGGGGGGTACAGACAGAAGAGAGAGGGAGAGATAGCGGATAGAACAAAGTCCTGTCAAATCAACTTTACAGACATTTCCAGTGTGATATTTTCCCCTTTCTCTCACCCAGTATACTCCAGTCATTCTCCCCTGACCTGAACGTACCTGTGGGGCGGGCAGACAGACTCTGCGCATGCCCTCCGAGCCTGAGTGCAGGCCGGGATACTTGGGCTCGTGCAGAGCCGGGTGCATGGAGAAGTGCTGCTTGCCGTTCATGGTCATCATCATCCTCCCTGCAAGCACCTCGCTAGCAGTGTGGCCCCTGACATAAAAGTTGGGGCACGGACAGCTACACGGCTCCTTTGCTCTCCTTCACCAGACTGAACAGTTAACATCAGCAGCGCCTCCCGGCATTCCCCTCTCCCGCTTCCTCCCTCTCCCCTCCTCCTCTTTCAGTCTCCCTCCTCCCACCCACCCTCTCTTCTGCTCAACTTACAGGTTGCAGAATCGTGGACTCTGTGCGCAAGCGTCTAAGAATAAGCAAAACCAAAAAGCCCCACAATTCTTTAATTAAAAGGCTATTTATCGACGGCATCCTTGATATTTGGAGTCTTGTAATTTCCTTTCCCCTGAGATATAGATGTGTATTATCACACCGACATTTACAGCCTATGTTATTTCTATAAATCCAGTGTTAAGTTCATGCAGGATACCTCCGAGCTCCCCACCATTCCCAACGATGAGGTCATAGGTGACAAGCAGAGTGAAAGGCTTACAGCAGGCTGCAATGTAGCAATTATTATGCAGCACAAAGACCGTTTCAATCATTTCAGCACCGAGGACAGCGCAGCATTTTGAGTAGTAGTACTGAGTGTGTATTAAACCGTGGATGGATATGTTTGGATGACTTTATGGATGGATTTGGTCCTGCGTGCTCCAAACTGTATCTAAGGCCTGCTGGTTGACCGGTCGACCCAACGGCCTTGGCTTTGTCCCATCCACTGTGAACGCCAGTCCTCGGGCTGTTTCACGGTCTTCTCATGTGGCTGCCTGGATAAAACTCACGAAGCCGGCCTGGACGGTCCGAAAGAGGAGCCAGGTTGGCAGAGGCTCCCGATGACACAGCCTAGTCTATCCGATCCTGCTGCCTCTCTGGTTCCCCAGACTGTGAATAATTTAGCACCACCGTGGCAGGCATCCATTACCACACTGGCAGGTTCTTATACATTACACAGATTAAAACAGCCAAGGACTTCTCGACCCGGGCAAACTTTGACTTTCAGACTTGGTTGCGAAGAGCATGTGGCCTTAACTCATATTTGCGAGTGTTGCGTTCAAATAACTCAACACAGACTCATAGAGATACCTTTAATGATCTTCTCCTGGCGTAATTCAAACGCAGATATACGTCCTTTGAACGATAATTTGTTGTATATTCTAAAATATTAAACTAAATATTTTTTAGTTTCGAAAATTTAACTATAATCTTCTGCATCATTGACAGACTATCCGCACTGTATGTGAATACAGGCTTTCCACATAGCCTCTGGCTGAAGCGTGATGTCACAAAGCACGCCTCTCAGACTTTGAGAAACTTTTCACTTTCAGCAGAAGGAAACGCCCTCAAAGTTTCTTCCTTGACCCCTGATTGGCTTTTTTGAGTCTGATCGCTCGTGCGATACTTTTAGTTACCCAACGTGTTATTTAAACTGAGTTGTGAACACGTGAGATCTCACCAGAAGATATCATTTTTCATCAGCGTGAGAATAAAAATCAGATACAAGAACCTGAATCTCCGCATTAGTCTGTAGAAAGCATGAAACCCCTGCTTGCTGTTACACTGCTGGGGTTATTCATAATTTAGTGGTCATTGTACTATGTCATCTTTGCACTCTTCATAGTTTGAAGATGCCCTGGCGTGTTTTATAAAGAGCTTTGTCATATTTGCAGCACCACCTCTCCAACGTGTCCCCACACCACGCCATCAGCACCGCCCATCCATCTGGCCAGGCTACATCTGGAGCTCAGTTCCACCAGACGATCTAAATACTGTCACAGCCTTCATTACACACCGTGATGAATAATTTCAGGAAAGAAACAATAAATAAATAAGCGCGCTACCAATCAGCAGCTTACTTTTGATGATATAATTAAATACACAAGCACAGTCAATTCTCCCAGTGCTTGTTCCTTCACCTCCCAGTAACCAGGTCAGAATGAAATCTGGAATGTTGAACTGTCAAGCCCTTCAAGTCCTTTCCCCTGGGACGAGCTGGAAGTTCTTGCATTAAGCTAAACAGATTCTGAGTGTTTTCACTTGACTTCCTAAAGTAAGAAATGGTCATGCATTATTCAGTGATATTTTAATATGTCGCAGCTGCTCTGTGGTGTCTTCACTCAGATGCGTTGGGATTTGCTTGGGAACGTATCAAAGTGGACGCCCATGACCATAACGGCTTGTCTTATTGGCTAATTATTAAGCCATAAATCAGCTTTGACCCTACTTTTATGTAACTCGATCTCCTTTACAAATGTTCTTTTTAATATTATCCTTCATTGTGTAATATTACAAAAATAAAAATGCAAAAGTTGTTTTCATGTGTTCTGGAAATTTATGAAAAAAAATCCCATTTACTTATTCACATTATCATTATCACATAGCGACGCTGGGGCGCTGACCCATCTTACTTTAATTAATGTTCTTTAGGATGCTTCTCAAACTTGACTGTTCCTTAAATGAATCACTTTACTCTGAGGTCGCACAGTTAATTATCTGTTAGAATCAAACTACTTTTGCAATTAATAACTTGAAGTAATCGTTTTCCGTATGATTTCAGTTTTTCATGTTATTTTGGAGGAATTTTTTGGCCCGCTCGATTTTACAGTGCTGCTTCAGTTCATTGAGGGTTGTCGTTTGTTTATGCATGACTGTACAGTTGAGCTGACATCTGGACTTTGACTGGGCCGTTGCAGAATCTCACTTCTTTTTTTCCTCAGCTGTTGTGCAAAGCTTTATCTGTTGGGCAGATGGCTTCACATTTTACTATAGAATACTTTGGGATACAGAGAAGTGACTGCAAAGTGCACAGACAGTTGGTATGCTGTTAATATGTTGTGCTTAATTTTTTGCATTATGGGCACACACTCCACTTTTGTTTCCCCTGGTCAGAGGACTTTTTCCCCCCAGAAATCTTGTGGTTTGTTCAGATCCAATTTCTTGCAAACCTAAGCCATGCTGCCATCTTCTTTTCAGAGAGAAGAGGCTTTCCCCTGGCAACCCTTCCAAACAAGCCACACTTGTTCAGTATTATTATTTAACATGCTGACTGAGGCCAGTAGAGTCGGAGATGTAGCTCGTGTTTTTTGCAGCTTCTCTGTGTATTTCAGTCTGACCTTGGGATAAACTTGCTGGGACCTCCACTCCTGAGATTAGCAGCTATCTTGAATATTTTCCACTTGTGAATAATCATGTTGATGGCATGATGGACTTCAAAATACTTGGAAATAACCCCATAACACTTCCCAGACTAGCATGGTGGCACGCACTGTTGCATTACAGGAAGAAGGTCGGGAGTTCGACCCCACAATCTGCCTGGGGCCTCCCTGTTTGTTTGGGTTCTCTTCTGGCTTCCTCCCACAGTCCAAAGACATGCAGTGGAGATAGGTTAACTGATGATTCTAAATAGCTCATCGGTGTGAATTATTGTCCATGTTTCTGTTAGCCCTGTGTCAGGCTGATGACCTGTCCAGGTTGCAGCCTGCCTCTCACCCTATGATAGCCGGGATAGGCTCGAGCTCTCCCACCCCCAATAAAAAGAGCTAAAATTTTGACCCAATAACACTTGGATAAATGTGAATACACACGTAGAGTAGAATTTCAAAGTAGGTTCTACCATAAGTAAATTCAGTGTTATAAGGGGTTTAAGTGTCATTTGTGATATGCTTTTCTGACACTTGTACGTCATCAGTGCCTTCACCCCGAACTTTAAGCATAAATTGCAAAAAATGCCAGATGTAGCAAAACAAAATTGTCAGAAGGTTTGATAAACACACCATTTAAAAAAAGGTTAATGCACTCATGCATCAAAGTACTTAAAGTATAAGGAAAAAATCTAATGGCTTTCAGTAATTCCACTGTTTAGTCATAACATTTGATGTGTTTTAAGCACAGGTATAATCTTTAATGCTATAGCCTAATTATAAGTACTAATACTGCAGTGTGAATTATTTAATTACCGAGCACATGCAAGAAGAATGAGACCACACAAGAGAATAGGTTCATATTTTCTGGAATGCTTTTGCCTGGAAATCCCCCCCTTGCCAATGCTGACATGTTTTCATTTTCTTTACCTTTTCTTTTCCCTCCCAGATCCAATTTATATTTATGTATGTTTTCTGTTTTTTTCCCCCCCTCTTTTTTTTTTTTTATGGCCTTATAAGCACCCAATTCCTCCATCTTTATTGGCAAAAGCAAACATGCTAGTAAATTAGAAATCCATTTTTACAAACAAAATACATGAAGAAAATACATCCACATCCTGCAAATATAAACAGTAACAAATCCAAAACTATTATCCAATAAACACTTTACATTTTTTACACCATTGTGTGATAGTACAAAAAGTGGGAGACCTTCTCTGAATCCTCACTCACACAAAGCAAGAACCTCGCCAGTATAGGTTTATCCCTTCAACCTGCCAGTGACCTCATTAAATTTAAAAAACAAAACAAAAACATCACATGAGAAAATCATAATGAAGTACAAAGGGAAAAGCAACAGCCTCTCCTCTCACACACACATCATTCTGACGCTAATGCTGGAAGTAAAAACATCAGCTTTGGGACAATGAGGTCGCTGGCAGGAGGCGTCTGAGTATCAGTCAACAGTCAGATATGCAATCCACACAAGAGCACTACCAACATTGTAGGTGGGAGGAAGATCTGCACCCTTTTAGATGTGGTGCCAGCGTGACCACACAGGCCAAAATGTGCATGCATATATATATATATATATATATAATCTGCACAGTAATAAGTTAAAGTCTTTCTTCTCCTATGGTGCTTCATTCAAACTGGATATGATCAGTTTAGCTGAGTTACAAAAAGCATAAATCAAACAAAACGTCATTAAGCTGCATGTAAATGGCATCTGGTGGAAGGGACAGGACTAATTCTTTAACCAAATACATTTGTATGTGAGTTTTAATGGTTTTTGATTCCTCCCACCTTGAGGATTCTAAAATACAGTATATGGGGGGGGGGAAAAAAAAAAAAGGCAAAGCAGAAAATAAAAATATTTATCATGAACTCACACACTGTGGTTTTACTCACAGAGTGGCTTCGGAGCACAGTTTGACAATATTCAGATAGAGGCAAAGCTGCACTTAAGCTAAATCAATGTTGTTACGGGCATGACTCAGTGTCTTTCAGAGTGTTTTCCACAGCTCGGAGCAGCTCTTATATTTCGTAAACAGACAAACAAAAACCTACTTAAATGACAAGTTTAGTCAAATAACAATATGAACTGGTTGAAAAACTGAAAATACAAAATTCTTGCGACTAAAGCAGAGATACTAAGCTCTCCTGCTCAACATTTTCTACCTGACACAACCTCATCAGTCGTTAACCCCCCCAAAAAAAGGGGGGAAAAAACAAAACAAAAAAATATTAAACTTAGAAAGAAAAAAAAAAAAAAAAAAAAAAGATCAGTAATTTCTCTTTCAAGCATTTACAAAATTTACAAAAGTAAATCACGTCCTGTAAAAACTCAGCAATCCGCTGACTGTGTAAGGCAAAGAAATTATTTATATATTCTTTTTTTTTTTTCTTTTTAAGCATTACATTCAAACACCTGTCTATGGATCTCACATTTTTGAAATGGGTGATCTGATCTTTGTCCCGTCAGGGCCTCTGAATGACCAAGTGACAGAAGAAAACAAGTGAAAATGTTACGCACTCTTAGCAGATGAACATTACAACATGTGTTTGGGTGTGTATTTACACAGAGTGGCACTGGACAACTGAGTGAGCAACAAAATACAAGTGTGTGGGGGCGATTTTTTCCCGAACATGACTACATGACTGTATATGAAGTGCATGGAAGTTTGTAAACATTGATTGTGTTTTTTTTATTGCACTGGTATCCTATTGTACCTGCACTGGCTGTATGGCCACGGTGCAGCATCTCTATGGGTCTGTCTGTTTATTAGGAACACCAACATGCATGTGCACTGGCAAATATTCATACCAGCACACATTTAGGGAAAAAGAAAGATGCAATCCTTTAACACGTTGGGCTTTACCACATCAAAACTATGAGCGAAGTGAAAGCTGTACCATACTTTGCCAATATCGGTACGGCACAGTGCATTTATGCAGTGTGGAAAAAGAATAAATAAATTTCTCTGTGGTAGCGGCAGAGAACGTTCTGTTGGTGATGGAATGGCTGTCCCTGAACGGAGGACAAGATTCTACAAAAACTGGTGAGAAAAAGAGCTTAAATACAGTATGTATAAAAATACCTATTCACAGTCGACACAAATGTTGTGCATTACTGATATTGTCCATCTGGTAAGCACACAGAAACTTACATAAGTTTTTCTAGCTATAAGAACAACTAAACATGTATCTTTCTCAGCAAAAGTGAGATGTTTTAAACAACTGTTTAGTTGAGGGATACAAAAAACTGTTGACCATCTACACTTCTTTTCATGTACAATAAAGTAAAGACGTTTTCTTCTTTTACTTTGATTAGAGTCTAAAATTACTTTGAAAATACTGGAAAGGGAAAAAAAAAAAATGCGAGTTCCTTTACATCAATTTTAATCTGCGTGGGAGTGGGAGTGGGGGACCACTGATTCTGACGGAGAGCAGTTAATGATAATGACGAATGTCATTATCGCCTCCAAGATCGACTCTCGTACTCATCGTCTTCATCGTCATCCTCTTCCTCCTCCTCTTCTTCCTCTTCCTCCCCAGGTAAATACGAGCTAGCTTCCTTCTGTAGAAATAAATACCATGTTAGCATTTATATTTATGCTTTTTCTGGAAACTTTAAGTCAGCTTTCCTCCTGGCAACATGCATGTTTAGAACACAGCAAACAGAAAGTGATTCAAAGTGTAGCAGAGGGAAATTATTTAGTCTGATATTAGCTATTTTTAATAATATCGTAACAAATAAAAAATTTTAGGTAACTGTTTAAAGAAAAAAAAAAAACAATCCAAAAATATACTGGAATATCAGATTTTAAAATCACCAAATATTGGTACTGATCTTAAAAATCCTATAGTGGTCAGACTGCCTGCTTCTGATATTTCTTATGCTTTAGATTTAGACATCCTCCATTCTATTGGTTAGCCATCGGTGAATCCACCATGACAGGTGACCTGCTGATCAGTCTCAGGAAATTAATCCTAATCTCTGCCAGTCAAACTAGTCTGTAGACCTGTCCAGAAATCTGTCTGTTTCAGCTCCTGTGATAAAACGTGATGAGCATGAAGTGGCTATAAGTAGATCTGCAGTCAGAGGAAATCTGACCACAAATCTCTACCTGTGCACAGACACATTTTCAGAATGGCAACCGTACCTTTAAAAACAAAAGTTACATATAAGAAATGGCACAACCTCAAAGGAGGAAACAAACCCCTTAAATAAATACAGCATAAGGATTTCACCTGACAGTAATGCAGTTTTACTCATGGGGCTAAGATGCTCTTAGTACTGAGAGGCTAGCACTCCTTTTCCTTTGGGAGCTGCTGTTAAAAATTAACAAGCAGCAGAAAGAAATAACCAAGTAAAATTTTGTGAATGTAACTAAAACTTCAAAAGTTTCCCCAACTCAGATTTTCAAGTTGTGTCGTACACAACGCCCTTTCCTTAATTTGTTTTAGTTACTGGGAAAACATGAAGCTGTGTGTGTATTTGTCATACCGCACTGTCCTCATCTTTAGCCTCCTCTTCCTCGGGCTCCGTTGTAACAGAGGGCGTCTTGGGCTTGTACCAGGAAATCTGCAGAACACGACCTTTGAACTTAGCTCCCTGGTTTGCTGCCTAGAACACCAAAGAGAGGTACAGCTCTTTTAGATGCTATACTGGAGTATTTTAATTATTTTAATGTATTAATTTATTCTATTATTATTAGAAGAGGATTAGAGGAAAAGCAGCAAGATTAAGAGAACATGTAGCCCATACACATTTGGAGCCATGTGACTTACATTCTCTGCTTCACTCCGTGTCTTAAAGGTCATGACGACACTGTTGGCGTCTTGGTCACGGAGATCCTCGATTTCACCAAATTTCTAGGTTTAAAAATATCAGTTGGCCAATCAGGATATACTTATACACATCAAAACATTTATGACTTATCACAGGGAAAATGATTCACTTAACATATCTAAAAGATATAAGAGGGAATAAAGTGGTATTTATTACTACAGTTTTTATTACTTAGCAATAACATCGTGCTGTATTACTGGAGGGAGAGATCCTGCCATATTCTTACCACAAAGTGCGGCATTAGCTCTTCTTTTTCCTCCTGAGTGACCCCTAAAATAGCCAGGGCTCTGGGTCTGTGATCAACCACCATACGGTTCACAGCCCCGCCGCGCACCATCATTTCCCGGTTTCGACTCCGGCCACGGCCCACGTGCATCGCACCAGGATCTGGGCCCAGCTTTCCTCGGCCGCGACCTCGACCTGCTGGAGGCCAGATCAAACCCAAACGTGTTGCCTAAAGGAGGACAGAAAGGGCGGTTGACTGGACGCTGTTTGATTTCAGTACACAATTACACACCACTGTGTGTCTAATTTATATATTGAATAACTTTAAAAAAAAAAAAAAAAAGTTTATGGAAAAATACAAAAACAACAACAAAAAGGAGCAGGCCATCACAACCCTTCAGAGCTGAAACATTTTCTACAAACCCTTACTCTCTCACTTTCTGCCCTTTACCACTAGTTGTCACTCCTCCATTTTTAAAAACATCTCCTTCCTTCTCAGACACTCCACAAGCTCACAACCACTCTCCCTTTAATTGTCATCCTGCGATTTTCTTACAAGGACCAGTGTCTCAAACTTTAATGAGGCGCAGCTCCATCAGTGTAGGACATGTGTCTTATTTGGCTTCGTTAGCAGATGTTCCTCTGGGCTTGCTTAAGTGGCTGCAGTTTAATGTGCAGAAGGCGGGCCGAGTTTAGATGGATGGGGGATGCATATCCATTTTTAAACAACTAGCCAATTTAAGACCCTGGGGTTAAAGGAAAAAAAAATGCAAAGCAGGTTGTTGCTAACAAAAGCTATGTTGTTGTTAGCCTGATCTTAAGCCACAGCCGTCTGCGTGCACAGCAAATTTAGAGGATAAAGAAGAAGAAAACACTGTGTGTAACACCAAAAAATACAAATAAATAACTGTATGGGCTGCATGACCTAACCTGAAACCTAATTAATGACTTTTGGCAGAATCACTGGGAAGATGTGTTATTTATGTGTCATTGCTCACTTAACCAGGAAACCACGCTAACTTACAAGAGACCTGATCCAGAATGAATGCAACAAAGATGAGGTTAAATGCAAGTTATAGAACATGAAATATAATGTACAAATACTCCAAACAAAACTGCAATACTAATTACCTCAAGAAAAGCCACCAATTCAGTAGATAAGTGTGTGTAAGTCTACCTCCTTACACTTTGATGGAGTGTAGTAATAAAATGCTGTTTAATCTGATGTGTCAAAACCCCGAGGGGACTACAAAGCAAGCATCTGGAGGAGTGCGTCTGGCAACTACTGGAGCCGACTAAGATAACAGTACAGAGGTAAACTGAAAATTTACCATAAAACTCTTTTTTTTTTTTCATTACTGAATACAATTCAAGTTTATTTATATAAGGCCAGTTCACAAAAACAGTCGCCTCAAGGCAATTATGTTGCAAGGTAAAGACCTTGTGACGATAGTGTGCAAACCACAACAGTCGGTCCCCTATGAGTAGCGATTGGGGTAAGCGGGAAAGAGAAACTCCCTTTTAACAGGAAGGAAGCAATAGGTCATTTACATCTTGTGTAGGTGTCTTGTGGTATCACCAAGACGTTCGCATCAGATTCATTAGGACTCTTACGAAGCTTTGAGCTGAGCGAATAACACTAAACACAGCGGATCTGGAGCTTGTGCAGAAACTGCAGGATCAGGTTCCAGTTATCACAGTCAAATAAAACAAACAGAACATAGATGGTTTAAAAAAAAAAAAAAAAAAAAAAAACACCTTTCTGCCTGACACGTCTGACAGAACACAAATAAACTAATGAATTTAATATATTATTTGATTTATTTTAATCGGTGGACAGATACCATCTCTTTCCACCCCTTGCAGAACAGGCTGCGACTATAATCTCATCTGCACACTTCCTCTAAGGCATTTCTTGGTATCACATCCTCTAATTCAGTTCTCAACGAAAGTGTTGATGATGCAAGATGCTGTCAATGATTAACTTTGTGTCTGTTTCTATCCATGTGTATTTTCTGTGCGTGTGTGTGAGAATGTGTGTGTGTGAGAGAGAGAATGTGTGTGTGTGTGTGTGTGTGTGTGTGTGTGTGTGTGTGTGTGTGAGAGAGAATGTGTGTGTGAGTGAGAATGTGTGTGTGTGTGTGTGTGTGTGTGTGAGAGAGAGAATGTGTGTGTGTGTGTGTGAGAGAGAGAATGTGTGTGTGTGTGTGTGTGTGTGTGTGTGTGTGTGTGTGTGTGTGTGTGTGTGTGTGAGAGAGAATGTGTGTGTGTGTGTGTGTGTGAGTGAGAATGTGTGTGTGTGAGTATGTGTGTGTGTGTGTGTGAGTATGTGTGTGTGTGTGTGAGTATGTGTGTGTGTGTGTGTGTGTGTGTGAGTGAGTGAGTGAGTGAGTGAGAGAGACAGAGAGACAGAGAGACAGACAGACAGAGACAGTATTACCTCCACCTGTAGCTGCCCCAGTTTTCTTTTGAGGTCTGTTGTATCCTCTCCAGAGCTCATCTTCTTGTGAAAGTCCAGCTCAGCATCTAGCAGCTCCTTGTGGGCCTGATCGCATGTCATAGAAAAGAAATTTGTTTACTTAATCCAGAGAAGCAATTAAATACACAAATATCAACTTGTGTTTACAAATAAAGGAGGGGGGGGGTGGAGCGTGCTTGTTGGTCTAACAAGGTCAATCAAGACAAAACTGTGTGAATCGAAATTGTGATTAAAAACCAAAACCCCCCCCCCCAAAAAAAAAAAAACTTTATTCCTATGCACCCAATATTCAAACAGATCCTCTACTTCGGTCCTGTACAGAACCAACATTGACTTTTTGATCTTTTTTTCAATTTTTGCAAACTTAAGATTAGTGTAAGAACCGTTTCTTTCAATATGGATTAAAAGATAAGCATTCCTTGGAATTTCCAGGAAAAACAACAACCCCCCCCCCCCCCCCCAAAGAACCATTTTTTTCATTGCATTCAGACTAAAAAGGACCCAATCCCAGGTATAGGAACTCATACAGCTGAAATTTGAAAAGGGCCTAGGACTAGGACACAACTACATGCAAAGAGGAGAAAACGAATGTGAAAACAGCAAAGATTTGTTGAGGCTGAGCGGTTATTGGTTATTCACTTGGTATATAGGACAGCCTGTGTGCACATATCCTATATATACGTAAATGTCTATACCTTGTGGCCAAGTAGTTTTAGAGCCTATAGAGAATGTTCTTTCTACTGCTTAATAAAGACCCCATAAATACATTAATCCACCAGCATCTAAGGTTTAGAGTACACAAAATGTATATAAAAAAATTTAAACTCATAAACATCTACCTACTCAATGTATGCAGTTTTATTCTTCATATAAAAATGTTTTTTATGTGAAGAAACGCCTTTTTAAAAAGGACCTGTGAAGTGTGAAAAAAAAGGCAAATAAACAACTCTACCAATGTGTGATATAATTTTCGGCCTAAATTTCCCGCCCCTACTCTCAGTTACGTACAAAGACAAAAAGGAAGCCAAACTTACATCAGTCTTGGTTTTGGGCTGGCTGTGGTTAGTTTTGGCGCTTGAGACCTGGGAGGCAAGGTTCATTTCATTCTGGAGCTGGGTGATCTTTTCCGTTAGTTCTTTCAGCGTTTTCATGATGTTGGCCCTCTCTTCAGGTTTCATGCCTCGGTTTTTCTCCAGCCGACTTATCAGCGCCTGGAAGGGCACGAAAAATGGTATCAGAAAGAACGTTGACAGTACACTGGAGAAAAAGAGGAAGGATTACAGATAAGAATAGTTTCAATGTTAAATGTCTTACTTTCTGACACTCAATCTGTTTCTCTAACATCTCCTGTTTCTTCTTTCTCATGTCTTGCTGGAGTTTTAGTGCCTCCTAAAGGAGGGGAAAAAGAAAAAGGGAATCAAAAACATTCAAAACCCCCCAAACAGTTTTCTCTCTCAGTGGTAGTAGCCTTCTTAGCTGTGGCTCCTGAGAGAAGGAAATGGCTTAGCTCTGCTATTCTTTTAATGGTCAAAATGCGTAACCAAGTTAAGCAACGTGCCTGCTTTTTCTTGAGAGCTTCATGTGCTTCCAGTGCTTTTCCCGTTTTCCCAAGGCTCTTTGAGGAAGACTTGGCGGCTGTGGAAGTGTAGTGTCCCTTCAGGGTGTTCGTAGTAGCAGGCACCACCTAAGGAGAAAGGTGGAGGGGCAAAAAAAGGAAAATATATAATTAATTTCTTTACAAATACAATTTTAGCTAACAAACACACATAAATCACTGTGAAAATGTTGTAACACACGTGCCATCATAATATTATACTTTTGTATATTATATAATATCCACTTTGCCTGATATTGTCTGCAAGATAAACTTAAAACATACAGCAGCCGTGTCCGTGTTTGGATTCAGGTTGTCAGACTTGGCATTTGTCGTGGCCCCAGCTGTTGCAGACAGATGATGCTTGGGTACAGTCTTGTTCAACACATAAGCAGCTGGATTGTGCTGCTTGATCCCCTGCAGATAAAACGAGTGAGGGTAAATCAATGGATATTTTAAAAATATATATAAAATTGTCATCAAAGGATTCTCAGTGTCTCCGCTGTTAATACCAACTTTATGCATGTTGCTGTGCTGCAGCCCCTGGTTGGGCACTGACCCGGCAACCTGGCTCCCTGAGCTCTGCTCCTGCTGCTGAAGGCCTGTGGCATTAGCACCAAGCTCGCGGTGCCAGTACACGCGGATAAAGCGGTTGTTAAGGACCGCTTCTGTGCTGGATATGGCTCGTCTGGCTTCTTCATTCTTTGTGTACTGGATCAATGCTGCCTCTGGGTCTCCGCCAAACACAACCTGGATTGAGAGTGCACGTGCAAGTCCGTAAATGTTTTGAATTCATTCTCCTGCAGGCCTAATGTCTATGAACTTTGTGGGGAGCACTCATTAAAAAAAGCAAAACAACAACAACAACCAAAACTGGATGCATTTTACCTGTATATTGACGATGGTTCCAAACTTGCTGAAGTGCTCGTTGAGTTTGGTGATGTTGTTGAGCTCGCGCGGGATCCTGCGCACCTCCAACTTTGTGTTCACATAAAAAGTCCTCTTGGGAAAAGCACCCTTATGCTGGTTGTTGAAGCTTGGCCTAAAAAGAACATTTCAGTGCTAACATCACTAATTTGGTAGTTTTGTTTTCATAAAAAAAATAAATAAATGAAGGAAAAAAGCAGATGAGTTAATCAAAATTTAGCGATGATTGATGATCTGGGATTCAAGTTTTGGCCATATTATGGTTTTATTTAAAGAAGACTACTTCCAACCTACAACCTGTATGACAGTTTAAATGTACTCCAAGTAGAGGTAATGCAAAGAAATCCTCATGACTGGGATGCTTGTATCTACCTGCTTACAACTGAGACAACACTTGCTGCTGACCTCCTGAGCAGTAATAAGTAATGGGGTGAGGCACCAACTTGATTACATTTCAGCTGGCTACCGTACTCCAATTTCTTCACATAAAACAAAACACTGTGCAGAATAAATGACATCCTAAATCAAATATGTAGATTTTTTTTCTTTAATCTCTTACTTTTCCATCCAGGGTTTTTTAGGTGCTGGCCCTTCAGCTGTACTGGGTCCCATGGTCCTCTTCCTGCTGTCCTGCTCTGTGTTGAAACGGGACACGTTACTTCCAGGAGTGCTGGGTGCAGTAGCTGGCTCTGTCTGGATCACTATGTTGGCAGCTAGAAGATACGCAAGAAGTCAAATCAGTCTGAGAAGGTCAATTTCCCAGGATCAGGTTGAATTAAAAAAAAAAAAAAAAAAAAAAAAAAAAAACCCTGTAAATGAGGTTGTTACCTCTGGAGCCTTGACCTTCACTGGAGGTGAGGCCAATGAGGTTGGAGCGTTGAGTCTGCACCCGGGGAATAAACTGACGATATGGGTTACGTCCTGCTACAGTCAGGCCTGGAGATTCTGGGTTGTAGCCTTCTGCATCGTAGTTGTCTAATGTGTAAAAGTGAACAGACGCACATACCGTTAGGGGGGAATATGAAAACATTTAAAAATATGAAAAAGTGAATACAAGCAAACATATTAATAAAAAAAGAATCTTTGACTTTAAATGTAACCACTGAATAGGTAGCAACCTGTGACATGAGTTTAACATGTAGTCCAGGATAAAATTTATAAACAAAACCTACAAAATGCGAGAAATAAAAATTACAGTTATTGTAAGTGCGCAAAATAACCCAGCAAGAAACAAACAAAGATAAAAATTAACAACCAAGATGATGCTTTTCATTCTTATCTACATTTGTGACACACAAGTGCAAAATTATCAGAAAGAGGCCCTTCACGGCAGTTGTGGTAACAGATCACAAACCCAAAGTTTGCAAATACCAAATAGAGCAATTTCTTTTTAGTTCTTTAAAGTCTTTTAAAGAGTCTGTAACTGAAACCCTCATGTGCATAATCATAGCAGGAAGCACTCAACTAAATGAGTCATGACAAAATTTCCCAGAGATGCTTGGTTTTTTTGTTTTTAGGTTAATACACAGCGCTACCTTCTGGTCCACAACTGTTACTGCAGGCTCAAGAAACACATGCCAATTGTGCACACAAACACACACGGCATACAACAACTACTTTACAGTGACAGGAAACAGAAACAGAACCAAAAAGTGTTTTGTTTTAAATAACCCTTACCATCTTAGTTATTTTAGATATTTAGTAAACTAACCTTTATCATACTGTAACTATTAAAGCACACAGAAATGAGAAGTAAAAAATAACAACTCAACAACATAAACACACTAAAAGGAACACCCAAATAAAAAGCAACACAGCAAAATCTCTTCCAAATGCACAGTCCCAATCTGAAAAGCAAAAGCAGCCCTGCTTACATTCAGACTGGACATATTGGGGACGAAGAGACACAGATGAGGTCGAGGAAGGAGGTGGAGGAGGAGGAGGAAGTGTAGGAGGTCGGCCCACACCAGGCGGTCCGACGGGAGGAGAAGAAGTGATTGCAGATTGGTGGTTGGGGGTATCAATCCCACTGGTTGCTATCAGTGGGGGTCCTGAGGGAGACACAAGCCCAAGCTGATGTCTCAGGTACAAAAGGTCATTATAGTTAACTACAACTAAAAGCTAAAACTAGATGTGAAAGAAAATAAATTAGTCAATTAAATGAAAACTAAAAACTAGATTAAACAAAACAGAAAGTTAAAACCAACTAAAATTATTTTGTGAACTGGGAAAATTAAAATGAAATAAAATGGAGTCAATATTACAACAAAAACTAAATGTGGCGATAAAACTAATAAATGAGAAAAATCAACTCTGGAAACTAAATGAAACTCAACTGAAATCAAAACCAAAAAATCAAAATGAAATAAAAATTACCAAAAAATAAATAAATAAAAAAAAAAAAAAAAAAAAAAAAAAGGAAAAAAAGGAAATGACAAAATGCAAATTTGCAATGACTCTATAGTATATTACATGTATAGTATTAAAGAAGTATTTCAGTGAAAATCTGACTGCTTTAATATAAAAGCAGATGCACCAGGAAACTGCGGCGTCTTCTCGATAGATTTGCTTAAACTTTATGACACACTATCCATTTATCAAGTGGAAGATAGAAATCTCATAACTTTAACAGCCTTAAAAAGTAGCTGAAACAATAAAAGCCTATCAGGTCAAATGTTTCAGTCATCACCCCCCATGTTTGAAATATATATTTAAAAAAAAAAAAAAAAAAGGCAAAATATATTTTTTTATGTACTGTTTATGATCAATGGGCAGCTATCTACTGTGTAGCACGTCTACTCTAAACGTATGTAGATACATAAGATTTTTGCGCTTTGGATTTAAATACATCTTTTTAAATCATCATGATGATTTGCAAAAACAAAACACAGCCAGTGTGAAACTGATCGGCAATAGTGCAACTCAAAGGCAGGAAGATTGCACAGGTTGATTTCTTCCCTTGAGAAATTCAACAAAAACTCTTTACAACTGAGCACGTTGTCAAGTCGGGCAAGTGTTTTCACTCACTCACACATATACATACATATAATATTGAAGACAGCTGCTTTTCTACACACCAGAGTGGTGACATCTCATTCCAATTAGGGCTGGGCCATATTATACCGTTCACGGTAATACCGGTATAATGTTAGGCAACGATAGGAAAATGAAATATCGCGATAGAATATGAGTAAAACGCGCATGCGCAGTGCCTTTGTTTTCATACGCACATGGCCGATTGTTGAGTGAAACAGATGAACCAGAATTGGTTTGTAAAAATGGTGCAACTTCAGTGATGTGGAACTGGTTTGGTGTTTGTCCGTCAGATACACGACAAAGCACATTTTTTTGCAGAACATGCAAGCGGTCGTCGGACTAAGATGCCCTTAAATCTGGGAGTAATCTGGGTCCTAAACTCCGTATACTTCAGGTCAAACGAACACTGCAGCATCACTAAGAGTTAAAAACTGTCTAAATTCTTTCATCTTTAATAAAATGATCAGCATTGCTGCTTTACCAGGTGTAACTATGAAGTTTAACTTCCAGGCATCCATGAAAACAAAATGTATTACATTTAACGGAGTTAGAAGCTAGCAGGAAGCTAGCGGAAGTTAGCTCGCTAGTTTCGCTAGTTACCTACGCATGATATTGCATGTTCTGACTGAGAGATTTCTGAAAAAAAATCAAACGTACAGCTCTGCTATCACTTCCAACATAAATGAAGACAGGAAACTAAACAGCAGTGACGTTTGTAGGGTTACTGAAGTTGGGCTAGCTGGTATATAATGAAGTGCTACGTGATCGCTAGCGACACAGCTATGTTAGCATAACATAAACAGTGAAGCTGGAGGACGAACACTAACACTTTTCCACTTATAAAAGTTAACGTTAAGGTTCCTCATGGTTAGAGACAAATGCAATCGCATGGCAGGATGCTGTAAATGGACCAAACTTCAGTCAGGAGAACAACTGAGATAATCCATCCACAATACGAGGTTAGTCATTAATATACTGCAACAACATGGGAATAGAGCCGCTGCCAGAGAATTCAACATTAATGAATCAATGGTTCAGAAGTGGAGGAAGCAAGAAGAATGAGTTTAATAAAGTTTGATTTATCTGACTGCTTTGTTTCGCTTAATGTGCCTTATAATCCTGTGCACCTTATGGTCCGAAAAATGCGTACTGCACACTGCAGTTTAATGTTGCAAAGCACCTCTTTTTAACTTCAGTGGATATTATACATGGTTATGCTCAGTATATGTCAGCCCATTTCTACTGGAAATGCCTTTTGGTTAAACTTTCAGCAAGGAATTTGCATTTGCACTGTTACATTTTTATAAAGCTTTAATGTACATAAAAACCAGCTTCTTGTTTAAGTGAAAATAAATGATAGGTTGTCTTTTTGCGCTAGTAACGTTGTGGAGTTGTATTTTGTCTCGCATCAATTATATCGTCGGTTATATCGTTATCGCAAATTTTCAAATATATATCGTGATAAATATTTTTGGCCATATCGCCCTGCTCTAATTCCAATATACCGTTCATTTGAATCTTTACATATTTAAAACCTCTGGTGTCGTCAAATCAGCCATCAGAGTAAGGAGTACAGTGTCACATTACTGAGGCCACGATGTCTTACATGTGACCTGCTACACTTTCAACACATCGCCATCGTGTGTGAATGGGTGGATGACTGGATATGTAAAGCGCTTTGGGGTCCTTAGGGACTAGTAAAGCGCTATATAAATACAGGCCATTTACCATTTATTTACCATATTAGTTAGCTGGATTTTGTTGTGAGTGGGGACAAAATTGTTTCTAAATGAAAACGATTTATGATTTAATCCTACTTCTATTATATTAAAGAGATGTTTGTTAGCTCTCAAACATTGGGGAAACTCATGCAAAAATATCTTCATAAATCAATGATACTACAGGCCAAAGGAAAGGTATGTATATTGTGACCAGACTGAAAAAGGCCAGTGGAAGAACAATGCGTCTCACACAAAACCAAATGTTTGAGAGAGGAACACGGTTCTTCTGGCTTCACTATTTTGTAGATGCAAATTGTAAAACTTCGCAATATGATGAAGCACAAACTTATGGATTAGAGGAGCATTAATACTCACCTGTCATAGGGAAAACACCTGGTGGTGGTGGCTGGCCATAGGGTGGCATAGAAGGCATCCTGAGGTTGGGAGGTGGTTCAGTGATGGGGGGCATGGGCAGCCCGGCGGGTGGCAGAATCGGTGGGGGTGGGAATGGAATAATATTTGGTAGATTGACATCGTCGACTATGAGGGGGTCACTGCCGTGATCATAGAGACAATGGTCACCACGGACACAAAATCCTTTTTCTGTGTGAGGGAGAGAAGCGATTATTCATAAATATCGTACACAACATGGAGTTTATATAAACTGCTGCTTTACAGTCACAAAACACACATGCACACACACACATTAATAAAGCCAAACAAACAAAAAGACACCACACACAATAACATAAAAAATTCATGGGAATTAAACAAAATGAATAAACATCTAAGTTTAAAGCAGCCAAGTCACACAGTTCATGTATTTACACCAAAGCCTCATTAAGGAACTGGATCCCAAGTGGCTGTGTTTGAGCACTGTGACAGAAAGCAATGTACTTCAGGGACAGTGGGTAAGTTTAAACTCTCCTGAGCCTCAGTGTAGAGGGGAGTGAGAGGGAACCAGCTTGCTTTTCTACCTTTCACTGGGGACAAGAGGATGAGTGCTAAGCAGTGGTCATTAGTGAAGAGACCAAACAAGGCACAGAAGCCTCAGGGGAAGAAAAAGGTAGTGTTTAAACTAGAGACTTGAGCAAACTGTACAACAGCCGTCATAAACTTAACATTTCCTTTAAATCTCATCAAAAAGCTCCAGTGTTATTCTGATCCCCTTTGAAATGCACAGAAAACATCTCCCTAATGCTACTGGGCTGTAGCAGATAAAAGGCTCTCAGATGGAAAAATAAAAAATAAAATAAAAGACACGCAGACACACGAAATGACAGAAAGAAGGAATCAAAGGAATTGAGAACAGGATGATTAACTCTGCTCCTACCATCGTAATCCCTGCAGCGCTGTTTGAGTGAAGCAGCCTTGCTGAAAGGTTTGCAAACACCATCTTGCCTCGTTCCGTAGTAGCTAGACCAGCTGTCTGTAGTGCTGTCGGGCAAGTGAGCCAGTGTTGCTACCGGTACACCCCCAGCTCCTGAAGACGAGGAAGAAGAGGAAAAGGGATGCAGAGGTGTGTGTAAGGGCAGGAGAGGTGGCGGGTGCTGCTGCTGCTGCTGCTGCTGCTGAGAGCCAGATGTGGTGGAAGAGTTGTATCCGTCAGTGTCCTTCCTTTCTGCCTCAAACTTTGACTTGAAGTCTGTTGAAAACAAGTAAATCACATAAATCATTGTGTACTGTATCATAGCTGACTTTTAAAAGCACTACATTAAATGATAGATTACAAAAAGAGGGAAACTTGTAATGACAAAGATGAGCAGATTAACCTTGGTGGTAAGAAGACCAATCCCAACCCATGTTGTTGAACCCCCAGTGATAGGACTGCAAAGCTGTCCACATTCTCCCTTCCTTTCTACCAACTCCCAGCAACACTGTCCAACAATCCGACAGGAATAAAAACGAGAGTCGGCTACATCCGTAATTTCTACAAGTCTTCTCATCTAAAGCGCCTCACACCAGCATGTCTCCAACAGCACGTCACCGTCACTAATGCACCGTTTAGCAGTGCTGACGAGAGATTCAGGAGCTTCTTCGCGCCTCAATCTTTGTTCCCCTGTGCTGTTGTTGTTATTGGTTGTGGGAGGGGGGACTTTCTCACCTCTGCCTCCTCTGTGCTCCCTATCCCTGCTCTTTCCACGACTGCCGCTCCGGCTGCGGCTCCTGCTGTAGCTTCTCCCGCGGGGGCTGCCCCTGCGCCGCTCATGGCGCTCCCGGTGGGAGTCGCTGCCGCTTTTCCCGTGCCGATCAAAGTCACGGCGCTTGCGCTCGTCTCGCCTCCTCTCATCGCGGTTCCTGTGTGGATGATGAGAAGTTAGAGGCGTTGCTGATTTTAAATGTATAAATCACACAGGAATACTTCACAGGTTTTCAGACACGAATGTGGGTCTTCTTATAACAAATGAAGATGCAAGGATCATTTCTTTCTGTGTGTCTTTAACATAACATGAACCCTGAAATAATGATCTTTGTTTGAGAGAAGTACGCTTTTATCTGAAACAAGTTATTAGGGAAAGGCTTAATTACCTTTGTTTTATGTGTGCACAATCCCATTAAGTCCCCAAATGGGCTGTTTGTGTTAAAACTATTGGGAAGTGCTTAGTTTCATTAACAGAAGCTTTTCACAGCAGAAGCTCAAGAAAGTAAAATAAAGTAAAAAAATTAATTAATAACAACTTAATTTCTAAAAATATGCAGAAAATATACCCTACATATTAAAGACGTAACTCTTTTCAAATTACGTTAATTATCGTATATCAGTGAATGAACTCTCCCATCTGCACCCAACACTAGATATGCCACAGCCAAGGGACACATTAGTGGACACGAGGGCCTAATCAAGCCAAAAGCAGGACTTGGAGGGCTGGAAATATAGCTGCTTGGTAAGATCGCTATACAACTACACAACATCAATATGTACTAAACAGTTCAACAAGTGTGTCCTACCTGCAAATGTTTTAGCTGCTTATAAAGACAAAGTTAAATGCAAGCCATATACCTGGATTCATTGAAGTCAGAGCGATTTCTCAGAGGACTTCTCCTTCGCCTGTTCTCTTCCTCGGGTGTTTCAGCCTTGAGGGGGAAAAAACAAAATAAACAAAACAAAAAACATCAGCTATAATATAACTTTAAAACTTAGGCTACGTCCACAAATACATGGGTATTTTTAAAAACGTAGCTTTTTCAATGCGTTTGGGCCTTTCTTTCACACGCGTTTCTTCCAGAAGAATGGCGAGATAATTTTCACAGGTCGAGGATTTCACTTTGGCTCTTTGTGAGCTACTTCTGCATTTACATGTGGACGGAGATAATTTTAGAAAACTGCACGTGTGGACGAGATCTTTTTTAATTTTTTTTAAATGAAAATGAGAAATCTCAGTTTACAAAACTACCCATGTACGTGTGGACGTAGCCTTAATAAACAAAAAAGCATTCAAAATAAGTGATTTTATCAAAAGCTTTGATTTCAAATTGAAATGCCCATTCCAACAAAACCACTCAACCAGTTTAAAAAAAAAAAAAAATAAATTGTGTGTGTGTGTGCGCGCACTCATTTTCAAAAGGCGAGCTATTCAATTTCAGGGTGTACCTCAACAACTTCAGCCTTGATTGCAGGCAGTTTAATCTCCTCTTTGGGAGTTTCCTTGGCAGCAGGATTTCCCAGGTAGTTCTTGGTCGTCAAACATTCAAAAAGCTTATCAACAAATCCCACCGTCTCTGCAAGGACAAAATTAATCACGAGAACACATTAAAAACTGCATGCAGTTTTCAGTCTTGTGAAAAAGGGCCAAAAGTCTAAAAGCATAACACACACATAAAAAATAACACATATGAACACTGCATCCATGACATGTGGGAAAGCTACCTGATTAAAAAAATGTAACATTAAAAAATTCTAAAGTGATCCAGGAGACATATGTAATAACCATCAACATGTTTTCCAACTAAATTAAACCCCTAAACTAATTTTAATAGTGTAGAGCTAAAAATAAAGAGACTGAATCAGGACACATCACACTGGATACAGAGTCACTATCAAACGATGCAACACTCCCTCTGGTGGCCACATGTGGGGTCCACAAATGGCATCCACGAGGAAGATAGCATTGCTGATGTTCCACTTCAAATTTAAGACTCTATACATTTCATTGTATTCTGCCTGCCTCACTATATTTATACAGGTGATATTTCATTAACATGGCCTGTTACAGAATGCAGGCTACATCAGTGTGACTGTTAATGGGTAATACATATGAGTTCTGGGGGCTGAAAAGCAGTTTGTGTTGCAGGTAATGGCTAACATTATCAGTTTAATTGAAGCCAAGACGACACATCAATTGGATCAAATGCTTCTGATCAACTTATTTCCATATTGGTCATTTTCTAGCCTCAATCAAGTTTTTTAACATTGTTAAGACAAAGAGCCTGTTTTACTATATCAAACAAGTTGCATAATTTCAATATTATTTATGATAACCACATGTATTCCATGTTTGAGCTACTTAAACTATATAGTACAGTCTTGGTGGCATATGAGGGGAAAAAAGAAAACTAAATCCCCTCTGCAGGGGTACTGCATTTTTTGTATGCAGGGAAAAAACTTCTGATCTGTCTAAACTTAGCAACTAATTTTTAATAATCAGTTTAGTCACTGACCTCGACAATGCCACCAGGTCTGATTCCCAAAGGATTTGTGACCTAACTGCAAAGCCTCTATTGTCTGACATGTGCAAGGGGAGTACGAATAAATCCCTTGTTAGCTTAATGATGGAGCAAAAGTTTTTCCTCCACCTTAACCAGGAAGAGCTACAAAATGTCAAAATTGCCTGCTGACACATTAGCAGAAAAGCTTTATATAAATAAAATAAAATGTATACCTTTTTGTAGGAAGACATCAAGCTGATCAGCACAAAGTGCTTTCAGTTCCTTCTCTGGTTTGTCCTTCTTCACAAGAGCAACTACATAGTTGGCTAATGCAGAGGGGTCAGCATCACATCTGCAGATTAAAATGTATATATTAAAACATATCTATCTATCTATACACACACTCATTCATATATCTAATAAGAAAAAACTGTTAAAACTGAGAGAAATGTTTTAGTTGAACCAACTGAAATTTAATGCATATCAAATTCATTTACATATCTATGTATGCAAAGCGTAAAATTCAAAGGGGGACAGATCATTGCCACAAAACTTAAACAATCCACCAAATGCATAAAGTAAAAGAAAGGTTATTATTCTTATAGGAAGGAAAGGAGTACAGGTTTCCATGGTAGCATTTCTTAACATTGGTAATATAGCTTAAAATTTAATTATGATTAGGGCTGCCACAAACGATTATTTTGATAGTCAACTAGTCACTGATTATTTTTGCGATTAGTTGACTAATCAGATCATCATCCATTGGAGGTAAAACGTACAGCTTATTGCACCAGCAGCATCTGCTCTTATATAACTATCATTAGCTTACAGCTTTAACTGTTTAAGGTATGTGCTAACTAAAAATAAAGACAAGATGATAGTTTATTAAATTTTAATGAAATTTGCAGATTGTTTCGGTGAAGTTTAATAAACTCCTTGCTATCTAAAATATAACAGGACACCGGAGTAAATTCTCGAGCATCTCACACTTCTGATGATCAGCTGTCTGCTTGACGTTTATTCAGCTGTGTAAAAACTATAACTTTAATCTCAGCCAAACCGATTTACTCAGGAACAAATAAAATACTAAAAAAAGCCAAACAATTACATTTTTAAGTTATCTAAGTGACTCATATATCATGTTTAACCTGAGTAGCGAAAGACAGCGGTGGGTTTGAAAAAGATTTGCCGGGAGTCCGGTGTTCTCACGGATCTAGTTAGCTTAGCCCCCGGCTAGCTATCGAGCTAGTGGGTAACAGACGTCTCCGAAAACGTCGGAGCGCTTTTGAAAATATGCGGTGTCTTGATAAACTGAGCAGATATTTGAGGTTTACACAGCTACATTCTCGCCTGAAAATAGGTTAAATGTTTATTTTGTGACCCAGAAAGAATAATAAGAGCAATATTAAAACTAACTAGCTGCCACCATTGTTGGAAGCTGCGCTATGAATTCTGGGACGCTGCTTCTTCTTCTTCGGGGTTTAACGGCAGCTGGTATCCTTGTACATGCAGTGCTGCCATCTTCTGTTTCAGTCCGTTATTACACTCTTAAATCCTGCTACTTATTCCTGCGTTTTTCAGGATCTTACAAAGCTTCAAACGACGCGTCGACTATTAAATCAGTCGTCGACGATTTTGATAGTCGACGTAATCGTGACTAGTCGACTAATCGTGGCAGCCCTAATTATGATTACAACTAAGTTTGATGACCATTCTTTGAAAACTCTGCACATTCTTTGAAAACTCTGATGTGCTACAATGCATGCAATGTAGGGGGTTTTGAGCATGTGAAAGAAATGACATAGGGCAGTGACTATGTCTGAAGTGTCGTTGTGGTTTGGCTTTTTACACAAGCGTTGCAATTCACTGTGTTACAGCTGGTCACTCTGGTCACCCTTTCTGTGGGCATAAAAAAAATGCTCAGATGTTCCTGCAAAGTAAGCTAAATGTCAAGACAAAATGAGGGACATGTCAAGGTGTGTCTGTCTAACTTACTGCTAGCTTTTCAAATAAAATAAAATAAAAAAAAGCTCAGTGTTATCTACACTGTTTTTAACCTTTGCTTACCCAGGAAAATGTGACTCTTGAGATTAAAAATATCTTTTACATGAGTGTCCTGGCCAAGACAGACAGCTGCAAAATCAACTAAGTTCCATAAACTAGTAACACACAAATGAATGCAGAAAATAATACATAAATTAAGTACAGGAAAACAAAAGTGATACAAAATAAAATACAAAAACAACAAAATATGTAAGCTTCAGAGCCCATAAAGCGTAAAACACGATCATTATCGTCTTATGCTCACTGGTATACAGTTTTGCTGCAGTTTGCATCATGTGCTCACAATAGTTATTAGCCATCAAACCTATTTTATTCTTTTAAACTGAGCCAATGGTTGAGTTTGTTTGACATGTTTGAAACATTACAGTCTCCTAGGGAAAAGATGTATGCATCTTAACTAGATGGCTTCTTCTGCAGTTACGACCGCTGTCTTCTTAAGAGTAATTTGTATTTATGCAAACTGACAGGATGAATTTGTTATACTTCACTGCAAAATGCAAGTAAAAGTCTGTGGCTGGTTTTCAGTATCAAAGTTATCAGACATATAGCACTGGACCAATGCATTATGAAGCTCAATAAATCAATTAACAGCAGAGTAATCTTTGCAGTTTGAGCACGAATGCCTTTTTTAAATTTAATATAAAGCCTGGTAAAACGATTTCAGTGCGTTTACCTGCACTTTTTCAAAATAATTTATGAGTTTAAAAGTTCCACTTACACAACATTTGCTTTTTTAAACTTAAAAAATAGAAATCAAGCTAAAAGATCTCCGAGACTGTCAGCTATGGAACTACTGGAACCTGGACTTGCGTGAAGTGTTTCCAGCTGCGCGTCATGTAGCTGGAGTCGAGTGTTTTAACCGATGCATGAAACTATACATTTTTAGACATAAGTTGTAACGGCCACCGTTTTCTTTGTGAGGATTTATTACACAGCGTGCTGCGGGGAAAAGCCTGTTCTAACGTTTGAGTCTAAAGGTTTATTTTTTAAACACCTGGTGGCTCTTTTTTTTTACTTCCCATCCTTAAATAATCTGCTCTTTCACGTGATTCAGTTTATTTTGAAAAGTCTCAACAGGATCTTGAGCTTTATTGTGAAAGGTTTATGTGGAACATAAACAACCACAACGCATAAAAACAGGCGCTTGTCCATCCATAGTGTGGTTATATAAAATATAAGAGAAAAAGAGAACTTTAAGAAATTAATACAGCCACTACAGTGACCATCAAAACGATGAAAATATATTGCCGTAAACAATTTATTTTGCGACACCACGAAACAAAGGATAGCGTAAAATGAAACGATAGACGTTTTTATAACATCATCCGATATATATCGTTATATCGAACAGCCCTAAGTTCAAGCAACAAGCTGCTAGTAGTTAATTAACTGCTGACTCACTAAAGCTACAGTCAAATTTGACCCTTAACTACAGGATCATTGACCATGGAAATTCCCAATGATTAATAATTACCAACAATATAAATGTAATAACAATGTGAATGAAACTATGCCTACTTGAACTCCAGCCTTTAGTTAAAGCAGCTTAAATACGCCTCACTTTGGCTCTGCAAGGACTTTTTCTCCCCTATGCAAAAAACTCCTTATTTTTAGAGGATGAACCTCGGACACACAACGATAATATTGTGGAGTTACTCCATTAGTTGATTAAACAGTGACTGTGTGTTGTCCCAACAGCACAAAAAAGAGAGGGAGGGGGTAACTTAAATCCTTTAATGCACTCCATTACCCATTTGAGCTCGTCAACATATTTAAAAGAATTTTAGGATCTCGCGTTAGCAAAACAGACAAAGCGTAACGCTTACAAAGCATGTGTTACTATGGAAACTCCAAAGGCAAAGTATTTGTGTGCATTTAACTATGAAATATGTCGAGCTAATAGCTACAGTTTTAATTAGTAACTTTTCCCAGAGATACAACAGCTGTTTTAGGCAAGAGGGGCTACACGTTGAAGGCTAGGAGCTTGCTACAGAACTGTGATAAAGTTACACTACCGTGCGCCAACTGTGTTCTTAACTACCATAGTGTCAGAATCAAGAATTCGCAGTGCATCAAACGCAAGCAAACTCGCTAAATCATGCACAATCATTACTAATGAAAAGTAAAAGTGCCTCTCTGTGCTTCGAAAGGCTAACAAGCGATGGTTAGCTACTCGTGCAAGAATCTGCCATTGATGCCAGGCTAACCCAGCGGCTAGCAGGCTAAAGCAGCTACGTAGCATGCACGCTAAATGTCATTTCATTTCAATACTCACATCGGCTCCAGGAGCTTTGCCAGCCACGATTTCAAGGCTTCAACATTTTCTATGATCATTGTGAGAAGGACTACAATACTGTCTACAAAAAGAAAGAGCGTTTTGACAACCCTACTTTCATCGTCTATAAATTTATAAGCTTTAAGGCCTTCTGTCTCTCTTCACAGGCAGGTCGTACAAAATATTTTACGGCATGGCAACATGGTCAAATTGTCGTAACGCAAGCACGACGGCGGATGTTTATTATGCATTTAAACAAACAAACAAAAAAAAAAAGCCGCACATATGAGGGCTTGTATTTGTTTATCAAAGTAATTAAGATTAATAAATCTTAGCTATTCTAATTAATGTGCAAATACAACAGATAGGTTAAGATACGTCTGAAAAGTCAGATGGACTACATTTCCCAGAAAACCAAGCGAACGGTGTCATCAGCCAGGCACCGGTGGCGTGGGTTTCTCTTGTCAAACTAGACACTATTTCTTCTTTTTGAACAGTATAACTAATTACTTGCAGTTTTAGACAAAATGACGGTAGGTCCAATCTTTTAATTACTCGCAGTATGAAATGGTTGATGCTAGTTTTTTGTAAAAAAGAAAATTTCTGCCTTAGAGCATTAATTCAATGTGGCTGTTAGCAAAGTTAGCTAACATGAGCTGTTGAGACAATTACAGAAATAAAAAAAGTCTGACTCTGTTAAGCTGGATATTGCGGCTGTTATTGTTATGACATTCAGTTTGTGATTATTTGCTCGACGGTACATTTCAGGAGCGGAAAGGAACAGCAAAGCTGGACTTCCTGAGAAAGATTGAATTGGAAATCCAGGAGAAATGGGAGAGGGAGAGAACATTTGAGCAAGATGCACCGACAACAGTCGGGGAAAGTACAAAGTGAGTATCTTTTCAGTTTTCAAGAACAACTACGTGATCAGTTTTCTGAACAGTTTTACAGTATTTCTCAAATTGTTCCAGATAGAGAATATGCAACTGTAAGCCCATATATAAAGAAAGATTTCCAAAGATTTGCAGCACACTGGAATGTGAAAGTAGTTTCTGTAGAACTTCCTTGTAGAACTAAATATATTGTAATAGGTATGTAGTACATTTTTGTTGCTGAATCATGTTGTCTGATGTTGTTTCATAGTTCACACTACAATATTGGGAAAACCTGTTGGGTTGCAGCTAAATTGTTTGTTTGTTTTTTACCTTACCTTTTTTTTTTTACCTTCTAGTAAAAACAAGTACCTGGTCACCTTTCCCTATCCTTACATGAATGGCCGTTTGCACCTTGGCCATACATTCAGTTTTTCAAAATGTGAGGTAAGTTTAAAGGCAGACATCGACCTGAGTCACCACCTGTTGCAAATAAGTTAAGATTGAGAAATTTGATATGTGGTCTCTTACCGATTGTTGTTCATTTGTCTTCCTGCAGTTTGCTGTTGGTTACCAGTCTCTTAAGGGAAAGAAATGCCTCTTTCCATTCGGGTTGCACTGTACAGGAATGCCGATCAAAGTAAGTAATGTTGGGTTTGTTTTTTTTATTCAGAAACTTTTCATAAGATTTCTAGGTGTCTATAATCTGACATAATCTTATCACTTTTCATCATATAAACATGCAATTACAGTTTGTTCTTATTGTCCCAAAATCAACTTTTAACATAACTGTTTTATGCTACTATCTATCTGTCATAATCCATCTCTCTTAAACAGATCTTTGTGTTTTTTCTGATATTTTTAATCAATAATTGTATCCATCAGGCCTGTGCAGACAAGCTGAAGAGAGAGATGGAGTTGTATGGAAACCCTCCACAGTTTCCAGAGGAGGAGGAAGAAGAGAAACAACAGCAAACAACATCTGATGAAATCATTATCAAGGACAAAGCAAAGGGCAAAAAGGTTAGGATCACAGGGCAGAAATGCTATTTTCAAAATGAATTTATTATACTTATGCTATTATGACAAAAGCTTGAGCTGTTTTTTTAAGGCCTTTATTACCCAGGACAGAATTTGCAGAGTTAAGATGAAAGCAGTACCATAAAATTTGGTTTGAAGGTGTAAAAAATTAGTCTGTTATCTAAGTAGTGTATGGCTTCATTTTTTCAGATAAAAGAAAGTTTGTTAACATTCTGCAATCTCTTTCTTGTTTCTTTGCCAGAGTAAAGCAATGGCCAAATCTGGATCCACCGCTTTCCAGTGGGACATCATGAGGTCTCTGGGCTTAACTGACCAGGAGATTGTCAAGTTTGCTGATGCTGAACACTGGCTGGATTACTTCCCTCCTTTGGCTGTCAAAGATCTCAAAGGGATGGGAGTCAAGGTGGCTTTCTCTGTTTGTTTGTTTTATCTGTCTGTGGTTTGATTAAAATTATTTTTAAGACTAAACTGCACATACCTTTTAAACATTCATGCAGTTTCATGTGGCAAAACATTGTAATTTTTAAATAAGAGACACAAAAAGTACAGTGACATTGATGCATCCATGTTTTCATGGCTAAAGGAAGGCACTGAATTTATTCAGTTGTGCTGACATGCTGTTATGTCATTACCTCATAGGTGGACTGGAGGCGTTCATTCATCACCACAGACGTGAACCCCTTCTACGACTCCTTTGTCAGGTGGCAGTTTGTTACTCTAAAAGAGAGGAAAAAGATCAAATTTGGTAAAAGGTGAGATGCTTTCAGGTTTTCTTGTCGTCTACCACAAGGTTTGGTTTTTTTTATGATATAGGGAAAAAATCATCATAGTTTATATATGACTGGTTTTTTTCAAGTGGCTTTCTTTCCCAATTCTGTTTAATTTGATGTCTTCCTTTTAGTCTTCTTTGAGTCTATTCTGAGTCTGTATATTCTGTTTATATTATTGAGTCTATATCGTGACTATTCTGAACTCCCCTGCAGGTATACTATCTACTGTCCCAAGGATGGACAGCCATGCATGGACCATGACAGACAGACAGGAGAGGTAGACGTCCTCAGCTTGACAGAAAAAATTATTTATTCTGAAACTGTAGTATTGTTTAAGATTAGGTACACCTCACTAGTGTCAGGGTTGGCCCCATCCATATTGACATGATAGCATCACATAGTTGCTGCAGATTTGTCAGAACAAGAACTAGCAGGAGTGGGGCCCCATGTGGTCTTCTGCTTCGTAGTTTCGATATGTTGTGCATCCAGAGATGTCCTTCTGTCTGTAACAAGGGCTTATTTCAGTTGTTGTTGCTTTCCTATCAGGTCGAAGCAGTTTTCTACTTTTTGGATCATTCTGTCTTTAGAGATGGTTGTGTCATAAAAACCAAGTAGACTAATAACAGCAGCAACAACAATGCCACATTCAAAGTGACTTAATACCTAATAAAGTGACAATGTTGAGGTGTATTTAACCACAGATTTACTGCAGGAAATGCTTAAAAATGTTTGTTTTACTTATTTTACCACAAAACTTTCTTACAATTTAAATTGTAGTGATTGAGGAACTTTTATTTATCAAATTTTCTTCCTTAACATTTGTGCTTCACTTATAGGGAGTTGGACCTCAGGAATACACCCTGATCAAGATGAAGGTCGTTGAACCCTACACAGCAAAATTCAAATCCAAGGTCTTTTATAGCAGGTAACAAATACTTAATGCTGTACTTCCACAAAAAAGAAAACAAAACTTTCTTGGAGATGACAGGTTTACAAAGAAAGACTGATTTAATCCCCTTGAATATAACTGTCATCCTTTTTAAATCCTGTCACTAAGCCTTAGTTTCGGTACTTCCCACAGCGGTATGAAAGGCAAAAACATCTTCCTGGTGGCTGCTACACTTAGACCAGAGACCATGTTTGGTCAGACCAACTGCTGGGTGAGACCTGACATGAAGTATGTTGCTTTTGAGACAACCAGTGGGGACGTCTTCATCTCCACCAGAAGGGCTGCCAGGAATATGTCTTTCCAGGGCTTCACCAAGGAAAATGGAGTGGTGCCAGTAATAATGGAAGTACTGGGACAGGTACTACTTTTTTCATGTGCTGCTTCCAGCTACAGCAAATAAGTTCAGATCATTTAGATGGATTTATTTAATTTCAGTGGAATAAAAAATAAAATGCTATCTAATATTAAACCAGCAGTTCGTGTATCTAATTCAGTGGCCTTTTTTCTTTTTTTTGGTCTTTGTAGGATATCCTCGGCTGTGCCCTGAGTGCTCCTCTGACCTCCTATAACATCATCTATGCTCTCCCTATGCTCACCATCAAGGAGGATAAAGGTATGAGCCAAAACGCTAGGATTAGATTTGTAGCTTAAATTTCAGTACATTTTTGTTTTTGAGAAATTGTGCCTTTTCTTTTGAGGCAGAAATTTCTCACATTTAAGCATCATAGTTGTAGATGGACGCTGTTGCTGATTGCACTCAAAACAGCAGGAATATTCCTGAGGAGTGGCACCCTCCTCTCTTATGTACTTGGCAATCACAAGTAGGGCTGTTCGATATAACAATATATATCGGATGATGATATAAAAACGTCTATGTTTCATTTTACGCTATCGTTTGTTTCGTGGTGTCGCAAAATAAACTGTTTACTGTAATATTTTTTCATCGTTTTGATGGTCACTGTAGTGACTATATTAATTTCTTAAAGTTCTCTCTTTCTCTTATATTTAATATAAACACACTACAGACGGACAAGCGCCTCTTTTTATGCGTTGTGGTTAGCAACAAGGATGGTAACACCATCGCGTGTCCGCTTGTTTATGTTCCACATAAACCTTTCACAATAAAGCTCAAGATCCTGTTGAGACTTTTCAAAATAAACTGAATCACGTGAAAGAGCAGATTATTTAAGGATGAGAAGTAAAAAAGAGCCGCCAGGTGCTAAAAAAAAATAAACCTTTAGACTCAAACGTTAGAACAGGCTTTTCCCCGCAGCACGCTGTGTAATAAATGCTCACAAAGAAAACGGCGGCATTTACAAAAAATGTATAGTTTCATGCATCGGTTAAAACACTCGACTCCAGCTACATGACGCGCAGCTGGAAACACTTCACGCAAGTCGAGCTGCCCGAGATTCACAGAATTTACAGAAAATGTTACATTTTTGTGATTTATATCGTTATCGACGATAGAATTCTTATATCGGGATATGAGATTTTGGTCATATCACACAGCCCTAATCACAAGTAGTTCTAAATAGTTCAGTTTTTCCACCTCTTGCTGTCTTCTGCACAGAATCTGACTGAAATTTGATTTATCCTCATTTATAACACTGTCTTATTTTGCTTGAGCTATATAGAAAAATTCTTGGGACTCAAAATAGCAGGACAAGGTCAAGGTAGAATTCAGAAGCATTGTTTGCAATGTCAAAGGATGGATGCTATAAGTTCTTGTTTCCCTCCAGCGCATAACATTTGCAATCATTTAAAATCGACTTATTGCAGAGTGTTTCTATTCTGTTAGAAGTCAGACTTCTCTATTTTTCTTGTCTGTGTTGCTCCAGGGTAGTAGTTTGTCTCTTTGTACTCATGTGTCCTATTGATGAATCTCTGTAGAGTTAGTAATAATTGGAATTTCTCAATGACTAAGTTGATATGTCACAATTTTAATAATAAATGCCCCCTGTGTCATCATGTTTCTGAGGGTTATGAAGGGTAAGGGAAAAGAATAAAAAACTGCATTATCATTTTATAGATTTTATGCATTGTTGTGTCTTTCCTGTCTGTCTTAGGTACTGGGGTTGTTACCAGTGTACCATCTGATGCTCCTGATGACATTGCTGCTCTCAGGGACATCAAGAAAAAACAGGTGACGATATAAACCTACGAAAAGGTCTTGAGCCATCCTGCATTTCTTTGTATTTTTCAAAGTTTTTCTTTGGATATTGACTTCTTTTGCACTCATTTTTTTAATCCAGTCTTTTTGTCTGATCTGATCAAAGCGGAAAAAGGCACCTAACTCGAGGGATGAATAGTTTTGTGTCTACACATGACAGTCAACATATCGAAGAACTTTGTTACTTCAGGCATTTTTGATACTAGCAGCTTGTCAAAAAAACGAGTTTCTCGTGTTCTGAAAACACAAAAAATGCTAATGATTGAACAGTTTCACAGTCATAAAATATTATTTTTGTACCAACAAGGTGATTTACAATAAGCTTTTAGAGGAAAACATATCTGGACATGATGTGCAGTATGTTCTGAAATTAGCTTTTTGAGGAATCTGGACAAGTGGAGAACACAACAAGGAGTGGCAGTCCTAAAAATTATCTATAGCAGTTGAACATGATTTAAAAGTCATTTCTTTAAGAAATGTGAAAAACTACAGCAAAAACCTGACACAGGAAAGGTGGCTTTCAAGATTTTTAAAGAAAACAGGGAGAAAAGGCTGAGGTATGCCAAATTACACCACATGATGGAATCAGTGGCAGCAGGTCTTAGGAAGTGATTCATCCAAATTGGAATTTTGGTGTCAGGAGACAAATACAACAGAGAGTGTGAATAGCTGTAAATCTGTAAAACACGGTGGAGGCTCTGTCATGCATTCCAGCCAGTGATGTTGGTGATCTTGTTAAAACTGATGGAATGATGAATACAAAAAGTATCATGACATTTTAATCCACCAAAAAAACAAACAAACAAACAAAAAAACCCAGAAAGGTTTTTTTCTGTGGTAATGTCGTCATGTTTTAGGATGACCATGATCCCAGACACATTTCAGTAAATTAATCATGAATAAAACCAAGTGGAACGCCATCAGTCAAGTGATGGACTCCCCAGAGCCCGGAGCTCAACATTATTGAAACTGTGGGATCCTACTAACAGAGAACAAAACAAAAGACAGGCAGCATCCAAAGAAGAGCTTTGAATGTCCTCCAAGAAGCCTGGAGAACTATTTGCAAAGGCTACTTAAAGAAACGACAAGAAAATTTGCCTAAGAGAGTTCAAGTTGCATTGAATAGCTCATTAGAATTGTGCAGACTCTGTTTTTGCCTTATCTGCTGTATTTCCATTTATGTGTACAGATGTATCAATAAATCACTACACTTATTTACCATTTCCATATCAGAATCAAAAGAAATATAAAGGTTCTGATACCATCCAGCAATAAGTTCAAGTGCGTAATATTTTAATTTGATGTTAGTTTTGTGGGCAAAATGTAGTCATTTCTTCTCACATCCTTTTTGTTGATGTCACTGTTCTTTCTTGGACTTGGAATAAAAGGCGTTGCGGGAGAAGTATGGAATTGAGGACAAGATGGTTCTGCCTTTTGAGCCGGTAAGCTGAACTAGTAAAGTCCATTCATTTTACTTATGCTGCACAAAATTCATGCATTCAGTGTCACCATGCAAAGTCATTGTGCTTTTATTTGTGTGCAGATCCCTATCATTGAGATTCCAGGATATGGCAACCTGTCTGCTCCTCTGGTGTGTGATGAGCTGAAGATTCAGAGCCAGAATGACAAGGAGAAACTGGCTGAAGCCAAGGAGAAGGTTTATCTGAAGGGATTTTATGAAGGGGTGAGTGCCATTAGCATTCAAAGCATCTATGTTAGTTAACAAAATGTGGTCTGTCTGCAAAAGCCCTGCAGGTATACGTTTTAGGTTTGAAGCTTGTATTGTTTATCTCCCAGGCACAAATCAAGTAGTTCGAAGCTTAAGGCTAGCCTAAATCATTCATCAACTGTCTGTGGATTTTTAGGTACCCTCAGGCAGTTTTCTTCTGTTTACCATCGTTAAACACTGAAGCAAGAAGAAGTTCTGTAACCATTTGTGAGGCATAGCTCATTTGCTGGTAAATCTTGTAAATAGTTCAAACAGTGCATCAGTGTGTTTGACTTTCTGCTAATAATCTTCTGTCCTAGATCATGCTTGTGGAAGGCTACAAGGGCCAGAAGGTCCAGGATGTCAAGAAGCCCATCCAGAAGATGATGGTTGAAAGGGTAAAAAAAATATTTGCAGAGTCACAAAAAGTTATTGTTTATTTATTTCTATATTATTATTATTATTGACTCTATTTTCATGTATTCCAGGGAGAAGCCATGATCTACATGGAGCCAGAAAAGCAGGTCATGTCACGTTCAGCTGACGAGTGTGTGGTGGCTCTTTGTGACCAGTGGTGAGTGCTGCTGGAACTGTAAAATAAAGTTATAATTGTTGGTGTTTGATACTTTGAATTACAAAGTGACAAAAAGTTAACAGCTGGTTAAGTTTAAACTAGTTTCAGTCATTCTGGTCATGAAACTCTTGTAATTGTAACTTTTTAAAAACATTTTTAGTGTTTACTGTCTTCAATAAGCCTTATGCAAATATTATTTGTTTATCCCACAGGTATTTGGATTATGGGGATGCTGAGTGGAAGCAGCAGGCCAACGAAGCCCTGAAGTCATTGGAAACGTAAGATCTCTGATGCAATTGATTTGCATTATATATCAAATTTGTCTTTTCTAGTGTTTTTGTGGGGGATCTTGTAAAGGTTCAGAACACCAATTTATTATTTGCCTATAAGCTTTATGCTGGAAATAAAATGTTTCAGTCCAAAGTCTTGTCTAATTCATGTTTTGTTTTGTTTTTATGTTTCATTTTGCAACACCATACAGATTTTGTGAGGAGACCAGAAGAAACTTTGAGGCAACATTGGACTGGCTGCAGGAGCATGCCTGCTCACGTACCTATGGTCTTGGTAGGTGGTTTCAGTGTGTGTGTGTGTGTGTGTGTGTGTGTGTGTGTGTGTGTGTGTGTGTGTGTGTGTGTGTGTGTGTGTGTGTGTTCAGTAAATATTTATACGGTAACTAACCATCACTCTTATTTATCTTTAGCTTTTCTGGCACTTTTAAGATCATGATTGTCTAATTGGAAACAGTTTTTTTTATATAAAGATTTGAACTTGTATTTGAGCGATGCTCTTGGTCTATAGATGGAGACAAAGGACTAATGATTGGACACCTAGCAACACTCCATCTCTGATGGTTTTTATAAGAATAGATGCAGACTGAAGGCCAGCTGGCATTCAGCGCAGGACACTGCAGTACAGTCTAGGCTAGCTGTAAACTGTTCCTCACTGTATAAATCTCTCCACATGTTTTAAGAATAAAAAACACAAAGTCTATCCAGTCATTTTACCAGACAATTAGCCTGTAAGACGTTTAACATTGTCACCAACCTGAGTTTAGCTGATCTCAGGCTGCTTAAATAGTTGATCTTTTGTAAATTCTTCTAAACAGGGATTCCAAAATCCTAAAAATCTAATCTGTGGAAAAAAGTGTCAAACTATTTGTGTGAAAGCACAAGTTACTTTGGTGTCTGGTTTGATTTGGTTTATTTGACAACAGAGTTACATTTCGGCTTGTGTACAGAAGATCACACAGTAAAGCCAAGACTTTGTTCTACATTTCCTCAATATTTGGCACCAGTGTGTACAGTTTGACAAGAAAACATTGTTTTAAAACAGATGAGATGTCGGTTGTCATAAAATGAATAATTTTGGTTTTCTTTCTCCTTCGTGTGTGTGTGTGTGTGTGTGTGTGTGTGTGTGTGTGTACATCCCCTGGTTACCATAGGAACGCGGCTGCCTTGGGACGAGCAGTGGCTGATTGAGTCCCTGTCAGACTCCACCATCTACATGGCTTACTACACCGTAGCCCACCTTCTGCAGGGAGGTGTGCTTAACGGCCAAGGAGAGTCACCACTGGGAATCAAGTATGGATGCATCACATGCATGTGCACACAAATATGCAGAAATCAGTAATTCCAAATCATTGTTCATTTAAGTCTCGTCCCTTCTTTTGCACTAAAATAAATGTCAAATTAAAATGAAGCATGTACAGTCAGCTATTGAATTATATAAAATGCACACAGTCACACCAAGCATTCAATTTCTTCTTTTCACCTCACTTGAACACAATAAGTCTCTGTTTCTAGCCTCATTTATGTCTTTTCTCTTTTTTTCTCTACCACAGGCCAGAGCAGATGACTAGAGAGGTGTGGGACTTCATCTTCTTTAAGACTTCTCCGTTCCCTAAGACCAACATCCCTAAAGAGCATCTGCAGAGGCTTAGAAGGGAGTTTGAGTACTGGTACCCCGTGGATGTCCGTGTATCTGGCAAAGATCTGGTGCCCAACCATTTGTCATATTACCTGTACAACCATGTGGCCATGTGGCCCAAAGACAAGTAAGTTTGCCCACTGGACTGACCAGAACAAAAAAAGAGGACAGGAATGAGGGGCGACAAACAAAATTTCGAACCTCCAGCTATCAGCTTTGAATGACACTCTTATCATGCTACAAAAATGATGTTCTCTAGTCTAATTGTGACATTTTTTTCACATCCACTTAGCTGATATTCCATAAAAATGTGATTGACAGTTAAATGAATATTTTTGGCAAGTGTGCCCAACACAACAAGCATCTCTAAAGAGCTCTAATTAACACATTATATCCCATTAGTTTAATACATGCAAAAGTAAGTGTGTAAAAACATTTCAGCAGTTCACGACTGGTACACTGGTCTAATTCTTGGCTTAGATGAGTAACTTTTTGGAGTTTCTAGTGGTTGCCATGGAAACAGTCCTTTTGAGTCTGTTTTATACCCTTATTTGATGTCACTCTTGGCTCGGACTCACTGGATTTGATCTTATTTTGCCGTAGTTTCCGTAACTCTTTCTGTATTTATGTACATAAGTTAAAATAAGTTTTGGGGTTTTTTTTTTTTTTTACATTATGTTACGGTGACACTACAGTAAGGTGAGATGACAATAATTCAGATTCAGTAATAGAATATTTATAATTATGTCAGGTACTATATGCCTTTTTTAAGGTTTTGGTAATGTTGCATTATCAGAATGTGATAATACTGTGCTTTTTACCATTTAAGATGTAAATCAATAATCACAATACAGTGTAATGTTATCAGTGTCATAATGATGTTTTTTAACATACTGCCAATCTTCCTTTTGTTTTGCTGAATTTTTTTTATTTTTATTTTTAATAAACTGAGCTCAGCTTTGCATTTGGGTAAACTTCCCTATGATAATGGCAGTAATGATGAAAATAACAAGATAACACTAAAAAAAAAATTTTTTTTTCTCTCTCTTTTTTTTCTTTTTTACAGCGGGAAGTGGCCACAAGCAGTGCGAGCTAATGGACATCTGCTCCTCAACTCTGAAAAGGTATGTGAAGTATTAAGCTGTATGTATTACTTTAAAATCATTTAATTTGCTATTAGGTTATAACCCTGTAAGTTTAGGACCCTGTACCATGCCCCAAGTCTAACATACCCCATATATAAACAAACAAGGATATTTTGTTGCCATGATACCAGGTCTCTCTTGGAAATGAGATTTTTAATCTCAATGAGATTTTTTTTTACCTGGATAAATGAAGGACTAATAAAAAAATATCTTTCTGTTATTGCAGTTTAGTCAGTTTAGTCAAGCAGGTCACATGAAGCAGTTTATCATCTCACTAAAATAACACAGGGTTTCCCAATCTAGCTAAGTGCTTGTTGTCATGAAAGGATTGGCCTTGAGAGCCTCTGACCACTCTACCTTGACCACTAATGCTCATCATAGAAATACAAAGATATTAGATACAATAGAAAAATTTTAGACTCTGCTACTCTCTACGCACAGAGGTCCCCCCCGTTAGAACTGCCTTCACAGTCCAGGAAAGCTAGGGCTAAAGTTACCTGGTTAACATGAAATCTCGCTTTCTTTCTGGTTTCATTTGATGGGATCTTTTGTGTTCCTTGACTGACCGACAGATTTTAAACATAACAGCCAAACATTTCTCAAATAAGCTTTAAGTTCTGAATGGTTTTAGGAATGCCATTTTCTGTTTTTGCTGCTGATTGTATTTTGTAGTTGGGTTCTTTTCTGGTTTTAAACACAGAAAGACTGTGTGGGTGGGCAGACCTGAAAGATTGCGGCTGCTAACATCTGTTTCTTTTATCGACCAGATGTCCAAATCAACTGGAAATTTCCTCACTCTCAGCCAAGCCATTGACAAGTTTTCAGCAGACGGTATAATCAGTTTCTTCTTGATTTATCTCTCCTTCTGTCTTTTTTATTTCTTTCCCTCTTCATAGTTTTCTTCTCAATGGCGCTTTCATCTTACCATGAAACCTGGGAGAAAACACTTCAGGTGTACATTTGGAACAGATTTTCCCAGTGCATGGGCTGTTATGGATGATTATATTGTTAACATTTCTTATCCCCTGGTGATGGTGTTTAGAAAATGAACCCATTTTGATAAGATAGATGAGGTTTTGATGTTGAGTATTATGAGTTGTTGTATTTGTCAGGTCAGTCAGTGGACTGTAAGTAAGACATTTCTGTATAATTATGTAATATGCACACTTTAAAATAGAGAATGCATGATGTTCTCAATATCAATGTGTGTTCTAAGATGAGAAGCTTTTAATTAGTGTTCAACATTTTGTTTTGTTGTTGCAAAAGAATTGCCTCTATCATTCATGTATTATGTATTTACAGATGTATTATATTCAAGGAATGCGGTTTCAAAAGATAAAAAGCAAATAAAATATTTAGAAGAATATAAGAGGAAGATAAATTGTGTTTTTTAGAAATGGCTGGAAAGTGAGAACATTACAACTTATATGTTTGGTATAATGTTGATTATCCACAGGGAATTGAAGACTTGTGTTTTTCCTCTCTATATGTTTACTTTTTTCCTTTATGTTAGCGATGGATAGATGGATAATTTCCACCTTCTTTTTTTTTTTTAATATATCTTCAGTGAGCTGAAGAATAGATGGATAGTTCATGCTTCTATAGAAGATATCCTGCTGGGGGAGGAAACAGCTTCATGGTCTGCCAGCAGATAGACACATAAAGTTGTTCCTGTCTTAAAGCTAGGAGGGATGTCTGCTGAATAACTGACGTTTTCTCAAGCTTTGGAATTTTCCACAGAGCCTCTGTACTTCACCTTTTGTTGAACTATTTTGCAGAATAGAAAAAAAGTGCTGTGTTCATTGTATATCCTGAATAGAGGATTCAGATAATTGGATATTAAACTGGAGCAAATTACAAAGGCAGTTGCGTTTGTGAGAGTGACCGTATATCAGTTTTACATCTATTATATTGTACCTGTACATTCTGCTGTTTTAACACATGTTCTCATTTCCATTCTCAGGTATGCGTCTGGCTCTAGCGGATGCTGGAGACACAGTGGAGGATGCTAACTTTGTAGAGACCATGGCTGATGCTGGCATCCTGCGCCTCTACACCTGGGTGGAATGGGTGAAGGAGATGATTGCCAACCAGAACAACCTGAGGACGGGACCTGCAGACACCTTTAATGATCGGGTTTTTTCCAGGTAGTCTGAGGATTTAAAAGTGTCTGGAATGAAAAGGATTTACAAGTTCTGAAATTTATTGAATTTCAGCCTTGATAAAGCAAAAGAATCCACAGCTATGTCTGCATTAATAAATGTAAGGCGAAAGCCTGATTGTGGTTAAATGTTTTGAAAGTACATTTTTAAAAAATAATTTTCTTTCCTGTTTAGTGAGATGAATTCAGGCATCCTGAAGACAGAGCAGCACTATGAGAGGATGATGTACAAGGAGGCTTTGAAAAGTGGCTTTTTCGAATTTCAGGTAAATTAAATTGATAAAATTCCACCTCTGAGAGTCCTTAATAATTTGATGAGATCATATAAGAGACAATGTAGCATGATTTCAAGTACCCATAATCTACAACAGTAGTAGAGCATTTAGATTCCAGATACTGCGGTCATCGTTAAATCAGTAGAAGAGACTGACTCGAGTTTCGCTGATGAACCTTGTGTTGTTTTATTGTGTGTATTTAGGCAGCCAAAGATAAGTATCGGGAGCTGGCCATCGAAGGCATGCACAGAGACCTTGTCTTCCAGTTCATAGAAAGGCAAACTCTGCTGCTGGCCCCCATCTGCCCGCACCTTTGTGAATACACTTGGGGTCTGCTTGGCAAGGTAAGAAACACATGGATTTAGCGTCGTATTCCTGTTTTCAGGCTCTGAGTTGGCTCTGTGCTCTGACTTGACTCATATCTAACTTCTCCTTTCTGTCCTTAGTTCTTATCTGTCTTGTATATTTTAGAGTAAAACAGGAATACAGTCAAAAGAAACATTTTAACATCCAGTGTTTGTTTGTATTCATGAGTAGAATTGGGATCAAGGAGCTGAAAGCTACAGCTTTAGGTAGACCTCTGGGTAGCTCTGGGCCCGCTGCTTATTACCTGTGTGAAATGGTTACTGACTTTCTCACTGTTGATGTACATATCCACCGGGAGCATATCTTCGCACTATGGATCTTTTTCTCACTGCAGCATGAAGCAAATGCACACACAGGTGCACACTTCAAATAGCACAGGGAGACAAATATATTTTTAACACTCAAATTTATGAATATGAAGGAGTGCAGCTGTGATGGAAATGGGTTTTTGGCTGTCGCTAGGCAACAAAAAAAGCCCCAACACCAGTATGTTCTCCAGTCATGTGTTCACTACCACTAACTAAAGAGCTAAGAGGCACTCGGTACACAGAGAACTTACACATGCCACTGTTATGATACCATTGTGACCTCTGCTTGTGTAGTTATGATAACACTAAAGTTTGTGTAGCAGTCACCAAAACCAATGCTACCCAAATGCTTCACAGAAACACAGAGTAAGAGAACAAACTAGGAGAAAATTTAAAAAGAAATTACTAATCAATTTAGCATAGGCCGTGCAAGATTTAACTGCAATTTCAAAATTGGAATAAGATACAGTGTGATTCCAATTGTAATGAATAACTTCAAATTAACATACAAATCTAAAAGTAAAAAGAAAACGATGGAGTTAAAAATGTCAAAAGAAATCAAATCTATACTAAAATGTATATTTTATAGAAAGCCTTACATATGAGCTTTTTTTTTTTTTTTTCTTTTTCCAGAAAGCTTTTTTTTTTTAAATAAATGATTAATAAGAAAACACTAATGAGGCAAGCCAGATTTCCTGGGCAGGGCTAACAGCAAACACTTGATTGCCTTTTTGTCTTTAAACTTGAGGAGGGAACAATTAACAGGTTTCTACTTGAGGATCTGAGGCTGTGTACTACTTGGTATGAGAACAGCAGTCCCAGCAGATATTCTGGAGCTGGGCCCAGCCATGAAAGTTTTTAAAAGTTTACACTGCTCACTAAGTGACTGTTTTTTCTTCTCTATTTCTGCTTGACAGACTGGCTCTCTGATGAAGGCATCATGGCCTGTGGCTGGGCCCGTGGACGAGGTTCTGATTCGTTCCTCTCAATATTTGATGGAAACTGCTCACGACCTTCGTCTTCGCCTCAAAGCCTACATGCTTCCGCCTAAAAGCAAGGTAAGATATGAAGTTGTCTGTACACTTTGCCTTCGTGGATATGCTGTAACTTTTGAGTTGCAACATAAAACAGACTGATGTAACTCTACAGCAGCATCCTATATCCTTTCTGATACACTTGCGAGCTTATGTCTGTGTTCACAGCAGGAAAGCCAGTCTATTGTTTGTTAACAGTTCCGCACTTCAATAAGTGGCTGTAGGCAGCTTAGAGAAAAGCAAAACAAGTATTGACAACATCTAAGACAGGCAATATCTCAGGTTTCCAGGCCCCCGTTATTGATTTACTGGAAATGCTTTGTTGCCATTGAGGTAGGATTGGAAAGATGATGGGAAAAGAGAAGAAAAAGGAGAAAGGAAAAGGGTTTTTTTTTTTTCTTTTTCTTTTTTAAATATAGTTATTTTTTCATACCATAAGCGTTCTCAGCAGCAACATCTATGTTGTTAGCATGTGAGTTCTAAATCTGCCCAGAAAAGGGGATTTGTGAGTATGTACAAAAAATTAAAAATATAATAAAACCAAAAAGTAATAAAACCAAAATAAATAAATAAATTTGGTAACCTGGCCAGGGTATACTCCACCTCTCACCTTATGATGGCTGGGATAGGCTCCAGGCCCCCTAAACCCCACCCCCACGTAGAAAATATGGAATATTTTATCAAGTAACATACAGTAAAATCATTTCCCACAGCCGCATATATCCAGTATTTTCCCATTATAGAATAATACCTGTGCAACTTTTTACATACTGTGACAATATAATATGAAGGTACATTTGTGAAAACAAACATACAGTGCAATTGTCAGCTGTCATGTAATACAAGTTCACAGATCATTATGTCTGCTAAAGAACAAACACACACACACACACACACACACACACACACACACACAACAGCTTTTTTGTTTGTTTGGCTTTTTTCCTTGAATAATCCAAACCCTGTTGGAATCTGATTGAGGCCACCTTGTTTTGTGGACCTGATGTATGAATAAACAAGATGAATGTGAAAGGCTTCTTATAAACACAAACATTAATCCTGTTTTCCTTCCAACAGAAAGGTGACTCCAAGCCTCCAGCCAAGCCCTCCCACTGCACCATCTACGTGGCCAAAAGCTACCCTCCATGGCAGCACAGTGCCTTATCCCTGCTCGGCAAGCACTACAAGGTAGGGAACGAACACACAAAGCCCAACATTATTCACAGCATTAGGTTTGAAGATTTATTGTTTGCTGAAGAACTGCAGGTCTGCCTAGTGGTGCAATAATATGCTTATTTCTGTAAATCAGTAATTTCAGAATTAAATGATTATGTAATTGAATTCTTTCAGTTTCTCTGTGTCTTCCTATCGATGCTCCTGTTTGTTTAAGTTTATTAATTGTTTCTTTTTTTCTTTTTCTGTTCCTGTTTGTATGTCTAGACCAACAACGGGGTCCTTCCGGACAACAAAGTGATAGCGAGTGAACTAGGCGCTCTGCCAGAACTGAAGAAATACATGAAGAGAGTCATGCCTTTTGTAGCCATGATCAAGGTAAAAATATTGAAAGGCCAACATTAATGTTTCACTATGAAGACGTACACAGCCCACTCTCCACCAATGATCATAAACCATTTTGTCATCTTTACACATAGATGGAATTTTCCAGAGATGTTTTTTCACTTGTGATTTCCTTTTTAATAAGTCTCTTACACAACAGCCAACCCATAAGTTGACTGTTTTTTCACACTGATCAACTTCTGATTGGTGGAAAGTCTTCCCTGATAATTTGTTGGGAAGATTGGAGTTGAAAAGCTATTTTCTTTTTTTTTTTTCTTTTTTTTTTAGTGCTTTGTGTTAAACAATAACAAAACTGTAGACAATACAATGAAAAATTTGAACAAGTGTTACACTGACATTACAGAGAAATTTCAGGAATACTTGTTCTGCACAGTTTAACGTGTTTATTGATTGAAAAGAACACAAAACACTTTTGATGGGCTGTGTCAACCACTTTCCATTTATTTGCAGCATCCACAAAAATTCTGTTCACTGTCTCGGCCGCAGGTCTGCATGTCTTAATTTACAATTTTCATCCCCACCTTTCATGTTACAAAAACGTTTCTAAAAGCAGTAGCCACTAGATGATGCAAATATCACAAATAACATTATGCCTGCAGTTGCTGTTTCTGTTATATAAAGCTACATATTCACTCAAGATCAAGTGGTGCTAATAAATGATCAGAAGCATTGTTGCTTATTAAAATTTTAGAAGCCACATCTCTTGTGCTCTGGGCTTTGTTCAGGTTTCGCTCTTTCACTGCAGTGATCAAAAAGAATGAAGCTAATAAATAGTCATGATGAGCTTTGTATTCATCCACGGTCTGTCTCTCAAGCTGGTCTTGTATCTTTCATGTTGATTTATCTCCCTGCGTTATTTGTTTGTTTTTAACTTTTTTTGGCTCATAAACATTTGTTTCTTGATAATCTTGTGGTGGTGGCATCAACATAGCAATGAACTTTGTGTGCGCGCTGTATTATAAACGAAAGCACGATTGCCTCAGTAATGAGATGAATTTTTATATTTCCAAATATCTCAGCTTCTGTGTAAAATTATACCAAGGAAATCCTCTGCACTTCCTCAATGGAGTTATTATTCATTGCCTTGTTGATCATTCGCGATGATAGCTCTGATTCTTATCATGTACGATGGGATCTTCTTTTTTTCTTTAGGAGAACCTGGAGAAGAATGGACCCAGAGTTTTGGATTTGGAGCTGGAATTTGATGAGCGAGCAGTTCTCATGGAGAACCTGGTCTACTTGACTAATTCTTTGGAGGTAAGCTTTATGATCCAACCTTTACCCCACGTTGTTGGTGTCTAAAATTTGTTGGACAACAACTGTGCAGCAAAGTGTGCAGAACTTTGGTTCAGTGTGTCTTCACATAAATGTCAAACTCGCACAGAGATGCTTTAAAGCTGAGTTTTACTCCCTTTGCAGAAGTAAGTTGAGGAAATCCTGAGCTCAGTTCTCTGCAGAAAATCCCCTTAATACCACTGTCTGCACAAAAGCTTAGCCTAGGCGGGGAAAAAGGGGGGGGAAAAAAAGCCCAAAGTCCCCAGGATACTTCTGCAAAACCAGCAGATTTAACCACAGAAAAGGAAAATTGCACTTAATGTACATCAAAGCAAAAGCTCGGCTTAAATTCTCATGTTTCTGATAGATCATAGCTAAAGATAAGTTGATGACAAGGAAGACATAATGAAATGAAATACGCTGTATCATGTAGGACTAAAAAAGCGTGATACATTACCTTACTCACAAACCAACTCTAAGAAGTGGGTTAACTGGTGTGGCTTGAAATAGGCTTGTAGATCATAGGACAGATGAGGAGAGAAGCACTTTGTCTGTTGCCATTTGTGGTCGTCTTTAAAGACCCAAGTACAAACTAGTCTCCCATTACTGTAGCATGGTTAGTATGCCCAGCATTTGCCAGTGTGCATACCAAACGCACCTGTAAACATACTCCCTGTGGACTACACTGCTGAGCTGATTATCTTTTTTCCCCTCCATCGTTTCTCTTTGACAGTTGGAGCAGATTGACATCTTGTTTGCTTCTGAGGCTGATGACAAAGTGAAGGAGGACTGTTGCCCAGGGAAACCGTTCAGTGTTTTCAGATCAGAGGTAAATACTTTTCAATGCTTATTAGCTTTGGCCAGACTTGCGTGTTAGAGGATCACTTTTAGCTTTTTTTCCTCACTAACACGTTTGTCCACAGTTTTCATATGTTCTTTATGGCTGTGCTCATTTTACTGACCTATTTCATTTTGTGCAGCAGCCAGTGATGAACAAAGAAATTTATTTTATTTATACTCATATCAAAAAGCCAGTTTTGCATTTTTCTTTTCTCCTCGTTTTTTAATCCCCGTAGCCTGGAGTTTCTGTGTCCTTGGTCAACCCTCAGCCGTGCAATGGCATGTTTTCTACAAAGGTTGACATCCGACAGGGGGACAGCAGAGACAGCATCGTCCGCAGGCTAGCCAAGGTCAACAGACTCATTAAAGGTTAGTAAGACAAAAATAAATAAAGCCAAAATGACTTTTAGTGACTAAATCAAGAGGATAAAAGTATTTGCTCAGTTTAGTTGAAAGCATTTGGGTTCAGTTAACCAACATCATGCGATGTTCAACACACATTTGTCTTATATCTTTCTTCTATCTTTCTGACCCATCTTTTCTACTCTTCCCCAGCCTGTTGTAATCATATAGGAGTGGGGAAGGTTTGAGTGACAGAGTGAATTGACTGGGCCAGTGTGATGGGTATGAAACCATACCTCAGGTTTTAAATGTCCCCAGGTACACAGTGGCCTTAACATTTGTGAAAAGTTTAGAATAACATGACTGAATAACTGAGCTAGAAGGGCCTTTATCACAGGGGGTTAAATAAACAGTGGGGAAAATAATTTCTTGGTCCCCTGCTGAATTTGTAAGTTTACTCACTTACAAAGAAATAAACAATCTCTAATTTTATGAAAATTTCATTTTAATAAAGAGAGACAATACCAACCCAAGCTTTACATAAATTACATAAAAGTGATAAATTGATTTGCATGTCATTGTGTGAAATAAGTATTTGATCTCCAAGCCAAACATGATTTCGTACTTAGTGGAGAAACCCTTGTTTGTAAGCACAGCGGTAAGATGTTTCTTGTAGTTGGTCACGAGGTTTGCACACATCTCAGGAGGGAGTTTGGCCCACTCCTCTTTACAGAAAGTCTCTAAATCATTTAGGTTTCTTGGATGGTGCTTGGTAACTTGAATCTTCAGCAGCTCACTCCATAGATTTACTATAGGACTGAGATCTGAAGGCTGGTTAGGTCACATGACCTTAATGTGCTTCTTCATTAGCCACTCCTTAGTTGCCTTGGTGGTATGTTTTGGGTCACTGTCATGCTGGAAGACCCAGCGTGGGGGAAGGAGGTTTGCATCCAAGATTTTACAGTTCATGACCTCATGTGCCTTCTGGAGCACGGGGACTTTGCAGGCGCAGCAAGATTTCAATCCATTACGGCGTAGTGTGTTGCCAATGGTATTCTTGGTGACTGTGGTCCCAACTTCCTTCATATCATTAACAACTTTGCTGAGCAAAGTAGCATTGGGATGATCCACCACCTCGCTCTCTTTCTTTCACTCTCTTTCAGCTATTTAGACAGCCTCAGTGTCTCTGCACAAAGACACTTACTGTAGAGCGTTCATTTACCTTCGCTTCAGTCATCTTTAATTCCAAGCTAATTTATGTGAGCTCTCTGATGACAGCTGACAGCCATATCATGCCGTTAAAACTGTGGCAAATATCTCTGCCAGTGTGTTGCTAACACAACAACCACCAGCCATCCTTCATCAAATTTGTGCGAACCGCTTGAGAAAGCTTTCCGCTGTGATTGCACCACCAGGCACTCTGCCTTTTGAGAGGTTCTGCTTCTGCTGTTTCCATATTGTCTTTTATGTTTGGCTTTAGTTTTGTGTTATGCTTTCAGATTTGAAAAGAAAAACTGAATAATGTTGGCTTAGAACAGTTCAATATATGACCCAATTTTCTTTGTAGCCTGTTTTCTTTCACTTCTCTGTTCTCTGCCTGTAATGTCTCATCTCAATTTTTTTTTCTGTGTATCTCAGTGAAGTCTCTCTTTCTTTTCATTTTTCCATCCTGCTTCTTCTTTTATATTCTCCAATTTCCCCAATCTCAAGCATAGCTTTCTGTTTCTGTACTGGTTTATCTATCCCACCTCCAGTACTTCTGCATTTCTCAGTTGTTTTGTTTCCCATGTTTCTTGTCTGTTTTGCCTCACCTCTGTCTCCTTCCACTTTCACTCCACCAGATCTGTCCAGAGTCAAGTTGATGAGGTATGAGGACCCTTTGCTCGGCCCTCGCCGGCTGCCTGTCCTGGGACAGGAGGAACAAGGCAAACTGCTCATCTCCAACAAATCTGTGTTCAACATCAATCTGGAGGAGAAGAAGGTCACTCTGGCTGACAACGGCCTAACTGTAGACATTGGCGACACTCTGGTTTATCTGGTTCATTAGAATAACATTGAACACACACACACACACACACACACACACACAGAGGTGAGGGGGCATGTTCAGTAGTTGTTGAGCTTTGTTGAAGATTCAAATGCATCAAGAAATGTTACAGCAAAACAACTCATTTTGATTTAAAGCATCAGGGCAGCAACTCAAAGCTGTATCTGTTTTATAATTGATATTTCTGTTTGTAAACTGATGAGTGTGACATCAGGAAATTCTGAAACTTGCTGGACCTAAAATGATGGCTTCTGTCTTCTTTTCTTTAAAACAAATTCTATATTTGTAGTACATCCACATCTGCCTCTGGGCTATCCCTCTGGTACAGTTTTCTCCTTAAGAAGTCAGTATTGCAAAACAGTTATAACAAAATACTGCAAACTTATCCTAAAAGTTTTAGAATTTGTCATCTGTTTTGCAGGACTCAGGAACTCAGTCAGCGGTGTCCATATTAAAATCGTCTGTAGAGTTTATTCTCGTCACAGAAAACCACTGTTTTGATGTATGTTTATGTTGTGAGACTGCTCCTGCATCCTCCAGAATGCCTGATGGTTTCATACAGAGGGTAACGTGCCTTGTGTTGTTTTATACATCCAAGGTGAGGCGCATCGTTCCCTTATGTTTGTCAGCCTGTCAGACAGCATTCCTGTTTTCTAGCTGTGGATGGTGCTTGTCTGGCTTTTCCAGATGAATAATAAAACCTATGAAACATTAAACCTCTGTGGTGTTTGTCTCCCTCTAACCCCTATGCTGGCAGTTGCGCAATAAAACAAAATATGTTTACTTAAGATTTATACTTATGGGCATGTTTGAGATCTCTGTGCTTTTCACACCTCTGTTAGCTTCTACTCCATCACATCTCACAGGGAGCTAAAGTGTTAGTGTTAGTCAAGTGTTAAAATTAAGATTCATGAGTTAAATCTAGATGTCTATAGTGAAAGGTTAGAGGTCATTTGAGGAGTAAAGCAGCCTGGATCCAACTACTGTACAGCCAATATCTCTTCTGTTAATTCACCAAATCTTTGTTCTAAAACAAAATATAAACACACTGTGCATGAGGTTACTCTACCTCTTTATCAGAATCAACCAACAATCTTGCAGCTGAAAAATTGAGTCTGAGAGTCTCATGTTAAAATGTCAAACGTGCAATATTTGGGGAAAAAAAATCTTTTTTACAGCCTGATGGAAATAGATTTGATTGACAGGTCTCCCAGCACACCATCCAAGGTGTTTGTCAGGCCTGAAAACTGCTCTCACTGCATTTGTGCTTTTGGTCCCTTTTGGAACATTTTTAATGGAATTAACCTCCACAGGCTGCTCATATTTAATGCTTTCACAATATAGTCCAGAGCTTTTTAAAGTGAAAATGGTGAGAAAATTCAATTAGAATTCAATATTTATCACCATTATAATAATTTAACTCTATGCTCGCTGATTGCAAAAATCCTCACAACTATCAATAATGAACAAAAATTGCTTATTGCGAGTAAATCTGTGCACTCAACGCAGTAACAGGACATCTTGCATGTGTGGAACTTGTAAATACATTTCCCACTCTAATATTATGACCTCCCTCAACCACTCTGTTGAGTTCTGCTCTCAGTAAGCTCAGAAGAAAATGACTGTAATTTGTTTCCTTTTAGATTATTCTGTAATGCTTCTGGTGTTTGTTGATGCAAAGGTAATATAATATAATCACATTTATTTTCTAGTCTTCCAGACCACTCAAAGAGCTTTTAACTACAAGTCACACTTTAACTATACATTCATGCAGCACTTTATTCTTTACACTTAAAAAAATGTGTCCACCTTACATCCATGGCCTTTTTAGATACACCAGTTATTTTAGCCATGTTTTTGAACTGTGGGAGAAACCAACACAGGAACAGAGAGAACATGTAAACTCCACAGAGAAACAAGTTCTGCCCCCCATCTAAGAAGTTTTGGTTTAGGTAAGTGGAATCAATCGTTTTGTGATGCAGAACTAATTGGCAGATATGTGTGTTTGTGCATGGTGCTAGCCAAGCCTGCCAGTCTTACCTTCTTGCCCAAGGATGGTAACTTCTTGTTCCAAAAAACTAAGCTGGCGTTATAGACTGACATGGAATTTGATTTAAAAAAAGATCCAAGCTGAGACCACTGTTCAGGTAAACTTAAAACATTCCAGTGTGGACAGAAAAGCACAAGCTTCAGGCCTTTATCTCTTAGAAAGGCTTTTACAGAATGACTTAATCAGGGATGACAGTGAAAATAATCATGAGAAAATGATGCATTGCTTTAATCCTGTGGACTTCAAATTAAACAGTATAATGTTTTAGTAATTTACTATGTTCCCCTTCACTTTTCTCTTCGGGTGTACTTCTGTGTGAACCGTCTTGGCGTCCAAACCATCATTAGTTTCACTACATGTCTCTCCACCACGTACAAAGTGCTGCTTGCTTCCCTCTTTCGCTTTTCGTTACCTGCTGTCAGACGTGAAATATGTCAGTCTAAATATAAAGGTCAATAAGAGAACACAGGAAATGAACACATTGCCTCTAAACATAAACCACAAGTAATTCATTGTATCTCTCACTTCCCAGCACTCCACTCTATAGACTTGTATTTCTACCTTAAGGGTAAGCGTAACATTTACTGTAAGTGGTTTTAAATTCATCAGTCACAGGTCAAACAAAAGAATAGGTTTGCGCTCTTGTTTGAGCTTATTCTTAACTTCCACCATTTATCAAACAATAAAATAATTCCTGCTTACTGCATTTCCCTCATTTTCTCAGTTTGTTTTTGGTAGGTTTCAGTTCTTTCTGCAAGATTTGCAGACCTGCTGGCGTGTTCGTATTAAGTGCGCGCTTGCATCCACATTATTTTATTCCAGACATTCATGTTCATGCACCCTGATGTGTATCTGCCAAGTCTGCATTTGCTGTATTAGCAGGGTGCACGGCAAAGTCTCAGACGGAAGAAAACTACAAGACTTATCTCTGTCACACAGCTTTTGGCCGAGCCATCTGACTGCTGGTTTATCTGCTCTGATGCACACCCTCTCACTGGGAAAGTGCCACTCCGCCCCCTCCTCCACCTCCTCATTCCTGCTGACTCCCTGCTCGCTGTCCTCTCTCGCCTCGTCGTCTTACCCCTGTCTGGATGCCAGTAGCTGCTAGTCATGGAGGATGCAACAGTCACATACGAGTAAGTGTTTGTTTTTGTTTTTTTGTCCCCACCACTACACATTGTTGTCAGCGCTGAACACAGAATTACAGCCAACAGCTCTTTTATCTTACCCAACTTAATAATGCTGCTGTGTTTATTCTCTTCTGCCTCTATGATAAATCATAATAAAAAAAGAAACAGAAGCTTTTGAATCTGTTGTTACTGCAGCTCCTGCATTTGCACTTCTTGGATTAAAATGCCAAGCTCAATGTGATGTTTGCTTTTAATGCAGAAAAACACGTGGCCAGGTTGCTGATTTGAAATTGTTTCTCTTGCACTTGAGTAACAGTTGACATTTAGATGATGGTGAACCCATCTAACAATATATTTATTCAAAATTTAATTTCAGTGCAGAACCGTTAGTAAACATACCTTTAACATCAGCATTACAAGACGAAGAAGGGGAAAAGGTGGGGGTGTTCACCGCACCTTCAACATCTGTATTACAAGAGGAAGAAGGGGAAAAGGTGGGGGTGTTCACTGCACCTTCAACATCTGTATTACAAGAGGAAGAAGGGGAAAAGGTGGGGGTGTTCACTGCACCTTCAACATCTGTATTACAAGAGGAAGAAGGGGAAGAAGTGGGGGTGCTCACCACAGACTCAGCAATAGCATTTCAAGAGAAGGAAGTGGGGCGGGTCACCACAGGAAGTGAAGATAATTGGGGGTCAAACAAAGCCCCTGCTGCGTTGGAACCAGTAGTGACGCAGCCCGGCCTTGGCATCACCAAAACCACCATCACCACCATCACTCAGACTGGAGGGGACTGGAGCACTGGCCTGCTTGATGTCTGCAGAGACAAGACAACATGTAATGTAGACACACAGCCAGATACTGTATTCCTATGTAAGCCCAGGCCTCTCATCCACAAGACAGTAAGCAAATGTGACATTTCCTTTTAACCCTAAATAATTTAGATTACTTTATAAACACAATAATATTAAAAAAAAAAACATAAATATTGATTATTCTAAATAATAATGCCGAATGAAGGCCATAACAGGTTCAACTCATATTAGATTTTTGTCTAGCTTTTGGTAAAAAAAAAACCTGATACACAAAAACAGCAACTCAGCTCATAAAAATATGGAGCAATCTAAAAGTAATGGCCATGCTGTCCAAAGAGACCATTAAAAGGGAGACGCTATAAGGTCACAGAACTTGATGGTCACACCTCATATAAGAGCTCTTCTTTAACAGCAGCTCCTCCACCTTTTGAACTTTAACTTCTTGAACTGTAAGACCATCCTTGGGTTGCTATGGTAATATAAGCTAAAAATAAAGGCCTGATCGACATAATTCCCAGCCCTCTGCCCCACTGCAATAAACTTACACTTTCTGCATTAACTCATTTGAGGAGGCTCTCCAGAGGTATGCTGTTGCCCTTCTACATAGACCTCCCTTAATGACATGCTTTCAGTTGGACAGAGGGCTGGGAATTATGGTGACCAAGCCTTTATTTTCTGTTTTTATTCCCATAGCAACAGACGTTTAATGCAGTATAGGGTGGTACATTGCCCTGCATGAAAATATATATATATTTTTTTTAATATCGTGGCTGTAAATGGTCTGTAATACATAAAATATTTCACAGAGGTCACTTTGACACCCTCAGAGATCCTAAGGGGCTTTACTGTTTCACTTGCATTATTCCAGCTCAGATCATCACTCAGCCTCTGCTGCTGATGGTGCAGTCTCGTTGGAACTAGGTGACCATTCACCAGCTATCCAGAACTCCATTCAGCTAAACCATCAGATGTACCATAGCATACAATTCATATATGAAAAAAAAAAGGTTTGAAACTTAGTCTTAGTTTAGAGCCAAGTGCAAATAATTTCAAATAGCAGCAGTTTCAGATATCCATTTACTACCTTTTTCTTCTTCCAGCGGTGCTTTGCATTCTGCGTTATGTCAATATATTGAGATATAGTTAATACTATAATTATAATATTAATATTAATGAATATTACCCATTTATTTTATAGTTCAGTTGCATCATTTCAGTTTTAACAAACTTTTAATAACTCATCTCTTGCAAAAACAATTTAGTATTTAAGCATTTTTTATCACAAGATTATTTATTTTCAGCACAACTGCTTTAAGTAGCTTTTCTTTTAATTAAGATTGCGTAGATTTTTCTAAACTGAAAATGATTGGGAATATTTTGCTTTTCACTTAACTTGTTTCTACAAAATGAAGAGCCAATACATCATCATTGTCTCTTTCTAAATGTACTTTTGGATCTGACAGAGACATATACGAAGGATTTTGTCTGGCGTAAACAAACACTCATGTACCCACATGATGTGCTGCGTTGTGCTCGCAGGTATTCTCGGGGCTCTCGTGCCGTGCTGTTTAGACCTGAGTTTAGCTCACCAATACGGGGAGTGTCTGTGCATGCCTCTACTACCAGGATCCACTTTTGCCATTCGAGTTGGGATCAGAGAGCGCTACAAGATACGGGTGAGTGTGTGTCTATGTGTGTGCAGGTATACAGTATGCTGTACTGTTGTGAGAGCGTCCTTGAAGACAGAGGAAGGCAAATTTGTCAAAATGGACCCTGTTCATAACACCATAAAGTTTTCAATGAAACAGAAACTGCACCACCGCACTCAGTTTTTAGTGCTGTGACGTTTCAGCCATTTTTAAAACTCCAACTCTAGTAAATGGAAAATTGACCCTTGTGCTGCTTCTTTCTAAGTGGTTATCAGTAAAATATTCATGTTATTTGTGTAAATGAAGTTCTGTGTTTGCATTTTTCATCTTATCGTGTACCCATCCTGCTCCCACTACATTGTTGTTGTGTGTGTGTGCTTCTGTATGTGTTTGCATGTAGACATGCACTCATCTGTCCTGCATGCTTATCCACAGGGAAGTGTGTGTGAGGACTGGACTACAGTGTATTGCTGTTACCCTCTGGCTGTATGTCAGATGATAAGAGAAATGAAGTGGAGGATGAAGACTCAGACATATCATGTGTCTACTACACTCGAATGCTCCTAAAGAAACAGCAAATGAGATCTTTTTTTTTTCTTCTTTTTTTCAATTTATCATAAATGTGTGAAGAGCAGCAGAGATTACTGGTATGAACAATAGGATGAATCATTACTCTGAGGTTTGAACTTGCCCCTGAGGGCTTCTTGAATAATAAAAAACAAGCCTGTGATACAAATTCTTAAAAGTGATAGAAAAGGGAAAACTTAAAGTAATGGCATACACTGTGTTAAAGGTACATCTGTAAGACGTGAACCAACACAGATGAGTTTCTTGCCTTTGTTCAATTGCAGATATTTTTAAATGTAGTTAGTTCAAAGATCGTTAAAAGCCATTAAATCTGGATTAATGCATATAGAATAATGCAGAGCAGTTTTTTTATGAAGGTATTGATCCGATTAATTATATTTGAAAGATCAGCTTAACCAACTTTTTACTGCAGCATTAAATTCCGGCACTTATAATTCTTAAATCATCTATAATTTTGGTTTTAGAAACAGCCTGGGTTAACTTCTGTGACTGAGGTAACTGCGTGCCATTTTACATAATGAAAATTTAGAAAGACTCAAGTAAGTTTAGCTTTTTACAATGCCTGTTACCTACACCACTGAAGCTGCTATCACACAGACACTTTTAACACATCAATAACTAGAACACACACAGAAACAAGATGAGCTCCTTACAGTTAAAAAAAAGGATGTGTGATTGCATTAGGAATTTGTACTTAATATTGGGAAACTTTAATAATGGAGAACAACAAAACACATCAAAACAAACTAAAACACACATTCATTTAAAAAAAACAACTAAATATATTCTTTCTGTTTTCGTAATCTCTTGTCAAAATATGCAGTTTTACTTTTTAATTTTTTTTATATATGTAAGGGAATTTTACTGTTTACTGGTGTTGGTGCTAAGTACCAGCCCTGCACAGGTTGGCACATAACAGGCTGATATTTTTTTTTTTTTTTTTTTGATAATGTAATGTTTCCTCATGCGGCCATTCTGTTAGTGCATAATCATGCCTGTCTAAACTGAAAGATGATTTTATCCAAGATTAATATAATGTTTGTAATCAATACATTCATTGACTATAGTAATATATTCTTACATGTAACCAGTCTAGACTTTTAAACATTGTTCCAGTGGTTGTTCTACTCACAACAAAGCTTAACACTGTCTGCTATGTTTTGTACCTTTTGCAATTTCTTGATGTTTTAAACCTTATTGCTGGGCAATAATGAGATGAAAGCACAGACTCCATATAAAAGATATGTTTGAACATGAAGTCATCCCCTGGTGAGTGCAGAAAAATTGTGAAGCTTCAAACTGAGTGGTTTTTTTTTTATGCTTTTACTGTCTGGGTGTTTTGAAACCAGATATGACTGATGGTTGATGTAAGTATGTAAAATGCAATTTTACTGCATTTTTTAAAGAAGAAAAGTCACAGTATAACTTAAAAAAAGATGAAAGGGTGTTATATATAGATCAATAGAATGACAAAAAGCAGACTTGCTGGTTATCAGTAGTGTCCACTGATCCAGTGGGAGTGAGTGGTACAACCAGGATGTAAAAGCTCACTAATCTGAACATAAGGAGTTGTGAAAGTATTCACCAAAGTCTCGCAGGAACACTGGACCATTGCTCGGACAAAGAAATAATTACTTTCAATAACAGAGGTGTGATGGAATTAAAGCATGATCATTTCCACATCAGATGAAACACAATGCAATAAAGCTGGGCAATGCTCTGCAGATGATAAAAACAGTATCATACAAGACAACCATCATGTTTTATCAAACCTGAACACCTAATCAAATGTAACACCCAGACCTCTGAGGGAGGGGAAACCTCAGGATCAGATGGGTCAAGGATTGTCATTCACTATGGGAACCTAACTGTTTGTCTGTTTGTTTGCATATTTAGTGGCATAGAGTTAGGTGGCTCTGACTAAGAACCTTAAGAATACTGCAAGCAACTGACCAGCAACTTGCCATTTAAAAAGTAAAGCTCGCCTTGCTTTGTCCTCCTTTTTGAAATGTTTATTTGCATTTCAGAGCAAAACCCCCATCAGCAACCCATCAGGAGTTGCCCCCTGCTTCATTCATAGTTTTCACATGACATCAAAGCTACTGGGACACCACGACATTAATGTGACAAATTAATACTACTGGAATTTTCTGGCCCTACAGTGTAAGTGTCAAAATAAACAAAACATTAGATCTTGTTCTTTACCTCCCACATGGAGCCATTATTTACCCATCCAGATCGAAAAAACATGTAGCTGTCTGTACTTTGAAAGCTTTCTTTGTCGCAGCAGTGTAAGGTGAGTGATTCTTTTCAAGATACACTTAGATGTCACTGAACTGGAGCTCTGAGAGAGACATCCCACTTTCAGGGATTTAAATAAAGCTGCCGGGCAAAATATGGATCACAAGCGCCAAAATTCCTAGTTTCTCTTGATATCTTAATATTTCCTCCATGGATAGATGGTACAAGTATTCTTGGCTTGATACAGGCAAAAAAAGCCCCCAAAAACACTTTTGTCCCGCAGTACTACCAACTGTCCACTATTGGCCAGCATGATGGAGTAATGTTTTGCCCTCCAGGGTAGCGAGCACTACATTGGCTTTAATTTTTTACCATATCCATTTTTCATATACAGTCTATGTAGGAGAGCAGTCTAATTCTCACTCAATACATTTATAGACATATATTTAATATATGAATATATTTAAAGTTCAATTCTTTGTAATATAATGCTTTGAAGTCATGTGTTTCAAGCTTCTTGTTTTTAAACACATTCCGAACCAATTTATTATTCTGTATTACTTCAACTGCTTGATTGCACCTCTAAATTTAAAGCCAAATTCAAATCACTGACACTGAACCACATATATATTAAATACTGGCTGCAGTCGGGTTGTCATTTATAAAAATAGGATACAACAGGAGGCACGATGTCTTTCCAAAAGCAATGTTCCTCGTGTTTTGGATATTAGATGTAGCTCACTGATAACAGTTCATTATTTTTTAGCTTGAAGGTTGTTATAAATTAAGTAACTGTGAAATCTCGTATGTGATATGTGTGACTCACCCGGTTAATTGTGTCTAGAATGCCAAAGGTCACCAGACCCATTTATGTGATCAGTCCCCCTGAGATGTGAAGGAAAGATGAAGTGAGGAAACATAATGCTTCCCAGACCTTGAGGCACAAACTGTGCAATGAGCAGAGGACCCTATCTGCAAATCTCATTTTAATGTCCCATTTAAAACTAAATCCAAGTAAAGCCAGGGAAGAACAGAAAGCTGTAAGCCAATTAAGTCTGACCCAAGGAGTCATTTGGTTACTTAAGTAAACATAATTGCTTTGAAGAGTTTGAAAAATATATTTCCGTGTACAGGATGAAACAAGTGTGTGAGTCCAATTGATAAACACAGCCAACTGCCTCATTAACTGACATACTGACTACTGACTACTGACTGAATAATACCACTGAGTAGTCCTGCTTACAGTCAGTTGTTGAAGTATATCATGAATATCTTGGTCCTCATGTGTAACGCAATGTAAAGCGAAACCAAAGACACGAACTCAAACAGACATTTCAAAAAACACATTTCACTTTAGAGAACAAGTCTAGACAAAATGTCTCTTTTGTGATCATTTGTGTTTGGACTATCCTATTTGACAGTTTAAAATAATATCCTGCTTCTAAACTGCTTTATGCAGCGTCCTGGAGTGAAATTTAAAAGAAAAAGAGTTTTCAGAAGTCATAATTCTTTGAAACTTGCTTCTGCAGTATGAACATATACCAAGAATTACATCACAGTATTAATAAATGTCGTTTGTTGAAATATTCCTTTATGATTCTAGTATTTCATTGGGTTGCATTTTAAAAGTTCTTTTAGCTCAGCCAGGTTTCAAACTGAGTAAAATCACCTGGAAGTATCTAAAGTTATTGAAAACTGGTCAAATTATTTAAAAGAACGGATTCAAATGCTTTGTTTCTTAACCTCCCTGAGCTTGGTTTTGCTTAAGGTTTCTTCCTGTTATAAAGGAGTTTTTCTGTCCCACTGTTGCAAAGTGCTTGCTCATAGGGGGTTTTCTCTGTATTATTGTACCGTCTTTACCTTGCAATATAAAACACCTTGAGGTGACTGTTGTTGTGATTTGGCGCTATAAAAATGAAACTGAACTGAACTGAATTAAATTGCTCAAAATAAATAATGCCATTCATACACATACACAATGTTCTTTTAATTCTCAACATCAACTTCAGGTTCTGTCCAGTCACAAAGAGGAAAAGTGCAATGTTGTTGCTTTTGTGGTTTTCTTGTATCCTTTTCCTTATAGTTGGGCTCCGTCTGGGGATGTTGTGTTTTCTGTTCCGTAGTTGTGAAATGTTGATATTTTTCGCACCTCTGGGCCGCTAATGGAATGTGATTTCCATATTGTTGTTATTCTTTTATCCATGTATTCCTCGATTCCTCCTCTGGCATTCAATCATATTATTAATCTAGTCTGATTGCAGTGGCTCCCTGAACCTGAAATGCCAACCAGAAAGAAGGGATATGAAAATTTATTTATCCGCCACACAGATGGGTCCTCAAAGGGCAAATTTGTTAAGGCTTTCCGATGTGGTCTCCCACCTGGCAGCAGCCTCGAAGGAAATAGGAGAATAGAGAAACTGATTTGCTTTCTAAAGGGAGCGATGTGAATATTAAAATGTAATCATATATTACACAAAGTCCAATTCCCATTTCAATAATAAGTTAATTTGCTGAATGTAAATACATTTTCTTATATCACTGCTATTCTTAAGCAGCCACGTCTTTCTTTTTGGATTGTATTTTGTGCATTTTTAATGTTTTCCCAATCCTTCTCCTTAACCAACACTTAATTAATCACTATTAGACTAAGAGTGGAATAGTGCCTGTTACATAGAAGATTTGCACATTCATTTTAAAGCAGGAACAAATAGATTAAACACAATGATGTGCAAGCATTTTCTGCCAATAATTGCTGCATATAAAACAAAACAAAACATTGCTTTGCATTTTGCTAGGGTTACCTGCCAGTGTGCATCCTACTGTGGACACTGATTTCACATTCTACACAGACGACCATAAAAACAGCTTGAACCTTGCTTCTGTGTACCCAAGCACATCAAAGAAACAAAAGAAAACAGATGAACGCTGGCAACAAAGCTTACAAAGTCCCATTTGAAAATAATAAAATAAATAAAACCATTTCAGCCTAAAATATATCATTCTGCTGCAGACGCAGACTCTGGTGCCATCCCTGTTTCTAAACAATACCAAGTCTGTACTATAATTGATAACACCCACATTGTTAGTAGCTCTGTTGTTTTTTTGTTTTGTTTTTTATTACAACTGCACCATAAAATCGTTGCCACCTTAGTACAGTCTTACTTGCTTTATGTCTGGATTACATGCAGAGATTGATAAATCCTCCCACGGATTCGCTGCTCAGTACCTATTGGTGAACTGGAACTGCCTCGAGCCAACTTGCAATGAAGCACTACTGTAATTTCCTTACATACTTGTGTAGTAGCAGTGCTGCTAATATTTCTTCTGTTGTGCCAGATTTACTCAGCTGAGCTAGTGCATTTTCTTAGAGTCCTTTAAATGTAATAAACTTTTGATAAACTTTATTATTTTGTCAGCCCCATTTGTATCAGTGAAAGGATAAATGGGGCTCACTATACTTTCATTTGAAATAACCATAAAGGACAATCAGCACCTGAGTAAAACAATTGCAAGAGAAATTGAACAAAATGACCTTCACAAAATGAAAGGTTTACTGCTGGACTGTATGATCTGACTGCATTCTTTTCAGTTAGGTGCACATAATAAAATGGCAACTCACCGTATAATGAATTACTTAGTGTTGTTTTATGGAGCAGGCCACAAAATGTCAAGTGGTATCAATTAAACGTTACAGGCTTACAGTTAAACCTCAAATACATCTTTAACCCATGACTAGATCAACGAGCACAGCCTTGCCTTACGTCATCTCTACCAGATACACCTCCAGGTCTGAGCCATTAGGGGACAGTGTTGCCCCAGATCACGGTGCATCTGTCTGCTTGTGATTCCTGCAGCTTCTCAGTGGGGTGAAATCAGTCTTTAGTGCTGATTTGGGGTCACAGTTGGGATTTCCAGAGCAGTAGTAGAGGTCAAGATTTGGAACAGTGGAGCTCTATCTAAGGCAGCAGTCAGACAGGAACCATAAAATATATCTCTGCTGATGCTCTTTCCTGCTGTTTCAGCATGAAGACGACTATCCCTACAGATGCATCAGGTGCAGAGCACAGGCTGTTATTGACAACAGCCCCTCAGGGAGTTGTGTTTGTGTGCGTGTGTGGGTGGATGTGGAAATGTCTGTGTGATATATGCAGGTGTATCATTAATGTGCTCTTAATGAACTGTTACAGAAACGCCACCATTATACTGACACATAAAATACAAAATGTGCTCCCAAAAACAAGAAGCTAAGGGTGGCGTGTTTGGGCTTTCATTAACCACATATCTGACATACATTACCATACACTTCACCTCCCCTTTTGCTTCTTCTTTTCTCAAATGATCAAGCTTTTCTCTTCCATCTCGCACATTTTTACGTTACCATTTTCACACCAGCTAAATCCAGTGCCCCTTTCTGTCAGTAAGCTCAGTCTTCTTCCCTTCATCCTATAATTTCTCCCTTATTGTTAATGTTTTTTCTGTTTCTTACTCCTACTGGTGTGTATCCGGGAAAAAAAGAGAAAGAAAGAGGTGTGGTGATACCTGCTTAGCAGGAGCAGCCATCCCCCTGGTGATGCTTCTATCCAGGACAACAAATACTACCTGGGGTTTACATAACACACACATACACGCACTTCCTCATACCCTGTCTTTATATCACTTTCTCTGTGATACCCTTTTGCTCATCTTTGTCCTTCATCTGTCTCCCTGTGTTTTTCATTCTTTCTCTCGCACGTTACCATTGTGGAAACGGGAGGCACGGGGAGGTGGAGGGCATTCAGCTGCTGTTCAGCCTAAAGCTAAAAGCTTTGGCATGTTTTGGGTTGTATATTTTTTATGTATTGACTCAGAATTTAGGTTTAAAAATGCCAATGAAAATTTTTTATTTTCAATTGTATCAAATGTGTTTCATTTGACTTAATAAAACAGCAACAAAACATTACAATACTGAAGATTTTCTTGTTTTTTCAATATTTGTCCCTCAGCAGGAAATTGTGACAAAAAGCCAAAAGTTTCTGGACAAAGATAATCTGTCTGTGAAGGTTCTCAGTCATCCGGGTCATCTTTGTCTAAAGAGCTTGGAAAGAAAAGCGTCTGGACTTCTTGCTTGAAGATGTTTCGCTTCTCATCCAAGAAGTTTCTTCAGTTCTAAGGTCACATGGTGGAGAGTCCCAAATTTAACCCCCCTGGGAGTAACCCCCCAAAGAGGGACAAAAGGACCCCCTGATGATCCTCTACCTAATAACATGAGCCAAGGTGTGAAAGCGGGTGTGGGTCACAATCAGCCAGGGTTTCGGGTACGCTCATTGTGAAACCTGGCCCCACCCTATCATGTGATTTCCTGAGGTCAGATGGCCCAGGATGTGAGTGGGCGTTAAGGCGTCTGGGAAGGGATCTCAAAACTGGATTATAGATGGCAGACAGTTGGTGTTGTAAACCCCCGCCTCTGTTCAAAGATGGTCGCTCACAGTGGACCTCGCTCAAATGGCTTCTTTCACTCCTCTTTCAAACCATCTGTCCTCTCTGTCCAAAATGTGGACATTGGCATCCTCGAAGGAGTGACCTTTGTCCTTTAGATGCAGATAGACCGCCGAGTCTTGTCCCTTGGAGGTGGCTCTTCTATGTTGTGCCATGCGCTTGTGAAGTGGATGTTTGATCTCTCCAACTTAACAATGTGGTGTATGCTGTACAGTGTAGCGAGGAATGCCCAGACCTTTGCATTAGAGAGACCAAACAGCCACTCCAACACAGCTGATTCAAATGGCTAAATTACCTCCTCACCAAGTTCTCCAGAGGCCTGGTAATGAACTAATCATGTGATTCAGGTGTGTTGACCCCAGGTGATATCTAAGACCTACAGGACCCTTGAGGCCTGGAGGTTTTAGATATCACCCACCCCTGATCTAACAGGTAAACTGGATTATGCAACAAAGCAGTGATGCCACGCACAGCAGCAAATTTACAACAGAATGGCTGAAAAAGAAAACAATCAAGGTTTTGCAATGACCCAGGAAATGCCATGGTTCTTGGTCAGTGTTTTGTGTTTTTTGGACTTTTTCAACATTATAAGGTCATTGTTTTGTTTTTTTTATCGCAAGGAGTGATTTATGTTTCCTAGCCTCTGCTGGTATATGTCTTGATGCATGCTCAACCATCCAGGTAAGGAAATCACCAAAAAGCTGATTCTTTACGTAACGTTTTCAGTGGGAGAAATGTTATGTTACTCATCCAAGCGACTCCTTCAGTCTGACTGAAGAATCAACTTTTTTGGGACTCTGTTGGTATAATTTAGTCTCCTTGTGCTTATGAGTTTTCTGTTATATTATGTATCTCTAGGATAATGTAAATTAATTTAGGTAGAAAAGACTTCAGTACTCCCTCACTGTAAAAAATGTCTGTAAAAATTACAGTAAATAACTGTGAAATGGAAATGGTAAATGACCATTAAATCAAAACTAGTAAATTACTGTAATATGTATGTTAAATTTCTGTTAATAGACAAATGGTAAATTGATTTTATTTTTACACTGCTAATATATTGAAAAAACAAATTTTGAGTGATACGGCACATTGTCTTTCAAAACAACAGGAGAAATCTGTAACATTATTTATAATTAATCACCCTACAATTTACATAATTCTGTATGAATGACAATGTTTCCTGCTTTTTTTCATTTGAATTTACAACTGTATATTAGCCCTTTAAGACCTACTATAGAACCAAGTCTGCCAGAGCTATTATATTTTTACATGCTGTAGTGCCATTTTTGGGAGCATATCAAGTTGCTATACATCAATGCAACCATTATAGCCCAGATTTTAATAATATGTATGCATTAAGTGCATAGTAATTACATAAATTGCAAAAAAGTGCAATAAACTACAAAAATAAATCGTTTTTGGTTTTTTTAACATATATTTCTAGTTAGAGAAATTTAAGGGGCTTATCCCTCAAAACTGTAAATACAAAAAAGTTGCACAAAATAGTTTCCCACCACAGGAAATTTATTTTGAGTGTCTTCATAGTTTTATTTTTGAAATACACCAATTTTTATATACTGCAGGAAAAACGAAGATAAATATTATAGTGCAAATTTGCAAAAAAACAGCATATGCATCGAAACAAACTATTTCCAGCAGTGCAATTTGAGTTCTAAGCATCCCAGAAACAACAAAGAAAGTCATAAAGTCAAACATAACTTTTAAAAACACCAGTATAGGTTTATGAGGCCCTGATGGTAAAAAAAAAAAACTACATTTCCGTGAAAATGACGTCACAGTTTTTGCAAAGCTATATGTGGAAGGAAACCAGGACCTAGGACAAGCTGATGGCATAAGATGTAAGTAAAACTCCTCCGGTTTCATATGCAAAAAAATTTATTGCGCTAGCTTACACGGTTGCAGTTCTACAGGGATTTACGGAAAACGGAGTGTGCCTGCTCCGACCGGTTTTAAAGGGTTAATCACTCAAAACATATCGTACTTTAACTTTAACAAAATGTCAAAACAGTGTTAGAATTATTGAGAAAATTATGATGAAAATAAATGTGAATATTAACAAGCTCAGATTGTCTGATAAAACACTATAGCTTAATAGTAAATACAATCAGTTACTAAAATTAGTATTTGTATTTGCTTTCAGGCTAAAAGAAAAGAAAGCTAATCTACACTGTGCATCTGAATAACAAATGCAAGTCCTCAAACACGTTTGATCCAAAACCTGTTCCAGTTCCTACGACACCATCAGAGACTTGAAAGCCCTCTACTGTCAAGTCTGGTTAAAAAGAAACTTTGTGAAACCACTGGAAGTATCAATTGTTTCAAATTTGATTTGACTGTTTATTATGTACATTTTTGTTTTTGGTTGTATTAAGTTTAATATTAAATCAATGTTTCTATTGTTTTTTTTATTATTGTTTCTAGCAAATTATAACAAAAAGTCAATGAATGTAAATTTTATGCCAATCAGCCGTATTATGTTTCAGTGCAGCTGCCAGTAATTGAATACAAATAAGAACTTTTGAATGAAAAAAATCATGTATCATATTATACAGCTCTTCTTTGCTTTTTCAATAGGAGACGATAATCAAGCTTATTAAAAAATGTATTTTGACAAGTTTTAACAGGTTTTTTTATTGTGCAAAAAACAACAGTTCACTGTGAATGTTACATTTATTAGCAAAGTATACCATTATGTATTCTGCATTATTACTATATTTTCCAGAGTAAAATTCTGGCAACCACAGCTGCCAGTAATTTACAGTAATACTGAACTTTTTTTTTTTAATATAGTAGCATATTATTTTTATATAGTTTCACTGTATTTAACGATGCAAGTCCATAATCAGGTTAATGGAGTATGTGTTGTTTTCATTAATTCATTAATTTTGTGTTTTGAGTCTGGGTCTATGTTTCTGTGTTTATTATGTTTCCTGTTTTATTTTGATAGTCCTTGTATTATGTCTTTTTTGTTCACGTTTGCTTCCCCTGTCTCGTTATATTGATTTGTTCCAACTGTATTCCCCTGCTGTCTCCACTCACTCACCAATCACTTGTCTGTGTATTTATTGTTTCAGTTTCATCAGCTCATTTGTTCAGTGTTTCCTAGCTCCTTGAGTCTCCTAATGTTTGCTTAATTCAATTCCGGTGATTTGACATTGTTAGTTTCCTTTGTATGTCATGATCTGTTTGTGTACCTGGACATTCAGCCAAATAAACATCTCACCTTTTGCTAAGATCCTGTCTCCATGCATCTGTATTTGAGTCCTCTTTTGCTAAACCCAAGGAAAAGTCCAGATTTCATGCAAATACTGTGGTAGGAGAGCATTGCAAAATCGAGTTCCTTGCAAGGCATAATGAACTGAAGAAATATTGAAGAAAGAAGGAAAAAGAAAAAAGAAAGGAGCCAAAATTCCTCCATAATGATATGAGAGACTGATAAAGTCAGAAAAGGATTACTTCAAATTATTGCTTCTACTTTTATTAGGTCCTGATATATAAAACCTTAGAACTCAAAGAGGATATATTTTCTTCTATGACTGAATATGTACTGCTGATGCATTTATCAATTTATCATTTGCTTGGCAAGAAAAGGGAGGATCCTTTTTTTTTTTTTTTTTTTTCATGAAATAAGCTATGCATCATTCGAGGTCATTAAACAGTGATGGTTGCCAGAACTTCATCCAGCATTAATTAAAATAAACAAATATGGCCATGTTTACAGTTTTACCATGGATCATACTGAATTACATGGCTGAATTTGTTTAAAAAAAAAAGGCTTCGAAAGCATTAAAACATGTGATAATGAATCTAGCAACAACAAAATACGTTGTGTACTGTGGTGAATGTATTGGTCATATGGCACGTCACCTAGAAGCTAGAAGAAATGTGGACATAAATCATTTTTATATAACTAAGCTAGGGCAGAAAAATCTAACTTCAAAGTTAAATTTCAATTAGATGTACAGTATGTGTCAACTTCAAACACGGTCTGATGTGACCACATCTTGTGTGTGAGCTGAAGCAACATGAGGCAAGGGATTGAACTCAAAGGAGTTCAAAAAGATTGTGAGGTTTCTTGCAGGGGAAAAAAGTTTTCTAACTATGGAATAAGTTCCTCTTTCCAAAAAACAGACAAGAAAAAAGGAAATAAAACATGATATTAAACAGGATCATGGCAAAAAAATAGTCAAAAATAGTATAAAAAGCTATCACCGGAATCGTACACCAATCAAAACTGGAACTGTCACGTTTAAAGATTTGAATGTACAAAAATAGCAGACTGGCAAATGGCAGGAATATCTATGGCCTCCTAGCACATCTGTGGGAACTGAATGCCTGTGTTTTTAGTCAGAAAGGCATCTCTGATGAATGTCAAGAATGTCATCTATTCTCATTTGAGCACCCTGGAGAAGGGGCTCTTGCATGAATCTATCTATTGTGTCAGGGTGGTGATTTACATACGGCACTTATGTCTCTTTCTCTCTCTCTCTTTTCGTCAAAGTGTTTCCAGTGTTTTCATATCCACTGTGGAGCTACAATATATAAACTGAAGTGCTCACAATGCACTGCTCCCTCCACAGTTCCTTTGGTAAAAGCATATTTTTTTTATGTGAACATCGATTATAAAGTGCTTTCTTTTACTGCTACTGGTCACCTTCTGAATTCCTCCCTGCTGATTTAGACGGTCCATACTGTGTTGGGAGCACTATTTTTCCCCCCCTTTTTTTTAACAGCTAACAGAAAACCGTAGGGGATAACCCTTGCATTTGAAAGTGTCATGATGGCTCCTTTCTTGTGCCAACTTCAAAGTAAATGTTTAGGTCATTCCTTCAGTTTGCCAGAAGGACATTTTGCCATTTCACTTGACAGCTACAAGTTACAGACTTTCAACAGAGGCCCTTGCATGCAGGTGTTACTTCACCCTTGGTTGACCTGTAACCTGTGAATTAAACTTGCTTCCAGCCTTTATGCTAAGCTGAGGTAATTCGGGGCACCAGTATAAATACGCTATGCACAGATGTTAGATTCATGTGAAAATCAGAGTTAAGAAAATATACTTTTTTTTCAACTAGTCTTTTAAACAAACCAAGATTTTGTGTATTATAGTAAGATATGTAGTTAATTACTTTTTAATTCCATTGTAGCAGTGCATCAACATAATTCACCAGCCTCTTCACATGCCAGTAATATTACACAGAAATAATTTCTTCTTATAAAATAAAAATGGCAAATAGGAATTTTAAGGAAAGTGATTTAGCAAGTTTAGCAAATATTTTTGGTGCTTAAAAATATAATTTTTAATATAGTGGGAGAGATTATAAGTAATGAAGAATTAATTGGGAAATTTGAAATTTATGGGACAACTTCTACCTTATTATTAACATATGTTTTGTGTTAGTCTTAAAAAGGAAAAAAAAACTATTGCATTAATACTGCATTATATAGTGATATATAGCATCATTTCCTAACATTACTGTATAAGTATTCTGAAGTATAACTATTTATATGGAACAGTACTTCTTATTGATACATAAATGTATATACAGTGAGATGAGGAGGAAAAATGCTTTTAAAAAACAATTTTTTTTTTTTTTTGTGTGTCCCGTTTGGATCTTTAGCCATCAGAATTGTTGTCTTAAGGCCAAGAAAGATGCCAAGCGGATTTATTTTACCAAGTGGATCATCATGGCCTTGCCATATTGGTCCATTTGATTGACCTTTATTATAATTATGAATTTATTTTATTTTCAGTTGCTACAAACGGGACAGGACAGGGAGAAAGAATGAAAGAAAGAGAGGGAGAGAAAGAAAACCAAAGGGGAGAAGAGACGGTGAGAAGGGGGGGAAGAAAGAAAACAAAACAAAAAAAACAAAAAAAACCATCTGGGTCACCTGTATGGAGAAAAAAAACAGAAGAGAAAGCAAACAACAAAGAGCAACATAGTAAAAAAAAACAAAAAACGGCACCATCACAATAAACTAGCTAGCAGTAGATATCAGTAGATACTAAATAATAAACGATATTGTGCAGCACGCAAGATAGACAGCGCACAATGTGCTTTGAGGCAGCAGCCAAGAAAGCTGTAGTCCGCGTCTGTGAATACCCGTGTGTACACCTGTGTGCATAACTGTGTGGATCAGCATGCTTGCATTCCAAAGGTTTCTCCTTGTAACGATCTGCTAGGGAGTGTGGGGAGCCACAGCCCCGTCCTCCAGGGTATGAAGCAGGTATGGAGGAGATCAAAACTCCAGACATCCAGAGGCCCCCAGAACACAAGAGACCAAGGAAGACCAACCAAAAAACAAATTTTAAAAGAAAAGAGGAAGAGAAAAAATCTGGATACCCATGAGGTATTTCAGAGAAAGGAAAAGAAATGAATGAATACTGCATCTGTAACCAAGAACAGCTTAAAATGACACCCACCGGTAGCACTTTAACAATAATTTATGTATTAATTTTTTATGTAGTACACTAAGTGCAAAAATTCCTTTTGACCAGATAGCTGTCACAGTTTGTTTTTACAGATGTATGAAGTAAGCTTTTTTTATTCCCTTATACTTGCCTGCTGTACACTAAATGCTGGTAAATGTGACACAGGAGGGTAGAAAGCAAGCAGCTTCAACAGACTGATGCATCAAATAAACTCTTGGACCTGTGTCCATAGTAACTATTGTCAGTGTACAATGGTAGAAGACCACTTGTTGGAAAAGGTCAAGTGTGCTGCATTCAATTTGATAAACGAAGGTGTTTCAATAGCAATGCCATTGTGTACGTATGCTACGTCCTACGCTATGTAAGGGGGCATCTTACTTACTAGCATGGTGCTTATGGGATTCGGTGTGTTAAACTTCTACGCTGTGTGTTCTATTTGAAAAGCCCATGAATCCCTGAAATTCTTGTGAGTTTTTCTATCATTGATTTCTCTGATAAAACACTAATGATTCATAATGTGAATATGTGTGGGTTTCATGCTTAACTCTGTTTCACTCTGGGCTACGCTATGTATTTATATACCCTCGGCCTGGGTAATATTTAATCCATTAAATATGATGTAGTCTTTTGAAGTTTCCTGATGTTTTTCTCTTGTCTATAATTCACTTGCATGAAACACATAGATGAGTCTCCGCTCTGCCGTTTTGTCTTTTGTCTTGCCATACAAATGGACCTTATACTATGTGATCTATAAATGCTCACTCGATAATATATGTAGCTGTGCCTAATAGCTGACATAACAGGCTTGTGGCTTGTGTTGCATAATGTTTTTATCTCTATTACACACACACTTCCACAGTCCTGCCATTGATGTGGGTGTTCTTTCATCTACTGGCACCTCAGAAGTGTGTGTGTGTGTCTGTGTGTGATTACTACATGTCAAAAGGCTGCAGTGCAGAAAATGTGTAGGTGTGTGCTGTGAAGCCAGTTGCAGTGGTCCAGAGAGGAAAAAAGAGTGAGTGTGAATGAAGTCTTGGGGATTCTTCTCTATCCTGCAACCTTTATGCACTTCTTTCCTGCATCTTCCCCCCCTTATTCCTCCTATGCTTGTGATCACAGGGGATCTTGACCCATTTCTCATCGTAACTTCCCCAGCTGCAGATCATTAATGATTTAACTATAAACCCTCTGATTCATATTTGCAACTTTTGACATAATAATTATCAGGAAGAGAAGGAATTTATATACAGCCAACAACACATGTTGTGTTTTAGCTAATACGCACATAAGCACTGGGTTTATCATTTCTATTGTTATGGATCAGGGCGTACACTAGCAATTTAACACTGAGAGCATCTGTGTTGCGTTCTAACTGTAATGTTTCACCGTGTGTTTTGCGAAGTGGCTCTCGATTTTATTTTTACCAAAGTCCTGTTAAGCAGCGCAAAGCAAATCAGGAAGGGAGGAAGTCAGACAGAGAGAGAATCCAGTCTTTGCAATAAAAGACCCTGTGCAGAGTGAATGAATCAGTTTCTCAAACCCCCCTGGTGTAATTTGAAGCCATGCAATAGCAGAACAAAGTGCAGTTGGACATGAAATGTCAAAGACTCACACCCAGTATATTCCCAGAGTTAGAGTTTTGGTCTACCATTGGTGGTAATTTGCCTGGGTTGGCATAAGAAACAATGAGTAGCAACCAGACTGGATAAGAAGCCTACTCACACTTTTATAATTCCCTCATTAAAGTATCAGAAGACACAAGATATATTTTTTTTATTTAAACTGAGCCCGACTAATTATTTTACTTTGTTTTTATTATGGTTTCTATCAGAAATCAGTCGGAGGGTTGAATATGTGAACCAGAAAAATTCCATACCAGATCATAAGGTCCTGGATGGAAGCTGATGATACACTGCGGTGACCTATTCTAATGAAGAAAAGTAGCTGTGGTAGTTTCTGTTTATGGCTCACTTAAGTTGAAGCCAATTTTCTATTAGTCACTTAAAGAACAGTAAAATTAATGAGGTGAAGTCAAACTTGACAAAGGCTGTGTTTATATGCACACGATAATAGGATTATTAGAGCAAGGTACAACTCCAATTACGTTGTTTAACCGGACTGACTGATTAATATTCCCTTTTCCATGCTACAGCCTGCACTTAATGTTTGAATGTGGTTTCTTCCTGCAACACTAAAATGTCAGTGTCATTCCTTTATTCAACCCAACAACCTAATGTTTCACTCACTGTGCCACACTCTCCCCTCGTCACAACATCCATGAACGATGGTGTATTTAACTGTAGTTTATGTACTGTGGAATATAAACAGAGATGTCTTTCAGAAAAGACTTCCCCATAGCAACTCTTACAGAATGTTGGTTTGTAGCCCTGAGAGTATTAATAAAAGATGAAACATAGTAAAGGACAGAGTGAATGCTGCAGGCCCTGATAGTATCATCCCCAAAGTTCTGAGGACCTGTGCTTGCCAGCTGTCTGTGATCCTGAGTCACAATTACAGCCTGAAGTAATCTGAAGCAGAGAAGGCACTGGCACTGTGGAAATATCCGTTTTAGTTTCCATAGCGAAGAAGCTGACAACATTAGAGCTTAATCAGTATCGACCGGTTGCTCTCATATTGGATGTGATGAAGGTACTGAAGTGACGGCATGTAGAAACATCTCTAAACACCTTCTATATTGCACATAGACCAAATCGGGGAGTGGATGATGCAATCATCTACATGGTACAGAGAGTGTAGCCACAGCTAGATGCTAATGGCTACAGAGTGCCCTTCTTAGAGGGCATTTAATACTTTCGAGATGTTGCTATGGGAAATGTCAGTGAACACAACCATCTTGTGGATTACTGACTATCTGATAGAGAGGCTGCAAGATATGAGACTGGGCGGTGCTCTGTCACGTGAGACTGCAGCTAATGCCACCTGCAGGAATACTCTGATAATCCTGCAATGGATGTATGTTGGAGTGATGGGCAAGTGAGGAGCACTAGTGGTCTGCTGGGGGAGCAGCATTGGAGCTGGTGACACCAACAGACTGAATAAACTGATCAGAAACACTGGCTCTGGGATTGGCTACCCTTGGCTACACACTTTTAAACCTGTGGTGAAGACTTCAAGCACCCTGAGGCAGCTGTTCAATTTAACACAGAAAATTCTGTTTTGCTTTGCTAATTTAGAACTATCTTATATTATTATTATTATTATTATTATTATTATTATTAATAATAATAATAATAATAATAGGATTATTATTATTATTATTATTATTATTATTATTAATAATAATAATAATAATAATAATAATAATCCTATTATTATTATTATTATTATTATTATTAATAATAATAATAATAATAATAATAGGATTATTATTATTATGATTATTGATAATAATAGGATTATTATTATTATTAATAATAATAATAATAATAATCCTATTATTATTATTATTGTTATGATGGCATGTAACAAGATAATTGATGAAATATGGGATAAAAAGTATTTCTTAGTTTTCTTGGCTTGATATACATTTTTATATTATCATCATCAGTAATAAAATAACAATAACATATTTTCTAAAGTGTAGGTAAAAAGTCAAATCAAAGCCACAAAGCCAACACTGATGGATATCGTAATTGTCAATAGTCAGCATTTATCTAGCCCATTTTTCCACTTTTTATCCATACTTACTTTGTATTTTTTTTGTTCTAATGCGGATTTTGTGGATATTCAGGGAGGATATTCATACAGTGTTCGGATTCACTGCATCTTTAAGGATTTAGTAAAGAATTGCTGTGAGAAAAAAAAAAAACACTGCACCCAGCCTGTGTAATGTTTTTTGGAATAAGGTGCTTGTTTGTTTATTTGAATTTCCTCAGAGACCAAGTGTAACATTAGTCAATCAGCTTCACTGTCCAAATATAAAAATGATTAATTAGCAGCAAATAAAATGCCTATGCGCGTTTATCTATACACAAAGTACATAGATAATTGACAAATGCGCTAGATTTCAGTAACACTGGAAGTTTAAAAAGACATCAAAACAACATCTAGCTCTCTGGAGCTCATTAAGACACACACTCAGACTTCCTAATATCAGAAGTTCTTTTGTGACAGGTGTGTGTGCAAACAGCATACATACTTTTGGGTGTGTGTGTGTATTTGCGTATCAGATTGCAGTACCTAATTGATTTTCTTCTTCTTTCCTTTCAAAGATGTTCTTTTTCCAAACACCAGAGGTAGAGACTGTTTTACTGCACAAGCATTAATCTGCACCACTTTGAAATGTCCTTCGGTAACATTAAACCTCTGTCTAATATTTGAACAGGGGAGAAGTCTGACGTGTCGATAGAATCACAATGTACAAAACTTTGTCAAAGAAAGGATCTCTCAAACACAAACCGAATACAGAATATGTGAATGAATTACACCTGCCTAGCGGCTCAAGTAAAAACATGCTGATCTGTGTAGGGTTACATTTTTCTCCTCACCACCTACATATACCCCTAAGCTGATTAATCCTTGGAAAGATAAGGTATGTGTCTCGGTTTGAGTGAGCTACAGCAAGGAAGAGAGGGAAAGAGCTGAATGATGAAAGCATGGTTTTCATCATTCAGCATTATAGCAGGATAGTAGCATGTACCGGTGAATGGATTACCTTATCACAGACCTTGGGATGAGTATGTGTTTGCTTGTCGCAGTTGTCACTTGAGATATGACCTTAAAACTTCCTTTCCAGGTTGTTGGGTTTGTATAAGCTTCTCTTATTTACCTGTCCACATCTTCCACTTGTAACCCTCCCTCAACCAAAATACCTTTAAATATATTGAAAATATATACGGTGTTCTGTGATAGTCTTATTTAACAAAATCAGAGTGATTTTATTAAATAAGACTTATGGGGATTTGGGTGTTCCCATAGACACAAGAGGGTAGTTCCAAGTGGAAGCTGTTCACGGTGAGGCCTGTCTTTTTATCCAGAGACTCTGGTTGGACATTATGCTTTAAAGTACTACACCAACATCACTGAAAGAAATTCTGCCATGGTTTGGAGGTCTAGGACCCAGAGTTTTGAATTTTGGGGATGTTTAGGGTTTTTCTAGTTTTATATTTTTGATTATCTTTTTTTGTTTTCTTTCTCTTTTATGGGTCTTTTTGGCTCTGGTTTTGTACTTGGAGCTTCATACCTGTTTTTCCAAATCTAGCCTGTCTGTGATTGTATCCTCAGTTGTGTCCCTGTGTCTGTCTGGTCTCACTGTGCTGTCTCTCCATGGTCCCTTTTTCATTCTGTCAATTTAGTAATATCTGGTCCTGGTCCCTGTGCTGGTTACTTCCTGTCTTATTTTGATAGTCTTTAATCCTGTGTGCATTATGGTCAGTTTTGCTTCCCCTGTGGCATTAAACAGATTCTGCAAATAAAAGCCATATTTAACTTTATTTGCTGTCTAACAAGTCTGGCATCCTCTTCCTACCTGCTACACAGCTAGTCCACGAAAAATTTTAACTCCCAACCATGACAAAGCCTCCAGTATCTTCTATAGATGGCTTTATAGATTTTTAGTCCAGTTCTTTGATAATCTGGCATACCTCAGCATTTTTGTCTCCATTTCCCTTCTGTGAGAATGACTTCTTGACAGCCACCCTTCCACTGAGACCGGTTCTGATGAGCCTTCAGTGAACAGTTAGATCAACTGCAGATCCAGGTGCGTCGCCCAGGTCCTGTGTCAGATCTTTGGTGGAATCTTTCCTAATTCTTAAGGACATGACTTTCAGAAACTGTTTATCTGTTGTTAAGACCCTTCAATTTCTTTCTTTTTGTCATCCACTTGCTCGGTTTTCCCCAATTCTTTAAACACTTAGAGCCCCCGAGAGCAGCCAGTTGGCTTTTCTACCTTTAAAACCTACCTTTAAAACCCGCCTACCAGCCAAATGGCTTTTAGCTAGGCTTTAGCTTCAGCCAAGTGGAAGGTAAATTGGCTAGTCATTCATATGTAAATTAGGTTGTTACCTGAGAATTCTGGAGGGGGGTGGGTGTGTGTGAATGATTGCTAATTTCTAACTCCCAACTGCCTCTTTGTTTGTCGGGGGAGGGGGGGCTGCTAAAAGCTGTGAACTTCCTTTTGTGTTCGTCTTGATGCATTCTCAATCATCCAGGGAAATAAATCTCCAAAAGTCACCAACTTGGAGTGTTTCAGTTTGCCATCTTAGGGAGAAATCAACAGACATGGGTGTATGTCCTTTGTTGCTGAGATTTATTGATAAAAACAGTACAAAAAACCGACCATTTGTACACATATTTACAAATAATAATAAAAAGTGAGTGAGTACATTTCAACATTTTCAGCAATCACTCACAATCCTGGCACTGCCATGGTATCTGTAGTCTGCATTTCCAGTGTGTGGGGATCATTTGTCACCAACTGCATCACGTGCTACAACCCTGGTCTACATATCACCGTTGATGAACAGCTTTTCCCATCAAAGACTCGGTGCTGTTTCCTGCAGTATATTGCAAGTAAACCTGACAAGTTTGGGATCAAGTTTTGGGTGGCTTGCGACCTAAAATCCAAGTACATTTGCAATGTCTTCCCATATCTTGGCAAGGACCCCAATCGTCCCAGTGGGGAGAGACTTTCTGAAAATGTAGTAATGAGGCTGATGGAACCATTCCTAGACAAGGGCAGAAATGTTACCACGGACGGAGATGCTGCACACCATGCCAATATCTAACAAGTTTTCAGCTAATAGCTCTCTGGGTATCACCTTGTTGATGAAAAAAAAGCAAACCAAAAAACCCAACTATTTTGCACCTGTTAAACTCTGTTGACTTTGGCAATATTCGTAGATTCAATTAAAGAAATTAACTATAACAGGGTGCTAGTAATTAAGTGGCAAAAGATGCAATTTAAAATTGGTTCCTCGCTAAATTGTCTGTTTTGTGCAGACACAACACTGGTTCATTCCTTGAGTTTGGTGTCCTTTTTAAAAAATGTTTGAACTATTCAAAAACGAAAATAAAACAAAACAAAAATCCTTCCTCTAAAAGTGGTCAAGTACATGGACTGGTACAAAGTGAGTGAAAAAGCAGCCAATGTCCAAAGGAAAACTTTGAAGGACCATCAGAAGGCCTCTTCAAGGTCAAATGACAAGAAAAAATTAAAGAAAGTCTGGCCCCTTGGAAGCAAAATATAAAGATATGTAGATTATGTTTAGGTTCAGTTCTGTAATCGCTCATCTGGCTGCTTCACTTGGTGTTCGGTTGTCAGGGCGTTCTTTACATTTCTTTCACTTTCCCACACTCTCAAACTCAATTCTGACATCATTGCTTTAATCCAATCATCATCTCCGATCATCACCTTCTTCAGGCCAATCATCCTCCATTCTGCTTACTTTAAATATCAATACTCTTCTCCCAGTCTCCATTTTAGACTCTCATTCATACAACCATCCTCTGTCCATCTCTGCCTCAACCTGGTCTCTCAAAGTCCCGCCCAAGCCTCCATTTTTATCTTCACCACCTCCAGCTGTGAAATGGAGATATGTGAGCTAAACACAAAGTACAGGAAGCAGCAGTAAACCCAAACTGAGAATTTAATTATGATTAGTCTAAAAATGCAGAAACAAATGGGGACCTGAATAACAGTATTGAAATGCCAGGAAATACTGAAACACAGGGGAACTCAGAACAGGGATACACAGAACCAGGGCTCAAAGTCATGAGGGACGAGACAGCCAGAGACAATATTCAGGGTAAGAAGAGGAGAGACGCAGGGGCGGTGCAAAGCTAGAAACTCTAGGCATAATGAAGTCAGGGAAATAAAATGTAACACAAGACAGAGAATAACAGTTACCAGAATAAAACGGGATGATACAAGCAATCGGGGAACAAGGGTTAACTTGACAAAGGGGAGGACAGAATTACTAGACAGATGAAAATAGAAAGGCAAAGGACAAAAACACAGTTGAGACTGAAACAAAAAAGAACACAAAAGGGAACCAACTAAAGCAAATATCATTAGTAATTAAAACTAACAAGAAAAGCCTCAACAAACGATGTAAAAAAGAAAGATCAGGGCAAACAGTGTAGATCCAACCATCTGTTATGTGGCACTGCAACTTAAACATGTACGTCCATTTCACATCTGGAGAGGCCATGCGTGACATCCACATGTTGGACCAGTGGGTCTATAACACGCTTCGAGTTGATATCAGGTTGGACCCAAATAACTAGGCTATTAAATAAAAAAGAAGAAATTATACAAAATGTGAAATAAACAAAACTTGAAAATGAAAGACATAACAATCGAAATAATTAAATAATAACTAAATACAGGCTAACCAAGGAATACAGAAACTCAAGCCCAAGGATAACTTAAAATGCAGGACTTCAATAAACAGGCAAAATACAAACAGGCTACAGGAACGGTAACAATAAATAATAAAGAAGCTGACAACCCTATTCACCAGAGAGACAAGGAATAAAAGTAAAACATAAACCATTCTCACAATCTAAAAAGAAACATCAACTCACAGCATCTCAAAACGCAGAAACTGTGAAACCAGCATCCAGACCCCAGAAATTCCTATAATTTCTGCTCTACTATGTTGGGTCATCAGAGTCTAATCACCAAATAGCACAGCTGAATTCTGTATCATAATAAATCAGTCTCAGTTCTTCCAAATTATCTCTCCTTTTTGAAATGTGGGTGACACAAAACATTTTGATTGGGTACTTTTGTACCTCTATCAGATAATCTATTGGAAAGTTCAGAGCTACAGTACATGCATGAAAATAACTAGTTTATAAAAACATTTCGTAGCTGGCACAGTTTACCACAGCAAAGTAAAAAAAGTGGAATTTTGACCTGATGGGAATAGCAATCATAATGTGATGATAGTCCATATTGTGGAGATGTCCCTGGGAAACATTTCATCGTAATCTATCAAGATTATTATTTTTTCCTTCTTGACCAGAGGGGTGGACTTTCTAACCAATCACCATCCACAGCAAAATGCTGCAGGGATGATCTACAAAAAAATAAAAAAGACTACAAACCTGGCAGTAATTTCCTGGGAGTTCAGTTAAATTTCAGCAAATATTCTTTAATGAGGCTCAGTACTATCTTTCAGCATCTTGGGACTGACCTGGATTAATCTCCCTTGACACTTCATATTCTGAAGTGAAGTGAATGAGGATGTTGAAAATTCAGGCCCCGTCTACCGTCTATATGTCCGTGGCCTACTTGCAATGTTTTTTTTAATTTATTTATTCTTTTTATAGCTCTATATAGTTCCTAACTGCAATGACGTATTTCATTTTGCGTGGTTTGTCCCATTGCAATATGGCATGCACTGGAGTTATGTTTGTGCTTTAGTGCTTTTTGTCAATAAGGAAAAACTTCTGAAGAAATTATATGACTTGTCCTGATTTGCTACACCTCAGCAATCTTGGAACACTGCAACAAATATTACAGATAATGTGAGACAACTGAGGCCCTGATCTCCCCATGTGAGGCGTCTAATCAAAACATAGTCTGCAGAGTGTGAACAAGTATGGGAGACTATAAATAAACCAGAACCAAACTGCCTGTCTTTCTTCAAACGCAGCTCCGGCTGGGATCGCGCAAGCGTGTCCAATCTAGAGTGCCTAGACGATGCGAACATCTTTTGAGGATGACATGTCAGTCAAACGTACAGGAAAACAATGAAAAGCGATGAGGCATGGAGGAGATCGACTGGTTGAGGTGTCAGTCAGTGCACAAAGGATACACAGGGAGAGGATACAAGCATGCAAACAAACATATGACAATTTGTATATTGTACTCAGAAATTGCATAATATAAAGGATCACAATGATTTAAATACAGTTACCCAACCAAGACGCTGAACTCCTCTGTGTTCTATCCTTTGGAATCTATGAAAAGCATGCACAGGAAGAACACTACTTTTTAAGGAAAAGGAGAAGAGTGGGTTGGAAAGGGGACAGGTAGAGAGGAGCATGTAAAAAGGTGATTTAGACAGAAAATCAAAGACATGCAAGAAGCAAACACTCTTCAAGAGAGATTGACTGTATGTAAGAGATTGTTGCCACAATGAGGAAGAGGGAGGAAGGTACACAGTGGCAACAGGGATTCAATTACAGAGTATTGTTCTGACTCCCACTCCCTGAGACACCGGCAAACATCAGTCTGTCAGTGTCAACAGCAGGATGGGAGGAGTGTGCGCGTGTGTGTGTAGTCAGTATGTGCATATGTATGAATACATTGTACCTTAGTTACATCTATGTGCCATCTCAGCATGAACGAAACGCTCTGGCGGTAACAGCCTTTGTGGTCGAGGTGAGCCTGGCCCGAGGCAAGCCCTCCAGATAACTGGCAAAGATATGACAGGCTCCATCTCCAAGCTAACACCCACATCACTCATTCTTTCATTAGTACACTGAGAGCTCTGCAAGGATTGAGAGAAACAAAGAAAAGGACAGAAAAGTGACAAGGGAGACCAATAGAAAAGACTGAAATTTAAAAAAAAAGCTGCAATAAAAATAGCAAGGAAGGAAGCAGGCAGAAGCAAAACCAGACAAATACTTATGTAAAGAAAGAAACTGCTGATGCACCAAACTCTCAGGGTTACTCTGACTGTCTGAAGAGGAGAATAATTTGACCCTGTCATTCAGTGGAACAATTTGCAAAAAAATAAAAGTCGGGTGAAGAACAGAAAGTCAAAGGAAACTTTATTGTCAATGCTACAAGATGTACATTACATACGCTAGATCGAAATGCCACTTCCCCCTGATGTAGAACAAGAATGAATCAAAAATAAAACTAAGCAAAATAGAGAGCTATAAAATTAGGTGATACCAATATGGAAATAAGAGTACAGTACACAAGCTCAAAAGATTTATTTAACTATTATATACAATTATTGTTATTGATATATACAGCCAATATTATAAAATATTAAATCCCTAAAAACTGGTTGCAGTGTCCGTACAGCCGATGCAGTAATATTCTTTATGTAAAGTGAAGTGGCTGTTGTGAGTGTGTGCGTGTGAGTCTTCTTGAGAATGGGGAGCTGGTAGAGAGGAAAGGGAGTTCAATATCCTGACAGCCTGTTGGATAAAGCTGTTTCTCAGTCTGCTGGAGGAGTCATGGAGGCTCCAGGACCTTCTCCCTGAAGGCAGGGGACTGGAAAAGTTGTATGAAAGGTGGCTGGACTGGCACACAATACTGATAGCTTGGCAGGCTTGGTGCGTGTTATAAAGGTCCAGGAGGGAGGAGAGCGAGGCACCAGTGATTTCTCTTGCTGTATTTACTATGCGCTGCAGGGTTCTGTGGTTGGCGGCAAAGGAGTTTCCAAATCACCCAGTGAGGCAGCTGGTCAGTATGCTTTCAGCAGTGCCTCGGTTGAAGGAGCACATGATGGGTAACTGGGGCCCTCGCTCTTCTCAGTTTGCAGGAGTAGTAGAAGCATGCTTTGCATTCTTGGCCAGTGATGCAGTGCTGTGTGTCCAGGAGAGGAGTGTGATGTGCACACCCAAAGATTTGGTGCTCTCCACAGCAGAACCACCGATCGTGAGCGAGGGAATGCTGGGTGCACTCTGAAATCACTGATAATCTCCACATTTAAGGAGAAATTGTTGTCACTGTACCGCATGGCCAGTTGATTCACCTTGACCACAAAAGTTGTCTAATCTGCAAATTTATTAAAGATATTATTGTTGTAGTGTGGAGTGCAATCATGGGTCAGCAGAGTGAAGACCAGGGGACGAAGCACACATACTTGAGTGCTTAGTCCCCTTAGCAACAGTACTCAGCATAATGGTGCTTGATGTTGTTGCTGACCAGAACTTCTTGTGGTGTCTCACTGAGGAAGTCTAGCAGCCAGTTAAAGAGAGAGGTGTACAGGTCCAGCTGGTCCAGTTTGTGTATAAGCTTCATCGGGATCAGTGTATTAAATGCTGAGCTAAAATCTATGAACAGCAGTCCAACATAGGATGTTTCATGTCTAGGGCAAGGGATGAGGAGGATAGGAGTATTGACCAGTTAGCCTGATATGAAAACTAAAATGGTCCGGGGACAGAGGAAGGAGGGCTCATATGTGTGGCATGACCAGGACTTCATGATGATGAGAGTCAGTGTTTACCTAAGCAGTCTTTAAGATGTGATCAGGTATTGTTGCCGGACCAGCTTTTCTGTACATGTCTATATACTGTATATTTATAGCCAGTCCACATGTATAAACTGTATATAAAATAACAAGTAATCGATCTCTTATTTATTCCATGATTTATTCAAACGTCTTTGAAGTCTGCACCTTATATATAAACATGCTATATGTGCTGTTCTTGTCTGTGCCATGTTACTATTGTCAGTAAAGCCTGTTGTCTATTTTGTTACCTACATTGAGAACAAATAAAGAGCTGGAACCCAATTACTTAATAAGCTCGTCAACAAAGCTGATTCTGCGATTGTACTCTCCAGTTTCCTCTGTTTCCCACGCACCATCACAACTTGAAGTTATCTCATAATTATGATAAAAACAAGAGTCTTGACTTGTGAGAATCCACTTCTTTAATTCCAATACTATAAGGTAGCCGAAGTCTAACTTACACCAGTATTTCTTACATGGCAATAGTAGATCTTTGATGTTGTGTATGGTTATGATGCAGTGTTGCATGGGTCAAGACTGAAACACTGATAATAAACCAGATAAAATGTAATTACTCACATTTTGTGATTAGCCACATGGTGACTGCATGAAACGATTCCGCAATATTGCCGTTGTCAGCTGCTCAAACATGCTGCACCAAGTACAGAGCACCGTGAAATTCAATTAGATATACGATTAAGGTAAAGAAATCTGTTGGGAGACAGCTGGCATGGAATAGGTTTGTTCTCTTTTTTTATGTTGTACCGCTTTCTCCAGGTGTTGCATAAAATATCCAATCAGCCCTTTCCACCCACACTTGGGCTAAAATCAGCCACATTTGACTCCAGATGTACAACTGCAAACACACTCACTGATATGGCCGGCCTTGCAAGACTGCACTGCTGCACTTTCCATGACAAATGTAGCTGAACTGAGAGAATGTGGCACCAAAGGGTTTCAGGTCTATTTTCCATTGGAGACAACCATGTCAGAAATATGGATTTTGCTCTGCTGCTGCAAGATATGTTAGACTAATGCTTCTATGGCTTGCCCTATTCTGTTATATATTACAATGAAATCACCTTTCCCCTCAATGTGGCAAAGTAATGGTGAACTGAGAGAGATATACACAAAAGGTGGGCAAAGAATAAGAAATTTATTTGATGAGAGGTCAGTTAAATAAACAAAGTGGAGAAAGATGTTGATATTAAAATGTCAGAGGGTGTGCTGGCTGACAAAAAAAAATTTGCTGAGATGAATCATTTAATTAAATTTGTTATACTTAACATACATGGGGATCTGCATCCTGTGATGACCACTTCCTTCTTGGATGCGACGGCACAACAAGGTCATTCAAACAGGCAGTTAAAATCAATAACTTCAAATAGTACCTTTCAAACAGTCTGTCCTTGAGCACTCTTATCTTCTCTCTTCCTCCTTGAACATGATCTTTCATCCCTGTAGCAGTTACCCTGATTAGCCCTTTAGAAAGAAATTATTATAACTGCATCTTTCTGTAAGGGTAAAGTATGGTTATATCTTTTCTTGAGTGTTTGTTAAATAAAGTATTATACTTACTTGTGCTTGTTCACTTATTGACTGTTATTTTTTATAAATGTTGACAGAAAATAGAGACATGAAATTGCAAATCTCAGCTCATAAAGCTGCCAAAACATCGTACAGAGTAAATAAAAACAATATATAAAGTGAGTTTTAAAAAATGAAGTGAAACAACTGCCTCTAAAACAAATAAAAAAAACAACATCTCTTGACTTAACTTTGGCTTCCTCAAAGTTGTATCTTTGTGCACCCCTTGACAGTTTCCAGCCAGTCTGTTATTTTTAGATTGTTCCCCAGGAGACACGTCTGCACGACTTACAGTTGCACAACTATGAGAGCCAACATCAACTTCTGTCAGACTGATCTGACTTTGTGTTGAAGATCATCACCGGTGATGAGAGCTAGGTCTCAGGCTATGATTCAGAGACCAAAGAGAAATTTTCAGTTAAAGAGTCCACAGTTACCAGGTCTGACTGCGATGCCTCAGGTCAGGACTAAAACCAGATTAACTGCTCAGGGATGGATTGAAACAGTAACTCAGGCTGGGAATTTGACTCCATTCACAGCCACTTATGTGTTGTGATATTACAGATGTCTATTATTAAAAAAAAAAAACAAAAAAAAAAAACAGTCCTATGGGATGTTGATTTTGTCTATTTTGGGAAAATGAATGACACACAATATATGAGTGGTGGGTGGTAAAGACAGACAATTGTGCTTTAGGTAGTTTTTATTGTTTTCCTTGACTGGCCTGGTCTCTGACTGACATTTCAGCATTTAGCTCCATCATTCTCTTTTAAAAATAAATGATTTTCTCTCTCTCACTTCCAACATTTCTTTGAGCACTCATTACACCAGGGACTTGTCCAACACTATGTGTTGAGAAGAGAGAGATAAGCTTTGTGTACACATGCATGTGCGTCTCTGGGGTGTGATGGAGTTGAGCCTGATCGGTGCATTCTGAGGCACCCGTCTACTCTTTCCTGCTTTTATATTATCTGCTTAAGTGCTCGGCAGGCCAAAATGACCCTCAGGCCCCTGGGCAATGTCCATGTGCTCCTGATGTCCTATCACCTGCACTGAAAACAAATTTCATGCTTTCTTTGATTAAAACCCACCCTCATTGCCACATTTGGCACTGGCCAAAAAGTCAAGTCTTAAAGTCACTTAAGGAGTTTTAGTGTTCATTGCACGAGTGTAAGTGGTCAGGGAAATGGATTTTTCTGGGTTATCCCTGTATTTGTTGAGATTTCAATATCCAGTGAGAAACTGAATATGGTCAGATATGATGGAACCTTTTGGAGCTCGTCTTAGGTGTGGCAATATTTGTTTTGTCTACTTTTAGGGTCTTGAGGAGAGTCGAGCTGCTTTTTGAAAGTTGACATGCGCATTGTGTTTTGTTATCTGGAGAGTAGACTTCAGATGGGGTGTGGGAAATTGTGTGAGATTATGACTTCTCAATGGGGATGTTGATATCTGGTGTAACACAAATAATAGTGTAAGTCCCTTGATATGAAGTAATTTCCATAATGTATGTATTTGTATGAATTTATATGCTGTTCACCTTTCTGAAGAAAACCTGCTCTTGCCATAATTTTTATGCTGCCATGTCCTTGTTCAGAGGGGGTTTTGTTATATTGTCTCTGCCTGGCAAAATAAACCATGTTCAGGTGACTGCTGTTCTGATTTTGCACAGTATAAATAAGGTGGAATTGACAATTGAATTGAATTGAAAATCTAAATATAAGCTATGAGTACATATTCAATTTCATTAGGAACTGCTTTTGTGAAGACATAAACACATTTAATACCTTTGGGTTTCATTCTGCATGCACTATTCTGCATGCAGTGCTTTAAATGCAGTTGTTTCATTGATGGGATTATCATTCTCAGGGTTTGTATCAGAGCTGTACAGTACATAAAATCTGGTGGCATGGCAAGGTGATACAAGGGAACTATTTGTTTCAGCAAGTAAGGTCATGAACATGACAATTATAGTGCAGGAAGCTCTTTGTGAATAATGACATCCATCACCTTTGGTCTCACTCTCATATATGGAAACATATCTTTGAAAACATCGGAATAGTTTGGCTGAAATAAACATCAAAGAAGAGTTTTCCCCAATGCAGATGACAAATTTGCCTAACACACGATCATCGGTGTGATTCTGGGAGAAGAAACAAATCCCTTTGATGTTCTGTCATGAAGGGCATCTGGTGTAGTCTGGTGACCTCTTATAAACAAGGGAGCAACTAAAACTAGCAAACTAGCTTAATCAAACTGACCAGTGATATATCTATATGTGTGTGAATTTGCATTACTGGCTACAATATGCTAATGAAATGATTGATAATCACATAGATGTATCAGATTATTGACTGATAAATGTTTATACAAAGTTGTGTAAGCATCATGATAGTGTATTTGTGCCAAACCTTTCAGTCAGTGAAGACGAGTAAAATGAAATATGACACATAGCTTGGTGAGCTAGCTTCTGACAAACAGAAAAGAGAAAAGTGTGTGGAGTACATGTTGTTGTCTTCCGCTTCACATATAATTATAAAATTAAGGTGCTGTTTACTTACTACAATCAGGTAGATGCATCTTTGTAAACAAAAGGAAAAAAATCACAAATCACAGTGGAAAACTTCACAAATAACTGGAAAGTAGAGTTCCTGAAAAAGCGCATTTGGTGTTCAGCAATCAAAGCAGCAGTGTTAGCAAGGCCATCTGACATCTGAAGACATTTGGCTGTCTGTCCCCTGCCATCGCCACAAATTAGTGCAATGTCTCACAGACAGTAAAGAACTAAGGAAATTTAAAAATAAAGAGAAAAAAGACTGCTCATCACTTGAAATCATGTGTAGTCTGTAGTTATTAGATAATTACTCTCTGTGCCAAGTGCCATTAATTAAAAGATACTAGAAGCAAAAAGATGAGAAAGTGTTATTTGTCATGCAGGATGTTGACTGTTTTCTGCCTCCCTGACTGGAGGTCTGTACCTCCTGGGCTTGTTTTGGCAGGAATAACAAAGTATGTCCATTAGAACTGCACTGATGCAGATTTCTCTTGCTGTGTGTGTCATGTGAGAAACAACAGCTTTGACCAAGGTCCTGACCAGATTTTTACCCATTTTTCTTTAGAAATGTATGTGAGAAGAGCCTGAAGAACTTATCTTTTAGCTGAGTCAGATACTTAAAGAAAGACTGGAGAAAAACAGCAGTCACAGCACAGGTACAAGATTTTACACAAGATATTTCTTTGTCAAGGGCAGACTTGGGAAAAACCCAGGAAAAACCATCAGAAGATGGGTATGCTGTGGTCATAGGTGTGGACATGTCACCAACAAGGTTGCAACAATGTTGCCGACATGTCCATGACATGGGGTTTAAACAATGCTCACTTGGTACTGTGTCATGGGATTCCCCATGTTATTACCCAACAACCAGCAGGCTGAACCACTGATACAAGGCAGGCTTAATACTGCAAAGATCATGCTTTCATATTGTTTATGCCAAATTCTGACCCTGCCGTCTTAATGTAGTAGCAGATTTAAACTATTTAGAGCAGGCAACATTTTTCTAGTCCTCCACTGTCTAATTTTGTTGAAGCTTTTGTTAGCTGATAGCAGTGGTACCCAGTGTGGTCTTCTGCTATTGTAGGCTGCATTTGATTCAAGCTCACTGGATAGTTTCTCTTTTTTCCGATCATTCTTTGTAACCCTAGAGATTGTCGTGTCGGCAAATCCCAGTAGATCAACAACTTTTCGCTAACCCATCTGGCACCAACAATCATGCCATGTTCAGAGTCATTAAAATCACCTTTCTTCCAAATTCTGATGCTCAGTTTGAACCCCAGCAGGCCATTTTGATCATGTTTACATGCCTAAATGCATTGAGTTGCTTGAATGTGATTGGCTAATTAGATATTTGCAGTTTGACAGGTGTACTCAATAAAGTGTACAGTGAGTGCACATAGGTGTGTGGTGTATAGGAACCCCATTTCAAATGTTGTCAACTCACTAAATGGGTGTTCTTAGTTATCAGTCTCATGCATATTGTCTTTAAGCCGCTTCCACTGCCTTCTAGCGCATAGTTGTCACTTGACTGGTGCTGCCAGTATGTAATAGTAGCTTCATGTGTCTTTCATGGCTCATCTGTTTCAGCTACTTTTTTAAAGCACTGCTTACTTTTTCTTTAATGGGCTGTTTGATTAGTTTTAGCCACCCTAATTACTCGGTCAGGTTAGGTGCTTTTTAAGGGTATGAGGTCGGAGTTAACTGCTAACATCTAAGTTCAGCGACACAGACTCTTACAAACTGTACTCTGCTGATTCTGTAGGGTAACATCATCCACGAACATGTACAAATATGGAAAGGAGAAGGACTAGAGGTATTGACACAAGCCCCAATGATTTGTTCAGCATTATGCTGCAGAGGATTGGCACAGCTACACAGCAGAGAACCTGGAACCTCGACAGACTGTTTCTGTACAGCTACTATATTATTTATTACTTTTAGGTTTAGATACTCATCTTTTTTTCTTTAGCAGTGTATCACAGAATTCTGTTGAGCTCCATAAATATGAATACTGCCTTCCCAGTCCTGCTCCTGAGGGACAGGATGTTGGCAGAGATGCTAAAGGCACACTAATGGTATGATCTGTCAACGTAAAAGAAAAAAAGAGAGGATGTGAGGACGAATAAATCAAAACGTGCACAAAAACGGATCAAAACCCAAGAAGAAGTTTTAAGAACAGCAGCAATTTGTTGTCATGCAGGGATATTTTGTGGACTTGCTGGAAAAAATAATATACATGTGTAAATATGCACAATAATATCAAGATAATGTCGAGAGAATCAGGATGGGACATTAAATCATTTTTCTTTCACATGTAGCACACAGCAAGCGGTAGTCGAATTCAGACATGCTCTCGCTGCTGGAATTGAACATGTGGGAGGCAGGATTCTCACATTTGCACAAACTAACATCATTGAACAACATTGTTTGTACTAGGCAGCTGACAGGCTAAATACCATTTAGTGTTAAATCTGTCTGATGTGCACATTAGCCATCTCTCCTGCAGTTCCATCAGATGATCAGGGGTGGGTCTAGAGAAATTTTCTTAGGGTGGCGTGAGGGTGGCAAAGAAATCAAATGGGGTGGCAAAATCAAAGCCTTTCCCCCCCCAAATACATATGCAGGTGGTTACATATGATTAAAATGATTCAAATGCAGTAAGTATACACGTTTTTCATATAAATATAGTCTATAACTTAATTATTGTCTGTACTCCACATAATTACACACTTTAGTTACATAAAACATGTGAGTTGTGATGTTATGTACTGTATAGCCTGTATAATAAATAAATATGTAGCCCAATAAGTATAAAATCCAGAAACCTACACAACATGGGGTGGTTTATTTACAACGACAAGTCTAACTTAAGTTTCACACTGTTTTTTGTTAGAAAACAATCAAATTGTTACATGCTTAAATTACACAAAATGTCAGAAATCTGCACTGTCATGAACAAAAATTTAAACCTAATTTTCCATGATTTGTTGGATTAACCCACTGAGGTCTGAAATACAACCGTTTGTATTTCACCCTCAGATTGTTTCATTTTATTTTTTCCTCCTTGGCTTGTTTGGTATCATTCTTTTCAGCTCAACTGAATTCAGTTGTTTTTTTCACTGACATACTGCATTAGTACTACTATTACTATTAATAGTACTATTACTGATCTGAAATCACGCAAAGAACTTAAAATCCTTTTTACTGTAAAAAACAAAACAGACATGTTGAGTAAATTTTTATAACTTGAAATGCAAATATAAATTGTACATTTTGTAAACATATACAACTATTTATCTAAAAATGCAGCCAATACACCTGCCGTTTTTTTTTTTTTTTTTCATTTTGTACAACCATTTAAAAATATTACTGAAACTAAAATGAGAGAACAATCCGGTGTTGCAATAAGATGCCCCACAAATGACGTGTGGCAGTTAAAAAAAAAAAAAGTTTGTCCACCAAAAGACAGAGGAGAACAGCACAGGGATAAACCTGCAGGCCTGACAAGAGGAGGTGTATCACTCCGCTGGTTTTCTACGCAGTGACAGTGTTTACATTGCAATGTGCCTCTGTGACATTCATTAGTGCCCTCACTGACACACAAAACAAAACGACTACACAACAGAACAGCTACACAAGACAACACAACACACTAAGTATACACTCCACAGTAAACGTCACAAATCTCCCACACTTAAAAACTCTCTCTCTCTCTCACACACACACACTCGCTCGCTCTGTCTCGTCACTCCCAAAACTTTTCCCTCTTCCTGAACAACCAAATCCCACATGTTTACTTTTTTTCTAATTGGTCGACATGGTGCATTTTTCCACCGATAGGAAAGAGGTGGCTTTTTTTGCTTTCTTTACTGTTTTCGCGCTGTCCTTAGAAAAAGCTTAAAACAGGACAGTATTTAGAAAAAAGCGGGGCTTATTTATATTATCATAACTCTGGATTTACTGGCCTGTAATTAAAATTTAAAAACTTTGAAGTCCGAACTTTCAGTGTGGGTTGAAATAGAGACTCAGCGTGGCTGCAGCTTGTTGCTATGTCAAATTCAAATTCAAATTTTATTTGTCACGTACACAGTCATACACAGTACGATATGTAGTGAAATGCTTGGACAACTGCTCGTGACCTAAAGAGAACAAAAAAGGAAAAGGCTATGAATAAGATAGGAAATAAATATGAAAAATTAAAAAGGGTAAATTTAACTAGGAAATAAAATATAAATTAAGGTTAAAAATGAAATAACTGTACAACACAAATTAGAATGAAGGGTAAATTTAACTGGGAAGAATAAGATAAAGATAAATATATAAATTAAAGTTGAAAATAAAATAACTGTACAACAAAATAGAGATGGCACGATACCACTTTTTTATGTCCGATACCGATACCGATATCATAAATTTGGATATCTGCCGATACCGATATGAATCCGATATAGTGTTTTTTTAATCAACAAAGCTGTTTTTTAAAATATCTTGCTGCATTTTGCAAGTCTGCAAGTTCATACTCAAGTTTAAAACAACAACTACACTAAAGCTATTCTGTTATACCTGTATACAAAAAAAATATTTCATAGTTCAGCAATACTGATCAATCTAATAAACTTAGACCTACACCATCCTCCCTATTCTGGTATTTTAAAGAGTACTTAGCGTAAATATTAAGCAACCTAACTAATAGGGTTCCAACTCCCAGCAACAACAAAAATAAATAAATAAAAAATAGGGAACCACCCCTCACGCGCCACCTCATGATGCTTAATCGACGTAATCAACCTTAATTTGATGCAGTGTGAAAAAAAATGCACAGAAATCAATTATTTTTCAAGAAATATTAAATAGATTCAACATCTTTCTTCAACAAAATTGCAGACTGCACAGATGGTACCTTCCCAAAGGAAAAAGTACTATAGCTTACTAGGGTATATATATTAGACTTAATAGTCACTATATACAGTAATTGACTTCTATTCATTTTACATCAAATTAAAACTTTGTGTGTCAGATAATTATTTATTAAAAGCTAGACATTTTAAATGAGAATAAGAAAGAAAAGTATGTCTTTGTGCCCCCTTTTCCCAGTTAATGCCCTATCGGCCCCCCTGGCTAAACTTTGCTAGATCCGCCCCTGCACAGTTACCAGCGTCAGCTACGTAGAAAAAGATCCTCGAGTAGAAAGTAATATTAAATAAATGATAACAACAGCTGATCAAGCTTAAACGTGATGCTGTTGTTCAGCCGCTGGTTTCCTCTTTCTGGTGCAAAGTGGGCCAAAAACAAAGACGGACTCGCGACAGAAAAGCCGATCAGCTGATCATTTAAGCAGTTTCACGATTGAAGTAGCAGCCGGAGAGCGAGAGGCAGTCGCTCGTTAAGCTTAACGCAGGAATGCTTTACAAACATTCAGAGATGGACTTACACACTTGCTTTACTTCTCTCGGGGATAACTTTGTCGGAGATGAAATGCCAGGTTGCTAGCGAAGCTCCAAATGCTATCCAGACCACAGGTCCCGCATGCCACAGCCGCTCTATCACGTGATGCATACTGCTCCGACATGCTAACGTTCTGAGGTGAGTTATGGCGTGTTGCAAGTTTTGTGAGGTGCTTTCGTGATATTTAATGGATCGGATTACATTTTTTGTTTTTCTCCGATATCCGATCCAGTCATTTAGGTCAGTATCGGACCGATACCGATACGTAATATCGGATCGGTCCATCTCTACAACAAAATACACAATACACAATATAGAACTATATAAGAATGTATGAAGAAATCTAAATATAAATAAATATATACACAATAACAGCAGCTGTACAAGTATTAACCGGAAATGAAGAATATAGTGACCAGTGTTGTGCAAAACCAAAGTCCAGAAAGTCCAGTGTGTGTGTAAGAACCATATGTGTGGGTCAGTACTGTGTGGTGGTGTGATTGAGAGACCGTATCGCCTGCGGGAAGAAGCTCCTCCTCAGTCTCTCTGTGTTGGTCTTCAGGGAGCGGAATCGCTTTCCTGACCTCAACAGAGAGAACAGTCTGTTGTTGGGATGGCTGAGGTCCTTCACGATCTTCCTGGCCTTGGTCCAGCACCGCCTGCTGTAGATTGAGTGCAGGTCAGGGAGCTCGGAGCGGATGGTGCGCTCAGCTGACCGCACAACCCTCTGTAGAGCTCGTCTGTCCTGCATGGTGCTGTTCCCGAACCAGGTTAAGATGTTTCCCGCCAGGATGCTCTCTATGGTGCACGAGTAAAAGTTCCTGAGCACCATGGAGGGCAGTTGGAAGTCTCTCAAGTGTCTGAGGTGGTAGAGACGCTGTCGGGCCTTTCACCACGGTGTTGATGTGACAGGACCATGACAGGTCCTGCGTGATGTGAACTCCGAGGTATTTGAAGCAGTCCACTCTCTCCACTGGGCACTCGTTGATGACGGGGGTCTGGTAGTTCCTCTCCTGCTTAGTGCTGAAGTCCACTATCAGCTCCTTTGTCTTACTGACGTTTAGAAGGAGGTTGTTCCTCTGGCACCAGTTCTCCAGATTCCTAATCTCCTTCAGGTAGGCCGTCTCGTTGTTATCAGAGATCAGGCCCACCACGACGGTGTCGTCAGCAAACTTGATGATGGTGGTGGAGCTGGTAGTGGCCACACAGTCATATGTGTACAAAGAGTACAGCAGGGGGCTCAGAACACACCCCTGGGGGGCTCCAGTGCTGAGAGTGGTGGAGGCTGAGACATGTCCGCCCATCCTTACTGCCTGTGGTCTGCCAGTTAGGAAGTTGGAGATCCACTGACACATAGATGAGCTGAGTCCCAGATGCTCCAGCTTGGTGGTGAGTGTGGAGGGAATTATGGTGTTAAATGCAGAGCTGTAGTCTATGAAGAGCATTTTAACATAATTCCCCCTTCTAGTGTCCAAGTGAGTGAGTGATGTGTGGAGGAGATGAGAGATGGCATCGTCTGTGGAACGATTTGGACGGTAAGCGAACTGTAGTGGGTCCAGTGTGTCTGGTAGTGAAGAAATGATGAAGTCTCTGACCAGGCGTTCAAAGCACTTCATCACTACTGAGGTGAGGGCTACAGGGCGATAGTCATTGAGAGAAGCAGGGTGGGGTTTCTTCGGGACAGGAACAATGATGGACTCTTTGAAGCATGTGGGGATCACCGACTGAGATAAAGAGATGTTGAATATCTCAGTGAACACAGGAGCTAGCTGGTATGCGCAGTCTCTTAGGATACGACCTGGGATGCCGTCTGGTCCTGCTGCTTTCCTGGTGTTCACTCTTGAAGGCTCTCCTTACTTCATGCTCGGAGATGACGAGCACGTTTCCGGTGCTGGCAGTATCTTCCTGTCTGCAGCCGTTAGCGCCGCTAACACTAGCATTGTTGGAGACCTTAGCTCAGGCATGGGCGAACTACGGCCCGGGGGCCACGTGCGGCCCGTTAAACGTTTTGATCCGGCCCGCCAAACTTGAAAAAAAAATGTAATAAATTAACCTTGTTAATGTTTTATTTCCCCTGCAATTCTGATGTTTCCTCACTAGATGGCACACTCTAGATATATTGGCTTTGTTGAGGTGAAGCGGCGTAGGCCTATTACTCCACGTTTGCACTTTACCCTGTGACCTACCGCCCCTCTATGAAGATGAGCGGACCCAAGAAAAGGAAAGTGGACAGAGAATGTCGAGTGTTCAAAAAGGAGTGGACAACTAAATATTTTTTCACTGTACACCGATCATCTGCTGTTTGCCTGATATGCCAAGAAACTGTGGCGGTTTTTAAAGAGTATAATATTAGCCGTCACTTTGCCACAAAGCACACAAATTATGCTAGCAAGCTCTCAACAAAAGAACGGGAAGCTGCTGCTGAGAAGTTGGCAGCTAATTTGAAGGCTCAGCAAAGTTTTTTTCACCGTCAAACTGCCATTCAAGAATCAAGTACCAAGGCCAGTTTTATGCTTTCATTCAAAATAGCAAAGGCCAGCAAACCACTGTCAGAGGGCGAGTTTTTAAAAGAATGTATGGTAGAGACAGCAGGTATTTTGTGCCCGGAGACCAAAGACAAATTTGAGAAAATCAGTTTATCACGGCGGACAGTGACTCGCCGTGTAGAACTAATAGATGAAGATATCACCAGCATATTAAACAAAAAGGCGAAGTCATTCACTTTTTATTCTGTAGCACTGGATGAAAGCAATGATGTCAAAGACACTGCTCAGCTCCTCATTTTTATCCGAGGAATCAACGAAACCTTTGAAATAACGGAGGAGTTTTTGACAATGGAGTCTCTGAAAGGACAAACACGGGGAGAGGACTTGTTTGAACGGGTGTCTGCTGCCATCGAAAACATGAAGCTTCCCTGGAGTAAGCTTGTTAACGTCACCACAGATGGATCTCCAAATTTAACGGGAAAAAACGTTGGCCTGCTGAGGAGAATCCAGAATAAAGTGAAAGATGAAAACCCTGACCAGGATGTGATTTTCCTCCACTGCATCCTCCACCAGGAATCTCTATGTAAATCGGTGTTACAGCTGAATCATGTTGTGAATCCTGTGGTGAAACTTGTCAATTTCATACGCGCACGGGGACTTCAGCACCGTCAGTTCATTGCGTTCCTGGAGGAAACTGATGCGGATCACCAGGACCTGCTTTATCACTCCCGTGTCCGCTGGTTGAGTTTGGGCAAAGTGTTTCAACGAGTATGGGAGCTCAAAGAGGAGATTGGCATGTTTTTGGAGCGGCAGGGGAAGACTGATGAATTTCCTGAGCTGAGCAACAAGAGCTGGATGTGTGACTTCGCGTTTGCTACGGACATATTTTCACACTTGAATGAGCTCAACGTGAAACTGCAGGGGAAGGAGCAGTTTGTGCATGACATGCACACAAACGTGAAAGCCTTCAAATCCAAGCTGGCTTTATTCTCCAGGCAGATTTTGAACAAGTCATTCACTCATTTTCCTACACTAGCCACGCTGAAAGAGGCCGGAGCAAAAGTAAAGAAATACAGTGAGTCACTGGATGCACTGCACGGAGAATTCTGCCGTCGGTTTTTGGATTTCGATAAAATTGACAAGTCACTTCAATTGGTGGCCTTTCCTCTGTCACAAGACCCCGAAACAGCTCCAGAGGAGCTTCAGCTCGAACTCATCGACCTTCAGTCCGACCCTGCCTTAAAAGAGAAATTCAGCTCTCTGAAACTAAATGACTTCTATGCTTCACTCAATGATGCCGCGTTTCCAAATCTAAGGCGAAAAGCGCAGATGATGTTGGCTTTGTTCGGCTCTACCTTCGTGTGTGAACAGACATTCAGCGTCATGAACATCAACAAAGCCAGCCACAGATCCAAGTTAACAGACCTACACCTCAGATCAATCCTGAGAATCGCCACAACAAAACTAACTCCAGACTTTGATGCGCTGGCTAAAAAAGGAGACCAACAACACTGCTCCCATTAAAATGTGTGTCTCCGTGATACGCACGTTGTTAAAATGAACAGTGCGCGCAGATCAAATATAACGCTTCACAGACTGACTTGCTGCAACTGTTTCGAACTTGCACTGGTCGTTGTTGACTTTTGGCACCGGGGAAACAAATTGAATAAAAGGAACAGGACAAGTACATCTGCATCTCCTACCGTTTTTGGAAAAAAAAAAAAAAAAAAAGTTAGGAGGAGAGTGATGTGATATCCTGAAGGATAACAGAACTTTCAGTGCTTTAAAATAAAATGTTCATTTATTTGATTTTCAGTGTTTAAAGGCTCATTTCGAAGTCAGAGATTTTATTGTAATGCTTTTCTTCATTTAAAAAAAATGAAATTAAAGCACATGTTTTCTCCATATCCCAAGATGTGTATTTTTCCCCCAATGAGGTGATGTTTTCAAAGCATGCCATCTATCTACTCCTGTTCCGGCCCATTTGTCAAATGTTAGAACTCAATGTGGCCCACGAATCAAAAAGTTTGCCCACACCTGCCTTAGCTGCAGCCTCGAAGCGAGCATAGAAAGTGTTCAGCTCGTCTGCCAGAGTCACGGCCGCGTTCGTCATACCGGTTGTTGGTGCTTTATAGTCCGTTATTGTCCTTAGTCCCCGCCACAGGCTCCTAGAGTCACTCTGTTGGAGTTGTGACTCTAGTTTCCTCCCGTAGCGCTGCTTCGCCTCTTTCACCGCCCTCCGCACGTTATATGACGCGGCTTTGTACGGGTCCATGTCCCCCGTCTTGAGTCCCGTGTTGTAGGCAGCGGTGCGGGATCTCAGAGCGTCGCGGATGGTTTTATCCACCCACGGCTTCTGGTTGGGAAACGTTGTGATTGTCATGGTCCTGGGTCGTTGACCCAGCATTTTGTGATTATTTCCCTCTGTTCTAGTTATTCTGTGTCCTCCCCCCTTGTGTCCGGTTCGGGTTCTAGATTTCCTGTTTTGTTCTGAAAGTCTGTGTCTGTTGTCATTGTGTTCAGCTTGTGTCCTCCAGTCATCATGTGTATTCAGATCAGCTGTTCTTCCCTCCTGTGTGCGATTACCCGATTACCTTGTGTGTGTGTGTGTGTGTGTGTGTGTGTGTGTGTGTGTGTGTGTGTGTGTATATATAGTGGGTGTCGGTCTGTGTTCGTTGTCGGCTCGTCTGTGTTTCTTGGTATCCTGGTCCTTGGTCTGCGTCTCTCTGCTCCGCTCCGCTCTCCGTTTTGTAAGATTTCAGGTTTGCTCTTTAGTTTCTCCCAGTTTAGGTTTCCGTTTGTAATTACTCGTGCTTCATTGCCTGTTTTTGCCACTACCACCCTGTAAATAAAACGTCATTCGTATCATCAGTTTGCTGCATTTTGGGTCCTCCTTTTCCTCCACACCACACGGCTCCCTCCCCCAGCCGTGACAGTACGAGCCGACCAAACATGGACCCAGCGGCATCCGCACCTCCCGAGGAGCTTCGGGAGGAACTAATTGACTCTGTTTCCAGGTTGGTTAACCTATGGCTCGAGCATGAGGGGGAAGAGTGTCTCCGCGCTGTAGAAGCCAGGCTACAGCAGCTCATCTCTGCTCACTCCTGGCTGCTGGACTCTCTTCACCCGCTCGCACAGGACTTCATACTCAACGAACTGCACCTTCACCCACCAGCCGCTACCGCTTCCCAACTCAGCCCGGCGGCGAAGATTTTGCCCGGCCCGCCGGAGGTTTTGCCCGGCCCGCCGGAGGTTTTGCCCGGCCCGCCGGAGGTTTTGCCCGGGAGGAAGCGACGATCGCGCCGTCGGCGCATCACCCCACAGCCGAAGACTAGGACTTTGGAACTGCCAGCTGTGGTGAGTGAAAAGGACCCTTTTTCTGTTTTGGACTGTGTGTCTGTTTATTCCGGGGCTGTGTTTTTTTGAGTCGGCTGCCCTGCCGGTAGCTCAGTTAGCTGCCCAGCAGCCACTAGCTCAGTTAGCCACTCAACCGTCACCCCCATTACAGTCACAGCCAGACCTATTAGACACTTGGTTACAATCCATAGCTCAGTCAATAGCTCAGTTGACAAGAGACTCATCCGCCTTATTATCACCTATTCAGCCATCGTTGTCACCAACTCCTCCTGCACAACAAGTTAAGTCCATCCAACCCGGAAAGAACTATTTTTCACCTGTTCATGTCAAGCAGAGAGACACACCACATAATATTGTAATCAGTCCTCAAAAGCTGGCCAGCCCAGAGACTGTGACACACTCCAGGGCCTCCCCAGAGGCTGGGTCCCAGCCCCCGGCCGACTCTGGACCCCTGGAGATTAAGAAGCCAGCTGAGGACTGTATCCGGCTGTCGCTGCCCGAGCTGGGTCAATGCTCTGTGCAGCTGCAGTCTGCCTTGTGTCTGCCAGAGGCCCGTGCGCCTGCTGGTTCTGAACTGTGCCTGCCAGAGGCCCGTGCGCCTGCTGGTTCTGACCTGTGTGTTCCAGGGGCCCCGGTGCCCACTGGTCCAGAGACTGTTTTCGCTGGGGGGCCCGAGGAGCCCGTCCAGCCTCCTGCTTCGCCTGCTGGGGGGCCCGAGGAGCCCGTCCAGCCTCCTGCTTCGCCTGCTGGGGGGCCCGAGGAGCCCGTCCAGCCTCCTGCCTCGTCAGCTGGGGGGCCCGAGGAGCCCGTCCAGCCTCAAGACTCGTCAGCTGGAGGTTCAGGAGAACCTAGCCAGCCTCCTGCCTCGTCAGCTGGAGGGCCCGAGGAGCCCGTCCAGCTGCCAACTGCAGCCTCATCATCCTCGCCAGCTGCAGCTTCATCCACGCCACGGGCAGCAGCAGCTTCTTCCACGCCTGCAGCGCTACAGTCTCCGGCTTCCACGCCGTCGCCTGCTGCAGCCTCATCATCCTCGCCAGCTGCAGCCTCCGAGCCTTCATCCTCGCCCGGTGCAGCATCGTCATCTGCCTCGCCTGGCCCGGCTGCAGCCTCGTCATCTGCCTCGCCTGGTCCGGCCTCTGCTTCAGCCTCGTCATCTGCCTCGCCTGGTCCGGCCTCTGCTTCAGCCTCGTCTGGTCCGGCCTCTGCTTCAGCCTCGTCTGGTCCGGCCTCCGCTTCAGCTTCAGCCGCGCCTGGTCCGGCCTCCGCTTCAGCTTCAGCCGCGCCTGGACCAGCCGCTGCTTCGGTCTCGTCTGGTGCTGCGACGGCCACGCCACCTTCGGGTCCCGAACTGCCGCCTCGACATCGGCGGTCATCTACCAGGCCGCTGGTGGAGCGTCATCGTCAATATGGACGACCTCCTAGACGCCGCCGCTGCCTTCCGCGCGGTCGGCCTCCAGACTTGTGTCATCGTCGCCGTTGCTGTCCGCACGGTCGGCCGCCTGAACGGTTTCCTCGTCGCCGCCGTTGCTGTCCGCACGGTCGGCCGCCTGAACGGTTTCCCCGTCGCCGCCGCTGCCGTGTGCACGGTCGGCCCCCTGAACTGCCTCCACTCCGCCACCGCTGCCTTCCGCTCGGTCGGCTTATGGATCTACGTCGCCGACGTGGCCGGCCTCAGAAGATGAACTGTCCTGGACTTCTGAGTTGTCAGCCTCCGGGCCGGCCTCCTGAACTGTGTTTTGTTCTCGTGCTCCAGCATGTGTGTTTTTGTTTTGGACAATTCTCTCGGTTCGCTGGAGCTTGTGTTGGTCCCTCCGTCCTGGGCCCCCGCCGCCCGCCCTGGGTTGGTCGTCTGTTTTTGTTTTGGGCTGTCTGGAGCCAGCCCTTGGAGGGGGGGTACTGTCATGGTCCTGGGTCGTTGACCCAGCGTTTTGTGATTATTTCCCTCTGTTCTAGTTATTCTGTGTCCTCCCCCCTTGTGTCCGGTTCGGGTTCTAGATTTCCTGTTTTGTTCTGAAAGTCTGTGTCTGTTGTCATTGTGTTCAGCTTGTGTCCTCCAGTCATCATGTGTATTCAGATCAGCTGTTCTTCCCTCCTGTGTGCGATTACCCGATTACCTTGTGTGTGTGTGTGTGTGTGTGTGTGTGTGTGTGTGTATATATAGTGGGTGTCGGTCTGTGTTCGTTGTCGGCTCGTCTGTGTTTCTTGGTATCCTGGTCCTTGGTCTGCGTCTCTCTGCTCCGCTCCACTCTCCGTTTTGTAAGATTTCAGGTTTGCTCTTTAGTTTCTCCCAGTTTAGGTTTCCGTTTGTAATTACTCGTGCTTCATTGCCTGTTTTTGCCACTACCACCCTGTAAATAAAACGTCATTCGTATCATCAGTTTGCTGCATTTTGGGTCCTCCTTTTCCTCCACACCACACGGCTCCCTCCCCCAGCCGTGACAGTGATAGTCTTTGTCTCCACGGTATCATCCGCTAGTTTCCCGATGAATCCCACAACCGCTTCCGTAAACACGTTGACGTCATCGTCGGAGCTGTTTCTGAACATGCCCCAGTCTGCGTCATCGAGTCAGCTGAAAATAGTCATGTGACTTGGAGGTGCAGCCTGTCGGTGGACCACAGAGGGTTAATAACACTCACCTTCCTTCCATTTCCAGAGTGTAACATCCAACCACCTGTGTAAAAAGCAAAATTCCCAAGGTGTTGTTCAAAATGTGCTCTGACACAGTCATAAGCATGGCTTGCTACTGAAAACAAGAAAAAAGACGGTCATGCTATGGGCTGAACCATTTGTTAATGGTGCAGGGGGAACACTATCCAATATATTCAGTTTTAGCATTTATATTCACTGTTGCAAAGATCATGAAGTCTTTGTCACAATCCATACTGTCACCAGTGTTGGTGAAAAAAGTGATCAGTTACTAATTACTGATTACTTCCGCAAAAAAGTAATACTTATTTTCAAAAGTAATTAATTACTTAGTTACTTAGTTACTTTTTAAAAACACGATTTACAACCTGAATAGGTGATAAAGCAATAGATCTTTCAGCCCAATTCTACTTTTTCTGCATAATCCATCATACAAAATGTAATCAAATGGAAAAGTCTCTTTTTAAAACTTGTTTTATTAGTTTTAATCTTTTAACTTTATGCATCAAGCAAACATTAAATTATATGCAACATTCACTCACCAGAAGAAATTTGTTTAACATTTAAACCTATTTTCTGCACATTCCAGCACATAAAATAAAAGATTTTTTTGTGTTTACACTCAGTCTTTCAAATAAATGCAAGTAAAACACAGCAGAAAATAAATAAAGTCAAAGACTAGCAGTCCTGTTGCTCTATTTTCAACTGTAAAGCAGGAGTGGGGCAGGCGGAGGTTTGCCCTGGTGCAGGTGTGCCGCAGCTGTCAGTTGAAGAATCTGCGAGTTTGTCTGTGAATTTCCCATTACGTCGTAGCGTACTGTCGGTACTTGCTTGGAAGCTAAGGGGTTCTAAACTTAGACTAAAGAAGTTTTTTTCCCACGCACAACGGACGCTAATGTTTTTGTCACTTTTTATGGAATCAAACTTAAAGTAAGGTCAGTACTTCCACGCTTTAAACGCTGCACGCTCATACTCTCTCCCGCACTCGATATATGATCCATTCTTGATCTGCACACAGCTGTTGTCACGAACGTGGCACTCGCTTACATCATTGTCATGAGACACTCTCGCAAAAAAATCATGGTTTTAGTAACGCAGTAACGCAGCGTGCTTACGGGAAAGTAACAGTAATCTAATTACCGTTTTTGCAATAGTAATAAAGTTTTACTTACTTACTTAGTAATCCCTTACTTTACTCCTTACTTGAAAAAAGTAATCGGATTACAGTAATGCGTTACTGCCCATCTCTGACTGTCACACACAGGAAGTAAAACACAAACACAGTGAAAATTATGTTTAATATGAAGGTTTCCATAAAAGTATGTCTTCTGCTACTTTTTCCTGCCAAAAGAAAAGCAGAGCAAAGCAAAACAACAAAGTAAATGCAGCTGTTTCCTGCTACAATAGACAAATGCTGTGTTTTCCTTTTTATTTCCAGACACCAGTCTACCTGCTCCGCCATGATGTGCTAAAAATTGAATGCCAGTAATTGACAGAATCAATATATTCTCATTAATTCAAATAACTTTATCTGGTTAGGGTGATATTAATGTCTGCCATGATTAGAGCATTGTCTCAGTCTGCTGAGAGTGGCTGTCAATGCAGTTTTAGAGACATAAATATCCTCAACTGCTGAGCAGGTGTGCCAAACCCTGTATATTGTTTTGTGAAAATTGAAGTGATCCAAGATTACCTGATATTTCCATGTTGTTCCATCAGCCATCCTTTACTGCTTCTTTATTAGCTGTTCCCTTCCTCATTTCTCCCTCACCCTTCCCTCCTCCCGTCCTTATATATTCTGTCATTGTGGCTTTGTGTCATGCTCTATATGCACTCGGTCGTCGTGCAGACAGCCGTGTGCAATTAAAGCTGCTTGTGCAGGAGAGTTGTATGTGTAATGCTTAGCCTTGGTTCAGGAAGACTCTGCTTTGTAAAAGAATACTCATGGTATCAAATAAATCTGTTGGCTAAGTCAGAGGAAGGCAGAGTGGCTGTGTGTTACCGAGAGTTAAAAAGAGGTGGAATACGTTGGGGGAGGAAGGGAGGAAAGAGAGAGACCGGGGGGACGTGACAGTGTGACAGACAAATCAGGCTTAGAGGGAGGAGAAGAGAGGAAGATCAGGGACTGAAGGGAGAGGGGGAGCAGAGATGGAGGTCAATGCGGGGGAGGAAGTGTGGAGCGGAAAAGAGTTAGGAGACGATGTCATCCGCCAGGGTGCTACATGAGTGTGTTCAGCTCAGCGCTGTCAAAATTCATCAGTGGCCTGGAAAGATGATAAACAGCAGCATTTTGTAATCAGCTTCAAGAAATGTAAGCAGACAGGTGTCAATTTTAACATATATTCTTAGTAGTATAAGCATTTGTTTTTAAATCTTAAGAAATTTTGACTCTTTTGGCTCTTGGTAGGCTTGTCATTACTTACTATTTAATATTGGCTATTTAACCTAGCGGTGTGGAGGGGATGGAGCCTATTATAGCTGATATGAGGGTATACTCTCCCTGGGTCAAAGCTCCACGGAGTCAAAGAGAATTATGTATAATAATTACATCATAATTACTTATAACGGAGCTTGAAGGATTTTAGAATGCATACTCTGCATTATGTTTTTCATATATTATTAACTGGAAATAACATTACAATACAACTTAATCTAAAAAAGAAGAAGTTAATAACTGAACGCCAGCCCACCCTTTCATTGACAGAGTTTAAGAGGCTTGGAGTTTTGTTGGGAGTGAGTAGGATTGACATGATGAGGAGAAGAACAGGCCGACTGCTTTGGAAAAAAATAAAGTTAGAGTGGTAAGTTGGAGATGTTTTGGTTATGTGCCCAGAAGGGATCGTGAATATAGAGGACAAAGGATGTTGAATATGAAGAGAGGGAGACCCCAGAGAAGATTCATGGATGCAGTTAGAGAGGTTATGCAGCAAGTGAATATACTAGGGTCAGATAATATGCTATGATGACCCCTAAGGAGATGAAGAAGAAATAGAAGGAGAAGAAGGATTTTCACAAAGTTTTCCAGAAGGAAAGAAGCCAGGATTTTGATTTTAGAAGCAGGATCCAATCAAGACTTACTGAATTACTGAATGTCTATTAAAACTGAGTTTGAGCTTTATATAAGTTATTTGACAGAATTCATTTTTTTCAGTGTAAGTGACATTAATATGCAAGTGAAATAAATGCCGTACATATATTTTGTGAATTCGAGACTGTTAAAGACTGCTTTGATGCCAAAGTCGCTGACAGAATTGCAATATGATGCCTGAAGCATAAACATTTGCTCAAAGGCCATTGGTGACTAAATCAATTCATTTGTCATGGAAAAATGACCAAATGCACACAAGCACGTGCAAATGGATACGCACGAGGTAAAAACTGCATCATGGCTGTTCTCAAACTCCCTTGTTAGCATGTCTTAGCATGTTTTGTCAGTTTTCTACAAAACGAAGATCACGACTCCTCTGATATGTGTTTATTTCTTTCACATTCATATTGACTGTTTTCAAATTTACACTGCACTGTCTTCAGGTTTCATTGCTTGGTGTTCTAGTCTCTGAGGTCCTTGTACATTTTCTTGTTACTATTAGAAGCAGAACTACTACATGTATGTCAGCAGCAGCATTGTTTGCTCTGTTAAGCAGTAGCTTTTGATTGCAGATGCACCAATTTGTTTTTGGCATGTCAAAATTGTTATTTTCCAGTGGTTGTATTGTTGTGGGACTCTGAATTATTTCATTCAAATGTTCTTTTGTGCATGTGTATTTGCGTTTGTTTGGCAATGTTTCTCTTGTTTTGTGCTTATCATACAGGATTCAGGAGGAGATGGACAGGCTAAGTAGACCAGACTGTGCAGGCAGACAACAGAGCCAGCCATGATGTTAAGCTGCTTTTTGTTATGCAGAAAAAAAAGATAGATAGCAGAACACACATACGGGAACACACACACAGATTGAGAGAGAGAGCACAAGTGAGAGAGACACAGAGTACAAAAAGCAGTAAACTGCTTGCCTCACTGCTCGCTCTGCAAACCAGTCAAGCATCCTGGTTCAGGGCTTCAGCAGCGCTTCTCTATTGCTGCCTCTCTGCTGTACCGATCAAGCATAGAATTTTATGCTATATATCATACATAATATAACATTAGACAATGCATGGCCGTCTATCCTGCTCCATTAAGTAACTGAGTTTACCTTGGTGTACTTTTTTATTGTTGGCTATTTTGCAGTGGGCTTTGGAAAAGTTTTTGTGGAGGTTTTAATTTCTAACATCTGTAGCTATAATATTCAACAGTGACAGCTATAATAAATATGAGGAGAGGAATATTTTGACATTTCTCTGGCCTTATCCTATGTGCCTATTTTATAAATGTACAGTGATATCCCTCTAAAGGTCACCATTAGATTTGCTGCGTCATACAGGAGTCACCAGAATCTAGGTGCTCGTGTGGCATAGAAGAGTATTCAGATTACATTTTCTTCTCAGTCGCTGTGAGATCCATGATCACATTTTGCCTTTTTTTCCTCAGAAGAAAACTAATCCAAAATTTTACCACTCACCAATATTTTCAAGGAGTAGAAGAAGAGAGTGAATTTCATGAGTTTTATGTCAGTGAACTCACACAGAGAGAAGTAATATCTGAACAAAGGGGCATGCACAGAGAGCACTATGAGTTCTGCCTATAGGAATATGGAAATCTATGACAGGTTGAAGCACCGAGTTAGAGTGAATACACCGAGTGCAGAGTCACAGCCACAGGCTGTCTACGCCATTATTAGTCCAATTATCATGCTGGATGGGAAAGGGGGAAGAGAGATTGGGGAAGACAGCAAAGATGAAAAACAAATGTGACACCTCGGGGAATTCATTTGCAAAAATTGCATAATCATAACTACATTTCCAGAACTTTGCAGACTTGTTATGGTACATTATGCACAACAATAGGAAGAGAAATGTAAAAAGGTATGAGGAGTTCATGACTAAGTTAATTATTTTCTGACATTTAATTTCCCATTCATTGTGCAACGCTTCCTTGTACATGGATCTCTTCATCAGGAGCCAGTTGCACCATGTGCTCACTTAACTTAACCTACTGCACCTACTCTGGAGGCATGGTAACAGGTTTTGTAATGAAAACATGGTACATTTGATGGGTTCTTATTTAATTAAACTAACACAGAAAACATCAAATTCCTATAAGCATTAATTAAAAACTGAACAGCATTTTCTTTTTAAAGATGTGAGGAGTTGCAGTTGCGTTTATGTCTATATATGAGCATTTGAGACTTAAAAATGTAAGCCTGAAAAAAGAGTCTCTTTCAGTCATGAATCTGATTTTAGAAATCATTTTACACACAGCTTTAGTGATGGGTTAATAAACAGTGGATGCAGCCAATCCGTGTGTGTCACTTGTCTAAAAATATCTCAAAAATACACTTCAACACATGGGTGTGAGCTTATTCACCACCTGCCATGCCTGCCGTGATGGAAACTGGAAACTGATGAGACATACTAAAAAAAAGTTATTTTAGAATTTGCACAACACATTTTTTTTTAAAGTTTCCTGATAATGTATAACACGGTTCTGGTTTTTCAAAGCCTCCATTTGGTGGTGCACAGCCTCGTTTTAATTCTTAGCTTTTTGTGAAGCCATTGTGTTTATATTGGATTAATAATTGTCTGTTTACTTGATTTCACTCCAAAGTAAATTCCCTCTACTCAAGTGACATCTGCCATGGCCATCTCTCTCTTTGCTGTACAGCCAGATCCTCTTGAAATGAAGGGCTGCTCCAAAGTAGTGACAAGTATTAGATGGAGCCTGATGCAGTCACATGCTGCCTCAATTTCCTTTGCTCCTTTAGTTATTTTTGGAACCAAGGGAATAAACAACAAAACTCTTGTATCTCTGCACAGCATCTATCTATCTATCTATCTATCTATCTATCTATCTATCTATCTATCTATCTATCTATCTATCTATCTATCTATCTATCTATCTATCTATCTATCTATCTATCTATCTATCTATCTAAAAAAATGGGGGGAAAAAGGGGGAATGAAAGTGTATTACAGTTTTTCTCAGTTGCTTTGGTGATTTTCTCACATAACTATTAACATTTCCACAGCAGTTAGTGTATTTCGCAAAACAATTGGTGCAAACTGCAAAACCTACTGGATAACCTGCAAAAGCAGGTCACTTGCTCAAAATCGATAATCCATTCTTCAAAAGCAAGTATTTATGTCAATGAAACTGCCATTGTCATCAAAATGAGAAGTCTTGACATCATCTTGATAGTCAAGAAGATAGTCAAATGGCTTTGTCATGTTTCCATTATGACAGTTCACAGTATTCTCTCAGTGTTTTCCAACGCAAAAAAAGGTCAGAATTCGGTGACACTACCTGAAAATGCTCAAGACAGCACTATACACTTTTTGTACAGCCGTGTATAGTAAAATTACAGTAATGTACACTAAACATGAGATATTATGAGATGTTGGATTACTGTCCAATACTATGCATACCTGTTCTCCCTACGAAAAGTTTGAATGATTGAATTCACAGTGATTCTTCCAAGATTTGGTTGCACCCTCCGACCAGCATCATCCATTGTGAGGCCGTGATTGACAACATGGTCAACAAGTGTTGCCCTAATTTCATTATGGATCTGCCTATGTATTTGACGTCTTCTCTCCTCCCCCCCCCCCCCCCCCCCCCGCGCATCCTCACCCCTCTTCCACGATGCTGACCTACACACTATGTCCTGCTCGATTCATATATGCTTTCCAATTAAGGGTTCATGGGATTGATCGATGAGTGACTGTGAACAAGTGGCTTGTCATTGGTTACAACTAATACTTCACACACCTCCTTGTCAGTGAAAGCTGAAGTTGAAGAAATTGTTCAATTTCGGCGTCATTTCCAGGAAAAAATAATGATAAAAAAAGTTATAACATTTGCTAGACAGCATTTGAAAACGAATTCACCAATTTTGTATGTGATGCCTCAAGCAATGAAATAAAGACTATTAGTTTTATTGGGAATGACTATTCAGCATCCAAAAGTATAGTTCATTTTGACTGACATGACATAAGCAAATGATAATGCTGTCGACGCCAGATAATTGTATGAAAGCAAGTGATACATGTCCAAGAGCATTTGCAATTTGTTCAGAGGAAGGAGACATTGCTACTATGATGTGCAAAAACGACTAAATGTTTGGAGGTTGCACTAATGGTTTTGAGAATTTTTATTCTGATCTGAGAAAAGCACCAAGATGACTGAGAAAAACTGTATTTACTATGTAGATGGTTTAAAATCAAGTGATCTCAGTCAGTTTGAATTCATTCAGTCTCTGGTGTCCTTGTCATATTCTGCAGATTATATACAACTTCAACTTCAATCACAATGTCTGCCTTTCTATGGGATGTACCAACAACATTATGTCCAGGTTGTCTTGTGGGCTTTGGTATGAGGTCATTCTATATGACTTTACCAGATAAGTTTGTCTATTCTGTCTCATCATGATTTGGAAAAAGTCACCTATGCCAAAGTCACCTATTACAGTTTCTTAGACCTTGGTCTCCCCCGCAAATGGTGCAGAATACAAGCAAAAGACTACTCATTGGTACTAGAAAATAGAAGCACATCACTCGTATCCTGGCTTCTCTGCACTCAACTCAATATTCTCAATATTTTACTAATTGTTTTTAAGGCTCTTAACAGGCAGGTTCTAATATATACCACCAACCCCATTTGTTTACATTCTGCCTCCAGTCTCTCAGCTCCACTGGGAAAGTTACATGCCCCAAGGTCACGCATCAAATCAAAAGTTCCCTCCATGTTCCCTCAGTGCTGCCTCCATCTCTGCTTTTAAGTCTAGGCTCAACACTCACCGTTATTCCCTGTCCTTTCCAGCCCACTAATCTCCCATTTGTTGTTATGTCTGTAACTCTGCTTCTCCTTCGCTGTTCTCTGGTTGTTGCTGTCAGTATACTGGTGAAGGTCTCTTAATCTGTGTCTTATGTATTTATCTATAATATTTTCATGGATATCTGTCTGTCTGGTCTGTCTTATCAGTCAATGTAAGGTTTCTGTCACAGCTGCACTAAATCAACAGTGTTGCTAATAACCAAAATAATTTTGTTCATGTTTCTGTAATGTTAACTATATTAGCATTTGCAGTCACTTTAATCAAAATGATATTTTTAATACTGACATGTAATTATTGTCATTCATTAATTTTCAAATTTACTGCTTTACAAGCTGAAAAAAGCAGTAAAGCACATTAACATTTTTGATCAAGATGCCAAATTACAGTTATTTATTTGTATTCCTGAACAGAATAATTAGTTGGTTTTTTGTGGTTGAGTGTGATGCTTGAATAATTTCTCATTTCTCAGAGAAGTCCGGTGTGCCAAAACATCAATTTAATTATTAAGTTTTTGACAGATTTGTAAAATATTTGTGTTTTCTGTAAATGAGTTATTGTCACGGTCTCGCTGGCAGACCGTGGGGATGTGGGGAAAGGAGGACCCAAAATGCAGGACTCTACAGTGCAACAGTGTTTATTTACAGTGGTGACAATCCGAACAACAATAAATCCCCCCGTGCGATCCCAACTCCCGTTCCGTGTCTTCTCCTTTATCCCGTGCTCCGTGCTCTGTCTCCGTTCCCTGTGTACTCTCCGTGTGCTGCCTCCTGGTTGCCACAATTCCTCCTGAGGAAACACGCATACCAAAGGCAGCCGTGAGTACAAAACCTAACAGTAGACTTGCACTAACCTTGCACAATACACTTAAGACTGACGGGAAGTCACTCAACGATCCAGCGTCGAGGAGCTCTCAGCCACACTGTTTTGAAGCTCCTCTGACGAGGCTTGATCGGCGCCAGGTGTGTGTGGATTCCTGGGTGGGACCGGTCAGCTGGCAGGGCCATACCCACCAGGCCTAAAAGTGCCTGCCACGACCGCACCCTCACATACACAAGCACACACCCCTAAACACCTGACAGTACACCAACACGGAAAAACAGGACAGCAGACACAACCATGATAACAACAACCACAATAATGATAATAATAATAATAATAATAATAATAACTACAATAGTAGTCCACACTGCTCACGGACCCCGAATCCCTGGAACTGGGTCCGTGACAGTACCCCCCCTCTAAGGGTCGGCACCCGACGACCCAAAAACAAAAACAAAACAAAAACCACAGTACAACCAACCCCGGGCGGGCGGCGGGGGGTCCCGGACGGAGGGCCCCAAAACCCCAGTTCAAATGTCCAACCACTGCCATGGTGGGAACAACAGTTCTTGCGGCCGACCCAGTGGACCGCAAGCAGGCAAAACTCGCTACGGGTCAGGCAGTGGTGGGAAAACAGTTCGGGCGGCCTACCTCCAACCCCATGATGAAAGCGGAACGCTTCAGGCGGCCTGCCACGGATCCGGTGGCGGCGGCGCTGCTCCTCCGGCGGCCTGCCACGGGTCCGGTGGCGGCGGAACGGTTCTGGTGGCCTGCCACGGGTCCGGTGGCGGCGGCGCTGCTCCTCCGGCGGCCTGCCACGGGTCCGGTGGCGGCGGAACGGTTCTGGTGGCCTGCCACAGGTCCGATGGCAACGTCGCTGCTCTGGTGAGCAACAGCGAGGCGTGGCACATGGTCTATGATGCGCCGGTCGCTGACGTGGACGCACTGGACGTGGAGGTCCCTCCGGTTCGCTGACCTCCGGCTGAGCGGGTCCCTCCTCGGCTGGCAGCGAGAGCCCCTCCGCGGCTGGCAGCGCTGGTTGTTCCTTCCGCTTGCCGAGCTCCTCTGCTGGTGGCTCGCCGAGCTCCTCCGGCTCGGGCATGCTGAGCTCCACAGCTGGCGACGCGGGCTCCTCCCGCTCGCTGAGCTCCCGCTCGGGCATGCTGAGCTCCTCCGGCTCGCTGAGCTGCTCCTGCTCGGGCATGCTGAGCTCCTCCGGCTCGCTGAGCTCCACAGCTGGCGATGCGGGCTCCTCCGGCTCGCTGAGCTCCTGCTCGGGCATGCTGAGCTCCTCCGGCTCGCTGAGCTGCTCCTGCTCGCTGAGCTGCTCCTGCTCGCTGAGCTGCTCCGGCTCGCTGAGCTCCACAGCTGGCGACGCGGGCTCCTCCCGCTCGCTGAGCTCCCGCTCGGGCATGCTGAGCTCCTCCGGCTCGCTGAGCTCCACAGCTGGCGACGCGGGCTCCTCCCGCTCGCTGAGCCGCTCCTCCGGCTGCGACGCGGGTATAGATGGTCGTTGATCCGGAGGTGAAGATGGCGATGCGGAAGCTGCAGGTGGCGAAGATGACGGTCGAGCGGGTGATGTGGATGGTGAAGTCGAGAGTTCTGCGGTCGCTGCAGTCTGATGGGACGCTGGTGGAGAAGTAGCTGCAAAGGGCGGAGGTGATAATGGTGCGGCAGCTACTCGTGGTAGACTGGACAGCGATGTAGAAACAACAGGCGGGTGACATAATGGCAGGGTAGTTCCAGCAGGCATATCAGCCTCCAACTGAGGATGAAGACGAGAGGCTGACTGGACTGGCTGTGCTACGGCTACAGGCTGGGCAGCTGGCTGTGTTACGGCTACAGGCTGGGCAGCTGGCTGTGTTACGGCTACAGGCTGGGCAGCTGGCTGTGTTACGGCTACAGGCTGGGCAGCTGGCTGTGTTACGGCTACAGGCTGGGCAGCTGGCTGTGCTACGAGGTTAGCTTTCACACAGTCCCGTGAATAAACAGATGAGGTGAATGAAGATGAATTGTCCATATGACTCACCACAGCCGGCTGTTGGAAAGTTTTAGAGTCTGACTGCGGTGAGGCACGCCGGCGGCGCAAGCGTCGCTTCTTTAACGATGCCGGGGCCAGCGTATCAGGCTGAGGTTCCACCAGCCGGCCGGACAGGAGAGCAGCTGTGTGATTTTGAGCTGCCGGTCCTTGGTCTGCTGACTCAGCAGGTGCCGCAGAGGTGAGTGGAGATGTGGTGAGGTGCAGAGGGCGTGTGAAACGTTTCCCCCGCAATGGAGGGTCCAACAAGCGACGGCGGGGAGGCTATCAGCCTATGAAAAAAGAAATAGGCAGCAAGGGCTCCCAGGGAGGTTGCCATATCCTCCACGCCCGGACAGCCCAAACCAAACAGCTCAAAACAGGAACTTTCCCTCAGCGTGGTTATAATCGAAATTAGTCTCTTAATGTCCAAAAAGCTCACAGATGAGGTGATTGATGATAAGAAGGAATCAAAAAATACGACCTGCATGTGTCTCTGATGTGGATCCGCCGCCTGGATAATGCTCCGACAGTATTTCCAGAGCTGGGCGAGCAATTCCTCCTGTGAGACGGTCCTTGAGTCCGCTGGGCCCATAATGGCTGGATCGTTCTGTCACGGTCTCACTGGCAGACCGTGGGGATGTGGGGAAAGGAGGACCCAAAATGCAGGACTCTACAGTGCAACAGTGTTTATTTACAGTGGTGACAATCCGAACAACAATAAATCCCCCCGTGCGATCCCAACTCCCGTTCCGTGTCTTCTCCTTTATCCCGTGCTCCGTGCTCTGTCTCCGTTCCCTGTGTACTCTCCGTGTGCTGCCTCCTGGTCGCCACAATTCCTCCTGAGGAAACAGGCATACCAAAGGCAGCCGTGAGTACAAAACCTAACAGTAGACTTGCACTAACCTTGCACAATACACTTAAGACTGACGGGAAGTCACTCAACGATCCAGCGTCGAGGAGCTCTCAGCCACACTGTTTTGAAGCTCCTCTGACGAGGCTTGATCGGCGCCAGGTGTGTGTGGATTCCTGGGTGGGACCGGTCAGCTGGCAGGGCCACACCCACCAGGCCTAAAAGTGCCTGCCACGACCGCACCCTCACATACACAAGCACACACCCCTAAACACCTGACAGTACACCAACACGGAAAAACAGGACAGCAGACACAACCATAATAACAACAACCACAATAATAATAATAATAATAATAATAATAATAATAATAATAACTACAATAGTAGTCCACACTGCTCACGGACCCCGAATCCCTGGAACTGGGTCCGTGACAGTTATTCCTAAGCACCGTATTTCCTACTACTATGTACCACATTTTGTTCAGTAAAAAGGTGTCTTGAATCGTGCTTTATGATAAATTTTGCTTACATACTTAACTTAGTTACTTAGGACTTTAGCTAGACAACCTGAAAAGGTCCCACTGGGCTGGTTCTGTCAGCCAAGGCTGATTTATCAGTGACACATAATTCTATTGGTGGATTCTTAGCCTTCACATCAATAGGTTTGCTTAAGAAAAACAACTTGTAACAATTACTCAAAATACTTCTGTATTTTTAGCCATGCTAGCGACAGTGTTCTGTCAGATGGATTGCTTGCTGTTACGTTGTTGCATCATTTGAGTGAGTTCATGCAGGTTAAGTAAAAAAGCCAGTATTTTATATTAATATTAAAAATAAAATAAAATAAAAAGTGCAAAATTAATCACAGCCCCATCTGTGCTTTTAACATTAACACACTAAACTGAGATGGTGACAAATAAATAGTGATGATTTATAATAAATCTTTGTTCGCAGCACTTCTCTCTTTAAGTATAGTGTAAAAGGCGTCTAAATATATTTGAACTTTTGTACTTTAATTCTTTCCCTCTTCCACTTGAACTAACTTGTCTTGCGAGACTAACTTGTCTTGCTTGTGGGCACCACCTCAAGCCACCTTCAATTATTTTCTGGACAATGTAATCAAATAGGCCTTGCAGCAAAATACAAAGCATAGTACGAGTGGAATGCTTATTCTTGGCCATGATTTCCCTGCCGCTGTCCTGAATCTCATTGTGGCTGGGATTGCAGTTGGCAGAGACAGCCATGCATCATTTCTGAGACTTTTTTTTTTTCTTCCTGAAGATGAAATTAGAGTGGGGTGGAGAGGTCACAGAAGGAGGCCTTTGAAACATCCCAGACATGCGTTTCTGCATGTGCATAAGCTTTTATGAAAGCTGCACACACCATCATCACCAGCGAACAGCTAATTAGAACGAGATAGAAAATCAGTCCCAGTGAAATATTAAATATTAATTTCAGTGTTACTTGCCACATTTATCATTTGATAGACACTGTAATTAAGATAATGAAGTTTAAATGCATAAGTAGTTCTATTTAAAGCATTGCTGCTGTGGAAGAGATTTTTTTTAAATAGCATCTTAATTAAATTAAGTGTTAAAGGTTTATGCGTTGTCATCAAGTCTTTTTGTAACCTTGGACCACTAGCTCTCATGTGTTTTAAAAAAAATGTGATTCTTATAATATACACTTGCCTTTATTACTGTTAGGCTAAAAATTGTGGTGTGAAGTTATCAACCAGGGTTTTTTCCTGATGTACTCAATGACATTCATCAAAAAAAAATGAAGAAAACAAGAAGTTGCTCACACAGTAATTTTGTCATGGTCCTGCGGCCATGACTCAGTGACTTTGTGTTTGTGTTCCTTATTGTTATTATTCTCTTTATTATTCTTGGGCTGTTTTGGGATGGTTTGTGTTTTGGGATTTTAGATACTGGGTTTTGGGTTTGTGCTCCCTCTATTGGTCCCTGGTGTTAGTGTTCCCCTGTCTCGTCAGGTTAATCAGGTCCAGCTGTGTCTCCCACCTGTGTGTGATTTCCCAGTGTCTCTCTGTGTACTTATAGTGTGTGTTTGCCTCTGTTCCTCGTCGCGTCGTCTGTGTTCATACCCGGTGAATTTCCCTGCGTGCTCTCCCTGCTGTTCTCCCTTCATGTTCAGGTTTGCCACTCCTTTGTGTAGTTTCTCCCAGTTTAGTTCGTCCTTAGTTCTGTTTGCCATCTCCACTTTATGTTCAGTATTGTCAATAAATCACCCTTCACATCTGAAATTGTGCTGCGTTTGAGTCCTCCTTCCACTCTTCACACGGCTGCTGCCCCGAGCCGTGACAAATTTTAGTTATACTATTTCATGTGTCTAGACAACATGTTATATCATCTGCAAATCGTAAATGTGATCTCTTTCTACAGTGAACATATGATAATTGTATTCCATTCAGTTAACACAGAAGAAACTGTCCCAGTCTATTGTCTGGGGTCCATTTTTTCTTTCTTTTTGTCTGTAACCTTCAGGAAAGATGTGACATTAGTGTGTTGGGAAATGTCTGAAGATAAATACAGTCTTTCAAATTCATCTGTAGCTTCATCACTCCTCCTTTATCTCTTCTTGGGTACCACCCTCATAGTCCCATCCATCTCTAATTTCAGCCTTTCAATTCTTTAAATTTCTGTCTTTTTCTCTTCCTCCTCCAATGCTCCTGCCTGTTAGTCTGCTAAGGGCAGAGCAGTAGAGTTAAAATGTGAGGTTGGTACTGAAACGGGTAGATAAAGAGAGCGAGGCTGTAGAATATGTGGTTTCATTAAAAATGGCAAAGCGCCTGTCCTTTTTTTTTCATAGTTATATACTCCTTAAATGTCACTAATTCCACCTTGCCCTAACCATTTGCCTTCACGATCACGACCAGGGTGGAGAAATTCTATTGTTGCTTGAAAATAGGCAGCTCGTGTGAGAGTCAGTCAATAACATCCCCCTTGGGAGGGTGTCAGAAAAAGAAAAAATAATGAGTATGTCTCCTGTGAGTGAGTTTTTCACCTCTCTCTCTCTCTCTCTTTTTTTTTTTTTTTCCATTTTATTGTTGCACTTACATCTGGAGAGACAAAGATGAGGAAACTTTGAGGGTATACAAAAAAGGGTTGCAAGGACATATGCTGCCCTCAGGCCCTGAAAGTGAGACTTGTCTAGTAAAACACACCAAGTTCCTTTGAGTGCGCTTGGATTCTTTGGGTTTGGGGGTGTGGATAATCGAACTTAGCCCACACACGATAACTTAAATACAAAGTGTCTATGATTGATGTAGCATAAGGTAAGATGTGGTATAGCTGCGCAGGGTTTGAGGCATAAACAACTGAGACGAGGCCATTAAATGTACACGGGGTGTAACAGACCAGAATTAGATTAAAAGATCTGCAGAGGAACAACATGCATTCATCTTAATAATTACTGATTTGTTGGTGCAATACAAGTTATAGTTGTAGTTCTAATTTACAAATCCAAATTTAGTACATAGATGTTGCATCAGGCCATCTGGGTGGCTGGTCCTCTATTTGGATTTCAATTGAAGCTTCTTTTATTCACCTGAGTCAAAGGGCATTATCACCAGTACAGTAAAAACAAAACTGTTATTTCCCAGTTTTGATCACTGTCTTTAGAGCACTAAAATGAATTAGGTGATTTATAGATAGACACCATGCATTGCACCTGAGTGATGAAGCTCATACTGAATATTGTATTGGGGGAGCTTTAATGGGGATAATAGAATATACATGAACTGTTAATGTGGAGACACAGAGATACGCATTTACAGTGGCAATCATTTAAACCGAAAGCAGCAAGAATCCTGGCACATTAAATGATTCCTTCATTGCGATGCACCCAAAACAATTTCTCGCCTGAGTAGGCATACTTGCTTGTTCTGCAGTCTGATTAAGCTGACTCTCGGTCACGGAAGAGACAAGGGAGGCTCTCTGTGTGATCTGAATGCTCTCACCCCCTACTTTAAGACCATCCATTCCCTCTCGATTTAATAACAGTCATCTGTAAGGATAATTGTGAGATTGATCTCGATATGCATGGAGTAAATGAGATCCATTTGTTAGATTAGTGTTTGTTCTGTAAAATCGCTTCTTGAAGATGCAGGGAAAAAGTTGTCACTGCCGTCAGCAGTTTCAAACTTTGAATAAGAAAACTGTGTAAACAGAGCAATTCAAATAGCTATCGGTATATTCCAGATCCATTGTTTACATAGGATTTACACAGGTTTTTGGAAAATAGATGCACATACTCACTGACACACAGATACACACAAGGTCCCACAGAGGGGATGCAGAATTTTCTTTTAGTACATCCCCATTAAAAATTGTGGCTGAAATCTTAAATTACTCTTTATATTTGTGGATAAAGCTTAAATGAATGCTGATCACACTCAGTTAGTCCTAATAATAGTCTGATGGGCCAATTCTGGAAAAGATGAAGAACACAATTAGAGATATGAGTGACCCCTTTATATGATGGGATCATTTGAAAAACAGAAAAACATTGCTTATCAAAGGCATTAGAGAGGCATCAAATATCAGTCTTGTACATAGTGTAAAATTCAGTTTCTCCTGGAAAGCAGTGTATTCCTTTGCTCATATCAAAGACCCTCTTAGAAAGGCTTAAACTTGAGAAAGTGTGTGGCTCCATTTGGTGGACAGTGTAACATAATGTACTGTTTTGGATTTGATATAATATCTATTAAAAGGAAAACTTCCACAGCACTGCTTAATTGGGCAAGTTGTGAACATTTTTTAGGGCTCTGTGCTGTTCTGTGAAAAACTAACTCAACCCATGGTTCAGTAGCTTGTAGAACAATCTTTAGTGGCAATAACCTGAAGCAATCTTTTTCTGTATGACCTCATCACTCTGCCACATCGTTGTAGAGGAATTCTGGCCCTCTATTCTTTACAATGTTGTTTGAATTCACTGAAATTTGCAGACATTTGTTTATTCACAACTCTAAGGTCTCACTAATGCTTATCAATCTTGTTGATTAAATGCAGTTTAATTGGGTTGAGGTCTGCACCTTCCCTGGGCCTTTTTCAGCCATTCTATTATAGATGTTTTGTTAATAATGGGGTCATCGTACTGTCACATGACTCTGGCTATTGGACAGATGGCATCACATATGACTCTGGAACATAAACTGAAGAGTTCATGGTTGACTCGATGACCTCAAGGTTCCCAGGTCCTATGGCAGTACTTGACAGTTGGTATGAGGTATTTGTGCTGATATACTGTGCAGTGGATTATGGCCAAACATTCCCACTTTGCTCTGGTTTGCAAAAGGACATTATACCAGAAGTCTTGTGGTTTGTTCAGATGCAACTTTGCAAACCTAAGTTATGTTGCCATGTTCTTTTTAAAGAAAAGGGACTGTAGAGTTTGTGATGTAGTTCATTGATTGTGACATTGTTTTATCATACACTCAAAAAAGATGTATGTTCATACTTGCAGATGACCAATTAATCAAGTTCATTTGTTTAGCAGCAGGGTTAGCTTTCACTGGACTTCACAGAGTTCTATGAAAACTTTTTTCCACTATACTATACTATAACTATAGGTAGCAAAAAGATCTCTGCATCAATAAAGCAAAACATTTGAATCCCATATTACTTTATCAATAAAATGTTCATATAAAAAATCGTTGTGGTCATTTTTCTGTACCATTTGAACTTACTCATGCTTGACGTTTGTCCAGAAAAGGCACAGAGGAGTGCTCTAAGTTAGCGGTCCCCAACCCCTGGGCCATGGACTGGTACCGGTCCGTGTCCCATGAGTCGCTTGGTACCAGGCCACGAGTGTTGAGGCTCGCATGTGAAATTTATGGTTTTCAGAGTTTTTATCGTTATTTTTTAAATCATTTTTATCGTTAACTCGGTTTCCCTGGGTTTTTTCCTGTGTGTTATGAAAACAAATCTGTTTTTTTGGTACCGGTACTGGGTTTTATTTTGTTGTATTTATCCGCGACACTTTAAAGACCGGTCAGTGAAAATATTGTTGGATATAAACCGGTCCGTTGTGCAAAAAAGGTTGGGGACCGCTGCTCTAAGTTCATGTCTGTAAATCACAATGTTGAAGCCTAAACCAATGTTTAGTAATATTTATTTCATGTCTGCATTGAAGTAACCTTCAATTTTTTGTGAAGGACTAACATTTGGGATATTTGATATTTCCATCCATCCATCTTTATCCGAGGCCGGGTCGCGGGGGCAGCAGCCTAAGCTGATATTTCTGTATCCAAAATCTTCTGGAATGTCTGTGAAGTCTTAACTCATGGAGCAAAGGTGATTTTGAGGTTGTGGTGATTCTGGGCACATCATGCCAGAATTCCCTCAATTTGCAGACATGGATAACAGATATAATGGGAAAGTTCTTATAATCCTATTGCATAGTCCACTTGAAAGACTCATATGTAGAAGGTGCCTTCATATTGCAGGTAGCACAGACTCACACTGAGAGGTCACACAGAGGTCTTCTTGGAGCCTTGTGTTCACTCTTTGTTGATGAAATTTCCATCAATCAGACCCAAGCACATATAAATTAGAACACTAGTGTTTCACTTCCAGGGCACTTCAGATTAGACTTTCAGGGATGAGCCACTCAATTTGTTAATAATGTGAAGACACATTACAAAAGTAATATGTTATTTCAGTCAGATGCCACTTGAAGCTCGCTAATTATAGAGATATTTTGATAAGGCTAAATGTTTTCTTTATGACAGCAACAGACATCAAATGCCATGTTTACTTTCCACCACAGATACTCTCGGCTCCTGTCCAATGACAGGCTGCAGCTACAACTATCTAACAACTCCCACATGTATCCATACTCACTGCCTTACTCTCTCTTTCTCTCCATTTTGCACACAAACACACAGAGCAACACGCAGGCTCCAAATGCTTTCTATTTTTGTGATCATAATTATTTGATGACAGGGCTTCTGGTTTCGCAACCACCCTTTTGTACACTCGATCTATCTGTGAATAATTTAGCACTGAGAGCTAGAAAGGTGGGTCCCTTAAAACAGCAGGTACAGGCAAACTCTGGAAGCAGGACACAGAGAGAGAGCATTGCCATCCTATCTTTGTCATCCGCCCACTCCTTACTTACAGCTCTTTAGTCCGGCTGCTGTGCTTCCATCGAGCTGTATATTAATCCAAGTTTGAATTTATCCATCCTTACAAACAACCCTTCAGCACAGCAGGCTCCACGCTGTCCAGCTAGAAGAAGGTAAGGAGCTCATTGGATGGAGTGACCCCCTTTCTGCATCCACTCTTCAATCAGCCATCATGGAGGAACTCCAGAGAAAACTGAATCAGCGCTACGAAGACACCAAACCAAGAAAGGTGAGTTCTTATGACACCACTTTATTTTGAAATTATAGGTTTCACCGTTATAAATGTTTCAGAGGAAAAGACTTGTTAAGGTCGTTTCAATTATCAAGCCTCCTCTTTCTCTCTTTTTTCTAAACAATTGCAAAACTATTAGCAGGTGATTCTAAGCACATAGTTAAAGAGTTCTCTGTTTGCAGCTCATGTTGTGAAGCTGCAAATAGAGAATGACACAGGACTGTTGATGTGTGTATTAACATTCTGCAAATATTTGCACACATGGTCAGATACCATATTTTTCTGCTTATGAACCTACCTATATTCTATTTATTTATATAGCCCCACTCACAGCAACAATCACCTCAATGTGCTTTGTACTATAAGATAAAAGAAACTCTACAGTTACTTATTAATCACTCATTAGTTACTAATTAATGTTTTTGGTGTGACAAGCAACAACAAGCAGTGGAATCAAAGATGTTACCTTCCACTCCAAACTACAGGTGAGGTTCAAGCTGGCATCATCCTACAGTGGCCGAGTGCTGAAGCACGTGTACGAGGACGGTCAAGAGCTGGACAGCCCCGAGGAGAAATACCCTCACAGCTTTATCCACCGCAAAATCCCTCCCAGCCACCTCGAGATGGAGCAGCTCTGCGGATTTGAGGACACTCATGGAGACCAACAGAGTGGGTTTTTACTTTATATGCATGGTTGCCCTTAGGATTATTTGTTTGGGCAGTACTGCATGTAAACTGGGAGCAGGCAAGGCAAGCAAGGTGTAGTAGTTTGCATAAAGTGATCTTTTTTTCCCCATTAAAGTAAAAACATGCACAGTTAATCCAGTAGCATGAATCCAGTAGCATAAAATGAATTTAAAGCCCATTTTGATGTTGGTGACCGAGATGATTATTTGACTGCCTAATCAATGTATTTAAAGGTACTGTGTGTAAAATTTCCCCACTAGATGTCAGTAGTTTCAGTCAGCTGAATTCTCTTTTCTTACCCTCCCAGTTCAAATGCATAGTCCTAACTATAGCGGCTGCTGTAGTGCAGAATTCTCTGGCTGCTGTTCATCTGTAGTGATCGTAAGGTGTCAGTGTTACCTCACCTGCAAATATGCCAGGTTTCCACTTCTATTTGTGCTGGAGGAGGCTGTAAAACTTTATGAAAGGTGTACAATACAAGTAGATGAAGCTCATTTCTGTCTCATGACAGTGATACTGAAGTGAGTTGTTGAGAATATCCTGAACGTTTATGTCGGTTAGCATTGTTGGTTTTGCTGCTATTAGCTGGCGTTAGTAAAACTCTTTTTGAAGTGGAGCTAACAATGTGGGACTCAAACACTTAACAAATAAACTTATGATCTGAGAATGTAATCACACTATTTATCAGAGGAAAAGTGTGATTATTTTTAGGACACTTAAGTTTAAGATTAGCTGGTATAATGGGAGTTTATAACCAGCTAACTAAATGGACTGATTCTTATATAGCGGTTTTCTACTCAAAGTGCTCTATACAACATGCCTCATTCACCCAATCACACAAGCACTTTATCTATACGTAGTGCTTTCTAAGTACATTCACACACATTCATACTCCGATGGATGCTTCAGAGAGCAAGTTGGGGTTAGTATCTTGCCCAAGTATACTTAACATGCAGACTGGAGGAGCCAGGGATTGAACCACCAACCTTCCGATCAGTAGGTGACCAGCTCTACCTCCTGAGCTACAGCCACCCCCTAACTTTGCTGATTAGTCAGCTGTTAGTCATCTGTTTCTTGCTTGATGATCTTGAAGCTTTATGCAGATCAACTGTACACTTCTCTAAGTAGTTTTTATGGTCATTGATTAAATGAAGTATCTTCATCTTTGATTGTACTTTACATAAATTTAGATATTCTAAATTTATAAATTGTATTGTCCTATTTCCATCTGTCTCAGTCTGTGGCTGAGAGAGTTGTGAATTCTGCATGGTCTACTGGTTGCCATCTACATCAGAGGGCAAAAGAATTGCAACAGATGGCAACAAATGCATTATTTGTCACAGCCGATTGCTGTATTATCACAAATAGATTGGGGAAATCAGATAGCAATCTGAACCCATCTTATTGCCACTTTATCACCATTTTATCACTGTTTTGATGCAACAGAGTTGGTTTGAAGAGGGCAACTGACTAGAGTGGCCTCGAGCCTCGTCTCCCTCTTCAAAGCGACCATTTCAAAGGCAGAGCGATTGCAAGTTGATTGGACACGGTCGCAATATTTTAAGTGTTCCACAACTTATCCACACCCAATAAGAAAAACAGCTCTAAGGAAATGGACTCTACCACTTTGGATGTCTTTTGCTGGTCCACACTCCCACCAGCCACTTTGGATACCACTGTTTATAGGCTTGGTTTCAGTAGTTGGCTCTATGTGATCACTGCACATCGATGTGTTAGAAATAGAGCACATGCTGTTGCTACAGATGAAAACTGCACTTGAGTCTGTAATACTGTATACAAGTTCTCACTCTAGCCTGACAACATGCTTTATTCTGTACCCAGGTGTCTATCCTCCAACAGGGCTCATAGCCCAGAGAATAAATGTATATAGAGGAATGGGCAGCTACAAACCTGCAGTTGGCCAGACTGAGGAAGGAGAGGGAGACAGCAAGGTAAAAATCCAGAATTTGATATTATATTTTAGTTGAGTTATTGTAGGTTTTTCACTAACAGTGCCAATTATATATGTCTGTTTTTCTCAAAATTTTAAACACATTGTTTTCAGACTACATTAATTTAAAGAACTCTATGTTTGGGCATGAATTGTGAGGCTAGGAATGTGCTTTATGCATAGGTCTAGGCTGAGGTGTCAGATTTCATGAAAGGTGCTTCATTTGTAACATAAGAAGATGTCATGAGAAAAAAAAGAAAGATTCTTTCAGCTGCTCCTTTTGCAAGGGGTTGCATATTTGATTTGCACAGATTTTTTATGCCGGATGCCCTTTCTGACGAAAGCCTCCCAGGCATTCGTGTCTTCTCCCTGATCCTGAGCTGGGAAACTTTTGTGAATTAAGCAAACGTGTTAACTGCTGAACTACAGATTATTTTCCAACTTACAAATAAATCATATATGACGGTCAAGATCAATGCTTTACTCGCATATACAAGTAAAACATTCACTTTTGACTCACTGACTTGTTGCATCTTACAGCATATGGTAAATAAGATAGTTATTCATCAGCGTCACATTTTTGAGCTAGAGAATACCAGAGAAAAGGCTTTGACCCCATCTTTGATCGTTCTAAGTTTGTGTTTTACACTTGCTTAATGAGTGCCCCCCCTTGAGTTGAAGGACAGCCAGAAAAAAGTTGAGGGGGTTGAGTGTGTCAAAGTACTTTCAGGACTGTACACATGTGTAAAAAATGTTAAAAAACATTGCTTGTTCCTGCAATAATCTACATAAGGACCTGAAATTTGGGTCTAAGTCCGTTTAAAGGGTTGAGAAAACACAGAAGTCAGTGTGACTGCTTTTAATCTTATGGACTACTGAAAGTCGTGAAACTGCAACTGTTTGGTTTTCACATTAATTTGGGTGCACTCCATGCTATGGCATGACAAGTTTTCAGTCAATGGCTCTATGGGAATCACATTGTTGGTGCAGAAATGCTATGAAACTTTGTTAGTTTTGTTTAAAAAGAGATGGTAACTATGCATGTTTTTTTGTACTAGCACATCAGTTATCTGTGATGTGTAGATACAACACCACTTAATCTCTTAAGCAGCATGCTCTTTTTAATGAATTAATATAAGTGTTTAGTGTCTTTTTATTTTCACTGCTGTCTGTGCACTGCAAACTGGTGTTTACTGGTTTTATCATGTCATTAGCAACAAATGTGAACAATTTTGTAGCATTTTTTAAATGCAATGGCATCTGTGCTGCATGTTTTCTGCCACCCATCATTGCTGTTATGACACACTGCAGTTAAAATGTGTTTATATGCAAACTGTATATAATTGTTCGAGGTTTTGCCAAAAAAAAGATTAATTTAGTAAATATGTTTTGGACACTGTCCATTTGGTTCTGATAATTCAGATTTTGTAAATTCTGAAAGATTCTAATTCCCTTGTCAGTTTAAATGAGCTGGAACCAAAACAGTCAGTCGCTATTAAGAGTTTCATGAACGATTTAGTTAACTTTTATTCTCAAAAAAACATACTGGCAACGAAATTGAGTCATTAGCATCTCAATGATGCTTTATGGAAAGCATAAAGTGTCATTGTTTCTCTCTGCATATAAAATGAAAGCACTGATATACAGACACCTAGGGTTACAGTGGAACAGTGTGTACATAAAAAAGAGGCTGGCCAGTATCAGCTGTACCAGGTGATATTCAGATTGGTCCAGATTGGTATATGAAACAGTATACAATGCACAAACAAATACTTTGGGTTCGTAAAAGTTTTCTCATCACATTGTTTTGCAATAACCATCCCTGTCTACAGCATGTACTGTATATCACAGCACATCACAGCTGACCAAATATCAAGGGTTGTCTCCATGGGCAGTTCGTAGCTACTTTGTGGCATATACTGTAGAGCAGTGGTCCCCAACCCCCGGGCCTCGGACCGGTACCGGTCCGTGAGTCGTTTGGTACCGGGCCGCGAGAGAAATGTATGTTTTTCAGGGTTTTTATCAGTTTTCAGCGTTATTTTGTTATTGTTTTTATCGTTAACTCAGTTTTCCCAGGCCTTTTCACGTGTGTTATGAATAAATCTTCTTTTTTTCTGTACCGGTACTAGTTTTATTTTGTTGTATTTATCCGCGACACCTTAAAGGCCGGTCCGTGAAAATATTGTCGGGCATAAACCGGTCCGTGGTGCAAAAAACTTACATGCATCAGTTGATTTAGAATAATACATTTATAGTTTTGGCAAATACACCATCTGGATTTAATGATAGCAATTATCTGTCTTCATTAATAGTTTTTTTATGTAAGAAAACTAAAAATAATTTTTGACAAGAATAAATACCAATCAAGACAAAAACTAATGTTTTATAAACTTAATAAACTCTTAAACTCATAAACTCTTAATCGCACTTTCCTTATATTTATGTGCCACCCAATTCTTGAACTTTTTTTTTTTTTGATTTTCTGTCATGTGAAAAAGAGTTTTCATTGTAGATGCTTGTGATTAACTGTGACCACCTCTGTGAAAGCAGAAGATTTCTGCTCTGGAGCATTCAGGTGTGTATAAAAACAATGCAGACTTCTCAACAAATTTAGCCCAAAGTCAGACCACGCGATGCTAAAAGAAATTGCAAACACCAACGAGCTATACCGCAGCTTTTACAGATTTGAGCTAGCAATTAACTGTAAATTTCTAATATATTTGGTTTAATGAATAATCTTGAGTTCTATATTATGCAGATCAAGATTTTTTTGTTTTGTTTTTACACTGTTTACATGATCTTCTCAATATGTTTTATGGCCAGTTGTCACACCTAAAAACTGATTTCAGTGATTTACACTTTACACTATACACATGCATAGTAAGAGTACATGTACTGAAAAGCAAGCAGACACACCACAGTAAAGCATTACACAATTATCAGTGAATGCAAAGTTATGTAATAATTAATTTATGGCTACACAAAAACAAAACATACAATCCAGATTTAAAATATTAAACAGGGATCTTAGGCAATTAGAACATCAGCTGCTCAATGAAATTTGTTCAACAAAAGCAATAAAATTGTTAATCTGACTGAAAAATGCATTTTTACTGAGCTACAACGGCAGCAGCTTCATTAGTGCAGCAGGTCAGCCACATTGCCTGCTGGCTTGATGTCAGTTTCATTCCTTTATCCTCCAAACAAAGGAATGCTTGGCCCTGGTCACCAAGTCAGTATTTAGCACATTTATCAGTAGAGAGCAGCAATCTGGAGTTAGCTTATCCTTTTAGGGCATTATTGAAAGGATGGCACAATGGTTCTACAGAGGTCCCTCACCTAACAAGGTTTAATGATAATTCTAGGCTGCATTGTTTTAGGGTTTCACTCTCAGTTTTAAAGTAAGAGAGATAAATTGCATCAATATGTTTCTTTTATTTTTCTTGTATATTTTTCATATTTTCATATATATATATATATATGTATTATTATTATTTTTTTTACATCATCCTGAATACTACAGAGAGTGTGAACATGAGTCTGGATTCAGCAAGACATCCCTGCATAATAAGATGAAGGTTGCCAATCTTCTCTGGTTGCTTTGTTCCCACAGAAAGCAGCCATCAAAATAACAAAGGGTTAAATGTAATGAAGAATTTCTTTTTTTAAAAAAAAAGCTCTAAAATAGACATGGTGAAGATGACCTCGAACCTTGAACCGGATGGTTTACAGCAGCAGAAGACCACACTGGGATCCAGTCATGTCAGCTGCAAACACAGAGTCTATTTGCGCGGTTCTCCAAAACTGTGCGATAAAAGATTGGTCTGATGGGTCTCGATTTCTGCTGCAGCATCCGGATTATAGGGGTCAGAATTTGGCATAACCAAACGGGGGTGGTATAATGGTATGTGGGATATTTTCTTGGCATAATTTGGGATCGTTAGTACCAACACCACAGCCTACCAGAGTATTCTTTCTAACCATGTCCATCAATGGCACAGTGTATCCATTTTCTGATGACTGCTTCCAGGAGTATAGCATAAAATGTCACACAGCTCAGATCAACTCAAACTGGAATCTTAAACGTACAGTAACAAGGAGTTTGATATATTCAAATGGCCTGCACAGACACTAGAGCCCAGTCCAACAGAGCGAATAGGATTTGCATCATGAATGTGCAGCTGACAAATCTGCAGCGACTCTGTGATGCTGTCAGATTAATATGGACCAAAATCTCAGGGGAGTGTTTCCAGCACTTTGTTGAATCCATGCCATGAAGAATAAAGGAGTTCAGAAGGTAAAAGGGGGTCCAAGCAGATACTAGTGGCCAGTGAATATAATGTATGTAAAAAGTATCAATATTCGTCATTATTACAGATAGGATAAGATAAGATAACTCTTTATTGTCATTGCACAGTCATACTTACAATAGTACAGTGAAACTGGAAAACTATCCCACGTCAGACACAACACAGTAAACTTTGAAGTGGATAAAAAGTACAAAAATGGTATGAATAATAGATTAAAGAATAAATATTTGCACATTATTGCCCCCAAAACAGTGCCGGTAGGTAGACAATTAGGTCAGCTGTTAGCATTGATTAGGGCTATTGCCCTGTTCAGATACACTGTTTCATTGTCTAGATAACCACTACGGATGTGCATGTTTTTCTAGACAAGCGATGACACTTTTCAACATGAAATCTTTTTTTCTTAATATCAGAGAGCAGTTGGAGTTGGGAAATGTAGATGACATCTAGCATATGTATAAGTTAATTAAAATTATTTGTCTGTTTGGGCCTAATTGTCATGAAACAGCTGTGTGGCAGACAGAATGCAGACTCAGATGCAGGACTGGGGAGATGTGAATGAATGAAATAAAATCAACTTTAATGTTGTAGCTTACAAGAATACACAAAAACTAAAAATCATAAATTCCTTCCTAAAAACCAAAAAGAAATCATGAACCAACAAAACTCATAATTCTGGAAGAGAGACATATGGACATAGACAGACACAGACAACAACATGGCACTGATGTTGTTAATAGAAAATGATGCAGGATTATCTGATATTTTACATTTCTTTCAGTCCCCAGTGTTGGACTTTGGTAAGATAATCATCTATACCAGCAATCTGCGCATTATTAAAGCACCGCAGAAGAAGCCTGAAATGTTTCGGCAGCACACAGTGCCTCTCATTGACTTGGAAGGATACCCAAAGGCCAAGGAAAGGGGGAGCAGGAGGAGGGCTAAAGCAGTTTTCACACAGGAGGAGGCGGAGAAGGAGGAGAAACAGATCTGCGACACTGATACCAAGGTAATGATCCTTGGTCAAATTATTCTCAGTGGTGTGGTAAGGTTTTATCACCCCATTTCTGTTTCTTGCTTTTCTCACTCTCGCCATGTCCTCCTCCCCATCCCACTTTCTCTGCATGTGTCTTCAGCCATCTTTTCTTCACTTTATCTTTGCTTTCAAGAAAACAACTGCAGGATCTTCTTCTGTTTCTGCCTCACACCAAAGTCTCCTCTGTTTCCTTGTAAATGCAAACTTGTTTGTATCCTTATTCGCTTTCTTTTCTACCGTCCTGCTGCAACAGCCACCAACCTATTGTCCTAGTGTTATCTGACAACTGTGAACAAATACTGATGAGTCCACAGTTTTACTCTGCCCTTGCAGCATCTGCCTGCTGCTTACCAGCCAGCAAGGATACCCAGGTCGCTATTATTCCCTCCCTCTCACCTCCTTGGATGATTACTGTTCTCTTCTCTCTTATCCCTCCATCATTTTCTCAGCTCTCTTGTTATTTTCGCATTTTCTCCGCCTCCATACAAGTTCATTCTCAGCCTGTTTTTTGTTTTATATTTCGTCATCTCACTCCTGTTTGTTCCGTTCTCTTCTTCACCATCTTTAGCAGCGGCAATTCATTATATTCACCGTCTTCATTTTTTTCCAAGAAGAGCTTAGATTCACACTTGATTTTATACATGAAAAATTTCTGCAACTGTTGGACAACAATCTGGACATGAACCTGATTGTGAAATAATAATGGCTGTATATACAAGCATCCTTATGTTTATCTTGGAGTCACCAAAGCTATAAGTGAGAACATAAACTGTAATTGAAAGACAAACCTTACCTGCCCCTTTGCCTTGTGAATTTCAGCACCATTTTATTTTTGTAGCTGCTTTCTGCTGCAAAATACCGTGTCCTGTTTTATACGACTCTGTTGTATTGCACTCATATAGAAGCAAATAATGGGCCCTACTAAAGCAGCACCTTTAGAGGGTTTTTTGTTGTTGTTGACTTTTTTTCTTTTGTGTTATAGACTTTTTTCTGGCTGACCCTTGCATACCAAGCTGTCTAGCTCTTCCTTTTACAACAATTTGGGACTCATGAAGGATCTAAGTGAATATGTTTTGTTTTCTTTAATTATCCTGTTTCAAATGTAACCTCACAGCTCAGCTTCTGTTTCTGTTCAGTCATCATTCGGTTGATAACATACAGAGCAGCTGCTCATTACTGTAAACTTTGCAATAATGACCAACTGGGTATAATAAATGACAGACTGGCTGGACATTATCCTGCAGCACAGCTACTTACCACAGCCATTTAATTAGAAATATTATTGGAAAAATTCTTTGTATCATTAAGGTTTCTAGTGTTTTGCCAGCAGGCACGTCAGTTATACATGATAGCGGCGTTAATGTTTGCTGATTATGACGCGGCCTTTGGTGGCACTGTAAATGTTTGTGTTAACTTTAAGTGGAAAAATGTGTTTTATTATCAGAAACAGATGTTTGTAATTCAAAAGCAACAAACATTTGCGCACATTTTTCATACAGGCCTTCAGATATGGGGGACGTGAGCCTTTCCTTCAAACTTGACCGACTCCCCTTTTCAGCTCAATCTTTATCCCTGCATCCCCTCTTCTTTTCACCCCTTCCTCCCTTTGTGACCCCTTTGCTCACCTCACAGGACCCCTCTTCCATCTCCTAATGTGTTTTTTCTGTCTCCAGGAGGCTGACAGCTGCCAGCATTGTGGTGGTTCAGGCTCCGCTCCCTGCTCTCTGTGTCACGGTAGCAAGCTGTCCATGCTGGCGAACCGCTTCAATGAGTCCATCAGTGATCTGCGTTGCCAAGCCTGCTACCCCTATGGTCTGGAGAAGTGCCAGTCCTGCTCCAATAAATAGCACCATTTGGCTGACACCCATATCTGGCAGTGAGAGAGCGAGCGTGTGAGTGAGTGAATGAGAGTGTGTGGCTGAGTGAGTGTAAGCCCAGTGTGCTACGGGTTTGTCAGAATTGTCTCAGTGGCAGTATTGCTCTAATCCAAAACGTTCTTGGTGGGGTGCACTACTAGGAAACATAAGCCATCATTGGACATTGGAGAGGGGGATTGTGACTGTGGGCACAAAATCATAAAATACAATTACTGTGTGCAGTGAACATGGCTTGCGATAACACAAATACATAATCGCTTTTTTTTGTTGTCACGTTACTTTGCATCTGCTGCCTTCATCCTGATAAAACCTGGTTCCACAACAGAGTTATCATTTTAATTAAAATGATGCAAACATTTCACAGTTTATTGTGTCTACTGGGAAGGGTTCCCTGTTCATAGCTCCCCTGTCTATTCACCAGAGACACTGAAACCTTTTTCACTTGAACATAATGGGTTGTACCGGGATAATTGATGCTATTATTTTTTAGAAAAATACAGAGAGGAATGAGACAAATGGGACTGTTTGATAAACGGCGACAGCAATAATCAGGAGATGATGTTTAATGTGAGTTCCCCCCAAATAACGTTGTTACTGCAACACAGATGTGCGTGCTTTTCTTGTTGGTGGGGGGTAAATATGCAAACTTTTTAAACCACTTTTCATCTCAACAGATAATAAATGTTTGACATTCTCAGTATTGATTTCAGATGGTGTGTTAATAATAAAAAGTCTAAGAGGTGTTATGGATGAAAATATGAATGAAAATAATGATTTAAATGACAGAAATGATTTATTGTAGACCAGCTCAGGAGATTGGGTTTGTTTTGTAACACTTTTAGATCATTTAAAGATATGTCTACACATTTTTTGGGGGGTGAATTAATTAAATAAAAATACCTGAATACCTTTTCAATGTTTTTTTATTTTATTTTATTCATTATTGTTTTAAAGTTTAGCTTTTGATGCAAAAAGGATTGTTGTATGGATCAGATTACTCTGTCCTCTGTATAATCCACATCCCAGGGTCCCCATGGAGACATGTTTTCATGGCAACATTTCAGATCTCATCTATTAAAACAGTGACGCTTGCAGTGAGCATATGTTTTATTGACTTTATTCCTAAAAGTCTCCTGCCTTTTAACTGAGCCTTATGCATCACTCTCTGTCTCCAATCATACATGTATGATTACCTTAAAGTCTTTCCTCAGATGGCTGTTTTTACTCTGAGTTAGTTGTTTATTGTTACAAATTTGAAAAATAGGAAACATGCAACACGCCACATAATCCCCAGTCTCTGCATCGTATTCATTGCACCTCAAATCAAAGGCAATCAACCATATTACTTTCTATCATGACATTTGAGGATGATTTAACAGAAAAGGAAAACAAAATTAAATCTTTTTGCCTCACTGGGAAAGGCTTTTAATAGCTCTGACACTGCTGTTGTCAGCTTTGAGTGATCACCTTCATGCATTTGATTTTTGCAAGGTTACATCAACTCATTGCAAGCGCTAATAAAATCTACCCATGAGGTTTTTTCAAGTCTTTAAAGTTTAACTTTAAAGTCCAAAATCAGAGGATTTCTCATGTCTGTGCATTTGACTATAGTTTCCAGTTCAAAACAGCAGGTTCCCCTTAGTATGCCTTTATAATCAAATCTGAACTGCAATGATCCCCAGGACATTTTCTAGTGGCTGCTGAAGTAGCATTTTTCACCACTACCTTTATTTGGCAAGGCAGAGATGATCAATCAAATTCTTTTTCAATAGCACTGACCACATCTTCTGGGATGTCAGTGGCAAAAAGTCATGCCAGACAAGCACCATTAGAGCCCTCTATCCCTGCCTCTGCACCTATATTTGTGCTTGGGCTTCAACTATTTTATTCTGTTTAAAAGGAAACTATAAGGGTTAGCAACAGCCTGGTCAAAAGCCCCATCAGCAATCAGATTCTGTCTATTTCTGGGATGACCACGGTAGCCCAAATCCACACTCTTATTCTTTTTTCACTCTATATTCTCTCTTTTTCTGTCTCACTCTCTTTCTCTACTTAAAAAATCTGCCACCCATGCAGAAGTTAAAATTGTGTTTTTCCAACGTTGTCATTTTAGCGCTTCTCACTCAGTATTCCACGGGGTAAACCAGAGTGAGGGGAAACTGGGTCACTGCCACTGTTCTTGGCCTCTATCCTGCAGGACCTACAGTGATAAGGGAGAAGGCAAAAACACTCAAGTGTAACACTAAATACCGTAAGTTTATAGGACTCCAGAAAGGGGAATTGAGACAGATGATATTCACTGGGGAATGGAAATCACACACTTTGTAAGTTCAAAAAGGGTAGCTGTGTGTACAAGTGTTACTTTTAATAAGTGTAGAAAAGTAAAGAAAAGTTTGGTAAAGAAAATGCCCTTGTACATTTGATTATATGTCCCAGGATGTATTAGTGAGGTAATATCAACACATATCCAAAAAATGTCATGTTTATCAGGTCTTATTGCAGTACAACTAAGGAAACTATAAAAGAAAAATCAAAAATAAAAATTAGCACTTCTTATTGAGTCTTAGACATAATTATTAAAAGATTTCTATAGGGATATAGATGAGCTGGACGCGTGCTCCAGCCAGTCACCGAGAATTAGTGATAACCTCCATGCACTGTAATTATGCATAGGTACCCAAAAACAGGAATACAGCCCATTAAGTCTGATAAATATCATCCCACTTCACCTGTCCCAATCACTCAAATTTCTGGCATCACTGAGCGCAGGAAATCAAAGTGTGTAAAAAATTATTTTTAGCGAAACAATCATAATTGTATGATTGAGTCTGATTAGGTTTGGGAACTTATTCAGTTCATGTACTCATAGACTGAATCACAGTGTTTTGTCTGTGATGCCTCATGACTACAGACTTTATGAAAAATAGGAGCAACTTCTGGGTATGAAAAAAGGACACCGATGCTGACTAGGGATGGGTACCGGTATCTGGCACCGGTTCTGACATAAACGGTAGTAACCAGACCGAAAAGCAGCGCACATTTCGGTGCTTTATTTTGGTGCTTTTTTTTTCCTGAGATGTGATACACTTCAGATTCTAGCCAATCATTTTACGTTTGTTAACGTAAAAGATAAAATTGTTATCTTTTTACAAAAAAACAGCTAAACATGAGAGGTTTTTGGACAAAGTTTGTGTTCTCCATTCTTTAAGCACAGGTTCGAGCACCGGCACCATTTCAAAAGTACCAGTTTGGCACCGGTATCGAATAAAACCTAAACGATACCCATCCCTAATGCTGACGTGACCTAACATACATTCTTCTTAATGGCCAGCAGGGAGCATCCTCACTGGCTGCCAATGGATGTCGGGTTATGCAGAACCCTCAGTAAACACTTTATGAATTTATTTTACTTTATTTTTCTAATTGAGCTTTTATTAAATCAAAAATAATAGGACTCATTATTAAACATCTCTGGGCTGGTAAAGACAAAAAAAAATCTTGCTTAGACTAGTAATACAAACACATAGAGTGTATGTGATGCATGTTGATAATGTTCCTGCATCATCATAATATTGTTGATCCAGGATCAACATTGCAACTGACCAATCATGTTTGGATGTAATGTTGTGATGTCATAGCTTTGTCATAGCTCCGGGAAAAAGGAAAAAACTGCCTAATTAAACTGTATAAACTCCTTTCTGGAACATTTCAAGCCTTCTGTTTTCTTTATTAACTAAACAGTTTAATAAACATCAAGTTAGGTTTGCTGTCAGCCAGATTTTAGGTTATTTGGGTTGGTTTTAGCTAACTTCTTGGCTAACTGAATGTTCAGGCAACATCTCTGGTCAGTTGCAGTATGGGCCCTGGGTCAACTTAATTATGACGATGGAGGAAACAACAATGACAACAACAGTGACACAGGGATATCAGATTGTATAACAAAACACACAGTGAAAATACAAAAAAATAAGTACACCACAGTACAAGTGATGAAGAGTAAAATGCAAAAACAGCCCAAGTGTATTAACAGTGAAGACTAAAATTTCATCAACATCTTAAGCTTATTCATCGAGAGCTGCTTCTTAAACTTTAGAAGGCGTTTTTCTTTTTTTCAAATTCAGTGCATACCTCATATGCTGGTTTTTGGTCAACATAAAAAAAAACCAGGAGCCAAAACTATAAAAACACCAAAATCATTGCAATCTGAGAAATGTGAAATTCATTGTGTTATCTATGGTTCAGAGAAGCTCAGAGAAGACTGATTTATCAATAAGAAGTCCACAGACACATCAAAAGACAGTAAAACCAACAGAGACTTACAAGAAAAATTAACCCAGTAAGACAGGAAATGAAAGCATGATTAACCAAAGGCCTGGGAAGCAGCTGAGATGCTGGGAACGTGGTCCTACAACATAAAAAAAACAGGAGCCAAAACTATAAAAACACCAAAACCACTGCAATCTGAGATAATGTCCTGTCTTCCCACGGCAGCTAGCAAACAATGGCTTTTAAATTGAGAAGAGCACAGTCCCCTCACTAGTGGATTCAACATTTCTGGTGTTTCATAGATAAAAATATCTGTGATTTCCTAAAGCCCATAACACAAAGGAAACAAGCCGGGAGCAGCCTGTGGGCATTAATCATAAGCACTCATACAATAACGTGTTGGTGAAAACCCTAACTTTTTCTCTTTGTTTAGTACTGAGGAGTTTTCATATAATTAGATACTTTCTGGGAGAAAAAAGAAGAAATCTTCTAGATTTTAGATTTACCAGCATAATGTCTTAACAGTAGCTAAATATTAGAATATTATCTGGCTACAGCCTCATTTTATTAGATCACAGCAGCAGGATAGTGATTGTGTAGTGATTAGAGAGAAGCTGATTAGAGAAGCTGTTGTGGCTTTAAACCTTCATCACAGCAAGTATGTACTCTGTCAGGCGAAATGCTACTCCAACCCACTCGCCCTGGCTTCAGTGTCTATTAGCTGTTCCCAACCTCTGACCTCTCTGCAGGGAGAGTAACAATCACATTTTCCTTTTAATTACAAAAAGTATTCAAATACAATTAACATTTAACAACACAACAATTAGTGATTATAAATCAAAGAAATAAACAAGTAAAAATTACCATCAGCAATAAGTATGATAGTCATATTTCTAGCAAAGTACAATAAAATTAAATCTATCTGGAAATATCTAATGCTACAACCATCTCAATTTAATCTGTTTCTTCGTATAAAAACTCCGATTTCGGCGAGCTTTTGGCAGCTGCAGTCTCAGATTTCTTTCCTTGGCTGACATGTGTGTAACCCAAAGTGAATTTCCACTTCTCTTGAAGCTCCATCTGCCTCAAGGATGTGTTGTGAATGCTGAGATGCTTTTCTGCTCACAACATTTATAAGACGAGGTTATCTGAGTTACCGTAGCTTTTCTTTAAGCTTCAGCCAGCCTTGCCATTCTCCTCTGGCCTCTCTCATCAACAGTGGCGTGTCTAGAAAATTTTTGTTGGGGGGGCCAGGTAGGGGCACAGATTTGGAGAAGGGTGGCAGATTTAATTGGCAGATAATGTTTAAAAAAAAAAATTCTACCAACCATTAACCATAATTCAATAATCCTATAAACCTAATAACCAAATGCACTTTTAACTCTTATTAGAATGAGATTTTAACCACTACGGTGCAAAGTTTTTAGATACTGCGTTGATAAAGTACAAGAGATACAATCAGTGCTTTGTCAGTGTTTACTCAGCATTCAAGGACATCAATATTTGCATAGTATTTTTACTGACATATAGTGCACATATGTTTTGGGCAAAAACATTTTTGAATATTAAAATACGAACATTTGTAACAAACAATTGACAAATTAGCCAGTTCCAATGTAAAACTTTCTCTGCCTGTTAAAAAAAGAAGATAATCTTCTCACAAACTGGTGTTTGATTTTGAAACAGGAAAAAAGTGGAGAAACAACTGAAAAGACTAACATTTGAATAAAACCTGAAAGCAAGTAAATACTTTCTATGCTGCCTTATGGTAAACTTTGGTAATATTGATAAAGAACAACACTGGCTGATGATGAAATACAGTCAGCTGGCATGGTGACACTGCCAGTATAACCTGCAGGGCTGGACTGGGACAGAAAATCGGGCATTTTGACTAGAGACCGGCCCACCAGGTAGTAAAGCCATAAAGACTTTGAATGAAAACAAACGCTGTGGTGACAGTGATGTACAGTCTTGTTGGTATATGTATGATTTCTATACATTTTACGTCAGATAAAAACTTTGGTTGTAAGATTTAGATAATTATTTAATAAAAGCTAGACATTTATGAGAATAAGAAAGAAAAGTATTTCTTTGTGCCCCCTTTCCCTGTTAATGCCCTACCTGGCCCCCTGGCAAAACTTTGCTAGACCCGCCCCTGCACAGTTACCAGCTCTCAGCTACATAAAAAAGGATCCTGGTGTTATTTGTCTCTCAGAAACAGTTCATAACTTCCCTTCAACTCATTCATGTCACCTAAAAGGTAAACCTGTTTCTCCATCACCTGTTCAGCTCTGATGATTCAGTAAGGACATCTCCTGGTTTCATGTTTCCCTCTCACCACATATACAAACAGACATCATGACCAGCAGCTTTACAGCTGTGGCTCCAGCAAACATCAGCTGATACTAGAAATTAATATTAAATAAATTCTAACAACAGCTGATCAAGCTTAAACGTGCTGCTGTTGTTTAGCGCAACATCTGCTGGTTTCCTGTTTCTGGCGCAAAGTGGGCGATAAATAAACAAGAGAGAAAAGCTGATCAGCTGATCATTGATCAGTTTCATGATTGAAGTAGCAACAGGAGAGGCAGGGGAGAGAATGAGAGAAGAGGCAGCTGTGCAGCGTAAAGACAGAATAAATCCAGCTTTATGTCTTTTTCCATCCTAGCTGAAGTTCGGGACAAACTGCGTCTCTTCTCAGCTCAATACGAAACGTGTAATATTTTCTCTGAATGAGGGACCATCCCATTTTTTTAAGGAGCCGTTTGCAACTCTACTAACTAACCTTATGAATAAAATAAAGTTCACTATCAGTAACATCATAGCAACCGAACAGCTGTATAAAAACTCCGTCAAACTGGCTAGAACGCAGTATGAGTTATTGCAACTGACAGTAAAAAGTCAGCACAACGAAAATAAACTCCACCTAAACTTAGTTTATATCTGACCCAGATAGACTGCAGGTCATGACTTCTTACCTGAAGTTCAGTTCACCTGACACTCGGACTGGTGGCTGCCTCGGGGCTCTCCTCCTGCCTCCCCTTCCCTCATCCACCTACTGCCTCTGTGGAAGCCCCGTCATAGTCACCACCAAACAACTGAGTTATTTCTACACATCGACCTGCATCTGGCCAATCCACCACCTCTCATTGTTCATGCCGTTACAAAAAAAATAAAAAATAAGTCAAATAAGCCCGATGGCCAGTCCAGCTATGTTAACCTGCAACCAAATCTGCAGCTCCATACAGCAATGTTACGACTTAGATTACATCTTATAACTCATAACTCTTATGTTAGCTGCCCTCTGTAGCATACTGTCTGAAATATTCCACGGCTGCAATAATTCTTTAAGTGTTATTTTTTCCTTGGTATTCTAATTTCACCGAAGTTTACTAAACTCAACAAACTTAATATTACTTACCGGGACATTTATTCTGTCCTCATTTTCTTTCACCGAAAAATTGTTTCCTGCAGTGACGTCTTTCGCGCTTGGCTCTCCTACCTTTGCTAACGTGATGCACATAGCGCAGAAGCCGATGCTGCATTCACTTACACTCGGATATCTGAGCGTCACCGTGAAAACATAATCGGACATTTGATATTTGATTGAATTTTATTGTTTTGCCTTTGGGGTGGCACCTGGGGTGGCCAGTCTGGTTGGGGGGGTGGCCTGTGCCCCCCCAGGCCACCCCGCTGGACACGCCATTGCTCATCAACAAAGTGTTTCTTTCTTTTTTCTTTCCAAACCTTTCTGAGTAAACCTTGTGGACTGTTAAAAATCCAAAAACGAAAGCATCAAAGAAGAGTGTCACACATCTTTGATCCAACACTAATGCCACGGTAAGTCACTGAGATCACGTTTTTGCCTCATGTTAATGTTTAATCCAAATACATTCATTTTGGTTCCATCTGACCAAAGCATGGGAGTGTCCAACAGGGTTCTTTCCCCTTCTGTGAGCAATGGTCTTCTTCTTGCACACCATCAAAACAGGATGACTTCATGCAATGCTCTTGGCACTGTCTGAGAACACCAGCATCCATGGATGATTCCTGCATCAAGTCAGAATCCCGTAGTTGTTTGTTTTTAGTGCTAGATCATGTAAATATATAACTATGTATTCCTGTGTGTCCTGCTGCAACTTAGTTTCAGTTTATGTGCAGTAGTCTACAGCACTCTCCCCCCCTCTTGTGTTAGCAAATGAGAAAAATAAAAATCTGTTTGTACAAACCCATCAAATGTCCAACACCCAAAGCCCTCTTTCGGTACTGCCTAAGGGTGAGAGTGCAGCTAAAACCCGAATTTATAAATCAGTCCCATAAAAATTTGTGTCATGTGATTTCCACCTGCCTTATCGGCTGGCCAGGCCTATTGCCACCCAAAGCAGTCTATATGGAAACATCCTGAATACTAAAAGCTTTCTTAGACTGTGGTGTCAAAGAGACAGTAAACGTGTGACGAATCTTTCGAATTACATCCCTGGAGTCCACCTCCAAGTTTGTGGAAACTTCTAATGACTCTATCCATTCCCAGCATGCGCACCTGCTCATGCATGTGTGGGAGAGATCCAGAAAGTTAGAGAACAAATTAAAGTCTTTTTGTGGCTTTTCAACGACAGTTGAGCATGGCTCTTTTTGCTGCCTCTAATTCCTCATTCTGGAGGCTTTGCTGGCAAATTTCGCGTTCACCGGAATTAGGAACAAAAGATTAAACTACCGCAAAACACAGAGGATGGGGAATTCTGCAGTTCATGGACTGAATTCCTAAAACTGTTGACCTATTCCATTACAAGCGCTGCAGCGCACTTTAAATTGCCTGATATCAGAGAGAATTTTCAGCTTATTACATAACATATCCATCAAAAAAAAAAGTCAATTCAGTAGAGTGGACTGATTTAAAAGTCTGCACTAAGGCAAATGTACCACAGCATTAGCCATACCTGCTTTCCTTTTTAGAGTTTTAGTGTGAGGTGAAGGTATTAGCCGCTGTACTACACTGCAGACCTGTGGCAATGGTCATTTGTGCAACAGCAAAATATGAACAGAAAGATAGAAATTACTTTAAAACCTAGAGTTTACTTATTGGAATGATTATGATTGTTGGGACGTCTCTCTAATATTGTAGTCTTTACCTTCCAATACTGTAAACTGATGCTATAAAAATGAAATTGAATTAAACTAAATCAAAAGTGTAATAATTTTTAATTCAGGAAGGTGGCACCTTTCAGGAAGGTGGCATCACAAATGAGAAGTACTAACACGTTATTGTGGTACATGCGTTTTGGTCTGTTTAAACCATGTGGCTGAAAGCTGAAGCCAGTGTGAGGCGCCAAAAAAAAGTTCCTCAAATGGCCAAAAATCATGTCAAACCCCTGTGGAGCAGGGAAATTATTTTACTGCTATTGTTAAATAATCATCATTATTACCATTGCATTAATAATATAATCTGGAGTTTATATTGCATTCAGGGGTTGAACAGTGTCTCTTTCAGAAAGACTGAGTTGCAGGCTGACAGGAAGTTGTATGCAGAAGTGAAAGCAGATAGTTATTTTGAGGAGCAGGCCAGACGAGGCCATTTGAATTACTAGGTTATTCAAAATGATCATTGCTGTAACAGAGGAACAGATAGCTTTAAGAAGGCCTTAAGCAGTTATGACTATTTTATACACAATGCATATCTGTGCTTATTAAAGAGTTGGAGCTCGGTCAATTAATTGGGGGTCGGAAGCTTTGTTCGGCGCGATGTTCGGACAATCTATTGTGCAAGTGACTTGGAGCCATAGAAGGAATTGCAATACATGCTTACAAAACACTTATATATCAGATCATTTTATATTAAGTTTTTAAGTAGAGGTTCTTGGTTAAAACATTTATTTAGTAGAAGACATACACATAGTCTCAGTGAGCTTCTGGTCTAGTGAAAGGTCAGAAGTGCAACAGGTGAATTGAGAAAGAGCATTTGAGGACGAGACACAGACAGTTAAGAGGTGACACAAAGAGCATGTGAGGTCAACACATACACACACATTAGTTAGATTTATTTAGAGGAGAGATTAGTTATGTCTCGACAAGAAAGAGGAACAATTCACTTTAAGATAACGGAAAGTACCAGCCATGAAAATAGAAGATGATCTTCTAGGTGAAAAGTCATTCTGGTGTTGATCTGATCTATGTATAAAATGTATCTGTGACGCATGAAGGGGCGTCAGTAAATCAAACCCTGATGCTATAAAATATCTGTTCATGCTTTGATTAAGTCGAGGACTACTGGCTGTCTGCGTACAGAGTGTCTTCCCACACGTGTGTTCATTAAAATCATTGTTTGACCAAGAGCTTCTGGACCAAGGGTGGTTTGTACTCTCCTTCCTCAATTTTGAACCTTAACATTTGGGGGCTCGTCCGGTGGTTGAGGAGGGAGGATTGGAGGTGTAGACGGTGATGTATGGTCCGTTGTGGTCAGACAGGCAGGCGTGACCCGGCAACCAAACTGAGGGGACAGGCGCCTTTAAAAAGAGGTAGGCACAGGCCTGTTGATTTTATCCGAAGTGTGCTGAATTGGATGATAAAATTAAATGTCTATTCAGTAAAAGTTGCCGGTAAATGTCTGCTTTGATTTTGATGAGAATCTCATGACAGTACTGAGGATTTAAAAGCAGTTGGACTGCTGGTAATGATTGAATGCGGTTGGACCGCTAAAAGGATTTAATACGGTTAGGACCGTGGTAAGCAGTTGGACTGCTCAAAGATTTTAGTATCTTAGGGAATTTGGTTATTTTTTGGTTATAAGGTTGGACCTGCTTCAGTCTTACACTTTGTTGGGTGTTTTACTGTTGTTCCAAAGTATTATAAATTATCTTAGAACGGAACCGTGGGGGTTCTAGGAAGCGCAGAGCCCGGAGGTTATGCTCCCTCCTTGTCGTGGACGCGCGACATTGACCTGTCGGCGAACAGGGTTAGTTCAGTTTGGCTTAACTGTGGGGTACAGGGCATCCTGGAATTAAGCTAGGAGTTAGAGTCTCCTTACCGTTTGGAACGGTACCTGCGCTTTTTTGGTCAGCAGAAGTTGGACTTTGGGCGTGTAACTTTAACCTAAAACTTCAGGGTAAGCCTTGGCTGGGAAACGCCAAAAAATAGAGCTTCAGGCAAAATTTGGGTTGGTTGACGCTTTTAAATTGTGTTAGGGACTTTAGAGATGAGGCCAGAAACTGTTGGACAGATACTGGTGAATTGGTCGCAAAAAACTCAGGGAGTTTATCCGCTGGGCGGTTATTTTAAATTTGTCGAAATTGTGTAGGCGCTAAAGCTGACAGATCTGACAGTGGTTGTAAATATAAGACGTCGTTGTAATATAGAATAAGAAAATTTGGTGTGAGAGATCTCTGTGTGTCGAGTCAGTAATGCACTGACTGCCTGCTGCTATTTTTAGACGGTGTGTGTGAGTGTGAAAATGCAAATGAGTAAGCAGTGAACTGTTTAAGCCACAGTTGGTTTTACAAATACTGCTGCAAACATTGTTGAGTGTGTGTTTAAAATGCCATTTATGTTTATTAGAGGACTATAAATAAAGTTTTGAGTTGCCGTAGGGGAGGTATAGTAATTGACTGAAGTTGGATGTAGATATATAAATATATTGAGTGCACTGTGTATACTTAAGATTAACATATTACTTTCAGTAGTAACTTCTCTCCAGCAATAGTTGCTGGTGTGTTTTATTTTTAATTTCTTGTGTGTGCGGTGAGAATTAATGGAGGTTTCAATTTTTTGTTTGTTTGTTTTTTACTTGCTCTTTTTGATTATGACAAGCATGTCTAAAATACTCTTAGGAAAGTGTGTTTTGAGTTATATTCCTCAACTCTGGTCACACTTTAAGTGTGTGAATGCGGTGACTAGAAGGTTTTGAATGATGAATAAAGGTGTGAGAGGTATTTCTTTGGTGATGTAAAGTAGGATGTTTTAAAGTTTGAAAGTGTTTTTAATTTAAGAGATGCATGAGTGATGTTATAAGAGTTTAGTTTATTTAAAAGGTGTGTGTGAGAGGATTATGAAATCATTGTGTGAATGATGCTACATTTTAGATCAAAAGTTAGTAGAATTACAGAGGGTTTGTAGATTGTAAATACAAAATAAGTTTGATTAGCCTGGAGAAACAGCAGAGCAGCTGCGTGCTGTGTGTGTGTAACAGGAAATGGTGTGGGTGACAGGAAGTTTGCATGCCCATATAAGGTGACGAGTGAGCACCCAGAGAGAGAAACAGATGAGCTAAACTCTAGGCAGATTAAGTATGGAGGTTTTGAGAAAAGAAATGAAAAGGATATTAATTGTATGTTTTAGTGTGTCAACACAGATTACAGATAAATAAAGGTGGACTTCTCTCAACCTGGAATTTTGAGTACGGCGCCAAAACCACTAGAGTAGCATAATTGCGAGAAAACAGGCCAGATTTTGGCTTAAAATTTTACAGCTTGACCTCGCACTTGTCCCCATCCTGAGAAGAAGCTCAAAGGACAGTTAATCTCCTGATGAAGACCGACAGAACATCGTGGACTTCAAGAATTAACAGCAGCCAAAAGACAGTGCAACTGAAACCACACTGACGACACCAGCAGCAGCATGTAAGGAACCACGAGGTGGAAACATGTACTGTAAATTACAGGCTGGGCAGTTGAACAGTGGGATAATGAACGGTGGTAAAGCACTGGACACTGATTGTCAGATTTGCCATGCTTGGAGTAATCTTGAAAGAGATGACTGAGAGGATCAACAGAAAAGAAGAAACCACGTGATGAAACATGCACGGTGGACAGCAGGCTGGTAAGAACAGTGTGACATGACTGTTTAAAGGCACTGAATGTAGTATTTTGCCAGGCTGGGACTTGATCCAAAAGGAAAATACTGAAGAGAAACAGAGAAGAAACAGACTGTGTTTGCTGGAATTCAAGACAACAAAAGGACACTGAGAGAAGAGGACAGTGACCAGTGAGAGGCGAAGCCGGACGAGTTCGACTGTGAGAATACAGGGTGTAATTGGACTGAAAGTGAAGCTTGAACTCATGATGGTTTAGAGATGTCCACCGTCACAAACAAAGAAGTAAACAAGAATAGAAAACACACATAGACAAAGTGTTACATGTGAAATTATTTCTGGAAAGAATCAGAAGTGAGATAGTTTTGAATTAAGAAATCAGGGAAAAGATGCATGAATTAAACCTGACTATAACATATAGAGGCAATGAAGAAAGCAGCTTACACTCACTGAACATTAACAAAATACATAGGAAAAGCAATGAAGACCTGCTTACACGTATATACATGACATAAGTTGGGATTTCTGACCAGAAAGAGGGAAACGGGTAGTTTAAGTACTTAAGATAATGATGAAAATGTCTCAGTTGTGTTTCTTTAGGGGCTAAACAGACCTGGATCAATTCTCCCCATGCAGCGGTCGGAAGAAACCTGTAGGTTAACTTGACTGGACATGCCAAGGCAAGTTTCTGGTTGAATTGTTCACAGCGCCATGCCTCCATAAACATGACAAGTGGGCCCTAACTTCTGGCTAAGGAGCAGGAATGGTGTTAATAAGGTGGGAACTTAGAATTTGGGTTAGCAGATTTGGGAAAGAAACTGACGGCTTAAGTGGAGAATTGTGCAGGAGTCTGACACACTGCAAAAGCAACATATGCAAATTCACACACACAAACAGAAAATGCATTAACCTTATAAAGACAAGACAAGCTCATGGAGTTTAATGCATAGACACTGATTAAACCTGGCCAAGAACACAGACATATGCAATGAAGAACAGCTTGCTATTTTGTATGAATGATACAATGGTGTGAAGGTTTAATAAAATGCATTTGAGTTTGTAATTGAGGAATAGAAGAAGCCATATGACAAAGGGAGTGAGTTATGTAAACAAAAAGTGATTAAAGTAGTTTTAAAAGAGTGACTTAGGAGTGCTCTCTCGTACTGAGTGATCAAAACCAGTGATCACTGTAGAAAGAAATAAAATGATTTAATGAGTTGGGAATGTTTAAACATATGTTTCTGTTGTTACAGCTTTTTGAGAGATGACTCAGTATGCACTTTAGCTGGAGTGAGTGGTGACGTAGGAGCTTCCTGTATGTGTGTGTGACTGAGGAAGTGACTTTCAGAAGAGGAAGCATGGCAGACAAGAGAAGTGCAGATTTGGGTAGGAAATTTATAGTTTAGTGATATGTTGTTGTAAGGGGGTTTTATGCTGAATGTAAGTATGTTACAGAGCATAAGGGGGTGATTTTTGTGTGCAAATTGTGTGGTTTTAATGAGACTTTCGGTGTATTGAGGAGGTGAAATCATGTGGTGGCAAAACTTTTGTGCGTTTAAGGTTGTTGAGGTTGTTGTGGTGATGGGTTGATTCTGTCAATTAGGTTTGGGTTGTTGTTTTTGTTTTTAATAGAGGGAGTTTTAGGAAACATGGACATGTCTAAAAATTGGGCCCATTATTTTGTAATAGTGCACTTAAAGAAAACCTGTCAGGTGATTTTGTTTTGTTTTTATGAGCTAACAATCAGCTCTATTTTTTCATTTCTGTTTTAAGCAGGCCTGCAACAGTGAATAACGGCGCTGAAAATTCTCGGGAAGAGCAAATATAAGGCGGCTTTCCAGATTACAATTGGCTGAGGAAAAAGCTACCTGGGGACAATTCAGGTCGTAAGTCCCTGTAAAAAGGATTTTATGCGAGTCAATCCAGTCCAAAAGCATAAAGAAATATTTTCCTATGGAAAATAAAAAATGACTGAGCTCATTTTGCTGAGGGTGGAGAATCTGACGCGGGAAGCTCCACTATTAGCAAATATATGGTGTGACTGCATGTGAATGTGTGACTGGATGAAGGAGGGGGATGAATAAATGTGGACGAACAATTGGCTTTTACCAGAGAAAATTTCTGTTTTGTAAACTGGGGTTAGATTATGGGATTATAGTATATTGTTGGGAGAATGCCAAATGCTAAAGGGGAAATATTTTTTGATGTAACTCAGTTACCATTAATTGAAGAAACACATGACTGATAACTGTTCTGTTTTAAGTTTATTTTTATGACATAGATTGGATCATGAGTGGGGAAAACTGAGCATTTTTAAGTTTTGTATAGTATCTTGACACATGAAATGTATCAAGATAAAGGGGGGTTTAGGGTTTATTAATTTAATTGTTTAATAATTTAGGATCATTTTAGGACCTTTTGGGTTTTTGATCATTTGGATATGGTAAAACTGAAACTGTTATTTTTAAGTTAAGGTTAAAGGATTAAAGTGAACTTGTCACGGTTTGCGGGGCAAGCCGTGTGGAGTTGTAGAAAAGGACCCAAAAGGCGGCAGCTCTGGTGCAGGTGAATATTTATTTACAACGGTGGGCACAAAACAGCACTGGTGGAAAAACAAGAAACCGGAAACCTAAACTGGGTAAGCTAATAACACAAACCAGAAACGAGGATGCAGGGAGGTTCGGGGAAATACACAAGAGACGCAGGGAGACCGAGGGGAAACAAAACAGATGAACCAGCAACTACCATAACAGAAGACACAACTTAAATACACCGAGAGAACACAGGGAGATTACACACAGGTGGGGAACACAGGTGATACTGATAAACATAACGAGACAGGGCAGGAGTGAACACAACATTACGCATACTGACGAGAGACTGTCAAAGTAAAACAGGAAGTACACAGAGGTTCAGACAGGAGGAGAGAGAGCACGGGGAGAACACAGACATAACAGGCTGGGGGAAAACATGGAATAAACACAAAGAGAGACGAGAGCTCATAAATACACAGAGGGGCACAAGGGGGTAAGAGTCACAAAGGGAAAAAACACTTAGGGAACACCACAATAGGACACCTCAGAAAACCTGGCCTAAATAAGGAGCGAAAATACAAGGAACCAAGAATACTGGGCCAACATGGCCCAGGACCATGACAGAACTGAATCCTGTTTAGAAGATACAATATCAGGGTTCAAAGCTGTGAATAAATCTTAGAGGGAAAATTAGTGAGGGTTGAAGGAGTAGAACAGCTTTGATTTCTTTTTGATTTCTAGAAGTAGTGGTTATAATGTAGGCTTACACATACAGATATTACATAGGAGGTATTTTTAGGATAAAGGGGAGAGCTTGTAAATAGAAATGATTTTTATACATATTGCATTTTTTGATATGAGTTATTGAAGTTATTGAAGGATTGCACACGCTTACAGACACAGAGTTAAGAAACACACATGACAGTATTGATTCCAGGCAAAAGGCCTCAAATTCATTTAGCTTTTTGACTGAACTTAAAGAAGGACCAAAGAGGAAGGAAAGCATATATTTTGGTTAAGTCTGATAAATTAGAATTAGAAGGTATTGTTACATTAAAGGGAGCAAATGAAATAAAAAGGCTATACCAAAAACGGGTTATAACATAGGAAATGTGAGGTTAAAATGAAGTTAACACATAGGAGTTGTTTTTAGGCAGCATTCAGCTATGATGAAATGTATACAGGAGTAATTGCTTATATGCTTAAACTGAATTGATTAAAGTGGTTGTTTTCTTTTGGATCTTTTAGAGTAGAGGAACTTGCAGCAGCAACAATTTGTGCACAGGATGTTGATGATCAGATAAGGGAAAAATAGAGCGAGCAACCGGACGTGAAAGCAGGGCTTAAAGAGTTTTAAAGTGATGAGGAACGTTGAAGAATATACATAAATACAAGTCAATAAGTTAGGAGCATAATTAGGATCATGCTTTTGATTTAAGAGTCCCAAATAGGATAAGTTAGGGAGATGCAGGAAAAGGTGTTTTGTTTCCTTTGCAGAAGATCGATCTCGGCATCCACAGGAGGGGCGAGGATCCTGGAGATCTCGAGGCCTGCAGAGAGGGACCGAGAAAACCTAAGCTTACACATGGAGTGTTCTCGAATGGGAGCTGGTTGAGCCAGAGGACGGCTAGAGAGGGTCTGAGCGAGGACACAATGTATTGCGACCTCTGGTGTTCCAGAGGTCGAGAGAGGGAGTGTGGAGCAGGGAAATTATTTTACTGCTATTGTTAAATAATCATCATTATTACCATTGCATTAATAATATAATCTGGAGTTTATATTGCATTCAGGGATTGAACAGTGTCTCTTTCAGAAAGACTGAGTTGCAGGCTGACAGGAAGTTGTATGCAGAAGTGAAAGCAGATAGTTATTTTGAGGAGCAGGCCAGACGAGGCCATTTGAATTACTAGGTTATTCAAAATGATCATTGCTGTAACAGAGGAACAGATAGCTTTAAGAAGGCCTTAAGCAGTTATGACTATTTTATACACAATGCATATCTGTGCTTATTAAAGAGTTGGAGCTCGGTCAATTAATTGGGGGTCGGAAGCTTTGTTCGGCGCGATGTTCGGACAATCTATTGTGCAAGTGACTTGGAGCCATAGAAGGAATTGCAATACATGCTTACAAAACACTTATATATCAGATCATTTTATATTAAGCTTTTAAGTAGAGGTTCTTGGTTAAAACATTTATTTAGTAGAAGACATACACATAGTCTCAGTGAGCTTCTGGTCTAGTGAAAGGTCAGAAGTGCAACAGGTGAATTGAGAAAGAGCATTTGAGGACGAGACACAGACAGTTAAGAGGTGACACAAAGAGCATGTGAGGTCAACACATACACACACATTAGTTAGATTTATTTAGAGGAGAGATTAGTTATGTCTCGACAAGAAAGAGGAACAATTCACTTTAAGATAACGGAAAGTACCAGCCATGAAAATAGAAGATGATCTTCTAGGTGAAAAGTCATTCTGGTGTTGATCTGATCTATGTATAAAATGTATCTGTGACGCATGAAGGGGCGTCAGTAAATCAAACCCTGATGCTATAAAATATCTGTTCATGCTTTGATTAAGTCGAGGACTACTGGCTGTCTGCGTACAGAGTGTCTTCCCACACGTGTGTTCATTAAAATCATTGTTTGACCAAGAGCTTCTGGACCAAGGGTGGTTTGTACTCTCCTTCCTCAATTTTGAACCTTAACACCCCATAGGTCTCCATGTCAAAATCCCCAAATTTAGATTTAAATTTAAAGAAACATAATGACAACCTTATAGCTCCTTGAGCTATAAGATTGAAACCTATATAAATCAAAAACAGGTGCACAGCCACTTTATGTGACAGCAATCTCTTAGGGCCCAGTCACACAGGCCTATAGCTCAGCTTGCAATAGGAAAGAGTGTATATCCTGAAATGTAAATGGTCACAAAGACTAAAAATGTCCCTGTGAATACTTTGGTCACAAACAAATTGTTGCAACAGCCTGTAGTTTGTATAGAAGATGGCAACGTGTCTACAAACACTTGCCTGCAACTCGCTGAGTGGTAGCAACACTTTTGAAACATGGAAAATAACGATATATACACATGACTGCAAGTTTATTCACTATTGTTTTTAATAAGTGACATTCTTGAAATGTATCCAAGTAGCATTTTTTGTATATGTCTGTGTAATGCTTGCTCATAAACCTGATAACACAGGTACCACTCCACCCTATTGGCCTTCAAGAAAAGAAAAGAAAAGAAAAGAAAAGAAAAGAAAAGAAAAGAAAAGAAAAGAGGGAAGCAGCCAACTTTCATATACAGTTAGGACTTTTAAAAAAGTTTCACTAGCTAGTCATCACCACATTTAGCTGCAGTTATTTAAAGGGATTGAAAAAAAAAAAGAAGTACTTCATCCATGTAGCAGATTCTCGAGGTTGCCGCTCAGAGCCTGTACATTTTCTTATATTAGCAAGCACACAAAAGTTTTTGCCATTAAAAACAAAGTGAGGATGCTTTTTAAAGTCACATCAAGAATATTCTTCTTATTTAACTTCATGTTAACTCCAGGAAATTTTGTTTCGGTGGTGACTGAGCTGTCTCGGTGGGTTCAGTGGCATCTTCATTTAGCTCCAGACTGGCTTTGTGGGGGCAATTCCACTGTCTGTGGGACACCTCGTCATCCTTTTGCTGTCTCTTTCTATATAGACAACAGATGTTTAGGGTCATTGTCATGCTGCAGACCGAATTTAGAATGACTCAAAAGCCTTTCAACATTTCAACATCCAAAGCATCGAAAACTTTTGCACCATCCAGTGCGTTTCCAACTAATTTCACAGCCATGATTTGATTAAAAAGAAATAATTCAGACACTGCAGGTTTTATGATGCAGCAAAGCGGTTAGAAGGGCAACTAAAACATGCAGAGTGTCTTGAATCCAAACAGTGGGTTTAATCGTTTCTCTTTAAAAAGCCAGACAGCAAAATATCTCCCTTAGGCAAATGCAGACCAGCATGATATCTCCCTGACTGAACTAGCTTTGCTGCTTCAGGGTGAAACAAATGCAAACATTTCATCATATACTGAATATTTATCAGTCAGAACAGAAATCAATTTATAGTCCTAAAGCATCTCCCAAGTGGAATTGAGAAGCTAGCAAGCAAACATTTATGCAACAGCAAACTAGAATTAATTCCTTTCTCGGTATGTAAACAATCCTTTAGTGTAAAGTGAACTGTGCCACATGTTGTTTCTGTCGATTTCCTGTTGTTTACAAACTACCTTGTGCAAATACCACTGAGCAACACAGTAAAGGCAAAGTTAAATCTACCAATTATAATTTAAGACAAAAATGGTCCTCACACAACCTTCTTGTTAGAGACAGAGAGGGAGATGTATATAGAGGAAAGGCGGGGCTTTTCATATCATGAAATAGGCTCTGCTCCTGAAGGCACTCCCCAGTGTGTTTAAACACAGAGTATGAATCGGCCAGGGCTGGAGCAATCTGCACTGTGCTGCGCGGAGCAGAGCCCAAAAGACTCAGTGTCACATGAGATATGTGATACACAAAATTCACAGAGTGAGAGAAATGATCACTCAGTGCAGTAATAAGAACTGAAACAGGCACACTGATGGACAGAGTAATCAGTCATGCCAATCAAAAAATAAATAAAAAATCACCAGAAGGGTTCCATTACCTGGGAGTGAAAGCTGATGATGAAGACTGGTTTTGTTTGAACGTGATTGACGACTGTGTTTCACCTGACGCTGATCAGCTTGAGGTGTGTGACTACAGTTCTCTTTCAGAATCACTGTCATGGCTCATATGTTATTAACTCTGATGCTGCCTTACTGGAAGAATTTTACATTTGTTTTATTACTAAACTGCAAATTATATGAGGTCCCACAACTATTTATCTCATTCAATGCAAATGAGTGAGATAGATAAGTGAGACGTCTTTGTTTTTGTGTTTCTGCCTGTAGCTCATGTCTTATATTGGTAAGTTGTACATTACCTGCTACTTCACTATAAATTTAATGTCAGCACACGTTTGTGCCCTCAAGAAATACTGCACACCTTTTTTGTGTTTCTCATGCCTTTTCACTGCGTCTTCCTGCTGAACCTTACTAGCTAACGGTAGCTATTGTTACCAGTGCTAATGTTAGCTCAGCATTCTGTATTCCCCAAATTCCACCAGCATGTTAAGTGACCTGCAGGGGGGCAGGAGACTGGACCATGTGTACAGTAACATCAAGCATACCTACAGAGCGACACCCCTCCCCCACCTATGACAACCTGACCAACTCTCTCTGCTTCTCATCCCTGGCCACACCCCTCTCAGGAAACAAACTCCTCCAAGCACTAGGGATGGGTATCGTTTAGGTTTTATCCGATACCGGTGCCAAACCGGTACTTTTGAAATGGTGCCGATGCTTAAACGGTGCTTAAACCGGTACTTAAAGAATGGAGAACACAAAATTGGTCCAAAACCCTCTCATGTTCAGCTGTTTTTTTTGTAAAAAGATAACAATGTTAGCCTTTTCTGCAGCTATAGGGCATATACTGTATGGTATCACTCTTGGCTGGAAGCAGTGCTTAAACAATGGAAAAAACACAAACTTTGTCCAAAAACCTCTCATGTTTAACTGCAAAGCTCTCCAGCGAGTAGTGCGGTGCTCTGAACGGATAATTGGAGGTGAGCTTCCCTCCCTCCAAGACATCTACAGGAACCGGTGCCTGAGGAAAGCGGGGAGGATCATCAAGGACTCCAGTCACCCCAGCCTTAAACTGTTCAGACTACTTCCATCAGGAAGAAGGTTCTGCAGCATCCGGTCCCGTACCAGCAGACTGAGAGACAGCTTCTTCCACCAGGCCATCAGACTGCTGAACACGTCATAGACACCTCAGCTTCACTACTGGAACTTTAACATTATGCACTCCATACTGTACAGTAATACCACTGTTTTGCACATGTCTCAACTCTGTATATTTTTATATATTTTATTTATTGTTGACTCTATTTAATTTGTAAAATATGTGTACACACACACACACACACACACACACACACACACACACACACACACACGTAGAAAAATATTTAGTATACACATCCAGAAATGCATATACTATTATATATTGTACATATATTTATTAGTTTCAGATGTAGCCATTCTTGTATTTTGCAACTCTGTTGCTTGTGAAGCTTGCACACAAGAATTTTACTCACATGTGCTGTACCAATGTACCTGCACATGTGATGTGACAATAAAAGTGATTTGATTTGATTTGATTTGTTTTCCACAAAAAGACAGCTGCATGTAACTACCATGGTGTTTGCTAGTTCACCTTACATGCATTAATGTAATAACGTGGTTAACCTACTCAACGTAAATTATACACAAACAACATTAAGCTACTCACGCAGAGAAGAACGGCTGCTGCTGCCATCATCATCCGTCATCATTTCTGCTACACTGGCAGGGCTAGGGGCCAGGACTCTCCTCTTCGGGTTTTTGGGGGATGCTGCTAACTCCGGGTCCGATAACAGGCACCACACCCGCAGTAGATGCGCTCGGTGTGAGGTCTCGCAGTAAGCTATCAAATACGGCGCATTTTTCGGCTTTTAAAAAAAACGCTATGCGTCGCCAGGTGTTTCATCGGATTTGAGGTGTTACCTCCTTTGACAGTATCACAGTATCAGCTTAAAGCACTTGTTGCAGGCTGCTGAGTTTGCATATTTTGCTGTGAAGTACAGCCAGACTTTTGACCGCTTCGCCTTGGCCATTTTTAATCTGTAGCTCTGCTCTAAAAGAACGTATGTACCTGGACCCGCCTACTATCCTCGGAAACGTAAAATGATTGCCTAGAATTCAAAGTGTATGACATCTCAGGAAAATAAAGCACCGAAATGTGCGCTGCTTTTCGGTCTGGTTACTACCGTTTATGTCAGAACCGTCATCATGGCACCGGATACCGGTACCCATCCCTACCAAGCACCCAGGTCAATAAAGCATGGGGCCAGATGATGCTCTCCTCCAGTAACAGGACTGTTTCAATCTGACAGACTGGTCCAGCTTTGAACAGCAGGACCTGAAGACCTTCACTCAGTCTGTCCTTTTTTACATTAAGTGCTCTGTAGAGGATTTGACACTGACTAAAACCTAACCGGAAACCTTGGATGATGAGTGAAGTACAAGCTCTGATCAAAACAAGTAACTCAGCCTTCAGGCAGAGGGACAGTTCTCTGTACAGCACTGCCAGAGCCAACCTGAGGAGGGGATTCAAACAAGGCAAGGAGAGCTACAGGAGGAGGATATAGGACTTTCTCTTCAACACCCAAGTTGAAGAGCCCAGAGCCCCCTAACCCCCTGAGAGTGGCGAACCCCAGGAGAGCTGCCTGCCCTGACCGAGGGGCTGTGGTTAAAGCCTGCCCAGACCAACTGGCAGGGATTCTCATCAGGCTGTTCAACTTCTCCCTGACTCATGCCACGGTTCCCACCTGTCTGAAGGCCTGAGGATGCTCTTCGTGGACTGCAGCTCAACATTCATTCTGTAGAACCTGTTAATACTGGAGGCCTGGACCCACTTACTAACAAACCTTCCATTGTTAACATTGTTCCCTATTGCTCTGTGAATAAACACACTGTAACTGATCCTTCCAAGTCCTGCATATTGAGTCCTACGGCTCTACTGACTATGACAAAAGTATTATTACTAACAATGACAGAAAAATCAGATCATTTGCAGATCTATCTGGCGTGTTCACTTGTTGGAATATTTTTTAAGCGCAAATCATAAAAATCACAAGAAACACACAATCTTCACCCTATCTTGTGAAAACAAATCTATTGTTCTTTCCTCTATACATTATATTATTTTTCTGTTCCTTCTGAGAATGTTACATTTGGCCTTCTTTACAATTTACTTAATATTACATTATGGTTAGAAATGTGTACAAATCCCAAAATAGGATCCGGAAAGCACAATGCATGGCTCTTATTTATTTATTTATTTTACATTACACACGTTTTGCTTGTATATATGGAAATGCATCTATCATAACAATAAATAATCTTCTTAAATTAAAAAAAAAACTATCACTGTTTTGGATTTGCATGAGCTTAGGATAATTGTATCAAAGATTGCCCAACTGTACTGTGTGTGTTCAAATGTGAGCCCTTTATAAGTGGACCTGCACATCTTCTACTGAAAGCAACAAAGAAGGCTACAGAAGAAAGGGATCACTGGCTTACAGCCAGCTTAAATAATTATAGTGTTTTGCTACATAAGCAGGTAATGCTAGCAAGTAATGGCTCTTCTGGACCCCCTTAATGCACTTAATGTATTTAAAATATGAACGTTTCATTCCTAACAAGAAGACAAGAGGCTGAAAAATCTATTTGGTCCTTAGTCAATCTATTTTATTGAGACAGTCAGTAAAGATGGTTGGTATAAAGTTGGTGTCACAGTGATATAAATGTGGCAAGACTTATAGATTATTAATGATGGTAGCAATATGGTGTAAAGTGTATTTCCGATAAAGACGAGTGGAAGGTAAAATCATTTATTTTTATTATCCTGTCATTTAATGTAGCATATAGGAGCGTGTTCACGTATTCTTTTTAGTTACTAATAATTGAGGGGTAAGTAAATATAGCTAACAGATACATAAAAAACTATTTTTTAAATAGTTTTGTGGCAAATTTGAAATGTAAGTACTATATCTCCTAATATTAAAGAGGTGAATGATTGATGTTTACTTAAATATGAAGCAGAAGACACCTTGATTGGTCATTAATTACACCGTCATTGAAACCTGCTGTGATAAGCAGGTTAGAAAGAGGAACAGATTTTCATTCTTTGAGGATTTCATTCTTTTGTTAAGTGATCAAGTGACCAAAGAAGAAGAAAAGAAGAAAAATAATGGCACTTTCTGCTGCCAATGTGAATAAACAGAAGCTAAATGTTTTTCTTTATTTTTCATGTTGTTGAAAATGGTGCACAGCTTGAAAAAATATAAAATATTTATAATAGAGGACAAGCTAATAACAGTATATCTCACCATGCAATTTCACCTACGTAATTTCAGTTGATTAGGCATGAGGTTAGTGCTTTTGTGTGGGTAGGTGCAAGGTTGCGAATTAAAGGTTCTATAAATAAGATTTTAAACTTTAATAAAGCAGCAACACACTTTGCTATTTAAAGAGAAATAGTATTAGAATACTGGCACTAATCTGAGCTCACCACACTTTTGAAGTGAGAACAACAGAAAACAACGTTCCCGTAGTCATGTTTGTTTTTTAAGACTGGATCACAAGGAAAAATGATAACATACATTTACAAATTAAACTTTTGTTACATCGTACCTGTAAAACAATTTTCTAAATGGCCACATACTGAACGACAGTCAGTCAACCGAGCTATTATTTGTCACTGGCTGCATGTGCCACACAATAATCACCATAATCCCATCACAGCAGCCTTGGCAGCTTCTGCCCGGCTGCTGAGAAGATGCTCATCTTTGAAGAGCTGGAGTCCAATCAGAAAAGGAGATGGGTATGAGGCATCAATTCACACCCTGTTGGGCCGCTCTCCAACATGTCTTGGACTGAGGCAGTGTGAGGCAGACTGGTGGAAACACAGAGACTGAGAGTTGCTGTGATGGTGGAAGCAGCTGTAGCAGTAGATTACCTTATGGGAGAAAAGCTGATTGATACAGAAAGATCGTTAGTTGGGAATTGCAGTGACTGTAACAAGAACAGTTTTGGGGGAGCTGTTGAGGGCACAAGTGTGTGGTGGTTTTGCGTGCAGACTTGCGCTATCATGATACAATCGATGGTTTGCTCACCCACTGGCATTCACTTATGCAAAGCACTCTTGAGGTCCCACCTCAGTATTTTAGCCTGGGCTGTTGACTGGGCCATTACAGTACTTATTTTCATCATGACTTTATGTAGTCTGAAACATCTTGCAGAGTGGGCATTTTGGCCCACCTTTCTTTATAATGTTGTTTCAGTTCATTGGAGTTTGTGGGTGTTTGTTTATGCTCAGCTCTCTTAGGTTCCTGCTACAGCATTTTAATCTGATTGCGATCTAGACTTTGACCTCATTGCAACAACTTTATTCCCTTTCTTTTACAGTCATTCTGTTGTAGACTTGCCGCTGTGCTAAGGATCATTGCTTTGCTGCATGAGCCAATTAGTACAAAGCTTTAGTGTTTGTACAGATTTCTTCACTCTAGAATATTTTGAAAATCATGACCATGAATGTCTTACCACCACTGCCACCACTGTAATTTTCAGTTGGTATGAGGCGTTTGTGCAGATATGCTATTGTGTTTTCACCAAACATGGCACTGTGAATTATGGCCACACTTCTCCACTTTGGTTTTGCTTGTCCAAAGAACATTGTTCCACAAGTCATGTGATTTGCTTAGATGTATTCTGGCATGTTCTTTTTAACTATACTGTCATGACGTTTACCATATACATGCAAAGTAAGAGAGTAAGTAAGATGCAGCTCTTGGGTTTGTTGCAATTTCTCTGATCATTCTGATCAGTTTGAACTTGTGGACTTCTTATGGAAGCAGTAAAAGTGTACTTAGTTTTTGTTTTTTATAAATTTCATTTTTAACAATTGTAAATGAAGTCAGACATAGATTTTAGGCTGTTTGTTTAATTTCCATTGCAGTGGGAAAATGTTGTTGTGGAAAATGTTTAGAGACTGTTTACCATCTTTAGATCTGTACTTGAAGAGCAGAAACAGCATTTTTCTTATTGATCAAAGTACCGTAAATTATCAACTGATTTTTGACAAGCTGTGGTATTTCAACTGGTGACAGAAAAATATACTTTTTGACTGAACAACTAGTTGGAAATGGAAAGACTTCACTAAAGGATGTTAATCTAGAATCGAGACAAACACACGAATCAGGTAATTGTTCAGTTTCTTTTAAATTTCTCCAAGTCCTTAACTTTCGAAAAACAAAATCAGTATGCTTGTCTGTGCTCCTGATCTCTTGGCCTTTTTCCTTTTCTACTTGTTCCTTTAGTGCCACCTCTTAAATATGTATTTATTTATTTCCTGCTATTCATTTTTTAAAATTAAAGGTGGTGCATCTTACTTTACATCTAAATTGCCTTCTGGTTCTGCATCGCCTTTATATCCAGGAAGACAAAGCGTGACCCCTGACATGAAAGTGCCGCAGTAAAGGATGTTACCAATTGTGTAGATTAAATTTCCAACTGTACGTCCTATGAAATCAGTTAGTGTAGTGATCATGTATTATAGTCTGAAAGCATTTATGTTGTTTTCTTCAATAACTATGAAATATGTGAGTTGTTAACCTTTTATTTATGAGAGATACACTCAAACTTTACTTCTGACACACACAGATTTCTCTCTTTAAAAATGTGCTATTGTGTTTTCCACATGGCTATTCGTACTCCTCTTCCTTTTTCCGTTTGTCAGGTCGCCCAGTTAAATAGCACTGAAGTGAATTTTCAAGCTCTTCTAGCTTGCCAATTTTATAGCCTGCAGACTCCTTTAGAGGACATCCTTGATAGAATAAAGAGAATTCTAAAGTAGACGTGAGAGTGACTTGTTTACACTCAAGCCCCACTAGTTATCCCTGAGACTGTTGACTTCATTATCTAACAACTCCTCAAGGAGGTAATGAAATAATGTGTGAATCACGATGTGTGTGTGTGTGTGTGTGTGTGTGTGTGTGTGTGTGTGTGTGTGTGTGTGTGTGTGTGTGTGTGTGTAAGAGAAAGAGAAGGAGATAAAAGGAAGGCCAGAGTGGACGCAAGCTTTGACTTCTCCAAATGTTTTACATGATGACAGGATGATCGATCGTATCATATAGATAGCCTGCATTTATGTTTTAAACCACACAAATGCAGCAGTTTTTTTCCTGTGGCTAGACTATATTGGCATTAAGTTCTACCTTGGTATCTGGAGAGTATGATCATTCCTATTTTTAGCAAATATGCTAAGATACCGATGAGGAGGAGCTAGCTGAGCCTAGAATATTTTGTGTTCAGATCTAATATCACTGAGTCAGTCAACACAAACAGACCACCTCTATCCAGGTTCAGTGCTGGATGGATGTAATTATTCAGTCTTTATTTATATTTATTATATATCCAAACTTCCACAATACCTCCCCATAAGTAAGTCTTATCTGCTAGCATAATGTGATGTCACGTTTGGCAATGTTTACTTTTTGAACAATAATCTGCATTCAAGTTTTTAATTACTGATGAAAGAGGAAACTTTGAATTCAATTAAGGTCTTTTTTTAAAATTTTAGATTACCCAAATCGGCAAAATGGCATTATTGTATGACATATTACCCGCTCATCTCCTGTCATAAACATTTTATTGTAAAGACACACGTTTTCTTGTACAGTGAAACTCTTAATTTGCTGTCCAGAACCAGTAACAGAAAATTCCATATATAAAATACATAAATAGAATAAATGATATTTATCATTTAATTTAAAAACAATAAAAACAGCAAATAAGAAATATAAGATCTTCACAAAATATAACTATACAAATAAAAAACTCTGAGCTGCAATAAGAGATGTACTTGTTTATGTAATTAACCACACTGAGTAGACAGGAGTGACTGCACAATTATGTGTGTGCAAACATAGAAACAGACAGTCGTAGATTGAGGTAGACCAAGGTTATCAACCCCTGTCAGGTGTTTAGGAATCTAATGACAGTGAGGAAGAATGAGTTCTTTAGTATACAGGTTCTAGATTTCACACTTCTATCCCTTCGGCCTGAGGATAGAAGTATACAGCCCATGTCAAGGTAGGTAGGGTCCTTGAGGATGGGGGTATCTATCCTCTGGGGTCTGCGATGTTAGTTGCTCTGCAGAGAAGGCTGTGGAGTGCTAATGATCTTTTAAGTGTCTTTATCTTTTCCCTGTCTTCAATAGTGACATCACCTTCATCTTCTTTTTCTCTTTTGGTATTTCTTATTGGCCATGAAAGCTGATCATAGGGGAACACTTCCTACTGTCTTTTCTGTTATGCCAACTACCTCAATGTACAAACCTCCTCAAGAGTCTTAATGATTAAAGCGAGGCAGGGAGCGAGTGTCACTTGAGTGGAGTCCACTGCAACAGAGGGAGAGGAGGATTATTGCCAGGCAAAGACTGTTAAGGTAGCCTTTTCTTCAGAGCGTGGGTGAGGAATGCTTAGAAGAGAAGCGTAGAGCAATAAATTCAGAGGTGGAGTGAGTGTCAGAGAGCATGAAGAACCAAGATATCAGACCTTCTCTGTCTTTCCCAGCATTCCAAGGGGAAGCGGCGAGCAGGAAGGCAGGCAGGAAAAGTCTTATGCTATATCCTGAGTGCTGTGGAGAAGCGTTGAGCAAAGAGAGAAGTGAAGAGGCTGGCAGGGAAGTGTTCAGCAGTAGTGGGATGGCAGAGTACACCAGCGAAACCAGAAGGGTCACAGATGCAACGCAGAGGAAACTGGAGACACAAGGAATAACAAGGTATGAGCTCAACACGAAGGCCGATTTACCATCGCGGTTTAGCAGATGATCCGGTGGGGAGTGGAAGACTGAGCTGGTCTTAAATGCAGGTCTGCTCATTACGGCTGATCCATTACAGGTGAGAGGAGGCTGGAGCGGGAAGCAGAACTCCGCCCCACAGAGCGAATCCTGGCACAGGAACCAAAGTGGAAAATTACACCAAAAAACCTAACACTCAACCCAGACCGTGACAATCTTAGCATCTTTAACACAACTGCTTTAAGCTCCTCTACTGTCTTATTTTCAAAGGTGCCATCTCCAACCCGTATACCACAGCTGGCCTCAACTTTTTCTTTTACTCTTGCTTCTTTTTTTTCTGCCCCAAATCACTCCCGAGATTTTTATCCATCCACTTAACGCTGACTGCACCCTCAGGGTGTGCAGAAGAGAGGTGGACTATTTTAACTCAACCACCTTCACCACTTTCGTTCCTTATATTCTGTTGTCCTCAGTCTCAATCAAACACACTCCTGCTCTCAGTACGGATCACAAAGTCATCTGCTAACATGACAGTTCACAGAGACTTTTACACGGTCTTGTCTGTCAGTCTGTCCACCAGCATGCATCGTGATTTGTCCGATGTAGCTGTGTAAACAAAGACTGGGTGATCAAATGGTATCATCGCTTATAAAAGGGTCCAATCAATACTTCTTACATCATAATGCACTTGACTATAAAATGGATAAATTGAGGAAGAATAAAAACTTCATATACTCTCCTTTTCTATCTCACACACAGGCTACTGCAACACTTTTGATCAACTCTGGTTTAAGATTCATCTGGAGTTTTAAGTGTGAAATTGTGCATTATGAAAATTATGCATAGCTCAAGGCTCAGTGTGTGATACAATTGGGAAAATTAAGTTGCCAAGTTGGGAATCTGTTTTATATACTTCAAAGAGCAGGAGGGGGTGTAGAAAGGAGAGACAGAGAGAGAAAGAGCGAGAGAGAGGAGAGCGAGCGAGCGAGGAATGGAGTGTTGTCCCTGTGTGAGTGTTTAGAAATGGACTTCTTGTCTGCAGACACTCTGGGTGCTCTGCTGACTCTGACTTCTCCCTTTTGCAAGTTAACCTCCAGCTATCCAGCTAAAAGTGAACTTGCAAGCTGATCTGAAGTGACAGCAGAAGAGGCTTGAGAGAGCGGAGGAGTTACTTCTGAGAACAGAGCTGGTGTGGGATTCAATCAGAGACTTCTCATGACAGAAGCTACTATGTTTTAAAATTTCATGAGCAATTCACATTTCTGGAAGCTGGTGAGCTAGTCTATCTTTTTTTTTTTGCCTCAATTTAATTTCTTAGTAGCCGATGTAAATATAACAGAAAGCCAGTAATATTCTTTAGCATATATCCTGAGAACTTAACACTTTCCTGAGTTTGTCCAAAGTGTTGTTCTTTTTACGCAGTACTGCAGGATAGAAAGACTTAATTATCCAAATTCTGTGATCTTTTGCAACAGCTTTTGATAGTGGTCACATCATTATCTGACAAATACTCAAAAAAACGTGCCGCCTATCACTTATAAGTAATGCAGTTTTTTATATAAGCATATAAGTATATAAAATATAATGTCATGAAAAATAGAAATTCTAATTTTGAGTCTGATTCCAGGATTTTTTTTCAAATCAGGTATAAGTTTATAAGTTTGTTGGTCTGTGTTTTTATTTTGACATTACCATGGAGGCATTGGGTATGTAAGAAGACCAAACTTTTAAATAAATTCTTAGGCCTTATTAACAAATGATCAAATAAAAAAACAGAATCAATTAAAAAATAAATTAGGGTTCGAGTACTAATTTCATTGGAAAATACAGCTTTATAGTGATAATGCTCTAGCAGTACAGATAACTAACCATTTTGAGATTAATCATCTCCTTCGTCCACAGGCAAAAAACAAGTAAAAGTTCAGTAAATAAAATAAAATTGCAACTTATTTGGTACCAGAAGTGATCCAGTGGTGTTATCTGGGTGTTTCTGAGTGGGCTGGGATCTCTTTTCCACTTGCCAAAGGACCTGAATAAATGTATGAATTCTTTTGTAGCACGTTTTGTAACAGAAAGCTGAGCTCAGTTGTTCTTTTCGTTGATTGGATAATAGCCTCACTTCAATTACGCCACCTGGTTACCTTGCCTAGTAACCAGCTTGTGGCATTGGATTTGACACAGACCTATGTGGGTTTCTTGAGTGAGTTTAGATAGATGATGTAGTAAGTTCCCTTTGAGAGACATAATACACACTTTCTAAAAGTGGACGACAGTTTACCATAATGATAAAGAGTATTGTTCATTACGGGCTATTAAAATACATTTATAATAAAACTGCTGTCCATGTGTCTTTATATTTACTAACTATACAAATGTATTATCTATACGCCAAATAAAAAAAAGGAAATAAATAAAACAAAAATGTCTAAAATATGAATCATTTACACACCAGACGCATAAAATTTGTGCAAATATTTAGTGGGTTACAAATATTTTTTGGACACATGATGCTAGGTGCTAGACTAATTTTCTGGACAAATTTTAAAGCTCGATTTTTCAGATCTGAATAAATTGATCTGACCACTGCATTTGGCAACAACTGCACTCTAGCTCAAAGCATGCCCCGCTACTGAATATACAAATAGTATAAATAAAACTAGTTTACCTCAAGCATTGAGCTAGATGCCGTTCCAGGTCAATCAGCTCTCTCAAATTATTTTCCAGACTTGTTAAATGTGGTCCCAACTCTGCCAACGAGAGCTCAAACTGCCCCACTGACATCCTGAAATATGGATGAAACCGACCATGATTCAGCATCAACTCCCGGCTCAAACCATGATATTCACCCTGCTTGGAGCTCAAAATCTCTTTTTTTTCCTTTTCTTGTTTAGAAAAATCAGCACCAGCACCATCCAGAGAATGGATTTTTAACAAAAATGCAACACACTTGTGTATATATTATACAACAAGTACTAGCCTACTAATGCTTCTGTTTTTTTCACTGGAACATCCTAACCTTGATGAGTGACTCTCAAAAATTTTTTATATAATAAGTAACTGCTCTGTTTTGGCTTCTGAAAACAATTCACATCATTAGGCAAACCTATAGTTAGCTGCTAACGGCTAGCTGTTTCCAGGTTGCAGTTTATCAGCTAATAATAATAATAATTATAATAATAATACTAATAATAATAATAAATGTTATTTAAAAAGGTGCCTTTCAAAACACTCAAGGACACTGTACACAGCAGAATACAGATAAGCAATGACAACAACAAGCATAACAATTTACAAAATTATAAAGATAAAATGTAGAGCTTTGGGTTTGTGTAATTGGTGACACACTTCCTCAAAAAAGATTTCTAGGCAACCAAGCTAAACAATGACAGTGTCATTTCTCCATTACCAACAGCAAACACAATATCCCTGTAACTTTGGTCAAAACAAGGTTTGACTGCAATTTCTATAAATAGTTAACAAAAGGTAAATTATATGACATATGAAAGAAGTTATTTGTCAGTGTTTGCAAGTTCTGCATACAGTTAGGTTCATATATATTTAGACGCTGACAAGTTTTTTGTTTTTTTTTATGTTTAAAGAAACATATCAGTAATAGTTATATAATGGACATGGACATGCTATGTAGACTCTGTAGACCTTTACTTGAGGGTATCCAAATTCAAATTCAAATTGGATAAAGGGTTTAGGAGTTGTGCATTGTGCATTGTTAAAGGGACCAAAGATAATTCGACAATGACTCAAAGGCTGTTGCATGGGCAGGTGTGGGCAATTCCTTTGCTATGTTGTTATTAATTAAGCAGATAAAAGGTCTGGAGTTGATTTGAGGTGTGGTGCTTACATTTAGAAAATTTTGCTGTGAACAGCCAACACGTGGTCAAAGGAGCTCCCCATACAGATAAAACAACATCCCTAACCTGCAAAAACAGAAAAAAAAACCCATCTGAGAAATTGCTACAATATTAGGAGTATGTACAAAACTATACAAGTATATACAATAGTAGGAGTGGCAAAATCTACAGTTTGATACATCCTGTTCACTGAAAGTTCACTGGCGAACTCAGCAACGCAAAATGACCTAGACTTCCAAGGTAGACAACAGAGGAGAAACACCTTCACAACAGCCATCCAAGTGAACAATGCTCTCCAGGAGGTAGGTGTATCAATATCCAAGTTTATCATAAAGAGAAGACTGCATGAAAGTAAATACAGAGATTTCACTGCAAAGTGCAAACCACTCATAAGCCTCAAGAATAGAAAGGCTAGATTGGACTTTGCTAAAAAAACAAAAACAAAATCATTCTTTGGACAGACGAAACCAAGATAGACCTCTACCAGAATGGTGGCAAGTAAAAAGTATGGAGAAGGCGGGAAACAGCTCATGATCCAAAGCATTACCACATCATCTGTAAAACATGGAGTCAAATTGATAAGGCAGCATTTCATAATACAGATGGATGTTGACCTAAAATTTATAGCCAAAGCAACCCAGGAGTTTATTAAAGTGAAGAAGTGGCATACTCTTGAATGGCAGAGTCAGTCACATACGTATGCATTTCACTTATTGAAGACTAAACTTCGGACAGAAAGGCCCACAAACAAACAACAACTGAAAGCCGCTGCAGTAAAGGCCTGGCAGAGCATTAAAAAGTTGGAAACTCAGCATCTGCTGATGTCCATGATTGCAAGGCTTCAGGATGTCATTGCCAGCAAAAGGTTTTCAACAAAGTATCAGAAATGAACATTTTATTTTTAGTTATTTAATTTGTCCAATTACTTTGAGCCCCTGAAATGAAGAGATTGTGTTAAAAATGCCTTAGTTCCTCATCTTTTTGTTCATCCCACTGAATTAAAGCTGAAAGTCTGCACTTCAACTGCATCTGAGTCGTTTCACTTTAAAATTCATTGTGGTAATGTACAGAACCAAAAAAGTTGTCTCTCTCCTAATATTTATGACCCCTAACTGTATTTATTTAAAGTCCATTCTTGCGTATGTTTGGCACTTTTTTTTCCACTTGAAGTGGTGAATTCTATATGCCCTTAGTGGTTATTTTAAGTCCTTTATCCTTATGGGAAATAACTACAGAATGACACCAATATATAATGATACTCATATTCCCCACATAATCACTTTAAAGCTGAATGTGAATTTTTTATGTCTCAGCTTTTGCCTTATTTTAAGGGCCAAATAAAAGCAGAGGATTCCTAGAAACAGAACAGGCTTTTGTCATGTCCAGTGCCTGTCTTTATTCAAATGAGTCTCTTTTGAATAAAGACAGTAAGAAGATACAAAAATTTGTCAGGTCCAAGAGAAGGAGAGAACATTCATGACACATCATAAACTGCTGTTGTGAATAACAACAGGAGCACAACCGGAATGTATTATTAGAACTACAGCATAAAACTAGTAATGGTCAATTGAAGGAGTTCTCAAACTCTTTTCATCTGTGGTCCTTCGATTTTGATGCATTTTCTTGTGTCTTTGTCCTTCATTGTGCTATATATTTTTCATTTAGAATCCTATTTTCAGCAGTGGTCATATTACCCAGTGTCTGCAGGAACGCACCAGACCATCATTTGCTAGTATTGCGTGGCTGAATAGACTCCCATTTCCTGTCTTCTCCTCAGTGCGGACCTCTTTATGAAGCGAGTGACAGTGCAGATGGTCAAAGAATCACTGTGACCAGGAGCACACAAGTGATTAATTAAGGTTTGTAGAATAGTGATGTGACTATAGTTTGGGTGTGTGTGACTATTAGCTGCAAATGTATTAATACCCGTGACATGAATGACAATATGCCTCTGTTTGTGCATGTTTGCACACACTTAAGTGTTCTGTTTGTGAACAGCAGTGGTATGAACTCATTTGCTTTATAAATGAACGCTATTAGTGAAAGTAGATGGTATAGTACTTGAATGGGGGAAGACAGCAAAGCAATCATAACTGTTAGCTCGCCAAGTACTCAATATACTGTATCTAAATTAAACTCTGAATGATATCACTGAGTGCATTACAGCAGGGGTAGGCAACATGGTTTTAGGATCATTGGACAGGGAAGTAGTCCTTAACAGCCTTTCAGCGTATTGTCATATTGTCATAGGGTGTGAGAGGGAAATAGGTTTATTTTAAACTTGAGTAAATCTAGCCTCTAACAGGAAGCTTTAGCTCATCTCAGGACTTTTTGGACCCCTTTAGGTGCATAACATCCATCTGTCCATTTTCTTCCACGTATTGTTGTCAGGATTGTGGGAGGGGCAGCTGTAGGGTATATCCTGGACAGGTTGCAGGGCATGGGCTCAGAGAGACAGTCAGCCATTCACGCTCTTATTCACAAATATGGGCAATTTAGATTCACCAATTAACCTAACCCCACTAGCTGCATGTCTTTGGACTGAGGAAGGAAGCTGGAGTACCTGGAGAGAACCCAGACAGACGCAGGAAGAACATGCACACAGCAAGGGTCTGGCCAGGTGGTGGAGCTGAACAACAGTGCTAATCACCAAGCCTTGTGCTGCCCAGGTTAGTGACATAAAAACATTAACAGAAAAGCAGAAAAGCAGAAAAGAAAGATCCTAATGTTATCCTAATAAAAACAAGGCCATCGTAAATGTATGGCTACCTCTCAATAATTCCCAATTTACACTTGCTGTTCTTGCTGTTGCAAATGACACTGGATGACAAGTGATATCAAATCCGCTCTCACAAAATGTGCTTTGGTGCCATTTTAGACTGTATTGTTTGGCAGGCCACTGCTGGATCAAAGACACAATGTTAAAATTGTGTCAGTTTTTATTTCCATTTTAATTTATTTCTTTTTATTTTCCATTTTAATGGCTTAGAACAGAACCGCAGAGATTCATAGATTATAGGAGATGAGACTTTTTTGGAAAAACTGCAATTAATTTGTCCCCAGTTTTGAGTTTTTCTCATATACCAGGGTTGTTGTAAGCAGAGATGGGCAGTAACGCATTACAAGTAGCTTGTTACTGTAATCCAATAACTTTTTTCAAGTAGCAAGTAATGTAAGGGATTACTATTGCCAAAAAGTAATTAGATTACTGTTACTTTCCAATTAACACGCTGTGGTACTGCATTACTAAACTGCCATGATTTTGTTTGTGAGAGTGTCTCATGACAATGACGTGGGACGTCTGCGGCAGCAACAGACGTGTGTAGATCAACAATGGATAATATGGAGTGCGGGAGAGAGTATGACCGTGCAGCGTTTAAAGCGTGGACGCACTTACATTACTTTATGTTTTATTCCGTGAAAAGTGACAAAAACATTAGCGTCCGCTGTACACTCTGCGTGGGAAGAAAACTTAAGAAAGAAAAATTAAACCTTAAATCTGAGCAAGCACCTTGCAAGCCGCCACAGGAATGAGAAACCCCCGAATCTCCCCACTGACACAAAAACACAAAACATTATTTTATTTTATATACTGGACTATGCAGAAAATAGGTTTAAATGTCAAAGACAGTTGCATATAATTAAATTTTTGCTTGATGCAATGTGCATAAAATTAAAAGGAAAACTATATATAATAAAACAATTTTTAGAAAGAGGTTTTCCATTTGATTCACTTTTATATGATGGATTATGCATAAAAAAAGAATTGGGCTGAAAGGTCTATTGCTTTATAACATATTCAGGTTATGCATCATGTTTTTGAAAAGTAACTAAGTAACTAATTACTTTTGAAAATAAGTAATCAGTAAAGTAACGGGATTACTTTATTGGAGAAGTAATCACTAATTAGTAACTAATTACTTTTTTCAAGTAACTTGAGCTGTGGCAGCGTCACCGTGTACATGCAAAATGACTAACAGATAGCATACAAGATCATTTTGCTGTCAGTTCCTGGACAAACACCAGAAACCTGGAATCACATCTGAGATTTTGCAGTTGTTGACTACATGATGTCTTTCTAAGGAGTATTCCTAAATCAGTTTCCTACTTTTTATTACAATATGCTTTCAAATTCTATTCCTTAAAACTGTTCCGTGTGAATTTTTTTAAAGCTCTTGAACTGTAACATAGTGGCAACATCTGCTGTGTTGCCAACTGCTATGTGAAGGCCTCAAAAACCATGTTCTTTTTCTAAAAAAAGAAAAGATGATACTTCTGACAGATCTGTCAACACCTGTGGTTCCTGTTTATAATATGGGTTTTCAGATACTGCTGAGAAATGCATCGGAAAACCAGTTTGTATATATGTAGACAGTGCAGCCAAACAAACACACTTTGTTTTCATTGCTTTAATGAAGATATAAGCCAATAACTTTCCTTTTTTCCATAACGCCACTAACAACCGTGATTAGATTTTGTGCTGCACATAGTGTCAGTAAATTTTTACAGAAGAGACAAAAAGCAAGAGTTATATTGCTGAGAGGCTGGTGGTGTGCAGTCTATGTACAACCAGACTGTGGCTTTTGGTGTAGGAGAGGGGGCAGGTATTGCCGAGGCTCAAATCAAATAAGCAGGAATGTTGAATTGCATGTCAACACTGTGGCAATGCAATGTGAATCTAAAATCTCCTAACCGTTCACCATCGACAACGAGAAATGATTACACTGACAGGTCATTTTGTAATGAAATAAATTGTGTCATTCTATTTACTAATTCTTTGACTCAGAGAATCAGTCCTTGAGAACACAGATGAAAACTGACTGTTCAGAGAGGCTTTGTAAAGTGAAACTGCCAGAAAAGGAAAATGTCAAATTAAAAAAATATAGCTTGGGGATTCAATATAGACTGTGTGCTGCTTACGTTAGTAAAAAGAAGTACTCTTATACTTTTGGGTAGAAAGTTCAGAGCACCTTGGGTTTCTCTTTTTGTTTAAAATCAATCACTCCTTTCTGGTTGAGGTAACATTTATATGGCAGTTCTGCTTTTTAGAGTCTCATAGTTACAAATGTAGTCAGAGGATGCTTTCCTCTCTCTCTCTCCGTTTGGTTTCCTGGCGATAAAGCCGCAATCGATCATGCCCATACTGGCATTTTCCAACCCCTCCCTGATTTCGGACCTATACTGATCAAGTATGCTGGAGACTACACTCAACTGCTGTTCGTTTTTGTTTCTCCAGCACTTGTAACTTTCCTTTCCTTCTCTCTTTTCTTCCCACAACCTCTTTAATGCATCTTTTATTCGTTCCATTAGCCACAAGACAGCAATGGTTATTGTAAGAACAGTCCCCAGAGATCAGCTGTGAGCAGAACGCAGTGTTCTCCATTGTTTGCAAATTCAACATGCAGCACAGAAGATTACACAATTAGCTCCAAGATTTTCTCAGTAACAAAGAATATTCTGATTGCAGCTATTGGGTTGAGGAGCCTTTCCCCACAGGGTGAAGGTGTGCTCTTAGCTTAGCTTTGTAGGATCCAAAGGAAAGGGGGGAAAATGGAAAAAAGGAGACGCTAAACTTGATTGTTCTGACTGTTCTGACTGATTTATAGCTCAGGAGCTACTTTTATCTTATAATTTGCATTGATAAATGTGTAAACAGGGATATATGTATGTAAATGTATGCATTGGCATTCATGAGCATGTGTTGTTCTTTTTGTTTATGTAGTGTGACGAACACACTACAGGAGAGGGCCCAAGTGCAGGACACATGGAGGCTGTGTAAAATCTGAAATCTTATAGTTAATCAAAAACAAGCAGTGGTCATACCAGACAGAGCTAAATGCAGAGCATTCAAACAACAAAGGTCACATGAGAAAATACAAGCAAAGCAACAGAAACACAAAAACTGGGAAATAATAGCTGGAAAAGCTTGAGTAAGGAAACAAGAGTACAAGACAAACAAGAAAATGAGAGGTGGATGTATAGTATATATGCTAAGAAACTCAGTGACAGGAGCATATAACAAACCAGCAATAACAGCATTTTTAAGGATTCCTACACATGTAAGTCTACATAATGAAGGGAGGGAGGAACAAAGAGTCATTATCATCCGAGAGTCACACCTGTAATTTCTGCCGTCGCTCATATAAGATCTTATTTTCTACTTTTCCCTTGGTTGATTGACACATGCTCATCCTTTAATGCAAGATTTCACATATGATTGTGTTATGTGTTCAGTCTGTATAAGTACAAAGAGAAAAAGAAATGGTAACGATGTCAGGTTAATTCCTTGTCCCTCTAATAGGCTGATCTTTCTTGTAATAAGCCTCAGTATTGTTTACCCAATTAAAGAGAGCACACAGTGATTGAAAGCATTTCACTGTAATATCAAAGGTTGGGCTTTATAATAGGGAATGTTTCTGCATTTCATCAATAAATGATAACAGTAGGCAAGGTGTTAAATTATTTAGCATTCTTAACTTTGTGTAGTGTGGGTGCACGTTAGTACCACTTTTAATTGGGATAAAAGCAGCTCAGATGTGATGGACCCTGTTTCATTGCCTCCCCTTAGACACCTTCTATCTTTTCCTTCGTTTGCCATATATGAAAGTCTTGAGGATCATAAGGTAAAAGTTTTGGATTTTTTTCACTCTTATTGTGGACAGCCTTTAGAAAAAAAATGCAATCCACATATTTTTACTTGTGCCTATGTGGATTTTTTTAAAAGCTATCCATGTTTGGGTAATTATTAGCTCACAATTTATTCATTTCTATATTAAAATGCAGCAAGTTTACATGTTTAAATGTAGTATCCCACTGAAAATGTTTGAAGTTGGTTAAAACAGATTTTATGGTCCTCTAAAACCACGCATTTTACTGGAGTTCAGCTCGGGTGTGTTCACACGGATAGAGGCTGCTGTGATAAGTGACACAGAAATGCTGATTCAACATTCTCTTTCGCGTTTCACTACTTAATTCTCTATTCTAACACACTTAGCATCTAATGAATTCACAGCTAAAGTGTTATTTACAACCAAATTCAAAATGTGTCACTACAAAAATGTTGCTCTTTCAAAGTGAAAAGTTGTATTTAATGAGTTGCTTCATTGTGACACTACTTGGTATTCAAGAGGAAGCCCAAAAGTTCTCAACTTTCAGTGATGCATAATGAACGAGTGGAAAAGAAGCTCTGAGCTGATTTGAAATTGGACTGTGGTGAAATGGTAAATCTATTAGATGAAAAGTGAGGGGCACAGCTGTGCTCGAAGTCAAAGAGCGATCAAAGTCTAACTTTTATCTGACATATTACTGCAGTTGGAGCGAGGGACAGAAGGACTCACACCAGTAAGGATGAAGGAAGGAAACTGAAGGAAGAGAAAAAGAGCTAAAATATGCAGTAGATGGATTATGTGCATTGAGAGAGAGAGAGAGGCACATTAGCCTGCGAAACACAGGAAGAACAGCATTTCATGCTCTTCTGCTCCAAATGTCATGGTATTGAAGCATAAATGTTTAAAGATTGCCAGAAAATTGATATTTCTTCACACAAGTAAACCCTTCTTCTGCGAGAAAGAACTCGGTCATCAGTAAGTTATTTAACTGATTACAGAGTTTGCCCCAGACATGAGGAGACAGCGTGACCCTAAATAATAAGGCGTTACAGCCTAACTTGTTATTCTGCTGATACCAAATAAGTGAATTTAAGTTGTTCAGTAATGCTGACTTTAAGCAAGATACTTAGTGGTCCAAGAAGAATAATTACAAGTAACATTAAGTTAATAAGCTTTTACAAGTAGTTTAAAATGATTGCAATTAGGATAGCAATTTTATTGAGGTGCCTTACTTACTGTGGATGCTTTTTTTCCCCTGTGTGTGTAGTTTCATGATTAGCTTCCATGTAGGTGGGCCATTAAAAACACCTAAAATAAAAGCCCCTCTTGCCTATTCCTCAGTGAGTGGTAATTTGCAGGAGGTGAGTCTACTATTCTCCATGTCAACAGGAAGCTAATTGCTGTTTGTTTGCGTGTTTTTTTTCCCCCACAAATGTGAGTACAGCATGGAATCGGTGGCGTTGCAAAAATGAGGGAGGTGTGGCAAGGTGTGGGGGAATACATATGCAGGGAGAGGGTGAGAGCGGAAGCATGAGGGAGAAAGGGCAAGCAAGAGTTATTATTGCCCACACTAATGAGAAATTAATTACACTTACAGCTGACTGTGCATAGTGAAATGTTGGAGGCTTTGTGCAGGGGGCAGCATACAGCATGGGAGTTTCAGGCAGAGAAGCTGGACCAAAGAAGAAAGATCAAATATTACACGGCCCATAAGGGGACAGTTTAAGATCAGACAAATATACTGCAGCTATATAGACATCTGATATGGACTGCTTTAATGTATAAGGAACAAACAAATGCCAAATCTGTCCAGTCATTTTCTTTATCTCAGCCATTTCTTCTGTCTGCTGTGCAGGGGCCTGTCCTCCCATAATGGTTCCTGTTCTTGCTCCTTGACCGTTTTTGTATTGTACTCATGGATCTTTGTTGTTTCATCCCGTATCATGCTTCTGATTCTCACTAGTCCTGGGTTTCTATCCTTCTGCTTAGTGTACAGTCTCAGGGTGCTGGATTTGGGGTGAAATCCTCCACACATGGTTAGGGATGGGTATTGATAAGATTTTCACGATTCCGATTCCATTTTCGGTTCTGTTTAACAATTCGATTCTTTATCGATTCTCTTATTGATTCTTATTTTTAAAAAAGGAGAACATTAATGTCGATTAGCTTAGAACTTTGTTTTATATCTTCTCTTTGAACAAGACAGACATTTGGGAGAGATCCACAGCCTACGGCTCTTCACTGAAAAAAAGGGACTGGCCATCTCTTGGATTTATGTAAGCATCTTGCATGTATTTAACACAATTGCCTCATGTTTTAAAGTTAAATGTAACTATATAGTGTAAAAACTACATGATATGCAGAAAGGGTGTATTAAATTGTTCATATCATGTTCAGGTGAAGTAAGTCAATAAGATAGCAACGTTAAATCTCGTGAAACCACGCGTGATTTCATCTCGCGGGCTTTGGATCGTGGTTTAAAAAAGGCATCCATCTCAGTCAAGTCGAGCAGCCAACTCTACGTTTTTGGTATGTCTTGATTTTTTGAATTAATATTTACCATATTTCAGCCAAATGTAGTTAAACGTCTAGAGTGTCGCCATGTAACATGCTAAAAAAGAGCCGTTAGCTTATTTGCTGTTTTATCTGTTGTCAAAGAATTGGCGCTTTTTCATTTGAATTTGTCTTTGGCACAAGAGCCGTAATATCACATTAAACCTAATTATGAGGCACTCATAACATAATTTGGTTTTCTGTGTGAATAGATTTGCCAACTGACTCTTCAGTTACATTGTGTATTTACTGCACCGTGGTGTTAGTGAGATTTTGGACATTGAACAGCTTTAGCTAATATCATCAGCGGCATTATGCTAGCTTACATCCCTACCCCTCCTGCCCTCACCTGCTGTCCTTTTGTTTTTGTTTTTTTTGCTGCACATTGAGAGACGACCTCTATTCTGCATTTCACCAGGAGTCAGCTGATGGATTGTGGGTTCAAGGTGTTATGGTAAGAAAGTATATTCTATTTTCGTTTCTGTAACTTAATTATAATAGGTTTTTTATAGTTATTAGGTGCATGCATACTCACCCTATTAATACAACTGAGAAATCCAAAATCTGCCATAGGTTTAACTTATACCTGTATGTATTGCCAGAAAGGTGATTACTGGACTCGCATTAATGCACACTTGAACTGAAATGAGGTTGTAACTTGTGGGTTGTTGGGTTGCAAATCAGAAACAAACATCTTTGGATTTTTTTTAATCCCATAAGATCTGGAAACACAGTTTTTATTCAACAAAACATTACTGATTAACCAAGCACAGTGCCTGCTGTTATTTCAAAATAATTTTATGTCATTTCAGATAAAATGCAGCATTCCAGTGCATCCCAACCATGCATACAGTCAAGGTTTCTGACGGAGCTGAGTTTCTCTCTGACAGTCTGCTGAAAGTGTTTGCAAAGTGATCGGGGGAACAGGGCACAAAGCTAAAGGATGTAGCTGCCATTATGACAGTAAGAACTTTAAAATTCTTTAACTACAAAGTGTATATGTATTGCATTAGGTCAGTAAAAGATTTTTATGCTACATCCATTGAAACAGTCAACTATTACCTGTGAGTAATGATTCCACTAAAAGGATGCCATAATTTTCGTCATGCATTTACTGGCCCACTGAGAAAAAATTATCTTTTTTTAAAAATAAATGTTCTGGAAACTATATATCCATAAAGTTGATGTCAAACAGGAACTTTTGATATTGCTTTGTAGATGCTGGTGTTGCATGTTGACTGGTTTAAAAAGTCAAGAGTTTTTGTCTGGGATCATTTTCTTCTGTGCTACTGAAAAGTTCACAAATCTTTGTTTTCTTTGTTATAATACTTTAGGATGACATTAATGCTTGAAGTCCCTCATCAAAGTGCTCCGCATCTGTGTGAAAGACAATTGCAACATCTTGGTGCAGGAGTTCATGGTGAGTGTTTTATGAGTAGATTGTGGATTTGCAACATTTAAAAATGCATTTAGTTATCCACTTGATCCTCATTGGACTGGTTAGGACCAGTAGTCCTCTTTAATAATTTGAAGTTCACATGAGGCCTGGTAGTGAACTCGGCCGCCGGCCCTTGAGGCCCCACCCCCACCCCTGTATTAGGGGTCACATCAGTGTGAAAAAAACTTTAAATTTGTCATTCTAATGAACAAAGGAAAATCCCACCAGTATTTACATTAGCTTTTGTTTGAAAAAAAAAAAAAAGACCAACTGACCAACAGCTAACCAAATTGTGGGGCTGAAAGTCTAAATTCTAACATCTTCTGAGTGACATAACCTGGATTTCTGATGGGCCGGTGTCTTTCTAACAAAAACGAATGTAAAGCATTTGAAATTATTATGTTTTTCACCCTCTCTTAGAAACTCTGTTAGACCATGAATGGCAGCATGGCAGGCCACTCTTTGGCTATAGCTATTTACTATGTTGCTTGCATTGGTTTAAATTACTCTAACATTAGAACTGGTAGATTCAAAAGAGATGAGCTTAAAAAGGAATCTTAAAGAAATGTTTTGTGTTTAACCAGGACTTGCCTGAGGCCACTGCACAGATTGAGAAAACCACAATGAACATCTGTCTCCAGAGATGCGCCAGGCAATGACTTTTCTGATGTTGTTCTTCAAGATCTGGATAACGTGACCTTTGCAGTAGCCATGCTGTTTGGACCTTTTTTATTCCTTCAACATGAGTTACCCATCACAACTCTGCTACACTTTTGAGGTGATTCAAAGGGTGGTAATGGAGTTGGATGCAACTCAGCTCTCAAGAAAAGCTCACAACTAAGACAAAACTGCTCCTGCAACGAAGCTCACTGTTATGCATGTGAGGTGACCAGCTCTAGGTGAGAGGACATTTAAATCTCACACTTGTTCTGCTGCATTTTTGAAGCTCAATTCCAGGAACGGATCGCAGGGTTCATTTTTATATACTCTGCAACTGCCATGAGGACGAGCTGTTTTTTGTTGTTGTTTGTTTTTCCTTTTGCTCTGTACAAGTTCTGTTTGTCTGTTTGGCAGCATTTTTAAATTTCTCTTTGTATTTTTTCTTTCTTTTACTAGTGAAGAGATGTAGCGTGAACAGTTATACAGTCTAAATATCCCATATGGGTCGTGTGAAATGGTATTTTCAGTTTCATTCAGTTGAAGTAAAGAACGTTGAATATTTCTAAGTGTGCTGTTTTGAACCAAGATGTCACAGTATGATCAGTGCTGTATTTTTTGACAGTCACTGTATCAATGTTATTTTTGCGTCTCTTGAATAAAGGTTTTGACCTGCAAGTGCTAATTTCTTTAGTTATTGGGGTAAAATGGGTAGTGTTAATAGGAAGGTGTTTGCCAATTCAGTAACCTAATTTAATGTTAATGGAAACTAACATTACCTCAAATTGTTTAGTTATAATTGTTGTTTAACTGAATCTTGATGTCAGAGGCCTTAAATAGAATGTTTTGTATTGTTCTTTCCCAACATTTTTCAAAAGAAACAGTCTAATTTCTTTGCTGCGATTGATTCCAGAGAACACGGAAGAACTGACATTATTTAACTGTTGATTTATATAGATTCAGTAGAGGAGTAATGTCAGTTTAATTCTTTACCTACTGTCAATGCAGTGAAATTAGACATGTTGTTTTGAAAGGTTACTGGTGGATGCCAGCAACCATCTTGGAAGAGAACAATACAATCTGTTATAAGGCCTCCATTTGAAAATTGTGTATTTGATACTAGAATATAATAGCAAAATGTAATTTGAAGATAACATGTAGTATTTAAGTGACCAAGTAGTATTGGGTAAAAGTTATTGAATGGTGTTGGGATAAAGTGAGAAAATTGTGAAGGATTAAAATATTTCAAGAGCTCAAATTACTTCATCAAAACATGTTTAAGTCACATTTTATCAACACAAATTGCACAGATTTATTGAACATGAATAAATTGTGTTGATTTAACTCAATTGTTTAAGTTGCTGCCAAAGCAAAACATCTGTGTGCAACAAATGTCCACCATTGAATTAAGTAAATCCAACAACATATTTTTTTCAGTGTTCAATGGGGTGTCACAGGGTCCCCAGGAAAGAAATTGTTAATGTAAAATAATAAAATAAATATTCTTCTGTAGCAATAGTATAACATAAATTATTCTGTAGCAATTACACAAGAATATCCAGTAATGTCCCTGCCTACAATGAAACACATTCACTTACCAAAAATCGGGGCATCTGCTGTGGCAAATGGGTGCAAGCCTTTTACCACAAACTTAGTCACTGCTCGGTGACATTCGTCTATCTTGGCCTGAAAGGAGATGCTGACGGTAGACTGCAGCGAGAACTGCCAGTATCTGAGCCAGCCAGGCTCTGTCTGTCTCTCTCATCATGGTCACCTAAATGCACAGTAATGGCAGGTTTTGTAATAAGGCAGATCGCGCTAACATAATATGCACTGTTAGTTGATTATTTACCTGCCGCACTAACAGGAGAGGACGTGCAAACGTTACCGCTGCTGCTGGGTTGAGATTCACGAGTCCGGAGCGGAATTTAAAACACGACATTCATTTAAGGTCATCGTGTGTTTTGCGAGCAAATGCTTTTGCATATTCGTAGTGTTTCCTCCCTTAAATGAAATATCTACTTTGCAAGTTGCCCTGTTGTCAGCCATTCTCATAAAGTATAACCAAACGTTTGAGCGTTTGAGCCGCTTAGGTGCCATGTTTCCTGTCAGGTAAATGACGCTCCGCAACGTGGCGATGTCATTCGGGGCGACTGGAATCGATAAGGGAAAAATGGCAAACAATTCCAAGGAATTGAAACAGTGGGAACCGGTTCTCAACAAGAACCGGGTTTCAATACCCATCCCTACACATAGTAATTTAATTTAGTAAGGTTGTCAGTGACTTCTAACTTTGGCCATCTTATTATCCCAGCAGGTTATGTGATGACCAGCAGGGTGTATTTGTTGATTACCATATCTATCTGTCTGTCTATCTATAATAATAATAATGGATTGCATTTATATAGCGCTTTTCGGGGCCCTCAAAGCTCTGTACAATTCCACTAGTCATTCACTCTCACATTGATTGAATCTTTATTTTGAACATGTTGAAAAAGTACAACAACATAAAATTAAAAGTGACAAATGAACAAAGCAAAGCAAAAGGAAAACGAGCAACCACAACTACAAATAACTTTCATGTTCAAAAAGGAGCAGGAAGAAGCATAAGCTTATTTAATCCCACCCCTTTTCCACTACAGAAATACCTCCTTGCAATTACATTATATGTCATGTGTATTTTTTTTTTTTAATTTTTGTTCATGTTTAAAAAAATATATAAATATACATATATGTTTCTATCTATCCATACATACGTATATACACATACGCACATATACACATTTTCAGTAACCCAAGTAACACCTCAAAGGATACACAACCTACAGATATATACATACCCATACCAACATACCCGTGCACCCGCACACACATGAAAATATTGGACAAGAACACCCTATCAAATCTCTACCTTTTCCCTGTACCCTGTAAAAACCATATCCTTAAACCGCTTTTTAAACTGTGCCATGCTCGGACATTGCTTCATATCTTTACTTAGTCTGTTCCACAGCTTCACTCCACACACAGAGATGCAAAAACTTTTTAATGTTGTACGGATACGAGGATGTTTTAAATTTAATTCCCCCCTCAAATTGTATCCCCGTTCCCTTTTAGAAAACATTTTTAGAATATTGTCCGAAAGCAGGTTATTTATTGCTTCATATATAATTTGTGCTGTGAGAAAATGAACCAGATCTGTGAATTTTAGAATTTTTGATTTTAAGAATAGTGGATTTGTATGATCTCTGTAACCAGTTTTATGGATTATCCTTATGGCCCTTTTTTGTAATAGAAAGATTGATGATAGCGAACATTTGTAAGTATTGCCCCACACCTCTGCACAGTAATTCAAATACGGTGCAATCAGGGAACAATAGAGAATGTGGAGTGATTTGTGGTCCAGAATGTGTTTTACTTTACTCAAGATTGAAACACTTCTTGAAATTTTGTTATGTATATGATTTATATGAGACTTCCAGTTTAATTTATCATCTATAATCACACCAAGAAACTTATGTTCAAGTACTCTTTCAATTTCCACACCATCTATATGAATCTGCACTTGTGCCTTTCTAAGGGAATTCCCAAATAAGATTTTTTTAGTTTTACTTAGATTTAGCGATAGTTTGTTCCTGTTAAACCATTTTTTAATTTTGCACATTTCTGAAGTAATTGTATCCAGCAGCTCCTTTAGATTCCCCCCAGAACAAAAAATATTTGTGTCATCTGCAAATAATAGGGGAGACCGGGGATAGTTGTAACGTGGGTCAGTTGTAACACTTCCAATTTCTCCAATCAGGGCTAAGTTTCAAATGATGTGACTCATCCTGTGCATGCCCAATTCAATTCTGCTATCACATGTGAAAAATCAGCACATTTCGTCAAACACAGACAATTTAACACGAAAAAAAGTAATTTGTATGCCAAAAAGTAAGTTTTTCTACTTTATTTCAATTTCTAATAGCATTATCTGCTTTGCAGTTAAACTCATCAAACTTAAATTATGTTATTTGTATGTCTATGGGGATATATTCTGTGTAGGTCTTTAGTGCTAATGTTTTAGCCGTTGGCTGTAATGTTAGCTAGTTCATGGCTATAGGAGTCTGGGTCAGTTGTAACAGCAACAGTCTGGGTTAGTTGTAACAATAATGCAGATGTTACAACTTACCACACTATTACTTTAACTTATATTAAACAAGTTGGGGCAACGACATCAGCAGAGAGAGGTTCACTGGTCGCATTTGTATATGCGGTTAATGCCTGTTTGTGTTCCCACACATACATTATGCAGACCTCTGTGTCAGAGATGGACCAGTAGGAAGTACTGGTAGTGGAAATAAATCAGGATGGGTGCAAGAAACAGATTTACTCATCTTTCTGAAGCACTCTGAAAACCACACCAAGGTAAGCCAGGATAAAAAGTAATGGAATTGCGATGTTGGTGCACAACTACATTTTTTCAGCTTCATTGTTATGTTTAAAATTGGTGCAAGAGTTGTAGGTTATAATGCCCACTGAGCCAATGAGGCCAAACCAACCAAAATTAATGAAATATTCAGTTGCAGAAAATTCCATAATTTGTCTTTTTTGGGGGGTTGGAATATGTTCAAAAGCTAGATTTCTGCATTCTGTCACACACACACACACACACACACACACACACACACACACACACACACACACACATCTACATTAATTACATTAATGGCTCTAAGTGCATTCATGTGTTGAATAAACAAAGATTACATGTTAATATTTTGTTAGTACCCTTATTTCATTGTGTTACATTTCACCCCAGGATATGTTACAACTAACCCAGACTATGGGGTTAATTGTAACATTTCACTCTTTGTGTTTGAGACCATACCATGCAGTGGGTAATTGTGCTGCAGAGAAAATAGCTGCACTATTTAATAGCCGAGACATGTAAATACTTTGCATTACATTATGAAACCACTACCTTAAAAGGGCTCCAATTTACAGACAGAAATGTCAAAAATGTTACAACTATCCCCGGTCTCCCCTACTAATTTTAATATATCAGATGCCTTACAAATATCATTTATATAAATAATAAATAATTTTGGACCCAGTATAGAGCCTTGTGGAACACCACAAGCAATGTCCAAGCATGATGAGGAATGGACACCCAGCTTCACAAATTGTTTCCTGTCACTTAAATAATTTTTCACCCAGTGCAGTACAACCCCCCCGATCCCATACATTCACACACTGGTGGAGGCAAGCTACAGTTGTAGCCACAGGTGCCCTGGGGCAGACTGACAGAAGTGAGGCTGCCATACTGCGCCATCGGCCCCTCTGGCCATCACCAGTAGGTGAAGTGCCTTGCCCAAGGACACAACGACCGAGACTGTCCGAGCCGGGGCTCGAACCGGCAACCTTCCGGTTACAAGACGAACTGCCATATATGTACAGTATGCACTTTCACAAGCTATCGTGGGTGATGTTGATCCATTACACTGAAACTGTTAAGTTTATATTATCTTTAAATTAGACAGTATACAGTTGGTATAAAGTTAGAATTCAGTGAATGAATCTAAGCACCTTAAATGCAGATACAACTCTGCTACACTTGATGTAACCTAAATCTGACCATAAGCACCACAGTCACAGAGCACTCGTCCAACATAGAGCTTCATTGTGAATTCACCACAGTGCTTCCCAGGGGTGGAGCTTGCAAAAACACAATTATTTTTATTTCAAAATGAGTCATTTTATTCATTTTGACTCATTCTTGAATAGTCTTAAAGATTATATTAATTGTACAAGACTAAACTATGCTTAGATGGGCAATGTAAATCCGTCATGTCAGATATACATGAAGTGAATTTGCAAATTGAGATTCAATATTTTCTCAGTTTTTAATATTTATATTAAAACACAAATATTAACTAGCACTCTCGGTTGTTTAAAATGATATAGAAATCATATTGTCATAATGTGTACACAAGTTTATTTTAAAGCAAACTATATGATAGTTGTATCCTTGTGGTTCATCCAGAGATTACATTTGCAAGCCAAAAACGCCATACACTCATTTGAACCTTAGATAGTTTTAAAATGTCAAATCTATTTATGATTTTGATGTTACTGATGATAATGACACTGTTTGTATGTATTTTTATTTTGTTGGTGGTATTATGGTGCCCAGTTATCTGGACTTTTCTATCTATAGATCAAAGGCCTATGTGGGAAAAACTGTTCAACTTTATCCTGCTCTTTCTCTTGTGTGATTTCATGTCGTCTTTCTCGTGTGGCTTTTAAGCAAGACACTGAACACTCACTATAAGCTACCGTGGATAAGAGCATCAGGCAGCCAACTAAATGCATCTGCACGTGTCTGCTTCCACAGTTGCAATTGGGTGTGCAATGATGTGTGTTCAGAGGGTCAGTCAGTTATGAAAGCCCAGTAGACTTGATATTCAATTACATGATTGAGTAGTTGTGAGGCAAAACTGATGGCTGATACATGCTTTGAAGGCATGTGCAATGGCTATTTTTGTCATGAACCGAGGTTCCGTGCGCAAGCTGGACCCAGAAGCAGAACACACACACCAGGGTAGGAGGGAATAAAGAAAGAAAATTTATTATAACTAAAGGTGTCCCGTGAGGGTAGCCGAAAAAACAACGTGTGGAACCAGAAGAAACCGAGGGACTGGGGAGGTGAACCGCGCAGGGAACGCCGAGAGCGGGGCTGTGAGAAGCTGCAAAACAAAAAGAGAAACAGATTACTGGGGTGCGGAAAAAAGGCAGCATACGAGGGAAGGTGGAGTATGCGTCTTACGGAGGTAGCCGGGCTGAGTGAACCAGAGGGGGGTGCTCCAAAGGGGTCGAGACGGCGAGGCTGATAGTGCTCCGAATCTCAGGCGGACAGGTGGACAGGCAGGTGGCTCGCAAAAACGCCGAGTTGTGATCGCTGAGAGGCGACTACGGACTGGCGTGGAGCAGCAGGTAGGGCAGGATTAAATAGTCCACCTGGTGATCGCCTGGGATGGGATGCAGGTGTGGGGTTAGCAGCCACGCCCGTGGGCGTGGGCATCCCAACAGCACCCCGGACGCCGGGCCGCGGACCATGACAATTTTAGCTTTCATAATGAGATTGCAGAGAGGAGGAGGAAACTGTGGAGCTAATGCATTATAAAGTGATGAGGCAATGTAATATCTTTGATGATTATGGACAGTGAAATAAAGCAGAGGAAATATTATGACTTGCCATCTCTATAGTGCGATGGATGTCTTTGTAGGATTAAAATTTTGTGAATAAACACAACCTGTAGATTAAAGGAAAATAAGGCTATGTTCACACTGCAGGCGAAAGCGCATCAAATCCGATTTTTTTGACCCTATGTGACCCATATCCGATCATGGTATGACAGTGTGAACGGCACAAATCCGATATTTTCAAATCCGATCTGGGTCACTTTCGTATGTGGTGCTGAATCCGATACATATCCGATGTTGTAGAAAGCGACTGCTGTTTGAATGGTCAAGTCGCATTAAATCTGTCTTTTACGTCACTGACGCAAGACACGCCAATTATCAGCGCCGGAGAAGACATCGTGAACGCTTCCTGGCCATCCAGTGTAGATGTTAGTGAAACTGTTGGGAAGACAACGCTGGAGAAACGTGAACATTTTATTTGTACTGTATAATCTGCAGATTCTGACAGAAATCTGCAGCTATCCTTTGAAGCACCGCTCCTCTCTAAAACAGCAATAAGGATCATTATTAGGCCATATGTAAATAACAAAATAACTTTATAACTTAAAGCAAAACTGGGAAACGTAAAGTCTGAAACAGTCAAACAATACTGTTTGCTCTGGGTCTAAACAGAGCGCGTTGTGTGTGACCACTTCTTTTGCGCATGCGGGCCGCTTTGAGCGTTCACAGTAGAGCGCATTTGCTGTCGCATTTTATTTGTAGTGTGAACGAGCAGACAAAAAAATCGGATTTGATCAAAAAATCGGAATTGAGCATTAAGACCTGCAGTGTGAACGTAGCCTTAGTCACAAGGGTGAATTCAGTTTAGACCCTAGATGGTATAAAACACCGAAATAGATTCTGGGTCAGAAAAATTAAGCCTATATAGGCTTAAGCACTTTAGACCTGCATTCTAAATGCAGGCCACCAATAGTTATGGTTACAGCTGTGGTTAAGATTTCTGGTCCTAGAAGTATTAGGGAATGTCTTTCCTGCTGAGTTGATGGGCTAAGTCATTTATTTTGGGTCATACTAAGTAAAAAATTAGGCCTGCTTTATAAATCTTGGTCATACTATTGTTAAAAATTAAATATCTGTGGTATAAAACCTCATGCTTGTTGGCCAGTGAATCGTCAGTCATAAGCTGTTAGCCAATGAGTGTATGATTTCCTAGTCACACCCTCCCCATTTTTTAAGGGCGAAATGATTTATCTTGAGAAAAATGAGCAATCAATGAGAGATATCACAATAACATGTCCATCTTCTGTACTGTGTATGGTTTACACAAAAGTGCCAAGGTCATGTGTAATTATGTTTTTCCAGGAAAGGGTGGAAAGACAGATCTGCCTCTATGGAATTAAAGAATTCATAAAATACACATTTATGTGTGTCTCTGTGTGTGTATATATATATTTAATTCTGGCAAAAACCTACATATATTTTAAAAAGTCTTAACCTGACAGGAAAGGCCTATTAGATTTTCTGCAAGCACTGCAACCTAAATGGCAGACTGGATTGGAAGGCAGCCATACTTGCTCTTCAAAAATCTGAACTCTGAGAGAAACAAAGACGTGTTCTTCCCGAAGGCACTCATCAATATAACTGTGACTTGTTTCATATGGGTAACTTTTACCTCCTGTGACACTATTCTATACTACTGCTAGCTTCAGGGCAGTAGCCTAGCTACCTATCTATAGTATAACAACAACAATGTCTTAGTTATGAGTATAAGACATATGTGACCTGTGTGTGTGTGTGTGTGTGTGTGTGTGTGTGTGTGTGTGTGTGTGCGTGCGTGCGTGTTGCATGCACACATGCATTCACTCAGGTATTCACATACAAACCAATGAACTGTAAATGCAGATCGATGCATTAATTCACTTACATTAAAAAATGAAGCATTTCTGACCAAAGGACATTAGATTTTAGTGTCCTGTATTTCTATAGAGCCCCTTTTTTCCCAGGGACATTTAGCTACTAATCCCTGATGAGAAAGATAATAACTTGAGCCAGCTGCTGTCTAAGAAGATATCCAAATACGCACCTTTGCTGTATATCAGTGGGAGGTCAGATTAATATCTTGCCTGGATTCCTGTCTTTTAAAATTAAACATCTCAAAGATTATTATAAGCTTATTATACTGTAATGTATTTGCCTTGTAAAATTGAGTAAATCCTTACAATGTCAAATATGTGTGTAGCTTTTTCTGCATGCTGTGAAAAAACTTGATGGCTTCTGGCATTTATAGTAAAGAGTTGATTATTTATAATAACAAGTTGAAATATATTTTATTTTTCCACAAATCTGATATAATGGTTAACAGCCGAGGGATGACTATAATCAACCTGTCTAGTTACAAAGCATGAAGATGCACACGACCTGTCGAGGTTATTTTGTAGGGTACTGGCAGCACTCCTCCTGTTACTGGTGCTGCTGCTGCTGGGTTGAGACCTTTTTACGGTCCTGTTAAGGTCTCCTCATGTAATGGCCCATCTCCTGGATTACTTGTGCAACCTTAATGAGTTATATTTACCATTTCAGTCTACCAACAGTGACACAAGCAAAAAGCAAAACTAGAGAAAAATTAGTCTGGAGAACTGAAAAGAGAGCAATGGTCTGTGGCCACTACCTGCAAAAACTTGCCCTTTTTGGGGTCTTGTTGTCTTGGCCTTGCCTCTCCAGTCCACTTTTGGTAATTTTCACTTACTCCAAAGCAGTTGAAATTGATTGACAGTGATTTATGATTCATTACCGGGGAGACATATCGCTGATATCTCTTAATGTTAACCTTCTTTGTGTTATACTGTGACGTGAACAAAACTAGGTTACCACAATGCCATGGGCTTAGTAAAACACTTACTGATGAATATGATTCCACTGAATACAACATGTTTGTCAACATGATCAAAAAAGAAGCAGAGTATGCTTCAGGATGAGCTTATATTGTAACTAAAAACTCGCTACTGTATGAGCCACATCCCTTGGTTTTTTCATCATTTATGTACAGTATAAAAAAGATACTGGCATTTCATGCTAATAAAATAGTTAAAAGCTTGGCCTTTCCCTGCAATTGTCCGTGTATTTGACAGTGGATGCAAACTCACCTACTTAAAACTCTAAAATTCTAATGTGAGGCACAGATTAGCTTGGCAAGAAAAAAAAAAGGATTTTAGTGCAAATGCATAATTTGCACACCATGACTGGAAAAAAAAGTGGGTGTTTTATAATTCCTTTTAAACAGTTAGTAGCCTCTGCTGTAGCTCAGGAGGCAGAGCTGGTTGTCTATTAATTGGAAAGTCAATGGTTTCATCCCCGGCTCTTGCAGTCCCCATGCCAAAGTGTCCTTGGCCAAGATAATGAACCCCAAATTGCCACTGATATGTTCATCGGCATGTGTGTGTGTGTGTGTGTGTATGCTAGAAAAAGTGCTTAAAGGCAAAGAGTAGAAAAGCACAATAAAAAAATGGTACTTTTGGTTTTTAATCTCCACTGGAAAGTATAATTGGAGGTTATGTAGTTGGATAACTAATAACTGCTGCCCTTCCCTTTTGGTTATCCTCAAAGAATAAATGTGTTTGTGATCAAACAGAGATTTGAATATACCCTTATGAAAACAATACAGACACACATCTCCCTTTCGGTCTTCCTCATCCTCTAAGATGTTGCATTATATCAGAAACTACAGTATGAAAGCTTTTGGATTGACAGAATGTTGGCCCACCCCTCAGGCACTGTTATCTCACGGGTGGCTGAGCCAGGTGTGTGTAATCAATGAGTCTAATTAGGAGGTTGTTTACCAAACTGCTGATATGCACTGGCCTTTTCACATTGTTTTTCTGGGGCAGGGCCGACCCATATGGGGATACAGGCTGCATAATCTCACCTAGAAAGAGAGCGTGCAGCCAGGCCTAGCATCACAAATGCAATGCAATATACGTGCAATGGACAAAGATTTGCATACACACCTGAATTAAGCATCAAGCGATAAGGTCGACTGCTATATTTTAATGTTGGTGTCTTAGAAGTCAGTGAAGTGGTTGTAGTTGTATTTAACCAACCACGGGCCCGTAGGAATGAGAGACTCAACAAAGCTTATAAATATGGTCACAGCTCGAAACGCACACACACTCAAAATTAGATGATTTTGGAATATTATTCTTATCAATCATCCTGAAAAATGCACTCACTCTGAAGACTTAACGCTCCTCCCCGCACCCAGCCAGTGCATTCAACAGTCCTCAGTCTAGTTATAGATCAAAACTGAATTAACTGATATGATAAAAGAAATTCTATAAAACATGTCCTTAAATATTTAAAAGAAGTTTTAAGCAAATAAGCTGAGTGTACCTTCATTGTGTGAAGACCAATGCACACCAAGAACAACCACATATTTTGTATAATAGTTTGTGATAACAGTGTTGCCTCACAATAAGGGAGCCCTGAAGTTAATCATGACAGGCTTATGAGTCTCAAGTGGGTTTGCTCCAGAGTGGTCACGCATTGTGCGCACATAATTACACCTTTGGAGTGACTTGAAGTTGAATGTAATGATACGGTGATGTTTCTGCTCAAAGTTTATTGTTGCTGCAACCAAAGAAGCAGTGATTGGAGTTGAGAAACAATGAACAGATAATTGAAGTAGAGACAGGGAGTGAAATAAATGAGAACAAATCAGAGCAGACACTGGGAAGGGAAAAAGAGGAAAAAAGAAAGAAGGGTGAAAGGAGAGAAACACCAGTCCCCCTGGGTCTGAACAAAGGCCTACACTTATTTTCATCATGGTAGAAGCTGGAGGTAACTTGTAAGTCAGAGAAGCAGTGAAGTCTTTTTCTACAACCGTGTGAACTTTGTGTGTGTATGTGTGTTTGTGTGTGTTCAGATGAAGAACGTTATGGTTGACCAGGCACTCATTGTGTGGGCTGACACAGCAGGCGGCGAGGGCACCAGAGCTGGAGAACACATTCAGTCTCAGAAGGCTGCCTCTGTCTTAACCTGCTGCTCAGCTGTTCTGAAGATACTGGCCTTTGACTCGCTCTCGCTCTCTCCCTTCCCTTTCTCTCGTTCTTTAACAATTTATTTTCTTTCCTCTATATTCTATAGCTCTTTCTCTCTGCTTACTATATTGTTCTGTATCGTATATCCTATCTTACTCACTCCTTTTTATTATGTCTTGCTCTGACTTTCAATCTACATCATCAAACTGTGTCTTCTTTCTGGCCGGTGACACTCACTTGGTGATACAATTTCCCCTCAACTCCTTGGAAAGTAGGTGTCCAGTAGTGGAAGGTATCCTATCTTGCACATGTGTCAGTGCACGTGTACCCCAGCTAGCAAAAATGACAGAGAGAAGTCATTGCGTCATGGAAGTACTCACATGAAAAGAACAACAACAACATCACAGTGGCACAATACACAATACAAATTGAGCCAGTGTGATAAGTGTCTGTCTGCTGCGAAGAGCTCTACTTCAAAGATGAAGAAGCACCTGCAAGCTAAGCAGGTGGCAGGTGACTGAGGAGAATGATGTTGGTGATACAGCTTTGAAATGGCAACAGCAAGGATATAGTTCAGCGAAAGCTGTCACTTCAAGCGAAACTAATGAGGGTGCTCTTGATTATGTGGTGGAGGACATGCTGGCAGTATCAACAGTCCATGCAATCAGGTAGAGTCAATACATTTATAGGTAAGTGTGCAGTAGTGTAATGCCTTCCAGACAATGTAACCAGAAAGCATAAAAAGTGTTCATTTTCAGTAACACAAAAGTACAAAAAAATACCTTACTCAGTTGGGTAATATTATATTGTAAGGAAATGTACTTTTTTAATGGCAGTAATGTCACAAGTCACTGTTAAATGTTATTCAACGTAACCCTAGTTATTATAGTGGGCTTTGTCACGCTGCTTGGATGTCAACAGGTCCAGGTGCAGGTAATGGTTGCCATAGTGATTCTTGCTGGGTTGCATTGCAGACTGGAGCAGCTTACTTCAGCACACAGTTACATTTCATTGAGGCATTGACTCTAGTGTCCATCATATTTATGACCGAAACAAAGGAGAAAGCAAGATAAGTTAATTACATAAACATAGTCAGGTTGCAGTGGCTGTTAGTTATGGCTACCAAACAGTATTTAAATATCTTTGAATCCATAATCTTAGTATCATAATTCTTTTTTTGCATTTTGACAAACAAAATTGAATTAATATCCTTAACCCCACCACAGAAAGTATAGAACTGCTGCTAGAGTGTAATGGCTTAACAAATAGTAAATGAGGGATATATGCAATGGAATTACTAGAAACTAGAAGTTCTTTATAAAGAAAAAATAGATTTAACTGCAAACTTGCATAAAACTTCATGTTCACAAAGTTTATTGACAAGTTTTAAAAATATTTTTTATCATAGTCCCCAAATTTTAAACAGGCTACAAAAGATAAAAGGCTTGTTTTAATGCTTTTGCATTTTATTTTACAATCAATCAATGCCTTAAGTCTAGAACCAGTGGACATCACCAAATGCATCTCCCTTAAAATCCTCTGCCAGGCCAGTAGCTTAATATTTGTGGGTCTAAGATTCTGTGACATTTTCTTGCTTTGGGAAACTGCTTTTCAGTCAATTGTCCAATTACTTTTGAGACTGCGTATAAATATGCCTCCAAATCATAAAATGTTAATGCAAAACTTTTGTTAAGTCTCTTTAATTAAGCTGAAAGTCTGAACATAAACTGAAACTTGACCATTTGGTTTAAAATCCACCATGTTGGTTTAAAGAGACAAAACTACAAAAACAGTTTCATCGTCCAAACAACGATGGACCTAAATGTACAATCGACAAATGCTTTTGACTTAATGTGTTTTCTGAGATTATCTTTTCAGTATTTTATATTTTCATTAATGATTAGAAATAAGAGAAAACACACACTGAACACATTTTAGCTATCTGGGAATCAAACTGGCAACTCTTTTCAGAGCATTTAAATGTCCACCCAAGGCACTCAGCTATCCAGTCGTCCCACTAAAGTGTATTTAATTTGGCGGAGAGGAACACAGAGAGACAATTTGAACTTTCAGCACCATGTTTGCAGCTGAGCAAACAGAATTAGTATAGAAATAATTGAAACATCACTTAATTAGTATTAGTAGCAAGAGAAGTGGTCGCAGAGGGAAAGAGTGTACTTGGGACTGCAGCTGAGTGTCTGTCTCTGTGCCTAATTAAACCTGCTCAGTCACATGTAGTGACTACAGTTCTTGAAATGCAGTCTTTGTATCACCTAAATCCTTTCTTGGACATTTTTACATATTTGAATACATTTTCACAGGTAGGATTTTCGGCTTGACTTCCACGTCCTTTGATGGAATAATCTTTGCTCAAAATTAAGTTTTAAGTGACTGGATGGATGTATTAAACAATCACAGGTAGTTTCGATTTCCACTGTGACACCAACACTGTCAGCTCTCTTTCACAACAAAGGTAAAAAGAATTTCTTCTCTTTAAAATATTTAAAAATTGCACATGTAATGTGTTATGGCAAAAATTATAATGACAGAAAATCCCAAAGCTGTAGCAGGAATTAGTTATTAAAAGAATTGATTGCTTCATTACTATTTTAATTATGTGTTTTGAAATACACTTTTCTGTTTCTCTCAGTAAGGTCCAGCCTCTCTGTCTGCGTTTTACTGTGTGTCTTGCTGGGAGTCTCATATTGTGATTTACCGGTCCATTTTGATGCTTGTTTCCTGTGGTAAGAAAATGCTAATGAACACCACAGCACTAGCAAGAGCTTCTCCTCTCTCTGCAGAAATGATGTGATGTTATTTTCTGCCATGAGAGTGGATAATGGAATTTCTTTCCCTCTGTTATCTTTCTTTTCCTCGACCATACTGTTTTTCCCCCCCGCATCCTGTCTCCTTTTCTGCTCTCCTTCCCTTGTCTCACTGCCCTGTATTTGTGTTTGTGTGCATATTGTTTTGAGGATTATTATTAGCTATCAAGTCAAATTCATAAATATTTCCTGCTTCATAACAGGCCAGACAATTCATGTGAAAAGAGATGGCGGACGAAGGCTCTGGCGGCTCCACTGAGTGAAAATGATCAAGTCATTTCCATCACCACTGGTGCTCATTTACAGATTTCACCTAGAAATAAATTATAGAGCAGGAATGATAAATTCAGATGGTATTTACATGCTATGACAAGCTTTTGTTTTCAATAGTAATGACTAGAAAAATCTGGTTATCCTGTGCAAGAGCTTCGTCAAAATTAAAAATTTAGCTGAAGCAACAAGTGTTATATATAAGGTACAGAGCCCTTCAACATTGATTTGATTCAACCTTTAAATGGTGTGGACTAAAAGTATTAATGCATCGCAGCTTGTGGTTTACATGTCTTTTAGCAGACATCTGTTTACATATACAGTAGTGAACAGGCAGAGGATAAATGAGAAATAGATTATTTGGATGGCAGGAGGGTAGAACAGGTAATCCTCGAGTATTGACTGCAGATGAACTCTTGGTATCAGCAGTGACATATACCACAAGGATCAAGCGTCTAATACAAAGTGTGATCAATTGTTCTGCCAATCAATTAAAGTAACATTGCAAGGAGCAGCATGTAAGGAATAAATTAAAGAACTTTGAAATTTTCTCTGCAGGACTTCACTGAAGGGAAAAAGTGGAAAAGCCATCATGTAATTAGTCCATTTGAAAAGAATAATAATGAATGGGATTGTCACGTAGGCTGCTCATTTGAGACCAATAATAGATCATATAATTAGCATATGGTTAGAATCACAGTCTTTTTTCCCATTGTAATTAATCATTTGGTTGAATGGACTATCCACAAAGATCTAAAGCCTCATGAGCTGGAACTCAGAGCGCACCTTTCAGAGAAACATTAAAACCAGTGGAAACACTTTCACAATGACATATGTTGCAAATTATAGATTGGATAATAAAGATTACAGTTCGTGACATCAGGCTATGGCATCAGTGATATGGGTTCATCTTAATTTGTCGCTTTTAAATGTTCAGGGTTACTGCTGTGATTAAAAGTATTTTACCCCATAATGTTTTTCTTTTGAAAAATCACTGATAAATATAAATATAAATTTCCTGAATAAAAATTAAACAATAAAGTAGAAACTGAGTGGAATCAGCAAATGGGAAAGAAAACTCCCAAAACAAAGTCAAAAACAGTAAAGTCCCAATTGGATGCAAACAACAATGTCCAGGCTGATAAACCTGTTAGCTACAGTCATGTGGAAAAAGAAAGTTTTCCTATGACTATGCAGTCCTGTGAAAAAATGTACCCTTGAAGTTTTTTGTTGGTTTTTTTATGTTTGACTTTTTATTTTGGCCCCCTCATCTTCATAAGGTGTTTACTGAGGTTTATGGGCATTTGTTTATGTACAGTTCTCTTATGGTCTTACCACAGCATTGAAAGGTTGAGGTCTGGACTTTGACTGGGCTACTGCAACACCCTGAATCTTTTCTTTTTCAGTCATTCTGTTGTAGATTTGCTGATGTGCTCGAGATTACAGTCATATTTCATAGCCCAATTTGGCCCAATTTTTTCTTGTCAGACCAATGGGCTCACATTTGACTCTAGGATGCTTGGGGTTCATGGACGACTCAAGGTACACAGGTCCTATGGCTGTACTTGACAGTTGACACGAGGTGTTTGTGGTGACATACATGTTTTGCATTCATCAAACATGGTGCTGTTGCATGATGGTCAAATATTTTCAACTTTGGCATCATCTGTCCAAAAGACGTTGTTCCAGAAGTCTTGTGATTTATTCAGACGCAACTGCAAACCTGAGGTGTGCTTCTATGTTCTTTCTTTCCAAATAAAACATACACTCAACAAAAATATAAACGCAACACCTTTGTTACTGCTCCCATTCCCCATGGGATGGACATAGAGACCTAAAATTCATTCCAGATACACAATATAACCATCCCTCCCAAACAGTGGTCACAAATCAGTCCAAATGTGTGGTAGTGGGCACATCTGCTATATTGAGATCCATCCCACCTCACAGGTGTGCCACATCAGGATGCTGATCTGACATCATGAGTAGTGCACAGGTGTACCTCAGACTGCCCACAACAAAAGGCCACCCTGGAATGTGCAGTTCTTTGCGCTATTGGGGGTCTGGGGACCCAGAACCGGTCAGTATCTGGTGTGACCACCATTTGCCTCATGCAGTGCAACACATCGTCGCATGGAGTCTATCAGATTGTCAATTGTGGCCTGTGGAATGTTGGTCCACTCCACTTCAATGGCTGTGCGAGGTTGTTGGATATTCGTGGGAACTGGTACACGCTGTCGTATACGCCGGTCAAGCACATCCCGAACATGCTCAATGGGTGACATGTCCGGTGAGTATGCTGGCCATGCAAGAACTGGGACATTCTCAGCTGCCGTCTGCCCTGAACAATGTGAACCATGATTCATCCGTGAAGCGCACACCTCTCCAACGTGCCAGACGCCATCGAATGTGAGCATTTGCCCACACAAGTCTGTTACGGCAACGAGCTGGAGTCAGGTCAAGACCCCGATGAGGACAACGGGCATGCAGTTGAGCGTCCCTGAGACGGTTTCTGACAGTTTGTGCAGAAATTGTTTGGTTGTGCAAACCAATTGTTCCAGCAGCTGTCTGGGTGGCTGGTCTCAGACGATCTTGGAGGTGAACCTGCTGGATGTGGAGGTCCTGGGCTGGTGTGGTTACACGAGGTCTGCGGTTGTGAGGCCGGTTGGATGTGCTGCCATATTCTCTGAAACGCCTGTGGAGACGGCTTATGGTTGAGAAATGAACATTCAATGCACGGGCGACAGATCTGGTTGACATTCCTGCTGTCAGCATGCCAATTGGACGCTCCCTCATTGCTTGTGGCATCTGTGGCATTTTGCTGTGAGACAAAACTGCACATTCCAGGGTGGCCTTTTGTTGTGGGCAGTCTGAGGTACACCTGTGCACTACTCATGCTGTCAGATCAGCATCCTGATGTGGCACACCTGTGAGGTGGGATGGATTATCTCAATATAGCAGATGTGCCCACTACCACACATTTGGACTGATTTGTGACCACTGTTTGGGAGGGATGGTTATTGTGTATCTGGAATGAATTTTAGGTCTCTACGTCCATCCCATGGGGAATGGGAGCAGTAACAAAGGTGTTGCGTTTATATTTTTGTTGAGTGTACTTGTTCAATCTTTTTTCTAATTTTGCTGTCATGAACATATAACACGCTAAATGAGCTACATCTGAGATGTAGGTTTCTTGGGGTTTTTTTGTAAATTCTGTAAGCATTGCACACTCTGACCTTGGGGGGAATTTACTGGGACTTCCACTCTTGAAAAAAAGTGTGGCATTGTGTTAGCGCACAACTAAATGCTCCAGACCAGCAAAACCAAAACTACCATGAACAGAACTACCAAACAATTCTGGTTTTGTAGAGTACAGCTTATCAAGTGCATCTGATTTGCAGAACTTGACTGTATCAGGACCTGTAACTGCTACCCTCCAGACTCCAAATATAGACTTTGTAAGCCTGTAAAACAGAGTCATTATCTCCAGGCTGGTGTGTGAAGGCATCATTCTCCAAAGAACACCTTCTAGGACATGCATAAACAGTCTTGCAAAGTTACTGCAGAATGCTGTAGTAGTTTAAGAGTCAAGAGTGGCTAAAGACAGAGGCTAATTACTGGAGGAATGGGCAGAACATGTCAGAACATGTCAACTGGTTTGAGACGCAGACGAAAAGATGAAAGATTTTCATATTTGCCAAAAATTTCCACCACGCTGACATTTCATTCTTTCTCATTCTACCAAACTTTTGAACTGCTCATAAAAAGTACTTATTAGTTTTCAATCTTGGTTCTCTAAATATGTACTTCACACTATATAGTAGAGCTGGGCGATATGAGATTTTTTCATATCACGATATGTTTTTTTCATTTCAGGCGATAACGATATCTATCACGATATAAGCCAAATAACTATATTTGTAAGATTTAAATGTGCCGTTGCTCACAAGTAAAATGTGAAATAATCAGCAGCTTGTTTTTAAATATTTATTTCCCATAATAAGTTCAACAGGGTAGATGTACTTAAGGAACATGAGACTTTTTCAGATAAATAAAGGCAAATATTGCAAACTACACAAAAGGCAGCCGCTAAAGCGTTTAAGTTTCAAAACAGAACAAATGAAACAGACTAAATTGTCAATTCCACTTAGAAACAAAATATTAATTCTAAAAATAAATCTTAGTTTGTTTTACAGAAGAACAGACAAAACTGACTAACTTTTGTCAATATCAAATAAACTGAGAACTAAAAGGAAATTCTCAATCTCTCCTTGTTGTATAGCTTAGCTTTTCAAACAGTTTTAACAGTTACTTTAGTCTGACAAAAGCCGAATGACGAATTAGCGCTTCCAGTCAGAGACTGAGGCTACGTCCACACGTACACGGGTATTTTTGAAAACTGAGATTTTCCGTTTTCGTTTTAAAAAATAATCCCGTTCACACGTAAAGGCAGAAATGAAGGAAAACGCTGCTATGAACATGCCAAAGCAGCAGGTGGCGCTAGATTCCTAACCGTGCAGAAATGTTGGCCAATCAGAAGTCTAGAAGCCTCGGTGGGAAAAAGTAAACAAAGCTGCGGCATAGAAGCAGAACCGAGTCGTATGTGTGGAGGGACAGTAACTGTGTGTATATGTAAGCATTTAAACACTGCAGAGTAGAATTAACAGTAACAGTATTGTAGAAATTCATTTCACCGAAACAATAACGCGGCGCACAGTGTGACGCATGCACCAGTTTATTGTATTTCCAGACTTGCTTTCGGCACAATTTACAGTGCACGCTACTCTGTTTTTTGTCAGACTTGAAATACCTTCACACTACGGAACTTCTTTGGCTCTTCCGTTCGACAATCTCTCCGGCATTGGAACCATCATCTGTTTTCTCTTCGGTCACGCTCGGTTGATTTTTCTAGTCGGCACACTCATTTCCTCCATTATGCGCTGGCTGCTTCCCAAACAAACACACGTGCGGCTTGGCACTTGTGCTGTACGTAGCAAGTCACGCGACGTGACGCTGCGGCTGTGATTGGTTCAGCTCTGCGCTACTGAATTTGGATCGGCTGACCTTTTTTTTTTTTTTTTTTTTCTTAAGAGGACAAGAGCGGCGAGGTCTATCGCGATAGCTTAATTTCTCTATCGAGTAAAAGTTATATCGCGATACATATCATTATCGTTCTATCGCCCAGCTGTACTATATAGATATGCTGCCTTAAGTTTGAGGCATACTTAGCTGGCATTTGACAAAAACAAAACAGATGCTGAAACAGCAGATGAGAAACATACAAAAATCTGACATATCACCTCATTCACAATAAATCAAAATCCTCTTGAACACATAGATTCTTTCTCCAGTACAACGACATGCAAATACTTTGGTCCATTCATATACATACACACAACACTGAGATCTTCTCATATATATGCATTGACAATGTAGCACCAGCTAGCACCAATTTAGACTGTAATGGGGAAAAATGCTTGTCTTTTTGCTGCCATCATGATAACAAAAAGATGGTGAAAACAAAGGCACACTGTGCATACTTATAGAAGTAATTTCCATATCTGATGTTTGAATTCATGCTATGTTGTGGAGAGAGATAAACATAGTGTGTTTAGGGGTTGTTTTCTATCTCTCTGTTTTTAATGCATTCAATGTTTTTCCATCCTGCTGCTCACTGAGCTATTTCCCATGCCACTTTTATAGATGCATCTCTCTTATTTCAGGGCTGTACTCACGTGATTTAAGAATTATGGTGGCAATACTGCAGAATAGAAAACCAAATGGTGCTGTTGTCTGTAGAAGGAGAGAGGCATCCATCATGCTAAGACCAGAATAAAGGGCAGCAATGGGAGTAATTATCTGTGGTAAAAGACAATGATGTGTGACTGTAGAAGAAACTCATGAGCAAAAAACACTGTGAACCCAATGACTTTTTTATCAGCTGAGACTTAGAGTTAAATAAGGCACATTTAGCAGATGCCTCAGTCAGCTCAGTAGTTCTGTGTAAATAACTAATACATTTGACAGTTACACTGAATTTCATGGTGCTCTTACCAGTACCAGTACTCCAAAAAGTTTTCATTTCAACAGTTTTTCCATACGATTGCAAATGCAGTTTCCATGTGGTTTTCATGCATTTTATTATACACTAAACAGTCTTATTATTATAACACCTTATTAGGTACACATTATCAACACCAGGTTGGCCCCCTTTTGCCTTCTGAACTGCTTTAATTCTTCATGGCATCGATTCAACAAGGTGCTGGAACATTCTTCAGAGATTTGGGTCCACATATACCAGATAGCATCGCACAGTTACTGCAAATTTGTCGGCCGCACATCCATCCATCTCCTGTTCCACCACATCCCAAAGGTGCTCTACTGCATTAAGATCTAGTGATTGCTGAGGCCATATGAGTACAGTGAAATCAGTGACATGTTCAAAAAACAATTTAATGTGATCTGAGCCTTGTGACACAAAACGTTATTCTGCTGTAAGCAGCCATCAGAAGATGGGTACACTATGGCCATAAAGGGATGGACATGGTAAGCAGCAATACTCAGACAGACTATTTGTTTAAATGATGCACAGTTAGTACTAACAAGCTCAAAATATGCCACAAAAATATCCCTACACTATCATACCACCACCAGCACCCTAACCTGTTTATACAAGGCAGGATCTAAACATATTTTCAGGTTGTTTACACCATATTGTGCATTTAGAGATGTTCTTCTGCATAACTTAGCTGTAACAAGTGGTTGCTTGAGTTACTGTTGTCTTCCTAGCAGCTTGAAGTAGTCTGGCAATTCTCCTCTGACCTCTGGAATCAACAGGACATTTTCACCCAGAGAAAGCTTACTGGATATTTTCTCTATTTCAGACCATTATTTGTAAACCATAGAGATGGTTGGATGGGAAACATTCCAGTAGAGGAGCAGTTCATGAAATACTCAGACCAGATAGACTGGTATCTAAAGCCATGCTGCTTAGATCATCTTTCTCCCCTATTGTGATGCTCTTGACCATGTTTATATGCCTATATATACTGAGATGCTGACATGTGATTGGCTGATTAGATAGTAACATTAACAAGTTGTTGAACAGATGTACCTAATAAAGTAGCCAGTGAGTCTATACAGTGGGGCAAAAAAGTATTTAGTCAGCCACCGATTGTGCAAGTTCCCCCACTTAAAATGATGACAGAGGTCAGTAATTTGCACCAGAGGTACACTTCAACTGTGAGAGACAGAATGTGAAAAAAAAATCCATGAATTCACATGGTAGGATTTGTAAAGAATTTATTTGTAAATCAGGGTGGAAAATAAGTATTTGGTCACCTCAAACAAGGAAAATCTCTGGCTCTCACAGACCTGTAACGTCTTCTGTAAGAAGCTTTTCTGTCCCCCACTCGTTACCTGTATGAATGGCACCTGTTTGAACTCATCATCTGTATAAAAGACACCTGTCCACAGCCTCAAACAGTCAGACTCCAAACTCCGCCATGGCCAAGACCAAAGAGCTTTCGAAGGACACCAGAAAAAGTATTGTAGACCTGCACCAGACTGGGAAGAGTGAATCTACAATAGGCAAGCAGCTTGGTGTGAAAAAATCAACTGTGGGAGCAATCATCAGAAAATGGAAGACATACAAGACCACTGATAATCTCCCTCGATCTGGGGCTCCACGCAAGATCTCATCCCGTGGGGTCAAAATGATCATGAGAACGGTGAGCAAAGATCCCAGAACCACACGGGGGGACCTGGTGAATGACCTGCAGAGAGCTGGGACCAAAGTAACAAAGGTCACCATCAGTAACACACTACAACAGCAGGGAATCAAATCCCGCAGTGCCAGATGTGTTCCGCTGCTGAAGCCAGTGCATGTCCAGGCCCGTCTGAAGTTTGCCAGAGAGCACATGGATGATACAGCAGAGGATTGGGAGAATGTCATGTGGTCAGATGAAACCAAAGTAGAACTTTTTGGTATAAACTCAACTCGTCGTGTTTGGAGGGAGAAGAATACTGAGTTGCATCCCAAGAACACCATACCTACTGTGAAGCATGGGGGAGGAAACATCATGCTATGGGGCTGTTTTTCTGCCAAGGGGACAGGACGACTGATCCGTGTTAAGGACAGAATGAATGGGGCCATGTATCGGGAGATTTTGAGCCAAAACCTCCTTCCATCAGTGAGAACTTTGAAGATGAAACGAGGCTGGGTCTTCCAACATGACAATGATCCAAAACACACCGCCCGGACAACAAAGGAGTGGCTCCGTAAGAAGCATTTGAAAGTCCTGGAGTGGCCTAGCCAGTCTCCAGACCTCAACCCCATAGAAAATCTGTGGCAGGAGTTGAAAGTCCGTGTTGCTCGGCGACAGCCCCAAAACATCACTGCTCTCGAGAAGATCTGCATGGAGGAATGGGCCAAAATACCAGCTACTGTGTGTGCAAACCTGGTAAAGACCTATAGTAAACGTTTGACCTCTGTTATTGCCAACAAAGGTTATGTTACAAAGTATTGAGTTGTATTTTTGTTATTGACCAAATACTTATTTTCCACCCTGATTTACGAATAAATTCTTTACAAATCCTACCATGTGGATTCATGGATTTTTTTTTCACATTCTGTCTCTCACAGTTGAAGTGTACCTCTGGTGCAAATTACTGACCTCTGTCATCATTTTAGGTGGGGGAACTTGCACAATCGGTGGCTGACTAAATACTTTTTTGCCCCACTGTATATAATCATGCAGATATGCAGTTCATCTACATCAATAGATGCAATAAACTGAGTATGTGAATTGCCTAGAAATCAATAGAAATGCTGCAGAGATACACTGCCAAGGAAGCCAAGCGAAAGCAAAAGGAGGAAAAGGAATAGAGGAGGAGTGAATTTGTGTGTGGCATTAATGTCCCATAGATCATCTTGAATAATTTGAAACCAGAAGTCCTTAAAACCATCTCCAATGTTTGGTCTTTGATCAGCCTTTGGATCAGATCTCAACAGTTCAGTAAACATACAGAAGGCAAGAGGAAGTCAAGGTCACAACTGACATGATATCTACTTTGTGGTCCTCCGCTGTTTCATTATTGATTCAAACTTCTGGAGAATTGAAGACAGAAGCACAGCATTATTGGTAGTGTCATCAGTCGAGTCATGTTTAGTAACACAGGGGAGTGTAACGCTAACAAAAATAGCAGAAATATACAAGATAGAATTAGTTCACTAATCAACCCATTCAGTTTTTGCCTCTACCTATCTAACTTACAGTTCCACTGTAAATCAGCTCTGCTGACATCTACTTATTTAGAAATACTAGCAAATATTATTAATTCAACCTTGCCTATTTCATGTCTTCCAATCACAAAGTCCCTTATTGCAACACAAAAGCAAGCTAGTATGAAAACGGTAATAATTTCTCAACAATTTGTGCGCTTAAAATTTATTGAAACAAAGGATTGTTTTGTGCTACTGAAAATCTTTCATACTTACTCTGATTGGTTTAGGGTAAGATTCATGCACTTTGCAAAAAACGCACTCATCCCACTAGTAACTGTGATATATGCATTTCCCTTATTTGATGCTACAGAGTTGTAGTACATTAGTAATATTAATAGACAAAGAATGCCCAGAAGCTTAATTAATGTAGGAAGAACATTTGGTGTATTTTCTTCACTGCCCACCACTAAAGAGAAATGTGATTGACTCATCTTTCTGTTCGCCTCATTCTGTCGGTGAAGAATTCTTCTGCTTTTTAACAGGTCACTTAGAAAATAATGAAAAAAACAAAACACATCAAACTCTTCTTTGCTGGATGTTTATCTTACATTTTCCCTTTATAGACAAGCATCTTTTTGTAGGATTTCTTGCACACCAAATGCAAGAAATCGTTTCATTTTCTGTACCCTGACAGCGGGGCCTTGGCTGTTGTATAATTTAGCACTTCTGTCTCCCTCCTTCGTAGCAGGCTGTTGTGTATGTCATCAAAACACTGGCACTATCTTCATTTTTAGAGGAGCTCACAGCTATTAGTTCCCTGGAAGTTCTCCTTAGGGATTCAGTTCTTTGAAGACTGAACTAATAAATGAAAGCTTCAGCACTCTCTTCTGCTCCTCCTCTCAGTCTTGCCTGCCTACAATTTGGCATGATGCAGCAAAGGGTATGAATACACTTTTTATTAGATATTTGAATTTTTTTATTTTTAAACTTGAAGATCCAATTTAAAAAAAATCTGTTATGGGTTATTAATTGCTGATCGATAGTGATACTTGGGCATATCAGTTTTAAGTTATACAATAATATAATAATAGACAAAAGTGCCCAACAGAGATGGGCAGTAACGCGTTACTGTAATCTGATTACTTTTTTCGAGTAACGTAAGGGATTACTATTGCAAAAACGGTAATTAGATTACCGTTACTTTCGCGTAGGAACGCTGCGTTACTGCGTTACTAAAACCGTGATTTTTTTGCGAGAAAGTCTCATGACAGTGACGTAAGCGAGTGCGACGTTTGTGACAACAGCTGTGTGCAGATCAACAATGGATCACGTATCGATTGTGGGAGAGAGTATGAGCATGCAGCGTTTAAAGCATGGAAGTACTGACCTTACTTTGAGTTTGATTCCATAAAAAGTGACAAAAACATTAGCGTCCATCGTGCGTGGGAAGAAAACTTCTTTTTACAGCGAAAAAACCCCCTAAACTTCCAAGCAAGCACCGAGTCTGCTACGACGTAATGGGAAACTCACAGAGAAACTCGCGGATTCTTCAACTGACTGCGGCACACCTGCACCAGGGTAAACCTCCGCCTACCGTAGTCCTGCTTTACAGGTGAAAATAGAGCAACAGGACCGCTGAGTCTTTGACTTTATTTATGTTCTGCTGTGTTTTACTTGCATCTATTTGAAAGAGTGAGTGTAAACACAAAAAATATTTTATTTTGTGTGCTGGAATGTGCAGAAAATAGGTTTAAATGTTAAACTAATTTCTTCCTTTTTTCAAGTAACTTGACCAACACTGGTGCCCAAATACTATTCTCTGAATTCACTGCATATGTCATTTAAATAGCCCAATAGTGTATTTTGGGATATTATCTGCAGGTTATCTTCTTTATTCCAACCTTTTCTATTTTAATTTATGCCCATCACCTACACAATGAAGAAAACATTGAACATTTGTTTTTCCCTTTATCTGCATTTCCCAGTTGCCCTGATACAGAATACACAGTTGTGAAAGGCATATGTAATGCACAAATACACTGATACATAGTGCTGCATACAATTTAAAGTCTATACGCAGCTGGGACACGAACTGCATTGAATGTCTTCTTCTTAAATAATAAAAGCCCAGATTTATGATGTTTTTGTGCAATGTGTTTGCAATTCTTCCTTAATTACAGAACAATGTCCCTGAGCAAAGAAGTGTACACGCTAATATTCTCTGCTGACTGATGAACATCTGTACCACACTGATGTTTGTGGGACTCAGTGATAGATATGCAGAGACCAGTTCCAATTACCATGAAATAAAGACTCTTAATCTTCTGATTTAAATATCTTCAGTACTCAAGAAATTAAATGCTGGATAACATGCACATGGTTAAGGCCAGTGCCACTGGGATATTAGGAATTGTGTTGTCCGGCTAATGCACGTCACCACAATCTCGGACGTGTTATACAGATGGTAAAAGGCTGCCTTGCTAACACCTGCTGTGCATCAAGCGAATGCACAGTTATCAGCCATATCACATCTCCTGTGTAAGAAGCTGTGTACGTTTATTAAGACAGGAAAATGCACATGTCTGAAAATGTCAGCTCTCATTTTACAGAGAATGCAGATGTTTTGATATGACTCATTTCCTTTGAAATTGGTTTTTATAATTTCTCATCCATTAAATGTACTATAGGTGCTTAATTAGTACACAGTTAAATAATAATGTAATCTTTGTTGTCATAATTTGATATTTGCTTACAAACATTTTAGCACTAATTTAATTGTAGCAGAACCACTATTGTTCCTTCATACCTGTCTATTTGAATGCCATTGTTCTAACATCAGTACAATGAATCAGTGTTTACACATGTGCCGAGTGGTACCCAATCCAAATCTGGGATTGGGTACAAGTTCCTTTGGCATTATATCGTGAAGGGCATCGATTTAAAAGTCTGCAAAATCAAACTTGTGGAGCTACCCACTGTGAAAACCCCTTGTGAATAAGGGAGTAGCTGAAAGTCGCTTTCACTAAGATATAAGTAAGTTTGTGCTCAGGAAATTCCTTTTCTTTGTCACTAAAGTTCTTGTGGCTTGCTGCAATCCATTAAACTACTTTATACTGCAGTATTTACAGTAGCTGCTACATTATGCACAAAGCTTAATGTAGCAGCTATTGCAATCTGGTTTTAAACCTTGATTAATCTAAAAAGTTTGCTATAGTAAGACAGCAATCTGATTCTGCCTCGTGTCTCAGTTGTAAAGAATGCTTGTTTTTGGGGGTTTTTATTACAGCTTAACAAGACAAGGAATGAACTTCAGTCTTCATTTTCAGTGCCCTGCACATTGTCAACCAAGCAATGTTCATTTAGAACATACATTCTACTAAAAGAAGATAATTAGTGAAGTCAGCTGGCATACCATTTGGTCAGAATCTTACCTGAGGTAATTATGGAAAGTGAAAAGTCAACTTTTCCCTAAAGAGAGTGTTGCTCCTCAGTCATCTTTTGGGGAAAGGGAACAGAAGTGCTACAAAGCCATCTTCGCAGTTTGAGATCACAAATCATGCCATTAATTAAGCGACACAGGTGTCTCTTCCACCTGCTTTATTTTTCTGTGATAATAGTTTTCTTTTTTTTCCCTTTTGTTGTGTCTTGAATCTTGGTGTTTTAGACACCATAAATATGCAGTTATGCATTAAATTTTAGGTTAAAATTCAATGGTTGCTATTCCTTTTAAATCTTTGGAAAAATACACCTTGCAAAGAAGAAGTACACTTCTCATCCATCCATCCATCCATCGTCATCCGCTTTGTCCGAGGTCGGGTCGCAGGGGCAGCAGCCTAAGCAAAGAGGCCCAGACCTCCCTCTCCCCAGCCACCTCCTCCAGCTTGTCCGGGGGAATACCAAGGCGTTCCCAGGCCAGCCGAGAGATATAATCTCTCCAGCGTGTCCTGGGTCTGCCCCGGGGCCTCCTCCCGGTGGGACATGCCTGGAACACCTCACCCAGGAGGCGCCCAGGGGGCATCCTTGTCAGATGCCCGAACCACCTCAGCTGGCTCCTTTCGATGTGGAGCAGCAGCTGCTCTACTCTGAGCCCCTCCCGGATGGCTGAACTTCTCACCCTATCTCTAAGGGAGAGGCCAGCCACCCTTCGGAGGAAGCTCATTTCTGCCGCTTGTATCCGCGATCTCGTTCTTTCGGTCACTACCCACAGCTCGTGGCCATAGGTGAGGGTAGGGACGTAGATCGACCGGTAAATTGAGAGCTTCGCTTTTACACTCAGCTCCCTCTTCACCACGACGGACCGGTGCAACGTCCGCATTACTGCAGCTGCAGCCCCAATCCGTCTGTCGATCTCCGGCTCCCTTCTCCCATCACTCGCGAACAAGATCCCGAGATACTTGAACTCCTCCACTTGGGGCAGGAACTCATCCCCGACCCGGAGTGGGCACTCCACCCTTTTCCGGCTGAGAACCATGGCCTCAGATTTGGAGGTGCTGATCCTCATTCCCGCTGCTTCACACTCGGCTGCGAACCGTTCCAGTGCGAGCTGGAGGCCTTCACCCGATGAAGCCAACAGAACCACATCATCTGCAAAAATCAGAGATGAGATTCTGAGGCCACCAAAGCGAAAGCCCTCCGCCACTTGGCTGCGCCTAGAAATCCTGTCCATAAAAATTATGAACAGAACCGGAGACAAAGGGCAGCCTTGGCGAAGCCCATCACCCACCAGGAACGAGTCCGACTTATTGCCGGCAATGCGAACCAAGCTCTTGCAACGGTTGTACACTTCTCATTAGAATTCAATTTCAAAGGCATGCTGTTTTTTTAGGAAAAACATTGTGACAATTTGAACAAATAGATTGCTCTTTCATGACTATTTCACGTTATTTTTCAGGCCAAATTGATTGCATGTTGTCAGTGAGCACTGGTTTTCTAAAAATCACCACCGATATGATCACTTATGTGAATTTTGGAGTTTTGTAAATATTGCGCTCTAAAAGTAGTTATAAAACTTAAATTTTTCTGAATTGTGGGGAAAATCTTTAAAGACTATTCTTATTTAATTGTTTTTTGTTTTTGGACACATTTCTAGTTAATTTTTGTAGTTTACTGGCTCCAGGAGGTCAGAGTTCAGATGTGTGATGTCATCAGTAAGCGCAGAAAAAAAACAGTGTCTGAGACGTGAGAGAGCGATGTTTTGCTGATGATACGCTATTCTGCCTGTAAACTCCAAACCTGAACTGAGGAGAATAAAGTTGCAAGAAAAAGGAGAATGGAGTCATGTCTCTCTGAGGGTGCAACATAAACAAAGGGATTTAGTAAACAAACATGCATTTATAATACTGCTATTTAATACTCAATATATCCCTCCACAAGTGATAATTATAATGCACTGACCAATCCTTGTTTAAAAGACCTTAAGGTCTTAAGGTGGTTTAAATCAATGTGTAAAATCACACTAGAGTTAATTAATTCTACAGATTTAGGGGTTTAATCGCTCAAAGCACAGCCTGCACAAGAAAACTTCTGAGACATCTTTTTGATTAAATATAAAAAGAAGGATTTAAATGGTACTTAACTATAAGGCAAACATATTTGTTGCTTGTTTATATTCTTATTGTTTGCAGCTTAGCTGGAAATGTTTGAGTTTTAATGGAAATTGTTAACACTTAATGCAGCAGTATTATAATTACAGGCAAAGTTCTGTCTAACAAGAAACAGAAGGATCAGTCATAAAGTCGGTCATGCAATATAATTAAGCACCTGCCATCATGGCTTCCTATTCATAAATGAAATAATCAAAAATCAATATTTCTCTCTGAGAAACACATTGTTCTCAGTTTTGTTTCTTTATGCAGAGACAGACTTTGTGCCTTGACAAGCATCCCACAGAGATCCACATGGTTTCTTCCGTGGCATCTCTCAAATCACACACAGAAAAGCAGAGGTTAATAAAGTGTGGGCGTGCCTCACTGACTACTGTTGTCTCCACTTACCATAATTTTGTCACTCTTTTAAGAAACAAACACATTCACAATACACCAGAAATGTGATGTTCTTCTTTTGTTTGCAGCCCTCTCTCACTATAAACAATCCATTTTGAAAGCACCCTCATGTCACTACATGTTAATCCCCTCACAGTCTTATCCCTCTTCCCACGCACCGGTGTGTATGTGTCAGTTTGTCACAGTAAATGTATGGATTCAGCTATTTCACAAGAACATTCTTCACCACGTTTCCAAGGGGGCTTGGCTTTTTAATTACTAGATTTGTTATTAAAAGGCCCCTTTCCTTTTTAATTAAACGTTACTTCACATGTTTCATGAAAGTTCTTTTCCCTGCAGTATATGAACTCTGGACTATTGGTATTTCTTATTTGTATTCTCAGAGTGGGGCACAGCTTTTGTGCAAATCTTGGTAGCTTGTACATTTCCACTAATGAGAATACATAGGCATAGTTTTCCCTAGAAGATCTTTTCACCTTTAAGCTATCTGAAGCAAGTATTATTTCACCATAGGTATGAAAACTTAGTTAATTAATCGGTTGACTTCTACTGATAAGTCTTGATTTTCACTCATATGTGAAGAAACCTAGGACACTGACAAGTGAGACTGGATGCAGAGATAAGATGCGTAAAAGTTCTTACCAATATTTGCTTAGTGTGTAGTTAAAATCAAAGTATGTTCGGTGTATATTCTATAATGGAATTTTGATCATTTCACTCTTCATTGCTTCAAAGACAAATATTTCAGAGTATTCAAACCTATATGCTGGATATAAAAGGAAAACCTTAAATAATGTTATGGTAGACTTTTTAAATATTTCACAATTCTGAAGCACTCAGCTTTAAGCAAAGGTCTGTTAAGTATATCTTAATGCATGCTCAATCATCCAGGTAAGGAAATCCCAAAAAGTTGATTCTCTTTATCTGGACGTTTAGTGGGAGAAACGTTTTGTCACTCATCCAAGTGACTTCTTCAGTTTCAGTTGACTGCATGTTTCTCCAACCATATAAACAGTACATACCCACATAGCAAAATTGGTATGGCCCAGATCTGGCCCACACAATGTGCTTACACATGGCCCACATACTGCAAAGAATGACGGCCCTTTGGTGGCCCAGACCTGGTGTGCCAGAGGTGGCCCACACATGGGCCAGCACAAGGCCAGTTGCATACACACTGGTCGTCCTGTGCTGGCCCATGTGTGGATTACATCAGGCAAACCTGATCTGGGCCACCAAAGGGCCGTCATTCTTTGCGGTATGTTAGCCATCTGTAAGTGGTGTGCAGCCACGGTGCCAGTTGCAGACACACTGCTGGCCCTGAACAGTTTCAGCTCTGGCCCCAGATATCAGCCTAATGTGTACCTTAATCAAGCCATGTGATAACAACATGTGCCAGAACATGCAAAAGTAACATAACAAAAATCTGTTCAGACAGTGAATGGACTGATTCTTATATAGAGCTTTTCTACTCTCCCAGATTACTCAAAGTGCTCTATACAACATGCCACATTCACCTAATCACACACTTTCTTTTAACTGAGAGCTTTCTAACTACATTCATACACATTTGCACTCTTGACATGCAGACTGGAGGAGCCAGGGATCGAACCACTAACCTTCTGATCAGTCGGTGACCTGCTTTACCGCCTGAGCTACAGCCACGCACTGGCAACGATGAGTAAACTGTCACTAGGTTTTGGATAAAGTGTACACTCACAAACCTGTCAAACCTGGATTTGAAACATTTTCTACCATAGAAGTATAGTATTGCAACATGGCATTTGGGTCTTCTAACTAAAATAAGAAAATAGGAACATAAATAATGCCATCATTGCCAGACCTTGCCCACATCTGGTTGACATACACCCTGCCATGACACCAGTCAGTCAGAAGTGCCAACTTGATGCCAGATCCGGGCTAGGCCTGTTTTCTATGAGCCTGGGCCACATAACCCAAACCACAATCGAGCCAGATATGAAATGCCATCACATAGACAGTGCCATCTATGCCAGGCCTGGCCCATATCTGCATGACATACATCTTATCATGCCAGAAGTCACCCAGCAGTGCCGGCTTGATACCAGATCCGGGCCAGACCTGCTTGCTATGTGGGTAATGACTGAAACCAACACCACTGACGAACAATGGGCTGTGAGGTCAGTTTCTTGATCATTAATATGCATATGGTCATGACCATTGATTAACAACCACTGATCAATGACCAGTTATCAATAACAACTAATCAGTGGTTAATTTGGATTTCTAAACACCACATTCAGAACACTTTGGATTTTGTTGGGAAGGTGAGAGGTGTCATTATGGAGGCAGGTGAAACAATGGTCTCGTATGATGTTACATCTTTTCTCAGTTGTGTTCGAGTAACTGAAGTGTTGGAGGTAGTTCATAAGAGATTACCAGATGACCCCAACATCAGCAACAGGACCACTCTCAGCACGGACCAAGTGTGTCTTCATTCCACAGATTTCACATACAAGGGTCATTACTACAGGAAAAAACATGGGTGTACCATGGGTTCCACAGTTTCACCAACTGTGGCCAACTTTTACATGGAAGAAGTGAAAAAGAGGGCTTTGTTATCCTACCCTAGAACACCTCTAAGTCATTGGTTCAGGTATGTGGATGACACCTGGCTGAAAACCAAATCTCAGTACGTACTACAAATCACATTAACTCAGTAAACAAACACATCAGCTAGTGGAACACAAATTGTGTGTCTTTTAGTATATTGCCAGTAAAAAAGGATCTTTACTTTCAGGTTCAGTCCTTCCTTCACCATAACAGCCACCTACAGTAACTGTAGAGCTGAAACTCCACAAGGACCAAAGCTTTCAACTAAACATAAAGGAGGCATTTCAGTGTTTTAAGGCTGGGTTAAAGTAATTAGAGACAGTGATCCTCAGCAAATCATAAAACTATGTGTATTGCCACATAACTACAGCAAAAAGGAAAGAAATGCAAAAAACCCCAAACTCCGCAGTGAACACATTTCAGCCCTTGGCGGTGCCTCGAATTTCTGTTATTCATGAAATTCACTGATAAATTAAGTAACAAGATTGTGTTCAAAAAGCCAGGCGTATTGAGAGCATGCTTGCCTCTCTGCCAAGAATCTGGAAACAGCTTCAGCTTCAGCCACAAAGAGATATGGACTACTGGGTTCAATTAGGATTTGAGATTCTTAAGGTCATACTTCTATCACCTGATATTCTTCCATTTATAATAACAGACAAGTCCAAATACTCATTAAGTGATGTTTTTGCTGAGTGATGTGACAATTTTTAGAACTGAAATTTTTTCTACATGTCCTTTTTGACATGCTCGCCTCTGCAATCATAAATTTGGGGTCCCAGTGGTCTGCTGGAACCTTTCTGTTGCATGACTTTCAACCCAAAGGGTTTCTTCAGATTCTCAGATTGCTCTGGCTTTAAAACCTTGAACCCTCTAACCAAAGCTCAGAGCTGCTATGCTAACCACAAACGCTTTAAAATGTCAGGGGGTAAATACAGGTTTTTAGATATTTTTTTTTCATACATAACTCTGGTTTCTCAGATTATGTGATAAAAATAAACAACTACACTACTGTGTATTCAAAATAGAGCTTCATAGTACTCAACATTTAGTTTTTAATTAGAGGCTTTAGATAACGCCATAATGAAATATTCTTGTATCTAAGAAAACTGAAATGATGAAAGCAGAGAGAGACAGAGGAGCTAAACTCTAAAATAACCACAACACAATCAGTCATGTGACTGTTCTCAAGCCAGATGATATCTCTCGAAAGGAGCAATTTAAACCCTCTAGTGTGACCCTTAACAGATTGAGTCTACAAGGTGGATACCCCCCTCTTTACAGTCTTAAATGCAGAGTGATACCTGAATGACCATTACCAAGACATTAATCTCCATTCAGCTGCCTTCTGGGGATTATAGACTAGTAATAAGTTATGGGAATGACCACATTTGCCAACTGATGGTACTTGACTGTGTATGCAGGTTGTCAAAGACATGGTTTGAAGTATTTGATCAAAGTTTATGAGAGGTTTGATGGGGTTTATTAAAGCTAGAGGGAGGAGTAGGTAAGTGAAGTGGAGAGAGTCAACTGAAGGATGGCGGGTGATTTGGGAGGGGTGGGAGAAAGAGGGGCAGACATTGCCAGCGACATTCAAAAGATAAAGAAAAACCTCCCACCATGAATAAATGATAAATAATTATTGAAAAATCCTAACTATAGTAACTACAGGGTGGGCCATTTATATGGATACACCGTAATAAAATGGGAATGGTTGGTGACATTAAAGTCCTGTTTGTGGCACATTAGTATATGTGAGAGGGCAAACTCCTCAAGATGGGTGGTGACCATGGTGGTCATTTAGAAGTCGGCCATCTTGGATACAACTTTTGTTTTTTCAATAGGAAGAGGGCCATGTGACACATCAAACTTATTTGTAATGTCACAAGAAAAACAATGGTGTGCTTGGTTTCGACGTAACTTTATTCTTTCATGAGTTATTTACAAGTTTCTGCCCACTTATAAACTGTGTTCAATGTGCTGCCCATTGTGTTGGGCTGTCAATGCAACCCTCTTCTCCCACTCTTCACACATTGATAGCAACATCGCAAGAGAAATGCCAGAACAGGCATCCAGTATCCATAGTTTCAGGTGCTGCACATCTCGTATCTTCACACCATAGACAATTGGCTTCAGATGACCCCAAAGATAAAAGTCTAAGGGGGTCAGATTGGGAGACCTTGGGGGCCGTTCAACTGACCCACGACGACCAATCCACTTTCCAGGAAACTGTTCATCTACACTGTAAAAACGATAACTAGTAATTGTTGATTTGATTAAAGTTTTCAAATTAAACTGACTTAGAAATAAAACTTTCCATTTACAACCTGAAAAAGCATGTCTGCCCAACAAATTTCTTCCATTGTTGTCCTAACTAAGATTTTCTAGAGAGCATAACAAAGATTATCATCTTTTGAGTAGATTTTTCGAGTCAAGTTGGGAACCAGTGGGAAACCCCGTAGATGACTGGCACACGTGGTCTGTGCCAAGTTTGAACTAGACCAAACGAGCCTGAGCAGACCTGAGCTGTGTGATAGATAGTGGTTTGTCAATGTGTTCTGGACTGAAAACCTGCTAAGAAAATTTGAAGACACGTGTCCAAAGTTGGATGGAAATTAAAATTTTTCGACCATTACAGATTTTACCTGGTCTGAAGTTGGAGTGTATTTTTTGAACAGGACAAGCTGACTATTTGCCCTAGCAGGTAAGCTAACGAGATCTATTATTAGGATTTTCTACAAGCGCCTAGGCTGCATCCTCCTCAGGACCCAGGAGGGTGGAATGAGTAAAACACTGAAAAAAAGCCAAACAATAACATATTTAAGTTATCTAAGTGACTTATATATCATGCTTAAGCTAGCGAAGGACCGCGTGGGGGGTTTGAAAATGATATACCAGCTAGCTACCATAGCCGGTGGTAACAGACATCTCCGAAAACATAGAAGCATGTTTGCAAATATGTGTTGTCTTAATAAACTGAGCAGATATTTGAAATTTACACAGCTACATTCTCGCCTGAAAATATCTTAAAAGTTTACTTTGTGACCCAGAAAGGGTAATGAGAGTAATATTAAAACTAAGTGGCTTCCGCCATTGTTGGAGACTAGAATCAGCTGGACTGCGCTATGAATTCTGGCATAGGGTGGGCCACGAAGGATACACCTGACCCATCCTTCAAAGCTGTGGAAAGTATGGTATTGTTTTGAGAGCCTTTTTGTTGGTGGAGTATTGATTTTATGTACAATTCCACAGGTAGACGCGATCTGTACGGTCCGACTTCGCACATGCGCAGTAAGGCTCAGGGAGTCCGATCCGTAACTCGTTTTTTTTTCTGTTATATTGAAATGTTTCATTATTGCAAACATTTTCTCTCAGGCGGAGAGAGGTTGTAGAGTGTCAGCCTATGGTGTCCAGTGTGTGTGTCCAGGAGAGATGACCTGCGCTGTTTTACTCTGAGGAGGTAAGACTGTCCTAATTTATTTATAATTTAATTATAAAGAAGAACCAAGTTGGCAGAACTTGTAAATCTTAGTTAAGTCAACAACAGTTGCAAAAGTTGAGAAAACTCAAAAATCTCTTGCATCATGTTGCCTTGAAATTTTACGCTTTCTCAACTTTTTCTTTTTTACAGTGTAGGAATGCTCGGACCTGGCACCCATAATGTGGTGGTGCACCATCTTGCTGGAAAAACTCAGGGAACATGCCAGCTTCAGTGCATAAAGAGGGAAACACATCATCATGTCGCAATTTCAAATATCCAGTGCCCGTGAGGTTTCCATTGATGAAGAATGGACCCACTATCGTTGTACCCCATATACCACACCAAACCATCACTTTTGTTGTTCCAACAGTCTTGGAGGGATCCATCCAATGTGGGTTAGTGCCAGACCAATAGCGGTGGTTTTGTTTGTTAACTTCACCATTCACATAAAAGTTTGCCTCATCACTGAACAAAATCTTCTGCGTGAACTGAGGGTCCTGTTCCAATTTTTGTTTTGCCCATTCTGCAAATTCTGTGCGCCGATCTGGGTCATCCTCGTTGAGATGCTGCAGTAGCTGGAGTTTGTAAGGGTGCCATTTGTGAGTAGCTAATATCCGCTGAAGGGATATTCGACTAATGCCACTCTCCAGTGACATGCGGCGAGTGCTACGCTGTGGGTTCTTGCCGAAAGAAGCTAGGACAGCCACTGATGTTTCTTCATTAGTGACAGTTTTCTTGCGTCCACATTTTGGCAAATCCAACACTGAACCAGTTTCACGAAACTTAGCAAGCAGTTTACTAACTGCAGCATGGGAGATGGGTGGTCTCGTAGGGTGTCTTACATTGAAATCTGCTGCAATGACCCAGTTACTGCATTCACCACATATCAACACAATTTCGATCCGCTCCTCACGTGTTAACCTCTTCGACATGTCAATAGCTGTGAACAAAGAGAAACTTGCAAATAATAAAGTTACGTCGAAACCAAGCACACCATTGTTTTTCTTGTGACATTACCAATAAGTTTGATGTGTCACATGGCCCTCTTCCTATTGAAAAAACAAAAGTTGTATCCAAGATGGCCGACTTCTAAATGGCCACCATGGTCACCACCAATCTTGAGGAGTTTGCCCCCTCACATATACTAATGTGCCACAAACAGGACTTTAATGTCACCAACCATTCCCATTTTATTACGGTGTATCCATATAAATGGCCCACCCTGTATAGTAAAAATGCTCAAGTGCTTAATTCTTGGATTTGGGTAGTAATTATTAACTTACTATCATTACCATGGTAATACTGAGCTACCACCTTATTTTCACAACAGACATTTTTACCACTCATGTTAGAAAAGCACAAAAAGGTATTGTCACTAGCATGTTTTGCCTTCAGTACTATTAGGACATATTTTGGCAACAGAAAATTGCTCAGTGGGACAATATTAAATGTTCGAAATTAAAAATCAACTAAATTTTGATGTACGGGGCATGTTTTTAATAATTAGCATACTAGATTCATGCATATGGCTGCCCGGTGCCTGAAACATAACATGAATTGTTCACTGTATGATGTTTGTTGGCATCCCAGGTCATATCATCTTTCAGGAGTTTTAAGTACAACATTGTTTAATTATCCTGCAGTCCAGTTAGATTATTTTCAGTTAGTAGCCGTGAAAAATGTGTCACACCATGCAGCGTATTAAGCGGTTTCTGATCCGCCTGCAGTTTGAAACTGTCAGTGTTTAAACCTTAACAAACACATCAATATGTGGACTGTTCACAGCCCCTTGTACACTTCTATCTCCTGTAGCACACCTGCAAATAACTGTCATCATCGTATCACGTGCCATGACATCTATTCAGCTCAATCTGTCCTCTAAAGTACTCCCTGTTCCTGCTCTAAGGAGACGATAATATTGGCCTCTGAGTTGACAGTGAAAACTGTTGGCTGCAGTGGTGAAAAAAATCTATGAATATAATCTCTAAGACAATGCAGCACAGTTAATCTTTCAACTGTGGCTGTCGGATCTGCATCAGATCTCAGGCTCTCTTTCTCTTTGTATGTCTGTTGGCTCATCCATGCACCCAGCCATTCTGGTACTCTGATAGTGTATAGGAATTTCTTTTACTTATGTATTAATCATATTATTTTATTGTATAATGCCTTGGTGCCACTGGATTTTAACAAGTCTCACACTCATACATTAAGACAAATGGTGGGGGTCTAGTAAGGAAGTTGGGGAGGAAGCAGACAACTCCACAGGAAGAATCTTTTGTCTCTTCGAGGACTCTGGGAGGTAGCAAGGGAGTTTGAACCTTAAGGCGTGAAACAGCTGTGTACTGCCTTTTGTTCCTGGAGAAGGTATTTAACTGAGGGCCATGTTAGGCTCAGTGAGACTCTGCTGACCGTCTGCCCCGTGGTCATGTAGGCTCTCCTTCTTGGTTTTCTGTTCTTTGTCTGTTTTGATTAAAGAATATTAGCTACCGCTCATCGCTCGTCTGCAGGCTTTATTTAAATGGAAAACTTCCACAACAATAGTCATGTTTAAATGCAGGGACCCATGAACGTGCATAGTTTGTCTTGCGGCTCATTTCCACATCAACATCAATACTGTTCACCTACACAGTAACAGCTGTGGTTTCCAAGAGCATTACAGGTATACCAGGTGCAGCTTCCCATGGATGCTGAATGCCACTAAATGAGAAAAATGTAATTCATTTATTTGTTTCTCTCTCTGTGTATGTGTCTGTGTTTGTATTTTATGTGTCATTTATGTTTTGTCTTTCCAGTTTTTTCAAGAGCATCACAAAAAAAATGGAAAATCTTATTTTATTACATATTATTTTAGTAAAGTTGGGAGATTGGGATGCAGCCAATGTCTTCAAAGAGTTTAAAACATTTTACTTACCAGTGCTGGAGAAACACCATAAGCCTAAAAATATTTTCTTTTTTTTCTCTCTCTTTTTAAATCTTTTCATTATTTTGCTGTGAGCCCAGCTGGAAAGAAGCACAAAATGAAAACTGTTTCCCAAACATGGTTACAGCTTTTTAGGTTTTATGTGTGGTTTTTTTTTTTTTTTTCAAATTAACTTCCTTTGGTTGATATCTTAAGAAGCAACTGCCAGAAGAAGAAACAGATTTGCAAAGTCCATTCTTGGATTTCTAGATGAAACAGATGTTTTTACAAGCTTTTTTTCAAACACTTAAACAGACCCCTGCCTCACCATTTTTCAAGCCACTGAATAATTAATGCCTCTAGAATACCTTCTTGGGTTCTCTGCATTTTAAATGTGAGACATTTGTATTTATACAGTTGTTTTATTACAGTACGTACATGTACTGTAATACATGTATATGTAATATGTGATGTTACGGGGCAATCATGGCTCAAAGAGTTGGCAGTTCGTCTTGTAACCGGAAGGTTGCCGGTTCGAGCCCTGGCTCGGACAGTCTCGGCCGTTGTGTCCTTGGGCAAGACACTTCACTTGCTACCTACTAGAGATGGCCAGAGGGGCCGATTGCGCGATATGGAAGCTTTGCTTCTGTCAGTCTGCCCCAGGACAGCTGTGGCTACAACTGTAGCTTGCCTCCACCAGTGTATGACTGTGATAGTGAATGAATAGTGGAATTATAAAGCGCTTTGAGGGCCTCTATATAAATGCAATCCATTATTATTAATATGTGATATTACATATACAGTATGTGCTATCTTAAGGAGAGGGTAAAAAAGTGAATCCCTCATCTCACTTCTAGCGTAAATTAATATTCAGCTACAGTTGCATGCGGTAAGCATTACATGCTGACAAAAGTACAGAGAAATAGTATAGGGAAAGACAAGTTTTGTGAATAACTCTTGCATTTGGGCTTTTTGAATAATTCAGAAAATTGCAATGCTAAAAAGATTGACATGTGACCAATTAATCATCTCAGTGGACAAGCTGAGAATGACATTTGGGCTTTACAGATCTCCAAAGGACAAGTGGAAGGTCTTGGAAGCTGCTTTTGTTTTGCAGATACCATAAGCACAACCTGGACCTGCTACTTCATGTAACCATCAAAAACTTATTTCACATTATATCACATTTGTTTCTAAAAATAACTGTCCAAAAGCCTTTGATAACATACTGAAGTTTGAAAATGTTCTGGATTGGAGAAACCCTGAAAGATTAAAGCAAACACACACATACACAATTGCAATGCAAAATGGCACAAATTCGTTGACTCTGAAGATAAACTCATCTGTGTTTCTTTTACATGTCGCTCTTCTCCATTTGGCGTTTTCAAGGGGAACCAATTATGGTGTGCTAGCTGAATCTATTACATTACGCAGCTTTCAATATCAATGAAATATCAGGGCCTAGAGGAGAATGGATCGGACACTTTTAAATATCTATTCTGTTCTGCTGGTTCAGGTAATCTCAGGATAAAATGTAATAAAGAATAATTCAATCTCAATTTATTCTCTCTGTGAAATTCAATTCTCCAGTAATACTGGATGAACACAGTCACGTCCATATAAGAAAATTAAAAACTATGTAAGGTCTTGAGTTATTACAGTACCTTATGTGTCCTGACCATGAAGGCACTAATTTAAAAAGGAAGTAATCTTGGCTAAAAATAATTAATGAACTTTCTTATGCTAGGGCAGCTTAAAATGGCAAATGAGTGATTATTTCACTGCATGAAGGACCTTTGACAGAGCTATTACACAATCACACCTCATTCTAAATACGAGCATGATGGGCTGGAAAAAAAGACGAGATTTGAACCACATTAGTAATATTCTTACAAGAATTTGTGAGACATGAACTGTGTTACAGAGACTGACCACTATGTAGCAAATGTGTAGCACAGGACTGCTACGTTGCCGTTTTTGAGTGTTCTCAATATATATTTTGGACCTTTAGTTGTATTGGGAAAGTGGATCAAGTGGCAGAGAGACCCCCCCTCTGATCTTTCTTCCTCAAGTACTGAAATCACAATGTCCTTAAGCAGAACACAATCAAGGGAAATGGTTTTAAATTCTTTCTAGTGTCTCATGTTGTTAACTTTTCACCTTTTTCAGCTTGATATCTGCATTTCAGAGAAAAGAAATGTGTTCTCAGTCAAACCTAGCTAATAAATAACTGGATAAACTACAACAGTTCTCAGACAGCAGTGTTGACTGTGCACTCTGATACCACTGGGAGTCCAGGATTTATTTTACACTAAGCAGCATAAACATAGACATTATTTTGTATTCCCTTCATCTGTGTGTCTCACCCAAGGGTCTAAGCATTGATTTTAGCAGATCACTTTCTCTGGAAGAGAAATTGAGGATTTATTTAGAAAGACACAAATAAACAGTGGATACAACCCCGCAAACATAGTGCAACAATGACTGATATTTTGAAATACTCGAAGGAATTTTAAAAAGTTTAAAGAATATTATAGTAATTTTTCTTGAAGCTTATTAAGATTCAGTCGAGTCAAAGAACTGAGCGAATTGTGATCCTGGAGGTGTAAACAATCATAACTAATGGTGGAAGAAAAGCAGTAGTAGATATGGTAGCTCCATAAGAGAAAAAAAATGCTTATTCATGCTGGAACGCCTGCATATCTGATGTGACTTTGAACAATCTGTGCAGACGGTGTTTATTTTTGGGACAGCCCAAAAGGACATTATAATCCAGGTCACAACACCATCGCACTTTCACTCTGTTTTCTAGCTCTGAGTCACAGCTAACCTGACTAATCAAAAGAGACATGAAAGTGTTGCTCCTTTTGAACCAGAATCATTAGCAGTAGCAGCCTCAGGGACTAAGTGCCATTGCTAACAGCGCCCTCTCTAATCACAAGGAAGGTAGCTGGAATAAACGCAAATCAACAGAAGTCTGACAGTGACATGAAATTTAACACTCGAGTTTCAAGTCAAAGCCATTTGTGGTCTTCAGCTAGAAAAAATCTCAGACTCATATTTGACAAGGCATGCATCATTGGAAAATGCAGTAATTTATTTTTACATAGGCTGTGGTGACCACCACTTAAGGGTTGATTATACCTTCCATGTTCGTGAGTCTTCTTTAGGGTCAGAGTGACGTAATCACTCAGATTTTGGGTGTGTGGGTCTGTGTGGATATCCGTGTGCCTGCCTGTTTTGTGTGACCACACAATTTACATTAGAATATGCCAAATACTCGTGCATCTTAGGTGGTGGACTTCAAAGAAGTGCAACAGTAATGACTTTTTGACCATCCTGTCCTCAGCTATCCATGTCCACAACAGAGTATAATGTGGGCTAGTGTAATTTTGAATGATCCATCTTTATTTAAAGGGTCATGTACAAGAATTAATTACACAACATATCATTCAAGGTTCAAGGTTCTTTATTTGTCACATGCATAGTTATACAAGTATAACACACAGTGAAATGTAGCCTGACACGCTCCTCGACATGTGCAAAAATGGGGGGGGGGGGGCTGTAGAGGAAGAACATATATAATATATATATATATATATATATATATATATATGGTATATACATTGGGTGAATGTGCAGTAGTAGCAGCAAGCAGGTGAATTCTGTACATTAATAAGAATAGACATCTGACTATTTTACAGGATAGACAATATAAACATATTTAAAATTAAAGGAATTTGAAATGTACATTGTTCCTTGGTTTAGTGTCTGGAAGAGAGTCCTGTCTCAGTCAATTATAGATGATGTGAGCGGGCGGGTGTGTGTGTTTAGGGCACGGATGGCTTGGGGATAGAAGCTCCTCTTGAGTCTCTCTGTCCTTGCCCGGAAGATGCGGAACCTTCTACCAGATTGCAGAAGTTGGAACAGTTTGTTGCCAGGATGGGACGGGTCCTTCAGTATCTGCGCTGCTCTAGTCCGGCATCTCCTGGTGTAGGTGTCCTGAAGCGGGGGGAGAGCAATCCTCTCTTTCTATTAGATAAAAGCTTGGCCTTTTGGGGACTTTTACTCAAAAAAAATAGACCAAAGGTGCTACCAAAACTTCTGCATTGTGTCACGACTTGTTTCTAGAAGACTTTGATATCATTAAAACCAACAAAGAAAAAAAACATCTTCATCGTAAATGATCTGTGATCATCATTCAGCAGCTGAATGAAATGTGAAGCTGCCATATTTGTTGACCTTGCAAAATCTGTTTAATATTTTACTTTAATAACTCCAAAAACATCCAAAAACTAAGACCACCAGGTACCGGAACAGCTTCTTCCCCACAGCTGTCAGACTCCTGAACTCTGCCTCCTGACATCTGACCCACGTTAAACTCATGGACTGAACATACACACACCCACAATGGACAACTGTACCCTCAAACACAATAATAACATGGACTGAACCACCACTCACAACTACTAGCACTTTATATAGCCTCTGTAGAAACTATCTACACCCTCACTTATCTTAACTGCACTGCTGTATAGCTCTGTGTAAATAATCATTCTGTACATTCGATAATCTTTAATCCTACAACTGTTTACAACTTGCATAGTTCCCATTTCTGTATAGCTGTATATCCCAGATTCTGTAAAGTTATTTATTTCATATTCTGTATAGTTTTTCATATTTATATCCTGTTCATATCCTGTACATAGCTTGTACTCACTACAGCCTGTACATACTTATAGTTATAGAATATTCACAACATACTTCATACCGTGTACATTATAACATACCATAATAGACCCATTTCTGTAATATACTCACATATCTATATTATTGCTAATATATATTGTAATATATCTATATCACTAAAGCACTTCTGGATGGATGCAAACTGCATTTCGTTGCCCTGTACCTGTGCATGTGCAATGACAATAAAGTTGAATTCTATTCTATTCTATTCTATTCTAACATTATTTTCTAAATAGCAAATCTATTTTCTCACTTTTTTTTATTTTGTCCAGATTTGGTATTTTTCACCTAATGTTAAAAAATTTGGAAAATTTATTAGACCTGTTTGATACTAAAAAACTACATACAACATTTAATATCAATTTCAGCTTAAAAGAAAACATTTCTCAAAAGAGGTCTATAAAATCTAATGATAAACAGCCATCGTGATTGTGATCCTGAACGTAATTGCTCAGATGTTTGTTTATATTAGTTGTGTTTTATTGTTTATAATTTTATGTGAAAAATCTTGATCATTTTATTGAAAATGTAATAAGAAAACATGTAAAATACTAGTGACTCATTTTATGAAACTATATGTAATATACTGTAATATATATCACATATACTTTACATGTAACTTTACATAGAAACTATTTTTTATTATAATCTAATTTCTTACAAGGCGTTTGTATAATTTGCTATTTCTCTTCCATTCCCCTTGTTATTGGTCTTTGAGATGGAAATTATTTTCTGACATTATGTTGACACACCACCTTCACTGGGTCAGATGAGTTTTTGTAATTATGTAAATCACCTCAGCTCGGACTGGGAGTTCAAGACGGTCAGAGAGTTTGAGACAAGGATCCTGAGGACTACTGTGGTTGAAGGTTATGTCAAAGTCTTTCTTTTTTTTTTTTGAGTATGCAACTTAGTACAGGTGTAAGAATTTAGCATAAAAATCACATATGGTTTTGTTCTGCTGTAAACAATTTGGTGGAGCCAAATGCTGTGCAAAACATTTTTTAATTAATAAAGAAGACCACTCACTCTAGAATTTGACAGGTCTTTTTAACCTTTTTACAGATTACTGTCATCTTACATTCTAAAAAAATGTGTCCACAAGGACTTTGTCAGGTAAGAGACACTACTAATATGTACAGCAAGAGAAGTAATGATAATATCTTATACAGGCAGATAAATTACTAAAGAAGACTCACAAGAAACTTGCTTGTTAAGACAGGTCAGTCAGACTGAGGTATATAGCAACTTTCAGTAGGCTCACTTTGTGAAACATTCTCCTTGCCTCTTACAAAACCACTAAAGGTGTCAGGCCCAGTATTTGGATATTTTTTTCTTATTTTTTGAAACATCTGCCAGACTGCTTGGGTACTGGCAGCTGCTGCTGATAACAGACAACAACCACCTGGTACGTTATAAGCAAGAAAGTCTACGTCTGAAGTTTATGACAGAACATCTGCAGTTATGATCAGCAGAGACTCGGTATATTGGTTACATCCACAATGTATACTACACACACAAGAGTAATTGATGATTGATGGATTTTTAAAGAGAAGAAAATTATTACAGAAACTTTTACGGCTTTTTGATTGCCTCATCAAGGTAATGAGAACAGTGCTTGACATTTCATCACGTCGCCTTCAAGTGGTCAAGTAAAATCACAGTTCTGTAGTGGCATTTACAGTTATGGTGGCTGTGAGTGCATAGCCTGTAACCTTCTCACTTCCAGCTTATCTTCCTCACTGTAGTTCTGAAGGATTTAAGGGTTAAAAGCGACATCCATCTTTTACCCAGGTCTGAATGCAGGAATGCAGGTCTACTGCATCTGACATTTGGTATTACCTGCCTTCTTCGATTTTTGCTTAGGTCTTCAGTTATTATAGTACCTTTTAAGTCAAATGTCCCACACCATAAAGATGACTGAAAATAATGAAACTTTTACATAATCCTGTCCATTTTCTGTAACAGTGGTGGTTATTGTAAAAATAATTGTAAAACTCATCAATTTGATTGAGTTGTGAACAAATTAAGTGAAATTCAATAAACAGTGGTTCTGGTTTACCTCATTATTTTAAACCTTAGTACAAAGAACAGTGTTTTGGGACTTACCTACATTTTCATAAACCACCAATAATGCTGCAAGCGTCACTGAAGGAAAGACGCTGTCTTAATGTTACATAATATATAGAAGTAAGTTTAAAATGATAAACCGTTAAGAGAAGTTTACATTTTACACTGTTATCAATATGTAGTCAAAGTGTCAAATGTAATTTTGTAGCACTTGTGGTGGTTAAATTTGATTAAGCCGAATGATTACAGGAGGTTTTGTATCTATCTAATTTAGAATTAAAGACCTTTGCACATTACACCCACGCGGTATATTTGTACTAATGTGCATTTATCCAGATAAAATAAGGCTTTTAGTGATATACTTTATCATTAACCATTACAGGATATGAGTCAGTGTTACAGCCCTAGCAGGTCTAGATTGTTTTGTTGTGTAGGCATTTAAAATATGCAGTTGATTCTACTCAGCGATCAGCGCTTTCAATAGAAAAGCTTAAGAGAGAAGTTGATCAATCAAAATGGCAAGTTTGGTCTTGTGAATGTCAGTGAGTGGTTGTGTTTTCCTGTGTGTAAAGGAGTTTGTTTTTGAATTACAGTACTGTGTTTTGAGCCAACCCTCATTTCTTTATATTTTGCTAGGAAAAAGGTGCAGTGATTTATTGAAATGCAAAAACTTATATGGAAATACAGTGTATAAGGTAAAAGCAGAAGTTAAAAACAGAGTTTGTTCAATTCTGACAAATTTGCTTGATTTATTTTTTGTAGTCTTTGGGAATATTTTCTTAGCTTTTTTAAGGACATTCAAAGCTCTTTTTTTGGATTCTGGCTGCCGTTTGTGACATTCTCTGTCAGGATGATCCCACAATGCTTTAATAATGCTGAGGTCGGGGGAGTTGTGTTCTTCTATTCAGGTGTACAAAGATCCCAAACACATTAGGAGTGTGCTTGGGTCATTGTTATGAAGCCGACACCTATCAGATGCTTTCCAGATGATATGGTAATAGTGAATCAAAATCCTAATGTACTTTTCTGCATTCATGATTTTCCCAATTTTGACCAGACCTCCAACACCACAGGTTGAAATGGAAACTAAACCATGACAGAGCTCCACATTGTTTTACAGATGGCTTTAGATGCTGACTATTAATAATTTTGAGTAAAATGCAACTGAAATATATGTATATAGATTAGTTCAGTTCTTGTGTAATTTGGCATCCCTCAGTCTTTTCAGATAGTTTCCCTTCCCACTTCTTGACAGCCACCCATCCTTGGAGATGTTTTCCAGTGAGACTTTGGTTAACAGTGAATGGAATAGCGGGATTTTTTTATTTTTTTTTATTTGCATATTTCTATTCAGCTGCTATAGATATATATTTTTTTTTTTTGAAAGCCTGCCATTTCGTCTTTGTCCTCCACTTGTCCAGATTTTTTTTAAGAACACGTTTCACACAATGGGAAGATATACATATTTTAGGTAATAGCTCTTCAGCAAACATCTCTGTTGTGGAAAAATACTTTTTTTTATTCCTATCAAGCAGTGATATCTTTGGCATTGGCATTTGACAGCAAAATACTCAAGGTACTTTTTTTCCCCACTGGTTCACATATTCACTGGTTCATTCCTTGAGTTAGTTGCCTTTTTAAGTGTGGATGCATCACAGGTCAGTTCAACAAATAAACAAATTATTCTTCTGAAAATGATCAGGTACAAGAACTGCACTGAAAAGAGTGAAAAAGCAGCCAGTGCTCAAATATCACTTTAAAAATGCCAAACGTCTTGCTCTTTGGAAACAAAATCTAAAGAAATGAAACTGCATGTCACACTGCTGCACGGCAAGCTGTGGTGTTCATGGACAGGGGTAGGTTGGCACGCAGTTCAGCCAGCAGAGTCACGTGAATAGCTCTACCTACTGTGACCTATGTGACCCACAACCCTCCATCGAGACTCTGTGTATGAGTGATGTGTTGCATGAGGGTGTAGGGGAAAGAGTGGGCCGGGATATGCAGAGGTGACCACCAGAAGGCGAGAGCCAGGAAACATCTTGCTCTGTAGGCACCCTCATTTCCCACATGCTGACACAGGGTGATGTAGTGTTTGCAATGACAATGTCCCAGAGCACCACCAAGTCCTGGACAGTGCCAACCTTCCCCACTACAGGCATCTATGGGCAGCAAAATGTCAACCATGTCACAGTTTTGTGGAGAAGCTGGCTACAGTGAGTCTTCGAGGCTGATGTTCCCCCATCTTCCAAATCCCACTGCAAATAAAAAACACAGCTTCTATGGAGGTCTCATTATTGGCATAATGTGATATTTTGAGACCTCTGGGTCTCTACATCAGTCCCCTGAGTGAAACTATGTAAAGTGCCTGTGTGCAGGCTAGAATTAGTTAACGTTATTCTCGGCCACCGCCTCAGAAATTATGCAATATGTGGTGATGCATTATTTACATGTGTAGATGTGCTCCAATTAAAGTCAGTTTCAAGAATGAGTTTAGGACTATGATAGAAGGGCTGCATGCTAATGAGAAAACCCAACATTCTGGATGCCCCTAAGTTTTACTAGAAAGAGACAGCGTAACCTAACACAAAACGGGCAGATAGAGAACTAACACAATGTACCATAAGGTCCATGCATTTAAATTGTTGCCAAAATTTAACAAAGAGACATCAATTTGGGACATCATTTTGAGAATGGCAAAGATATAAAAGAACTTGCCTTTCATCTGCAAATTACAGTGTTATTCTACAGTATAAATGCTTGTCAGGCCAGGAGAAGTAAAACAAGCCTCGCTGGCCATTTGACTGGCAGCTGGAATAAAGGCGCACACAAAATCTGAGACAGTCCAAGTGACCGTGACAAATGCAGAATCTGTAAAACAAGAAGAGCGGCGGTTTTTACAGTTGGTGTTTGAGTGGGGACGGTGAAAACACATTTGTGTTTCTGCCAGCAGAGACTTGAGTTCTCACACAGCCAGATGGCTGGTACTGGTGCTGTCTTCATTCTCCTATCTGGGGCAGCTAAAATAGATAATTACACACCTTGGTGCCAGTAACTGGCTGCTACACATCAACTGAAGTGGGTGAGTGTGACTGCTACCCATCAGTAGCACACTAAATGAGATATCTAGTTTATTACATTTAGCAACAATTAGTAAAGTGTTTTCAAGGTATGTTAGAAATTGCATCTGTACACTTTCATTGAGCCTTTGCATTGATCTGGCCAGTCTGCAGCTTTTAAAGATGTTTACTCCCAAAGACATATACACAGTTAATGTGTTGATAATGGTGGTGAAGAGCAATGTCTAACATATTAGTGGTAAATCTCCAATAGGTTTTCAGTTGGGTTTGAGATCTGAGCTGTTGTGACTTATGGATGTGGCCATTAATATACTGGAAGAGCTGACTTCCATAAGGAGCCATTCAATAAAACCGATAACTTAGAATAACTTTGCATTGATTTACAGAGACATGGTCCCAAAGCATAACATAATTACAAAATCACCAGTCTAGCGATAAAGGTTTCAGTTTTTTCCCCTGTCTCCAGTCTGTACATTGTGTACAAATAATCTGAAATAACCTTAAATACTTAAAGATAATTATAGGGTGAAAATCTACAATAAGAACCAAGTACACAAACTAACACATTATTTCTCAACATGAAGAAAAAAAAAACTCCCTATATTACATTCAACAGAAAACTATAAATGCAATGGGTTGGAGCTGACTGAGCTGTAAACAGTGTGCAGTGTCAAAGCACTGCAGGTACACTGTTCAAATGGAAACAAAATGTCTATGAGATGAAACTTCAGGACATATATGTTATTTTTCTTCCTATAACAAAAGAGCTATTTCCCATTTTAAGCATGTTTGCTTGTGCTGGAAGAGTGCTGTTGGAAGTTTGGGTATACAGTGTAGGCTGCACTGCTAAATCAATCTGCAGGTCAGAAAGGTGTCTCTCGAAGCCTCCCTACTGTCTGCCTGGAAGACAATTGAGCCTCATAAATACCCTCCTACAAGTCCACCATCTCTGTTATGAATTTATGGTAAGGTTTCTTTTTAGGCCCAGAGTCCATCGGGCTAAAATGAGCTGTGGGTCAGGAGGTGCTGCATGTATTTTCCCAGTGGGAAAGGACACAGAACGTAATAAATGGCTTGTTAACCACAGGAGAAACCACATGGAAAGGAAAAGCCTGAGACTTAACAACAAAAATGGTGCAAAGGTCAGGAGGTCTGCAGCTACATTTCTCCTGTGGATAGCTAATAAATGAATAGCTAAGGAGAAATAGGTCAAGGGACATAAAAAACTCACATAGTCCTTTTGCATTCTGGCTAGCCTGGCCAATGCAAAATCATAAGGGAAGAAATGTTTTGATTTTCTAAATAGATAAATGAAATTCTTACTAATCTGCAGAAAACCCATTTCGACCAGCCAGTTTAAAAGCTGTGATTTTTAACCCCAGTTCATTTCAGTAATATCGAAGTGTGCCAGTTACCTTGAGAGGAAAAAGACATGTAATTCTTTAGTCCAATAACAGAACAGGTTAAGGTTTAGTTTCCCAGCCTCTCAGTTACAGAGCATTTGATAAATAACCAGTCGACCTGCTGCTCTGTCTCAGTTATGAGTGTGTCTCAGAGGTGAAGTCACCAGAGGAAGACAAAAGGCTGCCAGATAACTGTCATCAACACATCTGTCTTACCAGGTGTGACTCTTAATGCCATTTTATTTTGAGCCTAAGAGGGAAATAACACGGCTAATTGATAAGGTCTTTGGGTTCAAGCTGTTCTCATATCTTGATGGGCTTTTGCATTTAACCCTTTGGAGAAGGGGCAAGCCCTGCAAGCATGCTATTAATTAAAGCCTGTGTCTGTGACTTTAAAGATGATACATTACAGCAAGTGGAGTTACACTTTGATTAATAAGCTTCCAGATACACAAACTGACAATCGTTAATCATCATTATTTTACGGCATCTCAATTGGAGTTTAATATAACACTCCACTAGGAGCTTAGCCATTAGTCACAGTATTTGTAGATAAAATAAAATATGATGTAAAATTTAATTTCAGTTGTTTATCGTGCTTTGGGCATGTTCTCATTTGACAAAACAATTCTATTTTCATGTCCACATGAAGTTTTTATTGCAGAGCTAAAACCATTAGAGAAAAATACATGTGAAAATGGCTACATGATGAGTTTTTCTCAATGCAATATGTGTTCTTTTTTTTTTTTTTTAATAATAACCTGCTTAGCTGAGTGGTTTATTATTGTGACAACTTGTTCATTAAATTTATTTAGTTAAAAAAAATCAGCTCTTGATTGATGGTTATCCAGTTGTTCCCATTATAGGTGACAGGTGTTCGCATTCAACAATTTTAACTCCCTGAAGGCAAAATCTGTTTTGTGCATGAATGAATAGAGAGACATGCCGCAGACCTGCTCCCCTTTTCCAAAAGTTATCGGTGACATTTTTAATTCATGTACCTTCGTTGCTTCTCCCTGAGGACAACTCTTTTTCTCTCTTTTATTGATATTTATGGTGTGATGCTGTCTGGGTGCGGGGACTGTGACAGCTCACTCTCCAAAGCAGCACTTGGATTGTTTGCTGCTATGCGCAAAGCAATAACGTATTTGTCACCAAATGCCAAATGCAATACACTGCACTGTTCATCTTTTTGCGTTCCATTTTCTGTACAACAAAGTAAAAACATGTCCTACTTTCCCATGGCAGGTAAGAGATTATGTGGGGAAATCTAAAATATTTGGTAAAACTACAAGCCATTGCCCACAGGAACAAGTGGCTTAGTGTTTCATTCATGAATGTAAATGAAAACATATTAAACTTTTATCGTTACATGAGATTCAGAGAAATCTAGGATAATGCACCTACCGCAACACAGATATGGAAACAAACTGCTGTAACTAAAAAGATACATTAAAGAATAAGGTTGAGGATAGAATGCTAGCACTTAAGCTTTAGAAAGAAAACTGGACAGTGTATCGCTCTATTTTATGTCTGAAATTCTGTGATTATCTGAACTTCCATGTATTTAGTTATATAGATAACGTACTTACTGTGGAATTTGTGAATATTTTAAAAATGCCTTATTTTAGACTGAATGCAGCAAGTCATTTACTTACCAGTCAGTCAGTTAAGCTAGCAGCTGTATTGTGTGAATAGGCTTTGACTGCATGCATAATACTGAGTTCTTCTAGAATAAAAGTTACACTCTCACATGCATAAACACCAAAGTATACCCCGACACATTTAAATCTGAACAAACCCGGGTCCACCTAGCTAGCTAGGAGTAGCAGTAGCATTATAATCAGCAAATCACCATCGAGCTCATCTATTTACCAGGCTTCCATGGTAAACTATCTTAGCCATGTAAAATTGTGGATGGAAATAAACTTAGTTAACCTGAACAATTAAAAATGTATGTTATTTGGAGAACCCTCTTACATCGGTAAAATGGTGCATTCAGTTTTTTAGCTTCTCATTGTCACTCAGTTGCAAGGAACCTTGGTGTGATCAAGCTCCTTAATGTTGCTGTTGTGAGCTGCTACCATATAAATAAAACCGAACTGAGCTGAATTTACTTGATTTTAACTGTGCTTTTAGAACTTGATAAACAGATGATATAGACAAGCTTTTTTTCAGTTAAGTCTTTAAGTTGCTTCAATGTTGGCCTTGATCAATCTTGATCAGTGCCTGTAGGTTGTACAAATTAGAATAAAGAATCAATGAGATCACATCACACATGTACTGGTCTCCCTGCACTGGCTTCCAGTCCATTTCAGGATCCAGTTTAAAAATTGTATTACTTGGTCTTTATAGACTCGATAATTTGGTGCCACCTTAATTGAACCTGTACTGTGAGGTAGTCGGACTTGAACGTCAAGGAAGGTGGTAGGGAAGCAGACTATGCAGACATTTCGGATTTCCAGAGGTGAGCAATTTATTTACAGTGAACTCAGTTTAATGTGTAACTTAACAAAACTTCCCACCCAAAGTAACTCAATTAACAAAACTCAACTGTACATGAATCTGGTAACACAGCTTACCTCTCCTCTCTTAGCTGAATCTGGCTTTAAACAGGGCCATCAATTTCCCTTCAATTAGCCCAGGAAGTACCACTCACTTGAACTGAGGGATCTAAAACTCTACACAGATGATTAAAAAAAGACACAATCCTCACACTTCTAATTAGCACATTTACACAACTAAATGGCTGTATTAACGAAAAGAAAAAGATCCAACAAATCCCTTTAGACCTTGAAACAAACAAATGGAAGCGTTTTTATGGAAAAAGAAACCCCTACACTTGGTTCGACCTGCTGATGTCATGCGTGACATCATCAGAACTTAAAATGAGGAAATGCTAGGCGGGCATTTCCCCACACCTGACCCACATGAAGACTGAAAAGAAAGAACAAAGTAAGTATGAACAAATTACTTAATCTGTGATATAATAAAATATAAAGAAACATGTAACTGAGTGTTTGCCTTAATTTACAGACTGTTTGATTTGCCGGCATCAGAACGCTTACACAAACAAACCCGGGATAGTGAGTGCAGCAATGTGACCTGACAAATAGCAAATCATAGTCTCAGTCTCTTTGAGACTGAAGAAGTCACTTGGATGAGTGACGAAACGTTTCTCCCACTCAAAACGCTACGTCCAGATAAACAGAATCAACCTTTTGGGATTTACTTATCTGGATGACTGAGGATGCATCAAGGCAAAATATACTAAAATGTTTTCAGGCTTGTGCATTTTGGTTCACTTTAGGAAAAGTCATAACATTTCAGGCAAAATGAATTAAATTTAGGTTATTTTTGTCAAATCTGTAAACAGGGCAAATTTGACCTGTTTATTTTTGTAAGGGATAAACCACTGTTAAAAATGTACTTGTTGCTTGATTTCAGTAGGGTATTCTGACTTTTGTCGTGCAAACAGTCTTCTTTATTTCTACTATTGGTTATCAGATGATGATTTATTAAGCTTTATTGCATATTTTAGTGTACTTATTGGAGTTTTAGTGATTGTTAATTATATGTATATTTCACATAATTTTCAAAGCACTTTGGTCATCTGAGGTCGTTTCAGATGCTTTATTAAAATAAACTTTCACTTGAGTTTTCCTTGATTTTTCATAGACTACCAATTACGTTGGTAATTAAAACATCAAACAAAACAAAAACACAAAACTGTGAAAATAAGGACCATTAAGTAATAAACCACAGTTATTTAAAAAGGTAGATTTTATTGAAACCATTTGCTCTGGCATCTAAGAAAGGATTGTCATCTATCCAATACATATCTAAAAGCTCGGAAATTGTACATTGAATAATGATAAGTCTTTTTATAAATGGCTGTGTTACATGGGGCTATTACTGTTTGGCATAGTGCATTGGTGTCCTACGGTAGTTGGCAGAAACATTGGGAAAGATAGCTTGAAATGGAATCAGAACCATGAAAATAATATAATTTCAACAACCCAGGCATCTGGATTGGGGAGATCATGGGGTTAAGCCTTGTTATAATATTTCTCCCACAACACTGAAGCCTTGTCAACAGAAATGTCTGTTCCATTCATTCATATCTCTTTAGGGTACAGACCTAATCACTGAATACATTAAATGTGATTGGCTGAATTTGTGCAGATAAATCTAACTTCTTGTAGATCTCATTCCTGACCAAGCCAATTTAAACGGATGGATGAAAATGAGAGCTCAGCCATGCTATCGTAATAGTTTGCACTGTTATGTCCGATTTGTCACTCAGTGGTAGCAAGAAAGCATCACATGTCGGAGGTGCCTGGGGTTGGTTTGCCATTAAAAAGCTTCATTTTTATCAGCATTACACTGAGGGCAGTGAAACCACTGAATGGAATAAACCTAATTGGTATTTCCAAGGGTTTAATGGTGTGGCACTGTAGCTGTCCAGTCTTGTCTATTTTTAAATGAAAACACATTGTTCATTGTTAATACCGAAACAGCCTAGGAATGGTGAATGTCAAAAAAAGCAGGTTTTATTTTGTACTTGTAAACTTAACCAAGCCAAATGTGGTTAATGTGTGGAAAATGCCTCTTTGCTAATGCTTCAGTGTTATGTGGTAATAAGGGTTGGGAATTGATAAGATTTCGATTTCATGATCAATATCACTAATCGAATCAATTCCTTATCAATTCTCTTGTCAATTCTTATTGGGTTTTCATTGAGTTCTCATTGGCTCTACTTTTAGAGTCACCACCATCCGGTATGCACTCAGCTAACATCACAATGGGTTTTTGGCTAGCTTAGCATTAGCATGCAGATACTTGCAAATACCTGAAGTTGTGTTAGCAGCAAAATCCCATTCTTTCTGTCCCGAATGCAGTTTGCACTTTACCATTGCGGCTTCCTCCTGATGTACAATAAAAATAAAAGTAATGTTAATATCCACGCTGTAGACTAGGCAGCTATGTTCCTCTTTCAGGACAGCTGATTAGCAAGTAGAACCTATAAGCAGAATTGATAGGCAAGCAGACTAACAATCCAGAAGAATGAAACTATTGGGAACTAGTTTTTCTAGAGAACAGCACAGATTACAGAAACACGTTACACCCAACACTGCTTATATACTTACAACAGTTTTACTCAATGACATGCAAATCAGTTTATAACTTTTATGTAATGTATAATGTGTTTTTGTTTTTATCTTTGGTTGATATCATCTCTCCATTAAAATAAAATTACCATAAAAATTAGACTGTTTATGTCTGTGTGAGCAAACTTACAAATTCAGCAGGGAATCAAATTATTATTTTCTCCACTCTATAGTTAAGTCCATAAATATTTGGACAATGACAACTTTTTTCAAATTTTGGTTCTGTACATTACCACAATGAATTTTATTTGAAACAACTCAGATGCAGTTGAAGTGGAGACGTTCAGCTTTAATTCAGTGGATTAAGCAAAAAGATTGCATAAAATTGTGAGGAACTAAAGCATTTTTAACACAATCTCTTCATTTCGGGGGTCAAAAGTAATTAGACAAATTAAGTAACTGAAACTAAAATGGTCTTTTCTAATACTTGATTGAAAACCATTTTCTGGAAATGACAACCTGAAGTCTTGAACTCATGGATATCACCAGATGCTGGGTTTCCTCTTTTTTAATGCTCTTCCAGGCCTTCACTGCAGCGGCTTTCAGTTGCTCTTTGTTTGTGGGCATTTCTGTCCGAAGTGTAGTCTTCAATAAGTAAAATGCGTGCTCAGCTGGGTCAGGATCAGTGACTGACTTGGCCATTCAGGAATATTACACTTTTTTGCTGTATGTGTTGGGTCATTGTCCATTTGTATTTGGGCGACCGTGGCTCAGGGGGTTGGGAATCGCATCTGTAACTGGAAGGTCGCCGGTTCGATCCCTGGGCTCTCTGTCCTGGTTGTTGTGTCCCTGGGCAAGACACTTCACCCTACTTGCCTACTCAAGTAGGCAAGTAGGGTTGGCCAGAGGGGCCGATGGCGCGATATGGCATCCTTGCTTCTGTCAGTCTGCCCCAGGGCAGCTGTGGCTACAACTGTAGCTTGCCTCCACCAGTGTGTGAATGTGAGAGTGAATGAATAGTGGTATTGTAAAGCGCTTTGGGTGCCTTGAAAAGCGCTATATAAATGCAATCCATTATTATTATGAAATGCGCCCAATCAATTTGACTGCATTTAACTGCATTTGAGCAGATAGTATGTCTCTGAACACCCCAGAATTAATTCGGCTGCTTCTGTCCATCATCATTTTACATGTTTTTAGCAAAGTCCAATCTAGCTTTTTTTTATTCTGGAGGCTTATGAGTGACTTACACATCATTGCAGCAATTTCTCAGATGTTTTTTTCCTGTTTTTTCATCACTTAAGGCTGGCTTTTTTCAACTGCACGGAGAACTCGTTTGACTGCATGTTGTCTGTTCACAGCAAAATCTTCTAAATACAAGCACCACACCTTAAATCAATTCCAGGCCTTTTGTTTGCTTAAACCATGATGGCATAATGAAAGAATTGCCACACCTGCTCATGAAAGCATTAAGTCAATTGTTCAATTACTTTAGTCCCTTTAAAAAGAGGGCGGAACATGTTAAGGAGCTGAAACCTTTAAACACTTCATCCAATTCGAATGTGGATACCCTCAAATGAAGGCTGAGCATCTACACATTATGTCTATTTCTATTATATAACTATAACTGAAATATGTTTCAGTAAACAGGTAAAAAAAAAAACCTAACTGTAGCTCTCCCAAAGTTTTCCAGCAATTTGGGATTGGCTTACAATTCAGAAACTACTTAAACGGGCTCAAGTATCAGGTCATTTTAAAATCATTGACTCAGTACTTTTAGTAACTAAAAAAAGAGAAGTGGAAGCTGAAATTTCTGTTACATGGCTGACTGGCACAAAGGGCTGTCAGCAGGGCTGGACTGGGACAAAAAATCGGCCCGGGCATTTTGACTAGAGACCGGCCCACCAAAAATGTGACGTCATTCAGGGGTAAAACCGCAAAGGATTCTGGGAACTTGTGGCAAGAAGCTGTTGTATTATTAACTGCAATAGCCGGTGTTGTGCCAAAAAGTGATTGTCTGCCAAAAGCTGATTTCCGGTATTTGCCAAAAACTGATTGCTCGTATTTAAATTGCTATAAGTAACTTGTTGGGCTATAATATGTGAAACATATGTCAAATGCATCCCTCATGGATGACATAAAGTCATCTCTCCATCTCAATCTCCATCTCCTGCTCTTTTATTTCTCTCTCTTGCTCCATCTCTCTCTGCTGCTCTTCTGTCTCCTCTGTCACAGACTTCTCCACCTTTGATGATAAATCAGCCTGGTGCAACATGTAAGGATTGGCACAATTTGTTAAGATTTTGAGGAGTTTGAGAAACTAACCTTAAGCATAAAATAAAATTTACTATCAGTAACTTCATAGCACCCGCCCAGCAGTATATAAACTCCGTCATGCTAGCTAGAACGCAGTACCAGTTATTCTAAGCGACTGTAAAAAGTAAAACAAACTACAACTAAACTTGGTTTATATCTGACACAGATAGACAGCAGGTCATAACTTCTTACCTGAAGTTCAGTTCCTCTGCCACTATGACCGGCGGCCGCTTCCACAGATTTAGTAACATCAGCAAGTGGTGGAGGCCAGCAGGTGGATAAGGGAAAGGGGAGGCAAGAGGAGGAGAGACCCGAGGCGGCCGCCGGTCATAGTGGCAGTTTAGTTGTAGTTTGTCTCATAATATGTTTCACATATTATAACCCAACAAGTTACTTATAGCAATTTAAATACGAGCAATCAGTTTTTGGCCAATACCAGAAATCAGCTTTTGGCAGACAATCACTTTTTGGCACAACACCGGCTATTGCAGTTAATAATACAACAGCTTCTTGCCATTTTTTGTGTTTCTTTTTATCGCTGTGTAACTGAGTTCAATTGAAAGCCTGCATGCGCTAGTACCTCTTGCCACAAGTTCTCAGAATCCTTTGCGGTTTTACCCCTGAATGACGTCAGATTTTTGGTGGGCTGGTCTCTAGTCAAAATGCCCGGGCCGATTTTTTGTCCCAGTCCAGCCCTGCCTCTTTCTGCTCATTATAAAGCCTTTCACCATAATGGAGAGAAAAAAAGAACTTCTGCTGTGATTACAATTTGTAAGGATTTGAGTTGACATTAATTTTGTATTTCTTACCACTATACAACAGGTTAAAGAACTAATGAGCTCTCCGCATGAAAAAGTAACACATTTGTCTGCTTGAAGCTGTCTGCTCTGAGCTGCTGACCCTGATTTGATGCTTGGGGAGTTGAGTGTATCTTATTCTCAACAGCACTCACCTTGCCAACCTAACAACGACCCCTTACGCTCTCCACAGAGCCACACTAAGCTTTCAGGTTTCATACACGGTAATAACTGGGCTGCCATGTTGGCAGGCTCCAGTGTTCTCCATCCTTAAAATCACTGGTGGCCTTCTTGGCAGCAGTTAACAGGTCTGCACAAAGAGAACAGACTGTTTCCAGATTTCTCTTGTCAGGCTCTCTCTATTTTCTGTGTGGTGGCTATTCATCATTATTAGCTAGAATTCAATTTGATGTTGCTCTCACTGTTCCCATTATTGACAACATAGCCTATTTCAGACTTTGCAGCAACTATTTTGGATTATTTACAGCTAGGAGCTGTAGAAGGGTGCCAAATGGATCAGCTGCACTGATTTTTGTAAAGTGGAACATCCTCAATGATCATAAAGTCTTGAACTGAAATTTAAATTCAGCGATTTAAAAAAAAAAGAAAAACAACTTTAATAATTAAGTGGTTGAACTGTTGTATATGGAATAGACGTTGGTAAGAGTTACCACAGCTCTTACTTGCTCTGTGAGAATCACAGCAGTATGAAAGCAACCTAACACGCTCAAAATCTATCAAATCTGGTGTCAGTGTATATGATCAGACCCTTTTTGAATGACGTGTAATCACAAAGTTTCACAAATCTGCCAGTAATAATATGATGACCATATTTGGTTTAAAATGATCCTATGTGTTCCTGATAGGTTTCCTCAGTTGTGGCTTTCACTGGAGATTATATTCTTAGATCTGTTGATAGCTATGTGGAAATTTCTTTCTGACCACTTGCACTTTGCATCTTCTGCATAAAGGCACAAAAAGTGTCATAAAAGCAAACCCCACAATTGGATTTTGTTGTGACAGAGAATGAAGTGAGTTAGTATCGTTTGTGCCCAAAAAAAAAGTCCTGTAACTTTATAATACCGTGTGAACCCACTGGTACTCACCATAGTTCAGCTCGTTCTTCCTCAGTTTCTTCAGGGTGCTGAAGTGGAACATAAGAAGTCACGGTTCTGGTTGCATTCATGATGCACCTTCATTGAAGGTTGCCACTGCAGACTGTTCTGAAAACTCCTGTCTGGTTTCTGGTCCATAACTGGAAAAAATGTATGACTAGGAATCCTCACCATGAAAGTTGGAGATAGTAGGCAAACATAATGAATCATAATTATGGAGCATTTGAGGAGTACTCTAAAGGTAGCTGTCATGCTAACAGTGTTCCACAAGGACATGGCCTTGAAGGCAAAACAAACCGAAAATCTTATGGTTTTTACCCCTCAACAGTAAAAGGCTGATGGGGTATTCTTGTCACCCTTTCAGATGGGTGGCATGTACACCCAAGTTTGCAAATGCGATAACTCTATAACCAGGTGAAGCAGGATTTTCAACTTCATCCCATAGCTGCAACTTCTAAAAATCTCATATGAATTTGTGAGCTCAACCTCAAGGTCAAGGTTAATATGTAAAGTTTATTGAAAATCTTGTGACTGCAAAACCCAAGATGTAAATCACCTAGGATGTTGATATTGATACCATAGGTGCATCTAATAAGAATTTCAGACAAGTTTGAATCGCAGTAACCTCGACCTCAAGGTCAAGGTCGCATATTACTAACTCGAGAAAGGAGCAATGTGGGATTTTCAAATTCATCCCACAAGTACAGATACTAAGATACTAAATTCATCTAAATAATTGAAAAATAAACCGAGACCTGCAATTTTGAGCCTTTTTTGTGTCTTTAAGCTAACTTGCTTGTTAAGCTTAAGCTTGTTTCTCAACATTTTGCATTATGTGTATGTATTGTTTAGTTATATGATTGATAGGCAATATTTTTAGATTATAGTAACAAATAATAAAGGTTATATTTATAAAATATTGAGGTAAAATTAAAAACGTGGATTATCTATTATACATACATAATTCATTGAGCAACATATGACATTGCTTAGCTGTGTCATCCTGTATTTGTTTTCCAAACATGCCATGCATAGAACAATTAATTTCACTGCTTGTATTAATAAGCATCCTATATTAATACAACAGGGGGCTACATAAATAGTCACAGCATTGTAGCGTGGCTAACGGGGTCTGATCGCAGTGTGTAAAACCAACACAAAATTGATCACACAATAAAGCACATACACAATGATTATTATACCCATGTAGCTGTGTGCGTGAACAGACCTTGCTGTGTTAAAAGATGGTGATTTTGCACTAGCTTGATGAAGCATGTTTAAGACTCTATTCCCACAGGGCACTTTAATTAACATATTAAATATTACAAGATGGTGCAATATTAATGTCTCAGACATGGCGCCATCCCATTTTCTTTTCCTAGTGTATACAAAAACACTACATAACATGCATTTATGTTTGCTTACATGTTTGTGTTTATGTGCATAAAATATGCTTTCATGCGTTTGTGTATGTGGAATGCGTTTGAGGATTAATTTCATAGTTCGTACTAATGAAGTGTTGGAAGCATGTCTCTTTCAGTTGCAGCCAACTGCCAAAAGCACCGCAGAAAAGACGAATGATTTTTGTTTGCTTTGGGGTTGCTGTTGTTTTTTCCATTTTGTTTTGGCACTTAAAATTTGGCATCCTGACTTGGGATTGAAAAATAGATGCTTCTGGAACTGATTCTGTGGAATAACAATACAGTCTACTATCCAAGACCTTCAAACGGCACTGATGACACATTTTTCTGATTGAGTTGTCATGAGTTGACTGGATTTATTGCTCTTGTATCGGCAGCAAAGATGCACAAGCTGTTGACAGCAGAAGCAGCCAAATATGAGTCAATATATCTAAATATATATCAGCTCAACAGAGACAAAAATAGATTCTGGTTTGGAATGTAACTGGAAAAAGATGACAGCATACTTTCACAGGGGCTCTTTTTCAGTTTTCCCAATACACTGATGTAATTATTTATTGGCTTACATTTTCTAAACTTCCTAAATTCTAGAGAGACTTTAAAGTGAAAATAAAATTCTGATGGTCCTTATTATTCACAAAGTGTTATGAAATTCTTTATTCACCCTTAGGCTTGTACTGTTTACAAACAGCTTTCCACTTGTGCCTCACAGAACTACGCATGAACTTGTGCTCAATTCGAAAGTGTTGATACGTGAAATGAAATCAGATAATTTTATTTAACTACTGTAATTAATCCATGTAATTTAGTTTAAAAAGGAAATTTAATCCATTAAATCTAGCAGTGCTATTTTGCATTATTTTATTTACATTTACCATGCAAAAAAAAAAAAAAAAAATCCGATGCCATGCCACCCACTGATGGATGCAACAGGAAAAATTCAACAGGATTTTTAATTGTTAACACAAGTAAGTATAGCAACTTAGAATTCTACTTCAAGTTTTAGAAAATCAATCTTCTGTTGTCTTTTCTAGTTTTGAGTCCAGCTTGCTCAGACTTCAACACAGCTGAGGCTTTCCTGGATTCCACAGACATAATCACTGGGAAGTTTTGAGTGGGACAGGTTGACACACTGGGGAGGGGTATGTGACAGAGGAGGACAAACAGCTTATGTAAGACAAAAAAAATTCTCATGTATAATGAGCAGCAGGTGCATCACCTAAAGCCTAGGTAGCCAGGTAAGCACACACCCACACACACAATACAGGGAGAAAAGACGCAGTAGGTTGGAGGGAGATGGGGAGATGGTGGGGTTGCACCTGAGGGGTGTACTATGAATCAATATGAATGGCTTAGTGAGCTATGTCAACCTTAAAGTGAGAGTTTTCTGTGTCATGAAAGTGGATCTCTTTTTATCTGGCTTAATCACCGTGGTAACTTGTGCTGAACACATAATCTGTTTGGAAGCAGGTTATGCTCCAGGTTTTTAAATTTTAAAACCAGCTGGAAACACTTTGTATTCACTGACTCTTTTATTTATAGCACATTTTAAGTATGATATAGATATACAGGGAGTGCAGAATTATTAGGCAAATGAGTATTTTGTCCACTTCATCCTCTTCATGCATGTTGTCTTACTCCAAGCTGTATAGGCTCGAAAGCCTACTACCAATTAAGCATATTAGGTGATGTGCATCTCTGTAATGAGAAGGGGTGTGGTCTAATGACATCAACACCCTATATCAGGTGTGCATAATTATTAGGCAACATCCTTTCCTTTGGCAAAATGGGTCACAAGAAGGACTTGACAGGCTCAGAAAAGTCAAAAATAGTGAGATATCTTGCAGAGGGATGCAGCAGTCTCAAAATTGCAAAGCTTCTGAAGCGTGATCATCGAACAATCAAGCGTTTCATTCAAAATAGTCAACAGGCTCGCAAGAAGCGTGTGGAAAAACCAAGGCGCAAAATAACTGCCCATGAACTGAGTAAAGTCAAGCGTGCAGCTGCCAAGATGCCACTTGCCACCAGTTTGGCCATATTTCAGAGCTGCAACATCACTGGAGTGCCCAAAAGCACAAGGTGTGCAATACTCAGAGACATGGCCAAGGTAAGAAAGGCTGAAAGACGACCACCACTGAACAAGACACACAAGCTGAAACGTCAAGACTGGGCCAAGAAATATCTCAAGACTGGTTTTTCTAAGGTTTTATGGACTGATGAAATGAGAGTGGGGCCTTTTCGGGTTGAGGATGGAGTCAAGCTCAACTCCCAGTCCTACTGCCAGTTTCTGGAAGACACCTTCTTCAAGCAGTGGTACAGGAAGAAGTCTGCATCCTTCAAGAAAAACATGATTTTCATGCAGGACAATGCTCCATCACACGCGTCCAAGTACTCCACAGCGTGGCTGGCAAGAAAGGGTATAAAAGAAGAAAAACTAATGACATGGCCTCCTTGTTCACCTGATCTGAACCCCATTGAGAACCTGTGGTCCATCATCAAATGTGAGATTTACAAGGAGGGAAAACAGTACACCTCTCTGAACAGTGTCTGGGAGGCTGTGGTTGCTGCTGCACGCAATGTTGATGGTGAACAGATCAAAACACTGACAGAATCCATGGATGGCAGGCTTTTGAGTGTCCTTGCAAAGAAAAGTGGCTATATTGGTCGCTGATTTGTTTTTGTTTTGCTTTTGAATGTCAGAAACGTATATTTGTGAATGTGGAGATGTTATATTGGTTTCACTGGTAAAAATAAATAATTGAAATGGGTATATATTTGTTTTTTGTTAAGTTGCCTAATAATTATGCACAGTAATAGTCACCTGCACACACAGATATCCCCCTAAAATAGCTAAAACTAAAAACTACTCCCAAAAACATTCAGCTTTGATATTAATGAGTTTTTTGGGTTCATTGAGAACATGGTTGTTGTTCAATAATAAAATTATTCCTCAAAAATACAACTTACCTAATAATTCTGCACTCCCTATATAATATAAAATAGGGTGATAGATTCTGTGCTAGAGATGCATGTTTTTTGAGTTGTCAAAGTGTGCCTTGCTAAAACCTTTGAATGAAATGCACACTGTGTGTTGTATTGACAAGGATGTGCAAATGATGTATTATGCATGCAAATTGTGTATTAATTTTGTGATGCAGAAAACGCATAAATGCTGTTATACTTGATCATAATCATAAGTCTGTTATTTTACTGGAGTTACAGGTACTACAACACAGAACTCACCCCAAGTGTACCTGTTCATATTCCTGTCAGTCAAAGCTATGCCCCCAGCTTCTCTGTAAGGCAATGGGACAGTAACCTTTAATGTTTAAATGTATCCAGTTTCAGAAAGTGCAACTTGAAATAACTTGAATTAAAATGTTAGTTTTACCACTCACTGCACTAAATCACTAGATTAGTTTTCTGCAACATTAATCTCTTGTCTTGTTTGCAAAAGTGTTGCATTTTACTGTTTTATCTTCTTCATACATTTTTAATCACCATTTTATCATCATCATCTGTTAATGTCTGTGACTTGGAGGCGGCACTAATTTTGTGGAGCGTACACACAAAGCCGACTTCACAGAGAAAGTTGAAAACCACTGTTTTTTGACTGGGACTACAGGATTTGCCGAGCTAGCTAAGCAAAGAAAGCTTAGTTGTGTTGAACTTCCTTTATAGAATACAACTCTGAAGGTGAGGGGGAACCACAACACAACCTCAGTGAAATGCTTTTATATCACTTTCATTTTGGATTTATTTTTTTATTTTTTTATCTTAAGCTCTAAACTGGAGCTAAGCTGCAGTTTAATTCTCACATTAAGCCACAGAAGAATGGAAAGAAAGTCAATCAGGAATTGCACCAGAGAAAAAGTTATGTGTCAAGTGCTGCGGGACACAATTTTTAAAAATCCATGTAGAAATATGGCGAGTGGAGCTCTGAGCTCATCTTACCTCAAGTGATGCTCAGTGCTCATCATGCTTGACTGTCATTTGCTGACTGTCAGAATGAGCAGGAACTCATGATAGCAGTTTTTGAACAGCACTCAAAATGCACAACCATGCAGTAAGTTTAAAAATTGCATCATTATGTTTTTATGCCTCACAAATGATCAATTCATGCAAGAGCTCACTAAGTGATAAAAATCAAACTCACCTATGCAACCGAGAGGTCAGTACTGGGTTGCTAAATGTTAATAGACTCATGAATGCTGCAGCTATGACTTAGAAATGAGGAACTTCCACCCACAATGATGTGCGCTTGACCTTTTTCTTTTTCTGTCAATCCATGCTGTGACTGCAAAAGGCCTATTGAGTTCAGTGTTTGAAAGGGGATGCACGGTGCGAACTGAATGGTTATATTCACATTCAGTGTATGAAAAATGAATGTGAATGCTTAAAAACTGCTTTCTTTGTAACTGACAGCAGGGGGTAACTCTTGTGGTTGCAAAAAAGATTGCACAGTAGTTTATTAGAAGCAATCCTATTTCTCACTTGTTCAGTGCCAGATTGTCAACATTTTAGTTTTTTTGTGGACTTAGCACACTTACATGTTTAAGATCCTCAAATAAATGTTTATATTAAGATAAAATGACCAAAACAAATATGTGGTTTTCAAATTCATCAATTAAAAGGAAAATGCTACCCAAACCTTTCTGGCCCTATATAAAAAAAATCACTTTCCTTCCTTGTTAAGCAATGAATTAACTGCAATTAACCACATTTGTTGAAAAGCTGTGTTCAAGCTCATTAACCACACACATATCTGATCACTGTTAAACCTACTGAATCAAGAAATCGCTTAAATGAAACCTGTCTAACTAAGTGAAGTATTCTAAAGGTTAACACATAACGCCATGATCTAAAGAAACTGAGGAATAGCTGAGTCATTGACATCTATCTGACATCTATCTGGAATGGATTACAAAGCTAGAAAGCTACAAGAAACTATGTTATAGAGTCAATCAGGTAATGGACTGCAAGTATCACAGAAAGGTGTACAGATAAACCAAAAGAACTTGAGGGTTTTAAACTCACTGCTGTAGCCCCCTGTCCTGAGGAACCAGATGACCAAAAATACTATAATTTTTTAAAGTTTATTTTACTGTTCACTAGTTATTAAATCATTTGATACTATGTTTCACTGGAATAAAGGACAATTCCAGCTAACTTTGTACCACTAGTAAAGTTTAGATGAGGCAATGTCTTTTATCCATCCATCACACTTAGCTCACTCTTCATTACAATAGACTCATACAGCATCTGCATCACTGCAGACATTGATTGACTATCTGTCAATCTCATGTTGCCTCTTCAGGCTGCGCCCAACTGGGCTCCATGGGCTAAGACCTGGCTGCCAGGCACTCTCTCTTGAGTCCCTTCCCCAAAGCCTAGCTAATTCAATGTTTTTATATCATTTCTTTCATTTTATGCGTTATCCCTCTCATCTATTACTACCAAATGTATACCACTAAGACACATAGCACTGACATGTAACAATTACAAAAACAGTTCTAAAAGCACCAACTTAAAATTTACTGATTTTAACAGATCAATGCTGACATCTAACTTCCTGATATTGCTAATCAAGTGCATTGATTTGAATAATTTAGTGATAAACACTTTTAATGGTTCTCATAAATGTACGCTGGGTTGTTGCAAATGAAGGAAATGTCATTTCCATTACCAAATCCCAACCCCAGTCCATTAGCCTGCAGTTGCTCAGATTGATGTGTAAATTATAGGGTGAAGTGCTCAAGTGTTAAACATATCTGCAGCATTGGTGCTGTGTGAATGAAAACACGATTTATTCTTTTATGCTACTGAGCACTCATAACTGAAACAGTAGTTGAGTCAAAATGTAGTTCGAGTGGACTTGCAGGGGCGTGAACATCATCAGGCTAGTTACACCCTTTATGCATCAAATATCTACTGCAACTTATAAAAAGAACTGTCCCCCATCTTCTTGGAGTCACTAGGTGGGGGACAGTTGGGTGTGCCATCTGGTGATTGTGTTGTCCTGCTTGGGGACTTTAGACTTTAGCACTGAAAGACTGAACTGCTGCTTAGCAGACGAAGTTCTCTTTTCAGATGAAAAGAAAATTGCCTCTTTTTGGGAACTCATGGTCCTAGTCTGTGGTGATTTAAGGTGAGTATATTTTAGAGCACTTCTATCTGCTGACAACCTTTACGGAAATGCCTACTTTTTCCCCCACCAGGAATTAGCACCTACCCATGGTCCTAAAAGTACTATGAAATGGTTTGCTGACCATGTAATTACTGTGCTTAATTGGCCAGCTAATTCACCTCACATATAACCCACAGAGACTGTATGGAGTACTGTCAAGAGGAATTTTTATATTTAAAAAAAAATAATCACCCAATGGAAAAACACAGACGACCTGTATTTGGGTTTCACTCTCTTCAGCAGCTTCAGCCTGCTCACTCCATGCCATCCTACATTGATACAACTGATGCAATTCATGGTAAAAGAACTCCAACCAAGTACTGAGTGTGTAAATGAACATGCTTTTCAGAAGTTGGACATTGCTGTATTGAAAATACTTGACTGATCTTAGAAAATATTCTAATAGCCTACCGTAAGAAGGTAGGAAAATCTCAGAAATATTATTCTTATTTTGTTACTTATTCAAATGACTTCCTTAGTCTTCCTCTTGGATGAGAAATTAAACGTTCCTCCCACCCATTCTGTTCATCCAGATGAACAGAATCAACTTTCTGGGATGAGCTATAAGACACAGTCATCTAAATTAATGTGGAAAAAACAAAACAAACAAAAGAAATCTTTGATATATTTCACTTATTTACAATGAACATAGATTATTTAAAGTTTAACCTTTTGAATTTAATTGTGAAAAATTTTCCCAATTTTCTATTTTTTTTAAGACACACTTGTAAATTGTAGCTAGAGAACAGCATGCTATGTTGTCGTTGTTTCAGTCGATTTACACGGTCAGCATTAACTTAACAGCTCTAAAATGTTATGTGTTATAGTTACTGTTACCAGTTGACATTCCGTGAGTTTGCGTTGTGACTTTCCTGGAATGACAAGACCTCAAAAAATCTTTGGCTTACTTCAGTTAACAGAGATATAGCATTATATGTCTATTTACTAATCTTGTCAGTGTGATTGCAGAACCATGGCACAGCTGAAGCTAGATCAGCCTTTTGTGCACAAAGACTTGTACCATTGTTTGCTCCACAATGCTTGGCAGTGTGCATCATTCAGCTGTGTTGCTGAGAAAATCATCCCGGCTAGTGGCAACAATGGCGATACACACGGCTGATCTGATTGCCGCACAGGAGCGCTCGCTTTCATCTGTAATGCTGGAAAACAGATCATGTAGCTGCAGCTCTTATCTTAAAGATGGATGCTGACAGCCAACACAGGCTTTGTGTGCTTATTCCTGCTTTCTCCCCTAATCTCTATTTTCTATTATGCACCTCTTGCTCATTGCTGCTGTTCTCTTCCTCATTACGTTTCTCTTCCACCTGTCTCTACACCTGCTTCATGTGTTAGCATGCCTTCTCTACCTGTAAAGTGCCTTTTCCTATCAGTAACAGCTAGTATTTAGTTATTTTGTTTCCTTATTTCCTCTTGTCCTTTCTGTCTTTATTCCTTCCCTCTATGCAGACATCCAGACTACTCATTTTTTCCATCCTCTAACCTCTCCCACTCTTTCCGCTCATTGCCTCGACCTCATCCTGCTCCCTTTCTCACCTTTCATCCTAATTCAATACCTTTCCCTCTCTCAACACTGTTTATCACCTCTCCCTTACACTTCTATTCACACCCCATCAACCCATTTCTTATTTTATCTGTCTCTTTATCGCAGACTTTGTCCAGCTCAAAGAGTCACATGCAGACCCCATTCCCTGATCTTGAGAAGATAGCTGATCCCACTGATGCTATTTTAGGACCTGTCATGCATATTCTCCACCCTCTTCCTTTCCATGGAGAACTGGCAGCCACAAAGAGAGACATGAAACATGCATTCTTCCCTCCCAGCCAGACATTTTCCTTCTGACTGTGACTTTGAAATCAGTATAATTAACTGTATTGTCCGGGGGATGAGCTAGTCTGGCAGAAATAGCAGATTTGTCTCCATATGCCTTTTGGAAATAGATTATTTAATTGTCTTGAAGTTTTGTCAGAGGACCTGAAGTAGGTAGAAGAGAAGTTTTTCGAGTTTTTTTAATGATTTTTTTAACATTACATATCTACATCCTTCACTGAGTACATAAAGGTCACCATAATTCTCATTTCCTATAACTGATTAGTCTCTGATCAAACCCCAGTCGGCACTCTAAGAACTAAATCATCACTATAATAGACATCGGCTGCATGAAAGTCCCCATAGTGCAATTGGTTACTTTATAAAGATTGGGAATATTACTGAGGACAGAGACCTTTACATGATGAAGCACACAAATTGCTTCTATATGATAACTGAAAACACCATCCAATTTTTCAGTTCCATTTCATTTATATGGTACCAAATCACAACAGCAGTTGCCTCACGATGCTTTATATTATAAGGTAAAGACCCTACAATAATGATAATAATGTAAAATATAAACATAGTTGTGCTAAAACACTGTGATAAAACATTGTTGTGCTAAACATTGTGTGCGTGTGTGTGTATGTGTGTTGTTACTCACCTGTCATTTAAAGTCCTGACTTGCCCAACAGCAAGCATTGTCAGGTTTCTTGCTGATCACTGGCATGCTTGTTCAGCTCCTTCAGATGTCCTCATTAGCCTCATAGCACATGTTGTGTAGTGGGATGTGTACCTGGGTTATGGGTTTTTTGTTTTCTTTACAGCATTTTTGCTTGTCATAGTCATAAGAGCACAGGTGAGAGCATTAAATATGACTGTATTCTAGTTGAATCTGAAGAACTTTAGGTATGGTATGCAGTGAGCCCACTGTCATGGTTTTCCTGGTATACATGAAGGAACAAAACCATCAACAACCATTTGCTTTCACCAGTAATTTTTCTACTTTGACATATCAAAATGTCAGGTGTAAAAACAGCTCAATTAACAGGGCAGCTGTGGTTCAGGTGGTAAAGCAAACCATCTACCAGTCGCAAAGTAATTGAATTTATCCCTGGTTCCTACAAACCATGTGTCGAAGTATCATAGTGAACCCTGACTTGCCATCGGAGTGTGTGTGTGTGTTAGCTAAAAGTGCTAAGGTATCAATATAACCATATGTGTGTGATTGGATGACTAGGACTATAGGCGCTCAAACTGAATAAAATGTGCTACATAATTACCAGTCCATTCGTATTGGTGGTTAAGCTGATAATTTTTTCTTGACAACACCAGGATAAGTGATGTAATTTATCAAAATCATAAAAAAAATCATCCTTTTGGGCTATATATAAATCTTTTCTGCAGCTTCTGGACAAAAACAACTTTATATACTACTCAGTAAATAGTGTTTAACAAATGGAGTGGAGTTAATTGAAATTTTCTCGGGACTATGGTACGATACTATATGTAGATTTGTGCTGTTTGGTGTCAAGTAGAAAAAAGAATGCAATGCACACAAGTAATGGATTTTTTTTTTCAATCCATTGTGGGTCTTTAGAAATAGTGCATATTAATATTAATTTTACTCTTTGCCATTTGCCTCCAAATTAAATTATAGAGTAACTCCAGAGAGAAGTAGTTCCACGAGTTATTTTAGTTATCACACTGTAGAAAAAACAGTGTTACAGAACTCCAGACTGGGTTGTTATCAGCCTTTATTAATCCCATATACATGACCAGAGGCATCTTTCCATATCTTGTAGAGGAATCATTGAGCATCATTATCGTCTGTTGTAATCAGGGGTTAAAGTGGGCTGGAACATTTCAAAGACATTCTGTCACCTTCAGTTAATGACCAATTAAATCTGATAGGCAGGTTAATGCATATTACTACGGAATGAGTTAATTTTTCATGTGCTGCAGTCTAGCCTTGCTTCAGTGACAGCATGGAGATTCTTGTTCGGTAATATGAAAATACTGGATACTGGATCTATATGCGAAGTGTTGCTCAATTATGTCTTTGTGAGAAGTCCTGCAAAACTAACTAGACTATACAAATGTTCTGTTATTTAAAGGTTATATCAAGATGTTGTAATGTTAATATTAGCAGTATGACTGCAGGTTAAATTGATTAGTTCACAGTACTTTGGTGAAGTTTATAGTTATGATGGGCTGGTCGAGAGCAGCTGTGGTGTTCATGGTCAGTGTTAGTTTACATCAAGGGTAGCCAAAATCAGAATATATCAAAGGTGATGAGTGCAAATAAATTCACTCATTAAATTCTACCTTTTATACTAGTTTTAGTATAAAAGCCACAAAAGCTTGTGAAGCATCTGCTTATATTCATATTCTGTATAGTTTTTCATATTTATATCCTGTTCATATCCTGTACATAGCTTGTACTCACTACAGCCTGTACATACTTATAGTTATAGAATATTCACAACATACTTCATACCGTGTACATTATAACATACCATAATAGACCCATTTCTGTAATATACTCACATATCTATATTATTGCTAATATATATTGTAATATATCTATATCACTAAAGCACTTCTGGATGGATGCAAACTGCATTTCGTTGCCCTGTACCTGTGCATGTGCAATGACAATAAAGTTGAATTCTATTCTATTCTATATCTTGTTGAATTCAGCTAGCTAAACCCACAAAGAACAGTGACTAGCAGCCTGGGTCAAATGATCACAGCCTGTACACAAACTAAAGCCTACCGGAGCTCACAAAGCAAGATATTATGTGACTTTCTAATCACTTTTTCCCACATTGCACCAGTGCACCAGATTTTATGATACCCCAAGCTGCTAAATCCCACTTTAACTCCTGGTTATAATGAGTGAGAAAGCAAGACAAATTATATGAGTGACAATATCAGGTGGTAAATACTACAGGAAGCTGGCAAATGGAGGTTTGTTCTGATGCCTAAATCTCACTAAATAGACTTCTCTTTAGCTTAGAGTGACAAAAAGTGAAAAGGAAAAAACAAATGAAGCAGGAATAACAAATGTTGCATGCAAAATTCTCACCTTGAACTCGTGTGCCACTGTCAGTAGTTCAACTATCACTAGGTAGAAAGAAAGCGTCACCTGCTAGGCCTCCTTGGCTGATAACATTCATAGCTCGTTTTCAGAGCTAGCATCCAAACGCCCTGCAAAAATGTACAGCAAATCGGGGTGATGCTAAAAAATACTTTTAGTGTGATGCCACTGAAATGCACATAAGGAGCTGCTGGCCACTCAAGTGCTCATCCATGAAGCTTTAATATCAAATGAATACTGAAGATTTGAATATATCACTGCTGCTTTTAATAATGCCACAGAAACTTACGAGAACCCAAACAAGTGAAAAGTGCTGAAAACGTTGAACTCTGTAAGATTTTGAGAATAAATGAAACTCATAGAACACTGTACAGAATGTCTGGTTTATTGGTTGTACTCATACATTTTTAAAATTACTATATGCTTCGTATCTAAAGACTCTCAGATGAACTGTACTGTCTCTAAAGGCAGACATAAGTAACGCCTTGAATACAGAGCAACTCTCACCAGCAGTGATTGTTTGACAATTCAATCTGATGAACTCTGAAAAGTAAATCTATAATTTATATAATAAAGACTTTCATAATGCCACGGTTACTAAAGCAGGATTTAACCTTTCAGGAGAATTTGTGGTGAAGTTTTATTCCATGAGCTATGTGCTCCTGATGAGAGTTGCTTTGTTTTGCCAGAGCTCAGTCAAACTGCAGTTTAGTTTTTATTTGATAATGTTATACACCGGTGGAGGAACAACAGACACTATCAACACAGTTGTGCTTATCTTTTTTCATTTTTTCTTTTTTTTCTGTCAAATATCAGTTTTTAACATAATCTTTTTCACAAGAACAGACTAAGTCAAATCTGTTATAAGTTTTGTATACCAACATGCTCACAATGCTTCTGAACCATTTTTTCTTTTTTTATTTTCATTTGTTGTTTTTCTGTATGTGTGTGTGTGTGTGTGTGTGTGTGTGTGTGTGTGTGTGTGTGTGTCAGATCAACATACATCAAAACCGACGCCCCTTTTTGTTTCGTACAGTATCTGCCGGGTCTGCCATGTTGTATTAGAATATTATGATATTCTTTGCGATTAGCAGGCTTATAAAGGCAGGAGGAAAATAAAAAGACCTGCAGTCATGTACACAGGCTTCACTTCACACAGGCAAGAAAATCACAAACCATAATAGGTGCAATCCAAAATGATCTCAGTCAACAAACATATAATCAATTCATTCTCCCATCCTTTACATACGTCTGTCTGAAAACAAGATTGCAGTCATTCTTTATCAAAAAATTCACATTTCTACTGAACTGAAAATCACCTCTTGTGCTTCGAAGATGAAAACTGACCAGACAAATCTACAAAAACAACAAATGCTTGAATAATGACAGACACCTTATTTGTGACTGTGATCTACGTGTAAGTTAATTAACTTTCTTTCATTTAAAATACTGTGTTTCTGTATTACATTATATTTTTTTGTAAATTGTGCAACAACGTCTTTAGTCTACTCTAGAAGGCCACCAGGTGTCTTGGTATATGTCTCCCTCTTTGTCCGTTCAGCAACATTTCGAATCACAGCTTGTGAAAATCTGTGCTTGAAAATGCTCTTAGGTTTTCATGACAGTTGACCTTGTTGTTGAATCATCTCTAAGTAAGAAAAAAACGATGTTTTTAAACTGATGGGTAGAGTCAAGCAAACAGAATCCATAAAGTCACTTCAGCATAGCTGAATATGGACAGCAAAACCCAAACTATTGCACATATTAAAATATATTAAACATATTAAAAAATTACAAACGATATGCTAAAAACTAAAAGCTGGACCCTCACATTACACATAAACTATGTTTGCTCTTGTGTTTTAGTTTGATGATAATTGTACCAGCAATTAAAAACACACAATTTATGGGTTAAATGTGAATCAGTCTTAAGTATGCTATCTACTCTAAAAAATTTAAATCAGCCAGAGACAAAACTGTTTTTCTGTCTATATGTATGCATGTACGTTTGGTTCACACCAAGCAAACATATAGAAAGATTTATACATAAATTCTCTCACCTATGTACGCTGTGAACTGGCTTTGTACTCAGCTAATCTTGGACTGCCTTTCATTGATTAGCCAGACTATGACAAGAAGTTGTGATCTTCAGCTTTATCTTCTGGGTGTTTACGTCCACATGAAAAGAACAGTATCAGAAATTTAAGGTACGATCATAAACCTTCTAATCTCACCCCATACAACTCAAATGCTACAATACCTGATTTAAATTTGACATTTTTCCACCTTTAAGGTCATTTCCTTAGTTCCAGTACTGGTTTTAGATCACTCCTTTGACTCTCCTATCTGACCACTTGCAATGTATCCTGCTGTGAGTTTACAATGTGCCAACATCAAATCAATGTCATTAATCAAACACACAGTGTTGACGTCTTAGGTATGCTCTGTCACGGTTCTGGGTCCGTTGGACCCAGTATTTTGAGTTTATTATGTTTTGGTTCACTTTTGCATCATGGATTATTCTTTGTTTCTCTGGTACTTTGTGTTTCAGTTATCTTGGTGTTTTGGATTGTTTCTCATTCTCTTGTTGTGATGTTTATTATTATTATTATTATTATTATTATTATTATTATTATTATCATTATTAGAGTTTCATGTTTCTATTATCCATGTTTTAGGAATGGTGGTTTCATGTATAGTTCAGTTCCATGTTTCATTTTCTGTCTCTGTGTTGAGTCCATGTCTCTGAGTTGTGATTCATGTTTCCTGTTTTATTGTGAAAGACTTTGTCTTATGTTAGTGTGTGCAGCTTTGTTCCCCATGTCTCGTTAGCCCTGATCTCTCCCAGCTGTGTCTCCCTTCTGTGGCCCATTTCCTCATTACTACCCTGTGTATTTAAGCCCTGTGTTTTCCCATGCCCAGTGTCGCGTCGTACCCTCAGATTATGCCTGTGTGTTTTTGGTTTCGGTGTTCAGTCCTCACTTCATGTTTTGTTTTCTGGCCAGCAATAAAGCTGAGGTTTTTGAGTTGCATTCTGTTTTCCGAGTTCTGCATTTGGATCCTCCTCTCTGCCTGCCCGCACACAGAGCCCTGACATGCTCAGAACTATGCTCACCATTTTTTAACATTGATTGGGTTTTGTACTTTGTCCACTGGGGTTAGACGGCATTGAGTTTTAACAAGTTCCGCAGTGCTGCCAAAACGATGATCTATAAGCTCAGCCAAATTTAAATAGGGGATGGTTTGAGAATGGCAAGGTTGTGCTAAGGAGTTGTGGGATCGTATGTTTGAATGTATAATTTTTAATCTGTGTCACCCTTTTTGTCAGGCTTTTAATCCATTAGACATAGCGGCTTGATAGGTTTTATCCTAAAATTTACCCGGAAAGAAGCCACACTATCAACTCAAGTCCCAGTAGTTACCAGATGGTCACTGCCCCAGGTCCCAGTCACACAGTCACACGTTTCTAGGCCGTGTGAGTGGGACCTGAGACTACCATGACCCAAGACCTACTGGAGCAGTTTCTTGTGATCTTCGGACTGTATATTCTTGGGGATAAAATCCTCAGTTTTGCTTGGGACAAATGATAAGTCAAGAACATAAAATTCTTTGATGAAAAGCTTTTTGTTGTTGTTGTGTGGGTTTAGAACTACTGTCCTGCTGCATTTTCCTGCATCTGCTAAAGGGGATTTATACACTGTTCTTCTGAAATGGAAAAATGGATGTAAACACCCTCAAAGTACTTTTATAGTCACTGTTTCATTTCAAATCAAGTTCAGAGCCAAAACAGCAAAAACATATGACTATTCTAACACTCCATTGTATTCTGGTTGAAAATCAGCATCATAGTCATCAGTGATTGTGACACAGATGAGTGTGCTAGAGAAGTCCATTTATGACACTGTTGTTTGGAAAAAAAAAACAATATAAATATGAGATCTGTTATAGATATATCTTATATTTCCCTAATCCCTGATAGCCCAACGCTAAATGACAAAACAATAAAAACAATAATGGCTGTATTACATTATTGTCAGTCTACTGCACATTAAGAACAGAGTAGCAGCAATGCCTCATGGATTTGCATGTTATATACAGAGAGCATAATACATTTTTCTGGTTAGGTATGATTTATGGTGTTTATTTACATATGATATGTAGCCTGGATTAACATATTTCAACTTCAACGAAAAAGATCAATGACTTCAAAATGAAAATGTAATATTCCAGTAATGTAGAAAAATAAATTATATTACTTGTATTGACATGAGGAGAATGATTAGTTTATATCTAGCACCTATTGCAACCACTTACTCTATACTATAATGAGCTTTAGCAGACATATGGTTATGACTATCCCTGGCACTCTTACTGCCACTTAACTTCTCTCACAGGAAATACATTATATGGGCAGAATAAGTGCTCGACGGTGAATTAAATTAAAGGGCATTTGATAGAAAAATAAGTGTAATAAAACATTTTAAATCATCCTTCTTTTTAACATATCAGGGATTGTTTTAAATTAACTGATCTTTGACAAGTATACATTATGCATATTTTACTCTTAGTTGTGTGTGCTTTTTTTTCTTGCCTTGCAAAAAGCTGTGATTGTTTATAGATCGCACTCCTCTGCACTTTTATAACCCTCAATGATAAATACAAGTCAAGTTTGTGTAATATAATTATTTTCATTTTCACCTCTGTTTTAATATATAAATATATATATATATATATATATATATATATATATATATATATATATATATATATATTTTTTTTTTTTTTTTTTTTTTTTTAATCAAAAGGTCAATCTGAAATTTCAACAATATAAAGAAACTCATTTAGATGTATAGCTTCCTAATGCTAACATCTTTTATCACAGCTACCCAACTATTCAGAAAAACTGTGATTTTATTGAATGCCTTGACCAACACATGTACCAATTTATCAGCTACTTCCTCATGAAGGAAAATACCTTCATGACAAAAATGGAATAATTCTGTCTCATAATCAGAAGCCTTCTCATCGATGTGAATCCCTATCCCACCACTTTTAATACATATCTACAAAAACAGTGATATATATAGTTATCAACTCTTCTTTTACATTTGCAGTTAGTATTGTAATAATAATGAACTAACCTGGCAATGAAAAAGTAAACGGCAGCTTTAAGTGACCAATAACAATATGAAATCTAAAGACAAATGCCTTATAATTGCACCATCAGTGAACGTTTCTGTGCTTTTGCCATTGGCAGTAACTTTTTATTCAGCAAGGACTTTGAAGGAATAACAATCATCTTCCAGGGGATATTAACTCATGCTTTTAAATTGTGTTGCTTTAATATAGCAGTTGACTGTCTACACTGCAATAGATCCCGCAGACCCTGACAGAGCCAAGTAGTAGGTAAATGAATACATGAATAATGACTAATTTTGACTGAATAGAAGAGCAGCTTGTCTTTGTCAGTAACCCAAGAGCTTCATTAGTAATTGTAAACAAGAGTTACATCTATCAGCTCTATCAACAGACTCTATCATCAATAACTATTGATTAGCTTGTCAACAGTCAGTGTAGAAGGCATCTGTCTGTGTTCACTGGGTAAGCAAATACAGCAGTCCCCTTTTATCCTTTCCATATTTATTGTGCCATATTAAGCGTAGTTTAAATGACACTGTGCTTGATTGCTCTGTGTGTCAGTATGTGAATAAAAGTTTGACTGCTTTGTTAATTTTGGAATGTAATTATGCTGCAGTGAATATGATTTTCAGTACATGGGGAAAATGTGTATGTGTGTGCTATATTTTTATTGAACTTCACTGAATCTCTGGTACCTTCACTCTTCTGCTTCCCCTTCACACAGTAATGTGGGTATTGCTCTACATCTAACCAACATTGTGAAGATCTATGCAAAAGTTACTTGCTGATAAAACTGTGCTTACACCAGCTCGGAAGTCTCCAGAAGTTGTTTAAAAGTAATTAACCCAGCTTTTCATGCCATCCTGTCATGAGACATTTTTGCGTGCATTTATAGTGAGAGCACTGTTTGAACAGTATGAAGTGTTTTTGGGTCCCAATGTGGACTTATGTGTGACCTCTAGGCCACCCGGGTGCAAACAGACACAAAACACGCACACTCACATAAACACACACATCTAAGGAGCTTGGAAAGAAAACCTTTGACCTCTCATCCAAGAAGCTTCTTCAGTTTGACACTTCTCGCTTTTCTTTCAACCTCCTTAGATTACCATGACCTGGATGACTGAGAACCTTCACAGACATAAACACATACAATCACATACTAGACCAGTGCTTATCTGCTTTGACTAAAACCGTGGCTCTTGCGATGGTTTTTCAGTGAATGATGACCGATTACAGCATGTGCAGTCCAGCAGCCATCAATAGCCCCAAGTGTAGCCATCAGCAAGCCTTCTGGTGGTTGATCATTTCATGGACATTGTCTTTATCCACTTGTATTGGTCCTCTGGGATAAATTATTCAAAGTTCTGAAGGCATTCAGTAAGTTACAGCACACCTACAGTACATACAGTAGGCCTAATCTACATGAACACACATACAAAGCCTACTACCATACATACGTCAATAATAGAACAGTCTCTTTTTTCTTTATCATTCCTTCTAGCTTCTGTTTAGACTCTCAGCGCACTGGCATAAAAGTAAGGTTTCTTTCAGAAACTTGATTTAAATAAGTTTAGTGTTCTCTCCCCTTTGTTGCAAAATTTATGATCAAAAAACGCTTGAACTGATTCTTGGCCTCATGTGTTTGCTCCTTCAGCTGTGTTTCCTGCCTCAGAGACGATATTTTCTCAGCAGGTCAGCCTGCCACATGTACTTCCTCTCAGGGAACCTCTCTGGGATCTTAATCTTGCGGAAGTCTTGAATGCACTTTTCCAACTCCTCCTCAACTGTGAGCTTCTCTTTTGTGGGCCTTTTCTTGCAGCTGCTGGTATCACGGGAGCTGGCTGTAAGAGTGCGCAGCAAGTCACTCTTGCGTCGTTGTTCAGACTGCTGGACCATGGTGACAGGGCCCTTTTTCAGCGGCCTGTCCAGGGTTTGGACATTGGCACGGGGATGCGACTGGCGACTTACTGGGCCACAGATGACTGTTCCCTGGGGAGAGCTGGCCTCTGACTGGCTCTCAGAGCTAGAGGTGGAGAGCTCATTAAAGGAGGTGCCGCTCTCACCCTCGCCGTCACCTTTGTGGTTCTTGCAGCAGCAGTCACATGGAGGGGACGACCAACGTGATGGACCACCTGGAGAGAGAGGGAAGCAGAGCGGGAGCCAATATTAGATGCTACTTTTTCCACCTTTTCTTTTCTTTTAAGACCAATCATTGTGAAGAGAAAAATGAGACAGTGGCACAAAGAGTGGCACAAATTACAGAGACAGGAGAAGAAAGGAAAAGTAACAAGCGCTACAGACAGACAAAGACGAAAAGTCAGCTAATGCCAAATGGCAATCACATTAGGACAGAGTGACATGACATCGGGGACAGCTGGCTGGCCTCCAGTCATAGAAGTGAGTTGGCTGACTATGTGACAAGCTTGTATTGTTCAGAGAACTACCCTCATAGATTCACACTGTCATATGAAACAAGTGGAGGAGCTAAAGCCTTTTGAAAACAGACAATGAAGGTCCAGATTTATACGTTGTAGCCTACATGTATTCATACTAAAACAGTAGGAAGAAGAGCCAGGACAATAAACAATCATCTACACTGCAAATATGTGTGTAACCGAGGAAGAAAAAAAACAATGTGAGCAATGGTCAGTTTTAAGACAAACAAATAGCAGATTGCACAAGTTTGATTCCCCTGAAATGTGTAGTCTTATTTGCCATCATACTGTATTAATCTCTTTAACAATGAAACCAAAGGACAATGCACAGTTGTGGTTAGTTTAAACAGTGAAAACCACAATTAAACCAAATTTATGTAGCACATTGGAATCAATGTGAGCCAATCTACATCAATAAAGTGCAACTTGTATGTAGACACATTGTATTCTGGTTATATTCCTATATAAAAAGGAGATTTTACAACACCAGTTTAGCTCAGCGGGTTAGCAGGTGCCCATCTGCTGTGTGGCCAGAGACCAGCAGCCTGGGTTTGAGTCTGACCTGTGGCTCTTTACTGCACGTCTTCTTTACTGTCACTATCCAATAGTGACCAAAAATAATATTAACCTCCTAAGACCCAAACTCTTCCATGGCATGCGTTTTTAATTTCTCTTTGATATTTAGGCTGATTGGAACCTGATGAATGTAAAAATAAAGTTATACCAGATTTTTTTTTTCCTAATTTTTGTTTCTAAGAAAAATGAGAGCCACATATGAGGATATTCATTTAAAATTTCAATAGAACAGTTGCAGTATAATTTTCTCGTAAGTGGATATCAGGCCCTTGTAGAGCAAGATTTAGTATTTTGGTCTAAATAACCCAAAATGTAATGTCCACTAATGTGGACGCCAGGTCCTAGGAGGTTAAAAAAATAGGTTCTAAGAATCTATAAAGAAAATTCTACTTTAAGTCAAAGTTTTGGCCTGACCCTGAATGCAAGCAGTGATTTTGAAGGTGAATTTCTGTGTGTGTATAGATGGCAGCAGACAACAGATTTTTGGTGATTTATGATACTTGTTTGTTCCATTATCTCCAGCGGACTGCATGTAATGGCAAACTGCAGACAGTTATCAGACTGACACCATTTTATTGCCATTTTATAATTGTCTTGATGCACATAGACACTTTGAAGCCAGGAACTGACAGTGAGTACTCTCAGACCTGGTCCTTATCTTTGAAGTAACCATGTCAACCCTGACTGACAACCAACAAGCCATGTCTCATTTCCATCATGGCAACAAAATTGCAAGTTTATTGTACTCGGTCATAATAATTTTTGTTGTGGTTTGGTCTACATCCACTTTTTTCCCTTGTGTGACTGTAGCATGAAAGACCCCATATTTAGTATTTCCTCTTTCGCCTTTTTGTGCATTTGAAAGCTCCACAAAGTGACAGGGCCAAAACGTGTAACTTCTCACTTTCTGTCATTGTTTCTGTTGTACAAAGACAAATCTTCATGCACTTCATGAACTAAAATCCAAGTTGACTTTTATTATTATTATTAGTTGTCGTCGTACTAGTAGTAGTAATAGTAGTAATAGTAGTAATAGTCACCCCACATTTTCCAACTGTTGGAAAATTGTTAGTTAGCGACGCTAGCCACTTTGTATATGGCTAACATTACCTTTAGCTTTGATGGATTCCTGTGAAGAATGCTGCAAAGCTAAGGAGCTATCAGAAACTGTAGAAACTTTAAGATAATTTAACAATGAATATTGACTGGATGTGGGTTATTGTATTTTCCTGCTTTGTTTTGATTTACTCTAATTTAAGCTGATGTTGTTTGAAACACGTATTAAGAAAATTGTGGAGTTTATTAGTGTTAATGGGGTTAAGCGAGCGGTCTCACATAATTGATCGACTCCAGAATGGAAGCAGTTGCTCAATCTAACCTCTGCGAGAGCGTACAATAACCTGAAACACTCAGGAACCAGCGCAGTGCCACACCTCTCCCTGCAGGAAGCAGCCATTTATTTTTCATGCTAACCTCCTGAATAATTGAACGGGTATCTGTTGCTGATGGACTTCTCTCTGTTTAGCGAAGCGAGAGATCAAAACCCCCGAGGCTAACACACACATGCCCCCACCTCCCTTTCTGATTTTGAGCCCCACCCCTCACCTCCCCTCAGCTCCACACACAAGCTCTGACAGGACTCAGCTTTCCACGCATCTTCTGCTCATCACATTCAATAATACCATTGTTTCTTTTCATGCTGCTGAGCATTTCACTTCAAACAAGATTGTAGAAGACTATAAATAACTCTGCTTAAAATAAATGCCCCCCTGCTTTTAATTCCCTTTATACTCAGCAGCATGCTTGGCTCGTTTCTAGACAGCAGAATGGAAAACAATTGATCCATCCAAGATTTGTTCCTTCTATTGTTCCTCATAAATAGTCACAACTCATCATAACTACATTTTTGTGAGTATAGTTAGAATAGAAATTTATAGTAGAAGTTATATTTTGCTGTGTATGTTGTAAACAGCTTTGACACTGAATCCAAAGCGCACACCCAAATACACTGCTGCCTGCTGTATATTAAACAAAATTCACCTTTCAAAGTCCTTGACAGAAATGGAACACAACACTCTACCAGCAGTGAATCTCTTTAATTACCACTGGCATTTAGAGATTTAAACTTCCATGCACACATTCACAGAAAAGATAGAACATGTGATATTTCATTTCAACTTGCAGTTTTACAGGTATAAACACAATTAGAATGAGATCAGAAGAAATAAAAAAGATGCACTCCTGGCTGCAACGTAGAGGATTTAACCCCATGATAGCCATCTCGTCCCAGCTTTTTTACTGGACACATGAGTTAATTTATGTCACTCTGAGTGAAAGGCTCCCCCCAATCAATGAGATGCAGGCTTGTAATTGGTGACATGAAAAATGGTCTTATACCCTGGAGAATTGTCGAATCTGCTAGTAGCCAATCTGCCTGTCCACATAAATTTAACACAATGGGTACCACTGTTACAACAAATCAGTAAAACAGCGTGTCGTGTGTGTGTTTGTGTGTGTCCCTGTGGCTTTGCGTCTGTGCATTTGATATATGACATTCTGTTTAATCTTTGGCATTTGGTAATTATATCCAGGTCTATTTAGCTTTTTATCCTGTAAGTCTTGACATTGACATGCTGCTTTAATTCACAGGTACTGTGAGTAGCTATTAGCCTCGCGAACATTAAAGACTACAAGGAGGAATCTGATTTGTCACTTTGACTAGCTGAATTTCCTGTCAAAGCTTTTACTTCAGAGAGAAATTGGTTGGCCAAAAAAGCTAATTGAAGACACTGCTTATAAGAGCTTACAAGAACAATCCAAACCCTGGTCATCAAAATTAAGGAAATAAATTCACGGTATGTCTCTTATCGTCACGTGAGCACTGTAATTACATGTAATTACATTACTTTCTCCTTTTTTGCACTTGCTCCTAGCCATTGATTTGTATTACATATGTAAACTACATCTTTGCATCACACTATAAAAACTTGCCAGTGTAACTGATCCAAGCCCATTGTCACAACCCTGTGAGGTCAGACTTCATTCATATAGAACTGGGTTAATATTTCTGTTCATTCTCTGTTAATACCACCATCATTTATGTTTTGGTTTTTTTTTCCAATGAGTATTGCACTGATTTCCATGTTTTCTCTGATCTGCAAATAAGAGCAATCTCATTTACCTTAAGTGTGATATCTCAGATGCCCTCAGTCCAATTTTGCATCACCATAGATGCATTTTGACAGTGTGTTTTACAGCTTCAAAATTTACACTGATGGAAGCGTTATAATTAAAGGTCAAGGTTTTAGTGTTTGAAAGGCTAGAGCTGCTACACAAACTGATTTTAATTATACTGGGTAGGAGTGATTCATCTTGTTGCTGAGTGTCCCAAAGGATGCTTGCATCCATCACTCAGGTTAAAATTTGTAATTAAAAGTTTGCTTGTTGTTTTTTGCCTGAGGTTGTCTGAACCGTAAGATAAATATCCCTGCATCATCTACCTAATGAGCAATGACCATGTAGAGTGAGTCTTTAAGCCAATGGTGTGACCTATTGTAATGTGATGACACCTGTGCTGTATAACGGGTGACTTTGCATGAGTTGTATTCAACTCTAACCTAATTTCATCGTACAAAACGGCCAGGTACAATTATTGTCACCTTAGATGAGTTAAGTTAGTGAGACGTTCTCTCCATGGTTACATGAAACTCTTCTAAATGAGCCTCGCTGTCAAAACCTAACCAGAGATTCATGTATTCCCACCTATCCCAGCTGTTACAGGACAGACCAGTCTATTTCAGGGTCAGCTGACCCAACATTCATATCTTTAGATTGTGAGAGGAAACTAGACAAAAGTTGTCAAGTCCACACAGAAAGGCCAGCTGGTGGATTTGTGCTATAGACCTGGAGGTGACAGTGCTACCCACATACCACCAAAGGAGAGAAGAACAGAAAACATCTTCCATTCAGTTTTTTTTCAATCCACATGAAAATAAAAGCAGAAAATTATACTTTTAACTTTGTTGAGGAAATAATAAAATAGGTTAGGCCTATAAATTAGACTCACTAACAGGACAGAAAGAAAACTACTGACTTTATTTGTACCAAAATAATACAAATTATCATGTGCATTTTCAACACTTCTCTCACCATAAAATATTTGAAGTCGTTTCAGAGTCGTGGTGCTGGGCACATCTTAAGGCTGATTTATAAAATCCACTCTTTACACTCAATTAATTCATGTAGCTGTGGTTTTCACAGAAGATAGACACAGAAATAGAATATGCAGTACAATGTGTAGTATTAGAGTCCAGCTGCACAGTTAGATCAAAAAACAAAAAAAATTTAATTAAATTAAAAAGAGGTCAGAGAGGTGGCCATGTTACCCAGTATAAACTCATATCCTGGGTTGAGTTCGTGAATTAGAAGTGCCTCGAGAAAAGGGCCTTGATCGCCAAACAGCTCCAGTGACAGACAGTAAAACTGTTGTGTTATTGAGCCTCTTCTGATTGTGTTAAACTAATAAATCGAAAGCGGAGAAATTTCTGTTATTTCCTCAAAGGTACCTTGGGTTAAAAAGAAATTTGTTTTCAGTAACGCCGACTCAGATATAAGTCACAAAATATTATCTTTAAACCATGCACTCCTTCAGTCAGTTGAAGCATGTGTAATCCATGAGACAAGTAAATATGTATGTAAATGCTATCTATATTATCCTGTGCAGTATACGTATGGCATTGTGTGAACTAATGTAAGCCTCATGCATACATTGCTTCAGGGCTGAGTGCATGATGGTGTGTGCTTCTGTTAGTGCAGATAGAATTCCGTACTTTGTGTGTTAATGCTAATAAGTAACATGCAATATATGATATACTGACTGTGTGTGTGTGTGTGTGTGTGTGTGTGTGTGTGTGTATCTGAGGGAGAGAGGTATACATCAACAGTTCGCATGCCCGCCTTTGGTCATCCCTCAGTGTGTAAGCGATATTGGCCTTGGAACTAATATCTGTACACTGTTGGGCAGAAAAGGGGATTCTGGTGTCAGGGCGGGCTCCCATTCAAGTCATCAGAGGTGTCAGGCTGTCAGCTATGCCTCTGGCCAGAGTCACTCAGAACACACACTGCTTCGGGTGTGTGTCTGCAGGAGACGTATTCTATGTGAAGCAGATGATTTATGTGATCTCGTGTTGTTTCTTTTCCGGGCAGGTGGGCAGGAGGTCGGACCAAAGTCTAATGACTGTCACATGGTATTACATGCACACACAAACACACAGTGCTTCCTGACAGGTGCCTGATGTATTAATCTCAGCAGGGCCCTCCACAACTTGTGTTAGCCCTGGCCAGTAAAAAGACTGAGCTTGTCACAGCACACACAGCACATATAAAATGAAATTAATGTTCTTATTACTAATCCATACATTATCTATAATTTATTTCCAACAGCTATTATTTAAAAAGGCTTGCTCATTTTCTTTGTCAAGCAGAATTACAACGTGTTTTCTAATGTGGTTTTGTCGAAGGGTCCAGTAATTATGTTTTAACAGTTAGGGTGGTCATGCAAGCATACAGTACTGTGCAACAATCTTTTTTAATTCATATTTGGCTTTTTAACCATTATTGCTTGAAAAAAAAATTCTTTAAGTCGTCTTCAGGATTAGTTCTCCAGGCTTCTTAAAGGACATTCAAAGCGCTTCTTTGAATGTTGGCTGCCCTTTTTTTCTGTTTTAAGTCAAGATGACCTCATACTGCTTCAATAATGTTGAAATCTGGGGCTTTGTAGAGTAAAGTCTATGACTGATAGTATTCCAATGTGTGTTTTTCTACCCAGGTATGCTTTAACTGCAAAGGCAGTCTGTTCAGGATCATTGTCATGCTGAGAAATGAAGCTGGTGCCAATCAAATGCTCTACAGATAGTATTGCATGGTGGATCAAAATCTGACAGTACTTTTCTGTGTTAATAATTCCATCAATTTTGACAAGATCCCCAATATCACTGGCTGAAATACAGCTACAAACCACAACATCTCTCAGTTTCTCTGTCAGGTCTTTCCTGGATTATCACTAAAAAAAAAAAAGAAAGAAAGAAAAAAAAATTCTGAAAATGGTACAAAGTACAAGGACTAAACTAAAGATGTAGTCGATTTCCCAAGAAGCGCATTGGAAGCCCTTTATAAAGCCTGGAAAACTACTTCTGAAGACCACTTTAAAAAATTACAAAAAACTCTGGCTCCTTGGAAGCAAAATATGAGGAAATAAGGGGTGACTCAAGACTTTGGCACACTACTGCAGTATAAGCTGAGATATTCTAAAATAGAACATTACCATATATGCCTAATCATTTTTCATGTAATTTGTCTTTACTGAGAAAATCTTAGTTGGCATTTTGCACACCGCACTCAGTGACAGGTGGTGCTTCATCACCCTGATGAAGAGAATAGCAGTCCAAAAACACATAAACATACTTTAAAATGTCTCTAACAGCCCATGCAGCAGCATTCAGTGCCATTGTTTCCAAATATGCGTGACATGTTCAAACAGCCTCGGATATTTACCCAAATATGCTGGTTTGAGAAAATTTGAAAAATACAAATCTGCTCTTCTTAAACAGAGCTCCAAGCACACAAGGCAGAGGCTGCTGGAGTATTTGGTGGTCATAAAAACATGAAAGGACTTTTTAATGACTCTTGAATGAGCAGATAGAGACATGCTGCACATTCATTTTGGAGCCTTTGGAGCCAAAAAGCCTTCTCTTTTAATTTGTTTTCTTGTTGTATTTCCATTTTTCTCTGCACTTCCTTCCCTTCTCTCCTTCTCTTGCCATGCCTCCCTCCTTTACTCTCTCTCCTAAAGCCTGTATCGATGGGTTGGCGCATCAGTGGAAGTGTATGGACGATTGCCCTCTGATTGATTTCTGTCATATAGCCTCTCAGCACTGGGAGGCTGTTCACTGGAGATAAATGATGTTGGCACAACAAAAGCAAATAAACCTCTTCTATCTATCACTCCCTCACTCTGTCAGTTTTTTCTGCCTCCCACCTCCCCTCTGCTGTCTGCATCACTCTGTTTCTGTGTCATGCTCCCTACCTGGGTCTCTCTCTCTCTCTCTCTCTGTCCTCCCTTTGCTTTATTAGTTCCCCCGCCTTCTTCTATCAGTCTTTCTGTCTCAGAATAAGGCTTCTTCTATTTCCATAAGTTGTTTCTAGTATTTTGTTTATTCTCTCTAATTATAGTGCTTCGCACCACATCTTGGCATATCAGCTGCCCCTTGACAAAAGGTTTTCTGTCAGATACCTGTATGGTTCCTCAAGTTTTCTAATGGAGCGCTTCAGTGAAGTGTTACAGCTAAGTTACTTAACAAACAACAAACAAATGATTAAATCTTTGTGGAATTATAACAGCAGAAAATACATGAGCAGCTCAAAATGAAAACTCACTCATTCGAGTTGAAACACATTAATCACAGTCATTTTGACTGAGATTGTAATTTTACACGTTATGTCTTTAAGGGGTATTTTAACAAGGAACTGCCCCAACAAGTTCTTTTGGTGTACCCACCTCCACTCCTCCTCTTACATCTCTTCTAATTCTGTTTGGTTAAAGTTTTCAGAAATGCCTGAATGCTTCTAGTTGAATTCTCTTGAGAAATGGGAGTCAGAATGCATCATGCTCACACCCATTAATCTTTTGTGATGGATGTTCCTCTGTATGAAAGTTGAGCGCTGGTACAAAATGGAAGCGACGTCAAAGACTGACAGTGACGGCTTGCGAGTCGCTTGGAACGGCCCTGTGCTCTAATCATCTCTGAGATCATTTTAATTTTGCAAACTAAACTTTTTTTTACTTTAACTGAGACCAAAATATAGTCAGCCGAGGCAGTTTTTGGTGAAGAACATTATGCCAAATAGCAAGTAGGAGTAATGCAATAATGAACTGTGTAATATAGCACTGTAATGTGCTATATTACACACACTCATTGTGTATGTGTGTTTTTTTTAATATGATGCATGGATTCAGCCTGTAATTCGATCACAAACTCAGCCGTTTACTTTCACTCAGTGTCAGATAATTTCCTCACAAGAGCACTCAAATAAGCTGAAATAATCCCACAAAGTTGATTCAGTTCATCTGGATGCAGCGTTTTCCATGAGAGAAATGTTCCATCACTCATCCAAGTCACTTATTCAGTCTCAGCTGACTGCCAGTTTCCCCAGACTGCATATCGACTGCATAACGAAACTAGCACCATTGCCTAACAATGAGTCACAAGATCAGTTTCGTGATTATTAATATGCAAATTATTATGACTACTGATAAGTGGCCATGAGTGCTATTCACAGAGAGTCGGGGAAGTGCTCTAATGGCAGCATGGTACAATGGTGAATCTCTTCCTCAGTTCAAATAAGTTGTTCCCTTCTTCCATGCATGATCTCCGTGACTCCCGTCCAGGTTGTGCAGGTTCTCATCAGTGAAAAAGTGGCTACTGGCGTGTAAGTAGACTGTGGGTCTCTAGCTGGACAAGGTGGCTCTTATATGTTGTACCACCCATTAGCATTGTTTGTTTTCCCAGGTGTATAATTTACAGCAATCCTCTTGGCATTTAACTGCATACGCTATATTGCTCTGTTTGTGCCAGGGATCTTGATCCTTGGTGTTGATCCATTTTTGGCATATTGTGTTTTGGGATTTTGAGGCCACCAAGATGTTGTTTTTTGTAAATATGTGTCTCATTCCTTTCCTATGAAAAACACTCGGTACATGAACCAAATACACTGAGCCAAATAAATTATTGATCATGCATCAAGACAACACACCATAAGAGGGGGGGAAGCTCACAGCTGAAGATAATTACGTGTCGGCATCCTAACTTAAAGGCAAAGAAATCTTAAACTGCTGTAAGTGCTTTAAAACTTGCACAACTTAGTGACAATAACTGGTGAAGTGTCACCTTCAATCCATGCTGATACTTTGTGTTTGCGTGTTTTGATTTCTCACTATTTACATGTCTTTTCAGAATTGTAAAATAAATGCAACCTATAAGTTAAATGTACCATTCAGAATAAAAATGTTAAATATCAAATGTTTACTTATGAGTAGTATGCAGACACTTGTATTAGATGTTTTCTTTTCTAAAGCTCTACTGGGAAAGTTTGGCTTAACGCAAGCTTCACCAGGCATGCTGAGTTTTAAAATAAATGCCTTTTCCTTTCAGCTAGCCCTCGAGTTCATGTTTCTCTACAATTGAATTGGTTGGAATTTCAGTCTGTCATGGTCACTGATTTTGGTCTCAGGGTTTTCACTTTAGGTTTTTTGCACTGATCAATGTTAAATGTTTTCTGTTTGGTGTCTCTGTTGTTCTAATGTTGTAAGTATTTGAATTACTATTTTGATTTCGTTATCATTAAAGTATCTTGAGCTAAAGTTGTATTTATGTATTTGTGTTCGTGGAGATTGAATTCCTGTTAAGAAGATTTGCTTTTCTTGTCCTTGGCTCTTTCATTCAGCTTCAGTTCCCACTTTGTGTTTGCTATTTGTGTTTCGTTCTGGCTGCATCTCTTCACTTGGCTTAAGTACTCTGGTCTCCGTTTCCTCTGCATTTACGTTTTGATTTAGCTATTATGGATCACTTTTTGTTGCACCTCCAGCATCCTGTATTTGGGGTCTTAACTAAACACTAAATGCAAATATATGAGACTGTGCATAACCGTGCGGTATTCATGCAAGACAGTTTATTTTGGCACAAAGTTTCAAGACTGCAATTCGGACTGCAGGCTTAGGATGCTGCATATCGTTCTCTCTTTTTTTTTTTTTTTTTTTTTTGTTCGTGCCATTGGTCCACCCGATGAAAACGGATCATATATTTTAGTGCACAATGTCACAAGGATAAGTTACAAGTGTCTGTATCAGAAGGCTTACACTGCCACGCTCCCAAGAACATCAGCAATCAGGAGACAAGTGGTTTGAACTGCTGATAATTTATTATATAGTTTAAAACTGAATTACTAATGTTTCTCAACCCAGTATTACTGCAATCCCTGGGAAAGTAGAGATTATATAACTGAGGCTATCCAAGCAAAAACAAAGCTAAGAGAAAGTAAGAGTTTGCTCTTCCTTTGAGCATCAAACTGATCTGAGGCACCATAGAGAATCAATCAGAAAAGAGGGAAAATGAGACTCTGGCTGCACTCTTTGCGATTTTCTGGGGATGTGAGTCTATTTTCTGGTTCAGAGTTGGTATCACTGTTATATAGTGTATGTTATTTTAGCTCAAAAGCTCAGACAAATGCGTTTTTGGATCCACAAGTCAGTCGGCTTTTCATCGTTAGTAGAGAAGCTTCTGGTGCTCTCATGGCTTCCCAAGAAAGTTCAGTCCCTTAGAAACTAAGTAAGTAATTGTTTTCCCAATCACCTTTAGGTGACAAACATAATCCCTGGCTAAAATATTTACAATACTGATTTTTTACAGTGTTTATTTTTTTTCGCTGGGTAATTGCTGTCAACGTGTTTTACTATTACATCTAACTTAATTTATAAGTTTTACAAGAAGCACATATTTAAATGAAGAGTTTCTGTCTGGTTAGATGTTTTAAAAATATGTGCACAAGATTTTTTTTTTTTCTTGGCTCCATGCGGAGGTCAATAGAACAACAATTACAGTTGGCAGTGATTCAGCATCTTGCTCAAGGACAGTTCAGCGTGATAGATGCTGGTCAAGTCAGGAGTCCGGACCTGCAGCAGCCTGCTTTACATCTCTGTCTGGCTATTAGCTGTGGGAAGAAGCTTGGTTGGTCAGATATTGATTAAACTCTTCCTGGCCCCAGGAATGAGCTCTTGGTAAAGATGTCAGCTGTCAAATGAAAATTCAGCATATTCTGAATTAAAGAGGCATTTTTCCTTAACTGTGCTGTTTGTTCAAAGAATATTTGCAAGGTTAGCACAGTAGATAATTGGAATGAAGCGTTTCTCCTCCATCCCCGTCTTTCTCATAATGCAGCATTATTAGTCCCTTGCAAAGCAGTGTGAGCTGATGCATTTGACTATCCTCTTAAACAGGCCTCTTCTTTAATGCCAGCATTTTCTCACCCCTTCATTTTAAGACTCTGTCTCTTTGTGAGTGCGTTTCTGCACTCGTGTTTGTTTTGTGTGTCTGCTGGGTGGAGCAGGTGTTACATTTGGCTTCTGAGAGTGACACTACATGCTGACAGGAGTTTCCATTTCTTGCAGCACCCCCTGAAGGGTTTTTGTGTCCCTCATTCTTCCCGCTTATTTCCTCACTCTCTTTCTCTTAGAGTGTCTGTAAATTCCATATTATAAAATGCAGTGTGTCTATTGTTAGACTGCAGTCATCGAAAAGTACATATATAACACAAAGCCAGAGCATTCTACAGATGAGAAAAAAAACTTACAGGATTCATTCTTCTAGATTACAAAAGGTATTTCTGCAAATTGATTAAACTTCTTGTTGTACTTACTTTTTCTCCTTTCAGTTTCATCTCAAATGTAGAAAAATTGGAGTATTTGCAGAATGAAGGAGAATGAGAAATTGAAATCTGACATAAACTAGTGGTGCCCTGTACTAACATGCTCTAGAACTAATTGTAGCAATGGGCACTTGAGTAATTTGAAATACTTCAGAGTAGCTGTGCTGACGCAGGCACAGTGAAACTTTCCTCTTGAAGACCAGTCCTACTGATTACTAATCAAGCCTCCTCCTCCTCCTCCTCCTCTCCAAATGTTCAAAAAGGTTCAATTTGAGAGATTTCTTTTTTTAAACAGACACCAGCCTATGCTAGCATTCATTAATAACCGCCACATCCAGACTGCCCTCTTAAACTTTCATCATGATGCAAACTAATGATCCCTCTCTGAGACTCTGTGTCTCCCAGCTCATGCTGAATGCCAGGCCATCAGTGCTCATACACTTACTGTTTATATTTACAACTTTAATTAGCCTGCCTACATTAATAAATATGAAAAAGGGCAAACTCAAAGCACAGACTGTAAGTCAGTAGCTTCTACTAATTCTACGTTACATTCTACCTTGCCTTCCAATTATGGCTACATACAGCACACATATCAAAGTAATGTACGTAGTGTTAGCCACTCAGACTTTCGCTGACATAACAGGCTTTTGCATGCATGTCACAAGTAAAAAAAACAAAACAATTAAAACTTTAAAGTACTGACAGAGCTGAATAACATTGTCCAGTAACAACACAGTTGTCTGCTGGGAAACCTAATCTCCTAATCCATTTTTTTCTGGTTCTGATCTGATACCAATACCCTGGCTGTAGGTATCTGTGGATATGGAGTGCAGTACCAGCCTTAATTAATAATCTTTGTTTCTCACTCTGAGGAAGATATTCACTAGGCTGGACTTAAAGGCGTTAGTATCTTTGTAGCACAAAATGGAATAAGTAAATAAATCCAACAATATAAATTCACTGCATTTTTTGGTATTCGCTAATCAAATAAGTAATGAAAGCATACCCAGGATAAACATGGTGAAAAAAATTAATGTGTCGGTGTCATTCATCCGATTTATTTCTACTGATCTTATTTTGGATCAAGGTGAGATTCATTAAGCAGCAAACTGCTGTCATTTACACAGTAGTTTCACCTTTTTTTCCCTCACACACAGGTGTGCAGCTAATAGGATACAGCTGAAGTGAGATATTTAATCACACTGACAACAGTGTGCTTTCTTAGCATAAGCATAATAAAAGCCTACAAATGAGCATCAAACTGAAAGAACGCTCTTCTAGCTTTTATATCAGGACAGCCCAAACACTATGAGAAATGAAGAGACAGAAAGCATTGTTGTTCTATGTTAGTTCACTTTGATCACAGTTTGTAGTGAAGTAAAAACATTTGCCAACATATAAGTAGAATCTTTCTGAAATAGCCTTCCACCAAACTACTGTCCCTCTGCTGCTTGCTTCTTCTATTGTATGTTAGCTCTGCTGCTTGTTGCTGGTAGGATATAGTAAACTCAAACAACATAATGTTGAACTGAATGGAACAGGTGATAAACTGTCACTGATATCCAATCCTACTTTTTAGGTCAGTATCAGATCAATACCCCATTCAAATCACAGATCACTGCATTCCTAGTACTGACATATTATTTGACACATAACATCCACCGAAACATTGATGCCGATCAGTGGATCCACCCATAGCACCAGCTCGTGGCAGCTGGCACCTTGAATGAATCAGTGTTTTTAAAATATGTATTGCATTTCTCATACATAATGAATTATTTTGGTTACTTATGTGCAGATACAGTTAAAGGAGTAAATAAATACACAATTATTATTAAATACTTTTGACCCATTTGCTGATTTTCCACAAATCTAGCCTTCATTCATGTACTGCCGTGCTTTTAAAAATAACAACTTAAAACACAACATTGACACAAAGGGTAAAAATGTCTCTCGGAGTTAGAAAATGACTTATAAGACAAAAAACAGTGGCCGTAATGACTGCAGCAGTTTATGCAAATCAGGATCTTATTTATATGATTTGAAAAAAGCTAAGCTAATTCCCAGTGACTGCAAACATCCACATGAATGTGTAAATAAAGTCACAGGTGACTAATGGGAGCCTATGAAAAAATAGAGTGGTTTTTAATCTGAATCCATCCAAGCAGAGCAGCATGAAGCAGCGGAAAATGTTGCAAGCATGCAGTAGGCATTAAGAGGAAATGCAGCACATGCAGATGATGACACATGGCATTAACAATAAGTCAAACTAATCATCTGAGAGGAAGGTAAAGTACAAATGTTTGACAGACAAAGGGGTGCAAAACAATGATGCAGACAATGCAAAAGTCATCATTATCTGGTCCTTGATATCCTTGGGAAAAGATGATTTTTCTACAGCTAAAAAGTCACAGAATTAGCAAATGTTGGATGTTTATTAAATATTTAGATAAAGTACACTGCTGGCAATTGTTTACTCTGAATACACAGCTACAGGCAAACGTTTGTGGCAATAAGTGTACACGGGATAGTGCAGCCAGTGAACCAAAATGCCGTGGCACAGTGCAGATCTGTGCAGATGATATCTGTACCAACAAACTAGCTGTAATCTGCAAACAATTGTTTTGGCATTATCGCCTCCCAGGAGGAGACCCGCAGTCCACTATATCTGTCCCTCTGTCATACACAGTCTCATTATCAATCTACGACACAGACAAGGCTTTTAAAATGTAATTGCTTATAGATTGCTCAATGTTTCTGTTGTAATACTGACATTATCTCGACTCTGGCATTGTTTCAGTTGCATCTGGATGACTGCAAACTCGAGGTTAAATGGCACTTTGTTTAATTTTAACTCCTCTATTAGCAACATCATTTGCACAGGTGGACATTCATTTTTCATCTTTCTAAAGATGACTATTATTTTTCCATCATTACCAACATCAACTATTTCATTTTCTCTTCTTTTCCTTTTCTCACATAAGTCATCAGTCTTGTTCAGCTATCATCCACTTTCTTCATCCATCTTCAATCAGTTTCCTCCTTTGTCTCGCAAATCTGTCATCTAACCCCTCTCATGCCTTTCTGCCAACAAAATTAAATGTCTGTGCATACTTTGTCCTCTGTTTTTTTTCGAAGATTTTTTTAAAAGCTGAAAATCATAAAAAGTTTAGCAAGAATCATGGCTTCCATTTCTGACATTTCTCTTTATGTTTTCATCAACAAGACTGCTCAGGAGGCTAAAGACAGTGCGCAGCAGTAACATCCCAGGAGACTGGCTCTTTTTGAGCAGCAATAATAATTTTTATTTTTAAGTCATGAAAGTCATGAAGGTTCCCAGCAGTTAAACTGGTGAATTGTGTTTTTTATTTCTCCAAACCCAGTTCCAAAAATGCTGTATGATTCTCTGTAAATGTAAATAAAAAAGAATTAAATTATCATTAAATGTATTTTATATCATAATAGAACATAAAAACAATATACAATGTTTTAACAAATAAAAGTCATTTAGAGCTTGATGGCACCAACATATTTCAAAATAGTTAAGACAGGGCCATGATTACCACAGTGTAGCACCCCCTCTTTTAAACAGTAGTCTGTATATGTCTGGGAACTGAGGTGACCAGCTGCTGGACTTATGGAAAAGAAATGTTGTACCGTTCTTGTCTGATATAGGAATCTATAGAGTTCAAGATCTGGACTGCAGGCAGTCGTCATCTGGACAGGAGCAGATGTTGCTCTAAATCCTCTATACACTTTTCAGCATTGATGTGCAACCTGTCAATTCCATACACTAACACATCCCAATCAGATTTGCGCTGGGCATTAACAACAAGCTGGATAGACCCTGTCCTCTTTAGTCCAGAGGAACTAGTGTCCATGTTTTCCAAAAATAATTTCACATTGCAATTTCCGTCTGACAACAGAACAGTTTTTCACTTCAGTCCTTTCTGAAAGAGCTTTGGCCCAGAGAAGCTTTGGCATCCAATATTGACTTTTGACCTTGATCCTGGTGCACAGAGATTTCTCCAGATTTGATGATGTTCTGTACTGTAGATGATAACATATTCAAACTCAAACTGAGGAAGATTATTCTGAAACAATTTCACAATATATAGATGTTTTTGGGGTTTTTTTACTGATTAGTGAACCTTTGCCCAGCTTGACTTCTGAAAAACTCTGCCTCTCTAAGAAGCTCTTTTTGTATCCAATCATGTTACTGACCTGTTGCCAATTAACATACATAGTTCTAAAATGAGTCTAGCAGTTCACATGACTGGCACTAATTTCCCCTGTGCGGTCTGCAGACGGGCATTTGAAGTCTTTGGGCAATGAATGTGTTGCATGTGTGAACAGTAGATGAATGAAACAAATACGCGAAATGATGGACGGTCAAATCTGAAATAGATTTTTTCAAAATCAGTTCAGAAAATGAATCGCAGCAACACCTCTGCCCCATCTCTGAATTACAAATAATTCAAAGATCAGACAAGAGTTTAAAACAAACATGAGCAATTCTGGATTCAGACAGAATCAATGTAGATGTCCGTGGCGGACGGTTGGAGTGATGAAAGGGCTGACTCAAAAGTAGAAACATCAAAAGATTTAAGAAAGACTGTTGGCTCTGAAAGGTATACAGACTGATCAATATAGCCGTGGTGTTTAATCCTCTCGCATCCTGGCAGGGTTCTCTGTATTTGGCCTCTTTATCTCTCATTCCATCATCATCTCTTTTTACTCGATCTGTTTTACTCTTTCTAAGCGGGTTGCCACATGCCGCACGATTGTCTTTCTTTACTGGGAGGAAAAGCTGAGATAGGAAACAGATGCGATGAGCTCTGGAGAGATTTGGTATGAGGCCAGCCAGGATCATTTTCAACTGAGGCATTTAGGCAGGGTGTTAGCACTACATCACTTCATATTGTGAATATCTCTCTTTTGTGCTTTCGCTCCTTGCAGGTGGCTGTGAGACGGCAAGCTTTCGAGAGATTACCATCTTATCCCCACGAACTCTCTGAAAACAAAACACTACTCGAGAATTGCTTTTCCCCCTTTACACACCACTTCAAGCATCCATTTCACATTAAGAGCCTCCGTCTGGAGCACCATCTGTAAACGGCTCATCGCTGTTGTCCCATTTCACCTGGAGTATTCCCGGCAGGGATGATTTAAAGAAAACAGCACAGGATAGGGTGTGCAAGAAAACGAGTGTTTGGTGGACCAAAAGGAATTTTTCCCTCATGGGGACATGACAGTCTTTAGCTTAACCTACTGTAAATCTCAGCATGTTGATGTTATCACTGCACGTAGCTTTTATCTTATCATTCTGTTTCCTTCTTGCTTCTCTGTCAGTCATTCATTATGTTGAGAATGTGCTGGCATTTTATCAAAGCAGGAGGCATCAGTGTTCCCTGTGTGAGGCCACTCTTTAAAAAAAAAAAAAGTAAACACAGTTTCTACTGTAGCACCACTCATAAAGAGAAATTAGAGAAAAATGGAAGTGGAACAGCCTGGGCAAGCAAAAACCAGTTCACAAAAGTGGCTGTAACCAGTTTATGCACGTATTGGCTTGTCTGAAAGAGCACTTTTTATCCGCTTGTGCAAATGTGTGTAAACAAATGGGTATACATCATTATTTGAAATATTTAGGTGTACAGGCCAGATCTGATGATGTTATTATCAGTAGGATAGTGACAAAGCTGGACTGCTGTTTACCAACCATGCCAGTTCAAAGGCTGTACAGCCTTCAAGGCAACAGCTTTGAAATAGAGTTGGAACTGGAGCATTTTTTGGAGAACCGAAAGCCCTGGACAGCTTCCCAGAGGGCTCATTAGGGACTATGTATGATGGGTAGTTGGAGTAAGTAGGGCACAGCTACCGAAAGCACAGACAGCACAAAATCACACATGTATGTTTCTCTTTTTACCCACACACATTCATACAAGTACGTTCAGGCACACAGCAGGTGCCGGGAGAGAGCCTGACAGAGCACAGAAGTAATTGGCAGTAAAATGATATGTCAGGTCTTCTGTGTGCAGAAAGTGTCAGGCAAATCGCAGAAACAAATTTAGACAGATGAAAAGATAAACAAACTGTGTGATTGACACTTCTTGACAGAAAGATGAGCGAACTGAAGTGAGTGTTTGCAGTCCTCTGATTTTTTTTCTCAGTTTAGTTTAATAATTTCAAGTGCTTACTTTTTTGTTTCCTTCATGAGTTTGTATTATGTGTATACATTTAAGTGTCTTTGAGTGTGTGGTGGATCATTAGCTGCAACAGCTTTGGCTTATTGTGACTTTTAGAGCATCTCCAGAGTTGATCTCATGTTAAGTGTCATTAAGCCACTCGTCTTTTCACACAGCTGGGGTGAGCCTGAATGTGTATATCTCAATGTGTGACTGAGAGTGAGCATGTTTGTGAGCTGCAGTGTGTGTGTAAGTGTGTGTGTGTGTGGGTGGGTGGGTGTGTGTGGGTGTGTGAATATAGTGGAAGCAGGCTGTGTTCCGTCATCCTACATTTAGCTCTTCTACAGCTCACTGGCAGAGCTCCATATGGTGTCTTTCAGTTTCTACCTCATACACCCATCACATTGTGTGATTTATGCTTTTTTAATAGGTAGCCCACCATACATACACACAAACAGGACCCAAAGCAGTCACACTTCGCAGTCACGCACGTCTCTCTGAAAGTAGACATTTAGTCAAAACTGCTGAATGAGGCATGTACGTGATTTTCAATACATGAGCAAGCCTTTTATTTTCAGTAAACCACATAGAATATGATATGGTAGAGAAAGAGATACTGAACAATTACAATACATTTATTATGATGATGTTGCAGATTTTTAAGTTAATGGTAAAAAGCAAGTTCATTTATAACATGAATTTTAGAACTTTATCAGTTTTAGTCTAATTGATCTGTCTGCCTGTGCTCGACACGCAGCTGGGACTGCTCAGCACATGCAGCTGAGACACCAGCAGCACAGAGGTTTTTTACGCCTTTGAGCTACTCAGTCATCTGGCATCCATTTAGAGCTGCAGCATAACAACAGACACAGAGGCATTGTTTATGCAAATGCATTCTAATGCATATATACTGGGTGCCACCAGTTATTTCTGACACACAGTAGCGCTTGTTTGCCATCGAATCCTTGGTTAACTCCACCTGTTCAATACCATAAATTGTCTAGTAACAAGTCCAGATGGCCAAATTGCATTCCTTTCCTCCAAACCACAAGTAAAAGCATTTACAGTATATCATACTAGCTCTCACATTTTGGCAGAGGTAGCGTACTCTTAGGAAGCTCGGCATTTAAAGCAACGCTTTCTGTGCTGAAAAAAAAAATGTAAGTTTTAACATATAACATAGTCATTATAGATATTTTAGCTTTCAGACTGTGGCTACCATTTTTGACAGGTGCTTATTGAATTATCTCATTTCGTCGTGTCCTTTTCTTCTAAATGCCTTTTGATTGGTTTAGGCAGGGAAATTAAAGCTATTGTTTCAACACATTCAAACTCCCAGCCTGTAACATGGGGATACTTATTCGGGTCATTTTGACACACAAGACACACTATTGGCCTAATTTTTTATACTACAGCATAGTGCTCCAAAATAACATCTTTGTAGGTGAGGAAGTACAAAAAAATCAAATAAAAAATGTCCACAAAGGAAGCAACAGAGATGTCAGTCACAAGGATCACAGGAGTGTCACCTGAATTTCCAGTCACTGTTTAAGCACTGAAACTAAACAATGAACCATGATGACAATAACAAGAAAAACACAGAAAAAAATTTCTCTATCTATCTCAAATTTTGAAGACTGGTTTAAACTTTGAAAAGAAAAAAGTAAAGATTGTCTAAAAACATAGAATCAAGGAGTCCTGATCAAGCGGCTACACATGACAAATTAACTGTTTATTCATGGCAGTTCACCCAACTTCTAATATTTGCACATTAAATGTGTGGTTCATGGTGCAGATGTCAAAGTTGTGTTGGCGATATTTCCACATCTAGCTGGTGCTACTAAAGGAGAGTTTGTCACAAACAGAGAAATGTTATTTCAAGTGACTGGTAATATCAAACGCAGCTAATATCAGCAGACAAAAACTTTGTTTCTGTGACATTGTATCTCAGTAGCGATGTAGTTAGCGTACAGTTCATGTGTTTCCCAGAGACAGTTAGAAAAAAAAAGAACGTTAGGCTAATGTGTGACACTCTCAGAGACGGAGAATGATGAAAGAAAGAGAGGAAATGAGAGAAGGATGGGGAATTATTTTTAAAGTTAAGGACTGCTCAGCGAGTGGAAATTTAAAACTTAAATGCCTCAATTTATTTCAGAAATTTGGAAAGGATCAGAAAGGATCCAAAATATAAGGCAAGTTAGTGCAGGTTAGTAGTAGTTACTGGTTAGTTCGTAGTACTGTTGTGAAGTTTACAGTGTTGCAAAAAAGTCTTGTGCACAGCAGCCGGTGGTGTTCATAGGTTTCAAAGTTAGGTTGCACTAAGGGCAGCAGTTTAATCATTTAAAATGATGATGCTGATTAGATTCACTTACAAGTTTGACCTTTTATGACAGCTTTATTTTGTCTTGGGCTTGGAAATCAGCCATAATAGGCTATCAAAACATCTGTTCATACGTTGGCACTTAGCTGGCTAAAGCAGCAGCACAGGTCAGCTGATCTGCAGACTGTACTTAAAGAAAAATCTGCTAGAATTCACAATACAAATTATTGTGACTCATTTCCAATTGATTCTTCTCCCCACGCTGCACTTGTTAGGGTTTCCCAACCTGCCGAATCCCACTTTAACCTCTGATAATAGGCTCTATTTCACTTATCATTTAACACCCTTTGTACTCATGCTGTGCTGTCTTAGTCTGTTATTGTTGCTTTTTCGTTGACCTTTTCTTCTACCCACAGTCAAAGTAACTTTGTAAAACCTTTTTTCATTTCTACCTGCTTGTTCTATCAGTCTTGCTTTTCAGTCCAGACTTACGTGTTAATGTTACAACGTCATATGGCTCTTCAGGTTTTATTCACTGGATTATTGGCAGTAAATGGGCCAAAGAATTATGACGAAATAATTCTGAACAGTCATATGATGATTATAAATGATGTTGCCTGTTTTGGTGGCTTTCATGTAAACCACAATGGCAAAAGCACATCAGAAAACAGAGACCTGGGGCAATGTGGCAGCTGGAAGAAAGTGGTCAGATTAAAAAAAGAGAAAAGGGTTTGGTCATAAATATCTAAACCAATAGATGTCCTTTTAATTCCTCCTTGAAGGATCAAACACATGTTTAATACGCAACCAATCCCAGCCTGAAGTAAAGCCAGTACATGCAGTGGCATTTCAAAATTACGCTTCAACCATTATCCCCTACTGAGTTGGACTCTCTTTTCTTACGATTATTACACATTTAACCATCGCATTAACTACAAGGCTGTTTCACACCATAAGTTAATGCACACTCTGCTTCTTCTGTTTGTGTAATTTCCTACAAACTGAGAGTAGCACACAAAAAATACACTCCACGACAGACACTGGATGGTTTCAAGATTAAAAAACTCACCAGGATAATTTTCCAAATGGACGTACCTACAGAGTTTCGGAGGCTAACACCAAAAGCGTATCAACAATTGCAGCATGGGTCTTAATTGTAAGAAGCAAGTCCTGGTGGATTTCGTTTTTGTTTTTTTTCCTTTTTTGCATTTGTGCTTGAAGAATTTCGTGTGTCAGATCCCTTAGGCAATACTTCTGACTCAGCAAGACAACACAGGGAACAACATCTTTCTGTGCTCACTCTTATGTCTCTTTCCCAGCTATGCTCTGGTGACCATATGTCACTTTTCATGTACAATTGGATTTTAGAATTAGAATTAGAATTAGAATTCAACTTTATTGTCATTGCACATGCACAGGTACAGGGCAACGAAATGCAGTTTGCATCCATCCAGAAGTGCTTAGTGATATAGATATATTACAATATATATTAGCAATAATATAGATATGTAAGTATATTACAGAAATGGGTCTATTATGGTATGTTATAATGTACACGGTATGAAGTATGTTGTGAATATTCTATAACTATAAGTATGTACAGGCTGTAGTGAGTACAAGCTATGTACAGGATATGGACAGGATATAAATATGAAAAACTATACAGAATATGAAATAAATAACTTTACAGGAATCTGAGATATACAGCTATACAGAAATGGGAACTATGCAAGTTGTAAACAGTTGTAGGGTTAAAAATTATCGTATGTACAGAATGATTATTTACACAGAGCTATACAGTAGTGCAGTTAAGGTAAGTGAGGGTGTGGATAATTTCTACAGAGGCTATATAAAGTGCTAGTGGTTGTGAGTGGTGGTTCAGTCCATGTTATTATTGTGTGTTTGAGGGTACAGTTGTCCATTGTGGGTGTGTGTATGTTCAGTCCATGAGTTAACGTGGGTCAGATGTCAGGAGGCAGAGTTCAGGAGTCTGACAGCTGTGGGGAAGAAGCTGTTCCGGTACCTGGTGGTCTTAGTCCGGAGGCTCCTGTAGCGCCTCCCAGAGGGCAGGAGGGTGAAGAGTCCATGTGATGGGTGACTGGGGTCTCTGATGATTTTCCCAGCCCTTTTCAGACACCGCTTCCTGTAGATGTCTTTTATGGCAGGAAGTGGTGCTCCGGCGATGCGCTGGGCAGTTTTCACGACCCTCTGCAACGCCTTCCGGTCCGAGGCAGAGCAGTTCCCGTACCAGACTGTTATACAGTTGGTCAGGATGCTCTCGATGGTGCAGCGATAGAAGTTCACCAGGATGTCTGAGGACAGGTGGTTCTTCCTCAGAGTCCTCAAGAAGAAGAGGCGCTGGTGAGCCTTCTTGACCAGCTTGGAGCAGTTGGTCGTCCAGGTGAGATCCTCGGAGATGTGGACTCCCAGGAACTTGAAGCTGCTCACACGCTCCACAGCCGTCCCCTTAATGTGGATGGGTGGATGTGGGTCAGCATTCCTCCTGTAGTCCACGATGAGCTCCTTGGTCTTCTCGGTGTTAAGCAGCAGGTTGTTTGTGTCGCACCACTCAGCCAGACGATCCACCTCCTCCCTGTAGGCGGCCTCATCGTTGTCACTGATGAGGCCAATCACCGTGGTGTCATCTGCAAACTTAATGATGGTGTTGGAACCATCAGCAGGTCTGCAGTCGTGGGTGAAGAGGGAGTAGAGGAAAGGGCTCATCACACAGCCTTGTGGTACACCGGTGTTCATCGTGATTGTAGATGAGCAGTGGTTATCCAGCCGGACGTGTTGGGGGCGGTTGGTCAGGACTCTTACACAGCTCTCCTCCTGTCCCGCCACTCTCCATCCATCCAGCTGTCCTCCTGAGATACACCACATGCCTAATCTCCTAATTGGTAGGTAGTATTGGCCATTGCCTGAGCAATGACAGGGTGGAATCGATAAGGAGCACAATGCTAAACGACTTGTCCTGCTGTTTCTCTCGTTCTCTATTTCTCACTCTCTGCCCGTTTTGCTGTTATCCTCTCTGTTTAAATTCACAGTATCCAAGGCAACAGCCATTCAATCTCAACGCTGCGGCGAAATAAACACTCCTTTAATTTGTCTTTATTACTGCCCCGTTGTTCTTTTCTTCATCTCTTTCCCCATATTTCGCACGTACTTGAAATGGAATAGTGAGCAGGGTTTGCAAAATGTCTTTCCATGCTCCATCAGCTTAGAGGTAATCAATTGAAACCTGGTTCTCAATCAATGCCACTAATTCCCTCACACCACCACCCCCTCCTCCAAGTCCCCGCCGCTCTCAAATGATGCATTATTCACTGAATGACATAGTGTGGCCTGTTTGATGAACAGTCCTTTAATGGACTTTGATGACCGATGTAAATGGATGGAGCATCGTGCTCGAGAAGAGATTGGATGAGAGAAAGGGGTCATACGGTACACTATTTAGCAAAACAAGGATACATCTATTAATATTTTTTTTGATACCAGAGGTGGAGAGAGGCAAAGTTACAGACAAAAGAAAGACAACTGTGACTGTGTTGGTAGAAGAGTTGCTTATCAGTTCTACTCCTACCCTATCCTTCTTTTTACTGTGTAATAAGCAAATTAACACCATAATTGGTATCAACAACTTGACTCTCATCATCTAACAGTCTAACAGACAGAATCTAACAGACTCCTCGGGCAGCACCATACTATGGATACACATTTATGTCTTTGCAACACGGCACTTTTCATGCACCATTTGAATAAAGGGACCTCTATTCCAAGCTGTGTGAATACAATGCACTTCTTGGACCACTGTAATGTCTGAGCTTCTCAAATATGTGCATGCATACAGAGCGGAAAATGAATAAATTCCCCTGGGTGAAACATGTAGGTTTGAAAATCTTATTTGAAGCCAGCAGTGAACGGTCCCACCAGATTATTTTCCTAAGCGGAGCCTGAAAATGGTAACAATCAGTGATTTCTAGCGCAGGGCAGAACTTCATAAAGCTCTGTCATGGTTGACCAAATACCAGTAAACAAAGAAAAAAACAGATGATGGATGTTCTCTCTCACGGCACAAAATGAAAAACCCGCACAAGTTCATGTAAAGAAAAAGAGGATAATAAAGAAAGCGAAATTCGGTTTATAAAATGTTTTTATCTTATGATCAGTATCTGTTGGGGTAATCTGTCTATGACAGACCAAATCGCCTTCCATAACTTGTAATGTCTAACCCATGATTTTTTTTTGTTCTGTTTGCTGTTTCTTTTGATTCAATCCATACTTGATTGCTGGCCAGAGTCTTTCTGTGTGGATGTCTTGACCATCACAGAACAGAGGTGGTGGCCTACAACACTAATATTTAGCCAACACTAACCCGTCCTTGAGATCCCATTCCCCACTCACACCTTAACCCTGGTGACGGTAATGACTCAAACGAATGCAGGTTAATGACTCATGGGGGAAACAAGGTTCTACATTGATCCTACACAGCCTACAGACATGCTGTAGCTGTTTGCTATCACCAGGCAGCAGTGCCACAAATAACCAGTCTGTGGGCAACTCTTGCTCGTGCTGTTGTTGTTTCTTGCCAGCAATTGAAATAGCTAATGAAAAGTGTCGTCTGTGCTTCTCATTCTATATTTTTGTTTTATCTTTCATTAAAATTTTCTTTTTCAAAATTCTCTAGTTTTTGGTGAACTTATTACACACAGCATTATCCATTCCAAGCTACTCACTGTTGTTTTTTAGAGGACTGCACTCAAGCACATTTGCATAGGTTAAAAATCCATCAGCTTAAGCTCTGCAAAGTGAAATACCTACGCAAATCGACACGTAAATCATAAATTTACCATAACATGGTCACAGAGCAGGCCAAAAACCATAGGGACTATTTCCAAAGTGAAAACCCCACAAAGGGTTAAATACCTGAGAATCCTGAATTGTTTTTAGAACTGAAGAAGCTTTCTCAATCAGAGATGAAATGTCTTCAAAAACTAAAAAACAAAAACAAATGCAAGTCTAATTGGTTGAACTGAAGTACTCAAAAACCTTTCTCTTTGGATTTTCATGCAACTCAAAACTGATGGTAAGTGTGCATATTAGCATTAATTATGGCCTGCCTCTCTTTGATCTGTGGTCAGTCCTGTGATGGACTGGCAACGTCACTTCTGTCAACTGGGATAGGCTCCAGTTTCAAAATATATAGATGAATAGATGTCCTAAATAATATGAAATGTGACATGGACAAGCTGGAACTTCTGAGCTGTGAAATAAAAACACAAATTTTGTCTTTGTGTGTGTGTTATAAAAACAAACATCCAGAGGTGAAATGGTTCCCCACTTTAAAATCAGCATCCCGAATAGCGTCATCTTGCTAGAACATATAAGCTAAAATGACTGTACTTACCCATTAGGAGTAGTTTCCTTTTCTTGCTTCCCAAATTACAATAGCATGTCTAAAATCTCTGTGAGCTAAGAATAGCAGCTTTTTATTTCAAACAGGCTGCTAAAATTCCTCTTTGTGTGCAGCCTCTAATTAGGACATTTTCTGAGCCTAATAATCTGTGAATATTCCTGAAAAGCTCTTACTGTTATCTAGACCAATTAAAATATGAAATACAAAACAACCTTGAAAGACCCCTTAGGTAGTCTCGTCTTGTGCTCGTCAGGCTTTCTGTCAAAAGCTAAAAGAAGAGGATATTTACATCTTGGAAACATTCATTATACGAACACTGAGCCAGTACTTCTGTGGTAAAGATTGTGGATGATGGGTTAATCACTTCAGCTGGATCAGCTCAGAATCACCCTGTAGCAGTTGTAACCTACAACAGCCCTTTCTCCCTTTTCAAAGCAATGCCACTTTTAAACAGCGGCATGTGGGGGGATTTTGTAGCAGAAGCACTTCAGATATTTTTCAGTCTGACAGTGTCACGTTCGGTCATTAAAGCTTGTTTTAATTGAGCTCTAATCACCTTGTCAAAGCTTATAAATGTTGTGTTGTTATGAGTGTATTGTCACAACCTTTTTTTCTGCATTTTATGGCCAGCAAAAATAGATGGTGTCAAATAGGTGCTACATTAAACTTTAAGAGTTAAAGTCATATTTGATCCACTTGTCCCACTCCATAGAGTGGATGCAAATAAAAAATATGCTTTACTTTTGGATTTGTGGACTGCTTTCAATGCTCTATCTCTAATAACATCTGTAGGTTGTTTCCAGAGAGCCCTAATCTAGACCAGGCATTATAGAAAGGGATTTGAGTGTCACAATGTAGAATAGGTAAACAGGCCGAGACTGCCGACTACACACAATCAGGCCTTCCGGGCTGATGGATGAAATGGCTTACAGAGGACACAAGCTCTGTGACATTGATGGACAGTCTGATATTGCCTCCCTAATCTTTCCTCCACTCACACACACTCACATACACATTTCTCTGTGTCCCTCTCATTTGTCTTCCTAACTTTTTCTTTTTGCTTTTCTCACTTCTGCCCTGACTCATACTTTTTGGCTCGGGCTCTCTCCCGTTTCTCTTTTCTTCCTTTATTATCTCTCACTTGCCCATTCCTTGTCTCATCATGCCCTTATGGGCTCTCATCTTATCTTATTCCATTGTTTTCTGACTGCTCTGCACCTCGATCGCTTGCTCTACCCCTTTATTTGGCTCTGTTCCTGCTGCTGCCTCTGTCCTTGTGTGCACACACCGACATGCAGATTCCTGTAATCATTCCACGACATCAAACAGCCACTACTTTGCATGAAGGACACGGCTGAAAGACATCTGCCAGCAAACTACAACTCCCCAAAATATTGACACAAGCACATACTACATGCGTCGATTAAAAAGTGTATAAAAACAACATAAATATATTTTATAATAGAGTGAATAATTTAGTAGCATATGACGTGGATCTATCTATCTATCCATCCATCCATCCATCCATCCATCCATCCATCCTTCCTTCCTTCCTTCCTTCCTTCCTTTCCCGGGCCACCTCCTCCAGCTCATCTGAAGGGGATAATGAGGCATTCCTAGGCCAGCTGAGAGACATAATGTCCTGGGTCTTCCCCAGGGGTTCCTCCCAGTAGGACATGCCTGGAACACCTCACCTCGGGAGGCATCCAGGAAAGATGCCCAAATCACCTCCACTTCTTTAGCGGTGTGGAGGAGTAGCAGCTCCTCCCAGATGACCGCATGCATAAGGAAGAGTCCACTGTCTCTCCAAACACTTCCATTCTAAATCTCATTCTTTCTGTCACACAGCTCGTGGTTATAGGTGAGGATTGGAATGTAGATTGTCCAGTACATCGACAGCTTTGCATTTACACTCGTCTCTCTTCACCACAACAGATCAGTACAGCATCAATCACCTGTTTCTCACATCACTGGAAACTAAGATCCCGAGATGCTTAAGCTCCTCCACTTGAGGTTTCAAAATCATGAAGGAAAAAAAAAGCCAGTAACTGTGAATAATCCATGAGCCGATCATAACTGAAGTGGGTTGTATTGGTAGTGATCCTTATAGCTCTACATCAGTGGGGCACTTCATAAAATCAATTCGCCACTTCTTCAACTCATCATTCTCAGGAAATTTAAATGAGACTGTGCACTTCTGCGAACTCTGTCATCCCTGCTGTAGTTACTAACTGGATGCTATTAAAGATATAGATGTAGTAAGTTTTGGAGGCAGCAGGAGAACCGCTGACACTAATTGGCTCCAGTATTTCTTACATCATTGTGATAAGAAAGCTCAGTCACAGTGTGACATAGTGCTGTGAGTCATACATGTCCAAAATATCCAAGAATTTCCAAGTTCTCCAAAACATAATAACTACACTAATAAGTTTATTATCATTTAGTAATTTAAGCTAAGCTTTGTGAGTCAGTAAGATTAGACAAAAATACCATCCAACATTTAAAGAAATCTGCTAGAAATCTGAAGCAGAGGAAGCAAAGCATCCATTAAATACAATTTTGGCTCCAGGTGAGATCTGTTGACCTCAACGCTGAGTGCAGCCTCCAGATGCTCTTCTGTTTTAGTAATAACTTAATGTGTCCACTGACCGCATCTAATATTACAGAGGTTTAACTTGGGTTCACTTATTGTTTTCCGTGTTTTTCCTGATGTGTTGTGTGTACTTACTGGCACTCCTCATGACAAGAAGGAATAACTTCTATCTTTCAATAAAATACAACACTGCATTATGTCTTGGGATAAATAAATACACAGGAAGGCCTAATCACTTTCACAGTTCCACACTGTGCCATTTTCCCGTCATTACAAATACATCTAATTAAACCACAGCCTGAGGTATTCCTTTGCCACATTTCTAAAGGGAATTACCTCTTCTTCGTGTTGATATTTTTGTGTTTTGCTTTTGTTTTTCATTTTACCTGTGACCTCATTTGCTCTCTGGCCTGGTTGTGCAGAAAATGGGAGTTTTCACACTGCATGGTTTGGAGAAGTGGAAAATAGCGCGGCACTCTCATCCAACCTGAGCCCAGTGTTTGATTAAAGCAATCAATCGAGAGCAATAGTTAGAGAGAGAGAGAAAGGAGAGGGGCCCATGTGTAGATTGCGGGTCAGACAAAGCAGAACAGACAAGGACTCTGAAGCACACTCTACTTCACTCTTGTACTCATCTGGAGAACGTGTAGGACGAATATCAAAAAGAACACTGAATTGTCCTGGAGGGGAGATAAAAGAGCACACAAATCCCTATTGGACCACAGTTTCTTTCCCTGACTTATGTTGTGGTTTGTTGGTGAGTGTGGGTGGTTTTGGTTTGACGTTAGCTTGCTCCAGTGCTCTCTGTTGACAAATCTTTAGTTCTCAGTAGTGCATTATTGCCCCCCTCCAATAACAGCTCAAAAGTGAAACCCAGGTCAGGTAAATTGTTTGTGAATTGAAAGCACTTTTTTTTTTTAAAGGGCGACTAGAATTAATGAATAACTGATGTGCAGTTTAGAATGCTTGCAGAGTACAGATTTCATAAGTCATATCCTTCCTCACATCACAGCAACAACTGTTGCCAAAGTCCAGTTAATAGGACTGCATATTAATGTGGATATTACACAACACTTTCATCAAAGGCTCTCATTGGGTATCAGCAAAGCCAGACGAAAATAAATCAAGTAACTTGTTGGAAATGAACTGATCTGACCAAATGACTTTGTCGAAACATAATGATGTAACCCGAGTTTTGGAGGTGAGATATGTTGCACGTCTGGTGGAAATACTCTGTCTGGGAGCAGCCCCAGAATCAGAATGACTGAATAATGATCTCAGAGACAGAGAGATTGATCCAGTCTTCCATCACTGTAATGAGAGACTATAAGACATCCCAAACACTCTTTTCGGGCTCCCTTAAGAACTGGCAGCAGACATTGAACAATTTTCTTTTGCTGACAGAGATTTTTAAGGCCCCAGCAGAGGCTTTGACGAAGGTCCCTTCACATTAAACAACAAGCCACAACATTATTTCTCCAAATCCTTTGAGAAAGGTACATACAGTTACTGATGAGGCAAGGGATTGGGCTTTCAAATCCAACATCTGGATCAACGGGGGACATAGATTTCCCAGGGTGACCACATATAAACATATAGATGTTGGATTGCTAAAGAACACTGAGGCAAATTTGGAACACAAGTATGGATGATGACAGCACGGAGATGATTTAAAAGAAGTCACTGCATCCTTTTTGTTATGCTTTTTGTGGGGGGGCTTGTTTTCTTTTTTCTTATTCAATATGTTCACCAAAAACTTAACTTAGTGGTACGACAAGTTACTTTTTGATAATAACTGTTTAAAACAGCAGAAATAATTTTCCATATAGTACTGTAAAAAAAAGTCTTGAGCCATCCCCAAGGAGCTTGACTTCTTGGAATTTTTTAAACTGGTCTCGAGCAATAGTTTTCCGAGTTTTTGTGTTGGACATTGGCAGCTTTGACACTCATTTTTAAGTGAAGTCCTACCATTTTCAGAGCATTTTTTTTTGTTTAGCCGCTTGACATTTGATCTTTGAATCATTCAAGGGCTAAACAATAGTACCTAATTAAAGGGATCAATTGGTGTTGTGTCTTCACATACGTATACCTATTTTTACGAACTTTGCCATCTTTCACAAAAACATGTCATTTTGCTACCATTATTTCTTTAGCTTGCCATATTTCAGCATGGACGGCAATCTCTGAGGAAACGGTACAAGTAAAGGATAAAAGAAGCAGTAGTAGGTGTAAAACCTACAGCAGGTGAAAAGAATCTGAAAGTAGTTTTCTTGAGAAAAAGGAAAAGGTCTAGCAAGATCTGACACAGCATCTGAGAGATACATCTGATCAGTTGATCCAACTACTATTCACTGAAGCGTCATCGAAAATGGAAAAGAAAAAAGGGAGAAAAGGCTGATGTAAGCCAAATTAAATAAAAAAATCAGTGGAAACAGGTCTTATGGAGCGATGAATCCAAATTGTGGTTCAAATCATAAAACAAGGTAAAGTCTCTATCGTGGTTTGGAGCTTACATATAAAATGAACAAAAACAAAATGTTGCATCGAGCCCTCTAAATTTCACCATAAAATATTCTTTCTGCATGAAAATTATTTTTATATGTTTTATAGCTTTCATTTCCACCCATCAACTGTGGTTCATGAATTATCATTTCAGTTAAATTACTCAAAAAAATCTGTTTGGGATGCGGGGTTGGCATTTTGCGAGCAAAAGGCATAATCCATGTAGCATTATGCTGGGTTTGTTTGATATGCAAATTGCTGTGAAGTTCAAGGGATCAATCTGGCATCAAAGACATGTCCAGCATGCTCATTTTAGAGACAGACGAAGCTGCATGAGACATCGCTCTACTTTCTTTCCCCCTCACAATCACTACCTTTCAGTAGATGATCTCCACTGGCCTCTGTCTCTCTCACATGTTATGTCATGTTCACTGTTGTCGTGTCTGCTGTCATCACATTCACCTAAGTAACTTTTGAACTATGCTAGATGTTCTGGGTATTTGCATGAATGCTTTTGCTATGATGGGAGTTGCACCAATCAACAAAAAGTACAGCAAACGATCAATTTACACACAAAATAGATGTGAAAAGCCCAAACAACTATTGTAATGAAAGCAAACACTACACTAAGCATCACCGACATTTCAAGTATGGTGTAAATATATGAAATATACTTTTTTCAAATTGCAGGCAAATGTCCACTTCGGCTCAAGGACAAACTGATTAGACTCCGATGCTCAAAGATCAAATGTAACTGCGATGTCACAAAACATGCCTTTGGCTGTAACTGAAGAATTCACACTAATTATGATGAAATTCCACACACACATCTAACTCAGTAAAATGATGAAGTGATGACATTTCATATTCAAAAAGGAAAAGGTCAAGTCTGGATATGAATACAAGCTGCCACATTTTCAATTTCACACAGCTGTGATGCGATGATTCTAAATGTTGTATGAGCAGATTTCTCACTGTTTCACATCCTGCTTGTGGTAAAATAAAATGTTGTATATTGTGGCAAGTTTAGACCTAGGTTCATGCAATGTTCATGTCAAGGATCATCACTGGCTCCACTGATGCAAAGACCTCACCGAAGCTTTTGCTGTGTGGTAGTTTCTAAAGGCACGTCGAGTCATAAGCATGACCAACAGCACGTTCTTTATTATCCTCTCTGTTACAGGCTTGTGCACCATGAATTACTTGCTCAGGGTCATGCTGTGAACACCAGTTTATACTGTAAAGTCTTGTAACGTCTCCCCACCCATAGTGTTTGAAAAAATTTGTTCCCTGCAAATTTATCCTTTTTCCCAAAAGGTAATTCGCTCCTAAGGGTTGTCATTTTGACACAAAGGAGGCAATTTAGTTGCAGATGGTGCTTAAGGTGTTTACAGTACAGCACTTCCAGGGAGGGCTCTGAGAGTGGTACAAGGTGACTACTTTAGCTGGGATTGTGGCCAAATTTATATCAGGCACAACTTTTGTTTTTTTATAGCCAGTCACAGAACTTCAGATGGAGCCTCCCTCTTCTCTCCTTATTTTAACCTTCATCGTTCCCTCTACTCAATTTCTTCATTTATCTTCCATACTGTCCCATTTCTACTCCTCTCCATCACTCTAGTAAGCCTATGCATCACCTACACCTGATTCCCGAGTACTGCAATAGATTATTTATTCAGAGAGAACTCTATAAATCATGTCATCCTGACCAGCATGTGATGCCTACTGAAGGGGAGAGAGAAATGAGTGCATGTGAGAGAATTTGCTCCCTCAAGAATATTGTGACACAAGCGCTGTTAGCTTTCTTTCAGAGAAAACCCTGAATGCTGAAAAGAAGAAGGCCAAACATGCAAGTTGTGCTGTCTGTACTGAATACTGATGAAACTTTAAAGAGGACGTACAGTGTTTTAATGCAGAGCTGTATTTAAATGTTTATAACATATATATTTTAGATATGCAAACAAAATGTGCATGATTACGATGATAAAGCAGATGCTGTAAAAGGTTGGAGATGAGGCCAGAATAATAGAAAAGGAGGAATTTTGATATTGATAAAAGATGCAAGTATATAAAAACAAGTTGCAACATCACACAGAACACAACATGTTAAGGTTTCTCACATTGGCTACATTGTTACATGCATGTTTTTTTAAATTTATTTTAATTTAAAACCTTCTAATTGAAGATTTAAGGCTGACTTTTTACGCAGTAAAATTACACAAAAGCGATTAATCACTAGGTATTGGATTCATTTCCCTCGTATCTTTTTGACACTTGAATTTAGCTCGAAACTAATCAGGTTAAATCATTCACACAGTCTTTCTTCTGAAACCGATGTAAACGAGAACGTGAGTGAGTGTACATGTGGTTGACAGTAAAGACTAATAACTTATCACCCAGCTGAACTGATCTATAGGTGGTAATTTGGCAAAAACATGGGAAACATGAAAAAAAGAAAAACACTGTGCTTGCTATTCTGAGTATAAACAATGCAGAAATATGTTAAATGGCAATAAAACTTTTGTTAGCTTTTTATACCATTCACACCAAATGCAGTTTCAAAGACAAACTCTTAAGCAACAAAATATAACTTTTCTCAAAAAGGGCTGTGACAATTTGAAAATATTTACATCTCCCGGTGAGTGCTTCTTTAAACTTTTGGAACAAGCACACTAAAGATGTCAAACACTGAGCCAGGTGATGGTTGATGACAGAGCAGCTCCATCTGATTGGTGTCACGCACCTTGAGATTTTTGTCAGTGCAGCGGCAGTGTCAGTGTGGCTATATAGGTTAGCAGATGCGAGATAACGAAGAGCTCCCTCTCTCATCACCTGTCTGCGCAGACAGGGATGCTAAAACAGACTCTAAGAGAAACAGCGAAGTAGAGAAAGTGAGAAATGGGAAAATTGGGTAGAAGCAGCGATAAGGTGGCTGTCTTTCAAAGAGAGTTAATGATAAAAGGACACAGGCAGTGAGAGAGATGGAAAAGAGAGTGACTTTGCGAGCCAAATGAGAACATGGCCATATATATATAATTGCAGCCATTACCATCATTAGTCTTGTACTCAGATTCACTTGGCTCACACTCTGGCCTCACTCTTGCCAGCCTGCACAATGCCCCTAAAATAGCTCAGTGTTTTAAATTATGCATGGTGATAGAAATAGGCAAACTGCAGCAGGACATTTCCCTTTCTTTCTCACTAGCATATTGCTCCTTTATAAAAGTTAGAAAGCAGTAAAGAGAAATGTTCTACGGGGACAGATATTTTGTTATTCAAAAAGGCTTGATTCGGCACACTATGATATGCTTATATGATTTTGATTTATTACAGGTACAGGAGGTCAAGATACCCTTCACTTGCTGCTTTGGTGCGCTCTGACAAGTGACAAATGGAGTGAAAAAATAATTTGCGTATACAATAAGATAAAATGTGGAAATCTCTGATATACCAGTACCATCCATATGTTTGATGGCTGTGTATTTTCTAGTAAAGCCTCACCCATGCAGAATTTCTACTGTCATACCGACAAATGATTGAAACTTAAAATTTGCTATAATGGTAAGGGTAACATCACAGGTAACCTGAAAATGAGCCACCTAAAAGGCCTTTTTAAAAGGATTTTTAATGTAGTTCTAATCTGTTTATACATTCAGTGACATAATTGTATATACATATATATATAGAGAGAGAGAGAAAGAGAGAGAGACAGAGAGAGTTGTACAGACATCTTTGACACTTTTAGCTCCCATTTCACCAATTATTAATTTTTGTATTTTGGTTGTTTGGCACTGTGTGATTGGAAAGTGGGGGGTTACAATTTTTTTGCTGAAATAACTGCCTGCCTCATAAGAGAGATGAGAGCTACTCAGAACACCAAGCCTTCGGGCCATCAAACTGACAGAGAACATTGGTAAAAGCAACTTTAATAGTCCAAAGAGGAATTCTAGGATGGAAGAGTTGCCTCACTAACATCTCAGAATAAGGCAGAAACATTACTTGTACAATTCTAACAAGCATGAAATTAGACCTGGTGATACTGCAACATGGATCAAAGTCTTATGGTACATTCTGCATTCATAACTGAATGAAATGCAGCCCCAAACCATCACAGAGCCTCCACCATGTTTTACAGATGGCTGTAGACAGTGTTGTATCTATCTCCTGACCTCCTATGTATGTGCTGACAACGATTTCACCCAGAAATTTCCTATTTGTATTCATCACTCTGTAAGTTTTCACTGATTTTCAGTCCTGTTCTTGTGTAGTTTGGCATACATCAGCCTTCTCCTGTTTTCCTTCCTTAAGAATGGCTTCTTGACAGCCACTCTTTCTGGATTTTTTCCTGTTTCTTAAGGACATGACTTTCAGACACTTCTTTGTCTGTCTTTGTCCTTGTTTTGTTAATGGACACACAGTACTCCATTCTGAGATATGACAAGTTTTCACCTAATAAGTCTTTTCTCTGAAATCTATACAGATGGGGGTTTTTTTTCTAAACTGAATGCTGTTTTCCTATCATTTTGGTTTTTGTCAACTGTTGCATATGACTCACCCTCTTTTCTTTGCTATGGGTTTCCCCCAGGACTGTTGGAACATTTTTAATCTTGCATCTTGTAAGCCCATCATGTCATTCTTCAAGTCACTGCAGCTTGCTATGTGCTGACACAAATGAGGGGTTTTAGGCTCCAATTTAGGCGCAAAGTTGGACTGACATTATATTGAATGCACTAATTAAAAATTATTGAAATGAAGTTATTAATATCAGAGTTACTAATTCCTCCTAGTGTTCTATTAACTGGTCACAGATGACTAAAAAGAGCAGGTTATGCATGTTTTTGTTTATATTGTATTTTCCATGACATCAGCCTTCGCTGTGCAGCAGAGTGACTTTTAAACACCAGTTATTAAGAATGCAAATAATGTTAGGTTCACTTTATAAGGTACACAGAGCAGCAGTAGAGAGCACACACACACACACACACACACAAAATAATGTTAATAATGCTACCATAAAAAGCATTAGAGGGCAGGGATTGAATCATTAACTTTGCAATTAGTGAAAACCCCACTTTACCACCTGAGCCACTGGTAGAGTGGCACTGGAAAAAGGAGTCCAGCAAAAATAACGGTAGTGGTTTGAAGACAAAGCATAGGTATTAGGTTTGTAAGATACAATGCTACCAGTGTACAGATACAAATAAAACCTTTGTGAAACCTTTCAAGTTTCCTGTATGTCTGCAATGATTGTCTAAAGAAGTTAAAAAGAATCCATGCTAGCATGAAATGTTTACACAAAAGAAGAAGGAGGACACTAAATAAACTATGAAATAAAGCATTGCACACATGTGCCAAAACATTCTACAGCTTAATAATAAATGCAACTAATCATCTAAAATTCTTTAAATGAGTCATGGCCAAGGTAGCAGCCATGCAAAGCTATGCTTAACAGCTTTAGGGTTAAAACCAGCATTAAGATTAATCATTAACTTTTTTTTTTCAGCAACAGTTAATCATCCACTGAATCAAATGCCTTAGAAATATCCACAAAAAATTCAGAATAGTGTTGTCTCCTGTCCAAGGCAGCAATGAGGTAATTTATAACAGGTGTGGCAACAGTTGTGCCACAGTCTGTGCCCAATTTTAAAGGCAGACTGAAAATCGCCTGAGACATCATCATCACGTAAAATGTTTTTAAATGTAAAGAGATTTGAGGATCTTAGCTAGGGTTGAAAGTTTGGAGATTTGGGTAATACATTAATGGATTGCCAGCTTTAAGTAACGGGTAAACACAGGCTGCTTTCCACATTTTAGATATAGAAATAGAAATAGAAATAGAAATAGAACTGGACTGAAGCTTCAGATAAATAATGTGAGTGTTTGGCTCTCCTATAACATCTGCAGATCTTTAAATGATAAGAATCCAGAAAATATGGGCCTCCAGACATGTTATCAAAGTGTTTCAATCTGAAAAACATTTGCATTTAAACAAATCTGCCATGAGCATTTATCTTCAAGCCATCAATTATAGATCTAGCACAAATGAACCTCCCATTAAATTTACTGTAGCAAGTTTATTAAGTCAGATAGTGTTTGCATATAACGGTGACACACTTTTCATGAGTAGTGCCAAAAAACCTGTAAATTTTATACAGTTCACTTTTCAGTACAACACAAATTCTTCAGTGCCATGTGAGTTTTGATGTTTTGTTTATTCTCATCACGGCCAAGTGTGAAGCGGCAGGGATGAGCATTAGCACCTTCAAGTCTGAAGCCAATGGTCCACAGTCAGAAAAGGGTGAAGTGCCTACTCCACGTTGGGAAAGAGTTGCTGTTCGAAATGGAGGACATCCAGTACTCCAGGGTTTTGTTCACAAGTGAGTAAATGACACAGAATGGTGGATCATCTAGAGCAGGGATGGGAAATTCATTTTTCCAAGCGACTGATGAGACACTAGTTATGGAGAGCCGCATCAATAAGCTTATAAAGTGACTAATATAAAGTGAATATTTAGCAGAATTAAGTTCAGCTTATTGGTGCAGCCCTTCACAGCAGTTCCAGTTTCTAATGTGGCCCCTTTGGAAAATCAGTTGCCCACTCCCAATCTAGAATAACATGGATGTTCATTTACAGGTCTATGTTCCAGTCCTCATCTATGGTAACGAAGTGTGGGTAGTCACCGAAAGAATGAGATCACAGGTAGAAGTGCTGGAAATGAGCATCCTTTGTAAAAAAAATCTGGGTGTTTATTCAGAGATTGGGTGAGGGGCATTAAGAAGGGGCTCAGCATAAAGTGCCTACTCCTCCACATCAAAAGGAGCCAGTAGAGGTGGTTCAATTGCCCAGAGTATGATTACACTATTTCATATTCCTTCCTAAGGTAATGCTGTAACATAATAAAAGGTTGACTACAGAAATTCGTTGGGATTTTTTAACCTCTCGGGTAAGAAATCTAAAGCATGTGTGTAACACTGTAAAATGTGTCATGCAACTTTTTAAAAGATAATTTACCAAATTCTTAGTTGTAGCATATTATATCAAGATATATCCAGCTATTTTCTATACCCCCTCACCAGCTGAGTTCTGATTTGGCCAAAAACTGTACATCTCTTGTCAATCCTGTTGGTATCAAGATTATGAGATTATAACTGCAGACAGCTTTTAAAAAGCTAACTAAAATAAAATTTGACATCATGCTGTGCAAAATGGCAACATGTATTCACAGTACAGTCATCTACATCCGTAGTTGGAAGTTGTATACATACATGTTCTCAAAGTTATGAATGAACTATGAACCACTGAATTCAGTTTCATCGCTGAAAATCTGCACCTGTTTTACTGCATCCTGGATTCTAACAGATGTCTAAACATTTTTTTTAATACTTTAATTATAAAGTTTAATATCTGTGCTTCGTTGGGTCTGTTTGATCTGCTAAATGAATTCTGCCTTCAACCTAAAAACCAATGCTATTGTTTTCTTTCTTCAAAAACGAGGCCCATCACTTATGGAGATGATATTTGAGGACAATACATGTAGATAAGAACCAGCTGCTGATAAGAGAGGGCAGTGAAAAGATGAAAGCTATTCTTCAAACAGATGCTTGGCCAAGTATTCACGTATCACATTTTTAACAACACACTGGTTTATTGCCACCTTAATTAGAATTTCATGTCGTTTACTTTCACAGGTGAGGGCACAGTGGGTCTTTATATTCTGTAAATTGGATGAACCATTCTAATTGTCAGAATTAATGCAGTTTCATGCAGAAAGGGAATTGCCATTATAATCTTCTTTTCACACTGCTTTCTTCCTTTCATTTACTGTGTGCTTAACTCACTAATGTTCAATGAAAAAGCCAAGTAAACAGCATTTGAACAATCTTAATTTTGTTTGCTGTCATTTCAGCAGTGCAGTACATTGCCCCACAGTACTTTCTGACCACAGTGACAACTCCTAGCATCATTTCATCTTGGCATCTAATAGAATTTAATATATTGCTGCACATTCCAAATGTTCTAATTATTTTCATTACCTCTACTTTACTTCTCCATTAATTAAAAAAAACACACATAATTCTAATTCTAATTTTCCACTAGAATTCATCCTGTTTAACTCTGGATAGATTTACTTTAAGTGAAATTTGTGCGTGTGTGTGTGTGTGTGTGTGTGTGTGTGTGTGTGTGTGTGTGTGTGCATACCTTGCAGGCCTAGGACATTCATCAGATGTGTCCAAGACCCAGCTCTATGATGAAAACATTGACAAAATTGAATGCTTCAATGTGAAAATTGATTCTTGTGAGACACGTGCAACTGGCTATATTTTTATTTTTTTATTGCAGTAAAACGGAATGTTTGTGTATGTTTGTGTGTGTGTGTGTGTGTGTGTGTGTGTGTGTGTGTGTGTGTGTGTGTGTGTGTGAGGTGAGAGAGAGAGAGAGAGAGAGAGAGAGAGAGAGAGAGAGAGAGAGAGAGAGAGAGAGAAATTTAGAGCAAGAGAGAGCAAATGAGAGAGTCAGAACCCCCCACTCACAGGGCATAAGACCAAGTAACCTGCCACTGTGGACTTGTGTCCTCAGAGTTGTCTTCTTGGTTACCTCTCCACTGCCCTGCCAATAGCTAGACCCTAGGCTCATCTCCATCCCACCACACCTGGGGTGTTGCTTTAAATGCAGGCTGTGCTGCTGGGAAAGTATCCTCCTTGACCCCAATATACTGCCCTCAAGAAGCTATCAGTGGATCTGTGGGAAGCTAGGTTGCACCAATAATGGTAAGTGTTCAGATGTCACAGCTGCAGGTTTGCTAGGGGGCAACTCACTGAGGCATGCAGGTTTTGAAGTCGCTTTGTGCCTCCTTCTGCTTTTTCTTAGACAATTTATTCGGTTTAGGCTCACTGTCTAGCACTGTCTTTTTTTCAGTTTCTTTTTTTCCTCCTCGGGTATCTTTTTCTTGCTTGTTTTTTTTACCTTTTTATTTGTTCTTATTCTTTTGGCCCTGATCTATATGTATTAGTCATTGCTAATTACCTATCAATAGAAGGCTTTCTTAAGGGTTATTTTAGAAGGCACTTGACCCATTTAATTTTTTGTTTTCTGGAAATGCAATTAAGAAGGAGAGAAATGAAACAACAGCTAAGCATAATAAGAACACCATTCAACCAGCTGCCACTGCCAAACTACAGTAGACATCAATGTTTATGTAATTGGAACAGTGCTCCTTTGTAATTGGGTTGCTTTTCTCGCAATATTATAGGGAAATTGGAAAAGTGACTAACATACAAAGGGAAAGTAATTGTACTGTTCATACAGTAATTATCTTTCTATGTAATGCACACAAGCTCACAAACAGAAGCTGACAGGCAGGAGCAGACTGAGACAATAACAGGCTGGGAATTTGATTCCATCCAAGGCCACCACATTACTAATTTTGAGGGCCAAATTGTTAATGTCAGGAACCAGATTAGATATTTGGCAGTTATTTTCATCTGGGGTAGAGTTATCCTAATTAATAAAAATAAAAAAAGAGGACTGACCAACTCTACACAAGCTTACATGTTTTAAGTAGTTGTGTTTCATCAGAGCAGGCAAGCCAGCAAGCTGTGGTTGGCTACTGGCTCTGGAAGCAAGATCATCTCTGCTTACTTCAATTCTACTCAAATCTGTAGGATATCTTGAGTGTGCCCATGACCTATTAACAGTGGCTTAAACTTGCTGAGAGCAGCCAGCAGCTTTTTCTGGTTGCTCGCATATGCATGACCTCCAATCAGTTAAAGGAAGATGGGAGACCAGCATGCTAGACAAGCTGCTACTGGCTTTGCTGTCGCTGATCTGAGAACAGTAAATTTCTGCAGATTTGAGAAACAAAAGTTAACAAACTTCTGGTTTTCACAATCTTAAAAAAATCTATTTTCTCTTTTTAACTACCTTGGCTATCAAGTCTCATTTAAGAAACCTTTAATAACTCCTTTGGCAGGTTAGCAAGGAAAGCCTTGGTGATGGAGAGCAGACATCAACACTTGTTATATCCAGTTGAATAAAACAGCCAAGTTAAACAGGTGCAGGTTCCAACAGCACTTTATAATTAACAATTTAAAAAAATCACTTGCTTGATAGAATGCAATTTATATATTCTTACAGTATATAAAATGTTACCACTAGATGTCAGTAGACTACAGATTGCAATGAAATAAAGTCTGTTTTCTTACTTGTCCCACTTAAAATGAATAAGTGTGTAAAAGGTCAGTCCACTGTTTATGTCAACTGTAAATGTGTCCATATTTATTTACTAGGAGGAAGCTGTAAAATTTTGTGAAAGTAGTCCAATACAGATCGATGAGGTGGTGAAGCTCTTTTCTGATTGATGACGGTGATACTGAGGTAAGTTCTTGAGGATGTCCTTAACTTGTCAGTATGTGTGGCTGTTTTTGCTGCTGTTAGTCAGTATTAGTGAACTTCTCAGTGAAGTAGATCTATTATTGTTGGATTCAGCCATCAGAAGAGAATGAGGTTTTAACCAGCTCGGTCGTGTTGTATCTGGAGATGATGCTGGAGATTAAAGAGAATACAATCATTTTTGCTTGCCTTTCTATAAAAGTTACCACACACCACTGGTTTTAAAAATCCTCCACCATCAGTGAGTGTACAGGAAATCTGAGTGTACCTTTCCTATAATCTAGTATGCTGGTGGCAGGACAGATGGCACAAATAATAAAACAAAAAATCAGTGTTTAGAAATTTTACTTAGTATATAACAGTGTAATAGTAAAGGTTTGTTAAACACATTAATAGTTGGGTTATGTTTGAGGATCTTTGCCCCAATTTTATGCAGCTAAGTTCAATCATGTGTATGTGTATTTTGTGCCTTTAAGAGTCTCTGCAGGTCCTCTTTCTGATTGGAGGAACTGTTTTGGGCTGACTTTGACCTGGCAGCTGCTGACTGGCCCCCAATATCAACTGGGTTTTTCAAAAACCTTGTCTCCAGGAGTTGTTCCTCTGGCAGCAGCAGCAGGATTTGTATATAGTATTGTAAATAGACTGTAAATAGCACTGAAGCAGACTAGGTAAACCGCCTATTTAATTTTTGTAGGTTTTCTCTTTATTATTAAATTAGGGAGTTAGAGATAGTGCTTGTCTTTTGTTCGGTTTTGTTTCATGTAGGTTTTAAGTACTAAGTGGTTAAGTAAACTTCTTTCGAATAGCTTGTCTTGTTTATTATTTTGGCCTTTGTTCACAATAGAGTTTATGCTTTCAGTTTTGGTGTTATTGGTAGCAATAAACCTCAACTTTAACAGCTGATTGGCTGTTGGGTCTGGATTTGTGGGCCAGGGCAGGGACACCCTTTTTAACCCTTATGATACGCTCCTATACCCCTAGACCAGGACATAACATAAAGTGGGGGCTTGTCCGCTGTGTTTTTCTACCCATCTTTGTTTTTTGGTTCATTCTTTTTGCTCATTGTATTTTGTAGGTTGTCTGTAGACTTTTGTTGGCAGTTTTCTTGGGGTGAGACAAGTAGCCTAGCCACATGGCATTCAATGGATGAATTTCATACTTGAACATTGGTATATCTCACCTAGCCTGGGTATTTGTTCATTTTATAATTAACTATTACATTTTGTTTCCTGAATTACAAGTAGTGGAATGAACTAGTCCCAGGTTATATGTCAGACTTGTTAGACCTTCATGCCCCAGATCATTTATTTGGCCAGTTGAAAAGCAACATTTTTTTTGTCCTTGGATCCAGACTGGCAATTAAGGCTGACTGGTCTTTCTCAGTTAAAGCTGAAACTGTAGAACTGCTTCCACTTCTAGAACCTGTCATCTGCCTCACTAACAGTGCTCATAACTCTACTATAATCATAGCTCTTCCAATTGTTATTTACACATTAGGCCAAATTTGAAAAAGAAAATTATTGGCAACTGTATTAATGACCCCTATAGATGAACTTGCCTAATCAACTTAATTGGTTCTTACTGATTAAACCCTTTTTAGCATTGACATTTTGGTCAGTGTTTTTTGTGATTAAACATGGTAGGCTGACTTGATTTGATTTTATATACATAACCTCTAGATGCCACTTGACAATAAAACATAACCATGTGTTATAATAAGCTGCTTTCTCAAATTATATTTTTTATTGAAGGACGTATGTGTACTTAAACCTTTAAAATAAGCAGTCATAAGCGTCTGTAGCATAGAATCATAAAAGTGTTTGAGAATTTTAGAGTAAGGCATTCAGGCAGACATTAATGGGGTGAAAGAACAGTTGAAATATGAGAAAATAAACAACAGTAGCTGAAGTTCTTGCCCTGTGCTGTATCTGGTGTCTCCCCTCATCTCTTGTGCTTCATCCCTGTTCTCCATAGATGAAAGGTGCTTCTGACTCCTTGTCATGCATTAGCATTCAGACTCCCACCTTCCCCCTTATCTGCTGTCAAAACAGCCACCTCTAACTTCCACAGAGAAACACTTTGACCACACATCAATGACAAGCCTTCTTATCAATGGCCTAAACAAGCTTGGTGCACGTCAAAATCACAGACAGCGGGAGCTGCAAGAAAAAGGAATGGGGAATGTGCCTCTGCAGAGTGAGCCAGACAAACACAGAGTGAAAGAAAGAGCAGTGAGCGTGTCTGACATTTCTAGCGCTGGTATTTTGCTGTATGAGGCCTAAAGGGAGTGGAATTGAAGAAGCACACCCACCCACTCACCCTGCCATCCCCCTCCCCCTTGTTTTCCTCCATGCAGCCACATATCTATCCTCAAAATTTGTTTGGGGCATCTTTGCAATGACTTGCTTGAACCAATAAAACATGCAGGGGGTGAGGACTTGTCATAGAGTGGCTCAGCAACACAGAGCATGTAGGAGAGCGAGAGAGAGACAGAGAGATGGAATAACATAAAGAGACAAGGCAAGTGATGGAAGGACAATTTCAAGGGCTAAGGGCTTGTCACGATGAAGCACACATCTTGTGTCGCTGCAGGGGGCAGTAAGAGGGCTATAAAATTTGCATGTCTGCCACTGGAATGGTGTGTGGGAAAAATCAGAGAAATAGTTTGGACGCCGGAGAATGTCAGTGACTTCATTTTGGAGAATACTACAGTTACTCATGCCTCCATACTTTTAAGAATATGTCTTTTTGTTTTTTGATGACCCTGACTTTTGTTGTTGTATTAAACGCCTATGACACCTATGTCCTGCAAGTAATTACTTTAAAAAGGCAATTAGTGACATAAGAGTTTGGGCTTCAACAATGCGTCCTTTTCACTCCTGTTGCAGTTTTCAAGTGTGCTTATGCTGAAGATCCGCACAAATCCATTTCTCCCTGCACTTGCAGCAGCAAAATGAATAGCTAGAAGAAATAATGGGTGATGGAGAGATGAAGAGAATTAAATAAGGAAAAAGAGAAGCTGTCTATTCATAACAAGGGATCAACACTAGCTCAAAATCCAAGTTTATTTGAATTTAAGTGTTTAAAGCTTTTTTTTTTTCTTTGCTATACTTGTATATAAAGCATGTTACAGCAGCACATAGTGAGAGCCAACAAAATTTGCAATCTAATGGTTTAAGCAGAGTTCTAACCTCAATTTTTTTTTAGTTCATCTCTGTTCAAATCTTTCGACAGACTAACATGAACTGGGAACATACACTTTATTTTTAGACAACAAGTCCGATCAGTTACTTATAAAAGTACACCGATTATAATTTCACAATCCCTTTTTAGTTATTTTATCTTCTACATTGAAGAAAAACAGTACTGCTGTTTTAGTAACTGTGATGATGTATCTGCATCTCTGTCAGTGTTCAAATCATTCATTAAGACAGAACAACAAATACTAAGCAATGGTTTTTGGTTACAATTTTACTATTCTTTTTTAGGTCATATTAGGACACATTAGTTGCAATGAGGAGCTTTAAAGTAAAATCAGTTAAATCAAAGAAAATATATACAAACAGTTGGTTTAATCATGTACATGGTCATCAGAATAATTCATGGATTCATATTTTTTCATCAGCATTGCTTAGTCAGCTTGTTTAGCTAATGCTTAAATGTCTGACTCTATGATCTCAGCAAAATGCTGACAGTGATCAATGAGTACAACATGAAATTGCCCTAGCTTATAAACCTTTGTCACCCCTCCTTCTCTTCACTTTTACCCTCTTTTCCCTCTGCTTTTCTATATATGTTGCATCAGCACAGTAAATATGCTGTTGGCAAGACGGAGTTTAAAGGTCATATACAGTCTTTGCAGAGAACGGGGGCTGAGGGCTAAATGGCATTCTCAGTCTGGGCACTGTGTATGGCCAGAGGGGGGGGGGGGGGGGGGTCACAAGGTCTGATGAAAACAAATCCATCACTTTGCTGTCCAGGCAACAGGCCACAGAACTGACTAAAGGGGTGTAGGAGAGCCTTGGGTTACACAGGCGGACAGAGGGATGGATGGAAATGAAAGGTTTGTGTGCATTGTGTTGTGATGTGATGCGATAATAAGCAAAGCTGAGCCAACAGGTCAGTGACGGTAGTGGTAGAAGTAGGATAAGAATATTGCATTATTTTCTGCTTAGGATGTTAAAAGTATAATATTTATATATCTGGGACTGTTCCTGGAATCACTCGCCCAGTTTAGGGGTCACTGCCCTAAGTGCTCCAATTACTATATACTGTACAACAACTACAATTTAGTAATCCACAGCAGTTTTAGATTGATCACTGTAACAGATATCGAAACAACTGTAAAGTGCCTACATTCACTTACAATTAGGATTCTCTGCACATCTTCCAGAAAAATGCAGCTGAATCAGTTGCTTCTCAGCTCAAGGAAAGCAAACTTCTAAAGGTCAAAACAGGGTGGATCATGCTGAATAATTCACAGCCTTTACTTGAACAAAGAAGCTATGTTTTTGACACTACTTCATCAGAGTAATCCCATTATATTCACTTTAGCCCAGAATTCCTTTGCCCACTTGTTGATTTGTTATTTTTTGCATATGTGTCACACTTACGTTTCAGATCATCTAAAAAAAATTCAACATTGGACAAAGATAATCAGAATAAATACAAAATGGAGTTTTTAAATAATGATTTTATTTAGTAAGGGGAAAAAGCTAACCATACCTACATGGCCCTATGCAAAACATTTTTAGCCCTTCTAAACCTACTAGAACTGCAATCAGGCATTTGTGGTAACAGTCTTTCATATGACTGTGGAGGAATTTCTCCCACTCAAAACTGTAGGCTTTTCAAGCATGTTCAAGTTCATGCTAAAGCATCTTAGTAAGATTTAAACCCACACTTTGACTAGGCTGCTCCAAACCCTTCATTTTGTTTTTTTTAGCCATTCAGAGGTGAACCTGCTGGTGTGTGTCACTGGATCATTCTCCTGCTGCACAACCCAATTGCACTACACACAGACAGACATTACAGACGTTTTCCTTCAGGAATTTCTATTAGAGAATTCATGATTCCATCACTGACAGCAAATTGTCCTGGTCCCAAATCACCAAAGCGGCCCCAGACCATGACACTACCACCACCGTATTTGACAGTTGGAACGATGTATTAGCTTTACACCAGATCTAACAGAACTCAAGCCTTCCAAAAAGTTAAAGCTTTTTCTCATCAGTCTGCAATATTTTCCCAAAAGTTGTTTTGGGTGGTTTTTCTTGTTTGTTTTTTGGGTTTTTTTTACGAACATGGTTATGAAAATATATTATGAGTCGCTATATATGTTATGAGACGCTATTCAACTCATTCAAAAGTGGAAGATGTTAGAGGGTTAATAATAGTACAGTTTGGGTTTGGGGTCTTTTTAACTAAAATAAAAATAGTTTTCAATAGTTTCTAACACTTTTTATTATACTGAATTTGCCATAGAAAAGCAATTACACAAGTCATTGTAATGCATTTTTGCAGTGGGTTTTCAGGTCTGTTTGGGTCTTATTGAGCCTAGCATTAAACTCCCATTAATTCTTTATAATTATAGTGGCCATGACTGGTCAACAGAGATATATATTTTATACATGTGGACTAACAACACACTACAAGATGCATCTCGAGAGATTCTTTGATAATAGAGTGATGACCTTGCTGGGGGATGCCGCTGAGCTTCCTTATAGCCTTGTGATCATCAAGGTTCCACAATGTCTTCATTAAAGAATATGACTCATTCAATTTACACCTTTTTACCACCTCCTTTGAAACCCTTTAATAATGTATGAATGCCTTCAGTGTATTCAGACATTAGTTAACTCCAGTTATCTTTTCAAAGGGTTAAGATGGGAGCTGGAGCTTCCCCTGCCAGTGGCGGACTCCCTTAGACGTCGGTGCGTTGGTGGTTCTTTGTGTCCGGGGATGGGCGTCCAGGTACACACCGGCTCACTCCTTGGCGGCCGCTTATCGGGGCCTGGAGCCTGGGGCTTGCTCGGGCCACTTCGGAGGTGGGGTGCCCCCGGCCTCTCGGCCTGGGGCTCGGTCACTCAGGCACGGCTGGCTGCCGGCGGAGCTCACGGGCGCGTCACTGCAACTCCCCCTGGCTTCTGCTCCGCGGCTGCTGAGTGAGCCCTCATTTGGGACTCTCCTCAGCTCTTTCTGGGACAGTGGCGCGGCTGCCCCTCTGTTGGTCTTCCTTGGTCTCTTGTGTTCTGGGGGCCTCTGGATGTCTGGAGTTTTGATCTCCTCCATACCTGCTTCATGCCCTGGAGGACGGGGCTGTGGCCCCCCCACACCCTCTAGCAGATCATTACATGAAGGAACCTTTTAAAAAACAAAAAACAAGCGCGTCCATGCTCACAGGTGTACACACGGGGGATCACACCCACAAACTACACCCTTTTTGGCTCCTACCTCAAAGCACACTGTGTTCTGTTGATCTTATGTGCTGCACAATAATGTTTAATATTTAGTATTTACTGTCATATTCCCATATATCATTGTGATGTTGTTTATTCTATTACTCTTGTTCTCTTCTGCTTGTTTTCTTTTTTCTTTCTCAGCAGGTGACCCAGGTGATCGATATATGCATTTTTTTTTCTTTTTTTCTTCTTTTTTTTCTTTTTCTGCTCATTCTGTTGGTTTTTGGTTTTTGCCCTTCTCCCCTGTCCCTCTTCTCAGCTGTTTCTCTTTCCCTCTTTCTTTCTCCCCTTCTTTCCCCCAGTCAAGTCTGTCCCATGTTCAGTAAGTGAAAATAAAATAAACAATAAAAGGTGAATCAAATGGACCATTATGGCAAGGCTGGGATGGTCAATTTGGTAAAGTAAATCCGTTGGGCATCTTTCTTTGCCTTTAGACAACAATTCTGATGGCAAAAGAGCCAAACGGGACAGGCGAAAAAAAAAAAAAAAAAAAAGATGGGAGCTGGAGCCAACCCTAACTGGAAGTTAAACCATGGGCATGTCACCAGTCAATCATAGGCCAGAAACATGGTAGAAGATAATGCTATGTCCCATTCACATTCATTTTGTTTGGACCATGAGGAAGAAACTGGGTTCTTGCATAGGATTTCTGTATGTTTACCAAACACAAAAAGATGAGAACATGTAGCAGTAAAATATAGATGTGGCATTTGTTAGTTGATGAATTTTTATACTTTGTGTTAAGATATTGTGCATATTGTGATTTTATATCAGTATTAAGGATGACCAGGCCAAATTATTCTGTTGATGCACCTTCACTTTCAAACACAGTAACACCTGCCATCAACAGAACTTAGCCACTCTTAGCAGAAAATAGCTTCATTCAGACAGCTGATTGGACAAGAGTGCTGACTCCATCAAGTCTCAAGAAGTTTAGCCAGACAGTGTAATTGCTAATCGTTCAAGCTTGAGACACATCTAACAAGGCGTGCTGGACCCCCTTGGATTGGCTACATAACATTCACTGGGACTCTCTGACTGCGCTGAAAGAGATAGGCTGTCCACTGAGACCAAAATAATGCACATCGTGCCTCTAATGGGCTAATGGGTGAGTGTGGAAAAGATTGGAAAACAGTCTCCACTCTGACTATTGCAGTTAAAGGAAAACCCCTAGAAACGTATGTGGTGATTACAAAATGGAAGAAGAAAAAGAAAGAAAACATGGAACTGGAAGGAGAACAAAACAGTGGGAAAACAGTGGGAACCAGATCAAGTGAAGTAATCAAAAGATTAAGAAGGTAAAAAGAAAGTGAGATGTGCAGCAGTATTAGAGACAGTATAGTAGTCATAAGGAAGTGAGCGATAAGTACAAAAAGGGAAAGAGATAGAAAGCTGGACAGTAATTATAAAGATAGAAAACGAGTGAGGCAGACAGAGAAGAAGAAAGATAGGGAAAAGGTCTGAGATATGGTGTTTGGGGAAGACAGAAACTGTTAAAGCACTAAGAGGCTGGGCGGAAAAGCAATTTAGAGCTCTAATCAGATTGCTATTGAATGTGCAGGAATTAGACTTTGCCCCAAAGCTGTCTTGGATATGACCAGACACACTTAGACTCCAACACCAAGTACAGTTGGGCTGTTGTCAACCAGACAACAAAGTGGCAAAGAATGCCCAAGAAACCAGCCGTGTGTGTGTGTGTGTGTGTGTGTGTGTGTGTGTGTGTGTGTGTGTGTGTGTGTGTGTGTGTGTGTGTGTGTGTAGTATGTTATTTTTGGGGCTGGGATTGCCATTTGACTCTGTGTCTTGATGGTGCGTGTGTGTCTATGCTTGCCTGCATGCCAATAGGTTTTGTATTTCTTTCTGTCTCTTGTAAGATGAGACTGCAGTTCAGTAGATTAGTGAACTGTGTGAATGAGTTTAGCACATTTATATTGGTTGTGGTGAAATAGACATGCAAGCTCTTTTTGGGGGGGGTTTTGTTGTTCAGAGCAATGTTTTTAAATGTGCAGAAAGAACTAACATGGACTTCAATCTATCTCTAACTCAGTGGTATTAAAATTGCAAAAAGGAATAAAATAAAGCAATAATTGTGATAATATGTTGCCATTTAACTGATGTGGCACTTGGAACACTAGATATTAAAAATTACAAAGAAAGTAAACTGGCTGTATTTTGCTGGGTTCTCTTCTGGCTCTTTGTTTTCCAATAGCCACACAATTTCTAGGCTGACAGTCCTTCCCATCATGTCCTATCTGTCTGAACTTCAGTCCAGGACAGGCCGCTTAGCAAAGCGGGATTTTTTTTCAACATAATTCACTGTCAGGCCAAATTGGTGCAGTGGTCTGAACTTGAGCATCGTGGTCGATGGAGAAGGGGTATAATGAGCAACACAGAGTAAAAAGGCGAAGAAAGTTAAGCAGAGAGGATGAGGGGATAATAGAAAGCCAAACAAAGGTTTCTTTTTCAACTGGGGGTGCTTAAGGACATCCAAAAAAGAAAAGAGTGTGAAAGATAGCCAAAGACTAAGAGTGGCAGTGGAGAGGAGAGGAGAGGCAGATGGAGAGATGAGAAGCAAAACAAAAAAAAGAGGAGATAATAGGAAAAGTTAATAGAGGTGTGAAAACAAATGCTGAATAGCCACAAGTGATTTTTCAGCTTTGTTGATTCTTATTAACAGGCTCAACTGTTTAGTCCTGAATCACTGAGGACTTTTGGAGATGCTGCCTCTCAGCTATTCTACTTTCTTTCCACACTGCTGCTGATAAAGTGACATTCTTCTAAGTTATTGTGCTTGTGTGCATAGGTGTGTAATTGTGTGTGTGTGTGTGTGTGTGTGTGTGTGTGTGTGTGTGTATGTGGGTGGGTGGGTGGGTGTGGGTGGGTGTGGAATGAAGAGGTGGCGTGCCATTCCGCAGCATGTGAGTGAATGTGGAAACAAAAATACATCCAACTGATGAGATACAGTACATTCTGCCTCCCTCCCGCCTCTCTCCTCTCTTTCTCTGTATATTTCCCATCATCTCTTTCTCTGTGGTCTCTCCCTCTCCTCCATAACTTCTTTTATCTGTTTGTAACCTGACTACTTTGATGTGTGCGAGATTTTGAGAGAAAAAAAAAGTCTTCAGCTCCTTCCAAAAGCCCCAAACAGGGAAAGAAACGTTTGAAGAGAGAAGGCAAACTTGCCTAATGGTGTGTGGGTGGGTGGAAAGCACAGATCCTGGCTATACGTAAAAGCTAAATGATTTTTATCCTGTAATATAAAGGAAATTAAACCAACAACGTAATTACATTGTTCATCTGAGCTATAAGTTTTCATAACAGACTTTCAGAATGTAACTGCAAATGCCTCATAATATACAACAGGGGCATATGTCCGCATATGGCCATCACCACTACAGGCTCAGACACAGAAAGTTGCAGCAGGTTTATAAGAGGAAACTGCATTTGAATGTCTCCCACCACCGCAAGAGACTGAATATTAAACACTGTGTAGAAAAACAGAGCGAGATAAATGAGCTATGCCCCAATTCCAGAGAAATTTCATATGGTTATGTTCGACACAACCCACTTCCCAGAAGACTCAAATGAATGGCATTTTCAGATCCAAAGAAGTGTGATAGAGGAATAAACATGAAACTTACTTCACCAAAGGTAGTGCCATATTTAATTGTTATGGCCCTGGGCCTTGGAGGGAGTGAGACTGCCTTTTTTTGTTGTTGTTCATGCAAATCCAAGTGTGCTAGGACTCGTGGATGATTGGTTACTTGGAGACTTGTTCCGGCCCTCTTCTATGCAGATTGCAGTGTGACAGTCTACGCAGACAATTGGCTGCCCGGGGATCCTGTGATACTCCAAGAGGCAATCAGTGGCTGATCATGCTCACCTGCGGCTACAAAAGGCTGGAGGTCCTTCACTCAGTGGCTGCTGCTTAGCTGTGAACATGCAGTTTGCCCTTTGTGCCTCCCTCTTCGAACTTTGTTTGTTGGACTTGTTCATAGTACGGAACTTTCTGTGTTAACCTTGGTGCATGCTTGAACTTAGCCTGATTAGAGTTTTTTAATGCTAGCTTGCTTTGATTAGAATTTTGTGGTGCTAACTCGCCTTAGTTATCCCTTAGCTTTTACGTTTAAGGTTAGCCACTTCACTAAAAACTTGATCTGGACTGTTAAAATGCAGAGAGGGTTTTTAATCAGTTTCAGCTGTTTTGGTCTCAATGAAGTTAACAGCAGGTGCACTAGAGGGCCAACAATGAGACAACCTCCAAAACAGGAATGATTTTAGAATTGGAGGCCACTGATATTTTATTTCCTTAACTTTTCTGACAGTTTTTTCTTTGTTAGTTTTGCATTTTGCATAAATAATTTTAAAAAAACAACAACTTTAGAGTGGGGATATTTATTTATTGACCTGAGAAAAGCCTTTGATACAATTGACCATAACATATTGTTCCAAAAAAATGGAAATTAATGGTATGAGAGGGGTATAAAACAGAAAAAAGTTATCTTGATAATAGACCGGCAGTTTGTACAAATTGGTCAATCAAAATCTGTGTGCTTGAATATTACTTGTGGTATCCCACAAGGTCTAGTATTGGGTCCCATACTGTTTACTATGTATATAAGTGACATCTGTACAGTGACAAACATAGTATGGTTTGTTGTTTTTGTACATGATACAAACGTTTTTTGTTCTGGGGAACACTTAAAACAGCTCTTTGATGTTGACAAAAAAGTAAATAATAAACTTAAATTTTGGTTGGATTAAAAAAACGTTATGAATTAAACAGTAACAATATTGCACAATTTAAGAACAAATATGAGCAATACATAATTGATGTATAATTTGTTTTGTCTGTTTTGTTGGGGGGTTTTTTTGTTTGTTTTTATCTGTGCTATTGTATAAAATGGGAATATCATTATGTTAGAGATATGAGAGAGTATTTGTCTGTGGGTGCATGTGTATTGTTACCATTTTGTAGGCAAACTAAAGGTCAGGACTGGATAAGCCACTGCTTCTTCGTGCTCCCTTTTAATCACCTTTTGTTTTTGATTTACAGACCATTTTCAGTCTCCTCTGTTTTGTTGAAAATTTAATCATTCGAAATCAAAGGAGTAAAGAAAGAAAGTCAGTAACTCGTTCTGGTGTTTTTTGTGTTTGTCCAGGTCATATATGTCTAGATTCTTTAAATCGTCAAGCTCCACAAAGAACACACTGAGGTGTTTGTCCCTCTGGGTGCACTGTGTGAGTGCACTGTGCACACCGGTTTAGGTCAGCTTAGTATGTCATCATCCTGTCCCGTTTACCTTAGTGGACATCTGCTATGAGGTGGCATTAGAGGGCACTGAAGTGTCACTGATAAATGTGAAGCAGAATGTGCATCCCTGTCCATCAGCTGGGTACTCTGAGCCCTACAAACGCATGCTTGTAAATCATCTTGGCAACTTACTCCAGTGACTACCTGTGGCCTGAAAGAGGCTGTAATCCACTGATATCAAAAGGACTTGGGATGTGTAATCGTGACATGGAGAGCAAAACAGATTTGTCAAAGTCAGTCCTCAATATGTCTCATTCTTTCAATAAGGAAAATACGCCATCAAGGTGCTTGTTGTAAAGATACTAAATTATGCAACAAAACCTTAAACCATATTAGATCATGACATCAAAATTCATTTGCATTTATAACATGTTTTCATCATCCTCTATGCGAGCACATACTTGTTTCACAGTTAATGCTAGACATGAAAAGATATATATAAATAACAACCCTGAGCTAAATAAAATAAAATAAAATAAATGCACTGGTATTAAATTTGTGTTTACTAAAGTTTTTTTTTGACTTTTTTTAACATCCACCCTGCCTTTAGGGGCTAATTTTTATTTGTTTTTTTCCAGATATATTCATTCATTTAACCTGCTAGTACATGTGCATTACTGGGACTGTTCGTGTCATTGGTAAACTGGTCAAAATAATCACACTGAGAAAGGGGGGGGGGGAGAATGGTAGATGTTATTTGTATACTAAAAGTTAGTAATTTTAGCCCCTATTAGGTGTTTGCCAGGCAATAATAAATCAAGTATATAGTTCAATAGTTATATAAAACAGTTTTTGTATCTAAATTTGATTTTACTGTAACAAAAATGATACTATTTTTTATAACATGTTAACAGATGTATAATTGCTAAAACCAGGCTGTTTTACCCTATTCTGGGGTGGTTTCTTGGCAACATGATGATACTATAATTTATGACATAGTTAAGAACCTTCAGTGGCCTATAATGGACCTGTGTGTCTTCCTCCTAATGGTCTAGGAAAAGTTTGCAGACAAAGAAATAAACAATCATACAGACAGAGCGTATTATAGCAAGATATCTAACTTACTTTCACTTTTGCACTATTCTACAGAAGATAGCACAGCCTAAGATACTGCTAATATTTGTTTTTTCTTTATTCACCCAATTTCCTTTCTTGTCTTTTTTACTCCCTTATCTAAAAGCTTACCTTACAAGGGGCATTGCATCCCTCCTTCTTCTTCTTCCTTTACCATATATACTTAAATCAGTTTGGTAATACTTTTACTTTTAACCACCTGACTTTAAAAGCATTAGCATTATCTTAAGTGCAGTACTTTGTACTGTACTTCAAATTCCCAGTTGCTCCCCTGTTAGTGATTAAGAACATACAGCTGATGGGTATGGGTAGATTGATGGAGTATCGCTGTTTTATAGAATATCCAGAAACTCATGTATTGCCACCATCTCTCAGAAGTCACACAATTCTCAGAAAGCACTGCAAAGACAAGGATACGTGCCACAAGCTATAAGCTCCACACTCTAATCTAGCAAACATTGTACTTCAAACGTTTCTTCTATGCATTAAGTACAAAGAAAATACATTCCATGACATGCCAAATATCAAATTAAAACCGCAAAGCTCCCAGCAGTCTTTCAAGTCCATGCCTTTGACATTTTATACTTCAGAGTTCCTAATAAAATAAAGTTGAAATGAAAAGGCCTTTTGTTGTCTGAATAAAAGCAAAGGTGCATAGTCTTGGGCAGTAGGACATAATCTTGTCATGTCAATTAACAGCATGAGAAACACAGAAGCTACTTTCACATAAAAATTTTAATTTGCCTCACTGTGTACATCTTTTTTTTTAAATAAATTCTTTTAACCATTTAACCTTTTTCTTTCACCTTATCGATAGCAGCCCAGTTGGCATTTACAACACAATTTGGTTTACCTAAAGGTTAGGTGGATGGTTACATGCAGAATGTTCATGAGCACAAGACACAGTGTCCAATTGCTTCAGTGAAGCTGCTCTGTAGTGAGTTGTTGTTCTGAAAACTCCCCTGAGGTGATGATATGAATATAAATTGTGCTGCTATAAAGAGCATGCTTGAGGAGGAATATTAAGATTAATTTCCTGGATAAGGTAAAGTTGCTGATTATAAAGCGGCAACAACCTCACTCACACTTCACTGTTATTAAGGGAGGATTCGCCCTCCAGCCACAGAGGGTATTGGTGGCATTTTGCTTAAAAGAAATTCAAACGCACTCACTCTATCTGCCATTGTGTGCCTCCCTCCTTCTCACAGAAAGCGGCCTCTAATTAATTCATTAATAGCATGCAATTGTAAAGTTGCTTCAAACCAAAGTTCTCTATTATTATTATCTGTGTCTCTGCGACACTATATTTTCTTTCAAGGAAATGACTGAGCATTAGCCAAATAGTTATGCATTGCATATACATTATATATGAATTATAGGTCTATGTGTTCGTTTGTAGACATGTGTCTGTATGTGTGATGTCACACATACAGACACATGTCTACAAATATGTGTCTGTATGTTAGAGCTGGGCGATATGAGATTTTTTCATATCACGATATGTTTTTTTCATTTCAGGCGATAACGATATCTATCACGATATGAGCCAAATAACTATATTTGTAAGATTTAAATGTGCCGTTGCTCACAAGTAAAATGTGAAATAATCAGCAGCTTGTTTTTATTTAAATATTTATTTCCCATAATAAGTTCAACAGGGTAGATGTACTTAAGGAACATGAGACTTTTTCAGATAAATAAAGGCAAATATTGCAAACTACACAAAAGGCAGCCGCTAAAGCGTTTAAGTTTCAAAATAGAATAAACGAAACAGACTAAATTGTCAATTCCACTTAGAAACAAAATATTAATTCTAAAAATAAATCTTAGTTTGTTTTACAGAAGAACAGACAAAACTGACTAACTTTTGTCAATATCAAATAAACTGAGAACTAAAAGGAAATTCTCAATCTCTCCTTGTTGTATAGCTTAGCTTTTCAAACAGTTTTAACAGTTACTTTAGTCTGACAAAAGCCGAATGACGAATTAGCGCTTCCAGTCAGAGACTGAGGCTACGTACACGGGTATTTGTGAAAACGGAGATTTTCCGTTTTCGTTTTAAAAAATAATCCCGTCCGCACATAAAGGGAGAAATGAAGGAAAACGCTGCTATGAACATGCCAAAGCAGCAGGTGGCGCTAGATTCCTAACCGTGCAGAAATGTTGGCCAATCAGAAGTCTAGAAGCCTCGGTGGGAAAAAGTAAACAAAGCTGGGGCATAGAAGCAGAACCGAGTCGTATGTGTGGACGGACAGTAACTGTGTGTATATGTAAGCATTTAAACACTGCAGAGAGTAGAATTAACAGTATTGTAGAAATTCATTTCACCGAAACAATAACGTGGCGCACAGTGTGACGCATGCTCCAGTTTATTGTATTTCCAGACTTGCTTTCGGCACAATTTACAGTGCACGTTACTCTGTTTTTTGTCAGACTTGAAATAGCCGAAATACCTTCAAACTACGGAACTTCTATGGCTCTTCCGTTCGACAATCTCTCCGGCATTGGAACTAGAGATGGACCAATCCGATATTACGTATCGGTATCGGTCCGATACTGACCTAAATTACTGGATCGGATATCGGAGAAAAATAAAAAATGTAATCCTATCCATTAAATATCACGAAAGCACCTCACAAAACTTGCAACACGCCGTAACTCACCTCAGAACGTTAGCACGTCGGAGCAGTATGCATCAGGTGATAGAGCGGCTGTGGCATGCCGGACCTGTCGGTGGTCTGGATAGCATTTGGAGCTTCGCTAGCAACCCGGCATTTCATCTCCGACAAAGTTATCCCGAGAGAAGTAAAGCAAGTGTGTAAGTCCATCTCTGAATGTTTGTAAAGCATTCCTGCGTTAAGCTTAACAAACGACTGCCTCTGCTGCTGCTACTTCAATCATGAAACTGCTTAACGATCAGCTGATCGGCTTTTCTGTCGCGAGTCCGTGTCTCTAGTTTGCTTTTGGCCCACTTTGCACCAGAAAGAGGAAACCAGCGGCTGAACAACAGCAGCACGTTTAAGCTCGATAAGCTGTTGTTAGAATTTATTTAATATTACTTTCTACTCGAGGATCTTTTTCTACGTAGCTGACGGCTGGTAACTGTGCAGGGGCGGATCTAGCAAAGTTTAGCCAGGGGGGCCGATAGGGCATTAACAGGGAAAAGTCGGCACAAAGACATACTTTTCTTTCTTATTCTCATTTAAAATGTCTAGCTTTTAATAAATAATTATCTGACTGCCAAAGTTTTAATTTGATGCAAAATGAATAGAAGTCCATTACTGTATATAGTAACTATTAAGTCTAATATATATATATATATATACCCTAGTAAGCTATAGTGCTTTTTCCTTTGGGAAGGTACCATCTGTGCAGTCTGCAATTTTGTTGAAGAAAGATGTTGAATCTATTTAATATTTCTTGAAAAATAATTGATTTCTGTGCATTTTTTTTCACACTGCATCAAATTAAGGTTGATTACGTCGATTAAGCATCATGAGGTGGAGCGTGAGGGGTGGTTCCCTATTTTTTATTTATTTATTTTTGTTGTTGCTGGGAGTTGGAACCCTATTAGTTAGGTTGCTTAATATTTATGCTAAGTACTCTTTAAAATACCAGAATAGGGAGGATGGTGTAGGTTTAAGTTTATTAGATTGATCAGTATTGCTGAACTATGAAATATTTTTTTTTGCATACAGGTATAACAGAATAGCTTTAGTGTAGTTGTTGTTTTAAACTTGAGTATGAACTTATACAAAATGCAGCAAGATATTTAAAAAACAGTTTTGTTGATTAAAAAACACTATATCGGATTCATATCAGTATCGGCAGATATCCAAAGTTATGATATCGGTATCGGTATCGGACATAAAAAAGTGGTATCGTGCCATCTCTAATTGGAACCATCATCTGTTTTCTCTTCAGTCACGCTCGGTTGATTTTTCTAGTCGGCACACTCATTTCCTCCATTACGCGCTGGCTCCATTACCCGCTGGCTGCTTCCCAAACAAACACACGTGCGGCTTGGCACTTGTGCTGTACGTAACAAGCCACGCAACGTGACGCTGCGGCTGTGATTGGTTCGGCTCTGCGCTACTTAATTTGGATTGGCTGACCTTTTTTTTTTTTTTTTTTTTTATAGGACAAGAGCGGCGAGGTCTATCGCGATAGCTTAATTTCTCTATCGAGTAAAAGTTATATCGCGATACATATCGTTATCGTTCTATCGCCCAGCTCTACTGTATGTGTGACATACATGTCTGCATTCATGATATATTAGAATAGGGATGCAACGATACCAATTTTTTCAAACCGATACGATACCGATACTTGGATCTGAGTACTTGCCGATACAGAGTACAAAAACCGATACTTCTACCACCCACACACACACACACACACACACACGCAATGAATTGGAAGACAGGTTTTATTTTATTCTCTGCCGATAATAAATAATATCTTAATAAAAATGACCACAAAAAAATTTCAAGTGAAAAATAAGCACTTCTGTTAAATTATTGCAAACAAAATAACGAAAGTATTTGGCATTGACAAACGAACTCCCCATCTGCCCGTGGATCATCAGTCCACTGTGCCGTTAAACCAAAGACTGACATCGCGCACACACTGCTTGTCTTTACCTCTTTAGAAAGTTTTGGCACCATTATCTCCCTGATGTGTGGGCAGCTGGGAATTTCATATCGCAGCTCGAGTATGCTGAGAAGAATCCTATGTTTTCCACAACTGGCATTAGCTGGTCATCCAGAGCGATAAACTGAGTCAGAGCCTCTGTTATTTTAACTGCCCGTGGATTTTGTCTTGACATTTTTCATCGCTTTTCCAAAACCTGAGTTAAAGTTGGCTGTTCCGGTCCACACTGCTGACATTTTGTTTAGCCTAGCTACAGCAGCCTCCAGTTTCTCTTTTTTTATCTGGAGCTGCCAGTCTGACTCGTCTAACCCTGTGCCTCTTTAGCGCGGGATGTCCCCCTAGTGGCGAATCTAAAAAACTACAACAAAAATGACAAGCCACCCTCTGATTAATGAAATAAGTTAGTATCGGTTCATGGTATCGGTTAACTTTTACGAGTATGAGTACACGCACATTTTACAGTATCGGCCCCGATACCAGTATCGGTATTGGTGCATCCCTATATCAGAATCAAGATATATCATGATTCTGATATATCAAACAGAATCATGATATATCTTATGAAGAAGAAATGACGAATCTGTTACCTATGTACACATCGAACAGTCTGCCGAGACCGTAGATCTTTTTTTTTAGTGTTAAGGTTTCCAGTCAATGGTTATGGTACTAATTCTTAGAGGAACTCAACCTGTTCTGCTCGAATTATATGCTGTTCTGTAACACCGTCACTGTGGTGGTGCTGCTGTATACAGAGAGTTAATTAGAACTTAGTTCATGAAAAAAGCAGCTGTAATTTACTACTAGTGAACAAAAACAGCATAGTTGCAGTTTACAAAACAAGCCAGTGAGCCAAAGTCACTTGAAATCTCTTTTAAATACAAATCTGAATTTTAATACTAATAATTTAAATACTAAAAAGGGAAGGAGCTTCACTTTAAATATTTTTGGTGTGAAATCATTGTAGAAATCATTCTCTAAATATCTCTTATTTAAGAGGACCTAATGACATGAACGCACGCAATGGTGAACGCACGCAAAGCTACTGGTCATGCGCGGCTCAGCTGGCTGGAGTGTTCACGCACATCTTCAACCTTTCCCTCTCTCTGTCTGTAGTCCCAGCCTGCTTCAAAATGGCCACCATCGTCCCTGTACCCAAATCCTCCACCATCTCCTCATTGAACGACTGGCGACCTGTAGCCCTGACCCCCATCGTAAGCAAATGCTTCGAGAAGCTGGTCAGGGCCTTCATCTGCTCTGCACTACCCGACTCACTGGACCCTCTACAGTTTGCATACCGCCACAACAGGTCCACTGATGATGCCATAGCCCTGACACTACACACTGCCCTGTCACACCTGGAGAAGAGAGACACGTATGTGAGGATGCTGTTTGTAGATTACAGCTCAGCATTCAATACCATCGTTCCCTCGAAGCTGGACGGGAAACTGCAGGATCTAGGACTGAGCAGCTCCCTCTGCAGCTGGATCCTTAGCTTCCTGTCTGACAGACGCCAGGTGGTCAGACTGGGCAGCATCACCTCATCCCCCATCACACTGAACACTGGTGCTCCACAGGGGTGTGTACTGAGCCCTCTCCTGTACTCACTCTACACCTACGACTGCACAGCCACTAACAGCTCCAACATCATTGTGAAGTTTGCGGACGACACTACAGTGGTGGGTCTTATCACCAACGGTGATGAGACGGCTTACAGGGAGGAGGTCAGCGCCCTGACCCACTGGTGTCAAGACAACCATCTCACCCTCAACGTCGCAAAGACAAAGGAGTTGATAGTGGACTTCCGGAGGTGCAGAGAAGTACACACCCCCATCACCATCAACGGCGCTGCTGTGGAGAGAGTGAGCAGCTTCCGGTTCCTTGGCGTACATCTGGCTGAGGATCTTACGTGGTCAGTACACACAAACAAAACAGTGAAGAAGGCGCAGCAGCGCCTCTTCTTTCTCAGGAGACTGAAAAGATTCGGCATGAGCCCCCGCATCCTCAGGACCTTCTATCACTGTGCCATTGAGAGCATCCTCACTGGATGCATCACCACCTGGTATGGCAACAGCACCGCCTACAACTGCAAAGCTCTCCAGCGAGTAGTGCGGTGCTCTGAACGGATAATTGGAGGTGAGCTTCCCTCCCTCCAAGACATCTACAGGAAGCGGTGCCTGAGGAAAGCGGGGAGGATCATCAAGGACTCCAGTCACCCCAGCCATAAACTGTTCAGACTGCTTCCATCAGGAAGGAGGTTCTGCAGCATCCGGTCCCGTACCAGCAGACTGAGAGACAGCTTCTTCCATCAGGCCATCAGACTGCTGAACACGTCATAGACACCTCAGCTTCACTACTGGAACTTTAACATTATGCACTCCACACTGTATATAAATGCCACTTGTTTTGCACATATTCAACTCTGTATATTTTATATATTTTATTATTATTATTATTATTATTATTTTATTTTATTTTTTTACTATTTAATTTGTAAAAATGTGTATACACACACACACACACACACACACACACACACACACACACGTAGGAAAATATTTAGTATACACATCCAGAAATGCATACACTATTATATATTGTACATATATTTATTAGTTTCAGGTTGGCCATTCTTGTATTTTGCTCGTTTGTGTTGTTGTGTTTGCACATCTCTGTTGCTTGTGGGGCTCGCACACAAGAATTTCACTCGCATGTGCTGTGCCAGTGTGCCTGCACATGTGATGTGACAATAAAAAGTGATTTGATTTGATTTGATTTGACATTTAAGTTTTTTACTGAGTGTTCATCCTTTGTGTCGGTTTTAAGGTGATGAGGAGCGCTGGTTAAATACCATGTTTCTAAGATTTTTAGGTTGGAGAATTTAGAAGCAGGATACATGCAAAGGCTGACACAGTGCACATTTGTCAGAACTACTTTTTCTTAAATCGTGGTGAGAGAAAGACAGTGGAGTTAGATGGCACTGCAAAAGACAGCTTCATTTTGAGTTAACTATCCCTCACCTAGTGTTGATAATGGTAGACTCTCTCATAAGAGAGCACTCTGGACAAGATGTTCGGGTAACTGTACAAAATATCTTGGTCATGTCTTTTTTGGCACTAGACTCTAGTGTGTCCTAATTGTCATCAAATGCAATCATCCAGTCACTCCTCTAATGTCAGGCAGATGGTCAGCACTTACCCAATCATGTACTAACATGCAAATTAGTGTGTCTGTTGTTGGAAGCGGCTGGTGTAATTTTGTGCTTTTATGCAAATCAAGTTTGCATAGAAATCATAAATTGAACCAATCTTTTAGTTCAGATATTATACAATCACTAAATACAGAGGTGAATACAGCTTGCATCTTTCTTGATAACATAAGGCGAAAGGCTACAGCAAACAGCGCATTAGGGACACTGTGGGACTAAGAACAAAACCCACATACAACCTCTTTAACTCATGAAACAAGCGAGACAAGCGGAGAAATAAATAGCCTACTTAATCACTTGCAAATTCCATGTGAGGAAACATGCTGAAAATGGAAATATAACCATGCAGTCAGACGGCATAATTGCATTCTGTTTTGCCCTTAACAATTTACTCAACACGGCAGCATCTTTCAGGATGAAGCATTACACCATATTCAAGATAAAATATTGCACTATTTCTTTATGTTTGTCCGGTACAATATCCACTCACAGTCCGATATCTGTCTCTTTCCCTTTTTTTTATTCACATAAATAATGGAGGATCTGGTGTGACTATGATGAAAGTTATATAATTGCTGCCAAGTGAAGATTAAAAATAAGAAATCTTGGATTGTGCTCCTGCTTTGATATTATCAGGTCACATTTTGAAGCTGTCATTGTGTCAACACAAAGCTCATACTTTTAATCATGGTGCGCTCATGAAAAAGTCATAACAAATAACATTAGGGGAATTAAAAACATGACAAACAAGCGGGAACTCCATCAACAGCTCCTTCTACCCGCACTCTTACTTATGCACCAGGCAATCTTCTTCCTGTTCATTTCAGCTCTGGGCCCCAGGCTGGGTGTTGCAGAAATCAGGATGAAACATCCATGCTATATATCTTTTCCACTGTATAGTATGCTGTGAAGCTAGTGGTCCCCAGAGCACGCTGGAACACACATAAATTGAATTCAACAGAGAATTCCATTTGGGACCAGACATTTCCTGGAGCCATCAGCACTGGTATCATAATGTACAAAAGACACCCAGTATGTTTCAGCCAGAACAATCATGACTTCAAAGGCCCCCACCCTGAAAGAGACGGTGAAGAATCTTTTTGTTTTTTAGGCAAACCTCAAGGTCATTTCTCTCTCAGAGATTCTACACTGAGAGTTACTTTTGGGTGCTTTTAGACTGCTTTAAAAAGAACACTGGTGAAAACAAGACTCATTTGCTCTTTCATCTCGTCTTTTCATAGTGTCCCACTTGTTCTTTGATCATGTGATGTGCCCTCTGACAATAAGAGGAGAAACAATCTAAATCTGCAAAAAGTCCTTAAGAGTAGTGTGTTGATGAATGTTAGTTTTTCTTTCAAACTTGGTGAAGCTTCAGGAAATCTGAGTTTCAGATCACATCTCAAAACTCTAAAGGTCACATTTGTCCAGTTACATGACAGATTGCATTTGCCAACACAACGGGCTACACACCACAGCAGCAAGATGTTTTGAAAGGTTTTATTTTGTTAAATAATTTAGATTATTGTATAATTTTAGATTATTTTATTATTTAATTTTCGTCTAGTACAGAAAAGTATTTTGCACAGACTAGTAATATTTGGTTAGGATATTGGTTCACAAGCTGGTCTCAGGGAAGTTCTCAGTTTTCTGAGCACATCACTGGTTCATCCCTAGTTAGTTGCATTTTTTAGAATATATCATTAATACAAATATGCTGCTTTGTACAGTTTAGCCATTAAAAATTACTTATACATTTTTTACACTTGGTAGCAGTTTGTAATCTAATGACTCTCACTTTGATCTGAAATAATACTTGTGAAAATAAATCAGATGCAATACTTTTTTTTTTTTTACCTGGGGCTGTTTTCATTTATTATTCAAATAATAAATACCAAAGATTCCACAGATTTAGTTTGGGAATTTTTCCAATTTAGGGAAGCTGTTTAAGTCGAACTTAATGGTTTCTTAAAAACATTAAAAGAGCGAGTTTCTGCTGAGGAATACAGATTTTTAATTAAACACTGGCACTGGCAGATACCCAAAACCAAGTTATTGGTAGTGATCAGAATCAGGAAAAAGCTGCACCATTCACATCTTTAAATATTATACAATATCTTATTAACACTTAAATAATAATCATTTGATTGTCACTCACCAAATCTTTAAATTTGAGGTTATAGCTAATTTTAATACTTATTTTTGTTGTTATTGTTGTTATTTGGTAACAATTCTTATACACATTTTCACATACCTTTGCACCATAAGTGCAACTACCTCATGGCTATGACCTTTTTTCTTTAAAATTGGAAAGTGTAATATGTGTGCACTATTTGGGAAAATGTTCCACTCATTCACCAGTTCACTGGCCGCTCAGGCACCAGCAGCGGTCAGCTATGCTGTGGTGTTTGCCTGACCTAGACTAACTGGTACCCGTTTGGTATTCACTATCCATATGAAGGCCACTTCAGCACATGGGAAGAAGATCAATCCATAAACTGCGTGATCTTCTCAACCACTGGCCAGAACCACCCCACTCATATGTTCATTATGCAGACAATAAGAAAATGGGTTGAGTGTAATAAAGTTATTACCTGCCACTGCAGTTATTTGTTTGTGTGTCTGTATTTCTGCATGCATTTCTGTATTTCTGAGCATCTGTGTGCGTGTGTATGTTTGTGTCTGTGTGTTTATGCATACATGAGGGCCATTTCTGCTGCCAGCATGAGCTGTGGAGTCTCTGAGTCTCCAGAGGCACTGGCAGCCAATAGCTTGCCTGTCAAAGCGCTGCCTTATCTGATGATCCATGAGCGCGTGAAGCAGCAGTGAAAGCCAGCCCATGAAGTGGAAATATCACTTAATAATACCAGATCAGATAACCTCTTTCATAACACATGACCTTACAATTTATGGTGCATATAACGCCGTGGAATCGCGAGAAACATTTCCTGGGCAAACAGAGATTATTGGCTGGCTTAGACGAATGTTTGCACCAGCTGAAGAAACTAAGGGGTAGCAGTGACTGATTGACTCGCTCATTCACTGTTGAGAGGCCTTTCAGAAAGACTTATATGGGAACTGCCCAACTGGAGTTTGTTAGACGCAAAAGCCAAAGACAGTTGGGAGAACACTGTTCCAGAGTTATTCTAAATCATTTCCCAAGTATAAAATTAACATTTACAAGAAATATTAAGAGTGATTCAGATTCACAGACCATTTTTGAAGGTTTTTTTCCTCCTGGGCAAGCTGCCCTGCATTGTTGATGGAGGTTGCTGCAGTTGTGTGCACAGCCCATAAGGAAGACTGCAGACATTAGTAAGGGCTTTTTTTTACGATTTCAATATTGCTGTTTTTATGCTTGAAAAAAAAAAAGAATGATCAATCAATGAAAATGCAAAAGAAGTGGTCTTTGCAGCAAGAATATGAAGGAAACACCAGTTTTTAAGTATACAGGTTAATTGTTGACATGCTGTTATTTGTTAGTGCATTAAAATGAAATAAAACAACCGTTTCCATTTCAAACAAACACAGATCCTGAAATGTGGGGTGTGACAGACTTAAATTCACTAAAAGCTGGAAGAAACAGACTCAACGACGTTACAACAGAGTGGACAACAGCAGCGTGCGGCAATTTAAAATAAACCAGACATGAACTTTGATTATTGCTGCACCAGAACCTCCGGTGAGTCTATCAGTGTGAAAGTTACTCCTAGCTGAATTCAAAAACAGAGCCATCACATCCTGCCGCAGAGGCTTCCAGTACCTCGCCTCTCCAAAATGAAGTCGTTCTGACTCGCATTCATCACACCATAACCAAGTTGATCACAGGAAGTCCTCCGCTCAGCGTGAATGCACAAAGTCATCACTTCAGTTGACTGGTGGCTGCACGCAATATATGAGAAGCATCCATTCACATTAGCACTCCACCCACTCATACCACATCACTCACATTCTCTCTCGGCTACTCCATACTGATAATGGATTCCTGTCTTACCGTAAGCATTTGAGTGTGTGTGTGTGTGTGTGTGTGCGCGCGCGCGCGCAGGTGGGTGGACAGGCACGCATTACTTATCTTGTGGGGACCTACTGTAAATTCCTAATAGAATGTCATTGTGGAAAAGCTTAGTGAAAGGTTAAGGTTAAGTTAAGATTAAGGTAATGCTAGAGTTGAACAAGTTGTAGTTACAGTAATGTTAGTAAGTCTGCAGGAAGTGAATGAGAGTCAGTGTATTGCCCTTTGAAGCTATGAAAACATGCTGTCTCAGCAGCAGTATATGTGTCTAGAAAACATAATGTGCTCCATTTTGTTGATACTTTTGGATAGCGGTGTCTTCATTTCAATATCAGAATGTCATATATGGTCATATATATACACATGCTGAACATAAAACTGGAGAGTCAATATAAACTGACATGCCAGAAATGTGACTGACACGATCTCCTTTCAGCTGTTTACTTTATGTTACAGAGAGACACATGCAATTACACAGGCTGACAATTTCCTCTTAAGAATGAGGGTTACAATATGAGACACATCTGTGTAAGCAGGAGGACCAAAATACATCACTGTCACTGAAACAGAATGGGAGGGATGGGTATGCAAAAGCAAACCGTTCAAAACCACTTGGATTTAAAAGCAAACTTCACAAAGAAAACCAACTGAAGGCTAAATGTTAACTAGGGAAAAAAGAGGGAACACCAAAACTGGGAGATTTTAAAAAACCCAAGTTGCTCCAAGGCCACCTGATGCTTTTAATACACGTTATAATCAAGGCTGAGATACGTCTATATCCTTGCTGGTTAGTCAATTGCATCTTCAATTTGTAATGTGTGCCTCCAAAGCAATGATTATAAAATAGTTTGAATGAAGCAACATTCATTTTACCAGTTTTCTTTTAGCCTCCATCAATGATCTGATGATTTAAGTGTCCAAAAAATGAGATTAAATTCCAATTGTTAAAAAGAAATCAAATATTGCTTTTTTTCTCTCATTACTTTCACTTAATAAAACAAAAAAAACCCAAAATGCAAAAAATGATTTAGCATCGCCGAGCTTTAAAATACTTGTGCACAGACATTTATTACCCTTCCATTGTGTTTCTATCTTCCTTGTCTCTCATCCTGCTCTCTCCTCTAATTTATCCGTACTTCTGATTGGCTGCAGAAGCCTCAGTGCTACACATATAAAGCCAGAAAAGACAGAGCATGCAGTTAGCAGTTGACACCTCAGTCCCTCCATCACCTCTAACAGCACTGGTATCCTTCTGCTGCTTCTCCGGTTTCTATTTATGAATTACGAGCTGAGTTGGGAGTTACTGGCAGTTTTTTAGTTTGATTAGTTTATCTTACTAATATTAGTTTAGGGGAGAAGATGGACTCTATTGTGTGGCTGGCTCATGGTCTTCTTTTGTTTGTTTTCCCCCCCATCTCCCTTGTTTGTGTTTGTGCTTTGTAAGCAATCAAGCCTTCATTATTAAATGTTTGTTGAACTGAAGCAGTTTAGGGATGGATTTAGGGACCGTGACAACAGAAACGTCTAAAAAATGCAGCATAACGGGAATTATTTTCTTTCTCACTCTCTTGTTTTTTTAACTATCAGAACATGATGCCTACATTAACAAAAGTGCAACTCAACAGTCCAGACAGATATTCAGAGATTCAGTTGCGTTGTGCTAGGAGCAAATGCAGCTTCGAAATGCAAGCGTCAGTCAGAGATGAATATCAGACTCAATTCCACCATCAAGCCAGGGTCTTTCTGTGTGTAGTTTGCATGTTCTCCCCCTTTTTGCGTGAGTTCTCCCTGGGTACTCTGGCTTTCTCCAACAGTCCAAAGACATGCAGTTAATTGGAAACACTAAATTGTTAATGTGAGTGTCACCTTGAGGTGACTGCTGAAGCCACATTATGATTGGACTGTGAGCGTCTGCGCACATCCACCTGATAGAAGACCTAAAAAATTATAGCGGGATTAAATACCCCCATCTGACCTGGAAACACATCAGGATTACCCAGGAAGACCTGAAGGACATGGGCGGGGAAAAGGGCATATGGACTACATGCATAGTTTGCTTCAACTGCACTGATTTAAACTGATGAATCTGTTGAGATGCAAGATGGGTCTTGTCCCGTACCAGTTCTGTAAGCAGTGTGTGTGTTTCTGTGTGGATTTAAGATCTAAATCATCTAAACGTCACTATTCATGATTTAAGTCACTGTTGCCTCTGCCATGTGAAAAGTTAAAGATAAAAGGCAGACTGGGGTCAATTTTTTTCAGGATTGTATTATTGCTTTCAGTGGGAGCGGCAGCTGGGGGAAGTTGTAGGACGGAAACAAGAAGAAACAGACAAATGCTTTTTTTGTCATGAAGTATGCTCTAATTGTGGGTAATAGAGCCCTGGAGATCACACATTATACATCACCATATTGTAAGATCACTTCATGTGTTCATGTCATTTTTCAGTGGACGGTGTCTTAGTATGCATGCAAGCTATAGTATAACAGGAACAACTGAAACAAAGTTTCAAAAGAGGCCTATGGATTTCTTAAAAACTTTGACCTTTTCCTTGACTTTCTCTTCACACACCTGGGCAACACTTGCTCACAATTGAGAGCAGGAAGATGGACCCAGCCTCCCTTACAACCAACTCAGTCCTACCCACCCTTTTTGATCTGACCTTTGAAAGTTTTCTTTAGTATTTATGCTACATGTGATTAATGTAAGAGGCGCAAGAGACCAAGAAGTGCATCTTTTCATCCTTAACGTAACTGGGCTACTGTATTGTCATTCCTGTTGGTTGTTGTTAGTCTCTACCTATATTTCTTTGGTGGTAGTAAGCATTAGAAAGGGTTTGAGAATCTACTGAAGAAATAAAGAAATAAAAAGCTTGAGTCAGTGGGAGAGGAGCAGAAAATAAAACACCGCAGAATGAAAAGGACCAACGGGACTGTTGTTTTCTCTGCCCCTGATTTTATTCCTCGGGCACTTGGAACGAAAAAGTGAAGCAAAGAGCAATAATGATAAGGACAGAGAATAGAAAGAAATGGCAGCAATTCTTCCAGAAAGAGAGGATGAAATCACAGCTAAACCCATTTCTTGCAGGATGAAGGGGGCTAAGGAGAAGCAAATACAGACGGGAATATAGTCAGCAAACAACAAAGGTCTCAAGCACCTACCAAACACTCCCATCGTGGGTGGGGGAAATGCAGGGAGGGAAATAGAGAGACGAAGGCTAATAAGCGAAATGACTACACAATGAGACAGAAGCTCAACCCTGAATTTAAAAAAAAAACATCTGTCGGCAGCTGCAACACTGGCAGCTATATCACTCTGTTCACTTCAGGTCTAATGTTTGGAATCAGTAAAACAAGCAGTTGCAGATTGTTTACGGAAGAGAGGAGGCTGTGCTCTCACCACAACACCACAATGTTTTAAATGCTCGGGAGAAAACTGAAACCTATCTGATCTGTATGACTGGCTCAGAATCAAATCCTTAAAGCAGCAGGAAATATGGAAGAGGAAGGTGAGACCTGAGAAGACAAACAAAAAACAGAGAAAAATATGCTTGTGCCCTATATGCTCAACGCCCACTTGTAGATTTCATTCCAAAGCATATTTCTGTGTTGCCACTGAGCCATATCTAAGCATCCATTGATAGTTTGCAATAACGTTAGCTGTAAAACTGCTAAAAACAGAAAACTTTGTAATGCAGCAGACATATACTGAAACCATTACTGGAAAGTTAGCTGTGCTCTGATTAGCCATCATGTGTTTGTTTCTCTGCTGTCCCTTTTTCTGTTTTGCTTCCCCTTTTTAAAAAATGTATTTAGTTCAAGTTATCAGTGTTTGGAAGGAGGGCATTGCATGTAGCTGTACATCACAGATTACTAGTTACGCAGTTTTGAATGTAATGAGCAAGCATTTTAATGTGGACTACATTTTCATCACAGTCCACATCGGACCGATTTGAAAAGGGAAAACGTTATTGAATTCCAAGGAACGACAGTGCCGGCAGCCTGGCCTCCTTCACTGGTTGCAAAGCGATTGGACTGGCAGACAAAAAGTGGTTGAAATTTTGAAAAAGGAAAATAGAAAAGAACTTGTCAAAAACAGTGCTACATTTTGTGCTTACTACAAAATGAATTGAACTGTGCTAATGTGAATGAATCCCCCTCTTCATGGTGTTGCATTCAAGTTCATTATAGTAACTTTGCTAACCCACGTTGTCCGCAAATATAAATGAAGGTATTCCTGCAGAACAAAAGCATGCAGTGCAACAAGATGACTGGTTTAGTCTACAAATATTGTACACATTTTTTTATAAGAGGTAATTAGAATATTTTTGGATGTATCCCATCTCGGTAGCTGTAACTGATTACAAATGCATTTTTTTGTAATTTAATCATCAAAAGAGTTGCTTATATAATATACATAGAATATTCTGTTGCACTGAAAACTTTATTAACAAATATCCAGATGGCCCATGTGGTGTGCTTAACAGCACAGAATTACGATGCCCTAAGTGTTACAGTGAGAACACAAACCACCTGACCAGTAAACAGGAGCTGGAAATCAAAAATCCAAACAAGGCAAAGTCCTCCAAAGGCCTTGAGAAGGTATTAACACTAGCATACTACCCAAAATCACACACACGATAAAAAACAAAACATTTTTAAAGAGATTGTAAGTTCAAAAGTAAATTGAATAGTTATTTTAAATATTCATTTTTGGATTAATGGTTGCCAATTTCATATAAATATTTTTCTTTAGCGTTTGTCTGTTTTTGAGTCTAATTTTGATTGGTTGGTTTGAGCATTGTGGCACATCTCTCCAGCCGCACAATGTTTTTTAGCTGAAAAAAGAAACAAAGCATAGCTGATCACGTATTCATCGTGTATTCATCCGTGAAAGAGAAGTGAGGCTTGGTGAAGTTAAGAAGTAGAACAAAGAAGAGCGTCTGCAAAGGGCGAATGATGTCTGATAACAGAAGGCAGAGTGACATTTGTTTTCGAGTGTCACACGAAAACAGGGGAGTGAACTCTGAAAAGGCTAGTGTCCCCTGTTACACCTCACACACACACACACACACACACACACTCACAAGAAAATATAACACACACACACTCCTAATCAGGATGAATGAGATTTGCGCTTCAACAAGGACATGTCATTATATTATGAGACAACTACATTATTGCTCTGATCCTACCATTTTAACAGCTTAGTGTGTGCGTGTGTATGTGTATTTCTGTGTGTGCGCGTGTTTGTGTGTGTGTGCATGACAGTCTTAATTATTAAAATGGGATCATTGCACCTAAATGTCAGCCTGTAACAGTTTTAATTGACTAAATGAGTTTCTGAAGTGATGGATGTAGATAATTGTCTTGCTCCATTTGCTTGTTTCTCATCCCAGCACACACAAGCATGTTCATGTACAAATGAGCCTGCTGCAGTCCTGAGATCATATCAGTCCCTGGTATGGCTGGCACTTGCATGCAGACACAAAGACAGGTCTGCAGATTGGACTTTTGTTAGCGTTGGTGCCTTGGTTGTGTTGACTTTTGTAAAGGCGCACACTGCTTACTAATCCCTCTAAAGCTTTGGCCAGGTTAATCTAGTAGTAAACAATGTGTCTCTGGGCCAGAATGCTGTCTGATCTTATCTATATAGTCTGTGCGAGTGTGTACTTGCATGCATTTGTGCATATGTGCTGTGGGATGTTTGCACTTTGATGCGGTTGCTGTTGTCCCACAAAACCAATTTATCAACAGACCTCCTGTCTGCAGACCATAATCACACAGGTTCACAGACAGCAAATCATCTTCTACATACAGGTAATACTGGCTTGTGCAGTTAGGAGACCATTACACAGGTTGTATGTGTACATAGGGCTCTCAGTAGCAAACCATTACTTTTTCAAACAAACAGCCAGGGACCTGTTTTGGACTGCCACGGACTGGGCAGTCTACTGTGAACAGCTCTCAGTAATTCATTATAGCATGAATAGTAAACAAGACTGTGGGCTAGATGGGATTACAGTGGACGCTTTGGTTTTCTAAAAATCCTCCTAACTATCAGTCGAAAAACACCTGTTCATTTTCACTGGACTTTGATCAGGCAAAGCTAACCAAAAACCCAAGAAGTGATTATTCAGTGGTCTTTTTGTTTTTATTCACACATATACAGTGGAAGCCCGACTTAAGAATACCGCATTAAACGAAAAATTCAAGTTACGAACGCACTGAACGGCAATATTGTTGCCCGTGTTACGGCAAAATGCCCATGTTACAAAATCCACTGGCTCTGATTGGCCGAGCCCACAATGCCCACAAAGCCTTCCGAATCATGTGACAACCCCTTGGCTTTCGTAATTGCGCTTTGCTGTTCCACTTGAATGACGTATTGTTATTCTAGTTATCAATTAGCCTATTGTTCAGCATCGCCTCACTCAAAAGGCGCGATGGGTGCTTCGACTTCGACGATTTTCGACTTATGAAAGACCCTCGGGAACGGATTAATTTCGTAAGTCGGGGTTATATATATATATATATATCTATATATATAGAGAGATATATATATCGTTAGCTTCATAGCATAAGTGCCTAAGTCATTGACTTAGTCAAATGACTTAGGCAATTATGCTATGAAGCTAACGATATACGAATGTATACATGTTAGTTCTAGTTAGGTCCCACACAGATGAGACAAATAGGCTGCAGCCTATGAAGGCATGTGCATGTAAACAAGCTGAAAGTTCTGCTTTCTAGAGAAGAGAGAGAGAGGTGCAACTGTGTTCAGGTATGAACTCTGATCTCAGTGTGATATATTTACCCTGTAAATCCCCCTCAGTCTTAAAAGGGAGCTACAGATGAAAGCAAAGAAAACAGATTACAGCAGAAATGTTAGGCGATGAGGTGGCTTAAGGTTCAGCATGGTATGTCTAATAATTTGTGTGCATGGTAGGTGTTACTTTGTAATGAAGCATTGCACAAAATTCATTCTGGCTGAAATTAATAGGCAGTAGGTACGCTACACAACAGTGAAAAGATTGCCGGTATCTGTTGATACACTAAGTGTGTTTAAGTGAGCGGTCTGATTTATAATCTTTTCTCTAATGAGAGCCATTTTTCATCTGTGAGCTGTTTATATAAAGTTAACCTTCGAGCGTGTGCGAGGGGAGGAGGGATCATGTGTGCATGCATGCCATGCATATGCTTACAGCATGTGTGTGTGTTTTAATGGACAGGGAGCTTCACAGATACTTAGGAATGAAATGGCGATGACAGTATGCTCTAGCAAGCAGCTGAGTACCCTGACATGACAAAGAGGGATTACTAATGAGACACAGTGTAGAAGTTTGGAATAATCCTTAACAGTGGTACTGCCTGCTAAAAGTGTTTAACTGCTTAAATATAGTATATACTCCTTTAAGACATTCACAACTGTAAAAGTGCCCAGACACTCTTCTCTGGAAGCTCCATGACTTATGGTTTCAGGTATCTGTTTAAGATGTAACTGTAATGGCTTGAGATTAATTATTTCTCCTCTTTTGGGCTCTAGCACATTCAGGATAACGACATTTGACAATTATTTGCATCTTTTCTCTCAGTGGTAAAGGAAGGAAATTTGAAACAAAGCCTTTTCTAAGACCAAGACACATTCGGCTGGTATCACAAGTTACCTTTGCAATTTCTGCCAGAGATAATTTCCTCTGGAGTTACTACACCAGTGCCTCTAGCTATCTTAATACACATAAAGACTTCGTTGCTGCTTCTAAATGAAATGGCACTGTCATTCTGCCCCAGGAAGATATAAAGCACCGAGGAATGAAATTACAAGGGTATGACCATATGCTCAAACGGGATGTGGACCACTGCTGTGTGAGCGACAATGTGTGATTCTAATGAGGCACAACAGAATAAGAAATGGTTCCAAACATGATCAAACTGTGAGGTTTCTTTGTGAAGTTTTCTTCCTGATGGCGCTGAATGCAGGTGCTGATGAATTAAAAAGATGAAGCACCTTGGACGGGACTCAGAAAGTGCCACATTACAACCCCCTTCATTTAACTCCAACTTATGAAGGTAAATGTTTGTTTAAATCCATCAATAATTAATCAATAATAATCAGGCCCCATCTTAAATACCTCATTGTACCATATCACACAAATAGAGCTCTTTGCTCTTAGACTGATAGCTTACTTGTGGTTCCAAGGATATTTAAAAGTAGAATGAGAAGCAGAGTCTGCAGCCTTCTAGATGCCTCCTATGAGGAACCAGCTCCAAGTCTGTATTCAGTTTTAAGATTAGGCCAGAAACTTTCCTTTTTAATAAAACATATAGTTAGTGGTGGCTCAGATTACCTGCAATAGATCTTGTCTGATATGGGCTTCCTAGGATGCACTGAGTGTTTCTACTTCACTCTGCTTTTAATCATTAGTTATCATTAATCTTTGGCTTTCTTCCACAGTGTGTCTTTTGTCTCACTTCCATCACCCCAACTAGTTACAGCAGATGGCTGCCCCCTTTCTCACATCCCTTTCTGTGCCTCGTTCTGCTTAGAGGTTTCTTCCTGTTAAAGGGGGTTTTTCCTTCCCACCATAGCCAAATGCTTGCTCAAATGGGATCGTCTGATTCTTGAGGTTTTCTCTGAATAAAGAAACTTCTTTAAGTTTTTTTAAAATTCAAGGAACTTAAAGGCAAAAAATTGACAAGATCAATAACATGACTGTTTCAAAACAACAACTTAAAGGGAATCCGTAAAGGGGGGATTAGAGGGAAGTGTAAGAATAAAACTATCATTTAATGACAAACATGATCCACTAAGAGCAGTTTCAGAGATTAGCATCCATCTCATTGTATCCTTATACTTCTTCTATCCACAGTCACCAATAGATGCACATTTCCTAGCCATAAAGCTGCAATCGATGTATTCATATCAATCTTAGCACCTGTTTTAGTTGAACTTGCAGAACACTGAATACTTCTAGACTGACTGAACTGGCAGCTCGTCAGCATCCTCAAAGATCAGGATCGCGACTGTTGGTCTGCTTTCAGAGGCAGAAACAGCTGTAGTGGATGGTTTGCTGCCTAGCTAGAAAATAGTGGTGGGTTTTGATAATCGATTCATTGATTACAATCGATTCTGGCTTGGATAACGTGATATCGATTCATTAAAATCCTGAATCGATTTTTTTATATAAATGTATTTTGCCCAAAATTCCAGAATCTCAGGTGGAACGTCACAAAATTTTGACAACCACCAAACATTTAAAACAGTAAATGAGAGCAGGTACACGGCTTCTGCACAAAGACGTAAACGCAAAGCACGGACCTGCAGATCAGAATCAGTGAGATGTCGCCTTTCTCACCCGACGGCACGGACACGGTCGAGGCTGAAAGCTGACAGCTCGCTGATTCTGATGTTTCGGCGGGTCCGCGCTTTGTGTTTACACCCTTTTTGCGCTGATTCTAAAGCTGTTAGTTTTATCAATCTCCAAACAATATTGACCGAACCAGCAGCAAAAAAACATCGTCATAGACTCCCTCTTACTTTTGCTGTTTTATACTTGCTGTATACCCTTTACATTGCATTTACAGCCAATCTGGAATGGCACATAGCAGGGTTATTAAAGCATTGATGCATTGCAGGAGCCAGCTGGTGGGTTGAGTTTGTGAAGAGGCTCTCCAGCTGCAGTTTCTGTCATTATGGCAACGCTCCACACCTCGTCGCACCACAGTGCACTTATTTCAACACAACGGGAAAGAGCATCAGCATTATATCAGCTGTGCCACCGCCGCAGAGAGAATAGAGTGCCAGGAGTCACAGAGGAAAAGAAAATGGACTGATAGACGGCTAAGAGAGTAGGGAGTCACCGAGGACTTAGGAAAGCTTGTTGTTGATGCTCCACTGTTACTTTGTTTTGTTTGTGTATTTCTTCCTCTTTCTTTGTCTCCGAGCTTGGTAATTCCCCATATTCTCCAGTGGGAGGGGATCATGGAAAGTTACTCTAGCTACACCAAACATCTAAGGGAGAAGTTCAAAATGAGGCTATGCAAACAAGTACTTCTTTCTATATGATCTACTTGGCCTTTCCTTGTTTCCTTGTTGCCCTCTTGCTTTTATATGTGCCAAATTGATTAGAAACTGGCTAAATAAATGCAAAACAATACACAGTTTCAGGATTGGGTTACTTTTTAAGACATCTATCTATAACATATCCCATAACGTATTTTCTATCACTTTCAAAAGGTGAGTAAACTCTATTTCAAAAGTGAAAATTTAGTTCATTTTTTGTTTGCCCTAGACTACTTTTAGAGTTTACCTTTAAGTAACTCTTTTCTTTCTTGTCATTTTTTTTCCTTCTCTCCCTCTTGGAGCTCTATTGAGGCTTTAACTGAGACAGCTTTAAAAAAGAAAAAAAACACACAGCTGTAGCAGTTAGAATAGCCAGTTCCCAGGTATAAGACAGTCTGTCTACATATACTGAGCCTTGAGAAACCCCCTTTTCTTTATATCTTGCTAAGATAATGGGAAATAGAGCAATTTATTAAAACTTGCAAAGATGTGTTGAAATTCATTATCAAAAACTGAGACTTACAGGTCTAACTTTCCAGATGGTATTGCAAGGTGGATCAAACTCCATATCCATCGGTTTTGACAAGATTCCCAACACCACTGGCTGAGATACAGCCCAAAACCATGATAGAGCCTCTACCTTGTTTTACCGATGAATGTTGACACTCACTGTTGTACCTCTCCTGTGACATGCTCTGTACATATTGATGAGAATTTGAACATTTGACTTTAAACAGTTGACCTGTTGCCACTGATTTTCAGTCCCATTCTTGTGTAATTTAGCATACTTCACTCTTTTCTGCCTGCTTCCCTTCATATTAAGAATGGTTTCTTGAAGCCAGCTTCACAATAAGATTTCAGCAAACAGTATAGATGACCAGGTGCATCTCCCCAGTCCTATGTCAGGTTTTTTTTCCCTATTTTACAATTTCCTAAAGACATGACATTTTGCTTTGCTTGTTTTTATTTCTGCAGCTTGACCTGCAATAGTCCCGTTTCCAGAAGCTCATTAAGGATACTCTGCCCACCGTGCATGCTGAGATATGTTAAGGTCTTGGCTAATAGCACTTTGGGAATCAGCTTGTTGGTATTTTATGCCTGTCAAACTGTATTATCTTTGGCATTTTTGTAGATTTGACAAAAGAGGAAAAAAAATGGAGCAAATTTTGTGTGTTTGCAACAAGCTGCTAGTAATGAACTGCTCAACGCTGGTTCTTTTCTCAATTGAGCTTGGTGCCTTTTTATGTCTTTTATGTTTTGTTTGATTCATAGGTCACTGATAAGCAGCTTAAGAAACATAAAAACATTCTTGTGAAAATGGTCAAATCAGCAATTTTCTGAAGTAATATATATGTATGTAGATAGAGAGAGAGAGAGCAAGCAGTATCAGCAGCAGTTATACAAGCAGAAATATTTGTAAGAAGAAAAGAAAAGTGTCCGTATCTGTATTTGTCCCTTCTTTCAGGCACTGAACTGTACCCCCCACCTGCTTCCTCTCCCATTCTGTCTCACTCTAAATAACGCAAACTTGAGGTGTGTGGTGGTGGACTCCCCTGTGGTGCTGAGGCCAGGGTAGCAGCTGTCTCTATCAAGACTCTCCTCAGAGCTGTCATGGCCTGTCTGCTCCTCGGCTAATCACTTCCTACAGGCCTGCAGCACGGGGGCCGCTGCTGCTAATGTCATCACTGACTGGTCTGGGAGAAGCTTGCAGGATTAGCATGATGTAGTTTCACATGGTGATGAGTGTGTCTTTCCGTGTATGTTAGAGCGGTAGAGTGCAGGTGGTTTTAGCTGGCGGCTCAACGGGTGTGCAAATGCCTCAGGTAGTGCAACATGGGTCACACATTATCACATACACACACACAAGCACAGACACCGTAATTGCTGCCACCTGCCAAATCACATTTGCCACACAAGGAGTTTCTCGTCTGTGCGTAAAAAGCTAATGGCATAGTGTGTCACACGCCAGCATACATGGGCGCATGAAAGTGGCCATTTGTGATGACACATAATTCACTCACTGGCATGTTCCGCGGAGGTAAAAATAAAGCCTCGATGGAAAAACATCCTGATCCAACAAAATCATTTTTTTCTGAAGACTTTAAATATTTCTTTTTTTGCCACATGGTAGATGTTTTGCTTGAAGGTTCTGCTGTGGTCAACGTTAGCAATTCACTGAAGTAACTGTCACAAGAGATGATTATCAATCACTTCAGCCATGCAACAAATTGCTAAATACACTTTGCATTGTAAGGCTTCAGAGACTATTCAGAATTTGAATAGCCTGAAACAGAAAGAGATTGATAGGTACAATTAGAGGAGAAGAGGATACAGGGTGATGGATAACAAGCAAACGGAGGATTGGAAGAGATAAAGGAGGTTCAGCTTATGGCAAGAAAATACAATTTCCCTGAGTGAAGGCTGACAATGTTGGGAATAGAAGGTAAGTTACCTTTTCATCCACTGTTGCAGTGCCCCTAAGCAAAGCATCTGGAGTCACTGAAAAAGTACAGCCGATAGATTTGCTTCCTTAACATGTTTTTACAGGACAAATATCCAATCATTTTTTTAAATAGTGCAGATTAATACAAATGACATACTCATACAATTCACTTTTTCTACTTATAGCCATGATTTAAATACACAAAGGGATGGTCTCAGGGAAACGGCACATCTAGATCAGGATAAGAAGAAGAAAATGGTTGGATGCATGGATGCATGATTGGGTGGATGGAGTTCTAAACTGTCAACGATATGAACCAGTTTATGAAGTGGCAGGTGAAATATGTCTTAATTAATCTGTTTGAGATTCAAGTGTGTGGTGTCATGATGCCAGGATCCAAAGAGCTCTTGAAATATTTTGAATTAATTATGTTACCTTGAGGGAAATCAACTACAAGTGGTGTAGATTTCAAGCAACTGCCATTACATTCAGCACCAACAAATTCAACTCAGGAAGACAAGGATGCAGAAAGACGTCTCCAAGAACCCTAATATGCCATTACAGGATCTGCACATAACTTTAGTAATTTTTGGTGTCACACTGTATCTATCTACTGTCTGAGCTATCTTAGCAGCACAATTGTTTTTCTTGCCAAAGCAACAGTAGACTTTGGTACAGTTTGGTGCAGGTCAAACAGAACTTTTCAGGAGATGCTGAAATGCTCTGTTTGGCCTAAAGTATGGTGGTGTAAATGTTATGGCTCAGGACAGCTTTGCTGCTTATCTGATGGAAATTTACAAGTTAGAGCTGCTGTCTGCGAACAAATATGCAAAATGTATTTCATATCTTTCCTAAAGGGGAACATATTAGTTTCCGACGTCAGGGCTTTTAGACAAAAACCTTCATTAAAACGCTTCATTAAAAGACCAGATTTGGAACCCCAAACGCAATTTCATTGTTCTTGACAATGACAATAAATAAATAAATACTAATACTAAATACTAAACATATGAGATTTCATGATCAAGTGTTTGTCCAAATGTGTCTAAAGATCAGTCATTTCTGTTGTGTATGGGGTTTTTTTGTCCTCTGTGTGTGTTCTAAATATAAAATAACAAGATAGCTGACAATCAAGACTGTTTCTGTGCAAAGATTTATCCATGGAAAAAACGGAAGAAAAAACCTTGACACAGCATTGTCTTGTTTAGCCTGCTTTCCCTGAAGATACTCATTTGACTAAAACAAGCAATTAGGTTTTTGGTAACACTAGCTAGCTAATTGTAGGGTGCTTTGGTACACCACCCACTGGGAGGCCTAAGGGAAATGATTCACAGCTGGTAATGGTAACATAGATGTGTCAGGTAGATTGCCTACATGGCCAAAGCTCTTTAAACAACTGAACATTGCACCGACAGCAAATGCGCTTTTTGCAGAGCTCATCACAAAACAACAGGCCTCCGTGTCATGCCATAACAACTTCCACTTTTCAGGGAATACTTTTAACAACATTTTGAACCTAGCTGCAGAGATTTGGGCCATTCAGCCACATAAGCATTAGTAAGGCAGTGAAATTGGTAAGACCTGCAGCTGATGATGCCATTCATCCAAAAGATGTTAAGTGAGGTTAAAGGAAGGGCTAAATACACAGCAGACTTGTCTTTTGTTTTCCAGAACACTGTGGGAAAAATCTTTTTTTATGGAACTTGCTCAGTGCAGGGGTCATTACTAAGGTGAAACAAGAATAATAAAAAATAAACAGCCTAAGATGACAAGTAAGCAAAAGTAGGCACACATAACTTAACAGACTTAACAGTAGTGTACACTAAAAAGGCTGATAGAATACCTCAAATGAGGAATGAGAAATCTGGAGATAAAATAAACAATTACAGAGTCACACAGACAAAGATGTGAATAAGAAGCAAGACAGAAGGCGTGACGCTTCAGTGAGGCATATAAAGGCAACTGGTGCCGCCACAGCGCTCCTTACCCCTGCGGCGCATGTAGCAAAATGAAGCTGAGGAGAGGGACAGTGGGAACCGAGACAAGAGAGAAGAGTTGGGTATGACTGACTAGAGCAAAATGAGGTGACATGAAAAGAAAAGAGACCGAAGACAGACAATGAAGGAGCGGAAGAGTGTGTGTGTGTGTGTGTGTGTGTGTGTGTGTGTGTGTGTGTGTGTGTGTGTGTGTGTGTGTGTGTGTGTGTGTGTGTGCGCGCGTAGTGGGGGTGGGGGAGACAGGGGGGTTGATGAGCGAGCCAAAAATGTGACAGGCAGATAAGCATGGGACTGTCAGTGACTGCAGTGATTCCACAGCATTATACAAGCTCCGTAATGCCATGCTTACCTGTGTGCATATCTACTGTGAAGTGAAGTACAGGCCAAAGCACATCTGCCATTCTCCTTTGAGCATGTGGCCTCTAACAAGCTGAACATTTGTCAGCAAAGCCAGGAAGCATTTGTTGTTTGTCAGTAAGCAAGGAAAGGCAGCAGCAGTCCACAGATGTTGTATAAGCAATGTGTGTGTGTGTGTGTGTGTGTGTGTGTGTGTGTGTGTGTGTGTGTGTGTGTGTTCATCTGAGCAGCCCTCAACACCACTTTATTTAGCTTGTTAGTGCTACTTCTGAAGGTTATGAGAGCCAAGAGCCTTCGAGTCATTGTGCTTTATGCCGGCATTTAATGCAGAGCTCTGGACACAGTTCTGCAAATCGTTTTTCTGTTTGATTGTTCATTTGTTTTCTTTTGTTTTTGTTTTTGTTTTGTTTTTTTAATTACTCCAGTTTGCTCTGGGACCACACGTTCATTTGACTGATGTGATTAGCATTGGTTTTCCCCAAGGCCGCTGATGAATGCATGACTCCTCCACCTCTGGCCCTCATCCCAGAGGTGGAAAAAAATGCAGTTAGGTCCATCAGTTTGCTTGTTTTTTTCCTTTTTTATTTTATTTTATTTTTTCAAATATATAATTTTCTACACCACTATACTGGATTCTGAGGTGACTGTAGCTCAGGAGGTAGAGCAGGTCATCTACTAATCAGAAGGTTGATGGTTTCATCCCTGGCTGTTCCAGTGTGCATGCCAAATATCCCTGGGCAAGATACTAACCACAAGATGTTCTCTGATGCATCCATAGGAGTATGAATGTTTGCAACTGTTAGATAGAAAGCACTTCAGCAGAAGCTGTTGTGGATGGGGTAAGTTACATAAAGCGTTTTGAGTGCTCAGGCAAAGTAGAAAAGTGCTACATAAGAATCAGTCCACTTACCATTCCAAATTAATCAACAAGTGACACAACATGCAGAAGATACTAGAATTTAATGACAAGCAGTTTTATGTGTGTGACATGAGGACACACGTACACAAGAGAGGACAATATTTGTTAGGAAGAAAGCCCCAAATAAACCTTTCACAGAGGGGGGCCAAATCAACAATTTGATATTTTTTTAAAAGAATTGATAACAGGAAGGCCAGATTAGACTTTGTCGAGAATATCTAAAACAACCTACAAGATCAGACAAGATTAAAAATAGCAGAATGAATTATGTGAGGAGAAAAAACTAAAAGGAAAGAAAGCTCATGTCAAACAGGCTGCCATTAGTGTTTGTTGATAAAGTGACTCCTCATACAAATAGAAGGATGAATTGTGAAGTGTACGGTGTTATACTGTCCTCAGATTCAGCCAAATGCTGCAACACTAACAGCGCAGCACTTTGCAGTACAAATGGATAATGACCCAAAGCATACTGTAAAAGCAACCCAAGGGTTTCTCAATGCAATGGCCAAGTCAGTCACCTGATCTCAACCCATTAAAGCATGTTTCTCAGTTAGTAAATACAAAACCAAGTGCAAAGACCCACAAACAAGTCTCAGCTGATGGTAAAGCCCTAGCAGAGCATCTCAAGGGACAAAACACAGTATCTTGTTATGTCCCTGGATTCTAAACATCAGGCACTCATTTAAAAATTTCTGAAAGATGTTAGTGTGTCCAGTTACTTTCAAGCCTCTGAAAATGTTGGACTATGTGTACCAATTACTATAAACCCTAAACACTAAAAACAAAACTTTAGTTAAACCCCTTGAATTAAATATGAACGTCTGCATTTCAATCGCACCTTGAATGTTTGATTTAAAATTCTCCATAGTTCTGGACAAAGGCAAAACAGTCAGGTCCATAAGTTTGGGGGCAATGACAAGTTTGTTGATGCACAAAAAAAGATTATTGTAATATTTAATAAAGGCCTTATTTTATTGTATGAACATGTTAAAAAATAAGCGTTTTAGAATGTAATGTTATATGTAAAAATTTGTGCAGATTAGCTCATAAACTCTTTTCGCTTGCCAAACATCTGGAGGATTGGGCATTGAGATGAGACAACAAAGCCAGTGGTGCTAAAAAACTGGGTTAGATGCCTACCTTTTGAAATACAAAATCTTATGAATATAAAACAGTGTCCAATGCTTTATTGCAGTTCTTTAAAGTAGGAGAACGGTCTGCTATGTAATTACAAATGTTTTGGGAATGAGGATGGAATAGGAATTTAGAACATGGCTGCTGCTAAAAACTGCAACAGACAAGCTGATTTGCACTGTTTTCTTTTTCTGCTGGGATAAAAAGGATGCCAGTCAGAACTCTGCATAGAATATAATGTAATTATCGGCAAAATGAACACGTATTCACAAAATACTAAACCGAGAGATTGCAGCATTACGAGTGTTACCTGGGAGATAAGTCGGGTCACAACTCTTATTTTTTAGAACTGTAACCTTTTTTGACAACACTGAAACATATTCTCCTTTATTTTTTTACGTGACGATATCTGGCACAACACTGCTGTCAGCTTTAAAATGTTTTATTTGCATCTATATTCACGATGCTGTCCTCTGTACCTTGCTTATGTGACAAGACTTAAATTTAATATAAAACTGTTGATACATTCAGTTGCACATATAGACCAGCACAGTTTTAATTGAAATAGTCAATATGTGATTGAACTGCAGACTTTCAGCTTTAACTCAAAAAAGTTTCATAAAAGAAGTGCAATCATTTTTTAGGACTTGCAGCCATTTTTATACATAGTCCTTTTCAGACGCTCAGAAGTAATCTGAATTGAATGACAAGACGTTTTATGGCCAAATGAGGTCTCTTCCCTTATTATTTCATGGCAAAATTATGCATATAAAACATGTTGAGTTGATTCCAAGCGTTGAACTTGTAATTTGCAGTTTCAGCTTTTCTCTGACATCTCAAGATGAGATGCCCAGAGATGTCAATGCAAATAAAGGAGGCCATCATTAAACTGGAAACCCCAAATAGAGCTATGAGGGAGATAGGAAAAACTTTAAGAGTGGCAAAATCAACAATCTGGTGCATAGAAAGACCACAGAAGACAAGTAAAGTGCATGACTGCAGGACTATTTCTCCTTGACTGAAATAAAATCCTTTGAAATATCCATCCAATAACCAACAAACTGATTTTTTTATTTAAAACACTCTGTTTAGGTGTACAGTGGCAAAATTTAAAGAAAAATGTGCCATTTTCCAAAAAACCTATGAACCAAACATTGTTTCCACATTAAGAAACTGAACGGGATGGTAACTATGAGCAGTATAGGATCCCATAGTCTACATGTACTCATAATGCTATGATATAATTCCTGATCAAATGCAGTGAGGTAGTTGAGTGACTTGGTTTTATCTTATGTCAAATCAAATCTGAGGCCTTTTTATTTCCAGAATTGTTCTTGGTTTCTTAAAAATGCCCCCCTGCTACCATTTCAGGGGTTGTGTGACAAAAGCTTTGTCATCTAAGTAGTCAGGTACTGAAAACTTAAGCACATCCAGAGTATCAGTATGACATTTGTCATCAATTATATACTCTCAGATTAAAAAATATGGATGTTTTTGTTGCCTCGTAAAATCTTATGAGAGCCAGTATAACAGTCATGATGACATCTTCTTTACTACCACTCTGCCAGCAGCTACTGAGCAGCAAAGATGGAAAAATGGAAGGAAAGCAGTAGCAAAAGCTATGAGGGAATGCAAGAAGTTGAAAAGATGGGCTGGATAAAAGCAGAGAGGAGGTGGAATAGCAAATTGTACCATGATAAGAAATGGCAAGCATTGATGAATCACTGCTCTCACAACTGCCTTGGCTCAGATGGTTGTGAAATGTTTAAAATCTGGTTAAATCGTTTGAAATATAAGAGCCCACTGAAGGCTGCAGCATGCTGTAATAGATTTGAACACGCCAGAATCGGAACACAGACTAGCCTGTCAATCATGTGTTAGCTGCGAAGCTTTCACTGCTTCCAGGGAGAAGTGGAAAACCTTTGCTTAACCTCAATTACAGGAAATGATCTCTAATGGGTTTCGCTCCACAAACTTCAACTGAGAATGCAAACCTGACTCTGCAGCTGTGCTTGCATTTAAAGAGGAAGATCCAGGCTACCTACAGGGCACAGAAATGTGGAATCCATGCAAGGAATTTATATATAATGGTTCTTTATCGTGGAAATCTTCCAGGCTGCTGGTCAACGAGCAAATCTGCTGGCAGAAGTCAGGTGTAAGAGCACTGCCATACAGACAATCGGATCTCACCACCCACTATAAAGTGACTGGCACGCTCACACCAGTCAAAAGAGTCCACAGCTAGGAAGGCCCACCCATCCCCAGAGCTAGATATTCCCCTCACGCCAGCTGACAACCCATGTGCGCCTTCTAGCGGCGTTCCAAGTTTGCGTGTGCGTGCACGCCTGCAAACGGTGACCTTTCGTTCACTAAAGCACCACTGTGACTTACGGTAGAAAACGTATTCTGTGTAGCTGGACCAGATCTTGTCCTCTGTGTGCTGGTTGACGAACGAAGCTGTGACTGACGAGTTGCAGGCCACCATTTGGAAACCACACTCCGACAGCATGTCAAAAGCTCTCTCCAGGTGCTTGAACTTGAGGTAAAACCGGGAGGTGTACCGATCCGGGGTCCTGTCCGGGTCCCTGCTCTCGTTCAGCGTCTCCCCAAACACTTCTTTGGCAAGGGCTACCCTGCCGCATATTAGTATCCGAGGTACCCTCCTGAACTTGGCGTCACTCTGACTCTCACGGCCCATGGTGCACGACCCTCGATACCCCACAGTGATGAACCCGCTCTTTCTGTCCGCGGGAACGAGAGAGGGTGGCGGGCACTGCCGGTGGTCGCTACCCTGGGACCCATCTTCATAGTCGCTGTGGAAGTAGTCGTCCGGGCTTTGCTTGATATCCTCAGGGGTCAGCAGCTTCACCAGGTCGGGCAGCTGGAAGTATTCAGCCTCTTTTCTGAGCCTCCCTTTTTCCGGGAAGTGGTCCGGGAGGACAACTTGCTTATCCCGGAGGTAGTCCAACACGTACCGGAATAAAAAGCCATCTCTGTCAATGAAATATCGACCCTTGGGGTCTCTTGCTAAGTCGTTAGATGCGTCTTTTTTAGAAGAAAATAGCTTACCGAGCAGCGAATTCGGGGTGCTTACCAAAGTTGAGTGACGCGTGTAATAAACCTGTCCCCCGACGTTTAATTCAACAACATCTGGGAAACTGTTCTGAACTGATGCCTGCTCTTTGGGATTAGTCCTGCAGTTTAGACTCAGCGCCATCGTTTCCGTCATGAACAGCTCCAAGCAGGCTACACACCTCTTTCAACCACAAGTCTCAAAAAAGAAAGAAAGAAAGAAAAAAGCGATGGGTCCGTGTCAAAAGTTGCCCGAGCTGAGCCCCCTGTTATTTTGACGCAGGACCTCCAACTTCATCTCACAGCGATCCGAATGAGCATTTTTCATGGCTGCATTGCCATTATCACCTACCAGTCTTTAACAGTTGTCGAAAATGGAGAGGAAGATGTCACTTCGTAGTCTCGACGGCAAAACTGAAAAGAGCAACTTGAATGGAGTAAAGAATCGTCGTTGTAAGAGAGGATGAGTGTATTCTGGCGCATCAAAAAGCTGACTGCATTAGTGGTTGTGGGACTCCCTTCGCCTCTGGGAAAAGAGCATTAGCCTACATGGAAAACCAGTGAGTGCTGGAAGAAGGCTATTTGACCGGATGGAGGGGGGGAAGCACTTGCCTTGCTTGCCTTTTTAGTTTTTGAAAGTAACATCCAATAGGAATATGTCCTTTTCCACAAACGCACGTAACCAGAAAAAAAGTCGAACAACTTATTTTAGAATCTAGCCAGAAATGAAAAAGGTGCAAATGCGACGCTGTCACTTTTCTCTTTTTGTTTTGTTGTTTTTTTTTCTTTAACTTCCTTTCAAGAGCAGACGATTTTGAAGGTTGTAGAGACTGACAGGAGGAGGAAAAAAGCCTTTCAGTGACGAGAAACCTCGCAGAGATTGCAAACACAGTCCTCTAATCATTTTGTCTGTAGCTTGTCACAACATCCAGACATGTCGCCTGGTGCGCGCTGATTTAAAGTACCCTCCTATTCATTAAAAAAACACACACACAATAAAACCCATATACGACTCTTTTTCTTTTCTTTTTTTATGTCCTGAAGAGGTGTTAAAACCTCCGTTTGGATTTCTTTTTCTTTCTTTAAAGCAGTAGAAAGGACCGAACCACTGTTGGCTGCATTACCGGGAACTGTCCGCGGTACTGAAACGAGCATCTCTCTCTCTCTCTCTCTCTCTCTCTTTCTCTCTCTCTCCCTCAGCCCCTTCCCCCCTCCCTCAGCACACACACCCTAACATACACTCTCCTCACTCTCCTTCGCATACACTTGTACCGCCTCCCTTCCCCTACAGAGTTGGGTGGTGTCTTCAGTGTTGCCCCTTCTCTCCTACATGTACCCGCATGCAAACGCAGGCATCTGTGTAAGTAAACCCCGCATGTGAGCAAAAATCATTTGTCCCTATTTGAATATACAGCACACTAAAGTTTGCTATATTAGCCTATGCCATTTGTAATACTAGCACCGCTGTATGCAAATGTGGGGAAACTGGTGCTGTCGTAGGTTAAGGAGCTGCAATGAAAAATATATTTTTTTTAAGATTTCCCAGCCGCTTACAGTGCATAGAGGAAGAAATGTTCCATCCATCGCTGTGCCATTATTATAACGAGAGCACAATGCTGTAATTTGACCCGCAGCTTGAATCCATTTGCATGGCATTTAGTTTAAATACATCATTACAGGACACGTTTATTTTTACCATAGTGCGTTACTGTCGTGCAACATATTTGCAGTTTCCACTTTAGAACTGTTTTACAAATTGAAATCCAAAGTCCAAATACCTACATTCAAAATTCAGATAAACGCTTGCGAAAAAAGAAAAAAAAAAAGCACATTTGAATTGAAGAATTGTGTGAGCCTTCAGCATTTGCTTTGTAAAATGAACAACAGCGCCTCCCTATGTTTTCCCTCCCAAGTTCCTTTTTCAGTGCCATGGACATATCCTCGCACAGAGAGGTGATGGAATTAGTGGGTGAAAGGTTTTTGGTTTACAGTTAGTGTAAATGAATGCATTTATGCATGCTGCGCTAGTTTTTCATTTGCATTTGCAAAGTTTCCGGACAGACATTCCAAGGCTTGGATTGTCACTTTTCTGTTTCTGGGGAAGTTTTACAAAGAGGGATCTTTTTTCTCTTTTTTTTTCCAATCAAATTTTTATGTCATGGGGACAAAAGTAGTCGGCACTATACATGACCATTATACAGAATTCAGTTACTGCATGGTGAAAGTGTTGCAGAACCAAAGAGGGACTTGTATATAAGAAGTCTGGGTGAGAATGATGTAGTCTGCTGGATCTCAGAAAGTCCAAATCATTTTTGTATTTTATTGATTGGTTGATTGAGTTACGACCTAATGCCTTCAGCAGCCTTTTATTTTCCTTTGGAGCTCATCTGTCCACTTTTAACCAACCCTGCTGTAAGAAAAACTGCATTTCCAGGCATATTGCTTAACTGTTGTGTCCGCCCTACCACTGAGAAAATGATGCCATTACTTTTCTATTTCAGTGCTAATTCTAATTTTCATCCATTTTAACTGTAGCTTAAAGCAACATAGCCACAGAGGCAATCAAATGCAGCAGATAAATTAAAAAAGTAAAGTCACTAAAACATTTATACTGGAATTGATTCTCTTTCATTTGGTATTAATGCACAATCTCATCCTGCATTCAGTGCTTTTAGTGCTATTAATGCCTTTCTACGGGATGCGGTGTCATGTGGGTTTTTTAAAAGCACTTTTAAACTTTTAATTTTGCTTTAACACAACACCCACACCTCACAGGTTTTGCACAAAGATTACTGGAAATGAAATTCTTAGAGAGAAAAAAGTGACTATTTGGGGGGGTTTTTTGTTTTTTTTTGGTTTTATCGCTTGAGAATTAAGTCACCAGGTTTACTATCAATTTAGCTGTAAAGTCGCACAAAAATTCCTATAAAGTACAATCATGCAAACAGACACACATACACACACGTAGAAAGAGAGGAGGTGTGCCCAGCTGGGGCATCAGCAGTCACCCAGAAGTAGGCCATGTCGGCTGCGTCTTCATAAATACATGTGGGCACTACAACACTCCCCACTGTGGTGCTATTTAAAGAGCAGACGATTGACCACCTGTAAGGAGTTGAACCTGCTTGTGCTGACAAAATTAATTTCACCTTAGCTTTCTTTGTCCCCAAAGAGCCCTGGATTCACTGGTGTAGTCTTCCGAAACACACAGCAAGACCGTCACCAGACACATTCATCTATGGTTTGTGCACCGTGCCTGCATTTCAGGTCACAATGTACAGTATCAACATAGGTTTGAATTATTTCAAATAATTTATTTCATTTAAGTCCAGAAAATCAGTTTTTGGAAATTGTCTTTTGCAGGATTCTGAGTTATTCTGTTAGGGTTATAATGTCAAACTTACTGGGTTTTCATAAAACATGCTTGTGCAGTAGTTGCAATTTCCAAATTATGTCCTTGCTCTCCATGTTTTTAAAATCATTTTAGTTTCACATTAACAAATTAAAAATATACACAAACATTCACTCTGCGAGCACAGCGGCAACATTAATAATTTATGGTTTTTCAGAGAGAAACATTATATCACAGAGATTTTTAATTTTTCACTTGAAAAAGAAAGCGACTTGGTGAGCACTCCTCTTCCTTGATACAGATCAACTGGCAGCACAGTTATTTTCTTCCTGTGCAGTGCAGAGAAAACTATTAAAGGGAAATTTTCAGGCCAGTCACAGATGGTTGAAATAAACAGCATACTACTCCCACTTCCATCTCTCATTACAGCCACACCGAATGATGCCAGGCCTTAGATGGGAAATCTGCAAGTACAGCAGGCAGACATTCAATGCATAAATTCAGCCGACTCAGAGAGGATGAGTATTTACCAAGAGTTTCTATGAAAACCTTAGTTATCTCTCAACGTGTACTTTAACTTTTTTTTTTATTTATGTATAGACAGCTATTTATTATTTGCAAAATTTCACTAGGAAAAAACTCAAGCATGTTAGCACGGAATTCTGCAAGAGAGCAGTCATTTCAGTCAGATACACGAGGAAAGTGATTATTGGTGTTCTTTAAAACATTTTAGTGTTAGCATCATTTTTGAATTAATCGTTGCTACCAATAGGGAGCCATCAAGTTTATTGAATCACTGTGAAATTAAAGGGCCTAAGAGCAATGTGTGCAGTTTTGCTTGTATGACTAATGATGTGGGCAAATAAATCTGTGCAGTCACATTGCAATAGCCTGACTTCACTTTAATGACAAGTAAAATCAGGTTCTATGGCATATGTAATTTTTAGGGTTAACATTCAGTTTAAGGTTAGATTAAGAGTTAATCAGATTGTGGATAGGGTTAGAGTTAGGTTAAGTAGATTATACTATATGGAAGCTAATGTCCTCTGAGGTGAGACGTGGCTGTGTCTGTGTGTGCATGAATGATTTTCTTAAAAACTAAACCGATTAGTCATAAAAGTCTGACCACACACAGGTGAAGTGAATAGCAATGATTACCTCTTCATCATGGCAGCTGGTAGTTGGTGGGATGCATGAGGGAGCAAGTAAACCTTTTGTCCCCACGGGGCAAGCATAAGGATTTTGGCGAGTTTGACAAGGGCCAAATTGTATTGGCTGGACAATTGTCTCAGACCATGTACACCCGTATTCCCTGATGCTCGTGACATCTTTCAGCAGGATTTGTGCACTGCCACAAAGATAACATGCTTCAGGAATTGTTTGATGAGCACAACAATGAGTTTTAGCTAATATCGTGACCTCCAAATTCCCCAGATCTCAATTTACTTAAGCATCCATGGGACATGCTGGACAAACAACTCGAATCCATGGCATCCTGTAAGTTGCCCACCTCGTAACTTACAGGATGCCACAGCAGACCTCCAGGGGTCTAGTGAAGTCCATTCCTCATCAGGTCAGGGCTGTTTTGGCAGGAAAAGGAGGACCAACACAATATTAGGCAGGTGGTCATATTGATCCATGTATGTATGTAAATGTGTGGGAAATGTGAAAAAATACAGCTGGTGGCTTCTATTTTGCATATGACCAGAAGGTGGAATGGCAGAAATTAAGAGCCTGCTAATTGCAAAAACCTTTTATTTTGATGTTGACAATCACCCTGTGGCGAAACACTGCATTAAACAGACTAAAACACTTTTGTCCCTATTAATAGTTCAGATTTTTAAAAAGTTGTTATACAGCTTATCAATACTAAATCATCTAAAGTGGAAAACTCTTTTTTTCCTTTTGTTTGTTTAATTTAAAACCATGGTCCACAATTATAACAGTCTGAAAAAGGGAAGGCTCTATTTTAGTTAATTGAATTATAAAGATCTTTGTTTCATTATTGTTTTTATTTATTCATACACAAAACCAAAAAACAATAACTTCCTGATACTCCGACTCAATTAGATGATCCATGCAGGCTGACTGAACTCTGTCCTGAAAGTGTTTACTCTCCAACACCTGCTGCTAGGACAGCAATGAGTCATCATTCTCAAATGTGCCTTTAAACATTGCTGAGCAATTTTTTGGCTTGTTTTAGAAGTACACTAATGGACTCATTATCGTTAAGGAATATTTTGTCTCTCTGATATCAATCTTCAAACATCAATTCAATGAAGTCCTTGTGGGAGTCGGTAACAAGTCCCGATGCCCCAGATTTGGTATCTAAACAAGATATTTTTAGCTGGTTCCAACAAACAGATCTAATGTGGGAGTCAGTTGCACTGAAGAAGTAGATTGAACTGTTTGACACAATCATCATATCTCATAATACAATGTCAGTAATGTGACCCACAAACAATCTTGAGCAGAGAGTAATCCTCTGTGGTTCAAAATGTCAAGACTGACAAATTGAGGGCATGTCTATGAATTTTGACAGTTTTATATCCTCTTGCCAATGGAGCAATATAATTTCAGCAACATGGGTTTTTTTTTTAGTATTATTCATTTCAGCAGGTTAAAAATGACTTTGGTCTTGGTTTGTGTCACTTTGTTGCTCTACTCTTGAAAACCTCTCCTTATCCACTCTCTGCACAAGGCCATGAAGCTATTCCCTGCTAAACTAGGCCCACTGCTCTCCCTGGAGACATGGCTAGTTACCAGGAAGCCCACTAAACATTAAGGGCTCTGGCAGCCAGAGCAGAGTGGCTTGGTGAGGGACAGACGAGCAACTTCTGGAGCCAGAATTAGAAGAGGACTGCAAGACACCACAGAGAGCTGGGAAGTTGAACGCCTCAGCTTGTCTTTTGGCCAGCAACATAGCAGCAGAGCTGTCATCCCACTCACTAACATTGACGCTGCAGGTGTCTTGTGTGTGTGTGTGTGTGTGTGTGTGTGTGTGTGTGTGTGTGTGTGTGTGTGTGTGTGTGTGTGTGTGTGCTGCACTACTTTTTGTACAGGAGAAGGCATCAAGGAAGCGGGTGGATCCTTGCAGCCAAGTCTAAACAGAGCATCAAAATCTAAGATCCAAAGATATTTTAGATGCAACCAACTGAGCCAAGGCTTTGTACGAGTGTATCTGCACAGAGATGACTGTAGGTCTTACTGCTAAATTAAGATCTGATCAAGAACATTTCTATAATAGTTTCCTGTGTTTGTTCTATACACCCAGTTGACACACATCCTGTGTGATGTTCAGTGTTTACATAATTGTTTTGGGTTTTAGCTTGAAATCTACTCAATGGGAACACACTTTGTTACAAACAACTTGCTAATACCAGGTTTAACCCCAATTCTGCCTTCAGAACTGCTTTGATTGTCCATGGCATCAATTCAACAAGATGCCTTGGTCCATATCAACATGATAGTATCACACAGTTGCTGGTGAGTGTGTAGATCGTTTGAGTACAGTCAAGAAATCACTTTGAGATGAGATGAGCTTCGAAGCAGCCATTAGAAAAAGAGCATGTTGTGGACATAAAGGGAGGGACGTGTTTAAGAACAATACTCAGATAAGCTGTGGCATAAATGGTGCACAGTTGCTACTGAGAGGCCCAGAGTGTGTTAAGAAAAGATCACAAGCCTGAATCATTGATACAAAGCAAGATGGATCCATGCTTTGGTTTTGCTGGCACCAAATTCTCATCTTACCACCTGAATGTCATATAAATCGAGACCATCTGACCAGGCAATGTTTTTCCAATCCTCTGTGACATCCATACAGAACAATGTTGGTGAGCCAGTGTGCATTATAGCCTCAGTTTCCTGTTCTTAGCTGACAGGAATGGCATCCAATGTGGCCCATCTGCTTCAAGGTTGTGCATTCAGAGATGTTCGTCTGCATACCTTTTGGTTGCTGAATTACTTCCCATCAACTCGGAGCAGTGTGGCCATTTTCCTCTAATCTCTAACACGATGCATTTTCACTCAGAGAACTGCCACTCACTGGATATTTGCTCTGTTTCTTTTCTCTTGGACTGCTCACTGTGAGCCCTAGAGATGGTTTTGTAGGTAAACCCCAGTAGATCACCAGTTTCTGATACACTCAGACCTGCTCGTCTGGCACAAACAATGTTCAAAATGACTTAAATGATCTTTCATCCTTATTCTGATGCTTGGTTTGAGCTTCAGCGGGTTGTTTTTACCATGCCTAAGTGACTAAATGCATTGAGTTACTTCCAGGGGATTGGCTGTTTAGATATCAGGAGAGTATACACTGCATATTGTTCCAGCAAGAATTCACTTGTGTGGTTTCTTCTAGACCAGTGTTTACATTTTAATAATAATATTAATAACTTATATTATGAATATATAGGTATTATTGCATCTGCATTTCTTTGTTTATTTCATACATGTGCTATGAGATTAGTTTTTTTGTAGATACATTGTATTTCAAACTCTTAAATGATAGATGGTATTTATTATTGCATTCGGTGTCTCACAGATGCAAATGAGTATTTCCAATTTAGATTTTGATCCATAGTTTTAATTTAGGTGTCCTGCTGTTTTTCTAAGTATTTTAGGGGGGTTTTTTGTTTGTTAGTTTTTTAGCTTTTTTGAAAGTTTGGTTTGTGCTGTCATTGCATAAATATATTTATGTTGAAGGCCTCGTTTTTTAGAGGTCTACGATCTTTTGCTGTATTCAAGGCTCCTATCTCATGTACTGTGGCTTCCACAGAGAACAAGATGAGATACAAAAGAATTACAAGACTGCGTCACAGTTTGGAGCGCAACACTTACCTTCCATTATTTGTGATTTTCACTCATTAGAATCGGTGTGTTTTCCTCTAACTGTTAAGGGGGACTGTGTTAGAATGTTACATAGTACACAAGTAGACAAGCTAACTATATGCTTCACAAAAAGTGATAAACAATCCATCCATCCATGAATTCACCATCCAACCACCTTCTAAAATTTTTACCTTGTCAGCGTATTCCCCAAGATGAACTAGAGCCAAACCAAGTTGGCCAAGAGGAGAGATACACTATGTTCAGGTCAGCGCTCTATCTAAGGCGCAGCTAATATATTATATATATATATATATATATATATATATATATATATATTACAATGTATCTACAAAAAACTAATCTCATATATATATATATGAAATATTAACAACGATCAGATATTTAAACATGTCCAATAAATTTCTCAGTTACAATACCCTCCCAAGTTTTAACTTCAGGGATACTGTATCAGACAGATTTCTGTTTTCCTTTTCACAAGATGTGCTTAAGGCAGTCTGATCATAACTGACTGTAGAAATATAACTGAACTTATTAATTTATTAATAAGTTCGGTTTAGAATAAGTTTAGAATAAGGAGTATTGCTGTTAAAAATGAAAATAGTAGCCAGACCTTTCTCCTAAAGTTCTTTTTCACTTCTTGGAACAAATGTAGAAACTTTGCACATGAAGAGATAATCAAACTTCTATGCAGTGTTAACACCAGGAGGTTTTCAGTGTATCTTACAGTAGCTGGCGCTTGATTCAATTTGCACCATGTGGGACTCAGAAAGCAGTTGGCCAGGATCAAGTTGTGGGTGTAGTGAAAGGATGGGAGGGGGTGGAGGATCTGACAGCTCCACAGTGAAGGAAGAAATCTCTGTTCATTTGTTAAAGAAGAAAAAAAAATCCATTGAGTCAGACTGTGTGTAAGTGCATACTGACTCATCTTCCTATGTGGATTACATCAGACACAGATGAGCTTTAGTAAAATGTACAGAGCAGCCATGCAGTCAGGTTGATGCCATGTACTGTACATCCAAGGAAATTACAAAGGATATTCAGGAGAAAGTTACATACAGTAAAGTCCATATTTCTTAATAGCAGTGTGCATAACAAAGCGTTGACAAAAAAGATCAAATCAAAAAAATCTGAAACAACAGAAACAGTGGAAAATAGAAGCAAATGGTCAGTGATCACAATGGCAACATTTTCTCTGTTTTAAGAAGAATATATCCTGAAGGTGAATACTGATACCAAGCAGCTTACGAGAGATATCTGCAATGAGGAGAATCTTCCCACATCTGCACCAGGCTCTGCATGTCTGAGGCAGCTCCTTGCACAGCACAGCAGAGTTCTCCAAGCCTAAAGGGATGTTGACCCTGTTGATTTGGCAAACCATGCAGATGAGATGTTGCTAAGCATCCGCTCTCTCTCTCTCTGCCAGCACAAAGGCCATGGGAACACTGTGGAGGGGTAGCTAGCCCTGCTGGTGTACTGGTGTGGTGTGTATATTTGCCTCTCCCTGTGTGTAAGAGAGTGTGTGTCTGTGTGTTACATCACAATCTCTCTCTCGCTCCTGCTTACAGACTCTTGGGATTAAAGGGTGGTTTCCACAGGTCCTCAGTGTGTGACAAATCTCTTGATAAGGCCAAATCTCCACAAGTCCTTTGAACTGTAAAACCCCTTTAAAGGTATAGCATCCAATTTTGCTCTTCAGCTGTTCATGCTTTGATGCTTTAAATGTGTTTCATTTGTCTTTATATCCAATCCAGCACTATGTAACTTGGATGCAGTTCAATATTACAGTAGAATGGGCAAAGAAGCATTCAAGTAGTGTATGAAGCCCTCAGCAGACACAGTGAAAATGAATCATTTCTGTGTGTGAGAAAATGAAGGTGACAGTTAGTAGAAGATGTGGGTCTCAGTTCGCTTCTGCCATCAATAATTTCCTCAGAAAGACAGAACATCCAGTGGGGAGTCACCCCACACACAGAACAAGTCAACAAGAATTACAAATCTTGGGAACGATTGCAGCTTTAGACGCAGTTTACAATGCAGTTCACTCTCTGTGGAAGTCAGGAGTTGCAGTACAACTTTATTAATTTCATGTTCTTATCTCGTTCTGCTGTTAAAGCACAGACCACGCTGATTGTTTCTGGCTTATAATTCTGGCTTTCATACTTTGTTTTTTTTTTTTCATTAATGATGTGAAATCTCATTAAGATATTACCAGTCCAGTTGGTGCTTATTAGCATTGAAGACAAAAATAGTAAGGCTCAGGTTTTTGTGTCCGTCCCTCAGAATGAGCCAGTGTTTTTATCTCTCCTCCTGCTGAAAGTCAACAGTCACACAGAGAGAAATCTCTCATTATGGGACACATATTTATTATTCCATTGGCAGTAATTATAATACTGTGATGCATGTAATGAAAGAGACATGTAGCTGTTATTTCTCCTAAATGACACTGATGCGTTTGAAGGAAAGAAAGGTCTGAAAGGTTAGCTATCATGGTATATGAAGTGGTACTTGTACTTTACTACTATTCATACTGAGCACTTGAAGTGCTTTTAAGCACTTTTAAGCAACAAATAACATTCACACATTTGCAAATATATCCCAGATATACTGATTATTGACTTGGGATTCAGTATCTCGACAAAGGAGACTTTGAAATGTAGGCCAGAGGAGCCGAGGAATTGACCACTGACCTTCCAATTAATAGATGACCTACTATCTCCAGATCCAAAGCCACTGGTCATAAACTTTTCACCATAAACTTAATTACCAAATCCCATGTGAGTAACTGTGGTAACTGGGAATTCATGGCAATAAAGGGCAAGACAGTGAACAACATTCAAATACCGACGTCTCTCCTTTAAGCTGCATTCATATAAAAAGAAACACATGCATCTCAGCATCAGCTCACTGGGCTAAAAATAATATATGTTCATCATATCTCAAAGTGAATGGAATCATCATGCTAAGTAAAACTTACTCCAAGTAAAACTTGGAAGGATGTCTGTGAGGGAAGCATAGAAATAAGAAGGAGAACCAAAGCCATGCAGCTATTCATAATATGAGGTTTATTTTAGAAGCTCCTAAATCTGTTTTGACAGGTAGAACACTCGTGGGTCGAATGGTGCTGTCCCTGTATGCCAACCAGAGACAGGAAGGAAAAAAGCTGGCAAAAGTCCACACTACACATTAAAATGCTTCAATTCTTATCTCTCATTTTGCAAACAAAGGTTTACATTGAACCATAGCTACCTTGCATGTGTGTAATACAGATCAAGAAAGCATTGAGAGCTAACCTCATACTTCATTGGTATATCACAGAAGACATCATATTATTACATATTATATTGAAGATAATTCGTGCTGACTAACTCTCTTTTTTAAAAACCTCAAGAGGGTAAAAATCTCATTTCGGAATAAACTTCTCAAACTCTTCAAGTCTTCTATTGTCATTTTAGTGCTTGTGTAGCTAACTCATAGAATGGAGAAAGCTGCTCCAGCGAACCAGATGCCTACTAATTTATGATCTGTGCAGCAGTCATATAGGGCGGGAGGAAATGAATTCGATGAATTAACTGAAGTTAACCTTGTAAATATTCTCAAGATTCATTTCTTTAGAGCTCTGTGTGCTTTGTGAAGCCCCGTCATTTGCGTTAAAATGTAACTGAGAATGCAGTTTAGCTGTAATGGAAATTAATTTTAGGAGACAGGATTAGTTCTGTGCTCGTTAAAATGTTCAGTATGCATTACTGAATAGGAAAAATACCTACCATCTGCATAGTTTTCTTTCAGGGGAACATATTATAAGATTTATAAGTTTTTCCTTGCTTGATGCAGGTGAAATCTTAATCGGGGGTGTAGTAGGTGGTTGAAGACGAAGGTTTGCTTCAGTAGAGGAAATTCAATGGTTTTAATCCACTCATCCAGGCAGGCAGTGACAGCAGGATTACAAGAGAGACTTTTTATAAGAGGGCAATTATGACAGCATATGGCAATACAGTACCCTAAATTCAATTACCCTCTCTGGCACTTTTCAATTTTCTTTAATTAAGTGGATTAAAAAGAAAGGCATGTCCCTCAAGTTTAAAGATGATTAAAAGTCTAAAGAAAGATGAGAGGCAATGAAGGGGAAGCAACTCATTTCTGCTTATGATTAGTCATGGGTGTTTGCTGTAAGAATTCATGTTCCCTGCATCAAATTGATTTTGTTCTTCATAAGACAGAGAAATGATCCATGCCAGGGCTGCACAGCATGAGAAGGGTTTTTAATGAAATTCTTTTGTTGCTGTTTTTTATGCACTTTGGTTGATTGTTTTTTGGGAAAGGAGTTGACCTGTTTCTTGCACAAAAATAGCCTGTAATAGATTCATCCTGGAGCAATCTTGAAGCAAGTGATGAAAACATACACTGACCAGTGACTCTGTTAGGTACGTTTGTTCAACACAAATGTTTAATCAGCAAGCAAAGGTTGATTGGTGGCAGCAATTCAATGTATTTATCCATGTATATATGATCAAGATCGCCCTCTGAGTTCAAATCGAACATCAGAATAGGGAAGAAAAGGTTATTTAGGTGATGTTAAAACTTTAAACGTGGCAGGGTTGTTAGTACCAGAGGGGGAGGGATTTAGTATTTCGGAAACTGCTGGGATTTTTTTCCAACGCCACCATCTCTAGGGTTTACAGAGAATGGTCTGAAAAAGAGAAAATATTGAGTGAACAGCAGCTCTCTGAATGAAAATTCCTTCAAGCTGAGAGGATGATGACAGTAACTCAAATAACCGCTCGTTGCAAACAAGGTGTGCAAAAAAGCATTTCTGAATATGTAAGACATTAAACCCTGAAGCAGATGGACTACCACAGCAGAAGACCACACTGGGTGCCACTCCTGTCAGCAACGCACACGAGTATTTAACGACTGAAGACTGAATATTTGTTGCCGGGTCTGATGAGTCTTGATTTGAGCTAATTTTAGGATCAGAATTTAGTGTAAACAGTATGAAAGCATGACTTCATACTGGCTTGTGTTAGCAGTTCCTGCTGGTGGTATAGTGGTGTGGCGGATACTTTTTTGCTCATTTTAGACCCCTTCACACCAACTAATTATTGTTTAAACACCAAAGCCTAAATGAGCATTGTTGCTGACAACATGCAGCAGTGTACCCATCTCCTGATGGCTGCTTCAAGCAGAATAACCATGCCACTTCACAAAGCTAAAAAACAGAAAAAAAGGAAATGATTTTAGCATGACAGTGAGTTTACTGTACTCTAATAACTTCCACTGTCAGCAGATCTCAGTCCAATAGAGCACCTTTGGGATGTGTTTCATTGTATCGTGGAGGCATGGCAAATGCTGGGATCTGAGCATTGTTTTTACCAGGGAGATAAAATGTGACAGATGGTACCAGATCAGTAGATTTCTTCCGCACAACCTTGGCTAGACAACAGTTTTGTTACAATATTGACCAAAAAAGGCTTTTCTGTATATTATTGCCTAAAGACAGAGGGGACTTGCTATGTCTGCCGTGAATAATGATAAATCTCTGGTTCATGCACTTCTGTAGCATTTTTATCATTCATCATTCTGTAAAGAAGAATGTAACTCTAGGCTAGGTAGGGAGCCAGGTGTAATTCAGCTGCCTTTCACACTGCACCAGTTAATTTATGTCAAAAAATCCACATATTTCCTATTATGATTGCCAGGAGTGTTTTTTGTGTCAGTGAAGCAGAAATAATCCAGTTTTAATAAGCCCTGGGTAAGAGATCAAGATAGTAGTAATGGAAGGAGACTGTTTAATAACAGTCATCTGAATTCATATCAGTTTTATTGTTCCTGTTGGCTTTTTCTGTTGTATTAATTCACTATACTGGTCTTGACCACTCTAAAGATAGAGAGCACTGGAATGTATAGGCACCAATAATGTGTTTTTCTTCTTACATTTCTACATTTGTGTGTTTCCATGTCCCACATGTCAAACCCATGTGCATCTGCAATGTTCACTCAGTTCCCATTTCCTCCCTTCTCTATTTCCTCTCGGCAGAGGTCATCAGCACATTACTTTCCATTATCTGCCGTCATCATCAAAGAGGATGGGTTCGCCGGAGTATTTCTATAGCGGTGCAGTCCTCCTGCATAAGCATACTGATTGATCTGTTTCTCAACAAAACCTGCTACCTTTGTTCTTACCATGAGCTCAGTGCTTGTCCTCTTAAATTATCTCACACTTCCTGTCTCTATTTGGTATCACTAGAGAATCATTTACTCAGGATATGAGTCAGAACCTAATAGGGTTACATACCAGATGTAAGTACAATAAGCAACACTTGAATTCATAAGAAGTAAAATTCGTTGTTTGTGAGACTTTGTTAAGCAAAGCTATACAAGGAATTTATCATTTTACATTATAAAAATGTGTTCCTGCTCTATTTCTGTGCACACTTCTAATTCTTTCCTGCAGCTCATCTTCCATTTTGTATGGGTCACACTATGGAAACACAATTCATCAGCTTGTTCCCATGATATTTGCACCATCATGTTTCAGTGTATATATATATATATATATATATATATATATATAGTCAGGACGCCAGGTCAGGGGGGCGATATCATCACCCCCACCCGAGATTGGGTACATAGCCCCAAGTGCGATAGGAGAAGGACCGTTGAGTGCGAGAGGAACTGACCTGAAAAATAGGATCATGGCCAAGCTTGAAACCTGGATCCCCCGTAGCCGGTTACCAAGATTACGTGAAGTACCCTCAGAAGGTCTGCTAGATGATGTTAATGCAGCACTACGGGCAATACCTACAACCACGATTACCGACACTAACAAGCTGATCTACAATACGGCAGCAGTGATCAGTGAGATGCTTGGCTACAAGTTGAACAGCGACAAGGGTAAGTACCCTCCATGGAGAAGGAGGCTAGAGGGCAAGATCAAAGTAGCACGGAGGGAGGTTAGCCAACTAACGGAGTTGCAGCAAGGTGCGACAAATAAGGTGCCTAAGAAATACAGCAAGCTGTCCATACCTGAGGCCTTGGAAACTGCCAAGCAAAGACTCACAGCCTTGGCCAGCCGCTTGAGGAGGTACACCAGAGAGATAGAAGGCAGGAGAATAAACCAGCTGTTCTCCACAGAACCAGCAAAGGTGTACTCTCAGTGGCAAGGGAACAATAAGAGAACAGCACCACCAAGGCTGGAGACGGAGCAATACTGGAAGAGCATATGGGAGAAGGACACAACCCATAACGGCAATGCTCAGTGGCTAGTGGATCTGAGGGCAGACCACAGCGACCTCCCTGAACAGGGTCCAGTAACCATCACAGTGGCAGATATCCAAGAAAGGGTCTCCAGTATGAAGAGTTGGACAGCACCAGGGCCCGACATGGTTCACGCCTACTGGCTGAAGAAGCTGACTGCACTCCACGAGCGTCTGGCAGCACAAATGAACCAGCTGCTAGTTAACGAGAGACACCCGGAATGGCTAACTGAAGGCCGGACGGTCCTGATCCCCAAGGACCCCAAGAAGGGACCGGTCCCCTCCAACTACCGACCAATAACCTGCCTCAGTACTACATGGAAGCTCCTGTCAGGCATCATATCGGTTAAGATGAACAGGCACATGGGTCAATACATGAGCAGGACACAGAAAGGAATTGGCAAGAATACCAGAGGCGCAAAACACCAGCTACTGGTAGACAGAACAGTCAGCCGAGACTGCAAGACCAGACTGACCAACCTGTGCACTGCCTGGATTGATTACAAGAAGGTCTATGACTCAATGCCCCACAGCTGGATACTGGAATGCTTAGAATTGTACAAGATCAATGGGACCCTAAGAGCCTTCATCAGGAACTCAATGGGGATGTGGCGTACAACACTAGAGGCCAACTCCAAGCCCATAGCACAAGTCACCATCAAGTGAGGAATCTACCAAGGAGATGCTCTGTCCCCACTGCTGTTCTGCATAGGCCTGAACCCCCTCAGTGAAATCATTAACAAGACTGGCTACGGATACCGACTACGGAACGGAGCAGTTGTCAGCCACCTCCTGTACATGGATGACATCAAGCTGTATGCCAAGAGTGAACGAGACATCGATTCACTGATCCAAACTACCAGGCTATACAGCAATGACATTGGAATGTCGTTCGGACTGGAGAAGTGTAGTCGGATGGTAACAAAGAGAGGGAAGGTAGTCAGAACTGAGGGGATTGAACTACCAGAAGGCAACATTGCAGACATAGAGGACAGATACAAGTACCTGGGGATCCCGCAGGCGAATGGGAACCACGTAGAGGCCGCTAGAAAAGCTGCAACCACCAAGTACCTGCAGAGGGTCAGGCAAGTCCTGAGGAGTCAGCTGAATGGTAAGAACAAGATCCGGGCCATCAACACGTACGCCCTGCCCGTGATCAGGTACCCTGCTGGGGTAATAGGCTGGCCAAAGGAGGAGATAGAAGCCACTGACATAAAGACAAGAAAGCTCCTTACCATGCATGGAGGGTTTCACCCCAAGTCCAGCACCCTGAGGCTGTACGCTAAGCGGAAGGAAGGGGGCCGGGGACTGGTGAGTGTCAGCACCACAGTCCAGGATGAGACAACGAACATCCAAGAATACATTGGGAAGATGGCCCCAACTGACCGAGTGTTCAGTGAATACCTCAGGCAGCAGAAACCCAAGAAAGAGGAGGGATACGAGGAACCATCATGGAAGGACAGGCCCCTGCACGGTATGTACCACCGGCAGATAGAGGAGGTGGCTGATATCCAGAAATCCTACCAGTGGCTGGACAAAGCTGGACTGAAAGACAGCACAGAGGCACTAATCATGGCAGCACAAGAACAAGCTCTGAATACAAGATCCATAGAGGCTGGGGTCTATCACACCAGGCAAGACCCCAGGTGCAGGCTGTGTAAAGATGCCCCAGAGACAATTCAGCACATAACAGCAGGGTGCAAGATGCTAGCAGGCAAGGCATACATGGAACGCCATAACCAAGTGGCCGGCATAGTGTACAGGAACATCTGTGCCAAGTATAACCTGGAAGTCCCGAGGTCAAAATGGGAGATGCCCCCAAGGGTGGTGGAGAATGACCGAGCTAAGATCCTGTGGGACTTCCAGATACAGACGGACAAAATGGTGGTGGCTAACCAACCGGACATAGTGGTGGTAGACAAACAGAAGAAGACGGCCGTAGTGATCGATGTAGCGGTTCCGAATGACAGCAATATCAGGAAGAAGGAACACGAGAAGCTGGAGAAATACCAAGGGCTCAGAGAAGAGCTCGAGAGGATGTGGAGGGTGAAGGTAACGGTGGTCCCCGTGGTAATCGGAGCACTGGGTGCGGTGACTCCCAAGCTAGGCGAGTGGCTCCAGCAGATCCCGGGAATAACATCGGAGATCTCTGTCCAGAAGAGCGCAGTCCTGGGAACAGCTAAGATACTGCGCAGGACCCTCAAGCTCCCAGGCCTCTGGTAGAGGACCCGAGCTTGAAGGATAAACCGCCCGCAGGGGCGTGCTGGGTGTGTGTGTATATTATTTAAAAATAAATTGATAATGATAATAATAATTTACTAAGAGGGAAAATTGCATGATTTTATGTTGTTTGACATTTCAAACTGACTGAATTTATCAGATAGCCACTACTACACACTTGATCTTTGGATATGGTGCATATGTAAATGCTCATATCAATACAGCAACAAAATCATTGTGTATAAGCCTCTTTAATCCCTGAGAAAAAAGTCACCGCAGCCCAGAAAACACAGAAACTAACAGTAATTGCCTTTATTTGCGAGGTGTGTAAACCGAGAAGTGACTGAAGTGTATACAAAGTCAAAATATGTATTCCTTGGTCTTCTGTTTTGTTTGTTTTTTTTTTTCTTCCTTTTGGTAGCAAGTGATTTTTATGGACGTGTAGTACCATCAATCGCCGGCAGGATGCGCCAGATATTCTGCGAGCAGGAATTTGTCAGTGGTCCCAACAATTTCCTGTTAGCGACGGCTGGTCCCGGAAGATTTACCTTTCTCCTGACACGTAGCAGCCGCAGCGAAGTTGGCAGGGCTCTGGGCAGAGTTATCACACAGCACAGGTAAGAGTTTGCATGACCGTGGTGTTTCATAGCGTGAGAATAGTGATTAAGTTTGAAATGTTGGATTGAGTAGTAAGCCGTCGCTGATATTTTGTGTAAGTTAGGTCTGTGTCGGCTATTATGGCTAGCATTAGCTAGCCAATTAGCTGCAGAGTTAACGGTACGTTAGCCTCCCAAAGATTAGTAGCTCAGTGTGTACCGAAAGCACCAGTTATTCATCTACGTGTCCGTGGTCGTAGCTGTTGAACCATTTTATAGATGGAACAGTTACTAACAATAAGCCAAGAAAATGCTTGAAGCATACAGCTTACGGAATTGGTTTGTTTTGTTAGCCGCTTTAGCACTGATGCGTTTAGGGACCCAACTAGCGTTAATTGTTGTGAGGCTTATTGTTATATCTTATTGTTAACAAACAAATGGAAGGTAAAAATTTTGTTTTTTGTTTTTTTTTTTTAAATATGACTACTACTGTCACGTGGCGTTGTTTGTGCATTTAGGCTTGAAATTTGGTCGCTGCGCATTTGTGTACGATGACGTGTTTAAAGGTGTCAGGTAATTAACACAAAAAGATTAAACGCAACTAAATGCAAAGGTTGACATTTCGGATAACAACACTGAGTATTTCTAATTGATATTGATAGCTTACGAAGGAAGCTGGCATTGTTAAGCGAGTCTATGCTGTGCAGTGTAAGAGTGTTTTATCTGTATATAGAGCAGACGCATTAAAATAACTTTTCACGCTGATCGACTGTGTTTTCTTTTACTTTCAGAGTAAGAGATGTCGGGTTTTGACAACTTTAACACAGACTTTTACCAGTCCAGCTACAGTGTAGATGACCAAAGCCAAGCCGGCTATGGCTACAGCAACACTGACAACCCCTACAATAAGTAAGTGTATGAAGCCATTTTTAATTGATAATTTCTCAACTGCTGGTACACTATTACTGGGCCATTTCAGGTGCTCAAAACTAATCTCCAGATCTTTTGGAAACTTGTGTATTTGACATGTAGTGCCATGTAAAAGTATTTTTCGCCTTCCTGATTTCCTAGTTTTTGCATATTTGTCACACAAATCATCAAACACATTTTAATATTAGACAAAGATTACCTGAGTAAATACAAAAGAGACGTTTCTAAAGCTTTTTTTTTTTAATTAAGTTTCCAGTTACTTATTATTGTGTATTTCCCAGGCCATATGGTCAATATGATTACTCCCAGCCCATGGGCTACTCATCCCCAGGAGTAATGCAGCCCCAGCAACCATACACCGGACAAATCTTCCAGCCCACACAGACCTACACACCATCAGCATCACAGTCCATGTACAGTAACAGTTTTGATGACGAGCCACCGCTGCTAGAAGGTATGTCAAGCACCAAGACTACATGCCGATGTGTTATGTCTGTCTGTCTGTCTGTCTGTCTATCAGCAAGATTGAGCAAAAATATTTCATTCCAGTCTCAATACTATAGAAAACCAGAGCAAAAGAGTAATCCATTAAATTATCTCGATTGCATTCTGTGAAATGTATCTCAATAGTTCTTCCAGTTATTCTTTCTTTTTAAGCAAGAAAGCTGACTAGTATGGTTGTTATCATTTGCTGAGAAAAATCATTTTACTTCTTGTTTCATAATACTATAAATTGAATGGCTTTGTTGAATTAAATCAGCTACTGCAAGTACTGTTTGTCAGTCTTTGATATGATTTCAAGGCAGTGTAGGAGGAGCTCCAGTTGAAGTCCCAACATGCAAAAGTTTAGCATTGTTGAAATCAGCCTTCAGTATCATCTCTGATATTCAGCAGAGAAACTGTCTCTCAAAGCATGAAATTAGAGTTTCACTCGCCTGTTGCAGTTGCTTCCAGACTCAGAGAATTTCATGACTACAAAACGATTTGATAGAATAAAAGCATTGATGGATCAAATGATGGAGTTCGGCCAAGTGTCTGCGTAACTGGCAGGCTTGATTTTTCTGACTGTTCTTGGCAGACCTATTGTTTTATTTTGCGTCTACTTACATGCTTGAGAAAGACTGCAGACATTTATTTATTTATTTTTAAGTGTTTCTGACTGTAGTGTTTGTAGATATTTGGTTCCAGTATTGTCTGTAGTCTTACAGTACCTTATCCCCAAAACAAGTATAAGTATATAAATCTGTACTCTGGGAAATCAGCACATTGTGTTTGACCGGTGTCAGTTGAAATTTTTGGTGTTAGTTTATCAAAATCCGGGTTAAAGACCTGAACTTGCATCTCTGCATTCAGAAATATACTTCCGTTATCTGTCATTTGACAATGATGATAATTTGTTTATGTGTAGCTGCTCCACAAACGCACAATATGTGCACTTGCCCACCCAGATGCATTTATATTGCAGTGTTGCTTATATGTGGAGATGCTTACACAAAACTATAAAAAGGCAGATTCAGTCTAATACAATTTACTCTGATGACTGATGATTACTCTGACCACCATCGATCCTGAACGTCGACTATTGGCACTACTTGACTTGACTTTGTCCTGCAGTTAAAACTGGATTCATCATATCTTCTCTGTACTCTTCTGTAATATGATCAGAATTCAGGGTAGAAAAAAAATAATACTGAACTGGTAATGTTTCATTGTGAGTTTCGTTTTAAGACTGAGCCATTATTTAGTTGGAAAATCTACAATTACGATTCAGATTTCAGGTGTGAAGACACACCTGAAAGCATTTCATCGAAGAAATCCCCGGTTGAGTATTTGTGGAGGACAGATGTGTTTGGAACCAATAGGGCCTGGTGTTTTTATAGAAAATAGTATAGTATAAATATCTGAAATGTCTCATCTCTTCTTCTCTTAGAATTAGGAATCAATTTTGACCACATCTGGCAGAAGACTCTGACGGTTCTCCATCCAATGAAAGTAGCAGATGGCAGCATCATGAACGAGACAGACTTGGCCGGGCCTATGGTGTTCTGTTTGGCCTTTGGAGCAACACTTCTTCTGGTAAATCATTTGGTTGATTTTTAGGTGAAAAATAAAAAGAAGATAAACTGGTAAAGACGAGTAATAGTACTTAAAAATAAGAAAATATTGGCTACTACATTAATAAAAGTGCCAAGTCTTAATTATAATTTGGGTAGATTGGTATCGATGTGTCAGAGGCTGTGTAGTCTTTTACATTACAAACTGTTAGCACTATCAGTAATGAAATTATCAGTAAAGTAAGTGTTCTGGTTTTGTTCAGTTGAACGTGCTCAAGTTATGAGAAAACTATGAATCTTTGTTTACCATGCACCATCTTTTTTTATGAGACTTATGCACAAGGCCTTCATCATGAGCTTCTGCTTCATTAGACTGTACCAAATTCATAGCTTTGATATCCACAGTAATTTTGTTTTTGTTTTACTTTTTTTAGTTTGAGTCTCATTATAATCTTGTGATCACAATCTCCTAGTGTGATCATTGAGTTAGATCTCAGTGTAAATGGCTGCTTCCAATCAAATCTGAGTCATGCAAATGGCTTTTTATTTATCAGCTATAGTTGAAACGGCACACAACTGCTGTGTAGTCAAATTATTTTTGTGTGTTCTGGCAATTAAATTACTGTTAAAAAACAAAAGCACAGAGCATATAACTGTACAAACTCAATGTGTGAACTGTTGGTGGGTGTAGTCCATATCTAATTGTGTGGATCTTTTTTTTCCCCCTCCTCTCTGTTTACAGTCAGGTAAAATCCAGTTTGGTTATGTGTATGGCATCAGTGCAATTGGCTGCCTTGGCATGTACTGCCTACTCAACCTCATGAGTATGACAGGCGTGTCGTTTGGCTGCGTGGCCAGCGTGCTGGGATACTGCCTCCTCCCCATGATCATTCTCTCAAGTTTTGGAGTTCTCTTCTCTTTACAGTGAGTATACAGGAAAACAAAAAGGTTTATGATTGTTAATGTAGCCTGCAAATCTGGCAAAAGGACTTTTAAAAAGATATAGTATTTATTTACTAGATTAATATACAATCTACTAGTTTAAAATAAAGAGTTTTGTCGTATTATTGTAGTACAGCCCGTAAATAACATCAGTTATTAGTAGTAAGTCTAACTTTCTGCTTATTTTTGTGTCCTCTCTAGAGGCATGATGGGAATTATACTAACAGCAACAATTATTAGCTGGTGCAGTTTCTCAGCCTCGAAGATCTTCATCTCAGCGTTGGCCATGGATGGGCAGCAGCTGTTGGTTGCTTACCCATGCGCTCTGCTTTATGGGGTTTTCGCACTCATCTCCGTCTTCTAAAAACCGCAATTCATCAACAGTTTCAAATAACTGTTCCCCAGTTTCTGTAATGTCGGCCTAATTGGCGTAAGTGTAATTAGTGAAATTATTGGCTAATAATGCTGTTACTACAGAAATGTGGGCGCTCCTGCCTAAATTGGTACCAGGATTTTTTTTCTGTCTTCTTTTATTGGCCTCCACCTTTCCCCACATTACAACTTGACCATTCGCAAGCTGGACTATATGGTGTCACACATGACTCCTCGTCGCCTTCCTCCCCTGATATGCGTCTTACAGGAGAAGACTGTCAACAAGCGTGCTGGGAGGGGGGATTTTCTGTGGACCGAGTTGAGCCTTAAATGGTCTTATACAGTCCTGTGATTTTTAAGGACATTAAGGGAACAAAGTGTTTTGGACACAGGTGGGAAAAAAACTGCAGTTTTCAAGAATAAAAATGAACCCTGCAACCTAATCTGAATTCAGCTAAAATCCCATTTGTCCTGATTTTTGTAAAAGCTTTTATGAGCGTTTTCTGCCTCCCATATATTTAGCAACAACAAGACTAAGGGAAACACCCACTTTCATTCTGCACAGGACTACATTAACAGCGAAGGGGTCGTCTCCTCCGCAACATCGCATTTTCTTCGCAACCGAAGAACCACAAACTTTATCAAGTGTGTCAGTTTTTGAACAGAAAGACAGCTGCTCTGCTACATCTAATGTATTTTATTATATTCTTTGGAGATTCCTTTGAGTTCTGATGCCTTTTCAGGAAGACAACAACAGTTTGCACAAAAACACTGCTCCCAAACCAAACCAGTTTGATCAAATGCTCAGAATTAATATTGGTAGAGATGCTGTATGTCTAGGTACAGAAGTGTCTCTATAGGTTTTCGTTCTTGTATGTATCCCTTTTCATCTCTTAAATCTTTATTTTTAGAGACGACTCACTTAATGCTTTGATGTGTCATCTGTTGTTCATGTCTTCTTATGCACATTAAAGTTGTTTTTGAAGGTTACCTGCTGTGTGGGTAAATGTTTCGGTGGTCACCCTAAGAAATTCTACGACCTCTATGAAGACTTAAAAAAACATTTTATTTGGGCCACGGACCCACTGTTGTTTGTTGGCTGGCAGAGAAAGAAACATTCAACATTCTCCTACAGTGCTAAAGCTTGGCCAAGTGAGGGCACTGTCAGCCTACAACTACAGACCCTCAGCTTCAGGTGTAGCCCATCTGCTATGTGGTGTGTGGAGGACATTAGAAAGATTACACTGAAATCCAATTTGTTCTGAAACAATGCCACATGTCTGCAAATGCAAGAACCTGCAGCTTCCTATTGAAATAATGGGTTCAAACCTGTTCTTTTCTTCACTCTTTTAGCTTTTATTTGTTTTATACACACGCATACAAAGAGCATCCTTAAATGGATAATAACCCACTTTAGATAGATGAATAATTCAACAATTTAAAAAGGACCCCTTTTTTTCTATTCCAACAAACTTAACACCAAAACAAACTTAGCATTTCAAGAAGACCTAGTGGGAGAAGTCTGATCAAAGGCCCCTTCATATAGACATTCTGTGTATGTGTGGTCTTAATTTGAGTGTCAATTTCAACCTGTACTTTCATAACGTGTCAAAGCTATTAATGGATGGAAGACTGTAATGTTGCACTTTGATGCAGATGTTCTCAGTTTCTCGATTAATAAAAGAGTCATTTCAGGAATTTTTAACTCATGTTCACCGCATTGAGTGTCTCGGGTGCTCCAAATTATTATGCAGTTATGCATCGCCTCAGCTCTGGGGATCAATGAAGCCTTCTCTGTACGATAGAAGCGAACAGGATGTTGACATTCAAACATTCTAACGTACAGTATTTGCTTTCAGGCGGTTTCCAGAGCTCATAGATTTCAGTGCCTTGCATCTCCATTCACTCAGAGGTTCACTGTTACATTTTCCTCTTGGGCTTAGTTTTTTTTTTTTCCTTCTTTCTGTCAGTAGTTGCTGTGGGAATACTCTGCTCCCGTGGCAGTCCTGTGGTAATGTTAAGGAAAGGAAGTTGATACGTCTCATTTCCTATTTGTAAAGTAGTTCCTCAAAATCATTTTAGTCACAATTTAACTGTTTTGTCTCTGTTTTTGAACATCAGTTCACAGATGGATACAGAATTCACTGAGAGGCAATAGTCACTCTTCTAAATACATTTCTCTACAGTTTCCCAATTGCAGAATTGCAACACTCTGGAACATCGAAATTCCTCTGGAAAACCCCCAAAATGTAAAAAAAATAAATAAAAAATTAAGTGTGTATCCAACAGAGGCAAAAAATATTTAAACACCACAAAGTTGAGATTCCTAAAGTCTAATAGTTAAGAATTGTCAACAAGATCAAGTACTGTTTAAAAGAGAATCCAGCTTTTCCCTTTTTCTGGACTGGACTGGACTCTCCCAAACACGTCACTATAAGACTGGACTCTCACACACGTCACCACACGCACCACCACACATTTCCTATAATCCTATAATTCCTATAATTTATAATCCTTATCTTTATAATCTCTTCTGCTATTTGCACATTCTTTACTGTAAATTCCTAAGTTAATTTGTAAATTTTTGTAGTAAATTGTAAATATTGTAAAACTTTTCTTCTGTCATTTAATGGTCGGGCATTGTACAGCTACAAGCATTTCACCCCCATGTCATACTGTGTATGGTTGTGTGTGTGTGACAAATAAAATTTGAATTTGAATTTGAATTTGAATTTTTCATCGCCTCCTGAATATTTACACTCAGGCGCCTCCAGGTGACAGTGTTGAGTTACTGTCCGTATGACTCACTGGATTTTGTGTTTTTCATGTATTCACTGGTTACAATATGAAGTATATATCCCCTGGAGCAATGACTGCATTGTCGCTTCTTTTCACATTTAGTCATAAAATTTATGTCTCACTCTAGCCCAAGATCATCCGGTAGCCAAACACACCCATCCCATTTTACTCTGTACTCTGACTTTTTTTTTGTTCATTTTTCGTTTTTGTGATTGGCTTTTAAACTTTCGGTTTGTTTCTTTTGTAATTACTTAAGTGCCTCAAGTAGGAGAATATATCGAAATCCAAATCTTTTTCACCCACGTAAAGTTCTTATGAATAAATAAATAATTGTTTGAAATCAAAACCATTTTATTTTACGACATGGGCGCAAAGTAATATTAATCTTTGTATTCACTGGAATAGATATATAGTGCCACTTTTGCTGCTTCTGTTGTGCCAGTACTTGCACAGCTAGTAAAATATTACTAATTCTAAAATTCATCTTCACCTTCATGCTGTTTTAGGAGTAGCTTATCATTCTGTTTGTCTCTGAGGAATAAGGCCCACCATTATGTCATCTAATGTTGGATAATCTCACCTCCATCTGGCTGGCCTGGGACACAGTCTGTCCTACCCAGCAAGCATGCCTGGCTGACCAGTGAGCTGCAGATAATATTGAAACTGTCCCCAAGAAAACACCCCATTTTACACAGAGCTTGAGAGAAATACATAGAGCGATAAAAGCTTCTGAGATTACGAAAGAAGGGGAAGAAACTATTATGGGGAAACCACTTAAAGCTCATTGTTTCAGAAAGATTGTGATAATATTGCGGGTCGCTTGCAGGCTGAATTGCTGTAAATCAGGATGCATGTGGCATTCATGCAGCCTTGGAAAACAAAAGTCAGCATTTCAACTTTTTCTTTTAAAAAAAGCCACATTGGAACCTGGAATTTGTTTTCCATTTCCTTCCTGCAGTTAACTTGGTTAGCATGTGCAGTGCCTTCATGGGAAGATTTTCATTACTCAGAATTAAAAACAAAAGGAAATCAAAGAAGCCACAAAATTGTCATTGTTGGATTTTTTTTTTTTTTTTTTTTTTTTGGGGGGGGGGGGGGGGGGTGCAAAGTTAAAGTCACTGTGTAACTCCTAACTCTATTTATTGAGAATGTCATTTCTTTTCTTGTCTAAATGAAAATGTTCATACATAATTGAGTTCATGCATCTACTTCTATAACAATTTTTTTTTTAAAAATATGTTTAAATATCATATTTTATGAGAAATTATTTTTATTTTAAGTCACTGACAGCAGCAGATTTTACTGGATAAGAGGTGTAGCTTGTGTAAGCAATACACTCCAAAAGGCCTTGGAGCAGTGAGGCTGATAAGGATGTCATCTTCAGTGAGGTGCCAGAGAAGCGACGGGTGGAAATGTAACAATTTGTATTCAGCAACGCAGTGCTGCCTTTTAATGCATCTGCAAAGCCAACAGCACATGAATATTCACTGAGCAACTGTTAGCACAGCACTGAGTGTGATATGCTCCTGCACTTCATTAGGCTAATTGTACCCCTCATTGTACTGTGGACTCTTCTAACAGTTGATTCAGAACTCAATGAACTAATGCAAACACTGCAAGGCCCGATCAGCCGAGTCTGGCTAAGATGAAATATGGATGTGTATGTGAGCGCGTGCATGTACTTAAGTGCATGCTCCTGTGTATTCATGAGTCTAAGTGTAATTTGTGTACAAGCACTCCTGCACAAGCATGTACTTCTGTGTGCATATTGCATATTTGTGTATTCTAAGCGACATGCTCACAGGAACTCCTAATTCTTTATGTAAAAAGATCTTTTTTTGAGAGCAAGGACAAATGCATGCATAAGCTAAACATATTTTAAGAGACAAATGCATTTTAACATCAACATACACTCACCACAAACCTTATTAGGACTCCCTTTGGTCTTCAGAACTGCATTAATTCAGTTCATGTTGCAGATTCGACAAGGTGCTGAAAACATTCCTCACAAATTTTGTCTTATTTAATGAATCATTTCAATGTAAACAGCCATCTCCTGGAAGTTTTCAGTCTTTTGAATATGTGGCTTTACAGCTGAAGGCCCCATCCAAAGTTGTGTTTCTTAATGTTTACATGTTTCTCAAATACTGCACAGACTTTTTAATGATCTCAGTGAACTGCTGTCTGTGATCTGTGTTGATTTTGACTGTGTAATTATTGTTGGGGTTTTTAACATCCATGTGGACATCCCTCAGGACAAAGGGACTAAAGACCTGAGTAACACTCTGGGCAACATTGGGCTGACTCAGCATATAACAGAGGCCACACATAATAGAGGACACACTCTTGACCTACTGATCTCCAAGGGCCTAAGCATTTCAAAGGTTACTGTAGGGCTGCTCGATTATGGCAAAAATGATAATCACGATTATTTTCACTGAAATTGAGATCTCGATTATTTGACGATATTTATTTAACCCTTTAAGACCTACCATAAAACCAAGTCCGCCAGAGCTTTTTTTTTTTTTTTTTACATGCTGTAGTGCCATTTTTGGGAGCATTTCAAGTTGTTATACATCAATACAACTGTTATAGCCCATATTTTAATAATATGTATGCATTAAGTCCATAGTAATTACATTAATTACAAAAAAGTGCAATAAACTACAAAAAAATTGAAAATCGTTTTTGTTTTGTTTTTTACATATATTTCTACTTGGGGAAATTTAAGAGGCTTATCCCTCAAAACTTTAAATACAAAAAAGTTGCAAAAAATAGTTTCCCACCACAGGAAATTTATTTTGAGTGTCTTCATAGTTTTATTTTGGAGATACAGCAATTTTTATATACTGCAGGAAAAACAAAAGACAATCCTATGATGCAAATTTGCAAAGAAAACAGCATGTGCATCAAAATAAACTATTTCCAGCAGTGCAATTCGAGTTCTAAGCATCACAGAAACTATTCAGAAAAGTCAAACATGACTTATAAAAACACCAGTATAGGCTTTTAAGGCCTACAAGTAAAAAACTACATTTTCCGTGAAAATGACGTCGGTTTTGGACAGGAAATGGCGGACATGCGATAGTTCGCGTTGACATCTAATCTCTAAGGCTAAACCCTACATACCACACAAAGATATGGAGAAACTCATTCATGCTTTCATTATGTCAAGACTGGACTATTGTAACTCACTCTACTTGGGTCTACAATCTTCTCTTCTGCAGCGTCTGCAGCTGGTCCAGAATGCCGCAGCACGTCTCTTGACCGGCACTAGAAAGTTTGACTCTATCACCCCTGTTCTGAAAAATTTACACTGGCTTCCTATCAAATATCGAATTGATTTTAAAATTCTATTGTTTACTTATAAAATTTTGAACAATATGGCACCTGACTACTTAGCTGATCTCCTCTGTCTGTACAGCCCTCAGAGAGCACTAAGATCATCGGGCCAACTGCTCTTGGTGCAACCTAGGTCTCGGCTGAAGACCAGAGGAGACCGTGCCTTTGCCGTTGCTGCACCCAGGCTATGGAATACTCTCCCTCTTCATATTCGCGCGTCAGATTCCATTCAGTCTTTTAAATCACGTTTAAAAATGTATTTGTTTGATCTGGCATTTAAGGCGAATTAGGGTAATTTACATCTGGCTCTGTATTTATACCAGATGTATAAATACTGATGTATTTTGGTCCTAAACCATTCAGAGCTGACATCAGTGACCTCCTGACCCAGTATGAAACTTCCAGATCCCTCAGGTCATCTGGATCCGGTTTTTTATCAGTTACCAGAGTCAGAACCAGACACGGAGAAGCTGCATTCAGCTTTTATGCTCCATATATCTGGAACAAACTCCCAGAAAGCCTCAGATCAGCTGAAACACTCAGTTTATTTAAATCCAGGTTGAAGACTCACCTATTCTCAGCTGCATTTGAATAAAACACCAAATCCACACTGTTATGCTTAAATTTCAAAACTTACATTTTAACTACTGATTTTATCTACTGTTCTGATTTTATCTACTGGGGGGGTTTTTTTGTTTTTTTTAATCAATTTCAAATCATGCTTTTTATTTGTTTTTGTTCTTTAATGTCTCTGTAAAGCACTTTGAATCACCTTGTTGTTGAATTGTGCTATATAAATAAACTTGCCTTGCCTTGCCTTCCATATTGACCTGATAGAATCGCACAGTTGCTGCAGATTTGTTAGCTGCACATCAATGATGTGAATTTCTCATTCCACCACTCCAAACGTCCTCTGTTGGATTGTCATTGTCGTGTTCAAAAAGCCAGTTAAAGATGTTGGAAGCAGTCATCATTACACTGCGGTCATAAAGGGATGGACATGGTCAGCAACAATACTCAGGTAGGCTGCGATGTTTAAACTATGCTCAGTTGGTACTAAAGGGCTCAAAGCGTGTCAAAAAACACTATTACCACCAGCCTGAATTGTTGCTACAAGGGAGGCTGAATCCATGACTTCATGTTGTTTATTACACATTCTGACTCTACCTTCTGAATTTTGGAGCCTGTTTGAATTGTAGCCTCAGATTCCCTTTCCTAACTGAGAGAGTGTTCCCGTCAGGTCCACTTAATGGCTCTGCAATATGTGACAGTTGCAGGAAAATCACTAATAATTTCTTAATTCATTAATGAAGTTTTCAGTAAATTGCCATTCTAGTAAACATACAAAAAATTCAGGTTATTTCTAGAGATGGCACGATACCACTTTTTTATGTCCGATACCGATACCGATATCATAAATTTGGATATCTGCCGATACCGATATGAATCCGATATAGTGTTGTTACGAACTTGTATGTCCATGTGTTTGTTTGTGCAGGTGTTGTGTTTTTTCTATGTTAATTTAGCTGTGCCAGGGCCCTGTTCCGATTGGTGCGTGGATATACTGCCCCGGCGTGATTGGATCCAGCTGGAGGACCCGCCCATTAAAAGGAGGCTGGAGTGCTACAGCGGGAGAGGCCCTCGCGTTTCTCCTCATCACCCAGCAGTAGTCCTGTGGTAGCCGCTGGCTGCAGTATACGCTTGAAAGTTGTGGAAGTGGAGTGGGTAGGGGTGAGCTGCCATTTCTTTTGATCACCCGTTTTCTCCTGTTTTGAGTTAGTTAAGGAGGTCAGACTCTGTCTTTATTTTTGACTTTGTTTTGGTAAGGTCAGGGGTGCGGGATTTGTGTAGGTTTGTTTTGTTTATTGTTTTGGCCTTGGCTCACCCTGAAGTGTTGACACTCCCGTTTTGGTTCTCTTTATTCACATTGTAAATAAATCACCTCATATCTAACGGATTGGTTTCGTGTGACTGCTTGGGTCTTGGGGGGGAAGCGAGTGCCTCGCTCATGTTATGGCCTGGCCCTAGACGGGTCGCAACAGTGTTTTTTAATCAACAAAACTGTTTTTTTTAAATATCTTGCTGCATTTTGTATAAGTTCATACTCAAGTTTAAAACAACAACTACACTAAAGCTATTCTGTTATACCTGTATGCAAAAAAAAATATTTCATAGTTCAGCAATACTGATCAATCTAATAAACTTAAACCTACACCATCCTCCCTATTCTGGTATTTTAAAGAGTACTTTGCGTAAATATTAAGCAACCTAACTAATAGGGTTCCAACTCCCAGCAACAAAAATAAATAAATAAAAAATAGGGAACCACCCCTCACGCTCCACCTCATGATGCTTAATCGACGTAATCAACCTTAATTTGATGCAGTGTGAAAAAAAAATGCACAGAAATCAATTATTTTTCAAGAAATATTAAATAGATTCAACATCTTTCTTCAACAAAATTGCAGACTGCACAGATGGTACCTTCCCAAAGGAAAAAGTACTATAGCTTACTAGGGTATATTAGACTTAACAGTTACTATATACAGTAATGGACTTCTATACATTTTACATCAGATTAAAACTTTGGGTGTAAGATTCAGATAATTATTTAATAACAGTCAGACATTTTAAATGAAAATAAGAAAGAAAAGTATGTCTTTGTGCCCCCTTTTCCCTGTTAATGCCCTATCGGCCCCCCTGGCTAAACTTTGCTAGATCCGCCCCTGCACAGTTACAGCCGTCAGCTGTGTAGAAAAGGATCCTGGTGTAGAAAGTAATATTAAATAAATTCTAACAACAGTTTATCAAGCTTAAACGTGCTGCTGTTGTTCAGCCGCTGGTTTCCTCTTTCTGGTGCAAAGTGGGCCAAAAACAAAGAAGAGAGACGGACTCCCGACAGAAAAGCCGATCAGCTGATCATTAAATAGAGGTTGTAACCTCAACTCTTTTCATTGTTGTTTTTCAGTTCGGAGCTTATAGTTGCAATTCTCACACGTCTTGACAAAAGGTTTTTAAAAGTCCCTGAAGTCATTGCTGTGATATCATGCTTGGGTTATCAAAGAAATACTCTTCATCTTCGATGAAGACCATCATTAGAATGATGAAGGCTTTGAGCCTAAAAGATGATCCAACCCAACAGCCAGTGTCTACAAGCCAAGTACGGAGCAGTTTCTCCACTGGAGTGCAAAGTCCACCCAGTGTGATGAAACTATCATTGGTTGATCAATCTGCTTTAACTAGCAACAAACTTGCATCAAAAAGAAAGCGATCTGAAGTTGAGGATCGACTTGATGACAAAAGAAGCTTCTCCACAGCAAAGAAGCAACGGCGTTTCTCAAAAGAGAAACCCTGCAGTCACACTGAAGTGAGCAAGACACAGAAGAGGGTACCTAACATATGGATCATCGGCTCAAGTTACATAAAGCGAGGAGAATGGGCAGCACGCCACATGTTTGGAGAAAACTTTGGACTTGATGCCAATGTTCATTGGTTTGGAAAAACAGGGATGCGCTGGGATGGCGTCCTTCTTCGTTTTGATGCAGAGTTGATGTCCAGAAAGAGTCCACCTGATATTTTGGTCATTCATGCAGGCGGGAACGACTTGGGACTCGTATCCGCCCAGGAACTTTCCTCTGCAATGACTAAAGACTTGACTGAACTGCATGCAAGGATCCCCTCCATGACAATCCTATATTCCTGCATCAACAAACGCCAAGTGTGGAGGTACAGAAATCCAAAGTACATTATGGACATGGGCGAAAAAACTGTAAACTCAATCATGAGAAAGGCAGTTCATTCCTTTGGAGGCTTCATCATTGAACATCCCTCCCTGAAATATTATGACGAAACCCTATTCGGACAGGACGGAATTCACTTCAACAAGAAGGGAAATGACGTGTTTCTGACCAGCATCCGCTGTGCCATCGAGAAGATCCTTTAGAATTTGTCTCACAGAAAATAGACTTGAGAAAACGCACAACCTCTGGCAACCCCAACCTACCATCTGACATCAGGAGCTCTATCAAAACTGTCTTTATTTGATTACTTTAATGTAGTCAAATAAAAATGAGTACAAATCTGAACACTTAAAGTAAACTTCATTAAAATAAAATGATAAATAGATAAATACAAGCTGAATAGTTCAATGTCTTGGCTTCGTTTTAAAGTTTTAATGGTGTCTCTATGTGAATGTGTATGGAAGTAGTTAGAGTTGAAAGACGAGTAAGGTGAATGAGAATTTGAAGATCCTCCCTTTGAATTACATGGAAAATTTTTGTTGAATAAAGTTGAATAATTTAAAAATTATAAATGTTAAAAATGAGAAAAATACAAGCAGTAATGTCCTAAAGAAGAGGAATCTAATGGTGGTTGAATGGGTTTTCTAAGTTGAACGGTGTTGAAGAAGATAGATGCTGAAAACGTATGGAATATATAAAATGGAATAATAAAGATTAAAAGAACAATACTGTGAATGCTGATAAACATTCACACTAATTATACATGAAACATTAGTGAATATGTATAAGTGCAGACATATTCACTGTAAATACCGTGTACATTTTATTTAGTATGTACTTTGTAAGAACAGCTGCAGCAAGTAAAGTTGGATTTCAGTTCTTCTAAAGCCTAAAGTCATTTTACAAGGCCTTCAGGCAGAGAGGCCTAAACAGAAACTGCATGAGGACAGAACTGTCAGTCAGTATTTCTTAGTAATCTTTATGTCAAAGCTAAATATGACACCATATTACAACAACAAACACACAAAATTGCTATACATAGTTTCTTTTTCATTGTTAAAAGTTTTTTGTTCCTTCTTTCTCGATGTCGACATAAAAACTACTGTAATGACGGGCCATTTAAAGCCTGGTAATTGTCTCTGGCATCCTGAAAACTCCATTTTGGCTCAGCGGAGAGCACTTTCACAAACACAGTCCCAAAGATGCATTACTACTGCAAACACACATTTTGTGAATAATTAAGAGAAGGCAGGAGAAAATTAGCTCTTCTTCTAGACTGTGGATGGTTCCCAGCTGTACAGATGGTTTCAAAAAGAAAGCATGGTTTGAAGAGTACAATGGTGTCTCAGGAGTGATTCATTATTTCTTGCTCAGAGAATGTGGAGTTCCTGAAAATCTTTCTTTGGTGAAGGGATCATGGCTTCACATATGTGCAGTTGTTTTTTATTCTGATTTTTGTCTAAATAGTTTTTCTAAGTTACACATGTCTTTTGTTTGTTTGTAAGTTCTTTTTTTTTTTCGCCTGTCCCATTTGGTTCTTTAGCCATCAGAATTGTTGTCTGAAGACCAACAAGGATACCCAATGGATTTACTTTGCCAAATGGATCATCGTGGCATTGCCGTATTGGTCCATTTGGTCGATCTTTGTTTTTCTTATTTATTATATTTTATTTTCAGATGTTACAGACGGGACAGAAATGAGTGAGGGATAGGAAAGGGAGAAAGAAAGAGGAAGGAAAGGAAAAACAGAAGGGGAGAGGGACAGTGAGAAAGGGGGGGAGAAAAAAATAAAAATCTCCTGGATCACCTGTTGAGAGAAGAATAGAAAACAAGCAAAAAAAAACAAAAAAAAAACCAAAGCAACATACTAAACACAACACCATCGCATTAATCTAGCTAAGTGTAAACAGCAGTAAATACTAAATATTCAATGTTGTTGTGCAGCACGCAGGACAGATGTGCTTCGAAGTAGCAGCCAAGAAAGGTGTAATTTGGGTCTATGAGCAGTGAACACCCGTGTGCATACCTGTGTGGATCAGCGCGCTTGTATTCCAAAGGTTTCTCCATGTAACGATCTGCTAGGGAGTGTGGGGGGGCCACAGCCCCGTCCTCCAGGGTGTGAAGCAGGTATGGAGGAGATCAAAACTCCAGACATCCAGAGGCCCCCAGAACACAAGAGACCATGGAAGACCAACAGAGGGGCAGCCGCGCCACTGTTCCAGTAAGAGCTGAGGAGAGTCCCAGATGAGGGTTCACTCAGTAGCCGCGGAGCAGAAGCCAGGGGGAGTTGCAGTGACGCGCCCATGAGCTCCGCCGGCCGCCAGCTGTGCCTGAGTGACCGAGCCCCAGGCCGAGAGGCCGGGGGCACCCCACCCCCGAAGGGGCACCCCACCTCCAAAGGGGCCCGAGCGCTCCAGGCCCCGATAAGCGGCCGCCAAGGAGTGAGCCGGTGTGTACCTGGACGCCCACCCCCAGACACAAAGAACCACCAACGCACCGACACCTGAGGGAGTCCGCCACCGGCAGGGGAAGTGGTGGTAGGTGGAGATAGGCCTCCATACCTTGGAGGGCCTGAGGTGTCCCCAGAGAGGTGGCGTCTGATACCCAGCCTGACATATAGACACAGACATACAGGCACACACAGATACAAACATCCATTCCCCCCCTCATGCTCTCATATGCACTCACTCCACACTCAACCAACGTGGAGACAGACATAAAGAGACGCTGTACACACGATCACACTCCCCAAGCGTACTCTACAAACCGGGTTTAGGTGCCCCCGCCCCTGGAGGGGGGAACTGCACCCAGACACAGGTGGTGTTACCCTTTTCCCTGCGGTGGGGAGAGGCAGACCACCCCGACTCCGTAGCAGCAGGGAGGCCCCACACTCCAGACCGCAGTCGGACGGCCAACTCCACCTAGCCCTCCCGCTCCAGCAGGCCGCAGAGAATGGGGGTGGGAGAAGACTCCAAACCTCCCTCCACCCGCTCATTGTAGTGTTGATGCATGTGTGTTCTAAGGTGCAATTAAAACCCAGGAGGGCTTGGAGTTACCTGCCAGAGAGCAGCAGGTAAGCGCATGGTCCCTCCTGATAGCCCTCAATGTCTAAGTGTATTTAAAATTGAGAGGTGGGCAACGACGCCAGGGGTGAGGTGTACACCCTGATGGTAATTTGGACTCCGTGATTGTGCCCACCCCCAAGATCCTATATGTATGTGTAATGAGAGTGTGAATAATGTGAATGTCTAAGTTGTGGGATAAAATTGAGGCAGAGGCAGCCAGAAGGGGACAGAGGGGGGGGTAGCCTCCTCTGCACCCTGGTGACATACCCCTACTCCAAGGCCCTGGAGTAGTTTGTTTGTAAGTTCAAGTATAATTGTATTATTTATTGTTTCGTCTTATTTCCTTTCACGTAGAGGAGTTTTGTTCTCAAACATACATATGAGACACAGCTGATTATTGGAAGAAGGCAACACAAATCAGTCTTACTTAATCATAAATTCAGATGTTATTTCATGGGCCGTGCACAGCTGCTTGAGATCAACTCTGGCACACTTAAGATCGATTTCATCTCAAGTGGCTCAGTCTTGAGGTTTTTGCACTTAATGAAGGATTCATTGTGAAAACAAACGATGAGCACCATGAGATGTCTTAAGAAAAACAAATTCAATGCCCGCTTTCAATCAGTTACAAAACTTTAAAACTTTAGAGTTTACATTAACAGTACAGTTTATACCAAGGCATTGCTTATGTATGGAATTTGGGAAGTAAACCACTTTTATAATTTACTTATTTCTTTTTCAGATAATGGTAAGGTCTAGAAATAACTAGAGATGGACCGATCCGATATTACGTATCGGTCCGATACTGACCTAAATTACTTGATCGGATATCGGAGAAAAATAAAAAATGTAATCCGATCCATTAAATATCACGAAAGCACCTCACAAAACTTGCAACACGCCGTAACTCACCTCAGAACGTTAGCACGTTGGAGCAGTATGCATCAGGTGATAGAGCGGCTGTGGCATGCGGGACCTGTGGTGGTCTGGATAGCATTTGGAGCTTCGCTAGCAACCTGACATTTCATCTCCGACAAAGTTATCCCGAGAGAAGTAAAGCAAGTGTGTAAGTCCATCTCTGAATGTTTGTAAAGCATTCCTGCTTTAAGCTTAACAAGCGACTGCCTCTTCTTGCTGCTACTTCAATCATGAAACTGCTTAAGGGGTTTTGAAGGTCTGTCATGTGGAATTCCTTTAATGTCATCTGCACCTCTATGATGTCACAGAGTAGACCCGCTTTTTGTATGCTATTTCCTTTATCACCATCAGAGATGGGCAGTAACGCGTTACTGTAATCCGATTACTTTTTTCAAGTAACAAGTAAAGTAAGGGATTACTATTGCAAAAATGGTAATTAGATTACCGTTACTTTCCCGTAGGAACGCTGCGTTACTGCGTTACTAAAACCGTGATTTTTTTTTGCGAGAATGTCTCATGACAGTGATGTAACCAAGTGCGACGTTCGTGACAACAGCTGTGTGCAGCTCAACAATGGATAATATATCGAGTGCAGGAGACAGTATGAGCGTGCAGCATTTAAAGTGTGGAAGTACCTACCTTACTTTGAGTTTGATTCCATAAAAAGTGACAAAAACATTAGTGTCCGTTGTGCGTGGGAAGAAACCTTCTTTTTACAGCGAAAAAAAACCCTAAACTTCCAAGCAAGCACCGAGTGCGCAACGACGTAATGGGAAACTCACAGAGAAACTCGCGGATTCTTCCACTGACCACCGTGGCACACCTGCACCAGGGTAAACCTCCGCCTGCCCCACTCCTGCTCTTTCTGTTTGTGATTTTGATTTCTGCAGCAGGCCTGGATTCTTACATAACATCCAGACAAAAATCAAAAGGCTTAAACAGCATTTGTAGCTTCAAAACTTAGACACAATGCCAGGTGCAGTTGTGCACATTTTCAGTATATTTAGATATAATATTTATTTATTTAATTACCAATTTGTGTGTCATGCTGACCAAATAACATCAAAATGTGCACAAAGTTTCACAGGAAAATACAGTAATGGAGTATAAATAAACTCTAATGACAGTCCAAATATGATGTCAGCTGAGTTGCTGCTTGCTGTGTTAGGATAATGTTTTGAATTATGATGCTTGTGCCATGCATTTTTAATGCTCTGGATTAGAATAGAGAACAAGCATTTTACTTTTTTTCTCTAACAAAAAACTGTTTATTATATTATCGTTCTATTTAGTTTGGGCCACAGCCGGGCTATCAGTTGGATTTATTATTTATTGTTTAGTGAAGTAGAGATAAAATCACCATCATTTTAGGACTTTTAAACTCAGTAGTCCATGCTATGTCAGCAGCTGTGTCTTGAACCACTCTTTTTTTATCCAGGAACCTGGAAGTAATTGGCAGCATACTGGAGAGCTGCAAACAGCTATGGGCTTTAGTGCAAGTCCAAAGGGAAGAGCTCAGGCAGAAGAAAAATTCTTCACATGGTTGAATAACCTTGTGGTTTTAATTATTTATAAATGATCCAGTGACTAGAATGTTGGGTTTCACGCACTTGACCAAAGGGTGGAGTAAGGAAAAAGAGAAGCTAAAAAAGAAAAGAAAAATGGAAAAATGCATCCATCCATCTTCTTCCGCTTTATTCGGGACCAGGTCACGGGGGCAGCAGCCTAAGCAGAGAATCCCAGACCTCCCTCTCCCCAGCCACCTCCTCTAACCTATCCGGGGGAACACCAAGGTGTTCCCAGGCCAGCCGAGAGATATAATCTCTCCAACGTGTCCTGGGTCTGCCCCTGGGCCTCCTCCTGGTGGGACATGCCTGGAACACCTCACCCAGGAGGCGCCCAGGAGACATCCTTGTTAGATGCCCGAACCACCTCAGCTGGCTTCTTTTGTTGTGGAGAAGAAGCGGCTCTACTCTGAGCCCCTCCCGGATGAATGAACTTCTCACCCTATCTCTAAGGGAGAGGCCAGCCACCCTTTGGAGGAAACTCATTTCCACCGCTTGGATCCGCGATCTCATTCTTTCAGTCACTACCCACAGCTCGTGGCCATAGGTGAGGGTAGGGGCATAGATCGACCGGTAAATTGAGAGCTTTGCTTTTACACTCAGCTCTCTCTTCATCACGATGGACCGGTGCAGTGTCCGCATCACTGTGGCCGCAGCACCAATCCGTCTGTCGATCTCCGGCTCCCTTCTCCCATCACTCGTGAACAAGACCTCGAGATACTTGAACCCCTACACTTGAGGCAGGAACTCATTCCCGACCCAGAGTGGGCACTCCACCCTTTTCCGGCAGGAAAAATGCCACTCTAAAAATGAATATATAAATAAATAAACAAAAAGCTACAACATATACAGGCCACCACAATGTCAGTATATGACTTTGATTTATCCATCCAGACATCCATCAATTTTATCCCACTTATCTGGGGCCAGGTCACTGGTATTATAGCCCGATTGTAAGTCTCCTTCTCTCAAGTCACCCTCCAGTATATCCTGGGTTTGCCCTGGGGCTTCCACCCAGGAGGACGTGCCTGGGACACCTTGCTTAGGAGGAGTCCAGGAGGCATCCTAGTCAGATGCTTGAATTCCCTCCACTGGTCCCTTCCAATGTGGAGTGCTTGCCTCCACATTGGAAGGGACCACTTTTTTTTTTGGAATTCCCACTTTTTCTCCAACTTTGGTCTTGCATAAGTTGTCTTGTTTGGGTGCTTTGTCTGATTTACTGACCAAGAGGTTTTGGAAAATTACACTTTGTTTGTAATTTGGTCTCTGTACACCACTACAGTGGATTTAAAATCACCCAATTAAGATGCAATTGAAGAGCAGAATTTCAGCTTTAATTCAGTGGGTTTATCAAAAGTAGTCCATGAACTGTTTAGGACTTACAGATGTTTTTGTATATATACTACTCCAGTTTTAGAGGCTCAAAAGTAATTGGACAATTGACAGACAAGTAATTTGATATCCAGTTGGAGCCTATTTAGTTGCTATTCAGTGACAAAAAAGACAAAATACATAAGTGTTGCACTTGCATTTGATAGTTGAGATCCATACAGATAGAAGATGCACTATCATGGTGGCTATCATTGGGCTCAAAAAAAAAAGAATTTGTTGCAAATCACATCTAAACAAGCCTGCAACGCTATAACAAACAACTCGTTAGACAGATGAAACTTATAGCAGAATGATAGGAAGAGAACAGTATGAAGAAGGAAAGGAACAGTGATCTGAATTGTACCACATCAAACATGGCAGAGGCAATGTTATGACATGACATGGCTTATACAGCCAAATGCTGCAAAACTGATTGGAATCTGCTTCACAGTGCAAAGGACCCACAGCATGATGTAAAGGCAACCCAAGAGTTTATCAGTGCAAAGAAATGGGATGTTCTTCAGCGGTCACTCAACCCAAAGCATGTTTTTTTGGTTAAACAGTTAATGCAATGCTTTTGTAAGCCCCCTTGAGACTTGAGAAGTCGGTACTTTAATCACAAAGGCAAAACAACAAAAGTTGTGTCATTTCCCAAAAACTAGTTTTAAGAAGCATTATTTTCTCCTAAAAGCTAAAAACTACATTATGCAATTACAGGATTTTGGTAACTATCTCTTTAGGTAAAGCAATAAAGAAAGCAACATTTAATACAGATAGCGATGTTTCCTCTTCCATTATGCAATCAGATAGGCATTGTATTGCTCCCAAATTCTCAACTATTGTAATGTTCCCAACATGCAAACATCACAATAATAATAAGCATAATAAATGTTTTCTGTTCACCATGTATGTAACAGTCAGTTTGCATATAGTTTATCCCACAAAGGCACCCAGATTTAATGCAACAGCTAAATGTAGTATTCACTGTGAGATTTAGCATGGTAAGGTATGGTTTCTAATCTTGTACATATGTTTGGAAAGAGACCAGGACCCAGATGTTAAATAATAAAAGAAGCATTGTGTTAGTTCACTGAAGTTGCACTTTTTTTTGGCTTTTTCATACCATCTGTTTGCAGTATGCTTTAAAATACCTAAATCATTTATCACTGTGGGGCTAGTAACATCCTATCCAATAAATCCTGGTTCCCAGGGCAGGATTAAAGTCATTCTCGTTCTAAGACAGTTTGTTTGTTAAGTGGTATTTTGTACAGTCCATTTAACAATAGATTAAGGTTTCGTTTTAATGTATGTTCTTAGTTGGGATATTCACGCATAAGCAGTAGTTTATTTGAGTGGTTGTAATTACTACGAGTTCACATAAATAGCAAAGCCATATCATGTGTACAGAACAAAAGAAGGTGGAAAAAAAGGTTTTCTGTGAGGAAACAAAGGACACCTTTACTGGTTCGATAAGAATTAAGAGGGTAAGTAGCAGCCAGGTGCTGTAAACCAAATGCACTTGATTAACTTAATCATCAGCAAGTGCAAGCAGCACTCTAAAAGCAGATATTTTTGGCAACTTGCCAGGGGTGGATCTAGAAGGGTGGCACCCTAAAATGAACTCTTGCCACCCCTAGCGCCACCCTTGTTTTGCATATGACAGCGTAGTTTATTAAAATAAGATAGCATTAACACTTTGAGCCTAGCTACAGTTAACACTGAATATAAATTACAAAACTGAATATATTGCATAGTGTTACTAAATCCAGAGTTGTGATATAAAATATATATATATAAGCCATTCTTTCTTCTAAATACTACCATCATGGTTTAAAAAAAAAAAAGCATTATCTAAGGACAGCACGAAAACAGTAAAGAAACAAAACAAAAAAAGCCGCCCCGTTCTTATTGGTGGAAAACTGTCGACCAATAAAAAAATGACATGGGATTTGGTTGTTTAGGAAGAGGGGAATGTTTTGGGAGTGGCAGTGAGACGGAGCGAGTGAGAGGGAAAGAGAGAGAGAGAGATTGGTAGTGAGTTTTGAGATGTGAGAGATTTGTGACGTTTAGCATGGAAAATGTATTGTTAGTGTGTTGTGTAGTCGTTATTTTGTGTGTCAGTGAGGGCACTATTGAATGTCCCAAAAGCAGATTTCAACGTAAACATTGTCTCCAGGTGGAAAACCAGAGGAGTGATACACCTCCTGCTGTCAGGCCTGCAGTGTGTGTAGGCCTGACAGCAGGAGGTGTATCAGATAGATAGATAGATAGATAGATAGATAGATAGATAGATAGATAGATAGATAGATAGATAGATAGATAGATAGATAGATAGATAGATAGATAGATAGATAGATAGATAGATAGACTACTAGGATTTTATGTTTTTTGTGTGATTTCAGATCGGTTGCGTTAATGCAGTATGTCAATGAAAAAATAACTGTAAATTCAGACATGTGAGATTGAGCTGAAAAGAATGATACCAAGAAGCAAGGCAAGGAAAAAAATAAAATGAAACAATTTGAGGGTGAAATACAGAAGTAAATCAAAAGTAGTCAAAAACGGCCAGTTATATTTTGGAGGGTTAATCCAACAAATCATGAAAAATTAGGTTTACATTTTTTTCACAACAGTACAGATTTCTGACATTTTGTGTAAATTTAAGCAACAATTTGATTTTTTTAACAAAAAAATTGTGAAACTTAAGTTAGACTTGTGTTTGTAAATGAACCGCCCCATGTTGTGTAGCCTTCTGGATTTTATACTTATTGGGCTGCATATTTTTTTTTTTTTTTTTTTTTTTTTTTTGGCCTGTCCCGTTTGGCTCTTTTGCCATCAGAATTGTTGTCTAAAGGCAAACAAAGATGCCCAACGGATTTACTTTACCAAATTGACCATCCCAGCCTTGCCATAATGGTCCATTTGATTCACCTTTTATTGTTTATTTTATTTTCACTTACTGAACATGGGACAGACTTGACTGGGGGAAAGAAGGGGAGAAAGAAAGAGGGAAAGAGAAACAGCTGAGAAGAGGGACGGGGGAGAAGGGCAAAAAACAAAAACCAACAGAATGAGCAGAAAAAGAAAAAAAAGAAGAAAAAAAGAAAAAAATGCATATATCAATCACCTGGGTCACCTGCTGAGAAAGAAAAAAGAAAACAAGCAGAAGAGAACAAGAGTAATAGAATAAACAACATCACAATGATATATGGGAATATGACAGTAAATACTAAATATTAAACATTATTGTGCAGCACATAAGATCAACAGAACACAGTGTGCTTTGAGGTAGGAGCCAAAAAGGGTGTAGTTTGTGGGTGTGATCACCCGTGTGTACACCTGTGAGCATGGACGCGCTTGTTTTTTGTTTTTTAAAAGGTTCCTTCATGTAATGATCTGCTAGAGGGTGTGGGGGGGGCCACAGCCCCGTCCTCCAGGGCATGAAGCAGGTATGGAGGAGATCAAAACTCCAGACATCCAGAGGCCCCCAGAACACAAGAGACCAAGGAAGACCAACAGAGGGGCAGCTGCGCCACTGTACCAGAAAGAGCTGAGGAGAGTCCCAGATGAGGGCTCACTCAGCAGCCGCGGAGCAGAAGCCAGGGGGAGTTGCAGTGAGCTCCGCCGGCAGCCAGCCGCGCCTGAGTGACCGAGCCCCAGGCCGAGAGGCCGGGGGCACCCCATCTCCGAAGTGGCCCGAGCGAGCCCCAGGCTCCAGGCCCCGATGAGCGGCCGCCAAGGAGTGAGCCGGTGTGTACCTGGACGCCCATCCCCGGACACAAAGAACCACCAACGCACCGATGTCTGAGGGAGTCCGCCACTGGCAGGGGAAGTGGTGGTAGGGGGAGATAGGCCTCCATACCTTGGAGGGCCTAAGATGTCCCCAGAGAGGTGGCGCCTGACACCCAACCTGACATATAGACACAGAAATACAGGCACACACAGATACAAACATCCATTCCCACCCTCATGCTCTCATATACACTTACTCCACACTCAACCAACGTGGAGACAGACATAAAGAGACGCTGTACACACGATCACACTCCCCAAGCGTACTCTAAGCCCCGGGTCTAGGTACCCTTGCCCCTGGAGGGGGGGGAACTGCACCCAGACCCAGGTGGTGTTACCCTTTTCCCTGCGGTGGGGGGAGGCAGACCACCCCGACTCCGCAGCAGCAGGGAGGCCCCACACTCCAGACCACAGTCGGACGGCCAACTCCTCCTCCTAGCCCCCCCGCTCCAGCAGGTCGCAGAGAATGGGGGTGAGAGAAGACTCCAAACCTCCCTCCACCCGCTCATTGTAGTGTTGATGCATGTGTGTTCTGAGGTGCATTTAAAACCCAGGAGGGCATGGAGCTACCTGCCAGAGAGCAGCAGGTAAGCGCATGGTCCCTCCTGCTGGCCCTCAATGTCTACGTGTATTTAACATTGAGAGGTGGGCAACGACGCCAGGGGTGGGGGTGTACACCCTGATGGTACTTTGGATTCCGTGTATCGTGCCCACCCCCAAGATCCTATATGTATGTGTAATGAGAGTGTGAGTAATGTGAATGTCTAAGTTGTGGGATAAAATTGAGGCAGGGGCAGCCAGAAGGGGACAGGGGGGGGGGGTAGCCTCCTCTGCACCCTGGTGACATACCCCTACTCCAAGGTCCTGCATGTGTGGGTGGTTGTGATGGAGCGGGAAGAGGGAGGCAGCTGGAGATGGGGAGGGAAGGAAGGGAGGGGCAAGTGACCCCTCCCTGGGGCCAGCTCCCCCGCTGACCCCAGTAGGCACCCCCATACTCCGCGACCCACCAGGGAAAGGGGGCCCAGGCCCATCCAGACCGGGGCCCAGCGCAGCAGCGCCTCCCGGCCCCACAGAGCCCAGGACAGTCCACCCAACCCCACCACAGAGAAAACTGCACCCACCCCACCATCCACTCTTCTTCCAGACTACATAAGACAATAAACACCCAGGCTGAGATCTTCCTCCACCTCTCCTGTATCTCCCCCTCCTGTAGAGAGAGCCCCTGAGGAGAGGAAAGCTCCTGCAAGATGTGACAATCTTCCCCACCAGTTGAAGAGCCCCCCAGGTGGCTCGATGCACCGGCGGCACCCTGCTCCAGGGCTGGGCCCCCATGCACCCACCCGCCCACAACCCCGGCAACACACCAACCAGGACCCAAGCCCCCGAGGCCCGGTCCGGGCCCCAGCCCAGAGACGGAGCGCCCCCAGAACCTCACGCCCATCCCGGACCCACCCAGGGGCAGCCAGGCTACCAGGTCAGTAACCCACGTCCGTCAGCACAGACCCTCCCCTAGTCCCGCTGCACGCAGCCGCGAGGAAACAGTCACCGGAGAGCCAACAGAGCCCCTAACCGGACATGACCGCTACCCCGGGTTGAGCCCCCCAAGGAAAATGCCTTGGGGGGCTCAACCCAATGCATATTTATTTATTATACAGGCTATACAGAACATAAAACCAAAAATTCACGTTTTATGTAACTGAGATTTTTAATTAAAAAATACAGACAATAATTAAGTTATAGACAATATTTATATGGCAAACGTGCATACTTACTGGATTTGAATAATTTTAGCCATATTTAACACCTTTATATGTGTTTTTAAAAAAAGGCTCTGATTTTGCCACCCCATTTGATTTCCATGCTACCCTCATGCCACCCTAAGAAGATTTCTCTAGGTCCACCCCTGCAGCTTGCTGTTCTGGAGTAGGTGTGTGTCACAATGTCACAATCTTCCAGGACAGGATGTCCCAGTAAATTCACTCCAAGGACAGACTGTGTAAAACCCAGGCCTCCATCTCAAATTCTACAGGCCTTAGTTTGTATGTTAAATGTTAAAGTTCATGACAGTACAGTTAGAAAAAGACTAAGCAAGAAAGGCTTGTTTGGAAGGCTTGCCAGGAACATGGCAGCAGAGCTTAGGTTTGCAAAGCTGTACCTAAGCACAACACGAGACTTCCTTTGAAGACGTCCTTTGAAGTCTTGTGGTTTGTCTTTTGAACAGATAAGACCAAAGTGGAAATTTTTAGCCATAACACAATGAAAACAACACAGCATATCAGCATAAACACAAATATCAAATGTCAAGCATGGTAGTAGGCTACTGATTTGAGCTTGATTTACCTAGGACCTGTGCACCTTGCAGTCATCGAGTCAACCCTGAACATTATGCCAAAATATTCTTTGTGAGGCCATCTGCCTGACAGCTGAAGCTTGGCCAAAAGTGGGTCATGCAACAAGACAACAATCTCAAGAACAGCAGCAAATCTGCAAAACAATGGCCTAAAAAGAAAAGAAAAAAAAAAATCAAGGGCCCCTTTAAAATCTAAACTTCAACCTGACTGAAACTCTGTAGCAGGACCATAAGACAGCTGTACATAAATAAAGCCTGCAAGAGAACTGACGCAACACTGTGGAGAAGAGTGGGCCAGAAATAATTTTGTTTGTTTGTTTTTTATTTTTTCTCCCACAGGACCGCACAGTCATGACAATGTTCTTCTTCACGTGACTGTATAACTGTTTTCTATGATTGGCTGATTCCTTGACAAAGCTCTGGCTGTCTGGACTCTATATTCTGTATTCATATACTGCTACCAAGACACACTTATTTGGACTAAGCACTAAAATATATTTTCTGTTCTGTGAGTGGCCAGGTTACGAGAACTCATCCCCCTCTGTCTTGGGGCAAATTGTGCAAAGTATCTTTCATAAAAGCTGTGCCCAATCTGGAGTAGGCATGAGAACATTCTTTCTGGCTGCATCCTAATGCCAGATTAAAACGCCATGGGCCTAATTGATGCTTAATGACACATCTAATTACTCCTCCTAGATAAACAAGCTTCTCATTAGTGCAACAATTACCAAGGTAATGAAACCCTTGTTTGGGATGACTTCTCAATGTTATAAATGATAAAACAGGAAGTGAAAAATGCTTAGGAAACAGGGACATTTTTGTACAACGGATGCATGAGAAACCTTCTTGAGGCTATTGTCTTGAAAGGATGACTTGTTTTCTGTGTCTCATTTAATATGAAGTCATCTGTCTGCAAAGTCTTTCTACTTAACACCTTTTTTTTCTTACCTGATTGTTGTTATATGTTTCTGTTTAGCTAGAGCTAGTGTGTTATAACTTACCTCTCCTTGTTAGAGTAATTATACAAAGAGCTATTTTAGTTATGTGCGTGCATGCCTGCCACCTCAAATAAATATTATTCTTCTAAATGCTTATTATTAACGTTACTGCTGCCAAGACATTTGGCAGCAAATTAATATGTAAGGTAGTATCACAAAAGCTTTAACCCTAACATATCATTTCAGCCAAATCTGGCAAGTTAAGACTATTTACAGAGGTCATAAAGAGGTCAAAGAGGGTGCATTGGCATAGACACAGATTCTGCACATGCAAGTGCAAACATCTAAAATGTAGCTTGAGCTACAACCTAACCCTAACCTTGTAGCTCTTATGTTTTAAGTTCTAAGGGTTAATTAATTAATGTTGCACTAATATCGATAATTAGTTATGAGGATGTTTTATGATAAAGCACTGAGGACAGTGTCTAATGGTTGTAATGGTTTACATGGTTATTTATGAATTTATAACAGTTCCAGAATGCCTGATTCACATTCACATTCTGAAATCCTTATTGTACTATTATAAGTTTAGAAAACCTAAAAATTACACTTTTGCTCCTCTCTAAAACAGTAAGTGAAGTCATTAGAAGGATGAAATACAAGCCCTATGTTCTTTTTTTAACTTCATTGATTTCTGTTTGGATTACTTTGATGGCTTTTATTATATTTTTTACACTATGGCAAACGCTATTTTCAAATGAACTCAAATAAAGTCCTAATTGTTTTACTCTTGTAATTTAAAGACACAAATTAGCTGTTTTTGCATAGGCAGTTTAAACTGACATCACTTTGTAAGTGAGTTTTTATTTTATTTTATGTAATATAGAAATATTCTATCTACCCTTGGGATGTGATGGAACTCCGGTACTGTGGTTAGCATTGTTGTCCCTATGCATATCGGTTAGGTTAGGGATATGCTGGCTTCCTGTCCTGGTCAAAAGTCAAAATACTTTTACTGGTGACTCTAAATTGGCTGCAGGTGTGAATGGTTGTTTGGCTCCCTGTGTCAGACCTGCAATAGATTAGCAACTTGTCCAGTATGAATCCCACCTCTCACCATATGAAAGTTTGAATACACTTCAGCGTAACCATGGCCTTGAATTGGACAAATAGGAGAAAATTCCTATTTGTCCAATTCAGGGATTCAGATGGGTGAATCTGATGGACAGACTCACCCAAGGACACACCAACCTAAGCCAAAACAACACTAATTACATTTTGTGTAGCTCTTTGTTTTATTAATTAAGTTAATTTAAATATGAAGAATGAGGAGGCCTGTAGAAAAACTGAAGGTCCTGAGGAAAGCTAAACTGTGAAAACACTCAGACTTCTAGCTTATGATCTGCATATTGCAAGCTAGCATACAGCTAACACGTGCACATTTTTAAAGCTCTTTGGAGTGAAGAAAGAAAACAACAAAGTACCCACACACAACAAAAGTAAGGAAGAAAGAGACAGATTTAAAAATGAGTGCCAAACTAAGTCTGAAAGATATAAATGTGTTTGCTTCATTATCCTACCGCGTCAGATGAAAAAAATGTGTCCATGATTTTAGAAGCATATGAAAAGCATTCTGATCCATGATGGAAACTGTTTAATGTTTCAGTTGGGGTGAATTTACTACTGTGTGACTCATTGCATCAGATCACCCTCCGACCACACAAATGTTTCCCGACTTGGGTGTGTGCATGTGTGGATCTGCCAACCACGACCAACCCCTTCCTCCAGCATGAATCTTACTCAGTCTTTGATGATTAATATATGAGATATGCACAATCATTTAGGAACAGATAGCATCATCTTATGCAGAGCCATAAGTTGAAGTTGAAAAGGACTCCTAAAAACGGCACATGATGAGCCATAATATAAAAATCACTGAAAAGTGAAGTGAATAAAATTGCTACACTTTAAATATTTTTGTGAATCCAGACCAAAGAGACCCCATAATGGCAGTTGCATTATGCTGCATCAGCAGCCTCCCACTCTGCTCTTTGCAGAGTTAAGGAACGAAAAACACAACAAATAGCCATCTTGATCAAATATCCATGTGCGAGAACCAGCTCTACCCTGCATCCCACAGGACCTAAAAGATTCAGTGCCAACATCCGGATGCCTGACACCACAGGACACCTTTAGAGGTCATATACTGTATTCATCCCCTCATCAGAGTTGTTTTGGTGGCTTTTGCTTTCAATGGCTCAAAAGAACTAGAATGAAGGGTGTGCATTTCTAAAGAACAAAAAAGCTTCCTCCATTTCTCACAAACTAAATATTTAATCAATTCTTATTTTGTTATAAAACATGTATATAGAAGTTAAAGAGCTGATGGTAAGAGTTGTTGAAACTAGATTAAGAAGAGAGGTGATAATCAGTGAGCATCAGTAGGGCTTCATTGCTCTTGCACTACAGATGCGATGTTTTCTTTGAGTGTTGATGGAGACGTCAAACCTGGTCAAAAGTGCACTGTGTCTTAATGGATCCAGGAAGCATATAATGGGATGCCAAGAGATGAACTGTAGTTCTGCATGAGGAAGTCAGGAATGGCAGAGAAATATGTGAGGGTGGTGCAGAACATGTATGAGGACAGCTAGACAGTTATTATTTATTTATTTATTGTATATTTATTTTATTTTATTCTACTGTATATAGTATTTTATTCTATTCTGTACAGTTGTGTACTGTATTTATTCTTATTGTATTCTAATTTTTGCCTCATAACTTTTGCACTGTCCACTTCCTGCTGTGACAAAACAAATTTCCCACGTGTGGGACTAATAAAGGTTATCTTATCTTATCTTATCTTATCTTATCTTATTATGTGAGGTGTGTGGTAGCAGTGACAGATGGGGTTCAAGGTCAGGGTGGGAGTGGCCCTGCGTTCCTTCTTGTTTGCAGTGGTGATGGACAGGCTGAGAGATGAGATCGGGCAGGTGTTTCTGTGAACTGTGATGTTTGCAGAGGACATATGTAGTGAGAAGAGGGAGCAGACAGATAGCCTGGAGAGGTGGAGGTATATTATGGAGAGAAGAGTAGAAATAAGTCAGTAGAATTTAGACAGAAAACATGTGTGTGAGTGAGAGGGAAGCAGATTAAAATGTAATGATGTAAAGAGCAGAGGTAGTGAAGGTGGATGAGATTAAATGTCTGGAGTCAGGCACCCAAGGCAACGGGCAGTGCACAAGACAGGTGAAGAAGAGAGTGCAGGCAGAATGTAGTGGGTGGAGACAAGAGTTAGGTGTGATTTATGATGCATGGATAACACCAAGAGTGAAAAGGAAGGTTTACAATGTGGTAGTGAGACCTGAGGCACTGCTGAAGGTGGCAGAGTTGAAGTTTCTCAGATTTTCATAGGGAGTGATGTGAATGCACAAGATTAGAAATAAGTATCAGAGGAACAGCTGACGCTGAGCAGTTGGGAGACAAAGTTCGAGAAGTGAAGTTGTGATAGTTTGGACATGTACAGAAGAGGGATAGTGGATATATTAGAACAAGGATGCTGACGATAAAGCTGCCAAGCAGAAGGAAAAGAGGAAGCCCTTAAACAAGCCTCGTGATGTAGTGAAGGAGGACATGGGGGGGGTTGGTGTGGCAGAGGAGGTTAGTTAAAAGTTCCAAATCAATATTTATTTGTAGTGGTGGTCGTGACCACTCTTAAATTTAAGTTCTATTCGCTTTCTTTCAGTTCTATTTAGATCTTCACAAATCTGCTGAAAGAGCCAAATGGGTCATGGATGTGTTACTAATAGCTTCCTTTTTTTTTATCTGTTGAAATTTTACTCAAGTGACATTTTTTACAGGTATTGACATTATAGTAAGAAGCATGATGTGTGCTCTGAATGTAGTGACTGCTATAAATGTTAATAATAATAATAATAATAAACTTTATTTATAAAGCACACTTAAAAACAAGGGCATACCAAGGTGCTTAACAAGTAACATAGAGAATAGAAGGAAGATAATAGAAATAGGACCAAAGCAAGTACTAAGTATGCAAGCAGGTAGCTGTCACTGATACATAGGAAAGCAACAGGTACAGAGCAAACAAGAAATTAAATGAGCATAAAAGTGCATAATATAAAATCATAAAAGAAATATTAACTAGAGGGAAAGGCAAGATTGAATAAGTGGGTTTTTAGTCATGATTTGAACAGTGCAATGGAATCAGATGCGCAGAGGTCGAGAGGAAGGGTATTCCACAGTACCGGGGCAGCCAGAGCAAACGTACGGTCACCCCGGGACTTCAGCCGAGATCTGGATTGGGTCAGAAGTAGTTGAGTGGCAGATCTAAGTGTTCTAGCAGGAGTATGTGATTTGAGAAGTTCACTAAGATAACTTGGCGCTAATTTATTAATAGTTTTGAATGTAAGGAGTAATATTTTAAATTGAATACGGTACTTTATGGGCAGCCAATGCAAGCTAGCTAGAACAAGAGTAATAGGGCAAAATTTCCTGGTACCAGTCAAGAGGCGGGCTGCTGCATTTTGGACTGTTTGCAGTCTAAGAAGAAGAGAAGAGGGAAAACCGTAGTACAAGGAGTTACAATAATCCAACCTGGAGGTCACAAAAGCGTGAATAAGCTTCTCCAGGTCCTCATGCGGAACATAATGCCTAGCCTTATAAGGCGCAGTTGGTGGAAGCTAGCTATCCAGCGAGCTATCCAGCAGTACACCCAAGCTACTGACATAGTCACAAGAAAAGCTAGCAAAGGAACCCAGGGCAAATGTTCCATTGCTTTGCATCATCCATAAAATGTTTGGCACGCACCTGAGCCAGATGTGACTTTTCTGTTTTCATGGCAGTCAAAGCATATTAAGTAGTTTCCAGTAGGCTGTAACTAATGAGTAGTTGTGTACCGGTAGTGGACTAGTAAGGGCCAACTCTTTAGTTTTGCCCTCTCTGTTTCATACAGCTCTTGTATACACCTCACACCTGTGACTCTGAAGGGCAACTTGCTGTTGAGTCATTGTAGGCAATCTAAATTGTGTCACGCTGGCTTTCCGTCTCGACTATGTAAATTAGTCTGCATGCTGTTGCTATCCATCTGGCAAATGACACTGTTAATTTCCTGGAGGCTGATTTATCCATTGTTTACCACCAAACACTAGCGTGCATGGTCTGCACGTATGACCAGGGCTAACAATATCACCGTTAGCTGCGTGCTGGGCTTGCGCGCACCCTGCATGCATTCAGCTAGCTTTCAACTTCTGAAGATGAAACTTCCCATTCAAGAGGTCATTTTATATCATTCACTGTGAAACATTAATAACATTAATTGCTAAAGTGATATTGCAGTAACATGTTACTATAGTAATATGTTACTATGGCTACATTATTATGTCAACATTAGAACTCCTTTAAAAAGCTCACTGACTAATCATTTCTGCCTCTCTTTAATGTTGTTAAACGTCTATCTGGCTTACAATATTGTAGCCATACATACAGATATACTGCATTGATAATTATGTCTAAACCAGCAGACACTAGGCAATCTTTTTAAGACTGCTGCAGGTATATATTGTATATGAGCTTTAGTATTTAAATGTGTAATGACTGTTAAAACAACATAAAGGTTGAGGCCTGATGTGTCTGTGCAGCACTTTTGGTTGTGTGAGTAAGTGTGTGCTTGTGGGTGTGCTACTACAACCCTGCACAGCCATGTCCTCAGTGCTTAGAGTATGCTAGCCACTTTACCCATCATAAGTTGACTCCAGAAGGTCACAACAGAACATGTAGCCATGGTGACAGCTTTGCCAGTTTAAGAAATGGAATAATCTAGGCGCTGGGCTACAAAATGAAACCAAATCTGCTCAGAAATCTGTGTGTGGTATTAAATAAACACACAAATTTCATGCATACGCACACTCAAGGAAATCATGTTCAGGAAAAAAATATGTTGCAAATGAAGGAGAAGGAGCATGACGAATTATTGTTTAAACTAAAAAGCTAGCTGAGATGTGCTATTCGTTCTTCACTTTTATCCTCACACGGCACCAGAGAATGCCGGGGACACAGATGTGTTCATTTCACGAGTGTACATTTTATTTTGTCATTTTATTTTTTAAATAGATCTTGACGATTTAAAAAAGCATTCCAGTTCTTCCCCCAAAAAAGCTTCTATATATAAAAGATTTTGCTATTTGTCAAGTGATTTCCACAGCTGGTTGCGTTTGGGCGCCAGCCTGAATCAGTTATTGCTGAGACAAAAAGAGAAATCAGATGAACCAGACTTTTCAAGGTTACTTTGCAATGACCAAACATCAAGTTATTATCTGTATGGTTAATCTGTCACTTTAGATATTCACCTTTCATCCAAAGATGGTTTAAAACTAATACAGTTCCAGTAAGCTACAGCTATATCTTCTTATTAAGTGAACATATTGTCACCTCCTATGAATGTGCTTTACAAATATTTCACACCAGTGTCACTTTGGCCTACTAGTCATCAACACAAGACCCTGCTCTTCTCACTTAATCTGAACTCATATTTATTAACTTCTTTGTATTTGCTGGAAGGCATATCCTCTATAAATGCTGGCATATAAAGCTGCATTGGTTCACACTCTCACACAGGAAGTGCTTACTTTGTTGTCGCCTCACACCAGCAAAATCCTCCTACGATAGAAGCAAAGCGAAAGTTGTTATGCATTGGGTTAAACAGTGAACAGAAGTCGCACAAGATGTATTGTATACATATACAAATAATGTTTCTGCTTTATTTATTTATTTTAATCTCTTTTTGTTTTATGAGGTGGGTGTTTTTGAAAGGTTCTTTTTTTAGACATAGCGGCTGTTAAACCTCCCAAAATCCATTTACAAAACTGGGGATTTGTTACCTGATCATGTTTCACTCTCTTTCTCTCTTCCATAAAAGAATAAGAGAATGGGATCTGTCTCTGTATGTCTCTCCGGCACTCTGATTGCCAGGTGAGTAAGTCACCCTGTTAAATAGAACATCTGTTTGCCACGTGTCAGCTGTGAAAACAACAGCTGGCTAAATCCTAAAAACAAAAAAGCAAAGGACCCAATGAGAATTGCACACATGAGATAGAATAGTCACATTTTAAAAACTAGGTCAACCTGTCCATATATTCATACGCATTATGCCGATAGTGACAGATTAAAGGAAAATGTTCATGCCTTATACACATTTTTAATACATTTTCCCTTTAGAGCAGAGATGTCAAACTCATATTACATCATGGGCCACATAAGCCCAATTTGATCTTAAGTGGGCCTTTATGTCAGTGTAAATAAGTTTAACTGCACATTTAAGCCCTGAGACATCTTAATATAAGAAAAGAAGTGCAGTTTCAACAGATAAAGGAATCTTGCTCTAATAAATTAAATAAGTCTTTCGGCACAACTCTTTGGGCACAAAATATAAGAAATGAATGTGTAAAATTACGGAAGTTTTGTTGGCTTGTTGCCCAGACTGACCTGCAATTATAAAATAAATATTTTAAAAGTTATTCCTGTTAATACACAGAAAATGTCCTATTTGTTTCCGCTGTGGATTGATTAAAAAAATTTATAGTAGATATTGGAAAAAAAAAAAAAACAGGAGCTTTTCTGTCATTTATTAATTAATCTATTACTTTATTACTTTGGCTCAGTATGAAAAGCCACTGGGGAGGACTTTGTCAGTAAGAAAATCTGTAAATGTTGTGAAAAATCCGCTAAAAGTGCAAAATTTATGATCTCCTTCACATTTTCATATTCTTTAAGAGGCCAGCGCTGTGCAGCCTGACTCGTATTCATTAGATAACACCTGAGTGGTGCCCTGTTCTCTTCACAGATAATTCATGCTTTGGTACTCAGTATAATTTAACCGCACCCTTTAATGTAATAGGTACTTTAGAAAGAAATCATTCTGACTCAGACACAAAGTTGCTTCTGACTTGTTCCCTAATCTCTTATCTACACGTTTTCCCTGATGTTCATGATATAAGTATCCTGTATAACTCAAAAAGACTGTTATCTAAAAAATTACTTCATACTTTTGACAGCAAAGTTAGGACGATTATAATGTGACAAAAATAAAAAAAAGTTATCCACAAAAAGAAGAGTACTCTCCTATATGGCACGTTATTAACCAAACAACAGAATAGCGGTGAGAGAACTTAATAGATCTGGATTTGGCTTCGGAGTTCTCCGAAAAGACACACATCATTGTACAGTTCTCGTAACTGACTCTAGATTTCTCAAACGTGGTTTGATTTGGTGTGTACTGGTTGCTGTGTTCCCAAAATGCTAAAACCCACATTTAGTTTCATGTTCATCTTAATGCCTGAAGCTGGAATCAGACATTGACTTTGTTTAAACAAAAAAAATTGACCTACAATAACTGCATGTGGGTGTAGAGTAGACCTAAAAAAAATTAGATTGTTCTTTGGAGGAACATTGGTCCGTGGTTGCCTTGAGATTTGTGAAACAGCCGCATAGTTGCTGCTGATTTCCTCAGATAACTCAAGGGATATTGGTTAGCTAAATTTGTGCTGACAACATGAACAAAAATATAAATGCGCTATGGAGGCAGCAATACAAATGGAAAACTAAGCACAGCGAAACATCCAAATAGGTTATCAGATGATGGAAACAACGAGGAACATAAAGTTACTGAAGCTTTCGATGAGCCAGAAAATCAAACGAGGTTAGGGTGACATCGGGTTTCATTTCTTAATTCACTGCTGCTCAGGGTGAGCTTTAATCCACAAATTAGAAGGTCAGACAATCAGTCTGAACAACATGTGCACTCAGTTTTTAAAATGCCCTACTGTGGAGGTTGTTTATAAAAGCTGCGTAAATGCCATCAAAAGATGTGTTTGTCATTTAGTTCTAACTCAGAAATGAATCAGATGCATAAAATGTGTGTAAATGTTGAGGACGAACAAACTGCAAAACACTGAATTACATGGAAAGGCATTTAAGCTTAGCAATATATATCTTTATTTTTCAACATTTTGAATATGGAGTCAATTACTATTTTATTTATTTTTATATAAGGAACCCCATTAGCTTCCACAATAGTTGTTGCTAGTCTTGTCCACATAATTTGGCTCTTACATCCACAGTAAGGTTTTACAGCTGTAATAATATAAGCATGCAAATATCAATAATATTGAGGCACAATACACAAGAATCAAACAGGTCACAACATTGCCCTCTTACAATATTTACAGTAATGAAAAACTGTGTAAATAGGCTTTTAAATGTTTGTTTTTAAATTGCTACTTTACTATAGACTTTAAGGTACTGTAAGATCTTGTAAAACATATTTTTACTTGCATTAGCAATATAGTTTCCAATTATTATGGATTGGAGGCTTAATTAATGATAATCAGACATGGTTTTTAGATTTAGTTGTGTCTGGCCTTTCAGATGATTTTATGTGTTGTTTTTTCAGTTTTATTTCTAAAAAGAAAAAGAAATGAGGATCTAAAGGAGCTATAAAAACTGCTCTTGCATTATTAAAGTGGGTGCATTATTTAGCGACGTTAAGGGCTGGCTTGTCTGATTCTGCTGGGACAAATACAGGCAAGCCTTTACAGTAAGGTCTGCATTCCACTCTTAATGACTGTGCTTCTGTAGAAAAGAATCATCCCGTCTTTTGTTTTTGTTGTTGTTGTTGTTTTCCCACAAAAAAATCACGTGTGCTCAAGTTTTTATGGATTTTCTTTACTTTTCTGTTTCGTATTAGAAAATGCATCGTAATAGAGCATCGATCGCATTAATTCTCCTTCTGACTGCACCACGACACGATCCTTTGGGGAAACTACAGTAACAGTCGCTTACTCAACTGTCTCAACTGTTTTGTGTATGGCAGCAGTGGCAGTTGGCTGGTTTTTTTCCCCCTCCGGATGTTTGTAGTTGTACATAAAGCATAGCAGACTCATTCCTCAGCCTTATGTTCTGTTTATATGCTCACACATTTACTGTTCTGTGTCATCCTGACTGTCTGTGTGTGTACAAAAGCCATGTGTCACATTTGCATCTTTGTGTGTGTGCGCACGCATGTGTGTATAAGTGAGTGTGGAGAATACTGAGTTTAGAAATGACTGGACTAGATGCAGGCTGCAGCTTGTGCAAAGTGTAAGTTTGGTGGTTCCAGCTGTCGGAATTTGTTGTTCTGAACGTGAGTGGCACACTCTGTTACTCAGACCCCAAACAGTTGCCATCATTTTAAAATCAGATATCCCAGAAATCCAAATTGAGTTATCTGGTCTAAGAACAAAATAAAATGAACAGTATGTTCCAATCTTGCATTTAGTACAAACCCTTAAAAACCTGGTTTCCTGTACTAGGTTAGATAAACATCCACTTTTTACTTTTTGAGTTCTTACTGGGGATGCAGGAAACAATAGGCTTCAATGTGATGCCACTGTTACTGGCATCGTGCATGATGTGACATGGAAGGCACACCAAAGTGAAACTTTTTGTTCTTCCTGCCTGTATCGCTGCCTTTCTGTCCTTCTTTTGAACTGTCTCTTTCTGTGTTAGCCACAGGGTACATCTGATAATTAGCAACACCAAAAGTGAAATTTGTGGTTTGCTCACAGAAATGTAAACAGCACGTCGGCTAACCTAACGGCATAGTTGCAGGGAACTAAGCAACTAGTTGTCCAGATAAAGTGCTTAAAGAATACATTTACAGTTTGAACAACAACAACCGTTATCTTGTCACTCGGTCTTCTCTTGAGACCTTTGTCTTTCCTTATGTCAGGTTCTTCTTACAAGTAGGTTTGGTCTGGATCTTTGTCCTCCAGGAGATTCTAATTTTTCTTTTTGTCCCTTTCTTTTTCACGTCCACCTCTCTCCAGTATGTTTATTTAATTTGTGAGTGATGTGATGTCAAGTTTGGCTCTTGTTTGTTTGTAGTCTGTTCTTCCTCAAGATCTCTGTTGTGATCATGTGTTCCAGGTCTGTTTTGAGGGTTCTGGAGTTCTACAGTCCTTCCAGATCACATTTCTCATTCAGTATACAATTCTGTAATTTTATCATCTTAATTGTTATTACTGTGTTTGCCCATTGTGTATACACAACATCTATTTTATGTCTGTCTGTCTCTTCTGGAAAGGCCATGTCCCCTCTGTTATTCTTACTGAGGTTTATTGCATTATTCGCCTTTATTTTGTTGTGTAAGAACAGAGGTTGTTGTATAATCTGTATATTATAGAAACAACTAAACTGACTTGCTTTGAATGCAAAATCAGTTTTCTTTTAAACGCTACTTGTGCATTCGACATATTGAATTTTGTAACATTAATAGCTTTCAAGTCAGTGTTCTGATTTGTAAAATTCGAGCTTTGAAAAACCAGATAATGCTACTAATAATGTTATCATTTTGCAAAGCTAGTCACAAAAGAAGAAGAAATATCTGTTGGACATGTTTTAGATTTGTGCTGTGACATTTCTGCCTCTGGGGGAGTGTGAAAGTGGGTGTGAGAATGCAACAACAAAAGAAACAAATGAGCAGGATGGAATCAAGTCAAAACAAGGTGTTCTATCCCACAGTTTAAAACTTCTAAAGTTATTTTTGTTACAGTAAAAAAAATGGCCAAATGTTGCTAAATGATAACTAAGTGATGAGTTAACAGTAGCTTATCTAGACAGTATGAATGTTCACAGATGAGGACGGATAAAAGAGCACATACTTTGTTAAATGTGTAATTTTTTTCCCAGCATGGTAGTTTCACTACACAAAAAGCAACTTGAATATAATGTTTTCCAATCATACAGCTGTGTAGATGTATAATAAATGGCTTCTACTTTTGACTTTGACATGCACTCATCGGTCACTTCATTAGTTAAATCTTCTCAGTATTGGGTTGTACCTTTTTTTTTTTACCTTCTCAACTCCATTAATTCTTCATGGCACACATTCAAAGTGCCGGAAACATTCCTTTGAGATTTTGGTCCACATTGACATGATGGCATCACACAGTTACTGCACATTTGTTGTTGCACATCAACAATGTGAATCGCTTGTTCCACCACATCCCAAAGGTCCTCTACTCAACTGAGATCTGTTCACTGTGGAGGTCATTTGAGGACAGTGAACTCATTGTCATGTCCAAGAAACCAGTTGGAGATGAGCTGAGCTTTGTGACATGGTGCTGGAAGCTCACTGCGGTAAAAAAGCGATGGAAACGGTAGGCAAGAACACTCTGGTAGGTGGTAGTGTTTAAAGAGTGCGCTCAATTTGCACTAAGGGAAAGAGTGTGTCAAGAAAATATCCCACCTCCTGTGACCAACAACCACGCTACATTCTAATGCTCAGTGTGAACTTCAACAGGTCATCTTGACCATATCTGCCTAAATGCATTGAATTGCTGCCATGTGATTGACTGATTAGATAATTGGGTTAACTAGCAGTTGAACAAGTGGAATACATGAATTGGATAGTGGGTGTTTATTAAGGGTTAAAATGGTATCATTTTTAATCTTTTTTGTTTAGAATAAAGAATTATATGTTCATGGAAAATTCCTATGCCACATCCTTGCACTTTCTGTATTCAAAATATTCACTACACTTGAGTTCTGGGCTTTGAGGTATACTTTAGAGTAGTGTTTTGATGCAAAAGCATCACTTTTCATCTGAAATGTACTATCAAGTGGGATCAATTCTTCTTTATCTCTTCCGATGTTTCCTGTGCCATTGACTCAGATTAAAACATGACATTTTCTCCATTAGTGCAAAACAAGTTAGCAACATGTTTTTTTTTAATCAAATGCTGTTCCTGTCCTTTTTTCCAGTATTACTCTGACTCACCCAGATGCCACTTTGCATACTTCAGATATAGACTTTTCTAAAAGGTTATACGTTTGTGGTCGTGGTTAACTAGTGGAAAAATACACTGCCACTTCTATGCCAGTTCATCCACTCTACAGGTCATATGGTGGTGCTTTGTCAGTTTCATTTAGCAGTTTTCTTTCACAATTTGCAAACTTCCATTTCTTAGTAGTTTCTTGGACTGACGTAATGGACCCAGGGCTCCTTTGACATGTTTCAAAATTATTTGACATTAAAATAATTTCACTAGGGATCAATAAAGTATTCTGATTCTGATTCTGATTTCCCATAGTCCTCACTTTATAGGCTGTTGTCATGTTTTGATCAGTCAGATGCTGTTGTTGTTGTTACCACATAAGAATGAGGCTGAAATACTTGCTGTCAGTTCTTGACCTTGCTCTAAAAGTCCTGTTGAGTTTTACAAGGTCTAATCAGTTCATTAAAGTCTGAGTCACTCTGCAGATTTCACAGTATTTTTAACTGTTTTGTAAGATCGCAAAATAAAAGAAAAGTGTACTCTAACAATTGAAGAAATTACATTTTAGCTCATTTTTATTTAGGGTGTATTTCTTTAAAAGATAAGCAAAGGTTATATTTTATCCAGTTAGTTCCCAAATATTATTGGCTGACTTGTGAAGTGACGTGTCTTTCGGTGTGACTGCTTTGTAACTTTCTCCTTTCCCCTGAACTTTAATTTGAAATGTGCCTTTTTATTGTGTCCTTTGTGTCGGCCCATGTACTTAATGGAGCCTAATGGACAATTAAAATCACAGGGCAGATGTTTATCAAGGTTTTTGCACAATAAATCCCAATCGCTACAAAAAAACAAAAAAGCAAAACAACAACAACAACCAGCTACTGCCAGTAGTAGTAATAATGGTACCATTATTACTACTACTGGCTCTAACCGCACTAGAAACCTAAATGATTAACAAACCATAAAGAAGAAGATAAAAGGAGACACTGAACTCATTCACAGAATAATGAACACGAACACATCTGATGGAATGCTAGATAATTAAGCCTGGCCGGCTTTCATCACTGAAATAAATAAATAAATAAATAAATAAAGGAAAGAAGAAATAAACAAATACACGCAAATACCAGTGACACCAACGATTATTCTAGTATACAGTGGAAGACACAAGCGAGCTATATTACACAACCACGATAGCATACTTCTACATGTATTCCGAGTTGAACATACATGCACATGGAGCACGGCATGTCCAATGTTTTTATTGCTTATTGGTGAATAGGATCACCCATTGTTACCCAGCATTAAAAACTCACTGTGTTCCCTGTGATGTTTTGAGAACAGTGTGGTTTTCTCAGGCCCTGGGGAGCTCCTGCATCTCTCCAGCCACACGCCCGTTAATGAGACATCTGCATGCACTGGACACACTTTGCTCCTCCTAATAGGATGACATACATGGACGGCAACGCCTGCTACATCTTCCCATTTTCCTCCCGCCCCTTTAGCTTGTCTGTCTTTCTTCTTTAGGTTGTTGGTTTGGATCAAGCTATCCTATTTTATTTCTTCCCACCGGTCTGCACAGACTCAGCTGTCCCCCCCATTTCCTTTCCTCACCTTGTATGTCTTGCTGAACAGTCATTGTTGCAGTCCACTGAATAAATGGGAAATAAATGTCAAAAATAAAGGCTTTTTTCTGGTAGAAGTGACCAACAGAATCATATTGCTATGTTATTCTCACTCAAGACTCACTATTACACTTAACTGTAAAGAATGATCAGCAAGAGTATTGCCATAATTACTAGCTAATGCTTTCTATAAAAACTTATGCATTTCCTCTTAATGCCTGAATAAGGTAAAAGTAGACACTAGTTTAATTTTCTAGTGTCTACTGAAATGTGGGTTTTTTTTTTTAAGATACAAGTGAAATGACCAGGCTGCAGTGCTATCAACTTGCTCAAAAAAGATACAGATCTGTTGAACCTTCCTAGTTCTTGAAATAGACTCAACCATTTAATTTGCAGCTATTCTCCTGAAAAATGAGTCACTGTAACTGTGCTTCTTTTAAAATTCTGCTGCATTGCCTGCCCGGGTAGTTTGACCTCTTATTTGTTTTGGGTTTTTTTTACAACTGCCATTTACAGATGTCCCACAAACGCAACGCGTGCGCACACACCCACAGACACGAGACATTGTGCCTGTTCAAGATGTGCTTGTGCAGAACAGCTAGATTGTGTGTTGCAGCTTTATCAAGACGCATTCGTCCAAAAAACATAAGTGTTTGAAGTAATTTATAACAGGAAACCAGATTTATAAAAAAAAAGGCTCAATAAAAACATAAAGCAATATAGTGTGAGTTTTATCCAGTTATCTCTGGGAGCCTGTTTCAGCTCTAATAACACGACACGACAGTGATACAAAATTAGGGATAAATTAGGGATAAAACCTGATAAAAGCACTAACGTGGCCGTGCATGAAGGGGGTGTGGTTTGACTCACCGCTCACTGGTCTTTGCCTGTCAGTAGATTTTAAGTTGCTTCAGGCAAGTCTACACTTCATTTGTTACAAGAATTTCATAGGTTCTTAGACACGCATTATATGCGTGTCTAAGAACCCTCAGCAGTCTGCTGAAGGTACTTTTGCAATTTAAGACGTTTCATAGCAGAAAAGATTTTGCGATATTTTAATCAATCTCTGACATGAACTATGAAAGGCGAGTCTTTTAATAACTAGGCTTTTAAAGGATTTGATCTGAGATTTTCTCCTTTATTATTTTCACCTTAACTCTAAATAGAACCCCAAGCTCAAGTAATTGTTATTAGCAGCCTTGATTTTATGTCTGAGGAGCTGTAGCAGGACATAGGTCATATGGCCTAAGAACTGTCTGCTTAGTCCTGTGCCTGGTGGATATAAGGGGCCGATGAAGACACGTTTTGACAGCAGTTTTCAGTGGGCAAAGGGGCGTTCACCAAGTGTTAAACCAACTGCGTCAAGGTGGCACAGACAAACACGGGGATATGGGAACACACGACATCCTGCCTTACACTAAAAGCGAAAAGGTTTGATGTGGAATAAACCTTAATAGAATAGTATGAAAAGAACAAAAGCTGGTGCGTTTCAATCTGTAAAAAGCGGATATTTATGTTGATTAGTAAATACCTCGGCAGTCGGCACACATTTTCATTTAATGCTAGTAAAGACGATTGCAGCAAAGAAGGCTTTTATTTTTGAGAGCTAAAGGAAGTGCGCATCGCCTTCTGTTTTAGCTGTCACCATTTCACTAAACGATCGCCCTGCCCTGTGCCTGAGTTTGCAGTTGAGTGCGCTAGGGATCGCGGCTCTATTATATAACTTTAGAATACTGGCGCTTTTAATGGCGCATAAGCAGAACATTGCGCCACAGATATGTCGATTTCCTGCGGATTTATCCCGAGTTCAGTGAGCGATCGATCACTTTTTTCGCCCCCTCCTGCCGGTGGTGAGCATTAAAAAGTTATCGAGTGATCCGTGAAACGGCGCACACGGCGGATCTCGCCAGCTCGAGCTGGGTCAGCGTCGGGCTGTTGATTTTACAGTTAGATATATTGCGGAGAATGTTTTCTTGCCATACGGGCACAGAGGCAGCAACAAATACAGCTGATACTTCACCACACAACAAAACTGCAACGAAGGGGTTTTATTCAAGCGCTTCACCTTGTGGACGTTGCGGCATTTCTTACATTCTTTTCAAGTTGGACTACTAAAAGATGACCTAACCGGTGGAGTACAGGTCAGGTACTCATACTACAGGTATGAGATCTTTTCAAGTGGAAACACTTGTCTTCTCGTTTGGTCACTGCAGAAATGTTGGCAGGGGTGAAACGGGCTGTTCCGTGGAGTAGGCCGACGGTGAGGGTCGTGCGCGCTGACAGCTCTGTTTGACAGATCGCCACGAGCGCTCGAGGAAAGCGTCTCTTTTGAGTCGGAAGAATTTGTTTAAGAAATGGGAAAACGTTGCACAAACTTCAGCCTACCAGCTGCTTATCAGGCTTTGCGGCTAGCAAGCGTGTGACCTGTGCAGTTTCCCATATAACCAACAGGTTGCACTAATGGTGTTGTCATGCTTGGTGGGAGTACCATGTAGAAAGTCAGGAAATCCCAAAGTTCTTTTTTTTCATATATATATATATAACTTTAGCATCCAACTGGTATTTATTGGTCAAAGTGAAGTTGGAAAGAAATGCATGATCTCATTAGCTTCAGTTTTGAAGCTGTGCATGACAGCTGGCAATAATGCGTTGTGGGTGTGGAAAAGTTGTTGAACCTTACGGCCAAAACATAAATCATTTTTTGCATTTTCTGTAAGATGCTCAATAAAACAAAGGAAAAAAATAATCATGTGTGCACGGAAATCCTGCGCAGCCACAAAAACCCCTTCATAAATCATTGGACTTCAAGCACAATACTGCAGTGCTATAGCTATTTTAGACGCTTTAAAGTGTTTATGAATGTTATATAAAGTATTCCGGAGGAAGAATGTCACCGCTGCGGCTCAAGAGCTGGAAAAGATCTAGCAGAAAAGACCCCGGCGACTTGCATTGATCAAAACATCACCGGAAATTATCCGGTCGTCACGCACGATTCGGCAGTGCGTTATTTTAAGGTTTTGACATTTACAGCGTATCAAATGGTCGACGAAGTTTACAAGCTAATATGCTGGCCTATTTGTGTTCCCTCTTTATTTTTAATATATAGTTTATTCAGGGACACCGCTGCGAAACACTCCAGACCGACCCTTGCTTTAATCGGTTTAAAACTTCTAAATTGGACTTTGAATGTATTATTTACTCGCTCCTTCTTGCAAGTGGGCAGAGGCAGTCGTTCGCGCCAGATGCCAACGTGGTTTAGTGTCTCCCGAGTCCAACGGATGCATGTTGTTACAAACGCTCAATGGGGATCTGACGGTGCGGATACCAGTAACGCAAGTTGTCCGGGCATGTCTTAAACTTCTTTTCCCTGTTCTCGGAGGAAAAGACACAGTTCCTAGAAATAGCACTCATATTTTAGTCATTTATTTCACGCAAGCCTAATAGCCCTGGTCTGATTTTGCAAGTCGGTTTTAAGTGTTCTCCCATTTGTGTGTCTGCCACATTGTTGGAGTGTGGGTGTTGGGGGAGGGGGTCATTCAGCTGCTGTCATTTATATAAAGATGAAAAATAAATAAGTAGAAGCAGAAGAGCGTAGGCAGAAGCACAGCAGCGGAACACTGCTTTTAAAGAGCGCCACTTTGTAATGCAGATGTTTTCAAACACCTGTCAGCATCAGTGATCAGTATTTCAGTAAGATTTGCTGTTTGTTTCGCTTCTTCATTATCTACTGTATGGGTCATCTCATTCAAGGCAAATTTTGTCTCTTTAGTGTGCATGTGTGTCCTTGTGTGTGTGTGTGTGTGTTGTGTTTTTGATTCACCCTGGCTGTCCTCACTGTTACCCACAGGACAAAGAAATGGATCAGGGTGGACTGAAGCGCAATGGTAATCGAGACGACGGCCTGACATTTGCGGAGATAGAAGGTACTGGTGACACACCTGGTTCACTGTTCCAGACTGCAATGCATCTGCCTGGGTCTCTGCCCCCTGCCACAGTGGCCCCCAATAGACAGGGTGAAACCAATGGCCAGGGGGAGCTTGGAGGCTTGTTTGAGTCTCATCAGCATCATGTTCTGGGTGAGGGGACAGACATGAAGGAGGGTAAAATGATTCGAATGCAGAAACAACAACAACAACAGCAGCAGCAACAGGATATTGGTATATTCGGCATGGGGGACAGCTTGCCATTGTTTAACCAGTGTATTTCCAATACACCCACATCTGTCATTAACACCTCAGACACTTCCGTCCTAGGCAACCTTCCTCTGCCTGACCTTTTTTCCCACCCCATAAAGACGGAAAGCATTCTTTCTCTGGACAAAGACTTGGGAACTTATAGTGGGCACACAGGCACTGGTCCATGCGATTTGGATGGCAACAGTGGCCGCCTGATTGAGGATACAGAGATTTGGCAAGATCTGGACCTTCCCAGCTCACTGCCAGAAATCAGTGCTTTTGAGTTGGATTCAGAAGTGGCACACTTGGATAACATTCTACAAGAGAGCACCGGTCGTGGCTGTCCTGTCGGTGGCTTGCCAAAGGAAATAAAGCCTCTCATGGGTAACGGAGAAAACTGTACCAGTGTTAATGGCACAAAGCAGCAACACCATGCCCTACACCCCCATCAACAACAGCAGCAGCACCACCAACTAATACATCACCAGCAACATCAGCCCCAGCATCACCAGCCTCAGGCCCTTCTCTCCACTATCATCATCAAGGAAGAGAAGGATCCTGATGAGTCTTTCATCCAAATCTGTACCCCTGGTGTGATAAAACAGGAGAAGCAGGATAATGGTTTCTGCCAGCCTCAGTGTCTCCAGAGCGGCATCAGCTCTCTCCACGGAGGAGGACCACGCCCCATGTCCTCACCTGTGAGTGTCGGCGCAGTGCCCGGCTACCACTACACAGCCAACCTGAGCTCAACAATGGACATACAAGACCAGAAGCCTTTTGACATGTACTCAAACATGCCTCTGATGGGGGATGGCTGGGCCCGGGGGAAAAGGTATGGAGAGACATCTGGGATTCAGAGCAGCGATGATGGGCCCACTCCTGTCGCGTCCTTGGCACCTTTTTCTGTTGGCTTCTCCAGGTAGGTTGAACTTTATCCCACTATGTTTGCTTTTGACTTCATTGCAACGTTTGTCGTTATTCTCAGTCATCATATGATTGGCTTTGTATTGACTCAGGAGAGTATGGCTGTGCTTTGAAAAAAGAAGTTTAATTGTAAGGAGAAGGGAAGTTGATAATGCGTTATTTGCTGCAGTCTTAGGTGTGAATTCTCTAAATACAAACTTTGAAGACTAATTACTGCTTTTTAGTCCACTAGATGGTCAATTAACTTTAGTAGTATATAAGCACAATGATTGCAGCGTTTCCTTTTCCACTGCGCTACAAAAATGTTTGTGCTGCTCACTTAGCTCCTGAAATGCTAAGTTCAGTCTGGCAACTTGACATCTCAGTCAGTTTTTTCATAACATTTAACACAATGTCCTCTAGTGTGATGATTTTTTAACAGAAAAGCACTTGAATAAGTCAGAAAAGATGCTCAGGAGCTGTTGTATGCTTCCCTGTGACATTCTTAACAGCATTTGGATGCAGGGCGTCTGGTGCTCATCACATCTGCAGACACTGCAGAGCATACTCTTAATACAGCCACTTTGCAGCACATTGTAAATCTGAATCAAGTGTAAATTAAGAGTAAACACTACATATAATATGTATGCAAGAATAGGAGACTGATATAAGAGAAATATTTTGCTGTTTTTGACGAGGCGCAAGGTGACAGTAGGGAAAGTAAGCGGTCTAACTGAAGACTTGATATGAGAAGGTGTGTGAGAATAGCCATCCAGATGAGATCTTATGTTTTCCAGTGTCACAGTATTGTGGATTCTGGATTCCAATATCTGACTAAGCTATATTGCTTAACTGTTCTCATATACGGTATCCAAGAACTATTCATTTGGTATTTTTCCTCTATTGTTTTGTTTTTGTTTTTGTTTTGCTTGTTAGAGAGCAATCGCAAAATAATCTAAACATGTCATCCCACCACAATTTATTAGAAAACGTGTTATTTGCATCTCTAAAAATGCAGTGTGCTCCTGTTTAATTTGATGGAAATGAGCGCTGTGAGAAAGATGTGTACGTGCAGCTTGGTGAGCATGAAAAGTGTCTGGTGGACACACCTCGCTTCAGCTTGGAAAGACTATCTGATAACTGAACCAACTAAGAGCGTGACATTGATAGAGGTTGAATTTTTAGTTTTATGAGTCTACATGGTTATATGTGAAAGTACAAAGATGGTGTTTGATTAATGTCTAGTAATAATGTGAGCCCGTACTGGCCTTCTTAAAGACCTGTTAAGGGATTTAGCTCAGGACAGCTGTAAACAAGTTGTATATGAACGAGTTTCAGCTATCGCTAGCTCTTTTCCGTCAGTCTGATTTTCTGTTGATCATATCTCTTTGTTCTGGTAAATAGTGCAAGTCTCAGTCTTCCCAAGCCACTGTCTTTCTCCTGTATAATAAACTGTAGTGAACTTTATTGCTAAACACGGACACAGGACTTTTGTAACCGACTTCCTGCTGTGTTGATCCCTGTTGCACCAGCATGAAGTGTGATAACGTACTGTGATGCTCTTCGGGACCTGAACACTGCAATGCAAAATCTCTTACAGTACAAACAACTTAATGCAAAAACAAACTCACCTAACAGTCCACTGACCATGCAAGTATAACTGGACTATACGATTTATATATCCTTATTTAGCAGTTAAGCTGTTCCCATGATGTATAAATTATTTAAATCAACACTTCAGATTTACCAATGAACCAAGTGTGAAAGGTTAGATTTTTTAGTAGTGACACTTTAATTGACACTAAGCTGATTATTTTGAATGCGATTTCACATAGATGGATGATTATTTCAAAATAAAACTTTTAAATCATACACGGCTAATAATAATTCAGTATATGAAATCATTAAATATTTAAAAAAAATGTTTCATTTTGTGTTAAATTGATTAATTTTTTTATTTTTTTTTAATATGAGCAACAACCCGAAAACAAAATGAATCAGCTTTTACATGAAATAAAGTAAAGCATTAGATTTTCACAGTCAGAAGTTAAAATACTGAATTTTGAAAAATTGTTAATGATTTTATTTAGCTATATTATACAAATTTCTTTTTAGGGTCTCTGTTTTAGCTACAGACTTTCTTTAAGGAATTATACACTGCGAATTATAAAAGTGGCAGGGATCAACTATAAAAAAAAAATTAACAGTTATGCAACACAACAAAGAACAGCATAAGAAAAAAGGAACTGGTCATTCTGACTGAGTTGTTTAATACTTTAGAATTGAATAAAGATGCACTGGATAAGATAATCAAGCAAAAATGAACTTTTAAACAGTGCTGAATTTTATTTTAATAATAAATTACTAAACTTTACAATCTGCACCAAACTGCAGCAAGTCACAGGACGACCTCTCACTTAAACAACTGGAAAGAAAGTGCTCTGCTACTGGAAGGAGGTACAGCTAATTCACCAAAATGTTTTATATATTTAACCTTATTAAACAAAACCGAGTGCAGAAGATTTACACTACAAAATTTTCAGGTACTTCATTTTCCAGTAAGCTTGGCTCTAAGCTCTGGCTAGCCTTAGCCACTTTCCATTTGTTAGCTTCTTCAAATTGGGCATGTTTAGCTGGGTCTAGGTGATATAAGAGTCTCATAGGTTTGTTGTTACGAATGTTTTCATGGTGGTTCCCCTGTGGTTTACTTTGTCTTCCTCATTTACAGTTAAGAACTCGGCTCAGTCTGTGAGACTGTGAGTGTGAGAACAACTATTTGCCTGTTCTGCTGTGCATGTGCTGTGCATGCATGAAACACACTGGCTGGTAATCAGACATATGCGTGATTAACAGGGTGAAAGTGCTGAAATTTGTCCATTTCGGGTCCCTGGCCAGTCGATCGATGCGTCTCTGAAGCAGAACTGTATAGAAATGTATAGTGTTGCTGTACGTTACAGTGCTTTTGCATTAGATCACATTATACTGTATTATTTCACAGCTATGTGTGTGATACATGCCGTATCTTAACGGAGGGATGAAAACAGTGACTGGTGGCTATATCATATATCACATATATATCATATCAACTACAACCTTCATATCATTTAAGCCATCTAGCTGTTCTATGGGAATTTTCGACACCGTTTGAATGCAGTTTGGCCCAACCACATTTCTTGGCACAGGATTTGTGTTACATAACTGATAATCAAATAGACAAATGTTTGTTGCTGCATGCCCAGGGTAAAAGGAGGCACTTACAAGATTCATATCAATTCTAGAAATAGCATGACACACCCTCTTATTAGGAGACATTTGTTTTAACTTGTTTTAACCTCTTATACCTCCCAGTCTTCTTATTTGTGTGGTGCTAAGTTTAAAATGTTGTGAGACATGCAAAGTAAAAAAGGGTTAAAAAGCTGATATCAACTCTTCTCTGTTGCTCCGTTGCCTGCGTCAGTGTGTGTAAGAGCACGGCTGAGGATAGCAAGCTGTGTGTGTGTGTGTGTGTGTGTGTTTGTGTATTTGTGTGAATGTGTGTAGTGTACACAGGGAAGCTGGGAGGCCACGTGTACATATCTGCTATGGTGTGCTGCTGTCTCGCTCTCCTTACCATGTCACTCAGTCACTTTTTTTCTCTTCACCTACTTACCCTCGCTGGCCCCCTCAAAGCTCTTTATTTAACAGAGGCATGCAAATGCTGTACACACACACAGTTGTCACGTAAACACAGACACACAGACACACAGACACACGACCACATTCATTTTAGAAGTGCTTTTTTTTTTTTTTTTTTTTTTTAACAGGAAAATTATGCTTTTGTTCGACAGTTGGGTGTGTTGCGATTTGCATCATAAAGTAGTTGTTACTGTTACTGAGGACTGCAGATGCTTTGTGTTATTGTTAAGTGGTTTTCAAACTCTGTTTAAAAAAAGAAAAAAAAGTCAGCATATGTCACAGACTGTTATTTACATTTTTTTAGAAAATATATTCTGGAATCATTGCAGCGCATTATATAATATAAACTTTAAGACAAGAGATTAGAGAGACCACATGTTTGACAGCATGTTTTGCAACCATGCCTTGCACACACAGTTCTGGAGCATGCATGTTAGATTTCTCATAAACTGTCAAAACCACTGTTGCTAATGCAAAACATATGTGTTACAGGGTCCAAAATAAGTGATATCTGCTATAAAGGTTGTTAGGCACAGCAATATACTGTATAGTATATAATATACCGTGCTGTGCAAAAGTCTTGAACCATTCCTTATTTCTTTATATTGTGCAAGGACAGTGGGAAACATACATGGAAATACAGAGTGTTATGCCAAAGCGTTCTCAGCCAATATGACTCCATACTGCTTCAAAAATACTGAGGTCCACCTTTTGGGAAACTCTGTTCACAACTGATAGTGATCCACTGTGGGTTTTTGTTGGGGTTTTTCAGTGTCATGCTGAGAAAAAGAGCTTTTAGAGTCAGATGGTATTGCATGGTGTATCAAAATCTGATGTTATCTTCTGCATTCATAGTTTCATCAATTTTGCATTTCAACACTCCTGGCTGAAATGCAACCCCAATCACGACAGAGCCTCCACCGTGTTTTACAGATGGCTGTAGACACTCACTGTTGTAGCTCGCTCCTGACCTTCTCTGTAGATATTCACGATTTGAACCAAAACATTCGCATTTTGATTAATTACTCCGTAAGATCTGTTGCCATTGAATTTGAATCCAGTTCCTGTGTGATTTGGCTTAGCTTAGCCTTTTCTCCAAGTTTCCTTTCCTTAAAAATGGCTTCTTAACATCTTCCTTTGAGACTATTTCTGATGAGGCTTCAGTGAAAACTAGTTAACTGAAGGGCCAACTACATCACTGTGGTCCTGTGTCAGGTCTTTGTTGGATATTTTTCCAACTTTCAGATGCTGTTTATATGCTGTACATGGTTTTTACAGGCCTGCCACTTCTTCTTTTCTCTTCTACTTGACCGTTAGGTTTAAGGGTTCACTGCACACCAAGTCAAGTTTTTGGCTAATAGTCCTTTGAAAATAACATTATTGGTGCAAAAATTCTATTTTATGTCTGCCAAACTGTGTTATCGTTGGCATTTTTTATGGTTTCAGCTGAATAAATGTGACCAAATGAAGTGTCTTTGCAACAAACGGCTTCAGACAAAGTGCCTAAAGATAAATTTTAAAATTGGTTCTGTGCTAAGTTGTCTTGAGTTAGACGCATTTTCTATGATTCATAGGTCAGTGTTAATGACCTTCAGCATGAAGAGTATTGTAAGCTATAGCAGCAGGGGAAAACACTAAATTATACTTAACCGTGTTCAAATACAGTTATTACTGATTTTTTTTAAAACCGTAATTAGTGAACTTAAATACACAGATGTCACCCGAACACCTGAAAGCAAAAAATGTTTTAAATCATACTATTAGTCTGATACTTTTTTTTAAAAACTATTTCTGTAAATTCTTCCATGCATTGTTTATATATGTAACAAGGAGAATAATAAGATGTATTAGCTCAGTTATCTGTAGTGGCTTGTGTCTAAAGATAATAATAATTATCATCATCATTACTGTAATTATCAGACTTAGGCCCAGAAAAGGGGTAACTTGAAACTGAATGACATTGATCACTTATTTATTAGCATTTGCAAACACAAGGAACTGTATGCCAAGATTCACCCTTGCTTATTTACAGAATAACAGTAATTGCGCTGAGCGTGATCAGTTTCTCGTACAGTATATTATCTTAAATAGAACTATACATTGCAAAATAACAGGATTTCTTTGTATTGCCTTGCTTAGCACTATTTACCTCACTGCAAGAAGGTTCATCTGAGGCTTTTCTGTGTCGAGGTTGCATGTTCTCCCTATGTCTGTGTGGGATTCCTCCCACAGACCGAAGACATTCTTGTTATATAAACGGCAGGCTGGGAAACTCGAGTCAAACCGAAAACCTCTATAATTTTTAAAACGGGAACTACCAACAAAAGGTCGCTAAACTATGGCAAATACTAGGTCAACTTCACATCTGTTGTGTCAGTTCCTGTATTTCTAATCTCCGAGATAATGCCACCCTCAGTCAGCTTTGTTTGTTCAGGTTACTTAATATCTGTACAAACAGCTGTTTGATGAGCTGTATAAAACATTGCATTTCTCTGCAACTTACTGGCTGATTGATTTTAGGTACTTAGTATTAGCCAGACAGTTCATGTGGGATCCAGATATCCAGGCTGAGTAATATGAAGTGTGTTGAAATGTTCTGTGATACGTTATATTAATTCACGTTAATGTTTTACAATTCTCCTCTTTCTGTTTGTCTTGCTATCTGACACTTTCTTTGGTTTTGTTTTTTCTAGTTCCTATTGTGAGTCTTTGAAGCACAGGGTCAGAGTGGTGCAAAGAGCTAAACTGAGGTGTAGTCCTGTTCCAGCCAAGCTGTTTCCTTTTTGAAGACTATTTTGGTGGCTGCCAGCTTGCTGCTGTTGTCATCTTTAAATGCCTACATAGATCTTAACATGTATTAATCACTGTATATGGGAACTCTCATACAATGTCAAAGTTTTGTTTCACTTTCTGTCTCTGAAATGACTAGTCTGCGCTGGGAAATTCAGATTTTTCCTTTGAGTATTGCTTCCTTCTCTTCCTGTATTTTTACATTTTCTTTTTCACAAGAACCGTTGTTGAAAAGGCTTTTGTTTCAGCCAGATTTATTTGGAAAATGTTTGTGGGCTTTCCAATTTATAATAGAATTTTTGGATGATTGGACACTCACTGACTTCTTAGATTTACTTTTAATCTGAGAAGCTTTGTATGCACAACACCCACCAACATACTTAATTGATCAGACAAAGACTCAGAAATGCCTCGTTACTCATTGTGAGATGATTGTGCATTGTGAACAAAGCTAGCTGGGCAGGGGAACATTTTTTGGTATAGAGTACCTGTACTCCGAAAAGATTCTTGTCGTATTCTCAATAACCTATTCTTAGTAATGTAATGACTATCATCACCGCGATTCAAAATGCCTGAGAGTGCATAGCTGTCTCTGTCACATGTCTAACCTCTCCCTTCTTTTGATGACTAACCTACCAATGCAAACTACAGTAGCTGAACCTGGAAAAACTGGAGGGAGATGGTAATGGGGCTTGTTTGTGACACTTTATGTCCTTCTTGGCGATGCTTTCGCGAACGTTTTAAAATCATAATACATGCGAAAGCACCAGGTTCTGGTAACCGTATGAGACAGACCAAATGGCAAAAGCTATAGGCACTGGAAATGTCTACATGCTGCAAATAGAATCACAAGGTTTTCCACAGGAAATTGGTTTGTGGAGGTGGTGAGCAAAGTCCCACCACTTCATTTAGCACCCCCGTCACCCGCACACTAAAAACATCCCCTAGCATGCAAGTATACATTTGGGTGACAGGTTAGAGAAAGAAGCCAACAGTCTTAATGATAATGACAGTGGGAGTGCTGGGTGGTGGCTGTCTGATATAATGCTGAATCTTTCAGGGTGATTTGAAATGCTGCATTAAATCGTTTTATATAAATTTTTGTGCTCCTTACGCATATCCTAACTTCTCAGCTGTCAATTGACTTTACCAAACTTTGTACTGCAACATAGGATTTAACCTGTTGTTCAGAGCCTGAATCACAGAAATCCTGATGCATTTCCTCATCCATTTCTCAAAATCAGATTAGTAACACATTAACTGCATACTTTCCTCAGTTGCGTTATGCTAGCTATGTTTCCCGTTAAAGGGGAGTTCACTTTGTTTTGCATTCCTAAAAAATCTCAGCATTTGATAATGGTTTGCCAACACAAATGTCACAGGCATTAAAAAAAAAGTTGTATTTTTGACTGAAGCTGAACGTTGACAATTATTAAACAAGTGTTAAACATTATGACATCATCCCTATCTACTGCATCTGTTACCTCTCTCTACAGTCTTTGTGCATTTTTCTCTTTACATAACTCTGTCGCCTTCAAATTGCAAAACAAACACAGGAAAATTGGGGAATTTTGGAGACCAGTAGAAAGTTCAGCATAAAAATTATAATTGGACTTTGTAGGCATTGTAAATAGTAAATGACGTGTCATAACTTGTTTTCTTATTGATGAGTCGAGTTGGAGGAATTTCCTGCTCGTCGCCGAATAAAAAAAAAAAAAAAAATCCTCAGAGCAGTGTGGGCACTGTGCCATGGTGTGCTCCTTCGGTTCTGAGAGTGAGAGTTATTGGATTTGTTTGTTTGTGAGATATTTTTGTAGCTGTGTTGCTTTTGTGCTGCCTGTCTGCCTAAATGTGGGTCATCTAGTCTGTGATAACCTTTAATCCAGTCTTCCTGACTCAACGAGAGGCGGTTAAACTCTAGAGGGAATACAAATGTCTCCTGTGTCGACAGTTGTTTTTTCAGTGTTACTGCCCGGATTAAAACTCGTCTAGGTGCAGCACGGTTCGACTGCCAAATTTCTGTTAATTTTTTACAGCAGAAGCAAAAGGTGGAGCACGCTTGAAGTTTGGGTTCAGCTTGGTCAGCGTTTTTCTGTCTAGACAAGATTCATAATTCCTGTTAATGTAACTGACTTGTGCTTTATTGATCCTTCTTATCTTGCATCGTAAAAATTTAAGGGTAAAATCTGTATTTCAGCACATTTATATTTCACTAGGAATAGGCTTCAATTTTGATAAGATTTAAACTGAATTATACATCATTCAACAGGGTTGAACTGGATCTCTTGCTCCTTCTTTTGTGTCTCTTTGAGGATCACTTTTCGAGAATGCTGTATAAATAAATTAAGACTCCTTTGTTTGTAACTGTATACACTATTTAGATATGAGAAACTAGATTACTCTTCAGCAGGGCTGCTGTTCTTTTATTCCAAGGTGGGAAAAAACTTTGAACACCATTTTAACTTTGGGATTTTTATATTTACCTACATTCAGTTTTTAACATCTCAGATATATTTAATTCTATTTATTTATATAATAATTAGCAGCATAGAAACACTGATTTATGAGTTGAGCTGTTTTTTTGTTTGTTTTTTTATTTACTTTTTTTACCGTACAATAAAATATTGTAGTACGGTATTTGTCATAAACTAACTTTGTCATTAACTAAATTTTAACTGATGTAAGTTTATCAAATGTTATCTTATCCAATCTTATCTACTTATGCAAAAACTGCTAAAACAAATTCCCCCAAACTTAAGGGAGAGGTGGGGGAAAGGGCAGAGGAAAATCCTAATAACCCTCAAGCTGTTTGAGCTTATCATGCTTATGCCGTTTCTTTTATCTATGCCAGATATTCTAAAAGATTGTAACATAGTTTAATCATGATTTCTATGCAAAATGAATTTTCAGCATCACAGTTCCTCCATATTTTTATGCCATACTCTGGTGGTTTAGACTGAAAACAATTTGCACCTGCCTCTGAAAACTGCCAGCTGTTTATCTGCCAATTTGATATCTAAATTTGAATTTAAGTCTGTTAGCCGTGGTTCACAGCAAAGCGTTATAATCTTCTGATCAGAAGTATGCAATTACAATAAAATTAAAGCCTGTGATGTTGAACATATATTTGACCCCACTCGTTTTTTTATTGTTGTTGCTGAACCAGTTGTTTTAGTAGCGCATATATCGTAAATGACCTCATTAGGTCACTCAAAAGCGAAGTTTGGAGGCAGATCAGAAACAAATTCATTAAAATTACAACACTTTCATATTTTATGGTATATGCACTCTTCGAATACCTTTCAAGCATTACAGTAAAATGCATTTTATTGTATTTTATTATCTTAGACCTACCAATAAACATTTTTCTTAACGTTTACATGTAGTGATGCACGCAATCTATTTCCTAAAAAGTATATTTACATCTTTAGACTTAGTATTCTCAGCTCTCTTTGCCACATGCATACAAAGTGTAATGTATGAGGTTGCCAAGGACCTTGTCCCATAGGCCCGTCAATTATTTACCTAACCAAGGTTACTGTACATGTGGAGGCAAACATTCTCTCCCTGAAGCCTTTGTTCAGACTTGCACTTGTGTAGTCTCGCATTTCATTCCAGCTTTGAGAGAAAACTTGACAATGGCCCCGCTTAAAACACTATTAAGGAAATTAACAAGTTACTCCTGGTGACTAACTTGTAGGGCTGCATGATTTTGCATAAAATGAGAATCACGATTTTTTGGCTTAGAATTGAGATCACGATTCTCTCACGATTTTCTTTTCCAATATAAATATTTATTGCACTTATTAACTGCACATCAACTTTGTAACAGTTGAAACTGAACATAAAAACAATAAATAAACATAAAAACAACAAATGTCTCACGTTTTGTGGTTGCCGCAAAATGTTGTACTGCTTGAAATTCCATCTCCACCGTTGCTCGACACCGCGTGAATAGAGCAGGTAGTGCAACAATAGAAAAATAGTTGCGGGACGGCACTGTGTAGCGTTTGTCTAGGGTGTTGATCATTTTCCTAAATCCCTCGTTTTGCACAGTGTTGATGGGAGCCATATCTTTGGTCAAGTGATAAGTGATAGCCTCCGTAATTTCTTTGTGCCTGCGGGAGTTCGACGGGTATAGGGAAGCGCTGTATAAGGTTCCCGTTATTGATGTTTGGGTGGTTGACCGGGACGGATTTTCTCCTGTCACTTTGTCGTCATCCTTGACGTGCTCTCCGTTGTTTTTTCCCTGCTAATTTTAGCATCACATGGCACAGCTTCTGTATCATGTGGTATAAGGCTCCGTCCTTGTCATTTGTTGAGCAGGAAGAGTGAGCGCTTGTTTTCATGCAGATTACGTCCCGGATCAAAATGCGGTACAATCGTCGTCGTCTTTTTTTTTTTTTTTTTTTTTTAAATCGTTGTCATTTGGAAATGAGATCGCACATAAGTATGAATCGAGATCGCGATTTTCTAACGATTAATTGTGCAGCCCTACTAACTTGTGATCATGCGATTGTAGAAATGCTGCTACATTCTTAAATTCAACTTTAGGTTGAGATGACACACCAATATTAAGAACTGATTGCATGCTCATAATCGGTGTGTTTATTTGCATTGTTTCTGAGCAAACTAAAAGCATTTTGCAAGAGTCCTAATTTCTTTTGCAACCACTAAATAAGCATGTTTTGAAGTTAGTTCGATTCTGACCACAGGTTGTCTGATAAGTCAGCAGCAAGTGTGGATGAAACTGCAGCTTGTGATAGTAAAACTGTACTGAATGGATGGAGTTATGCTGATCCGGCATGTGTTGGTATCAGCGCTGGTCGTATCGAACAGGCGTAGACTCTGTTTATCATCCTGACTAAACAAGCAGCTGATTGAACGACTGGTTGGTGAGTGCGTTTATCACTGGCTGGTGTATGTGCAGGACACATTGGGGGGGGGGGGACACAATGGTAGATCTATCTGTTTCAAACATTTTCTAACAATCAAATCTGCTCAGTTTGAATTGAACTAAAGCACTTTAAAAAGAAATTATAAATTCACATAATAACAACCATAACAGTAGAGTACATTTATGGAATAACTGAGTAAAGATGGGGCAAAATATCAGTACAGCAACACAATATATCTCTTCCTATTCCAATACCATTATTAATGCACTGGTCCAGTATCAGTTGTTCTGAATTATTTGCTAATATGTCATGCATTTGTCTGAGGATATTGACCTACCTCTCAGACACTCTTATTTCATCATTTAAAATAGAAGCCCCCGTGTGTCTGGAGGTTATGTATTTTCCGCACAGCTACTGGTAAGGCCAGTCTACTATTTTTAAAGGTGCTTTAGCTTGTTGTGATGATGTTACATTGTGCCAGTTTTGTGTTGCCAAAGCAATGTTAGAAATAGACCTGTGTGCTGGAAGAAGCATGCCAGCCATGCCGTTTATTGTGTCTCTATTGACATGAGTCAACAGCACATAAGATTTTTAAAGCTTATGCTTTTTTTAGGTTGTTGTCAAATCACTAACCTGCCCATGGCAGGGGTTATTTTGAGGGGGGGGGGGAAATCGCACAGGCATTAATTCACCATCAGTGCATTTTGCATTCACCAGTGTTTTGGTTTATGGAAGTTAGCATGTTAACTCGCCTCAGTTACACAGGCCTAGACCATCTGGCAGTCACCAGTTGCTAAGGAAAAAGAGTGTATACTGGTTGAAGAATGGTGGCTGGAAGTTTCGCACAGCTGGTGTGAATTTGTTTGCAAAGAGGTGCACAATGCTGTACGAAAAAACCTTCTTGCAATTTGCTCTGCTGGGGTGTTGACAGGGCATCACTGACCAATTGCCGGGCATGTGGGGACTGAGGCCTTTATTGCATGTTGGCAATCTGAGTTTACAGTTAGCTGAAAGCATTGCTGTGCCTTAATCTCAATGTGCCACCAGTAAGACTGAACACTTCTAAGAGCAGTTTAGCAGTTTTGGTATTTACTAATGAGCTGTAGTGACTGAAAGCCCAGAAGTGCTTCTTCTGTTTTTTGTGTGTGTCTCTGGTCTTACTGCATATGCATTTGCAGGAATTTTCTCTTTCAGGTTTGCTGCTTGTAGTTCACTGAAAGTTGTGCCAAATTTAGTGATGTGAAAAAGGACGTTTTATTTTGCACCTGTTGTGCCTGTGATAGTAGTTGTTAGGAGGGTTAATACAGTTGGAATGCCAGAGGCTGATGTTATCAGGACGAGAGCAAACCTCGGGGTGAATGATGGATGTCAAAGCTGTGCGCCAAAGCTTAAACTCCTGCAGGCTCTTAACTGAGTGAAGAGCTTAATAATGCTGGTACTTTTGTGTATCAGAGCAGAACTTATCTAAACGGAATCAAAGTTGGCATAGATTGTCAGTTAAAAGGGAAAGCCCCAACACAAGTCGCTTTTTATAGCACACTGGAGGGTTTTCAGTATTTTAGGTTGTTGTGAAAACCACAATTGGCAGAGCTGGCAGTAAGGTGTGGATCAATTACCTTCACTCTCTGTGTTAAACTGAGAAGACTGTGGGCTTGTATGAGAAAGTTATACTATATTTCCTAAATAGGACACAACTAAAAATTAGATTTTTGGGTCAGATACCTACTGAATTGGGCTCCAACACTAGCCTAATTTCATTGCTAATATGTTTCCATTATTCAATTCCTTTTTATTTATTATAAAAGTTACATTTTCTGTTTTTACTGGCAAAGTAGAGGCTGTTCTGCCAATGGTTTGAGTGAAAGTAAATAAATTCCTTGCTGCTTTGAAGTGGTGCTAGGCCACTGTAGCAGGAAGAATCATATATTACTGCGGTCATCACTCTTCTCTATAGATCAGTCATCAGCTCTAAATTTAGAATAGTGGCCTTGGTTTCTCAGGCACAGTGATTCAGGTTATTCCATCATAACATAACAGCAGTGCATCAACTCTGAGATTTGTCGCAGGCATTTTGAGAAAAGTATCCCAGTATGGACTGCTTGGGTTTGGAAAATCCTGCATATTTCAGTTACCCAGCAGCTGGACTGGTGCAGGTTGCCTGCTTAGCCCATAGCTGTTAACATTAAAGGACCTCATTCTACCAAAGCTGGAGTTTGAATAATCTAGAATGGCAGTTATCCTCTCAGTTATGTAGACTCAAAGCTACATGTTTGTTTCATGTAATGTTATGTGACAGATCTTGATAAAATGTCTTACTTTTCTTTATCCCCATCCAATTGTAGAGTAGTTGTATGACAAGAACGAACAAGTACAGGTTTACTTGACTTGAATGCTTTTGCATTTGTACACCGCATGCTGATGAGGACCGCAAAGGTACACTTTGATTCTGGTTCTGAATTAATTTAAAGAACTTTTGGTCTTAACTTTCATTTAATCTTGTGTCATCTCTTGTAAGAGAAAGCAAAATGCTGTGGCAACTATATCTGGAGGTATGCACTCATTCAGATGCGAAGTGAAACATGCGTTTTTCTGTCCTGGCTGAAACAGACTGACAGAATGCTCTTGTTTCTTGCATTCGGTGCAAGATCATTCTGCCTTACTTGCTAGTACTTTCGATATGTTTGAATTTGTTCTTGGGCAAATTCAACCCCCCCCTTATATCTGGTTCTTTGTGTTCTTTTGCTAACACTTGGAAACCAGCCAGTAGTTTTATGTAACCACTTTTTTGCAGCAGACAGTTGCATTGAATTGTTAGTTTGGTGCAACCTTCTTATGCATGCTTTGAAGTGCACCACAGAATACCATTATTATATGCAAGTGGATTTTTCCTTTATGCATTACATGCATCATCCATCCAGTGCTAGTCAACTATGGATGATAAACTCTCATGAATTTTGATGCATAATGCCTATTTAGCAATTTAATAGTACAGTTATTTCACATTGTAGTAGAGTTACATTGTGATGGAAGATCTTCTCTCGCTGTGGGTAAAACTGCCACAACTTTCCTATCCAGCCTCTATAAAAAGACACGTTAGTAAGAGATGTAATAATGTAATGATGTCTGGTTTAACCCTTGTATGGTGTTCGGGTCTGTGAGACCCGTGTTCAGTTTTTTTCAAAAGAAAAATTAAACAATTAATTTTTTTTTCACGTGTAAATGTGTTGTGTCTTTCCACTCACTCCACTTGATTATAACTGATTTATTTATAACATTTTATATAAAAGAAAAACGAGAAGCACATTAATTCATAAATGTGATCTAACAAAGGTAAAGGGAAAAAATTAACCATGTTTGCTGTTCATATGTCTTGTAATTGGGATGAAGTAAACATCTGTTGAGTAATTTAACATAAAATTGTTTGATAGTGTTAATTTGGAAAGCCAAAACTCTAGCGGGTCCACCAGACCCATGTTCTTTTCCTCCTTTTCTTTCTGCCTGTAAATACAGGTCTCCTTAATTCTACTCTGTTCCTCCTTTAACTGTCATCAACATGGGAGCTGGGCAATGAAGAAGGGGAGGAGTCTAGCTCTACTGTAAATGGGCCATAATCCAGCTGGGCCAAACTCTGCCTCTATATCTGACTGCAGCTTTCTCTCCCGTGGCTTTTCTCACTTTCCTCTTTCTCACTCTTTCCTCATCTTAGCCCTTCTTTTTTCTCACACTCTGGGACACTTGAACTTCCCCTTTTTTATATTATATCTCACCTCATTTCAGTTTGCTTTAAGCTACTGTAACTTTCTCTGGACTACTGTTCTGCTTCTAACCTACTTTCAACACTTTGTGTTTTCTTTGTAGATGAAAGCTGCCCAACAGGCCTCAGCTTTGTTTGTGTATTGTACTTTCATGTTCATTGGGAGCTTTTCTAACCTTGTTATTCTTCTGAAATGGTAGACGAGGGCTGGAATTCCTGATGAGCTTCCCATTTCTCAAATAATGTAGACTATTTCTTCCTATATTCCTGCAAGCAAGCTCGACTTAAGGGGCAAATTCTCAGGTGAGCAGTCCCAAAAAGTTGACACTTTCATGAGCCAGCAGTGCTGATTGCCACTGGTCCTAAAATGAATAAACCATCACCATCACCTCAAGGCGCTTTATATTGTAAAGACCCTACAATATTGGTGAAAGCCCAGACAATCACAACGCCTTATGAGCATGTTGATGGTGGGAAGGAAAAGCTCCTTTTTAATGTTACCAAACTTCCTGCAGAGTCTGAGGCAGGGAGGGAGGGAGGGAGGAAGCCCTCTGCTGTGACTGGTTGGGGTTAATGGGAGGGAGACAGGACAAAATTCACACTGTCTAATGATTAACTGTATCATTAGTCATTATTAAATCCAGAATTGATATTGATTTTTGTTGTTGTTGATCTAAGTCAGCCATTAGCGCCATTATGCTTTGGCATAATAATGCATAATTACACTTGGAATAAATGCACGTATGCATATGCAGTAAATATAATACAAGATGGAGATCTTTTGGGTCTGAAATATGAAGCCAGTGCAAAAATGTCTTCCATTTCCCTGTCACTTTGCAGTAAGTGCATTCTGTGCACTCACGCACACACTCACATTAGACCACCACTTGCCCAAGTGAATATGATGTAATAAATTAAGAACTGTGAACCTGTACTTAAGTAAGAATGCAATTTGATGTCTGTAACTTGACACAAAGTGCTTTTCTGTTACAAAAAAAATGTGAACATTATTCACCCCTCAGGCCTGTTTCACTTTCATGAGTTTGGATTTTGCCATTTAATGTCTTGCATGTTTAATGCTGGTCATTGCTCAGCTGCTGTGTGCTCGCTGCTGCTTTTGTACATTAAATAAATTCAGCTTGTACAGCGACAGTCTGAGGCCTCGTCATAATGTCTGCTCTTCTCTCTCCTGCACATTTCCCTCCTCACTGCATGGTCTATCAGCCTTTCAGCCATTAATTACAGCTGACGCTCTATCCATTTTCCTCAATCTGCTCTTCGCTGTACTCTCTCCTTTCTCTGTGTCTGTGCTCTCTCACCACTGATTCATCACTCTTTACTCTGAGTCCACCCCCTCTTGCACAAAAACGATAAATGGTGTTTGTCAGAATACATTAGCTTTACCACTACAGCTCATCTCTCATCTGCATGATTTTAGTCAATAACATTATTATTGCCTATTACAGAGAAAATGTGTTTAATTTATCTTGGCAGTTAAAAAAAAAAGAGAGAAAAAAATTTTTTTTTAGACATTTATTGTAATGGATGTTATAGTTCAAGATAATTTTTTTTGCATTCATGTTTTATCTGTGCCACATAATCCGCTAATAATTTTCTGCATAATTTTAGATTATTTCTGGTGATCTTCCACATGCTTGCTGCTAGCCCCCCCACCCCCCAAAGAAATCCTGCAGTCAGGTGCCAGAGATTTAAAAAATGTAATCTGAGAGATATGGTCACAAGTTCGTGGACACGAGACAAGAATTATTAGTAAAAGATCGTCTTGCTTACGATTGCTGGATGTCTGCAGCCTAGCCCTAAAAATCACAACAGTACGAGTGAGGCGGCTTCAGTGCACTTAGTCATGCTGTTCTTTCACTGCTGTTGCTATGGAGCTGAACTTCAGGTTCAAGTTTTTGTTTTTTTGTTTTTTTTAAATAACTCTGAAATAGGATGCATTTTGAGTTGAAGTGAGCATCATGCCATCCAGAGTAGACAGTAGACAGTTTTCTTAATGCTAAGGGGAATTTTTTGTCCTGCTGCAATCGGTCATATGTCCATATTATGAATGGGGACTTGTTTAGAGTGCAAATGAAGGCAGGATTATATGATGTGGCAGATCTGCAGCTGCATCACAGAGCACTGCTGGATAACACTCTGCCTCGTCTACAGCACACAAATTGTGACAGTGTGCCTATCTTAATGAAATAGATGGATACAGAATAATGTCATCTGGAGGTCTGTATGATTATAAAGTGTCTACACTGAATTATGAGTCATTGCTAACAGTGGAAGTTGAAAATTAGTCCAAGCTTATCAGTCCCTCCTGTCAAATCGGGCATGTTTTTAGCTCATCCGGTTGCAGGACCAATGAGCTCATGCAATGGGAAGGTGTCTGTCATCCTTCCTGCTCTGTCCACAATTCACAATAACTGCTACTTCCCTTAGAGTATTGGTCAGGGTTTAGTGAAACGTGCAAACACAATCCTCACCTAATGGATTTTCAGTATTTCCAAAATATGCCCAAGGACAAGGTTTGTCATCTTACAGGCAGTTTTTGTGCTTTTTCTGGCTGTGTTTACTACTCACTGTGCCACAATACTCCTGAACTCAAACACTTTTGTTTGGTGTTGAGCAACATCACAACATTTGTGCAGGATATGACTGTTTGAGGGCCTCCTTGACTTCTCAGTGGATTTCAATTCTCATTAGTTTGTGCAGTACAGCCTATCAATGACACTGAAAGTTAGATTTTTCTTTGTGTCCAATTCTATAACCTGTGAGCTGTGAGCTGTGGTGGATCATGAGCCAGATGAGCTACTGCGTTACTGACATTAAAAAATAATTTGGCCAGACTCATAACACTGGAGCTTTTTCATGCCTGAGTCACAGGCCAGCTTGTGTTCAGGCACACAGATAGTAAAGCTATTCCACTGAAAATGTACAGGCCTTCTTGTTTCAACACAGAAAATTCACCAAGAATTAAAAAAGGTCTCGACTGAGCAGAAAGTCCAAACATCAAAATGGGCTCTTTTATATTTTCATTTGCTGTATTATTATTATTATATTGATAAGTTAACATGTACACAGCATTTAAAGAATGTAGGCAACTGAGCTAGAGCTGGTTTTATTTTTATTTTCAGTTTTTTGTATATACCATCTGGTGACTTACTTCGCTGCATAATAAGACACTGAATTTTGTATCTTTCTAGTTTGACTGTGCATTATTTCAGATGGAAATGCCAAGAGACAAGAATGTAATATAATGACTGATGCATAACATTTAAATTCTTAAGTAAAGACCAAACACCTCATCATGGTTAAATTACAGTAAATTCCTTATACTCAAAGTATGGCTTTTGGTTTTGGTGATGTTCAGTGGTCCTATCTGTCCACACCTTTGAAAGATTTCTGGGACTGGAGAATTGAAGTGAATCTCCACCAAATTAATTCTGTAAATACTAAAATATTCAACTGTAAGTCAAGCTTAGAGTTTGTATGCATTTATTATTGAGTTTATCCTCCATTGGTTATTTGTGCTTTAGACTCCTGTGTTACTGTATTGTGATGTATTTCAAAGGTATACCCACTGCACTGCAAAAGCAGTCTTACTCACTATACACCAGCATACACTGATTTCACCTGACATCAGAAAATAAGCACAGAGTGTGGTTTGCAAAACATTTCAACCCACTTGTTAAATGAAACAAAGCTGATAAAACTGAGTGGTAGTCAGTTTAAACATGGGGTAAAATAAGCAATGGGGGGGTCTGTCTTTAAAAGATCCTTGCAAGACTTTTGACATATGTTTACTATGCACTGAAATGAAAAGACGACAGGATGGGTATGGTCAGATAAACAGTGATTTCAACAGGCAGGAGGACCTGGGGAAAATGGAAATTAGGTAAGTTTGTATGTGTATTCAGTTAAAACACACGTGTGCTTCCAGCTTACCTCTAATGCATTTGTTAGTGAAGTCTATGCTTTACTGTGTTTGCTCAATTACGGTTGACCCGCAGTGAAAAATGCTACTTTTTGCCATTAATGGTTCTGTTTACTTGTATTAAATCAATGCTGCAGATGGGATCCGGAAGGAGACAATTTGGGGAGATTTTTTGTTTACTTGTGGTTGACATTTCCTTTTTTATATTATTGTTTAAGCTATCTGTTCCCTGTGTGTGTTTCTAAACAACTAGAAAGCATATGGGTTCATTAATGTTAATAATTCCAAAAAATAGATTGTTTTTCAAGCTGACGCCAACTACTGGAAATCTAATATCAAACCTATTGTTTTTTTTCAGTGTTTTTTTTCTCATAACTGTTACCAATTACCCTCTTACATACTGGAAATTGTTGATAGCAAGAGAAGAAGGGTTATCAGACACACCTTCTCTAAGGTCTTCTCTCTTATCTTATCTGCTCCGCTTCATCAAGTCAATGAGTTTGCTTGAGCGAAATCTGACACATGGACGTTTCTTTCCTCCCTCACCCTGGGCCCAAAATCAGCTCAGGGGCTCATATTCCACTTGCTTTTCTCAGAGGAAACCGAAATGTGGGGTAGGGAGGGCAGTGTCCGAAGGGTGGGGCCTTCAGTAGTCCGAGCGCAAATCGGAATCTACACATCTAACTTCTTCCAGGGGGTTTTACAGTGGTTTCTTTTCATTTCATCACTTTTCAAGAAATCGGCTCATCCTCATCCTGCTTTTCTGTTTCCTTCTTTCACAACTTACTTATCTGTCTTCAAATAAGGCCATCTGAGTTGTGAAATCTGTGAAACAATTCTTGCAATGGAATGATCTCCCACTTTAAAAAAAAAAAAAAAAATTATATATATATATATATATATATATATATATATATCTTATATAAGCAAGTCAGTTTTCTCTTCATGTTTTCTCTGCTTTTTTTTTTTTTTTTTCGCTTTCCCTTTCGGCTGAGCAGGTTGGTTAAGGGGCTTTTTAAGCGCACTTTAGTGGGTTAACGATCAGCCTGTTTAATCCCATGGGTGTGTTTGAGCATGCATGGGTGTGTCTGGTGTGAGTGTGTGCATGTGTGTAAGAGATAGAGAGGAGGAGGATGATAACCTTGAGTGAATTGGAATCAGGATATCCAAAGAAAAGTAGCACTGTCCCTCATGGACTTGAGGTAAAAGTCTGCTTTTGCACCTTTGATGCTGCCCACAGAAACACAGCAGGAGAGTAAAGCTGCGCCAGCAAGGACCACAGGAGTCTCGCATCAAACGCGCAACCCATAAAAATCTATTATTTTTAGGGCTTTCACAAGCTTTTATTAAGGCTCTTCCAAGCTTGTGTGTGCATTTGCTTGGTTACGTGTTTGATTTGTTTTGTTTATTGGCTGTCTCTGTGTCTTTGTTTTGAGCTCTGTTGTTGTTGTCATAATGTATTAGCTTTCAATGAGTTTGGTACAGGCTAAGAAAACCATTGCTGCACTTTGACAGCTAAACAGATGCTGTTTCAGTTTTCTAATAGACGGTAAATATTTAATTGAAGTTGGTCATTACGCTCCAGACTGTACTGTTTGCAGTGCGCCTTGGGCTAGAGCGGAATAACTTGCCGGTGTTTTTGGCCAGAACAGGTTATGTAAACCGCAGTTGTGTGGTGTTTTATTTTTGTTTTTATTAAGCGTGACACCACCTGATTTTCAACCACATTTCTGGCCTCCATTAGCGACTTTTCTTAAAAGATATTTTGCTCCGTTGTTTTGTTTCTCCTCTTCTTAGGTTTAAGCGGGTTAGATTGTCCTAACCTATATTAGTGTCAGCTTGAAATTAGTTTACTACAGATAAAAAGACTGATAAATTCATGAGTAAACATGACAGGCAGTAACTTGTGACATGTAATGTCAATACTTTTGAGAACTGGGGGGAAAATTTTAGCTTGTCTGTAAAATCAACATGTTATTTAATAAGGGTCTCCTCCTGAGTACGACTGATGAAACAAACCTCCTACTTTTTTACAATAATTATTTTTTTCCCTTTGCAAATCTTGCACATAATGCTCAAGAGTTAAACATTTATGATGAAGCTATGAGCTATATGTGTGCTTGCTTACTAACAGTCCAGTGGCGCTCTACGCAACTTAATGTACTGTTTAAAGTAATCATTTTAGACTTTGTAGAACTGCTGTTTCTTTTTAACTGTAAAGCAAACAGAAAGGAAGCACAACTACATGAAAACAAGTTTTCCACTCTGCAGTTGCAGGCTGCAGACCAAAGCAGACTGACTGACAGGTTCTTAAGTAGACTTATCACTTAATCTTCTAACTGTATTTTCCAGCAGAATTATTTTGAATTAAGGAATAAACTGTCATCTGATGTGTATCAGATCACATCAGCCTTCCACTTTCCAGTGGTCTGCTGATAATGCGGGATACGTTTCAGTGTTAGAAAGAAATCATGTGGGTAAATCATAAACCCCTTATTAGCTTTTAAGAGAGTTCTAGGCTCTGTATCAGAATAGCAAAAAATTTTAATTATAATTCTTCTTTTTTTTTCTTCTGTACTGTTGATGACTGATTATCATTTCATGGTGCAATAAACACTTTGTCAAAGCTCTTTGTGAGAGGAAACTAGTTTGACAGAGTGATTGCATTGGGTTCTTTTTATTTAGTGTCGGTTCCTGAAACCAGTTCCCGTGTCGTTGTCTCCCCCCCCCCCCCCCCCCCCCCCCCCCGTGCAAGCAAACTCTTACTGCCCTGCTTCTGTGCTCCCATAGTTTTCTCACTGTACATCGACAGATTTCAATTTGCATCTACCAACTTCATTAATCTTTTTGCAGACAGGGGTGGGCGTATGTAAATGTAACCCTCTATTAGTCAGCCAAAGCCATCGCCACTCTTCTCTGCTAATGCTTCCAATGTAGCTGGAGACATTTTCTCTGGCCTGGCCTCTAGTAAGACTGCATGCATGTTTCCTTTTTTTCCCCCTCAGACCTCAGAAATTGATCTAAATGATAATAAAGTTAACCAACAGGCTGGTGAACCTAAATAATCTCAGCCAAGATAAACGTCAGGGAAAATGATCACTTTCCCTGCCGTGCTTCCTTTAAATTGTCACTCTCAGCACTTTTTGCTTGTTAGCAGGTAATGATATAGAAATCAAAGACGAGTCAGTCAGTATTCTTACTGCCATCTCGGTCTATGACTTCAGAAACATTAACCTTTTTTCATGCGGCGTGTCAGGACAGACACTGAGGTGATACCGGCGTTTCAGCTTCTCCTGCATTTACAAAAATAAGTCTCACAGTCTAGTATTTCATTGGGCCACTTTTACTTTTGATGCTAAGGTTATGGTTGCTTCTATTCTTACGCAGTGTTGCAGAGTGGAATTCATTTGTCTTTGAAATCTTGTATTGATGATGGGAGAGTCAGACTGCTGCATAAAGCCTTCTCCATCACATCCTAGAGATTCGCAGTGGGTTAAGGTCTGGACTCTGTGGTTGCCAGGCCATGTGTGAAGTAAAGAAAACACTTGTGACCTGGCCAGTATTGACACCCCTCCTGAATCACCATGAGTGTGCTTCTGAAAAGTTTTGTCCTGATCTATCCCCGGTGTCCAAAGCTCTAAGCTTTGCCATGTAGTTTTCCAGCTCCAGTACATTTCCTTATTATTATTTACATGTTCTGTACTATAATTACACATGAAGAAGGTTACTTTCAGTTACTTCCTTGTAACAAGGGGTCACTGCAGCAGATAGTTCTGCATAGATGATCTGGGAGATTTCTACACCAGATGCCAGGGGTTTTGTTTCTCTGGCTGAAACCAAATCAGCAATCTTTTACTTGACAAGCAAATGTGTGAACTACTACACTGCAGAGGCATCTTTTCCATTCATTCATTTATGTTTGCCTTTATCTCTTCTTCTTTTATTATTATTTTATTGAATAAAGCCTCGCGTAGCCACAAAATTGCAAGTTCTTCGACATGCAACACACACACATACTAACCTTAATGAAATATGAAATATACTAATCTGTATTTTTTTTCTTTTTCTTTTGTTTCCTTTCTTGTTTCTTTCCAGTTCTTTGTCTCTGTTTAGTATTGTGTTTTTTTTAATAACATATTGGGCAAACAAAGACAGAAAGAAAATGATGTCTCATGCTCCCTGAACCACTCTTTCTCAGTGTGAGTCTGATGAATCCTGGCGTTGTCATCTTGGAATATGTTTTAATCTCCTGCTTACTTCACTGATTCTTTCTTCATAATAAAAAAGCACGTTTTGGGCTTCTTATCCCAGCATTATCATTTTTTCCAGTTCTCTTAAACAGTTGGATGTTCACGTCTCTGTACAGTCCTTTACATGTTTATGCCATGATAAATATTTATTTAGCATAAATATTCTGTTAGGTAACTGCTTCTTGCTTAACATTGCATATGTTGTAAAACGAAAAGCAGCATGATAAGGAAATACTTTCTGTCACCCTTTCAGTACTTTTTAGTCAGCAGTACAATATTTCTGACATAATGTTAAAAATAGTGGTAATGATGACATTTATGGTAATTAGTCATGAGTTGCTGAGAGGAAAAGTGTCTTTCCTGTCAAAATGCTGTTGTGAGAGAGAAAGAGGAAAAAGTGCATGAAAGGAGAGAGGAGACTTTCTTCTGAGGCCGAAGCATTAAAATCCTAAATGAAGGCTAATTACATAAGAGGACAAGGGGAAATGCTGTGCACCCTGAGGCCTTGGCCATCTATCTGATTTAAGACACACAATGTGTCAGCGGTAAATCGAATCTGCAGGGAGCAATTGGAGGTTCTCTGCACACACACACACACACACACACACGCTTGTATTGTGATAAGGCTGCGCAGCACACAGGATTTATTGCACTGGTGTTAGAATTATCCTGTCATCTTCTTTATTTTATTAATCAGCTTTTGGTCAAAGATGTGATGGAAAAAAATGTTGAGCATTTGTTCCACTGTGAGGTTTTAGAGCACAGTGTTTGGCTTTGTGGTATCGGTAAAAGCGAGACGATTTTAGATGTGATGACTAGAAAATCTGTTTTATTTAAATTTTGACATTTTTGTCTCCTTTAAATAACAAATTAGCAACAAACTGACTATTTGTGATTTTTAATCAGTGATGACAAGTTCTTTTTAAGTTGTTTTGCAGAATCAATTTAGACTGCTTTGTAAAGAAGTGTATAATATTTTGAAATGTACTAAAGTAGAACAGGGTTGTAGGAAAAAAAAGGTGACACGTGAGTGGTTGTACTTGAAATATTCCATTCTTTCACAGTTATATATGTTAAATAGCAAATGATTAACTTTTCGTTTTTAAATGTAATTGTTTAGCTGCTCCTGGGCTTTATTGTATTCATCTATTAAAAGCTGCCTGTTGTATTCAAATGGCACACTGTATTTTATTATACACTGTATATACTTATAAAAATGTAACATGCTACTGGTCTGAAAAAGTAGATCATCTGTATCTCACACTGGAATAAACTTGCAAGATTGTGCCATTGCCCTTCATTTTGCTCCCTGTGGTCGACACCATGTGGCCCAATTTCCTGTAAAGCTCCACATTCCAATACAGCATAACTTCTCTCCAGGGATTTAGCACGTGACCTCATCTAGCCTAAACCATGCCCTTCTCAGAGAGAAACAGTAGAAGTTTTGTCTCTTGGTTAACTGCTCTCCTCTGTTCTGCAGATTATCTTGTACATCAAAGTGGAGAAGGGCCTTACTGTTAACACACTTTGCAGTTTGACTCTTACTGTAGCTTTGATTTGTTCCTTCCTGGCTTCGTCTGCCTACGCACATGCGCTTGTCTTTGCTGACTGTGTAACTGAAGTGGGGCACAGAGACGAGACTCCTGCAGGGTAGTTTTGGTGATGCTGCACGTTCTCTGCCATCTGTCTGTCTGTCTGGATCTTAGTAATGACATGCTCAACATCATTACTGTAAATGATAAAGTACCGGTACAAGAGAAATGGTGAAAAGAATAGCAGGGATTAATTGCTGCGATGGGGGATTAGCAGAAACAAGGAAAGAAATGCCCTTATAAGAGTTCACATTACAAATGGAATACTGGCCTACAGTGTCTCAAAATCAACTCAATTAATCTAAATATGTTAATAATAATGGATTGGATTTATATAGCGCTTTTCAAGGCACCCAAAGCGCTTTACAATGCCACTATTCATTCACTCTCACATTCACACACTGGTGGAGGAAAGCTACAGTTGTAGCCACAGCTTCCCTGGGGCAGACTGACAGAAGCAAGGCTGCCATATCGCGCCATCGGCCCCTCTGGTCAACACCAGTAGGCGGTAGGGTAAAGTGTCTTGCCCAAGGACACAATGACCAGGACAGAGGGCCCGGGGATCAAACCGGTGACCTTCCGGTTACAAGGTTACAAATGCGCTTCCCAACCCCCAGCGCCCCGGTCGCCCAAATAAACAAGTTGTTAAATATTATTAGCCCTTTAATACTTAAATAAGTATTATCCCTTCTACAACCAACTGTCCTACTCTACCCTACCCACCCCATCTCTTCTTTGTTTTTGTTTTTTATTTTTGGTTGTTGTTTATATCTTTTTCCCCTAAAATATTAAAGCATGTAAGCTGCTAATGTCATTATACACTCACAGGTCTTTATATTAGTTACACATTGTTAGTGGGTTCCTCGTTCATGCTCAGAACTGCTTTAATTCTTCGTGGCATTGCTTCAACAAAGTGCTGGACAGACCCATATTGACATGATAGTATCACACAGTTGCTGCAGACTTGTCAGGTGCACATTCATGATGTGAATTTCCTGTTCTACCACATCCCAAAGGTGCACTGCTAGATTGGGATCTAGTGACTACGAAGGTCTTTTGAGTGCAGTGAACTCATTGTCATCAAGAAACCAGTTTAAGATTATTTGAGATTTGTGACATGGTGCATTATCCTGTAGCCATTGTAAGATGGGTACACTGTGGTCGTAAAGGGACACACGTGGTCAGGCTGCGGTGTGGTGGTGTAAACAATGCTCAGTTGGTACTAAGGGACCCAAAGTGTGCCAAGAAAACGTCCCCCCATACCATTACACCACTAGCAGCAGTCTCAGCTAGTAATACAAGGCAGGAAGGATCCATGCTTTCATATTTTTAAGCCAATTTCTCACCTCGCAATTCAAACAAACAAAATGTGGCAGCAGAAACTGAGACTCATCAGGCCAGGCAACATTTTTCTAATCTTTGTCGTTCAATTTTGTTAAGCCTCTGTGAATTATAGACTCAGTTCCTTGTTCTTACCTGACTGGAATGGTACTTTTGTGGCTTTCTGCTGCTCTAGCCCATCTGCTTCAAGGTTTGATGAAGCTTTCAGAGATGCTCTTCTGCACACCTTGGTTGCAAAAAGTGGTTATTTAAATAACTATTGCATTCCTATCAGCTCAAGTCAGTCTAGCTATTCTCCTCTGGCATCAACAGGACATTTTTGCCCCAATAAACTGCCGCCCACTGAATATTTTATCTTAGATGGACCATTCTCAGTAAACTCTAGAGATAGCTGTGTGGGAAAATCCCAGCAGATTCGGCAGTTTCTTAAATACTCAGACTAGCCCATCTGGCATCAACAACCATGCCACTGAAATCACCTTTAATCCTCATTGCGAAACTTGTTTTGAACTTTAGGTCATCCTGACTGTTACTACATGCATGAATGCAATAGATTGCTGCCATGTGATTGGCTGAACAGGCATCGGGGCAGCTGGACAGGTCTTCCTAATAAAGTGTAGGTATAATGTTGAATATTCCCTATAAACAGTTTTTAAATAGTCTAGTTATTTGTTTTCACAACACAACAGCATATCATAAATCCCCAAAGCCTTAGAAAATCCAAAACACGAAGCTACTGAGAGAGAAAAGCCTTTAAAGCTAAACTATTTTGCAGCAGCTCTGAATCAGGTCATCCACTGCTTTAATTATCTTCTCTTGTAATTCTTGTTCTTGTAAAAGAACTACTTCCTAATGTAATGTTATGCTTAATCATAACATTAAGATGATTGCTGTGCAGCGCTTTGCATTGTGTTTACTTCACCACTGAGCAACCCTGACTACACAGTGCAAGTTGAAGGAATAAATTCCACTAATTCCTGATGAAAAGAGGCGACAGAACAGATTGAAGTAACTAATTTAGTTCTAAAAATTCCCCAGTTCACTGCCTGCCACAGTGGAAATGAGTGCTAATGAGATGTCTTTGTGTCCACTTTCCTAATGATTCTTTGTGGGCATCTGCAGAGGTGTGGACTCGAGTCACATGACTTGGACTCGAGTCAGACTCGAGTCATTAATTTTATGACTTTTAGACTTGACTTGAAAAAATGTTCTAAGACTTGTGACTTGACTTGGACTTTTACACCAATGACTTGGGACTTGAATTGGACTTGAACCGGTTTACTTGAAAAGACTTGATATTTTACCCCAAATATAAAATTTAACATGCATATTATATAGAGATTGAAAATGTGACGTCATTCACGGGTAGAACCGCAAAGGATTCTGGGAACTCGTGGCAAGCGGTACTAGCGCACGCAGGCTTTCAATTAAAATCAGTTATACAGCGATAAAAAGAAACACAAAAATGTCAAGAAGCTGTTGTATTATTAACTGCAATAGCCGGTCGCATGACAGCCACGGGAAGCCGACGGGTAAAGAGATCGGTTGTTATCGGATTACGTCGTTGAAGAGAAATTGTTCAAGCCATGTTTCCGAAGTAACAAAGATGCGACGGATGGCCTGGATTGCAGCCATTCAAAGATCAAATATAACGTCCCAGAACACTCCAGCTCACAGGTTAGTCTGCTCCAAGCATTTACACGAAGGTCAGTGTTTTTTAGTAGTTAATACGTCATTTTCATAACATAATTGGTGATATAGGTTACAAGCAAGTCTGGCGCTGAACAGAAATTGTCGCGCTATGCTCCTTTATTTATTGTGCATAAATAGTGAATTGTCCTGACACAATATTGCGTTTCGCTTCTGTTATTATGGTACATTGACAAAAACATATACTTTTATTCACAGGATAAAACAGGTTTTTTGTATCACTAATTGCCCAGTGCGATTACAGCATACAATATTGTTGTCACTGCTGCATTTCTGTGATGCTACCAGAAATTATTTCCACTACTAATTAATTACCGTTGAGCTCAAAGGTCCTATTAATAAACGGTTAAGGAATGTGTATTTATGACGACAATTTGTGAGACTGGTAAACTTATGATACGTACGATGGTCTTTCGTTCGACACGGTGCGTTTCAAGGTCCTGCACCCATCTGTCGGTAAACTGTACCTGGGCTTGTTGCAGTGACCTGAAGTTACTAAACTTCATGAGTGTGTGCACTCACTCCAAGAACCGTATGATTATAAATATGCATATAAATATGCTAAGATGAGATAGCTGACTTCATCTAACTAGCAAATGTTGTCCAGGCTATGTTGGTGATACAGTTTTTTTTTAATGTGTATGATATTTTTGTCATGCGATTTTAAAGCCGGTCCTACAACCGCATCCAAGAATAACATGCAGCTTATCTCAGAACTGTCGGTGAAAATTATTCTTGGAGCTAGGTTTAATTGAGCTGCATTTTAAAGAGGTGCAATTTCACAATTTGTGTATATTTTCTAAGTTCACTATTTTGTCATGTGTTGAGAAAAACACAGATTTTAAAATTACATGGTCTAATATTTACATTTAGCATATAACTGCAACATGCTTTTTTTCGTTGTTTTTTTTTTTTTAAAGACTCGAAAGGACTTGAAATTCAAAGTTTCAGACTTGTGACTTGACTCGGACTTTTACACCAGTGACTTGAGACTCGACTCTGACTTGCCTGACATTACTTGAGACTTGACTTGAGACTTGAGGATAAAGACTTGAGACTTACTTGAGACTTGCAAAACAATGACTTGGTCCCACCTCTGGGCATCTGTGTCTGGTGTATATTTGAGAATAGCAGCATTGAGGGAAGGAGAAGGAGAAGACGCAGTAGCAATAGCATGGCACAAACTGTTGCTACGTGTGAGAGGAAGTCAAACTGTTAGGCTGAGGTACTTATTTGTGCTTTCACTTGTGTCCTATCTTTTTGAACTTCATTTTAAAACCATCCTCAAAAAGAGCTGGTGGACAATTTGTTGAGTAGGTTTTTTTGAAGTTATGTTCATGTCATAGTAGTTGAGACATAATTTACGCTTGATATTTACGCATTTTCTAGTATTACCAAATTGAGCGGACTATAGTTCAGCACTCCTTGCATGAAGGTGAGAAGGGATGCCAGCAACAGATTTGAGTGCCGTACACTTTCCTTCTTACAGGCTGCATGGCACAAAGACTTTTTCAGGGAGGTATAAATGCAACATTTGAAGAAACCGTCATGCTTTCATTTTTTTCTATTGAGTCTCACATCTGTTTGATGTTTGCTTCGAAGACACTTTGAAAATACTTTGTGAGGATAGTCGCGAACAAATGTTCAAGTTTTAGGTTGGGGAAGAAGTGACTGATGCTATGAAATGATGATTGAAATGACAGCCGTGCGTAGGAGATTTAGACATTCACATGCGAGGATGGCAGAGTTGGTGGGTGAGTGTTGTTTAGCAAGAGGAAGAAGGGAGACGAAAAGAGGGAGCCATGACACAATCACATGACAATTTTTGAAACAAGGGTAGCTTTATAACCCCGCTCCTCTCTGGCAACCAAAGGCTCTGCTTAAGTAATTTGAAGACCAGATCAACAAACCCACACAGGTTCCTATTAGCAACACAAACTGAAAACACACACACACGTACGCCATGTATTCCCGTTCCCGGGTAGGTGAGTTGGATAATCCCATGACTCGCCTGACCTCCTCCATACTCCCTGCAAGTAGTGAATCTGGATTGGCTGAGAGGCCGGGCTGGGGTGGGGTTGGAGGGCGTCCGCCCCAGCGGCCGTAATGCGAATATTATATAACTTGGGAAATGAGGTAGAGTGAGGGGGGTGAGCAGTGAGAAAGGAAGAGAGAGGAAGAGAGAGACGGATGTGAAGAGAGTGAGGAAGTGAGAGTAGCAAGAGGCAACAAAGGAAGAGTACAGTAAAACGGTAAAATTACACAATGGCTTAAAAAATGGAGAACAGACTTATTGTTTTTATATTTTACTACACTGACTAATATTTGCTAGAGCAGGGACGCAGGCTACTTTTCCTGTGCCATCTTATGTGAAACTGTCAGACTTCCTTTCTTTTCAAAACCCAGGGCTTTTGTTACACAACAGATTTCAAATTTGAAACTTGTGCTACGTGTCAAGAATTATTTGCAGCATTTGTTGTTTTGTTTTGTTTTGCAAATATCATTCATAAAAATTACATATTTACAATCAAATATATCTAAAATAAACCTGCAAATCTCAGTTAAAATCATAAATCAGTGTCCAAACAGCTTTTTATTTTTTGCTTGTCAGTTAAAAATTCCACATAAAAATGTTGACGTTTTATCGAATGGAGCAGCTACAGTCACTTTCGGTATGCGTCAGGATCCAACACTGTGAATGCTCTTATTTTCTACATCCCTCCCATGGGCACCTCATACTTTCTGCTCCCACACATTAGCCTAAAAAAGCTTTGATCTGAATGGAAAAACTAGGCTTACTGTATATCAGTTCCCACTGTAGTTACTGCTATATGATTCCCCAGTGACAGATCAGGTCAGCTCAGTTCACGCAGTCTCTCCATGGTTGCTACGGGCAATTTATTTATTTAAGACTGTTGTCCATGCTGCTCTATGTCTTCTACTGCTATATCACATAATTTTTACTGGTGTCCATTAAACAACACGTTACTGCAATTAGTTATAAATCAGGATCCATTTTAATGGAATGTAGTTTACAATGAACACCATATGCTATTTTTAGACACATACTATTTCTTAGCATGTGTTCAAACACAAACGCACGCAGCGAAAGCGATGTTTGTAGGTAGAAGTAAAAGGGTGTGGGAAGTCACTGTCATCATGGCCCAGCCTTTACTTTCCTTCATTTGCCTTTTAAGACCAGGTTCTAGACTGATGCAGCAAAGTCCGTGCAGTAAATCACAAATACACACACACACGTTCCAAAGGCAGTTTGGGTGATGAAAGAGCAGCAAAGGGCAATGAACTGCAACCTGCTTTTTGTGTTTATTCGTGCCTTTTCCTCAAACCCCCCCACTGGAAAGTATTGGTTAATGCGTATGTAGGTGGGTTAATACACTTCTCTTTTCTGCATGTGTACATTTGGCACTTTGTGTCTTAATCACTGTGCAGAGTTGGCTTGTTTGTCAGTACATACAAACCCTGTTGCCCGTGTGAGTGTGTGCATCAGAGAACGATCGACTGTGTGCACGTCTGCTGTGTTCTAGCCCAGTATGCATTCCTAATGAGGCTTGACTCTGTGCTACATGGCTCAGAGCCACACATGATGTCTCAGCAGTGGGAGGAGCATATGAAATGGCTCGCAAGTAGGGGTGGGGGGTTATAAATCTTTAATCCAAACACCACCCTGTGGTCATTTTACATTACCAGCAGTTGAGTCATGCCGTAACAGACCAGAACAGAAATTTGTAGCATGTGACATTTTGTTGTTGTTGTTTACTGAACTTTTAAACATTAAAAATGAGAATAAAAGAAGTGATAAGATAATTTTTTTAAACATATAGCTACTCTACATTGCAGTTGTGTTAATTTTGACAGGATATTTTGTTTTAGTCTTAGCCATAATTTTGGCATCTAAATTCTTTTATTTTTAATCTAGCTTAAGTTGATTAAATATTATAACATTATAGTAGACTCAATATGAGATTTATTCAGTTGACCCAAAATAAAAAGTGTAAAAGTTGGTCATGAGGGTTGCTCCATGTGGTTTTCAAAGCATCTTCTTTTCAGTGATATCAAATACAAAATGTGTCCATATGTCTACTGCCCTCTTCTTCCCAAGCAGTTGATATTTTGTCACATTTTCATGACAAACAGGGAACATGAAAGCTAGCTGTATTATTTGCCAGTGCAAGAGACTTCTTCAGTTTTAATAAGATCAACTACAATTGTGAGCTAGATGGCTGAAAATCTAAACAGACACATTGCCTCCACTTCAGCTGCAGAGGATGAGGTGCCTGCATTTGTCAGTCTTTCTAAACTTCTGTGTTTACATTTGTTTAAATCGGATGATTGGTCACAGGTGGTCTCCCACTTCACTGGCCACTTTTTTGGGGTCTCCTAGAAGTCCAGATATTTACAGCTCAAGCTCTGCCCCATAATAAGTGTCCACAGTTTCGTCAGTTGCTCCTTTAAGTAGACGAGTAATGAGAGCACCAGAAAGATGAGCACATAGCAGGAGCATTTGCCAACATTCACAGAGTTCCAGTGTGGCAAATAAAGTTTAAACACATTGAAAGTTGATTTGATTTCCATCAGTCTATACTCTTCCGTTTATCCTTAGAAGCAACGACCATAGGATGAGAGGCAGGGTACACCCTGGACAGGTTGCTAGTCTGCTTCAGGGCTAACACAGAGAGACAGACAAACCATTCACACTCATATTCAAACCTCTCGGGAAAAAAAAGAAATAAAGGGTTTTATGTCCACTGAAATGCTTGGGCTTTTAACTCTTTTAAGGTCTGCTTGAATTTTCATTGTAGCATCCCAAATGGGCGTGTTGGGGAAATTCCACATTTGCAAAAGCAAATTTTATAGACTTAATTTACAATATTATGCAATACCTGTCATAATGAGGTATTCTGTGTTTGTTTCCTTACGATTATGGCTCAGTTGCTCATGCTGGAAATGATTTACCTAATGACTTCAGATTTGAAAAGCTGTGACACCACAAGTGGAGTTGTTTGCCAGGTTGATGATGAACAAATAGCATAGATGTTTGTTTTTGGTATGATCCTCATTGTTAAAACAACTCATTTAAAAAGTCCTGTGAAAGGACCGCATCGAGCCCTTTGAAAACACGACTGTAGCAGAAATGAAAAATAATCGCCCATCAGTATATTTGTGTAAAACTCTGCCAGATCCCTTGTGTTAAGGAAGGATCTGAATGTAGCACACACACTAGCATATTTTGGCTATGTAATGACAATAGCCTTTTAACTGACATATCATGTAATTAAAATTAGCAGTCATTCAGTTGTTATAAAAATCCTTATAAGTAATCCCATCTTGCATCAGGATCACTGGTGTGTCCTAATATATGGACTATGTACAGGATCAACTGAACAATAAGGGGAAAAGGACTGTTTTGTATATACATTGTCTGCACGTAACCTATATGTGCCAAATTTGATTAGACTATTGAAGCAGATTACTGTACTTCCAGCTGAAACTCCTAATAGTTTCAATTTGTGGGTTTGATGAACCATACTTAGCCTCTGAGGTTATAGTGATGCAGAAAACTAGGTCTGAAATTGATATTTAACAGAGGTGCATTTATTTTTGTGGTGCAATGGAACAGTACTTGTGGAAAAAGTATTCTGTGTTTTGTGATTGCATACTTTGCTCAGATGGGGATCAGAAGTTTAGCTGGGACTGCATTCCGAATCCAGATACCATTCGAACTTGGCTGCGTTGGAGTCATCTTGACTAGCTCACCATAGATATGAATAGACATCTTAGCTTAAGGTGTCTTCCAAGATCCATCAACGCTACTCCCCTTGGTTGCGGTCCAATTTACATAAGCAAGTGTCGTCTTTCCAGTGACCATCAGAAGCTAGGCCCTGTGAATTTGGGTCATGCTTTTTTAGATAGCAGTGCTGCTGATCTGTGAGGTGGATTCAGAGTTCCAGTTAATGTAATCCACTGTACTTTCCAGTTCTGATTGAACATGTGGAGAAAATGGACAGCAAAACACTTGAAGCCTTAGTTGAGAAGTGATGTTGTATCAGCACTGGAGCCAAGATATCTGTGGACCTAAACGCAAAGTCATTGTCAGGCTTAGCAAGCTAATCCTATTACATAATCCCCATATACATTCCAACTAGTGTGCTACCAAAACAAACAACAGGGGAAAGATTTAAGTCCTTTAATGCGGTCAAATTCCTGTGATGGATTACACGGCAGTGTCAGTCGAACACAGCAGACGTAATGTATTCTTGGTTTGCATCCTGCCACTTAACTTGCAGTGCAGCTGTCAAGTTGGTCTTAGTGACTAGTTAAGCCTCACAGTGCACTTCATGTATGTAAATCTCTCAGTTGGAAATAACAACGTGTATGACTGTGTGTGATTACACAAGAAGTATAAAATTCTTTACTTTGTATCGTAACACACTTAGAAGATTGGACTGAGATTTAGAGCCTAGATACAGCACAGAGAAGCTGTTAGTGATAGGCTTCATTGGATTTGGCTTAGAGTTGATTTGTTTTTCACTTTAAGCATTCATTAATGAAAAGACATCTGGCTCATCATTGCGTTGTGTCAACCTGGGGAAAACACTGCAAACACTATGAGGGTTTGAATTCCGATGAGGGATGCATTTTTTTTTTATCACCCTAAGATTTGAGTCGGTTCTTTGTTCTGTCTCTGTAATACTGTGTATATTTGGGATCCGTTTACAGAAAATTGCATGACTAAATTTGGGCTCATTCAAAGGTGGTGTGAATGAGTCACCCTACACATGACATTTCCATGCTGCAAATCAGCATTCTTGACACATGTTTTCCCCCTCTTTCCTCTCTCTACATATTACAGTTCATCACCCAGAGAAGGAGAGATCAGCAGCTCTGTGGTACCTGCCCAATCCAAGACCAGCGGGCAGACTCATAAGATCTGTTTGGTGTGCTCAGATGAGGCCTCTGGATGCCATTACGGGGTTGTAACATGTGGCAGCTGCAAGGTTTTCTTCAAGAGAGCCGTTGAAGGTTGGTCTCCCGCAATCTGCACCCACTGCCTCAATCACTCAGACACGGCACACTCCTCATTAATGCTGGAAATTCAGTTTTACTTTGAATGATGGTACTATGGATGTTTAAATTACATATGCTTATATACATATGCACTAAATTGCTAGTATTTATTACAAGTTTTCTCCCATTACACTACAGCTCTTGATGCTTCTGCACATCTCTGCTCTGTCCTGAAGAAGAAAATTTAATGATTTCTCCAAGTTCAGGGTCACAGTTGAATAGTAGAGTGCAGGGTGAGATCTTATTTCTTCAATTGTTTGTGGGTTTAGTACATTAGTTGTATTTCTCCACCTCTTTTATTCCCCTTCTTGTTTGTTATGCCCCAAAGCAGGGACTGCTTACAACTGGTTTTGATTACCAACAAAACAAAAGCGTGCAGAGGAAAGGCCGTAATCCAGAAATATCATCTTTCCATTTTCTTTTCCAGCTTTCCAATAAAGTGGCCACGCTCTCTAGCCAATTTATTAGGTACACCTTACCATACTGGTTTAGACCCCCTTTGCCCTAATTGTTCATGGCATCGATTCAGAAAGGTGCTGGAACCATTCCTCAGAGATTTCAGTACATGACCTGTTAGCATCACACAATCGCTGCAGATTTGTTGGCTGATAAGACTCTCCGGTTCCACCACAGGCCAATGTGCTTGGGATTATTCAAGCTTTGTGAGGCTGAGGCGTTTAAGCAATGCTCAGTTGGTGTGAAGGGACCAAAAATGTGCCAAGAAAGTATCCCCCACACTGTTGCAACACCACCACCAGCCTGACCGCTTTTATACAAGACAGAAGGGATCCATGCTTTCATGTTGTTTACACTAAATTCTGACCCTGTTGTTTTCAAATGTTTTCAGTTGTCCAATTTTGTTGAGTCCATGTGAATTTGTAGCTTTAGTTTCCCATTCTTAGCTGGCAGGAGTGGGACCTTGTGGGTTCTTCTGCTGCTGTAGTTCATCTGCATCAGAGTTTGACATGCTGTGCGTTCGGAGATACTCTTCACCATATCTTGATTGGAACAAGTTATTGTTGGTTTCCTAGCAGCTCAAAGCACGGTGGCCATTCCTCTGACCTCTGGAAAAAATACCCAGAGAATGCCAGGGCATTCTAGATACTTGCCACTCATTAGATGTTTTCTCTTTATTGGACCATTTTCTGTAGCCCCCAGAGATGGTTCTGTGGGAAAATCTCAGCTCAGAATACTCAGACCAGCCAGTTGCTGCCATGCAGCTTTCTGTGTACATATCTGTGTTAACAAGCAGTTGAGCAGGTGTACCTAATGAAATGTCTAGTGAGCGTATCTTCTAATGGGGTACAGGCAAGGTATTTGATTTTATTTGATTATATTTTTGTTGAATCACAGTGGTTACATAGACCTATTTAATATGTGCACAAACAAGTAAGAAAAGGTTAGCTACATATGTACTTCAATGTGCATATTTATCTCTAAATGGTTTGTGTGTCAGAATGCTTTGGAGGGACGGGCAAGAATGCATTTGACAAACCGTATTTTGCATTAAATGCTTTTACTGTCATGCATTCATCCCTGAGCTTCTCTTCTGCTCTCTTTCCATTCCCTTTCTTTCTACAAGCTGCCTCTGCAGATGTGTTACAGGTTGCTTAGATAGGGTTTTCTGAGGTGTATTTTAAGTCATTATTAGCGACTAACCCTAACCCTAAGACATCAACTTCAATTTATCATTGCCCAAACTTACTGAATATGCACAGAAATGACTCACTTAATTTCAGGTATCAGTTAACATAGCCCTGTCCTTTTCTTTCATTTCTATGCGTTGCTGGTGAAAGAATACCTCGCGATCAGACTTGCTTTAGGGAAATCATTACTCTGAATATTTGGGGACACGGTGTAGATGGATTATTTGACTTCTGCAGCAGTTAAGGATTAACTGGGCCGGTTTTTAATGGAATTTATTATAGAAACATTTCACAGTCTCCAACATAGAAACGGAAAAAAGTATCAGACAAACTGATACAGATAGACTGAAACTGGAAACAAGAACCCTTGGTATGCCCTGAATTATATCCTGATATCTACGATATTTACTTCTATGGTATACTAAGATCATGATTAACGGTTATCCAGCATGTCGGTATTTGTTATGCAGTGCTGGTGTAACTGCCAAGCATTCGATATGAAGTGCAATTTCACTGCCTACAGTAATAATGAGAAAGTCATACCTGTCATTTTTGTTTTTCTCTCCCCCTCTTCCTTCTCTGGTCATTGTCTCTATGGGGAAGGATGGAGAGCACGACAAAACACAGATGGTAAATAAATACACTTTTAATAATAATAATAGTAATAATGATAGTAATAATAATGATTATTATTTTGATGATGATGATGATGATGGAAATTTTAGCATTCATGATTTGCCAATGTCCCCTGTACTTTTTCAGCACTGATCAATCTGTCTAGAAACATGCATAGCCTGTTCCGCCAGCTATCTGTTAATGCATGCAAATGTACTGATTTGGTCATTTAAATCAGCATAAATTGCCTGTGAATGATTTTTGCACTCTTCATTTTCTGTCTGGAATGCCCCTCATCTTATCTTCCTCTACGATGATAGATCTAAACGCAATCACATGCTGTCTCCAGTTAGGTCTGTTTTTTCAGCACTTAACCCACATTACTTCCTGAGATCTGTCATGAGAAATGAAACCTCTGCCACCCCTGTAGTTACATTTTTCCTTCTGTTAATTATAAAGCGAATTATGAAATACTAAACATTTGGTGGTTTACCTTTACAGAATCAAAAAGTGGATTCCCTTCCACTGGTCACGTTTAAGCTCAGGACCTCCTGACTGTGACTTCACAGTGCCAACCACTAACCCTGTATGCCAGTATTGGTTACAAACTCAGCTACGGGCTTCACCATCCACTGCTGATGGGTCGTGCCAGACCCTTGTTAGCAGATTAGGGCAGGATAAGGGAGGGAGAATACCAGTGGGATTCAGTTGGCACTTTTGACACTACAGATGGCTGTTTACGCCATTGTTTGCAATGACTCTCTGTGATATCAGCGACGGCTGCAACATGCAGCTCCAATCTTGTCATCACACCACCAATTTTTATTGTGGAATATTATGATTATTACTGGGTTTCGTAGCGCGTTTATCATGATTTCTATGTGGACATCTGGATTAGTTTCGCCACCTGTAATATGCAATATAGCAGCGCTGATCCCTGCTTTTTGTGCTAATTTTCTCTGTGTATGTGCTGGCAGGCAGGGGAAAATGACTCTGTTTAAGCTTCAGTTCTTTTTCAGCTTCTGCCTAGATCACTGTAGCTTCTGTATGCATCCCTGTTTGTACAACCATATCTGTGAACATATTTTACTGTTTACTGATCATTTTCAGCCATGTTCATTCCTTGTTAATGCAAACCAAACCCTTCCTGCTGCTCATTCTTCACAGTATGAGCTGCCCACTGGTGGACCAGCAGGATGCTACTGTTGTAAAGAAGTTACTTGTAAATAGAGAGGGAATATCAGAGTTAGCAGAGCTTCATTAAGCCTAGTTAAGGCTCTGGATTTCAATCAGATTGAGATGATTTGGCATTAACTTAAAACAGGTCATTCATGCTTGAAAACCCTCCAGTGTGGCTGAATTAAAACAATTCCACAAAGAAGAGTGGGCCAAAATTCCTCCACAGTAATGTAAAAGGCTCAATGACAGTTGAACACTTGATTGGAGCTCTTGATGCCAACGGTGGCACAACCAGTTATTAAGTTTAGGGGGCAATTAGTTATTCACAAAGGGACAGGGAGGCTTAGATCATCATTTAAAAGCACCATTTTATACTTACTTACTTTATACTTACTTTGCTTGTCTTTATCTAATATTCAAATTTGTTTTATGACCTGAAACATGTGTCAAATGTGCAAGAAAACAGCACTGGATAAGCTTTGCTGTATACAAAGGCACGTACTATTTTTTTTATGTTGTCAATTGAATAATATGATTCTTTTTATATAGTGCTTCTCTTCATATTTATATAGTGTTCCTTTCCTTTTTAAGTGCCCACGAAATTTAAGTTGTCACACACTGTGCAGTATTGCTCTTCCATTTTATTACATGTCTCCAGCAGTATAATTAAATGCCCTTTAGGTCAAAAAGCATCAAAAGCATTACATTTTAAAGATCAGGGTAGATTAGGAGATCAGTGTTCATCCTCCACCCTAGGGGGAATACTGACGCTGGTGACTTTGTATACAGTCAATGAGTTTTTCTGCAATCATGCAGAAGGTTTTCAGCGGGTCTATAAAAAAATAAATGAATGGTTTCTGGAGAGTTTGTTGTATCATCTATTATAATGAGTTTCAGTAACATGAAAAGACTATTTATTGAATCCTCTGCTTTTGCCACTCGTTATAATGTGTAGAACAGCCATTACACCATGATGAGTAATGCTATTATAACACGAGTGACTAATAAGTAGGCTTTTCACCGTTCCCCACCATAGTAAGCTACAATGTAGAAATTCAATTGCATAGAACGGACATATTCGATTGATAAGATTGGATGAACTTATCAAACAATTTTTCACAAGAACACCACAAATGATAGAGGAGGGATGTTTTTGTGTTGCAGAGCTGGAGCAGACTATAGTCTGACGCTTGGTGCTTTGCAGCACAAATCCAGTGAGTAAACACAAAGTCGAAAAAGTAGCCTGCATTGCTGATATATTTTTTAACTCTTCTAATTTGTGATTTGTGCATTTTATAGTGTGTCCTATGTATAAGCAGTCTTATTTCAGACAATGACACACAATTCCAACTGTGAGAAAAGCAGACTTCTATGTAAAGCCAGTGGAAATGAAATGTAGAAATGTGCTGACTTTCAGTTGACAGTGACTGGTAACTGAAGGAAGTGGTAAAAAAATTGTGAATCCTTTGCTCTGGCAGATGTCAATTAGTTGCAACTTTTCTAAATAACTGCCCATGGTCTGTTTTTCAGAGTAAACACCACCAACACTTCATATAAAATTCTTGGTTGGGTTAGTTACTCATATGGGGAAAATCAAAGACACTTCTAGTTAATCATCCCATTTCGATTTCAAAGAAGTGTCACAGTGAAACTTTAAACTATGACCAATTCCACAGCATAGGTTATCTACTGAATAGTCATCACAAAAATAAAAAGCATATCTGTTGCTAGAAGGAAAGTGATTAATGTGATGCTTCCAGGTCCTGTCGTATAAGTGTTACATGCACTGGAACAAAAACGCTGTTGCATCAAGACTACATAACTGAGACATAAAATAGATCTTCAAGCATAGCCCATAAAATATTGAGCAACAGCCCAATGATTTAGTGAGGCCTTTCACAGCTAAAAAATACAGACCTGACAATTATATTGACAAAATGCTGCAGATTGTGATCTTGAAAGTGTTCAAGAGACAATGTTAATGTACGAAATGCCAAATTCATCCTCAGGCATGTTTGTCCTTCTGCTGTACACTTGCAATGAGGATCAAAGTTGCACTGTCGTAAGACATACTGCCACAATATGAAAGCATTTAGTATGTCTTCAATGAATTTACAGACATTAAACAAGTAAGAAGTTTCAGTGCAACCAGGGACTAGCTGTGCACATCTGTAAAATATAGAATTATATATGCATTCATAATTCTTTAACAACAAACTATTGCTTGCAAATACCTCCCCCCCCCCCCCCAAAAAAAAAAAAAAGTAGTTTAGGTGGTGATTGACTCCACATGACTTCCTCATTGTGGTCACAAATCAATTGTTCCTTCTTGTGTAACAAAGGATTATTAAGAAATCAAAAGTATCCATGCTCTATAATCAAATGTGGACCTGTTTTAGAATCTGGTGCATGCTCCATAATAGGAATGTTAATGATATGGACTGTGCGTTACTCTCAAAGACCAATGGCGTGGATTTTGCTGTCTAGTCTAAGTGCATAGTTGTGGAAGTGAAGCTGTTAACACCAAAGGGATCCCACAAGCCTGTTAGGCTTACTGTACAACAGGTGATTAGTGTGGTCATAGATATTGCTCGTGCTAATCCTTCTCAAACATTCTTTGCTAGCTAATGTCTTCTTTCCCCCCTCCTTCTTCTCCTTCTTCTATTTACAGGCCAGCACAACTACCTGTGTGCAGGGAGAAATGACTGCATCATTGATAAGATCCGCAGGAAGAACTGTCCAGCCTGCCGCTTCAGAAAATGTCTTCAAGCTGGAATGAACTTGGAAGGTAAATGATCAGACCCATCTTTAAATGAGTCCAGCCAACGTTCAATGCTTTAATGAAAAACTGGGCATCTTTATCTTGTCTTATGTGCAATATTGTGAAGTAAAGTAAAGTACCTGTGCTGGTTATATTTCCAGCAGGCTTTGATTGGATCATTCACACAAAGGTGGATGTTGCAGTTCTTCTCTTAAAGTGTGAATTACTCTTTTCTTGGACTCTCATCTGTATGTGCAAGGGCTTGTTGCTGATTGGTGCTTCCACTTGGCTTATGTTCAGCCTATAATATTGACTGCTCTTCTTTCATCTTGGCTTCCACCATGACTAGACCAGCGCCACAGCCAAACTGCAGCAGTAATCCCTACAGCTGCTTCAAAGTGCAGCCAATTTGTCATTCGAGGCAGCTGTGATTCAGTGCGAGCAGCTTTAGTTTAGGGAAGTGGTTCTTAAAGTTTTTCGGGAAGCCCCAACTTCAGAAGCTGAAAAAAGTTCATGTCCCACACAATTTGTAATCAATCATTAATAAAAACTGATCCAAATTGGTTCATTTAATGAAATTAATTGTACCAGTAACCTAATTTTCCCTTCAAGTATTAATTTCACTTAGTGTCACACTTTCTCCTTGGATGTCCATGTTCTACTTGCAGTGGTTCATTTAAAGAAACTCTGGTCTAGGCAGTATAATTCTTGCAAGAGGTCTCTGGTCCAAATCCCAGATGATCTAGTGAATATGAGCCAAGTGGAAACACCAATCAGGATAAGGAGCTTGCACATATAACTCTGATTGCAAAAACAAACAATCACATTACTTAGTAAAAGGAAGCCAGTGATACAGAGCTGTAACAACAGATAAGAAAGGCGCATTCTAGCAGTGTGGTCTCAGTGAAAGAGTGGTTGCCATGAAATCATTCATAAGGAATGGAAATCATAGAAAATGAGGTAAACGGAGGCCAAATTACACAAGAACTGAACAGAAAATCTTTGACAATACGTCTTATCGACTGAATGATACTAATTTGAATAAAATTCTGGTTCAAATTATCATCAGTATGCATGGAGGAGGTCAGACGAGAGGTCCAACAGTGAGCATATACAGCCATCTGTAAAATGTAGTGGAGGATCTGTCATGGTTTGGGGCTGCATTTCAGCCAGTGTTGTCAAAATTGATTGAATTGTAAACACAGAGAAGTAGCGTCAGATTTTGATTAGCTATGCAATACATTTGGAAAGCATCTCATTAGCAACAGCTAAATTTTTTAGTGCAGCAACGATCCCAAGCACACTGCCAGTACAATAAAAGCGTATAAAAAATGAAAAACACAAACACTCATGGATTGGTCTAAGGAGACCATATGTCACGGCTGGCGGGGTGAGCCGTGTGGTGTTGGAGGAAAAGGAGGACCCAAAATGCGGCAGTGACTGATGATTCAAGTGATGTTTATTTACAAGTGGTGGAGTGGCAAAAACAGGCAGTGAGGCATGACAAAACAACTGAAGAAACCTAAACTGGGAGAACTAAATGACGAACCTGAGACCATACAAAAGGGGTGCAGGGCAGAGACAGGAACGGAACACCATAGAACGCAGACAAGCCGACAACGAACACAGACCGACACCCACTAAATATACACACACACAAGGTAATCAGGTAATCACACACAGGAGGGAAGAACAGCTGAACCTAATACACATGAGGACCGGAGGAGACAAGCTGAACACAATGACAACAGACACAGACTTTCAGAACAAAACAGGAACTCTAGGACACGAGCCTTCAAAGTAAAGCAGGAAACACAGAGACTGATTTACAACACAACACGGGGACATGAACAGGGCCCTGTTTCAGGAAGCCGGTTTGGAAAACTCAGAGTGAAAAACGACACTCACGGTTGAGTAACCCCGAACTGTCCAACTCGGAATATTCGGTTTCAGAAAGGTTGATAACAAGTAGTTCAGTCAACGCGGAGTTGCTTTAACCCCAAGTGAAGCGCGCGGACGAGGATACATAAAGCCCTGATAAGCGGAGCACAGATTAAGCGAGTCACCATGGAGACGGAGGGAAAGAAGGCGCGGTCAATGTATTTCACAGCGCTTGAGGCCGAAATTCTGATGGCAGCATATGCCGATAACATGCAAATTCCGCGGAAAAAAGTAACACAGCCACAGCTGCAAAAGCATGCATGGCAAAACATAGCCGACAGAGTCAATGCGTGAGTGTTAATATAAACATTGATCGAGGGATTTCCACCCATTTAACACGTTATTTTATCATATGTTATTTTATTTGTTATTTTATACATTTTATCTTGTGATGTGATGTGAGCGCAGGTGCAACCCAACAGGCCCCAAACGTGCCTGGAAGCAAGTAAAAATGAAATATAAAAATATAGTCCAAACAGGTAAGGTGTAATTGTATTATGAGCCATAGTGCTTGGTCTGTTTGTCCCATGTAAATCAATTGCAGTTAGAGGCTACATTAATTTTCTTTCTGTAAGCACTTATTGAAATTATCTGAGCACATTACAAGTACATATTTGCTTACTCTGTATGCTCAAATGTGGCCCGTTATAGCCAACAGAAAAAAAGCGGAGGCCCGAAAAACAGGTGGGGGTCCTCCACCACCACCACTCACAGAGGCTGAGCAGTTGGCCCTCAGCCAAAACAGTGGGCGCCCTGTGGCCGAAGGCATCTCTGCGGGGACATCCTCTGAGGCAATAACCCCGCAAGACACAAGTGCCTACATAGGGGGTAAATTCAAAATAATACATGATGTGCATACATCCTTTCTTCACGGTCACCTTCGCAGTGCTACTCATTCATTTGATAAACTCTTTACCATAATGGATTATTTTGTAGTGAAGTTATTTTCCTACTGATTTTGCCTTGCCTCAGTCTTGGTTGTCTTTGAGAGCATAATGACAATGAAGTGTAAGGTGCTTGGTATGTTTGTTAATTGCCATTTGGTCCCTTGTAAGTTATAAGTGACCTGTATAAACCTCATATTCTATCAGTTGATGGTGATGGTGTACTGCATCTGGTGCAGCCTCCTGTTGAGCCAGACCAACATGCAGTTGTGAGTAATACTCCACAGATTATATGAGTTTACAGTAGAACAGCAATGTTGTTTATTCCTTTACTACAGGAAAATAATGAAGAAACATTGACAGCTGTTACAGAGGAGGAAGCAACAGAGACACTTTGAGGTTTACATCTTTTAATACTTTGTGTACAGGAAACACAGGCGACCAATAAAGCCAGTTGAACAAAAAATCTGTTTATTCTTCTTTCAACATGTTGAGGTGATGGGTCAAAGGAAATGATTGTGACATATGGTGTCTCTGACTGCACTTCCATCTTGTATGTCCGTGGGAGGGTCAGGATGTTCATGGTTTGGATCACTGCTGATGTTTGGTTCAGAAGGACAGTGTTCTCCTCTAATTGTGGCAATGTTGTGAAGAATCACACATGCCACAATAATGTCACATGCCCTTTCTGGGGTGACCCTGAGTCTTTGCAGGCACTGGAACCGGGCCTTAAGCATTCCGATAGTCATTTCAACTCTGGCTCTTGTCCTGCAATTAGCCAGATTATATCGCTGCTGTGGGCCCAGTTCAGGGTCAGGGTAAGGGGTAAGCAAATAGGGTAAACATGGATACCCCCTATCACCAAGCAAGTAGCCAGTGAACTCTCCTAAGACAGAAGGATACACTTCAGTTCAAATGTCCCTGAAGCAATTGGTCTTTATATATTTTAAAGTATTTTCAACTCACCATGTCCAAATTTTGTGCTCAGTGTACATTCACGGAATATTTGTGAGTCATGGACAGAGCCTGGCCACTTGGCTTCCACATTTGTGATAATGTTGGCAGCATCACATATGATCTTCACAGTGCAGAGAACACAAATTAGCATCCATTACTATGATGAAATAATTTGTTAGTTTGAAATGCTACAGGGAACTATGTACCTGTACATTAATGCTGTGGAAAGACTTCCTGTTCACATAGTCTCCTTCATTTACTGAAGGAGCAATAATTGGAATGTGAGTACCATCTATACAGCCAATCACGCCTGGGAACCCTGAAAATAAATGTAAAATTTAAGTAGTAGTTCAAGTATCACCACATCATGAATTAAGTTTTGGTCATCCTGATACCTGCAATTTTGTGGCATCCCTCTTTGATGAATCTTGTGGGTCTGTGACCGGGGAACACCACAAACGAGTACAGGAGACGTTTCAGTGCAACTGTAACATTCCTGACTGCCCGACAGACGGTAGCCTTGGAAACGTGCTCAGCGTCACCAATATTATACAGAAAGCTCCCGTTTGCAAGAAACCGAAGTGCAATACAAATAATATGTACAGAACTGAGAGCATGTCCGCGATGTGTCACATGCGTAATATATGGCCTGAGGATGTTATCCAAATAACTTATAGATTGTGCTGAGAAACGGTAACGTTCGCACAGGAAATCATCAGGTAATGATAAGATGTCCAGACGCGCTCGAATCACTCTCTCCCGGCGGAGAGCTCTGCGGAGAATTTGGGCTTCGATATCTACCGGCTCTTCAAGGAAGGGACACGCCATGTCTGAGACTTCCTACTGTCAGGTTTCCGACAAAGGGGCGGAGACAGTCAGGGTTAGTTGTGGTAAACCTGCTAGGGGGCAGGTTAGCTTCACGGCGTGTGTCGTCATAGTGACTCACTCAGGCTGCAGCTGAACTCGCTTTGTGAAACCGAAAACCCAGAGTTTTCGTTAACTCAGGGTATACTTACTCAGTTTTTCCACTAAACCGGCTTCCTGAAACAGGGCCCAGAGCACCAAGGACAGACACAGGTAGGGCTGAATATACACCAAACTTCAGGTTCAACCCTAAACTAATACAAAATCAGAATAAACACAAAACGCTGGGTCAACGACCCAGGACCATGACACCATACCTCAACATTATTGAACCAGTGTGTGATCATCCTGGTAGAAAGGGAAAAAAAGCAGTCAGTATCCAAATAACTTTAGTAGAGTACTTTAATTACAAGAAAGCTGTGGTGAAAAGTAAAGGTGGTTAAACCATATATTGGCTCTATTTTTGCCTTAAATCCAGGTTTTCCAGTTAGGTTTGCACACATTTCAATAAATTGCTGCACTTATTTCCCATTTTTTTTAGCAAGATATAAATAAATTGGAGTGGCTTGAAACTTTTGCACAGTAGTTTATTTCACTTTAAATTTGTTATCAATCAATCAATCAATCAATCAATCTTTATTTATAAAGCACTTTTCATACAAAAAAAATGTAGCACAAAGTGCTTTACATGGTTAAAAGCAGCCCACCCCACCCTCCAACTCACTCCCCACACTCTCATTAACATAAACACAGAAATTTCCCCCCGAAATAGGTAAACTATCATTCTTTTATTTTAGCTTTAAAATTGAGCTAAATGACAGATTACTGACTATGTAAAGAACATTTTAGAGTACAGATGAGATTAGTAGTTTAGTATAAAAATAAAGGAAGAACAAAGGAAAAAAACAAGAATAGATTAAATATGGCCTGATGGCTAATATGGCCTTTATTGTTCTATATGGTTCACACTGATCACTGCTTAATTCACTCCTAAGTCCAAGCCTCCAAAACTTCTATTACCTGATGATCTTTTACATTTTTGGGAAGCAACAGGTTGTAACCAAAACAACAGCTTTATAACCAAGAACCTGCTTGTTGTGCTGTTTCTGCTTGATGCTCCCTAAGGGGAATGAAATTGCTGTTACTAGTTTGTATGAATCAGCGTTGAGTGAGATTACATGTTAAAAGTGCAGTTTTGGTCACAGGGTGAAGGTAGGTTCACAGAGAGTGAGAGGAACAAAGACAGAGAGAGGGATTTGATGGAAGTCAGTGCATCAGCAGACAGACTCCCAGCAGAAAGGCTCTTAGTTGCCATAGAAACACCAAGAGAGGAAATTAAAAAAGGTAGAGTAGGAAAAACATGTTTTTTCATGGTAACCTCTGAAAGTCTGACGTTTTGTACATTTAGTAGCAGGAAATGTTCAAATGAGGCTTAGATAATGTACAGTTGTGGGCAAAAAACACAGCAATTTGCCATATCTGTTGTTTCACTGATGTCACACTGATGGAGAGAAGCTGCAAAACAAAAAAAACAACAAGAAAAATCCACTGTTAAGTCATATGTCGTCATAAATGGAATTCTTTTTGTGATTTTGTAACTATTTGCTGGGCAGAGACCAGCATGTGGCACTCTCCTGATCTTTAACTGGTTTGTTAAAACTCAAAGTGAAATTTCTTCATCCATGTTGTAAGGTGGGGTGAAGCAAGCGTGTAACTTAAATAACTTATTAACGTTAACTGGGAATATAGAAGTGTTTATACAGTACATGGATGCATTACAGTGTTGATTTTTCTAGGTTAATTACACTGTGCAGTAAAACAGTGAAAGCTAATTTTGAGTTGATTATTCACTTCAGGACATAATAGCCTGTCTTTATGTCACAAAGTAACTTTTTTGTATTCTGTGTGTTTCTAGAGCCAGAGAATTTGGTCAGATCAGTTTATTTCAATTGTTTTTATAGTTCTAGTTTCAGTGACTGTATATGTTTTCATTTTAGTTTTCATTTTAGTTCTATTGCCCAGCCCATGGAGAAGCAACCCTTCTGTCCAGGGTTTGCTCCTTGTGCATGTCTGGATCTCTTCCAGAGATGCTGTTGTTCCTAGAAGTATGTCTGCAATACCCATTGGGTCTCCAATTCGTCAAAATCACGAGCCTTTATCTTGCATTATTTTTTAGTTGTGAGGACATCTGCAGAAGAACTGCAGGTGTGGCAAAAATTGTGTTTATGTGGCAAAAATACTACCTATTACATATTGCAGCTGAGCACACAAAGGGCATGTACCACAGCAGAGACCATTTGAGCTCAATATTTTTGGCTCTTGAACTGATGTTCAGTCTTGGACACTGCACACTCTTCCAAGAAAAAAACCCATTTGTTCTTGGAGTCATAACTGATCTTTGAGCTGCACAGTGAAGGATTTTCAGAAAGCGAGCTAAAAACAATAGCAGTGCCTAGAAAGGAGATGGAACTTGAAAGGTCAAAATTAGCCAGTCAGCCTGAAATGAGGTAAAATGAGGTAGAGTTTATGCTTTTTATGCATAGAATTGCTGAATTGTTTTGATTGCACCTTGCACAAAACATTTGTAGAAAACACAATGCTTGTGAACAATTTATTTTATTGAAGCATCTTCTGATTTTTTTTTCTGTACCTCTCTTTTATTGCTATGTCTCACCTCACAGCAAGGAAAAACAAAAAGCTGATCAAGATGAAAGTGCACCGGGCTGGGGCATCAGAGCCCACCATTAGCAACATGCCTGTTCCAGTCGTACCCAGGAGCATGCCCCAACTCGTGCCGACCATGCTGTCCATACTGAAGGCCATAGAACCAGAGATCATCTACTCGGGCTATGACAGCACACTGCCAGATACTTCATCACGGCTCATGTCTACTCTCAACAGGCTAGGGGGACAGCAGGTTGTCTCTGCAGTCAAGTGGGCCAAGTCACTACCAGGTAACAGAAAAGCTCTTTACCATGGATTCCCTTTGGTTTATTTTATATGCACAGACTTGCTCAAACAAACTCCATCACTGGTGGTAAATCCATCTAGAAAATTGAACTAATGGGTCTCAAGTCGATGATGAAAAACAACTACATCCACTTTCACTTGTCTATTTCTTTTAACACATGATGCCAGTTAAGGAAGTTGCCTCAGTCGTACGTCCCCACTTAGGCCTTAGTCATATAGACCTATAGACTGACCAACAACAATGTGGCTACCTCCAGTTGTTATTTTAAAAAGTGGGGGACGAGTTTCCAGCAATGGTTAGCATGAAATTGGTCACAAAGAAGCATATGCCACTATACCGAAAACATTGTCGCAAGTAGATTGCTAATAGCACAAAAGGGAGTACTTTTACTTTGAAGGCACATGTTCTCTTATTATGGTTTGTATTGCACTTCTCAGTTTCACTACTACCTGGTGAGTAGTTTGCGAGTGTTTCAGTAGTACATACTTCTGTAGTGCTCTTCTGGTTAAGACCACAGCCTTTATTTGTCTGAGTGTTGTCATAAAAAGCAAATAACGAGCGAAAGTGCAGTTGTGGCTCAGTTCAGTAGCCAGCTGGGTGTCATCTTAATGGTAGGGTGACCAATAAGGAAGTGTTTGATGCATCTCACTTCAGACTGCACAAAAGGTAAATTTTTGATTTTTTTTATTCCTTTTTCCTCGTTCCTTTTTTTTTTTTTAAACAGTTGTTTAGTTACCAATGTCATGTCACCTTTTTAATGGCTGAATCCATAATTACAGATGGAGGAGTAATTGTATCTCATGGCCAGAGTTTTTAGAAGCCTAGCACTTCCAAGGTATAAGGTCATGACCGATGTTAATAACTCATTAACTCTTAAATTTTGGGGATCACTGCATTGTTTTTGAAGCTTGTCACAAGAGCTCAAGAGCAGCACATGTAGTTTGTGCATTGCAGTGGTACTGAACACACGTGTGCACCCCTTGATACCAAAGGGAAATATGCCACTGCTAAAATGCAGCTTATACACAATAATTTGTATATTAACAAGGGAAATGTGCTTGTAACTATAGATTTGACAGAAAACTACCAGTCCATGATATAATCTCAGATCCACACATATAGAATGTATCTTTATACTATTTATTTGTGAATGTTGAAATGCATGGAAAATGAGAATTGGAAAAAACTTTCTTTGCCATGTTTGGGGACTCTTTTGCTCTAAGTGGAGCAAGACACTACACCAAAACATAGGATTCAGCACATAAATGGATATACTAAAATTTTATTGTTGTCAATATAACTTAAATTCATGGTTTAAATGTCAAGAAAAAACAATAATTGCTGGGTTTTATTCCTACGCCGTTTCCATTCCACCAAAACAAAAATGGAAACAAAATGAATTTGAAACTCCAACCACTCGTGCTAGTTTCAACTCATGGAAACAGAAAGCACATGACCTGCTAATCAGTATTTCTGCTCCTGAGAAACCTGCCAGAAAACCATAACATTGGCTTATGTTTTTGTAATTTCTTTTTATATGACAAGGGGGAAAATGAGGAGAAAATCTGGTTTTAAATCTTATGTATGTGATGTCCAGAACTGGCAAGTCGATCGAGAGGAGAAGCACTAAAAGGAGGAGGAGGGGTCTCACATAGCTGAGCCATATTTCAAGGAAACAGAAAATGAAAGGACTTAATGTGCAGTTCAACTTTTATTGTTTTGAGAGCAGAAACAACTGAACAGCAACTCAATTTAAATATCCAGTTAACTGTATGGTCCATTTCTAGTATTTCTTAGCTCTTTTGTGGTAGTTTTAATAAAAGAATTGAGCAATTACTTCCACTTGTCTTTAATGTCTGTATTCTCTGAAATGAAAACATGAAAATATTCTGCACTGCTGTTTTAAAAGTATGCACAACTAATGACTATCACCTGAAACATATGCAATCATATGTGCTTACTAGGGGTGCAACGATACTGGTATCGATATTGAACCGTTCGATACAGTGCTTTCGGTTTGGTACGCATATGTATGAACAATACAAAATAAATTTTTAATTTATTTTATCAACTTTCCTTCTGACGATGCTGTCTGTGTTGAGCGCTCAGTGGATCTGCGCTCGACAGTTCAGCCTAGGCGGAGTAGTCGAACGCAGATTCACTGAGCGCAGGGCAAGCTAGCAGACAGAAGTTAAGCTCTCCTTGCAACATGGCAAATTGAACCTCCCCCACCCTCATTCAGTTCATGTGACATATGACCCTGAAGGTAAGCGTGTCATGGACTAAAGTAAAACAGTATGTTGGATGTGCCATGCAATGCTCAATTACATGGGTGGGAGCTAGTGTGTTAGCGCAGTTAGCTCATTAAGGTGTTGGCCGTCCAGCCCCATGCACGGGCAATCCGCGGTAGCTCGTTATCGGAGATTTGCCATGTTGTGGCGTTAACGTCATTTCAACAAGATTTACGCTGACAGCACTAGTGGGAACACAACAAATATGACTGCACATTTACACCGACATCATCCTAGTGCAAAGACAAGTGGAAGCAGACAAAAACAACAAGCATGCATGCTACAAACTTTACCGAGTCATTTAGACAGCCGTTAGCACATGATTCTCCTTATGGGGACCTGATATGTTTAATATGCTGCTGAGAATATAGCCCAGAAGAAGCGTATAGTATAGCTTTTATTTTGGAAAGAGCCATTTCTCTGTAATAAACTCTCTTTTCCAAAGATGAGTGATTCCTCAATCAGATACAGGGCTCGCAAAATCGCCTGCCCGATGTCCCGGAGCTAGCGATTTTTCCAGTCGGGCTACCAAAATCTATCTCTGCCCTGCCCATCGGCCTATCGTAGGAAGGAAAAATATATGTCAATGCTTTTGCATTCTTTCGGAAATGTAGCTGGGTAATTATGTCATTGGCATCGGTGAGCCACTGTCAATATGTGACATATTGAAATCTCCTTTGAATTTGCTTGTTTTTTGCTTTCACTTTGCAATCACACGAACTGTGTATAGAGAGCGACAGCACTGATCTGTGAGTGATGATAATTTGTGCACCAATTCCTCTGACATCGTCTTATCAATCGTTAGCTTACTATGCAAACATGACAAGTGAAATCTCAGCAGCAAGCTTAAACATATGAGAGGTTGATCGCGCAGAGAATCGCTGAGCGTTATGTGAGTGCGTGTGTAAAAGCAGCAGGTCAGGGCTGTTCGGGGTTCTGTTTGTACAGTTAAGTTTTGTTTCTGTTGCCATAGTGACGGGTGACGCCCTCTCGCTGCGACGGTGTGTCCTTCCGGGGTCAGAGGGCGCCCTGTGTGGTGTTGCTGTTGTTGTTGTTGTTGTTGCTGTGCTGTTGCTGCGCTGAGCAGTTAGCTAACGGCAGTGTTCTTATGCAGATGTCAATAAACGGCTGTGCTCCCTGGCTAGCTCACGGGAAGCAAGACCAAACGATACCTCCGTCTCCTCCTTGTCTGAGCTCACCACATTGGTGTCAGAAGTGGGATGATGGTGGCACCCCATGTTCTGACCCGAGTGACTTTTCCCCGGTGCGCCAAAAGAAGGCACCTGGGCATTTGCAGGACTTTGTGTGGGGTAATGGGGTCGTCGGGGACGACTGACCCCTTAGGTGGGCGCTATGTAGCGGGTCAGGGCTGTTCGGGGTTCTGTTTGTACAGTTATGTTTTGTTTATGTTTCCATAGTGACGGGTGACGTCTTCTGCAGATGTCAATAAACGGCTGTGCTCCTTGGCTAGCTCACGGGAAGCAAGACCAAACGACACCTCCGTCTCCTCCTTGCCTGAGCTCGCCACAATATTTTAGTTCTGCTGAGCCAAATAAGACAGGTCAGGGTGAAGAAGTGACAGCCAAAGAAAAGCTTACCACAAAACGGAAAAGTTATGACAAATCAGACTATAAGGCAAAAAGAAAGTGCAGCTTTATGGTTTCATGGACAAAATAATTTCTGTGGCTGCAATATGACGAGCGAAATAACCAGGGCTGCACATAAGTGGTCCGCAGGTGCGCATTCGCTGTCAAAATAAAAAACGGGCACAAGATAAGAAGTTGCAACGCGTGTTTGCATACATAAGATTTTCAGGAGGAGGACAGACATTTGTTTAGAAGTCTTAAAGATGTCGAAGAAGCTCCTTTAAGCAATTACTGTGATGTTCCTCCACCTCCAAAGAAATGTCAGAAGGAGTCCGAACCACAAAAGAAGCGCGTATTCTCGGAAAAGTAGTTGCAGGAGGTGAGCTGGCTTCAAACAAATGATGAACGCACAGAGATGTGGTGCGGAATGTGCCGTGAAAATTTAATAAATGACAAATTAAAAAGGCATGAACATTTTTTTTTGTATCGAAAAAATATCGAACCGAACCGTGAATTTTGTGTATTGTTGCACCCCCAGTGCTTACATATTAGCACATTTGTAATAACCTCATAGCTTGCTTTGTTTTGAAGACCGTCAGTCCTAGAGAGAGAAAAAATCACAGACAGTATTTGGTGTCTCTTTTTGGTGTTGCATCTTTGAAATTGTTATTGTGGTTGTTTTATGAACTTCTGTTTATCTGGTTTTAGTTGTTCTAACAGTCTTTTTACGTCCTTAGGCTTCCGCAATCTGCACCTTGATGACCAGATGACTCTGCTGCAGTGCTCCTGGCTCTTTCTCATGTCTTTCAGTCTTGGCTGGAGGTCATACGAGCAGTGTAATGGCAGCATGCTTTGTTTCGCCCCTGATCTTGTCATCAACAAGTGGGTAACAATCACAGCTGTTCTAATATTTGAGCAGTTTTGTTTTTCCATTTGCTCATTTTACGGTGTTAGTCTCACTTCATCATTTGACTTACAAAGTTAACCATTTATCTGTGACTCAGCTTTGTGACTCAGTATAGAAATCAGGTCAGAAGGCTGAGGGATAAAGTCACATGTAAATGAGAATTTGCTGTCTAACAATGAGAATATGGTTATAGTTTTTGCTGAAATCTAAACTCCAGTTCTGTGTTTTATTATGAGGGACGTGGGAAAGGGTGTTCGCTAGTTTTTGCTGATCGCCAAGCTGTGTAGGCTGCTTAACACTTCATCCAGTTTGTATGTTAATCTTCTTAAGAAGCAGACATGAGCCCAGGACTGACCTTCTCACCTAATTTTCAGAAGCAACAAAAAGGCCCCATGAATAAATAAGCTAGGCCAGAACATCAGCTGTTATTGCCACGTTTCGCAGGTTCCTGGTCCAAATGCACTTTTTCTGAGGCAAACTTCATAAACACAAAAAACCTTGATTAAGGCAATGCCGAAAAAGGGGGGAAAATAAAAATAATAATAAATATTTAAAACCATTAATCCTGCAGATAGCACACCCAGGAACACAGTATGACTCAACAAGGAACAAATACAAACTTAGGTTTTTAATATACACAGGAGTTAATCAGGGAGAGTGGAAACGCCAGGGTAACAAGACACGGCTGAAACTAATTAAGACATAAACGGATAAACGGAGACATAAAAGGCAACAAAACTAATATCAAAGCACATGGGGACTAATAAAATAAAACAGGAAGTAACTAAATAGGAAATCATATACAAGAGACAATGACTAGGGAGGCTAGAAAAAAATAAAGTATAAGGAATCAAATATCTGTAATAATAGTCTGTAAACACTTCAAGAGTTACACTACTCAAGTAATTCAAAAAAATACAGGAACAACTGCATTATGAACTATACTGTAAATAATTTTCTATGCCACAGAGGCAGGGCTCAGGTTAGTCTGCAGTATGTTGATTACATAGCCTCATTTTTTTTTGTTGCCATTTGCCATTTATTTGTAACAGCAAGTGACTACCCCTCCCTGAGTCTGGTCTCTTCCCATTAATAGGGAGCTCTTCCCTCCCACTATTGCTTGCTCATAGGGGATCATATGATTGTTGGGGTTTTCTTTCTTACAGTAGAAAGCAAATTCAGGTAAATAGAACTGAACTATTAAGCTATTTAAATACCTGCTGGGATTTCTGAAAGACCCATCCAGTTGTTCTACATTTGTAAACAGTGCTAAACACATCGACATCTTGCAAACAGCTCAACCTTTTTATTGAAAATGGTTAGAAAGAAAGCCCTGAGCTGTTTGCAAGATGTCGCGTCCAAAAACTCCAGAGAGGAGTAAAAAATAGATATGAAATGTGAAGGAGTCATTGCCGATGGCACTGCAGTTGGTCAGAAAGAGTAGACAGCGCTCAGCCCAAGGCTGTGTATCAGGAGAATGTGCTGTATTGATTTTCTAAGAAAAAAGTAATGTGGGCTGTGTGTTAGTGGAAGTGAGGTGTGAAAATCCATCATGACTGATTTTAGAGTCTGTATTTCTCCTGCAAGGATGTAACACATCCCTGCCAGGGCTATTTATTGGGAATTGAATAACAGCATGAGTGAAACAGCTCCAACTCTAACCTGTGTGTCTCTTTTAATTCTGTTTTCTTCTGTTTCTTGTCTTCACCTGCTCTACATTTCCTCTCCTCTCACAGAGATCGCATGAAGCTGCCCTTCATGACTGACCAGTGCGAGCAGATGCTGAAGATCTGTAATGAGTTTGTCAGACTGCAGGTGTCCTACGAAGAGTACCTGTGCATGAAGGTGCTGTTACTGCTCAGTACAGGTAATGGAACACAATTCACTTAGAAAAATGACAGCAGTGTTTTTCAAAAGTCTCTCTGCTGGACTGGAAAAATCACTTTTTATTGTATCTACTGTGTTATACAGCTGCAGCTTTTTTCCATTTCCTTGCAATTTGTCACAGTAGGGCTGTTCTGGTCATGTTCCTCTTGATAAATGCGCAGAGGATTTTGATTGCTGCTGCTAAAGGCCACAAATTTCATTACTTATCAGTAATGCATCGCCTTTGTGGCAAAGATTCAACAGGGTGCTGGAAACATTCCTCAGAGGTTTTGGTCCATATTGGCATGATAGCATCACGCAGTTGCTTTAGATTTGTCAGCTGCACATCCATGAGGCAAACCTCCTGTCCCACCGCATCCCAAAGGTGCTCTTTTGGCTTGAGATTGATGACTGTTAAGGCTATTTGAGTACAGTGAACTCACTGTCTAATTCAAGAAACCCATTTGAGAAAATCTGATATTTGTGACATGGCATGTTGTCCTGCTGGAAGGAGCTATCAGGATTGATCATAATATGGTCATTAAGGGATTGGCATGGTCAGCAACAATACTCAGGTATGCTGTGGTGTTTAAATAATGACCAGTTGGTACTAAGTTGCCAATTGGGCCAAGAAAATATCCTCTAACTTCTACCACTGATACAAGATAGGGTGTATCCATGCTGACTTGTTGTTTACACTAAATTTTGAAATATCACATCAGAAATCGAGGCTCATCAGACCAGGCAGTACTTTTCCAATCTTCTATTGCCCATGCAAATTGCAGCCTCAGTATCCTTTTCTTAGCCAGCAGGAGTGGCACTTTGTGTAGTCTTCTACTGCTGTAGCTCATCTGCTTCCAAGGTTTGATGTGTTGTCCATTCAGAGATGCTCATCTGCACACTTTGCCTGTAATGAGGGCTAATTGAGTTACTTTTGTCTTCCTATGGGCGCAATCTGGTCATTCTCCTCTGACCTGTGGCATCACCAAGGAATTTTTGCCAAGGGAACTGTCACTCACTAAATATTTTCTCCTTTTTTTGATCACTCTCTGTAAACCCTATAACAGAAACATCCTAGCAGATCACCGGTTTCTGAAATATTCAGATCAGCCCGTGTGCACTTGCATCACCTTTTTTCTCCCCGATTCTGATGCTCAGTTTGAACCTTCAGCAGGTCATCTATATATGTAAATACATTGGGTTGCTGCTGTATGATTGGCTGGTTAGATATTTGCATTACAAGCAGATCAACTTGTGTACCTAATGAAGTGGCCGGTGGTTGTATGTTTTAATACTGCAGTTCAAAGATCCTGTTTAAAATCACTGCTGACAGCAGCAAATGGTAAGCATGCCGCAAGTGTCTACACTGTCAGAGGCATAACGGCAGAACAGTAACATTCCTGTCTGCAATAATTTAAACCCAGTCTGCTGACAAAAGCACAGTAGATGTTTTGTTCTGTAGATGCATTATTATGTGTGTCTGTCAGTGCTCGCTGGACCTTTATGTCACTTTACGTTCACAGGGTGTTATGTACCCTAAACCATTTCAAGCACTTGTCTTGCATTTTCTTTAACTTCATTGTTTGGTTTAAAGTGTATCTTAAGTGTTTTATTTCAGGGGTCTTCTTCAGTTCTGAAATTCAGCGATCGAACATGGAGCCATTTCTTTTTAGAAGGACACATGAATTCAAAATGCCACAGAAAAGACCGGGTGTTACTGTTACTATCAAAATATGCAAGTTTGATGTTCTTTTGACATTCTTCACCAATCTGCGATGTAACAATGTGATATTTTCTTTTAGATGCCTTCTGTTAAATGTTACTGCTCTGTGAAAGTGCAGTCCTTTCACAGATCGTACCTTGGTAGAGAGTCATTTAATTTCCATACTAGAGGCTCCACTGAGAGTTGAATTAGTATAACTTTTGTGTTTCTTATCTCACTGAATAAAAACAGTTAGCTTTTTTATTACTGCTGTTTAATCTTCTTTTATGTACGAGTGTCCAGTGAAAGCACATTATTTAAAAAAAAACAAAACTAATTTTCTTTTTTAACAATTTAGTTTAGCTAAAATTGGATTCAGAAGACATTTTTACAAATTGTAAATTTATTCCAACTGCATTTTATTTGCTGTGTATAAATTAGTAAAGGCTGTTAAAGGACAGACTCAAATAGGCAGTGTTCATCAGGCCTCTCTTTATTTAATGTTTGAAGAGGTCAAATAATGAAAGCTGTGGGTTACCAATCAGTAACGTAACCCTACATGCTACACAAGGAAACAGTATCACTAAATCAGACCTTTCCCACTTATTTCAAATTTTCTTGTCTGTGATGGAGAGCATTATTCTCAGAGAATGGCGAAGAAGAGGATGCACTTCAGAAGCAATTAGCTTGTTATGCAGGAGGAAATTACATTTCCATACTGTGCACCGGCTGCATTTTTGTACCTTAGAGCGATTTCCATCCGTTTCCCTCAGGGATGGAAATACTATTAGATGGGACAACTTTGGTTTGAGCTGCTTTTATCCATTCTCGCACACATTATATGGAATTTCAAGTCACTTATAAGACTATTTGATATACTGTCATATTTAGTTAAATATAGAGAATAGAGAATGCTCAGCAGCGTGAAAGCACCACAAAACATAAATAACTCAATAAAGAATTTATAGGTCATAGAATAAGAAAACACAAGTTGTTTAATGAGTTTGCAGTGCCATTGTTGCCTAGCACAATCACTGCAAGTCACTGCTAAACTGTGCGGCTCACTGCCTGACACCAGACTGACAAGAGTCCACAATGTGCTGATACAACTGTATTGCTTTTCAAGTTTGAAGTTTTTGCTTTTCAGCAGTGACCGGCACAGCGAAAGTCCTCAGTGTGTCCTCTTTAATATATCATTTGAACGCAGAGAATCATTTTGAAGGGTATTCAAATGTCCTGATTTAAAAAGCAAAAGTGACACCTTGCACTGCAGCTGGTACTACTTTTAACCCAAATTCCAAAACTTTGGAACATTTTAAGCAAACTGCAATTATTTTCAAATCTCATAAATCTATATTTCATTCATAACAGTACACAGAAAACATACATTTCTTTACCAAAAAATAAAATAAGGTCATTTTGAATTTGTTGGCAGCAACAGCTACAACAGCTTAGTACCATGACTGGGAATAAAAAGAGCATGTTAGAGAGGCAGAGTTTCTCAGAAGTAAAGAAAAGTAGATGTTCACCAGTCTGCTAAAAACTTTGTCTACAAATTGTGGAATAATTTTAGGAAAAAGTTCCGCAATGTAAAATTGCGAAGACTGTAGGATATCTCAAATAATCTCATCATCTACAGTACATGTGCAAGGGACAAGGCCAAAAATCAATATTGAATGCCTCTGATCTTTGGCCCCTCAGGCAGCACTGCATTAAAAAGCAGCTAAATTATGTCATGGAAATCACCGCATGGGCACAGGAACACTTCCAGAAATCACTGTCTGTCAATACAGCCATCCGCAAATGCAGGTTAACGCTCCATCATGCAAAGAGGAAGCGATGTGTGTGATCATGATCCAGAAACGCTGTCATCTTCTCTGGACTAAAGTTTATTTAAACTGGACTGAGGAAAAGTGGAAACTGTTCTGTGGTTTGAAGTTCTTTTTGGAAAATTGGAGACCATCCTGTTTGTCATCAGAACTCAGTTCCCAACCTGCATCTCTGGTATTGGGGGGGGGGGTGCATTAGACCCTCAGGCACTATCAATACTGAGAGGTGTATACAGGCTTCAGGGTATCCAGATAACCTCTTTTACAGGCAAGGCTGGCATATTTGAGCAAGACAATCCTAAACATCAGCTGTTAAAAAGCATGGCTTCATAGTAGCAAAGCCTGCCTGTAGTTCAGCCCTTTAAGCAACTGAAAACATTTGGCACCTGATGAAATGAGAAATATACTCTGTCAGTCTTCTCTGATCCAGAAGAGTGTTGATCATTTGTGTCTGAATGCAAACTTCTCACCTAACTCTTTTTGCCACACGAACAGCAGACACAGACCTGATAAGGACAAATTCTTTGATAAAAGCTTTGTCTTACTTTTATGTGTGTGTTTTTTTTTTAAATTTATACCTTCAGAACCCCTTCCTATGTTAACCACTAGCCTAACAGAGCAACAGTGTCCTTGAAGCTTACCAGCTCCAAGTGAACATGGGAAAAAATCGTATTTTTAATTTTTTTTTTTAAAATGATACTGATATATCGCTCTGTGTTGTCTCTGTGTGTGTGCAGTACCAAAAGATGGCCTGAAGAGTCAAGCAGTTTTTGATGAGATCAGGATGACCTATATCAAGGAGCTGGGAAAAGCCATCGTCAAGAGGGAGGAGAACCCTAGTCAGAACTGGCAACGCTTCTACCAGTTAACTAAGCTACTTGACTCCATGCAGGAGGCAAGTGAAACACACACACACACACACACACACACACACACACACACACACACACACACACACACGTTTAAGTGTTTTTAGGCTACTTTGTTTCATATAGCATTTTCTTGATATTTATCCCATAGATTGGCTTTCTTTGTTTTTTTTTAATACCAGCCAGGTCTTTTCCACCTAAAGAATACACTCATATTCTGTGTAGTGCATTAAGTTTCAATCAAGTTAGTTTTTAGCACTCTCCCCTTCTGCCTCTCTGTAAAAACTTGTTGCAGACGTAAAGATCTTGCATTTAGAACCTACTCCACTTTAAGGGAAATCCTTTTAAGTAAAGTGAGTAAACAACTCTTACTAACCTCTTTGTGTCTTAACCAGATGGTCGAGGGTCTTCTCCAGATCTGTTTCTACACCTTTGTGAATAAAACCCTCAGTGTGGAATTTCCGGAGATGCTGGCAGAGATCATTTCCAACCAGATACCAAAATTCAAAGATGGAAACGTCAAAGCTCTGCTGTTTCATCAGAAATGACTGCCTTAAATTGTGAATCAATGCCTTAAATCCTGCCCTGCACATATACCTCTCCAGGGGCCCCTAGCTTACATATCCTGCCTCCCTCATCGCTCTGATTCAGTTTCTCAGTTTTTCCTGGGCCTCCTCTAGAAATTCTGCCACGCCCCTTCGGGGCTCAGCCATTCAGCCTAATCTTGGAGCACAATACCTGTGGCCTCAAGCCCCCATCCCAGTCCTAGTCCTGCCATAGTATCCTATAACCGACCTATAGCCCTTCCTCTTAGTTGGACTATGAATGTCTCTTGGGGTGGATGCATTTTGGGCAATTTTTTTTTTTCAGTCCTCCCTCACCTACTCTACACCCATAGCCCTGTGCTTGTATTTTTAATGCTTTCTTACAATGGCTATGTGCCTCATATTAATTCAAGCCTCTAGTATTTTACTGCAGTTTTCACAGAGAAGCTAACATATAGAGTACAAACACCTTTTCCTCCAAGAACATTACACCTTGTATACTTTGCAACTTGAAAGGATTAGCAGTTCAAGCCTAGTGTCCCTCCTGCTGTGAATTACTTATCACTTCAGAAATTATTCAAATCACAATTCTACACAAGACCACTGAGAAAAGAAATCAGCTAGAGACATATTCTCTATTTATTTTATGCAGGCACACAATTCAAGTCACATACAGAAGCAAGAGACACACACGTACACACTCACTCAGCCAAATGTTTACACAGGATGTACCTGAGGGAAAACCAGTGCCTTTTAGTTTTTACGCTCTTCATAGCCATCCACTGTAAGCTGTAGGTTTTTTTGCATTAGAAGTTGATGTCGACATCTTTCCACATGATTTGTCTGTTTCTCTATTTCCGCGTTGTAATTTCTGTTTTCTATTTCCAAGCTGCCGTTTCAGTGTTCTTAATGTGGAAAACTCTCCCTTTTGTTCTTATCTCCTGTTCTGCATGTAGGAACACAGCCTATGGTACAGATAAGTAATGTTAAATGTTTAGTTTTATCACAAGTCCCAAAACAAATTTTTTTGATATTTTATTATCCATGTGAAGTATATTAGATAAATTTGCTGCCTCTCCCAGTCAGTATTAAATTCTGTTAAAAGTTTACCCAGCGTATACAATGAATGCACCTACAAATAGCTTTTTTTTTTTCTTGCTTAAGCTTCAGCCAGCTTTGATCTAAATGGGTACTGCTAAAATTAAAATTAAAGACACATTTAATGTTTTGTACTACTTGGGAGCAGACTGACTTAAATTTTAGGATTTCTATCTTTAAAAAGTTTTTTATGCTTTAATTGCATTTGGGGGAAAAAGTGTTTTATAACGAAAATGCATTTGAAAAAGCCATCCGAAGTATCAAAGGGCCTGCTTCAATATGTCAGACCCCAAAAGGTACTACCATTAGGATTGTTGTCATTTTTTCATTTTTCAAAGTAAAAGGTTTAACTGGCTCAAAAATGGTAGCAACATAGCACTCATGATAGGAAATGAAGGCATAACATTGATGATTTCCCTCAAGATACCATTTTGATTTAATATTTCCCTTTAATTACCATTAGCTGAATGTACTTGCAAAATCAGGACTTATTATATGGAGCTGCTGTGCCAACATTGTGAAAATACAAAAATATATTTGTTTAAAATAAAATATTTATTTTGTATACTGGACGTGAAATGGATACCCATAATTGATGAAACCTATGTTTTAAAAATATTTCCCCTCTAAAGCTCAAAACGTTGGTCTATTGATTTGTGAATCCAACCTCAGGAAGTGAGTGATTACTTCACATGGATGCGCTCTACTTGTTCCTAATGTAATGGAAAAACCCATTTTGTTTTGGGTTTTTTCTTTTCTGGAGATGTGACAGAGTACTTCTGATCTGACATTAAGTGGTTGTTGTAACTTTGCTTCAGGGTGCTCATTTATTTACAAAAATAATTACAAAAAAAAAGGATTGTTCAGTGTCACACCTACACCAGCTTAAAGTACTGATTGTTATCATTTAGCCAATTGTACGATAAACCTTTTTGTGATCAACAAAAAAATTGTATTTTTGAATTTTCAAAATACATTTGTAATGTGAAAATCCATACCAGCTTGTGTGATGGCCAAAGCAAAATGCAGTGCAGTTGTATGCTGGCTTCTGCCGGAAGTGTTAAAACAAAATGCCCTTCACCACCTCCTGTAGAGTACAGTTACTTTCCTCCGTATGTGTCTTATGACTGTCAGGCCTCTCTGCCTAAATTTCAACTGTACAGGTTTTCAGCTGTTTACTCTGAACAGTACTCACCCCTCTGCTGCACATAACTCTGAATGCCAATTAGCAGAGACCAGGTAAGCAGGTTGCCATAGAGACTGGTCATTTGTATGTTAGTTACGGCTAACAGCACAGTGGGCACTGGAAGCATACAAGCCACTGCTGAATAAGAGCCATCTTTTCTTCTTCTTTTTTTTCTTTTAGGGGTGGTCACTCGCTTCAGGGTTGTTTCATTGACAGTGCAGGCTTTCAGCTCCACCTTCTAACTGTGCTGCGTGTCCTTGTGCTGTAAAAAAACACGGGCTTGTTGCTGCTCGCATCACTGTGTGTTGATTATTCTAGAGAAAATTTGACTAAACTATTTGGTTGGATAACTTGGAGATGGTATTACAGTTGTTCCAAGGTGGTGGTGCTTCAGAAAACCAGCTTTAACATGTAGATGTAACCATATTGATGCTTATTTCTGAATGGCTATAGGCGCATATAGCAATGCTAGCATATCTAGTGCAATGTAAACATCATCTAAGACTACAGAACATTTTTGCATTTCACCTTCATGCTCGATTAAAGGCCTTGCGAAAGGGAGCCAGAGAGCCATAGAAATAAGATTTCACATCAGGAAATAGATAAACCCTTAACATATATCGATGCTTTTAGAGACTGATCTATTGTAAAAATGATATTTTCTGTGATTTTGATTACATCGGCTTGATCCTCTTTGATATGACTAATTTTGCTCAGTCATTTTTGTACATTGAATGAGTCAAGAAAGTAAATATTTTTCTGTTTGTTGGTTTGTGTTTGATAAAGGTAGATGTGTTAAATCCATAAGGAAGTGTTGAACATGTTTGTCTTGTGAAGTAAATGTAAATTCTACGAGTCCATGAAAAAGTCTACATGAAAGCTCACTGTGTTTTTGAAGATAAGGAAATGAGGGAGTGGGACAGAGAAAGACTGGTGGAGATTTATATAAGAGTGACCAAAGCAGAGGAGAAAACAACAATTAACAAAAGAAGTATTCAAGTTACATTTTGAGTAGCACTTACTATCCAACTTCTAGTACTTCTTGTTTTATTTTAAAGATGTCTTTTGTAAAGGTCGTGGCTTTGGACCCCATGTATTGTTCTGTGAGGATTTACTGGTCACTTTAAAAAGAAAATTTAAAATGTTGACTCTCCATATGAAAGTAAAATTTACCAGAGCCTGACAGAATTGCACTACCCTGATATTGTTTGATATAATCTATTTTGTATAAAATACATGCAAATGTTATCTTTAAAGATTAAGGGCAGATCATGTTTCACTGGTATATATGGCTATAGCTTTCACTAAAGTCTGTTTTCTTCGTATTTCAGTTATGTAAATGTAATCCAATGTTTAAAAAAGAAATACAAACCATTAAAAAAACAGTAGTTTGTATTACTTCTGTATTACACCCTTCCTGTAGTCGGTGTCAATAGTTTCACCTATTTGATTAAATGTTGAATTAAGTTACGTGTCGTTCTCTGACATTGGGTTTGACATCGAGAGTGGAAATTTGGAAGAACTGATTGCTCTTTAGTTAAAAGCATCTTACACAATAAAGTCTCCTGTTTTTCAACACTCAGCTACATGGATTTCATTTTTTTGACTTGGAACAGAGTTAAGGAAAATAAGCTTCATTTTGATATATCAAAACAGGTCTCACTGCCCAATCTGGAATCATGTACTGGAAACATGATTTGATAAACATACACGTGAAAACATGCATACGTCCTTTCACTGCCACGGATTCCTTTTATGTGTTAGATTAAATTTATTGAACCATTATTATCTGACATTTTTACGTTACCAGTACATGCCCATGATTTTGTTAAGTCTGAGATTTTAGTCTGTTAAGTGGTTGCTAGCCAAGCCGATGGCATAGTAATATATCACGCATAATGAAAGTTTGAGGTTATGAGTTAGATATTTCTGCCATGAAAATAAAATTATACAATGCTTTTATAAGCTGTTCCAGGTGCATAAACATTGCAAAGGGTTTATTTTAGTCAATTGGATGGTGGTTGCTTGGCAACATGACTAGCCTTAAAATGTGATAGATGGATAAGACCCTTCAGGGGGACGATGTGCCAATTATGGTTGCTCAATTCCTGATCATGTAAGACACAAACATGGAAACAGACTTTGTGTTGAGGCCACACTTTATCTTGCTAATTTGTATACCAGTATATTATCAGACCTACATAATGTTAAAAATGTTTAGCCTGACTTTTACAGAACTACTAAAAATAATATTTTAGCTATTAGTTCATTTTTATGAGTTTTCTTTTTCAAAATTAAAGAAACAGTTATATTTTATTTTTATTTTGCTCATTTCACATTTTTCCTTTTTAAAGTTATGTAACTAATTAAATTAAACGCACACACACATTTATGTGTAGTGTATTGTGTTCTATGAATGTGCAGAATGAAGTCGTCCCATTCCTTCCTTTCACAATAAAATTCCCTGAATATGAAGTGTGGCTTCTGTGCCTAATATTAGTGGAGAGGTTTAAACTTGCATAGTTGTATAAAGTAACTGTAGAAATTAATATAAACTTGCACTACTATTCTTTAAATTGTGAAATAGTTATTTACTATTGTTATTTTAACTATTATTGTTATTATTATTACATGTTTTTAATATATGGCATGTCCAAAAGCACAAACACTGGTAATTTCATTAGACACACCTTGCTAGTTCCAGGCTGGATCCCCTTTTGTCTTCTAAATTTACCTTAATTCTTCATGGCGTAGCTCTAACAAGGTGCACAGACCTCTTTGTAGAAAAAAAAGAAACAAGCCCAAACATACAAGTAAACTATATTCCCAAAAGTTTTTGCTCATCTGCTTTCACACAACTCTGACCTAGAGTGACTTTTTTAATCCTCACAGTTTAATATGATGTTGGCTCAAGCTTTGCAGCAATAACATCTTCAAGTCCCGAGAAGTCCTGACTCACAGTCTCTGCACTAATTCATCCCCAAGGTGTTCTGTCAGGTTGAGGTCAGGACTCTGTGCAGGCCAGTCAGGTTCTTCCACACCAAATTTGCTCATCCACGTCTTTATGGACTTTGCTTGTGTGCAGCTGTGTTGGAACAGGAAGGGGTGACCCTAATCCCCAAACTGTTCCCACAAAGTGGAGAACATGAAGTTGTTCAAAATGTCTTGGTTCCTGAAGCGTTAAGAGTCCCTTTCACTGGAACTAAGGGGCCAATCCTGACAAATGCCCTCACACCATAATCCACAGGTGGCATCCCTTCACAGTACCACGCTGGAATTCACTGAGCTCCTCAGAGCGACCCATTTTTTTCAGAAATGTTTCCAGATCAGTCTGCATACCGGCTGGATTTTGTACACCTGTGGCCATGGAAGATATTGGAACACCTGAGTTAAATAATTTTGATGGGTGAGTGAGTACTTTTGGCAATATAGTGAACATTTAGAGCATGTGTGCAAGAAATCTGATTTTTATGTATGGACTGGGTTGTATTATGTTCTTAAATATGAAAAGAGGCCAGCTGTATCCTTCCTGTGTCATATAGCTGTTATGCTAAGCTAAACTATATGTAAGCTATTTGCCTCCTGATGCTAGCCCCACACATAATGTACTGGTATCAGTCTCTTTGTCTTTTATGAGAAAGAAAGCATGTAAATGCATTTATAAATTAACTAATAAGTGCTAATGAATTAGCCTGCAGTCACGAGTGCTTGAAACTTAAAGCTTACATTTTCATGTCATCTTAGCTGCAAGTTATGACTCACCACAAGTAGATTCTAAATTTAAATAAACATCAGTAAACGTTTACTTAAAAGGAATCCAAACTGTAAAAACATGACTTAATATGAAGTCCAGTGCAGCTGACTGATGGCCTAACCTTGTGTCAAAGTGCTGTTTAGCAAGAGAGAATCGTTCTGCTTACCTATGAGCCAATCCACTCAAATTCTAGTGTAGTGCATCAAAGTTGTTCTAGTCAACTAAAACAAATCTATTCTGTTAATTTTAAAAACCTAAAATAAAAATATTGCAGAAATATCTTTAGTTTTTATACTTTTTTTAGCGCTTTTATTGCTATACCTATGCTGATTTTCTCAATTCTTGCCTCTGTATGCTCTCTATACAGTAATAAGTTAAAAGCCTAAATCTAACATTTAAACTTTTTCTTTTTTTTTTTTAAAACTCAACTTAAACGTACGACTCCACTCTGGAAACTAACTGAAAATAAACCGTATTAAAACAAAAATAAATTAAAAATAAAAACGAATAAAAAGGATAAAACAATAATAGCTGTTTTTATGCACAATTTTTTTAAAATATAAAGTAGGGATTACAGGATGAATAATTACACATTATTAATAATAAACCAGAAGACAAAAATCGGAATCAGGATTGGAAACTAGAAAGAAAACTTCAAGCTACAGCTGTTCAAGATTTGTCTTTAATTCTGCACATTTTTCACAAAAACATTCAAAAGAATATTTAAGGCTGCAGGATTTAAATGATACAAAAAATCAGGGCAACAAAGATGGAATTAAGGAATTAAATTAGTATGCTAAAAATACAAAATATAAAATTTCATAATGAAAAAAGTATACCTTATCAAATACTGTGTATTTATTTACAAAGTCAAGAAAACACCCCAAAAAGAATGCCGTGCAGGATTTAGCCTTTAAGTAATCTCATAAATAAAAAATTTAGATTTGAATAAAGTAGTCTTATTTCACATTTAAGCTTTTTTTACTCTCCCATTTGATTTTTCTGTTGAATTTATAAACTGGATACAGGATAAAATGGGGAAAAATAATTTTCTTAACAAGTGGTTCAAGGAATGAGCAAGCCACAAAGCTGACCAGCTTTTATACACAAGTAAAAACAATTCTGAAAAATCTATCACCTTTTCCCCCTTCAAGTATCTGAACTGAATGTATTTACAAATTACAGGCTGGGCAGTAAATTTTTGATCAAAGAATAACTCAACTAGGTCAGCCATGGTTAAATTAGATAATCATGTAATCTTGTTTCCTACACAGGAAAAATTAGGCGTAAAGAAGGAACTATGAATGTTCAACTCTTGAGGGATGCTTAACTTTACATTTTTTTGAAATATTAAGTAAAGTGATGAGGTATAAAGGGCATGGAACAATAAAGACTGTGTGATACCTTGACTTTCAAAATTATTTCAATTTTTCAGTCGCACCGTGCTGTCAAGATTTAAGCATCCAAGATAACCAAGTAACTAAATCTGCATAATGGCTAAAACTAAAAGAAAATATTATAAATAAACATGTTTTTCCCAAGTTCATTCAATCTTCCTGAATGGACTGAAATGGTGATGCCTCACAGCTGGGCTTGTTTTAACTGACAGGAATCAGCTGTTCTGCCTTTGTTGCATTTTAAATTGCTGATGGGCTTGTGGGGATTATTTGAAATTTTTCGCATTTTATGCGAGGGCTCTGCAGGGGAAAAATTATAAATAAAGAGAAACCCATAGCTGACCTTTGAGTGAACTAGTTCCAAAGAAAACTCATCCTGTGCCGACCTGCCCGGGGGCTCCTGATGCTTAACTGGAGCTCTGAAACATTAGCCAGGTTGAGTCTTGTCCCAGGCAATAACTGCACTTCTGCAGTGCTCACACATTTACAGCCATAAAGCCAAACCCAATCATTTAAGTCAACTTTTAAAGCTTAACTGTCCCATTTGGCATTACTAATCAATTCTACAATAGGTGAAGTCCAAAGTTAATACGTCCTGTCAACATCTCTGCAGAAACAGTTGCCTATTTATACCTAACCAAAAAAAAGGAGTGTGTGGAAAAGGTGGTTGGAGTGAGGGACAGTGCAGTTCAAAATATAAAAGCAAAGAACTCACACACACTGCAGCTGAAAAATATCAAATCATTTATACAAGTTTGTCTAACTTCCTCCCACTGTTCTCTCTCTCTTTCGCTCACACACACACAAATTTGGGTTTGTTCCCATATAGTCTTCACCAAGACTAAAAGCCACGCACGCTAATCAAATAAAAGCAGTCTCGTCTTTTTATATATGTTTTCATTCCCCAGTGCAATTCAGGGTTCTCTCCCCACTTCGGTATGCTTTGTTTTTGTGTCATATCTATTGGATATGGTTCTGCTTGGTCCAGTTTCAGTTTCCAGTCTGATCAAAACAAAAAGTCACCTTATCTGCATTGGTCCCGTCCAGTACAATAGAAGTGATTGAGCCTGTATCCTCAATCTGTTTAGTTTTCTGAAGTTAAATATAGTTCATTAAAATCCAGTTTGGTCTACTCCCATCCACAATCTTCCAGTTCATGTATGCCGTTAAATTATACAAACTCAACATAGTTCTCTGGTATCAGTCCTGTTCGCCCATCAAGAGTCCCTTCCAACCAGCCAGGCTCCCTGGAAGTATGAACTAGACAGAAGGGGGAAAACATGGATATTGTTGAAATGCATTGACATAGAACTGAAATGTTCATAAAAATGTGAAGACACTATGCATACTGAGGGTGAGAGGGTGGAGAAGCAGGCTTAAGATGATGGTTAACACTTCCACATGTTCCCCATCGAGTGTTTAATGTCTAAATACTTTGGAGAGGATATCTCTGGCATCACAGATTGGCTGTTGTTTACTTGTGAGCATGAAACACAGTATGAGCCCGAAACGTCAGGCACGCGTCCTGCAACAGGAAAGTCTTTTCTGTACATGAACATGTAAGTTCATTCTTGTGAAATCATTCATGTAGGAATGAAATTGTTAACTCAAACATACCACTTTTGATGGTTTGTTCCAACAGCTTGGTAAAAGTGCAGTGCAGTTTTAAATTGGAAACATGATTAGATTAGTTTGGGGTGCTGTGGTGGTTAAACATCCTATAAATACGAAAGTGCAACATTGCTACAGGGTTAGATTGTGTGTTCACCAGATTTGTCCACACCAGGAATCTAATTTGCACCAAGCTGCGCACCACATTTACATCAAAGACAGAAAAATAAAACCATGTAAGCCTTTGCACGTATTTGATTCTTACTATTTATGTAGGGGGGGAATGTTAAATTCAGCAAACCTGTAGTATGAATATTATACCGTTGCTTTATTCTTGTAAATGTCAAGAAAGCACTATGAGGTTGTATTATGAGCTCCGTGTGGACAGCTGGGATGCTTCATCCTTCGCCAGCTGTGAGCAGACTGCATTGCTGAGATACCACGTTAAGGATTGGATGTCCCCAAGGACACATTATGACCAAAAGGCCTCGGATAACATGAGTCTGCATTACATAGGCCTAAATAGTCTTTATGCAGTTAATTCTATTTTGGTTTGGGTTTGAAACTACATCCCACCAACATGGAGTATATGTCTACAAGGAAACTTTACTCAGGCCAACTATAATTATAATAGCCAGCAAAGCAGAAGACCCAGTATAGTTATTGTTCTTAAATTTGGCTGATCTCGGGTAATGAAGCCCAGATCTGCACAAAGAAACTGAGATTATATAATCAGAGTCCTAATGGCTCATTCACAGTAGAATAAAAAATGGATTGCAGTCTTCATTCCAGTTGGGAAAAATCAGTAGTTACCCAGTGATTGCATTGAATTTTTTTATATTCGGCGACTGTTTACAAGTAGCTGCATCAACTATTTTGATTGCAAGAATATTCATGCTCAAAATTCCAACTTTAACTCATTTAATTACTTCTAAATTTTCCACGTAATTTTATTACATACATACAAATGTAAAATGTTAAATTTATCAGTGTCTAGTTAAATGAAAATTACTCCAGTGGTATACAGTGGGGCAAAAAAGTATTTAGTCAGCCACCGATTGTGTAAGTTCCCCCACCTAAAATGATGACAGAGGTCAGTAATTTGCACCAGAGGTACACTTCAACTGTGAGAGACAGAATGTGAAAAAAAAATCCATGAATTTGGTCAATAACAAAAATACAACTCAATACTTTGTAACATAACCTTTGTTGGCAATAACAGAGGTCAAACGTTTACTATAGGTCTTTACCAGGTTTGCACACACAGTAGCTGGTATTTTGGCCCATTCCTCCATGCAGATCTTCTCGAGAGCAGTGATGTTTTGGGGCTGTCGCCGAGCAACACGGACTTTCAACTCCCGCCACAGATTTTCTATGGGGTTGAGGTCTGGAGACTGGCTAGGCCACTCCAGGACTTTCAAATGCTTCTTACGGAGCCACTCCTTTGTTGCCCGGGCGGTGTGTTTTGGATCATTGTCATGTTGGAAGACCCAGCCTCGTTTCATCTTCAAAGTTCTCACTGATGGAAGGAGGTTTTGGCTCAAAATCTCACGATACATGGCCCCATTCATTCTGTCCTTAACACGGATCAGTCGTCCTGTCCCCTTGGCAGAAAAACAGCCCCATAGCATGATGTTTCCACCCCCATGCTTCACAGTAGGTATGGTGTTCTTGGGATGCAACTCAGTATTCTTCTTCCTCCAAACACGACGAGTTGAGTTTATACCAAAAAGTTCTACTTTGGTTTCATCTGACCACATGACATTCTCCCAATCCTCTGCTGTATCATCCATGTGCTCTCCGGCAAACTTCAGACGGGCCTGGACATGCACTGGCTTCAGCAGCGGAACACGTCTGGCACTGCGGGATTTGATTCCCTGCCGTTGTAGTGTGTTACTGATGGTGACCTTTGTTACTTTGGTCCCAGCTCTCTGCAGGTCATTCACCAGGTCCCCCCGTGTGGTTCTGGGATCTTTGCTCACCGTTCTCATGATCATTTTGACCCCACGGGATGAGATCTTGCGTGGAGCCCCAGATCGAGGGAGATTATCAGTGGTCTTGTATGTCTTCCATTTTCTGATGATTGCTCCCACAGTTGATTTTTTCACACCAAGCTGCTTGCCTATTGTAGATTCACTCTTCCCGGTCTGGTGCAGGTCTACAATACTTTTCCTGGTGTCCTTCGAAAGCTCTTTGGTCTTGGCCATGGCGGAGTTTGGAGTCTGACTGTTTGAGGCTGTGGACAGGTGTCTTTTATACAGATGATGAGTTCAAACAGGTGCCATTCATACAGGTAATGAGTGGGGGACAGAAAAGCTTCTTACAGAAGACGTTACAGGTCTGTGAGATCCAGAGATTTTCCTTGTTTGAGGTGACCAAATACTTATTTTCCACCCTAATTTACGAATAAATTCTTTACAAATCCTACCATGTGAATTCATGGATTTTTTTTTCACATTCTGTCTCTCACAGTTGAAGTGTACCTCTGGTGCAAATTACTGACCTCTGTCATCATTTTAAGTGGGGGAACTTGCACAATCGGTGGCTGACTAAATACTTTTTTGCCCCACTGTATATTAAGTTTATACTGAGCACTTTTGCCTTAATAATGAATTATTTGAATGAATAAACCTTTTTTATATACTTCTGTTGGATTTTACGTAAAATTATTGCTTCATGGTTACTGAGGGTGAAGAATCTTTTTTTTTTTTTAAGTGAAGGTAATAATTTATCTACACTGTGTCTCTTTGAAATGGGGGACTAGACTAGTTTTATTCTGCCTATATTTTCTTATAAAAGCAACGTTTTCTACATCATTTGGCTGTAAGTTGCCATTTCTACAGAAACTATATCATCGTTTCTGAGGAAAATTTCTGAATTTCCTTTCAAATTAATGAAGTTCTTGCTAAACTATAAATGTAAGCAGTTCAAGTTCATTGTTTTATCAGTAAACAGACGACTTCATTCAATCAAAAACTGACAGCAAACCAACTCTAGCTTACTGCCCACTTGACACACAAAGTGCTTTGAAGACAGAAATTGACATTGAGTGCTCACAGACCTGGTGTCCATCTTCAAAGGACCCATTTCAAAGGAAACGAGAACACTAGATCATTGCACACAGTGACAATAATTTTAGTTACGCAGCAGTGTCCAAGCATTATTTTCCTTTGGTAAGGTGGGTAAATAGGAAAGTAAAGAAAGGGGAAAATGTTTAGCATTTCCCTTTATCATGGTTTGTATGTCTCTGGGTAACTTTCATATATATAGTATGCATGTCTTTGCTGTTTGTTACATATTCAGTCCAGTGTATTGCTTTAGCAGCTTGTCTGTTTGCCAGATTCTAAAGTCTCAGCACATTTTATTGCCAGGTGCCAGATAAAATATGTTAAACAAATGTTCTGTGGATCCAGTCTCTGGAATTAGCAGTGTACATTCCTCTATGCTCCTTCATATTCACTTCATATCATAAAGAAGAAGTTCCAGAAGTTCTAGTCAAGGGAAAGTGGTGCTATAAGCCTATCATATATAATTTTTGGACGGCTGACTATTTGGATAAACGTCGAGGATTTTTTGAAAGCCTCAGCACCAAGGCCAAGCAAATTCCCAAGTCTGGATTTTTGTTTTGACAACAAATAGTTTCTATACGCCAACCCACATTCTTTCCTTTTTCCTTTCTGCTGGCAAGTCCAGATTGTGACTCACCATTCTCAAAGATGGTCCCAGCGATGAAGGACAGCTCAGAGTCGTGCTCTGCCTTGCAGGCGTATAGAGCTCGAGCTTTTCTGCCCGTGAAACTGGAAATAAGAAGAGAGTTACACTGAGCCAGTAATCAGACACCAAAGTAGTACCTCAATTTAACACAAATGGCAGGTTGGTCACTTTATATGCTCTGTTTATTAAGTATCAGATGGTTAAATTCACACATGGACTTTTTCCTTTTCCTGATTTTAGAGTAGGTATAAAATATTAGTGCATGACTGTACATCATGCAAAGCTACACTTAGCAGAGGATTAACAGCCCTACAGTTGATCCTCTGTGGAAACAGGCCTATGTCCAGAAATCTGCTGAGGGGGAGCACCCAGTGCTTGTGAGAACAACCCTATCCTTTTGCTTGTGTGGAGGATCTGAAGATAAAGATAATGAAGCTTTTTGTTCTATATCAGGAATGACAAAAAAAATTATCTGTACATGTTCAAACCTGAACCAGGTCTTTGATATGGAACTGGACAGGAATGAACCCACCACAGCGTTTCTGTTTGGTAAATAATACACTCATTACCTGCTTATTGTGTGACATGACTCTGAATTAGTCTTTAAAAATAAGCTGTACGTCAGTGTTAACTGCACATGAGGATGTGTTTGCATATGTTTACTTAATTATTTGACACTCTGGACATGGTTTTATGTCGACACTGTAATATTCCATGGTGTTGTATGTCTTTAAAGTTCTAGCTTGTCATTTCTTTCTGCCTTGTAAACTTTACCTTTTCATTCAGATATAATTTACTGTTATATCTGTCTACCGTCTCCTACTGAGTCATTTAGAGGTCACAGCTTTAAAGACCTGATATTTTGAGGGTGCAAAGCACTTGAAAAGAATACTAGCTGTTATCAGCTTCTAAAACAGCACCAGGACACTTAAGGCTTAAAATGTTAAGCACTGAAATGAACTGTAGTGACAGACACTATATATCTACCAAGGTTCAGATGAATAACTGCATCAAATTAAGGCGTATTTTTATTGCCGTTTCAATAGAGAGGCTCATATTAGAATGACTGCTGCTTGACGTGTCCTTGATTTGAGATACTGCGGTAATACCCCGAGGGACGAGTTAGCTCTTAAGCTCTCTCGTTTCATGGGGAAGAGGAGAGGTCAGTCACATCCACTACACCAATGCCTCTTGAGCTCTGCTGGCTGGAAGTGTGTTGATCAAATTAACTACAATAATGGAGATCCATAAGCTTTCAGATAAGGTTTTTTAACTAGTTGGGCAAATATTACAATTTTGTATAAATATATTTTTCCTGAATAATAATTGATGACAACTGCTTTCATCTTTCAAAAGTTCCATCTTTTTTACTTTCATGCCGTCCTAGACTTTTGCAGTTTAAGGTTTCTTAGAATGAGCACAGTTTGCAGTTTCATTCTTATTGCTGGCAAGTCAGCATCATGTCATTTCATAAATACTGTGCACTAACCTGACAGGGGAGGAGTCACTGGAGGCAGAAGATATTGGCTGTGGACTGGAAGGGGCTGAGAACATCGGCCAGGAGGGCGAACGTGGAGAAGTGGGACTGGAAGACGTTGCACTGAAGGACAAATTTACAGAGAATGACATGTTGATAGAATTAGATAAAAACAGGATAAATAACACCTCATGTTGATACCCTAAAGTACTGGAAATTAGGTGTGACAAGTGGCAAGTGTGACTTTAAAGCAGTTTTAAATGTACCTTGTTGGTATGCTGGCGCGAGGCTTCGGGTTCAGCCTGGAAACACACACACAAGAAAAGAAGACAAAGTGAATCAATCAGTTGTTATCAGTGCATTTTATTACATACAGAAGTGTTTCTGGACTTGGGAAAATACATTGTGGAATGAATTTGTACATTATAAATTGAGAGACAATGATGTCCACAGTTCTACATGAGAGTTTTCCACCACATGAGGAATAAATGACAAGTCAGCAAAGTAGCCCTCCAATCTCGCTTAGCTAAAATAGTGAATCCAGAAGCCAAACCATACCAAATTCTGTAAAAGTGTAATGTGCTTCGTGTTCAACTAAAACAACAAGAATAATGGAGGCTAATATGGAGGCTGTTTGAATTTTCCCTTGGTGAAGTCCTAACACAGTCCCAGTTGAATCTTGCGGTCTGTAAACACAGTGGGTAGAGGTCAGAGTGTGGATGTTCTCCCTGTGGTTGCACAGGTTTAATTTTCCACTCATGCTGCCCTTGACCAAGGAATTGGTGTGCATTTGTAGTTGTCTCCTGGGTGCTGCATAGTTGATTCCCACTGCCCCTAATAATTAGGATGGGTTAAATGCAAAGACGTAGGAGGGTAAACACGATATCCTTATATTTATCCTTACATGTAACAAAAAAAAGAAAAAAAAAAAAAAATCAACAAGACTTTAATTAGGTGGGGATAAAAAAAAATCAATAACTACAAAGGACTGATCCAAGAATCAGTTGTAGTGATACTCTTTGTAAGAGAATAGTCATAGATGCAGTTTTGGTCAACGTGGTGATGTTAAATGTATTTCAACTTTCTCAGCAAGATCCATGTCTTCACCAGAGATGGGCAGTAGCGTGTTAAAAGTAATGTGTTACTGTAATCTGATTACTTTATTAGTAAAGTAAGGGATTACTATGGCAAAAAAGTAATTAGATTACTGTTACTTTCCCATAAGCACGCTACGTTACCGCATTACTAAACCGTGATTTTGTTTGTGATGTTTGTGGGAGTGTCTCATGATAATGACGAACAAGCATGCAGCGTCCGTAGCAACAACAGACGTGTGTAGATCAACAATGAATAATATGGATTGTGAAGGAGAGTACGACCATGCAGCGTTTAAAGCTCGAAGTACTGACTTTACTTTGAGTTCGATTCTGTAAAAAAGTGACAAAAACATTCGCGTCTGCTGTACACTCTGCGTGGGGGAAAAAACTTTTTCTACAGCGAAAAATTTAACTTCAAATCTGAGCAAGCACCTAGAACGCTGCCATGGGAATGTGAAATTCACAGAGAAACCCCCGGATCCCCCCACTGACATGACTGCTGTGGCACTAGGCAAACCTCCACATGCCCCACTCCTGCTAAACAGGTAAAAATAGATTTAAGAACGACTGTACTTAGTGCCGCTGAATCTTTGCAAGTACTTGCATCTATTTGAGTGTAAACACAAAACATTGTTTTAGTTCATATGCTGAAATATGCAGAGAATAGGTTAAAATGTTAAACAAATTCCTTCAAGTCAAAGACTGTTGCGTATAATTTAATTTTTGCCTGATGCGAAGTGCATAAAGTTAAAAGATTCAAACTAAAACAAGCTTTAAAAAGAGACTTTCTCATTTGATTCAATTTTATATGATGGATAATGCAGAAAAAAATAGAATTGGGCTGAAAGGTCTATTGATTTATAACACATTCATGTCGTGTATTTAATAATAATAAGAAGAAGAACTTTTTTTTGTTTTTTAGAACTTTGTTTTTTTATTTATCCCGAGGGAAATTCTTTTGTCATAAACATGCTCAATGCAGCAAGAGAGACAGAGGAACAGTGTAATAAGTTTATGTTATGTTTTTAAAAAGTCACTAAGTAATAAAGTAACTATTTACCTCAGAAAAGTAATGGGATAACTTTCTTAGAGAAATAATAATAATAAAGTAACTTGACCAACACTGGACTTCCCCAAAAGATTTTTCATTCAGTCTTTCTAATCCAATGATGCAGGATGCAGATGAACTGTCACTTTTAACACACAAAGATTACATAAAAGGCAACACCAGATTGTTTCAGAGATCAAAACGTAAATGCATCACAGAAAACTGGCATGTAAATTAAGCCAGCAGAGTCACAAAGAACCAGAACACCCACTGTTGTGCATTCACAGCACTGAAAACACAGCCATGCTGCTGTGCATCATCCCCTACGTCGACGTTTATTTTGGGCTTTCTTTTGGAAGCCTTTGCTTCTTCTTACTTGTATTACTCATAAAAGCTAAATACTAAAAAAAAAGTCGTATATTTATACACCTATTTCTAAACTGAATTTTTCCTGGGAGTCTTATTTGCAGGTCTTCTTATTCTTATACTTATTCTTAATAGCACAAGCAATTTGCCTCAATTGTTTAATTAAAAAGATTTCAAACTGATTCTTGAGCTACTTCTGATTGCTTCAATCACCAGGAATCCAACAAGTGAACACATTTAACTGGCCTTTAAAATACTCAATTTGCCCCCATAATCAGTGACAATTTATTAGAAGAATGGAGTTAAAAGGACATATTATAGCCAACAGTGCCAAAATAGTAGCATTTGATATGTTATAGTGGATTCAAAAGGTAGCCAGAAAGTACAGGAAATCTGAGTAGAATTTTCTATTTGTGAAATAATTTTAATTTTAAATTCTGTGAAGATTTTTTTTTACCATACCAAACAGAAGAAGTAATTTGAATGAACAGTGAGGTGAAAAATTCTATATATCCTTCCACTAAAAATGGTAAAAAGAGAGAAACTCTAATAAATGGGCTACTGTAAAGATATGGCTTCTTTATTATTTTATTTTAACAATCTGCACCTGCCTAGCAAAAGCAGACTGTACTCTTTTTCTTCCAGTGTCAGATCAATCCCCTCATTCATTTTATATAACATCACATTGGTGAGTCAGAGGATTATTATCTTTTCCTCTTATCTCCCTCTCTGCACAGCGTCAACAGATTCATAGTCGGCTCTATTCTATATTATAACAGCCTTTCCCTTTTTTTGATGATGTAACATATGGTTGCTATGGTGACGTAGCTATATTTAAAAGTTAGTTTTGTGATGTTTTGTTTCAGGGACCCTGTGACAGACTGGCAACCTGTCCAGGGAAACTGAATGAGCTGAGGATGGATGGATGTTTTTGGGACACTACAATAAAAGCATCAGTAAAATAGCTTTTAGATCAGTAACTCAGTGCACACAGAACAAGACAAACACACATAAACAAAGATGATAAGTGATACATATATCTTTGTTGACCTTAGAAACATCTAGAAACAGTTTCACCCCCTCCATAATTATTTTGGAGCTCTTCTTACACCATCAGTATTTGGCAACTCCAGAGTGAGAGAAGTACGAGTTGGAAGATCAATCTTGCAACTTCTAACTTCTAAATTTACTTTAGAAAATAAATTATTAGAAAGTCAAACTACTTCAACTTGATGTTAACTCTGAACTCTGGTAAATAAACTAGTAACAGGACAGGAAGTGAGATCATTTGGTTTAAATAAGCTCAAAAAGGCACTTTGATATTATCACCGTGGCTTTATCAGGATCAGCAGAGTCACAGTAACTGATCCATCCTTTTCTACTTTATTCTCCACTCAGAGATCAATCAACATTAAAAAAAAAAAAAATCAATCAGTGTGGACAGCACCCTTTAACTGTCACTAATCACAGATCACTGTGATAGACACGGCAAGAGGGGACCAACTTCTATGTCAGTAAAACTATGCAAGAATACATTTTGAGAATTAACAATGCAATTATAAATAATCTGAATATTTCATGGTGAATCTCGTGTTTATTTTGCAACGAATATGACCTGTACTCATGGAATCAGCTGCCTGATTTTTTTTCTTTTGTTTTTAAAGTGGACTTCATGCTGCTGAGTCACAACACCACCATGTAGTGTTTGCCTCTGCAGATGTGAGAGCGACAAATACAGTTTACAGCCTTAAACAAGAATTTATAGTTTAAGAAATAAATCAGATTGACCCCAGAATTGCCTGCAAATGTTGAGTCTGGACTCAAAACACAAGGGTGCAAAAAGCTCTGAGAACATTTTAGTAATGAGAATCATAAATTTTACTTACTTCTTTTGTCACAGAGCCCAGCATTACCTGTACGCAAGGTTAAAGTAGTGAGAGGCTGGTTTTTACTTATACTACATGTCCATTTTTACTGATGGTGGCATGAATTTATCCCTTATTAGAGCTCTGAAGTAATCAGTGTAATATCTGTAATATCCTGAGAGCAGGAAGGAGAAAAAATATTTATATAAACAAGCTGTTTATCAATAAAAGCAGCCAAAGCAGACACATGTAATCTGGTAATGCATGTGTGTAAAAGGGTGTTATGCTGTTAGGAGGGAGTATCTTGATGACAGCCTGTCTACAAATCCTTAATGGATGTTTTTCTTCTTCCTCTCATTGATGGCACGTGAGAGTGTTTTTTTCAGTCACTCTCTCTATACTAATCAATCTCCACTAAACAATTATTTTCTTGCTTTGCTTTCTTTTCATTAAAAATAAAAAAACAGCACGATAAATACAAAACAATTCACTGACTTTCACAAAGAGACAAGAGCAGAGCAGAGCAGGAGGTTTTTGGCATTTACATTTTCACCTTAGAACATCAGGTCCAGGCCACCGTCGACCTCGTAGATTTGACCCAACTCAGACCCCAGTGCATTGCAGACTGACATCTCTTTTAGGTTTGCCTCTAGACATAGTCAAAGGTTTGCAGGTTTGTAAAAAGCACCTGACAAATAGTAGTAGGGAATAGGAGAACAGACAGAGCTAACGATGTCAACCGGTTGCTCTGTAGCTCTGCGCATATGATGAGGTCGCTGAGGCTGGTTTTTCCTGCCAATTTGTGATGTGGCTCTGGGAGAATATGAAATGATGATCCGAGCTGGGATCAGAGTCAGTTACACATATCTATCTTTGCTAGTCCAGTCCAGCAGCTTAGGAAAGACTCTTTTCCCCAAGGTGTAGTGTATTCACTCTGGCTGAAAATCCCTCAACAGCTAAATCGAAAATCCTCTAATGTGTGTCTGTTCACACTGAGCTGGTAGAGTTTTGATTCCATGCTGGTCATTTTTTTCTTTTCTTTCTCGATTGTAGGAATTTTAAAGGCCTTATTTTCAGAGGATGGGCAGGCATGAAAGCAGGGAGACAGCAAGTGACACCCAAACCTCAAACCAAGGACCCTGCAGTAACCTTTGGCATATACACCAAAAAGCAGAAGTAAATAAAGCAAAGTAAATTAAGCAAGTTCGAATTTACCTTTAACATGCTTGGAGACATACAGTGCAAACAGAAAGGGACATAAAGTATAAAAAACAATTACATCAAACATACGGTTCTGCCCAAGCACAAGTATAAGGGGATAAAAGGAAAAAACATAAGGATAGCAGGCTTTGAACATATAATTGCATACACCATTAGGTGCTCTATCATAGCTCACAGGTTGTTCACTACAGTCATTAAATGCTTCTTCCTTGTGACTCATAAAGCAAAGAGTTTCCAAAAAAGCCCTTTTCTCTGTCGGCTGTTCTCTGTATTCTTCAGAGCATCTCTTAAAGCACCTGTTCCTGCTGTGCATTCTTATTTCTCCCCTCATTTCACATATCACGAATAACACTTCTCTAGACATCCTAATGTGGACCCTGGGCTCAGTTTAAAAAAAAAAAAAAAATCCCAAATACATTTATTATTACACCTGGAATATAAAGTATGTGTTTTCTATGAATTGTGTGCACAAATCACTCAAATTATTAAACGATGAAAAATGTAAGTTGTGACTTTTTGTATGCATAAACATTTTTTTATCCGTTAGCTTTCTCTCCATCAAGCAGAGCAGCAGTTGCGTGGAGCCCATTAAATTTCAATTGTATCACTACAGCATACGGGCATACATCTTTTGTTTTATGTTGTACACACAATATAGAGTATACTGTCTATATACAGCCATTGGCTTTCGTTTGAAAAAAAAAATGCTTTCAGTAATATTAGTATTAAAGATATAAAGATGATTATTTTTAATTTATTTTGTTTTTTTACTGATTGATCTATTGTGATTAGTAAAGATAGCATTTAAGCCAAATATAAGCATACCATAAGAAACAGGAAAATACTTCAAATACATCATAAGGATGGCTCCAACCGACCGCATACTCAGTGAATACCTCAGGCAGCAGAAACCCAAGAAAGAAGAGGATAAGGAGGATCCATCATGGAAGGATAGACCCCTATCTGTACCACCAGCAGACCGAGGAAGTGGCTGACCTCCAGAAGTCCTACCAGTGGCTGGACAAAGCTGGACTGAAAGACAGCACAGAGGCAGTAATCATGGCAGCACAGGAATAAGCGCTGGGCTGGGGTCTATCACATCAGGCAAGACCTCAGGTGCAGGCTGTGTAAAGATGGCCCTGAGACAATCCAGCACATAACAGCAGGGTGTAAGATGTTAGCTGGCAGGGCATACATGGAACTCCATAACCAAGTGGCCGGCATAGTGTACAGAAACATCTGTGGCGAGTATGGCCTGGAAGTCCTGAGGTCAAAATGGAAGACGCCCCCAAGGGTGGTGAAAAATGACCGAGGTACGATCCTGTGGGACGTCCAGATAAAGAGAGACAAAACGGTGATGGCTATCCAACCAGACATAGTGGTGGTAGACAAACAGAGGAAGACGGCCGTAGTGATAGATGTAACAGTTCTGAATGACAGCAACATCAAGAAGAAGGAAGCTGCAGAAGTACCAAGGGGTCAGAGAAGATGTGGAGGGTGAAGGTAACAGTGGTGTTGAGTCTATGTTTCCACAGGCCCCGCTAGTTTAGAGACTTATTCCTCATGAAGAACGAAAACAAGACAGAACATCTTCAACCGGTCTTTTACTCGCTAACGAGGGAGAGCTTTGGTCAGAACCAGGCAGTGGAGCAATGCTCCTCACCTGTCTCTAGCCCAAATCCTTCAAAGAGCAGCTCCCCTCGTAGCCTTTTTATTGACATGACAGTTACAATACACATCACAGCACAAGCACCTCCCACCGTAAACCCCCCCAATGGTTCTAAGACAAGGCACTATGTGTGTGTGTGTGTGTGTGTGTGTGTGTGTGTGTGTGTGTGTCATGGGGGTGCGTTTGTGTGACCTCCTGCTCACCAAAAGGGTCATAAAAGCAGGAAGCTTACAACAAAAGAAACAGATCTTTCAGATAAGATGTATCTACAATAAAACCTCCCCCAGCACAGAGTGGCTGGAGAGGTGGTCAGGATCAAAGGAATCTCTTTGATCCTACTGCTTGAACTGAGACTTTACAAATTTAAGAAACACAATGACAACATTCAACAATTTGACTTAACAAGTGGTCCCAGTGGTAATAGAAGCACTAGGTACAGTGACTCCCAAGCTAGGCAAGTGGCTCCAGTGAATCCCAGGAACAACATCATCAACAAGGGCAGGAGGTATGTTTCTGTTCTGTTACAGTCCACAGCCATACTCAAGTAATCAGCAGCCAAAAGTATTTTTGTTGTTTGATGAAGGAAACCTTACAGTACTGATCGCCGTTCATTTCTAACATTAATCAAAGTTCAGATTGAAGATGCAAAATTGACACAGAACTCACACAAATAACAAAGTTGATAAACAAAGGCTGGGTGGAACAGTAGCATGCTGTTGAGAAAATTAAAAAATGAATTCCAAGCCGTGGGAGATAATAAAGGAGAATGAGTGGCAGTATCAGTGGAAGAGAAGGAGAAACAATTATTGGTGACAGACTGGGCCTGCAGTCTTTATAACTAGGTGTATGTTAACAACAAACACCATAAAATAATATCAGGATGACAGACAGAAGATATTGTTTGTGTTCCTGTACATTTGTGTGTCAGACCATATGCCTGGCCAACCTTTGTCTCTGTGAGTTCCAGATTTAACGTTTACATAAAAACATGGTTATTTTCAGCAGGAGACAGGTTCAGTCAGCCCTGTGATAATATTTTTATCTCAGCTGGTTTCAGTTCTTAAACTGACAATCAGACAAGATACCTGTGAGAGGTAAATCTGAGACACTTATTACCATACCAACTTTTTAATGCCATACATTGAGTTTTAAACTAAAAGTGCACTGAAAAAAACCAAAGTCACAATCTTTTAGAAGTTGGATTTAAGGTGCATCGACTCCACGTGGGACATGTCATCTGCTGCATGTCACCCTCTCGTCAGTGAAGAAAGGGGTTTATGACTGGATGTACGTTTGCCACTTTTGTCATGCTGCTTTGCAACAGATCATGAAAGAAAGAAAAAAACTCAGCTTTTGCACAGCATGACAAATATCAAGTACCATTTATGCTTTTTCATTGTATCAAAACCTGCTTGGCTAGATTATGCAGCAGCTATTTTTAAATTTTATTCATTCAGGAGAAGCAGACAGCTGCAGAACTTCACCAGAATCCTTTGGGATTTAACCAGCCAGTCAAAAGTATACTTCACTAAGCTCCTGTCAACCATACATGGAGATGTATACTGATATACAAATATGTAGCACAGTGTTTCATCAGTGTGATTGAAAACAGTTCACATAGTGTATATATTTTTTAGTTTGTATGTATATTTGAAGTTAAATGTTTTCATATTTGTGCACAGAGCTTTATCTGCTGTACCTCATATATTAATATGTTCAAAATACCCTTTAAAAAACCATTAGACTGCTAAGTTATCTTTACTACCTTAATTTTCTTCTTAAAATTCTTGTTAATTTTATGTAAATCACCAACTCATAGATGCTTTCAGTGAACAAAACAAGTCCATCACAGCTGTCACAGGGCGAGAGGCTGCGTACACCCAGGTCGCTCACATCTACTGCCGATTTAGAATCATCAGTTAGCCTGAGAAGCATGCTTTTGGACTGTGGGATTGAGCCAGAGTCCCTTATGAAAGATGCACACTCCACACAGAAACGTCCCAGCTCTCCAGTGCATTCGAATCAAGGACACTCTTGCTGTGAGGTGACAGTGCAAACCACCACACCACTGTGCCATTTTAATGTTTAAATCGAGTGCACATATTTATGCTGGTGCATCTGTTAGAAACTACTTGGGTTAACCTTATTTCGTAATGCTGTCCTACTCACAGTGATGTGGGCCGGTTCTGCCGGCTGTCCTGCTCGCCATCATTGCTTGTCAGGCTGTGTCTCGGGGTTCGACCTTGGCTGCTGCTGCTGCTACTGCTGCTGCTGCTGTTACAGTTAGCAGACGAGGACACCGAGTGTTGCAGGTCAGCAGCTGTGGCGTTGCCAACACTGTTCCTTTTCTCACCTGTAAGAGTAAATGTGTGAGTGATGTATTCCTTGGGGCTTTCTCATTTCATAAAAATGGTTTGAACTATTTAGAAAAACTGGCAACCACTCTCATCTGAGATTTTTAGTAGATGCACTTATGGTATTAGTTTGAAAATCCTACGTTGAATCGTTCCTGGGTTATCATATTCACAAACTCTGGTGTCAAAGCCACCCGTTCTTCCGCTCACCTGGCGGTGTGACGAAAATACTCCAACAGCCTTTTACAGCTGAGAGGTAAAAACCTTGCATTCTTATTTAATGTAACAGATTACTGACCTTTAGGGGTCACTTTTTTTGTTTTTCACCAAGGCTTTTAATAGGGAGCCCCCCCTTACAGCATTATTTTGGGTGCTTTATTCAAGAGTAGCTTTAATAGGTGGCTGAAGGAATTAGGATTAGGAATTGTTCTGTTTGTTGTTCGGTTTGTTTGGTATACCTGTGTTGTCTATGTTTTAATGCAAACAAACAGATGCTTTTAAAAAAACCAAAAATTAAATAAAGAAATCCTAAAATAAATAAATAAATCATTTGCATGAGGTCATGTCCTTCAGCTTACCCTTGTGGGAATGTGTCGGGGTGTGGAAAAGCGTGAGTGGCCTTTCGCTGCAGGAAGGAGTTTTGCTGTCTGTGCTCCTCCTCCTGGGCGTTTTCAGCTGCGTGTTGGACAAAGAAGAATTCGGCATGTCTCTGAATATCTGCACAAACAAGACAATCAGAATTAAATACAAACTAAGAAACAGCACAGTGCATAAATATGTAAATAGTGCTTTGGCAAATTTAAATTTGATTCCAGTGATATAAAAGCAAACAATAATTCACCGCCCTTGCCCATTACGTTGAGGACAGACATTAATTCATTTGTGAGCAGAAGCATTACACTGAATATTAGTTCCTGGATTTTTTTTTATTTTGCAGCAGAGCTTCAACCATTGCAATTACAGAACACTGCAACAAAGCTGCTTGCAGCTGCGTGTGAAACGTCTTTTAAATGAGAGTAATTACACATGTAGAGATTTAACAACAGGGGACATTGCTGGGTCTAGTCTGAGATTTGTGGCAGTGATCATGGCATTACTGAAATTTCCTTCCACTTTAAGTACAGTCAGGAAAGTAAAATCCCCATGACGTGATAAAAATAAACACAGGCAGTAATTTTTTTTTTTTACCTCCGCCTTCCTCGAACCGATTACATAAGTCTATTAGTTTTCAAATATGCTTTTTAGTTTGTTATTGCAGGCTGTGTTAATCGCCTGTGACACTGTACATGCTTCTTCATTATGGTGAGACAAGCGTGTTAAAGATTTTTGCTTTCTTTTACTATATTTTCACACATTCCAGTAGATACAGCAGTAGTCTGGGAAAGTCAAAAGACTGAGGAGTGCCAACTTGAGCTGTGTGTGTTTGTCTATGTGTCTGTATAAATACACAATGTCTGTGTAACGGGTGCATTTAATCTCTCTGCAGTTATGCTACTCATTAAGGTTATGCATCATCTTACCCTCTCATGGTGCTCTATGAGGATCTCCACAACAATGTTCTGGAATTTAATGTCCATGATGGCTGCAACAGTCTCCTCCTGTGGGCGGAGCAGAGTTGGTCCAAAGACTACACCCAGATTGGCAATGGTCATGAGGTTTTGTTGATGGTGACTGGCCACACTATTAAGGTTACACAAAGAAAAGGGCGACACAGTAAATCCAAATTAGAAACGTGGAACTTGACACGATTTGAAGCTACAGTTCCTGACAGTTTTTTTCTTACATTAACAAAGTCTCACATGACGCATCACTCACATAATTATTACCTAAATATACAGCCTCACTTATTTTACCCATTTTCAGGAGAAGCAACTCCTATTTTTTTTCTCCTGTGTATAATAACAGAAGTAACACTAACATATATGAATAAACAAACAGACAAAAGAAACAAATGAACAGGAGGAGCCTGCAGAGACTTTATAGAGCTTACAGGAAAAGCAAATGTGTTTTCACTGCATTCAGAGCACAATCCTGATTTCAAAAGCTGCCAAACAACACAGGTTACAAAAAAATTAAAAAAAATAAGAAACTCATATAAAATGTAAGAGCTCAGTCAAGATAGATCAGCACATTGCCTAAGCAGTCCAAAAAAATGGCATTAAAGCAGGAAAATCATAATGAGGGAGAATATGTTAAACCTGATTGTGACATAATAATACATTTGGCTTACACTTACGCTCTCATTAAATCTCAACCATTACAAACCTCATTGTATACACTGAACAATGCAATAAATCTTAAATCATACATGAACAAAATGACACAGAGAGCTGAGCTACAGTGTGATCCAGCCTCTACCTATAAGCCTGTGATGATAATAGCTATTGGCAGCTGTAATCCACTAAACCCAGGTAACGTGTCCTCGGAACTCTCTGCAAATGCGTTCACCTACATGTGGTTTAAATGCGGCTTATGTCCTCATTACCACAGATTGTATCATGCTGTTGCTGTTGAAGAAAAGCCAGATAAAGCCATGGGGGCTTAGATGCGGGTTTACACTGAAAACACAAAGCAAGTTGGGTGCTTTGGAGAAATAAGTAGACTTAAGCTAGCGGTATCATGCTATCTCTGCTTATGTGTTACAGCAACTTGCAGAATGTGACCTGCAGAAAGACAATGGGTTTTATTCACAATTTCTCTCACCTGTACAATACAAAGCACCACTGCATGTGTACAGTACAGCAGCATCTAAAGCATTGAAGCAAAAGTCTAAATTGTGACAAGGGGTTTTACTAGGTGGGTGAACTTAAAGTCGAGCGCTAATCTTGCTGGGAAAGTCGGGATTGGCATCAGAAACAAGTAAAGTTTAAAATTACATTACATAAAAAAATATATGTGCAATTTCTTAACCTTTTAACCACTTTTAATCCAATTGTAAACTAGACACTGAGAATAAGGTCTGATTAACTCTTCTTGGTACTGACAGAAATACCTGCATCCGGCCACTAGCTCGTCTTTCTTTTTAAAGGCCCAAGTCCAGAAATAGATTTCGCCTAGTGGTTAGCGGATGGGTTTCTATTTTCAGTACACACAGCATTAGCGCATGTGGTCAACAGATTACGCTGAGCATTAATTCTTTTGGACAGCAATTAAGCAAAGAAGCATTATAGCAATTTAAATGGAGTCGCTAATGCTAATAACACTACACAGTGTTAAACTGCTTTAGAAATGAACAGCGTATAATGCAGTTACACCTCTTGTCCCATGTATGCAATTTTTCCACTTACTTGGCCAGGTGCTTCACCAGCAGCTCCAGCATCTGTCTGTTCTTCTCTGGTAGCCGGTGCACTAGCGCGTGGACCTCTGTTACTCTAGCCTCTGGATTGTCCATCTCTGGATAGAGACACATATTAAGACTTGAGAGATTCAAGTGTGTCGCTGATTATTATATCTTTATTGACACAAACAAGCACATACAAAGCCATCAAACAGGTAATTTTGCAACCATGCAAGGCAGTCGTGATGCCTTTTTTATTTTTGTTGTAGACACTAAAAAGCAGTCATTCCAATACACGCCACAGAAATTAAACAAGTATACCCAAGATTTCAATAAAATAAAAGTCTGAATAACATCCAGACTCGCTGGAGTTCTTAGATGTCACACAGATATTTCACATCCTTTTTCCTGTCGCTACAACCAACTATCATCCTAACACAGTCTGCAGCTGCTTATATTCTTTGGTAAACACATTGTTTTCCAACAATAATTAAAAATCAGACCCACATATGCCATCTTGGCATTCTATATAATCACTATGAGTGATATAATCACTATGAGTATCAACCTGCAGTTCTATGAAAACGCACCATAAACTCATGTTTGTGCCATTTTTGTGAGAAAAAAAAAATAGTCCAGCTGATTTAGGAAACCAACTGATGCAATGGGCTTGAGTGTCATAAACAAGGTTAGGTAGGTGATAAATATTCAGAGGGAATCAGGGTTTCTGTGTACCATTACCAAACTAGTTATGAAGCGCATATTAAAACGTTTATCTCCACAAGATGCAGAGACAGAGCTGAGGATGCATGTGGGTATTTATTGGCACTGTGTGTTTAATACTGTTACAAAGTGGAAAAGCTCCATGGCAAGCAGGGCAGAACAGCCTGTTGCTGATGAATAACTATAATAACTCAAGCCTGCGGGGCTAGTCAAAGAGATGACAGCAGACTCACACTATATCAACCTTCAGGCCCCAGCTGTCAGTGCCAGGCAACGCTCCCACAACTGACAGAGCATCTTATACACAGGCAACCATAATTTTTATTATTTTCTTACATAACTGGGCTGGGCTCCAGCAGACACACATATATACAAAAAAAATAAAAAATAAAAATCAGCATTCCTTATTATGGTGCCCACGGCTTTACACACATGCACAAAAGGACAAAAAAACAAAACTTTGTTTTTCTTTAAACCTCAGCCCAGACATGTGTAGTCACAGCACAGTACGAATACACATTCGGTTTTACAGTACTGAAGACCTTTAATTTTATTCGGAGTAGATTTAGGACACCATCAAACGCTTTCTGAATTTAATAAGAGTAGGAATCCAGCCAACATCAACCGCATCCCAGGAGAGAGATAAACAAGGAAATTACACTTGATTCACCAATAACCTGTTTTCTCATTATTGAGGAAGCTGCTAATGTGATGCAAGTTGAGTTTTGGGTGCTTTTAAGACCGTAGGGAAGCAGTTACTTACATCGACGGATCAAGATGATTATGTACAGCAGCCAAAACAAATCCATTGTTAATATGTCAAATGGCACAAACATTTGTTTTCAATTGTCATTCGGTTGTTTCAAACATTTAACTGACATTTTGAAAAGACTTTAAGCTCTAGCATTAAAACTGGAAGCAAGACTGGGGATTTAGAAATATTGCTACTACCAGCTTTTCTTCTGTTTTACCTCTTCATCTGCCCTAAATATCCACAAAGACACACTGCTCTAGTTACTAGTGTGTATGCACCGCTAGCAGCAATGTAACAGTTTAGTCTGCAGAATGTCTTTATAAACAGCCTGTGTGTCTTGCCCATGCTGGTGGTGACTGGCTAATCATTAATCCTGCTATGGTGTTCACTGGACACAATGCTGTTCAGCCAGGATGCCAGATGAGTCAGTCATTTAAAATGAGTGAACAGGCCAATATGTCTGAACTCACACAGGAGTAAGTGATTAAATATAGAGAAATATCTCACTAGATATAGTGATTAAAAAAATAAATTAAGAAAAATCTGGTACATCTGTGACTGATGAAGTGGTTTGCTGATGTCACAACTGAAGGATGATTTTTAAACCATCTTCCATGGCCCGCAACTTTAATGTTTAATTAAAGTTTAATGTATTCCTGGCATGCATAATGTACCAAAATAAGGATTAAATCATAGAAAATGTAGGGATAGAAGAAAAATATTGCAAACATAGTATAATGTGTTTATAATCTACATATCAGGCTATTTCCTGACCTATTATTTTCCAGAAATTTGCCTATTCAGCTTTAAGATTATCTGACACTTTTGTAGAAAAGGCGGCAAACAACTCCGTCTATCATGCATAATCGTGCTTTAGAAGATTAATGTCAATTAGTACTTGCTAAACAGGAAGAAACAGTACTTGTTAAATTGGCTTCTTAAAAAAATAAGACTTTGATTTACGTGTCACGGAGATGAGGCTCATCTCAGGTCTTTCTTATGGACTGCATTAAGTAATGCAAGTGAATAACGTTTGGTAGATCTTTGTAGATGCCTTACAAAATATCACTCCTCCTAGTAGGAGTGAGAAATAAAGCCCAATTGGAAGGAATTCTGGTGATGTACATAAATATTAGACACAAGATGGACAGAGTCAGAGCATTTTCTTCATACACTTTATACTTTCTTTTCTATTCTGTCTCTCGTGAAATTTGAGAAGGAGGAAGAGCACGATGCAATATCAGATCTTGTGGGCGGAGTTGGTGAATACATGTAAAAGAGAGGAGAGAAAAAAAGGGAGGACCTAAAAGAGAGAGTTCAAATGAGGACGCTGTCTTTAAAAAACACCCTGCTGCTTCGGCAGAATTCCACCTTGGAAAAAAATTCGAAAGCTAAGTCACACAGACAGAGGCGCCTTCTTGCACATATGCATTCTGAAAGAAATTTATGACGTCAACCAAACTAATGAGTGTCGCGGAAAAGAGGTCAGGTTAGGCACACAACTGTAAACTTATACAGCAACTTCACAAACACAAGTATTTTTTAATGATTACTAAAAAACCATAATCGCATCCATTATCACATGGGTGGTCCGCCTTGTTTTCAACCGAGCTATCTTGGTAGACTTATCTGCCATCCTCTTTTCCTTTCTCTTAATACACTCATAAAAAACAATCTTCATTGGATTCACTGCAGAGCCTGTCTTGGTACCGTGGCCAGAAACAGACAGTCGTTTCCTGGACTTCCTTCCTATGTCAGCTTGGCATCCTATACGATTAGCTACTGCCAAACAAAGAAAACAAATCACTAAAGCATCCTCCAACACTAGAATTGTACTAATCTACTTTGTCTGTGTCGAATATTCATTAAAAAATAGGAAGCAGCTACATGGATAACCATGGTTAATCGACCCAAGCAAGCTAAACTATGGTTAAACAGAAAAACAAGGAAATCCAAATGAACAGATTTAGCAAAGGAGGGGTTCATGCAAAGTCTCCATTTCATGTTCTAAATCAGTTGGTGCTTGCAAAAGTTTATTTTGTAACCTAGCAGCCTCATGACAAGAATCTAATACACTGAAATGATTGCCATGGCTGTTGGAGAGTTCAGGCAATCTTCCAGGCAGCTGAGGGTTTTTTTCTTTTAATAAAATATGTTTCCTGACTCAAACCACACCCATCAGGTGCAGTTACCAAAAAGGAGCATTTTGCAGCTGCTATGTGATCCACTGAAATTCAAAACAGTAAACCTTTAATTGGCTGTCCGTTTCTGATAAGCTCTCCAGGCTTCTTATAATATTGTATAACCCGCACCGGATAGACAGAGTTACCAGTTCCCCGCTATGTATGTATATAAACTGTTTAATTAAAAACCGTCTAACAAGACAGGAACACCATAAAACACCTTATTTAGAGAATAAAGAGAGTTTTTCAGTGAATATATTGTCACTCTCCTAATTCTACTAAAGAAGAAGGGAAAATAAACAGCAACCATAAACTTTGAACTACTTATAAACATATGGGAGCATATTAAATATTCTACCAGCAAAGGATTTGTGGAAATAGAACATCTCTATGATAGTAATTCAGAAACCAGAGTAGTTCTAGATACTCTGAGGCCTGGTGAACTGTTATTACTGCTGTCAATGTGATAATAGAATAATTATGAATTTCAACTAACCAAATTTAGGACGTTTAGCCTATTTTCCTCTTTAAACACAGCTGATCATATCCAGCGATACAAATAACCATTTGCCCAGCTATGCTATTTAACTATTCTAAAGACAGTGGTCTAATTTCAAGACAGATTTTTTTTTCTGCCTCCCTGGGAAGCGTGGTCTACAGGACATGGCCCTCTTTTACCACATCTGGAAATCTGCATACAGGAAAGGAGGCACCATGTTAATGTACTGACATTAAAAGCAGAGTTTCAGAGTATTTATGAAACTCTGTTTCATAATTCTCGGCTCTGCAACGTGTTCTGCAATGTGCATTGCGCCACAATGGACAGCGGAGTGTGGCTGCTGCTCCAATCAGCCCATCACAGCAGACGCACCATCGGCAGCAAAGCCAACAAACCGTGTGCACAACATTTAGTTAGAAAACACTTATTTGTAAGACTCTCTAACTGTGAGATAACAGCCACGCTGCAATTTAACAAGTTCAAATAAGAAGCTGCAGGTCTCACCTTCTAGGGAATCCTGATGTAGATAATCAGTGTTTAACACCCAGGAGGAATACTTCCTGGATTTTTGAGTCTCCTGTAAAATCTGACTCTCTGAATCTGAATTTTCATTTCTCTTTTACATGGTTAGAGGCAGCTTTCACACTGGCACAGCTGTGAGTTTTAGCCTGTTGAAAAGTTGGCATGGAGCAGGATCCGAATCTGGGTCATTCCCCCAACACAGTGTCATTGTTTGTTTTTGTGTTTGTGCAAGACTTTTTATTCTCAGAACCAACATAATGCAAAATTTCACCAACTCCAATCAACCATTTATAAACTGAAATGAATCAACAGGATTAGCTTAATTTAAAAACAAACAAAAGCTATTTAAGCATTGTCTAGTCGATTTTTATCCAAGGTAGCCTTGAAGAGAAGTCTGCACTATTTAATATCAAGGTTGGCTTTAAACAACTTAAACAGCTTGAACAGACATTTTGTGAAGAAAACGAGATATCAGGAGGCAAAAGGAAACTACTCACTGGCAGCTTTTATAAAGCTCCTCTGGTACTGGTATGTCATGAGAGGTGCAGGTAGCATTCTGGAAACATAAGATGTCAGGAGAAGATTATCAGCAAGGAAAATGGAACAAGAGCTTAGGATTGGCTTCTCTGGAAAAACCAATAAATCTGAAGAGTTCTGTACGAGCACTCATCTCACTACAGTTTGGAGGTGATCGATCGTTTGCTCTTGTTGCACCTGTGCTGTGGAACAATCTCCCGATTGGCATCCGGGCATCTGATTCTATTCATTCTTTTAAATCACAGCTTTAAACATATCTTTTTAAACTTGCCTTCTCCACCTTTTAATTGCTGGTTTGTTTGTTTGTTTGTTTGGTTGCTGTGACCTATTGACCTCTTGTATTAATTCCCTCCTATCTTTCTATTGGTGTCTTTTATTATGGTGGTACAGCTTTTATCTTGCTATTACCCATGTGCTGTAGTCATTCTTATTGGTAGCCTTTATCTATGAACATAACTCGTTATTTTTATTTATCCTTTATCAATGTTTGAACCTTTTATTGTTTTATGTAAAGCACTTTGGTATGCCCAAGGCTTTTAAATGTGCTCTATAAATAAAGATTGTTGTTGTTGTTGTTGTTGGAGAGAAATTAAAGGAAACACCAGGATGAAGTGTCTTAGTATGGTATTGGACCACCATGTGCAGCCAGAACAGCTCTAATCTGCCTTGGCAGTCATTCTAGAAGTCTGGAACTCTACTTGAGGAAGGAAAGACTATTCTTACAAAAGATACTCCTTCTTTTTATGATAGTGGAGACTGCTATCTAGTAGCTTAGACCAAAATAATTCCTAGGTGTTTAGTTGGGACATTTTTTCTTCAATTTATCTTTTTCTATTTTCTTCACCTTCTGATATTTTCTCTCTACACACCAGCTTGACATGAGCTTTCTCCTACTGCCTGATGTGAATAATGGCACCTGCTGGTCTTCAATGAGGCCTGACTTGAGGTCTTGATGGTGTAAATGGGTGTATGTACGAGAGAATTGACAGCAGGTGTTTCTATAAATCTGTCTGTTTATGTACCGGCGAAGTGCTTGCGGGCAACCGAATGAATACGAATCTTTGTATGCCTGTGGATTTGTGTTGTGAACAGCATAGATTCATTTAGCTACAGCAGATTGAGCACAGCATGAACACCTCTGCTACTCTCATTCCTTCCTTACATTTTCTTTCCATTTCAGCTGCTCATCTCTGGCTTCCCACAATCACAATCCTTCTCTTATTGTTGCACCGCACCAGAGGAAGTAATTTAACTATAACGTGCAATATAATGACCAGAATATCGGGCAGTTTTGACACAGCATTAACTCTGAGTAAATAACATATATAAAATAAAGAAAAACAGACCACAAATGATAGAAATGACAGCAAAATCAAGCAAAATATATTCAGGCCAGAGGTCTTTTTAACAAGTTATTATGTGATAAGTGCAGAAAAGTGCTATAATTTAGAATAAGAGGAATAATTCCAAGACACAAAAAGCACATTTAATTCATTCATCACGGTCACGGAGGTTAAAATGCACTCATGCTCGGTGAACACTGGAAGAATTATTTTTTGCCACTAATTCTTAGTAGAAGAACAAATGAAATCACTGTGAGTTTGCATTTATGTAAGAGTTTTCGCACAAACCTGAGATAGTGCTTGATAGCACTAGTTATTGTTTTAATCTCCCACTCTGGGCTTTCCAGCTCTACGTCAGCACACGTCTTTGGATCTGATGGACAAAAATATGAAGAGAAAAAGAAAGAAACAAAAGAGATCAATTTTTTAAAAAGATATTTTAGTTACTGTTTTGATACAATTTAAACATGTGCTTTTTATTCATGTGCTTCAGTGTTTACCCATAGCCAAGCTCAGTAGTTTTTGTATTTTGGAGTTGACGCCAGCGATTCTGTATAAGCCCTGTTCATCGATACCTGAAGGAGGAGACAAGAGATCATCTGTAACTGATATGATAAGATCAGGACTTTATGATACTACAAAATTCTCCCTCAAGCAAGCACGTGGCGATTTCAGCAAGGGGATTTTTACCAGCGAAACTTTAGTTCCTCTACTTTGATAAATGCTTTAGATGCTCTTCTGTATGTGTTAAAGTGTTATTAATGTACTACGATGTGTCTTCCTCTCACCAATTTAAAATCGTGCCAAATAAGGCATGAACAGAAAAAAAGGCACCACATTGTTGTGCTTTGATGCACTTTTTTGGCATCAGCATGAAACTCATATAAATTTAATGTGTTTAATCTTTATCTGTCCCATTGCAAACCTGTCCCAGCTAAGAAATCCAAGGTTACCTTCATATATAAGCTAAATACAAAACCACCTGACAAAGCAATGAAAAGGTACAGAGTGACCAGAAATGGGTGCTCTTAGTGCAACAGATAAAAAGAGGTATTGATATTGTAGATCTGTAGGGAGCGATGTCCAGACACATTAGGAAGGTTTAAATCGCACTCATAACTCCTGAAAGGAATTTCAATTCATGCAAACCAATGTTCTGCATTATAAAAAAATATTCATTTATTTTTTTAGATTATTTGCAATGATTTTGGTGCAAATATTTAAAAAAAAGAGAGAGAAATAATATTCCTAAAAATTCTATTTAGTATCAAATGAACTGAGAAAAACTTCAGTTCTACTGAGATAAACCCTTAAAAACGCATGGCAGCATTGAGAGCTTTACGGTGACTGCAACACTGAATGCAGTAAAAATATTCACGAGAAGACTGTAAACAAACAGTCCACAAACAGTATTATCTTCTGATATTTATTGAAACTATTGTCAATGATTTGGATACAGCAGACGATAAAGTTTATTGGATAAAAAAATACAGTGTATCACAGCAAAGAAGCAAAAAGATTTACAGAGCATTTAAAAAAAAAAACAAAGGAAATAACGTGGGTTGACACTGTACCTCGCGTTTCCACCGCATAGATGAATTTTTTCATCACGTTGAACCCAATGACATCCAGCTGGGCCACTGATGGAGCGGGAAGCGACAAGAATGAATCTGAGCCAACTACCGATTTGTTTTAACATCACTAAAAACACAGTGTTCCAACCTAAAAGTTTGTTGGCACTTTTTTAGGCACAAGTATTATTAGGTCTTATATATTAATTGAAGATGGCAACGATAATCAACTCAATCCAAATAAATTAAAGACACTTACTGCCTTCACTCTGGTTATCTTTATTGAGGTTGTACACCTGCAGAAATAAAGAACAGAACACTTCACAGTTATGCTTAATTAGGGAAGCAAACGTAAGTACATTACCAGTGTTTCACATGCTATAATATAAATATAAATATAGATAAATCTAGTTATGCAAGCATATAGTCAGGGTTCTTTAGGGAATATCCACTTATTATTTCTATCAAAAGTCACATTATATAGAAAATACAGTAGCTATGACTCTAATGCTCAGATCCATCCTTTTGTCTGCTGCTGGTATTTCACAGTCATGATCTGTGGCAAGCTTGTAATGACGAGAAGTAGGAGCCAGAGAACAAGATCGCCAGCATTTTTTAATTTTATGACCGTTCCCCTGAACTCTGCAACCGCGTGTTCCAACTTGTGGTGAGCTCCTGAATGTGGATTACCTTTGCACACTTGAATGCAGACATGAGAGAGGTGTTGGAACAAGAACACATCTGAATAATAGACTTCCAGCCAAAGAGCAAAAATGCTGAGGAGGTATAAACCAAGTGCTGAGGAAGTTGGTTGGCAGAAAGCTGATGTGTTGATTGTTGTGGAGCATAAAGACCAAATTATCCCTCTCAGACTTATGTTGTGTCTCTCTAAATGTGACCAGACGTGGACAGCATGTGCTGAGGAAAAGACGCAGAATTTGAGCCAACAGTTTTCCAATTACACCTCGTGGTTTGTTTAGCTCTCATCCCATCCCCTTTTCTGTCTCGGCCTCACTCTCCTGTTTGTCTGTGTCACATGAGAACAAACTGGTAACCATGGCAACCTACCGGTTCTCTCCCATCCATGGCCTCCATCCACAATCTACGGTCTTCTTCCGACAGAGCCTGCATGGTGATCACTCCCGGCCTTCGCACACAAGCAATAACAGGAAAGGCACATAAGCTTATCAAACATACAGGTGAGTTGCAAACATTAGGTGTTAGATCATCAAATAATAATACTCAACAAATACACACAAAGACAAACATGTCGATAACTGGTGCAACAAGGGGCACCTATAAATCGAACCACAACTGTAATAAAATCATTGTATTTAAATAAAAAGTTTATCAACTAAAGAAATTCTTATGAAGGTTTTCAACTAAGTAGTTATATGTTCTAACTAAAAACTACTTAATAGATGTGCCCATTCTTAGATAAATGCCAGTCTTGTTCTTTTTATAGCAAAACACATTCATTTATGGGTGCCAGAGCTATGACTATACTACTGTGTTCCAGTAAATCACATGATCAGCAGCTCCGATCAGATTTTTCCCCTTAAAAGGATAACAAAAAGATGACGAATACAGCATGAAAATTCAGCATCTAACAAGAATTCATTAGGCTAAGCAGCGAAAAATCATCCACACAGGCAACGTGTGATGCGCACGTACTCATGATTTAAACTGAGACCAGCTCTTCGGAGGTTATAAAGCCTGAAAATCGTAAAAATCCTTGATAACAAAGCCGGCTCTGTTAATTCCATGATTTTGTATTTTGCATAGAGAATATGTAATGTATTGCTCCTATTACCGTCTTCTTCATACTTTTCGTTTTGTGTGCAATTTTACTGGCCTTTGTTTTTATTTTGTGCTGCTTTAAATTCTGTGTTTGCATGGGAAACTCATCACAGAGATGATCACCGTTCCCTCCTCTTATTCCGAGTCACTGTGACGGAAGAAGAATGAATAAGCACTGACGCAGTCTGTAACTCTGTCAGTGTAGCCACTCTTCCCTTTGTGTTATAAACGCCCCCTCCTTGTGTTAAAAGCTCTGTTAAAAAAAAAAAAACTTGTCTATAATGCCAAACAAATGATTTATGCCGTCTCTATTGCTCTTGATAATTTGCTACATTTCCCCCCCATCAGGATCCTGCAGGAACGAGTCTGTGTATGCAGTGATCAGACTGTTTTGATCAATTTGAAGATTTATGTTTTAGAGCTGGCTCTCTAAAATAAACCTGCTTCACGGAGCATGAGTTACTGTACCACAGCAATCTGTCCCGCTTAAGAGTGAGACTGCTTTGTGTTCCTAAAGGACCTGAGTTAAGCCTAAAGATGGATGGTTAACAGATAGGCAGGGTGTGATAGAGGATAGCTGAAGTTGTGTGTGAGTGGACAGGAACAGTGGAGGCGGTATAAGAAGGGAAATGCCACAGAGGGCTGAGTCAGACAGGAAAAAGAGCCTCAATCTTCAAGCTCACACCAACTGTGCAGTGCCCTCATGTGTTGGTTCGCTGTAATTACATCCTGCTTTAAAAAAAAAAGGGGGGGAAAAAGGAAAAAAAGCCCATGCTAATCCTGAGATTATGAGCTGGGACTGAACCACATTTAACCAAATCTTTCATATCGATGACACATAAAGTAAAACCCGGTGAAAAGAAAGCTGGGTGAATATTCACTAACCTGTCCACAGCCTCCACATCGAAACAGAACCGCTTTTCTATCGAGTCCGTCTTCCTTCTGGTGCACGACTTGAGAATAAAGCTCTCTTCCTCTCCCTGACACAGCAAAAGCAAGAAGCAATGTAGTACATCAATAACACATGAAGAGCATTTAAGACATCATAATGCAACCATACTGTTTGAGTGGAATTTAATAGCCAGGACGGTAATTTTCAGCTCCATACTAAGACTAGCTCTGCAAGATTCACTGATTAAAATATTCTGTACTTTTCCCATATGGAGTCTTGGTGCAGGTCGTCAATATATCCTGTCTGAAAGGAGCACATTTAGCTCCCTTCCTCCTCTCTTTAAGCCGACTTTTTTCTAATTGGCTGCCCGTCGCAAACAGAAGACCTAAATAGCAGTTTATTCTGTGCTCCAAGGCTTGTCCGATAAGGCGTATTATACAGAGGCAAGGGCAGAAAAACAAACAAACAAACAAAAAAAAAAACCCCCAGTATGTAGCATATAGTTATTATTATTAGAAATGAATCACTGGTTGAAATATATCTTACGTTGGAGTAAAACTGAAGATTTAGCATTTTAAATTTGCCTTGACTTCCATTTTAGAAGTAAGACTTGCTGTTTGAACTGAGCAATGAATCATATGTGCTTTAAAAAGAACAATATGAAGAAATAGACACTATAAACTGATGTGCGGGGAGTGCCATCTGGCAGTTTTATAACCAATATAAAGGATTACAGCAATATTATTTCCATTTCACACATTATCCATGAGACACTCAGCTTGTTAGCTTTTCAAAAGCTTGGTTTTCTTATAAGTAAAGAAAACACAGACAGACAATGTTGCTACCTGTAGCAACAATATTATACAATTTATGCTATGGTGACATCACTTCTTTTCAAAGGTAGTAACAATTGTTAGGGTTAGGTATACTGGTATACTGGTTTTGAATCTGCAAGCCTGCTGGGGCCTTCATGGATTCTTTGTGTGCCTATGCTGGTTCTCTCCAGATGCTCCTGCTTCTTCCCACAGCCTAACTTAGTAGTAGTAGTAGTAACTAGTACTTAGTTTTATTGATGATTCTAAAATGGCCACAGACGGGGAAGAAAATGGATGGGTAGATGAGTGTGATAACTCACAATCTACAGATGGCTACACACTCTGGTGTCATACCAATTCAAAGTACAGGTTTTATTGCCATACTCTAAAGCAAAGCGCAGATGGGCCAGGTTTGATGTCATTAGTGAGTGCTTTTTTTTTTCTTTCAGTGCAGTCCACCTACTATTTATTTGCTATTTTGGATTTCAGAGCTTTGTGTTAAAGCCAAAGGGTTTTCTGTGACTTTTAATGTTTCCAAGTTTCCTTCAGTTACTCAAAATGAAACTGTGGCAACTTTCTCAGAACTGAGCTGCACTTCGGGCTCATATCAGCTCTGGCTTAATCGGTTTGTAGGTGGAGGGCGATCAGAGATAGGTCTCTGAGAAAACAGCTGGAGACAACATTTTCTGCTTACTGCTGCTTACTCAGAACATTATTCACCCACACTGCACTCTCACCTATTAAGGGTGACGTGGAAGAAGTCGTTAGCACTTGCTCGTAAAACCAGTATCTCGCTCTGTGACTGTGCGACCGAATGAAAACGCACAGCTTTTTGAGCTGATTGCTGAAAACAGTGGTACGGGCATGGGGAATAATAAAAAAATAACTAAATAAAAACACACACCAAGTTGTGCTTATCCACACTGGGACGAAGCACATTTGCATGAATGCCTGCATGAGCGCCTGTATATGAGGGCGCTTGTGAAGTGAACCTGAATGTGTACTTTTTTTTTTCTCCCATACAAGTCCAAACCTGGATTTTGTTAGTGAACTTGTGATTTTATCTGTATATTTTAACAGCACAGGCTACTCACCGTTTTACCTCCAGACTTAGGGTCAAACAGGACCATGGTGACTTTCTTGGACTCACGGTAGTATGTACAGTAGTACTTCACCCAAGTAGATACAAATGAGCCTAAAGATAGATAGAAAACATAGAGATGAAGAGTGGTAAAAAAACAAAAACACAAGAAAGGAGAAGAGAAAAAAAGAAAATGGGTGAATTGGAGACAGGGTCAAAACAACAAGAACCAAAAAAAAAAGAAAAAGAAAAGGACGAGTCCTGGTCAGACCTCTTTTAGTGCTTTAGTGTTACCATGGCTACCGCACGTGGACAGAGCTGCTGTCACGTCTCCAACAGATCAGACTTGAGTTTGTCAACCATTGGTTCATTATGGCTTGTTTGTTCTGCTGCTCCGACACCGTGTGAGCCAAACAAGATGCCACTAACATCCACACACTACACCTCGTTACACACACACACACACACACTCGTTCACTGTTGTATGTGGCTTACTTACGCTTTTCCTGCACATACAGGTAGCCCTCCATCGTGTGCTGGCTGACACTCTTGTGTTCATGTGGATTCTCCTTCATCTTCCTCATCAAACTCTCAACCTCCGACCGCGTGCTCTCAAAACGGTTCCTCGTCTGCCAACAAAAGCACACAGGAGTGCAGATTTTTCCTCAGAAATTCAACTTGTAGATGGGAAAGTACATAACAAGCCTTATATGTTGCAGAATGAACAAGTTTTGAAGGCCTATTTTAAAGCTGCAAGTTGAGAATCTTTGGGTTAAAAACACACATCACAAGTAAGGGCGATCCTGCATTATTCATCAGGTTTATTCTAACTGGACCATATAATGCTAAATAAATACTTTTATATACTACATAAAGCCATTAACTCATCAAAAAAGTGCTTTCTGTTGTAATAAATTAAATTAGCTGTGGGGTCATTAACATAGAAACAATTTTCTTTGGAAAACCAAGTGGCAACAAACAGGTTAGTTACTGTATCTGCTGTTTGCACTGTGGAGACATGTTTTCCTTATAGGAGAAATAACAGGAAGTACTCATCAGGTGATTTTAAGGTCAATTTGGGTCATGGTTAAGATTATGGTTAGACAAGTAGTAAATATGGTTAAGACTAGAGAAAGTCTTCAAAAAATGATATAATGCCCCATTGATACACTACTGTATGTGTGTGTGGTGTGTGTACTTGATCTTACATTCTGTATGCTGATGGTGAGGTCGGTCTTGAAGTGATTAAAGTCCTTTGCCAACTCGTAGCCATGGTGATAGTAGGTGAAAAGGCCTTGAAGAAATGCCAACAGCTACAGGAAGAAGAAAAAAAAACAGAATGAAGGTAAAGATTTAAAAAAGATGAACAACACGGGGATAGGGGAAAATGTACATCAGAAAAAATGAATGCACGTGTCTGAGTGGAGGAAAGAAAACATAACAGGAAGACTGAGCAAGAGGTTGACAATTTAGAAGAAGTAAGGGAAAACAGGGAATACCTCAACAAAAGTTAGCACTGAGTAGCTAATGTGCTTGGTTATCTTAAAGTGTGACTATAACACAAATCACTGCTACAAAAAGAAAGTTTGTGTGCAACATCTTTAAAGAAGAAGAAGAACTTTTTTTAGTAGCATCTTACAGGCTCCACAAAGTCAAACATCTTCCTCTCTTGGACTTCCTGCACCTTGAAGACGTATTCCAAAGAAACCTCATAGAAATGCTGCCTCACGTTATCTACCTGGTTGTCCGCCTACAACAGAGAAGGAAATTAAGGAAACTGACACACCGTAAAACCTGCTCGCTCAGAGAAACCAGCAAGGTCTAAACTCAGACACGGCATCTTACCTCAAGTAGATGTGCCTCTTTCTTCTTTGCTGAGAGGCTAAGGTGCTTTTCCAGTACTGCACAATACTTCTCCGTCTCTTTGTCATATTTTTTCTTGGCGTCCTGTCACAGGGGGGAAAAATTAAAAATAAAATACAAATCTTTTGACTGAGTTTAACGAAACTGTCTCAACACTTGTACCGGGGAGTTTTTCCTCCAGTTTTAATAAACCAACACATGTACTGTAGTATATTTTAGCAGTTATCTGCAGTCAGGATTTGAGAACAGGGAGCACAGCAAAACTTCATATAATGCAGATTTCTTTTAGCTTTCTAATAACAAATTCCCTTTTTTTAGGGAGTAAAGCAATGAATATTTTCCTCCAGGGAGCACAGCTGGTTATTAAACAACAGACTGTTTCATCAGAAATGAGATCAGCGACATGAGAGACAGACATGTTTTGATAGATGATGAGCCTGGGACAGAGAGCTCAGGGTGTGTGTTTATGGAATGAAAGCAACAGAAAGAAACTGTTACACAGGCAATGTTGGAATTACCAGTCAGATTAGGATCATTAAACTTAAAAACGTGTCACTTCAACAGGAAGATAGAGATAGCAGTACAGTAAGACGCATAAAGAGAAACCAGCCTGTTAATCTTATTTACTTTTGAAGCAACAAACTGGGGTATGAGAGAAGTGCTTACTGAATGTGAATACTTGACACTTCTGTTCTAAATGATATATATACACAAGACAAAACAATATATATTCAATTGTTTGGTCATTAAACAAAAAATAACTTGGACTTATTTCAAAAGTCAAAGAGAAATTTCTGAACATCAGTGAGCCGCATGTGCATTTGCTGATTTCATTTTGCCTTTATTATTCCTTTTAACCATTTCTTTAACAACGCTGGAACTGGCACTAAAATAATACGATGTGTACTGTAAGATGATCTCTGCTCACTGCCGAGCTGGTTTCAGCAACAAGAAGCTAAGTGCTCTTGGCCAGAGGAGGAACAGACAGCAGCTGCGGAAAGCATCAGAAATGATGAACGCCCCTCTAAACAACAAGGCCTCTGTTTAAAGTCTGCCTCTCTGGTTTGTCATATTCTCTGCGGAAATCATGTCTGAAACGAGTGTCGTGGCAGCCCTCTCCCATGTGTTCATTATTAGAGATTTCATTACAGCCTTTTGAAAAATTTGAAACTAAAAAAAAAAAAGACAGGCTTCCTTTGTGAAAGGAATTCATTTGCGTGAGACAAATCATCAGGAAAGGTTTTATAACATTAAAATGACTTGTTTCTATTTTCCCTAATGCTTGGGTTAAAAAGTTAAAGGTGTTAAACTTCATTTACTTTAGGTTACTTCCACCCTCAGCCAGCAGGTGGCAGTGTCTTCACAGTATGATAAAATGTCTTCCTTTTTTATTTATTTAATTTTTCCCAGAAATATAAGGTAATTGAAAATGTTTTGATGCAAGACCATACCCCACCAGACTGACTCATCACAGATCAAATCAGGTTCTTTTGCAACAGTTACATAGAAGTCCCAGTCAAATCTAAAGCCAACAAATGCACCAACAATCCTTTGTTTACAAGACGTGCATTATTAAAACACACCTTTTTAACAAAAGCAGCACTTGCTGTCACTCGCAGCAACTTGGAATGACTTTAAAGTGGATAACTGACAACAAACACAAGAGCAAAGTGATTCCTGACAACGTATTCTCAACAACTAAAAGGATTTCTGGAAATGATGATGTTCTCAGTGCGTTTTAACAGAAATCCGTCATTGTTGCATGAGTGAAGTGTTTTTATACAAAAAGACCTTGAATTGCAAACAGCATTTTTTTTTTTAAATTTAGTCTTACACTTAAGCTCTATGTAAAGACTTCTTGTCTAATGTTTCCTACTGGCTGCAGTAATCTGATTGGTGTGAATTCCTCTGTGAATAAGATTAGAATCTGAACCTTGAGTTTTCCTTAAATAAACTGTGATGTGTAATCCCCCCCACACACACACATTTTAAACATATTTATCTTTTATCTGTTAGCCATTCGCTGCTATTTTGGTCAAACTGGTCCCGTGCAAGACGGCTGCCAGCTCTGTAGCTTTGGGACAAGGTGAAACTGTGCCAGGCCAAGATATTATCGGTTCTTTTGGGGCTAAACTAGGATTAGTGCATCACTCGCGGTGACTTAACTGAAGTGATTATGCTTCACACTTTAATCTGACCATAATGTCAAAATCAGACAGTGACCTGCAACATGGGCATGTTTTAATAGATCATGTACTGATAAAACACTGAATGCATCAGGGGAACCCCCTGCCGCCCTATGGCTAATGACAGCATGGAGCAAGCACACCATGACCCTATATAAGGAGATTAAAGACGCTGGGGCGTGGTATATTTACCGCACAGGGGCCGGCGTTATTTAAAAATGTACAGTTCAGTGTTCATCCTTTATCTTTTTAAAGGATTTCTATTTTTCTGGAGTGTGAAAAAATAAAAATTAACACAATCATAACATCAAAAAACTTTGTATACTTATGTTTTACTTCTATAGAATAAGAAGCAAATGAAGAGATTTAAGCACACTTTTAAAAAAATAGATAAATAAATCACACACAGACCTGCTAGAGGGAGCCCAGCCTGCATGTAAGAGGGAATCAGTGATTTATGGCAGCATTTATGTCTTCCTCTAATCTCTTATCCAGGTCATTTAGTAATGGTTCAGACCTTAACATACACCCATCACGTAAGGAGAGGGAGACCCTGAGCCTCGTGTGAAGTGTGCTGCCTTTTATTCCAAGCATACATGAAAAGCACCTATTAGTTCCATGTCACTGTGCAGCGGTAACAACAACTGTAACTAAACTCATGTGTTTGAGTTCCAAACACGAAATTTTATCATCAAAATAAAATCTTTAAGCATTGTACTTTATATTTCTTCTATTCTATCATTGGTGTATTTGGAAATTCTTAAAGGCTGTCCTGTATTCTGAACCATCTCTCTACAACTCTACAAACTATATAGCCAATTTTTTTTAAAAATGCATCGAGACACTCTCTGGTAAATATAGTATAATTATAGTATATTATTGTATTAAAGTCAGATATTATGCAGTAATGCTAACCAGGTGAGTAAACTGGAGTGTTTCTCTGGATTAAAAATCTTGTACATGCATCTACTCTAACAGTTTCTGCAAATTATTCCTAGAGCATCAGACACACATGTAGTCCAAAGTCTTGGGCCGCTGAAGGTTCTTACCCTAGATCAGCTATAATGCCATGATCTTACCAAGCAACTGCCTAGCAATGGGCTAAAATATCACGTTTTTAGTATTTACTCACCTGTAAAGGATTTGTATTGTGTTTATTTTGTGAGAAAAGCTGAATTTTGAATGATATATTGTGACACCATCACACTGCTCAAATGACCCGTTTTTAGACTTTATGCACGTACAGCACCTTATATGAAAATGTGCTATTGCTTTAATTTTACAACAATAACGTCTTATTCATATCCGCATATACTTAATTATGCATGATATACTATGATATTATCATGCTGCCAGGCTACCACCTATCAATTGGCTTAAATGACCTCTTTTCAATGTATAAACAAAATCCACCTCCTCTAATCATTTAAATTTTTTAACCGTGATTACATATTGCGGTTTACCAACAGCTAAACAGGCCAGACAATGGGCATGTATTGTGGTAAAGCAAAGTTTCAAAATCAAAGGCATTGCATTCACGAGTTAATGTGAAACTGTATGCATGTGTCCCTGGCAACCAGCAAAAGGCACAAAAAACAATAAAAACGAGAACAAAAAAAAGAGAGAAAAATCTGAATGTTTTTCTGATCTGTATGTTTTGAGTAGGTGCTGTCTGACACAGATCCTTTAATAGCTCCAGGAGCACTAAAGGCCATTATTGATTTATTCTTCATGCTAGCATACATGTATCAATACAAACCCACAGCTCATGTACAGTTAAAAGTCATTTCTGTGTGTACTGTCACCCTTCTTACCTTGGCTGCACTGATTTGCTCTTTCCTGAACCGCTCCAGCGGCAAAATTAACACATCATTGGCATTCTCGATCTACAAGGCAGATATACACACCATAAAAATCCATGTTACAGACACGCCAGTATACACCAGGTATTTTAATATTTGTATCATTTGTACCAGCAGTTTCTATCACAGCCGCCAGTCATTTTCTGGAGAGGACTAATGTTTCCGTGGTTATAAAAGACCAAACGTTCACTCTCATTAAGAATAACCTATAATATAGACAATATAGCTAGATAGGTCACTCACCATTCGTGTCCGTTCATCCTCCAGGTTCTGTAAAACTGCTGCAAACTCCTGAAGTGACTTGGCTAGGGACAGTCATGTTGGTAGATGGGGTTAACGAGAAAGAGACAAAAGAGATCATTGAAAATAAAAAAAGAGGCAGAAAGGCAAAGCACTGCTATTTTTAATGCTGATAAAGAGCGAGACAAAAAAAAAGATGCAAGGGAAAAGCATCGAACAGAATACAGCTATCGGGGAGTAAAGAGGTTAAAGGTGCTTTGTTTCTGCTTCGGTACCACTTATTTAGAGGTTTCGAAATGTTTCTAAACTCATGACATAGCAGAGTAATTAACTGGAAATGAAACCGCAACTTAAAGGGTTTGTTTCTATGGTGCTTTCACAGTCAGCATGGATCGGTGCAAGGTTACCCCATTCACTGGCAAACGAGCCACAGCTACATTGTTCAGGTCAGAGTTTCCACTTCAATTGCCTCTGACACTGTCCAACACTTCACACACACGAACACACAGACTTGTTCTTCAGGCACACTGAGCGCACCTCAAGTAATTGAAGAGTGTGCCTACAGAACATGTGTTCCGAACATGTGTTCCTTATGCACAGGCATGCAGAAATTGTATGCGCACTGTGATAATCCATTCCACAGTTATCCATTTTATCCTCATTAACATCAAACTTCATGTTTCTGTAAATTATAGGTTTTGTATTTGGCTATTAAAAAGTAGATGCAGGCCTTAAACGTCCGGGTTTGAGTGGAATCTAATGGCAGAAATGTGATATAATTGTAGTTGTGTTTTAATTAGCGTAGAATTGAATTTTTAGTGTAGGAGACAATTTTTCATTGCCTCAGAATAAGCTCTTTATCTACAGAACCTGCAGGTACACGTCCAAGTGCTTCTATAGAAGCCCAGAATGGACAAACCATACAGAGGGCCTTTTCCATTTTGTGTTTTAGCACCAACTCTAGCATCACCAGAACACAGAAATTAATCAGGTTGCAATCTGTACTGTCAGCTGACACTACACCCTACACATGGCTTCTTTCATCCATTATTAGTCCAAGTACAGATGACCAGACCACAGCCCTCCCTCCCCTGTCACCTACTTTAACTGTTCCAAGGGGACATCAAAGCACTCCCAAGCCAGCCGGGAAATGTAATCTCTCCAATGTGTCCTGGGTCAGCTCTGAGGTCTCCAGCTACAGGGACAAGCCCAAAACACAGCACCTTGGAAGCATCCCAATCAGATGCCCAAACCACCTCAACTGGCACCTTTTGATGTGGAGGAGTAGCAGCTCTACTCTAAATTCCTCCCAAATGGCTGGGCTCCTCACTCTATCTAGGAGTGCTCAGACATCCTACAGAGGAAGCTCATTTCTGCCACCTGTGATCTGACACCCACAACTCACAGCCAAAGGTGAAGGTAGGAATGTAGATCAACTGGTAAACTGGCGGCTTTGCTTTCATGCTCATCTCTCTCTCCACAACAGGAAGGTACGACATCCAGATTACTGCTGACAATATGTGTGTCCATCTCCCCCTTCCTTCTCCCCTCACTTGTGAACAAGACCCTAAAATTCTTTAACTCCCACACTTAGAGCAGCAACTCAAGACTTTGAGGTGCTAATTCCCATCCCTGCTGCTTCAGATTTGGCTGCAAACCTCCCAACCACAAGCTGGAGGTCATCATTCAGTGAAGCCAACATAACCACATCATCTGCAGAAAGGAGAGATGACATCCAGAGAGAGACCACAGAATCTAACACCATCCACCCTGGGCTACAAATTCAGTCCATAACAATTATAACCAAAATCCATGACAGATGAAAGCCCTGGTGGCGTATAATACTCGCAAACAAATGTGTCCGACTTATTGAGACAATGCAGACAAAGTTCTTTCTACAAATAAATCCTGATGTCTTAAAAATAGTATAAAATTGTAATACGGCTCTTATTATGCAATCAAAACTTGACGATTAATCTAAACTCTTTCATGTTGACACATTGACGTAAATCAGTACCTATTGTTTTTTTCCACATTGTTCTAAGAGGACTTATTATAGCATCAGAGAGATGAAGATGGGTTTTGACATGAGTCTCGCCATGAATAGCCTAACAGCAACAGTGCTGCAATCCAGCTGAGCACCAAGCTGTTCAGGAAAGATAGCCAGCGATAGTGAAACAACAGCAGGGTTGTAGGTCAGAATCAGGGCAGCAAAGAGCTGCAGACTGACACAGAGAGGGTGTGGTGACTGCACAGACTCTCACACAGCAGGCTGTTTGAGCAGAAACAGCCGGATGAGTTCTGGGAACTCATATTTTACACACCAATATCACAAACTTTTGTGTAATGACATTTTATTTCATGAAATAACTACAACATTTATGAAGACTAACTGTAGCTATCAAAAATAATGAAATTATACCGAAAGGGCTGCAAAATCTGAGCCAATGTCCAGTTTTTTCCTTGTTTTACAGTGTTACTATTAGACTGTCCATCAGCTGCTGATAATCATTTCAATTTTTGAACTATTTTAAGCCACAAGTCAGATGGATCAAAATTACACCCGTTTTCAAAATGTGCCAGTAGTTTTATTAAGTACAGAATAAGCTTTGATATTTTAACAAAAATAGCACATTCAGGGCAGATACCTAATCTGAGACTCATCAGTTTCCTGTCCAGCAGCACTAAAATGAAAATCAAGCTGACCTTGAAGTCAACGCTGATTTGGCTATTCTATTTTAGTGACGAGACATGATACAACATCATTTGATGTCTATTTAGAGGCTTTCCTCTTCTGGTGCACCGAATGTATTGGATTTCACATCCGCACACTCACCTATGCACATCTCATCATCCGTCTCAGCATCTCCAATGCACTGGAATTTAAAGTCATTGAGAGAGTCAGCAAACTTCCTCTTCGCTGTTGACAGACCTGAGAGAACAGAAAAAATAAGAACGTTAAGGTCGTATTTTATGGTGGTCCACCTCACTTTAAGTGATTTTGTAATAATGTAATAACAAGCTGTACCGAAAAATCTTAATCTGAACTCTAGAAAACCTAGTTCTAAATAATGTGATAAGATTATGGACGAGAATAGCTGTTTTGTCCTGATTATACTTTTAATGCAGGTACTGAAAGTGAGTGGAAAGGCGGACAACACGAGTGGGTCCCCTGTGGCATCAGTGATGGAGGTTGACAGCTCATATATTTGTGTGTGTTCGTGCTGAAAAGTGCAAAAAAAAAAAAAGTTCCGTTCGACTTAAGTCACATTAGCCAGGCGAGGAACTGAAAAGCCTTAGACAGCTGGATGCCTTTCAAATAATACATGAGGCGCTAAGAGCTCCTAGGAGACAGACACTCACGGCGAGCTTGGCTTCCCTTGCATTTAAACTCAACGCAGGGTCACCTCCACTACAACATTTCCTGTTGCTTGACTGGCTTAGGTCAGCAACATTCAAAGGATCACGATGAAATAGTGGAAGGATGAAGAGGAAGACACAAAAAAGAAACAGACTTCACATAACTTTCTTGTAAATCGCATGCTGTGGAACAGCACCCTGCAACAATGGCTTGCTCGCCATTCTGACACCGACCCCGAAGGAATGGATTAAAATAATTATCATTTTATACTGAATAAAGTGTTCTTTTACTTTAACATTCAAAAAAAGAAAAGAAACTTATGCATGACGCGGTCAGCTTCAGCAGGGAAACCCACGACGATAGGGAGGAGGACAAAATTTATACAAAAGCTACACAAGCAAATATGTATTTGTGGCATTTTGTAAAATAAAGATAGAAAGTATAATTAAATCCAGGCAAGGAAGGAAAATTTAAAAAAAACGCAAGAGGAGAGATCAAGAGTTTCATGAAAATGCGCATGGGAGTCAGGGAAAGGACAGCAAGCGCAGACAGAAGAAAGACAGAGAGTAATTGGCCATGTTCAAGTAAATACCACTGCTCCTCTGTGTAGATCAGTGCAGTTTGCCAGTCACAGAAATGAAACGCAGGCCCAGCAGCTCCGCTTAAATGTGCTGCCAGAAAAACGTGCACGCTGGCAGAGAGAAACGCACACAGACCACTTTCTCTCTCCGGACTGACTCAAAAAAACATTTAGGATGTCCGTGAGCAGTGAGTCACAGTGGCCCTGTGTCATCAAAATAACTAAAGTATGACCAAAATGAGACCACACTCCAAACTTGAAGGATAAACTGCGGTTTTACGGTGCCAGTCAGTGTCCAAAAAACAAAACAACCCACTGTACTTTCACAGTATTTCCCCAATTCTCAATATTTTGCTGCAATTACATAACAGAAATCATGTGACATATTTTAATAAAATTAAATATATAACAATGTTTAAAGGTAAACATGTATATAGTGAAGCAAATATGTTTTTCCAATAGAAAATTGCAATGACAACCAAATGTCGTCTATAATGTCATATTGCCAGTGAATTTACAGCATAAATAACTAACTAATATAAGTAGCATACATAAAGTAATATAACCTTTTCTTCAGTCGTTTTGAAAGCCAGCAGGTCTCAGCTCTCAAACGTTTCAGGGTGTTTTTAGGTTTCAATGATTAAACATGCTGTTTTCAGGCTTTATAATCACTGCCATTACATATTGGCAAATGAGGCTGCACTGAGTGATCTCAGGTATCTATGAGCCAGATCTTAGGTAACCGAGGCGCCTGCTTTCTATCACACATTTCAGTAAACTTACTTATTTGTTTTGTGTAGTAGCATGGGTGATTTATTTTCAGCACGGGTGGCCTCAGCGGGAATCACATCCAGCCCTGGCAATAGTGACATCACATCTACTGAGCTGTATAAAACCATATCTCTCTCTACACTCTCTCATTCTTACGTCTCCTCTCTCTTATTTTTGGCCTCCACCTCCCTTAGGTCTCCTTTTTGACAGTTTCTTTTTTCCCCCTCCTTTATTCCCACTGACAGTTCTTCTCAGCACCCCGTGAGTGAAACGTGCCCATCGATGATTTCTCCTCTCCGGCTTCAGCCACTCTGTGTGCTCTCCTGCACACAAATCACAACTAACCACAAACTAAACACACACACACTCAGTGCCCCTTTCTGATTTTGCATATTTAAACACTTACATGTTTCAGAGCATTGAACAAATTCTAACATTAGACAACCTGGAGCAAGATAAACTGAATAAATACAAAAGGCAGTTCTTAAATGGTGATTTTTAATTTTCTTAAAGGGAAAAAAAAAAAACTATCCAAACCTTCCTGACCCCATGAAAAAAGTATATCACTTGATAAGTATGTCAGCAGAAAAATCAGCACTTTCCATCCAGGGAAGAACTGGAAGCCCATAAACAGAACATAAAAAGAACTAAAGGTTTGAACACAACATGAAGTTTTATTCCTCCTAGAAATCTCATTTTCATGTCATGGAAACCCCAAGCACGTCGACAAATACATTATAAACACCAGTGTGTAGCACACTAGATAAAGTAGACAACTCATATGCTGCAAGGCTATTGCAGAGGCCTGAGTTCAAATCTGGCCCCAAGGCCATTCACTGCATGTCTTCCCCGGTCTTTCTCCCAGCCGTTATTGTCCTATTGAAATAAAAATTTTAAAAAAGTAATATTACTAGCCTTAAGAAGAATTCCTTCAAGAAATCTTATCTCCTAGATAAGATCTTTCAGGTTTTCTAAGAGAAAATTGAAACGGACACTGTTTTTGTTATCTGTAGCAAAGTATCATCATTAAGACAGGACAAAAATAATTTGATATAATTGCATTATTTTTCAGACACACCATCATAGCACTTTTGCATGAAAGTTTAAGGTTTGTTTCCCCCTTGAATCACTTAAAAATGTGACGGAAAAATAAAAATCAAAGTGCGAAATTCTGTTTAACCTACTTTCCCTAGGAGAGTCTCACTCTACACTTTGGCAAACAGCGTGATAAGGTAACTTTTTACTCTGGCTCATAAATACAGATACGCATCAGGAGTGGACCAGTGGATAGTCAGCATTTTTGGCAGCAATGACACAACAGGACACACATAAATCCACATATATATTCACACATTTATGCACGCGCACATACACGTGTCAGCCCCATGCGGGTCTCTCGGCTTATATGAACCATGTTTTCAAATCAAAACCACATTGTTGGCTGATGAGATTCTGTAAAATCCTGCCAACACAAAGGAATCACTATAAAACAAAAAAAATGAATCACACCACAACAAGTACATTGTCCAGAAAGCTTTAGGAAAAGGGAAAGTCTACTTACAGATGTAGCAAGAAGTGATGCTTGCCATTTATGGCATCCAATTTAATGCGGTAAGACACATGTTCAAGCTCCAGGTTAAAAGAAAGGTTGTAACTGGCTGACAGGCTGAGCTATAACACTGGTCAGTCATTTGTACACATGAGTCCAATTTCTGGCTAGGTACTAAAAAGGAAAGGGAAAAGTAGATGGTTTACATTACTAAAGTTATACAAAAACTATTAACACGATAGCAGACTGTGTGCTTCAAAATTCTGGGCTGCTTGTTGCTACTTTTAACCACCAAACAGAACTGAACTGCATGTTTGCCACTACAGCACTGTCCCATTGTCGTTATTAGTGCATAGGTCAGCTGTCAATGTGATAAAAATCTTAAAATTCTACGAGAAAATATGTAAACCATTTTAAATATGCTGAATCAGATTAGAAGCTAAAATAAAAACACACAGTTGGATGTGTTGATGCCCTGTCGTCAGTATGTGTGTATTTGTATGTGCGCGCCTGTATGTCTGTGCCCAGGCAGGAAGGACAGCAAAAGACAAGGACAACTAAAAATAGATGACCCTGTTGACACTTGCCTCTCCGTCTTTTCTCTCACACTCACAGGACAAAATTCCTGCCATGCTTCGCTCCTTTAATTCTGAGCTTAAGACACCAACGAAAAAGAGAAACACAAACGGAAACACACAAACATGCACCGATAGGACAAACGCCCTGCTGCAAGAGAACTCCACAAGAACAGTTTGATGAACATGATGATGAAGACATGGCCTCCAAACTCCACCCATCCATCAATCGAGCTCTTCTGCAGGAATATTATGGTGCTGCCAAAGCAACCCAGATATTTAGTAGCCCAAGGGCTCCTCTCAGCTGGGACATGCCTGAACTTCCTCGCCTAAGACGCAATCTCATCAGAAGCACTTCAACTAACTTTGTTTGGAGGAGTACTCTGAACCCCTCCTGAATGACTGCCACTCTATAATTAGGGGTAAGCTAAGACACACTTAGCTTTTTCTTTCAGGCACTAATCAGAGCACTCATGAACAAATGTAAAAAGAAAATGTGGGAAGGCGGCTTTTTGAACATATGCAAGTACGGCTGGACCATATCATACCATTCACGGTAATACCGGTATAATGCTAGGTAATGGTAAGAAAATGAAATATCGCGATAGAATATGGATAAAACGCGCATGCGCCAGTGCCTTTGTTTTCATACGTACATGGCGAAAAAAGCATGGCGGCAACGGAGAATGAGAAGGGCGAAGGCGGAGCATTGAACGAAACAGATGAACCAGAATTGGTTTGTAAAAATGGTGCAACTTCAGTGGTGTGGAACTGGTTTGGCTTTCGTCCGTCAGACACACCACAGCACATTTTTTTGGTAGAGCATGCAAGCGGGCCGTCGTTATTACAGTTCTTACCGAACCAATTTTATGTGGTACACAGCGCTCAAAAATCTGTCAAAAAATGTTTTAGTACGACTTTGCTGAGCTACGAAGCCGCACCACTCGATGGATTGTCGGAGCATTATTGCTACCGTAGTCAGGAGCCTCGCTGAGTATTACGTACTGTGTATTACGTACTGTGTATTATGTGCGTATAACCTCTTTTTCAATTTCCACTGGAAATGCCTTTTGGTTAAACTGTCAGCAAGGAATTTGCATTTGCACTGTTCAATTTTTATATAGCTTAAATGCACATAAGAAACAGCTGCTTGTTTAAGTAAAAATACATTGATGGGGGGTTTTTTGCACTAATAAAGTTGTGGAGTTGTAAAGTATTTTGTCTTTCGTCAATTATATCGTCAGTTATATCGTTATAGAAAATTTTCAAATATATATCGTGATAAATATTTTGTCAAAATTGGATAAAATCACTTTTAAAGACAGTACTCTGAGTCACAGTGGAAAATCTCACTGCAAAAGTAGAAAAATCCTCTCAGTGCTGCATTTTAACAAAGGTATTTGTATGACAGTGACTTGGATACTGCTGAAATGTTGCATCTTACTCAAAAAACACAGAGAAACACACACACAGAGCACTGTAAGCTACACAAAAGGAATCTGTAATTAACCACAACCATGCAGCAGCTCTACAACGGCCGCTATGTGTGTCACAAACACACACATACACGGTCAAAAGAATGGGCCTGTGTGATGTCAACAGGATATCCAACAGTAGCTTGAACTCTACAGAAGCTTTGTTCCATGAGCATGTGAATAGAAACTTTATTCATCAAGTAGGACACACACACACACACACACACACACACACACACACACACACACACACACACAATTCATCTGGGAGACAAAGACAGATTTCAGTCTCCTCATCTAATTCTTTACATGACCCAGCAGCCAAGCAAGGAGAGGAACTGATGGACTCAATTATAGTGGAAGGAATGTAAAAATCACTACGTAGTGTACGAGGCACTGTATGGGAGTTTACATTGGGACACATATTTTTATGATGTTACTGGCAGTGTATATGTTGCATCAAGGTTAATATTGTACGAAATAAGGACCATCATTATTTTATGTTAATTTATTTATACATGTAACTTCAAAACCCTATTTTTAAAAAGTGCATATGAATAAAGCATTTTTCATAATGGCCGACTGCCAACTGTTTGACGGGAATTTGTCAGGAACTTGAAAATTAACTGTTCACAGCCTGATACGGAGGTCAAATTAAATTCTCTAACCATTTAATGCAAATTTTCTCTGTTTAAACACTGACACAGTAAAGGCCGTAGTAACACAGTCTTAGGGACTAGTTAGCAACGCCCTGCTTTTCCCCCTCTAACTAGGTGAAAAGTGTCCATGCCTCAACTAGTTGGCTTTGTAATTGGTGCAAAGAAGGTTCTGCACCAAAAACCTCCTTGTGATTGCTTTCGTCACTAGCAGTTTTCTGCAGTCACCTATAGTTTTCAATTTTGGAAGATCCCAATTTGTCTACAAACATTCACTAACTAACCCAGAAATGGAGAATGTTTGTTTCTGACCACTAACCAGTCTTTAGACTTGCATCAATGAGACTTTGGCAATTTATTTCACATTGAGTACCGGGCACAACCACAACATCATGATGCAGTCACTTATATTCGTATTGCTCACCATTAAACTGCAGGAAGCAGTTGCAGTATTCCCCTGAAAGATAGGTGTCGCCACTGAGACAGTATCCCTACATCCTATCTGATATAGGAAGAGAAGTCAACAAAACTGGAAGCAAAGACTTGGTGATAAAAACACTCGGCAAAGTCTCAAGTTTTCAGAGATTTAAATCTTCCTCTGCATATCTGTATATCTCTGAGCTTCTGTAGGGGAATACCATTAAAATGACAGTAGAAACCAACATTATCATACACTTGTGCCCTTCCATTTTCATATCCAGAGAATAAGCTAAGCTGGCTACTAGATAGTAAATGCCAAAACTGCTTTCAAATACATATAAGTGCATATTTTTTAGCTAAATCACAGATTAAAAAACAAAACAAAAATGTGTTTGAAAAGGCACACTCTTGGGCCTTGCTTCCCCTTTAGTGAACAAATAGAGAGTTTCTCATACATGAATCATTATACTGAAGACAAGATTTAACATTGGGTTTTGGCTACATTTAGGTCAGTTGTCATTTGGCAAGTAGTAGGGCTGCCACAAACAATTATTTTGATAGTCGACTAGTCACCGATTATTTATGCGATTAGTCGACTAATCAGATCATCATCCACTGGACATAAAACTACAGCTTATTGCACCAGCAGCATCTGCTCTTATATAACTATCATTAGCTTACAGCTTTAAGCTTTTAAGGTGCTAACTAAAAATAAAGACAAGATGATAGTTTATTCAATTTTAATGAAATTTGCAGATTGTTTCGGTAAAGTTTAATAAACTCCTTGCTATCTAAAATATAACAGGACACCGGAGTATATTCTCCAGCATCTCACACTTCTGATGATCAGCTGTCTGCTTGACGTTTATTCAGCTGTGTAAAAACTATAACTTTAATCTCAGCCAAACCGATTTACTCAGGAACAAATAAAATACTAAAAAAAAAAAAAAAAGCCAAACAACAACATTTTTAATTTATCTAAGTGACTCATATATATTTAACCTGAGTCGCGAAAGACGGCGGTGGGTTTGAAAACAATTTGCCGGGAGTCCGGTGTTCTCACGGCGCTAGTGACCTAGCCCCCGGCTAGCTATCGAGCTAGTGGGTAACAGACGTCTCCGAAAACGTCGGAGCGCTTTTGAAAATATGTGGTGTCCTGATAAACTGAGCCGATATTTGAGGTTTACACAGCTACATTCTCGCCTGAAAATATGTTAAACGTTTATTTTGTGACCCAGAAAGAATAATAAGAGTAATATTAAAACTAACTAGCTACCGCCATTGTTGGAAACTAAGCTGGGCCGCGCTATGAATTCTGGGACACAGCTGCTTCTTCTTCTTCTTCGGGGTTTAACGGCAGCTGGCATCCTTGTACATGCTGTGCTGCCATCTTCTGTTTCAGTCCGTTATTACACTCTTAAATCCTGCTATTATTCCTGCGTCTTTTGCGATCTTACAAAGCTTCAAACGACACGTCGACTATTAAATCAGTCGTCGACGATTTTGATAGTCGACGTAATCGTGACTAGTCGACAAATCGTGGCAGCCCTAGCAAGTAGTCATTAGGGTTAGTGCTAAAGCACATCTAGGAAATGAATAGAAGTCAATGTAAAGTCCTCTCCAGTGTTGCTTAGCTTGTAAGTTAATATAATTGTTACCCATTGACTCCTTATTGAATTACACCTTAAAATACATCTATCAATTAGAAACAAAACTATGCCAACAGTCAAAAAACAAAACTGTATTAATCTTATAATTATTATACCTCTATACTGCCATGTCTTACTGCATGTACTGAAGGATGCATACTATTGTATAGGGGACTCTATTTTTCCTAATTTGCCTTTGTTCTTTTATTAGTGATAGTCATGTTGAGTGACACTTTAATCAGATCTAAAGCAACAAATGCATTATCAGTGCCTTAAAGCTCATTAGTAAAGCAGACATGTCACAAGAACCAAAAATGAAAAGGAAAAGACGCCTGCAATGAGTAAACATCATCAAGCTGAGCAGGAACGTCTGTATATGGGCAGGCTTTCCTGTTGGACGCAGCACACAAGGTCAAACTGATGCGTAGTGGAGAGGAAGCACTAGTTTCACAGCAACAACAGGCCACAGAAGCAGGGAAAGTGTGAGAGCATAAAAAGGCAAGGAAGTGGAGATGGCTGTTTTTCAGGCGTTACCATGGTGAGTGCAGGTTGGGGGGGGGAGCAAGGTTCATAGGTCACGTTGTGTCTGTCCACTCAGCTCAGCCAGCTTTATTGGAAGCTAACTGGGTAGGGCGTTCATTGTCGCACAACACAGCTCATCACTATCATTTTGAAGCATATATGGGTGATTAAGGTCAAATCTGGCCATGAGTGTAGATCCTGTTACGCATCCACATTTCATATCCGTCATCTGCTTGTAATACAACCCACCATCACAGCGGGGGGCCACAGGAAAAAACGCTCACCGCTGTCTGCTAATATTAAGTCCATACCATATAATATCTTGCCATGCATTCCCTGAGGACTGTGCGGAAACGGTTGATGTTCAGAGGTTAAATTAAGGTGGAATCAAATTCAGCCTCTTCAGTGATTAAAATATTGCAGCACAAGTGATGGTAATTTGTTTTGTGTGAAAAAACGCTATGTGAGTGTAAGAACAAAAAATGTAGAGCTTAGAGCTTTGTTATGGCATGGGAGAACGTTTGAGTTGGATGCGACGACAATAACGTCACCTTAGAGATCGAACGAAAGAGTCAGAGATTGGCAGAGAAATGAAGAGAAAGAGAGAAAAACAGTTTAGAGTTATATTTTATATCATTCCCTCCAAAGTCCAGCCTGGCTGTCTTTACAGCAAGTATGTCATCACGACAAGCTGCTGCCAAGATGCATGAAACAACCCCCGGGCTGTAGCTTGGACTCTTTATGCTAACATCCTCACAGATGCAGGAGACACACGCATAGCCTACTTATGCAGTCTACATGGACGCAAGCACACATGCACATATAGGTTACATTTCCTTTATTAGAATGTTGTATACAGCAATACAACTAAAAGTCTGGAGCCAGACTGGTGGTCCTTGATGTCATCCTTCAGGTAAATGTTAATGCCAGCATGCAAAATGTAAGTAAATACAAAGTACAGCTAAGGTTAGTGGATTAGCTGTCATAAACAAAAATGATTACAAGTACATTTTAAAACTGATGATGGTTCAGGAGATCAAGAACTTTATTACACCTCATCAGGCTAAGACTGAATTACCTTACCAACCTTTACAATATTTGTTAGGGGTCACCCAGTTCTTGGTCTGGTTGATATTCTTTCTCCTGAAGTTGTGTAACATGGACCAGTTTATTGGTAATACGAATGTATGGCCTCTTATTAACACTAAAATGGCTGAAAAATGCCATATAATGGCTGGGCTGAGCTAAGGTTATGACTAAGATGCTTACAGTCAAAAGTAGTCTAACAATCTGCTCTAACAGACACATTTGCCCCTCTTATAATTTGTAACGGTATCTGCCGTGAAAAAGCTGTATTGCTAGTATCCATCCAATAGCTGCCAAAAACTGAAGGGGGAATATCTGAACATCTGTACAAAATTTCATGGATGGCTCCAAGGTAAGACCATGCAATGCTCAAAGAGTTTACAAAAAAGAGATTGCATCTCAGACTCTAGAGGCCTCAATTAGCATGTAGCATGTTAAAGTTAATGACAGACAAACGGCAAGACTTCTGGAAGACAGACCAAGACCAAAGAGGAGATTTTTGGCCATAATATACAGTTTAGTTCAAATCAAATACACCACATCATCACAAACACCTCATACCGACTTTCATGCACCTTTATCCTGTTGTTGTAGAACTTCAAGTCCTCTGGTTGGTAATCACTTGACTCAGACTGAAACTGACCCGGGCATCTTGAAGCCATTGAGTCCACCATGAACTCATCTGTATACCAAAATATTCTAGAGTTAAATATAAGGCCATCTGTCCAACAGCTAAAGCTCGGCCCAAAAATGTATCACACAGCAGGAGAACAATACAAACTTTATCAGCTTTCAACAGGCTGATAAAGAAAAGAATCAAATTGCTGCAATGGGCCAGTCAAAGTCCAGACCTCAAGTAATTTAAATGCTGTGGTCAACCTTAAGAGGGCTGCGCCTAAACAAATACCCCCAAACCTCAATGAACTAAAGCACCATTGTAAAGAAGAGTGGGCCAAAATTCATCCACCATGACGTGAGAGATTGATAAAGTCAAACAGAGACTATTGCTTCAAGTTATTGCTGCTAAAGGTGGTTCAGCAAGCAAGAATCATGGGATGTACTTACTTTAATCACAGGACTCCATGGAGACCTATCAAAGCTTTCTTTTTCACATGATTGCTTATTTTTTAAAGATCTATTCACCTTTAAATATTTCTTGTAACTTTTCTTGTACATAGAATAATTCTTTGCACTTTATTGGGATCTGTCAGAGGAAGAATGCGGCTTCAGTAATGTACTGGCCCCATTGCTTCACCTTCTATAGCATGGGGACTACAGATGTGAGCTCCAGGGCAAATCAAAACCTCAGCTACCAAATACAGACGCCCACAGGTGCACGTTCACACACATACACACACACACACACACACACACACACACACACACACACACACACACACACACAGTTTCTGCATATTTCTCAATCATACACTAATTGCTGCCACTTGTATAAATATTCCTGCTGGTGGTTTAACTACAGGCTGACACACAGGCATGAGGTCCAGTGCGTCAGTCACACACACCCCCTCCAACTGCCACCAACAGCAGCCATTCACTGTCAATTTTATTTTAAACACGTGTTTAACCAAAGAGAGCAATGAAGACGGGAAAGGTCATTTCGAAGCTACAATACTAAAAATGAACACTGGCTAGAATATTTTTCTGCATTTAATAACAATGAATTACATTTGCTCTAAAAAACATTTGTCTTTCAGACTATACAAAAAGGTATGATTTATATTTTTCATCAACTTTAATTATTAAAACCTCCAAAATCATAAATTGTAAAAATCTAGCATGGTTATAGTTTTGGTGACAAATGCATTTTGTTTACATGAGCAGATCAGGGTAATTGTTTGTGTATTTGTTTTTGTTTTTTTGTAGTTATTACAATAATGTTGTGAAATTTTGCATGTGTCAACAGAAAATCCATGATACATAAACACCCTTCAGTCCCCTTGAATGTGAGAGTTGACAGTGCACACACAGACACACACAAACTACATGAGCTGTCATTGGCCTGCATTTGGAAGCATTTATAAAAGCAAAGACAGGCCAACACATGACACAGCAGTGGGGTTAACAAAGCAGACCCATCATTGTCACACACACACACACACGCACACACACACACACACACACTGGAAACACTCACTTTGTCTGTCTCAGCAGATGGCTTTCATCACATCTGAATGTGTCAGTGCAGTGACTGAGTGTACACGTGTTATGTGTGCACTGTAGGAGTTCATTGTAATTAGCTTTTATTTTTCCCCATATTTCAAATTGAAAAAACACACAAACACACACACACACACACACACACACACACACAGTACACACCCAACAACATCTTCATTCCTGTTTAATGAGTGTCAAACTGCCCATCCCAAAGAAGAATCTCATGGAAAGTATTTAAAGATGGAACAAGAGAAAGAAAAACAGGAAAAAAAAACAAAACACTTTTTTAAAAATCCTCTGAATTTTACAGAGATTATAAAGTCTACACTAAGTTTATGGTGGCCTTTAGTTACACTGCAATAGTACTTGGCTCATCAGAAACTGTCTCAATGGTGGTCAGAGCCCAACAAAGTGATGAACAATGGCTAAATAAAGCCTGGGAACAAAAAAGACCCTAACAATGACAAAGTCCCAGCCAGAATGAACTGAGAGTTGTATGTTGGAGTGGGGGCAGGAAGGTTCAGGGGAAACACATAGGCACAAGAGGAAGAAAGTCAAAGGTTTAGTGAACGAAGGAGGGAACTAAGCTGAGAAACAGCTGTAAGAGAAGGAAATGTGAACTATTTCTTGCCAGTTTAAGGACTCAGGGAGGAAGTGGAATAAACAGAATTTAGGGATCTGGGTATATCAAAGTACCTAGATCCCTAAATTCTAGATACTAGGGATCTAGTATCAAAGTAGAATTAAGTGGGATTAATAAATCCCACTTAATTCCATAATTAAATAACAACATTTAAATTAAATTTGTCTGAGTAGGTTTTCAGTCATCCAGGTCATGGTCATCTAAGGAGCTTGAAAAGCAAAGCAAATGGACTTCTTTAAGTTTTTTTTTTTAGTATAAATCTGCCACCAAACTTGATTTGACATTTCTCACATTTAAAGACAGTAATCTTTCCCACACCAGATTTCAATGCTCATGCTCCATCTGTCCACCAAATTTTTGTGAATTTCTCCGATGAACTGTTACTCTCTTCCCTATTCCAGCCTGCTGGTCAAGCCAATCAGGATCCGACTGATGCAATTATGTCATGCACGTTGAGCACTTTTGCAGCGGGTGAGAACCCTTCTCTATTTAGTGTCGAAACAGACTGGGTTCGCAAACGGGCAAATTTGCCACAAATGACTCTTTAGAATACAGCATCGTATCCATGTGTGTGAGAGACTGGGTCAGCTGGGCCACAGTCAGTCCATAGTCTTGCTAACAAACAGACAGACAGGGAGAAACACCATTTCTATTTTCATAGTAAATCAAACAGTCATGAATTATCTGTGCAGCTTTGGACAAGAGAGAAACACTGTACATCACCGAGGCTTTCACACTCTCCCTCCTCTTGTCCCAGGCCACATAGCTATCGTATCCTAGCAACTGGCACAAAGAAGCCAGACCACGACGACAAGCAGAAAGTTTAGTTTGTGTCATCGTTTGTGTCTCCCTTACAGTTCAGCTTTCTCTTTGACACTTTTTTCTCTATGCCTTTCCATCGTTAGCTTTTACATTTCACTGTTTTGTTGTTTTTAGTCCCCATCAGCTTCTCTTAGTTTTACACTCAATCCCACTCTGTCCCCTTCCTGCCTCACACACTGTCTGTAGTTCCCTTTCAAACTCTCATTTTGGCACTGCCACACCTGCTGCTGACACAGCGAACAGAGACAACCGGGGAGGTTTTCCTCTCTCCTTTTTTAAAAAGAGCATCTGCGGGGTGAAATCATCCTGCAGACCGCCGACTGCCGCTGGAAAAATCCGCAGCAGGAATGTGGGACAATCTAAGCTGGAATCCGAGCGGAGGACTGGGGGCCAGAAATGCCCTGCTCTGGCTAAAACTTACCTCGTAATTTAAAGGAAAACACCAAGATTTCAGCCAGTTTTATAACATTCTTGTGAAATGTGGAGAACACAGACACCACAAGTATCCGAGTGTCCCCAGGATCATTTGCCCTGGAGCCCTGTTCACAATGTTGAAACCATCTGCAACAAGCATTAAAAAAGTGGTTTTAGTCTGAAGACAGCCTCAGGTCACCTGTTTCCTGTGATAAATAATTGAGTACTCATCATAATTTTGAACTTGTGCTCAAATTTTGGTCTTTGAAAATTTTCAGATGCACCGTTTGAGAGATTTTATGACTTTAAACAGAATATTTAGACATTTTGTATAATAATACAACAATTTTATGACATTAATTTAAAAAAAGGAACAAAATAATATTTATTTCAGGTCACTAGGGTTCTGGAGTTTGACTCAGTTGCAAACTGAAGACATCTCCAGTAACGGCAGCCCTTCATATGACAACCATGACTTACTTAAAGCCCAAGCGCACTCTTCATAACAGGAAACGTAAGAGAATATATGACTTTCCCTTTGCACAGAGCTCACAGGGAGTGCAGGCGATGATAGATACAGACACAGAGTGACAGAGCAGAGGAAAGCAGCTCATCGTACAGAAGGTAAGAAACAGAAGAAAACAAGGATGATGGAGTAGTTTTCCTTCTGTTGTGTACAGTTTTGCTGAGCTGCCGGAGAGACTTGACCCATTAGAGGTCATTGCTGGTAACAAACACCCTAAATACTGTTCCAACACAAACAGTGGGAAAAGAATAATTACACTTCATTATTATTTGAAGAATTTGTGAATAAATCACATTATGCAACAATGGTGAGGACATCTTTCACACATTTTTACACAAGTTTCTCTCAAAAAACGTCCAGTTTCACAAGGCAGTGTTCTCTGTGATGAAGCAAGACAATTCAACTGCCCTGGGTCCCAACTTGTGGCTACAAAACAACCAGTTACTACAAAACAATAGGAAACACATCTTGAAAGTGCTTTTCCCTTGAGTTAAACAACATCCAAGTGGCAGCCTACAGTTTGAATGCCTGTTGGACGCATTACAGATCAGACCAGTAAGGCAGCAGCGGTGATACGAAAGAGGAGAGAGGGTGGAAACCACACTAACCAGATTAGTGCCAGTCTCCAAATAGCCTTCGTCCACTTCCTCCACTACGCCCGACACAAACTTGACCTCTGTTCCAGACAGAAACACAAACATGCTGCAAAACAATGCCTACAACTCTCCCTGAGAGCTGAACTGTCACCTTGTTAATTCAGTTATACTGAAGTTATTACTGTTTACTGCTGGTTTTTTAACCTATTAGCACTGAGAGGTATATTCATTGTCTAATGTTTGACTGGTTATGTAAGTCCTACTTATGCAGTACTGCTTAATGTAAACCTTATCTAGCTTGGATCTAAGACAATCTAAACCACTGTGTATTTTATGATTTCGTGCAAACATAAATGGAAAGGTTTTTTTAGTATCATCCAAAAGCCAGAAAAATGTCTGCATATTGCCCATTGTGTAAAGATACCAATTATCTTCACACAATCTTCATAATTCCTTCCAGCACTTACTAATTATTTTCCGAAATATATTATGTATCATGGGATGTTCAGTGTTCATCTACACTAACTAACACAGGACCTGAACCTTCAGTTTATGCTAGTATTAGATCAAAAGCTACACTTTAATCGTCTCAAATATGCTTAAAAAAGAGGATCTAGTCAGAGGACATTACTGCCATACAGTGTAATGGAGTTTTAACAAAGTTTAGATGAGGAGAATTTAGGCTATTATAACTAGTACATCTGCCATACCAGTTTTAAAGACATTAAATAGTTCTCCTTTACATGCCATACAGCATGGCAACTTGCCTTGTATGGAAGGGAAGCCAAACTCACTAACAGCTAAATACTTGTCTTTGAATTGGCAGCCAATATCGAGCAAGAGTGCCAGTGCTGACTGGATTGGAGGTGTTCGTAAAGCTGCCAGTGTTTTCTGTCCAAGACAACAGAGGACAACACTGGACAGCAGCTCTAAGCAAAGACTCTGTGTGACATCAACCAGGAAATAAATCAGCTGTCTCCAGTGGGCCTGGGTGAAATCCTCTGACCTCATTCAATCAACTCTTATGAGACAGATGAAGGAAAGAATAAAGAGAGGAACAAAAAAAACAAACAAAAGCATGAAAGTCACAAATGAAGCAAAATCAAAGGAAAAAAACAAAAAAAAGAAAGCTGTGTTTGACAGAGTAGTGCATAAAACAATGACAAGTCCTGGTCTATTTTTTATTACCTCCAATATATATATACCCTGTAATGCAGCGAAAACTGGCAGTGAACTAAGAATTTGGAATGCGAAATGTGGTCAGCAGCTCAATGGTTCAGTGGGTAGCATTGTCGCCTCACTGAAGGTCCTGGGTTTGAATCCAGTTCCTACCACAGTCCAAAGATCTGCATGTTAGGTTAACTGCTGATTCCAAATTGACTGCAAGTGTGAATGCAAGCATGCGTCGTCTGCTTCTCTGTGCCCTGTGATACACTGGTGACCTGACTGTGGTCTCGCACTCTATCAAACTTGGGATAGGTTACAGTCCAGACACTAAATTGGATAAGCAGTTGAATGGATGAATGGCTGGCAGTCATAAAAACGTAAGTTTGCAGCTTTGAATAAGTACTGCTTAGTAAGAAAGATCATAAGACCCCACAAAGCTGTGGAAAATAGACTTAGAAAGATCCTTTTATCTGTTCCTTTTTTTTCTCTAAAGGGTTGCCAAAACAGATGGACTGCATATTTGATCTGGCATGGATGCCCTTCCTGACACAACGGCCCCATTTACCCAAGGCTGGAACCAGCACTAGTACACTAGCTTACAACCCCCTGAGGAGGTCATTTCTCCTTTGGTGTACAAGCCAAATGTGTTAACCACAATGCTACGGACCTCTGACATCTAAAAAAAATGATCATTTAAATAGCCAATTACTCGATCAAGAGAAACTTTATTGCTTACGATCGTAACAAAAAATACCAATTGGAAGTCAAGTTTCTTCGTCTTTTTGTGTATTTATTATATTTTTGATTATTACTTCATTAGTTAACAGAGCAATGACTGATCTAAACTACGACTACTTTCTAACTGAGCATTCGACCACAGAGAGGATGACGATGTAAACAGGATGCAGGAAAAAGCCAGAAATACAATTAGTAGGTAAGGTCAACTGAGATAAACTGTCATTTTTCATAAACTTATTGCCTCTCACTGTTTTTTTAAGTACTTAAGCCTATAAATAAACTGCTTCTTGGCCATTTGTGACTGTCCAGAAAAAAATGATATCTGAAGCTTAGGTTCTAGAAAATTACTATGATTCCTGATTTAGTCATGTTCCACACAACACTGCTAAGTAAAATAAACCTAAATATAGCCCTGAATATTTTGTCTGTGTTTAACAAAACGATTTTCCAGGCTGTGAGATTTCAACCCGCACTTTGCCTACTTTCTTTGTCATAGGTCTGGGAAGTCAGGAACAAGAAAGGCCACACAGGAACAGGAAGAGGAAGTAGGTTCTCGATCCAGACAGTTTTCCAGCCAGAAAAACTGAATCAATGTTCTTACACTGCAAAGTTTTGTTGGAAAAGTTTCCATCCTGGCATTTTAGTGAACGTTATTTTGAAATCATCCATCTAAACATGGTCACATGCCCCCATGGCAGCATCATTCAGTGGCAAAAACATCCCCAAGAAGGAAATTGTTTCCCATCATTCCTTAAAGCGCTCAGATCCTGCACGAGCAACGTGATAAGGAGCCCAAGATACTGATGCTGGCTCCACAAGTCATCATCAGATCTCAGTGTTCGCTACAGCCCTGCACGCAAAAGCTCTTTTGGATGGACCAACACAATATCATGCTGCTGATTTTAATGTTATGCATGACAAACTATAATTCTGACCCGATAACCTTGCATACTTAACCAACTATGCTTTCATTAATTTATCACTTTAAACATTTTTAAAGTCTAAGGAAACCAAACATTTCACTTAATTCTGACGTTCGTAAAGTTAAATAACAAAGATCTCAGTATTCGCCAAAAATAACTGATTATGCCAAAATTGAACACCCACAGCAAGAAGTCATCTTATTTTTATGAAGCACTAAACATACTGATTGAAAGGCTGCCACACAGGGCGAACTTTAACTTGGCCTAAACTAGTTGTCCTCTGAGCACAAAACTCATCTCATTGGATGGCATTGGATACAGCACCCCCTTCAATACCTCAATGCCTTTTATGTGTTTTGACAGCAGAACATTTTCAAGGGATCAGAGGATAGTCAGAGAAATCTAGCTTCAAAAAGAATCTGCAAACAGTAATAAAAAAAAGAAATTGCACCTTGATCTTTCCCACAACCTTTAAATATGAGCAACATTTTTATAAACTTCTCTCTCTCTCTCTCGCTTATCTGTATTCCCTCTTTCTCTCTCCCTAGAGTCAGAGAAATATGCATTTAAATTAATATTCTTTTGGCTCTATGAATGGGCCTCAATGTCTGTCCCATCAATACCCAACCCCCCAACCAACCCCCACCATCTCCAGCACTAAAACCTCGACCTATAGAAAGCCAAACCCCACGCGGACCAAGCACCTCGAAGTTGTCATCTCCCTTCCCTCTCTTCTCTGCTTTTCTCATTAATCTGTCGCTCTCCCATTCGGTCTGTTCCTGTCAAGATCTTACTAGGTCATCAGGCCAATCCTATTAAATCACCAAGATTTTAGTGTTATATTCAAGCCCTTAAGCTCTCATTTCTTACCGCGTAGCATGCGTCACCATGAAGAGCACTTTCAGAGAGTCACTTGCAAATTTGTAAATGTTCTGAATATTGCATCACCAATGCTACAAGGCGATGACAGTTAATGAGGTGTGTGTCTCAGTGTGTGTGTGAGTATATGCTGCTGTGTGTATCCAGGCATGTGCGGACAAGCTGTCCCTGACACCTGCTGCAGCCCTGGGCAAGAAGCTGTGAGGTTAAGAAAGGCACAGAGCAAATCCATCCATATGATGATTGATATTAAATAGGTTAAGGGTCGGAAAAGGTCAACAATTGGAGTGTTTATGTAACAGCACAAAAAAATGTCACTCGGTATGTCAATGAATAGGATCCCTTCACAACAACAAAAAATAACACTTAACACAAAATGCCAGTAACCTAATATGCTCGCATGCAGTTCTCACGTTTAAAAAAAAAAAGAAAAAAAAAAAGGTGTTGCAGCTTTCAAAAATTGTTTAATCCACCATGTTTGGTCTGAGGAAAAACAATCCCTCAATAGTACGTCCAACAGCCATCTCTAATCAGCTAACTTTAGACCCTTCATTGATCACTCCATCCATCCATCCATCCATCCATCCATCCATCCATCTAAGCTGTCATCAAGCAAAAGTGTGTAAACTTTAAAATATAAAAATAATGGAAGAAATAACCGGAAAAACTGCAAAAGTAAACAAGTCACACAGAAATACAGAAATGGAAACACTGCCGATGAGCTATAGTTAAACAGTATATCTGACGTATTTCAGAAAACATGCAAGCTCAACTTCCTTCCTCAAAAATCACTCTTTGAGTAGAAGACTAAAAAGCAGCCCCGAAGGCATCCACATATTCTTTATTACCAACTGCACGCACATGCATAGCCTGCTTTTCTCTTCAGCGCCTATTACACAAATACCAGAAATAAAGACGGAGTACATGTTGTGCCCTCCAACTCTTTTGTTAGCATAGCCATCACTGCCTCTCTCTCGCCCTCTTCACCCTGGTTCTCTCGCTTTGTCTCTGTCAGAATGGATCACAGCAGCCTGGGGGATGTGCAGCTGAGTGGCTTGTCTGCTTAAGCTCTTCCTCTGAGGCCGCTGTGGCAGGTTCATGGCCCGCAAATGTCCGCTTCATCTTTATAAGGTGACAGATTATAACTGACACATGTAAAGCATGGGGGGGAGACATAACAAACTGTCAGGTTATCTGTCATTTCCCAGGAAGCTGAAACTTGAAGGTTTTTTACCAACTGCTTGGGGATCACATACTTTTCCCTAGCAACAGGTGGTTGCCAGGGGCTCACTGGTCAGTCTCTGGGCCTGTGTGACTGGGGGGGTTTAGTTATAATTTTCTGCTATCAACCTCCAGCAGCCACTTGCAGCCAGCTGGGGAATACTCATTTTTCCCCTCACAACTGATGGTTGTCAGATAGTCACGGACCGGTCTCCGAGCCTGCGTGGTTGGCTTTTTCACTTGATCCTATATTGCCACCTGCCCAAAATGGCCAACAAGTTAACATCAGATGTTAGCAATCACAGGTCTGCAAAACCTCAATAAATATGAGAGACAGAGATTGCCTTAGTCCTACCCACAACATTAATTACGGACATAAACTTCACTAAACTGTGTATAAATGGTGCATGTAGTGGTGAAAGCACATTTTAATGAAACCACAACGAATGGACCAAAACTAATTGAGGAGAGACAGAATTTAGAGTATTTTTAAATGGAGGCCAAAATCCCAGCTTAAGACTTCAGCGTCAGTGTGGAAAATGATAGCGAACAAAGAACAAATAAGATGCGGGAATGGTTTACAGACAAACCGAGAGGCGATTTCCACTTAATTTAGCATCTTAACAAGTTGTTCGCTTAGTTTAGGGTTAACAGTCTGATCAATAGCCACTGAAAGAAACTGGAAAACCTCCGATTAGCTGATCACACAAAGAATTCTACATGTGATGGTCTGTTGACAGTAGATGGGAAACGGACTCTGTGTAACCAACAGCACACAGAGAGACAAATGAGCCTTACATTATTTTGGTTTTTGTGTTTCAGTTCTGGGCCAGAAAATTTGCTTTTATCACCATATGATCCTCCGCAGCATTCCTGTGGTCAGCGTTTGATTTTCACAGAATGCCTCTCAATGTTAGAGCTCTGCTTTGAATCTTGATTTATTCACTTATTGATTAATTTATTGCCAGATGCACGAAGCAAAGCAAAAATATTAAACTGCTGCATCATTTAAAAGGTTTTTCCTTTTACTGTTTTATAGTTTAAAGAATGTATCCCCCCCAGGATTCCATTTGTTTAGTTTTGGTCAGAGATTAGTTGGCATTTGCCCTCATTTTCCTCTTCAAATGAAGCCACAACAGAACAAATCGCATTTGGAAAGACTGTGTCTTGTTATACAAGGGTCTAAATTTAGAAGAGAGAAGAATTTTGCCAGTGCAAACTTCCAAAATAAATGTCTAATTGGATTAGGCAACTCCTCTGTCACAACAATGAAAGACAGGCAAGCCCATATGGCTTTTTGTGTCAACACAGATAGTGACACGATAATATTTCTATTGCAATTAAATTTGTACGCCAAAATATTTTCATTCTGTTAAAATTATAACATCTGTGTAAGGGTAAATATTAACTTTTTCTCTCAGACCAGTAAAATTATATAAAACTGACATATTCTCTGAGATCGTGCACGTCAAAGAGAACAATAATAATATCAAAAAAGTAAAACTTTTCGTTATGCACTAATTTTTGACCAATGGAATAAGATGCACAGATGCTTTCAGAACTCATAAGTGTTGGTACAGTGCTGAAGACCCATGCTTATGTACTGCTTCCTAGAATATATTTCTAAATGCTCAGAGGTATTTAACATATCTAGATGACAATGGGAATCAATGAAACTCATAATTTAAGGTCTATTATTTACAAAAAAAGCAAAAAAAGTACAATTTCTGTCCCATTTGCTGCATGCATATCACCTAATAAGAGTAAGACTTTCAAATCGAGCTTTAAATGGCACTCACACAGCCATAATTAAAGATATAAATGATTATATATGACAGCATATAAATAAACCCTAATTAAATACAACTGGTATTCTTTGGTATTGCAATAATCAGTTGATGTAGCGGTTAGAAAAATGCACACAAGCACATTAAATATGGTAGACTAAAATGCTTATTTGAGATATATCTATATATATAGCTGCCTTTCAGCTTTCCATTTCAGGTTAAGTAGAGCTAATAGTGCAAAGATCATATTGAACCCCAATGAGTCATTCGCCTGAAGTGCGGCCTTGAATGGATGTTGCATTGCATTAAGTCAAAATTCATGAGTCAACCATCATACTGAAATATACAGTTGGTCGACCAGCTTAATCAACCCCTTCCCCCACACCCTTCTGCCATCATCATCAACCAAACTACCCAAAAAGCTGTGTTTACTACAATTTCCTGCTGAGATGGGCATTAATCCCAGCCTGCCATACTCAATCCTCTTCCACCTACATCACCCTAACCCTTCAGTTTTTGAGCATTAGTCTTGACATCCTGACCCTCAGTCCCATCAGCCCCACAAAATCTGTTAAAGACCAAAAGTGCTCTAAAAAAATCCTTAAAAAAAAAGATTTAAATAAATATATTATAAAATATTTAAATATCAAACAGTGTAATCTCACTCTCCTCTAGAGCGAGAGCCAGACATTAAATCAAGCCAATACCACTTTACACCCAGACAGAGTAAAGCAATACTCACCAACCAGATTACCCCCACTAAGCCAAAGAGTTTTGGCCGGCTGTACACCAGGAGACCCCCAGCCCACTTAGCCTTGCACGTGTGTGGACGAGTGTGTAAAATATGTATATCAAATGTGTGAGGGTGAGATAAAGAGCGAGATGGAGAAGAGCGGTAACCTGGGGATTAAATATTCTTAGCGGGAGGTTATTTCTGGAGGACAAAACAGACCGGAGCTGAATGCAGACACACACTCGGTTTAATGTACATGCACGCACACACGCACACCCTCGCTCACCATGCCAGGGGACTGTGGTTTGCTTGGGTTGGCTCTGGGAAGTCTCAGCCCACCCCTGCACGCGCTCCTGTCTCGTAGACTCATACACACACAGTCAAAGTGAAATTAAAATGTGTGCCTTCGGTGTTCTGCATACTAAACACCATTAAGAGGTAAAGTGAGTGAGCGAGATAATATATTAGGTTTGTTGCATTACATGCATAAATTGCCTTAACTGGATGGGGGGGAAAAGGCGCTGGAAGTTGAGGCGTAGCACACTTCCTTCCACCCACAAACGACGCTCTAAACAAGTGCAGGATGCATGTCTTGGAGTATATTCTGTTGACCTGTATTTCATCATTTCATCTTAATTAATAACAACCACACAAAGACTATGGAATGCTTTTTCTTCTTCTTTTACATCAACCTAACCCACTATCCTTTCCTGTTAGTCAGCTGGCGTCATGTGCTAGGAAGACACCATGTATCAGATTTACTGGAAAAACCTACAAGGGTGGGTGAGACGAATGTGATTAACATGCAAAGGAACAAGACAATAATACAAAAAAATGACATAAAAAAAAAAAAAAGCTCATCACTACAGGTGGCCTCTTCTGAGTCATAAAAACATCTTTCAATGCAAAACAAACACTCTTTTGTTTCACAGAACATTAGACTTAACAGTGCAATGATGTGGTACACAAAAGGCTTTTTAAAAACACAACACATCTGTATCTTGGTTTGCACTACGATGGGTCTATCTGACAGCCTTGAAACCTGAAACTTTGGCTTCTTCCACTGACTTTGCATACGCTTGCATCAAGTCTGGCTGTTCTCCTGATTCCTTCTGATCATACAGTGGGACAACTATGCTGACGCTAAACATGCAAACCATCTCTTTCACCATAAATAAAATATAGCAAAACTTCTATAAATCTTTATTTGATCATCTTCCGTTTCCTTCTGCTTTCATATCTGCGCCTGCTGACTCTCACAAGACAGCACAGCAATAGTTACAGAAAGGCCACACCTCAGCTCGGGTCACTGCATTGTGTTCAATAATTCAGCGCATCTGTTCCTTTTTAGGACTGTTTTGCATTCATCTCAAGCTAAATCTGGTGGGTTGGAAAACCAAAAAGTACAGTCCACTAATCACAGGGTTGCTGGTTCAATTCCCACCTACTAAGTGCAACACTGGCAAAGACGCTAACCCCAAAAGTCCAACCTAATCTGTTGGCTCACTAACACATGTGGCCTGTATCTGTGAGCATTACTTTAAAAACAAATGTCTGGATACGTGTGATTAGACATTTGATGTTCCAGTCACAGTTTCATACACACAGTAATGTGCAAAATTCTTGAGCCAACCCAGTTTTCTTCACTTTTTCTTCCAATGAGCCAAACTGGCTTGTGATCTTTTAAGTATTCTTAAGCAATAGTTCTTCAGGCTTTCTGGAGACCTTTTAAAGTTGTTGTTTTTTTTTGACTGATTTTCTGAGTTTAAGCCACTTAACACTGACCTATTCAAGCATCAAAAAGGCACCTAACTCAAAGTATGAGTTCCACTTTCTTAATAGCAGTCTCTCCAAAAAAATACAAAAAACGCATCATTGTTTCCGTTTCTTTAGCTGCATCTATGAAAAATCTCAAAGTAAACATAGTTTGACAGACATAAAAATAGGATTTTTGTACCAACAAGTCTTAAGGGCTTGAAAAAGAAGGTGACCGACTTTTCTTGTTTTCCACCAACTTGAACAACTCAAGCTGCTTTCTTTTTTGAGCTCTTTTGACTAATATCATGACTTGGATGACTGAGAGCCAGAACACAGACATATGCACCAGTGAGGTGATCTCCAAAGGGCTATTAGCTGAAAACTTGCACATCAACAGTATTAAAGCAGTGTGGGATCATCTTGACAAATAACAGAAAAAACATGGCAGCCAATATCCAGAGAAGAGCTTTAAATGTCTTTCAAGCAGCCTGGAAAACCATTCCTGAAAGCTGCTTAAAGAAATTACAACAAAGCTTATCTAAGAGAGTTGGGCTGTGTTTAAGAATAAAGGTAGACATATCAAATATTGACTTTCAAGCAGGTTAGAACTATACAAACTCTGTTTTTGTCTTATATACTGTATTTTCATGTATTTTTACTACTATAGATTCTAGTATGTGTTTTTTAAGACTGCCAGTAGTCATGGCATTACAGAAGTCTCCCGTGTTTGCATCGGACTGATGCCCAGTGTGATTACTTCAGCACAGTGGGGGTTTGCTCATGTCTAGTTTTTATAAAAATAACACAGGTTCTGGCAAAAATGGCACCATAAAGCCGGGCCAAGAAAGCAGACATTGCTGTTGTGGTACAAAATGAAACAATGGGAGTGATGGAGACACTTAAAGGCTCCTGCACCTCATTTAAAACACACTCCTTCACTCATCCGCCACGCCATTTCACAATGTCTCAACACAAAACAGGGTAACTACACAGAGGGAAACAGAGTAAGAGACGATGGAGGAAGGAAGAAGGCGAATAGTCATTTCCATGTCAGGCTGATGAAAGGAAATGAGGAAGGACATGAGGATGAGAAAAAGAAGAGGATGACGAAGGATGGGATTAATATATTTACAATACAATGATCAAAAACTTTCACCTTAAAAAAAAAAAATGTAACGCAGGAGAAAGAAGATTTGAAAGCAGAAAGAAGAAATCATTGTTTTGGAAGCTCTTCCTTAAACATTAGATTCATTTTTCATTAATCATTTCTTCTCTTAGCAGATTAAGCTGAAATTAAGAGCATTTTTAAAGGTGGCAAGCTGGATGTTGACATGACACAAGTTACTCGCGGCCTGTTTTAACACTACATTTAAATTCTTTATCAAAACCAAAAATGTGTGACCAGAGAGAGCTGATAAATCTCACTCTGGTAAAAGAAGCCACAAGGGGAAGGAAGGGTGTGATTTCAGCGCTAGTAAGGAAGTCACTGAGGATACAAAGTTGAAGAGTTTGAATTCTGAATTCGCCATTCCATAAAAATAGGCCAAAATGAAATATCAGCCTTTCGGAGAAGTGCAGTCATACATCATAAGCATAAAACCTAGTGAAATGTGAAACAGATAGAATTTAGGTTAAAACAATAAGAGCTCAGGAGGAGAAATCCCACAAGTTTTAGGGTCTCCCCTCAAAGAGTTTTGGAAAGACAATCTTCACTAATTCAACAGTTATCTTATCTTGGCATGCCCCCCTCAAGGCTTTCTGTCATCTTGTAGATCACTTAGAGTATCTGCAGTAGAGATGTCTTTTTACAGCTTCAGACACATGCCCCAGCTTGCCACATTCATACTGGAATGACAGGAATAACAGAGAGGAGGAGACACAGTTTCACCAATGCTTTCTGAGGCTGTGTTGCATTGTGATATATTAAAACCATTTTTGTGGAAAAGATTCACTTCTCAGTTTTAGTAAGATGTGGCCACGAAATGAAAAAGTCAGTCGGATTTACACCTCGTTCAGTAAGTAATACTTTAGCAACTATTAAAATACAACCACTGATCTCAAATTACGGCGGCAGCTGGATACCAAACTCCCTGCAAAAAGGCTTTCAACCGAAACTCGATTAACCTGAAAAAGACTCCACATTACACACGAGAAAGAGGAAGCGTTCTCTCCTGTATGAAAGGCAGCATCTGCACTTCTGGACACGGCAACCACCTGCTTTAACCTCACAACCTCCAGACTCACAGTTCCCTGGAAAGAGAGGACAGAGTCCAACCACACTCCAGCTGTGACATGCAACAAAGGCTCCTCTCTCCTTTTGTTCTGACTCATTTCAAGGGCTTTGATGTGAAGGCAAAATAGACGGTTTTATTAACAACATGTGTCAGCAAGAGAAGGCGTGTGTGTTGATGCATTTGTGCATTTATCTCATTTAAGCCACATCTGTCTTCTTGCTTCTGCAAGTGTTCCCAGACAGATCTTAATATGTCAGAAGGTTAAAAAAAAAAACACCATCCTGCTGAATATGCAAGTCTGGGCATCGGCTACAGAGGCCTGAGGTTCCTCTTTGAAAGGTGTATCAACTGTGAGCAACACCTTTTCTCCACCGCAGGCTGAGAGTTTAAAGGACATTATCACAGACATGGTGAATTTGGATATGACGGTTCAGCTCTCCAGGCTAAGAAATAAAAACCTTAAACTGCAAATTGACTTTAAAGAGGTTTGCTGGGGGTAAATAAATCTCACTAAATTCCACCATGTTACATTCCTTTAGGGTCGCAGATACCCATTACTATTACTCCATAACTTAAGTATCTGGGAATTACTGCACTGAAGCACATTTTCCAACCTAACCTTCACACGTGACACTTTATAGAGAGCCAGACCCAGCACACTCGCACGGATGACATTTCTAAGGTGTTTCTTTATTAAAATTCTCAGTAAAGTCTTCAGACTTGTAGCCAGTGGTATGTTAACAGTTTTGCAGGGTGTAAATTGACTATAAAAATCCTGGTTCAACATGAATCCTTTCGCTAAATGTGCAACATCACTCAGAAAGGTGGGTTGTCAGGTACAGCCATTCACCAACATCACCTTCGATAGTTGCAATTAAACAATTTGCTCCCGTAACCTCTTGCAGTAAAAGTAAATTTTTAAACAGCTGTGAAAAATGCAGCTGTCTCTTTTATGACCGAACAGCAGCAATCAGTTATCCGAGTACAGAAAGTAAAAGAGCATTCCTGAGAGTTCAGCTTCCCTTCTCACTTCCTGCTCGATTCCGGGTGTTTTATGATCTTTAGAGTACACCAATGTGAAAACGTGAATGTAGAGCCGGTTAAATGTACACATCACGTTTACCCTTTAAGCAGCATTTTTCTTAAAGTTGATAGATAGCTTACTGCCTTTAAGGGAGAAAAAGGCAGACTGCTACTACACCTGCAGAAGCATGAAGAAACTGAAGCCAAATTCAAAAACGTTCTTTAATCAAGTTGGTTTTTATTGGATTGCAAGTGAGTTTTCCACTAATGGCAGCTGGATTCATTTGCTTTACACAGAGAAACGAGTCCTAAGGTTAATGAACATATCGCTTTCACTTGTTAAAATGGCATTTCCTCCATGCAGCTGTAAAGATCCAAAGTATAGTCAGGAGTCAGCAAAAAGTTGTAAGTGCTCTACACATTTTATTCCCCCATATTTTCCTGCACTTTAATATTAAAACTTAAATAGCAAAGAAAAAATATCAGTTTTGCTTTCCCAAGTAAGTATTTTGTTTATGAAAGCAAGAATTACTGAATACTACATACATAATGACAATATGTCATGTAAAAACAAAAACATGACAGTAACCCACCATGTACTTTCGTGTACACCATGAAAGCATACCACATGATTCAGCAGCTTATAAAACACCAGCAGCAGCTACTGTTTATGACTTTCACGAGTCTCTCAAAAGGTTGAGTCTCACTCTTTTTTTGAAACATCACTTAAAGTTTGAGATGCATAAATAAATATTCTCAATCTGGTTGAGATTTGGACTTTGGGACAATGTATCACCTTGATTCTTTTCTTTGTCAGCTGTTTTGTTGGGATCATTGTCCAGTTTTGGCAACGCTTTAGCTATCTGACAGTCTTATATACACAGGAGTTCATGGTTGACTCATTGTCAGGGTCCAGGTCCTGTGGCTGTAAAACAAACCTAAATCATCACCGTCCCACCACCGTGATTAAAACCCCTCATACAAGCCCTTTTTAAATGACCAGAACACCTTTACTGTTTGTGCAAGAAAGAAAATTCAAAAGGTTTTGGAAAGAAGAGAAGATGAGCTTCAGGGGATTACAAACAGTGTAACCAACTCATTTAGCAGAGTAACAATAGGTTGTACAACTTGGTTTTAAGTGTATTTCAGTCAAAGTATGTTGCAAAAAGGGAGAAAAAAAGAAGAACTTATACAGTATTTCGCAGCAATGGTTAGGTTTATTTAGGTTAAAGTAGTGCAAGATGCCTTTAAATTATTTCAGTAGTTCCCGTAAACAAAACAGCAACTTTGTGGCTAAGCAGACAGGGAGCCTCTATCATTGACACACATGACTTCATGCATATGCAAACACTCACCACATGCATCGGTTCTGCAATTAACTCACTGTACGTGTCAGAGAATGATGTATGGGTTGTGAGGAGTGCAAGAGTTGTAAGCTTTTTTTAAATTTACATTTATGTGCAAATCCCACTTCCTCTTTACAGTTTCATGAACGATCAACTATAATTAATTCATGATGGGTTTTGTGCATTTCTAACCATGGCATGAGAGCAACAAACGAACTTGTTGCTTTGCAGTTCCTTTTTCAGTTCCTTGAGTGACTTCTCTTTGTATCTCTACATTGTGACTATAAATTCTTACTGAATCATTTTAGGTTTAACAGGGCAAGGAACAGATAACGAAAAAGAGAAACGGCATTTTTATTTTTATGCATGCTTCACACCTCGTGAAGACTGCCTCTACATTAATATATGGTCAAATGTGTGAATTTGCGAGTAGACGCAACCACAGAGACAAAAGGAAATATGTCATCCTGATCTGTATGCATCTATTGAGCCTATACTGGACGTGGAAGATGAACCAAAAACAAAAAGTCAGAATTATCACAACACACAAGTACTCACTACATCGAGGGGTTGAGTTACTGTATTGCTGCCAAGCAATGTAACTGAATAACCATAAGCTAAAATATTTACAAGCCTTCGTCCAGCTTGAATACTGGACAAGTATTCGGATTCTAATTGATTCTGAATCCAAATACTCCACGTCAAAGTTTCAATTAATCAGATGACAGGGCAGCAGTAGTAACGCCAATTTAAAACTGATATAGATAAACAAGCCATTTCTGCTTCAAATCGCTTGTCTTTGTCACGATTGCGGGGCGATCGTTGCTCAAGAGTTGGGAGTTCGCCTTCTAATCAGAAGGTTGCCGGTTCGAGCCCCGGTTTGGACAGTCTCAGTCGTTGTGTCCTTGGGCAAGACACTTCACCCGTTGCCTACTGGTGGTGGTCAGAGGGCCCGGTGGCGCCAGTGTTTGGCAGCCTCGCCTCTGTCAGTGCGCCCCAGGGTGGCTGTGGCTACAATGTAGCTGCCATCACCTGTGTGTGAATGGGTGGATAACTGGATGTGTAAAGCGCTTTGGGGTCCCTTAGGGACTAGTAAAGCACTATACAAATATAGGCCATTTACCATTTTACATTTAAATGACCTGATACGACCCTACTAGATTTTTAATGAGGATATTTATTATACTGCAACATGAATGCTTCTCCAAAAGTTGATTCTGTTCATCTGGTTGTAGCGTTTTCAGTGGGAGAAACGTTTCGTCACTCATCCAAGTGACTTCTTCAGTCTCAGCTGACTGCAGGTTAGAGCTGGGCGATATATCGAGTTTTTAAAAAATATCGATATATTTTTATACGAGATATAAGATCTGACAATATCCTTTATATCGATATAGTCTATGTTACGTTATAATTATACTTGTGGAGCCGCAAGTTTGCCTCTCTTTCGTCCACTTTCGTCTTTACGCAACGTTACTCGGCCTCGCCTCTCTTTCACTGAACACAACTCCCCCTCCTCCCCCATCGCTTCACCTGCAGGAAGCGACAAGATGGACACGGCAAATCTCCGTTAACGAGTTACTGCGCATCGCCCCGTGCGTGGGGCTGGACGGCGTCAATGTGTTAGCTAGCTAACCACGCTAACGAGCTAACCACGCTAACGCCATGCAGCCCAGAGGTGCTGCACGGACTAAAATCCTTTCATTTTCTCAAAAGTTGACAGCGCGCCTTATGTATGAATTCTGGTTGTGCTTGATGGCCGCGAACCGATTTTATGTGGAACACGGCGCTCAGCAATCTGTCAAAAAATGTTTTAGTACGACTTTGGTAAGCTACGGAGCTGCACCGCTTGATGGATTGTCGGAGCATTACGGCTGAGCCTCGCGGAGTGATACGTACTGTGCTTCAACGTAATATTACCCTACTGTGTATAAGGACCATAAATGGCACCTGTTAAGAGACGTGGTTGCGAAGCGGATTTCAAACTCCAGGCTGTCAGTCACGCAGTACAAGTTGGGAACAGAGCAGCTGTGAAATCTGTCTTTGTTACTATGCTCAGCGTCTTTTAGTTTACATTTTAACTGCACAATTGTGAGCTTTTTGTTATGCACAAAAACAACATTGTTTTCTTTTATTTATGGAGCATTATTATTTAATAAATGCTTATAATTTATTTTTGAGTAAATTTTATGTACATCTGCTCTATGTTAATAAAAGTGCCTGTGTGACATCTGGGACACAGCTTTGACTAAGAACTCTCTTCTTGTTCTTACTTTATGGCTTTAAAAAAATATATCGAGATATATCTTATATCGCCATCCAGCTAAAAAATATCGAGATATGAATTTTGGGTCATATCGCCCAGCCCTACTGCAGGTTTCCCCAAATCTTATAAACAGTACATTTGCATAATGACTGAAACCAGCCCACTGAAGGAAAAAATGGACTGGGAGGTCAGTTCCTTCATCATGATTATGCTAATCATCATTATGCTAGTTCAATGCTAATGTGCAATAAATACACAATGTGAGATGGATATCTTTTCGTGCGCATTAAAACATATCCATCACAAATTACTGACCACAATTATTGCTTCACAATTATGAAGCAATGACCGCTGGTCTGACAAAAAGATAGAGATTATGAAATCCTTTTTGCCTTACATACATCATACCCACTAGACATTTTTTTTAATTTACACAACCTTTAAATTTCTTCTTGTGTGTACAAATGTGTATGCATGTGTGTGTCTCAGACTGTCTCCATCCAGCGTCAATGCAAGACAACAATAGCAAAATAGCAGGGCTGTGTCGTGCCCTAATTTCCTTTTCATCCATGCTACGTCACAGATAGAGGAAGACCCCCAGCCCCCACTGTGCTGTGCTACGGTGGAAACACACACACACACACACACGTTTACTGTATGCATACAAATCTTCTGCAAGCAGAAATGTGCCTCTAATAGGAAACACACACGATGTACAGGGTGCACAGTTAGAATATAACTGCATGCATGCACACGTAACTGTATCATCTTTGTTCTTATGCGACATATGCAGAGGAGTGAAACGCCTCTCTTTTCTGTCTCCATTTTTTACTCTTTTTCACACATTTCTTTTTCTACTCTTTTGTTTCACCAAGCCAGAGGCTCCTCTATAGACACTTTTGAAAGAAAAAAAAAAAAAGGTCATGTTAGCTTTTAAACAGTGTGAAACACAACCGCACCCCCCACCTCCTTTCCTCCTTACGTACTGGTTCTTTCATTTGCCTCCCAGCACAAACTCTTCTTTTGCTCTGGATGTTAAAAAGAAGAAGAAAGAAAGAAAGGTTCAGTCGTGCCATAATTGAGAATTAGTTATGGTGTGGTGTGCACTTGTGTGTGCGTATAACCCTCATCCATCAGAATAGTTGACAGCTGAACTACTGAATAACCGCCATTACCCCTGTTGTTACTAACCAAGAACACAGTGGGTGGCTACGGAAAAAAGAAAGAAGGTAATGTGAGAAGAAGAATGAAGCCTTTTCCACTCACAGATTTTACCTTTAAGAACAGCTAGCTTTACAGCGCAATTGCATGTTTACACTTAAACACACCAAGCCAGCGCGATGGCACCAAAGTGTGTGATTTTACATAGCGTGCCGGTGTTAAAGAACCAGAGGGGTGTGGCACCAAATGCAACAGCATCACAGTGGGAGCTGAATTGGCTCTGTCACTACACAGACTGCTGGCTAAAAGGCTTTTTATACAGAACAGCCACATGGAGTAGAAGCATAATATTCCCGCCATTAACAGGCGGTCTCAGAGCTTCAGGGAACTCCTGCTTCTTCTTCTTCTTCTTCTCCTCTGGGACATTTACACATTCACTTAGCCAGCAGCCTATTTGTGAGGTTGCCAATGACAGTTAAAGGTCAATTTGAAGTCAGAGTAAATGCTTGAAAAGAAAGCCATTATCAAGATGGCCCTAATGGGTGGAAAGCCTGTTTTTAAACCAGTAACAGACAGCATGCAGCTAAGCACACATGCCTGAACAATATGCTTGTGATTTTAGTTAGCCTTTAATATATGCACACACTATATTTTTGCAGCCAGGAAGCATTACAGGTTTACTACAACATGTCCGTGTAGCTGTAATTCTTAGGGAGTAAATTTACTTTAATAAAATTTAGCCATCAACTATTTCTTCTACAGACCCAGCTCTGGCATTGTTTTACTGGCTAAACCTGGTCTGCACATTATAACAATCACAGTTAAAATACTGTGGTCATCAAAAATTTTACTATTCAGCCATTTGTGTCCAAACTACAACAGAGACAGGGGTCCTTGTAAAGCCATAGCTACACCAACTTATGCAGATGCCTGAACTTTCCTTACACTCCAACAAAATTTTAAAATTCTCAGTTACTTAGTGATTGAAAATCACATGAAAATCAAACACGATTCACTTCTTTGTCCCTCGTTTCTGGGTTGTAAAGGAGCACAGTTTGTCCTCCTGGCATCTTTATCATCCGTCTGGTAGCAACATCTCATCAAAAGTGTAAATCCAACTAAACAACATGTATATTACACACAGACCTCATACTTAAAGAATGCACTATGTCCATATTCTCAACATGTGCAACCTGGCATGCATGGTTAAGGAACATTATCTGTATGGATGTCATGCTGTCCTTTTCTGCACATCCACGCCTGCACGACAGTCTGATTTTAACATATCATATTCATAAACCATCAGACTAAAACAGTTATATACACACTGAGTAGTCACCAGAAAATATTCTAAGAGCGTTGAGCTTTTTGTTGGGGGGCTTGCTGTTATAATACATCAGCAAGCTGCTTTCTACTCAATTCACAAAAAACTGTGGGTGTTATAATTTGTCTTATTATATACAGTAACCACATACATAATGTGTGGCCTTACAGGATGGCTATCGATCAGTAGGTAGAGTAGGTCATCTACTGAATGCAAGGTTGGTGGTTCAGTGGCTGATTGGCTGCTCCATTCTTCATGCTTCATCCTTCGGCAAGATACCACAAGTAACTCTCTGATGTGTGAATGGGTGAATAAGGCATGTTGTATAAAACGTTTTGAGTGCTCAAGTAAAAAAGTACTATATAAGACTCAGTCCATTTACCACTGGAACCAGTATAGGGTTCAAGGGGAGGCTAGAACATATCCAAGTGAAGGCCTCAGTCACACAGGTCTAGAGACCAGTCGTTGACCTCCTGGTGATCACTGGTCTGTAGAGAAAAGTGTTCACAAAAAGAGGTATATGGTGATGTCACTAGCAGACTGCTGTGATCGCCTGTAGTTTGCATTGGGCACAATACAAATTCATGCAATTCATCTACAAGCAGTCACCAAGTGCTTGTAGAGTGGATGTAGGAAGTGTGAAAACCAGAAACCGAGACTATTTTCTTCCAAAGTAAAAGCCTCATCTTTTCAAGTGTGTTAGTGGCTGTAATAAGGTAGAAGTTAGATTTTGAAGACACACTCTCCATTTCTGGCTAGCAGCACACTTTTTCCAAGTTTCAGTACTGCTTGGCAAGTAAATTGTTTGCTGATGAATCTGTGACATCCACTAAAACAATCTGCTACCAACAAAATCAATCATCAGGAGGTTTTTGGTGTAGCACCCTTACACCCAGGTTCACCCAGCGAGAGCCCTCACTCACTCGACACATTTCACTTGTGACCATTGGTGGACAGGGAGTCGTTGACTGATCCCCAGGATTATGTGACTGAGGTCTAACACAGAGAGAAAGTTGGGATAGTACCTAGAAAGAAAAACAACCTGTGGGGCTTGGGCCAAAAAAAATAAATAAATCAAACCAAAACACACATTAGTGGCTAATCTACAAAGACTATGGCCAGATTGTTTAAAAATTGTCACAATTGAGCTCTGAGACTCCAAACTGGAATATAATTACAGGCTGAAGCATTGTTTAAATAACTGAAACATAAACAGCAGTTATAACTGTGAAACAGTATTGGGTAAAAGCAATGGTGAATTGTTGGGGTGGTCATGTTAGGTTCAATACAGGTCCTTTGTCTTTAACTGGTTACAATAATTACAGCAGTTTTCTCATTATGTGTCTTAGACAGGTTCCAAAAACAACTAGACCTTTTAGCTTATCACAAGAACCAAGATAAGGCTATTACAAATCAAAACACTTGCATAGTATGTTTTCAATCAATAGTGTTAATACCAGAACTAAATCACTGAGTTATATTTACACATTTAAGATGTGAAACAAAAAATGATCAAGTATCACAACAGATAATAGAAGTCACAACTCTGAATCTTGAGACACACTTTTAGCTGAAAACATTGCAAAAATCACATGTTGCTGTCATGCAAGCGTCTGAGCATGCTGCCTCGTTTCCTTTGGAGCTCCAGTGAACGCTTAGCTGGTAATTACGATTTTCTTGGCTGATTGAGCCGTGTCATGTTAGAGGTGGAGCAGAGAGCCAAACATTTCTACAGCCTCAGTAATAACAAGCTAGGTCGACCCTAAAATGACATCTGGCTAACACACGCAATCGCATCAACATCTGCGTGTGCGCACACATGGGCATCTGCTCATGCGCATGTTCATCTCACGTCCCACGTTTGTGCACGCTTCAAAACTACTTATTCAAGTGAGGGTTTGTGGCTGTCAGAGTCTATACTAAAACACAGTTTGTGTGCGTTTGCATGTGTACAGGCTTTGGTCTGAATGTGTCTACATCTGTAATTGCTACACAAGCCAGTCTGTTACCCTCAAACAGGATGAAGCTGCTGTTAATTTGCAACAGTGGCGATGGCACCTCTGCAAGCAACATTCGTTTTTTGGTAAATAATATGATGACTATGTGATGAGCAATTACATATCAAATCTGGAGACTGTAAAAATGAAAAACAATTTGGGAAGAATAATAAAAAAATAAATGCAGAAAAAATAAAGACATTGTCATTCCAGTCCAGTGTTAAGCTTTGCTGTTTTGTTCTGCTCTACCTCTACTTTATTAATGTGGAAGTTTATTGACTAGGACAAAAAAGAAAATACAGTAAAATCCCCCCACTACGTTTATATGTTTGGGGGAATTAAGCCAGTTCTTACAGGAAATGCTTGACAAGGCTTCCAATATGAATGCTGCTGGAAAAGAAGGTATAAAGTCTAAACATGAGTATATCTGGAGCAGAGGAAGGTATATAAAACCGCCACAGTTTCTGTTTGGTCACCCAAAATAGCATCACCAACATTGTGTCTGGCCAAAAGTGAGATATGGTCATAAGCACACTTTTAGTTTGCAAGAAGTCAGAAAGTCCTTTCTACAGGCCTCACAACGTGCCAGTCAGATTGACCTTTTGACATGGTGGATATCGTGGGCATGGTGGCGTACAAATGGACTGTGCAGAAAGGGGATTTCAGGATATAGCAGGCAAAACAGTTTTGCTTCACTGTAACTGCTGTCAAAGTTAAAAGAAACAGAACCTTGACAAAAACATTACATAGACTGGTGAGTTAAACATGTGGGTCAGAGGACCCACATGTTTAACTCACCAGTCTCATCACATGACGAACTCTACTCAACTGAAAATAAAAAAGTGACAGGAACAGGCATATTTTACAGTAAGCCCAAGGTTAAAACTGTCATAATAAAAACACAAGTGAAAGCTGTCAGGCTACCCCAGGCAAACAGCAGCAAACTGTAACCAGCTAAACCTTAGGGGCTTCCCGGGACAGTCACACATCCCCCTCACTGTTTACAGAAAAGCCGAGGAGGTAGGGGTGCGTGTGCGCAGACAGTTACTTATGTAACTGCAAAGAGGACTCTGACATGCTGTTAGATATTACAGACCTGTTGCAACGGATTCAAAAGCACATGACGCAGCACAGCGCAGGTATACAAAGATTAACTCAAAAAATTTGCTGACTTGCTCTTTATTTGCCAGCACCCTGCTACAATGGCACAGAACACGCAACAGCATCTCCCTCTCTCATCCCGGCCTTAGTGAATCAGGTCACGCCGTCTGATTTCTGGATCCCACATTGGACAAAAGCAGAATTGTCTTCGTAGCCACACATCAGCTGACCAGCGCTTTGTCGTGAAAGAGAATTGGGCTAGTTTGCTGTTAAAAAAGGTATATTTAGCAGAGTGGAACATCTGCCCTTTGCAGGTTCTGTCCTATCTGAACAGTGTAAATAATAAACTACTTTGAACAAGCATGTTCAAGCTTCATCCCTGTTTGTGGTTTGCTGACTGCAAGGATCACTCTGTACTGCAACAGCGAGGCCAAGTAATCCAAACAATTTACCTAACAGAGCAAGAAGGTCCATCATGATGTCTTTTGTGGTGTTAAGTTGTAGCCAAGAATTTTTGACAATTTATCAATGACCAACTTCAGAGACTGGTTCAACTCGGCTCACGACAACAAACGGGCAATGGATATACTGTTTGTGCACTCTGGCCCTCTCTTTAATGAGCAATGAGGATCTTCCCCATGGAAGACACGTTGGACAAACATGCCATCTTCCTGCTGCATCAACAGTTCTTCAGCAACATCTCCCAGGAGGAAACAGAGCTCTGTTTCAGTCTCCAAGTGACACAACTTCCAATTTGGTCATGCACAAAAGCAGCCATAGCATGCCTGAGTTCCTCTTAACTCGTAATTCAATAACTGGGGTTCATTCCCCAGAGGAATTTGGAAGACTTTTTCCAGTACCATCATAACAGATTTTGTTAAACACATTACTACTGGTCATCTTAGCATCGGCACACCACTGAATATGTTGTTGAATACAATAATCTACTAAGCTTTAGCCAAAGAGATGATTTCACATATGGTTAAACCAAATTTTGGAGTCACTTTCAAAGTACTTAACTCATCTCTGTGGTATTATCCAGTTCTGGAGTGCCAGTCATAGTTTCATTCATTCTTGCATGACATTCTATCATTTCTAGAAACCAGAATAATGGTCAAATACTGCCTGTATTATGAAAATTGTTAATGCTCAACAGTTTAATTTCCCATCACACAATCAAATTCAAATGAAATTACAGTTAACTTTGTCATTATACCGCTGCAGCAGCAACATTGGTAAAGGTTTGACCTCCAAACGACGACTTTTATCAGTTCATTAGACAAAACAGAAACGGAGAAACTTTTGAGAACTAATTCTTATTGCCATTTGTAGATGTGATAGGCTAAACTTGATTGGGAGCTAAATATCCATGAAAATTTCAAAAACATACCCCCAAAAGCTTTTGATTTACTGGACGCTTTTGAACTCACCCATCTCGCGCCATCAAGCAGGTTTTTTTGTGTCTTCTCTCTAGGGCTGGGCCATATTATACCGTTCACGGTAATACCGGTATAATGTTAGGCAACGATAGGAAAATGAAATATCGCGATAAAATGGGAATAAAACGCACATGCGCAGTGCCTTTGTTTTCATACGCACATGGCCGATTGTTGAGTGAAACAGATGAACCAGAATTGGTTTGTAAAAATAGTGCAACTTCCGTGATGTGGAACTGGTTTGGTGTTTGTCCGTCAGATACACAACAAAGCACATTTTTTTGCAGAACATGCAAGTGGCCGTTGTTATTGTCATATTTGTCAGACTAAGATGCTCTTAAATCTGGGAGTAATCTGGGTCCTAAACTCCGTATGCTTCAGGTCAAACAACACTGCAGCATCACTTAGAGTTAAAAACTGTCTAAATTCTTTCATCTTTAATAAAACGATCAGCATTGCTGCTTAACCAGGTGTAACTATAAAGTTTAACTTCCAGGCATCCATGAAAACAAAAGTTATTACATTTAACGGAGTTAGAAGTTAGCAGGAAGTTAGTGGAAGTTAGCTCGCTAGTTTCGCTAGTTACCTAAGCATGATATGTTCTGACTGAGAGATTTCTGAAAAAAATCAAACGTACAGCTCTGCTATCACTTCCAACATAAATGAAGACAGGAAACTAAACAGCAGTGACGTTTGTAGGGTTACTGAAGTTGGGCTAGCTGGTATATAATGAAGTGCTACGTGATCGCTAGCGACACAGCTATGTTAACATAACATAAACAGTGAAGCTGGAGGACGAACACTAACACTTTTCCACTTATAAAAGTTAACGTTAAGGTTCCTCATGGTTAGAGACAAATGCAATCGCATGGCAGGATGCTGTAAACGGACCAAACTTCAGTCAGGAGAACAACTGAGATAATCCATCCACAATACAAGGTTAGTCATTAATATACTGCAACAACATGGGAATAGAGCCGCTGCCAGAGAATTCAACATTAATGAATCAATGGTACAGAAGTGGAGGAAGCAAGAAGAATGAGTTTAATAAAGTTTGATTTATCTGACTGCTTTGTTTCGCTTAATGTACCTTATAATCCTGTGCACCTTATGGTCCGAAAAATGCGTACTGCACACTGCAGTTTAATGTTGCAGAGCACCTCTTTTTAACTTCAGTGGATATTATACATGGTTATGCTCAGGATATGTCAGCCCATTTCTACTGGAAATGCCTTTTGGTTAAACTTTCAGCAAGGAATTTGCATTTGCACTGTTACATTTTTATAAAGCTTTAATGTACATAAAAACCAGCTTCTTGTTTAAGTGAAAATAAATGGAAGGTTGTCTTTTTGCGCTAGTAATGTTGTGGAGTTGTATTTTGTCTCGCATCAATTATATCGTCGGTTATATCGTTATCGCAAATTTTCAAATATATATCGTGATAAATATTTTTGCCCATATCGCCCTGCTCTACTTCTCTCTCTTGTAGTTCATGCTTTTTCCTTCCCGCTGTCCCTTTCCTTCCATCTATCTGCAGGGATCTCTGGCTCCAGGTAACCAAGCTACTCTGTGTTTATTGTTTGTTGTTGCTCATTACTTTTCTTTCTTTTCTTTCCCCACACCTCAAACAGTCCTGGCTGTCTCCACATTGTTGTCATGCATAACAGCAGCAGAGAACACTGGCTTTTCTCTGTAATGCTTCAAGGTCTTGATCTTACTTTGCTCTAACGCCGTTTTCACACAAAAGCAATGTGACTTATTTCAAAGCACTTTATTAATAATGGATTGCATTTTATATAGCGCTTTTCGGGGCCCTCAAAGCGCTGTACAATTCCACTATTCATTCACTCTCCCATTCACACACTGGTGGAGGCAAGCTACAGTTGTAGCCACAGCTGCCCTGGGGCAGACTGACAGAAGCGAGGCTGCCATAATCGCGCCATCGGCCCCTCTGGCCATCACCAGTAGGCAGCAGGTGAAGTGTCTTGCCCAAGGACACAACGACAGAGACTGTCCGAGCCGGGGCTCGAACCGGCAACCTTCCGGTTACAAGACGAACTGCCAACTCTTTGAGCCACGATCGCCCACGATCACTTTGAACATGATTTTGTTGATAAATTATTATCTTTATTATTATTATTATCATCATTAGTAGTAGTAGTAGTATTACAGAAGAATTTTAGCACTGTATCCTCCTGAGAACCGAGGAAAAAAGAATCTTCCCATTAAACGTTTTTTTCTTTGGATCTAAAAGAGGTAACCCAAATACAGGAGATATCACTGGAAAGCCCAGGAGGTCCTCTACGTAGTACATCAGGACGTAATAGGGTACCTGAAATAAGTCAAAAGATATAGACTAAAAACAAATGTCCATTACAGAGAACATGCATTAAACAGTGCTTTTGCACCAACAAGGGGATTCCCAAAGAGCTACTGGGAAACTGGCATAACACAGCACGTTGTTTAATGTGTCCTTAAAAAGAATTGAGGAAACAAGCGGAGGACAAAAGAAGAAGCGGCAGGTCTAAATATATACACATCTATAGCAGATGAGCAGCATCTGAAAATCGTGTCTTACGAACCAGTGGTCTTTGATTTATTTTCCTATCAATCATAGATTGGTTTCCCCAGAGCCCTCACCTCAGTGTGGGATCATCTCAACAGTGAAGAGAGCAAAATTCAGCCAACGTCCACAGACGAGCTTTGAATGTCCTTCAAGATGCTTGGAGAACTATTCATGAAGATGACTGAGGTAACATGAAATGTTACCTAAGAGAGTTCCGGCTGTGTTAAAGAATTAAAGTTGATCTTACCTGACATCGACCGTCATGCTCATTACAATTGTAAAAACTCTGTTTTTGCCTTGGACACTGGATTTCCATGTATCTTTGCACATGTTTCAATGAAATCTCTGCACCCATTTCCCATTTTCTTAGGAAGATATAAAGAAATCTGGGGTGGCTCAAGACTGTATGCAAGCAAACTACACTGAGTAAAAACAGCTGCTAACTGTGAATTTTAGTATAGTTGAACCATGACATCACAAATTCTGAATGTGTTCATTTGTTAAAGTTTATGCCAGAATAAGATTTCATGCTGGTCAGTGCAGACATTTGGACCAGCCTCTAGAACATACCACAGTAATACTGACCACCAAATCTTCCCTCCTTACTGCACGTCATTTTGAGCCCTGCCCGTCATGAACTTTACATCAATGCAGACTTAAAAGGCGCAATAAAAAGTTAGACTTGAATAGTACTGACAGGACTATTAAAGACACAGCAAGTCTTTAATGGCACTTGTTTATCTTTGCACATGCTGATGAAAACTGTGTAGGCACAAGAATGAACTTTACACTACCGAAGCAGGAAGTGCTGTCACAGCCTCTGAGGTGCTCGTGACTCCCTACCAAAAGTGAAAGCCTTGGATTTCATATTTTTGCATGGAAAAAACTATTAGTTTAATCTTTTACTAGGGAGGTGGGATTATGCTTAGCCTTAGCTGAACCGTGGTTCACTGAAGTAAAGTTATGCATAAAAGTTACACATTAATGTTTTGTTTAAGGTTAGTAGTCATGGTTCACCCAGTGTTATGTGATAGGAGCTGCCCTGATTAGGATGATAAGATTAACATTTGAATGTTGGACATTTGCTATTATTCAAATTCATATCTTCTTGCTTTTGAAGAATACACATTAGATAAACCTTGCCATTAAATGTATACACTAGCATGCATTTTCCAACCTTCTTTGTCGTTCACGTCATGCATTAATGTTTGCTTATTCCTCATCATTTCTCTTGTAAATATGTGTGAGAACCACTGAGCCCATTTCCGTGCATGCATAAACACACTTGGCCTGTAATGCTGATCTAAGTTTGACCTATAGAGAAACAAAAATATTTTACCACCACACCTAAAAGTCATATTCCGTTCAATCCCACTCTGATTTTTATGCCTTTCTACAATAAAAATTTTAATGTAAAATAAAGGCTTTTGTTTTTAGATTAAAGGCCAACGTTTGTAGCATATCACAGCCTCAAATCCCATCAGATGAACAGCAGCAGATATCAATGTAGATGAAACACAGTGCACACCCCCTCGCTCACTGTAAACACCTCACAATGTAGCTAATGGGAACAAATGTGCTGACAACATGAGAGGACACTATGCACTGTGATCAGTCAAATTCACCCGCCTAGCCTCTCAGCATGCCTTATCAGAAAAACACACACACACACACACACACACACAAAGCAGAGTGTAAGCCTTTCACATGAATCCAATGAAACTGAGACTTTCACACCTGGGGGCTTCTCACCTCTCAATCCTTGTGATTCTATCAAGCCCACATGAACCAGATTTGGCTGTTTTCCCCTTTATTTCAATAATTAGGGACATCACATATAACTGTCAACTGCAACCTCCTCGCACACATTTTATCAGTCTCACACACTCACGCCCCTTCCAACCTCCACTTACTTTTCAAAGCCTGGATCAGAGCCTTGCTGTCTTTAATCAGCTCTTTGATGAACTTGTTGGTTTTGTCCAGCTCTAGTTCGTGAGACTTGAGTCTCTCCCTGAACTGTGGACTGTCCAGGTAGCAGTCGCTGAATTCCAGGGCAGGTAATCCCATCTTCTGCACCACCACCACCCGGCAAAAGAATAAACGATTGGGACAGCAGGAGGAAAGAGGAACGAGATGATGATGATGGAGGGAGAAAACCTGTTGTTCTGGTGCTGCTTTTGCTGTTGTAAATGATAGAAAATCCAATTACAACATGAAAACAACAGGGCGGAGATGGATCCGAGAGAAATCCCTACCTACATAACCTCGTTTTTCATTGCAAAGGAAAACACTCAGGCAGACACACAAGGCAGCAGCAGTAACACAACAAGACATCCAATTAAAATTAAATTTCAAAAGGGGGGGGGGGGGAGAGAGCTGAATAAGTGTCTGGAAATGGATTTCAAAGAAAAGGTGTCCACTTGCTCAGGTAAGCCGGTGCTGCATTCCTCTCGAACGACTCATTCTGGACCGGACAGACTGAAACGGGGCCGAGGAGGAGGGAGGCAGCAAAAAAACAAAACTCCGCTCGTAAATGCGGTGTCTTCCCTGGGCGGTTTTAAATGCACTGTTTTCTCCCAGCACCGCTCAGCTCAGCGGCGCAGACCGTAATCAACCTACCCCGACAAGGATAATCCACTGATTGACGTCTGTCTAGACCAATGAGATGGCAAGGCACGACGTGGAGGGCAGTTTCGACCATTTAGGGGCGGATCGAGCGGTGAGCTTCTCCAGAGCAAAGATGGGTGGGATAAAAGAAGGAGGGTCCACTCTGACCAAGTTTCCTGAAACTGCATTGGAAAAGTGAACTCTTAGAATTAGATGGAAAGAGCAGCACCCAGCATATAAACAGTGAAAATATTCGCACATTACTACTTCCTTCATAATTAATTAGTAATTAATACTTAGCAGGTAGGCTTAATTTTATTAAGTCAACATTCTACCTTTGATACTTCAACCAATGTCAGCATGTTACACTCTAAACAGAAAAACAAAGAAAGTAAATCACTGGAAGAAAAGTTAATAGCTCACCAAAGTCAACACACATCTGATCTCCTAAGACCTGTAAATGTATGTACTGCATTTTATCCCGGTCCACTGGACCACTTCTGAACATCACCAACCACTACCCCAGCTTTGCCATCCTACATACCTGTGCCACTAGTTTACAAATCTCAGGTGTGGTTAATAATTAGTGCAATGTAAAATTATATGCCAATAGTTTATGTCATTAAAGTATGAAATTAAGCAACAAAGTGGTTGTCTGCTTTTGGTTTGTTTCTATGCAGTTATATTCGCTGTGTTTGATTACCACTAGATTCATCATATTTATGAAAAGCTAATGCAAGTCATCTAATCAGTAATCCCATTAAAAGGCTGTTTTTCTGGAGATGATGTCACTCACAGTGCTTCACAAGCTAGGGCAATCAGCATACTATGCACTTCCCACTACAGTGTACATGGAGGAAAATAAAGGGAGTATCAGGTACACAACAGTTACCTTTAAACCGAAATGATGAGCTTATTACTTTCTTTATTAATTTCTTGGTTTTTCCAAAAGCTCAAACGCCAAAAATATTTGGTTACTATTGTATAAAATGAGGATTTCTGAAAGATTGGAAGACATATCTTTACATTTGAAGAAGAGAACGGTTTACATTTTGAGTCGAAATTGCTTAATTGTCTAAATTTTCAAAGTTTCTATTGAATGGTGTGAACTTTAACCCGTGGGGTAAAAACAATGTCAATTGGAGCTTCCCAGAAAGTAGGCTCGCTCTGGGATGAAAGACTAATAACTGGGTCACATGTATGAAATACTTTTCATTCATTTTATTTCAATGACCGGAACATGTTTCGGCTTAAAAGCGTCCCACAGGTCAAAACCTGTCAAAGATCGAGTGAACCATCTTTTTGTGAATAAACGATCTGTGTATGCAGCGGCTCCGGAGTCTGGTTGGTGGGAGGAGACGGTGATGTCATTTCAACCAGAGCGGGGAATTTCTGTAGAGAGGAGAGGTACCCACCAAGGCTCATCACCTCTGGCGCCCTCTACTGGTAAGAGGCTGCATAAACAGAGAGGGGGCATTACGTGTAAGAGGTGGGAACTCGGAAACCCTTGCGACTCACCCTGTCGTATATGTATTTCTGGGAGGAGTATGCAAACTGAGTTACTGTCGTTTGCGACACGCCAATTTAATGTTAATTTCGCAGTGAAAGAGCATACCTTATTTTTTGCACTGGATACTGGGAAAAACTGGCTGCGACTTTTGTATTTATCGCATAAAACCAACCACACCTGAGCGCACTAGTTTGCCTTTTCTGAAAATCTGGTCCATAGTTGTTTGCATCACATTAAAATAGCTGTGATGTTTTATAATATAATGTAAAAATACGCCATATCATCAAAATATATATATATAATAGGCTGTAATAAATATGGTTCCAGATGGCTCTAAACTGGTAGTTTTAGATATGTTTTTACACTGTATGACTCTCTTTGATAAGAGGGAACATCCGTTTTAAAGTGATCTGATCTAGCTGTGAGCACTACGGGTGGGCTGATAGATCGATAGTATCGATATTTGATGGAAAGGCGTGATTTGTTGCATTAGCTAATAACTGTGGCAAGTAAAAACGAAAGTGATTTATCTTTGTGTTCAAAATTGTTCAAATTAATAGTGATTTATCTTACCATGACTCACTGTTCTCCCCTACATAGGCTATTGGCTTTGGCAATACTTGCTCTGTATTTATTTGATATCAGCTTGATACTGATCTACCGGCAGATCCGGTAAAGCTTGAAGAGGCCTAATGCATTTCCGCCACTGATTCCTGTCCTGAGATCTCACTTCATGTCACTGATACATGCACACTAAGTGCATGTGGTTATTGTGCGAAAACAGCTCATATTTAGAAGTGTCACTTCCTCTGTCAGAGTAGAGCACTGCATCTGGTCGCTTGCTCATTACCCCATCTGTCACAGTCTGGTGTACGCAGACATGCAATGTACAGGAAGTCACCTGTTGTTTATGTATAAATTTTAAAAATCCAGGAGGCTAGTTTAAGAACCAGAATTAACCACCACACAACGAGGTGATGCAGGAAACAGATTTTTCTTTAGGATCAGCATTTGGTCTTAATAATTCTCTGATAACGCCAAGAAAAAATAGACCACAAAAAACTGAAGGGGAAGAAATTGTATCTGAAATGGAGAACATAGCACTTAATAAGACAACTGGAACAAATGCATTTTGATGACAAGCCCAAGACTGCCAGGAACTCAAGAATTTAGGTGGAATTATCTAGAGAAAAAGAAAGCACTGTTACAAACCTGCCTCAAGCATCAGACACATTATTGGGGATTTAATTTTTGGCAGAATACTTGTAGATTAATGGCACCTAATCAGCAGCATGTCAAAGATAAAAGCATATGATGACTGAGTGTCAGTTAGCCTTTTAAAGCCCCATAAAATGAATTCATGCAATATGAACTGAGATGAACCCAAGGAGAATTATCAGACTTTAGCTTTTTAATCTGCAGCTTGTAGTTTTTTGGTTCACTCACACCAATTTTTGGTGTCAAAGCTCTGACAAACAACACTGTCTGCACACAATCTCACTGGCAGGCAAGGCTGGTGTACAATCTACAACATTAAGAAGCTAATTAGCCGCATATTTGTTTCAGGAATGGAAATATTGAAGTTGATATTCACCAGCTGATCACACTCAAACACACAAACACCCAATAAATGCTAGCGTGTAAATGTGCATTTGATACTACTTTCACTGTTCTGATACTGTGCCAATAAAAAACTGAGAATGCCGGTTTAATGAGAATGCAGTATAATGGTGCATGCTCTAAATATGCCTGTGTCAGCTCTGTGGACATGAACAGCAGACTTGATTTTTTGCAGACTGAAGCACCTCTAAGGTTAACCCATTCTGCCATCTTGTGGTTAATAGAAGCAAAGAAAAAGAAGCAGTTCAATGCTGATGGAACAGGTGAGAGAAAAGTAGGTCAGATTCCTCAGTTTTTGGTTATCACTCTTTTTTTTCTGCACATTCTTGACACGGTTTTGTGCCTCGTGATTACTTGACTTCAAAGTGATGGTTTTAACCTTTAGATGCACTGCAGATGATGAATTAGGGAGAGAAAAATCCATTAGAAGAAGACGGGGACAAAGTAGTCAGTGTGAATATATCACCTAGCCTGCACACCGCCACTGTTTATTCTCACATAGCTGCAGGAAAGACAGTGAACGGCTGCAAAAATAGATATTGAGATTGCCATGTCTTGGAAGCCATTTCCACCATTTTTAGAAATGTCAGCGCATCACAGTGCATATCCAAAAATGTCTATTTTTATAGGCTTTGGAAAATGCTTTTAATATGTCCTGCAGAATTTTGAATCATAAATTCCTATAACTCCCCCCAAATTCCCAACATTAACCTTGTGTAAGCGCTAATGTGAGGGTGTCGATCATTTCTGTGTTATCTTCTGGACTTACATTCCTTTTTTTTAATGTGTTTTCCTCTCAGAGCTGCTTCAGTGTTACTGCCAGTCAAAAATCAGCCTCATATCTTTTGGTTAACCTTTTAGGAGAGTGTGTCTGTTCTTTTTCAAGATTACAGAGCTGGAATTATGGAGGTACAAAACTCGACATTTCCTTCTTTCTGTTTTTTTTTAATGAGTCTTTGTTTTGGATATGAAGTATTTTGTTGAAAATACAACTTTGTTTTTCCTTAATGCCTCATTTAAGTACAGTATTCCTCCATTTACACCCCACATACTTTTACTGTATACATGTAATGCACTCGTACTTTTGATACCTGAGCATTATATGTTTTGCAGGAATTTTATGGAATCCTATTATCCTGTAATATGGGAAGCAGAACTTGGAATCCAAAGGCACTGGCATTATGTTAATTCTGGAAGCTGAAGTCATTCCCTTTGTGTCTCTTATAAATGTTTATATTGTGTTGCCTGCCAGTGTCTCCAGGAGGACACCACTACAAGAATGTATCAGTGCTCAGTCAGACAGGCGGCCTGGCTCATTTCTAGGGTCTGGCTTGTCCTCCTTCTCCCTCTCCAGTCGTGGATGGTAATTTTAGTCCTGACGTTAGCCTGTTAAAATGCGTCCTCTGACGTTGTTAGAAGAGGGGGTGAGGTGAGGGAGGAGTGGATGGAGTTCAAATTCATACTTAAGAAGCCCGTATAAAGGCCAGACACTTCACTGGCAGAGAAAGGAGGAAGACAGTTTGGCACAAGAGGCCCCAAAAACTTTGTTTCAGTCAAGCCTCAGTTAAGAGGAAAAAAAGAGGACATGCTGGCTCAACGGGGGCACTGTCACATGACATTGTCACAGGTAGGTGAAGATGGCTTATTGTCTGTGTGGTAATAAAGTTGGCTAGTAATTAGTGCTGCAGAGTTAAATACGGATCTTCATAACAAAAAATGAAGTTAATGTTTGTCTTTCTTTGTGCTTTCTTTTTGACTGTCTGGTCTGTGTGTGTACATATCTGTAACATAACTTTTCCCCTGCTTTTTGATACTTCTGCATATATATATATATACATATATCAATAAAGATGTGGTTTGATGATCGTTAGAACAGCTTCTGGGTTTTTCCAAGGGTAGATGTATAGGTTAGTGATCACTGTCACTAACCTAGTTGTTTTGTTCTATAGGCAGGCCTGAAATACGAAAGAAACTGCTCAGTCAGAAAAGAGTGTTAGTCAAGGGGTAAAGAGTTAAAGACAAGGTAACAACCAGTAGAGTGCACGTGAGAATAATGAAATATTGTGGTAGATGAGTGGTTACAGTATGTGGTACAGTCCGTTTTACCACACAGTACAATCTGTTAGTCAAAGGCCAAAACAACTTACAGTGAAGCCAATTCAAATGAAATAAGAGAAAACTTCTTGTGAAGCACATGTAGAACTATTGCCAAGTGATTCAAAGTAAAAGAGGTGCTAGAAACGTGCAAACTAAAGGTTGTTTACTCGGACCACTGCAGGGTCAACGGAAAGCCTCTTATTTTTGTGGCTTTCATTGCACCCCCCCCCCCCCCCCCCTTCACCAAACTTTACTTTAGCTCACCGTCATGCTCTTCATCTTTACACTGAAATAAACACTAAAATACACACAGATTCCAGCTCTCCTCCCACACATCTGTACTCTGACTCGGTCATTGGTTGGACTTTTGACGTCATTCCCACTTGCTGCTCTGTCCGAAGGTCCCCAAGCCAGTCTGGCACAAGCTCTCATATCCAGTAATCCTGTCCTCCAGATCTTGTTCTTAGGAAAAACAGACCGCCAGTGGGTAGGCCTTACATTCCTCCTGTGGCTTTCACTTTCCCTCGCTCTCTCTCTTTTTCCCCTTCTTCTCTCTGCTTCTTCCAAGACATTCCAGATGTGGGCTAACTTGGCTCTTCAGCAGCTATACCTCCGGTTTCAAATGATAACAAAGACCTGTGCGTGTTAGAGTATCCCCACTGGCTTGGTCTGCCACTGCTGTTTCTGGACTGGATTGACTTTATGACAGCTACCGCTGCTCTGGGATCTCAAGCATCCAGGAAATAAAAACTATACTGACAGTGTGGCTTTAAAATGAGCTTGACTGTTTTTTGGAAAAGCTGTTGAGGAAGCAGGGAATCCAGGGGTAAGACCAAGAGGGCTGCCTGGGCTCTAAATTCTCATATTGATAGTCGCTGATTTGTTGACGTGTTAACATGTCTGTTAAATCCAGCTGAACGATAGATTAGTGTTAATGTGTTTGCACCTATTTGTAAGATTATGCTGGCTAATATAAAACTTACTTAAAGGAAGTTAAACAATTACCACAAATTTCTCTCTTGGCTGTTATGTCCATGTGTTGGTTATTTTGTTGTCTAGCCTCACACTGATTTCAGGTGTAAGATTACATCACCCACCATCTGGAAATTATTTTTCCAAAGAGAATCAAAGTGATGCTCAGTTCTAAAACAAGTCCGGTCATGTTGCTGCCCCTCCTGGCCTTCATCCAGAACTGATCCCTGGATGGTTTTATCACTTCATAATAAAGTGTGTTCCTTAAAAGGCTGACAGAAAGTTACAGAGAGCCAGGCAGATGGAGAAAGTGATTAGGCGAGGGTAGGAAAGGGGAGCATTTCCTGTAATCATGTTATGAAGGCGACGTTGTCCTCCCCTTCCTGTTTCGTCTTGTGTCTCAGCCGCAGTCCAGGTGACGTGAACAGTGAAAACGTTGGATCTTCTCTGTCGTTGCAGACACAGGGACATCACGCTGCTCCGTCCATACCTCAAACTCTCTGTGTGATGTCTGAGGGAGACATTACAGTGCTGCCTTTTGGACCTGGGTCCCTGGACCTGTCCAAGCAGGAAGCCCAGACACTGACCAGGCTCTACAGTATGAATGGAGGCTATCACCTAAGGATTTTACCAGATGGAACCGTCAATGGTGGGAGGCAAGAAAATGACACATATGGTGAGGAAAAAAACAAAAGAACTGTTTGATTTGTGATTGCTGGTTATATTTCAAAATCAGGAGCCAGAGATTACGTGCAAGATATGAAGGGGAGGCTTTTAACTTTAGTTTCAACATTAGGTTAAAAGTCTTCGTGATTGTTATAACGATGGTAAACAAAAGAGAATGGGTAAACTTAAGATGTTTTGATTAAAGGTTATGAGGGTATGAGGAAAAGAGGACATCTTGCCACTAAAGGAATAATAATTAGGCTGCTGGTAAAGCTGCTCAGTGATTTGGTTTTGCAATAATAGCATCTTAACCTGTGTACACATTTGGACAGCAGGGCCTAGTTTCCCTGAAAAATACTTATTAAACTTTTATGCCGGGATATCACAGTTACATTGTTTTTACATGATTTGATCGTCCAGTTAACTTTGAAAAGAAAACAGAAAAAAACAAAAAAGCAATAACGCTGTGGTGTTGTGTTGTGTAATGTGTGTTGCAGACATCCTGAGGCTGAAGGCTGTGAGTGCGGGGGTGGTGGTCATCAAAGGTGAGGCGACAGGAAGGTATCTGGCTATGAACAGAAATGGACGCCTCTGTGGAGTAGTGAGTTGTGTTTATATATATATATATATTTTTTTTTTTTTTTGCAGTTTGACTTAAAAATGAATTTTGGATGGAAAGGTTGAACACTTACAGATTGCAACTAATGCTCACTGGTCCCGTTTGTCTTTCTATGTAACAGTTTCAATTCTTTTTTCATCAAGTCACACAATTGTTCATTCCTTTCTCAGCGTAAGTTTAAACTCGCTGATCGTTACAGTTTTGTAACGGTTGTGCAAAACAACCTAGACTGCAAAACAGTGGAAAGTTTCAGTGTAATTACCAAATTGCTGTGACTAATAATTTGTCACTGGGATGTCTAAAATAAATCAGACAAGCTTTATTTTAGAGGGTTGTTATGTTGATTATTATTTTGGTGATTCAGTATGTTACAATATTCCTCGTTGTATCCTGCTCAGTTACTGTTTGTGAATGCCCGCATTACCTTTAACCGTATATTGGTGATATAATCAATCCCCCCCCTCCCCCCCCCCCTTTCATTTTCTTGCTTCAGCAAGCTCTGAACGATGAGTGTTACTTCCTGGAGAAATATGAAGAGAACCATCACAACACGTATCGTTCTCAGAAGTACAACTGGTACGTCGCCTTGAAGAGGAACGGCCAGCCCAAAGCCGGACCAGACACCCACCAGGGTCAGAAGGCCGTTTTTTTCCTGCCAAGGCCTGCAGGCAACATGTAAAGCCAAATGTCAGCAGGCACTGTATATTCGCTAAAATGTTTAAATGCACATTATTAGTGTAAAATTACACTTGACAAACGATTATGAGGTCACTGAAAATCTGTTATTTCTGGTAATGGCTGAGGCAAAACTCTTACTGGGCTAAATGTCGCTCTTCATACACAAATTTAACATTTGACTGAACAGTTTATAAATGATCATTGTATGGATATGTGATCATATCCAGCACAGTTTTTTTTGTAAGTGCATAGCATATATACTTTATCTCACTGCAGATAGAAAATATATAAAGTGATTAATTTAAACCCTGATTTGAAACACCACAGGGAGGAAAAAATATGCAATTTACATACGTAAATGTATTTAGCATTACTAATGTCTGGCACAAAAAAAGAATATAATTAAAGAATAAAACCAAAAATATGGCATTGAATTCAAAATTTAAGAAAGGAAAGATATTCAAGGTTTACAGTAGTAATCTAAAAATGTCTTATATGGATTGAATTAATAATAATAATTGAATTTCAATCAATAGATATTTAGTCTTCCTAAACAATTCCTCATTTTGTAATGAATATGTCGATCGAGGGAGTCAAGAGAGCAAAGATGATATGGTGTTACTGTGAAGCCAGAATTCTTCCTTTTAAAACAGCAGCTCTTAAATAATTTGTGTTGCTAAGAATTATTATTGTATTAATATACTGTATTTGTGTGACTGTTGGAAGGCTGACAGACCTATAAAAGCAGATGTGAAAACTTTGTCAGAGAAATGAGTGAAGCTTTTATTAAGTGTGTTTATGTACGATGTATAGCAGGTATATAACGTAAGCTTTCTTTTATTTTGTAAAATGCTTCACAGTTCAAGTAAATTCCCCCCTTTTTAATTTTGAGTTAAAATCCTGTTACTGTAACTTTATCCTAGATTATTATGAATATGTATTTATAAAGATTTATTGCTAATAACATTTAATTCTACTCAACATTGTAAAAGACATTTTCTAAATAATGTATGCTTACAGTGAAGGAATAAAAAGGTAACTATATCACCTTTTCACAAAGTAATACATATTGTATTCACTCTATTTAAATGTAATGATTAAGCCTGTATTATTATACATGAATGAATAAATACTATTTTTGATTTACTGTATTTATGATAGTTATTACCTCTGCCAAGGAGCAATATGTTATTGGTAGGAGTTTGGTTGTGTGCCTGTCATTCTTTGGGTGTGTGTTAACGATCCATTAAAATCTGGCATGGATCCACTAAGGTCTTCAAGGTCTTCAAATGATCAAGTTATTGCTCAAAAACTGACAAAAAGCATTTTAACCTAGAAGCTATGATTCTTGCAAATGTGGTGCGTATTGATTGATGTACTACAATTACACAAATAAAAAATAACAACAAATAATTACACTAAAAATGATGTCAAGTATATAAAAATAGGTTTGAACATGGCAGATACCAAAAGCCTCCACTTTGCACTTGTTTTTACAACACGAGAAACTTCTTAAAGTGCATTTAAAAAACAAAATCAGTATATGCAAAATATAATATTACTATTGAGCTGCCTTGGCGGATGTTTGCGCTCTTGTAGTGCCTTTAGTTTTGTATTTAGTCTGTTTCTGATGTAATTTCTATGGCATTATTCCAATGTGAAAACTGGTGTTTTATTGATAAATTACACTGTTAAAGATATTTACTATAGGCAAAATATACATTTGGCCACAAGATGGAGGCATTGTCTAAACTTCCATGTATGGTTCTTGGGTTTACACGTCCAAATCCAAGTAAAGACGACTCGTGTATATAACAGGCATACCTAACAATTGATATAGTATATTTTTATATATTAACTGTCTTATAGTATGTACAAAAAATCAATGTAAATTAAACCATCTGAAAAAGCAGAAGGAAAATAATCAAGGAAAGCCATCCCAGGAGTCATTCTACTATCTAACTCTTTGTATAAAGATAATTACATTTTGAAGGACTGGAATTTTATTTTTATTTCTACCTAAAATAATATTATGCTGTTAAAATGTTATTCCACCACCAAAATATCTGAAATAGCTGAACTTCCCCATAGATGCCAAACATCCAGTGTCAATTTCCTGCTGTTGACAGATTTTCATTCTTAGACACAATATGTGTACCGAGCAGTTGCATAACAAAGCACTTGCAGCTAATTTTTTGAAAACTGTAAGGAAACCCCATATGCACTAGTTTTAGTGAAGACTTTCTCCACTCCAGTCGAAACGATTGTAACCACAAAGCTGTGACAGATGTTACCAGCCCCATTCACCCCGATCAAGTATTTTCACCACATTTTTGGAAGCAGTGGCATTCTTCATCTAATCCACACTTAATGTGTAACGGCTGAAACAGAACATGGCCTGAAACGTTGTTTTAGAGTCGACTGTGCCAGGAAAATATCCTGGAGGAAACACTGGAGCGTGGTTTAAAAATTTTTCGGGAGGACTGGAGCTGATTCATGTCTCCAACAAGTCCCATATTATTGTGGGATTTAAACAGAGTTGGCAGGGAACATTACAGTAGGATTATTACTTATCCAAGCACCATGAGTGTGACAAATTACTGTTTCAAGTTGAGCAATAGGTCTGCCCTTTCCTACTGAAATAATCATTTTGTGCACAAGTTAAATTAGAGCTAAATTAAAATACTTGTAATCCGTCTTACCATACAATTTTTTCAATAATCTTAAATTCTCTATTGATGTATCAACTTTTGTCATTGTCAACTATTTACACTCTAAACATTTATATGGGACATAGATAATTCGTTTAGAGCAAACAATGCATCATAACATTTAAACTAAACTAAACTAATAGTAATTTAGATATGAAGCTCTCTGTAAAGGGCAATTCTGCATAGCAATTGCCTTTGCTTTCAGTATGAGTTCTTTATGTATAGTCCCTGACTTAAGGAGAATAAATATAAACATGCTTTTAAAAAAAAAAAAGTTTTCTGCTTTTTAAATTTGTTTTCTGTCACAAAAATGCTGTGAAGACATTTCGTGTGCAGAAGAAGAAAAAAACTGGTAGACCTCTCTTTCTTAAGGACTCTAAGTGGACACATGGCTGTTGGTGGACAAACACTGCCGATTACACAACTTGTGACCTCTCATTTACAGGACAGTGTCTCTCCTTCATTCCAGCAGGCCACCCTATGAAGCAGCTCAGTACACAAACACCCAGAGACACACACATATACACACAAACCTGGTTGGCCATTGGCCTGCAGGGCTGTGCAGGGCAGGAAGGGAATCATTCACTGTAAACTGAACAAGGACTGGCTTCCTCTGGGAGTCCCCTAGCCTGACAGCAGCCAAGATCCCTGCAACACAAACCACTCTAGCAGACACACACACACACACAGCAATCAGCACGTACACACGCTGGAACTAGGACACATTCTCTCATCTGTTACTCGTCTCTCTTTCCTCAATTCCGTCTTTTTTTTTACTCTCCCTTCCTGCCCTTCTCTCAATTTCCAGCCTACTTTCATCTCCTGCTCCATCCTACTACGTTCCCGCATCAATTTTCTTCAAACAGCTCTTCTTCCTTATTTTGTTTTTGTTTTATCTTCTGTTTTTAATTTTTATGGTTCTTTTTTCTCTTCTCTTTCTTTCTCTGTGTTGCTTCCTCCCTCCTATCAGGGAAGTTTACAAAGTTTGTATAGCAAAGAGAGGATACCTCTGGAAAGTTTGCATTGCATTTTCTTATTAGACAGATGCAGATTTGGTTAAGCAACAATCTTAATAATCAAGCCCTGTAAACGGGGGAGAAACAAATACAGTCTATTGCTTTTTAAAGCAGGCCAAAGAAATAATAATTCATGATATTAAAAAAGGATTGCTCTACATGTTACCTTTCTGTCATGTCACCTTTCTCCTCCACACAAGCAAACATTTACACACCAACAGGAACGGAAGCAGGGGATGCATATCCGTCAGCTGATCCAACTGGAAATGCTGACACTTGTCTCCCCATCTGCTACTGCACTCTGAGACAATGGGGGAGGAAGGCAGACTAGGGGGACAGAGAAAGCGAGAAGGAGCATTTTGACAACTCAGAGAATCGTCCGGATGCTTGTGGTTTGCCCTATTGCAACTGTTTTCCTAATAAATGATTTCTGCTGGATAGACACATTCTGCTGGGCTGCAAAAATGCATCTTGTACTCAGAGCAGAAGCAAATGGTACGGTTCAACAAATAAGCTCAACTACTATATAGCAAAGAGAGTCCTTTCTAGATTGTTTAAAAAAAACAAAGGAAAGAAAGAAATAATCCTGAGAAGATCAAAACCTTTCGTAAGTGCAAACCCCGTCTGCAGACTGTAATATCAACACAAAGAAAGGTTTTATTAGAACACTACTAATAATAACTACTGTCACTGCATAATAAACTAGCGCAACTGCTAACACGCCTTGGTTGCGGAACTTTTTAGGGGAAAGAATAGTGAATTAAAGCATAATAAATGTCTTTATGAGCTTTACATCTGCTGATGTGTCGATATGCTCCCAAAAAACTGAACTTCCTATCAAACAAGTTGTTTTCCCACATGAAATATTGTCCTAAACTTTAAGCCAGCTTGAGAGATATAATCTTTCCAGAGTTTCCTGGTTCTTTCCAGGATCGTCTACCATTTAGAAATGGATGAAATCACCTCACCTAGAAGGCATCTAAGAGGCATATTACTAAGATTCCCCAACTGCCCCAACTGGCTCCTTTCAATGTGTAAGAGTAGGGGCTGCTGTCAGAGCCTCCCCCTGCACGCTACATCGCTAAGGGCGAGCCCAACATTTTTGAAGGAAGCTCATTTCCACTGCTGGTTTCAGTGTTCTAATTCTTTCCGTCACTACCCACAGCTGGTGGACACAGGCGAGGGTAGGACCATTGATAACCAATAAATCATCAGCTTTGCTTTCACACTCATCTCTCACTTCAGCACAATAGAGCAGTACAGCATCTACATTATGGTTTTTCTGCAGTCTTCTTTTAAATATACAAAGCTATTGCTACATTTGTATGGAACTGCATGAACTGCAGTAATGCAGTGTATTCAGAAAACTCGCCTGTTTTGGTATTACCTCATATAAATGGTCCTGGTCTTGGTTTTACAAATAGAGGTTATGAGTTATTAGTTCCTGAAAATTTCAAGAACACCTTAGTTGATATAAATAAATAACTAAATAATAACTAAAGTCTTAGTCTATGAGGGAACCTTGTTTGTAAAGTAAGATTGACCCAATTCATTTTCTCCATCCAAAATTTAAACGGAACCTTCATGCTTTATTATCCATTATGCTCCTATATGAAAACTGTCATGTGATCAATCACAAGCAGAACTATTGATCCCTCTGTGCAAAGTGTGCTACAGAGCTGCAAGATTATACTTTTTTTTCCTTTTAATGACCTTTATGAAACATGTGAAACATGATCTCATTACAAAAAGCATTTAAATTACGAGTTGAGGTGACTCACGGATCTGACTATGATGCCTCCTGGACGCCTTCTAGGTGAGGTATTACAGGCATGTCCTACCTGGAGGAGGCCCCGGGGCAGACAGAGGGCTCAATGGAGAGATTGCATTTCTCAGCTGTCTTGGGAACGTCTCGGTGTCCCCCAGGATGAGCTAGAAGAGGTGGGTGAGGGAAGTCTCAGCTTCTCTGCTCAGAGTGCCCCCACAAACCCAAATCTGGATAAGTGATAGAAAATGAATAGATGGATGAGTGGATGGATTACAGGTTGCTGGGGTATACCCATGATTTTAATTATTTGTGTTCATGAGACATTGTTTCTATTAAACAAATTGATTTTTCACTGTTAATTCACTTTTAATAACAGTAATGTTGAACTAGGTTACTCGGACAGAGATGCAAGAGTTATTTTTAATATTCAATCTTTTTTTAAATGTAAGTAGTCTCATAGATTGCTAATTTATATATGGTCTATATAAATATAGGAAGCAGCTGATCCACTGAGTCGACCCCTAAAGGTGTCAGCTTCAACAAGAAGATTTAAGCTTTTAAAAGGTTCCAATGAAATAAAAGAATTAAACTCCACAGTAGGCAGCAGCGATATTTCAATCCTCTTTTAACAAGTTCAGTGTGAATAAAAGGCAAAGCTATTGAGAGGAGTGGGAAAAGGATCACCTCTGATAAAATATTATGAAAAGGTTTGTATGTGGAGGCGAAAGTATGCATATGACCAATATCATCAAAATCAAGTGCAGACAAAAGTGTAACATAACCACAGTTACCAGATATTGCAAAGCAGAACTTTCTAAACATTCATATCCTGCAAATTTCCTAAAAATAGTAAGAGAGGGACGACAATAACAGCGTGATTGTTTCCCCTGTCATACCTGCACTCGGTATGACTTGTGCACAGACACCCACAGTCCTACACGTGCTAAGTGTGACTCTCTAAATCACTGTTTGTACTTCCACAAATGTGGGAGCAGTGTCATCTATTGTTTTAGTTGGGAAGCCAACACACACACACACACACACACACCCACCCACACACATTTTATCAAGACCGGAAGCTGGCCTGTCGTCTCAGCTGCGATGTCTCACATACACAAATACACTCTCACACTTAGACCAACTGCAGCTATGACGCCTGCGAATGGTCAAAAATATCCCGAGTGGAATAATTAGGAGTGAAGTCACATTGCTTTTCGTGTTTTTTTTAATCCTTTTCAACGCTCAGGAATTTTACACTACTGACACTGCACTCTGCCACAAGAGATGAAAAAACATTCACAGATACACTCTGTGATGAAAGCTACAATACACAATCTACAATCTTTAGAGGACACCCAGGCAAATGGCACCTCACAGTATCCTATGCAGGAAACTGAGTTAACTGAGTTATGGCCCCTTCCACTGAAAACACCTTTTATTACTTCATTTTTCCAAGTATGACTGACGTTTGAGACTTCCTGATGACGTTCAGAACAAAGGAAAGGTCTTGCTATTAAGTTGTTTAAGTATTATTCACTTCTAAACCATAAAAAAATCATCAGCTTTCCCATAACTTTGAGAAAAAGTTATGAAACTATGAGTTTCTTTTTTCATTCCATTTCATTCCAACTCAATTGTTTTTAAACACATAATATTATATAATACAACATAATATAATAAATTTTGTTTCTTTATGTGGCAATGGGAACAGAAAGCCTGTTTCTCTAAGTAAAACCATGACTTCACAAATGTCAGGAACATGATGAAAAAGCCATTACAGTATCCTCTTTTCATTCTCCTGGAAGTGATCATGGAATAGTTCTTATTCTGGCACTAAATGCGTAAGCAAAGCCATTACTCCCACTCTTCTCTGTGCTGCTGCCCAGTCTCCTGTCTGGGAAAGAAATGTCTGAGTTTAACCTCTTATCTCTTCCTCTTCCTTTTCCTTTCATTCAGGACACAAAAATAAAAAGGAGAAAAAAACCTGTCAGACCAAAGGAAAAATAGAGTTCTGAACAAACAGCTGGATCCTATTTATGGGAAATATCTTAAATACCACACATCCCAGATAACTCAGAGTGTTTGGCTGTGGCCGCAGCCATGTCATTGCAGGATACTGTGGCTTCCTCTCTCTCTTTCTTTATGTCTTACTCACTCCCTATTTTATCCTGTTGCCACTTCCTTTCATTTCTGTTTTTAGGTGACATCCTTTTTGCGTGTTCCCAGACCAAAGGAGTAGCTATAATTGTTCTCTCCTTCTCCAAAAAGGAATGTCTAAAGCAAACCAACCTTTTGAAGTGGTTCATTGTTTGCCGACTTCAGTAGGTGAAGAGGTGGTGAACACTGAGGGCAACGAGGGAGAGGTCGGGAGTTTTGGAAAAATGAACAAATAGGACAAGAGAGAAGGAAGGAGAGACTGGGTTAGAAAATAAAGATTCTTAGTAATCTGCATTGTAATTGGATTAGGTACACCGTGCTAGTGCCATGTTGGGCCCCCTTTTCTAGTGACTTTTAAGGTACAAGTTTGAGATTATTTTAGTTTGCTTCACACGGTTCATTATCCAGCTATCAGAAGATACTGTGGTTTATTGTGGTCATAAAAGGATCACCATGGTCAGCAAAAATACTCAGTGAGGCTGTGGCCTTCAAACAATGCTCAGTTGGTTGTAGGATGCAAAGAAAATGTCCTTCACAATACTACCCCCGACTACTTCTCTTTAAACCCTAGTGATGGTTGTGTGGGAAATTCCCAGTAGATCATCAGTTTCTGAAATACTCACACCCACATCCACCCGATCAGACACCAGCAACTATTTGGTCTTTTAGTAATGAGGTATGAACTGTGCTCCCAGTTCCCAACTGCTCTGAGTTTATTAAGGCTGTTGTGTTTTTAACATATTTTAATGCTTTGTATCTTGTTCTATTTAATCTGAACAAGCCCCTAAAAAAGGTCAGTGACCACTGTCGGCCTCTCTCGGTTTTTATTATCACTGTTCATTTTAAAGATCAGTTTTTAAAACCTTACAATCTTACTACAGCCCAGCCCATGCAGCAGTATATTAATGACTAACCTCATATTGTGTATTGATTATCTCAATTGTTCTCCTGACTGAGGTTTGGTCAGTTTAAAGCATCCTGGCATGCAATTGAAATTTGTCCCTAACCAAACTCCAGGACCAGGGTGTTTGTATAGCCATTTCCCTCACTGTCAGGTTTCAAAAATGGCGGTTTTGGTTTTCAGGAAGGAGTCACTCTCATGTCTCATTGAGTAGCCAATTGGTGATGACAACAGGCTGTAGTCTGTTGACGTTACATTTTTGGATTACTTAGATCCGGTTTGGCCAACTCCAGGCCTTGAGAGCCAGTGCCCTGCAGGTTTTAGATATCACCCTGGGTCTACACACCTGAATCAAATAATTAGTTCATTACCAGGCTTCTGGAGAACTTCAAGAAATATTGAGGAGGTAATTTAGCCATTTAAATCAGCTTTGATGGATCGAGGACACATCTAAAACCTGCAGGACACCGGCCCTCGAGGCCTCTGGGTTTGGACATCACTGACTTAGATCACTTGGATCCCTGCTTGAGTACCTGGTACTAGGTCCTACCATCTAACACCCTAAAAACAGTGCAGAGCCTACAAATGAATACATTTCAATGCTGGTTGCCGCATCACTGCTGGTTTTCACAAAGGAAGGATACATGAATGAGGCTTGTGGAGTTAGTGTGTTGCAGTGTAGTGTCTCATGGAAAAGTCCAGGGGTCACAAAAAACTGCAACCCATGTGGATGTCCACACGTCTGCCTCATGTTCACTGAGATGATGAAATTTCACGCTGACCCAAGCAAACCCTCGGCAAACCCATAGTAAACATAACACTGGCATGGAAGACATTTAACAGAGTGCCTCTGTATGTTTGGAGCTGAATCTGGGACTGGTTGGTTAAATCCTCGATGATATAAGTTACAGTTATTTATTATAAAACCTTTAAATGTGGCTAATGCTGTTAGATTTTCAGGCTTCGTCAACTATTTTAAAAGACATGTCAGAATTATTTTTTTTGTAGTCAAGTCAGCAAAAATGCTGCAAACGTTTCTCTCATCCAACCTAAAACTGTGTAAGGGTATAAGCAATAAAGTAACAAGGTTAAGAAAAAATAAAAACACACAGTACTATCCATTTACTGTAAGTGCATTGGAGCTGCAAGCAATTCTTGTTAAGGTGAAAGCTCCACGTGATGTCTGTTCAAAGTGCTGCTGCGGGCCAAGGTGGACTGCAGTGCCAGCATGGTTTTATGTTTGATTTATATGGGAGCTGCTTCAGGCACAATCTCAACATTGTTTTACAGCTTCATGCTGCTATCCAGTGTTATTGCCCTGGGCTTAGGGCACAGGCAGAGCTTACAGGTACAAGAGGGGAGGCGGGGAGGGTGGATCTCATTTTTCTCAGTGGTTTAGTTATTGTCAGATTCCCTTTGATCCAGTCTCTCGTCTCTGCTCCTGTCTGAGAGAGTTTTAAAGTATAATTTTGTTTAAAATGAATACCAAGAACTTGCTTTTAATAACACATATACTCAGGTTACAAAAACTGTGGGAATGTTTAAAATCAGTTCTCTAACATCTACACAAACATAGCTAACTTTTTGTCCTTTGCTTGCTACTCAAGGTTTCAAGAAAATTCAAGAAAATTCAAGAAAATTCAAGAAAATTCAAGAAAATTCAAGAAAATGCAAGAAAATTCAATTCAATTAAACAGTTTCAGTTATAGTTACATACATACATGCATACATACTTATAAAATATATTAGTAATAACTCAGTACCAGAAAGGTTTTCAGCAACATTTACAGATACTGCATGCAAACGAATCAACTTTTAAATATAAGCTATTATTCCATCCACTTTCTTCTGCCCCATTAACTGTATCTTTGGACTGTGGGAGGAAGTGAGAGGAAACCAGAGCACACAGAGAGAACAGGCAAACGAACACAGAAAGCCCAGATGCTGAAGTTCAACCTAGGATCTTCTTGCTGTGCTGTGCTAACCAACGTTGCACCGTGCTGCCTTAGATATTTAACAATTTCAGTTATGTGAGTTTTGTACTGAAATCATTTGACACAAACTTATCATGTATATTAATATCACTTATACAGGTTTTCATTCTCAGACTTAAATAAGACTGATGTCTACTCATGTTGTCAACCATATATCACACCTACGGTAAGAGAAAACTGAGATTAATAAAGGCTATCTGATCTTATCTTATATCCAACAAATCTAGTCGGTCTTAGCAAATTTTGAAGATGACGATGCTGGAAGCTGGGAGGAGGTCAGGGTGGATGGATGGGATGACATGGAACGTTCCACACTGAGGTTCAACATTTCTCTAAATTATGTCCATTATTTAAATTTGTATTTATTATGAAAACTATGAAAACAAATTTCTTTTTTTAAGGTAATCTCAAATCTTTCCCTAAGCCTAACCATAAATACAAAACCAAATGAAACAGATGAGAAAAGTATGTAAGACATATATGCTTGATTTCCTGCTCATGATACAAGAATTAAAGGTTGCGTTTTACTATGTTATTTGCAGAAATTAAATGTAAGTCATACTTAGATTTGTCAGTGCTAAGGTATTTACTGTACATTTATTAAGTTCTGGGCACAAAACTAGCCTATGGCTCCATACTGAGGAATATAGCTGATTCTACCACAGCGCTGTTAAAATGCTGTTTCAAATACACAGATTAGGCTAGAGGACTTGCTGATATATAACATTTATGTCCAAAAAACTGCATATAACCACAAAAAAACATGATCATAACTGGACCATAGTTAAGTGAAAACATTGTATGGTGCAAACACAAATTAAACTTTATTGGAACAAATTTCACAATCATCCCACTACTGTCTCTCTCCTCCTCTTCTTTCCATTTGTGTCTCTCATTCAAAAAGATAACCTACTTGCTACTCACACACATTTTCACACGTACACTCACACACACACGCACACTCTGCCATGGCCCAAGGCACACAGTGTACAGTTACCCACATCGCCAGGAAGCGGAGGTATGACATCACCTTGTCTCCTGTGGGCTGTGGGCCCATGGGAAGACCGGAAGGGGAAGAGACTTAGAAGAGGGGGGATGCAGAGCAGAATAAAGTCAAATGGAGGCAGAGTAAGAGCGATAAGAGGAGGGAAGAGAGAGATATAGGGTGAAAGAAAGCAAAATGAAGTGAAATGTTTGTAGTTGTGTCAAGTGAAGCAAATATGATGAATGGACGGTTTTCCTCTTATATGAATTCTGAATTAGAGCCATTACAGTTAATTTCTTACAGCTAATCTCTTTCTCACACACAGACACACGCACTTACCTTATATTGAATATGTTAAAGCTGAAATCATTCAATGCAGTTGGTGTAATAATCCTAGTTATGCATGCTCTAAAAAGAGGTCAAGTTGAGGAAATAAACAGTGTGCTGGGCTTTATTACTCACACATGACCAAGAATCACTCATTATCAGGACTGACAGCACACTTGGAGCTAGTGCTTTCCTTTTAGAAAAAAGAATACTCATATAGGGATAGATCATGTTGTATATTAATATTGTTAATATCACTATATTTATGCACAAAATGCTATTTTTCCACCATCTATTACATTTTTTTTTACCAAATTTCACAGCGATTTCTTGTCTAACATATAGACAAAGCATTAAAATATGTCCTGTGCTACAAGGGTGACCGTGACGGTGACATGATTATATCAGTAGTTTTTACCCCAGGGCTCATGTGTTGGAAAAAAGCAAGGCTAGCGCTATTGCTGTTGTCCTGAGTAGGATATAGATGGCCCGCTTATGGTATGTTGCAATATAAAACTGTCTGTCCTGGAAGCCATTACTCCTTTTTCTTCTGGTGTGTCAACTTTGACACCACAAACCTAGTGAAAGGGAGATTACTCATGTAAACCTAGCTCTGCCCTCACGCCATCAGAATATGTCATGTTTTTTGTTAAATTGTTCTCAATCAAAGACCAAATTTGTTTTTGTTTTGGTCCTTGGCAAGGTAGAGTCCTTCAGGTATCACTATCAGTACAGCATAATGCATTTTTTTTCTTTGTGCTTAAAAGTGCTGCTGCAGCACATTCATGGATAAAGTCTTTTTAGCAAGACAAAAATACACAACAGTGGCAGTACAGATGAAAAGTTTAACTGTTTTACATCCTGTTTATGCTCCTTGCCGCCATCTAGGATTGTTAACTCAGGGTTTCTGAGATTCCTTCTACTTTCCTGAGTTGGAAGTTGAGAAGGTGTTCCAGATTCAAATTCTGCACCAAAATCTGCTGAACAATGGGTATATAGACGGTTTTCTCTTCTCCTATATATATGCTTTATTCTGAAGTAGGAATTTGTGAGAATAGAGTCTCCGTATATGTAACCCTGTTTCTTATTAGCACAGATTTTTCTTCTACAGTCAACATAGTTTTAATATCTGCATGTATTATTTTTGCATGCAGTCTAGCAAGATAAATGCAAGAGATATGTCTACGGGTGGGCAACAGGAATATGTGAGCCCATCTACAGAATAATCTCCATTGTTAGTCTATTTCAGCGTTCATAGTTTGGCAGTTTTGTCACCTGCCATTAAAATGTATTGCTTTCCTATAGGCCATTTTAAAGATGAGGGTGTGCATAGTCAGTGCTCCTCCCCAAGGCACAACGCTTCCGCATGTGATTCAGACACGGTTAAGTGAACTACCAGCTTCTTTGGTGGCTATTGATTTAGTGATTAGTGAGCTAATGGATCCGGATCTGCCTTCTAAGACTGGAAGCTGTAATTGTATTCTTTCTTCCTATCCCTCACCCATCCCCTTCCTCCTTTTTCAAAACTCAAACTAGGCTCCTGCCCAAATAGCCCACCTAAATAGTCCAAAATGCCACAGAAATACGACACTATAGGAACACCTCTGACTCCAGTGATCACTAATAACCGCAGTCCAATATGACCAAATATTGGGTTATGATCCAATAAGCAGCTGAACTGAAAATGATTAAATATTTTTGAGGTTTTTGAGAGTGAGCACAGTAGTAACACGGAACTGCTCAATCTGCTGTGTCTAATTCTTGACATGACATATCATTACATTGCCTGATGTCAAGAAACTGCTTCAGATTTCCCAGTGTTGTATGTCACCAAGAGCTGCCTTCACTGTCAGTGTTGTAAGTCCTCAGAAAAAGAGATCTCTAGCACTTCCCTTCCCCTTGAACCCGAAAAAGATTTCTTAGAAGGTCAAATGCTTTTCTCAAAACTTAGAAATTGGAATTTTTTTAGTTGAAAAGAAGTTTTTTGTACTTTGGTACTGCTGTGAACATCTCCAGTTGATGTTAAAAATAGATAAATAAATGCCCAAATAAAAGGCTTTAAGACAGAGATGAAGAAAAATTATGAGCAGCAAACTGGGTAAAGTGTAAAAACACCTTGTTTACTCGATAAACAGAGGATTTCCAAAAGTTATTATTAATATGAAATTAAATAAATGCATATATACACGCCTAATACTTGGAAGACATTAACAGGATAAAAATATCTTTGATTAACGTCATTTGGGCAGAAATAGATCACTGGAAAATTCATCAGAAACAGTCAATTGTGCGTTTGTGACTCTGTTTGAATCAGGCACAATGAGAGGAAAAAACATTTTGACTGAGTCAGTGCAGCTTTCTTGGTGGGTGGGAAAAGTGTAAAGAGCTTGGTCTGTGCTATAATATCGCTCAAGTCCAAACAACCCAGATAACAAATGACTTCTATCAACTCTACTCAGAAATTTGCCTGTTAACTGTAAGAAAATGTTATTCAACTGTATTTTCACGAGAGAAAAAAAAAGACCCCTTAAACTCTGTGATCTCATCTTTTTTTATTCAGTTTAGCAAATCTAGCAGGAGGGAAAGTTACCGTTTCGCTGTAGCTTTATAAAACACACAGATTTGTGAGTTTGATTACAGGAGTTTTGTAACTGTGGTGTGAATGGGCGTCATAAACAGCACTGACAGCACCTCCGATGTTTCCATTCAGATAAAAGTTGAGCTGCTACAGGAATCTTTGTACAAATAAAACAAGCGGTTAGGCTAATGAATGATAGAGGGGAAGGGTTTTTCATTATACTTGCACAGTATTTTTCATTTCTTCATACTAGGAAATTCTGCACATATAACATGACATCAATCAAACTAAGGCAGGCACTTTTTTGATTCTGAGAATCTATGCCAATCAAGTTATTGGTATCTGTGAACAAAGAAAACATGTCTTCACTACTGAACTTTAGTCAGATCAGACATTAAACAGCCTCTAACCTGGCAGCTCCCAAATACAAAGTCCAGGTGGAGATATAACCTATAACACAGGTTATAGTCTGGTGTCTGCCTTAAGCCAAAACAATCATTTTCACAAGACATTAAAGTGTAGCCAACTGTTAGGGAGTGCATTCAGTATACAGTAGATTAGCTTTTCCACAACAAAAAAAAATCCACTCTGTACTGACAGCATATAAGATATTCAATCATTCTGCTAATCTGCTTGGCTGTCAGCAAAATAATGGAAAAATCAACAGGCCGAATTTCATGAAATGTGATTGGTGGGGTGGAGTACGGGCAAGGAAAGTTCCAGCTAAGCTCCAAATCACTGAAATATAATGGGCTGGCTATGGTGGAGAGTGTACTCTGCGTGCCCTTTTAAGTGTTTGAATGTTTTGTTTCAAACCTCACGGAGGAAGCAGATGTTTGCTTAGTAGTTGTGCAACACACAGAATTTCACACGCATCAAGTCTGAGGTCAATTGTGGCAAGTTTGGTCTCCATATAGAGAGCAGATATGCATACGCTCAGGGAAACAGAATACAAGATGACGTCTACGATGATGGGTTCAAGAAGAAAACAGTGGGCGAGGGTTTCAGCATGTGCCTATTTGAAGAAACTCATAGTCAGTAGATGCTAGTGTATGAGTGCTGGAGTCATCTTCTTTTTGTTAAAAAAAAAAAGTAAATATATTATCTCTACTTGTATGTTTTCTAATAATACACATTTTCCTTTTCTTGTAAATCTCTGTAAAACAGCAATGTAAAGAAATATAAAAGAATAACACTGAGACATAATCCTATTTTGAAAAAGCAGCATTAAAGCATCACAGAGTGGCATTGGTGTATAAATGGCTCCAGGTCTATTTATAGACCAGTGCATGGATAGATAGCTGTAACTCCTCTCAATGTCACAGAAAGCAATGACATAACAGGAGCTGATGTGCCACTACCATTGTGCTGTGCTAGTAATACCCTTTCAAAATAAGCAGGCTGTTTACACAGTGGTAACTGCAAACATATTTTGAGGACTGCCTGTAAATCAGACAAGCCGCATAATTTTCAAACCCACATTTTCTTCCTAGTAGTAAAAGAATAGTATGACAATGAGTTCAACCATCACTGCTGAGCTTTTTCTTTGTGTGGGTGATGATATTTAATATCACAATTGCAATCTAAGCAAGCAGGGCTGTACACCGTCTTACTCACTATGATGTGGCTCTTTCCATGTCCGTGTGGGAGTTTGTATCCACATTTATGCATCCATGTTTTTGTGTGTTTCAATATGTGTGTGTGTGTTTTACTAAAAATAGCCTTGTTTCCCTGGTAACACCTGAGGATCATACTAATACCTTTTGAACATCACCCCTCGTGAACATTTTTGGTCAATGAAAGTCTATTATTTATGAATCCATTCAAGAAAACAGCCCGGCCTTTGAATGGGTTGCTAAAAATGACGTTTCTACTTTCGCATGCTTTCTCCGAGAACGTGCACTTATAGATGCAAACAAACGCACACTCCCCTCCACCTCTCAACATGCATCTGTGATCACACAAAGTCAGATACGCTCCGGAGGGGGCGTGCCGAAAAGAGATCCATTATTTTAGCTTCTGCCTGGCGCTTTTGTTTGCAGCTCAGCAGCTGAAAGGGAGCGATCAGCCAACCATAACAGTTCATAATGGCTTTTCTGCCTCATCCACAAGTCTAGAAGCGTGCCTCCGGTTGGGGCTATCCCCATGCGCTCCCCACCTCCGGCTTCAGCCTCCACCACCACCCCTGATGTCTGTGAGTGTGCGCGCACATATGGGTGGATTGGAAGGGGCCGTTTATGTGTGTACGGGAATGGGAATTCAGGGCCACGGCTGTGACTATGACAGCGGAAGACCCCATTGAAAAGGAGTGGAGTCAGCCAGTGCAACCAGGGGCCTCTGAGACTGTCTGATCACGCAACAACAGCAGGGAAACAAACTCAGGAATGGTGCAGAGCTGGAACAGCATGCAGTTTGTGGCAAAGGGACTCCTTGTACCCTGACTATAATGCAACCACACACCATGTCGTGATTGTTTGATCTACAGGTTATTGACTGTGTAAAGCAAGCTGCTCCTGTTTTCGGCTGGTGTTCTGCTCACTTTAAAATCTGGCAACATATAGTCCAAAACTTTTAGTATAACAAGTAGATGCTTTTCCATATTTTAGCTGAAAATAGCCCAAAATGTTTGTGCAGTAAGTTTGCAGGTAATGTGGAGCACTAAAGAAACCATGAGACCTAGCTTTCCAAGTGTGGTAATCAAGCTGAATATGACAAACTGTGTTAATCAGTTTTAATTAAGACAGGAAATCCTTTTAGGACCTTTTGAGTGCCTGTCTCATCTACCTCAACTGCCAACACGTAATACCTCCTTGAATTAACAGCCTTCATTTAAGGAGCATCAGTTTTTAGCTCTACAGTAAGTTCCTCCTACTTCCTCTGTTCTCTGCTGACCACTCCCCAGGGAACAGCATCCATTTTAGAGAGGAAAGGAGCAACGGAAGAAGAACAAAATGATAGAGGAAGAGAAATGAGAGGAAGGACCACGAGACTTAAGGTTATAAAGGGGTGGGCGAGCGGGAGGCCAGTAGAGAGAGTGAAAATAAGAGGAGATGAGAGGAAGGGGGAGAAAGAAGAGCAGACAGAGAGAAAGAGAGGCAAATCAAGTAGCCATCCGGTGATCATTTTACAGGCTAAGGGGAAGTGTTCCTGGGGAGGGGAAGGAGCCAGACAAATGGCTGAGTGAGAGCAAAGTAGGTGGCAATACTGGCCTATAACAGAGCATGGTCCAACAGGTAGACAAGAGGAAGCACAGAGACAAATTGCGGCTTGCGAGCGATGAAATACTAACAGAAAAAAGCAACAACTTTAGATTTCCTCTAGCTGACAAGCGGAAAAGAGGAGTTACAGGCACATGCAAGGCAACATTGTGGCCACCTTTTTGTGAACTAACAGGATTTCTGAACCTTTGTGGAACTGGACAGTACAAACATGCTTTGATTCATGACTTGTGTCTTGTTTCTGCTGTGCCCTTACGCCCTGCTGTGTTTGCATCATTTAAATAGTGCTTACTTGCATTATGTGTCTTGCCCCAGTGATCCTGCACAAAAATCTTTTTAGAATTTAGGATTTAAAGGTGACCTCCCTTCAGTCTCCCTTTCTCCATTACTTCTGATACGCACTCCTCCTCTACAACAACCAGGCCGCTCTGCATTACACATTATAAATTAATAGCCCCATTCGTTGACGTGAAAAATCGAGCCTGCGGCGCACTTTGAGCACCCGAGAAATCGCGACGTTTTTTTAGACAGAGTTGAATGTCGCAAAGCAAAACAGTCCACGCCATTGTTATTGTAAGCAGAGAGGCAGATGGAGAGGCAAAGGAGGTGAGTTTACATATAGAAGAATATGAGACAGCTGGTCATTTGTTGACTAATCGCTCACAGGCTACCTTTTGCACTGTAACAGTGTTGCCAGACTTGGCTGATTAGAGAACTTTCATTTTTGCTCTTTTTTCATGGATGTCGTCCCAAATCCTTTCTAATATGTTTATTTTTTAAATCCTTCTGACATATAACAATATTTCTTTTCCCCATTAACAGGTTCCATGCCCCCAAAGGAACTATAAATGTCCTCTGGCTGTAGTCAATGTCTACAACTCTGCCAAAAGTTCACAATAGGATGAATCCAAATGAGGTGTGATGATGATGAGAAAACAGAGCGCCAGGTGTCGCCGTCTACCCCCCCCAACCCAACCCCTCTGTCTGCTCCCACTTAAAAACAGACACCTTCACCTCTCTTTATATATTTCACTGTTTGACAGCGTCATTGTCCTGGGAAGTGAGTGAAAGATGCTGGAGAGCATTTGGTAACAGATACCATAAACTTCTGGCTTGAATCTAATAAGGAAAGTGCTTTGGTCCTCAGTCTCTGGAAGACAGAATAATGCAGGAAGCAAGGTATCAGAAATTTTTATTGCCTGTCTACCTGTCTGTGGTTGCGGAAACTTTTGGTAGTGCAGGTATGAGAGTTGTTTCAGCCATGAAACTTTTCAAAATGAAAACAGGGGGAAAAGGTCCAAAATCAGAGTGTTCCATTTGTGGTTTTCCCTGCCAGTGAGAATGCTTGTTTGTATCTATGATTTTGCCTGTGCATTTGTGCCTGCGTTTGTCTGTGTACATGCACGAGTGTGTGCGTGCATGCATGTGTGTGTGTGTAAGGCCTCTGGTATCGAGCAGAGGAATGCAGCAGTCTCTTGAAAAGTAGTTATCAGCTAATGAGAATTCCACTCGGAGCAGGAAGGAAGGGCTTAGAATGCGTGTCCCTCAGCGAATTGGGGCGAATGTTAATCACAATGCCTTTAAGTGCGCACACACGCACACACATGCACACGCACTCATATGCTTGCATGCATACACACAAAGGAGTCTAGACCCAGCAGAGAGCTGCAGAGCCTGACACATGAATGGACAGGAGGGGGGAAGATGAGGGGAAAGAGAGAGGATGTTTTTAAAAACTAGGCTTGGTGTTGTCTTCGTGGTTTGGAACTAATTGGTTTCAGATGAAAATCAACGCACACAAACTTGAGAAGGCCTTAATGTTCTTTGCCTTGCACTTCATCTCCCTTTCCCCCTTCTCTTCTCCGTCTTTCCCTCACGTTCTCTTTCTTCCTGGCTCTTCGTCTTCCTTCCTGCTGCACTGATTGGTCAATTAATCAAACTTCATCATGTTTTAGTGCGGAAACTCATAGCTCAAATATGCGAGGCTCTGCCGGTCAACTTTCCTTGCTCTAAGTTTGCTTTTTCTCCCTCTCTTTCAGTTTCTCCTTCAGTCCCCCTCATTCTCACTCTCTCTCGCTCCCTCTGTCTCACTTTTTCCTTGTTTTGCCATGAAGGACACCAGCCCTCTAGAGATCCCGTCCCTCAGGAAGAAAGCAAGCGTCCCCCCCCCCTCCCTCCGTCTGTTTTTTCATAACCTATTATTTATGTCTGACAGACCTCCTCCAGACAAATGGCTGCCATATGGAGAAAGAAAGACAGAGAGGCAGAGAAGAAGGAAAGGAAGAAAAACTCTCTGCTGTATCTTCATACTTTATGATCTTGTAGGAGGTTTTCTTCAAGGGTTTTTAAATTTCAATCTTTTGGATGATGCTACGGTAGCATGTTAATATTTCCTGTCGCATGGGTTCAGGTCTCGTGCCACATGAACATGAGGGATGCATCTGAGCTGCCTGCTGTCTCATCGAGCTGATGGAGATATCAATATTAGTGGCTCATTGTAAAGAGATGTACAGCTTCTGTGGGCTGTAAACCATGACCACATTCATTCTGTCTCTGCGGTCTATAGGGACACATTTCTCTGCCACACATGACACATTCAGTAAAACTAAACTTGGTACATAACGCTAGAGACACTGTTGTATGGAGAGTTTCAGTAATGGTGCCAAATGCATCTTATATTATCTAATTTTAATAAAATGATTCACAATTTATCACCAGTGCAAGTGCATTTAATAACTTGCTAATAAATGCAAAAGACATTTTTTGGAAGTAATATTTTTTATTTATAACTCATATATAACTTATTTTTTACTATTTCACAATAATGGTGGCACAAAAAATGGCATTATTCAGGCAGAGGGTTAGGTCTATAATTTGCTGGTCAAAGAGACAATCCTCGTATGTTTTCCCTTGTACACAATCATAGTGGTTTACAGAACAAGGTTTTAATCAAACTTTAATTTTAGGAGGTTTCCAAAAAGAAAAAAACGAAACAATTTGCCAATAGTAGCACAGTTTTATATAAAGGTTTGATGGATGGCTCAAACTTCTGAGTAAGTAGAAACTTTCAGATAATACAAAATTGAGATATCTAACCTGAAACTTTGTTCCTGTTTGAGTATGTAAGTTCACACAGGGTCAACATTACAACGAAACATGTTTGGCGAGATGAAAGACAAAACAAAACATTCAAAATCTGAAAATTTCACAAGATAAAAAAAGTAGCAAAAAAAATGATAAGTAAGGCTTTTAAAAAAAAAACAAAAAACTAAGAAATGAATAAACATTGTTGAATATTCACATGTAGATAAGGTGGGAGGTCAGTGCTAAGCAGCATGTTGCACATGAGAGATCTGACAGTTGTAAGCAGCAGTCAGGTGTCAGGTGTTGCAGGTGAGGAGTCCGATGGCTTGACAATAAAAATCGCTCTTTAATCTGGTAATCCCTGCAGCCACACTCCTGTATCGTGTACCTGACAGTAACCAGGAGAATAGCTGGTGTACTGGATGGCTATGATACCCAATAATACTGTGGGTCTTACGTAAGCACCACTGGAGGTAGAGGATCTTAATGGCAGGAAGGCTCTTAAAAATATGTCCTCTGCCACCTCTACCACAATCTGTAGTGATTTTGGCTGTTGGAAGAGCAACTCCCATACCAAACTGTCATTCAGCCTGTCAGCAGGGCTCCTGTAGAAGGTTGACATAATGACACATTTTGAGATAATAGCACATTTTTTTTACGGATGTATGGCGAAAAACAAACAAAAGCAAAAAAGTTATCAATGCTAAAAGATAGATTCCATAGTTTTGTGTGCATATTGAGACATTTCCATTGTGTTTTATTGCTACTTTTCTAGCTTGTGTACCCCTAGTGTTGAACCAAAGCAGCATTACATCAAGAAAGGCATCTAGCATAAAAATCTGTGTCTAATCAAATGCTTGGATCGATCATTTCTTCTCTCCTTTCTGTAAAAGTTACCAAAAAAGGAGGTTTACTGCTTTAGGGGACAGAAAATATTGAAATATTAGATCAACGGTTAATGTTCTGTATTAGTTGGTGCTCTGTGTGTTTTCACTAAATTACAATGCCTGTGATTCTGACAGAAGACTAATGCAAAGGGTCAAAGATGGTGACCAATGAGACAACAAGTGCTCAGGTGAAGGTTCCTGACCATACAAATTACCATAGACAGGTAGTTTGTTGTCCTAAAGTGAGTGATAATAAGCATGCCGAAAAGAAAAAGGAAACTACGGGGTCACTAAGACTTGATTTGTTGCTTTATTTAGCTAATTTTCTCAGTTACATTCAAAGTGTGCTGTCTTGAATCTGAAACTCCTGGCCCTGACATGTCTGCTAGCTAAATGAACACCTTAAATTAAATTTTATCCCATCCCTTCTGTTATCCCTCAACTTCTTTCAGTTATTCTTTCTGTTTCTTCTTCGCTGCTCTCTCGAGCTGCTCTTCCTATCAGAATAAAAGTGTCGCTCAGGTCTGGTCCCTGAGGGAGCAGCTGGCTGGTTAATCCCTGACGGGGTCTTCTCCCGCCTTCTCCTACTCCTCCTCCTCCTCTTCTACTCACCACCCACCGATGATTCTCCCTTCCTTTCTGCATCTCCGATGTAATAGCTCCCTTATTTCTGCTTAAAAAAAAACACCTATTTGTCCTCCTCCTCTGCCTCGCTAACCATCTCTCTAGCACGACCACACCCTTTTTTTGGGAGGTAAAGCCACATTTAAGCAGGAGCAGGGAAACTGTAAACAGCCGAGGCAGAGTCCAGCAGGGTTCAGTGTCAAACGGAGCAGAGAAGCAGGCTTTTGTTACTGGGGGATTAGTTAAGGTGGTGAGAGTAGGGTTGCCACCTCCAACACCATACTTCTCACACCTCCACAATTATCACCAGCACCAGAATAGCACACTTAACTCCGCACATGCATGGAATGAAAAAAACAAAATGCCATGTGTGCACAGATGTGAACGGGGTTTTATTTTGAAGTTTAGGATGCATTCTAGCAGTTGAAAACAGCACTTTCATGTCATACCCACTAGTGTTTACTTGGTTTGATTTGTTGGATTACTTGCTCATTGTGGATCTCTGAACACTGTTATTGTTAAAGTTATCTGAGAAAGATTTGTGTTTAACATTTGGAAGGCAACCCGATCATTGCCTGGACTGACTACAAGAAAGACTATGACTCAGTGGATGTTGGAGTGCTTTGCACTACAAGGGTAGCAACTTTCTGGTAAACTTCAGTAACTCAGCTGAGCTGTGGAAAAACAACACCAGAATGAAGGTGAAGTACTGTGGCCACTGCGAATCCTATATTCTTTACATGTATATAACATAAGCGTTCACCTTTGTAATTGCATATACTACACTCAGTGGTCACTTTATTAGGTATACCTTGCTAGTAGCAGGTTGGACCCCCTTTTGTCTCCAAAACTAAGCCTTGATGGCAAAGCTCCAACAAGGTGCTGGACTCATTGCTCAGACATTCCAGTCACATTCATATTTGTGACTCTCCTGTTCCACCATATTCCTAAGGTGGTCTACTGCAGCACTCCCCAACCCCCGGGCCACGGACCAGTACCGGTCTGTCAGTCGTTTGGTGCCGGGCCACGAGAGTTGAGGCTCAGCTGTGAAATGTATGGTTTTCAGTGTTTTTTATCATTAACTCGGTTTCCCTGGGTCTTTTCCCGTGCTGTAGTTGTGGGTCTCATTTTGAAAGAAATAATTACACGTTACCATAGTGACCAGAAAGCATTGAGGGACACAGGGGAGGATGTTACTCTCAGTGTTGGCGCGATTCAGGAGGACGCTGCTAATAAAGTTACACAATTACATTAGTTAATTCGCTTTTATTGTTCTATTTATAAAATACCACCATTTTTGTCTTGGTTGTATCATTTTATTTTGTTGTATTTATCCGTGACACCTTAAAGGGCGGTCTGTGAAAATATTGTCTGACATTAAAGTGGTCCATGGCGCAAAAAAAGGTTGGGGACCGCTGCTCTACTGGACTGAGATCTGGTGAATGCAGAGGACTTTTAAATCCAGAAAAGCCATTTTCATGCTCAAGAAACCAGTTTGAGACTACTGAAGTTTTGCAACATGCAAGCAGCCACTAAATGGGTACACTGTGGTCAATGAGCATTAGTTGGTTCTAAAGGGCCCAAAGTAATCTGAATAAACATATTTCGCTAACTGGTTTGATGCGAAACAAATGATATGAATCAAATGGAGATATTTTACTGGATTTCTTTTTTTAACGTTTTATTTTTTTAATATCCAAGCTATGACTTTAAAGCTTTTTGGAAAGAAAATGTAGCTCGCCACCTTTGATTTGCAGCCATTAATTAAAAACACAGTAGGTGTCTGCCTGTGTCTGCCTTTGGGCCAGATGATTCAGCTGAGGCTTTAAATCTTTGCACTGTACTGGAAAGGTGTACAAAAGGGCAAACCATGAGCACTGGCCATTGTTTCTGCTTTAACCAAACATCAGTACCTCGCTGTAAATCACGAAATGACATTTCCTGTCTTCAGAAGAAATCCCTGGCATATGGCTGGAAGGTGTGTGCCCTAAAAACGCACGTGCAAACTGGTGAGGTTGATCAAACACCACGGCTGGGATTGATGTGCGTCGGGTGGGGGGAGAATGACAACCTCATGTTGGAGATTTAGCATCGAGACGGAAATGCAAAGTGCGGCAGGTTAGTGTCGCTCTTTGATGAAAGATATCAAATAGCTTTTGAGGGTTTTCCTCTCTTTCCCTTTTATGTTTCGTTCTCACTTTTCTCTCCCCCCCCCCCCCCCCCCCCCTCGCTCTCTCTTCCACCGTCTCACTGTCTCACTGTTGGTTTTGCGCTGAACTTTCCATCCACAGCCTGTGTGTGTGCTTTGAACTCTTCAAACTGTTCTTTTGAAGGGCAGAGTCATAAAATGTCCTTTTATGCAGGCCCAGTCTCTTTGATGGGGTTGTCACTTTGTACAATGCTCTGCTCTGAACTTCAGAAACTTCAGACAGCCATGACCACACCCACACAGACGGACAGACAGATTGCAGGTAGACCCCATGAATGACTGGAAAACTGTCAGATTAGGGCCTTTGCATGGTTTAGTTTTTTTTTCTCTCTGTAGTTCCTCAGATTGAAGCCTGCAGATTTAGATTGTAGCTTGCTAAAGCTGCCAATACTTTACTCATGTGTAAATGGGCAGTGGGAAGATTTGGGAAATCCAGTTGTTTGTTTTTTTTAACCAATACAAATCATTTGGAACAGGAACAATGCATCTCTCTGAATACAGTAAGTCCAGCGTGCCAGGGTAAAGGTTGGACTTGTCAGAAAACGTGAATGCTCTAATAATGACGAAAGATTAAGTTTACAGGTTTCCAAAACTCCAGCTAATTTTTAAAGCATGACTCTTTGTTGTTAAGTGCAGCTAACGTTTATCTTGTATCCATTAACTGATTGCCCTTGCCATCCATCCGTTTTCTTAACCGCTTATCCAGCTCAGGGTTGCAGAGGGGATGGGTCCTATCCCTTTAGTTATAAGACAAGACGTTGGGGTGCACACAGGTCAGTATGTCACAGACAATTGTTCACATTAATACCTATGACCAATTTAAATTAATTTGCATGTATTTCAAACAGAGGCACAGGGAAAACATAGAGACACAGACAGGCCTCAACCAACCAGGAGGTTCAATCTCGAGTTTCTTGTCGTGAGGTAACACAGTACCATGTGCAAAGAATTTTCGGATATGGTAGATCGACTGAAAAAAGTGAAAAGGTTTTCCTATCTACACAGATATGTACAGGCAAATATTTTACACACATAAATTTATGATTAGTAGGTAATTGACTAACACATTCAAATCCCTGAGCATACCACTCACAGAGTACTGAGAGACAGGCCAAGCCTACAGTTTCTAACCCAAAGTAGAAAGTCTGTTTCAGAGTTGAGGCAGTCACTAGACCCCAAACCAACACACATGTTTACCATTGGACTCTCTGTTGTGGTGTCACACCCGATGAATAATGCACTTTCAATCATTCATCACCTGTTTTTGTTTTGTTTTTTTGGTGGGGTTTACGCATGTCTCCTGTTTGCTTTTACCATCTGTTTTCTCTTCGCGTGATCTTCAATATTGTTGGGTTTCTGTTCAAAGAAAATGATGGTTTGCTGCCATGGCAAGTCTGACCAGCTCAGGATGCAATGATTGGGGCACGTACCACAAGATAACGAGACACAGTGTTTGATTTCTGGATGAAAAGACCTTTACTTCATGTCATTCTCTATTACATCTCTAGTAAATCGTACAAATATCTTCCAAAATCATGTTCTGTCTTGGATTTAACCAGCTATAATTTAACAAAATTGAGTACCCAGTCAGTTTTGAAAACTAGTCCAAGAGAGAAAGCTCCTTCTTGCTCTTTCTCAGATTTCATTTCATTCTCTGGTATGGTAGCACAGGATGGGATTCATGCACATTCATGCTGAATCGAGCTGTTTGCCACTATATCCATTATAGCAGTGCTGGTATGTTACAAAAGTTATTTATCTTGATAAATGGTGGGAGGTATGTTCTTCCTAACTACATGTCATACAGCCTGGGCCGCCACTCCCCCACATCGTGCACTCTTTTGGACTCACGCTGGGCCTGTGCCGATAATCCCTTCTCATCATGATTAGGCTTTAGTTGAAAGGTGAGAGAAGAGTGGAGGATTCTTCTCCTCAGCAACATTTGTTTCTTACTGTGGTTGTAGTCCCTGAGGCAACTGAAGCTCTCTCATTCCCATACGTTGTTTGTAACATGGCTGGCGATGAATCTTACAAATTAGTTTGGGCTATACTATAGACTAATCTCTGGACTAAATTGCTAAAACATGTTATCTGATCATGTTAAGTATTTTACTGTACAAAAGCATAATATGAACTTGCTTGGAGCACTGCCACATCCTCTGGGAATAACCATAATGCAGACAGACATCACAGCACTAATAATATTAAGAATAATAAGACTAACAGCACTGTATTAAATTGTAATTTTGATATTGGGTATCATAATATTTATGTGTGATATTAAAACACTATTAAAGTGTAGAAATCTAATTTCCCAGGCTTATACAGTAGGTCCAGGCTTCCATTCAGTCTCTTCTTAGTTCCCAGTTGTCAAACTGTGCCCATTATAGTTTGGGTTTGGTTTCCCAGAAGCATTACAACACTGAGACAATCTTTGTTCCATTGTAAAATCTGAGCACTGAGAGGCTTTTGGGAAGCTGGAACCTGGCTGTTCCCAGGATCCCTTTCACCTGAGAAGAAGAACAACGGGGGGGAAAGGGGTAACACAGAGTGGAAGCTGTTTGAGAGCAGGAGTACATGTGAATAGACACATGCATGCAGACACGGGGTTACACCTGAACTTGTTGTAAAGATTATTAATCAAGGAAGATTCCAAATCTTCCTGCAATACATGCGTAATTAAGTTTTTTTTAATGGCACCTTTCAAGGTAAATATCAAAAAGTGATGAACAACAACAATCCTAAAACAAAAAAATAAATAGTTTTAGCTGCTTTTTAAGCACAGTCCAGAGTTCTCAGGCTCAGTGGGAGAAAGCTCCAGAGTCTGGGGACCAATGTTACACGAGCGCTTTTTTCTTTAGTTTTCAGGCTTGTATGATGCACAGTCAGCAGCCCCTGACCTCCATACAGCCCTCTCAGGGACTTGCTGGAGATGTATGGATGTAAAGGTTTGCTGATGTACACTGGTATTTGTCTATGCAGGGCTCTAAAAGTCATTATCAGAATCTTAAATAGGACTCTAAAGTTAATTAGGGGTCAGTGCAACTGAATTAGCAACAGTGTGACGGTAGGAAACATTGTACAGGTACAAAGTCAGAAGCCTGACAGAGTTATGCAAGTGTTCCAAGGAAACTGTGAGACAAGTGAATAGTGAATTTAAATGTGATGAAATAAATGCATGCATAACAGTTTCCAAAATAGAGTGTGACACAACGGAACACAACTTGGAAATATTTCCTAAGTGATAAAACCAAGAGATTTAACATGAACATCCAGAGTGAAAGCAGAGTCAAAACCTACCCTAAGGTTTATGAGAGAAGAATTCATAAATATGGCAAGAGAATAGACAAGGAGTTTTGTTTTCCCTTCCCTTTATTCAGAGGTAATTGTCAGCCATTTACCGCTGAATGTCATCTGCATAGCAGTGATATGACATGTCCTAAAAAGTGCTCAAAATGTGCGGAAGAGAAAACTGATATACAGTGCCATAAAAAAATATTTGCCCCCTTCCAGATTTAGCTTTGCAACAATCTGGATTCTAACATACAGCGCAAAAGTGCACGTTCTCCTATTGACTTCTTTGAAAAGTCAGAAATTAATCAAGCATAACATACAATGACTAAAGCTAATTCTTCTGTCCAGGAACAATTGTCATTTTATTAATAATTATTAATATAATATTATTAAGTCATAGAATCTGAAAGTTCTTTACTTAAATACCTTCCACCTATAGTTCTAATACATGGCCCAATTAGTTTTTTCTGCATAAAATATCCCACCTGTATCTCCTGCCCTATTCTCTGGTTCCTTCTCACTGGCAAAAATTTCTTGATGGAAAGTTAAGGTGACAATATGAACAAATGTCTCTGCAAATCTATAGCTCCATTAAGCTCTTATGTAAAAATCGGTTCAGTAGTCAGGATTTTTTTCCCTCTTTTTTTCTCTTTTGATGATGCGAATCAATTTACTAAAAATCCCTTTGATGAGCTCTCATCACTTCGACCATTGTTGATCCCCAACATTGTCGCCCATCTGCCCAAAAGTAATACATACAGCATTCTGTGAACAAGCAAGTAGCTGTTGGCTTTCTGAAGCACTCCATGAGGGGTATCTGACGTCCCATAATCCATAGCGGTGAGCTAACTAACGCCTTGATTATATTCCGTTGCGGATTTGGAAACAGACAGTTGCGAACCAGATTCTGCCAAGTAGTCGTTCCTGTTATACTTCTTTGATGTCCGCTGCCTGGGGTGCGTGCACTCTTGGTGCGCTGTCATGAAAATTCTCCGCAGAGAATTACACGTAGTCACAAAAATAGACATTCATATGGATGTTTGCATGTGTCCTCTGACGCTCGCTGTTTGATGATTAAATTTATATCAAACGGACCCATGTGAACCCAGTAGACTCGTGGATGTGGAAAATATATTCAAGGCTTAACACCAGAGAATGAGGCAGTCTTTAGTATCTAAAATCATACAGCTACATTTACAGTAAATGTAAATGTAGTTTTGAATATGATTAAAATGCATAATTTGAGGGGAATTGAAAATGGCGTATTTTAACCACACATAAACTCATGAAATACCAATATTTCCATTATAAAATGTTTCAAATGGATTAAATGGTCCTTAACACTAAAAACATAATACTGGAGCTCCACTGAGTCACACGACCATGTCACAGTTCTCTTTTTCATTTAGCTTGGAAATGTGATGATAGGCCAGAGGTGTTTACCGTATGTATTAATCTGGGTAACACCTACCGCCTTCTTTGTATACATTGTGCCTACTATTTCCTGTCAGCATGTTGAACTGGAGGAGGAAATTACAGCACATCAGACTTCCTGGACTAACTTATTAAGCATTTGTATTTGTCATGGTGAAATGTTCCTGAAACAAACCAAAGAAAAAACTTAGCAGTTTATTTCTCACGATACAAGGAGTGACTTAAAAATGCTGTCAAAGTGAATTGTGGCTTCAGGTCTTAAACCTGTGCCAAGAATCCAGTTGTTACAGAAACAGAATGCATGTGTGACAGGACTCTGCTAACTTCTGAAATATCCATCACACTCACATTCAGAGTTCAGCGGAAGTGCTGTCAGGGTTGAGTATGTGAAACAGATTTTGTAGGACAAGAACTCTATACAAACATCTTGAGGCCTCTGTTAAACCAGTTTGATCATCAACCTGTTTTCTTGCTGAGCACGTCTTCCGCTCTTTTGGCCTGTGCAATGTGGCTTTTGTGTGTGTGTGTTTTTGCATGTGAGTTACTCATGCTGTGGGGACCTAAATCAAGTTATACGGTCACATTTATGGGAAAGACAAACTGTAGTCATTAAAATTTTAAGGTAAAATCTAAGGTTGGGGAAAGGTTTGGGTTAGGCAAGTTGTAGTTGTGGTCAAGGTTGGAGTAAGTCTCTAGAAAGCATGCATGTGTGTGTGTGTGTGTGTGTGTGTGTGTGTGTGTGTGTGTGTGTGTGTGTGTGTGTGTGTGTGTGTGATTCCTCAGTAAGAATCTCTAGGAGGATGTAAATCACCCTGTCAAAACTGAGTGCTGAGAAAACATCCTGAGTACGTGCTGACACACACACTAATACAAGAAATGTCCATGTGAGGTGAGTAATAACTCAGCTGATGTAAAAGGAAAGCATAACATTCAGTTTTTAACATGAACTGCCTATCTATGCATCCCAGGCGGTCTAGATGTATATCTAATGAATGGATGAGTCAAATGACACTTCTCATGTTTTGTCAGCATGGCAAAACATGCATTAGCAAACCACATCTATCACGAAGATCTACAGATAACCTTTAAGATTAAACCGCAGCATCTTTTTTACGACCTTTTATCCTAACATCTTAACACATGCATATGTCATGACACCATATTTCATCAGCAAATCTGATCACAGAAGCAGCGTATCAGTGGTTTGTTTCCATCTTTCTCACCTCGGAAACTTTTTTTTTGGTTTCCTGTGTCACAGAAAGCTGAAAGTGCTGCTACCCCAGAGAGCTAAATATAACACAGAGACATCTGCGGTGGGATGGTTTTTAAATCATGCAAATAAGCGCTGTGGAGAGAGGTAGGCTGTGAAAATGTGAGTTCTGCAGTTATTGTAAGATGGCTCATAAAGAGGTTAGTGAGTAAGTTTAGTATATTCAGAAGACTTGGCTTTGTTTGAAGAAGCACAAGAAGGTTCAGGAATTTTGAACCGTAATTTTAAGTTTCTCCTGCTGATCATTATAGACCTGTAATTTGAGTTATGATGGACTAAGAAAGTTCGTTGGCCATATAACATAACAAACACAGACAAAAGTACATAATAGAAGGACAAAAATAATTTTGAAGTTATACTTTTAGAGGCCCTTATGAAGTTAAAATACCACAATACTCTTTTGTTGGAATTTATATATTTCTTTAAAGTATGAAATAACAAACTGCTTTGCCAGCTTTCAAAAGACAGATCATATGGGTCATATAGTAAATTGTTGCAGGTGCCACAGAGGAAAAGACACACGCACAGACACACAAGAAAATGCAGGAGTTCAAAGACAAATGCTTATCGCTTGAGTGCCTTCGTGTCGGCACCACCATCTCTGGCTGTCACCACCTTGAACGACACACATCAGGGTTGAGGGTTCAACGGGGTTGAGGAAGCATGTGTGTTTGTGTGTGTGTGTATGTGTTATATTGGTAAAAGATAATAAGTATAAAATAGCTCATCAGAAATCCCAGTGGTTGTCTATTGCCTCTGGAGGGACATCTGAACTAGCTCTAATAATATATAATAATAGACATTTTCACAGGTAGATATACTGAACCAAACTTATCAGTGAGCATCAAAGAGCAACCACTGCCAAATTATCAAAAACTGAATTTACTATTCAGCCACCTGAAGTTCATTCAAAAAAACAATCATTCCCTATTGACCTTCAAGACTTTTAAACACCATTTTATGGACTCACAATTATTTTGATAATGGAGTGTTTATTAAACCTTCTGACGATTTTTTAAAAATGGATTTAATATTAATTTGCATATATGACTTTTAATTAGTATCATATTTACCACACAATATTTTATTTTATTTTATTTTATTTTTTGCAATTTATGTACGTTTGTGAGGGACGAGAAAAAATCACACTGATGATGTAGAAGTCTCAACCACTCTCAAAAACACATGTATCAAGTATAATATAATAGGCATTAAGGAGTTTTTTGTTGTTGGTTTTTATTTCATTTTCATTTAGTGTGTCTTGTATTATCCAATCTGACTATAATCCTGTGCCCTGTGCTTTACATTTTACTGAAATATGTTGCTGCAACAGCATCAATTATCTGTTATAATTTTATATAAAAAGAAGACTCAAACTGACAACTCAGCAGACTTTTAATCTTTAACATTTAAAAGCACTGAGGTGGTAACTGTGGTACTGGAAGATCTGAGAGGAAATAATAAAAAGTGTGACATTTGGCAGAACTCTTCAACACATAATTGAAATGGGCAGATACAGGAAGAAATGAGGCAGTCTAGTTAGCAGTTGTGTGTCACTGTATTACTGTGACAGACCAAAATGACAGAAAAGAAAATGTATGCATGTAGGTGGGGTCTCTGAAGCTGGCAAGACAAAGTAAACAAGCTCCTTTGCTTCATTAAAGGAAGAACCATATAAAGGTGAATAAGATGATAGTGACTTGAGGTTAAAGTGTGCTAGACTGAAAATCAGAGGACAGGTAGGAAGCAAGGCAGTGGGTGGGTGGTGTGAGTGTCATGAAAGGTTAATCTACTGTTTAGTCGGGTGGGAGCTGCAGACGAGATGGGTGACTGACACATGGATGGAGATGACTAGCAGGGGGTGGTAGGAGGTGCCAGAGACAGAATAATGATGACAGGATGTGGATGTGCTGCACTGATAAGGGTGTGTGTGCTGAGTGTGTTCGCGCCAAAGTGTGTGTGAGTGGCACCTGAGGATATGCGCGGTGTCCATGTTGTTTCAGGTGTCCATACACCCCCAGACAACCAGCAGGCCCTGAAGGGACTCTGGCAGCTCATTAGCCTGATCAAAGACTCCACTTCGCCCCTCAGGTTTAAAACATGCACACACACACAGACACACACACGGCTGTGTATACCTGGTTAATCCAAAGCTAATCGGCCTGATATGCAGGATGTGGGGATCAATTAAGGTAATGAAGGTGTGGTGATGAAGAGAGGGGTGTAAGGAGGGAGAAGGAAAAGGCCACTTACATCAGTCTTACAAGTTTCTCAGTGAGTTTGTTTGCACAAAGGTCAAAGAAGTGCAAACATCATACCAAACAACTACATTTTGCTCTGTTATAAACTAAATGCTAACTTTTAGCATTTTGCATGAACACGAGCAAACAAACGCATCAGTTTAAGATAGAAGGATTTGTTAACTGCCTTTTTTCTTCATTTTGACTACAATCGTTCCAGCTTTATCAATACAAATTGACTTATTAGACTTTTTCATTTGTCTGCCTTTATTTGTTGACATTTGATTCCTTGAAAGTAACGTTGGTGTCACGAGCTGTGAGGAGAAGACACAGATACAGGTGACAGATGTTGGTGGTAAAACAAGCAAAAGCCTTTGTTGGTGACACAAAGGTCCAGAAAAGGGGACATAAGCAGAAATTCCAGAGTCAGCAGAGTGAAGAGAAACATTCAGAGATAAATCAGGTGGATTTGGCAAAGTGAGAGACAGGACTATATATACACAGAAGACTAACACCTAGTTTATGATAGACTTTTTAAATGGCAGCGCAATATAAAAGTGACATACCAGATGGCATGCATCATGATCTGGTATTGTTTTGACTGGTAACACACTTCTGGAGTGCTTTTATTTTAACTTGGTACTCATAGCAAGGCCAGGTTGAAGACACAAGTGTACATTTGTATCAGTTTTTAACAAGAGTTTGGTAAAATATCAGTAGAGGCACCCAGAGATTACCAGATTAAACAAAGGAAGATGAGACATTATGGAAAAATCTTGGTGATATCTTTGCTTAATGTTTCTACTTCCTCTGCTTCTATACCAGTGCTGATGCAGAGGTTGTTTCTGATTTGCAAAACCTGTCATTCAGGACAAGACTACATTGAATCCGCATACCCTTAAGTGTCAGTATAAATTACACTTCATAGTGAAATCAGAAATACCCAAAATACAACTAGCACTTTGACATGACATGGCATGAAATCTAACACTAAACAAGAAGTCATGGGCAGGAAAGCACATATAACCCAAACAGCAAAAGTGAACATTTTAAAAAATTTGAACAGCGATAAAACCAAGCAGGAACACAAACTGTAAAATTCAGCACATTTAAAGTTAAGCGTTGATACAATTACAATGAAACCAAAACCGTAATTCCAAACTTAGATAAGATAAACCTTTGTTAGTCCCACATGTGGGAAATTTTTTGGTCACGGCAGAAACTTAGAACTTAGAACCCTGACAAATGACATTAGGTTACTTGTGACAGCTGATAGTAACCAGATTACTTTCCTACAAGAAAATGCACCAAGTGACATTTTCATCCAAGTCAGACACGTGTTCTTTGTAACCTATGCAGAGGTTATCTGACTGTTAGGATATAATCACTGCAACTGACTCAGCTCCTGAAACTGGAATGATTCATTTTAGTGAGAACTGTAAAAAATAGACCTTATAGTGAAGAGCTGCTGTTTATTTTCTTTTCATATTGAATCTGATCCTGATTCATATCCTGTATTGACTGGGACTGCGTTCAGAAATTGACCACCTCATCATCCATCACAACAAAAGAGCTGATGACTCAAAGCACCCCCCCTTGAGCCACATCCTCTCAGCTCAGGGGGAGATCTTGTTATATTAATCAGAGGCCCGTGAAGCACATTCACTATGCACACAATGCACACAAACGCACACCACCTGTCAGGTCTTATATTTGATTTACATACGCCTTTACAGATGGTAAACTGATAAAACCCAATTGCAGGGTGGTCTATGTTATCAGTTATTCTTTAATATCACTGAAGTTAAAGGCGTAGAGGTTTATGGTCAGGTTTATATTAATCATCTAGACCAGGAGTGTCAAACATAAGGCCCAGGGGCCAAAATTGTCCCAAGGGCCAAAATCGTATCTTTATTGGATTACTAACACACAATGTGAAGCTTTCTTTAAAAAAAAAACACCAACAGACAGCAGTCATTATCAGGTGTACTGTCTCTAATATATGAACATCTATCAGCCCAGGAGTTAGTGGACTTTAAGCAAAATCTCAGCACCACATCAAATGTTATCCTGCTCCCTTCCTTTGTAAGCCTTCATCTGCATTTCACAACTGACCAGACTGAAAAATCTTTGCAGTCATGTTGCAAACATGGAACTAATTTTCCTTTGTCAGCCACCCACTTCATTTGCTTCACTTCCTCTCCAGGTTTATGGCTCACAGGAAGTTACTGTTCACCATCTCCTCTCACCTCCATCCCTTATTCCCTTTCTTTGATTGGCTCATCCCTCTCATCTTCCCTCCTCCTTAGCCATTCTCCTACACTTTCCTATTTGCTTCCTTTTCCACTCATCTGATGCTCTTGTCTTTCCTTCTCTCCCTCACTTCTTTGGTTTCCTGGTGTCTTCCTATTTTTCCTCTGACCACTTGATTTAAGCTTGTCCTCAGAGTGTGTGAGAGTTGGGGTTGGATACTGTTGATGCTTCTGCCATAAATTTGATAATTTGATGTCCACTCCCGATTGTATAAAATGTATTATTTCCTTTTTTCAGTCTTTTAATTTAACAGAAAAGGAAGAGAGAAGAAAAAAACCTAAAATTAATTTGTTTCACACAGCTTAAAAATAAAGTTTTGGGGATTTCTCAGAGTTTCAGCTGTATGTGTGTGGTTTCTTTGCCTTTTTTTGTATTTGAGAAGAAGCCTGGTGTTAATTTTTCCATGTCCGATTTGGAAGTTTGTTTTTTGCACTTGGTTTTGCTTTGTTTGGATTTTCTGGTTAGATTAAGGCACCCAGAACTACATAGTTGGTTTTAGGCAATAAAAACTACTTGGTTAGGTTTGGGAGTACATAGATCATGGCTTGGGTGAAAATACTTTACTGCCCAGAAAGTGCTGTTTACCCAGTGTGTCTCACTATTCCTATAACTTAGTTACTCATTGCACTGACATCAAATTACATCTTGTGAGCAACTATGAATTGTCATTGGCTTTTGACATCCCATGAAAATTTTATGTGCTAAGTCATTAAGTAAAAAGTGACGGTAAAAAGAGGTGTACACTCTCTTTCTCAGGTTTTACGGATCAGGGAATAACAACAATTTAGCTCGTCTTTTCTAGTGTTAAAATTGCTACATGACACACAACACAGTGCCATTAGGAAAAATTACACAAACTCCAGAAGCAAAGTGAGAAGAACTAAGTACACCCCATGATTCAATAGCTTATGGAACCACCTGTAGCAGCATTAACTTGAAGTAATGTTTTTTTGTATAACTTTATCAGTCTCTCACATTGTTGTGGAGGAATTTTGACCTGCTCTTCTTTATGCTGTTGGTTCATTCAGGTTTGTGGGCGTTTGTTTGTCCATCCCACCTCACAGGTGTGCCACATCAGGATGCTGATCTGACATCATGAGTAGTGCACAGGTGTACCTCAGACTGCCCACAACAAAAGGCCACCCTGGAATGTGCAGTTTTGTCTCACAGCAAAATGCCACAGATGCCACAAGCAATGAGGGAGCGTGCAATTGGCATGCTGACAGCAGGAATGTCAACCAGATCTGTCGCCTGTGCATTGAATGTTCATTTCTCAACCATAAGCCGTCTCCACAGGCGTTTCAGAGAATATGGCAGCACATCCAACCGGCCTCACAACCGCAGACCTCGTGTAACCACACCAGCCCAGGACCTCCACATCCAGCAGGTTCACCTCCAAGATCGTCTGAGACCAGCCACCCAGACAGCTGCTGGAACAATTGGTTTGCACAACCAAACAATTTCTGCACAAACTGTCAGAAACCGTCTCAGGGACGCTCAACTGCATGCCCGTCGTCCTCATCGGGGTCTTGACCTGACTCCAGCTCGTCGCCGTAACAGACTTGTGTGGGCAAATGCTCACATTCGATGGCGTCTGGCACGTTGGAGAGGTGTGCGCTTCACGGATGAATCATGGTTCACATTGTTCAGGGCAGATGGCAGCTGAGAATGTCCCAGTTCTTGCATGGCCAGCATACTCACCGGACATGTCACCCATTGAGCATGTTCGGGATGTGCTTGACCGGCGTATACGACAGCGTGTACCAGTTCCCACGAATATCCAACAACCTCGCACAGCCATTGAAGTGGAGTGGACCAACATTCCACAGGCCACAATTGACAATCTGATAGACTCCATGCGACGATGTGTTGCACTGCATGAGGCAAATGGTGGTCACACCAGATACTGACCGGTTCTGGGTCCCCAGACCCCCAATAGCGCAAAAAACTGCACATTCCAGGGTGGCCTTTTGTTGGGGGCAGTCTGAGGTACACCTGTGCACTACTCATGATGTCAGATCAGCATCCTGATGTGGCACACCTGTGAGGTGGGATGGATTATCTCAATATAGCAGATGTGCCCACTACCACACATTTGGACTGATTTGTGACCACTGTTTGGGAGGGATGGTTATATTGTGTATCTGGAATGAATTTTAGGTCTCTACGTCCATCCCATGGGGAATGGGAGCAAAAACAAAAGTGTTGCGTTTATATTTTTGTTCAGTGTAGTTGAGGTCTGGACTTTCACTGGGCCGTTTCAACACCGTGATTCTTTTCTTTTTCAGCCATTCTGTTGCACATTTGTTGCTGTGCTTGGGATTATCGTCGTGTTGCATGAAAAAGTTTGGGCCACGCTTTAGCCATTGGACAGATGGCCTCACATTTGACTCTAGAATACTTTTGTATATGGAGGGGTTGATGGTTGACTCATTGGCTGCAAGGTGTCAAGGCACTGTGGCTCCAAAACAAACCCAAATCGTCACCACTCCACCACCATGCTTGACAGTTGGAATGAGGTGTTTATGCTGATATGCTGTGTCAATAGTGGCCAAACATTTCCGTTTTGGTTTTGTCTGTCCGAGGACATTGTTTCAGAAGTCTCGTGCTTTGTTTAGACACATGTCTCCAAACCTACGCTCTGCTGCCATGAGAGAACAGGCTGTCTCATTCAGTCTATCTCTAAGTGTACTGACATGAACATTAAAATTTAACATGTTAACTGATGCATGTAGAGTCTTTGTAGTTACTCTTGGCATTGCTGGTCTGACCTTGGAGTGAATTTGCTGGGTGAATGTTTTCAACTTGTGAATAAGCTTAATCATTTCAAATTGTTCCGCCTTATAACCTTGTTTGGCCTTCAGAGACTGATAGGTAGTCTCTAAGATCACTGTTTGTGTCTTTGCTCCTTGGTGTTCTATTAACACACTTCTGAATGCTCGAGACCAGCACGCTACCAAAACTTCAGCTTGTATAGAGGTGCTTACAACTGCTGATAATCAGTAAGTCAAAGACATTTGATTCCTCTTAATTTCTATGGAAGGAGTAATGGTGTACTTTGTTTTTCACACACGTCTTTTTAGCATTTCGGCTTAGTTTTTCAGAAAAAATAAAATAAAATAAATGATGCAGTATAATATTCATGTTTTGTATTTCAGCTGCAGTTGTATTTACCTAATTTTAAGACCTGATACAATTTTTTTAGTATATTATTTATGTGATGTTTAGTTTTTTTTAAAGAGGCTGTGTTTTCTTTTTTGAGTATAAGAAAATCAGTGGCACATGCTGGTGAGATTATTGGAAATGGAAACTAATTTTGAACTATGTATAATAGTATGAGTCACCTGTTTTACAAATTAAGACGACGGTAACTGTTAGTCACGAGATAGGAAAAGTTAGAAATACCTGCATCAAAGTTGAGAGATCGGTTACAAAACTAACACTACAAACTCCAGATAAGTTTAAAGCTTTAAAGCTGTTAATCAGCAAAAACAGAGGTTGTATAAAAAGCATCATTCACCCTTCACATTGATATACATTATGGGGGAAAAACATAGTTCTGCTTGAGCTTCTTTCATCTAGGACACTTCATTAATTCAAGTCATCACTGAACCAGTAATAACATTTGTTTCAAACATGTAACTGGTAAATCGTATAAATAATGTATGTAATTTCTCAGTAAAAGTTGACAATTGCATCCTGCCATTGGGAGTCATTTGTCTTACACACTAAAACTAATAATGAAGTTGCTTCAGGGTTTAAATATTTTCAGATTAGTAGTTCATTTTGTCAGCTGTGGTCATGTACTAGTTTCCACCTTTTTTCCACTTTTCTTGCACGCGTGCAGAGAGAAAGCTTTTATTCTGCTCTTTTGAAAAGCCCTGAAAACACTTCAGCTTTGATTTTGCGGCTCTCGTGTAACCTGGAAGAGCCCTGCTGAGCGAGAGGAGGAAAGAAGAGCTCCAGTGGAAGTTGACCTCTGACCTTTCTTCAATGGAGCGACAGGACCCCAACTGCACTCTGACCCCTAGGGACCAACCAATTACTATAGCGTGACCTGCCGTCAGAGGCGGGGCTTCCTCCTCACCACACCTCACATTCTGGGCATTCCAAGTGTCACTGTACACACATATCATCCAGGAACTCCAAGATAATGTACATACATACATATACCCGACACAGATGGGGTGAAAAATTGACTGAAGGTGTTTGCACGCCAAAATGTCTTTACCCTACTCAAACTCAGCCGATGAGTTTGTAAATGTCTGTGAGCTTTTCTATGCCGACAGAGTATAACAAGTTACACAAGAAAGCCTTTAATTTAGGAACACTCTCTCAAATTTGCTGGAACAAGTCTTACAAATGTAAGACGTTTTTAGTTGTCTTCCACCTTAGTTTGGCAGATGCACGAGTTTTAATATGAGGCATGTGTATGTTTTGTGGCTGTCTGGTAAAACACATCGCCCCATTCGGTTGTTCTTTGCTATTTGTGTATTACTGCTCGAGTATTCCTGGCACAAGGGTACCAAGGATTGACCTGAGAGTGTGTATGTATGTGTGTGTTCAGTAAAGTGTTTTTTCAGCTTTAAGCCGTGTAGTCTGCATCCCATTCTTTGGTGCTAGCCAACATCAGACATATACTCGCACACACAGCTCGCACACACTCACACACACATATAGTAAAAGCGCACACCGCCCTTACATACACACGCAGTCTCGACGCTGCCCCAGACAGAACCAAAGCAGGCTACACACTAATTACATGCCTGAAATTAGACATAATATCAGCCAACCAGTTGACTCTGGAAACAGTGTTGGAGGGCCAAGTTAGGGATGTGTGTTCATGTGTGATTTCTGCTTGTACTAGCTATTCATAGATTTTTATGGATGACTTCAGTGCTTGTACATATAGAGTAAATGTAGTATGTAAATGCTCTGTTTACTATATATACTGTGCAATGTATATGTTTACTGTTGTTGTGTTTAAGAGGTCAAATGTAGAAACAGCAGGGCCAGACAAAAGCAGGTCAAAAGATGCTGAAAATAATATTGTACTTGACTAAACACAGAAGTTAGTCAGTGATGCCACAATGTCTGCTGCATCTTTTCTTCAAAAAACCCCCCTACAAAACAGAGTTTCCATTAGGGTTTAAATGATGGCCCTGTTCAAAAAATAGCTTTTCCAGTGTTTGGTATAGCGCAGGGCTGGGGCAGGAAAATGTGGAAAGGATATGAACACTTTGTTTTCAAACCCAACAATGAAAGGCGTTCCATACAGAACGTACATCTGAAGGATGCAAAAATCACATTTTCATTTTACAGACAGAGTTCGCATGTGAAACTGTGGCCTAACTTTATTGAAAAAGTGATTAAAAATATGCTCTTTTAACTTAAAAATACCATTGGAGCTGTTGGTCTTGGAGTCTGCCTTTTTGTCATTAAATATGTCTTATTTGCCGTAACAAAAAAAAGAAAAGAAACAATTTTTGCAATTTAAGTATTGAGATGGATGTGAGCAGGACTAATGCTAGAAGTTAGAAGGTGGATGTAGAGTCATATCCATAACTTGTTGGACAATGACAACTTTTTCCAATGTTACCTTTTTATAGCACCACTGTGGATTTTAAATCAATTGAAATATAATAAAAGTGCAAAAGTTCAGCTTTAATTCAAAGGAACAAAATTATTACATTTACTGTTTTGTAATTACAGACATTTTTATGTAGTTCCCCCAAAAGTAATTGGACAAACTAACATAATTTAAAATATAAGAACAGATTTTAGTGATTAGATGAAAGTGACTGTGATAAATATGAAGTCTAAAGTCTCACTGACATCACTAGATACTGTGTTGTGGGTCTTTGCCTTCAGTTTTGTATGTAATTACTGAAACACGTGTTCTGTTGGCTTGAGAGCAGGTGTCTGCCTTGACTATTGAAGAAAATCCCATTTCTTTCTCCTGAGAAACTCTTGGGTTTCTTTTACAGTGTGCTTCGATCACTATCTATTTGCATTGTGAAGCACTGTCCAGTCAGTTCTGAAGCATCTGTCTGAATCTGAGCAGAGTATAGCCCTGTACACTTCACAATTCATTATGTTACTTCTATCATCAATAAACACTAATGACACGGTTACACTGGCAGCAACACATGCCCATGCTGTAACATTACCTTCATCATGTTTGACAGATAATGGGGTATTCTTTCAATCACGATCTGGTCCCTCCTTTCTCCGCGCTTCCACTGCAAAGTCTAATTTGACCTTCTTGTACATCAGTGTAACCAACGGGTTGCATCTTGTTGTAAACCCTCTATACTCCCCTTCTTAAATGCATCTCTTAATTGAAGAACTTAATAATGATACACATTCCACCTCAAGAGATTTCTTGACTTGGTTAGATGTTGTGAAGTTGTTTTCCTTAACCATGGTAATAATTCTGCGAACATGCATTTCAATTGTCTTCTGAGGTCTATTGTGTGTTTGATTTAAAATCCACTGAGATGGTATACACAAAATTACACAAAATCTATCTTTGTGCAACAAATTATTGACATAACTGTATTATGTCACAACTGAGTTGAGCACATTCCAGCAATAGCATGTTGGAAAACGAAGATTAATATGTGTGAATGGTTTCTCTGTGTCTCTGTGTTTGTAGTAGACTGGCACTGCTTTTTTGCCCTGTGGCAGCTTAAAAAGCCTTCAGCAACTCTGGTTGAATAAGCGGATGGATGGATGGATGGATGGATGGATGGATGGATGGATGGATGGATGGATGGATGCTTGACATTTGTTTGCCTTACATGTTATGGTCTACAGTGTTGGTTTCCTTGTGGAAATCCATGCAACAAATGTATCACAGTGTTTTAATTAGATGGTTTCATTGATCCCTGCAGAGAATTTTTTATTGCTTTTCCACCAGCCCAGGAAGTTCAGAGGTCAGGGTCAGCAACAGTGCAGTACCCCTGCAGCTGACATAAAATCAGGGTCTTGTTTGCGACCAACATGGATGCCAAGTCATTAAAATATAGTCTACTCAACCTCAAGGTCAGGGATCTTCAAGCTTGAGTCATCAGGCTCATAGACTTTAACCTGATAGATTTTAAACCTACATTTAATTCATGTGCAATTCGTCACATGTGAAAATATAAATTAACTGATCACAGCATATGGCTTTTGCTTAATATAATGTTCTTGCAACTATAGATAAATGTTTATGCTAAACAACGTGTTTCTTGATATTCTCTTAAAGGTAACAAAGTCAGATCATAAGAGCCTTTATTTTCTGCAATGGCCTCTCAGGAAAAAAAATAACTGCTGACTGGATAAAGTTCTGTGAAGGGAGAAGGCTTTGTGGATGTTAAACTACAAGGAGAAAACCCATTTTCTTCCTGCACAGCCATGTCAAATAATCGGTTACAAGATTTGTCTGGAATAAAGTCATATAAGCACTGACCAGACTGGCAAAAAATATATTGGCTTTGGTAAAATAAGGGCTATTTTCATTCTGCTTTGTTAGAACAACTGTGTCTCCAGGGTTTGATTCCAGGCCGTGGTCTTTCTTTGTTTGCATGTTCTCTCCAGGTACTCCAGCTTGCTCCCACAGTCCAAACACATGCCCATCAACATGAATGTGAGTTTGAATGGTTGTCTATCTCTACTTGCTCACCTGGTGACAGATTGGTGACCTGTCTAGGGTGTAACATTGCGTCTGCTATAGGCTCCAGCCCAACTGAAAACCTGATAAAAGAACCTGGATAGAATATGGTTTAGCTACAGATGTCCTATTAAAATACAAACATGAAAAACAGACATTAAAAGAAATAAGTCAAATTAATGCACTTATGGTATGTTAAATATTCCAACGTTAAACCATATATATATATATTATGAAGAAGATATTACAAGTGAAAATATTCTAGCACGAAGCAGAAGTAATACACAATATTTGCAAAACGATTCAATTGGTTGGACGACAAGTCAATACTGCACTTGCTGAAAGAAATGTTTTTTTACTGGCAGTTTCTTTGTAATTTGAAGTTAGGAACGATTTCAACTTATAGAGCAAAACAAATTTTTAAGTCAAATGGAACAAGAACATTTGATTTCCCAAAGTCTACAAATACGTTTGATTAAAATGAATACAATGGGATGCTGTTACAAATCAATCTGTTGTAAAACTCCTGTGGCAGCAGACCCAGTGCAGCTCATTTGGCCTCTGTCTTGTTTTTCCTTTACAGGAATTTTTGAGCTCTCTAATGGCTCTAAGTGAATTAGGTCTAATGTATCCTATTATGGTGCAATGAGGGCAGGCCAAAGTCATCAGACTCTTTATTTTGATGGATGTGGACACACAGACTCACACAACCACACATACATGCTCCCCCACCACCCCTTCCTACCTCTCTTACCACACACCTCTCCTGACTCCAAAGCACACAAACACACACCCCGAGCAGGCGGGCAGCGAGGAAGGAAGTCAATATTTGAGGAGTTGGGCTACCTGGCCTCATGGTCAAGATTTTACTGTAGGCAAACTATAGTGTTTCCTACAATGCAGCTCTCGGCTTGCTCGTCTTGAGTGTTACTGTAAGTTAACACATCATTACATTTGCGAATTCTGTTAGCTTTGGCTCTAATCTTACCCTACTGTTTAAGAAAAACCCACTCTTACTGTAAGACTTAAGAAAAACACATACTGGTGATCTGCTCTGGTGCAATGATTTCCAATGGGGTTTTTTTTGCCTGGCATTCCCTCACAATCCCTTAAAATACACCCTTACTGACACCATCATACATTTTCAAAATACATGGAATCTATGACAAACTATAACGTTTACGAGGCTCACAAGTCAATACTGATTAAAATAAATACTGCTCCTATCAAGTCTGGCCATTAGCACAACCAATAACTACGCATTTCTTTGATTTACCTCAGTGTCTACATAGTATCAGTTTTATTTTTAGCTACTTATTTAATGTGTTTATTTATTACTCTGTTTTTACCTTTTTAATTGTGTTTTCAGTATGTTTTGCCAGTCTTAGGTGTGTATCTGTTACTGCTTTTAGAAAATGATGCATTGTTTTATTCACTCCCTCTGGTGTGTTTTGTTTTAGTGTCGTCTTTTTTTGTTTTTCTACCAGCTTTTTAGTGGTTTAGCAACAAGTTCACCTATCAGTTACTTTAGTTTCAATCATTAAGCCACTAGTTTGTACTTTTTTGTGAACTATTTCAACAATTGTCACTCAAATTAATGGAGATTTCAGTATGCTGTCTAATTGGTGTTTTATTGTAGTGGTTTGCAAATTTGTTTAGCAAGTAAAAAGCTGCTGGTTTAGAAACGCCAATCTCCTTTGGGACAGAAGGGGCATGTGGCTTAAAAACTCAAAGAAGGAGCCAAAAGTAGTGGGGGGTTTTTTTTTTTTTTTGGTCTATTTGCCAAAAATATGACAATATCTTTATTCGCAAGCTTTCCGTAAAGCACGGTTACTCCTGCTAACACTCATATATTGATGCAAACATTTAAATATCACAACAGATAAATAACATGAAAATTTGTGGGAGGAGTATTTTTGCATCAACATGCTTTTGTAAATTTGACTAGCAAACACTCTGCTCCACAGCCAGGCACAATACCATAACAAGCAAACAGAGTTGTTGTGATTTGTAGGAAATAGTCATCTTTCTGAATGCACCAAAGGTCCCCTGCCTACAGCCAGGAGGTTGAATTGGACTGCTGAGTACTCCTTAACAACTCAAATATTTACAGGAAGTAGACAGAGGAAATTTGCCAACTAAGTGACAGAGCTCTAAAGTGAGCTGAGGATTTATGTGGAGCTGTGGTTTTTATTGACATTTGTATTTGATTTTAAAATGCAGGCTTTTTCCTGCTGGTATTGTGTAATCAACTTCAGATTTCTGATGGGCAAATTTTGTTCAATTGCAGCTGATTGTGAATGTTTAATTAACATTTCTTCATCATTGGTTATAAATCTATTTCTCAAGGTTGATTCTTGCTCCACAGCTATTTCATGTGTTTGGGGAAAGCTGTGAGCATACAAACATGGTGTGACCTTGGAATGCACTATGAAAGTATTCAAACTCTTGAGTTTGTATTTCTGCATGAGCCCCACACAACTGGTGTTAATTGTTGAAAGATTTTAAAACGTGAAACAGGGGAAGGGGTGGGCAGAAAAAATAAATGGTGGTTTACCTGCAAGAGGAAGCTTTAGATTTAAGGTGTGAGTACCCTGTAAAGCTGTTACTGTGATTTGCATTGAAGGGCCGTCACCTAACACCGTTAACATGCTAAGACACACAAATACAGATAGAGTCAGGAAATATTAGACAGACAAACAGCAACAGATTAGTGAAAAACAAAGACAGACAGACCTAAGTGATAAGCAAAAGGTGTACTGATGCTGTAATTTGATTTAGACTGAGACATTTGGGGATTGGAGCACATCGAAAACAAAGCTGAGGATAACAATTCATACAGTAGAAGTATTTTACATTACAAATAATGAAGACTTTCCAAAGTTTACTCAGTGACATGGTAGAAAATACTTTTAACATTAAGTATGTCAAACTGCTCGTGAAGCAGATGGGGCTAATCTCAAACTCACAGCAGTAGCCAGCAGATGTGGCAGGAAGAAAAGTAGGGAGGGAAGACTCTGGAGAGAAATCCGGGCCTTTCCTTCTGTGCATGTATGCCTGGATGATCACACCGATGAGAAATCTACAATTCAACGAGCACTTCATGTGGGCCATGCCTGGAAACCAGCCAGCTGCAGACAGAAATCTTCAAGTATCCACAGTGTGTGTCTTTGTGCATGTCTGCACATCTGTGTGTGCAAGAGACATACAAAAATGTGAGCTAAAGGAAAAGGAGGCCGCCATTTCCTAATGTTTTATTATGTCTTCAGTTTTTTGGTTTTTTTTTTACAGTACTCTTTTAAGATAGCTTTACACTGAAAATATCCCTGCAGACTAACAAGCCAGCACACTGTCATGGTCCATTCATCTATTTTTCCCCACTTCTCCAAATATGGATCAGAGGAGAGAGCAGTCTAGGAAGAGATGACCTCCTCCATTTCAGCCACCTCCTCCAGCTTTTCTGGAGGGGAAACCAAAATGTTCTTAAACCAGCTGAGAGATACAGTCACAGTCACAGTCTGTTCTAGGCTGGCTCCAAAGGCCTCCTTCCAGCTCAACATATCTCTAGCATCTCACCCAGGAGACATCCTACTCTGAACCCCGAACCACCTCAACTGAGGTGTCGCACAACATAAAAATTATTAACAGAATCAATGACAAAGGACAGTCCTGGCAGAGTGCACCTGTCACCAGGAATTAGTCTGATTTATTGCCAGCAATGCAATACAAGCTCTCACTACAGCTGAACAGGGGTCAAAGAGCCCATAACACTGAGCCCTTTAACCCATATTTCCGACGCACTGCCCAAAGTATGAACTCAAATGCTTCCTCGAGGTCTACAAAACACATGTAGATTCTTGAGAGGATAAAGAGCTGGTCCACTGATCTACAAACAGAACAGCTGCACAACATCCAGAGCCTTAAGGGACTTCAGGCAAATCAAATCAACCCCAGGGGCCTGGCTGCTGTGGAGTTTTTAATTACCTTGGTGAACTCAGCTACAGCAATGGGCAATTTATTCCCAATACAGAAGGTGCATCAGCAGGATTCAGGGGCTCCTTGAATTATTCTTTCCACCAGCTGACTAGGTTGAGTTCAGCAGCACCTGATCCCAAATGGTTAGGAAACTGCTTCCTAGTCCTGAGTCACCTGATGGGTTGCCACAATCTCCTTGAGGCTAACCAATAGTCTTGTTCCATGTCCACGGTAAATGTCCCTCACATCCAAGTTTTTTGCTTCAGCTACTGCCCTATCCTCAAATCTCCAGAGTTTCACCAGCCAACCAAGTTCCTTTCCCAACCTGTTTTATCATCCTCCCCCACCACCTGATCAACTGACAGTTCAGTTCTTCTCTTGGTGACATCCTTATGCTCGAACAGTGAGAATGAAGAACATGTGACCAGCAGAGGTCCAGTAACATAACACCAGCCAGGTTCCGATTGGGCCAGCCTATCGTGGCCCTTTCATGTCACCCAGTAGGTCAATGGCATCCCCAGAAAAGGCAACCTAAACCACCAGTGACTCCAATATGCCCGCGCGCTCTGAACTCATTCTGCACAAACAACAGTCAAAGCCAGTGCGTTGACCCAAAGATACAGGAAAGCAAGACTCTCATTCACTGGTAAAAATCCCAATGCACCGAGGGCAACTCCAGCACTGAGTAGTCCAGCCCCTCTCCAGAAGACTGGCTCCAGAACTCAAACTCTCCACTCAGGTAAGCCCAACTATATCTAGCTAATATCTCTCAGCCTCATGCACCAGCTTAGGCTCCCTCTCCACCCGAGAGGTGACATTCCATGTATCAAAATCCAGTTTCAGCAACTGGAGATCACAACCACCAAAGCCCTGACTTCTGACTGCTATGGACCCCTATGGCCTTTTCTGTATATGTAGGCCCACATGAGGGCTAGCCCATACGGCACATTCAGGCTAGGCCTTGTGAGATAAGCCCCTCCCCCAGAACTGGATGCAGAGAGTGGCCTCAATAATCCTGTTCTGGGAGCAGTAACGAGGACCATTGTTTTCTTCGTCAAGGGGATCTTGTGAATCGCACTTACTCTAGCTTCTCACCTTGGCAGACCCTACCATGGGCAAAACAATACAATTCCTGGGACCACACAGGTTTGCACACCGCTTCACCATGATGAGGTGACACTTCATCGATTTATAGACTCATTTATATGTTTAGGTCTATAAGCATTTAGACAGTGGTAAGATATTTGTAATTTTGTACACCACCGCCAGTGAATTTGAAATCAAACTGTTAAGATATGAATAAAATGCAGACTTTCTGTTTTAATTCAAATGGGTTTAATGGCCATTTTAGAAATAGATCTGATTAAAACCTGCACTTCAATCATATCTTGATGGTTTGATTTAAAATTCACTGTGGTGGCGTACAGAGCCAAAGCTCCACAAAAAAATGTGGTCCAAGTATGTTGATCTTATAAAATGACTCCCACCAGAGCAAAACAAGAGACTACAAGAAGCTGCAAAAGTTCTCTTAAACTTAGTCATTTATGCAATGTAAATTAAATAATAGGCTATTCTTTGCAGGTGTGATTGTTTTCGTATGTCTCCTACTGCCGTACCTGACCATTTGAAACACCTCTGACTAAATTCAAATTCTTTTCAATACATGTTTTACCGACATATCACAGTAATACGCCAGTCCATCCAAACACATATTCAAAAATTGAATGCTGACTTAATTCCCTTTCTTTCTTGTATTCTTTCTTTTTTCTTCCTCCTTTTTCTTCAAAACAATAATCCCAATTTGGAGATGTAGTGGTTTCCATGGTGATGAGTGCAAATGGATAATAGGGCAACTGTTAACCTTTGACTGGTTAAAAGCCCCAAGCTGAGGGAGGGGAGGTAGGATAGTGGTGGGGAGTTTGCAGGGAAACACACACACACACACACACACACACACACACACACACACACACACACACTAGGATGTCAGTGAGAAAGGAAATTCGCACTCATTTCCTCCGTGTGGTTTCGGTACAAATCAACAACATCCTGTCCTTTTGTGAATCCTGCCTGCCCTCATGCTGGTTTGTGTTTCAGAGTAGGCGTTAAACCCCCCGCCGTTCTCCTACCCCTCCTCCTCCTCCTCATCTTCTCCTTTTTTTCTTTCTTTTTTTTTTTAACATTGCCAGAGAGGCTGTAGTCATACCTCACATTGTTGCCGAGGAAGGAAGGGCATGTCCTTGTTCGCAATAAATGTCTTTAGCTGGAACAGGAACACAAGGGGAGCGGCTATTATGAAGTCTAATCGAGCAGAGGCATGTGACCTCCGGTATCTTGATATCCTCGTTGAGAATCCGCTGAATGAGGCAAAAAAATAAACCTCAGACGTACACTATATTTATTAAACGTTTTATATTCTCGCAGATTCTGGTATGTATTGTTTTTCTGCATCTGCATGTTTTCCATTAGACACAGGTCGCCATCCATTCGTCAGAATCAATACCAGAGATCATATCTGCCTTCAATGAAAAAAAATTAATTAATTCATTGCAGATTTGGCCCACTCATATTCCGCTCTATCGCCTTTCTGTTACCATATTATAATCATAACAACATGTAGCATCGCTGGCTTCGTATATAAATAAATTAGGGGGATAAAAGGGTGGGGGGGACATCAGAGCCCACTCTTTATGTAAATCAGGCCTGACATTGCCCTTGTGACCAAAAAAAAAACCCCACCTCCTTCTCATTTCCTCGCCCCCTCCTTTTTCTTACACACACGCCTCATTCGCTATTTCTTCCCATTCATAAAAACGTAGGTATGGCGCCTGCGCAATGCTATTCGGAGTCCTCCCCATTCATAAAAATGTAACATCCGCATTTCAGCCCTCCCCAGTCGCGCGGCCCTGCCATTCACAAAAAAACAGAGAAAAAAAGACCAGGCATCTGCGCAGTGCCGTCCCTTTCCTTTCCTCTACCCTCCCATTCATAAAAACTCACTTCCCTCCCCCTCGGTGGTTGCAACATCATATCCAAAGCTCCGAGTCCACAACCGCAGTCGTCTTTTATGCACCAGCGAGTGGAGAATAGTGCGGGGCACCAGTTCGCCGTCCCCATACCTTGTTCTTATTACCCTGTAAAGTTTGGACTTATCTTTATCCATTATTCCTGGAGCTACTCGCTGCCTTGGAATAAAGCCTGTGCGTAAACGTCGCGCGCAGCGGAGAGATGAAAATTGTATCCTGAAACAACAGTAAGTGATCACCTCTCGTGTTTTTCCTTTCTTTCATCTCTAGATGTTTGTAACTAGTAAGTGTGTCACTGTAAAGAGAAACTGTTCGGTACTGTTCAGTGTTGCCTTCACTTGACTGGTCCTCTCAGTCTACTCAATCGCGTGCACTAAAACGCTCCTGCAAATTCTATTTTGCAACAAGCTGTTTCCGAGGGTTTGCAGTTTAGGTCAATATTTAACCACCGACTTCGGACCAAAAGCAAGGTGAAGGTATCAGAGATGGAGAACGACGCGTAGTCCAAACCGCCGCTTTTTTTCTTTTCTTTCTTTTTTTTAATATCAAATACGCATTTCAGCGGCTGTCGCATCGCTTCGTACATCCCCCCCCCCCCCCCCTTTTTTTTTTCTTGTCTTTATTTTTTTTTCAAAGACACAATAAAAAGCAGCGGGGCAGACCCACACTTCAATCTCTGCGTGATTCGCCCTTCTCTCCAAAGCCTGTAGGTACGTTTATCTCTCGGGCGGTTCGGTTGCGTGTGTCCTTCTCGCTCTGCAGCGACTGCCTGGCTGGCACGCCATCGATGGTGTCAGGTGTTTATGCCATTAGTTTTTTCGTTTTAGCCCATTGGCTGCGACAAATCTTGTATTAATTTTCTACAATGCATTTGTTGTTGTTGTTGTTTTTTGCGTTTTGGTTTTTTGAGTGCCGTGGACGTATAATGTCCAGCTTTACACACACAGCTACGCACCGAACAGCCGCCTATCAAAACGACTCTACATTCCCGTGTCTGGTGGCACGCAATGTACCATTTCCTTTATTAAGCTTGTGTGTTTTTTTGACATTTTACAAAAACTGTTTGAATACCTGCTTATAACGCCTATATAAACATGCTATTTGTGTAAGTCGAGCTGCCGCCTCCGGTTTTTATGACTCAGTCATTGACATGTAGGGAGGGACGCGCACACACATAGACACACACACGCACACATTCGGGCTTGCACACGCATAGTTCCGGCTTGGAGCTTATAATAGTCTAGATTTGACGATCACAAGCGCTTGTGTCGGTGCCAGCTATGTCGCAACAGGTTTCTCAACCGGGCTTCTGAAAATATGAGGAATGGGAGAATCACACTGACAGCTGACGGTCAAGCAAAGCTGTGTCTACCACTGATACATTTACGAAAAAATAATACAGATGTATATATTTGCTGGGTGATGTGCGCAAGCCCAATAAATCACAAGACGAGCATAATCAAACGAAAATGATCTGAACAAGCTGATTTTTTCGTCGGTATATTTTGTTATAAGGTAACCCAAATGAATACTGTAGACAGTAGGTCGGTGAGCTGCTTTTCGTCAATATATATGTAAATAAAATGGATAAAATAAATCTGCCGAGCGCTCATTGATGAAACGGATGAAACCGATTTCTTTCAGCCTCACCATGACTGGAGCGTCTTGATTCATGCTCGCAACACCGAGTGCAGCCAGCAGCCCATTCACAAAAAACTGCAGTTCATAAAATCAGCCCCATTCACAAATCCCAGGGTCTGATCTCTGATTCAGATTCGTGTTTATGCAGTTTGCACACTGACAGATCAAATTTAAAAATACAACATTAGGTCAACTTGTATTACATGAAATAGCTGTGATTCTATAAAAAGACCTAATTTCCTTTGCCTCTTGCATTCATTTAGTCACCGTTGAAGTCTCTTTTCTGGCAACCTTCTTGTTACTTTGCCTTGTTTTGCATCTTTGAGTCTTTTGCATGCAAACCCTGCTCTCTGGTGCTCCCTGCTCTTTGGAGGGGAGGCAGTGAGAGCCCAACTTCTATTGTTCTAATGTCAAAGTTAGAATGGAGGAGGCTTAGACTGAATACCCTGTCGGTATTCAGTCTAAAAATCACCATGGTTTGGAAACTCTACATTCAAATAATTGCAAAGATCCGGTCTGGAGAAAAAAAAGATTTCTATGGAGAGACTTGTTTTAAAGATTCAGTATTTGTTTTCTGTGAAGTGAACTACTTATATCAAATGTCACGTTCGCATGCTGTTAGAGGTGTTGATCTGACATCTAACCATCTTTAATTCTCTAGTTTATTGCCATTTTTTTTTATATTTTAAGATGAGATTAGTCTTAAATGTCTCTTTTGTATCTGTTTCTGCAGTATTGCTAAATGCTGCTTTAGAGAGAAGTCGAGGCACCAGCCTACATATGGAGTCCAGGGTTCCCCACCACATCCCCGGAGTGTCCTCCTCCCTCATATCTCAACCCCTGCTGGACAGTCGTGTGCCCTACGGTCGTCTTCAGCACCCTGTCACTATTTACCCCATCGACCAGATAAAGTCATCACACGTGGAGAACGATTACATTGACAGCCCTGCTGTTGTTTCTCAGCAGCCTCCCAGCCAGAAATCTTTGAACCCAAGAATCACCTGGCTAGGTCAGAATCAAGAAGCCTTTCTTGGTGCAAACCACAACCATCATCACAATCACCAACACCAACCTCCCCAGCATAGTAGGTGCGAGCCCCACCTTCATCAGGACACCACCACCCACCCTTGGATTTCCTTCAGTGGAAGGCCCAGCTCTATCAGCAGCAGCAGCAGTACCTCATCTGACCAGAGGCTGCTGGAACACGCTGCGCCCACTCCAACAGTGGACCACCACCCTAAATTGCACCCTCACCCCGGCCCCATCAGTACAATCACTACCCAAACTCCAGGCTGCTTCAGTTCCTCAGAATCTAAGGTCCTCACTTCTTCCTCCTCTGCTTCGTCCTGCTCCTCCTCCTCTAAATCCCTTGACCTCAAGTCCGCAAAGATGCCTGTGGGAGGTGTATGCTCCGTTGGAGGTCAGCAAGGGTTGGCAGTGATTCCTTCCTCTCCGACCGAGAAGAAGCACCTCCTTCTTTGCGAGCACTGTGGGAAGTGCAGGTGCACAGAATGCACACTTCCCCGAACCCTTCCTTCTTGCTGGGTCTGCAACCAGGAGTGCCTGTGCTCTGCTCAGAGCATGGTAGATACCGCCACCTGCATGTGCCTGGTCAAAGGGATCTTCTACCACTGCACCGAAGACGAGGATGATGAGGGCTCCTGTGCCGACAAGCCCTGCTCGTGCTCGCAGGCCAACTGTTGTGCACGCTGGTCCTTCATGGCTGCCCTTTCTTTCGTCCTGCCTTGCCTGGTTTGCTATCTACCAGCGATGGGCCTAGCCAAACTGGGACAGAAATGTTATGACAATATTAGCAGGCCTGGCTGCCGCTGTAAAAACTCACAGAGCGGCGTGAGTGTCCCCGTGTGTAAAAGTGGAGCCACAGAAGCAAAATCTGGCACTCTGGAGAAGCAGCAGCAGGGATCATGATAGTGGACCAAACTGTGTGGTGGTGACCTTGCTAAAAAAAAAAAAAAAAAAGTGGACTGGACTATACCATACTTGTTTGCTCTCTATGGATTGGACAATCCAACACCAACCCATTAAACTATCCCGTTAAACTGCTGGAAGATGACTTATGTAAAACAAAGGTACAAAGATGTTTAATAGGGTGTATGATCAAAAATGGGCCTTATATGAGGGAGGTGGCAAGTAGGAATAGCCAACAGGCCCTCTGAGATGTTTTTGTTCTTCTTTGTAAGAGTGACAAAAGAACAAGAGACAAGCTTGTGGGACTGGTATTTGTGTTTTGCGAAGATGGCCGTAGGCACAAAGTCATTGTACCTCTCTGCTGCTCAATATTTCTCAGCTAATTTTGTAATGCTTACTAAACAGAAGCTGGTTGCTGATCCACAGAATACATAGAAATTATTGATGGATGGTTAATATCTATACTTAGCCCCCACCCCCCACTCCCCACCCCAACCCAAAAGCACAGCCCAGCGTTAAACATGAAAACAAGTGATTATCTATAGCGTGGTTTCAATGACAGGCCATTGCAGGAGTGAAACTAACACTTTTAACTACTCACTCGCTCCAAGGTTATCGTGGCCACCAATCTTTTAGCGTTTCCCCTCTCTTACACCTGAAAGATGCTACCTTGGTATTGCTAACATTTGATCTCCATTGAGTTTTTATGTCCAGAGTGGAGCTGTAAAAACAAACCTTTCTAGACTTTAAAATAATAGCAATTCCCCTTAACTCTCACCATGTATTGTGCATAAGCAGTTGAGATGATCACCTTACAGTGTGTTTTCCACTACGAGGTGGTGAAGCCTAGACATTCTCAAATATTTTGAATGCTGTTCACCAGTCACCTTTGACATAATGCATGTCATGACTTGCATGCTTTAGTCTAATGGTTACCCACTGTACTAGAAGTCGATTTGTAGTAGAGAAATGTGTTTAAAGAAAAAAAAAAGTAAAGTACACTCAACCTTCTCAGGGACAGTTACAGTAATCCTCTCTAGAACTTGGCCTACACCGCATGTTGATTACTAAACTGCCTAAGAGCCTGGTCTACTTCCTCTTTGCACAAAAAAAACAAAAAGGCAAAGAAATATTTAGGGGCAAAAAGGCAAGAGTGAATCATTTAAAACGAGTAAGCTAAGCTAGAGACAAACTGGCCAGAAAAAAGTGTTTCCAGACGAGAGGGGGTGCAAGTGATAGAGAGCAAAGAGGGGGAAGAGAAGGCATAGCAAAGTCGCTGTTGTGTATGTCTGCAGTCAGCCTTTGTAGAGTAAACCTGCCACTTGCACAACCTTTTTAGGAAGACGCAAACCCCTTAAAGGATGTACTAAAGCACAGTATTAACCACCTCAGCTATCTCACATTACGTTGGTGTGCACTACATTTAGTCCCCACCCCACTGCCCCCACACACAGAGCGTCTTCATCACGTTTAAATCATTATGCCGCGTAGCTGCATACGTTGAATAGCCTCTTTTTTTAATTCTTAAAGTCTATTTTTGTGGCTTGCGTGACATTTTTAGGACTTTGCCAAAGGAAGCTGTTATACAGTAGCATGCTTTTCCTGTCAGAATGATCACAGTCACGCCACGTGGTGTTGACGGCAGCTGGTCATTATTAAAGGTGGGCTGCCCTTTAATACAGATGGCCATTTCCGTTTGGCATAAAAGCGTACTGTCTTTGCGACTCCATAACACACATCTCTGCTTCACATCGGACCTGTGACTTTCATTAGGGTGCCTAACTTTGCTTTTACTTGTACTTGTCTAGTTGCACAAAGCTATCAGACGGGGGGAAAGGGAGGGAAAAAACACACATGGTCCTTAGTCTTTAATGTATGAGGCAATATTTTCAAAACCTAGCAATTCAGCCTGAGAGAAAAGGTGCCAAAATGGGATTGGTCGCGGGACTGGGCAAATGGCTGGTCGTCTCTAGGTGGGCAGCAAAAATCACAAATGTTTTGACAATATATTTAGTACTAGAGCTATGCAGGTGAAATGTTATTTGCTGTAAATAGTTTCACAACATTTGTGTTCTTTAGAAGACACTTTTAAATGTCCTTGAAAGATTGCATGGTACATTATAGCTACGATTCAGTACAAAATATATAGAGAATATATTAGATATATATTTTGAGGGTAAGAATACGATGTTTTTGTGGTTGTGAGGAAAAGGAAAAAAGGAGAGTTTCAAGAAGAAGGTTGGGGAAAGGGGTAACAGAAATAACAGACGTTTCTATTACTAGCACTTGATTTAGAAAAGTGTGCCCGGCAATAAATTAAAGAAGAAAAAAAAGGAGAAGAAGCAGAAAAAAAACTCCTGCTGTTTATGCTATCCATGGCTCATTAGCAGTCGAGAGGCTAAGCTAATTCCCTGGTTCCTCTCCGAGTCCTAAAGACTGTGGACTCATTGAATCCACACAGGGAGCACAATCTACCCCCATCAGCCCATTTCCTGCCGTTACTCCTCGGTGTTTCAGCTCCCTCTTTTTCTCTTCTTGCTTTTCTTTCTTCCTCGCTTCTCTCTTTCCTGCCCCGAGAAATTGCCCAACAAACATCCCTGACCTTCCATGATTGACAAACACAGCTGCTGTGCATAAACTTGTCATACCACAGAGACATGGAAAGACATGTCTGTCTCTCTTTCACTCTCGACTTGGTTTTTCCTCTCCAGTTGTGTTCTGCGCCATCTCTTCTCACCAGAGGACATTTATTTCCAACAGTTGCTGCCTTTTTTCTTTTCTTCTTTTGCTGTTACTCAGCTCCATCACTGCAAAAGCAATGCTCCTAACTTCATGTTGGCTTTATACAATCACGTGCTCGCTATCCTGTTTAAGGTGTGGAATAATCATCCAACAGCTCAAACATTAAAACCTTTTCTTTACGCTGTGACTTTTACACACCAATCCCCCTGTGTGTCATTCATTTGTGAACACGGTTTTCTTTTCTTTTCCTTTTTTCTTTTTTTTTTTTATTTAAACCCAAACAAGAGGAAAGGTCTCAAACAGTTGGGTGATGCTACTCCATTCTTTTATACCTTTACAATGTCATTGTTGGGTATTGAGAAACAAGATCTGTGCTTTTGTTTTGTGTAGATATAACAAAAAGACAAAAATCTCATATAAAAGGTTCCCTTTATAGATATATTTATTTTGAAGTTCTATTTTATATAGTATTTATTTAGATGCCAACTTTTTGTTTGTGAAGAAAGCTTATGTCGAAATGGAATGTACATTGACAATGGAAATATATATTGTTAAATATACCGAGCTGTTTGTGTCGTTACTGTTTCAACTACATAACACAGACACACACTTATACACCGTGCCATCATAACGATCATAAACCCAGAGGATTTATACTAATATGAATTATTACCACTAAAAAAGTTGACTTATACTGACATAAAGATAGCAGCACCAACAAACTATTATCCCCCCCCCCCAGTGGCTCTATGCCCCTCTAGTGGGGTCTGCCCCACAGTTTGAGCCACTACTTCAATGTAAAAAATATATTATATACTGCTTCATTTCTGACCCAAAGTTTCCGCTACTCAAAGTTAATCGTTTTCTTCTTTTTGGCTGCTCCCTTTAGGGGTCGCCACAGCGGATCATCTGCCTCGATCTGACCCTGTCCCTAGCATCCTCCTCTTGGGCACCAACCCCATTACTCACAGTAGTGCTGCATGTGTACATCCCAAAAAGGTTGATATGCTTCTGTAGGTCAAGATTTCCATCTACCGGTCACTGTTTACAAACCTAAGGTGAATTTTAAAAGTTAATGAAACCCTCAATCTGGAGCTAGATGATTTTCAATAAATACAGTTGGGGTTTTTTTTGCTCTTGACATACATACATGAGTTCAATAGAACTCAAGCTACAAGTGGACTACAAATGAAACCAGAAAGCATCTGCTACCAAACAGTTTGGTGAATCACATGCACATATCTAAACAGGAGATAGGTTTGTATGTGGGTTTTTTTTTTAACTGCTTACAATAGCAACCGATCACTTATAAGCTGAATTTGAAGATTTTTTTTTAACATTATGCAGTCTGTAAAAGACCAGCGAGGCGCTTTAGTCTCTTTATTTCAACAGTTCAAATTCCCGAGGTCTCCCTTCCTGTGTCTGAATAGGTCGCTCTCTATAAAACACTGGTAGAGCAGCAAAGGCCAAATAAATCTGTATGACCTTAAACAGAAAGAAAACATTACATAAGGAACAGGAAATGATCCGCAGACCCCTCAGGACGACGTAACATGAGACAGGAACTAGTCAGGATGCTTAATTCATATCAGAGCTTGATGACTGCAGTGTGTGTGTGTGTGCAGGTTTAAATGTGTGTTTGACTTGTAGGTTAAACTCACTTCCTTTTAGTTTGAAGGGGTGGTCTGTTATAATCTGGATGTGTAACATTCCTTTCTCTCAAAAGCACCACCTTATAAAGCCAGAGCACATACGGCTTCTTCCTGTCACACACACCTACACACACATTGTTGTCATCCCCCAACCCCCTCCCCCAGAACACCTGTGCTGCTCTTACCTTTTGGTGTTCTTCCTCCCTTTACGCAACCCCCCAGCTCCCAACCCCTCCACCTCCCGCGCATGTACTCGTGTACTGGGTGTTCACCTGGATGCACCTGGGAGAGGAAAGTGAATGAATTACAACAGAGTTTGTTAGGAGGAGAAGAGAAGAGAAGAGAAGAGAAGAGAAGAGAAGAGAAGAGAAGAGAAGAGAAGAGAAGAGAAGAGAAGAGAAGAGAAGAGAAGAGAAGAGAAGAGAAGAGAAGAGAAGAGAAGAGAAGAGAAGAGAAGAGAAGAGAAGAGAAGGGCCTGGCCTTCCAGCATCACATAAAGAAGATGTTTCCGCTGTAAAAGCCCTGCAGGCGCTGCTGTGTCTGCTCCAACAGGTGAGATCAGAGACCAACCTGCCTGTTTACCTGCCGGTCTGTCAGCACCCACCTGGGACAGCACACATATACACACACACACACACACACACACACACACACGCACATGCAAACACCTGCATTTGACTTCCTCCACACCTACATTGTCATCTCCACCCTATCAGGCCACATACATATCATCAACACAGGAAGCTGCAGCACAGGCAAGTGGAAAAGAAAGCATTTATTATCAGCTAGTACTATGACGCAGCCTAGATTCAGTGAAGAACCCATCCCGGGTCGGAAACTGTGCATGCAAATAATTATTTGTGCTGTGGTTTGGCTTGCTGTGCTACAAAAAGGTTGGGTTTACCACAGAAGACAATGCAAGGACAGCAGCCAGAAACTGGTTGAAACTAATATTTCAAAGTTTTTGAATGTTTACAGTGCTTTTTTTTTAAGTTGTTAAGCTGTGCAAGTGAGAGAAACTAGTACAAGATTCAGGTCCTCTTGTTCTGCTTCATTTGCAATGTAATTGTTCAGTCGCAAGAATAAGGTCGTCACACCCAGCACACACAAACACATCATCATGTTGTAGTAGTTCTGTTGTGTGGGTCTTTTCTAACACAAGCAGGCTAATCAAAATAATGTAATAACACATAGAATAGATTTCATAACCAAGTGCAACCCTTGTTATTATATAAAAGGAGAATACGGGGAAACAGAGGGATTTTTATCTATGTATATTGTAAAAATGTGCTAGCGGCCCTCAGGCTGCCAGGGACTTTGTTCCAGCTAGTCACGTGATCAAGTGTGTGCACTGGTTTAAAGCGTCACTGAAAGCAGAAGTTGCGCTGCAATAACACAGGACAAAGGGATCATCAGGTGTGACATCCAGGTGGTATAATCTGACTTGAACCATCCCACATTTGTCTTCTTATCGGCTGCATTTCACAACCAGCAGAACTTGCTAAGTCATTGTATCAGCACACACTGATGTGACCTGAGATACCACTTAAAGGGATAAACCAACTTTTTTTTGTTTTCTTTCCAGTGTGAATCTGCATTTAGGTAACATATGTTAGACTAATTATTTAAGGCCGTGGGGGAAACCGCATGCCAGTTTCCTGCTATGAATGATGTTTCCCCTCAGCTGGTCTCCGAATCTGTTTGAGATTTTCAAGAAGCTAGCTGTAATTTCGACTCTCCCGCACTTATGTGCTTCAAGTTACCTCAAGTAAATCCCCTGCAGTTTGCTGTTTAGATGACATATTGCAAAAGCCATTTTCACATCTGGTGTAGCGCTCAAGCAGACCCCCGCGCACCACTGACAACCCATAGATACACACACACAGTTACACACTTCCCTCTCTTCCTCTTCTGTGCAGCCCATTTCTTCACTCCTCTCATTCTCTGTTTTATACATACAAAAATACAAAAAAGGGAAAACATGTGAAAAATGTGTGTGACATGTATGTATATTTAATTAATCAAGATTAAATTAAGGTAGACTCTCTTTACCCGTGCACACAGAGGCCATAGTGTTCTCCTTACCTCAATCATTTATTTACCAGGTTTATTTACATTATAAATCAACATTATCTTTATGGTATGGATGAAATAAGACAGTGGCTACATATGCATGTTCATATATAACTTGCATACATAGCAAGTGCATTTTTGTCCCCTATCAAACATGCACAGTATCTCTTCCTCTGTCCCCTCCAGTCCTTCTCTCTTCTTTCCTTTGTGGAATTTGACAGTAAAATTAGCTTAAGTGCGGCTTGAAGAAAAACACACATTTCAGCACTTGGGAAGTAGCAGGGATAGCATAGAAGAGAGGACTGGGAGCTGGTGGGAGAGACGGAGGTGGACAACAGGGAGAAAAGGTTGTCTGGGAAGCTTGACCAAAACAGTCAATAAAAGCTGTGATAAACATATTATACACATTGCAATAAATAAAACTATATTTTTGTTGAAAGCTTCCAACTTGACAAGTATTGTAAAAAATCGAAATAGTTTTCACTTTCACTAGCATGCCAATAAAATAAAATAAAATAATCTAAAATTTCCAAATTCGTCACTTAAGTGTTCTTATGGGCCCAAAATAGGCCAATGACAGAAAAAAAGGCAGAAAGAAGAAGAGAAAAGAGAGATTAGCCACAATTTTTAATGCCACAGTTGCCTGCCTACCAGCAAGTCAACCGGGCAGTCAGCCTGTCCACCATGAAGCCAGTTACCCAGCCAGCAAACAAGCCAACCGGCCCGTTTCATTCAGTGGGACCACTGGCACGGGACCAAGTAATGCCACTAAACAAAGAGCTACTGTCTTGCATCACTTCCCCTCAGAGAGGCCAACCAGGCTGCAGCCTCTTATCACCAGGCACTGCCACTCTAAAGCACACCAAGGCCTCCGCCACACCGACCTCTTTACTGCTTTCTGGTACAGCCTTCTCCCATTATACTAACCCTGAACCCAAGGGGAGGGTTTTATTTCGGCTTTCACGAGCGTCAACGAAAGGGGCAGCACATAAAAAGAAAAACAAATTAAACCCACCGAGCAAATGGTTTTAACCGAATTTCACGTGGCCTGCGCTTCACTTGGTCACATGCTTTTTTTCTTCTTCTTTTTTAGCACTTGTGAGGCTATACCACGTGATGTTGCATGGCGTTTGAGAAGTTTAGTCCCATCACTGGACTCTGACTTTAACACAGCGTACTGATTATATGATTTACTACAGAGAAGGACAAGTTAATGTTTTCTGTTCGACCCTATTTTATTTTTTTCTACTCGATTCCTTTCTATTCTATTCTAGACTGGTCTGTACTGTGATCCTATTATTTTCTTATTGCAGAAGTTAAGGAGTGAAAGTGTGGAATCTTAATGGGCAGCTTTGCTCCTCTGTCTTGATAAGTATTCTGCCGGTGTAGTTTGATACTTCCTTCCACTCCTCAACCTCCGTGTGTGTGTGTGTCTGTGTGTGTTTGTCATGGGTGCGTGCCTGTTTTCAACAGGCCCTGTAGCTGCCTGAGGGGGGGTGGACATGTGTAAAGGAACAGTTGCATTCCTTTCAGATCCTCCTCTCAAAGGGAAAACACATACACACACACATTCAGGTTTATACAAACTAAGCTTACAGGAACACACAAACCCTCTCCTTCTCTCCCTTCTTTCGCTCTCTTTTCCCTCTTTCTGAACAACAGCAGAGCGAGACGGTCCCCCGAGGTGTCGGAGGGGCCAAAACTGAACCGACCAAACTTGGCTTCCAACCCCGGAGCAGTGACACGCCCACTTGGCGGACGCCTGCAGTGCATTCCTGGTGAGAGCATTGTCAAAGACAAGCACTTCCTCTGGAGAAGGGCCAGCCCCACCACAATAACATTTTATACATTTATTTGCTGGCTTGAGTCACAAACAAACAACATGCGCGCACACACAAACCCACGTGCACACACACACACGTGCACAAGGAAGGATGTGTGCGTACTTGCATGCATGATGTACAACAGTATTGCAAAACACTGTTTTGATTCTTATCTTTGCTCCCATATCACTCCCTCTACTCCTCCCAGTCCAAGTGTTCCTATCGATGTTCCTTTTCTAATCTTGTTTTTGTTTTTTCTCTCCTCTTAAGTGAAGCTGTTGCACTGACTTTTCTCCTGTATGATATTCAACAGATTACAAACAAAACCGTCCTCATCCTGACCTCTGCTTGTTCTGAGATAGAGCTGACATTCTATCCTCTATAGACTCATGGGTCTCACAACTTTTGCAACAGTAAAAAAAAAAAAAGTAGGATTGTTGCCTCATTCGATTTTTTTTTTTAAGTTTAAAAGAAACAGATTCAGTGACTATTTCCAGGGAAATGTTTGACATTTGGCTTATTGCAAAACCAGAAGGAGTAATTTAGCTTCCTCGGCTATTTTGCTCATTAATTTCCTTGTCAGTGAAAGAGGTAAACCTGCTATTCTCAATGTAAGTCAAATAGCAAGCAGTGATCACACTTTTAACCAGCAGATATTTGGAAGTTTTCCTTGAGTAAAGCTAAAAGTCACAAAACTGACTCGTTTCAAACAAAACTTGAATTTCAAAGATGGAATACGAACGTAGGAGTTTATTGTCCCAGTGGGGAATTTGTCTTGCTGCCTCTATTAAAATCAAGAAATCAAATGTATATTTAAAAAAATCTATCTAATCAACATAATGTTTGATAAATCAAATCAAAAATCAAAAACGTGATTCTCCTGCGTATACGTCCGTGCATCCGTGGCTTTTCGTTACCTATTGTGCTACACATGGTTCAGTCTGCTTTATTCATGTGTCTGCTTGTCCTTTTGTGTTTGCAGTATCTGCCATGTCAGGACAAACACAAAAGGAGCCAAACACACTCTTATGTAACAAACACGACTTCACAGGAAGTCAATTACAATGTCTGTGAGTGTGTGCCTCTGTGTGCATTTGTTTCCGTGGTGTTTATACCATTTGACCATGTTTTTCAGTGCATGTTGAGCACATATGGGCATTAATTAATTGTAAATTATGTATGTAAGTGTGTGCGAGTGCTTGCTTGCTTCATGGTCCACAGTGAAGTTAGGACACAGGAAGACACCTCAGTGTCCGCACTGGCCCTTGGATGTCAGGTCCCTGAACTGTACTGGTACTCTGATCAGAAGTGGTATGTTTGATTGTTTGATTTTTAGGTTTGCACTAACATATGTTAAATATGTGTACTAGTATGCTTCTTTATTTCTTTAGTCTGTAATAATTTTTGTTATTCAGTTAAATTTAGTTAAGAAAATCTGTTTTGATTTGTATATGAAATCAAAGGAACATATTTCTAAAGTGTCCACGCACAGCTTTTAAGTTTCTGTATCCAGGTCCAGTTTGCACATCAGACAGAGCCATTAGAGAAATGTTTGCACTTACAAACAGGCCAGCAGACTTGTAGAGTTAAGTTGTGAATGCTGGATATCTGATGGTAAACTTACAGCAGCTTTATATTACAAAACTAATGGCAGTTATGCCAGTTACTGGAGTAACACATCTGTGTTCTCTGGCAGAAGAAAGGAGAGGACCCTACTCTTGTGAAACTATCCAACTGTAAATCTAACACAGTCAAGTCTTCTCCTGCAGTCAACTGTGAACACTGTTTTTACCTGACAAGCACTCCCACCTTCCTGTTGCCATACATCTGTTTCACTAATTTCATTAACAACAAGGAAAATCACCAGGGCAACCCCTCAGACACAAGCAGACTCACTACCGCTAAAACTGGCACGCTTGTAGATAAAGAGGTCAAGTCATGTCTTCTCAGATATGTGAGAGTTTTGTGCATTCGTGCAAGGCAGAGTGCATGTGCATGTTTATGTGCGTGTGTGTGTGTGTGTGTGTGTGTGTGTGTGTGTGTGTGTGTGTGTTTGCGTGTGCATGTTTTCGACCTCAGGGTGGAGTATCTTGGCATGTCTCACCACAGTTTAATGTTTCCTTTTAGCTCAGCTGGCACTCTTGAGCTCCTGTTGGTTGACCTTTTCGCTTCCTGTGAAGTTCCTGTCATGCATTCTCAGTCGAAGGTCACAGATCTTTAAAGCCAGGCCAATTGTTCCATACGAAATACTTTAGAAGAAAGATATACTAGCTAGATTAGCCCAAGAACGGAGACTGCTTTTGAATATTTAGCACGCATGGTAGGTATACACTGCTGCATTTAGTTAACTAACAGCAAGCTAAAAATAATAATAATAATAATAATTCATTGTAATGAAAACTTGAAAGGCAAAGTGTGCATTTTACAACCTGCAATTGTGCAGATTTATTTTTGTAGGAAACACAAATGTAAGAGTACAAGCCTCCTCTGCCGCACGATTATCTGTCTTTTGACCAAAATCAGCTACCTGGATCGACTCTTGTAGTCAGATCTGCACAGAGTACCTTGCCAACTATAAATACCAGCAGTGAAAGAAAAACTACTACATACAGTGCATTTACACAGGTTTTAGCACACATTGCTATCGTTTGTATTTGAATAAAGATTATAATAAGTTTAATGACTTTTTAAAAGAAGTAACCAGTAACTAGCCACCTCACGTGATGAGGGGTTTTCATCAAAATCTCCTTTGATCAGTCTTCAGCCCCAGACAGTAACAATGTACCAGACGCTCATTTAAGTGTACATTTTTCCTAAAGTTCATTCAAGAAATGGGTTTTGAAAATCTAATCATATGCCAAAGCCATAGAGGTATGAGCTAAACGAGACACATAATCAATTAAGTTAAGAAACAGCTTCTCAAATTCGCAATGCTGGGTCTGGGATACACACTGTAGACACGCACACTAAGACCATTTCCCACACCAGAAACATAAACTACTCTACACTCTTTTTATACTACCGAGACTTTATTCACTTTTAGTCACTTACAGTTATTATACAGTTACAGTTACTTTAATTTTAAAACTGTGTAATTTTAAAACTCTATATTCTGTGTATTTATTATCTCACTCTTATTGCCTGTTCTTATTGTCTTTATCTTCAACGTTATGCTGCTCTGTTGTATGTTAATTGCCCCTTGGGGATAAATAAAGTCTTTCTGATTCTGATTCTGATTAAAGCTCCACAATTCACACAGCAAAATAGCAACAAGGTCCACAGACTTCCCTACAAATTTCCAGTGCAGTTCCACCACAGACAGCAGAGGACAGCACCCCTAGTTAAATGCAACCAGTTTACATAAATAATGCCTATACTTAGTCAAGCCTGTTTAATGTCGACATGGTTACTATAACAGTAAATACGTTCACATGAGCTCATTGTTGCAATTTATTGCACATGTTTGAAAAATCAGTAAAAAAAAAAACCCCAAACGATAAAATATGAGGCTACTTTTCAGAGTAGTGCACAGTCCTGTCACACAGCAATGTAGGAAGGAAAGGGAGAATCCCAGCGGTACCACAATGTTTCCACATCTCTATAGACATGGCAGCTGGTTCTCACTTGTAAACTGCAACATGCAGAGAAAGCCTCCTCTGCTAACATTTCAGATATCACACAGGCTTAAGCCAAATATGATATTAACATAGCACAAACATGTGACCACTGTATACAAACAGCAGCAGCAATGAGAACGCACAAACAGAAGGCTAAAGCTGGAAACAGTTATTCAGCTTAACCTGCTGCCATCAGTTTTTCTTAACAGCTGATAGCTGGCTTTCACAGTGAATGGGAGGAAGTGTCCATCACGGGGTGCCGGGAACAAGGTTGACAGTTTCACTACTGAAACTGGAGAGGAAAAAAATAGGCATTGTCACTTTTCTTGATAATTTAACTATTTCAAAAGTTTTCTTTGTGCTTGAGCCATTTAGGAAGTGTATGAGTAGATCTGTTTTAAATAACGGAGGCCTGTGGAGTCAGAGATGTAGTTCTTGGGTTTTCTTTGGTTTTCAAAGCATTGCACAGTTTGATCTTGTGGCCAGTTTGTTGCAATGTCATTGTGGCATTGTTAACACAAACGTGAATGCTCCAGACCAAAAAACTGCATTAAGGGCCTAAAGGAAAGGAGTAGTTTGGTATGAATTTCTTTTTCAACCTACTCTATACAACATTGAATACAGCAGCCAATTGATGGGTCGCAGAGGACAGAACCTCTGAAAGCATGATGATGGGGAAATTAATTAAAAATCCTTTGGATACGCTTCCTGCCAGCCATTGTGAAAAGTGATGTGAGTAATGGTTTCCAAGAAAGGGAATCTCTAAGAACTACAGGAACAAGCTTAGCTGAGCCATATACTCACACACGTGCACATGTTCATGCGCAGTCATAGAAATGAGTATTAGAAGCAAACCCTGTAAATTTTGTGTCTGAGAGGTGGTCTGGCCTGTGAAGCCCTCTGGCCATGAATACTATTCTTGTGGCTGTGTATTTGAGTCTGTGGCTTAGCCAAGGATGTGGTTGGGCTCAGTGAAAAGCGTACAAGACGAATCATTTAAATCCCCATCTATAGTGTGCTGCATGTGTGTCTTGTTGCACGCGTGTGTGTGCGCTTGTCAAAAAAGAGGAAAAGGGGCATCATTCAACAGCTGCTCCTCCTTCCAGGAGCATAGGATATTGGATTAGTGTGTTAATCTCACTCTCGCGTTTTTTTCTCAGTGTTCCTCTTTCCTACATTTGGGTTTTTCTATGGTTGCATACATCTTCTGTCCTACTTGTTCTCAGGTCTGCTACATTTTTTCTTTTACTGCTGATGGCCCGTACACAAGAGGTCCATATACCCACATATCTCCTAACTGTTGTAAGACACAATGCTGTTCAGTAAGCACATGACTATAAAAAAAAGGATCAGAAAATAGAAGCATGTTTTAAATGAGGTTACACGTTTTTAGTAATAAATTAGCCATTGTTGCTCTGATATAAAGCTTTTATCAAAAGATAAGGACTAGACAATATTAGTGAGGTTATTCAAATGTATGCCCTAAAAGCTACCATTAGTGATACTTCTTATTTGGAAAATTGACGGGATAAAAGGTCTGTTTTTCCCCAAAAAACAGAAGCCAGTGCATGTATTTCTGTGAGTGCATCTTTTGGTCTTATAAATGCTTTTTTTGCAAGCTAGCCACTACACTATCTGCTCTTTCAATGTAATTTATTTATTTAAGAGAGTATTAGAGACAAATCGCTCCAGCAACTAGACTGGACAAGACTGGATATGGACCACCACCCACAAAATCAAAGATGAGCTATCAATCTTTCTGTGTCTGGACCAAGGGAGGGGTCTCATGGATTGAGTGTTGAGTCCATATAAGCTGCAGACATGACTAAGCAGCAGGGTCCTGGGTTTGAATCTAGTGGTTAGCTGGGTCTCTTTCTGTGGGGAGTTTGCATGATTTCATTTTTTCCCAGTACTCTGGCTTCCTCCCACAACTCAAAGACATACATGTGAAGTTAGCTGGCAAGTCTAAGTTGGGTGTAGGTGTGAATGAGAGTGAGAATGGTTGTCTCTCTCTGTGTTAGCCCTGCTATAGTCTACCTTGCTTCTCACTCCATTAAAAGTTAGGATAGGGGTAAAAGCCAGAATTAGGCATTCAGATTTTCTTCAGTTTAAGTTTATAATAACTTGATAAAATACTTTGTATAAAAACTGTGGGTAAACTGGAACTTTTAGCTTTGGCTCTGGGGTGTAAAATAATATATTAATAATAACATCACTAAAACTGTAACTACAAGCCAATCAGCACAAATATTCACACACAAGAAAAAACCTCTAATGTTATAATGTTATTTGCACATTATGCATCTGAATTATCAACATTGGCCTGCATGGATGGAACAGTCCAATCTGTTATTCTCCCTTTATACTGGGCTCTTTTGAAGAAGGAGTACTCTCAGAAGTGGGAATGTTGTATGGATGTCAGTTGTCCGAAAAATGTAAAAACTTGTCTGTTTAGTTAGGCCTGGATCAGTTGACTCTGAATTCTCTCTTAGTTGTGCCATAATAGGCTTCTTCACTCACCTTTTTCACTCACTTTGCATTTAATCATTAGTTCTGGCTCTCTTCCCCAGTGTGTCTTTTGTCCTGTCTCCCTCCCATCACTCCCAACCGGTCGCGGCAGATTGCTGCCCTTCCCTGAATCTGATTGTGCTGAAGGTTTCTTCCTGTTTAAACGGTGGTTTTTTTTTATCCCACTGTCACCAAGTGCTTGCCCGTAGGGGATCATCTGATCAGGTCTTTACCTATCATTCATGAGTGCAAGATCAAACAAATTCAAAGCATAACAGATCCACTTTAAATATATTTTCATTACATATCTAATCCAAAGATTGAACCTAACATGACATTAAAGCAAATACTTCAATTTAGGTGCTTTACAAAAACTTATATTTGCACTTTATGATGTTCATATGTGCATAATCTCCAAAGGGGATGCAGCTAGAGATTTTTTGGAAAGTGAGAGGAAGCCAGATACAAAAACAAAGAACAGACAGAGTGACCGAGAGACACTGAGGGAACAGAGAGGGAGCACCTGCTCTGCGACCTCGGCCCAGACAAAGACACCTCTGTCCCACAATACAATGACGTCCAGGACACTGCAACTTCCTGTGTCTGGTGGGACGACCAAACAGCACAGCAAGATAGCTGTTTGTACAGAGTGAGTCTATTCATACATGCACACACACACACACACACACACACACACACACACACACACACACACACACACACTTGTAGGCAGTAATCACACACAAACGTTATATTCAGTGGAAAAAAATGGTTCTCCACAGATTTTACTCTGTAGTGAATTTAAGCAGGAACTTAGATTAAACGATAATGTCAGTCCAACTTCATCTAAGTAATGTCAGAGCAAGGAAAAAGGCTTAATACAGAAAAATCACTGGCATCTGCTTGCAAAAGAAACAGTGTTTCCTGGCTGATAGCGATGAAAAAAGTGATTAGTTTACTGGTTCTGTTTTCATTTCTAGTAGACTAAAAGATTTGGGGGGGTCTCACTGCAAAAAAATTAAACACATTAGATATATTATGTGCCAGAAAAGCTGCCCTGTCCTCCCCCCTGTTTCAGGGTGGGCTGAACTTTGGATGCTAAACTTGAAACTGCCATCCCCATGGAAACAGCTCAACAGTCAGTGAAGAAATCTAAGTAGTATTTCTGAAATTCAGCTCGTCACCAGTAGGAGGTCAAAACGAGAGAGAAGGGAAAATCTGCAAAAGTGGGGCATTGCATTAGAGCTTAAATCGCTGGATTTATTTTCCTTTCATTTCTTTCTTTTTTTTGGCCACAGATTTCAGCTCAGCAACAGGTCCATGATATGCAGTGTTACATAATTGTCCTCTACCTCCATTTATCACAAAGCCAGTAGCAATTCTGATTTTTTAAAAAGGAAGGCGACTCACATTTCTGAATTGTTGCACAGTTCAAGGAAATCAAGGCATAAATCTGTTCTTCAAATCATTAAATTCAGGTGTTCTAATCACTTCCATGGGCACAAACATCTAGACAAGGAATGGGGGAACTCCAGGCCTCGAGGGCTGGTGTCCTGCAGGTTTTAGATGTGTCCTTGATCCAACGCAAATGATTTAAAATAGCTAAACCTCCTCAACATGCCTTGAAGTTCTCCAGAGGCCTGGTAAGGAACTAATCATTTGATTTAGGTGTGCTGACCCAGGGTGGTATCTAAAACCTGCAGGACACCGGCCCTCAAGGCCTGGAGTTCCCCACCCCTGATCTCGACATACAGACTGCTTCTACAAATCTTTGTAAAAGAATGAGTCGCTCTCAGGAGCTCAGTGAATTCCAGCGTGATACCGTGATATGATGCCACCTGTGCAACAAGTCCGATCATGAAATTTCCTCGCTCCTAAGTATTATAACAAAGAGCAGGGTCAGTGGATGCTGAGGGGCATAGTGCACACAGGTGACCAACTTTCTGTAGACTCAGTCGCTACACATATCCAAACTTTACACAATTAGCTTAGATTAGCTCAAGAACAGTGTATAGGAAGCTTCAGGGCTTCCACGGCCGAGCAGCTGGATCCAAACCTTACACTGCCAAGTCTCATGCAAGGGTTTGGATGCAGTGTCTGCAAGCATGTTGCTGACAAAACACATCTCCAGCAGTGGAGATGTGTTCTCTGGAGTGACAAATCATGCTTCTCCTTTTGGGAGTTCGCTGGACAAGTCTAGGTTTGGCGGTTGCCAGGAGAAAGGCACTTGTCTGGCTGCACTGTGCCAAGTTTAAATTTTGGTGGTTAATGCTTCATCCCCAAACTGTTCCCAATTTTGTGGGAACAGCTTGGGGATGGCCCCTTCCTATTCCAACATGACTGTACACCAATGCAAGGTAAATAAAGACATTGATGAGCGAGTCTGGTGTGGAAAAACTCGACTGGCCTGCGCAGAGTCCTGACCTCAACCCAACACAACAGTTTTAGGATGAATTACAGTGGAGAGTGTGAGCCAGGCCTTCTCGTCCAACATGAGTGTCTGACCTCACAAATGCACTTCTGAATGAACGGTCAAAAATTCCCATAAACTCAAAAGCCTTCGAAAGGATGGGCCCACATCATATGAATCTATGGATTAAGAATGGGATGTCACTCATTGGATGATCATATGCATGTCAAAGCAGACAAGCAAATACTTTTGTCTAGGGTAGTGTAGTTGCCATGCACAAATTATGCCTCAGTTTATTTGTGCTCTTCATCTCAACCCTAAACCAACCCTCACCCCTCATTACAAGATAAACAGCAAAACTTTTGTAAGCAAAAGAAAGATAGACTAGAAGAGGTGCATCAAATATTTTGCAGGAAGCAAGACAATTTATCTAAACTTAAAAATCCTTCTGTCATGCAGATAAGTGTTAAGTGGCTTCATAATTTTGTGTCTTTACCCCATCCTGTTCTATCCCTTGATGCATTTGAATGCATTTTAAAGTTCTAAACTATTAAAAGTAAGATTGCATCACGATTTTTCCATAAAAGTGACAATGGCATTCATTCAGCCAACTCTTCAGATGTTGCCAGATCAGTGGAGTGTGATTTAGTGAACAGTGAATGCAAATGATGTATGCCAAAACAAATATGCCACACTAAACGGCAGGTAAAAAACATTTTTCAAAGCATGTCTGCAATTCCATTTACTACCCTGCAGATGTTTTTAATGCAGTTGTTGTAAACCGATTACATACATTCCAACCAAACCAAACCAAACCCTGTAGTAGCAGAGTTGTGTCACTGTCATTATGGCTCAAGATATATGGGAAAAGAACAGGGTACAAAACCTCACCGATGGGACATTGTGATTGAAGTTTGATACTGGCCAACAATTATGTGGTTGCTATGTTTCCTCTGTTGCTACCCTGGTATCTTCCTTTCACACGCTCAAGAGGAACGAGGATATCATGAAACACGTGTCGTATGTAGACATGGAGTCAAAAATACATGTGTGACAAGACCAAAAATTAGTCGTCTTTCATGAGTTTACAAAGCAGGAGGAAATATTTTGTTTTGTGGAATTATGAAGGTTATGAAGATTTATTATTTGAGCACAGCTGAGAGAAAGGTTATAAAAAAATAAAGCATTAAGAAAGAGCTAACAGAACATATAAAATATGATAGTTCTTAGTTGGGTTAATATTTAATAAATTTGTTTATGTTTTGTAGATCAGTTTAAAACCCAAGAAGAACCTTTTTTGGTTGCCAGGTGGAAAAAGTATTCACTCTATTTAATAAAGATTATAAATGCTGTCAATAAATTAGGATATTTTTAATTTTATCAAGTTAAATGTACACAAATGGAATTAAAATAAACACACGGGCACAGCTATACACACATAGATTGTATTATTTTGTTGTTGTTTTTCTTTGTTTAGTGTCGGGACGTTATCATTCATACAAAGTCTTTTTCCATCCTTGACAAATCCTGATTTGGCTGACATTAAAAAACCTCACATTTGCACAACGAATAGTTGACATTTTCTAGGCTTGCAGGCTGGCTCGGTCAGGGGCCTGCACGCGTGATGGTTAGCCCCGAAAACCACCTCTGACTATCTAAACTCTGAAATAATCGCATCTATCAGTGCAATTTCACTCTAAAGCCAACACAGACCCATTAAATCTTAGCCTTAGTATGGTGGTGAATTAGGCAGAATTGCTTTTAAGCCCTTAATAGATACAGCCCAACCAATAAGTAGTTAGACAGTGACGTGAATTTTGTTTTACCCTGTGCTTCTATGCATGAATTGTAATAAACTACAGCAGTGATGATTTTTTTTATTCATGCGAAAAGAACTGCACAGTAATTTTGATTATTTTAAAATATTGTTTCATTTTATTGCAGCAAAACCAAATAATTTTACAAGTTAAACAAGTTGTTTGGAACAACTGTAAATTCACTTTTGTAAGATCCAAGTGGTGCCGCTGCCGGAGCTGGTGAAAAAAAACTAGCTTAGCTTAGCAGAAAGATAATGAAAAAAGAGAAAAGATGGGTTTTAAATAAAAATCAAATCAAATCAAATAACTGCATATTTAATAGGTTTTATTTCAGGTGTTTAATGAGGGAAAAAGTGTATTAATTTACCAAAATATCTAGTTTAATGAATTAATCATCCTTAAAATTACAGTTTGCAATCACTGTCTTAAAATCGTCATGTTTTCGTTTCGTTTTTTGCTGGTCTTTCCCACCTTACTGCATCTCACTGAATTTTTTAGCTTCACTGCCATTACTGACTCACCCAAGCGTAAATATTTCAGCTGCTTTTATGTGACTAAACAATAAATAATATGTACTGTAATTAAATTGCCAGCTACGAGTCTATGACTCTTGGAATGTCCATATAGGTAAACGGGAAGAGAAATACAAACTTATAAATAAACGTCAGCTTATTTAAATGAGAAATGCTGTCTTGGTAAGTTTATTATGATAGAAAATGTTTCTACTTTTAACTGAAACACAGGAAAACTTGCAGAGGATGGAAACTTTGTCCAAAGAAGAAGTCGTCGACTTCTCCGAGACCCTAATTGTTGAGTGGACAATTTCCTTGACTTAACCTCTAAAATATGGGCATTAAATCTTTGTGGAATTGCTGGTTATCGCCTCCGATTCCTCCCTTCCCTCATCCTGTAACGGAAGGAGACGTTCACCCCTCAACAGTGGAAACCTCGGGACACTGAGTCCAAGCCCACAGGCCTCTCCGAGTGTCAGCTCGTAATATTGCTGCTTAATGAGGGAAGAAATAGCAGTGGTTACCCATTCGGTCTAAGTCCTCTTTCGGGCTTTCGGTTTGTGTGTCTGCACATGCCTGAATGCTTATGTGGGTCCTCGGGTATTTTTGCAGCACGGTTGTGCTCGAATGAATGCCTTTGTGTGGTTGTGTGTGTGTGCGTGTTTGTGTATAGGGGTAAATGAATGTGATTGTGTTTACTTGCTGGCTGCGTGTAGGATACAGGAAGCCTTGGGGGCCCAGGCTCTTGCTGTTTGTTATGGAGCGAGGAGGAGGTAGAGAGTGTGTACGTGTGACAAGGAGAAAAAGAGAGGGAGAGAGACGCAGTGGAAGTTATAGCCGTCTCTGCTGTCTGTAACTGCTGGGCACGGAGTCTCAGTGGAGTCAGAGCACGGTGCAAGTGCACACACACACAGACTCGCACAGTCACAAATGGTAACACTTTATTTGAAACATATACCAGTGATTTATAGCAGCCTAATGATCCACTCAGGCCTTGAGCTGATTCATCCCTTATGTCAACTCTTGCAGCGTTTTCATGTTGCATCTTCCTCATAAATGACATGAAAGTGGAATCCTGCATCAGTTTAACAGGCAGTAATGTCAAAATAAAAGCCTTCTTTTTGTCAGCAACTGCGTAAAAAGGTAAATATGCCAAGTGCTCCACCTCAGGTTATACAAATGAGATCTTAAGACCTTTTTTTCTATTTTTTAGTACAGTTTCCAGAAGTGAACATTAAAAACAAACAAGCTGCAGCACTATGAGAGTAAGAAGAGTATGTTGTGAAGGGACCTAACAAGCAGCAGGAAGTCGGAGGAAGATGATGCCACTGACAGCTGTAAGTGAAAGAAACACCACTTCACATTTTACCTAACATTAGGAGATTTTGTACACAGCAGTAGGGGGGATTTATTTTTGTGAGCGTGTGAACAAATGATCAGTGATCGGTATTGTGAAATTAATAAGAATCCACAGTTTCACAACCCTGTTGTTTAAATGAAATGTTTTAGGATGATCTCAAAGGAACCGGGGTTTAGGTAAACACTGACCTGGATAAACACTAAGAAGTCTAGAGCACATGGCATAAAAGTTATTTTTAATAAGTAGTGGAAACCCTCATCATCGCTAACTTTAACCAAAGTACATTTGAAGGTCTTTGTACGCTCTCCATCTAGGCCAGGCAACTCCCTGCGACTACCATGCGGTGTAAAAACATAGCATTAGAGTGCATTCGGAGAAATGCTGCCAATAAACAGACTCATTAATTATGTTTCTTTCAAAATCAAATCTGCATTATATAATTATAATCTCAAAACCGGGACTGCAAATGGATGTGGTCTAGTGTTTCCTCATCAAAAGATTTACAAGGTTTACTCTTTCAATAAGACAGTTTTCATTGCTTTTCACAGTAAAATCTAGACAACTTTATTGTTTTCGTCCCACTGATGTGGACGAATGGTTGTAGAAGTCACGTATGTCGTTTTTACATTACTTAAGAGCTCACGGTGGCTGGATTTGGATCTTAGAATAGAATTCAAGGAAAATGCACAGAAACCCTCTTCGATTCAAATCTCTCATCTTCGGGAAGCATCTTTTTTGCTTTGTTTTGTTTTCTGTGGTCATAAATGCTGTGGTCAATTATTTTAAAAGTATTTTGGGGAATTGTATTTAGAAGCTTACAGGAAATGAGGCAACAGAGATATAAGGAATGCATCCAACAAAGAACCCCTGCTGGCTTTGACTTGAACGTTGTGGTTCATGGTCATCACCAAAGGCCTGTAGGCAAAAAAAAATGAAATGTAACTATCAAGTAGCAGTATCGTGAAGAAGTTAATTATTTTTTGGATCAGTTCGTATTCATTAAAAAGACTTAAAAACTAAATCGTGTAACAGAACTCTGCAAGATACTGGAAAACAATGCAAACCCTGCCTGCATCTCTGCTGTCAGACCAACCAGCGCCAGGGCGCTTGAAAAGCAGCTGTGCACCACCAGGTATCCTCTTTGACAGCTTTTAACTAATAACTTAAAATTATTTTTGAAATAAAATTAGCTTTGCTTGTTTCACAACACACTGAAGAACTCCTCTCCCTGTCTGTTTTTTGCCTCTTGAGGTTTTGCTGCAGTTTCCTTAAGTAATTTGACAGTTTCACCACATCCAGTTTGGTTTCTGGCCGGTGTCTTGGCCAGGAGCACTGGCATAGCTTTTTCTGGAGCCGCCTTCTTCTTCTTTTTCTACCCCCTGCTACAGCTTCAGTGTGTGGTTTCGTCCGTGAGGGCCTCCAAAGCACATGGCTGTCATCCCAGTGGGAAAGAAGGAACAAGAGAGCGAGGGGTGAAGGGGTGAAGGGGTGCGGGTAAAAAGAAAGTTAAAAAAAAGTACAAGGATAGAGAAAAGGACTAAAGAAGAATACTGAAAACGTAAAATGACCACACTGACACAGAACATTAGTTTCTGCAAGCAGACACGCTGGAGAAAGAAAAGGCTGTCACCCTTTAACTGTCTTTTTTTAAGCCTAAACATCAGACAGGCAAAGAGGCAGACCTAAAGACGAAGAAACATTTCATTTAGCAATTTGTCCTTGTGTTCCCTGACCTCCGCTAACCTAACCTAACCCTGTGCTTTACAATTCACGGCTGGAACAGAGACAGAAAAAACCTCCCTGCAGCTCCCAAATGGAGGGTTTCGCTGTTTCATTGTTTAAAGGCAAAAACAAAATAGGCTTCTGATGACTGCGACTTGGTCTTGATTTGGTTTTGTAAACCCAACTGCTCTGAAAGCAAAAGGACAGCTGGCTAATACGTGCACATTCGCAGGAACATAGAATAAAACGTCCTTGTAAAAAAAAAAAAAGGATTAAGAATCAAAAAACCTTAAAGAAATACTTTAAGTCTTCAGTTTTTCCTGGTACAAAGTTGTATCTCTCAATAAATCTCGTATTCATGAGGATTTATTATTAAAGGATTAAGGCTGTAAGTTGCATTACACAAAATAAACTTTGTTGTATCTTACTAACTACAATCATTCCATTTATCTGCTGTCAAACAAGCAAAAATACAACCGTATCAACTAAAACAAATTACACACAATGTAATAAGTTGTTTTGCAAGTCAGGATTATACTGAATTAGTAATCTGTTTACTGAGTGCATTTTTTTCCCCCTTTAAAACGTCTCGTGTTGCAGCATCTTTAGTTACAGCAGTATAACCGCAACTTTTTGAGGGGTTTGTGTTCAGACACTCACAGCATGCTCTGGTTTAATAAGGGAAAAGTCCACCGTTGCTGCAGATACACTGTATTTATTTACGTAAATATTAATTACATCATTGTGGCTCTTTAACTAAATTAAGAACTTTTAGCTGGGTCAAATGTTAATGAAGTAACCACTTCAATTACTAAACTTCATGACACTGTGAACTATTTGAGAACTTAACATAGACCACAGTGTTTTCCTGCACTTAAAGGGGGACTAATGCAGAAGCTTTCCAGGATTTAACATTTAAAATCACCCTTGTTTAATGGGCCTTGGTACAGATCCTCAGTTCTGGACCACCCGAGTGAGGGTGGGCATCTTTTGCCTGGTCTGATTGGGTCTCAGTTTCTACTGTGATATTCATATAGTATCATCAGAATTTAGTATAAACAACACAAAAGTAAGGATGTGAAAGAGTATTTTCCTGCCATGCTTTGAGCCCTTTAATAGCACCTGAGCATCATTTAAATGTCCCAGCCTGCCTGAGTATTTTTGCTAACCAAAGCTCAAATCATTTGAGCCTGGTGGTGTGGTGGAACTTCAGTTCTGAAGGCAAAAGAAGCCCAATCCTGTACTAGTAAGGTTCACCTAATGAAGCCATTGGCTAGTGTATAATACAATGATATCAACAACTTGATCTCTATCAGACTGATGTGGACAATTAAGAATTTTACAGGACTAATAATGATGGCATGAAGTTGTAGAAAGTCTATTTTTCTCTTATAATCGGTTGTTTGTTTGTCTGTCTGTTTATTAACAGTAACTTTTTCAGTTTTCGATAGATTACTTTTAAATTTGGTGTAATGTAAGATACCATTAACAACTTAATCTGACATATTTTGGTGAAAATCATCATATTACCCCCACATTTTTAAGGCTCGTGTTCAAACTTCACAACGATCTACGAGGCCTTGGGAGACAAAAACACGTAGGCTGGCTAAGCGTTTCACCTTGACCTTCATTATTCATCTTAGTTGACCCTGAGAGAAACAAGGAGATGGAGAGAGCTGCGCAACACACTTTTTATTTTTTCAATACCAAGCCCCACGACATCACAATGACGCCATAACAGGCTGACTTCATCATGTTGTAATAAAAACATCATAAAACACAAAGGTTTTAGTGCAGCCCTTGCGTTTTGGGGGTGTTGCGCCCTCTGTTATCATAACAATGTCAAGTTATTTTAAATCAGTTGCGAAAGGTTTCTTTCCTGCTAATCCACTGTTACAATTAGCCACAACCCATTTTTTCACAAGGCAGCCCAGGACGACTCGTCTTTATGATGCCCTTACTTGCTCGTTTAAAACCTGAACCTTGAATAGGCTGTGTGAATGGGGCTCGGGAGAAGAACAGAGGCAAAGCGAGAGAGGAAGCGGGTACGCAATTTGCACCAGGAAGTAATTATGTAAATTTTGAGCCGGGGCCTTCTAGTTTACAGTCCAGCCATAAACCCACTGTGATGTCTGGCTCGCAATAAACATTATTTATTTCTTTGTTTATTAATGCTCGCACTGCTGGTCCTCCCCCACATTCTTATGTTATGCTTTTAAAAGAAAGAAAGTACAATATAGAAGGGGAAAAACAAAACCCACTGACGAGGACTTGAGTTTAATGTTGAAATACTGGGTTCAAGCTTAAAAGCAAAAAAAAAAGAGAGAGAGAGAGAGAAAGAGAGAAAGGGGCTATGTTAATGTAATTATTTTTTATGGAACAAACATGAGCCATTGATGTGGCTGCGTCACATGTGGTTTGAGATAGATTGTGAAATGAAAGGCTATAGTTTCAGTCTTAGTCTTTTAATGGATTTAAAGGCCTCGGGACAAAGAAAGTGAAAAGTTAAGCTCGGATGAGGCCATCCTCAGCCGACGAACGTTTGGTAATCAGTGAGGATGTCCAAGAATTTTCATTTGGAAAAGTGGGGAGAGAAAAAAAGAGCAATAAGATGTTTATTAATGTTAACCCAATTGCTGTGGATACGTTTTATTTAATGCCTTTTCCAACGGAAAAGCGTTTGGTGAATCAGAAAAAAATCTTGCATAGCTTTGAAAAACAATAACTTAAACCTTTTTTTGTCTTTTCCTTATTAACCAGTTATAGCCATGTTTACTCAGGGATATAACAAAATATAAAAACTTTTCATTAAAGAGTTGTTTTTATTTCAGCAAAATCAGATCAATAAACAATAATTATGGCTAGAACAATTCTACATGGCTGTCACATTTTTGACCCGGGGAAGTTCTTCATGTCTTTTTTTTTTCTTCTTTTTTTTTGGTAACATATTGGTTGCCTTGTCACAACATCCGCAAACCTCTGTTGGGTGCCAATAAAGCCCCTCCTGAAAAACACCAAGCAGAGGTTAAAGTCTGAAAAGACCCAGCAGCTTGTTTTCAACTGTCAGGGAGGCAGGATTCCTCAATGACATGTTGTATCCCATCCTAACAGTAACATCCTCCCCACAGGGTAAATAAAAGCTCAAAGTTAGTCCGTGTGTGTGTGTGTATGATCAGTAAGAGATATATGATCTGCTATCCTCAAAGACAAGAGCCTCCAGTGATGTACATGTGTAGATTATGTGCTCATAAGAAAGAAAGACCATATGCACAAATGCAAGTGTGAGCATGGATATTTATGTGTGTGTGTGTGTGTTTGTGTGTGTGTCTGTGCATGTGTGTGTGTGTGTGTGCATGCACAGCAGATAGCCTCTGTGTTTATTTAGTTTGAGGTGACAGCAGGAAGGAAGGCAGGTTAACGAGCTGCCGGCTCCAGGCACCCAGGCACATGGTGATTACGCAACCTCAGTCAACTCCTCTTTCACAAACACACACACAAACACATGAGTACACACTTAAACATGCAGATAATGGGCTCACCTGGGTGAGGAAACAGATGCACTTACAAGTATGCAGGCACATTCAATGGCTCTTACACTAGCTCACTGGGATTTGGTCTTTGCACAATACTTGCATAACAAAGCAGAATAGGTAATGGTTCATTTGGTGTGAAGTGGATCGTCACTTTAAAAGCTTCTGACTCACGAAAGCAAAATGTTGAGAACAGCATTACTAAAGCGCGTCGTAGTGCTCTAGCAGTAAAAACAGAGCATTACATACCTTTGTGACCTTTTAGTCAGCTAATGCTAATCTCCAACTTCAGAAACAGCTTCACAACTACAACTAAATATAGTTGTATGATGCGTGTAAAAGACTCCCGGTTAAAGCATTGTGGCCAAAAAAATCTAGATTTTTTAACACCAGATGTGGCCATATTTGTTCCAGATAGTATATCTGAGAAGTTTCAGCTAATGCAATGCACATCAATATTTCTATGTGATATCAAACGATGGGATAACTTTTGCAAACAGAACACAGAAAACAACCAAACGAGCTGTATCCACACACAAACAAAAGCTCGACATGGAACTAATCCTGTGTTTCTTAGACTTTACGGTAGGTCCCAATGTCGGGGTTTAAAGGCCACTGCAGGTGGGCTGCAGACAAACGGGTGTTCCTGGCCTCTCAACCTATAGCAGTTGGGATCCAATTCCTCCTGATCCAGCACCCTGCGAGTCCCATGAGGCCTGGACTCCAAGAAACAATTTATAAATACATAACTTCCAGCACCAGACCCTTCCGAATACATTGCTTGAAACAGAAATGTAAATAGTTTCAGATTCTTATGATCGTGCTTTATGGGACCTGAGTCCAAGTATTGCTGACGTAGCACAAATGCAGCATCGGTACATGTACACTCGCAGCATTGCACACGTGCACAAGCTCAGTAACACGTCTACCAGGTGCAGCGTCTGCAATTGTATTCTGTGCTGTGCTGAAACATCCAACCTGTGATTTACAGAGCCCAAGGCACAACACAGAGAGGGGACAGGAAAAAGACAGAGGTGACAGTGGAAAGGAAAGACAGACAAAGTCATTTTTTAATAAACATAGATGGTTGATTTTTGTTTGTTTTTTTCTCTCTGTTTGTGTGCCTGTGTGTATGTGTGTGGTAGTGATGGTCATTCAAGCAGAAAAGACCCCCCATGTCACCCATTAACACATTCTCGCCTTTGACCCCAAACTCCACTGAATGGCTCTCAAATGGAAGCCAGACTTTTGGGAGTGTGTCCATGTTTGTGTGCATTTTCATGTGGTCACAATCAGTTGCATCCTTCTGCATGAGATGGTGAAGGGCAGAGTGACAGAATGAGTTTGCGAGCACAAAGAAAAAGCGAGTGCAGAAATTGGAGGAAGTTTACACAGCCGACTCTGCAGAGCTCCAGGAGCTGCTCTATTTATAAAGGCGGCAAATCCCCACTTACATATGTGTGCGTATTTTAATTTAAGTACTTTTCAGCAACTCTGCATGTGTGTGTGTGTGTGTGTGTCTATGTCAGTGCGTGCGTTAAAATTAATAAATACGTGCAATTGAAGGCTTCCTGTTATTTAGCGGTGAGGCCAGAGGAAGTTATTTTGTGGTACACTGATAATTTTGGTCAGAACACTGGGCTATAAATACTGTCAGCGCTATGCACTCTATCCTGCCTTCCTCTCCTCGCTCCATCTCTCCATCACTTCCCAAAATGAAAAACTGGTGTGCTGCAGGAAAACAAGAACAAAATAAGCATGCAGGGAGTTTGTTTTTAGATCTTTTACAACAGCTCTCCTTCCAGTCAGCTCTGATGTTAGGTTCATTGTAAGGAGAAGGCTTTGTGTGGCAACAAGCATGCCCCGAAGAAGTCCTGCTTTGATGTAAAATGTAAACCTATATTAGCTTGGATAAGCTGAGTGATGCGAAATTTGCAGTTTAAGACAAAGTACTAATAATGCACACAAGCACAGATTCTGGGGGGAAAAATCACATTTACATTAAAGATTTATTTTTGTCTTATTCTCAACAAAACCCAAGAAAATATCAATACCTGCAATTCATTGATCCTCTTGAGTTTTTATCAGCCAAAAGCTAGCTCTTCCCTGTATGCCCCAGACCTCCATTGTTGTCCAGAAAACTATAAAAAACCACATCAATGAGCTACACAGTTGCACCAGGTCTTTGGTTTTATTCATTGTGATCACTGTAAATTGTTGTGACTCAAACCCACATGCATCATTTTGGTGGCATAAACGCTCACGAGTGCAGAAAATGTTTATTGATCAGCACCTATAAATAGTTCCCCACAAATGATGTGACGTTTATAGCAATCTAGTGTGCGGAGCTGTTTGCTAAACGTTTTTTTTTTAAATCAGAATTGTGTATGTGTTACCTTTCCTCCTGTTTTTTCCTCTTTTTTGAGATTTTGTGTGTTGCTATAGTAGAGATTTAGTAGAAATGCCCTTCAGGTCATAGACATGGCAGAGAAATGAACGACAGAATAGTGCAATGTTGGCTGGTTTGGGTCAATTCTGACAAAAAGACAGATGCTGACTTTGTCCTTGAAGGGAAAACTTGAAACAAATATACAACTCAAAAGAACAAGTAGTGGCAAAAATACAAACTTTAAATAGGTAGTAATCAAGTATACATACTCGCATTGACATGGCACTAAAATGTGCATGTGGTCACTGCATGAAGCGTGTCAGGAAATTCCTTCAAGGTCATGTTAATATTCCAGATGCTTTTGGACATAAACAAGAGTCCAAACCGTGGAGCGGAAATTCAATTTGAACGCAGCTCTGCATGACGATGCAGAGATGTTTATCTCTCTGTGCCTATCTTCGTAGCTGGACGGCTGAGTGGCCGCTTAGTGTTTACCTATGATAAGGCTTCTCTGTTTGACTACCAGTTAAGCTGTAGTCAACAAGGGGGCCACAATGGGTAACATAGTTTCTAGAACAACCTAATTGTTAGTGAGCTGTGTTGGGCTGCTATATGACAGCTAGGAAAGACTCCAGTCTTCCCCTTCTCCTTTAAACCTGATTTGAATAATTGGGGGAAAATGGATGACAGTCAAAAGCCCCGTCCTATTTATGAGTGATTCAACCATCGATACTATTGATATCAAAACTGGTATTGATATCAGATCGATACTACCATGACAGGATCAATACTTTGTTTTAATCCTCTATTTTCAGTATTTTACCCACTGAACTGTGTTTTTGTTTTTTTTGGAAATGAGAAAATATGCTTCAAACATACACTTTGAAAAATGTCTGAAGTGTTTTGGGTCTATTTTTATTTATTTTTTTAATTCTATATGTTTATATATCCCAACCTTTTTTACGACACGGACCGTTTTAATGTCAGACAATATTTTCACGAACCAGCCTTTAAGGTGTCGCAGATAAATACAACAAAATAAAATGATACAACCAAGACAAAAACTATGTTATTTTGTAAATATAATAATAAAAGTGAATTCACTCTGTAATTGTGTATCTTTATTAGCAGCGTCCTCCTGAAATGCACCAACAACATTAAGAGTAACGTCCTTCCCTCTGCCCCTTAATGCTCTCTGATCGCTATGGTAACGCATAAAATAAGACCCAGGGAAACCCAGTTAACAATTAAAAAACCCTGAAAACCATAAATTTCAGACTTGAGCCTCAACTTTTGCGGCCCGGCACCAAACGACTTACCGACCGGTACCGGTCCATGGCCCAGGGGTTGGGAGCCGCTGTTCTAAAGTACATTTATACAACAGATGTTTACCCAAAAAGCTTTAGACATTTACCAAAATACATGAAAGGTTAAAAGGTGTGTTTTGTTGCGTTAGCTAATTATTGTGGAAAGTAAAAATCGCAATGATTTGTTGGTCATTAAAATGTATTCAGAAATAGCAAATTGATAACGATTTATCTCACAAATCATGACACACTGCTCTCCACTACAGAAGCTGCTTTCATAAGTTCTGGTATTGATATTGGCACTACTGTTGCTGTAGTTTGCTTCGTATCGGATCAATACCAAAATTTGCAGTGAACAAGCAGAAAATGTTAAAAATTAATTGTCTTTGCTGTTTGGTTAGCCCTACAATCATGGTTTATGGTCACCATATTACATCACATGCCCTCTGTGACATCGCCACAGCCACATCACTGTTAATAGTGGTGCTTGAGGGCGTGCAGTCTTCTCCTAAAAGATAGGTGTCACCACTCAGGAAAAACCTCTGCATCAGCGCTTGTGTAGAAATTGTATCAATCAAAAAATTTGAAACAGGAACCAAATAAATCATTTTGGGGTTTTCTTATCCTGAAAATCTTATCCTTTAATTTGTTTCCATGAACATGAATGTATAGATAAATTTTTTTGACTGTCCCACTAATACCCTTTAATGAAATACTCACTGAAAAGGTCAAACACACTTAAGAACGTTTAAGACAACATAAGAAAACGCAGCAAATATACACGAAACCCAACGGAAGTTGAATGAAGCTGACAAACAGACAAATAAAGCTCACAAAACACAACGGAAGTGATTTTGGGGAGACGATAATGTGACAGCACAGCTGCAGAAGTGACAGAAACTAAAACATGAAGACTGCAGTCAGACTTTGGTATTGTTTGGTATTAGTTTACCGCAGCTGTTCCGTCGTGTTTCTGTCTACCGTAAAACACTTCCGTTGGGTTTTATGTGCTTTTTTCTACTTGCTGGTGTTTTCTTAAGTTGCAGTGCATTTGACCTCTCAGGGCCACCGTACTTTAGTATTGACACAATCTGTTTTCCATTTTAGTTAACAGGTAAAACTCTTGGAAAAGTTTAATGAAGAAACGCATTGTTCTATTCCTAGTATCTGAAGCAGTAATTACAACATAGCAGACACTATATGAGGTCATGTCATGTTACCGTTGGGGAAAACTGCTTTGCTGACAACAGCCTGACTCACAGCCTGAACCTTTACTTGTTTTCTGACATAGGCCATTTTGTCTGCAAAGACATTTTGGAAATCGACTCCTTCTGTAGATGCTGAGAATTAGATATATGCAATCAGGAATCCAGTCCGCGGTTCACACTCAGCAGGGTCGACATGCAGCTTTTTACTGCCAACATTTATGTACAGGTTAGTCTGAATGGCCTCCCGTCATTAAAGACAAAACAAGCACAGTCTAGATTTTATAGCAGGGCCACTCAAATCAGCAATCAACAGGAAGCTGTAGCTCTCCACAAACTGCTCTAGAAATCCCAAGGATAATTCAAGAGAATAATTACACACTCCCAGAGCTGTGTTTGAAGCCATATAATGCAATGATTTGACCACATCGAACTGAAGATGAAATCGTCAAAACCATTTATTATCACGTGAATACATTAATGCTTCTGAAGTCCTGAAAAGGTCTTCTTCTCCTCCTTAGACATCAACAGACGTTAGTTGCAACTGACAAGTGTTCACTGTGCGTTGTCAGTATCATTGCTCTCAATCAACCCTGGTTTATCCGGGGACTTTATCCCCCAGCAGCATCGGATCTCTCTGTTTACCCATCCCATAATAACGCTCATTCAGCTGAGGACATCTTGATTAGGTCTGCTGAACGTCTGGTTCTCATTTAGCATGGAGGATGGGACGGAGAAAGAGAAGGAGGGTTAGTGAGCGAGAGGACACACAAAGTGAGGTGAATAAAAAAAAGAGAGGGCACTGTCTGGTTTAACAAACAGAAAGGAGACTGTCTTGTGTTAAGATTGTTAAAGTTTGATAAAGCTGGTGTGAGCTTGATTTTATGCAATTGACATGAGGCCAGAAATACACAGGGAATTCTTGTTTTCCAAATTACTGGTGAGTCTGGGAGATATGGTACAGAATATGTAGGCTATCGATTGCATTTATTAGATTACAAAAAAAGAAGCCTGACCCAGTTTGTTATCCTATTATGTAGCAAACTCTTGCTGATAATCTGTCCTGGGAAAGGTTGACACAGTACTTTCAGCAAACATCTGATAAATTCTGGTGTATTTGGGTTCACTTTGGGATATCCTTGAAAGACCTGCATGTCATCACTTCCTGTTATATCACTAAGCAAACTGGGCAGCTGGTGCACAGTATATGGCTACATATCAGATATTAGACTTACGGTTATTTTGCAGGATACCAGGGTGTGTGATTTTTTGGAAAATAACAGTAAGTATACTTCACCTACACTGAAATCTGTCAGGTAGTTTTAAAGGAAATTTAAAGCATGTTTCATGATTTTATCACAACACGTGTCTAGTAAATTCGACACTACAGCCAAGACACGACTTACCTCAGCGTTACAAAAAACAGGACCCAACACCATGTCGTATCTGTTTTTTCTTCATATTTAAATGTGAAAAGTGATGTCGTTGGTGTTGAGAGTTAATTTTCTTTCAGTTCACAATATTTTTTATTTTGTCAGCCACTATAACAAAAAAAGTGAGTCAAATTATGACTGAAACTAAATTTAGCAAAAACTAAATCATACAGCTAGATGGGTAAACAAATGAACAAATTACTGTTTTATACAGTTTCAGTTATTGTACTACCCCTAGTTAGCATCTACGTCCTGATAACCCTACGTCGCTAGCTAAAAAAGTGTAATCTCTGACTGGTTGGTATGAGGTTCCTGGCGTTGTTAGCTGAAATTGGTTGCAAGGATGTGCTAGTTTTGGCCACTAGCAGATTGTCTGTGGTTTGTGGTGAGGACAGAATTGTCTGCAAACACTTGCCAACTACTCACCAAGCAGTAGTGAAACTGTAAAAAGTGCAAAGCAAAACAGAAAAGGATACTATTCATCTTGAAATTAAAATCTATTAGTTGCAGCGGTAAGGCCTAATTTTTACTTTAAAAGTAGGCATTCTTTGTTTCTGGTTTCCATCTCAGTTTCACATTCGGGAGGTATTTGGCGTATATCACCATCCTAGTATTATTAAACAAGGGCAGGTTTGCTCTGGGTAAGAAGCTAAGAACATTGCATGCAACATGTCTGTGAATCCTAAGGTACCTGCTGACTCAAGAATATCCAGGTTTGTAGCCAAAGTGTGACCATAAATCACCCCAAACAAAGTTATTAGAGGGACTAGAAACCAACATTTGTACCCCATAAACCATAGACATGTAAGCAGTGTTGGGGAGTAACAGAATACATGTACTGTCGTTATGTATTTAAAATACAAAATATGAGTAACTATATTCCGTTACAGTTACCATTACCGTATTTAGAATACAGTTACTTTTTTGAAATAAAGGGTCTTTTCCTGTTTTATATGTTAAGCTGTCCCCTCTCTATTTTTGGTAACAAAACACGCATTAAGAGGCTCTAATGCACGTGTCTTAATCTCGCGGCCAATGTCAGCCCTACTTGCTACTACTTTTATATGATCTAACCAGGATGGGTTGCTTCTCTTTATGGGAAAGAATAGCTGCCTGTGCAAATACTAATCCTGTCTGAACAGGACTGAGAGAGTGCAAGAGAGAAAGGTTCTGTAACACTCCAGAGCATATCAACATTAATCAAGGGAATACTTTAAATATATCTCGTGCTTAACCATATAAGTGCAATTCAGCTTCATAGGAAAAGTAATAGATATGAAAATGTGTTACACAAACACAGTGAATCCAGTCATGGTGTTGCATCAGAAAATGCTGGTGTCACATTCACTTGTCCTGCTGTTTCCTCTCGACCTCAGCAAAACACACACGCTCACAAACCCTCCCACTCTGAAAACCAAACACATACAAATACATACTGTCGCGCACATATTCAACTGTTAAACCAGATGGAAACACACGGGGTAACATATATACACTCTTATAGCATGTGAGTGTTTATCCAAATGTGGAACGCACACATACCTGGAGCATGTTTATATGAAAGTATAGAGTTCGTGTAATAGATAAGGGATAGTAGAGTCAACAGTACTGTAGATAACCTGCTGATAGAGTGTTCCCTGGCTTCCGCTGCCCTTTGTTTACCTAATGGTCAAGTGGCTCTATGTGTGTGTGTGTGTGTGTGTGTGTGTGTGTGTGTGTGTGTGTGTGTGTGTGTGTGCGTTATGTGTTATGTGGGTGGATTCCAGCTTTCATTGTGCCACAAACAGACCATATATTTTTTTAAGTTAATGTTTTTCCATTAATATACTATAGGAGAAAACACTTTCTTTTGTAAATTACATTGACATATGACTGATTTATTTTGCCAAATGCAAATATCCTATCCAAGATTAATATCCTAGCTGACTATTTAGCAGCAGTAAGAAGTGCAGCAAAGTTTTGCATTGCATGTTAGTGTTACGGATGTGGTGGACGAGCAGGAGCTCATGCCTCACCTAATCTGACTGTGTGAAAACAGGAACAGCTTGAGCAGAGAGAGACAGAGTTGGAAAGACAGGCAGTTGTCATTTTTTCCCCTTTACAGTCTCCCATTGAACAAACAGCAGAGGAGGCATGCATCAGCAGAGGAAATTGGGAATGTGAAACATGCCAGATTAGAGAAGAAATCTGAGGGCCTGCAGACAAGCTCAATGGTTTCAACCATGGGAAAAAAACACGCACTCAGGCACAAACCCATACACACAAAACTCACACATGTGCACACGCACGCACGCACGCACACACACACACACACACACACATAACCGCAAAACCCATTCAGATTTTGAGCCACCTGCTGCATTCCTGAGCCAATAAGTCAGCTACTTAAGGAGCCAGCTTATAACCATCCCAGTCAGTCAAAGAGTCACGCATTAAACTAACTATCCATTCCCTCAGTTAACCAGCAAGACAACAGCTCATATTTACTCATTTAATAATCTGCAAACAAGTATTCACAAGAAGCTTGAAGCAAAGTTTAAAAAAAAAAAACTACAGAGCAACACAAACAACTTGGTTGCTGCCTGATTGTTTGATTTACAGGATACACAGAACTTCATTAGGTTTGATCAGACCCTCCCTGTGTTCGGTTAGTGTAGTTATAATACTGCAGATGTGAACTGAACATTGGTCAGTTTGTTAGGTGGCCAGCCAGCCACCCACACATCCAGCAAGTCAGCCAGCGAGCCAGCCTGCCAGGCCAAGAGCAGAGGAAGCAGTCATTATCGAGGAAGCTAGGGCGTCTTAAAGCCATTATAAGCCCCTCAGAGAGAGCCAGTCAGAGGCAACACAGCTGACTGGAGTGCTTCAAAGCAGGAAGGAGCCCAGCCACCATCACTACCACCACCTCCAGCTGTCTGCATGTTCAATGGGAAGTGAGGAGTTTATAGGGTAAGATGGGGTTATAGGGCAGGGAGGATGACAAAAGATACAAAATACTTAGTAGCAGCTAAATCTGATTAAAAACAGAGTTTTGAGAATAAGCATTTCAGATGTGCAGGTGGTGTGAACTGAGTTAAACATGCACTGGTGTCGTAAAGGAAAACTGCAAAACAAAAAGTCGGGCGGATATAAAACGAGGTGAGGTTCAATTTTCAGTCACAAGAGATTGCCTCCTTTTAATTTGGTTCATGTTAGTTAAGTTTCAGTGGTTTTGGTTTGTGCACGCTTAGCTTCTGTTGCTTTTGCTGCAGTGAGTCCCCCTGAGAAACACTTAGTATTTAGAAAAGCAAGTAAAATTTTGGGGTCAGGTTTACACCGATGATTGTAACAAAGTGGTTTCAGACCAAATTATTCTACAGAAACTGTTTTGTTTGTTTGCTAGTTTGCTTTGTGGGAACAGTGTTCTTTGATCGGAAATAGACACTGTCAGCCATGACATACCTATACCTAAATAATCTAAAAGTACTCTCCACTTAAAAACATTTAATTCCTGAAGAATCAGGTCTTATCCCTCTATTTTTAATCAGTTTATACCCAGAGGATAGCTACCAGCTTTATGCACTCATATATGTACAGCTAAGCCCTCAGGCACACAAGCCTAGAAACCAGTTGGCAACCCACTGGCAACTGCCACTCGCAAGGGAAAAATGTGTTTTCTCCAACCAGCTGGTGTAAGGTTGCTGCCTGTTGCTGGTTGAAATCAGTTGCACATACATTCTCCATCAAGAACCTCCTTGTGATCACCCATTGTTTGTATAAAAGATGCCAAGCTTTTTCGAAAACACATGCTAACTGCAACCAAGAAATAGTAAAACTTGAAAAAATACATACTGGAAATGGAGACCTTCTGCCTTCAAAGCGCCGGTACCTTACTGCTGACACCAACTGATTTAAAAAATTGAACTTTTAATTTGAAGGCACATGATCTCCGTTTCTGGTTTGCGCTGCTCTCTTCACAGTTTCGCTAACACTTAACAAATAGCGAGTGTGCAGAGGATTCAGTGTTATCCATACAAACTACAGGCAACTACAGCAATAGCAAGGAGTTTTTATAGTGCAGCACCATATACCACTTTGCAACCATTTCAACCAGCAACAGCAAGCAGCTTCCCATGAGTACTTGCCAACTGGTTGCAGAATACCTATTTTTCCCTAGTGACTGGTGGTTACCAGGGGCTTGCTGACTTTGTCTCTAGCCTTGCTCTCTAGCCAATCAACTTCACAGCCACTGCCAGTAGCCACTCATAACATCCCATCCACTCGTTATTCCCTGGCCTGTTGCTTTTTTGTTTGTTCGTTTGTTTGGCAATGGGATCCTGTAAACCCTTATCTGTGTACTGTAGAAGTAAAAGCTCAACTAGGAGCAAGCTATAGCTAATTAAATAGCTAATCGCTAAATTAGCAACGCTAATACTAACAGCAAAAAGGGTTGACTCAATCTCTGAAGGCAGGGTTGTTGTTGTGGGATAAGCAGAAGGAGAAGATGTGATGGGGATGAGTTAGAAGTTTAGAAAGTTGGCAGTTACAGATGGAGAAGTTTAGAAATTGTTTTCTATCTTCACCACCATACCTTCTACAAGATTTGAAAGGTACTTCTGTCGTATTATAAAATACATGAAAATTTCAAAATACCTTTGGGTATTTTTTAAAGAAATAAAAGAGAGGCTTACATTAAACCTCTTAAGTGCACTTAACTTTCCTGTTGTGTCTTTTTTTCCTTCCAAATAATCTAATAAGAATCTATCTCCTCTGTCTTTGTTTTGTTGCTTGTCTGATTAATCCATCTGTCCTTCTCACCCTCCTCCCATCTCCCCCTTACGTTTCCTGCATCACCCCTTCCTTTACACTTTACCAGCCGCTTCTCACCACCTCCTCTTCTCTCCAGCACCTGTAACCCCTGCGGAGGGGAAGTTCCGGAGAAGAGGAAACCCCCGGGGCAACCAGGCACCTCACAAATGGTTAGCAAATTACACCTTCATTACCTCTATTCTCCTCTTCCTCGCTTCCTCTGGTCATTGCTTCACAATGACTTGCTGTTCCTGTGACCCTTCACATCTGTCAGCAGCTGACCTGTCAGCTCATAAAAGTAGCACCTACTTAGGAAAAGTAAGGAAATAAACGTTACTATTTTTCATATAAACTGAAGCAAAACGGTAGGTGAAACATGCTCGTCTCTACTGTTAATACTACAAAATGTTAATGGAGTACACCTTTTTTCCCCAGGGGACAACATATTTTTTTGGTTTTAGTAGCTAAATTGTGGTACAATTACGTACACAGGTGCAAAGCCGTAAAAACACCAGGAGAAGTTGCTGCTTGGGGTCAATCACAATGAGATCTCGTCAGTTTATGTTATTAAAAACAGAAATGCATCTTTAAAACCATATCAGACACGTGAAATTCAATTTTTTTTTTGGACCATGTTTGATGTAGTTTCCTTTTAATCATTAAATGCAAAAAAATTTAATGAAAGCAGAATAATCTTTCCATCCATCTGATACAAAGGATTAAAGCTGAAATTGCTTTCATGTTGAAACTTATTTAGTTTTGTTTTTTAACGGCACAGCATCATGCCCAGTAATAAATACCGCACTCAGGGACACAAAGCTAATTCTGTTGAGTATTCTTACAGACGTTTTAAGTAATAAATCACAGTCGTTAATAAGTCAGGTTTGGTGACTATTTCAACAACAGTCTACAAATACAGAGATGAGCTCATAAAAAACAAAGATTATCTTTAAGTGCTTTGTTTTGGTTCACTCTTAGTCACACCAGCTCCATTCCCAGCAAGATCTTCACACGTTGTGTCTCTTGGACTGGAAAGTGAATTTGTCAAAACTTCTCAGGAGGTAAAATAATAAAAACCGTCTGATAGAAAGCTCAAGGGAACTATAAAGTGGAGCACTAATCATGAATGAATTACTTCCTCATGATTTATGACACGAGATCATCCTGAGAAGTGTGTTTTTTATTTAGGTGTTGCTTTTCAAATGGAGTTTCTAAATCATTGCACAAGTTATGAAGACAGACCCGGTGTGATGTAATCTTCTGCATAGCTGGGGGATTTTTAAAATAACAGCAAGCGTATATTGGTAAATCGCTGTGTTGAGGTTTAGTTCCTGGATTTGTGTCCTTGAGCAGCTGACTAAAATATCAGGTTAGCAAAACGTGTGTATGTATGTGTGTTCACTGATCAGATTTGCGTAGTTTGCGTCATCTTTGCCATGAGCACACTTGAAATAAATACAGGTCTGAGCTGTTCCTAACAGGTCTCTTAAAAGGAGTTAAATCAAACTGGGGCTGCATGTAGGTGTTACCCATTACTGTGCAGGCAATATGATCACTTTAGAGGAACCTTGCATAATTTAAATCACTTTCCAGGTGTTTTATTTTGAAAAATGTATGTCCTGTTTTTTTCACGGAGCTCTTCCTCTGACAATAAAATAAGCTTTTGGCTGCAAAATCATCTCAAAGGGGTTATTTCTTTTATCTGTCTGCTTCTTTATCCATACTTGTCATCATTTGGGTTTCTCATCTCTTTGTGTCCTGCTGATTTTAAGGAAGAAGGTTTAAATTTTTAACTTTTCTATTTTTTCCATTACTCTATGACTGAATGGCTACATGACATGCTGTTTATGTTCTGCAAACAAACTAATGAGATCCGCATTTCTCAGAGATTTTGGTCCATATTGACACGATAGCGTCATGCAGTTCTTGCAGATTTGTCAGCTGCACACTCATGAGCATGTCAGTTTTGACCAATCTGGTTAAAGCGAGACCACTGCACAGCTCAATAGCTGAGCTTGATGCACAAAATGACAATGAGTAACCCACCAAACGTCATTATGAAGACGATGTTGTGTCCCTTTTCTGACAGCAAAAAACATTTCACGATTAAGAGGTGGATGACTTTTTCCACCTCAACAGCAGTCCAGGGAAACCTTTTCTTTCAAGCTGGATGTTATTGGACGAGAGAGGCATACAACATCTATAGAATTACCGGATACGTGTTTTTTGTGGTGGTGGTGGTGGCGATGATTTTTTTTTAGATATAAAAATCAAGGTTATCTGTTAGATTCATAGGATAAGACGTAGGGTTAAAAAGAATACGGTGAGTTTTCGTGAAGGACATTCATCAGATGGCAGATTATCTTTAACAGCCGTACCACATCAAACTGCAGAGATTGCTGGAAAGTATGTGGTATTCCGTAAAGTCTTGTGTATATTTTATGTAGTGAGTAAACAAGGGGGGATTTGGGGCACAGCCAAAGCCAGTTAAACAGCAAACTGCGCCAGCAGTGGTTGCTACTAGCAACAAATCATTGAACTGAAACTAACTGCTGGTGGTAAAACAGTGGCTGAAAACTAGCCACGCCTACCACCTGAACAAAAAAAACCAGCAGCATCTCCTGGACAGTTTGCTGCTGCCGCGACATGTTCAGGTATGGGAAACTTATGTGATTAACACAGTTTGAGCATGCTGTGTTTTCCACATCAGCTCATTCCCATTCTTTATTAAAGCTGAATGTGGTTCACACTGAGAAAAATATTTATATATCACTGCAGACGTGGTTTTATGTTTGCACAGGTGAGCAAATGTATTCATTCTTGAAGCCTTATGCACCACAAATGTATTTAACCATGAATTCATACCAAAATTAATGTTTAGTTTCCCGACTGGAAAAAGTTCAGTGGGTTGTGACAAGTTTTGGCTGCACAGTATGCATTTATGAAACGCTGACCCACCATCAGAGCCAATGCATTTGTGAGGTACGGATCGCCTTCGTTACCTGTGTCAAAGCAGAATGAGATGTGCAGTTCTTATAAAAATGTGCAAATTGACAAAAGTGAAAATGCAGTATTGAAGAAGCTGTGGATCCAGCTGAGAGGCAGAGGGAGAGCCCACAGCAGTCCAGAAGTTCTACAGTCCTACTGCAGTGGAGTGACAATGAGAAAAGTGAGAGTATGAGTCATACACAAACCCCTCCCTCTCTCCTTCACCCCCCCTCCCGGCCCATCCTACCCCCACCCCTGCCCATGTAGCCGGGTTACGTCGATCCTGACTCATTCATTCACAGCCGAGTCTCAAGCCTGCCTTTGTTATACAGATGAAATTGTGCTACTTAAGAGACCATCCCAGCTCTCATTATAGTGCTGTGACATACTTTATCGCACTGGCTGCTGGAGCCCCATTCATAAAAATGCTCCAGTCTCTGAGTATGTGCCGAGGAAGGCTCATGCACACACACGCGCGCGCGCCCATGCACACATCTTCAATCCCACATTTGGATGCCTTGTACATCTGAATGAGTTGAGAATGATTGTTAGGGTTTGGCGTTTAATCCCTGCTGGGGCCACCCACACTCAGAGTGTGCAGCCATAGTTCTGTAACAGATTTGGGATGATGTCCTTTGAGGGTGCTCCAGCTATCTGCTATCATAGGTGGCTCTCAATTTATGAAGTTTCACCTCTAACTGGTTACATTCCCTTTATTTTTTATTTTTTGTCTCTCCTCCTCTTCCTCCTCACTCAGTGAAACAGCATCTACCTACATGTGGTTAGCTCATCTCCTTTTCTTCCTCTCCTTCTCTCTCTGGTTAGCTCATCTCATCTCTAGGCAGTCAGCGTTGCAGGCAGCTAATTATAGGCCACACTGTGGAGCGCAGGGCCGGATGTGACAGCATGCTGTGTATGTGTCTATACGTGTGCGCACTGTATGTCTCCTTATCTGTGTTAAATGCAGACATATATGTCGCTGCTGCTCTCTGTATGTCTTTCTGCATACGTGTGGAAGTTTTTCATGTGTTGTGTTGTTCTTGAACGTTTCACTTTATGAGGAACTGCTGGCGTTTTTGACACTCAAAGTGGATATTTTGCTGGTCCTCACTTCTGAAGGTTTGGGAATGTATTGTTGGCGGTACTCACATGAATAATAATACAAAAGTGTGTGTCTGTGTGTGTGCAAGTGTGTGGACGAGCCACCAGCAGGATATCCAATCCCCGCCTCTCCCACACTGTACTGCAGCTCTGACTCATACAAGGTGGAGGCTGAGACAGCCAGGGTCTGATGGCTGGCAATGAGCATGTGCACACACACAGGCACACATACATGCGTACAAACTCCTACATATGTAGCCTATATGGCAAAGTAAGCAGGTATGGATTTATAATCCCTTCTTTTGGGGGAAGGCTTTAGTCATGTGCAAGGGAACAGACTGTATTTTACTGAAATGTAGTCTCAAAATTTTTAGCATTTGTGTGTAGCTGATTTAGCTTCTTATAAGATTTTTCTGTTTGTCTGCATTTGTAGGAAATTACAGAAGACAAAGACCTGCTGTTTACAATGTTGCCCCCAGAGGCTACAGCTGGTTTTACACTTTACACGTACGCGTCCACGACAAACATCCATGGACCCAGGCAGTCGGGTCTCCAGCAGTTTGAGCTTCAAGTCCATTAAAAGTAAGTATTTTATTAGATAAACTGTTTCATCTGGGAAAATTTGGTGCAGCTACTTTTATCCAACATTAAACTGATTTTTTGGGATCTGTTTATGGTAGCAGTGGATTTACTATTAAAGTAATCTGATTCTGGTGATTTAGCTCACTGTGTTCCTCACATCTGAACTGTCAGCAGATTACCATGTGGTAAGTTATCACTTTTTTTTTTTTTAACTTTTTCCTCTTGATAGGGCTAGGTGACATGTGGAAGTTGTCACAGTGTAAAGTTCGATAACAAATACAGGTTTTTAGCCTTCAGCTGTGAAAGGGCGATGGGGTACTGTGGACACCCAAGTTTGTGAATATGATAACTCGAGAATGAGGCATTGTAGGATTTTCAAAATAATACCATAGGTGCATGTACAAAAAACCTTGGACGACGATCTCAGTGGCCTCGGCCTCGAGGTCAGAGGTCAAGTTTTCAATAATCTTGTGAATGCATAACTCAAGAATGAGGTGACGTAGGATTTTGAAACTGATACCATAGGTGCATCTACTTAAAATCTTGGACAAGCTCTAATCCCAGCGACCTCAAAGGTCAAGAAGTCACCTAAGAGTTTCACATTTATAGAGGTAGCATTGTTTCTAATCTTTATCTAGAACTGCTACATACACTTTAAATTGTGTGATGCATTGCTGTGTGTACAAATTCTGATTCACTGGTGCACTTTAGAAAAGCCGGCAGATATAAGAAGTTTCCAAGTCAGACAGAGTTCTCAGAAAACATACATGTATTTCTCAGTGAATTGAGCTGCATCCATTTGTGTCTTACGCACATAGGGTACGGCTAGACAGACAATAGTGACGGCTTCGCACGTAAAGGATGAGATCAGCAGTCGATATGTATCAGACGCCATGGGAACTCTCTCTCCTCCCTCTCTTCCTTATCACTCTTTCTTTCCTCTTCTCCTGCTCTGGTCTGCCTCACAGCTTCCTGTGTCACCCCTCCCCCCACCTCGTTAAAAGGAGAGCGAGAGAGAGACCTGTTCATTCATGCATTCAGTCAGTCAGCTGAGCAAGGAGTGAGGGAGGAGAGAAAGAGAGAGAGAGAAAATGAGAGCGGGGATAGAGGAGGAGAGGCGAGGAAGGCTTCCTCCCAGCGATGAATAGGTCACCTGTATTACATCACTGATGGGGGATGGAGCAGTGGAAAAGAAAAAAACTAAAGGTAGGACAAAAAAAGACCAGACCCCTCCTTTCCTGCTCTCTTTTCCTCATCCTCTTCATCTCTGTCTCCTCCTCCCTCTGCCCTTCTCTCTCTCGCGCTCTCTCTCTCCCTCGCCATCCCCAACCCCCTTCCCCCCCATCCTGACAGTATGAGTCACAGACAGACTAGTTCCCTTGATGCACTGCGGAAACGTAATATGACGTAGCCTCCACCTCTCCCTATCTCGCCACACACATCCCTCCATCGCTCTCATTCATTCGTCCGCCGCTCCCTCCCATTCATCCATCCTACCGTCAGAGCACAGCAAGCCTCCATTCACAAAAAGCCCTGCAAGCCGAGGAAGAGACGGCAGGTGGACTTACGACGCCAGGACACACAAACTGTCATGCAGTACGATGACATACATTTCATTAAAACACTGTAACAGTAGCAGATTTTTTTTTTTTAATTGAATAGTATAGATTCATATCACGTGATTCAGGGCATCTATTTGAAATTCATCGCCACAGAGAGCAGGCAAGAAAAAAAAAGTCTTGCCAGATGTAATGACTGTTTTTAGCTCAGATGTGAGCTCGTTTCACAATTACTTTTTAGAGCATGTTGTGGAAGATTTACTGTTGCCATGGTTACAGCATGTGCTGTCAAATATGAGTGAGACTGCCAAGAGCAGTGATTTGTTACAGTAATTAGGCTGTTGTCAGAAAGTGTGTTTGAGGTGTCCCATTGTGAAGGAAAAAAATTGACTTGCAGCGTAAAACTGTGGCTGAGGAGAGAAATTAGATGCTGTGTTAAGCACATTCTCCAGTTCAGCAACTACAATTTAAAAAATGGGAATAAAATATAACAGAAACTATATGGCACCTCACATCTTAAGGATAGATGTAGCAATCTACCGCCTTGTCGAGCATCCATATGTAGTTTGAGACGACAGGCGGAGCAGATACATACAGTAGTTTGAAGACAAAGAAGTCAGGTGACTTCACGCTCTCGTCTCTGACGTCACTGAATCGCTTCGTCTCTGCGGGTCTGATTTGGCCGCGTGTTATTAACCCACGGCATTCACAGGCACGACACAACGCAGACAACACAGCAAGTTCGCCCTTTGTGACGGAAAATTTAGAAACATCTGGAGAACGTAAACTGTCAGCAGTCTGTGGAAGAAACCAGGGTCGGTTATTCCACCAGAGGAGGAGATGTGATGACAATACATTATTGTTAACAACTGAAAGAAATCTGAATATGATACTTTTATGGACAAATGGCTGAGATTGGGTGGGTTAGACACATAGACAGCACTTTTTTAGTGTACTGGCCTTTTTTATATACAGGCACATTGTATTCATTACTGATTGAGTGACAGGAGAACAATGGTGCATTTCCTGTAAAACGTATAACCAATCAATATATAAGAGTCACAGTCACAGCAGCCATGAAAAATGCCTAGGTAGTGTTGAAACATGAGCTTCATTTTACCACTGTACTCATATCAATGTGGAAAAGAGGCAACATATTCTGGCTCCCACCTAAGATAACTTAAATGATAAAGAATTCTCAGTTAAGAGACTACTCTTAATCTTAATGTGTACTTTTAACCCAGAGAGACATTTCTCCAAAACTGAACAAGCTTTCAAACAAGCTGATGATTACTTGAGGGGGGGGAGTGGCATTTCAAGCGCGTTCGCATGGGCGTCCGAAGCAGAGCATATTTCCCCGAACATAATCAGAGGGTCATTTTATTCCATTACAGTATAAATGTTAAAATGGATGACGTCACTCAAGCAACAAACATGAGGAGTCAGCCGTCAAGAGACGAACGCTTCAGCGACTTTAGGAGGATTTTATGAATGAACGGGTAACATTTGGGTCTATCCTGCTGGCTGGCTGAGGAGCCGAGCGGAGAAAATCTCGACGTACAGTATGATTCACCACAACAAAGTGTTTGGGAGGGGGTGATGATGTCATCGGTGGCGGTGGTGGGGAGTCATCTGTGAGTCAGAGAGGAAAAAGAAGAGGAGGAGATGGAGGAGGAAGAGGATAAGGAAGAGAGGTGAGTAAAAAAAAAAAACACATGGAGAGGTGGGGTACCTGCTGTGCGTGACCCATGGTAACAAGCGATGCTGGCCTGTGGATGACTCACCTCAGCTTTATCAACCTTGCACGCTCACATCACGCAGGGATGCTCACGCCATCCGCCATGATACACATGGACGGAATAATAAATCATACACACTATCATAGCCTCCTTTGATGCATTCAAAGCATCCCCGTTTAACATAAATGCACCTCCCTCACACACACACACGCCACATAAAGTGCAGGGAGAGGAGGGGAGGGTCAGGATGACTCACACTTCAATGATAACACTCCTCCCCCCATGGCCCAGTCGCTCTCTCTCTCTCACACACACACACAGACATGAGGAAGACGAAGAAGAGGAAGAAGAAGGACATATCATTTGGATGCAACCCACATCCTCCCCACATCCTGGGAACCTCCCATCTGAAACTCAGACTGACAGCAGGAGGCTCCGGCTGAGTGCAGTTTGTCTAAGGTGATGGGGAATCTCTGGCAGGATATTGTGGCTTTAAATAAATGAGGATGTTAAAAGTTTGTAGCAGCGTGTCAGTTTGTTGTGATCAAATCAATGCAGGAGCCATCAACTTATCTTAATCGTGTTTTCTCCTGGTGTCTCGTCTGCTAAAGATAATATATCAAATTTACCCATTCCAGTTAACAGAAGAGAGCATATTTGTCCAGGTAGTGTAAAGCTGTTGGGCCTATCAGTGAGCTTTTCGTTGGCCTTCCAACCTCTAAGTGCACATCAGCGTTTGTATTTTTGTCTGCACTAAGTTAAATCTGCCTACTGTTTACCACTGCATTGTGTCATGCTGTTTTGCTGTGGACTGTGTGTGATTTATCGGTTTTGGTTTTATTTGTTTGCTATTTTGTTTTGTTTTTTTCATTCTGTGCCCACACTGCAAATGAATTTGCATTTGCGGCAATGTAATGAATCAGTCGGTTAATTAATTTATCCAATTTGTGTGGAAAAGCAATTCCATATGACCCAGGGGTACAATTTCCTCCCATGTTTTTGACAGTAACACAAATGTTCTCATTATTCATTGATTGTATCATTTAAACTGGTGTTTCCGATTTTAGTGGGGGAATTTATTATTTTACCTTTATGTGGTAGTAATAGATTTGCACTTTGGCAACAGCTGTTGCAGTTTTAGTAGAGTGGTTGAAAGTGCCCTGCTCTAGGGCCCAAAGGTAGGATGAGAGTAAAAAAAAACCTAAAACTTTAATGTCTTCAACTTTATTTTGGTATAATAAAGGAAAACTGTAGGAAGCATTGGGCTGGCTTTGTCCAAGGTGTTATACACTCACCAGCCACTTTTTTAAGTACGCCTGTTCAACTGCTTTTTAATGCAAACGCCTAATCGGCCAATCACATGACTGGAGCTCAGTGCACTTGTAGATCATGTAGACCTGGTCAAGACAACTGAAGGATTCACAGAGTCCAAAAAAGAGAAAGTATCCTATAAGCACCAGGTCCCAAAACAAAAATGGTTTGTTGATGCCACAGGTGAGGGTAGAACGACCAATCTTTGCAACCAGTGTTGACCAAAATCTCTGAGGAATGCTTCCGGCACCTTGTTGAATCTATAGGATGAAGAATTAAGGCCATTTAGAAAGAAAAACACGGTTCTACCTACTACTAGTAAAGTGTCCAGTTAGTGTAAATTGATTTGTTCAAGCTCCTCATCATGTAAATGAAAACTTTTTTTTTTAAAAAGAAGAAAAAAATCAACCTTACAGAAACCAGATAAGTAAAGCATGTCCTTTTGGAAAGATGGCTCACTCCCACACACTCTCTGTAAATCATAAAGACTCCTCTTATCTTTTGATAGCTAAAACATGCAAGCAGCACAGCCACTTGGCTAGCACACATAATTCCCATCCATTACTCCAAGAAATACTTCCGTCTCTGTAAATCGACGGCAGCTGACAAGACACAGACAGGTTTTGGCACAATAGAGTTATTTTATGAATGACATCTGGATAACAAGAACACCTGCACTGGGTGACCCTGCTGGAGCAGAGGAGGAATGACATTACAGAGTGTTTTGAGTAGACTGAGTCACAATGTGGACGATAGGGAAGTCTTGCTGTTTGTGTGCTTTTGGGGATTTGCAGCTAAAACACTGTCAACAGTTAAACTATCTGCACCTGGCAAAGGGAAGTTTGTTTATCCAAGGTCATTTGGTGACGTGGGGATTCAGCGGACCAGTGCTGAAGGTCTGGTTTATGACCTTTGCCCTTTTGTCCACCCCTCCCCCCTTCCTTTTTTCCTCCTTAGAAAGAAACACAATATCTTGAATTACTTAAGTACTATGTTTTGTAAAGCTGATACAGTTTAAAGTTCTCATTTTCAGCACAGAGCCACAGAACGTCTGTATTTTCAGAGCGCCAGCTGTTTCTATTTAACAATGTGTACACTGCAAAAGAAAAAAAATGACTTCAGGAAATAAGATTTCCAAAAAGAACCAGTGGTGCGTCAAGACAGAGGTAAACAGCAGGGTAAATCAGATTTCAGAGGGAAGATAAACTTTTGCTGAAAAATGTCGACACCATTTAGCAGTAGGTGGTACACTTGTGTCAAATTCAAAACTTGGTGTCATTAAATCTGAAATTGTTTAACAATTACTCCTCAAAAATGGCATGAGGCAAAGCGCCCCCCGAAGGCCGTTAACTAAACTTCCATGTTCTACTCCTGGTGGCATATATTATTTGCATGCTGTAAAATAAAAAATAAAAGAAGATAAAGTGATATTTTCCTTTTGAGAGCTGTGAAAAGGATCTGAATGGAGCCAGTGTTGAGTCAGCTGAGACCCACTGGAGGCCAGTCAATATCCAGCCGTTGGGTGGGGTCGGGTTGGGGGGCGGCCTGAGAGATAATGTGACACTGTGCGACATTTACGGTTTCCAGTAAAAGCCAACGTCTGTTTCAGTTGATGTGACAAGTCTTCCAGGTGGGGTGACCTTCACTTCCTGTTCAGTTGCAAGGGAAAACACTGCTGACATGTATAATTAGCCACCGCCAGTAAATCATCTTGTTTCTTGTGCACACATGTCTCGTATGCTAAATTTAGCACAGCTAAAAGTACACCTCGTGTCAGTAACTAAACTTTGTGGCAAGCACGGTTTTCCTCTCTATGTGGCTGGATAAAAAGGTGTGAACTCCACAATAATGACTGGATTAAAAAAAAGTATCCAATGTAATTTAGTTTCAATATTTGTATCCAATAACAGCACAGACTCGTGTAAAAAAAGACACTGTACAGTTCTGTGAAAACTAATTCCACCCATGACTCAGCAGCTTGTAGAACCACTTTTAGCAGCAACAACTTGAAATAACTGTTTTCTGTCTGACTTTATCAGTTTCTCACATTGTCTGTCAGTGTTATTTGCGGCGTTGGTTCAGTTCATTGAGGTTCTCTCTTAAGGTTAAGGTCTTGACTTTGACTGGGCTATTGCAACGCCTTGATTTTTTCTTTTTCAGTCCTTCTGTTGTAGATTTGTTACTGTGCTTTGGACATTTGTCCTGTTGCATGATTTAGCTGACAGACGGATGGCCTTACATTTGACTAGAAAACTTTGGTATACAAAGGAGTTCATGGTGGACTCAGTGACTGCAAGATGACCAGGCCATGTTGCTCCAAAACAAGCCAAAATCATCACCGCTCCTCCACCATGCTGACATGCTGTGTTTGGCTTTCACAAAATGTGGCATTCATGATCAAATGTCTACACGTTGGTCTTATCAGTCCAAAGCACATTGTTCCAGATGTTTTGTGGTTCACTCTGATACAACTTTGCACCTAAGCTGTGCTGCCATTTTTTGAGAGAAGAGGCTTTCACTGCCAGCCGTTCCAAACAGACTGTGCTTGTTTGGATGTTTTCTTAATTGTACTGTAATGAACTTTTTCATCTCTAACTAAATTACCAGTGTGCACCCAGTGTCACAGTACTAGTAAAACAATGTATTTCTGTCATCCACACACAGGTAAACAGTTTCCAATAAGGAGTGTGATCACATGTGCAGCACATATAGGTAAAACCATTCGAAAATTGAACATAAAAGTGCAATTCACCGGCTTGATAGCGACTATTCAGTAGCAGCCCACTTTAATTATATGAAATATGATATAGCATCCTTTGACTTTGTGGTATTAAACACGGTTCAGCACCACCTAGAGGAGACCATGATTTATTATTGAAGAAAAGAAAGGCTTTCTAGATGTTTACTCTAGTGACAAAGTCTGCAGACTTTGTCACCCACAGGATTAAATGAACTTCTGAATGTAATGTTGCAGTTTCTCATATGATCCTATTTTGTAGGGATTATTGTACAAGACTAATAGATTTTGATGTCGTTTGCATTCTTATAGTATTGCACATGATCGACTGGATGAAAGAAAGCATTTCGCAATAGTAATAACTAATTTTTCGATGATGTTTTTAGAATGTTAAATGGACATTTTCCTTGGATCTGGATGTTACTGATAAATGTTACAAATGGGTGTCTGCTTTTCTTCTGGCTTTTAGAGAATCAATCACAAAAACTACTGTTGTTTTTGAGTCCAGTTTGTGTCTAGTCACTATTTCCTAATTGGTGGATTGCATTCTGCCTTTGTGAGTGGTAGTATATATTACTGTGTGTGATTGTGTGAACATTGTTTTACTGTACCTAACAAAGGTAGCTTGGACTGAAACATATTTCATTAAAAATAATGGCAAAACAGTGTAAGGTCATAATCTATATACATGTACATTTTCTTTTGTAATATTTCTTTCCTCCTGGCCACGTGTCATTGATTCAGGTGTGCAGAACGTATTAACTGGAGTTTTTCCTTCCCACTGTCGCCAAGTGCTTGCTTAAAGGAGGTTGTTTGATCAAGCCCTCTCTGTATTACTTTAACTTACAGTATAAAGCACCTTGAAGTGACTGTTGTTGTGATTAGTTTTTATATTTTAAAAAAAATGTAATTATACAAGCATTGCATAGTTTGACCCTAATGCACATCCAGCATTTGCTGGATGTGCACACTGAATGCACCAGACAAGCAAAATAGTTCAAACTTCTGCTTTCTACATTGGTGCTCAGACTTGCTGATGATCACGTAATCAAGTGCATTTTATTACCAACGCCTGGCTGCTACTTTCCCTCTTAACTCCTACGGAAGCTTTAAGCGTGTGTGTAGTTTTTCACAGAACTGCACTGTCTTGTAAAAAGACTTCTCTAATTCCACACTGAAAACACAAAATGTCCTAAAATTTTTAAGTAGCTGGCTCAATACAGTGAAAACAAAGTGCAGCAGTGAACCAAAGAATAAATAAAAATCACTTCCACATTAATGAAAAAAAAAAAAGTTTATTTCATTGTTACATCAAAGAAAAACTCTCGTTAATGAATATATTTCTCACTCCTAAGAGTAGAATTTGAAAATCACATCTGGCAATACATTTTCTCTCTCTCTCTGGACACCAACTGGGTGCCAGTGACTAAGACAGGGCATTGGCGTCATTTATTTGAACCGAAGTGTCCAATTGCACATCTAAATCCAGTGTCAGACTAGCAACATGTCCTTAAGCGAAGCAGTGATCCCTCAAGTTTGGTCATCCCTGCATATAGGGGTGATCAGGCCGATATACGTATAAAGCAAATGGGGAAACAACATTCCTAATTATAGTGAGGACATGGAGTGTTTATAAATACATGAGGAAAAATGCTCTGAAGTAAGCCTGGCACCTGATCTTCTATGGATATACACAAATATTCTTCCATATTTTCAGCCTCGAACCCACAGAAAGCTAATAATTGTCCCTTTACAGCCCTATATTACCTGAACTGTGTACCATTTGACAAAGAGCAAAACGCATTGGTCAAAAAGGTTAAAAGCATTAAATTGGTACTTGAAATATATTATTTTACATTACACAAATCAACCCATAACCCCAGAATTATCCATTGACCCCTGGGATGAGAAACACCTTTATCTATACAAATGACTTCATTAGAAGTCAATTGTGCCCCACTCCCCCACCAAAAAGAGAAGAACAAAAAGCAAGACTGCCCCCTGGTGGTTAAAGAGGGACCCAAGCATGCTGCAGATACCAATAGATGGTAAAATTGTAAATAAGGCATCATTTATACATTTACTACACACTTCATAATTGTAAAATAGCACTTGACAGTTCACCACTAACAGCTGAAGGGTTTTACAGATTTCTCAGCAGTCAAAGATTTACACCAAGAGGGAACAACAGACGTGGTATTGTCCAAATCATGTTAGGCCGAGGGAGGAAAAACACATATTTTCTCCCTATCTGATTGAATAACGCTTAACAGTGTGTCTCACTGTAGAAACAAGAAACAAAAGAATGAAGGGGTTTAGTAGATGAAGAGGACCCGGGTGCGGGGCAGGGTGGCGAAAGTGTCCGCCATCTTGCGGATTCTGGCATAGTTGATGAATCCTCGGAGGAAGAGCAAGAGGCCTGAAGAGGGGAAGAAATAGGCATGAGACTAGTCCAATAAACAACAATGCTACATCTCCATGTGACGACTTTCACTGCCCCTAGGTGCGGCTGCTCTTACTAGTAAAACAAAGACAAAGGGGTTTTCTTTGTATTACTGTAGGATCTTTATCTTACAACATAAATTGCCTTTAGTGACTATTGCGGTTTGGTGCTATATAAATAAGTGAATTGAAGTGATAGCAAACCAATTCCAATGAAGCTCGGGATGATTTGCAAATCTCATAAACCTACATTTTATTCCCAAGAGAATAAAGAAAACATTTAAACAGAGATTTTATTGGTTCAGGAGAAATAGTGGCTAATTTGGGATTTATTGTCTCCAGTAATTTGGGACGAAGATAACAAAAGGCTGGAAAAGTAAGTGGTACAAAAAAGAAACAACAGGTGGAAGATTTTACAGCTAATTAGGCTAGCTGTTGACGGACCAGTAAAATATTGGCAGCCGCCATTGACACCCCTCAGCCTCCTAGCGCGCCTTGTTATGAACTTTTCACATTTACAAACAACAATATACCATCAGCCTTTTATAAAAACTAATTAATTAAAAATGATTGCATATTTAAACAGCATTTGAGCGAGGCAGAGTTCCTCACTTGTAAAGATGGGCAGAACGGTACATAATATCATCAAAAGATTTGCAGAGAAATCTCTGTGTGTAAGGGACGAGGTTGAAAATCACAACTGGATGTATGAGATCGTGCTGCTCTGGATTAAAAACAGGAATGAGCGAAATCACTACATAGACTCATAAACAATCACGAGAAATCGCCGTCTGTGAAAACAGTTCAGAGCCGTCCATAAATGAAGGATAAGGATCTATCATGCAAAGAAGGAGCCACATGTGAATGTGATCCACAAATATCTTCATCCAGCCAAAGCTCATTTATAATGGACTGAGGAAAAGTGGAAAACTGCTCTGCGGTCAGAGGAAATGAAATTTGAAATTCCTTTAGGAAATGTCTTCTGGACTAAAGAGGACAAAGATGATCCAGCTGCCATCAAATTCAAAATTTCCATTTATTTATATTTTTTAAATGGCCCCCAACTTTTGGTGGGGGGGAAGTGATGTATACATATCAGAGTAATAAATAAAACATCAGAATAATAAAAATTAAGGAAAAATAAAAAACTTTTACATTTTTGTGCCAACCTGCTTCTATATTTGCTTTACAATGAAAGATATCACATGATTCATATTCATAGTTTCCCTCTCTCTCATCCTGTGAACAACTTGTGAAGTTACGTACTTGTCATTTCATTTCTGTAATTTTTTTAAGAGGTAGTTTTATCAAATGTTATTTTTTTCCCTTACACTCTGAAACACCCCAGACCTTCCAGTTTTACTCCCATCTTTAATTTCACTGTTGTTATTGTTTTCTATGGTATCAAGGGAGTCTGATAAAAAGAAAACCTTATCCTTAAAAACACATTTTCTTTTTGTGTTGTTTGTCTTGCCTGCTAACAGTGTTTGTGTTTATTTACAGAGGGGTGAAAGAGACTTAAATGTAAATTCTTTGACTCTAACATGCCTATGCAATTTACCTATTTCTTTACTGAAAATAAATTGGTAAATATAGATAAAGTGTTATTTATTGAATTTGATATCTAAACTTCCACCTTTTATAGGTAATGGTAACTATCCTGTTCAAGACAAAGCGTGCAATTCATTTAAATTCAGAGGTTCACTACTTACCCAACACCAGGAACACCCACCACAGCCAGTACTGTCCATCGAAATAATTTGAGAAGTATGCGGAGAACTAAAAACCCAATGAAACAACACAAACACGGGTTAGAATAAATTTGGCCCAGCTTTCACTCAAATGAGTCCTTCATTTTAAAAGCGAATTAAGGAAGCAGCACAGTTCTCAAACGGATCTTTGAGGAAACAGTTTGGTGCCAACAAGCCAGCCACTACAGAGACGGCATTAAAATACCACAGTGGTGTTTGGGGCTTTTGATTTGCTTGTGCGTACACCAAACCACAATTTATGTGTTTGTATGTGTGCTGCGTAATGTCTGCGTCTCGTACTCTGACTATGAGGATCCATTTGACGAGGGAAAGGCCAAAGCCTGAGATGGCCCCGTAGCGTCCGGCAGCAGAGGTGGTCAGACAGAAAGACAGGAAGAAACCAATCCAGTTGAACAGGAATGCCACTGAAAGGGCGAGAGAGAAGGTGGAAAAAGTCAGTCATCTCTGCACAAATCCAAGGAAGAGAGGAGCTGATGAATACAGAACATGTTTACGATTGGGAAACTAACTGAAGAAAGTGAGCATGAAGATGCCGTCGTTTCCTATTCTCAGCTGATCTGCATCTTCAAAGTCATCTCTGGTAACAAAGTCTTCATCCTGTGATGGAGTGAGTAACAGAAGAGCACAAAAACAGTGAGGCGTTTAATCAGCGAGAAAATGTCATCACAGCAACACACGACAGCAGCAGAGCTTCCCGGGCTTTCATTTAATCATTTCAAATTTTGACAATTTAAATTCAAACACATCACACTGCTATATTTTAATTTCTACAGTTAGAATGTAGACAAAGCCAATTGTGATTGAGCCTGGGTGAGCATCTCTTGGTAGAAACCAAGTCATCCTAACAAACAGAATGAACAAAACATGAACAACCAACACACTAATGGAAACTTTCACAAGACAGCAAGCCGACTTAATTACTATCACCGTGACTTTACCTAAAAGTCTGGCATGTGTCCGATTCAATGCAGGCCACCAGCAGAACTAGGTCTTGCATAACTTTCAGCTAACACTCTAAAGTCTACATACACAAACACACAGGAAGGTCTGGGGTTGAGGGTTTTAATACAAACACACTCTAACTACACAACCAGGACCAAACGCACTCCTTCTCATCGTACACTCTTCTTCGAGTTACCTCCAGTGAACTGCGAATTACATCGTCAAAAGTCTCCAGGCGGTCCCTGTGCTGAGGCTGCTGCTGAGCGCAAGGCAATGTGTGGCAGAGAAACACAACAGCAGCAATCAAACAGGGCAGCCCCACATGCAGTAAGATGCAGTGCATCACAGTGACCACTAGAGGTCATACATGAGCCACCATTTCACGGCTAAAAACATGCTCTTAGTTTTCGCGTGTGTGTGTGTGCGCGTGTGTGTGTGTGAGAGAGAGAGAGGTGTGATATGAATTCCTTGTAATAAACCAGCACCTGACTGTTTAAACTACTGAATCTTTTTAAAACTCCCTTTATTGCCGTACTGTGGAGGATGAAGAGTGATCTCCCCTTTTTTTAAAACTATATAAGACACCCCATACATAATGTTAACGATAAGATCCTCTTAGCCACTTTATTAGGTGCATCTGTTCAATTCCTTATTCATTTAAATATTAGCCGATCACAGCAACTTTATGCATTGAGGCATGTAGACATGGTCAAAGACAACCTGCTGCCGTGCAAACATCAGCACCAGAATGATAAAGAAAGGTGATTTAAGTGACTCTGCATGACTGTTGGTGTCAGGGATAATTTAAGTATTTCAGAAAATGCTAACCTGAGAATGACCAGACTGCTTCGAGCTCATAGTAAGGCAAGAGTGACTCCACAGTTACTGTGTTACTGTAACCACTCATTACAGATGCAGGAGAGCAAGATATTGAACCTTGAAGCAGATGGGCTGCAGTAGCAGAAGATCACATAGTGTGTCACTGCTGTCAGATAAGAACAGGAAACCAAGGCTAGAGTTAACACAGGCTCACCAAAATTACACAACAGAAGACTGGCTGCCTGGTCTGATGAGTCTTGCTCTCTCCTGCAGTATTCAGACGGTAGGGTCAGAATTTGGTGTAAAAGGCATGAAAGAACAAATCCATCCTGCCTTGTATCAACAGTTTGTTTAAATGCCACAAAGTACTGTTGTTGACCGTTTCAATCCCTGTATATACTGCACTTCCATCCCTTTAAAACCTGACAGCTGCTTCTAGCTGAATAATGTGCTGTGTCATAAACCCCGAATCATCAAGTTTATTGAACATCATGATGAGTTCACTGTACTCAAAGGACCTCCAGAATCACCAGATCACAATCCAATAGAGAACCTTTTGAATGTGGTGAAACAAGCAAGAGATTCGTCTTGTGGATGTTGAGCTGACAAATCTATATGGACCAAATAAGGACCGAAGACTCTGATGAATGATTCCATGAGCTTGTTAAATCTATGCCACAAATTACTAAGACAGTCCTGGAGGCCAACGGGGGCCCAAGCCAGTAGTAAAAGAAAAAAAAAAAAAAGTGCACCTAATAAAGTGGCCAGTGAGTATATTATCACATCTTTTAGTCTGTCTTCCTAACATTTTTAAAGTTTACACTGCTACTACACATCTCCATCACTAAGTAAAAAGTGATGTAAGGCACTGGGACTGATATAACAGCAGTACAAACACCAACCAGAAACATCGATTTATGTGGCTAGCTCTAGCTATGTCACACGTTAGTTACTGGTACAAAAATATAATCCAAACTTTGCATCATTACAGACTGTCCTAAGCTTGTCACACAGTAGAAAGGCTGCACCTATATTTACTCTGGTTTTGAGTAAACAATACGAACAACCAAGTGCACAAAGAGGAGATCAGAAAAGGCTGTGAGCACTACACTGCGGCTAGCTGAGGGCACTGAGTGCAAAGATATCAGCAAATGTCCTTTGATATGAACAAGAAGAAATGTTTTTCTTCATTTTTGAATCTGCATTTGTTCAATCCGGTAACAAAGACGAGCAGAAAAGATACAGTCGCATACATGAAGAAGACTAAAAAAAAATTCCACAGCTGAGCGATAAGACTTCGTGCCTTGCAGACAACACAGGAAGTGTTCAAGCACAAGCATCAGTGTACGAGTGTATATGTGTGAGAGAGCGTATGTACTGAATGTGACCGCAGGCAGAAAAAAAAAAAGTGAGACACTCACTCTTCCGGGTACCAGGGGAACATTAGTCTCAGCCTTGGTTCTTTCTGCTTCATCATAGGAAGGCAGCGTAGTTGCTACATTGTATGACGGAGGCTTGGGGAAAATCCCATCTTCCTTGCAGTCAAAGAACGCTAGCGAAGAAATAAAGCACAGTTTCAAACACACGCACACACAAAACTGAAAAAAAAAAAGTATTATTTAATTCTAAACAGGTCCAATCCTTTTGTTGACAAAGACAAAACTAAAGCTAACACTGAACACGTGTTCTCAAACATTCACATAAACCTTTAAGGGGGTTAGTCTGCAAGTGGTGGCTAAATGGAAACAGTGAAAGAGGAAATTTCCTGTATTTTTTCCCATGTGTCTTCTGGAGGATTCTAATATATCCACACAGTTTGCCCAATAACACATCAATTCTTTCTCAGCTACATGTTGCATTTAGCTCACTACTTTTCCAACAAAATGTACACTGCAGTTATTAATACATGACTTTTACTCAGGCACTCCTGTGTGGACCAAAATGCCACCACTACAGATGACCTCAGCTCCAAGGAAACATCATTTTTACCAGAATTGTCCGCTGTGACGCTGCTGTACGGCGGAGGAGCATCAGCCGCTACCTCTGGGCTCTCTTCTGAGTCCTCCTCATTGGTAAGCTGTGAGAGGAAGATAAATTAAGTTCACAGTTAAAGCTGTGAGGCATATATGCGTAAACCCTCCATATGCATATTTGCCTATCAAGTGGCCAAAAATAACTTCACGCTCGCCTAAGGCAGATTATGAGCCAGGAAAAAGCCTGCTAGTTTTAATGTTGAAACCTTTCTAAAGAAGTGAAACAAGACAGTTTAAGACAACTAAAGGTGTGAAGTCTGCTGTCAAGATGCACAGACAAGTCCTAGGACTGATCAGTTCTGCCCTTCAAGTCAAATAGCTTTTTAACAGCAGATTAAATATTGCATATTAAAAAAAAAATCCCACAACTAGTCAACTAAATTAAATAAAATCTAAACATGTCATAAGAAACTATACAGATGTCACTTCTTCATTGTTTAAGATTTTACAATATTAAGTATTAAGCAGACTTTTGATATTATTGAGAAATTCAGCCCAAATGAACTTTTAAACGCACTGGCCCCCATACAGATTTTTTTTAACTTCCATATTTGTCCCAGTAACAAGAAAAGACAGATTTCTGTTAAGTCCCATAACAAAGGTTTGGATATAAAACTGAAGACCAGTCAAGTGCACAGGCATTCCCCCAGTGTCCTATTCTGAGCCAGGGAAGAAGCCTGCATGTTTGAAAGTTGTGGCACAACACTGGACATCCTGACCTACTTAAAAGGAACTTAAAACTCAGCATTGATATAATCATCAGAAAAACAGAACTGGGAAAAAGAAAGAAAAAAAAGATGTTGAGTGATGTGTTTCTTATTTCTCCTTTTTTTTTGTTATTAGCAAGGAAACTGTTAGCAGGTAAGTCTGTGAAACCAGACCAACACAGTTATGACTTAGAAACAGTGAGACTTTATTTGCTCCTATTTCCCCAAAATAAGAGTTTAAAACTAAGACTGATTGTTCAATTGCCATAACTCAGTTTCCAGGAACACTAGGACTGCAGGAGTATTAATCATACATTATGTAGCTTAGACATTAAAGTGTAACTGTTAATTTATTGTCATGTGCACATTTGCTAAAATTCTCTTTGGCGCAATCCCAGTCTTATTTTTGTTTTCTTTAACTTCACTACAGGCCTATGGTACTTTTGACAGTTTTCTTTTTACTGTAGATTATAATATTTATATTTTTATTCTTTACACTGGCAGCTGTAACACAGTAATTTCCTTTTTTGAGATGCTTAAAGTATCTATCTATATAAATATGACTATAAATATAGTTCCCTTTACTGTCAATAGATCTTGAGTATTTTTCCCCCATAGTGAGAAATTCATAGACTCAAATTAGCCTCTATGCACCTGATCATTAGTTATTATATCAAACACCAACATGAACATGCATCTAATACGGCCTGTGTGCTCTAATAACAACAGTAAACACACCCATTGGTGCAGCTCAGGTGATAGCCACAGTTTAAATGCTCTCATATTTTTCAAAAGGTGATCGAGATATTGTTCAACGGTTGACCTTATTTACCAAACAATACTCAGTAGCTGGCAAGCTTTCGCGGTAGACTGTAATTCAATATGAAAAAGACGCCCACATATTATCACAGAACAAAAGAAAAACCCGGTTCAAAATTCACGTAACGCGTAATTAAAACCTTTAGCGTCTCGTTAGCGCGTTAGCTTCCCGTTAACACACCTAACCCTTTATACGATTAAAATAAGAACCCCCACAATTTAATCGGCTTAAATCCATCGACGACATCCATCTTTATTCGACGGGAAATTGTTGTCTTGTTTTCAAACACGAAGCGACACGCCTGGGCGACTTTATCTTCGAAGTTAACAGTTCGATGCTAACAGCATTTAGACGACGGTACCTACGACTGAAGCTTTAACGTCTTTTAGCTTGACTTTAAGCCTTCTCTTACCTGCTGATATCTGGGGCTCGATTCGGCCATTCCCGCTTGAACGGCTATCAATCAACGACAGAAAGGTATGCCAGCAAGACACCCAACGAGTAAGAAATTATATAACAGTACAAACGGTAAACTCTGTCCTCGCCACAATGGAAAGACTCCTCGTTCGGCTGTGCCTGTATGCTGTGAAGTTAAACTAGCGACCGACAAAATACAAAAGGTTTCCTGTTAGCATTTCAAAATAAAATCCATTGTGATGCCTAATTCGCAATACTTTGGGTTTTTAATAGTAATTAAAAATATGTTGTCATTGCAGTTTTACAACTTTGTATTCGTTCGCGTATTTTCAATTAAGAAACATGTTCTATTTTAATGCTAGATTGCAATTATTTTATTATGTAATTAATCAGTTTCCGCTACGTTCTCACTTACTTGACGAAGTTCTTGTACGTCAACTGATTGACGTCATTGGCCACAACAAACCCTGTACGGCTCTTTCGTCTCCAAACCGACTCTTCAGGTTGTTTTGTTGCTTTAATTAATTTATTATTAACAATAATATAAAATTATGCACAAAAGGAATTACTAATGTAAAAAAAAGTGGTTTTATTTATATATGTTTATATATAAATATATGCGGTGGCCCCTTGAGACAAAGCACGTACACATTTTTTTTATTTTTTTATTTTTTTTTTTTACTATTTAATTTGTAAAAATGTGTATACACACACACACACACACACACACACACGTAGGAAAATATTTAGTATACACATCCAGAAATGCATACACTATTATATATTGTACATATATTTATTAGTTTCAGGTTGGCCATTCTTGTATTTTGCTCGTTTGTGTTGTTGTGTTTGCACATCTCTGTTGCTTGTGGGGCTCGCACACAAGAATTTCACTCGCATGTGCTGTGCCAGTGTGCCTGCACATGTGATGTGACAATAAAAGTGATTTGATTTGATTTGATTTGAAACTCCAAAACACATTTCTAGAGTTAACTGAACTTCCAAAACAGAGCTACCTAGATCACTTAAATTACACAATTGAAAGCATATGTGTATTGTTTGTGTATTTATACACAAGCACTCATATATATTCAAATAATTTAAAAAAAAAGTGTTCATTTACCTGTTACTACCACACACCAAATCCGGTCGTTGGTACTTGCTGGCTTGTGTAGCAACTAGGTAACAAAAGCTCAACACTGCGCCTAGCATCCTGGAGCACTTCTGTTGTCTTTTGTACGTGTTTTGGAGTTTTTACGTTTAATATTAGGCAAAGATAACACAAGTAAATACAAATTTTTTTAATTTTATAATTAAAAATTAAAAATTTAATTTATGAAATCATGATTTAGCAGCGATTAACCATATTTTCTGGAAAGTTCAGATCAATTTCACTAGCCAAACCCAGGCCTGATTAGTGCCAGACCTGTTGAATCAAGAAAACACTTCATTTGAACCTGTTTGACAAAGTAAAGTCTGAAAGATCTATAAAAGCAAACATCATGCCACCATCAAAATAAACTCAAGAACAGATGATAAACAAAATCACTGATATCTATCAGTCTGGAAAGGACTCAGAACAACATCTAAAGAACTGCAGACCTCACTTTCCTCATTTAAGGTCAGAGTTCATGATTCAACAATAAGAACTGGACAAAAATGGCCTCCATGGGACGATCTTCAAGACTGGCTGATGTGATCTGAAACGCATCAGCCAGTCCACCTCTGAATGACTCAAAAAAATCCCCCACACACATAAAAATCAATAAAAGAAAAGACAAAAGAATATTTTGCAGAGTCCTACTCAAAGTCCAGCCTTAAATCAGACTGAGATGCTTTGGCATGACCTCAAACAGGCCATTCGTGTTCAAAAACTCTCCAGTGTTGCTGCCAGTTATTAGGTCTAGGGAGCAATTCATTTTTTAATAGGGTCAAGTATGTTTATGTTTTTTTCTCTTAATAAATTAAATCATCACTTAAAAATTACATGTTTTTATTTACTCTGGTTATCTTTGTCTAGTATTAAAATGTATTTAATGACCTAAAACGTTAAGAAAGATTAAGAAAAAATGTAAAATAGAGATAAAGATAGATCAGTATCCGGCTTCAGACTTCAGAGACTCATCAGTTATTTCCCATCACGTAATCCGTAGCACACTCTCAAAACAGAAACAAAGGCAATGCAGTTAGCTCTTGGAAGGTTTTATTGTATCTTTATGTAAAATAAAAAGACAACAACAATACCTATGACACTTTGTACCCAAGCTTAAGTGATGGGGAAGTTGTATGTCAGATGTATTTTCTAGTCGAGTTACCGAGGGTTCAGGTACCTGAGGAGCACAGGGTAGGTGGTACCTATATGCTTCTGGTTGTAGTGGTGGCAAACAATCTCCATGTCGTACAAACTGAACTGGACTTTGACGCGTTCATTAGGCGAGGTGAGGAAACAGAGAGTGTAGAGGGCGAACTCGAACTCGGGACTGACTCCGATGAAGATGCTGCCCTTGGGCTTTATACCGTTCTTCCAGCTAAACTGTAGCGCCAGGATGTGTTTGTTCTCATCGGGCTGCGGTAGGGGCAAAATGAAAAAGCCGGTTAGGCAGGGAGAAATGAGTCAGATTGTTTGACAGATATTTGCTGACAGTGGAGAAAAGGCAGGAAAGAAATTACTGATAAATATACAGGGAAAAAGTAACCTGAATACATTTTTGAATATCTGTCTAAATAGTTAAAAGTAAAGTACCAGAGAAAAGAACTTCTTTGCCTGAGTTTAATTAAAGAAAGTCTTAAGAATAGTATACCTGGGGTGAATGTGCAGTGACACTGTAGCCTTTGTAATCAATATGGCCCAGCTTCTCTTGTAAGTATAGCTGGATCCAGTTGTGAAAACCAATAACAGTCCTCCCCCCTCTTGTCTCTCCAACAAACACGTGTTCAAAGCCCGAAGAGTCTGGCCTGAAGAGAGACAAAAAGGGCAATGTCAGAAGTTTACAGCCACTCATCATGGGCGTGAATGCCACAGTAGTTTTCCTTGACAATTGCAGATTCCAAGATTGCGAGTTTAAACGATCATACATATGTACAAGTTATTTGGATGTGTCTTTGCTTTGCTTTACCAGGATCTGGAAGAAGACCCACTCAGATGAGATGAAATTGGTTATAATGTTCAGGAACAACCCAGGAACCACCAAGGCTCCAGACTGCCATGAACTGGAAACTGCTGGACCAGCAGTGTTGCTGTCCACAGTGAAGCCAGTTTTACATCAACATGGACTGAGAGGTTACCGGCCAAAAAAGAAGCTGCTCCAAAATCGATGCCTTAAATTTGCAGCTGCCCACATGGACAAGCCAATCCTGAACACTTTTTTTTTTCTTCCATTTGACAGCACTGACGCTGAATGTATCTGCCACACAGAGCCAGTTTGTCAGCCTGTATTTACCATCGCGGTGCTGAATTCCACTGACGCAGATTCCACCCACCTGCTGGATCCTCTCCTCGCATAAAGCTCAAACCAGATCCTGTACAGCTGCTTCTTGAATTCTGTCTCATCCTCAGGCGAAAGATGCTTCTTGACCAGGTATTTATGGGCTATCTAAAAAATAGAAGAACTTATTACAAAATGCTTATAGCTCAGTTAGCAGGGTGGCTCGAGATGAAAGCGCTAGTTGGTCCGATCAGGACTTAAATATCTCAAATACCTTTAACCCACAGAGGATAAATCCTAATTATTTAGTGATCCCATGAGTTTATCTCTTCCACCATTAGTAGGTGAAACTGGAACAAACCTCCACAGACAAATAAGTGCTACTAACATCCGTTTTTTTTTTTTTGTTCCTGTCATAGAAAGCCATTGATAATATTTCTTCATCCTCTGTATTTAATAATGACACTAACCTACGATGGCGAACATAGTCAAATGCCCCTCATAGGTACCTTCATGGTGGGAGTCTGAACGATGGAGTCCAGGAACTTGTGGTTCTCTGCCACTTCCTCAGGAGTTACAATTTCTGGCTTACCGGTGTCACTCTCATAGTTATCCAGCAGGGAGATAAAGGCTGCAAAGATCAACAGAGGCACATTTCAGTGGCACATTACGTCATTAAACAATGTTTAGGGCTGCTCAGTCCTATAAACATGGATGATAACAATACAGTGCCTAGTGCACTTACCTAAAAAAGTCTCCTTTTTGAAAATGTTCTCATCGACAAAGGTAAACAGTGGATATCCCGCCCCGTCATTGTTGTCATTGATGTTCATGCTGTCTCCAGCTTTTCCCTGAAACAGGAAGAACAGTGCTTTTCATAAAATGCTCCTCATGTATGCTTCCAGTGATATCTTTTCCTTTACTCTTACTTGTGCCTCCAAAATGTAAGTATTACTACTACGTGGTAAAAAATACAAGTAGAAAGTTTGTCCAAATTAGGAAGACCTACAATAAAAATTTCCATAAATATCGACGGTTTCTATCACAAAGATCTAACCTTTACCTTTACAGTAGGTCTCTAAGTTTCCGGGCTTTGACTTTTTTACTGAGTAAAGCTCATTCAGAGCTAAAAACTTGAGCTCTATTTGCAGGAGAAGAACAGTGCCTGTTTTGAGGTGTAATGCAGACTGTCAGATATCGTCATAAGTTTGCAATATATACTATTATCTACAACAGGTGTCTGTGTGTGTCTGAGTGCGTGATGCACCTGAAGGGAGATCCTGTAGTCTTTTCCAGGCTTTAGTCTGTTGATATCATTGTCCCATAGCTCCTGCACCATGGCTGACAGCTCTCTGTCACTCTCAATCATGATATGACCGCTTGCAGATGTGCTGTGGATGCTCTCTCTTTCCAGTATGTGCTTCTGACAGGAGAGGAACAGTTACTGAAGCCTCTGCTTAACTCGAGCTTTAAGCTTCAGAGGTGAACAACACCATAAAACTATTTTTCACATATAAAAAGTGTAAAGCACAGGTACGCTAATGCATGTAGGCATACAATAATGTATTTCTGCTCTTTTTGAACTTGTTTAAGTGACCCATCAGATTAAATATAATACTCACTTATGTGTAAAAAGCTTTTCAGAAATATTTAACTTTGAGGTGATGTGTGTGCAAACAGAGGTTATAAATCAGTTTATACAAATGGTTTTGGCTATTTGAGTACAGCATTTTAGCCCAACCATTTACATGTTGTTGTTTTTTTAAATAAAGAATGTATTTATTATATAAATAATTAGATATAATAAATAGCCATTTCCCACTGAGGAAAATGTCAGCTTTATCATAAATAACTAGATATTTCAAGCTACTTAAATAAGCACTGTTAATCATTTCTGTGTCACTATAAGGTCCTTTTTATGGTTAGTGGTTTATTATCTTTTGTAACTGAGTTGATGTTCTTAACTTTAGTATTTTATTTTATTTATTTGTACATTTCAACGTTTTAGATAGATACATGAAAGCGATTCACAAGGCTGTCCTAAGTGACTCGGCACTGTAAAAACATAATAGCTTCAACTGCTTAATCTAGCTTAAACACTATTGCATTCAACAAACGTGGCTGACATAGATTCACACATTGCATCCCATCAGCCACCACATCAAAATCCACTGACCTTCTCCTCTGTCTGTCCTCCTGCTTTAATAAATCAAATCAATGATTTGAGGGTTAGTGAAGTATCTCAGTGCTGGTCAGGTGCTGCTCGTGCTGGTTGCCGTGCAGGTGTGTTTAGAGGCATAGTAATAGTCCAGCCATGTAGTCAATCAGTGTGTATGGAGAAAGGCAGGCATGGGCTGGGGGAGTGAACAGAGACCACGAGGCAGGGGATGGGACAGGACAGGAGAGAGGGGCCGTTTTAAAGGGTTATCCCCTGTCAGCAACTCTGACCAAAGGGATCACACTATGTTGTCGTCTCTTTTCAGTCTCACACTAAAACGTGGGGTCTTTGTTTCTTTAGAATTTCATTGTTTCTCTGTCTGTCACAGCATAACCTCTGAATTACAGGGTAAATATGGGTCATATTTCAGGTAATAAGATTTTGTTAATGGTTAAAGTTCACTTAAACATCTACATAGAACCAAGGTCTTGTACGAAACACGATTGGGGGTTTTTTTTGTTGGGTTTTTTTACAAGTCATTGACCTCACCATTTCAGATTAAAAGCTTGATTAAAGCATTTTAAAACAAGATTTTAAAGTCTTCAACAAATTAAATTTAAGCAGGAGCTAATACAACTTTTTACTTTTATAATAATTTTATTTATTTAAAAAAATCCCGAAAATATTTATATATAATGTGGCCTTCGTGGAATTAGAATAGAAGAGTTTTATTTTGTGTTATCTTTTTGTAATATACAATTTCTTGTAGCCGTCTGAGTGTTTTAATTTTCAGAAAAATACAATCCCAGGCTTCTTTCTTTTTTTTAACCTTGTTTCTACTACTGAAAAAATGTCTGGCAGAATTAAGTCTAAGAGATGAGCAAAATTATCTTATGTCTAAATCTCAAAATTGCCATTTTGAAAGTTTAAGTTGCTTCTAAAGAAGCTAAAATTTTAAGATCCCTAATTCAATTTTTTAAGTCATTAAGTTGAAACTATCTAACCAGATTCTTACTCTGGATGGCATTACCTTGGCTTCCAGTAACACTGTGAGGAACCTTGGAGTCATTTTTGACCAGGATATGTTCTTCAATGTACATATATAGGTATCAACTATCTTAATTGCCCCTTGGGGGTGAATAAAGTTTTCGTGGCTTGACTTTGACTTGACTTGATATTAAACAAATATGTAGGACTGTTTTCTTCCATTTGTGCAATATCTCTAAAATTAGAAATATCCTGTCTCAGAGTGATGCTGAAAAACTAGTTCATGCATTCATTACTTCCAGGCTGGACTACTGTAATTCATTATTATCAGGAAGTCCTAAAAACTCGCTGAAAAGCCTTCAGCTAATCCAAAATGCTGCAGCAAGAGTACCGACAGGGACTAGAAAGAGAGAGCAGATTTCTCCTGTATTGGCTTCCATTCATTGGCTCCTTGTTAAATCCAGAATTGAATTCAAAATCCTGCTCCTCACATACAAGGTCTTAAACAATCAGTCTCCATCTTATCTTAATGATCTTATAGTAGCATATCACCATTAGTGCACTTTGCTCTCGCACTGCAGGCTTACTTGTTGTTCCCAGAGTATTTAAAAGTAGAATGGGAGGCAGAGCCTTCAGTTTTCAGGCCCCTCTTCTATGGAACCAGCTTCTAGCTTGGATTGGGGAGACAGACACTATCTGTACTTTCAAGATTAGGCTTAAAACTTTCTTTTTTGCTAAAGCATATAGTTAGGGCTGGATCAGGTGACTCTGAATTCTTCCTTAGTTACACTGCAATAGGTTTAGGCTGCTGGGGGGTTTCCATGATGCACTGAGTGTTTCTTCTTCAGTCACCTTTCTCACTCACTATATGTTAATACACCTCTCTACATTGAATTATATTTGTTATTAATCTCTGTCTCTCTTCCACAGCATGTCTTTCATCCTGTCTTCCTTCTCTCACCCCAACCGGTCGCAGCAGATGGCCCCGCCCCTCCCTGAGCCTGGTTCTGCCGGAGGTTTCTTCCTGTTAAAAGGGAGTTTTTCCTTCCCACTGTCGCCAAAGTGCTTGCTCAGAGGGGGTCATATGATTGTTGGATTTTTCTCTGTACGCATTATTGTAGGGTCTACCTTACAGTTTAAAGCGCCTTGAGGGGACTGTTTGTTGTGATTTGGCGCTGTATGAATAAAATTGAATTGAAAGTTTAGTTTTAACCATTACTGAGCATTATTAGCAGCATAACCAACATTATTTTGTGTCTCCCATTTTTAGGTGTCTTTTATATGATAAGAGCATAGATATGTTTTCATAGCATCTGTTTTGTAGAAACTACAAATAGAAGATTTAGTTTAGCAAAATTTGATTTCACTTTGCTAATCATCTCCTAACCAAGCTAGCTTAACCCTTTTACAAGCTTAGCAACCAACCAAAGCTTGTTTAAATTGCTTATGTAACATTAGTAGTGAGATTTTTATTAATTTAATTCATATGCATGAATATGACAATTTATTAACTACTATCAGTGAATATTTATATTGTAACATTTTATGTCCTCTGACATTAAACATGACATCATCTGATCATTTTAAAAAACCTATATAAAATGATTATTTATTGTTAGTTTCTTTGGAGCCTTGGCACAAGTGTAAGAAAGTAAACTTTTTTTCTTTCAAGGAAAGTTATTTAATCAGTTCACTTTTTTTTTTTTTTTTATAAACACAATTCAGTACCAGTGTGACATGTTTCTATTCAGGTGTTCAATCTGTGGGCCTTTGCTAACGTGACCTTAGTTAATCTAGAGCAAGTGTGGGCAATACTTTCTTTCCAAAGAGCTGCTTTAACCTAACCACTTTATGGTAAGAGTGTAGACTTTTACCACTCATCTGAACCAGAAACCTGAATTGTGTAATGCACGTGCAAAATAAGTTTTTTCGGACCTCTGCAGAAACAAGAAAAATATATACCCTACATTTAAATATGACACTGCTGGTCATGTGAAATCTCACATTCATTTTGTTGTAACCATGTAAGAGAAAAAGATTCTGTTGAAATAATAGCGATGATTTTTTTAAAAAAAAAAACTGAAGCCAACGCAGTCAAAACAGGGGTCACACCAAGACTTTCAATAAAACTTACCACTGTGGAAACAGCCCTCAGCCCTGACCTCAGTAAGCAGTGGACGGATGAGCTTGTGCGCTCCGTATCTTATTTCAGGTCATACTGAATAAAACATCAAGTTCATTTTGTAAATTGTTTTCAGGAACCTAAAGAAGTCCAGCGGCTTTCAAGCACAAGACTGTCAGAAAGCAGGACTAAGTCAGTAGCCAACAAACATGCAGTTTCATGGGTACATCAGGTTTCAAAAGACAGAGACGGTGTCAAAAATTCACCCTGAGGCTTCAATATAGGACTTCACAAACCTGAGTAATGTCACAGTACTTTCGTCCATCTGTTATACTGTATATCCACTTTGCCCACAGTAATGATGGCTCATAACATGTGGGCAAAGTGATACACTGCAAGACAATCATGACATTTACATTATGTTTAGTGCATCAGGAAGTTTTCACTAAATTACTGACAACAGAGGCAAGCATTTCAAATATTAATAACCCGTTAAACTGTTTACACTGTGCTGTTTTCAGTATTACTCTTAAGGTCAGCGTTCAAACCTCAACCTACAGTTGTGTCTATTCATGTGCAGTTTTATGCTGGCACCAAGACATGAAATGAAACAGACAAAATGTTAAGTAAGAATTTTTACTTTGAGGAACAGTTAATTGCAATGCAAATCAACATGCTTTGCAGGACAGACCAAATCATTCAGTGCTAAAAAAGAACAGATTTGCTGCAGGGTTCAATTCAGAACAGAACTGCTTGCATTAGAAATTTGCCCTTTCACTCTAATGTAAATGAAGTAATACAATACAAACTAATTTTTGTATCTGTGGATATAATTAAACTATTTGGCCTCACTTTGACACTAATTAGTGGCAACATTAAGGAGTAGATCTATTCGATTATATCATTTCTCACACCAATCCCTGAATGAAATTAAAGCAACACATACCCTAATGAGCAATCGTTAAACCATTGATTCTCAAAAGTATCTAAGCCACTTTCCTCTATTAGTTCTGTACAGAAATATAATAAAACCAATACCAACCAATCCAATGAAATAAATTTTAACCTGCTTTGACTTTGTGCAATGACTCAGCTAAACTTGTTTATGAAAGACTACGGAGTAGGCTCTGTAAATAGCACCCTGTGTCTTTGGGAGGCATGGGGGTTTTCCCATAATGCCTAGAACTAAAACAAAGCACAACTTCCAGTTTTGAAATTATGTGTGAGTAACACATCTCTGGGTTTGTCTCCATTTCTTTAAAGCTTTATCTTAATTGTATTTGTTATATCACGAAATTAAAAAAAACAAAGGTTTTCATGCCATACCTTTGATAAATGAAAAATCTGATTAGATTGTTAATGTGACGTGAATAATGACAAAGTGGGACAAAGACGGTTCCAGTTTTCCTCTTAACACTGGAAAGGCAGAAAAAGCACCTGAAATTGAGCAAACTGAGCTTAACTAGTGGTTCCATTATTAGTTCCTAAACTTTATAAACCTGCAGGACAGGAAGTGCATGTCTACTTGAAAAGAGAAAATCTAGACATGTACAACCAATATAATGTTGACCTGTATAAGTCTGAAATTCAAACAGCATTTCCAATGATTTAGCCCAGTGACCCAGTCAGGTGCAGAAAACTGTGCTGCCAATCAATAACCACATATCTAAATACCCATTATTGATGTACAAACCAAAACAGCAATTTTAATGTTACCATGTTAACAAAGACATAATAGTGACATGGTAGGGTTATGGTGGCTGTAGTTGCACTGTTTGGCCAATGCAGGCATATTGAAGTCACAGATGAAGTGGTGGCTATGTGAGAGATAAAGTGCGTTCAAATTGAGCATACAGCAGTGAAGCACTGCACAGTGTCAGTCCTCCTCATCACTCCAGAAGGCATCATCATCTTCATCAGGATCCACACCGAGAAAAAGCCTGCAACAAGAAAGAAAAGATGCATTCACAAACAATACGTAATGTAAATATAATATCAATAAGCCTAACTTGGGGGAGGGGGTTAAAAAAAGAAGGAAAAAAAATCTCTTACTGGTTGTAACAAGGTGAATGTGGGTTGTTAAAGTGACTGTATGGGTTGACTTTGCTGAGGACGCCCAGGCACAGCCAACAGAAGTACTGCTTACAAGAGGTGCAGGTCATCTTGTTACAGCCATCAACTTTCTGAAGAGACACAGAAACGATACATTAGCTACAACTGGGATAATCTGGAAGCGAACGCAAGATTTTTCACAGACAGAACAGAAAAAAATAACGACATATGACGCCTCAGTCACTGGCCTAAAGATCACTAGGCAACCCCTTGGCAACCTGGTTAGACAGTGGTTTCCAGGTAATAAAAAAAGTTGCTCTGCGATTGCCTTGGCTGCTGGCAGATTGCCAGAGTCTCTCGTCAAGGATTTCATAGACTTCAATGAAAGCTCTTAACAACTACTCACCGGGCATTAACGGAAATAAACATGTGACAAACGCAGACAATGATTCCAGGAGTAAACATTTCCCCCTAGCAAACATGAGTTGCTAGGATGTCTCTAGGCCAGTACGTTTTAAGGAGCAATTTTTGACTGGTGGCTGCAGTTCATTTTGGAGACCGTCTGATGACAATAAACATTCAATTTTACAAAAATCTGAACCATGATGCTCAAGTCAAAGCCAGTTCTACTTCACTGTTAACAACAGGGAAAGTCCAACCTGTATATTGGTTCCACAGCGCGGGCAGCATTTGCAGTTCTCACTGAGCCAGTCTCTGCTAAAGGACTCCTCAACTGCTTTCTGGATTACCCTTTTCCCATAGCGTTGCTCCATGAACTTTTGCCCTGAAGCAGTAGCAGACAGGTACTCATCTCTCAGGTTACGCAGTTCCTCTGTAGGGAAAAAAACAAAACAAAAACACTGGTTTGAACATGAAGATGTGTTGATGGCATGTCTTTAACCCTTGTGTGGTGTTCGTATTTTTGTTACTCAGCCAGTGTTCATGGGTCTGGTGGACCCGCTAGAGTTTTGGCTTTCCAAATTAACACTATCAAACAATTTTATGTTAAATTACTCAACAGATGTTTACTTCATCCCAATTACAAGACATATGAACAGCAAACATGGTTAATTTTTTCCCTTTACCTTTGTTAGATCACATTTATGAATTAATGTGCTTCTCGTTTTTCTTTTATATAAAATGTTATAAATAAATCAGTTATAATCAAGTGGAGTGAGTGGAAAGACACAACACATTTACACGTGAAAAAATAATTAATTGTTTAATTTTTCTTTTGAAAAAAACTGAACACGGGTCTCACAGACCCGAACACCATACAAGGGTTAAACAAAGAAATCTTCACACCAATGTACAGAATCTGGTGGACAAAGACAACATTTTGATATTGGAGACTTTCTGGTTTCTACTACAAAATTTGTAGGTCGAGTTAACTGACCAATCAGATTTGCTTCTAAAGAAAACTATTAAAGTTTCAGTGGCATTACCTGCACGAATTTTACAGTGGGAGACACCGTGATACCCCAGCTTGCACAGTGTGCAAAAAGCATACTGGCATGCTGAGCAAATGCCCATGGTTGTGTCTGGCTCCATCATTACAGCGGTACCACAGGACTGACGGGGACAGTAGACCACATCAGCCATAAGGTCCAAACTGGACTGAAGGAGCAAACGGTCATATCTGGCAAACAGCTCCTCGTCCACGAGCTGTTTCACCTGAAACATAAAGGCAGACAGGAAAGGAAAGCAGGGTAGGCGCTGACGGTAGGGTGAGTTGGACTTTAATTGAACGGACTCATAAATCACAAATACCTGTGACGGTGTGGCTAAAGAGGTACATTTGGGCTCCGGGCAGTTAAGGCACTGAACATTGCCATCCCTTATTTGGATCTGGAAGTATTCAGTCATGCAGGCCTTGCAGTATACATGTTGGCACTCCTTAAAGCAGAGACAGTTTGAGCCCAGCTTCTCTACAAAGCAGATTCCACAGCAGAACACTCTGCTGTCGAACACCCTCTGCCGCTGCGCCTCGTCAAAGTCTAGGAGCTGAGGTAAAAGGTCGGCACGCGGGTCCATCAAAAGGACAGTCCTCGGGTCCAGCTGAGAAGACGATGAAATCTTCTGTTCAGACTTGGAATTCATCAATTCTTTTTTCTTTTCTTCTGCTTTTTCAGGATGGCCCCCAAACTGCACCATAGCTAGGACAAAAAAGCAAAAGACAAATTTGCACCATTTATAAACATAAAATGCAATCTGTACATATGAATTACAAACAGAAAAAAATGCCTGAGATGTGAACAATGTGTACAAGTGTGTGTACCAATGCACATGACAGGGAAACAATTAATAGCGTTCAACCTTCCATCTTTCCAGTTCAACTTTCAGGGGAAAAAAGTGGATACCACCAATGAGATGTTAGGTAGCCATCAGCAAAACAATGAGAAAACTGAGATCCTCACACCCAGGATGCCTACGTGTGCATCAAGTATTCTGCAACTGAGAAGCATCCAAAATGTTCATTTTAGGCTCAGTGCAGCTAAAGCACTGACAGTGTCCATGTTATGCTATTTTGGAATGTGGATAATTTCAACTAACGGCTAAGAAGACATGGCGAGGTTAAATAACATTAACAAATCTAATGTTTTGAGCCAGTTTGTCCCAGTGTGCATAGTGTGTGGTGTGAAGTATCTATGCTCTAATTTTCACTGCACGGTCGGGTTTTCTTCACTCATTACCTGCCTTACTTCCTCCCCTTATGATTTCAAGAGGTGACTGGATACCCAGAAAGCCCAGAGCCTCTTCTTTGAGGAACTGGATCCATGTGAAAAGAATCACACAACCCTGATTCTCCTCCCACAGCTCATCCAGTCGTCGGCATAGAGAGCTCATCTGAGGTGACATTGAGAAAGGTTTTGATATTTACGATGTACTGTTGACTCACAATTTGAATATCCCAACATGTCCAGTACTTCTTGTGGCACAATAAAGGATTATCTGAGTTGTTATGAGTCCGTACCTGTGCTCTGGTCATCCATTTACAGCTGAGAGTGAAGAGCGGTGGGGCTGTAGAGGGATAGTCTGCAGGAATCTCAAAGTTGACCACCAAAGGAGGTAGGAAGGAGACATTATATTCAGTTTTATTCTCTCCTGTGATAGACAGAAGAGACTTCATTACATTTCTTATTAGTGCATGATTAGGAGGGAATAACTGAATTAACCCTCTGCACCCCATATTAGCTGTGGATGGCCAAACTCGCATACGATATGAAAAGGTAATCATATTTATATAAGGAAAAGTTGAATTTTTAGGACACTTGAGTCCAACATGTTGTTGTTTAGCGAGCTTGTTGTCAGCTACATGGAGACCGGGAAGGATTGCATGTCTAACCTGCTGACACTAACTGTGACAATATCGGTAATAAATAAGTATGTTTATGCAAGTTTTCCTATGTTAAAGTCCTGACTTCAGCACAGATGAGGCTTGAGGTGAGGAGGGGGATGAGATGGAGGCAGGAAGGAGAGAGTAATGCTGTAGGATGTAAACATCTTAAATGGCCACATGCAGTTTGAAAAAGCTATCTCTAATCTTTGAATAAAACAAACTAATAATTACTTAAGCTTTAATCATGTTTATCACCATATACCCATTGCCATTTCTTTCAGGAATCTGGAAGATCTTAATAAAATTATATTAAGGTACAGAGGGTTAGGGTTAGCCCATCTTCTCCAACGCATCCTGAAAAGCGCTTTATTATTATGAAACCTGTCAGATTTTTCCCCACAGCTTGCTTTTCTTTCTTTGCAAAGCCTACCGGACAGCTGTACCTTTGACTACCACTTTGAAATCTGGAGGGAGCTCCAGACAGAGCTGGATCTCTCCCCCCTGTGCAGACTCTGCCCGATGAAATTCCTCTTCATCGTAGATACTTGCTAAAGCAAGCAGCTCATCCTCCTGGGCTTCCTTGTCCTCAGACATTTACATTCCTGCATTAACGGTGTGTGACAAACATTTATTATTAGAAATATCATGACAAATCCTGACAAACCGCTAGCACACGTTAATACTGACAGAAAGCTAAAAACAAAAGCAGCAACTTGCATTTTGTCCTCAGAAACATAACGTTTTCCTGCATTCACAGTTTGCAGCTTGGTTAACCGTGGTTTTCCCGGAACTCTTTTTATATAACAATGACTAATCACCTGAGAGCAAAGTACAGTTTCCTGTGATATAACGTCAGCTTACCGTAGCTAACGTCATGCTACAGTGTGGCCCAAAAGTTAGCAAGCTAGCTAGAAAAAGTTTACTTATCTATGTCAGACGTATTCCTAACTCCATCCTAATTTAACAGCAAGTAAATCTGAACCGTGAGTCAGCTTCAAACTAGAGGACAGCTCCGTAACTACCAAAGTAACTAGGGGAAACCCATCCAGGCTAGCTTGTTGTGCTAGCTCAAACAGTGGCTTCTTGGGGATCTCGGCCGTCCTCTAACTTTTCTTCTGTAGCAGCAACACAGCACTTTAGCTCGTCTACGCAACTAAGAACCCCTGCATAAGATCCCTAAGCCTCTAAGTACTAATTAACTATGGAAAAGTCAATGTTTCTTACCTTGTGCGGCCAAAGCACTAATGACTCCTGCCCTGACTTCTTTCTGTCATGGCGCGTCACCTTCAGGCTTGTGAGTGTATGACATCTTTACTTGCAATTTTGTTACGCTAAGAAGCAGCGACCTCATGGTATTTAAATAAATATTGTACCTCTGTAAGACTGTACGAATCTTAGTAAACATACACCACTTCATTAGGTACACCTGTTCATCAGAGGTGTGGACTCGAGTCACATGACTTGGACTCAAGTCAGACTCGAGTCATTAATTTTATGACTTTAGACTTGACTTGAAAAAATGTTCTAAGACTTGTGACTTGACTTGGACTTTTACACCAATGACTTGGGACTTGAATTGGACTTGAACCGGTTTACTTGAAAAGACTTGATATTTTACCCCAAATATAAAATTTAACATGCATATTATATAGAGATTGAAAATGTGACGTCATTCACGGGTAGAACCGCAAAGGATTCTGGGAACTCGTGGCAAGCGGTACTAGCGCACGCAGGCTTTCAATTGAAATCAGTCACACAGCCATAAAAAGAAACACAAAAATGTCAAGAAGCTGTTGTATTATTAACTGCAATAGCCGGTCGCATGACAGCCACGGGAAGCCGACGGGTAAAGAGATCGGTTGTTATCGGATTACGTCGTTGAAGAGAAATTGTTCGAGCCATGTTTCTGAAGTAACAAAGACAAGACGGATGGTCTGGATTGCAGCCATTCAAAGATCAAATATAACGTCCCAGAACACTCCAGCTCACAGGTTAGTCTGCTCCAAGCATTTACACGAAGGTCAGTGTCTTTTAGTACTTAATACGTCATTTTCATAACATAATTAGTGATATAGGTTACAAGCAAGTCTGGCGCTGAACAGAAATTGTCGCGCTATGCTCCTTTGTTTATTGTGCATAAATAGTGAATTGTCCTGACACAATATTGCGTTTCGCTTCTGTTATTATGGTACATTGACAAAAACATATACTTTTATTCACAGGATAAAACAGGTTTTTTGTATCACTAATTGCCCAGTACGATTACAGCATACAATATTATTGTCACTGCTACATTTCTGTGATGGGTACCAGAAATTATTTCCACTACTAATTAATTACCGTTGAGCTCAAAGGTCCTATTAATAAACGGTTAACGAATGTGTATTTATGACGACGATTTGTGAGACTGGTAAACTTATGATACGTACGATGGTCTTTCGTTCTACACGGTGCATTTCAAGGTCCTGCACCCATCCGTCGGTAAACTGTACCTGGGCTTGTTGCAGTGACCTGAAGTTACTAAACTTCACGAGTGTGTGCACTCACTCCAAGAACCGTATGATTATAAATATGCATATAAATATGCTAAGATGAGATAGCTGACTTCATCTAACTAGCAAATGTTTTCCAGGCTACGTTGGTGATTCAGTTTTTATTTAATATGTATGATATTTTTGTCATGCGATTTTAAAGCCGGTCCTACAACCGCATCCAAGAATAACATGCAGCTTATCTCAGAACTGTCGGTGAAAATTATTCTTGGAGCTAGGTTTAATTGAGCTGCATTTTAAAGAGGTGCAATTTCACAATTTGTGTATATTTTCTAAGTTCACTATTTTGTCATGTGTTGAGAAAAACACAGATTAAAAAATTACATGGTCTAATATTTACATTTAGCATAACTGCAACATTATTTTTTCGTTTTTTTTTTTTAAAGACTCGAAAGGACTTGAAATTCAAAGTTTCAGACTTGTGACTTGACTCGGACTTTTACACCAGTGACTTGAGACTCGACTCTGACTTGCCTGACATTACTTGAGACTTGACTTGAGACTTGAGGATAAAGACTTGAGACTTACTTGAGACTTGCAAAACAATGACTTGGTCCCACCTCTGCTGTTCATTTACTTGCTGATACTAATATCTAATCAACCAATCACATGGAAATGCAGTGCTTTTAGCCATATAGACATGATCAAGATGACCTGCTGAAGTTCAAACTGAGCATCATAATGGGGAAGAAAGGTGATTTAAAATATTCCCAGTACGAGTATTTCAGAAACTGTTGTTCTACTGGGATTTTCCTACAAAGCCATGTCTTGGGTTTATAGAGAAAGGTCTGAACAAGTAAAAAAATATCCAATGAACAGCAGTTCTCTGTAAGAAAATGCCTTGTTAACACTAGAGGTCAAAGGAGAATGTCAAGACAGCCTAAATTTGGTGTAAAAAATATGAAAGCATGGATCCATCCTGCCTCGTATTAATGTTTTAGCCCGCTGGTGGTATAATGGTGTAGTAAGCGCATGGCCCACTAGAGGACGCCAGGCCCTCCTCACAAAGCATGTTTTTGACTGTATCAGTGGACTGCTGGAGGTCACTTTGAAGGGCTCTGGCATTGCTCATCCTGTTCTTCCTTGCTCAACGGAGCGGATACCGGTCCTGTTGATTGGTTAAGAATGGCCTTCTGTTCTAGGATATACAGCAAACCTGGCAGTGACAACTGATGTGCCATCCTGGTAGAGTTGGACTACCTCGGCCACTTCTACGGGTCGGTCAAAAGCTAGCAGCGCTCTCCTACTTAATTGACCATATCAATATTCAAGAAGTTTAAATGGCTTGAGGTTATATTCTGCTTAAAAAGTGTTTAATTTTTTGGAGCAGTGTATTGTGCAAGGTTGCAGGATGTTTGTAGAGTGTTTGCAAAACTACATTTAAAATAAACCTTATTTTCTTTCTGAAAACTGGATGTAGGATATGCAATTACTACTGTGTTCAAGACCAAAAAAACAACTTTTTCAGCTATAAGTCATTTTATTTTTTTAAATTTTTGCTTCTTTTTGGTGACGTGGCAACAACAGCAGCACCCAAAAAGGTGATTTGTTGCACCAGCATTCACTTTTAAGTAAAAAACAAAACAAAACCCCTCCCAAAACAAAAAATTCAAGGCTACCAGAGAACAACAGACATACCAGTGCTTTTGAATGAGAAAAGCTCAACAAAGAAATACTGCATGACAGTAACTTGTTGTATATAGTTCAAACATACGATACAAGTAAACTCAACAAAAACTCCCTGCTTCCACTTAAACGAAATAACATTATAATCCGAAGTTACAATTGTTTGTGGTGGTGGTGGTGGGGGAACACAATTTTGTCATGTACAACTCTGAACAATCCGTGTTAACTACCAGTGCCTCTGTATGTATACTTACACTCAGACATACCGCAGTAGTTTACATTTTCAATAATCTCGTATGTATAATTCTCTCCTGAACAGCTATTTTGCTTACAAATTTTCCATATCTGACATTCATAGTTTACATTTGCTCTGGAAATGCTGAAGTCATCTTTAACAATACAGCCCACCAAAGCAGCACAGAGAGAAAGCAGTTTCCATCCCACGCTCACAACCTTTATGTCATTAAGTAGTCCGTTCAGTATTACTATTATGCAATATTTTTTGTAGTCAAACAAAATGAGAAATGGCATGCTGAGGCGGCTGGTTGATGCGTAGTGTTGATTAGAGATGCTGTCGTCTGTGTCTTTGAGAGAGGCTACTCGGTCATCAAGAACAATCTCAGAGGAAGGACAGAACTCTGTTTCAGGAGGAAACTAAAACTCAGGGGCTGCAGTGGAAGCAGTTAGTCAATGTCCATTTCAGGGAGATTTTTCTCTGGCGTTTTTGTCTGCTGTTCCGTGCCCGCGGGCGTCGTTTTGTCCGGGTTGCACGGTTGGCTCTCTGTTCCCTCCTGTCCGTTAACCGGCCCATTCTCCGTCTTCTCCTCATTAGGAGGCTCCACCTTGGGTTTGGGCTTGGGTTTAGACAACACTGGGTTGCAGGATGCATAAAGCTCCTAAAGAGTAAAAAGATACACATGCTTAGAACATGACATCACAGTTTTTAAACTTAAATTCTTCAGCTCATACCACAATGACAAATTACTTCAAACTGCTTGGCAGCTACTACAAGACTGTTGAGTGTCGTTTTTGGCGTTGGGTTTTTGTGAAATCTTCAGATGCTCTTAGGCCGTCAGTATAAGGAAAACAAAAGATAATGATGAATAATGATCTTAATCACCATTAAAGTAAAATAATAATAATAATTCATGTTTATTCTGTTAAGATTTTTTTAAGTTGATGTTACAAAAGTATACTGGATAAACTTTGCTAATATGTTCATATTTATATTACTGTCTACTAATTGTAGACAATGAGCCCTTAAAACCCTAAGGAAGCCCATAATGAAGCTCTCTTAAAGAGCATGCAAGTGGTGTGTGTGTGCTTTTAATGTCTACCTTAGTCTTGGCCTTGATTTCTGTAACTTTGACCACTGGGTCCACGGTGAGGTCTTGATTGTTCTGCTGGTTCATCTTGCTGTTCATCCAGACCATGGCATCATTTACCTGCTTGTCCACCCTGGTCACCTCCAGCTCATCCAGATGATCATAGAGCTCGTCCTGTTGGGGCACACAAAAGTAAATTTGACAAACGTCTGGGGATTCTTGAGCTTAGTCTGTGATATGTCTGACCTACAGCTGTTCTTAAAACTTTGTATAAAGAGTTCAACAACAAACCCTGGTTACCTTTGCCTTGTAAGCTTCAATTATCTTCATGTACATCTGGATTTGTCTCCCAAGCTCCTCAAACGCTTTCGGCCTCTCCTCAGCTTCCACGTATCTCTCGTGGATAGGCTGGCCAATTTTCTGTTAAAGCAACATCGTCAGTAAGGCCGCAAAGTTATTCCAAATATCTGTAGAGTGAACCATTTTATGTCTTTTTTTTCCTCCCATAAAACTGTCCAGTCATACAATGAGTGCGTAGTTACCTTGAGTTCAGCCAGTTTGTCGATATAAACTTGCTTCTGTTGGTCTTCTCCATCTTCATACAGCCAGTTCTCTGTGTCCTCCAGTTTTAATGAGAACAAATCGCGATCCTGCATGTGAAGCAGTGAGGAAGATTCATTGTTTAACATTAAACGCATGCATTTCATCTGAACTGAAGGTTTACACTTAGTTTAAATTGAACAGAATCCAAATGTTACAGAGACGATCAGTGTATGATGACGTGTCCAGTGTGTACTCACTGCTTCATTCACAAACTTCTCCAGGATGCCGTGGAGTTTGTCCCTCATGTCGTACACGTACTCCTCCACGTTGTTCTTTGCATCATTCCTCTCCTTTTCCAGCTTATCCTGCATGATCATCTTACCCTGGAGGAGTCACAGTAAAGTCTACATTAGTTGAACTACTTAGTTAAGTGTGCACCAAAAAAAAACAAAACAAACAAAAACAAAACAAAAACATACAAAAAAAACACCTGAGGATGAAGCAAGACAACATTTACAATTTCAGGTATATTCCTGATGTTACACATGTCAAAAGAAAAAGAAAAAAAGGTGATATTATGGTTTGATTAACTGATTAATTATCAAATGATCAAGAGTTGTCCATTTTTAGGGGCTGTTAATGATAAAAGCCAAATCAGCTCCTCCCTTTTTCACACTGTTGGCTGCTTAATATGTTCGTTTCTATCTTTTGCTGCTTAGACAAATACATGTAAACAGCTACACTATGGAGACACTTCTTTAAATGTTAATGGTAACTAGGACAGCTTAACCCAGGGCCAGTGAGCATCACTAGGCATTACTGCTTGAGACAACACTGTGCATGCACACCACACATTCCTTGTGATTTTTACAGCATTACCTCATTTTCCACAAACAAATTTAGTTCTTCTCCGGAAAGCTGCCAGTCCAAGCTGCTCTCTATGGGCAGCTCCAGTGTTTTCGTCTTTACTTTGGGCTTCTTGGCCTGAGGAGGCTGGTCGTTCTTCTTCTCCTGCTGCTTGGCATCCTCTGTCGTTGTCTGTAATAGCAGAGATGAAACACGTTTTTCCCCCACCAGACAAATCAGCAGTATTTGACTTCAGCCTTTTTGAGTACTTGAAAAGCTCCAACTTCAAACGTGCTTTTGTGTTTCACCAGTTTCACAATTGTACCATCTGTATAATTTTATTGTGCTTTTTGTGATAGGTAAATTCTGGCCTGTATTGACTGTAAGTTTCTATATTGTTAGTTTATAATTTCTTCATGAGCCTATGGCTTTTATTTGTTATGTCAAAAGCAAAATTCCACATGATAAAGTATGGATGCATTTTTCGTTGTAAGTGAGAGGAACAATTATAGTTTTAAGCTCTGGGAATGACGACACTTTTGGAAAGTGATGACACCTCAGACCTTCAGAGGGCCATTTGAGGTTTGCTTAAGACATGGTTTTAGAAGTTAGTCTTTACAAATAGAGAAATTTATGTGTGTTTTTATGTTAAACAGCATGCTTCAAAAAAATAAAAAATAAATGAATGTTTTAAATTTAAAAAAAAAGTCAGTGGCAAATCATGTTTCTTAAAATAATGAGGAAAATAAAATGTATTGGATGTATTGGTTACCTGGTGCTGGGCGATATGGTTAAAAATTACAATAATGGTCATATCTTGCCAGACATATATTTCACAATAGACACTGCTGGAGTAATACATATCAAATTTTACATTAGCTCTGCCAAATACTTTTTCCCCAGTGGCAGAAATAAGCTTCCATAAGTATCCATGTACATGTGTATCAGTCTATTTTGGGTTATTTTTGTGTTAAACACTGTAAATTGTGTCTATAGGGGAACAAGGTTTGTTGAGGAAAGTGAACTTCTTTTACATTTTAAAGTCTTCGGGTTGCTGTATGCGTAGTACTTATACAGAACAATCTAATTTTTCTTCTATATGAACGTATGTACCCATGTATGTACACATGTATGTATATATGCATGTATGGGCATTAGGGTTTCCTTATCGCCCAGCACAAGGTTACCTCCATTTCTTCTGTCTCTATTTTCTTGTCTCCGTTGTCTCCAGCCTGGAGTTTCTGATCCTCCTGGTCCACTTGCATTTTGCTCTGACACACGGTAACGAAAGAAAGAATATACATATAATTAAATTAAAACAACATGTGCTGCTCTGTTGCTGGTGTCATCTATTAAATCTGGGTTCAGCCCATTTTAAAATGGCAGTCCCCAGCAATTATTCAGATGTTCACGTCAAGGTTTTGGAAATGTTTGTGTCATGTGCACTCCTATTCAAGAGTTGCAATCAGTCTGTATGCAATAGTGTAGTCAGAAACCTTCATTGCTAAAGCTATTAAAGCCATCTAAAGCTTGTCAAGACAAGATGCCTAAATAATACAGTAATGGGGTGGGGCTGGAACTAGGTTACTGATTGAAAGGCTTTCTCAGGCGCAACACAAACAGAAAGCAAACATTTCTCCCGTCTCTTCCTTACTGATATACACATACCCTCTCCATGTCATTAGTGTCTAACAATCAGTGCAAAAGCACATAATACACACCTCCTCTTCCTTCACGATCTGGTCTGTTTCCATTGGCTCCTCTCCTTCAGCAGTTTTCACGACTTCAACCAACGAGGCGCTTGATACACTGAACACACCGTGAACGTTCACCCGAACTTTTACCTTGACCTTTGCGCTCTCCCCTGATGCCTGAGGAGCCACATTCTGGATCAGAAACTGGCCTGCGGAGTTAAAAGTTAGCACTGATGAAAATACCTGCGCATATATGAACAAATAAATAGAAACTCACAGAACTGCATCTAAATCTGAATGAAGTTGCTGTACCTATAGTGGCTTTAGGGTAAGGCAGCTCCTTGGGATTGTTGTAGTAGGCTTCAAGGCTGAATGGCTCTTTCCGATAGAAGGTCAGTACTTTAGAGAAAGGAGCTGCGTGGTTCTTTGGGAAAACCTCACAATCACTGCAAAAAACACAGAAAGAGCAGGTGATTGAGACAAATATACAGGGACAGGACATCAGAATGTAAACTCAATTTTCTGTTCATGTCATCGATGGTTTGAAACAAGCTGTGCTAGCTTACAGTTTTTATTCCAACAACGCAAGTGGTGAGAGAACTGACACGAAGCCTACCATTTGTCCTCTGAAGGTTTCCACCTACTCAACCACCCACCCACCTACCCACCAGCACACACCAATCTGTTATTTGGCAACAGTTTATAAAACACATCTGAAGTCTTTATCAAACTCAAAGATCATTTATGAGAGGGTTTTAGGGCTTGAAACAGGATTTGGATGTTATTTAGCAAAACGTGAATGAATCCAGAAAAGATTTTTGATACTGGATCTGCGTGGTACATGGGTGTGGGCAAGGTGTGGCAGAAAGTCGTGAAGGGAGTCAACAGTACGAGTTCTGGCTAAGCTTACCCTTCAATATAATAGGAGCAATGTAAACAGGAGGACAATACATTCAAGTATTAAACCAGCTGCATTAAAGGGATGTTTGTGCTACTTTCTGTTAGATTCAAGCCTAAAGAGTACCTGAGTCCTTCCTCTGCAGCTGAATTCCACTTTAGGGAGATGGAGTAAGGGACAACATCTGTAATTGAGAACTCTCTCACTTTGAAAGCTGGTGACAAGATGGCACACTGAGGGGAAAAAAACACAACAACAACAAAAACCAGAATTTTAAGGTTAAACTTTTGTGTTCTTCATTTTCAGGCCAAAAATAGTATTCAGTATTCAGTATCAGTATTTGTGAATCTTTTTTGTTTTGTTTTTTTAAACTGTCTCCAAATCTTTCACAGATCACAGCCTTCAGCGATCCTCTCATAGGTCTCCCTCCTGGTATAACACAGCTGTTACTGTGTGAGTCTGCTGCCTGAGTCACTGTGGGGATCAAAGTGTTTGCCATGTGACAGGCATGCTGTACCTGCAGAGCACAGCCCCTGGCCACGGCCTCGTCTGCATTTAGGGTGGTGCTCAGCTCTTTGCCGAAGAATTTGCTGATCCGCTCTTTGATGGCAGGGATTCTGGTGGCGCCACCCACGATCTCAACTGCATATATATCCTCCTTTTTCAGCTCTGGATACAAAAAACAAGCGACAATCACGAAACAAAGCAGGTTATTTAGGTTTACAAAGTAATACGTTTCATATTTGTTTCATTTTATTTTTAAAGTTGAAAAGTAATGATTAAAGGAAGGCTAACGTGCTGCTATTGTCCAGGGGGAAGGGCTACCACAGCAAAGCACATGACTGAATGTGTGAGCGTGCACGTGCCTACAGGGATAGTCCAGCTGCTATTACAGTCTCATGTACTCACTGGCTTGTTCCATGACGCTGCGCAGGGGACCCTCGACTTTGGCCAGCAGCCCCGAACACATCTCCTCAAACTGGCCTCTGGGGACACATGATCATAAATTATTAATAGGTGCAGCCAACATGCACACTATGGAAAACTCCATTAATTTAAGAAACAACACTATTCCCTTTTTAAAATACTTGTGGCTACATGCTATATGCTGATCTTATTCTCTTATTTAATTTAACTTTACTTCTTACCTGTTTAGTTTACTGGAAACATCAATATCATTCATGAAGCACTCAATGTTGAGAGGGAGGTCAGAGGAGTTGGCACTCATCAGCTTCTTGAGCTTCTCGCACTCCTGGTAGAGCCGCACAAGTGCACGGGGCTTGGACCTCACATCCAGCTTGTACTTAGTTCCAAACTCCTCGCAGAAGTGGTTGACAAGGATATCGTCAAAGTCCTTGCCACCAAGGTCTGAGTCAAACGCAGTGGCCAGGATCTAACAGTAGAGAAGGTAAATATATTAGTAGTAGGTAGAAGCAAGTTTAGGTTTTGCCTCTGACGATTTTTGATCCCTCCTTATTTTTCAACAGCATAACCCAGAACACCAACATCACTGATAGTCAGAAGTGTTCACCACTGACCGTAAATGCTGTATTTTTTTTTTACATTTATTTAATAGTCAGGCCTGTTTATTGACATCAGAATATCGTAAATATAAGATTTAAACAGAATCCACTTTAGTAAACTTGCTAACTCACATGAGCACTTTCAGTATTTATCCATCACTCACCTTGAGCTTTCCCTTATTGAAGGCACAAACTGACACCTGGTAACCAGAGTGGCCCAGGTCCACAAACACCACTATTCTGGGCTTCTCTTCTGGAGCTGGCAGGTCCTGCTTGTAGATTCCATATGCCAGAGTCACTGCAGCAATCAGACAGAAGCTTCAGGTTATTTTCTGCTCACCGCTGCATCCAGGAACTAATTAGTACTCCAAATTCCAGCTGCACTATGCTAAACTAAATCTGCTCGAACTAATGCAATTGTTACTGCAATGCTGCAAATGTATATAAATAAAATGTAGGGCAGGTTTAATGCTGTGCATCTATTTCACTGTATCTCATGGTTAAGTTATAAGCTAATGCAATAACCATTTTCAACGTGTTTCTGAGTAGTATGAGATTAAAGGCTCAACAACAACACAGCAGACTTAAAGATGATCTAGATGTTTCCATGAACCTGCAGTAGTCTCGTTCATCAGTCGTAAACAGTTGAGGCCAGCGATCTGAGCTGCGTCCATGACTGACCGTCTCTCTGCATCAGTAAAATAGCTTGGTACCTAAGAGGAAAACAAAAAAAAAACATTACATTACACTATTCCATATTTAGGATCAATCTGGGCCCCTCAAAGGAATAAATCACCCATCTCACAAGATTCATAACCTCCCTGGATAAAATTACCAAGTTAGTTACTCAGGGTGCCAAAACAAAACAGCTCCTTGTGGAAAAGATCACAGGCTAAATTTAGCTATTGGCAACAGTACTAATAACATGTCATCCATCTCCAGAGCTGATGTAAACCTTAAGTTTAGGCCCAGTGAAAGCAAGGGCCTCAAAGTGTGAGCTCTGTAACATTACGTAACAGATCCTTATTCTGTGCTAAAGAAACACACGCTTCCCACTCTTCAGCTTCGAGGTACAAGAGACGAAATAAAGCTTTCAGACAAGACGTGTGCTGAAGTGCTCAGGGCTCAAAATGTGACAAGAGCAGGTGGCAAAGCATTTCTACACCTTGCAGGCAGCTGTCAGCCTGCATATTTTACCTGAGCTGGTAGAAAATTCAACAGGATGACATTAATCGCTGGCTGTCAAATGACAGAATGTAAATCTAATGCAGTGTTCTATTCAGGTACAGTACACAAAGTCACTTTATGGCAACTTAAAGATTCATCATGCAACGTCACTTTCACCAAATAAACAAACAACTCCTAAGACATTTAAAGCTACCTCCATAAGATCTGTTGTTACAAACCTAAGCCTGAAAAACCATCTATTGAGACCAGGATAACCAGGTGGATTAATAAAAGACCTATCCAATCCTATTTAACACGTCTCATAGAGCTTAAGTAGGGTTGTGCCACATTATATCATCCAAAATCTGGAAGTTTTAACATGATACAAAAGTATTATACAGGAAATCATTGCTGTAGCAACGCCATGTGTTTAGGTCCTCTAGTGCAGACAACAATGAGACAAGCCCAGGAAAGTCTGACAGTAAAAGCACCGTGTCAGCCTCTAATGATGATTTAGTACCTAAAAAGGAGGCGACTTCAACACCCTCTGACACACCACAATACTTTGCGAAATATGCAAGAAAACTGGTCCTGCAAAAGGTACTTGAGGAAGAAGTCATCATCACCAAAGCTACGAAGGAGCTGGTAATGTGCAACCCAAATGTAAACACGTGAATCAACCAGGCGCGCTGGCTGCACTCAGTGTGACAGGACGAGCAATCGGTGGATGCAGTTTACATGATGGAAAAGGAGGGCTATAAGCAGCTGGTTAAAATCCCTGAGCCAGGATGCAACTAATGCTTACCGAGATGACGCAATCTACTACTGGTTTCTTGAGTGCACTTTCAGCAGTCTCCTTCAGTTTGGTCAGCAGCATGCCAGTTACTTGCTCAGTGCTGAATATCCTCTCTTCTTCCATGTACATCACCTAGAAATTGGTAATGAGGTAAAAGATTACTGTCAGGACAAATCATACAGCTGTCCAGTAGAGTAAGATGTTTGCTGCAGTGTACACAAGACATTTTATGTTAATATTTCCATTAATAAGAAAACTCATTAATTATTTAAATGGCTATCTCAGTTTCATTTAGGGTTTTTTTAAGATGACAAAAATATGCATATGTGATAAAATATGGAAAAGATGCAGATTGCAAAGCCTTGTGGTTTAACAGGCAAAACCAGGTTTATGTATTTTGATTTGATTTGATATTTCTTGTGCTCTTATTTATCCTGAGGACTGACATTAATCATCTCCACGGGGACTCTACAACATGCCGCTCTGTGCCTTTGCAGTGTGCCAAGCGAAGCATTGTCATTTATGCACTTGCAATAACTTTGGGTATTTCTGGAGTCTCACAGTCATCATCTGTTAGTGCCAGAAATGTGTACATTTTTCACATTTAGGCAGTCAGCAAAGCGTACGGTTCATATCACCAACACAATTATCATTTTGCCCATAGGATAATATTCCAAGAGACAAAATCCCTGCAGAAATAAGTACAACATACTGAAAGTGTTTTTAGGATTAAATGGGAAGATGAAGTAGGAATGCTATGAATCAGAGCAAAAAGTATTACATGACGCACTTCTTAGAGCACAGCATGTAGTGAGTGGAGGATGCAACATAGTCAGAAATAAGCTGTTGTATCTACTGTGCGGTCTCTCGGTTAATTTTCTTTTAATGGTCTTTTTTTTCTTTTGATTAATTATTTCCCATCAGCTAAGCTGAGGGCAGAAACCTGGTTAGAAAATACAGTCTTACTTTTATACCGGTGGCCCCAGAGGGCATCGGTGCCAGCTCGTACACCAAGTTAGACTTGGCCGACTGGATGTAAGGATCTGTGAACGCTCTGCCATGTAATCGCTTGAAGCTCTGCACTGTGTTCTTATAGTTGGTCACCACCTGAATAAAAAAAGAAAGACAAAACAGGAGGAAACAAAGCCAAGTATTAACCACTTTTTACATTTAATTGTAAATAATTCTCATAAATATGACCGTATCGGTGAATTAATTTTTACCTGGCTCTTTGCAGCAGCTCCTATCGAACGATTTCGGGGTCCAAACGATACAAAAGACCTGGACACACACGAGTCAAAATGTTAAGCTACATTAATGACACAACTAGCAGAGCTTCACATGATAGTTCAGTGACCAATCTACACTGGTCACAATTTTTAACTAGTTGATCTCAGCACTTTTCTAAATAATCCTTGTTGAAACCTGGACTGAGGCTCCAGACTGGCTTGTTTAAGTTTTGAGTTGTCTGTACTATATAAACACAGGCTGAAGTGGTGTGGTAAGTCCACTTAAATCACACAGGGCTTGCCTCTCATCACCATCTCTATCAAACACAGATGCTGATGACACAGAGTAAGCGTTGCTATGAACACACAAGTGGAGTGTGGTGATGTCAACAATACAAGTCTCTGAGGAGAGTCACTCAGCGGATGCTGATCTTCAATCAAGAACAGGACAGGAAGTTGTATGGTAAATAGACTGGCTGTTATAAAGTGCTTTTCTATTCTATTTGAGCACTCAAAGGACTTTTTACAGTGGTGTTTGTGATGTTTATGATGTAGTAGAGAGTAAGTTCACAAAAACAGTTCAATATTTGTCAAAAAATGTCCAATATTCATAATTTTTCAAAATTTAATGCAACATATTTATGTGAGCAACAGACAAAACGTTGTGCAAGTTACCAGGAAAGTATTTGTTTTCTTTTTACTCAGTAAGTATAAGCCTTTACAGAACAAAGTGTGTTACGAATATTCAACATGAAATTCTGTGTTTAAATTCTGAATGTGAATTTGTCGTATAATACATATATATATATATATATATATATATATATATATATATATATATATTTATATATATATATATATATATATATATATTTATATATACACACACCAAGAAACTGTTATGTATAATCTTTCTATTCACCAAATTATCTTATACGTGATCTACTTCTCTGACACATGTTTGCCTTGTAAATTTGAATAAAATTAAATAATTTTTAAAAAGTCCAGGTTGATTCACAATAAAGTATCTTCAGCAACTTAATGATGTATACATATTTCATATAACCATGACATAAAACCCATTTTATATATATTATATTAAATTTTTCTGACTTTCTGACTAGTAGGTGCACATCTAAGCATAAATTGGGCGTTAATGCTTATCTTTTTCTTTCCCTGTTTAATACAAACGTTATAAATAAATTACAATATAATAACTGGTCTTATTTCATTTTATTAATACTCTTTGGGAGGGAATTCTAAATTGTAATGATACATCTATAAATATACCAGTTAATCATTCAAAACCAGTGACAGTGTATAACATTCAATAACGCTTGTGTGCTTTATATTAACGTTGAACTCTTACAAAAGAGAAAATACTGTAAAGACTTTAAAAATTAGTCACGATGACTGAAATCTAACTAATGGAATTACAAAATGCGCCATGAACCCAAATAAGCAGAATTCAAACAATATTAAAAAACCTTTCTGATAACAATATGTTTTTCAATAATACTTTTGCATAATAATAAATACTATATAACCTTACACCGTTTAAAACATGAAAGGCTAAAAGACATAAAAATTTGCTAGAATATTCCAACAAGAGATTGGCCGCTGTCGTCATCGTACAGAGCATAACGCAAGGCGTACAATTTGCCACACGGGGCACACCGGTTGGTCGGAGTTTACGCCTTGAAGACAAGCACAACTACTTAAAAACGACAGGTGGCAAACACCGCCCGGTCGTGTTTTAACCGGCGAAGCCACACCAATTCTCCAAACTGTCATTACCGTTAATAAAACTATGAGCTCAGCTAACTTGCTTAGCTTCATAATCGGTCTTGGAAGGCGGTGTGAGCCTTATGAGTTAATTTCTAGATGGTTCCATGCTCACCATAGACAGGCTGAGAAATGTATCACTAACTTACACGGAAAAGCAGTTCAATTTCCCAGCAATGAGCACAAATGGTCGCTGAAAGCAGAGAAGTTGCGTTCACGTGTATTACAGTGACACAGGTGAGACAACACTTATAAATGAAAACCTGTCCTGTGTAGCTATCCTTCACAAACTATAATAAGATTTTACTTGGTACTTACGGTGTACATCTGTCGCTGTACTCATTGGCGATTGTCTCGATTCCTCCAGCTCGGGCTACAGCTACATAGCAGCTTTGAAAGCCCAAGTCAAATCCCACCACTGACATCTTGAGCGATATGTGTCTCCTAGGTTTATCTTTGTATACAGTATGATTTCTGTAAAGAAAATAAACCTGTAACTAGATTTTAAAACATAAAAAAGATGCTCCAGTCAAGTGAAGTTGTTAAGCTGCTCTGTCTTAAATACTTCTACTCATAATCCACACCGCTGATTGTTGCCGGTGTCTCTGATGTGTGTTGGCAGGCTGCAGCGGCAAGGTCTGCTTTACCGTCTCGCCCGCAGACATCGCGAGATTTACAGGGTTCTAGCGCTCTCTGGACTTTTCCATATCCACGTGAAAGACAGTTCTCCAACAGTCGAGGTGTAGGGAGAAAGCTCCATAAATTTCTTCTTATTTAATAATAAATAATAAAAAAAAAACTCCAAGTTTAAGGTTTACAGTAAGTGAAATCAACAAATGACTAGCTTGATGAATTCTGGAATCGAATCAGGGTGGGGAAACAAAAATAGACTGTGATGCAAAAAGTGATGAAGTCATTTTTGTCCCCTTTTGTTTTGTTTTTTGTTTTTTTGTTTTTTTTATTAGAAATAAAAAAAATGTAAATGACCCAGCTCAGAGCAAAGTCATGGGGAAAATAAGAAAATATAATAACATTAAACAAATTAATTATAAACAACTAAAGCATAGCAATTTTTAAAGTCGTTGTTACTGAAAAAGATTAGTTTTTAAATACGTTCTCCTTAGTAATTTTCATGATATAAAATTACCAATCATTATAAATAATTAGTATAAAATAGTAGCTGACATAACACTTTTTTGGTTTGGTTTGCAAAAACAAAATGTCATTTATTTAAGAATCTATGAAACAGAGAAGAGAGCTGATGACATGTAAACGCAGCTCTGACAAATCGTAAATGCAGGTGGGTGTGGTGACACTTGACTGCTGAAAGTGTGCACTGTGTTGGTGACAGATAACTGAATGCTTAACCTCAGTAACTGTTTCCACAGAAAGTGGAAATAAGAAGCTGGGGAGAAATATGATAAACAGAATGTTTATATGCCATTATATGCTGATTGTAAACGAAACATTATTATGTGAGGCACATTTTTTCCTTTAATGTAGTATAAATGAATCACATGTATCACAGTACTGCACTAAACTCTAATTCATTTATATTTTATTTGAAACATAGGAAATCAATGCACCAAGATATTGAAACATGTTCAAACCAAATGGAAATACAAGAAAAAACTGAGTTTGTGAGTTTGTACACATATTTGGATAATGCTTTTGCTGTATTGGCAGTGCGTTTGGTATCACTGTCATGCTTTCCAGACTGTATTGCACGGAGGATCAAACTCTGACTGTGCTTTTCTGCAGTCATAATTTATCAGTTTTAACAAGAACTCCAACACCATGAGATTTACATGATGGAGGGGATTCATATCTGCATTTTGTTTTACAGATTCTGCAGACACTCACAGTTGTACGTCTCTCCTGACCTCTTCTGCACAAACTGATGATGATTCGACTCACAAATTTCAAATTACACTGATTTTCAGACCACTTTTTTTTTTCTAATTTAGCATACCTCGGGCTGTTTCCCATTCTTAAGAATGGCTTCTTGACACTCACTCAGACCATTTCGTCAAACAGATGGATTAAGAGTCAGGTCTTTACTGGATTTTGTCCTGTTTCTTAAGGATGACTTTGAGATACTTCTCATCTGCCGAAGAGAGCTTTTTTGTAGTTGTCGATTACAATTTAACGACATACAATTTGAAATTGTGTCTTTAATTGTCTGATCTGTATTGCCACCATACTCATTTATCACTTAGATGGCTTTTGTATGTTTGAATGATTCATAGGTCAGAGTTAAGTGTTACATACACAGACTGGACTGAAACGGAGGGAAAATAACAGCGAATGTCCAAAGGAAAACTTTGACAGAATTCAGGAAGCCTGCAGAACCATTGCTCAAGAACACTTAGAATAATATCCTGTTCCTTATAAGCAAAATATCAAGAAAAATGAGGAGTTGCTCAAGACTTTTGCATAGTATTATTTAAAAAAACACACACAAAACGTCAGGGCTGCTGTGAATTAAATGTTAATGATTACAAATACATGCAGTAGACCTTCCTTACCCATAGGAGGCGATAACGGAGTTGATTGGGCCGGAAATACGCGCTTATTTAACGCCAACAAAGAAGAAAAAGTAACCTGCAACATGGCGACTCCCATGCATAGATTAATAGCCAGGAGGCAAGCGTGAGTATAATATTGTTAATTGACTGTAGCGCTGTGGGTTTTGTATATTCGTGAGTACTACAGGCTGTTGAACAGCAGCGACGTTCAGCTGCTCGAGCTCCGTGTCAGACTCAGGGGCCGGTGAACAGTGAACGCAGCTCCAGCGCGCCTCTCTGTGCTCCACATCATTATTAGCTTATTTATTCTTGTAGAGGGTGTCTGTTCAAGGCTGGTTGACGCCGTGAATGCCACTTTTGTCACACTATCTGTTTCAAGAACGACAAATAAAATGTCGGGTGTCTGTCACGTTTCTGCGCTCACTTGTTTATAAAAGTCAGGCGGATTTTTGCCGTATTTTAGTGTCTGTGAGGAAATGTTGAAAATATTTTTGCATTGAATTGTAACACAGGCAACACAGCAATGTCCCGCTGGTGCTCGTTTTTTTTATTTTATTTATTTATTTTTATTTATTTATTTTTTCCAGCCATTTATCACTGGTCTCAAGTTTGCACCTGAACTTATTCTGATACGTGAAAATGATTTCATCTCTTCTTGAGCAAGGAGAACTGCAGGGTGGTGCTCCTTTTCATTACTGTTTTTCTTTAATGAGCATTTGAATTCGTATAGGAATAAGAGGTCGGCCCATCTTCATATACGCTGCATATTTACTCACTGTAGAAAAAGCACCTTTAAAGCACTAATGAAGTTAAAACTTCCAACTTCTTCAGCAACTACAAAGCTGTACTTTTGTTTATTAACATTTACAGTTGTGGTCCAAAGGGGTCATGGTAATTTTGGGCTTTTAATGATTTATTTGATCTGTTCTTTCTCTAGGGTGGGATTACTGTACAGTGTACATCTTTAATGATGGTAAAAAAAAAAAATGGTAAATGGCCTGCATTTGTATAGCGCTTTTCTAGTCCCTAAGGACCCCAAAGCGCTTCACACTACATTCAGTCATTCACCCATTCACACACTGGCGATGGCAAGCTACATTGTAGCCACAGCTGTCCTGGGGCGCACTGACAGAGGCGAGGCTGCCGGACACAGGCGCCACCGGGCCCTCTGACCACCACCAGTAGGCAAACACGGGGTTAGTATCTTGCCCAAGGATATTTGGCATGCAGGCAGGAGGCAGCCTGGGATCGAACCACCGACCTTCTGATTAGTGGCTGACCTGCTCTGCCACCTGAGCTACAGCCACCCTGCATCCAGTGATGTTAAAAGAAGGCAAGAACAAGTTTCAATTTATTTTGGATTTTCTCTAATCCACATAGCATCAAAAGTGTATATATACAGGCTTAAATACTGCATACACCTCCACTAATATTTGGTTAAATGTCCTTTAGCAAGTTGCACCTCAACCAGACATTTGGCAGCCATCAATAAACTACTGTCAGATTTTTGGCTGGATATTTGAGCACTTTACTTGGCAGACTTGTAAGAGTTTATTTAAATTGGTTGGTTTCTTAGCGCTAACCTGGTTTTTAATTTTCAATAGGGTTGTGGTCAGGGCCTTGGGAAGGTCTTTCCAGAAGTTTGCCCCCCCCCCCCCCCCCCCATTTTAAAAAGAAAAACAAACAAAAAAAAACAGCTTTGATGTTTGCTCAGGATCATTGTCCACTTGGAACATCTAATTGTGTCCAACTTCCAAATGTTTAGTTCTTGATTTGAGGGGAAGTTGAAGAATTTGGAAGTAGTCCTCCTCTTTCATTATTCCATCCCCTTTGTGCAATGTACAGCTAGCACTTGCACCAAAACAGCCAGAGAGCAGGATGCTACCACCACCATGCTTATTCTTAGGTTTAAAAGCCTCACCTTCACTCCTCCAAACATACATCTTGTGGTTGTGGCCAAATAGCACCAATTTTTTGTCTCGTTAGACCATAAAACCTTTCTCAAGAAGGCATTTCACTTGTCCATGTGGGATGCAGCATATTTCAGTTGAGTTTGAAAGTGTTGATTTTGGAGCAGGGGCTTCTCGCTTGATCAGCCCTTGACCCTCTCAGTCTATGTCAATGTAAAACTAGCTTCACTGTGGACAGTGATGCTGATGTTCCAACAGTTTCCAGTTCATCATCGGGATCAAGCACTGGCGGTTCCGCAGTTGTTCCTGGGTGACACATTTGAATAAAATTCCTCCAATACAACTTCCCAGTTTGTGTAAAACTGGAATTCTCCTTTTTACTGTAGATCTTCAGTAAGTTCCTTGGGCTTTAACAGTTCAATCTAGTGAGTGCTGTAAGCCAAATCCTTTTTATGCTGGCAAAGAGAAACTACCACTTGCAGTCAGTCATGATCACTAATGAGAAGTTAATAGGCCTTGGCCTTTCATGTTAAAAGACACTGTGAAACCTTCAATGCCACTTTTTAAAATATTTAAGTAGGGATAGGTATCGTTTAGATTTTATCCAATACCGGTGCCAAATCGGTACTTTTGAAACGGTGCCTGTGCTTAAACGGTGCTCGAACCGGTGATTAAAGAATGGAGAACACAAACTAGGGCTGCTCGATTATGGCAAAAATGATAATCACGATTATTTTCACTGAAATTGAGATCACGATTATTTGACGATATTTATTTCGTCCGCCAGAGCTTATATTATTTTTTTTACATGCTGTAGTGCCATTTGTGGGAGCATTTCAAGTTGCTATACATCAATACAACTGTTATAGCCCATATTTTAATAATATGCATGCATTAAGTCCATAGTAACTACATTAATTGCAAAAAAGTGCAATAAACTACAAAAAAATTGAAAATCGTTTTTGTTTTTACATATATTTCTACTTGGAGAAATTTAAGAGGTTTATCCCTCAAAACTTTAAATACAAAAAAGTTGCAAAAAATAGTTTACAACAACAGGAAATTTATTTTGAGTGTCTTCATAGTTTTATTTTTGGAGATACAGCAATTTTTATATACTGCAGGAAAAACAAAAAACAATCCTATGATGCAAATTTGCAAAGAATGTGCATGTGCATCAAAATAAACTATTTCCAGCAGTGCAATTCGAGTTCTAAGGCCTACAAGTAAAAAACTACATTTTCCGCAAAAACGTCACTTGCGATAGTTCGCGTTGACGTCTTGTTCAATGTGGGAAGTTCATGATCGGATCGGCAAAGCGTGTTTCTGGAATATTATGTTTTTGTTCCTGCAAGCTCTTTTTATGCTATTTTTGCAAAGCTATATGTGGAAGGAAACCGTGACCGAGGACAAGCTGATGGCATAAGAAGTACGTACAACTCCTCTGGTTTCATATGGAAAAAAATTTATTGTGCTAGCTTAGCGTTCAGGTTCTACAGGGATTTAAAAATAGTTACACAAAACGAGCATGCTGCTCTGACCGGCTTTAAAGGGTTAAGAATAACAATGTATTGAATAATGACTTTAAAAAATAATATAAAATAGTGTGCAAATACTGATAACAGTGCAAATGTTTGCAATATAAGAAATAAATGAAAAATGTGAACTTGGCAGTGTTGCTCTGTGGTGCAGTTGCGACACCATAGCAAAGTTTACACACTGTGTCTACTTGATCCACGTCTGACTCCGCGAAGCCATAATGTTTCCACACCACTTAAGTTTTTTTTTTTTACCTCTCTTTTCAACCAACGGCAGTCCACTCCTCTCCAAATAACTTCTGCTTAGCTTTCCGAGCTTCCCTCGGGTCCTCTTAATTGTTGTGACACGTGTTCGAAATGCAGAGCAGTGCGCTTGATTTGCCACATGGAGCAGCGCGAGAGTAAAGCATGAGGGAGGGGCTAATAATCGGCTCAGTCATTTTTAATGATCGTTGAAAGCCCAGATCGTAATCGTGATTAAAATTCGATTAATTGAGCAGCCCTAACACAAACTTTGTCCAAAAACCTTGTAACTACGACGGTGTTTGCTAGTTCACCTTGCATGCATTAATATAATAACGTTGTTAGCGTACTTAACGTAAATTACACACGAACAACATTAAGCTACTCGCCCAGAGAAGAACTGCTGATGCTGCCATCGTCATTTCTGCTACACTGGCAGGGCTAGGGGCCAGGAGTCTCCCCTTCGGGTTCTTGGGAGATGTTGCTAACTCCAGGTTAAAAAAAACAAAAACGCTATGCGTCGCCAGGTGTTTCATCAGATTCGAGGAGTTACCTCCTTTGCACAGTATCACCTTAAAGCACTTGCTGCAGGCTGCTGAGTTTGCGTCTTTTGCTGTGAAGTACAGCCAGACTTTGACCGCTTCGCCTTGGGCATTTGTAATCTGTAGCTCTGCTATAAAAGAACGTACGTACATGGGCCCGCCTACTATCCTTGGAAAGGTAAAATGATTGGCTATAATCCAAAGTGTATGACATCTCAGGAAAAAAAAGCACCGAAATGTGCGCTGCTTTTCGGTCTGGTTACTACCGTTTATGTCAGAACCGTGCCATAATGGCACCGGATACCAGTACCCATCCCTATATTTAAGGGAGTGTATGTATGTATTTAAGTATGTATGCATACATTTGACACTTTGTGGGGGAAAAAAGAATCCAAGAAAGTAATTGAAAGTCCAAACTTACCATGACATTGACACCTACGATGAGTGGATGTAAACTTCTTACCACAACTGTATGTGACAGCAAAGAGGTGTACCCGCAGCCATGTCTATTTACATTCATATTAGCCTTTGTTGTTACATACAGGGAGGCAAACAAACAACATGTGCGCTGCCAGAAGTGTTTGGAGATGGGACACTGGACCTACGAATGCACCGGGAAGAGGAAATATGTGCACAGGCCATCAAGAACGACTGAGCTGAAAAAGAAACTCAAGGAAAATGAAAACAAACCCCTCAGCATAGCTGGGTAAGGTGTCTTGATCAGATTAAGCAATTTTATGTACAACAATACCTCTGTGTTAATATAGATATTTGTGCATCAGATTTTCTTTTTTCTAATCACTAATGATGTTCATTAAAAATCTTTTTTTTGTTTTAAATATTGGTCTCTACAGACCAGGCACAGAAGGCTCCAGTGAGAAGAAAGTGAAAAAGAAGTAAGTAAGGTGGACCAACTGTCACAACTGATATGATGTAGTTATCAGACCTGCTATAAAGTAGGGTTGCACAATTATTATTTATTTTATTCTTTTTTTTTTTTTTGGTACCTCTGTGTCTGTGAATAAATTGTGTAGCAAAGTAGTGGAACGTGATTTCAGTGCATCTTTGCGAGCTTTAAGAATATGCCAATGGGCCTTGCAGGCTCACATTCATGGACATCGGAGTTGAGGTTGGACTTACGTTACAAGAATAAGTCCTGCTTTCCAACACTGGCCTGTGGAGTTGCACAGTTCATGTATTACATTCCTAAAAAAATAACTTATTACACAAAATGATACTGGGTAACATTCATAGCAGAGAAGAATGGTTAGATTACGGTTTTGCAATTCAACAAGTTTTAGACTGATTAATTTCCGGGGGGAAATTTGCTCAGCGAGGGATTCCAGGAAGGTGCTGGCATCCCTGAGTATGTGTTTCGGAGCTGCTTCCCTGTTTTGAAGCTTTAATTAAAACCAGTCTGTTTTAAGTGAGTGAAACGTCCCTAAACAGCTCCCTCTTGTGGAAGCTCTTGGTGACTGCACATCACTACATTTGCAACCTTTTCAAATCTCTTAAAGATTGCAGTGTTTTGTCTCATAGCCATAATGTCTAATCCATCAACCTAACTGTTCTAAATGTCATCTGTGGTAATCTTAAACACTTTGTTTATCCGTTGAAAATGCATTAAAACTTTTATTTAATCTTTTTAATGGTAGATTCTGGTCTCATCACAGCGATGTGTTAGAAACACCATTGTTGTAGTCTGAGCTGTGATCACAGCAAAAGCACAGTTGTTACTAATAACAAGTCACAATGTCTCTGTTTTGTTCTCCCAGCATGTGCAAAAACAGGACTGTGAAACTGAAGCAGTTACACCAAAACCTGTTGTTTTTTGTTTTGTTGGGGTTTTTTTTGTCTTTTCCTCCTTGACACCTTTGCGTTTCTTACTGCGACAGCCATAAAACAGCCACAGCACTCCTTTCAGCTGAGGACTCTTTATCTTTCCCAAATAAATTAACCTTCTTTTTGAGAGCAGTAAGAGCGCCCGTTTGGGTCTATTTAACTGAAGATTGACTCAAGAGTTTGTCCCCTGGTGGTAAGGGTGCCTGACACAGCAATTATTCAATGGGTGTAAAAGCATTATAAGAATGTGTGTGGTTTAAAAAAAAAAAAAAAAAAAAAAAGTGTCACTTGAATGCATTTTAAGCCAGAGTCGACTTGAAAAACCTCTCAAAGTTCTGCTGTCCCAAGTGTTGTGACTTTCTTAGTCTTGCTTGTTTGTTTGAGGGTCGGAGGGGAGAATGCCATCAAATCCCATCAGTACCAGACATAACAGGGATATATGAAAGTAGCTGTTGAGAATTATAACACTGTCACTCCCTGCTCATAAAAGAGGCAGATAAAGGCCTTATTATCAGAGAGCTCATCGTGCGACTGTTCTGGTCTGTTCAGCATCCAAAAGGAAAACCGTAAAATCGTTGTCACGTGTGTAGCCGCGAAGTCTGCGTGACACCCAGCTGCACCAATTTCCCCATCGTGGAAAAAATGCAGCTTGCATGTATTATCTCATCACGCGACACGTGTGAAAGGGCAACTCTGGATAATGTCCCAACCACATTTTCCTAGAATTCGTGTGTGAGAAAACAAATTGGTGTGCAGGTAATGTTCCAGGTATGCAAAATCAGCACTTGTAGTTGACGTTGTGTCCTCTGAGTTCCAGTGTTTGTAAACAGAGTATTACAGCAAGTGAGATGCACCTTAGGGACTGTAACAGGTACAGCCTGAGACCTTAATAACCAAACCTCTGGTGTTCAGCGTTGGATATTCAGATTTTCCTCCACTTGTTCTCAGGGCTAAAGACTCGAGCGACAGCAGCAGCGGCTCAGGCGGCTCCTCCAGTGACTCATCGTCAGACAGCAGCGATTCCTCCAGCGCCTCTTCAGATGACAGCAGCAGTGACAGCGACGATGACAGCTCTTCCTCCTCCTCATCCTCTTCTTCGTCCTCCTCATCTTCGTCCTCAGACAGCTCAGACTCAGGAAGTAGCAGCGATTCGGATCAAGGACCTCCTAAGAAGAAGAAAAAGAAGAAATAAACATTGTGGAATCAGCAGGATTTCTTGTTGTTATTTTTCTTTTCCTGATTTTTTTTTTTTTTTTTTTTTTTTTTTTTTTTTCCCCTCCTTATTAAAAAAACAACAACTGAGTGGATATGGACTAAGGAGAGGAGACACGATGTCACAAAAGAGAGAAATAAGGCAATTCCAGTGTTACTTCTACTAGTGGGATATTTTCTTCAATTTTTAGGTCTACTAAGGATACAAACTTTAAATATCCAAAGCAACGAATGTGATTAATCAAATGAAATCTTGTGATTTTGTACTTTAGTATATTTTTAGTGAAACTTAATCTGTACAGTTCAAAATCTTTATAAAACAGCAGCATATCTAGAACTGAAAAGACATGATACAACAATAAAAGATTATATAACAGTTGTTTTAGTCTGAATAAAATTAGTTACGCACACAAAACTCTTGTTGCTCGGGAATTGGATTTGCTTGTCTCACTGTAAAGCTAGTTTTTTTTTTTTTTTTTTTAAACCTTTTTGAATTTGCTATTGTAAAATATTTTATTTTGCTAAAAAAAAAAAACGCATTATATGATTTTAGATATATGGATTTAGGAATAAAATGTCAAATAAACAGTCTTTTTGTTCACGAGTTTACAAATAAAATATTTTTTAAATCAGCATATAGTCATGTGAAATACAGGTTATTGTAGTTTTGCATTTTCTATTTCATTTCATTTTCACTTTGTTTTTACGTTTAGTTGGCGTTAGTTTTCAGAGAGGATTTTCTTTCTTCAGTTTAGTTTTTTTCAGTTTATCATTTTAGTCTTTTTATTATCAATATAGGGAGGGGATATGTCAGTTTCAGGAAAACCAAGGATTGCAGTAAAAACAAAGCTGACTCGGTCTTGACGACATCTAGAGTCTTAATAAACACATCCATCAATGCCTCATCAGGCAAGTTGTAACAATTGTTTTTTAAACTTAGGGTGTTTTCTGAATATGCTTTATTTTATTTTTTAATAAAAGTGTTTAGTTTTAATTTTTAGCTAGCTATAATAACCTTAATCGGCACATAACAAAGAAAAACCCATCTTGTGTCAGCAGGTCTTAAAATTATTCAACACAACCTCATATGAACGACACATGACATAGTAAATCATTTTTAACCTTAGCCAAACTACAGAAGCAGTGTGTGGGAAAACCAAGTATACCCTATGATTCAGTAGCTTGTAAAACCGCCTTTAGCAAGAATAAGTTGAAGTAATCAATTTCTGTATGACTGACAGTTGCTTACGTTGTGGAGGAATTTTGGCCCACTCTTTTTTCCTTTCTTTTTTTTACAGTGTTGTTTAATTTCATTGAGGGTTGCCGTTGCATTGCGTTTGTTTATGCTCAACTTTCCTGCTACAGCATTTCATCAGGATGAGGTCTGCGCTTTGACTCGGCCATTGCAACACCTCGATTCTTTCTTTTTTTTCCAGTTATTGTGTTGCAGATTTAATGCTTTGCTGTCAATGTCCTCTTGCACAACTCAATTTCAGCCAAGCTTTAGCTGACAGTCACATGGCTTCACCTTTTACTCAATGACTGCAAAGTTTCCAAGTCCGGTGGTTGCAAAAATACCTCAAATCATCAAACCTCCACCACCATGCTTCACAGTTGGTGTGAGGTGTTGATATGCTAGTTCAGTTCTAAGTTTACAGTGCGTATTATGGCCAAACATCTTCACTGTGTACTGATATGTTTAAGGAGTTTGCTCTTGTGGTTTGTTTAGATGCAACTTTGCAAACTTAAGCTGAGCTGGCCTGTTCTTGTAAGAGAGAAGCTTTCTCCGGCAACCCTTCCAAACAAGACATACTTGTTCAATCTTTTTGTAACTGTACTCTCATGAGCTTTAACATTTAACATGCTAACCAAGGCCTTTAGAGTCTGAGATGAAGCAGGGTGTACTTAGTTTCTCACACGTTTTGGTTTTTTGACTCAATTTTTGATGAATAAATAATAACAGTGTAATATGTCACGTTTTCAAGTTTAACTGAGGTTGCATTTACCTTATTTTAAGACCTACTAAGGACCAGATGTTATTTTACATTATGTCCTGATGCCTGAAACCTTAGAACTGAAAACGGATCCACTTCCTTCTTTTCATTCTATGTCCATGTCAGGCAGTATTAGTGGGAAGTGCTGTTGTCTTCAAAGATAATATAAAATCTTGTAAAATTATTGTTTTTGTAGTAATTAAAATATAAACATAGTTTAGCATCCAACACAGACAGTCAATAAGGTTACAGGACACCCAAAAGCTGCTTTGAGCCTTTTAACCAATGTAATGTCAGTTTTTGCTGCGTATAGGCACCTGTAAAGTCAGACATATTATTGCACATCCACTAAAGGTGTGAAGTTGGAGGCAGAGTAAGACATCACAAAGTAAGTCATTGTTTGAAAGATTAAAAATGAATCATATTACTATTTAAAACGTATTTACTTATTAATCATAGACGCGGGCAGCTAAATCTAGATAACTAGGGTGTGTGTTGAAGATTAGATGAGCTATGAATTAAAAGCAGGGTACGGTTTGTCATAACCTGCTGTCCATGGTACAATCAGGGAACAATGAAACGTGATTTCCTAAACGTCAAAGTCTGGTCAACCTTGCGCGTCACAGAAATGCTGCATTCACACCGAATGGGAATTACATAGAGCTATCCGAGGGGTACGATAAAAAAATAAAATAAAACTCGCAACTGCTAAGAAGGCTCAATCGTGTTTTTAAAGACATCGTCAGCGGTGCTGACGTGTTAATTAAGATTTACTTTATGACAGTGTTTACTGTGTCGGATGGTGGGATTGACAGATTTCCGACAGCGCAAATGCACCACCGCTTTGCCATCCATGCATTCAGTCCTGTCTGTGGTGGTACCTGCTGGCTGCTTAACTTAGCTAGCAGTCTTACCTATCAGTTCAGGAGTAACAAAAAAATGAACGCGAGAGAAAATGATTTTTATTTTGTTTCCCTCTCGATGTGTCGTCGTGTTTTAAGGAAAAGATGAAGACCATCCACTTGGTTTTAGTATTTTAGCCGTTAGAGCATTTTTTTTTCTGAATCCGTTTTGCGTGTAACTGGAAGTGGAAAAGACAAAGAGAAAAAGAGCTTTCCAATAGCTAGAATGGTTTGGGCCTAAAAAGAAGACAAGAGGTAAGGATGCCAACTTTGATGGAAGACGTTAGTTGGTGTTTTACTGCATTAGAGGGTATCTGATATTTGAAGTGAACGCTAATTAGAATTTCGCCAAAAAAAACCAGTAGCTTCAGGGCTAGCTAGCCTAGCCTTAATACGCTACTAGCAGGGTCCGGCTAGCTAACGTTATGCTAAAGCAGATATGCAGGTAGTCGTGTAGGTAGCGTGCTAGCCAGTTGCTAATGATTTGGTTAGACATTGTACCTGCTTTGGTGTTCTGGTGGAAGGAGACTTTAATTATTCGATGGATGGGAAGGGTAGATGTTACTTTTATACGTTTCTATGCAAGGAAGTAGGGGAAAATATCGCGGTGATAGGAGTAATGTTTTTGTTCCTGTCATGGCAGCTAACAGGTCATGACGACTGATGTTTGTGTTTATCCGTGGCTGACATAACTTGTACACCTAAGTTTGCTCTTACAGACGGCGGCATAACTATATGATACTACACGTGCAAATGATAAACATACTATGTTTCCTTTGCATTTGAAATACAGACTATTCGCTCTCCATTAAAAAGCATCTGGGGAATCAAACAATGAGACATAAGTGCTACTTGTTTGTACTTTCTGTGCTAGTTTATGGTCGTTTTAGGTAATCATTGGCTCTTGATACTCGTTATTTTTCGCACAGTGACGACGAGCATAAAGTTTTAGGTTCGTATCCTCCTCCTTTATTGTATTACTAACTCCTAGTGCCACTCCTTGCTGTGTCCAGTCAAAGTCTTTATTTGCATGGAAAATCAACACTGGGGAGAAGGGCAGCACAGTTAATCCGAATGTATGCTTTGGTTGAGCGAAGGATCAGCTGATGTGCTTTTCTAGGAAGCCATTTTACGTGCCATAGTTAGGGGGGAAGGGCCAGAAAATGCGTGATAAGTCCAGAGTTCCTCTTAACACTTGTCACTGGTAGTTCATGCACGCATGTGGAGGGATGGGCTTGACGCATGGAGACAAGGAAAGTGCAACCAACTGACTTATTATGGTTGGCTGCACTTAGTCGGGAGGGGGGACGAGTTCATGCCCTAAGGTCATGAACTCGTTCACGGCAGGTAGCTGTGAACCGGCTCAGCAACTTTAGTCAGATGGTGGATGGAGCAAAAGCTGTACTTGAACTGTGGTTGCAGTTGTTGATTTGTTGTTATGTAGACATAACAGGAGTGTTGATATTGCAGTCGGATTCAATTATGTCAGAGAAAAAACTCTCTTCCCCCCCCCCCCCCCCCCCCCCCCCCCCCTCATACAGTGGAGTGAGCTGCAGTACTTGGCTGGTTTAGGACAACTGCTGTTTTATATTCAATAATTTTCTGAAAATGCCAGGCAATAGTGCAGTCTGAAACTCCAGCTTCCACTCTAGAAGATAAACAAATAGTAAATAAAGTTGGGGTTTTTATAGCAAAAAATGGACCTTTGAGAGGTGATTATACACTATGACTAGACTACATTACAGACAGCTTTTAACAAATAATGAGTTTATTGCATTAGTAAATTACACCTCATGTCTCACCGACGTGGTGATTTTCCTCTGGTACAAGGCTAAAACCTCTTCTGTGTGCGCTGTTAAGTAGTTTAACTACAGTGTAGCCCTTGGTTGGCGCTCTTACTGTATTTTAATACACAGAAGGTCACCCACTTGTTTGACTATACAATTGAAATACTCTTAGTAGCAGCTTGAAACATAATGCCATCACCAGGCTTGCTTGAAGAGCTGTGTTGATGGCAGTAAGTTAGAAAGCTGAACTGAAGTGTTGGCGCTACTTCAAAGGTTGTAGACAGAAAATTAATCCAGGTAAAACATGCTATTTTAAACTGTTAAAAATAGCTCATATATGTGTCATGCCTTTGTTTTTAAATGAAAGTGTTGAGCAGAGAGATAAGGTTGATGCATGTGACTGTACATTGTCTGGATGTGATAGTCTTTGTTTTGGGTTTCCGGACACCGAAGCACCAAAGAAAACCTTAAGCATACTTTGTTAGTTTAAAAGAATCTTTAAAAAGGGGGGAAAGGGTTCCTGGAGCAGCGATGTAAACACCTTGTTGGCAGTAATGTGTAAATGTGCTACTGGTGACGCGGCTTACTGTGAAATCCTCTTCACTTCCTGTTTGGGTTTTGCTGTGAGGCTTCAGTTTAACAGTTTCCCCTGTGGCCAAGGCGAAGGGCACACATTCAGTCGAGATGTTATGCGACTTGTTTGTCTGTTCCAGACAGAGCAGTGCATGCATGTTTTCTTTGGCTTTGGCACACCTATTGTACATTCCTGATGTACTCCACTGTTGTTTTGCTGGCTGGATATTTGGGAAGTGAGCAATGTCTAGTTTCAGACTGTTCAACTGCAGCCCATTGTACACAATTTCAAATCTGAGCACCTACATTTGAGGAAAATTAATCCAAAGCTTAGAATTGCCTCTTTAGCCACAATTTTAAAGAGAAAAGCTATTCTTCTGTTGATGATAGAAATGGTTTTAAGGTGTTGCGCTTGTCTGGTTTATGCATTGTGCAGATGTTACAGCTTTTTAGCATTTACCTTTTCCTCTTTAACCTGACCCAAAGTACAAGTTAATTGTGTGGTCAGCTAAGGTTTGTAAGTTTCATAATCAAATCTTATTTCCTGTACAAAGAGAAGCTTGTTGAGAGTAACTTGTTTGAAGGCTCTTTCTGAGTCTGCCAGCTTAATTAGCCCGAATCTAATCAGACATCAGCAGCTCTCTTTTTATCCCCCAGTACTGTTGCTCACGCAGCAGAGAAATATGCTGCTCACTGTGTCCTGACCTCATGCATCTGTTCTTCAGCTTTTGTTCTCAGCGATGCGAGTTAAACTCTCATGTGGCTTTACAGTCCTGTGAAGGTGAAGCTCATTAAGGCCATTTCATTTCACAGATCTGGCATAGATTGGTGCTGTGAGATACTGCTTTATAATACTATTTTTAAAGTGGAACGATAATAGCCTCAGTCTTTTTCGGTGGCAGCAGTAATATGTCTCAAATAGTAGTGAAATTCATTGCCACAGTATGTTCTTCTTGTTTTGTTTTAAGCAGGATAAGTGCTTTGAAGGAAATAACAAATGCATTAGGAACAGAAACAGAAACAAATCCCAGAGTCAGAGGTATGAATTTATGCAATACGCAGATAAAATGTGGATTTTGTAGATTTATATTGTTAAGCGTCTTATGTAAACATTTTGCATAAATAATTGTCTACATTTTAGGGCTCAGCTGCCAGTTATTTTCATTATTGATTAATCTCATGGATTTATGTTCTTTCTTTCTTTTATAAAATGTTGAAAAGTGCTTTGTATATATTTACACCCATTTCCTTGGTGATGCTTCAAATGTTCACATCAACAAGTGTGAAACCCAAAAAAGCTGAAACCAGCACATTTTTGATTAGAAATTACGAAAATTTCCGCTCAGTGCCCTTATCAAAAATATTTGCTGATTCATTTTTCGACAGCACTTCAGTTAATTGGCTTATCATTGCAGGTTTTCACTCCTCCATTTAACCACAACTGAGCCTTTATTCTAGCTACGAGAGAGTTTAATTGGATGTTTGGAGGTTAGTGATAGACATTTCAGCTTTAGATGTAGTGCAGACTTTTCTCTGAGTAATACAGCTGAGACTGATGGATGGGAAATTATTACACAGAGAGAACTACAGTCTTGTTTGACCTTTTATTAACTTCAGGAAATCTTTGCATGTTGTTACAGTTTTAGTTTGCAAAGTGCTTGCTGTTTTAAAGGTTAAGATTTAGTTTGACTGGATAATTGTAGTTTCTTTAAGGTAAAAAATGACTAACTAAGGAATGGTTTATTCTTCGGTAGATTGTTTCATCACACTAAAGGAAGGTCTGATAGACTCAAGATGGGTAGCTAAAACCTTATGAAATGCATATTCACGAAATGGCTTCTTCTCTCTCTCTCTCCCTCTCTCTCTCTGCGGTATAATCCATGTTGCTTAAATATTATTCGTATACTGCTGCTCAGTCTGCTGAGTTAAAAATCGTACAATAGATCAGAAGCAGGTTAAAAATGAAAAACCTCTTGACAGGCTTGTGTTGTGCCTTCTGAAGAGCTTGAATGACGCAGATCCTTTGGAAATGTTGCCAAGATAACTGAGGCTTGGGTGTCATGTTCCACTAACAATGTGGCCTAAAAAGTACACTGAACATTATGTTATCTGTGTCAAACCTGCAAGTGAGAGCATTTCTTTTGTTTCTGAGTTCACGTGACAATGTTTACCTAGGTAAAATCCAAATGAGCTTTCGAGCCTGGTATTTTTTAGCTTTGTTTGTAAGAGTTACTCTAGATTTTAGAGTGTATATTTTACCTACTGCTTTACTTTGCCTACTAGATACCTAAGTTCTTTAGAAGAGCTTTAGAAAAGCTTTAGAAAATGACTATTTTAAGTGTTTGTTTTTTTTAAAAATCTGTTTCACAGTACCATGAAGAGACTGATTTACCGTTTTGCTCTTGGTAAACAGCTTTACTGAATGTTAAACATAAAAAGCTCCTAAATTAATATGAGTTAATTAGCTGTGTACATGCACAACAGTCTCAGCACTGAGCCTGTGATTGGTAAATGCTGCCAGTTCCCTCTTATTCAGATAATGCACGCCTGCTGAGTGGAGGCTTTCCAGGCAGCGAGTCAGTTCAAATGCTTCAATCCTGCTTTAATGAAAGGACATAAGCAGTTGTTTAGAGAACATGCCAATCAAGACCCGAGACTTGTTTTGATATGCTAATTGGAGCTAATGTGCAGCCACATAGAAATATTGAATTCTTTTAATTGAAGCGGGAATTTAAGATACTGCCCTCTTCAAAAATTCCTCATCTGCACTTTGATATAAAAGTCTCAAGGAAAATCAAGCCCTTTTCTTTCCTCTTGAAATGCTGATACAGAAATATGGCTTGCAGGGTTTTCTTAATGAAAAGTATTGCATGTTTTAGTGATTGAAAGCCACTCCAGTTTTTCCCAACACTTCTTCTTAGTCTTCTTGCCCTAGCTGCATGTGATTTTTGCCTGTAGTCCTCACCAAACAGCTGGTATAGAGGGCAGGTTTGCTGCATTTGAATGGACGCTCCCTCTGGAATTCCTGCAGTCAGCAGGTTTGCTTCAAAAGCACTGGGGGTGGTAGTGGTGGTGGCACTGGCTGTCCATCTGCACCTGCTACAGAATACTTTCTGTAGAGCAATCTAAGGTGCTGTAAAGTCCTGGAAACCAGTTATGATCGATGACACTTGTAGTTTTGCTTAACCAAGACTCACTGAACATGCAATATTTATGTTTTAATATCCAAAATGAATTGATGTACATACAGCTCATAGCTTTTAATACAAAATTAGAGCCATTTGTAATGTGCATAGTAAACCTTTTGTTAACATTTTCTACTTCATGAGCCTGGTCATTGATTAAATCCTCCCAGGGTAGTACTTTGCTTCTATTTATAAAAGTAGAGGGCATATGTAATTGCCGGAAGTGCTGAGAAATGACAGACTAACACACTGTGCTTTCAGATTCAGCATGAATGGGAAATAATTCCAGCCAGTACAGTATCTCTAAGAGCGTAAGCCTGATGATACAGACATGCAGCTGTTGGCAGGACTGTACAGCCTTGGTATCCATTGATGACTATTTATATCAGCTGTGTCTATTATAAAGTCCATCAAATGGAGTTTCCCAAAGTTTGGAGACCGGCCTTCGTTTTAATACTTTAAATAACGCCACAAGCAAACAGCACAGCGTGCATCATTGTGTGTGGGGAAGAATTGGCACAGTCAGCATAGAATTAATGTAAAACTGTCATAATTTATGAGATTATTGAAGTTGAATTTCTCTGCAATTAAATCAAAGCACCCTCAGATAATGAGGGCAAAACCTTGTAAAGATGTGATCAAATTCAGATATATTTTTGTTGAAAGCAATAAATGAATGTTTAACACTTGTACCTAAAAGCCCGCCCTTTAATGTTCTTGATTAATGATAAACATCTGCTGAAAGTCAAGAACACAAGTGGCATCATTTTGTCAGCTTGTGTACCAGATAAAAATCCTCACAGCTTGCGGTGATGCCACACTTGTCAGCATGTTTCGTCATCATCTGAAAAAGCCTCATGTTTGTTACACCCAGCATACTGGATGCCTAAGCGCTGTGACTTTAACAGGCTGCATGGGTGCTTTGCCCTGTGCTCCAGGGCATAGTGGGGGGTGGGGGGAGGTTGTTGATGGAAAGAGCAGCTCTGATTGGCTGGGTTGTGCTGAGGGCCGTGACATCACTTGGAGGAGAGGCTTTGCGGTGTAAAATAACATCTCCTTTTATGGGAGGAGGTGGACTGTGCCATTCTCGGAGAGAGGTGAAATTTATTCCCTTTCTCGCTGTTTCTTCAGTCCCGTTTTCCTGTAGATGCTCTAATTGGCCAGCATGGCGGTTGTGGAAATCATTTCCTTAAGGCCAAGCTCATTAATTTCCTTCGCAATAATCCCCTTTTTAATTTTTCACTCCTTCTTAATTTTGTGTGTAAGAATAGGGTGTAAAAAGGTTCAGTAAGACTAGGTGATCTTTTAAGATTCCTTAAAGGTTTAATTAGTCACCCCCCTTTTTTTTAAAAAAGAAAACAAAACTGTGTTTCTATTAGTGTTTCAGCAAGCTTTTCAAATTGATGGCTTGTGCTCCTTGCTTTGTTATCTCAGATTAAATTATTCCTCTGCTACTTTCTGAGGGGTTTAAAGATTAAAATCAGCCTAAAGTGCTCTCAGTCAAACATCAGGCACTCTTCTATAAAAATAGACATGAGAAATTAGGTCTCTTATCCCTAATTTATCTATTGCATTCACTCCAAACATTTAAATAGCACAAATACCCTCGCATTTATTCAATATTAACCTCTTTCTTTCACCTCACTTTTCTCATTTTTCATGCATGCTTTATCTTCAAAACAGAAACAAAAGCTGCTGCTGCTTTCTGTAGCCTTCACCTCGCATGTGACCAACCCCCGCTGTTTGCCAACATGGTATTTCCCGAGAACAAGCAGTCGCCTCCCCTCCCTAAGTCAGAATTGTCTCCACTCCAAGGAAATACACAGTACCTTCCAGTCGAGTAAAGAAACTTTAGTCACATTCTTTCAGCTGGACGCCCACAGATACATCTAGATTTGAAAAAGAGGGGTCAGGTTTTCTTGACTGGAGGTGGTTTGTGTGGAAATTCAGGCTGACAAGTCATGACGAAAATACTTCTGAATTCCTGGGAGATCCTGTGAAACCTCCTCCCCTCCTTTTTCCAATGTTTCAGTGGTTGGGGCCATGGCCTCTCAGTCAGGGTAAGAAATGCAGAGCTATTTAACTGCTTTACTCATTTCGCTTGGTGTCTGGTAAGACTAAAGCACATAACTTTATCCTATTGTGAATACTTGAATATGACAGATGAGACATGTTTGATTTGCCTTACATAATGGCTGTGTCCCAGAGTGATACTGAGAAAATCGTGGGGGTTTTTTCCCCTGTTTTTTGTTTGTTTTTAAAGATGAGATCTGACTGTTATGTGGTACTTTAGAACGAGACATACGAGCTGATTCATTTAGGTACAGAGTGATCTGCCTTCAGACTTTGACCTTTTCAGTTTGGCACAGTGTTGAATGGCTACAGTAAACCTAGCTGGCCATCACACCTTCATATTAATAAATGTTCTTTAAACTTAAAACTTTTTTTCTTATTGTTAATCCATCTTATTTTATTGGAATAGGGAGGGGAGTGGCTCAAGGTTTGGATTTAGGCTTGGTAAGTCAGGAAAATGCCAATCAAAGCTCACCTATATGTGCATCTTGACTTTAAAGTAAGGTTTTACTTGTTTTGAACACAACACAAGTAAATGGTGGTTGAATTTATTCTCGATTAGTCACATTTTATTTGTATAGCTTGCACTTTTAGCTACTGATATCTGAGAAGTATATACAGTACGCTCTTTTTGGCCTAGGTCAAATTGGAAAGGAAAACCCTTTATTTTGTAAGTCATAAAATTATTCATTCAGTTTGAAAGTGAATAACAATACCTTGTGACGTGAGAGATGGGTTGATTTGGAGGAATTATGATTAACACCATCCACAGTGTTGGTTTAGTTGCTTGGACATGTTGAACACAAAACTGTTTGTGGAAAACCAGCTGTGTGTGCGGTAACAGTTTCACTTCTACAGAAATAAATCCATGCCTTTTATTTTGTGGATTTACTCTTCATTCACAATTTAAAAATCTTGATGTGTACAGAAAGGCATGGTGTTTTGCTCGAACTTTTTGTTAATCATATTTCTTAATTAAGAATCAGGGTCTTGGTTTGGTACTCCTGAGGCCTAGTTTGCGTTTAGAGGCAGGTCTAAGACTAAACTATAAACAGATTGAGTGCAGAGGCTTACCACATACGTGCCACATGGTCATATCATGTCACCAACACTTGTTTTTCATTCTTTTTTTCTGTTTGGGTACAGTGAGTACTTTCTCAGTTATTCTGAAGCCAAACTTAAGTTTTCGTGAATAGGACCATGGTAATTTCTCTGAAAGTGTGATTTTTTTTTTTTTGATTTTTTTAAAGTCAATGAGATTTTTTTGGGAAGAGTCTAAAATTAAAGCGTACTACAATTATTACTAACAATTATTAGAAATGTTAGAAGTTCAACAACCAGGAGGCGCAAACAAGACAGTTGAGCCTCCTTGGCTGTTGAGTTTCTCTCGTAATACTAAAGCGTCACACCCTTTTCAAATAATAACAAATAACAGCTCAGGTAAGTTAGTTGGCAGAATGGAAATGAGCTGTGTTTACAAAGGATCCTGCCTGGAGCCTTTGATCAATTAGCACTGTGGCTTAATCACACATGCAGGCCCGCACCCACATTACATCAACAAACTAATATACATATATACACACGTGTAGTACTAATACTGCTGGAGCAGATTAAAATCACCCTTTTATCTAAGCAATCAAATGTGCATGGATGTAAATAAAGTTATGGACAGCATTTATAGCAGGAGGCCATGTTATCTGTAGATGATAATCATAGCTACTTCAGTTTTAGAAAGTTTGTCATGCAAAGTGTGTTGCTAGGATTTGGGTTTTGTATTTCCAGCCTTGGTTCTTGGCTGTGCTTTAAGTCAAGAGGTGATCATGATGTTAATGGTATGTTTCATGAAATAAAGTTGACTTAGTCGCTTCTTTATAAGTGTGGCTTAATGAACCCTAGCCATAGTGGATTAATCCCTATACCTTCTATGAGTAATGCGTCGGAGTTGTCATTACTCATAGATGTCAGGGTTGATGATATAAAACGGTTAAAGGTCGTGTTAAGAAAAAAAAAATAGATTGGTTGGGAAATTACTGTTTAGACTAACTGATGAGCTTTTCTAATAGTTCATTCAAAGCTTGACCAGCATATGGGGACAAGGTTTAGTCTGTAACACAGTTTATTTATCAATTTAATTTTTTATGATTCATCAGTTCCTCGTAAGTCTCAGGTTCCAGTGTACTCTCTCGCCATTTGACTTCCCTGTGTATAAAGAATTTCCTCATCGTTGAGTCAGTTTCTCATCCACTTCTTACATTTTTTAGTCATGCTTGGGAAAGATTAGAAAGACCCTGTGTGTAGTTTTGAGAATCTACAAGGAGGCCGGATGGTTGCTGCTTAATCGCACTGTGTCAACAGCCTTACAATCATTGTTGTCACTGGCAGAGCTTGAAGCTGTCGACTTAAACCGGGAGGCGACACGCCTGGATGACAGCGTGCTTGTTTCTATTTTCAAACCTCTGTAGTTGCTTTCTGTTAAACAAAGTGCACAGCAGAGGGAAGTCACATTTGTTTTTTTGGCTCACTGCACCTATGAGGTGCCTGATTTCTCCTCTACCAGAGCATTTTTGGTAATGTTTTAGAATGGCTCTGAGTTGTTATCGTGATAATGTGTACATGGATATATTACATGTCGCAATGATGTTTGTCTCACTGGTGTCAATCCATACATCCGATCAGAGGGGTATTGCCCTTATGACTTTCTCCTCATCTGATTAAATAATACACATTATGTTCAGAAGGAAAACACAGACTACGGGGTGTGTTTATTTATCTGTAGGGGACCCAGTGAGTTCCAGCTAGTTTCATAGCAGATAATTACAGTCTATTTTAACTTTGTCATTCATTGCAAGCAAACATCCAGCACACAGTCCACCCAAAATTACCAATATTTTAAAAGCAATCAGGTTCTTGCAGGTTACAAGAAAAAATTTGTGATTTGATTGCTCTTAAATGTGGCCCGATCTTTCATTTTAGTCACACAGTCTGCAATAAACACATTTACTTTCCGTGACTTTATTTAACACATTTAGTCATAACACTGGAAAAGCCTGACAGTTTTTTGTTGTTGTTGTTGTTGTTGTTGGGGTTTTTTTGGGGTTTTGTTTTTTTTTTTTTTCAAATTAAGTGAGCTTTTGAGTTTGGTAAGTTTAGTAAGATTCGTACAAACTCATTTTATAAAATAAAAGTGTTCTGAGACTGTTATAGATGTTATGAGACATGACAAAAAGCTGTTTTAGTTGATTAATAATTTTGGGATGGCATCTCGCTTGGGTTAAGGTCAGGACGACATGCTCATCTTTGTTTTCTTATGCTTTTGAGTTGTCGCCTTGTTGCATTCATTATCCTTTCCTAAGCTTTAGGTCATGGACACAGTGTACTTTCTAAACCATCCATCAGTAGTTGTAAAGTATCTAGGCTCTGAGGTAGCAACTTGGCCAAAACCATCATGCTCTGTCCACTGTGCCTCGCTATAGTTGTGCATTTTTCCCAGAAAATTACATTTTTCTCATTTATTATCCCATAAGGATTATTTTATTGAAGAGATTTTTTTTTTATCAATGGTATACCTTTCTTATTCAGTGGTGCTTTTTTAACCTTATTATATATTTATCGTCAAGGCATTGCTCACAACACCAAGTCTTTAAGAGGGAAACCTGCAAATTAGTTTTGGGTGATTTCCCTCCCCCTTGTTTAGGAAGAACCGATAGCAGGTGGAGGAAGAGGTTAAACTGTACTACTTGATCTACTATACTGTGCTCCCCAACCAAAAGAAATGCAGCTTTCGCTCAGAGAGAAATGCTTTCAAGTTTATTTTCAGCTTCCAGCATGAAGAGAAAACAAACTAGTGCTAACTGAAACCCTTGATCGCATACAACAATGAATGGTTTAACGCATTGTAATTAGTGACTGCAAGTAGGCACTGAACCACTAACCTTTTGTGTCTGTTTTGTATATGTTGGGGTGTGTTTTTTTTTTAATTTATTTTTTTTTTTTAAATTAACAGAGATGTGTACTTAAAACAGTAATGGGGCAGGTTGAGTTGAATTTGCAGGTAATACCGGTAGTGTTTTTATTGAATACATTAAGAGGAAAATAAGCTAAACTGTTGACGTAATTGTCAAACGCTTGGTGATCAAGCTGACCATCTTCGACATCTGAGATCCATCAGTGCAACATTTGCTTTTTTTAGATGCTGTTAGAAAAGAAGTTAAATTGTTTTTGATAACCTTCTCAAAGTTTTTATTTACATTTTTTTTTTTTTTTTTAAAACATGTTAGTGGTTCAGTCAGATTGATTTGTACCCTTTGGATTTACCCAGATCTCAATCATAAATAACAAAGTGCTCGCAAACGTTTCCTGCAACTGTTGATGTTTTGAGATAAAAAGTATGTAAACTGCAGCCTTCTCACTGTGTGAAAACATTGAATTGGTAGTTTCAGCTGGGGGCAAATTGTGCTGACCATCTGTACAAGGAGATTATTTGCAGATGAAGTAGGGTACTGCACAGTGTCTAGACTAGGCTAAGCTTATTAGAACCTACTTTCTCCATAGGTCACAACTTCCCCTGTTTATGATACGTGTGGGATTTCACTAATGACAGTTATGTTTGTGCTAACAATGAGTCAAAGCAGAGCACAGCGGTAGTGTGATCTTTCTCAATAGTTGTTGTGACTTTATTGTTTTTTTTGTTTTGTTTTCTTTTAAATGGTAAAGGGTAAAAAAGAAGAGAAAAAACTGACCATTTCTATTTTTCCAAGCTGACTTTTTAACAAGACTATATGTTTGCTTAATTCTTCCGCACTTGTCTCCGAGATCTCATTTTCATAATATACTGCCCCTGCAGGCATCCGTGTTCAGCAAAGACATACACTGTTTGTTTATTATTTCTTTCTCATTATGTTACCTTGTTATTCTTCTGTGTTGATAGCAACATGAACCGTGAGGACCGGAATGTGCTCCGAATGAAAGAACGAGAAAGGCGAAATCAAGAAATCCAGCAGGGAGGAGGAGAGGCCTTCCCAGCAAATTCCCCTCTCTTCCCCGAACCCTACAAAGTGGTAAGTTTGTTCAACTCACGTTCACTTTATCTGGCACCTAAGTGGTTAGTAATATTAAGGGAGTCTGTAACAGTGACTGGAAATGCAAGGTGTCAGACTGTGCATAATAATAATCAGTTCCTGCAAATTAAGCAATTACAATGTGGGAAATTCCTGCACACTATTACAGCGATCTAGTATTCAGCACAACACTGCTGTTTCGGAAAGTCTTGCTAGCTTAAACAAGCACGTTCCAAGAGCTAAACTATTTAGAAATGTAGATTTACATCAACTGAAATGTTAATCTGGATCGTCAGGCAGGTAACACTGTTACTAAGGTGAACTATAGCCCAAAAGCAAGTTTAAGGCTATTCTTCTCAGTATGTATCAGTGAAACTGAGCTGAATTACAAGTTGGAGGAGAAAATACATTGAGGCCTGAAGTCTATAGTTTTTCTCAGAAGTGTTGTTGTCCGCCCAAAAGCAAGATATTTATTTAGTATTTTAGTATTTATTTATTTATTGTCATTGTCAAGAACAATGAAATTGCGTTTGGGGCTTCCATACAACCCAAAAAAAAAAAAGAAAATAATAAATACCCCTTAAAACCCAAGTGTACATATTTAACCCAGTGTGACTCCAATGCAATAAGACAATCCTTAGCAATAATGTTCGTAGAAATTCAGACAAAGACCTGAGAAACATGACAAAATACAACAATGCAACCCATTCAATATTATTGTACTGTGAGATATGATATCAGAGATGATAGTTATCTATTTAAGAAAGTAGATGGAACACCAGCAACATCGATTTCAAGAGGAAATTGGTAGGTTTGTGTGCAGTGTTTGTTCTAATCATAATTATGGATTAAAAGCGCAAATGTTTCTACAAAGATTTGAGGTTTGAGTTACATACTTGTCAGATAGTTGTGAGCAGTTCACCAACTCTGCACTAAATACAGCACAGTTTAAAAACACCTGGCTTTGGGTAGCTTTTTGGCATTACAGTTGTTGAAAGCAAACTAAAGACCAGAAAACATGCCTCCTCTTTGCAGAGCTTCCTCTTGTGCTTGCAGACACACATAGATGTAGGCCAGCCAGCTTCAGGCTCCTGCCCGGCCAATATAATTGTAAAGAGGATTTGAGTTCTCTGTACTGGTCTAATCTTTGCCACTAACCAGATTTGAGCAGATGTAAGTGGCTTCTCTCTTTAGCTCGAGCTGGCCATCAAAGAGGCAGTGAGGAATGTGTTCTGACAGGTTGGGAATTGAAAAGCCACCAGAGGTAAGTGAGGAGTGTTTTGGGCCACAACAAAGATAAAAAAGCTGACATTAAAGATGGAAAACTCCTTGACCTTTACAAAGGAAGAAGCTTTTCACCCTTGTACATTGTGATCTGCTGTTTTCACACACTTGATACTATGTTTAAGAACAAGATGGTGTTCAGTCTTTGCAGTATCAGAGCAGAATTTTGGAACAAGCAAACTGCTTAAGTCTGTCCAATAGAGTTTTCTCTACTTGTGCGAGTCTTATATAAGCTTTAGTTTGACTTTTCTCTCCTCTGTCATGCTCCACTAAGTGGAAGTTTAGTGTTCTGTATTAAAGGCCATGTGTGCACGCAGCTGCAGCTGTGCCCTCCCAGATGTAGACCAGCACAGCAGTAACATTTTTATGGCATAGAGTTCACGCACTCTCTCAGCGGCACAGAATAAAAGCTTATCTATGAAGCCGCATATTGTTTTTCATGTTCTTTTCACTTAGAAAGGCTCCTTAAAAAATAAAAATAAAAATCAGGGATCCCTCAAATTATATGACGGGGTAGGTGCTTTCACCCTAACGGTACCAGGATATAATTGGACCCGAAAAAGCCAAAGTGACTCAGCAAATTAAAAATCTATTAAGAACATTTGTCTGCATCGAAAAATAGGCAAATTAAATGTGTGTCAGATTAAAAACAAAAACTTGTGGCTGTTATTATCGGATATCACAAAATGGCAGAAGAAATGTTGAAGAGATGGCAATCAGCGGCTTGTTCTTTGTAGCTTGTTATTGTTGAAGTGTGAATGATTGAAGTTATTTATTTCTGCTTTAAAGACCGTACTGCTGCAGGACTAAGTGTTTTTGTCACACAGGAACCAAAAGGTGAAAAGTGTTCCTGTGGTCATCTTGGAGGTTTCCTCTGAAAGTTTCAGCAGTTGAACAACCACTATACACCATTGTTTATCAAGAAAGAAAAAAAAAGCTTTGACAGAGTTACAATCTGAAGGTTTTCCTCTCAGAAATTTCCTCAGTTAAACATAACGCAACAATGGTGTGTTATGTGAAAGCAACAGTGCAGTTGTTCAAAACAAAACAGCCTAAAACAAAATCGAAACCAACAGCCATTAAGAAAAATAGGTGATACCTAGCTGCGCATATGTGAGCCAGGCAGCGCAGACCGGAGGTAGTGGAGTGCACGTTATGACCAAGCTAAGTTACATTTCCTGCTGCAGATAACGGCTAGTATTTCTTCACCCTCGGTGTGACTCTGTCAAACAAAACTGAAGCGTGAGGCTACGTGTGAAACTGGATACTCTACACAGACTTTTGTCACGGGCTGATTGCAAACAGGTCGGCTGGAACTCGTGGCCTTACAGTGATTGATTATCTTCTGTGGTGGGTGTCTGGGCAGAGCGTAACTGTGTTCGCAGATGGGTTTGGACAGATCTGGGCTCAGTCTGAAAAAGTGAACTTTGTGTTTAGGCCTCTCACTGCGCCTCTGTTTTTGGTTGAGCGCCTTTACCTCAAATGTTGAACAACTTCTCTTTTCTCTGCTTTCCCTCTTTTCACTCGTGTTCTCCACAATAATTATTCTTTGTTTGTTTGTCTCTGCTTCACTCTGCAGGTGAGCAAGGAAGATAAACTGTCCAGCCGTATTCAGAGCATGCTGGGCAACTACGACGAAATGAAAGAGCCAATTGGTGACACCATTCCAAAACTTAATAGTAAACCATCCAACAGCTCGTCTTCCTCTGAGGAGAAGTCGGGTCCACCTTTGTTTGGTGGGGACCAGCGGTGTGGCGGCAGCAGCCAGAGCAGTAAGTGGACCCCTGTTGGCCCCGCAGCGGGCGGATCTTCATCCCAGTCCCAGAAACGCTCAGGACTCCAGGGCGGGCACAGCAGCCAGAGGAGCAACGGAGGCAGCAGCAGCAACAGTAGCCAGAGAGGGGAGGTGCGGGAAAAAAAGTCAAGTAAACACAGCGGAGGTTCCGATCACTCGAAGTCACACATGTCAAGTCCGGCAAAGGGCTCTCTAAGTTCCTCCAGTAGTCACTCGCGGAGCTCTTTGTCTGCTGAGCAGCATCACAACAAGGACCGCTACCGCTCAAAGTCACCGCGAGACAGAGAGGCCAACTGGGACTCACCTTCACGGGTTCACACGTCCTTCCCCAGTGGACAGCACTCAAGTCAGGCCTTTCCCCCATCTCTCATGTCCAAGCCCAGCACAATGCTGCAAAAACCAACAGCCTATGTGCGGCCTATGGATGGCCAGGAAACAGCAGAACCTAAGAGTTCGCAAGCGGAAAGCTACACTGGACAGTCGCATAGCAGCACTGTGGGAGAGATGAAGTCCAAGCTTGCCAAACTTAAGATCCCTTCCCAACCTGTAGAGGTAAGACCTGAGTCTCAATCTCATGCTGTTGTGAACCTGGTATGTTGACTATTTAAAGAATGTGCTCTTTGTTTGTATATCACCTCAAGAGCAGCTTTTTGCCTTTTTGAATGTTGCATGCTGTGATCATTCCTTCATTTTCTCTTAGACCCACAGAAATATATATATTTCTGCCTTGACTCAAAACAAGAGGTGTCCCTCTGGTGTAACCCTGATTGTACATTAGAAACGACCTACCAACGGCTTGTGTAGAATTTATAGCTTACTATGTCAGAGAAGTGGCATGTGTTTGATTTAATGATGTAATGATTACGTTGAAGGACCTCTCAGCTTGTTACACATGGTCTGAATGAACTCCTAGTTCTCAGAAAATGCCTATAGGATGACTAATAGGGCTCAAAATGGAAGCCACCTCACACATGCTGTACTGAGATCGTGTTGTTTATACGTCTCATAAGCATGCTGTTTCTGTCTTTAGGGATCCGGTGATGCCAACTGTGTCGACGAAATTCTGAAGGTACAGACACAACTCTCATTTTCATAGAAAAGCCATCTGCTTCAAATAATTGAATGAACCATCAAGATTACTCACACCTTAAAGCTAATTTTAATGGATTTTTTCCCTTCTCTTTTCTCTCTCTTTTTTAAATTCAGGAAATGACTCAGTCATGGCCCCCTCCTTTGACGGCCATCCACACTCCCTGTAAAACAGAGCCCTCCAAGTTTCCATTCCCCACCAAGGTCAGCAGCAGTGTCTGTTTGATTAATGTGATTGCGTTGTGATGAACTATTTCCATTTGTATGAATCAAACCTTGCATAAGACAAGAAAAGGAGGGTTTTTTGGAAGGTTACTTAATGTGATAAGTCAACTTGTTACTTACTGCTTGTATTGAATGTATCATGGCATCTTTCGCATGAATGCAAAGTCATATAATAACGCAGAGATTCATGAAAATAAGTTAACACCTCTTTTTAATTTCAGGATACTCACCCTTTTCCAAGTGGGCACAGTGAGTATTACACACACATAAAATAGTGAAGTAAAGTTAAATGCATATGTTCTAGGCTTTCAATCAATACATATAAATCTTTTTATGTGTGTTTTAGAGCGAGGCAGTTCATCAAAGAGCTCGAGTAGCCACCAAGCCAAAACTTGCGATGACCAGCCCACGTAAGTGCTTCATCTTTGAACCTTCTTTTTCTCTTTTCTTGTCAGTAGTGAGTGGAATAGTTGAACAATAAATATTTGAGTTAAGAAGCTAAAAGTAATCACAGTAACTCCAAACGACTGTGGCGACATATAAAGAATAACAAATGATTCCCGTATCTCAGTAGGTTGGAGGAAGACCTAAGGCTAAGCAGCAGTGAGGACAGTGATGGAGAACAGGACTCTGCCAAGAATGCCTCAAGGAACACATCAGCAAGGTAAACTGTAGAAAACATTTTTTAAGTCCTTAAGTTTTATCTAAGTCCTATGTTGAGACTTACTGTTTTAACTTTGAATCATTTTCCCAATCTTGAAAGAAAAACTTCACAGCTCGAGTAGCTTTCTTCTTCTTTTTCAGCCATTTTGTGTCTTGTCTTTATGTGTTAACTGCACCTTGATGACATAGTGATGCCTGAAATATAAAACCATATTTTTGCTGGATGCAAAGTGTGTGTGTATGTATGTATATATATATATATATATATATATATATATATATATATATATATACATTTTTTTTTTTTTTTTTTTTTTTTTAAAAACTGAATATATAACAAAGCTGCTTTGAGTGTGTGGAGAAAGACAGAGAATGCAAATCTTGGGGTTTTTATGCACACCTTGTGGCTTGACAGTTAAAGCATCGAAACCTATGAACTACCCAAGGACTCTTGAGCAGCTACTACACAGGTTGCATTAATAGCCTTATGCTGACTGATTCTAAACCCTGAAAAATGCATACATAAGTATTCAGATTTTTGCTGCGGTAACGAATAATCTCAACATACACAGGTTTTTAGTGACTCGACCGTAAAATACCATTATTGATCACTTAAAATCTTTATGTGGAGGTATAGATGTTTGCTCATACACCACAATGACAATGTTTAATGCTCTCCTATTGAACAGCAATAACAGCGAAGCAGCTGAGCAATCAAGGGACGACTCCAGCAGCCATAGTGGCTCAGAGAGCAGCTCGGGCTCTGACAGCGAGAGCGAAAGCAGCACGACAGACAGCGAAGCCAACGAGCAACCACGGCCTGCCTCCCCTGAAGTAATAATTTTTCAGTTATTTTATACAGAGCTGTAATACCGCTTGGTTGATTAAGGATTGTATGAACCAGTTTTCACACTGTCCACTTCTCTTTTTGGATTGAATATTTATATGGTACTTTCTTCTAGACTCTTATATTTTGTTAGGAGTTCAATCAGTGAGACTGTTTCCTAATTCTGTGCTCCCCTCTGTGCCCCTTCAGCCTGAAAAACCCATGGCAAACAAGTGGCAGTTGGACAACTGGTTCAAGAAAGCCAAGCAGTCCTCACCTTCATCCCCATTGGACAACAATAACGTCCCACCCAAATTCAAGAAAGATGGCCGAGATAACAGCTCAGGGCGCAGCTATAGTAGCCAAGGAGGGGGGTCAAAAGATTCAGCAGCACCCACCCCAAGCAGGGACCTGCGGGCAGCCCAGAAAGGTGCAGAAGGTGGCCGTGGCCGGCAAAAGTCACCCGCACAGAGCGAGGGTGGCACAAATCCACGTATTCGAGTGGGTAAAAAGCAGCCTAAAAAATCTGAGAAGCCTCCTGTGGTAGAGGAACCAAAGGGAGGTCTGAGAGTGGAGAGTGAGCCGGCTCCAGAGATACCACCTCATCAGCCCAAAGCTGCTACGAAGGGTTCACGCAAACCAAGCAATAAAAAAGAACCCAAATCCTCGCCGAGGCCCACTACTACTCCCTCCAGCACTGCAGCCCAGCGCAAGCCCAAGGCAGCAACCAAGACTTCTCAGAAATCTCGTGAATTTGTTGACACAGACTTTTCATCATCAGACTCCGAAGGAAACGACAGCATCCCGTCCTCATCCCAGACACCCAAGTACACAGAGAGTATCAGGACACCCGTGTGCGTTTTTTCGCCTGGGGAAGAGAGAGGGCTGCTGTCTCCTCTCAGTGACCCCGAGGACCGCTACCCTGCAAGACAGCCTCAGCAGCAAGTTTTATTAGTCAAGATAGGTTAGTCGAAACTGCTCGCAAGTCTTGTAAAAAGTCCAGAGAATATGTCAAGGTGTAGTGGGCACTGAACCAAAGGGATTTCTTTACTTTGAACCAAATTAAGCATACCCTACCCTTTTCCTTCCTGTTTCCCATAGATCTCAGCTTGCTGTCCAGAATCCCAGGGCGGCCCTACAAGGAACCTGCAGAGATAAAAGTGGAGAGGGAAGACTCTCTCGACAGGGACAGCAAAGACTTCAGCAAACAGAGCTCTGAGAAAAGCTCGAGCAAGGCCAAGAGGAAACACAAGGTAGAGCAAATTTCAGTGCTTTTTGTAAGAAATACATTGTATTTCTACTTGAAAGCAAAGTAAAATAGAAAAGCTTGTTATTGAGTATCCCTTTCACTTATTAAGGTCGTCCCCCCCCCCCCGTATAGCATCTCTTGGAATAGCACACAGACAGATTTCCATTAAAGCAAGAAAGTGCATTTGAGCCAAAGAACAATTGACTACATTCTGGTTGAGATCCAGACCTGGATTTAGCGCTGTTAGATGACTGTGCATTTTACTTTAATCATAGCCACACAACTACCAAAGATGGAGAATTAAAATCTTTGTGACTGGATATTTTGGAATGTAACAGTCATTTAGGATAACAGTGAGCTGGCATAGTTGAGCTATACCTGCATGAGTTGGCGTCTTCCGATAATAATTGGAGGCGTGTAACCTATTATTAAATCTGACTTTTTCTTTAATGCACCCTGCTTTTTATTTTTCTCTCTCATCTTTCTTTAGACTAATGAGGAAGGCACAAAGCCAGAGACCAAGCGGATCAAGCTAGAGGATAAATCTACATCCCATCATAAAAGCAGCAGTAAAGAGTGAGTAATCTTAGCTTTTGTCCTGAATATCATTACCAGTAAACCCTCTGTAAGCCAGGAGCCTAATGTGACAGTAGTAGTTAATTTTGCCTTTTCCGATAATCACACAAAAGACAAAATAAACCCTGTAAATTCTAATGAGCATCATAACAGCTTAATGTAGTGAGTTTATTATTATATCTGAGCCCCTTCAAGCTGTACCTGTTAGCCATTATGCTCCATATCTGCATTCTTTGTTTATAATTACATGAAATGTTAATATTTAACTTTTTAGTTTTAATGTTTTATGTTGAGCCTAGTTTGACACAATGCATAATGAAATACTGATTTAAATCCCACTCAGTTCTAAAAGGTCTTCGGAAAAGAAAGAGGAGCCAGTCCCCTCTCCTTCCATGCGGACAATTAAGGCAGAGCATCCCAGTCGAAAGCGGACAGTCAGCCAGTCCTCCACGTCATTGTCCAGCGGGACAGGAAGTGGAAAAGAAGGGAGCCACAGCACCAAGGGCAGCTCCACCTCCAAACATAGAAAAGGAGAGGAAAAAGGGCGCAGCACACGTGACTGCAAGGTAGGCATGAGAAGCCTTTGTTATCTCTGATACCTATCAAATGTTGCAGATAGGGCAGACTTTCATCTTGCCAGTTGTGCAGTGTTTTTCCCTGAGCAATTTAAATACCAGAGCATGCATGGAGTGGGGAGGAAGTTGTCGTTGAGGGTAGAAAGGGAGTAGCAAAGGTCATGGCTTGCAGTGTGTATCTACAACTATAACATAATCACTGATTTTTGGTGGGATTGTTTTACATTTGTATAAGATCAACCTCTAACTTGTTGTGACTCTGTCCTGTTCTGCAAGTCTGTTTTTTTTAAAAAAGCTTATTTTTCCCTAAAATGTTATTTTCCCCATACTTCTCTGCAGGAGAAATCCTCAAAGGGTTGCGATAACCAGCTGGCTGTGCCCCCGCTCTCCACAGACGGCTCCAAGTCTCAGAGATCCAAGCTGGTGTTTGAGGACAGGTAAGAGGAGCTCTTTCCACTGTGGATAACCCCTCAGCGGGGCACAGAGAAAGAACTGCTGTGGGGATCTAGAGTTGCCTTTGATGCATAAAGCTGCAGGAGGTTGGGGAGGTCATGAATAGATGTGCCTGCATGCCAGAAAAGTTATGTTAATTTCCATTTTAAAAGGCTCTCTGCTGGGAATCGCTGCCTTTTTAATGCCGTGGTAACGCAACAACATAGTCTTGCTTCTTATTTTCCTACCTTTTCACTTCACATTTTGATTTAATGAGATAAGAGCTATTTCAGGAGTTAAGAGACTTTTTTTATGACATTCTTTCCAAGTTTCTACGTTTAGTGGATATAAAAAGCACGCCACAGTGTCAAGAACACTTAAATGATTTGATTTGTTAAACCTTCTCATTATTCTCTTTCAGGGTCCATTCAGCAGATCACTACTTACAGGAGGCCAAGAAACTTAAACACAATGCAGATGCACTGGTAAGAGCAAGACCCCAATGACTGGTGTAATTGAGAAGACTTTAAAACATTAAATGACATTTTCTATGGAGCTTTATGTTACATATAATAAGAGGTTTCCTTTTATGCAGAAAGTGATTTCACAGTGACTTTTTTGTGGTGACTGTGAAATTTTACTTAGTTTTCAAAGCTGCTTTTAGTTTGAGCTCTGCGTGATTTCCTTAAAAATGGTAATAAAAATGCTTTTATTACCGGGTCACTGTAGATGAGCAGGTGGATCTGTTTGGTATCTGTTATGCACACTTGCATTACAAAATAGCCATCTCTGTTGGATTATCTTATTCTTACTCAAAGTTTAATTATTTAGTTGCTGTTTTCTTCTTTTCTCTCTAAACACAAAATCAGGATCATAAGCTACATCAGCATAATATTACTTCAGTGATATGATCAGTTTATGCAATCCCAACCAGGTCATATTCAAACCATGTCACTTATCTAATGTTACTGACCAAAACCATGTCAAATTATTGTCATGTGAAGGTAGTTTGTCCTCCCAGTCTCAAAAGAGTGGGTAGTATTTAATCACTATGTGTCCTCTTTATTTATTTATTTAATTTCCTTTGCAGTTTGACCGTTTTGACAAGGCGGTTTTCTATCTGGATGCTGTGGTGTCTTTCATTGAATGTGGTAACGCGCTGGAGAAGAGCGCTCAAGAGGCAAAGTCTCCTTTCCCCATGTATGCTGAAACGGTGGAGCTTATCAAGTAAGGGCAGCCATAGCTGTGTTTATCACTGTCAGCAGAATTACACTTTAAAGGAGACCTCCACTGGTGAGAACCACTACATATGAGGACGTAGTTGTTCAAGAAAAACAAAAACAAAACCTGTATCTCTGTGCCAAAGGCCAAGCACCTCAGGGCTGCATGAGGCACAAGTTGCATAACACACCACGCTAATGGTTGATTTGCATTGTGGGTAATGTGAGCACCAGGCTTTGACAAACAACTCTCTGCCTCTGCTGCATGGGTTTTGATACTTAGTGGATGGAGTGCTCCTTTAAAAAGTACAATATTTAAGGAGGTGCTTAATTTGCTTCAATCCTTTTCTCCTAAAAACTTGAGCTCTTGATTATCTCTGCATCCAGATACACTATGAAGTTAAAAAGCTACATGGCCCCAGATGCTACTCCAGCAGACAAGAGGCTAGCTGTGCTGTGGTGAGTACACTGAACAACATCAGGTGGTGGACTCTTGTCTTCAGCTGTCAACTCCAAGTACTCATTACCTGGCCGTGTAACTTAAACTTTCCACACATTTCAAATATTTGTTGCTTCTTTCTTTAGTTTAGATCAATATTTATCCTTTTTTGCTTCCAGCCTGCGATGCCAGTCTCTTCTCTACCTGCGGTTGTTCAAGTTGAGAAAAGACAGCGCTCTAAAATACTCTAAAACACTCACCGAACACCTAAAGGTACTTTTTATTATTAACTTTATTTCCTTGGCAGACCTTCAAAACCAAAGACGTGCAGTAAAATTCCACGAAAGACGTTTTTCTCTGTGAATATGTAACATGCTTCCTCTGTGTGTGCATAATGTTCTTCTTATTTCATTTTCCAGAACTCTTTGAGCAACACCCAAGCTCCCTCTCCTGGAATGGGAAAGTAAGTCACATCCTCTGTTACATCTTTTGATGTATAAAGTAAAGGAGAGGTTCTTATTTGCTGTTCTGTCAAGTGACTCCCAGATTCTCCCTCACAGTGCCAGGAAACTCATTGACATGTCTGCTTCTGTTTCCTGATGCAGTAAGACGGCAGGTATGCCCTCTCCAGTATCTCCCAAACTCTCACCGGGCACAGCGGGTGGCTACTCAGCAGTCAGCAGTACCAGCAGCACTAGCTCGTCTGTGACCATACCTCAGCGGATCCACCAGATGGCTGCCAGTTATGTCCAGGTCACCTCCAACTTCCTGTACGCCACCGAGGTCTGGGACCAGGCTGAGCAACTATCTAAAGAGCAAAAAGGTATACGACACAAGGATTTGCTTGTTAGTTAAAAGGAAGAGACATATGGTCTTTGTTCTGGACTTTTAAATTTATGTTTAAAAGCAAACACAGATGGGATCTAGAACTATATATCCTGAGCTGCTATTTTCTACATCTTTAATAGCTCAGCAGCAGCAGTAAGGTTTTTCATAGATGTTTGCCAGCAGTATTTGCACCCACTGTGTAAAGAGATTTGAGTATAGATCTATACAAATGGGCAGCAGGTTGGCTGATCGAGCATGCAGACCATTTTTTGTTGAATTTTTTTCCCCAGCTGCATTTTATGACTAATTTGAAGGTTTTATTTGCCCTGGTTGCAGAAATGTTTTGGTAATGAAGTGTTTTTCCTGTCTCCGAGTAGGCCTTGAGATCTGTTTACCATAAAGGCAATGAGTTTGTTCGGTCTGTTTTCCTGTTATTTATTTATTTAAAGTAAAAAAGCAGATAGTTTTGTTTTTTTAAATGGTTAATGTACTGTTAGTTTTTGGGTTTTTTTGTGGGGGGGGGGGGGGGGTTTTGGGCTCTTTCCAAGTTTAAAAACAGCTTCAAATAGGACTAATTTGCTATCAGACGATCCTAGCATGCCTCTTTTTCAACGTTTCTTTCCTCTCATCTCTATTTTAGAGCTTTTATATATTTTATAAATATACAGGAGTCTTGGCAATGAGCTACCAGAACACTTAGGTCGTGCCAACAGACGTGTCATTTACTAGAGCAACATTTCTTCAGATTGCACTTCTTTTTCTTATATTACTTAATAGTACATATTTTAATATAATATGGGTGACTGTTGTGAATTGGTGCTATCTAAGCAACTTTAAAAAGAACTGAATATATTAAGATAACAGAGAGTAAATGTGTAGTTAAAGTTCTTTACAATGATGGAAAGGGGAGTTTCCCTGTTCTGACCCACTTAAGATCAAAGTGGGCCGTATCTGGCCCACAATCTAACATCTGTGTTCTAGATTAATGTGCAAAAACGGATTTTATTTATCTACCTATAAATAAAATGTGTTTTCATTTTTTTTACAGATGTCAAACTGTTTTTTGAATTCGAATCATTGCAATATAGTAATAATGCAAATTTCATAGCTCGAAGTATGTTTGTGATTGACTGAACTTCTGATTTAAAAACTACTGCGTTTACAAGAAACCCTCGATCGTCCACAGCCCACACAACGTTATCGCCACAATCTAAAGATGGAAAAGTCAGCAGCATCACTAAGTGCACAATTTTCCCTAGCTGTCTGGCCAGTTTTCACCGCCGTGTGTGTGTGTGTGTGTGTGTGTGTGTGTGTGTGTGCGCGCGCGCTGACTTTGGGGTTTTCCCCTCATAGTTGAGAGGTTTGCTGGACGAGGATTTGAGGCCAAATAGTTTATTGTCTTTTTTCTTGCAGTTTATGCCTCAGATTAAATCTTCAATAAATCAGATTTTTTTCCTTTTTTTTTTTTTTTGACTTAGTATTGAGATATTTGTGGAGAGTGAAGATAACAAACATTGGAAACATTGAAACATCGGGCTGTTCTTGATTGCCTCATTGCTTGGCTGTTTTTGTGTGCAGCTGGGATTCTCAGTCTGTGTCCTTTGGCTGGTTTTTCCCGTCACACATGTTGACAAATGTGACAAATTGTGAAAATGTTTTTTGTCTCTACAATCGGTGTACGTTAAAACCCTTGATTGCACTTAACTCTGTGTGGTCTGGTTGGTAATAGGACCTAATTTATCAGTCTTCTGTCATTTTATTAACCAGTCTTTCACTCGCTTTCTTTCTCCCTCTTTTCCAGACTTCTTCACAGAGTTGGACAAAGTTATGGGACCTCTGATTTTCAACACCAGCAGCATGACAGAACTGGTGCGTTACACTCGGCAGGGCCTCCACTGGCTGCGCTTGGATGCAAAAGTTAGTCCCTAGCGAGGACTCACTCCCTGCAAGCTGCTTTTCCACACACCCACACCTCAGCCTCTTGTGTTTGGCAACATCTGCTCAGAGACAGACACACAAACGCACGCACGCATGCCCTCAAAAAAGACAGCCACACAAACACAACCCTCCTCTGGTCCTCCATTTACACACACGTGTGATGAACTTCTCAGACATATCTCCAACACTGTGTCCATTTCCTACACCAGCTTGCCAAAAAAAAAAAAAAAAAACCAAGACAAAAATACCAACACTGAGCAATTTAGAGCATCTCTCACCTTCGACGGCACCACACAGGGAGAAGCATCCAAACTGCAGCAGGAGTCAGAAGAGCTTATATATCGGCATTCTTAAGAAATCTTCGAAGGCCATGTTTTTAATCTCTTCAGCATGGAAGCACTGGGTGAATTATTTATTATGAATACACTAAAACTCTGCTTTGGTTTTTAGGCTACTTTGGCTTTGAACTTTTTATTTGTCTTTGTTTCACCAAAGTACCTCCCATGAACACCAAAGGTGCTTTAAAAATGAAGGTTTCTCTTTATCATTTCTGTGCCTTGTATGTCAGCTACAGGAAAAGTCACCGGTCATATCTGATTCAATTATTTTTCTTTTCTTTTCACAGTTTTTACTTTTTTGTCTTTTTAACACTTAACAGTTGTTTCAGCAGTTATTCTTGCAGCATTTACTGGGTTTGTGTTTTGTTTTTGTTTTGTTTTTTATGTATTTGCAAAGATGGTGTTGGTCACCACAAATTAAACCTTGAAGAATCCCACTGAAGATTTAAGGACTGAAGGAAGGGCTACTGTGCACAGCAGATTTCGTGGGGCACACACATATTTATTAATGATCCCTTAGGACATCTGTTGATCGGTGTACTTGGCTCAAAAAGTGCCATTTCATTTTTCAGAATCATGAAATGTGATTGCCCTTTCTAATAAATTAAACGCTTCACATGGCCTCCAGGGGTCGCTAGCGGGAGACCTCAGCAAGATTGATGATGGCAAACGTTGAGATTTTCCGCCTCTTTGAAGCTTCACAATTCTTTCCCACTCGTAGCGGCATTGTTCATTCAAAAGTTTCCTAGAGGACGAGCTGTTTCCAAATCAGTGTTATTCTATTTTTCTAGGGAACAGCAGGGAGTGTTTAAGTATTGAAGATCATGTCCACATCCAATGCAGTCACAGTACATTTTATAAAAACTGGGCCTAAGTTGCCGCTAATTTGGCTGAACAGAAGCTAATTTATTTGAAGGGAAATATGTTGTCTGGGGAATGGAACTCATCAGCGATGCAGATGATCAGTGTTGTATTTATACAGCAGAGTTTTAAATCTATCATTATATATTTCAAGAAAAAGTATAAAAACCAATATAGATTTTATTTATATACCAACCAGTTTCTTTTACTTCCTTCTAGCCAAGCAAAAGTATAACATGTCAGACGCATAAAGCAGGGTTACAACAGAGGTTATAAGAACAAGTATTTGTATATGTTCCTATTTAAAGTTGTCAAACTGTAATCGCACTTGTATTACAAGATAGTAGCTGGCGCAGTATGTTAACATTGCGTTGATTTTTAGTTGGCATTTGGATTTTACAGTAATTCACTTACATGAACTGTCCATTTTGGTTGTTTCAAGCCCACTTTCTATCAAAATATGCTGGAAATACTAAAGCCTGGACCAGATGGCATTCATTTTGTTTTGGCTGGACAAGAACGTGCCAGAAAGATCTATAATGCCTTTTTTAATTTATTTTTCCCCCTGCATGTCAAGACTAAACAAAATGCTGTTTGGCCCAGGTTTGACCCTTCCTTTTTTTCCCTGTTTTTTTTCCTTGTCATTTTTTTTCTTTTACTGGCTCCCTGGCCTTTGTTGTAGGAAGGGATACTGTTATTTTCTCTTACACTTGAAAAAAAAAAAAAAAAGAAGCAAGTCATAGGAGGTATTATTTTAATCTATGCAGGATTTTTACAAAAAAAGAAACTGTTTCTGTGGAAAAAATAATTATATTTTTATGTTTGGGATTCCTCTGTCCCCCACTTTCTTTTTCCCACCTCAGTGAGAAACCTGTTGAACTCAAATCCAATGCCTTTAGCTATTGCAATTTTGTGTACTGGTTTAGTATGCGAGCTTGGCTGTGTGTGTGTGTGTGTGTGTGTGCGTGCGCATTCATGTGTGGGTGCATGGATGTGTGTGTATAGATCTGATTTTATAACCAAACACAGATGGCTTTAGCCATTTTCTACTTAAAGCTGGAGGCCACTTTTCTCATAGGAATTCCTCTGTGGGTTTTGCCAGCCCAGTCAATGTCTTCATACACTGGTACACTTTGTAAGTAGAGGTCAGCGCCTTGTGTTCCCTACACTATCTTGTACTCAAATGTAAAAAAGAAATGAATTAAAAAAAAATATCCTAAAACGAAAAAAATAAAAATTTAGCATTAGAGAGAATTTTTAACGATTTGCTACTCATACTTATTTATTTTTCTGCCCCTTTTGCTTAATGTTTCTTTCCTATTTTGCCTTTTTAATGAGCACCGTTTTATGAAATGGGAAGGTGTAAATGTAACGGGGTTGTTCAGGATGAGATTTCATTGTAATTAATATTAATTCTAACTTGAAAGAATCCAGGGTAAGATGAGGTTTTTTTTGTTTGTTTTTTTTATTCAGTAGGAAAATGTTAACACTTGCATGTTTCTATTTAAATACAAATGTATAAATTGTAAATATAACATTTCTTTAAGGGTGAATTTCTACTACAGGTTGACATTTTTATTAAATTTAAAAATGCTGTAAATATACTTGTGAGATATACTTTATGCACATTTTTTTTTTTTCTTCCAAGTGGTTACAGATTACACTCCTAGTCTGTTAACTCTGTATATCAAATGCTTTCTCAGTCCTTTTTCTAACTGTGCTGGTATTCTTTGTCTTCTGCTTCACTGTCTCAGTATCACAGTCGCCGCATAATCATTAACGTCTCTCGATCCAAGTGCGAATATTTTGTCTTCTCTGTATTTGATATGGAGCTGTGTACTTTTTCATGAAGTGTATATTGTTGATCTCATGGGATGGATGGATGGCATGTGTACAGTCTGTTCTGTAAAACCATGTCTGTTTCTTCCTCAGAGAGGTATATTTACTATGTGTCTCTTTTGAACAATTGGTCCAACATGTCTTTTGAAACAGAGGTATTTCTCTACACATCAAAACCAGTTGTAGCAGTTTATACAGTAAGTTGTATAACACCTTTTTTTTTCTAGAAGTTGTCTCAGAGCCGAGACCAGCAGCATACACTATGTACAATAATCTAAATTGGATTAGTTTTAAGAGAACTGATGATAGAGATGCTATATATGATGGATGCAATATGATTAAAGGTACTCATTGAAGTTTGATCTTCAAACTTAGGTAATGTAATTTAAAAGCATTCTTGTGAAGTGAGTATTAATTGTGACTAATAAAAGTCTGTCCTGAATATTCTTTGTATTTTGCCGTATTGAGAATAAAATATATATGGATATGTTTAATAGAGTGCTGTTTCTTTTTTTCTCCCCATTTCCATCAGCTTTAGATTTTCTACTTGATGTAGTTTAAAGCAACTGATGTGTTTTGTGTCTTAACAATATATAAATTTCATGTTTTGCCTCCGGAACTCTTAATTCATCTGGCATCAACAACCACACTCTGTTCAAAGTCCCTAAAATAAATCCCCTTGCTTTCCTTTTCTGATGCTTCATTTGAACCTTGGCAGGTCCTCCTGGACCACACGCTGTTGCCAGGTCACCAAGCAGTTGAACAGGTGTACTTAATGAAGTGAGCACCAGTTAAACAAACACAAAACAGAACTGCTTTCTCTAAAGAGTGCATTCTTGCAGGGAATGAGGGCTTATTTTAGTGGACTTTTTGACATATTTTTCACCAGGAACACATCATGTTGCAAAAAATCAAGCACATCATAAGGGTGGTGATCAGAGCTGTTAATTTAGTCGAAGCCAAATGTCTGAGTCATTGTCAATTTAACCTTGCTATCCCACACTGAAGTAATATTTATAAGCTGAGGGGCCCTGCAGACGCATTTCTCTGCGATGACACGCTGACTGAATGTGGAAAAACAGACCATTGTTGAAATTGTTCCTATTTTTTCCAGACATCTCAGTCTGTTAAAAGTCTGGATGATTCACTAAATGCAAATGTTTTCAGAAAATCCGTGTACTTCTTTACACAGGAAAGGAAAATTTTGGAAATGTAATTATGCAGTGAGTTTTAGTGGCTTGAGGTAAATGAGATCAAATGATACTGTATGTGGCCTGCAAACTAAAATGGGACTAACACCCATCTAGACTGAAGTATTTCCCCCCTTAAAACAGTTTGCACAAGGAAGATTACCTCATTTCTAAATATGCAATCTCAAGAAACAGTCTACAAAATTTGTCTGTGGTAGTAAAGCATAATGAACTCTTGCAATTATTGTTTGTTGTTGTTTCCAAACTTAATATCAGAATGGCAAATCTTGCTAGAATGAAAAGATAAAACACCCTAAATAAATACAAATACAAGTTAGGTCCTGGAGTCACAATATACATTACAAAGTAAAAGTACTCATCTCTCTTGATAGGAGGAAACCTTTCTGCAAACACTTGCAGTTTGAAGTAACTCCTGTGTAAATGTGACAATTTCACTCTGCAGCAAAAAAACATACCTGACGAGAGTTAACTTGAGCTTATTGGATAAAACCGATATAGTTTAACTTTGAGGACATAACTTGCAGTTGAAAAAAAGTTATAAATAGCAGTATATGTTGTTGCAACACTCAGGATATTGGAAAATGTCAAAAAAAAAAATCACAATGATATATTGTGAGTGAAGTATTCTGGTCATATTTTGTGGGGTGACTGGTGACTCCCACATCTAGTGAAAATACTTTGCATTAAGCAGTGATAATGAACCGTCGTGGTGTGTAATCAGAGTGGTGAACCACATATGAAGCTGTATTTGAATTATCCAGCTCTAGTCTCTTTTTACACAGTGTGACATCATTTTATCAACCCTATGTAGTGATGTGTACACCACAGATGGCTGCTGACCCAGGACAAAGCCTAGGCTTCATTCCACAGTGAATGAATTGCCACCAAGTGGCCATTAGTTGCTATTGTCATTGCTGTTATCCTGTCCTTTTTTTTTTTTTTTTGCCATATTATCAGTGGATTGCCACTTCAGTTGATTGTTAGTCAGACCATGTGACATGCACAGAGGTGATGGATAACTAAAAAGAGACACCCCAAGTGCTTCATTTAATCTTGAATCAGGGAGTTTAAAGGAACAGACAGAACAATGCAGAGTTTAAGGAAAAAATATTGACTGTAGAGTTAGCTTGAAGATAGTTTATAGAATTAAATTATACTGAATGTGGTCCATGAACTAAATATACCTTTACATGTCCATGAATATGCCTTTATGGAGCTTACAGTAACTAATGCAATCTGAGATCATACAGTGTTTGTGACTCAGTAACAAACGACATTAGAGTAACCTGACTTTCCCTGAATATCTTCACAGTGAGCTCATGACATCCCAAACCACCCAAATTGTTTGGCCTCAGTAATTCGTGTCTTTCAGTAAGATTAAAAAAAGGTGCCTAGTTAAACTTTCTGTGCATGAGACAAAAGTAGTTTATATAGCTTTGCATGGCAGAGCCTCTTAGAAATGATTAGCTCCTTTCAATCCACATTGCACCGGCCTGAGAACATTAACTCTTTGTAAAGGCAACTTGCCACATTTTAGTTTTATTATTTAGGCACATTTTAAACATTAGTCGCTTCTTATAGATCATTTTATTTTCAAAATTTTCTCTTTTTATATTTGAAGTTTAGCTTCAGCTTGCTTCCAGCTTGCGCCTCTTTCCTTCTTTCTCTCTCTCTCTCTCTCTCTCTTTTATAAATGAAAACAATACAGGGAAATTAACTTTTCCACTGTTCCGCCATTAATGTGTTCTGACCAATAGGATGTCGTGCATTTCCACCTCGCCCGCCTCCCGCCACGTCTAATTGGCCACCTTGGTCCTCCGTTACCTTTCATCCGCTTCTCTCTCCAGGGAATAAGGTAAGCTGAGTGCGGACGGAGGAAAAGGAAAGCTCATTACCAGAGGTTGCGAGACACGCCAGCTAACCATATACAGGTGAGCCGTCCTTGTTAGTTAGTTAGTGTAACTATCACTGATAAACGAAGAGGAAACCCACTGAAGACAACAAACCAAGAGTAAAGCTACAGTTTGAGGACCGCGAAGGAAGCGGGAATCGGCAGGTACGTTGAGGGTAGTTTAGGGTGGCAGCAGGTGCATCCAGTATCGCTGTGGCTGCTCAGTTTCGGTTGTCAGCTGTTAACCTGTTGGTTTATTAGTGAAAATGTTCGCAGAATACCTGTATGACAGTGACACCTTACAGTCAGACCTCTTGTTGCTGTTGTACAAGTTGTTTTTCGTGTCTGTGGGAAGTTAAAGTGTCCACGAATAAGCTACAGCTGGTCTCAGTTCAGTTTTATTACTGGGAGGTGAGGTCAGTAGTAGGATCTGGTGGTATTTAGCAAAGCCCATCTAGGCTGCTCATATCGCTACTTATTTATTTTGTAATACTTAATAAATGTATTATATATGTATGTGTGTGTGTGTGTAAATTAGATGTAATTCTTAATCTATACCCTTAACCTTTAAAATCGCATAGTTTTCCTTAGTTTGTAATATGATGAGGTTTTATATGCGTTAATGTTAGCAGCTTATTATTAATAGACATTATTATTACTGTTCATGAATGTTAGGTAACAGTGGGAGATAATAAGCAATATCTGAGTTGACAGCTGACTGATAAGCTTGTAATAGATACTGAGGACTGGATAGAAACAACCCTAAACCCTAACTACTGTTATCACCATATTAAATTGCTGTGTTGTACCTTACTTACTCATGCTTTGGTTGTTGGTTGAAACAAATCAAAACAACTAAAAAAACATAGTACTGTCCTGCTCTAACCTCACTTCATTGCCTTAAATTGATACCTAGCGCTCAATTATGCACAAGGAGGGAGGAGTGGGGGGGCTTTTTAGCTAATGAGTGGAGTATGTTTTATTTAAAGGGAAACTAGACACTGGTGTTTTGTGTTGGAGCTGAAACTGAGGCACTTAGGCTGTGAGGTTGGTCAGATGGTGGGAGCACACTGGCCTCTCTGTGTGCTGCTGTTGCCACTGCTGGAGGATGCCATGCTTGGGGCTGCTGACCTGGCTCAACCCCAGCTACGTCCACAGAGCCTGACCTGACAGCAGCACGCACTCAGATATTTGGGTATAATTATGTAGGCGTAATGCATGCAGAGAGATGAGGGACTTAGCCCAGAGGTGCTTGCATAAACACCTGTTGATCCCAATCGGCAGCTAGCATGTGGCAATACAAATATTTGGTAATGGTTGCATACAGGTGGCGGCTTGGACTGTAGCCTGAGTAAGTGTTGTTTGCAGGAAGTATAAAGAAGAAAGAAAGCCGGAAACCAAAGATGGAAGCAAATAGCAGAAGGGTAGCGTTATAAATGAGAGTAGGGTCACAAAGCCATGGGGTGTAAATGTAAACTTAGACTGGGTTTTGAAACCTGATCTCAGTCTTCCCCTTGCTCTCTCTCTCTCCCTCTCTCTTTCTCTCTCTCCCTCTTTTTTTTAGGGAAAAAAAGTAAAGTATGTAATGTTGTAGGAATTCAACCCTGCATGCGGTATGTTTCTGTTCGACCTGTAGGACATGGTCATTTTTATGTTTATTTTTTTTCCTCGAGCGGTGGAAAATTACTCACACTGCAGCTGAACGTATGTAGTTTTGGATGTTTAAATTCTTTTTGTGACCTTTTATACAACCAACCACTGCAAGGTTGAAGCGACTGGCTTGGCTCTGGGCGTGAGGTTATAGTTCACATAGGTTTCAGATTATTTCTGTAGAAACTGAGGTTTTTGTGGTTGATCCAGATGAAATGGGATTACACAGAAAATCTCATTAAATTTCAGAGACAAAGCAGCTGAAAGTAACAGAAATCTTTAACACATTACTTAACAGCGCAGTAATTAAACCATTATCAGCCTCACTTTGAACTTTGCACGAGGCATCATAGTGAAATAATGGCGTAAGATGTAGCAGGAAGGTCTCTAAGTTGTAATTAAATGAGAAGCCTGTTAGTTTCTGTTAGCCTTAAGTGGATTGTTTACATGATGGAAGTGCAGGCTTGATGTAATATACCTTTTGCTTTGAACCTGAATGATGTGAGACTGATGTGTGAATGGCATTGTTGGTTCCGGGAAGATAAATGTATACCGCTGTGAAAGAAAAAAGTGATATCATGAATGAGTCATAGAATTAGGTGTTAAGTTCACTGGCGTCTTTTGATGAACGAAAGGATTGACGCAGGCATGCTGTAATCAGCTATAAGAAAGAAGTTTAAGAGCATACTAAGTGGCGATTTTTTTCTAGGGGTTTTTGGTCAGTAGGAACTTAAATATCACCATATTTTTTGCGAGAAAAAAAGTACTCTGAGATTTTATTGGAAGTATGTCACAGGTAATACTGCAGATAAAATGTGTGTTTGATTTGTGCCATATCGAACAAATTCACATTTTCTCTCAGGGAGAATTTGATCCCTTACAACTGTGTTTCGTGACATGTTTTGGTAAGCTGAGGTGGCCCGGTGGTTTCTTTTGTTTCCATTTCAACATCCATGTCTTTGTGTTCACAATAACGCAAACCGGTACCAATTATTTGACAATTCCAGGGTGGCTGCTTTCACCCCGTATAGAGTGATTTGTTTATCACAGAAGGAAAGATTTGGGAAAAGTGTAATCTGTGCAGTATCTCAAATTGTAGCGGTCCACGTCTGGAACGTAGTGACCAAGTATAAAAGCAGTGTGTCATTCATTTTAAAAATAAAATGAATCAGAATGTGTTTGTTTGAGGTAAAAGCGAAAACATGTTTGCTGACCAAAGTCCTCAGACACAATGTTATCAAGATTTTAGGGGTAATAAAGTCAGACTTTATTACCTTACAAACTGGACCACTAAAGTCTGACTTTATTACCCAGACTTTATATCTGACCTTATATCATCCAGAAAGAGGTTAGTCTTTCTTAAAGCGTGGGCACATTGTCGTGTTGATACTGTAACATATTAATTAAACCCTAGTTAGAGCTGATGTTAGGTGTTATAATGTTTAGTGGTCCAGTTCGTAAGGCTGTTGAAAGTCGTGCCCTTGGGAAGGTCGGTGTGATAATTGAAGAGGATTTTAGCGTGCCTCTGTGTTTTGTATACGTATTCAGATATGCTCACTTGCACTGGAGTGACTTTGATGAGGTCCTGATGAGGAAATCATGGCAGATCAGTTGATTTTTCTTTTATAGTTGCCTAAAGTAAGAGCACACAAGAGGAAGAGAAAAACCTGCTTGTAGGCTGTATTCAAGCCCAAATTGCCCTACATGATTAATAAGTAATAAACTAAACAAGGGAAGTCTGTAGGTGTTGTTATTAAGTTGCACCAGACGAGCTGCAAATGGAACATTTAGATACCAAGGTTAGATGCATAACTGGTGTTGACTTTTTTTTTTAAAGCATGCTATTATATGATAGACACTTAGGTGAAAATGTCCTTTTGCCTTTAGATGGTTTCTGTGATGTTGGGCAATATGAGGAAACTTAAGGACTCTTCATCATCATATACCTAGTCATAGTTTTGGATACCCTTTCTCCTTGTTTTGTATTGAATCATTTCTTTAGTATAAAGGGTATAACAATGGTAAAAATGATGGCTGATCACATGTAAGTCTTTATTTTAAATCATCACTGTCTATATGCATGCATACATAAAGATGAAGATCGTCTGAGCGCCCTTCACTTTGACCGTCATCTTCTCTCTCCTCATGCATGGATGGCCTTCCAGACATTTGAGGGGGTCCTTCACGCTCCGTGTTTGAGAAACAGGCAAGGCTGTCCCCATCACCATCCAGCAGACTTAAACAGATGGAACCTTTTCAGCTCTTTTTGCTTGCTTTTTTTCCCCTCCTCGTTTCCTGTCTTTTACTCCAGGGCTCTGTTCTGCAGGCAATGACGGGGGCTTATTTACAATGGCTTTGACAACTCACTTGTCTGTAGTTGTGAGCTATGGTCAGATCCTCCTTCTTTTGTCAGAGGAGCAGAAAACCCGTTAAAGTCCTACATAATGGACGGACATGAAGAAGAAAAATGGCTGCCAGGGGTTATTACTGGCTAGGGCGAGACCCCCCTTTGGGGAAGCTGAAAAGTGTGTTCGGTTATGTGTGTGCATTCCTACTCTGGTGCTCTTACAGGACCACTCCTGCTCTATTGTTTGGACCTATAAGCCCCTCATTGTTATATGGTAGTGTCATATGTCATGAGTGCATTTTCCATGTGTATGGTAAAACATAGAGTAACCTACTTGTATGGGCAGCTTTTAAAAATACATCCTTAATCTTTTTTTTCTGCTTTTTTTAGGAGCTGTGTAGATAGAATTGCAGCAGCACATTAGATAAAGGTCTTTTACACTCACAAAGTATTTAAAGGTGCCCCGTGGGGTTATCTTTTATACAAACAAAATCAAGGGGCATTTTTTGTTGTTTCAAAGTTGTGTTGCAGATTTCTTCCTCTCTGTCTCTAGATCATTGCTGGATTTTTTTAAATGAAAACCCTGAACTTGTTGATAGATTGAACATAGTTGCATGCATGTGCATCATTTTTAGCATACATGAGACAAATAAACACTACAAAAGTGCTGACATGATGACACACAAGGGCAAAAACTTCACTGGGTACTTTTAATTATAAGACATCGTGTTATTGCCTTTTCGAAAGTATATCCCAGCAGAACCTGGACTGTAAAAATATATTTTCTATACCATATCTTTTTAAAATCTTTTCTTATCTTATTGATTTCTTGTTGCTTATCCAACAACAAATTCAGTGCCCTACACATTCCACTCTTTTTGAAATAACTTAAGATTTACATGTGATTAAATATGCAATTTTTGTTTCTTTCTGCATGATATAAAAGCAGATTATTCTGTAAATATTTGAACTGACCAATTTAAATTCTGCATAAATAGAGAAAATAATGCATTGCGTTATTTGTCAAGAACAATACATGCAGTAAATCCATCAGGACAAATCCAAATCCAGCACAGCGCTGGACTTAGATGCTGCACACTGATCACGGATTATTACTTTACAGTTGTAAAATCTCTAATGAATAACACTGGGGATTACGCTATTGCTTTTTTCACTGTGGTTTTCACAGCAGAGTATTCAGTAAAAGGCAGGAAGGCGCACAGTCTGTGGGGTGTGTGCTTGGGTCTGTGCCATGCCTGCAGGTCTGCTTTAGGGTCCTCTCAGGTTTCATAGCCCCTGATGAAAAGGTGTGGGTGAGGGGTTGTCAGTGAGACCTGAGCTGGCCAGGGATGCATTAATGTGGCTGTGATATTGACTAATAAAAGAGGCCTTTACAGCTGTCCGACATGGCTGGAACTAACCGCTTGATGTCTTTTTTGTGTGTGTGGTTGTCCAGTCAGTGCTGACATAGCTTCAGCACGTTGCACACGTCAAAATGATAAATTAGTGTGGGCTAAAGTGATTGTACAGTGGATTGTTTAGTTGACATTCTGCAATAGAATTATGATTTCAGTCATTTGTCATGCAAAAATAAGCCTCTCTGATGACAAAATTTATTGCTGTTCTCTGTTTCATGCCAGTGTGAAATGAATATCTTTTTTTTACGTTTAAAATACTCATGATTAAAGTAAAAATTAGTATAATCGTGAGCTGCCCTTCTGAAGTAATTTAAGACAGATTTCTTTTTGATTTTTCTCTGCCAGAAATGGTCCTGTTTAATATTACATGCAATCTGTCATATTCCTTTGGACCTTTCAGACTATTAATATGCCATCTGACTAGAACAGGCCAAGCCACAAGACAAATATTAAAAAAAATGCAACCAAGACCTATAGTTATTATGTAATAGTATATATAACAGCACTGTGAAAAAATACTGTTTTAAGTATTTTTCCATCTTGAATAGCTTTTTTTTTTTTTTTTTTTTTTTTTTTAGAAAAGACATTAATGTTAACCCCTGTAGTCACTTCAGTGTTTCTACATCACTCTATTTTTCTGTAGCAGGTTACAAAGTCCAAATTGAGTTGCACTGTTTTCTAGTGAAGTTTAATCTCTGTGTGATTTGTTTTAAAGTCTCCACACCGTCCTCCTCCTTCTCCTTACCCCCTTGTTCATCCCCCGCTTTGAGGTAGGAAACCTGCACTGCCACTAGCAACATGAGCCCATTGTGATCAGTACCCCTAAAATTAACCAAGGTGGTAAACTTGGTGCTGAGAAAGACTATAGAAATTAGGAATCGCTTGACTCCTGAGCATGATAATCAGCACTATTAGGTTACTGTATGTGTTTCAAAAGCAGGATAATTAGAAGTTAATACCAAGTATTTCACCTTGGCAGAGGCGTTGGTATAATGTGAGGCGTATGCAGAGGTGTGGGTGGCACTCTGTAATTATCAGGACATTAGACACACATTTGTTCTTTTGATACACCTTTGTCATGTGCTCTGTCAGTGAAACTACTTAGGCAAAGGTGGGACGAATGCAGAAAACTCAGTTCATGTCGCAACAAAGAAATACTGTACTCCAGATAAAATAATAACTCTGCTTTTAGTTGTTTCTTTTTCGTTATATAGTTCTCTGCAGCATAAAGAAAACTTTTCAGAGCAAAAGCGCTTAGCCAAGATTACTTAGTTTGAGAGACTTATCAGCCTGTTGAGGGAACAAATTCTTTGCTTGTGATTGCATTATGATGGGAAGATTTTGTCTTCTTCTTCTTCAGCCTACACACCAACTGAGTAGTGGCGTGATACTCTATACTGTGTGTGTTGTACTGAGGGAAACTGTCACTGCAAAAAGTCACTGTCATTTCAAAAAGATAAATGATCTACTTCAGGCACACATCAAAACTGAGGAAGTAAGTATCACTGGAAGTGTTTGGTACTGGTTTGTTTACTATGTGGTCATGAAAAAATATGTGGAGCATGCTTAAAGCTGGGAATTAAGAATTTAAAAAAAAATCTGTCATTAAGCTGCCCACTAGATTAAATGTACTTTGTGTGCATGTAGAGTGGAAAGATGATTAGCAGGGGTGAGGAGGTCAACTTACAGCTTGCTAGATCTGTTGCAATAAAGTGTAGTAGCATCTGATCATGGGTCAGCTTGAGCATTTTAGCTTCTGTTCTTTTTGTTAACTACCTTGAGAGATGTGATCAAACTACTTGTTTGTTTTGTGTGCTTGTAGGCATTTTCAGTTAGCAAATTAGTATTTTAGGAAGCAGAAAGTTTATTTAGTGTGGTGGCTAAATTGCTCTAATCTTGGTGTCTCTGTACCTGCAATGTTTATGCACGAAAGTACTTCTTTAGATAAACGGGAATTTAAAGTCAGACACCAGATGGTTTCTGACAAGTAACTGCCAAACAGTGAGGTGGTTTCCAGTCATGTTTATGTTCCAGGCACTTTATTCACTTGGTTACTATAGCAGATGAAATGCATCCTTCTCAAAAGGAAATCTGCTGGAAACCCTCAGTTGTTTTACACTTTAAGAGGAATGAGTAGGAGACATGAGTGTAAATAAAGAAGAAAGAGACTGAGTGACATTAGAGCCTGGGATGCCAAGGCTAACAAATTATAGAAATTAAAGGAATAGTAGATTACAGGGATTAAAACAAGTGATTATGAAAAGAATAAGTTATCAATTTTTCAGTTTAACTGCTTGCAGCTCTGCCCGTTAGTCAGGCTCTGGTAAGGGGCCTTCATCTCTCCTTGGCTTAATCCGGTTGTTCTATCAGGGTGGGTAATCCTGATAATTTGCACTCATTGAGCGAAAACAAAAATGTGGAGAATGCTGGCCAATTTAATTTGCTCGATTTCATCTGCCATTTGGAGGGTGTTAAACTGAGCGGGGAGGTCACAGTGGCCAAGTGGGTTCTAGATTAAACATTCAAATCTCCTTCCTCAAAAATATGCTTTGGATCAGAACTGTTGTTCAGTGTCAAGTTGGAGGCAGAGGGAGAAGTGCATATTTACTGTTTGCCCACACAGACTGCCTCTATCTGCCTTCCCGGTTGTTTTGCAATTCAAATCTCCTAATGCAACACTGAGCAAATTTCCCCTTGTTGTCCTTGATGAAGCTGCTGCTCTGTATCTGGACTGTCCTTTTCATGCATCTAAAAGCATAGTACCAGGTAAAAAGAGGGAGATTAGAGGCATGTCTGCTACTTTCATCATGGCACTTTAGATAGTGATCAAACAGTTTCTTATACGTTTTCCTTTTTTATCCTCATGTTTGTTTTCTCCTTGGTCTCCTTCCTTTCCAGACTTAATGTCAATGACATGCCCAGCAGCAAAAGCTCCATGCGTGAATGACTCCTGTTGTCAGTAAGCTTTTGCCACTGACTGCAGTGACTCTGCATTTATGTGCTCTTTGTGGAAAGGAATTCAACAAAAGCAGGACAAAAACATGTTATTCTACTGGCAGAGTTTGTTTGTTAAATATTTTTTTTTGTGCCTGTGACTGGATGTAGGCTTAGTTTAATGGACCAACACAAGCACAGGTGTGCATTCAGGGTGGGTGGAGCCTGTTAGGTAACCAAACTAGGGCTGCAGCTGAATATTTGAATGTTGAGGTTCGTTCATTGCATAAGTGCATGGATGGAAGTTTCAGGATTTGCGTGTTTCTTCTTCTTTTTTTTCCTTCTTTTTTTATACATGTGGAGGTACATGCAGTCTTAACTCTGATGCCTTGCTCTCATCACTCTGGCATGAAGCCACGATCGTTCTTCTTCACTTCATGTCATAGTTACAAACTTAGCGACTTTTCATAGCGCTTTAGAAGCAAAAAGCTATCAAAGGCCTTTCTCACCCCAGGCACGCCTCTCTCTTTTCCTTTGTACAATTTAGAAAGCTGCAACACCCAAAATAAGTGTGTGAAAGAAGAAAATTACAAGCATCCTGTTGCTTTTAACTTTCTCCCTGAGCGATAATTTCACTTGTCCATTTAGCCAAAATCACAGCACAGCCATTATCTTTATATAACATGTGTACAGCGATTTTTTTCTTTCCTTTTTTTTGTGAGATGACAACGCAGTAAAAAAAACATGTGACCCGAGCAGGAAACCCACATTTATATTTGTCAGCTGGACAAGCTTCAATAGAAGTGAATGGGGAAACGTGGTAAATATTTATTACTTGAGAAACTGCTGTTACAACAACTCGTGGGAACACTTCTTGTTTTGGTGTGTTTGATTGACAATTGACAATCTTCCAAACTTGAGTTACTGAGTGAGCAAAAACCTTTGTAGGAGTGTGCAGTGCCCTTCCTTGATGCTTGGATCTCAGCAATGAGGGAGTGTATTTACTGTTAGAGTCTGGAATGCAGGTTTTCCCTCAAAACCGGTCTCTGAAATGCTTCTGTTATTTTCTGTGTTCTACGACTGTCCATTCACTACTGATAATTGCCTCACATTATATAGGTACAAGGGAGCAGTAAGACCTGACCAGGAATGCCGTTGGTCATTTAGTACTGTAACCTGACTTTAGCCACTCCAGGAGGTTGAACAATTATGAGAGGGGAAAACGCCCATTTCTACTTATGTCCTCGGAGCGTCTCAAAGGTAATAGGATAGTGTGTTGATGTGAAAATTTACGATCTGTGTGGCAGCAGATGGATGGGGATGAGATTTTGGATTTTCCATGACTGCAGTAACAAACCTTATAAACCTGAGGCTAGACCCGTAGTACGTCACTGTGTTGCTACTAAATGGCTGACATGGTTCTTAGAAGAAGGGTTAGTAAATTCTGATTAATCAAATAACTAAATCTAAAGTGTGCTTGGTCTCTGCGCTAACAGTCATAATTGGTGCTTAGGCATCTTTGCAAATATTCGCCATTGGCACATTGTTAACCTGGCACTTCTGCTCATGCATATTCCCTCAGTAGAGGATTAAATATTTAACGTCATTATGTAATCAGTATTGAAACGAAAACTTTGTCCTTATGATATAACAAAGCTTCACTACAGGCCTGTTTTTCCTGTCTGGAGGTGTCATGAGAACTTTTGGATTGCAAATCGAAATTAAGTTGCGTTGAGCACAGTGGATAGGAAAAAGGGCAGTCCCTTTTCAACGTGTTTGTCTCAGAGTATGCCAGACATAGATGGTCTAAACGTATCTTTTAAATCAAATAGTGACCTCATTGCTTTGCTGAGGGCTCACAGTTCTGTGATCTTCTCTTATGCACTTTTGTATTCGACCAGGAAGTGTCCCGCAGGCTGTCTCTTATCAGATGTTCACGTACTATCTACACAGGCCAACAGGTGAGCTCACTGCCAGTTTGATAGTATGAGTAATATTTAGATACAGCAGTTTAATTAACAACTTTTGTAAGAACCGTGTAGAAATTGAGAATTTCTTCCAGTGGACACTAGAGCACAAGAGACGCCATTGCGAACTAACCATTAACATAACTGATAACTGAATTCTCAGAGTGGCCTGAGGTCGGGATGTGATCTGAAAGAAACGACAAGTAAAATTGGGGTTTTGTGTAATGATTATAACAGCCTGTTTGCTTTTACCTGCAGTACATGTTCTCGCTGCTTATCAAGCACATTCCTTGTGCTTCTGCCAAGCTCCCAATCCAGCCAATCAGCCTGCGATAACGCACTAAGTGCCATGTCACCATAAAGGGTCAGGTGTTTGCCCCGCTGATCAATATTGTCATGAGTGTAAAGTCAGCTATAAGAAAAGAATCTACTTACGTTTGCTAATTGGCACTACACGCACGTAGTAAAGCTGAGACTCATGGGAATGACCAGTATTTAGTTGTAAACCAAAGCACTGGATTTAACTTTAAGGTAATCATGGCAGTTCACTTGTAGTCATTTAAAGGTAGCCCAGCTAGTAGTTGATGAGACATTTTGCTGACATCATGATGACTTGAGCACAGTGTGTTAGAGATTAGATTTCATAATCAGGGTTTTTGCCCCAGTCCATTCAACAGAAGAAACTTACCCTTAATAATAACTATATGAAATAAGTAGTATTTCTAATGCTCAATCTTTTAAAGTTTAATTATAGAAGCAGATATGTGAGTTAGGCTGAGGCTACTACTACATCTGACATGTTCTGCAGTAAGGATTACTACAGGAATACACACCTAAATTAAAAGTAAGCTCCATGCTTTAAAATCAGAGTTAATTAGCTTCTTAATAACGACCAGGAAACGGGTTACACTGATTTCCATTGTAAACCCTCAGAGAGCGTTAGACTGCAGCTGCTTTTGAAAAACCTGAGAACCAGGTCATATCATGTAGCCTTTGTGCTATAGGGAAGCCCATTAACAGCTTTACCCTGGGTTTACCAGCATTAATGCATTTTATGAGTAGTGTATTATATACTGTCTAGGTGCAGATGCATAGCGTCTTGCATGAGCATTTCCAAATCCTCTGCACTATCTCTGTGATTATTTTTAGTTTTTGTTTTCTTGTTTACTTCTTTTATGTTGTTCATTAGTAACACATGTCCTCACGTGGTCTTTCCTGAAGATAGTATTTACTCTTATATTGGCATATATTCTTATTTGCTCTTTTTGGTTTGAAGTCGGTGTTCATACCTTGTCCATGACATTGATAGTGTAAGATTAGGGATTGGTCTTACAAGAACAATACATGCTCTGTAAAGTCACTTTCTCTCCAGGAAGTCTCCACCTCTGCGAATTCACGTCCTCATGGTGAAGCCACGTGGTGTTGTAGCCCCAGCAGCAATGCCACCATGTGTGATATCCAGTGTTTGTTATGTGTCTATAGTCAGACCACAGCTCGTTATGTAACATGGCAGAGATGGTCACTGCCACCAGGCGACACTGAGCTCACTGGTAGAGAATGTCAGCTGAAGACGTGAAAGTGGTCAGTAAAACGTGGCTACATTGTTACTGGATTTTTCGATACTCAATGTAAAGCTATTTAGGTTTCAGCATATGTGATCTTTTATATGTGTGTATATCATAAACAGAAGATGTAAGCATGCATGTCTTAATAATAGTTGTGGTGTATGTATTGGCACCAACAAATCTGGTTGTCAGAAGTGAGTGTTTGTGTTTGATTTTGGGATGGAGAAAACAAAGATGAAGGGAAACTGAGTCCCCCCCCCCCCTATTTTTCTACACTTTATAGATAGAAGTTAATAAATATAATAAATAATAATAAAAATAAAATAATTGGTACCCTGCTTGACGAGTTGAGCGACACGTAGTGCTTAAAGAAAAGACAGAGCTGAGCTGGATGAAGATCAAATGGAGCACATTATCCTCCCTGTTTAGACTGCTAACAGTGTCTTCAGTGACAGCTGAGAGATCAGGGCTGAGCTGTGAGGGCTGACACTCAGGACCCAAGAAGAATAGACAACTTTTTTATTTAAAGATAACTTTTTTCTGTAATGAAGGAGTCATTGAGACTTTCCCCACCTCTAACCAGGAAGTGGGTCATTTGTTATTGTGCTTTTTTGTGGTGTTTGTCTCAGCTTCCTGTAGGGACCAGTCTCTTCTTTCTCACTTGCTGTCGCCATGGCTCCTTTGTTGTTGATGGTATCACGCATTTACAATCACTTTTTATCTGCTGCCCTGCAGTGGTGTCTTCTGAATATTCTGAATATCTTCTGAATATTCTACAAATTAATTCCAAAATATTCAAAGTGGCATGCCCAAACAAAGATTGTCGTCTGCTTAACTGTGATGAAGGTAGGGTCATAATTGTTATTCAGCAACAACATGAAAGCATGCTAAAAGCATCCTGCCTTGTATCGGTGGTTCAGGCTGGTGATGGTGGTGTAATAGTGTGGGGGATATGTCCGTGCCACACAAGCGTTTTTTTAAACACCACAACCTACATTGAGTATTGTTGCTGACCATGTCCGTCCCTTCATTAGCATAATGCACACATCTTCTGATGGCTGCTTCTGGGAGGTTAATGTGTCATGTCAACTCAGATAATCTCAAACTGCTTTCTTGAACATGACAATGAGGTCACTGTACTGAAATGGTTTTTAACAGTCACCAGATCTCAATCCAATTGAACACCTTTACAGTGGAAATTGGATTCATGGATGTGCAGTTGACACATCTGGAGCAACTGTGTGATGTTGTCATATCAATATGGAGTAAAATCTCTGCAGAATGTTTCTGCCACCTTTTTGAATCAGTGTCATAAAGACTTAAGGAGATTCTGAAGAAAAAAGGTGGTCCGACCTGGTAGTAGCATAGGACACCTAATAAAGTCTGTATCTAAATGATCAGATTATCTTATCAGGCCACAGGCCAACATTTAGTTTATTGAGATATATTTGTAATTGGCTGTTTACTATCTTTTTACATCTGGATTTTGACCTAGGTCAGTATGTTCTCAGATTTTATTACACATACCAAAGACTGAAAAGGATATGGAGCCGAAATTATGAATTTGCACGGCCCATTTTTAGACTGAGGCTCCATGCAGACTCGCCTTCACACAAGTAAAACCCAATAGTCTGTAGGCTCTTACTATTCTAGTGCAGTGGAATTCCTACAGTATCCAGTTAAACTGACCATGACTAGATCACATTGCAAAGCCCTGGGGGGTCTTAAATACAAAAGTAATTGTCTTCTCAGAGGCCAGTTGAGAATAGTTTATCATTCTTAGAGGCCTGTACTCATTTTTGAGCCAAGTGCTGCGAGGCACGATGCAGTTCCTGGTTAATCATTGACCAGGAAGGATACAAAATAACTTTGGTGCATGTTATTAATATACGCTTATTGCCCTTGTTGGGTTTTCTGTGTGTCTCATCTTTGGCGTTTACGTAAGCACAGCTAAACTAAAGGGATGTTAGTAATTTGCATCTATGCAAACACAAAAGGAGTGTCATAGTTGCACAAACATGCATTCAGTGTTTGGCGTTGCAAACATATTGCTTTCTTTTTTTCTATACTTTCTTTTTGTTAAAACAACAACAACAACATGAAGTGGACTCAGTGTTGATATTGTCAAGTATTTAGGCCAGATCAGGGCAGGAATGCAGAGCTTATTAGAGTGTGACAGCTTGTCTTGGTCAGCTAGAGATTTTAGCCACTGATGTGAGCACTGCCCAGCAACAGTTTCACAGTTTCTCTCCGCAGCTCTCACTGTTTAATCATTGTGGTTCATACATATGTGTGTCTGACACACGCATACACAAAGAAGTACACTGCTGGTGCTAATGATAACACTGCATGGCAAGCCCCTTTCCTTTTCCCGCAACCAGCCGCTTTGCTCTGTCAGAGCTCAACATACATCCACTTCCACCTTTTCAAATACGGCTTCCTCCCTGCTTCTGTTTGATTGAGGACAATAGAATGATGCCCTGTTGGTCCTCTGGGAGGCTCTTGTCCAGAAGTGAAGTCATGTTTCTAACTTTTATTTTAATTTGAGCTTGTGTTGAGTCTCTTTTGCCTCCCTGGTAGTTAGGTTTTGTGGATTTCAGTGAAAGGGAATGTAGGTTAAAGCACTATGTTTCTATTTCACTGAGAGTAAGTGAAGAATATCACGGCTCGTAGGCTTGATGAAGGCCTTCATGAGCCAAAAAGTTCTTTGGCTTCTAATTTTGCACATTGAGTCAAAGCTTTGCTCTGTGAGTCTTGGTCTGCTTCTCATCAACTTAAATATCTGTCATTTCTATTTGCTGTGGTTGAACTTTTCTCAGACGGAGTGAATGTTCTGCTCTGCAGGAAGGCTCCGCTCAGTGCTGCAGCTGATATATATCCAAACACAGTGGGAGTTGTGGGCAGTAGTGTCCACATACAGCCCAGGATTGGTTTTCAAACTGCCAATCTGGTGTGCCTTTCTTTTTGTTTTTGTCAAAAGGATCACAAATGTGTAATTAGTATAATCACCAAAGTCAGAAGAAAAAAAAATGATGATAATAATAAGATGTAATGATTTACTGTTTGTGATGGAAAAATCTTTTTCACCAACAGCAAGACAGCAGAGCAGGAAAATCGCTTTCCGTAGTCCTTTATCACCCAAGTATCATACAAGCCGCCTGGACTTATTTTTGTAATTTTGTAATTTGCAAAATAATTAGGTGCTTATCGTTCAGGAGAATACTGCAGTGACTTCCTGCGTGTTAACTGCAGGCATATATAAAAGTGACTGTGTGATGTTTTAGTGGTGGTGAGAGAAACAGCCAATGTGGCAGGCATACTGGCGCTTTTACAGTCATTTAAAGAGCACTTCTAAAGTGGGGCCCACCACCAGGAGGGTCAACAGAAATCTTGACGTGTCTACAAAGGTTCAGAGGTTTTGTTGACTTTACCAAGATAAACCTTTTGAATATGGCTTAGCTATGAGCCATATCTGTTATAGAAAGCTGTTAAGTTCATGACAGTGTTAAATAGGACTAATTTGCGGTGGATTCTGGGTAAACTAAGTCCTTTTTCAAAGTTAAAAACTATGCAGACACATGTCATTACTCTGCTTTGAGGACTGTAGCAGAAAATGCTTGCCTTCTGGAAAAATGATACAGCTGCAGTGACATGGTGCTGGAAAAACACTTATTCAGTATTCTAATTAAGAGCAACAGTACCAACAATAGTTTGTGGGCTCATAACAGAAGCATTTGTTGCGGTCTGTCTGGGAGGGTGTCCATCAACCAACCTGTTGTCATTTTTCTCAGAAGATGTAGCAGGGCCAGCAGGATTAACCGTTTTAATAGTTTCTCCCTGCATATTTGTCTTTCTTTCTTTTGATCTTCTTGGCATCCTCTCTTTTTCTATTTCTGCCTTCTGAGAGTCATATCTGTTTCTCAGAGACTTGGTGGTCCAGTCTCGTGGCTTAATGGTGAAGGTCACGCTGGAACACGTAATCACCAATAAAAGACATTAAAAAAAGAAAGAATTTAACACCCCCCTCCCATACTTCATTCCTCCCTCTCTAGATCAGCCTAACCTCTCTTCCTCTCATTTGTTGGTTTTATGAATCCCGTCTTCCTAACAAATTAAAAACAAGCTCCTCCTGTGACCATTTCTTTTAAACATAAAAAAAATCTGCTTTTTGAATAGCCTGCAGTTCTTAATTTTTTTACTCTCCCCTCCATCTGCCATGATATAGTCCTTAGCTCAGTTGCCAGGCAGAAAGTGGTCATGAGCTTATCCTTGTTTATGCGTAACCTCAATATTTAAGGTCAACCCCTCTCATGGATTTCTTTTGTAATCACGTGTGGAAATTGCTTTAAGCTCAAATCTAGCTCAACAATTGACCATTCAACATACTTGAAGCCAACTTTGCTTGCCTGTTTGTTTTTTTAAGTGTTATTATAGTCAATTTTCTCAGTGATAATGCTACAGTTTTACATGCTAATGTTTCTTTCCTTCTCTCAGCATGATCATAAACAAAAGTTAGAGTACATTTACAACAGGTGGAGTCAGCCAGCAGTGAAATCACTAGAACATCGTGGATGTGGCTGACAGTAACAAAGATCCCGCATAGCGGAGCACTAGTGGTGCCAGCCTCAATAGAAAACAACAGTGAAAGCAACAAGGCTCTTTGTACAACACTACACAATCACGCAGGAGTTTTGAAAGATGAGGTTATTGTTGACTCGTGTGACTGACTGATCAGTGTCGTGTTTAAGTCTTCTTTTAATATTGTGCCTTTTGTGCCCATTTGGGGTTTAATAAAACTAACCTGTTAATTCAAAGTGTATTATTGACATGGTGAACATGCTTTACATTTGTAGGTTTAAAAAGAGGCCACTTATCTCAAACCAACACAAATACTGCAGTACTGCTGTGTGATACTTTTGTTTGTGTGATGCCCAGTTTATGAGTTTATTAAGAAATACAGAGGAGACTTGTAGAAATTGTGGAAAGAGGAAAATTAGGATGAAAGTGGGGGATAGCTGTTCTTTGTGACTGGTTTTTTTTTTTCCCTCTGGGGTGGAGGCTGGGAGGTCACCCATACACCCACCCGACCCACCACCATTATCCCCTCCCTCCTGCCTTGGCTAGTCTCCATGTGCCGGGCTCAGGGCCTTGGGAATGAATGCCGCCCGGGCTGTGCTCCGTCTTTGAAGCCAGCCAGGAATGCGAGGCCTCTTTTTTTTTCCTCCCCTCTCTCGCTCTCTGTTGTTTAGGCGGCCGGCAGCACTAGCAGCTATCTGCAGCAGTGAAATATTCCCTCCGCTGCGCTCATTGTGCATCGGAGAGCCGGACGTCATCGGCTAGCCAATCAGTGGTCCCCGCTAGGCAGCCTCGGGTCTCAGTGGGGGGAGAAGGAACCCGCTAGAAGTCTTCTCTCTAATATCTGGCTCTCCTGGTTACTTGGTCTGGTCCCTCTTTAGAAGCCGAACAATGTTCTGAATTAGAAACAAGCATGGAAATCAATTGGCAGATCTTTATTTCAGATTAAACTTAGGAAACACTCTCTTTTTCAGATGGAAATCAGGAAGGGCAGTGACTTTGACTCAGACTTCTGGTGAGTTTTTCTTTTTCCTTTCTTTCTGATGGTGTTCCCTAAAGTTTATACATTTTCAATCCAATCTGAACACAGTAGAGCTCCAGATTAGTTCCCTCTCCGTTTTGCTACTGTGACACTTGGTCTGTTTTTCTAACTTGTGTTCAGCTTTCCTGTTGTCATTGTTCACTTCTCTTGTCTCTTGTTGTTGTGGTTTGCGTGTGAGAGTATTTGTCTGGGCCGGTCACCCTCTGCCTTACCCTCCCTCCTTCTCTCCCCTCTGTACATTTTGTCACTGCCTGTCCCCTCCATCACTTCCACTTCAGCGCTCCCCTGTTTGGGAGCCTCTCTCTGTTCACAGTGGAAATAGGATGGCTAGAAAACACACACACACACAAAGGCACACGCAGAGTAACACACTACAGATCAGAAGGCCCTTCATAAACACATGGGATACCCCCCTTAATACTGTAGTTTAGCTGTGAATGGCTCCTGGGAGGTGGGTTTTGTGTATATGCAAAACGGCCACCTCGGATTATCTGTAATGCAGTTTTTTTAATACCAGGCAAAAAACCTGGAAACACTGGGAAAAAAATAAATTTTGAAAGCGACTGTAAGGAATTTCAAGTCATCATTGTGGTTTGTGAATGAAATAATTCCCGATTACACAGGAAACAAAATCAGTTAAGCAAAATCTGGTCGCTGGTGAGCCCTAAAACTGGGCTGGTTGGCTTGACTCTGTTATATTAGTAGCATTTGCTTTTGTGTATGCATGACAGGTGTGTGACTATAAACTTTGATGACATAGTGAAAGAAATGCATGCAGGTCATGGGAGAGTCGACTGTAACGCTCAAACGCCGCAGTCACTTGCGAGAGCTGGTTTTTCTATGAGAATGAACTGCAGTGACTATATGAACAAATATCCACTGCAGAACTTAAAATGCAGTAAATAAGTATATAAAATCTAAATTTGATTGTTTCTATTCAGTTCCTGATCAAACAGGAAACTGGCAGAATCTGTTTGTTAGCAGCACATCACTCACATAGGCACGTGGCCTCAACATTAAATAGTATATTGTATATACATGTCAGAACAGTTACCTTTAGAGTGGAGCAATTGCTCCACTCTAAAGGTTTCCATAATGTTCCATAATGTTCCATAAGGTTTCCATAATGTTGCAGATAAAAAGTGTCATTTGAAATGGTGTGACACTAGCGGTGCAAAGCATCTTCCAGTCACGGGGTCAGGTGGTGAACTTGATAAAATCTGAAAATTTTACATATTTGCAGATATTGCTTCTGAAACATTTAGATTTACATTGAAGGAGAGGATAGTGATCTTTTTTATAATTAAATAGTGCATTGATCATTGATTATTATGTTGCTCTTAACATATCATATTTTAGACAGTCATTTGACAAAACAAATACATAGATCAAATACTGCGGTGTGCAGTGAATAAGAGGAAAACAAATGTTTTTATGAGCCACTTGTGTATAACAATGCATTATACACCTGTCACATGACTAATCCTCAGGTGCTTCTGTTCTTCTATATGAAATTCCTGACATTTTTTCACGAGTGTGCTGCAACGTGCTCTGCTAGTCTCAGGGAACTTAATTAGAGGTCTTATTGATGCAAAACGGCAGACCCCTTCAACAGGTGGTTAACTGCACTGACCCACAAAACCAAGCTGGCGTGAACTGTAAGAACCCTAAAACAAAAAAAATGGCATGAAACTTGTCTTGCTCACATAATAGTATTAATTTTGAGTACATGTTGAGGCAGACAAAGGTGTAATTGTGTTAAAGGGACTGTACTTTAACTATCTAAACCTATTTGATTGATACTGTTTTATTTTGCTTTTGATTACAAAATACTATCTCACATGCATTAATAAGAAAAAAATATTAATGTTATTTGCCTGTAAGCCTAATGTGAACAACATGAACAAAGTCATTTGTACCATGTTTGTCCTGAAAAATTAAGCCTAAGTTGAGTTTTCAGGCCTGTGCTGTGTTTGTGTTTTCTTCCCCAGGAGCAGACTGTTTCATGGGGCTCTGACTGCAGAAAAAGAAGGCAGGAAAATGACCTAAATAGTAACCAACGTGACGGACAACCTGGTGCAGATGTGTTTGTGGTAATTTTCCCAGTTTCAACCACAAGGAAGACACATGCATCAGCGCTCATACACGTACACCATATCTACAGATTCTGCCCTTCCCTTCCTGCCATTCGCCCCAGTCCTCCATGGATTCCTACAACTTCCACTTTGAGAGAATGAGCAACGTGGATCTGCATCCTCTGAGCATGCCTGTCAGCCGGCTTTCCCCAGCCAAGTCCAGCAGTAGCATCGTCGACCAACTTGCACACCACCAACACGGCAAAGGAGACTCTGCCTATAGCTCCTTCTCTGGTGGTTCCACTGCCCCAGACTATCCATCTCCCTTTCTTCCAGAGGACCTTCAGCCAAACTCCTTCAGCCACTATGCTGATCTTAAGTATATAAAGTCCATTTACCATCCGACCCAGGTTCTGCAGTCTGACTCAAAGACCATGGACCAGCTCTATCGCTCAGTTGAATCTATCACCCAGGAGTACCGCAACAAAACTAACACTAATGTAAACCACCTTAACTACAATGGCAGTAACAGTGTCCATACCAACAACAAAGCACTCTCAAAAAGAGAGATGCATTTGGGGAATTCAGCCCAAAGTGCTGTCCCTCCTGTCCGTCCTCCTCCAGTTCCAGCACGCCTGGATAGTTTTATAGCTACTAAAAACTTTGAAAACATCCATCATAATAATGCTGAATTTCAGCTCCAGCAGCCTTATCAGAAGGCCAGACCCCAAGTTCGGCAGCACCATGATCTAAATGCCACAAAACCTGAGACAGCTAATGCTGATACAAGCAACTCGGACTTCACTTCTGACCCAGTATACCCAGTTTGGAGAGGCTCTCAACAGCAGCAGCCACAGGCACAGGTGCCACCAAACTACCGACCCCACTTCCAGCCTAATGATCAGACCAGGCTGCCTCTGAACCCAGAATACCTATCCATCAAAGAGAACAAAGCTGCCTCTGAGCAGCAGAAGTCAGCAAACAATCTAAGCCGATCTATTCCTCGAGGCACAAGTCAGCCTGACCACCTGCCAGCCAAAAAGCCCCCGAGCACTGGTGGATGTAATGGAGACCATTATAGCAAAGCTAGTAAGCGCCATCTTGAAAGTCAGCGCAAAAGGGCACATTCTGCTTACGACTGGCTTGGTTCAGAGCCAGCCCGAGCTGCCAACCCCTGGGGGAGTAATGATCAGAGTCTTATCAGCGGCAGCAGCATTCAGCACAAGGGTCAATACTACTTTGTCACTGGAGTGTGTAAGCTGTCTGAGTCTGGTTTGAAGACACACTCTCTTTCTGTTTGTGGTTCTGAGGCTGGAAGTGAAGTCTCTACTGTGTTGGAGACGCACAAGCTAAGAGAAAGATGCCACAGCACAATGGACAATTTGTTTAGACCTCTCCAAGAGACTTCTCGCTCTTTCAGTGGTACAATTCTAGATGAAAATGATGTTTTCACTTCTGTTACCCCAGGAAAAGATATGATCTCTGAGAGTCGGGAGCAACTTAAACCGTCCTTTAAGCTGACGCAGTCCTCACGAAGCTTCGATGCCTTAGAAGAAATCGACACAGTGCAGAATCGAGAAATTGGCCGCCACACTGCCAGCAACCCTATATTTTATTGTGGTCCCGAAAGAAGCTGCTCACAATCAGCCTCACCAACAATGGAGGATACATCACTGATTAGCAATGAGCAGTCCAACCACCACAAGAGAGACGATCATGCAAAGAGAGGGAAATGGCAGCCCTTAGGGGATGTTGCAAGTGAGAGGATAAACAAGGAAACAACCCCGCTTCTGTACCACCTCACTGGTGCCAGCAGAGCAGCATTACAGCCCAAGAATGAGCCTGGGATCAGTGTAAAAGGCAAGGAAACAGTCTTAAACAAAACAGGCCAAGGTGATGTGCCAGTAAATGACAGTGAGACACCTCCACAGGGTGACATTAGCAAGAATAATAGAGGTGATGATATTTCAGTTGCCTGTAACACCTTGGATGACTCATTTAAAAAGTACTACAAAGAGAAGCTGAAGGATGCTCAGTCAAAAGTTCTGAGGGAGACGTCATTTAAAAGGAGGGACCTGCAGCTGTCGTGGCCACACCGGATCAGGGAAAAGCCAGAGCTGAGACCTGGAGTGATTCATCGTTTCTCTTCATCACAGGACTCAGAGACTTCTAGCGACACGCTTACTCCTTCTGTCACTTCAGAAGGGATGGAGAAGGGGAGCATAAAAGAAGAAGACATCAGCGATCACATGGAGATTGGCAAAAAGCATGAAAATGAAAGTGGGAGGCCAACAAATGTTGCCCAGCCACAGGTGGCACGAATTGGAAGCAGAAAGAGACTGACTCCTGAGCAGAAGAAGATGTCTTACTCGGAGCCAGAGAAACTCAACCACCTCGGCGGTGGCCCACACCACTCAGCCTGCCGTTCATTTGGCAATGAAAGCGACGACCTGTTTTTGGATCAAAATGAGGGAGAGGAGCAGGTGCCGCAAGAAGAGCAGGGATTGGTTGAAGCACGGAGGAAGATGTTTGAGACAAGAGGTCGAGCTCTTTCAACCTCGAGCACCTCGAAGACAAACCTAAAACATCTGCGACATCAGGCTCTGGTGGATTACATGGAGCGTAAGACGGGCCATAAAGCGACCGAACCCCAGCAACCAACGTCTCAGATACCACCTCCACCCAGACAGAGGCACTCTCTTGGGGAGAAACCATTTGACTGGCCAGGTCCCAGGTCTCTATGGGGGAATTATGAAGCTAAAAATACAAAGAAGAAGCTTAACAGACCCCACTCTGCAGGCCGAATCCTCGATTCCTCCACCAGCTCGATCAGGTACAGCTGAGAAGCTTCTTTTGGTTCTGCCTTTGTAGTGTGTAGTGTGGATAAATCAAGCATTTAAAGTATTCTGTTTAATTTTCACAAAACAGGTATGCACAGTTCTTCTCAGCACAGTCCTGTTCAGGCCAATATAGTGGCCAGCAAAATCAGTCCAGATGGAGAGAGAGCCAAGGTCCTTCTCAGGGAAAGTCTGCATCAGCGGAGAGTCTCTTGGACCAGCCAGAACCACCCAGTTTCCTTAGGAACCGTTCCACATCCACACCGCACACACTTGAGGTAAAGTAGGCCAAATTAGTGGCAATATCATTAAAAAGCCCTTAGATGTATCCTTAATATGACATTCCTTACTAAAGTCACCTGTAGATTTCCTTTCACAGATATAGTTAATTAATTTAGAGTCTGTATTGCATTTAAAAAGCAGCAACGTAAATAATACAAAATTAAAATAAAAGCGAAATATTTCAGGTCATGTTCACTTGGCAGTGTAGTAATTTCTGACACCAGTACAAATTAAATTCAGTGTTTTTGTTCTTTTTTTGGGTCTGCAGGCAAATGAATATGAGGAGGATCTACTACCAGCTAATACTATGGAGACCAGCAGGTATGTACCAGTGCTGCAGATAATTTGGGACACTTTTATTGGGTTTTAGGTCAGAGAAGTATTAGGTCAGTGATGTGTGCACTGTGGTACAGACTATAAAGTTCAACTTGTTTCATTGTGGTGCTGGAAAGTCAACACCAACTTCCTCCAGCAAACCGACATTCCTTTCAAAAGATTTACACATGGACCGTAAAAGAAGAGTAATGGACTGAACCAGTTTCAATGAGTTAGCCTACTTCTTGAAATTATGTTGATTTCGACTTTGAGTCTCCTGTTTTGAACATTGATATTTTTATTTTCTAGAAATGATTCATGTTCAGGTAAAATAGTGGCACAGTGGCTAGGACTTTTGCGAGAGGTTCGAATCAGACATCCCCATGTCTGCGTGGGTTCTCTTTGGGTACTGCAGCTGGTAGGGTTAGGTTAATTGGTGATTCAAAATTACTTTAGGTGTGAATGGTTGCTCTTCTCTCTTTGTGTTGGCCCCTGCGGGGTACACGTCATTGCAAGGGTTTCTGCTCCAAAGTAACTTACAGTTGCCATGAATCTTTATGTCTGATTCTGTTCTTATTTTAGTTCTGAGAAGATTGCCATTAAGGAATCCTCGAGAAAGTCAGCTCCTGTGGACCATCACCAGGTCCGTGTACCGTCACAGAGGGGAAAATCCATGGAAGAGCTTGGGGTATCCCAGGTGACAAAGGTGTCAGCCCTGAGTAAAAGTTCTGAACAGCTGGATCATCTGCGGAGGTATTCGAGTGAGATGGGACGACCAGACTTTTCTGATGAAAGAGAAGCCCAGGGGCAGGAAAGAAGGAGGAAGAAACTAAGTGTTTCGGAGAAAACAGGAAAAGAGCCAGAGATTGTTGGTCAGAAGCACACTCAGGGACAGTCACAAAACCAAACCCAGAGGAAAGCCCTGTTGAAGGACAACTCAAAGGAGGATGCTACAGTCAGATCAAGGAACTCAAGTGGATCAATCTCCCCTATCTCCTCCTCTTCCCCTTCTCAGGCCAAGGTTCATCCTGTGAGTCCTGGATCTCATGGCCCTGTCACAGATGAATGCAGGTCTAGCAGATCGCCTAGTGAGACTTCCTCAAACCCACCGTCCACTGGAGGTGAAGAGATCACTGAGAGGGAGATTAAATCCACTGTGTCCACCCCCACTCAGACAAAGCTTCCTTTTGAAAACAGATCCAGGTAAGATTAGACCCCATGTTAAAATGTGCCATACCAGTTTCTTCCTCATTTGAATTAATCAGTAACAGGAAACATTACATCAAAAAAAGATTTTGCAAATTTCATCAGGTGTAAATCTTTATCATGATTTTTTTTGACTTCCAGCAGAGGCAGCACATCTTCTGTGACTGAATCAGAGAGGGAGCAGTCGGTGAATGAACCAAGCAGTAATGGCCAGCCACCTGATTCAAACCATGAGGTGTCTCTGAGCTGTGGCGTCACCACAGATCCTTTGCTCTGGATTCTGTCACCAGAAGAAGAGGTCAAAGAGGAAGTCAAGACTACACCTCTGACTGACAGTGTTTTTGACTCCACTAGTGCAGTCCCTCTAAAGCAGATGAGTGAAACCTCTGTGTCTCCCTGCACGTCGGTCTCCGACGAAGACATCAGTCATCAGGTGGATGAGGAGAAAGATCTGGTAATGGAAGATGAGAATGTGGGAGAAAACCAGGAGATGGAGGAAAGGGGAACACCAGAGGGAGAGACGGAGGGCCAGGAGACACCTGCTGAGAGACCTAAGTGGGAGGAGCTTGTAGAAGCAGTTGTCGGAGCCGACCAGACGTTAGCTAGAGTGCTCTACCCACTGACCAATCGTAAGACAGCACTCATGCTGATGGAGCAGCTGCTGTCGGAGGACACACTGCTCATGGAGGAGCACTACAAGAAGAAACAAGAGCAGAATGGAGCAGCAGAAAGGTAAATGTTCATGTGCCAGAAGAAAACACTTCAGGTAAACTCAGCAGTGGTAAACAAAGCAGATGGAATGACTATTTTTCAGTTTACACTCGTGGAAAATAGAAATTGTGCTGGAGGTCTTCTTCACTCCTGAAGAAGTAGTTAACGTAAAGAATGGATAATAACAGCCAAGCTAGAGTTTCCAATGGTGTGCAGCACTCAGGTAATTAGGATTTCTAGTTTGATGGGTTTCCATGAAATTTGACACTAGTTTAAACTGGCTAACGAACTGAGCTCCACTGGTGCTTCTGTTATCTTGTGTAACATCTCATGCACGGACACACCTGTATATTTGCTTACTGCTGTGCCTGCACTTCTATTTCTGCTAATGTAAGCACACTTCAGATACAAAGAGAATGTGCAGATGCATTTCAGAGTATTTAAATATGCAGAAAACATTTGGACTTTGCTCAGTTAACTCTGTGTTGCTGTTAAAATGTGGCCTGCCTGAAACAAACATGTCATTTGAGCATGTCTATATTGTGACAGCAGGAATCAAGTTGTTTTAACATAACCAAATTTCATTGCAGTGCTGAAACAGTGGAAGGGTCGGAAGCCTCTCCCTGTCCCCCTGCTCCCGACAGTGAGAAATCAGCAGACCTGCAAAGCAAAACTGACATCACAGAGAAGAAGGTAATCATCATTTTATGCAAATAGTGAGTAGTTTAGTTCAGCGTGCATTACAGAGCAAGTATAGCTTAATCGTTTTTTCAACATTAAAATTCCTCACGACAAGTAAGAAGAAATAATTCATTAGTTGAAAAACATTCAAGACATCCCTATGAGACCAAAGGTCTGTCTGCTTTATGGGTAAAAATACTCTGTATGTCTCAAATCACTGCTTTGTTAAATGAGTGAAAGCCAGACAGAATGAGCACTGCTTTTATGTGAACAGTTTGAACTGTGGCCTCATTCAGTTTTAATTTTTAAACCAGAGCCTCTGGTGATTTCATATTGATACCATCTGTAAGCTATTTGGCCTTAAGTGGACTATTCAAGCAGCAATAGTTCTGTCTCTTATCACATGATATGCCGTCTGCCTCTTATCAGTGTCTCCCTCTTGTCTAATGTTTGGCTTAGCAAGTAACTCCCCCCTGTTTCTTGCTGCCATGCACACTCACTGCTAGTACAGTGGTATGGTTCCACGGCAGCAAATGTAAAAAAACATATTTTTAACTGGTTTATATCCATCCTTTTTTCACCACATCTCATTTATCTAAAGCGTCTCAAACTCTTCTCTTTGTTCCTTTCAGCGTTTGTTGGCTTCGTACATCGAGGACCGTCTGCGCTCGTATGAAGAGACGCGTGGAGCCCTCCAGGTAGAGGTTCAGGAGAACACAGCCCGCGGGGAAGCGCTACAGGTGCTGGTCCGTGAGCGTTGTCTCCCTGTGGAACTGGAGAGGTACAACCTGTTCATAGGTGACCTGGAGCGGGTGGTCAGTCTGCTGCTGTGCCTGTCTGCTCGGCTGGCCAGGGTACAGAACGCCCTGAGCACCGTGGATGAGAACACTGATGCTGAGGAGAAGGTGGGGAACCAGAAACATTGACTCTGACTGACTGATTCTGCATGCCAACTATTGTGAAAATAACGCTGAATAATTAATTTAGTATTTTTAATTAGCGTTACATAATTGTTTACCAGGGATTGTTTTGAAAACTCTCCAAAATTCTCCAAGTTTCTGCAAAGAAAACCCACAATCACTCAATCCTTCTTGCCTTTGTTTTGACTCAGATTTGGATTTTCATGAACACATAACAGTCAGTCACATTACATAACACATATAATTTAATAAAAATTAAAAGCATTTTAGATCAAATGATCTGATAATAATTTTTTAATGAACTCTCTCAAATACACCAGCATGTGCTCAATGTATTTTGATGCCATTCACACGCTGATGCTGTTTACACATAAACACTAAATCATGTGAGTAAAAGCATACTGTCAGCGAGTGCTCCTGGGAGAAATGCTACGTCACTAAGCTTAAGGATCTCAATATACACTGTGGCTCATTAGGAGCTCCTGGCAAAAAGACCACGGAGAGCAAGTGTTAGAAGTGTGCAGCTGCTCCCATGCCCTCAGCTATACTCTTATTCTGTTTACTTTAGAACAGCAAACACGCCACTTGGGGGAAAGTTGAAGGGCAGCTGTAATGGAGTCAAGGTTTCTCACTTTGTGGAATTTAAAAAATGCTGCTGGGTTTATCTGGGCTTAATTGACACTTTTCAGCTTATCAAATGTTTGAAGATTAATTTGATTAATCGATAGGGGCTTCACTTAAAAGAGTTTTCATGTTGCTAATTTCTTCTCCTAAATAATTTCCGCGCTCTCTTAATTAATCATTAATCCAGTGGCCACGTCACAGGCGTAACACGAGTTCTGGCTGTGCTTTCTTGCGCTTTCTGAATAACCTGTTTCAGTGTTTCCAGCATAATTTTTTGTATGTTTGCATGGATGCATTAGACCTCCAGATTTTCCCCTGAAAAGACCCTTTGTTAGCCCTGTGCTCTGTAATAGCAGCGCTGAGCGTGCTGCATACTGAGGGCTTGTTAGAGGGCTCATTTGTTTTCTCGCTGTTATCAGCAACACTGGTATTTACACTGACTCATCGAAACTCCAACCCAGTTTCGATGACATTTGTAACTACCCTGCCCTCTGTTGACACAAGGAAACACTGCACCCTCTGTCCTGTAGCTGTTTGAAACATAATCGTGCAACTTTCACTCCTCTTTATTTCCTGTCACTTATAAAAACACCCCAAAATATGAGACAAAATGTCACATGATTGTTTTAGGGATTTATTTTGGTTATCAACATGTGTCTAATAGAGAGGAAATGTAGCCTTATAACTCTGTCACTTAGAATTGATCATTTTTTCTCTTTGCGTTTCCATGCAGCAATCTCTGGACAGTCGCCATCGTCTGCTATGCAAACAGAGGGAGGATGCCAAAGATCTGAAGGATAACTTGGATCGCAGAGAAAACCTCGTCTCCACCTTCCTGTCACGCCAGCTGTCCGCCGAACAGCTACAGGACTACCGGCGCTTCGTCCAGACCAAGGCGTCGCTGCTCATCCGGCAAAAGGACCTGGAGGAGAAGCAGAGGCTGGGAGAGGAGCAGCTGGAGGCCCTTACCGGCAGCCTGGATCTGTGAGGGGGAAATTTTGGATTTGCTTCGCTTACCTAAAATGAGGATGGCTTCTTCAAAATGAGACATGTAGAGACATGTTGGCTTTGTAGAGGTCCAGCTGGTCTCTGCAACCCTTTGCACTCTGTCATGACTGTTTTGGTCATTGAAAAGAGTTTAGCAGAGTTACACCAAGACCCACGATACCCCTCTTCTATTTGTTTATATAGGCAGTGCATGAGGTGAGCAGTAATGACTGAAGTTGCTTACCTTCCTGTCATCTGCTGAGACTCATAAATGCTCACTGACTCCGCCCACCACTGTTTCCAGGCTTGTCCCACTACGGTACATCTTTTACTTCGAACAGGAGTGAACTGTTTTTGTTTGGGGGGTTTTCTGTGTGCCTTGATGATAGCTGAAGCTGTGGAACATTTTCCATTAGAGCTGCTGTGGGGACACTTTTTTAGCAATGCAGAAACCCTCCCTTCACTTTTCATTAGTGCTTCAGCCCTGTATCTGCACCTGTGGAAACCTACTATAAGCTTTAAGATTGTATTTGAGCAGCGGGAGGACGCCAGTGAAAGAAAGCAGTCTGAAAGAGAGCGATGTACTGTATCATATCAGTAAAAATGTACAATAGATGTAGAAGATTTAATCTTTTTTTAATGTTCTTATTTTTAAATGTGTTTCAAATGAAGGCACTAAAAACCAAAAAAAAAAATAGGTGAATGGAAAAAAGCACTTTGTAAAAAAAAAAACCTAAATGCACATTTCTTCAAATCAGATTCAAGATCATTTCAAGTGGAAGCCTTACTCCATCCATTTAAACAATATTTCTTCCTGTTTCAGGTTCGTTTTAAATAGGAATGTTGAGGTGATCTTTTTTAAAAGGTACACGAGCGCATCAATCAGCATGAAAAATTGTGTACAAATTTTTTTCCAGTTAATTTCATTAAAGCCTTGATGATTTATACTGGAATAGTTCTTCATACGGAGGTGCTAAGCCTCATAAAAGCAGATTACACATAAGCAACAATTATATCACTGAGTACTTTGTTCCCCAATATCCTTTTGTCGCATAGCCGATTCTTGATACTTGAAATGCCTTTTGTTTTAAGTTTTTTAATGAGAAAAATTCGCAATCTTCAATTCAGGCGTCTTAGACTGGTTTCCTGTTCTCTACCTCCACAGAGTAGCCCCCTCTAGAAACACGTGATGCTTGTTTCATTTTACACACTTCTCTTAAGTTAAAGGCTGTTTCTGAAAGTACAAACACACTTTACCCGCACATCCACTCACCTTTAACTGCACCACTGTTTCCCCATTAAAATCTGTCAGCTAGTTTTCATAGTTTTATACATTTCTGTTCTCACAGAACCTTCAGTCCAACACTTTTGAGAGCTGTTTAATGTTGCTGTTCGTCACTGTGTGCGCGCGTGCTTGTGGTGTGTGTGTGTGTGGTTGAACAGAAAGACAGAACTCCTTTTGGTATTTGCCATGTTAACTTTCAGCAAAACTCCTGTGAAGGTGATTGAAATGTCATCGTCTCTCAGGAATCTACACCTGCTGGCTAATATATATATATATATATATATATATATATATATATATATATATATATATATATATATATATAAAAACACCCAGCACGCCCCTGCGGGCGGTTTATCCTTCAAGCTCGGGTCCTCTACCAGAGGCCTGGGAGCTTGAGGGTCCTGCGCAGTATCTTAGCTGTTCCCAGGACTGCGCTCTTCTGGACAGAGATCTCCGATGTTATTCCCGGGATCTGCTGGAGCCACTCGCCTAGCTTGGGAGTCACCGCACCTAGTGCTCCGATTACCACGGGGACCACCATATATATATATATATATATATATATATATATATATATATATATATATATATATATATATATATATATATATATAAGCAATACAGTGTGGATATATATATATATATATATATATATATATATATATCTATATCCACACTGTATTGCTTGTGGGTTATGTATGTTATATTTATGGAATAACGACCACAAAGACGCAGTGGCAGTCTCAAAAATTTAAAAAAGTAAATAAATTGTGATTAACAATAAATCAGTTTTTCTTAGTAACTACGTGCCCTTTTACCTTGGATAAATATTTCCATGTTTTTGTGGTAAACAGTTTTTCCACCTTGGCCACCACCCCTGAAACATTTCTCTGGAGATTTATGACTCTGACCGCTTCAGTTTGCTAAACAAACGTATGCTTGTTTTGGCCTTTGTGCTGACGCAAGGCTGGAGTGTTAGAGAGGCTGAATGCCGTTCCGTTCAGCCTGCTGGAATTCCTAAAGAATCCAAAAGACCGGCATTTTTGGAGAAACAGAAGACCCTTGGCTGCACGCGGATAAATGTTGGTTTTTGCTACTGTACGTGTGCGCGGTTTCCTGAGTCACTGCTTGTTTCTCTCTTTCAATCACAGCTGTGTTTAGCTGAAGGAAAAGGCGGGTTTGATCCAAAAACTGCAGATTTGTGACACTGATACATGGAGAATTTGTGTTAAAGCCAAGAGAAGCAAAGACATTTCAGTGAGTCCCGACTGCCAGCAGCAGACATTTGTAAACCCACCTCTTCTGGCATGTCTCACACCTGTTTTCTGTCAAGAGTTGTTGTTTTGTGCCTGTTTGGAGTTCCAAATTCCATCATGTTTGTAATATTGTGAATAAATTAAGCTCACACTCATTCCTCCTTTGTTTTTTTTCCCCTCAAAGCAAATAATGGCATATTTGTCTAGGATTTAAGGTTGGTGCTACCATTGCAGGATTCACTGTGGGAGACCAGTACAGACATAACATTTTATCTCATTATTTCACAAATGGGAGATCCTGTTTGGGCTTTCAAATCAGAGCTCGCCTCTGCCCTCTACAGGCAGATCAACACATTGTTTCTGAAAGTCCAAATTTTCCTAGCAGAGAACTTCCTGTGAGCCTGTTTTGTTCTTAATCTGCATTTTTTTAAATTAAAAAATGACATTGTGGAGATAATACATACATCATCTATGCATGTAAACTAAATATTTTTTAAAATACATTTTTTTATTAATGTGGACTACACTCGACACTTTATTTGTTGTTAGTAGCAGGTTGGCCCCCTGTTGCCTTTCAGAACTGCTTTAATTCTTTGTGGAATAATTTCAGCATGGTCAGCTATAATACTGTGCCAAAAATATCCCCCACACCTTTAAACCACCACTAGCAGCCTGAACCTTTGATACAAAGCAGGATTTATTCATGCTTTTATGGCCTTTACACCAACTTCTGATTACACTATCTGAATGAAATTGATGCTCATCGGACCACGTGGCATTTTTCCAGTGAGGCTGGGATTTGAAGCCTCAGTGTTTGTTTTTAGCTGATAACAGTGGCAACTGGTGTGACCTTCTTCTGCTATAATGCAGTTGCTTCAAGGCTGGACATACTGTGCATTCAGAGATGCTCTTCTCCATAACTGCCTTCCTATCAGCTCGAAGGCCATTCTCTAAACTATGGCATCAACAAGATATTTTCACCTAGTATTTTCTGTTAAATCACCTAAATCACTTATATCACCTTTCTTCGTCATTCTGATGCTCAGTTTGAACTTCAGCTGGTCTGCTTGATCATATCTAAATGCACTGAGGTTGTGTCGTGTATCTCACTTTGATTATATAATCGTGTTAACAAACAGATATAAGGTATACCAAATGACATGAAAGTCTGGACCAAAATCAATAGGAAGATTAACAGAAATATTATCCTATTTAACTGATGGAAAAAAGACTGTGTGGTCTCAAAGTAACACTAACTGATGCTGTCGTCCGCCTCTCGTGTCTTTCAGGCCTCGCTGCTCCCATTTGTTTAGTCAGTGGGATGCCTTCGAGGATGTCAGCACATGCTTATTAAGAGACACAAAATGAAATGAGCAAAGAAATGGTTGGTTTTGTTTTGGAAAGTGGCAGAGAAATCCCCAGGTGGACGAGAAGAGACGCCACGCAGCACTTGGAGTACTTTGCAAACCAACAAAAACAAAACAAAACAGATTCCCAGAGAAGCAGCGGTGTCATACAACTCAACTCTGAGCATCCTAAACAAGCGAGATCTTGTTTCCAAGACACTGATTGCATGGCAATTTGGTTTAGCATCATTACAGAGACAGTATAAAGATATACTCCAGACAGCAAACGGGAGGATATAGCATGGCGAAGCACAGCTGCAGCAGCAGTTCTGTCACAGCGCCAGATAATGAAGAGCTTTGCTGCTGATAATCACCGACTGTATCCACGGCAATGTGGGGAAACAGAAAACTCAAGCATATATTCCACAACCCCCCCTTTATGTAACCATATAACTGTGTTAAAATGACCAGAAGACACAGTGCCTGCAGGAGGTGAGGAGGATTCTTTATCAAAGTGGGTGACTCAGTGATGTCTCTGCCAGGAGCTCAGATTAGTGGTTTTAAAGCTTACTTTTCAACCTGAACTCTGAACCCTCTGCCCTTAGGAATGTCAGCACACCTTGTGTTGGCCTCCACCTTCTGGCAGTCATTACTCACCTCGGTTATGAAAACTAACAAAGGCTTGGTCTCAGTCTAACTAGGCTGCGGTAAAATGGTATATGGCTATGATTTATTGCCACTATATATTCCTGCTGAACAGTGTACAATATGAATGCCAGGCCTTTCTCAATATACTCAGTATCCACTTTATTAGGTACACCTGGTCCGCCATAAATGCTTTAATGATATCTATAAATACATTACGTTGACACCGTCACAGAGGTGTTCATTCATTTATATGTTTTAGCATTGAGGTCAGTATTACTGGACTGCTGAGAGGTGGTTCGATCTACAGAGCACCTTATAGACAGCTCTCAGCATAATGTTACATAACTATGATTTTACCAGGATTTACACATTTCCAACAATGCAATGAAAAAAGTCAAACATTATGGGCCATAATAAATATTGCAAGACTGCCGTGGTGCACTGCCTTACATTGTTAGGAATCATTACATAATGCAGAGAAATAAATGTGCACTTTATGTGACTAAGGGGGGTGTTGGCAGGTGTCATTTGTAATAATAATAATAATGATGGATTGCATTTATATAGCGCTTTTTGAGAACTTCAAAGCGCTGTACCATTCCAGTATTCATTCACTCTCACATTCACACACTGATGGAGGCAAGCTACAGTTGTAGCCACAGCTGCCCTGGGGCAGACTGACAGACTGAATTGTGTTGTTTTATTAAATTTACTGCTAAAATTACAGACATTAGAAATGTGGGTTGTGTGCAATACACCTACTAGAACTAGGCTGGACTCCCTATTTGCCTTTAGAGCTGCCTTGGTCTCCATGGCACAGATTCAACAAGGTGCTGGAAACATTGCTCACAGATTTTAGTTTATGTTGACACAATAGCATCACACACTTACTGCAGATTTAACAGCTGCACATCTATGATGTGAATTTCCTGATCTGCCACACCTCACAGGTGCTCTGTTGGATTGAAATCTAGTGAGTGGACACCAGTACAGTCAAGTCGTTGTCATGTTCATCAAACCAGTTTGAGATTATTTGAATTTTTTGACATGGTGCACTATCCCGCATCAGCCACAGCTGATGGCCGCCCCTCCCTCAGCCTGGTTCTGCTGGAGGTTCCTTCCTGTTAAAAGTTCGTTTTTCCTTCCCACTGTCGCCAAACCATTTGCTCATAGGGGGTCATATGATTGTTTTCGCTGTCATATTATTATAGAGTCTACCTTACAATATAAGGTAGGGTGAATAACCTATTAAAGCACACTTAAAGAAGTGTGATTATTACCTGGGAATACCTGGTAGTTTCTATGTAATAAGCAGGAAACAGAGCTGCAAAGTGGCCTGTTTCCATTTAATAACACATTGATAACCTATTAAAGCTAACTTAAAGAAATGTGGTAGTTTCTAAGAGGCCCAAAGTGTGCCAAGAAAATATCTCCTGCACCATTACATCATTACCACCAGCAGCCTCAACTGCTGATACAAGGCAGGATGGATCCATGCTTTCATGCTGTTTACACTGATCTTATTATCCAGTTTTGGTGAGCCCACACGCATTGTAGATAAGTTTCCTGTTCTTATCTGAAAAAGCGTCACACAGTGTGCTCTTCTGCTTTGATGTTTGACATGTCGTGCTTTCAGAGATGCTCCCCTGCATACTTTGGTTCTTAAGAGTGGTCATTTCAGTTACTGTTTCCTTCTCATCAGCTTGAAGCAGTCTGGCCATTCCCCTCTGACTTCTGGCATCAGTGAGATATTTTCACCCAGAGAACTGCTGCTCACTGGATGTTTTCTCTTTTTTTCCATTGCCATTCTCCATAAACATGGTAGTGTGGCTAAAATACCAGAAGATCAGGAGTTTTTTTTAATACTTGAAACATCCATAACCACGCTTTGTTCAAAGTCACTCGCATAAATCACCTTTCTACTCCATTCTGATGCTCCGTTTGAACCTTGGCAGGTCCTCTTGAACCGTGTCTACATGCCTAAAAACACTGAGTTGCAGCCAAATGATTGGCTAATTAGACATTTGTGTTAATGCTTGTTTACATTAAAAACATGTAAAAAGTTAACAAGGATTTGAACAGGATTTCCGTTATGAATTTGCTGTCAGATAGTGCTTTTTTTTCCTTTATGGTTTGCTACAGTAGTGCACTTTTAGGCTTGTAGCAGTATAACATTACTAGGACAACGTTTAATTATGGATTGCTCTGATTGCTCTCTATGGTACAGTTTAATCCTTAAACACTCATATGTTTATGTGCATTAACAGTTTGACATCAGCTCTATGTGCTGACTCTCCTAGCTCTCTGAACCCGTGTTGGGTTTCCTCCCCGCAGCAGCCACAGAAAAGAACATTTGCTTAATAAAGCCCAGAGGCTCTGAGATGAAACATCATCTTGACGTACAAACAATGTACGCTTCTGGGAAAGTGACATAACGAGACACGCAAGAAGCAGAGGGAGACGAGTCAAGGGCAGGCGAACGGCGGGATAGTGAGCTGGCCTACTATTTCTAAATGTTGCTATTTCTTACCGGTCTCTCCTGCCTCTCGTTTACCTCCAGTTTTCAGCACACACTGAGTTAAGTGTATGCAAAGCTCGTTCTGATCTTTCAGCCACGCACATTCAATGCCAGATGCTTACCTGGCTTAATCACAGCTGTCTCGACAAGTCAGGAGATGTAGCCAAGCCTGGAGAATTACTTGGCAAATACAGGGGCATTAATGATTTATGGAGCACCTGTGCGGCCTTAATGAATGATACAAGTTGTACCCCCCCCCCTTTTTTTTTTTTGTTGTAAATTTGATTATGTTACAGTGAAATCCAGAGTCGGCTTCCTTCGGGGGAATTTTTTAATGCTTTACAGCCTTTAATAATTAATCTATTTTAAAGTGAAGCAGTGAATAGCTTAGTCTTCTAAACCTGCCCTCAGAGGCACAAATATTTAAGTCTCTTCTTTCCAAAACAATTATATTTTTCTCTACTGGAAGTTTAATTCCCCTATAAATTAACACCTCCTCGTTTTTTTCCCCTGTTTGCGCATGCCTGCTTTGTGAGATCACTGCACTGCATTTCTTGCTCATAAATGAAAACACAGAGCAAGTCAAGTCTTGATCTCAGTAAATGAGTAACAGAATGTCTTTATTCTGCATTCACTTCCTGTCAGTATGTACGCTTTAGCTTGAAATCAAAAGAAGAATAAGAATGGGTACTTTGACAAAAACAAAAAAAGATCAACCAGATTAAAGTCTGTGGTTAAAAGAAAAACAGCCCGTTCGACATCACAGTGGAAGAGAATTCATGGCACGACTTATCGGACATGGAAGCTCGATTACATAAAGAGACACCTTAATTTTTTTAATGGCATGAACTGGAAAACTGGTCTAAACCACTACATTTATTTTCCCTGGAGGGTCTTGGGTCGATTTGTGGCTCTAGGTCCGATAGTGTATGCATTTTTCTAGGACCCTCCAGGGGTTAATTCTGGCTATAGTATTCATATAAAAAACATAAACAGAAGAAAAAACAAGGAAACCATCCTAACACTCCATGTGTGATATATAAACACAATATGAAATCATCTTAAATTTTACATACTATATACATACTACACCTCAACGGGTGTATTTAGAAGTTAAACACTTATTGAGACCTACTCCTTTTTTACAAAAAAAGAGGGTTATTCTCACCTTAAACAACAAAAATGAAGACAAGGCTTCATAAGAACACAATGAAACAACTCAATCACCGAGAGGAACATTTCCTATATTCATTCAGTTTGTTGTTTTTCAGCTGGTCTGTGAAGTTATGTAGTGATGTACTACTTTTTTCCACTTTGTCTGTACAATTGTTCCACATGCTAACTTCTGTGACTGTAATGCTGTGATATTATACATTAGTCCTTATTACCAGTTTGCTGAACACGCAGATTCCTCTCAGGTGATGATGCTTTGGTCTTAATTGAAATGACTCAGTAGAAAATTCTCTGTACAACTTTAAAGCTCAGTTCAATTGAAAACAGACAGACTAAAGGGGCCACACCTACAAAAGCCCACACTTGTGTGAGTAATAAGACGACTCACAGGAGCCACCATTGTCTGACATTCACCTCATGCAGGTAACGTCACACACAGCGTCTGCTGACCTCGAGGTTTTTTAAATCTTTTCTCTTTGATCTTAACCACTTAAATTGTGTTTCTATAGAATCCCTCCACATGTTTTTTGTATCATTATCTCCAATAATAACTGCAGAAAGTAGGCTAAAAATAAAAAAAGAGAGCATTAACCAAATCCTTTTAAGGTCATTGGTGTGTTTTCCGTCAGGGAAGAGCTTTGCTTTCACATAAAAACATCTGACATGGGCCTGTGCCTGAAGCCGGTGCCGCTGTCTTCTCCCTCTTCGATGGGGTCGTTGTTCAGGGAGTACAGGCCCGGCCGCTGCTTGTGCTTCTTTTTGTGGCCTGTCACGTTTGGTTGAAAGAGGCGGCTTATTGAATGCAGGCCCTTGGAGAGATCCGGGAACAAATCCAGCTCCTCTTTCTCATGCAGGGCCCTGTCCTCTGCCGGCTGGGGTTTGGGCTTACAAAGCATCTCTCTCACAGACTCAGAAACGTCTTTGTGGAGATAGTGGTAGGCCTTCTTGCCATAGTTGTCCCTGATGCTTATGTTGGCTTCGTACTCCTTCACCAGTATGCCAATGATATATTGCTTGTCATGCAATGCAGCAATGTGCAAAGGAGTGTATCCCCCGTGTGTTTTTGCATTGATGTCAACGTGAACCCCTCCTTGCCTGGCTTTTTCGATAATCTTCACAAGCATGTCGCTGTTCCCAGTTTTGGCTGCCCAGTGCAGAGCAGTGAACCCTGACATGAAGTCCTTCTTCTCGGCCAGCTGGTTGTCTCTGAGCAGCAGGCCGTAAGCCTGGCTCCAGTGGCCGGCGGCACAATTGACGAGCCACTGATGCTCTGAGTGCTCCAGGGGAAACATAGAGGGAATCCTGGTGTCTTTGTGCTCCTCTGATGCCTTGGTGCTCTTCGCTGCCCTCCTTAGTTGGGGTGAGCCGGTGCTGCTCTCCGCCGAAGGCATCCTTCTCTTGTCCCTGAAAGCATCCGTTTTTGGGTGTTCTTCGGGTTCATCTGGGTCAGGCTTAAGTTTGTTTCTCTTGTCCCTGAAAGCATCTGTTTTTAGTTGTTCTTCGGGTTCATCTGGGTCAGGCTTAAGTTTGTGGATCTCCACTTTAGTGGCGCTGGGGGGCATCCTCAGAGGCAAGGCATATGGCTTGGTCTTTACAGGCGCATTTGAGCAGTTAATTCCCTTTCTATCCTGCAGCTGGACATCAACATTCAGCGACCTTTTAAGTCGTACACTTGCAAATTTACTCCTTTGCAGTGCCATCTGTATGGGAGAAAGCAGTTCTGTGGGATGGTCACTACTTTCACTTGCCTCTTCCTGATCAGGTTCAGTAACAGCTGATTGAACACCTCCCTGATCCTCAGAGCTTCCAGCCTGCGCAGGTGGGCGCTGCTGCTCACCTGTCAGCGGGATCTTTTCATTTTCAGGCTTTTCCACATGGATCTTTGGACCTTCCAACAAATGCTGATAGGTTTTCCGCAGGACAACATACCGTTCGCCGTCGATTTCTTTCACAAACGCTACATTGTTGACAAAAGTCTTGAAAAGCTCCCTATTCCGTTCTCTTTCTTCGGGATCCGCGGTGTCCACCGACTCTCTGAACTTATCAACCAGGTCGGATTTCTTCACTCTTCCACCCTCCGCTACCAGCAAAGACAGGATGGATTCTTGTGTCAAAATCATTATTAAAGCTGTAAAAGAAAAAAGCGAAAGCTCCTTACAGCTGCGCGGTGTGTTACACCTTTATCCGTGTGACGGTACAGACCGCTTTACCTGGACGCTCCCTCTCCTCCCCACACCTGGAGGAGGCTCTTTCCGGGGAAAGTGAGGACGTGGACAATTTGAATAATGTATGTACATATTTTACTATGAGCAAAGTAGTTCAACATTCTTATGCTCAAAAATTTCGGTAAATCAACAAAGTAGACCTCAGTAAAATAAAACAAAAAGCATCACTTTGTTCCTATTCGTAGGCTACAAGTACATATAAATGATAAGGAGAAAATATTTGGTAATTAGGCTAAAAATGTTGGATTAGGCTCACATGAGGTGTTGAAATGTAGGTACTGTACTCACAAACATGAAATGTTTGTAATAAGGATTATACTTTATATGCAAGGGTTATACTTCAACACTGAAAATATTACACTTTAAATAATATTAATCATAATAATGATAATAAAGTAATAAAGTAATAAATAAATAAATAATAATAATATACAAACTAATGCAGCCACATTAAAAAAAGTAATTTCCCCCTTTTCAAGAAAAGCAAACAAACAAAATAAGTTGTTGTAAACAATGGTGACAATGGAATTTAAAGATTAAAAATAATAAATAAATAAATTAATAAATCATTGTGGTTACAATCTAGTTACATATATTTTATAATGAAATGTGGGCTCATTATTTCTTTTTTGTATTTTGAAAATGTCATATAGGTTATATAATCTGTTACCATCACTGACTGTAAATAAAAGATGGACATAGCAACGTGACCTCACCCATCTGATTGGAAGCATCATTGTTGTGGCTGTTGTGGCCATCCTATCTTGTTGACTGCATTGGGCTAATAAATTGCTGCAATTTTACTCCACAAAACTGAACCAAAGACTTCTTTGATAGTCTGTACCTCGCAGCGAGCCATAGTATTTGTCAGATAATTTCACCACATACGATTTGATATCGCCAGGTTAGTTTTGTTCCTATCTTATATATCTTATATCTTCATCATAATGTTGTTCCAGAATAAACATTACAACTGGTCAGTCATGTTGTGTGAGCATTCAGTTAGCATTAACCAAGAAGTTAACTAAAGCAATGAAAAACTATCCCAAGCAAACCAGGATGAGGAACCTAAATGTGGCTAACAGCAAACCTAACTTTATTATTTAATTGCATTAATTAATAAGGAAAACACTTGAAATGCTTAACATTTGTTTCAGAAGAGATTTTTATATAAACAAATGGATTTTTTTGTCCTTTCTCATCACAGTCATCAAGCTATGACATCACATCAGCATTGTGGACCAACATTATTATAATGATGCAGGAACACCACCAACATGGCCATACAACACATCACTATCACGGCAGACTGTGCCTGTCAATCAGACAGCCACACACCCAACTCCAGTACACTCTTAGAAGGGATGTGTTAAAATTGACACATCATGTGTTAAATTTTAACACATGTGCTGCATCAGATTAGGGACAACACATGATGTGTCAGTTTTAACACAATTAATGTGTCTGCTCCTTTAACACATCTTCTGTGTTAAAAAATGTAAACACAAAGATGTGTTATTTTGACACAAAGATGTGTTAAAATGTGTACATTTCAATTTTTTTTAAAAAAGGAGAAAAAAGATGGGTATATATTATACATTTATTGAATTCCATTTTTTATTTGGCATATTATAAATCATTACAAAATGAATGAACAACAGCTGTCAGAATCTTTTCAATTAAAATGCTTTAAATTCAATTTTAGCCAAAGCTATATCACAATTTTTACTTTACAAAATCAAACAAAATTCATATCTGACTAGCTTTCTATCTCTCTAGATCATTAAAATGTCAAAAAAATTTGAATAAAGGGCAATCATATATATGATTGCCCTTTTTTCAATTTTTCAATTTTTTCAATATATATATATAATGTTCTGATATAATCCAGACAATACATGAATTAAAATTTTTAAAGGTAACAATTGTCATCTTCAACAAATTGTCAACATTTAACAAATGTGCAGTTGCATGCAAACAGAAAAACATACATTTTGGCGAATATAGCATCCAGGTTATACAATTTTGTACCTTGGGTTTAAATACGAAAATCAAAAATTTCAGCCAATCAGTTCATATTGTCTGACCTTTCCACTGCATAGGCATAAAAATGGTCAGTCCTGATAAGCAGTGTATTTGACAAAGATGCCAAATGAGGTTTCTCACCTCTGTGAACAGAGACTCTACATTTTGGACAGGTGAACATTTTACTTGCATCCTTTAATCTGTGCAATCAGCTCCAGTACTTTGGTTTTCCTTTGGGTGGACAGCGGCAGGTCATAGACAAACTCAAAGAAGGTGAAGACGGAGCCAAGTGGTGCTGGATAGGACAAGTTACATACCCAGTACAGTTTGAAAAGCTTATCCACAGCACACGTCAGGCCATCATTCAGAGAAATGGTTACTCTGTCATTCTTAGCAACAATGATGTACTGCCTGGTTGCCCTCTTTAGATCACCGATGCATATCAGCTGGGGTTGGTGTGTTGTGGATGATGCTTCAGGATCACTGCAAAGCGATGCAATACTTGTTCCAGGCTTGGAGATGGGGAAGATAAAGATAGTATTCAGTGAGGTGTAGACAAATGCTTTCCTCAGGTAAATACCGTGAGAACTTTACTGAATACATACCAGTGCAAAAAAGGCTGCAACGACTGGCACCAACTGGTGGGAGTAGGTGTGTTAACACATGGCGGGGGGGGTTCTTGTTTCCAGGGCAGCTACTGATTTGAGCTTCGGAATGATACTGGCTTCCCATTTTCGCAAAAAGAGGTCCACCTTTCCTCCTGTAAGATTGCCAAACTCCAAGTCCAGCCTACGGAAATAAAAGAAGTGTTTAAGTTTAAAATGAAGCATTAAATACATTAAATCAAAAGTACATTCTGTCCATTTGGTAGCTGTATGGCTAAAATCAAACTTTACAGTATCACATTTCTGTTACCCATTCCACATCAAGCTTACCTACACAGTGAAACAACAATTTACTTGGAGTGGTATTTGAATACAAGTCCATTATTCCTTAATTTTAGCTATGATTTGGGTCCCATCAGACCCTGAGAAAAAATTAGGACTTTTTAGCTGATGTTCAACTTTCTAGCAGACAATTTCTTATGTTGTCTGTCTGCGGTTTGTCCTGTAGAGCTTTTTTGTTGAAAATAGTGCTGCTGAAAGCAGAGTTTCATACAGATTTAGGTGATTTTTTGTAGGGTTTTCACTTCCACGAGCAGCACTTTCTGCATTGTCATTTGATGTCCCTACTATTAGATAGTCATTTGGTGGTACGACTAAGATTTTGGACCATGTGAAAAGTGATGCTCATTGTAATCAGTGCGCAGGGAGTAATGATCAAACTCTGAAGTTATAAAACTTTCAAAATATTCACTAGGAGCTCATAAACATACCTCCAATGTATCGACTCCTGTTACATACTTTGTATGCAAAACACAACTGAGTGGAGAAGGAGTACATAAACCATTACCAGAGAACCAAGCAACTTACCAGACTTGGCATGTCCAAAAACCGTGGGTACTCTCAGAATATTCCAGGCTCTGAGACTGGTGTATGTTTCCTCCATGCCTGACATGATAATTGGAAGGTTCTCAGCTGAGGGCCGCAATAACTTGGGTGACCCACTCATCTGTGCTGCTGGTATTCCCATCCTCTCGCCTGAGCTTCTTGTCTTCACCACAGTCATCTGTCACTTTTCGCTTCTTATAATGTCTCTGCCCCTGGTCGAGATTCCGTCTAAGGTTGCGCAGTTTAGTCTCTAGGAATCCACAATGAGAGACTGGATCATAATAATGCTCCTGAGGAAGAAAGGACAGAGGTATATGGGTAACAGCTGAGCAATTTTAACTGAGAAAAAAAGCTCTAATAAATAATTAGATAAAGGTTAAACGATACACAGTAAGTGGGAACAAGTGCAATTTACAGTATGTAGTGGAATTTACATTATTAAAATGCTAAATTTACTTACAAATCCTTCCCCCTGTCCTGCCACTTAAGGGTGGAAAAGTGGTGAGGATGCTTTTTGCTACAGTTAGCTTCTCTGCACTAAGAGGGTAACTGGAAAACAAAGGTAAACTTTTTTACTTCTGTGCACTTCAACATTTTTAAAGGAAAACATTCAATGCAAAATTTTAACAAAGTACAGTAAAGTGCTATACTTACTAACCACACCTCTCCACCAAATCCCCAATGCAAGTCTTCACAAGGAGCCTCCTCGATGGCACCAACAGGTTTCATACTCCTTAAGAATCTGTGGGGCTTTCCTGAGTGACTTCAGGGGTTGACTTTGTTCTTCTGTGGTAATGGTAGACTGTGTAAAGGCAACACCAGACACTTTACCTCTCTGCAATAATCTTCAAAGTCATGACAGCAAATTTCCACAGAGCATAAAAGCACGAGTTTACTCAAAAAGCTGCAGCAGAAGAAGGCGGTTTCTTAACTACGTGATTATAACGCAATGACTAAAAGAAATTCTGAATAATAAATAAATTGATTTTATCTTCTAGTTGCTACTTGGTGAATAAATCTGATCCTGACTAATAGTGATGTCTGATGTCTGTGGCACTGCTGACAATAAGAATTTTTTTTTTTTTACAAATTTCTTTCTCATCTATAAAAGTGGTTACAAGGACTTTGACAGATTCTAAGTTGTCATATGTGTGCTGAAAAAATGAAACACATGGCTAAATAAGTAAGATAATTTGCATGGTCAAGTTGCTGTTGTTTGCTTTTTTAAATAACACTGACTATTACTTCCTCAGAAGTTCTGCATAAAAAAGAAACTATATCAGAGCATGTTTCCAGCAATAAGCCTTAAAAAAGAATGTGCACATACTTTAGTTAATCATACTAGATGCAAAAACTGCTTTAACTGCTTGAAAAAATAATCATCTCTGTCAATATGAGGTATATTTCATGTTAAAGTTACTCAGTCTTTATTCCTATTCTCTGCTAGTAAACGAATGGTCGCGGTGATAACTACATTTGCTATATTCAGAGCTAAGGACAATATTGTCATTTTACTCAACACTGCTACGGTTAGGTGCTGACTCTGGCGTTGCTCATAGACAACATAATGCCTGTCGGAGCCGCTAGCCAACTACCACACTGGTTCTAAGAGCAATTTCTGAATACTCTAATACATAAATAAAGTAAATAGATAAATACATGAATAAAGTAATACATAAAAATACTACCAAAACACATTAACTCTAATGGAGTATGGCACGAAATCCAAGAACTAATAATAAAATTAAGAGTAGGATATGTTAGCAAGACTGTTACATTAAGGTTAGCTAGGTATAGTTAAGCAGTAATTAACTTAAACTCTAAACTCCTACATAACTCCTATATTTTATATAAATTCACATTCTTCCAGAAACCCGGCATATTTTCAGTACATTAAGATAAACTGGTAAATGATACTTACTGTAAGGTCTGACAACATACTAGGCGACGTAACCTCCATCTTTGTCTCCTTTGTCTCAGTGGCGCGAAAGATAGCGCCCCCTTCCCGCCGCCGGTATGTCATGTTGCTGGGCAGAATTTGTTTCAATTTTAAGCATGTGTGTTCTTACTCATTTCATTTTCTACTTTTGCTTCAATTATATTCACATGTTACGGTCAAAATTAAGCCTGTTCTTTGTGGATACTTATGCTTATCCGGTTGTTCAGTCTGACGTCACTAGCCGTGTCTGGGTCTAAACTCCGCTGCAGGTCCATATATCAAACGATCACTATGGGATTACTGAGAGTTGAAAAACTGTCTAAAGTCTTTCATCTTTAATAAAATGATCAGCGTTCTGCTCTACCAGGTGTAACAATTGAGTTTAACATCCAGGCATCCATGAAAACGGAATTTATGACATTTAACGGAGTTAGAAGTTAGCAGGGAGTTAGCTCGCTAGCTTCTATCTAAATACAATATAGCATGTCCTGACTGCGGGGTTTTGGAAACAAATTAAAACGTACAGCTCTGCTATCACTTCCAGCATAAATGAAGACAGAAAACTAAACAGCAGTGACGTTTGTAGGGTTACTGAAGTTGGGCTAGCTGGTATATAATGATGTGCTACGTGACCGCTAGCGACACAGCTATGTTAGCATAATATAAACAAGCTAACTTTTTTTCCACTCGATAAAAGTTAATGTGAGTGTTCTCGGTGGTCAGGAACAAATGTAATCGCATGGCAGGATGCTGTAAAAGGACCAAACTTCAGCCAGGAGAACAACTGAGATAATCCATCCACAATACGAGGTTAGTCATTCATATACTGCTGCATGGGCTGGGCTGTAGTTACATCGTAAGGTTTTAAAAACTGAGCTTAAATAAATGATTAGCGGTAATAAAAGCCGAGGGAGGTCAACAGTGGTCGCTGACTGTTTTAGGAGCTTTTTGAGATCAAATAGAAGAAAATACATAACATTAAACATGTTAACAACACAAAAGCCATATTAAACGCAGACTACTTTAGACCCGGAAGTAGGATTCGTCGCGTCATCACTGAACAACCGGATTGTATAGCCATGGCCATTAATTGGTATGCCATACATATTGAGAAATAAAAAATTAATCCTCTTTCAGAATTTTAGTACACCATACACACCTTGGTCCACATTACATTATAAAATGTTTTATTTGTTGAAAGTAATGAGGAAAGGATTAAGGAAAACAAACAATAACTAAACATTTTATTTATTCAGTTAATATAGTTATAATACATTGTTAATCTACAATTTATTTCACTAAACACAGGGCCAGCATCAAATTACTGAGCTGCTAATTTTAGGTCCTGTTGTTAGATTCTGAAAATAACACACAAAATGTGTTAAACTGTGCAACACATCAAGTGTGTTAAGCGTTTTACACATTTTTTCAATGTTTACACATTTTCTTACACATGTTATGTTAAAATTTACACAAAATGTGTTAATAGTGTAACAACACATTTTTTGTGTCATTTTTTAACACATCCTTTCTAAGAGTGTATCCACATGGATGAGTTATGCATCTCCCCAATGAAGGGGGGCACTATCCATAGAGGCCAAAAGCCTTTTTGTACCAGCCTTTTAAAATGCCACTTAGTCACTTTAACTTCTTTTAATTCTTCCAGTATGTGCTCTTGAGATCCTCAAAGACGCAGTGCAACTCTTTCCGACCTTCCTTCTATTTCTCCTGATAAAGTTGGGCACTTTAACATCAACATTGTAATTAATACAGACTGACTTACTCATCGAGCAGGCTGCAAGTGGACATTAGAAGAACTGCAGTTTGTGGCATGTGCGAGCTTGACTTTTGAGTACTGGAGGTTTGCCACTTAGTTCTTTGGAAATCCTAATTATTGCAACGGTATCTTATAACTTAACCACTGCTCTTACTCATGATAGTAATACCATTCATTTATCTGGAATAAAGCCAGTTTGGTATACACACATACAAGATACAAATTCTATTTTTTTGCGTGACAGATAACAGAAAAATATTGAAAATCGCGACATCACGTGACGGATTGCTCCAACTCTCTGATTGGCTGATCTGCATTCTAGTAAACTCAATCTCTGACCTAATTAGCTTAATTTTAATATGAATGCCATGTTTTGACTGGCATCCAAATGATTAGGTATTTTTTTTAAATGATATCCATCTCTGACTGACACATATCTCTGCTGCTCGCTCCTGTCCTGGCTTGCAGAGTGTGCAACATGACATTCCTGCAGCGATTGAGAAAGCTGGCCATATTGAAAAAGTATATGTCACAACCAAAGATGTCAACTATACTTGGGATAGTTCACGCTCGACTTTAACTTAGGTATAAATATTTATTCTTATATCGCCTGGAAACTCTTTAGTGCTTAATAAAAACTACATAGCAACCATCTTTTGTAGTTCACTTTGATAATCAATATAATGAAAAGCTACTTAAAAATAGCTTTCTTCATGTGAAAACAGCAAAAATGTATAAAAATGTGGAATGTGCGTACGCATGCGCAAACAGTGCTCCGTCAAACAGCCGTTAAGTACCGACTCTCTCACCCTTTCCCTTATATATAATCAGTTTATAAAAAATAAGAAAATAACTGTTGTTCTTTTACACTAGTACCGTTTTAAAAGCAAATGAAAAACTGTAGCGTGTCTGAGCGAAGCAGAACCGAAGTAGCAGGGAGTCCTCTCGTCACCTAGCTTAGCGCCCTCCCTGCCCAGTTCAGCAGCTCCTCTCCGCCTTGTGTCCCTCTCTTCCTATCACTGTCAGCTCAGCTCAGTCAGTAGTTTAGCAGGCTAGTACGGAGACACAAGGGCTGCTCCCTTTCGCCTCTGCTCGGTCTGCTTCAGCACACCAACACCATACATTCCGCACCATGGCTGCCACGGACGTTGACGTGTTTTCGGTAAGCAAATGCTATCCGGAGCTCCTTGTTTTTTCCCCTCTCTGTTTTCTAGGAGCAGTAAACATTGCAAGTGCAGCTACGGGCACACTTGGCTGTGATTAGTAAAAGTGTGTGTTAGCTGCTGTCTATGTGTGGGTATGTATGTAGCTAAGCCTCCCCCGCTTTTGGAGCCTGGACTGTGGGCTCAGGCGAGATGGTGGGAGTGATTTCGGTGATGGTGACTGTGTTTTTCCCAGTTATGGGGAAATTAAGTACGCTACAGTAGCTGACTATTTTTAATGTCGTGCCGTGTAATGCATTTTTTTCTCTTCGGTTGCGTTTACACGCGTGGACGCGTTGCTGAAAATATGGGTGTAGCGTATGGAAACATTAAACTATTTACTGTTGAGATTGTTAGAAATTAAGGAAACAAACATTGCAACCGCCATGGAGAATCACAGTAAGGCATGTACACTGGCTAGCCAGTGGATAAAATTACCACTTGAAGACTCCTTTAGGTGTATTAATCGCAGTGATGAGTGATAAATACACTTGTGTTTTTCTTCCTTAGACTCAAAATGTTATGTTTACAGCCATGGGTATGTCAGTTCATGATACTGCTTTGTACAGTGGCACAGTAGCAGGCTGGGCAGAGTAGTATCAGTTGAGGGTGGAATGCATCCTGGATTACATCCATAGTAACATGCCATGTTGTCATTCAGGTGTGACTCTGTAGGTACAGTGAAGTGTCGCAAAACATACCTGAAAATTCTCTGTAAATTCCCACAAAGTCACATGACAAAGAATAGGTGAGTGTATGAATGATGTTAGTAATAATGGTGATGATGATGTTGTAGTAAAGTGGCAAATGAATGGGAGAAGGTGATTAACTTTTTTGGCAGATGCTTGAAAAGATCTCTGTGTTAGGCTGTAAGCAGAGCTGACTTGCAGGGATAAAGAGATTAAGGACACACTCCCGGCCACTCCTACCACTTATTGATGCAACACATGTCTGCGAAGAAAAGGAGAGGATCCAGAAATAAAGAGAGGATATTGCACTCCTCGCATTTCTTAAATTAGGAAGGTATCCAGGAATGGGGGCTCAGAGCCCAGTGGAAGTTTCCAAAATGTCTCATTTGGAATACGAAATTTAGAGGATTGATTGATTAATGAGAAAAATGCTGAGAATGCAGCGAAACAGGCCGGCGTTGGCAGCAACGCAGCTGTCTAACATCCTGAACTAAGTGAGACCACATTGAACAAACTGACCTGCTGGCCTGGCAGTTTGTGTAAAGGGAGTACTGTTTAATTACACCCAGCTATTGATAGAGATGTGTGCTTGGTTGGATTGTTTTTCCACGTCAGCCCCATCCGGTGGAGCCTGTAGCGCTGGGATAACTTTCTAGGCCGGATCCACATGAAGTGATCAATACAAGCCAACTGCCTAACAATGTGTGTCGTTCTCGATTATTGATTGCATTAGAGTGTGTAGCATAAAAATAATGATGTTCATTTTAATTTGGATGCAATTAAAAAAAAAAAGCAAAAAAAAAAGCCCGAGCACATTCAGGAGGCACAGTGCTTACTGACCCTGAAGAGTATTGTCTCTCCTGTGAGGACTGCATGCGTGAAATGAAATTAGCTCCATAAAGTGCTTAAAGCCAAGAGATGTGGAGTAAGGACTCAAGCAGGCGAGCAGGCAGGTCCTTGCTCTTTTAAAAGCTTATTTAACTTGTGCTTACAATGTCTTCATACAGCTGGTGCTCTAGTTGCACATGTATTTGTTAATGAAACATCCTGGAACAAGAAGGAACACGCCTGTATCACATTGTTTAGGTCAAAGTGTGGCTCAAGTTTACCGCCATCAGCGTTGTAAGCTGTATATAGAACTTGTGGGGCTTAAACGGCCTTCGGGCGAGCTTGTCAAACCTGGTGAATCGGATGAATCATGACATCCAAGCTGCAGCCTCAGCTGTGATGAGTCAATATCTGTCTCCCAATTCTTTATATACTGAGGTTAAATTTGCAAAATAATGTCAGCATAGGCTGAATGAGGATTACCATGTATGTAGCTCAGTTATTTTCTTAGATATCAGTGAAATGTAACAAAGTGTGGTCCACAATGAACAGCTGAACCGGATAGACTGGCGGCTAGACACGCTCCCATACCTACAGCCGATCTGATATATGAAACTGTACGCTGATATGTCTGGATGTAGAAAAAGATTCTCTGGCTAAGTTGTGCACCCTGCAGCACATGGAGCAGGGTGCACACCACAGCTGAGCAGGCAGCGTGGAGATGAGCAGTGTGTTCGTGTTTAGATGCTAACGGGTTAGTAAACCACTTTGCTGCGAAGTTATTTTCCTTTTCTAGTGTAACTCACATATTGTATTTGAGTAGCGGTTTAAACATTCGCAGGACAAGCGAAAGATCCCAAGTTCCATCCCAGGAGGAAACGCAAATGCCTTTGGGCTTGTGTCAGGAAGGATGTCCGGTGTTAAAACTCTGCCAAATTAAACGTGCGGAGCTACCCGCTGTGGTGATCCCTTGTGAATAGGGGAGCAGCAAAAAGTAGCTGTTGCATGTATACGTTATGATGTCCAGTACATCAATATTGTGATATTTATTCCTTAAAAATTCAAATTGGCATCAGCTCCAAACATCATGTTTTCTAAATCAAACTTTTGCTCTTCTCTATGGAATTTGCTCCAGATGAATATTTGTGTTCTTTAAAATTAAGTCAACCATCAGCTCATTAACCCAGAACTGATTTGGCCATTTTTGGCAAAGTGGACGGTAAAACAGAAGGTAGGGTCCCTCCAGTTTCATCAGTAAATACCAATAAGAAGGGCAGAAGAGAAAACTGCGTTAGGTAGATTCTTAAGTCAAAATCATATTTATGTATGGACTATGGACTGTGCAGTTGGTTGCTCCTTTTCCTTTTATATGACTAGCCAAATCAAGCTCTTACTTCATTCAAAATTAGCACACAAAGAAAATTACATATTTTACGTTCTGGAGTTTTTCTTCCCTGGGATCCACATTTTTGAATTAAATCAACTTTGAAGTATCAACCAGAAGTATTCAACATCGTGTTTGCTAGTTAGTATAAGATCTTAAAACAAGAAGGCTTATATTGTACTTAGCATGCATGGGTGAGAGTAAAGCTAATCCAATCTATTCCACTTTTACCTTTGACCTACAAAACATTGCTTTTGTGGCTGATAGGATAAGTTAAAAACAAAAACATACTTTCTTCTTTTCTAATGGTAAGGAACCCCCATAAAGATAAGTATGCTGTCCATCTGTCTTGTAAAATGGTTCCTGTCTCAACTTCCCATCTGTCACTCCTTTTTTTCCCTTTTGTCTTTCCTGTTCGGCATGGATGGTGTTACTACTGGTGAGGCTCATTAGTAATGTAAGCATGTTCATGAGCGTGGGGCAGGTTATAATAGCATAAAAGACAAGAGGAGGCACACGTCATTCAAATTTCAACCGTCAACATTTTTACCATTACAACATCGCTGCCAGCATGGGCAGCTGCTGAGAACCGGTGGAGCAGAAGTCTGTAGGTGTGGTTCGACCTGACAGTAACGCAAAAACACCTCACTCAGCATTTCATGCTTGTTGACGTGGAATAAGATGCAAAAATATTTGTAACGTAATTTATAAAGTACGTTATTGATTTCAAAAGTGTAACATGTTAGTACTGTGTACTGGCAGTTTGAAAGTAGAGTTACACTTTCATGAACTTACACATTGGACAGGAAACACCAGTCAGCAGCCACTTCAGCTAAAGAGTGATAAATGTGTGCGTGTGTGGGTTTGTCACTGAGGCTGTCCTGTGGTCTCCTCCCTTCACAGATGCTAAGTCAAATCAAACCCAAAGTGTGACAAGAAGCCCCCAAAATGTCATTTGCACTTTCATTACCTGCAAAAGCTTAATACAGTATATGCAGTTTGAATCACAATAAAAGTAATTTCATTTCATGCCACATTCAAGTGGATGAATTCTGTCTTTGCTAACAGACAAACTATATCTAAACAAATTTTACATCAAGATGTTAAAGTAGTAGTAGTAATGTGTGAAGTTTTCTTGCCCACAAACACACAAACACGAGCTGCAACTGTGTGTTTGTGCGTGGTTGCTGCTGTCTGTCAGGTGGAGGTTCACTGAGGCAGACACAAGCTGCAGACACCAGTCAGGCGGGGATGTAGGCCAGAAGGCTGGAAGACAGCTGAAAAGAAGATGGCTAGAGAGGGAGGGGCCGACTGATGGCCGGTGGCCGAGTGTTTCTGTGGACTGATGGGCACATGAAACAGAGCTTGGTTTTTGCCTGAGTTTATATCAGGTCAGATCCGAATCACATATTTATTAGAATGTTTGAAAAAATGATCTCACGGCTTGCTTGGTTAGAGCCCAGAAATTCACTGAATATCCACAGCTTTGTAGCACTGAGTTGCATTTCTAAAGAAAGAACTAGCTTGGATAAGAGCGGCAGACGAGCAGTATTTCGGTCCCTGATTAAGTGATCCCGTGCAGAGGTTCATTATTTTGTAGCTTAAACAATCATAACTAAACATGTGGCAGAATATACAATGAAAATGGTTACATGTTTCACTGACTTTAGGGTTGCAGTGCAGGATACACATACTACAGAACAAACTGAGATTAGAGCTTTTCTTTTAGTTTTTGCACAGGTTTTATTAAAAAACAAAACAAAAAAATGTATCACAACTCTTTTTGGGTGACCCAGTAGACCATGCAGATGTGACGGTGAGGACCTTGAAACTGATTACCTTTAATTACCTTTACTTGTGCCATTCTTTTTGTTTCACATCGGATTTTCATCTGCAACAATAATAAAAGGCTTTAGTAACTCGGCTAGTTTCAAGCGAGCAGCATTGTGACCTAGCCCATATTGTTTGTGGCTCATTTCACTTGGAGCCACCTGGGGCCTCTTCTGTGCAACCATTTCCTGGTGGCCTGGGAACTGTGTTGTCTCTTCACCCTGAGACAGTTAACCAGAAGCTTTTCATTCCTGACATACTTTGTGCCGCTGCTTTTCTCTTCTTCCGAGCTAGCTCGGGTGGGTTGGTGGACAGTCAGATACCTCATAGTTTCCCTAACTGTTCTTGTCTGTTGGTTATACATCCTGTATTTGCTGATGGGTGTTATTATGTTCTCGACATCAAATCTAAATGGACCAGAAAGCAAAAAAAACGGGCAGGTTTATTTTTAGATTTGTCATGTTGTTAAAGAAATCCAGTTGGCTTGAATTACATAGGGTGAAAAGAATGTATAGTGAACTAGGCAATCCTTTAATGCCTCCCTGAAAAATACCAAAGATGGAGAAATGTTTAACATAATATTATTTTTTGGCTGTACGTCACACTTTGCTTAAGTGAAATCTATCTTAAATCTATAATCTCTAAAATAAATCTATATTAACAATATAATGTGCAGTGTTTTGGCAGCTGAAATTAAAGTGCTTTATTTAACACATTTAGTTCTGCAACATCTTGCACTCATTGCAATGAATGAGTTTCTTATCAACTCTCAACTCTCTGTCTGAACTATTTCTGCACTGTTTTTCTTTTTGAGAAATGAAATGTCATTGCAGTCCATTTTTATTTTTCCAACTTCTTTGATTCGTTAAGTTTTTACTTAAAGTGGAGTACTTGCACATGGCTGGATAGCCATTTTACTGCACTAAGGACACTAAGGAAACTGAGTGCTTCCTCCTGCAGTCAGTCCAGTGCATACACTTACACATTCAGCCAGTCGAGTGACAGCTTGGGGAGTTTGTGTCCACGTCTGCAGTTCTGTGCTGTCTTCTCCTAAAAGATAACACTCTTGGTCAGGCCTGGGCGCTCATTTTGCAGCAGCCGTTCACGGGCTCCATCTGCTTCTTATGTGTCACTCACTTACACACAAAAATCATGCGCTACTGACAGCGTGATTAGGTTCAGTGTAGGAGGTCAACCCAAAATGATCTAGAGTGAGTCAGAATCCCTGTTGTTTTTCTGAATTTTTGTTTCACCATTGTGGTTTAGTAAGTTTGGAGGAATATCCACAGAAGCAGGTTTACAAGTAAAAAAAAACCCTCCTTAAGCTTAGCTATGCTCTAAATGTCTAGAAAAGTATTAAATAGGAACTGTGAGCTTGAAGAAGTACATTTACAAACTAAAGTACACATTTTCAGAGTTTAAAGTACAAAAATGTTTATGGAAAAGCAGCACGCAAGCCTTTATTTATAATTTCCTGGATAAATACAGGCTTATGTAAATTTTTAACTCCTATTTTAAAACCTACTCAGGAATCCAGAGTTTAGTTTCGCTTACAGGCACAATATCATAGTCTGCTCCCTTCCCTCTATCTCAGTGGTTCTTAACCTTTTTGGAGGTACCGAACCCCACCAGTTTCATATGCGCATTCACTGAACCCCTCTTTAGTGAAAAATAAAATAAGATTTTTTTCAAATTCAAGACATGCATATGTTTTTTACTGGTGCACAAAATGAGCCGTACATGTCACGGCGGAGGCTCTGCCGAACCCCTGAGACCGACTCACCGAACCCCTAGGGTTCAGTCGAACCCAGGTTAAGAACCACTGCTCTATCTGAACATCTCTACCCGGCTTCATTCATTCAGCAGGCTGACTACCAATGCTGACTAGCAGGCCGACTAATGTTGTTTGACAAGGTCTGAGTTTACAGCGAATAACAAAGAAAGAATGGCCACAGCCTCTTCCTCTCATTCATCTCAGTGAACCTGAAACCGACTCCTGCAAACGTTGCAGTTATTCATTGCTTTTTCCTTTCAAAGCGACTTACAATATACGTATTCAGACTTAAGAACAAGAGCTGTATAAACTGCTCGAACTGGAAATCGAGGATGATTATGGAGCTACAGTGCACACAACTGAAACCGGCCTTATCCCTTGTTTTAGCATACTAATATATTCAGTCTGTCATGCACCTATTACAATGCACAATTATTGTGTTATTGCTCCTTTCACATTTATAAATACAATGTTCATTAAGAAATTCAGAACGATATGTAATGAAGGGAGTTTCTGTCTGTTGTTGTGGGGTTTGCAGTGAAATTGATGTCTTTGTTTAAATAATATTCATATTATCAATGCATATAGGATATTTATTACTTTTAACACATGTTAGTGTAGTATAGTAATCTCCCCAATGTGCTGCAGCTCAGCTCAGTATTGCCTATCTCAGCTCATGTTGGATTACTCCAGCTGTGTTGCCTGACACATTAAGCCCTGTTTTCTCGTTCACCTCCCGAAACCCCTGAACACACACACACACACACACACACACACACACACACACACACACACACACACACTTTCCAGCCTGTATTATGCAGTTCAGTTAGGTTTAAAAGTCATCTTCTGTGTATTCGGAGCCTGCCTCCACCTCTCAGTTCTGTATTGTTGGCTGTGCTCTGCTCTCAGCTGCCTGTGCTTGGTGACTTCAGCTTTCAAGTATGCAGTCCTTCGTGGCTCAGCCAGATGAGATCGGGTGGCCCTATTCATCTCAAGGTGCTGGCCCTCTTGTACAGCTTTAACTCTCTTCTTTGGCTGAGATTGGTTAAATGAGCTAGATCAAATGTGAAAAAAGGTTACAACCCTCCTGATTTGTTGTTGTTGTTGTTTTTTTTTCTGGTGGTTTTTAGTTTGTCGTGCATTGCTAACTTTTGTGTTTTAGGTTAAATACTTCCGTGGCCGTTTCTTTGGACATCTGTGGGCATCTTACTTCACCTCAGCAGTGGGGAAAGAATTTAATCAGAAGTCAAAGCACTCGATTTACTGTTCGATCTATGTCACCGATGGTCATGAGCTTTGAGAAACGACTGAAAGAGCAAGATCACTGATACAACCTGCTGAAATATCCCTGTGATCCTAAACGGTGAGACGAGTCAGTTGAGCTGATTTAGCCTTCTCATAAGGATGCCCTGTGGGTGCTCCTTTTTTTAGAGGTGCACAATGCACCTCCAGCAGGGCGGAGGTTCGAAGTAGAGGGATTAAATCTCCCAGCTGCTCTTGAAGTGGCAGGGGATCCCACAGATCAAACCTGACGAAGGTGTTGCAGATAAGGCAGCCTGGGTGCCTCTTCTGTACCTGCTGTTATCATCCCACTATTAACGATATATTTCTATTATAGTGTGTAATAACTGATAAATTGATCATGAGCTTGTTTGGAGAATAGGTGGACTGGTGGAGTTCTGAAATGTCCACACTGGGGTTTTCTATAAAACAAGCTGCTAACTTGCATCTTGCATGTTTTCAAGTGCCTTATTCCATTTTCCATACAAATATAATCACTTCCTTCCTCTGTCTGTTAAAGCATGTCTTTCTTCTTTGTGCTTCTGAGTGATTATTCTTGAAGCTCATCCTCACTGCAGGCCCCGATTACCTAAATCATAATGTGATGGATTTTACATGTGCAGAATGAGCAGAAGGTCTTTGATGTTTCCACGCATTGGAATGTGAGCGCTTCAGTATCTGTGCCATCCTCTTCTGAATAATGACTCGGCCATGTGTTTTCCTGACATCCGCCACACTTCTGATGTTTTTTTTTTTTTGTGTGTGTCCTGTAGAATGAAGAGAAGCGTAACCTCAGTTTGGGTGGCCATGTTGGGTTTGACAGCCTCCCTGAGCAGCTGGTCAGCAAATCGGTCACGCAGGGTTTTTGTTTCAACATCCTATGTGTAGGTGAGTATCGGACAGAGAATGTGTAACTACTGTACATTTCTCCAGAGTCCCTCTGGCCCTCGTGTTGATTTACTTTGCACTGAGTGACATGTTTAGCTACAAAGATAAATAACAAACAGCAGCACTGTGTTGTATTTCTTGACATGAACGTAATACACTGGCTTACACTTCTGTTACAGCAATAAAAATCGATGTCTGAAAGCTGATGAAGTACTCCCAAGTGATGCTAACGCACTCTCTCTTTCTCCATCTCCCTCTCTGCTTCCGACCGTTCACAGGGGAGACTGGTATCGGAAAGTCGACGTTAATGAACACGCTCTTTAACACCATGTTTGAGAACGAAGAGGCGAGCCATTACCAGAACGGCGTGTATCTGCGGCCTCGAACATACGACCTGCAAGAAACCAACGTCCGCCTCAAACTGACCATTGTTGACACGGTTGGCTTCGGCGATCAGATCAACAAAGAGGATAGGTGAGCTAAGTGCACATACATACAGCCCAGAGTGCCTCACAAAGTATCCAGACCTGCTTGGTAACCAGCAACAAAAACTAACAATGATGATCACAAATATATCTCTGCATTATCCCATAAGCCAAAAGCAGAAGTAAAAAAAACGAATTTGTGATTTCCTTTGGTCTGTTGTAAAAGCAGATTTCCCTGTAAGTATTTCCCCAAAAATCGGCAAGCTCCAAAATGACATTGACACATTTTTAATGAAAAGATGCTTACGTAGGCAAACGAGTGACCCAGACACACAAACCACTGTCAGTCCAGACTTCTGCATCTTTTATGGTGTCTCCGAAGGCTGAAATTGAAGGAAGTTGGAGAAATAAAGAGGAAATTGTTGATTTGTTTATTTTAACATTCAGCTGTGGAATGAAGTGTACTTGTTGTGGCCTAGCCAGGAAGCAGCACTCTCACGCTCTTTGATAGCAGCTTTCTCCGTAGACCGTTTAAACCAACATGGCGAAGGACAGAGCCTGCAGCGGAGTGTAACGGCACACTGAGAGAGCTTCAAAAGGTCACAGTTTGTGCATTCCTCAGAGAAGATTGAAGATGGATGTGAAGTGAGAGGACAGATGACTGTAAACATGTTGCAAGCTGAGGGAATGGAATACATTTTTTTCCTGTTCTACTTATGTGTCACTTTTGAGTTGTAAAACATCAGTGAAGTGGCACATCCGGAGTTGAACAGTGGACAAGATGATGTAATTTTCAGTTATTTGTCATGTTTAGAAAAGATGGAAGTAGTGTATGGTGATGGTTAACAGGAAAAACTTGGAATTACTGGCTTTAGGTCAGAGAGTTTGTAGAAATCACATTCAAGCTCTTAGATTAAACGTAACAGGACTGTGTCACTATTTTCCATCTTTAGTGTTAAACTGCATCTTTCCAGAGCACACAAGGGAACTGCTTCCTATTAATTCTAAAAGAAACAAAACAGCTATGTCCTTGTAGCCCTGTTTTTTGGGCTTGTTTCTCAGAGTTCGTTGTTTTCTAAAGACAAAATGTCATCATTATCACTTTTACTTTTGCAGACGCATGTTAAACATGAGCATCTGGGTTGCATTTTGGTCACTCCGAGGCACTTTGAAGTCTATGTGACTGAATATGGATTCAGGAGGTGTTAAAGATGTTTGACACTGGTTGCAGTTGTTTTCAAGCCTTTCTACTATCCACAGCAAGAAAAACATACAGTGTTTGAGTTGGTTGTGCAGTGTCCAAATATAACAGCATGAGATAAACGAAGGAATTCGTCTGGAGACATCTGTTCAATACAAACAAATTTACTGAACATCTCATATGTAGATGATCAGAATTGTAGAGATATATAGCCAGAAAATGACAAGTGTTGATGTGAGAACCAGACTATGACTGTGTGACGTTATCTACTATGACTAATGAACCAACAGTTCGCTTAGTTTTTTATTTAAGCATGTGGCTTCCTTCTAATGGTTTTCTTCTCATCTTCCCAAATGAAACGAGTTAAAGCTGCAGACTCAAATAAACAAGTCTGGTGTGAATGTGATTCAAAACATCCCAATGAGGCTGGTCACCGGCTTTTGTGGTTAAAAGATTGAAAACAGCTTATAGAAACCAACTGTACTGGAGCAATAACCAACAGAAATGTGTTATTTTAATGCAATGTAAGTAACATTTTCTGACATTTAGCTGTATAGTCAAGTAGCTGTGAGCGAGTGGTGTAGCATTAAAGGCACTCCCCATCTCTCCTGTCCTTTCTCGCAAATGCTCGAGGAGAAAAGGCTGTAAAGACGACGATGTGTTACTTTGTGTTCGTGCCCTTCACTGATTTACTGGTGACACTTAAAGGCTCCGAAAGCGGTCACAGCTCTGTGACAGAGAGGACGCGTTGTTTTCTGCAGCCTCTTTGATTGGACCTTCCATAAGCTGAACACAAATTTCATGCAGCACTAAGCTGTGCAATTCTAAGCTGAGATCTTGGCATTGAATCAGATCACACAGTTACTGAAAACATATCTGTGTCTTTTCCTTTCCCTGTGAAAAGTCCCCTTTCCCTTTTCATATTCATTACCAGCGCATGAATAAGAAGACAAATATTTAGCTTTGACCCACAGACATAAATCCTAACGGTTTCTCTCTTCTCCCTTCCTCTCTCCACAGTTACAAACCCATTGTTGACTACATTGACACTCAGTTTGAAAACTATCTCCAGGAAGAGCTGAAGATCAAACGCTCGCTGTTTAACTACCACGACACCAGGATCCACATCTGCCTTTATTTCATTGCCCCGACAGGACACTCCCTCAAGTCCCTGGACCTCGTTACTATGAAAAAACTGGACAGCAAGGTACGCACATGTGACACACAAGCATGCATTTATATTTTCCCTCTGGAAAAATGCAAGTGTGTTTGAATAATATTAGTCTGAAGTCAGACTTCCCTTTCCGTGTGACTGGTTTGAATTTCACTGAAACGAGGGCATCCCTGATCTTCCTACCAGGGTGTGGACTCTGTGTCCCAAAAGAGAAGAGTAAAGTTGAAACAAAAATGTTCCAGTGACTATGCAAGTTTCCATTTCATCTTTTAGGATTTCAAGAAGAGTTCACATGGCAGTGTTTAGGCTGAACTTATTTGGCTATTTCTGTGGAAAAGGATTAATGGTTTGAACTGTAATAGTTGTGATTTGGGGAAAAGAGAACCTCTCCATGACTAGTTTTACACCTAAAAAGCCAGCATAGTGAAAAAATTTGATTTGGTGTTTTAAGGGAGAGGTTCTTATTTATAAAAAGATATTTATGTCAGTTTAAACTACTCTGCTTCCAATACATCAGCATCACAACCCTCTAATTCACTCTGAGATTGAGTTTGGTATATGTTTGCAGGTCAGCACACAGTCAATAGTCAGATTCAGGAACACATTGATTTGTGGCTCTTTCATTGTTGTTGTGAGTATTACTGCACAGATTATTGCTCCATGGATCTATGATTTGCTGTATGTGATGAGTGTATCTCACTGGAGATGCAGTCGTTGGGATTGCCTTCATTAAATAACAAATGGAAAAAAAATCTCATCAAAACAGCACTTGGGGCAAAGAAAGGGAAAGGGGCGGAGTCACTGTGGTGTACATAGTTAGACAAGCCAGATAAGTCAGTTTGGAGCCATTAAGTTGGAGCCATTTGTATTTATTATTTTATTATTTATATTTTCATTGTATTAAGTGGGCATTGCCTGTTTATTATCTGTTTATTTTGTCATTTTATTCCTGTTTTCACAGTTTAATAAAAGAAATTATTAAAAGCCAGGGAGGTGAGCTGTAAGACATTATGAAGCCGACAAAACCCAGAGGAGAGTGAATGACGGTGAAAGAGGAGATTTGTATTTTCAGCTCTGCAGGAGCTCGTTTAACTTTAAAGCTGTGAGGCAGTAAACTCACACAGGAGTTGTCACATTTCACTTACAAAGCTTTATGTGGAAGCCATAAGCCAATTTTTGTGAATTTGTATGAGATTATACCAAAACAATACACTGTAAGGTTCAGCAATCAAATTTTATTCGATCATTCAGATTGATCTGCAGTGGTTGCGATTAGTTTTTCAGTCTATTTAACTTCTAATAGCACTGCTGTAGAGCTGATGAAGTGGTAGCTTTGTCTCTGTTTGTTTCTGTTGGTGCAGTAATAATAAATCCAGAATAAAGCAGATGGTCAGCTTGTGACCAACCCTGCTGGCTTTCCCCTGCCAACAATCAAGCCATCTCTGCCAGAAGTCTCTCGATACTCTTCATAATAAAAACTAGATACCTCAGCCAAATGCCGCTCTACAGGGACACTTAATAGTTTTATGGCATCAGAAAAAGTGTATAAATAATTTATGCAACGGCTCTTAACTCAGTCCTCAGCTTTCAGGAACAAATTTGATTCAGTATATTAAACCCTTTCTTAAAAACCCAAGGGTTTATTCTTTTCTTTTCAAAGTACTTTTTTAATACAAAATTAAACCAGTGCTTCTGGTATTTTTACTAAAACTGTCCTTTAGGGATACAGGAGTTCTAACCTAACCTGTGAAGGAACCTATACGAACTTTAGAAAAGGACAGAAATCCAAATTTAGGACTCTCCTTGCTGTGAAACGATGGCGCTGACCACCAAGCCCGTGTGCTGTCTTGATGTGCCAACAGAACGATCAAAACCTGGCATGCTATGTTTGCCAACTGTCTCCTTATACCACCCAAATGAGCACAGTGAACACAGCCAAGCCATGGCCTCTGCTTTGACTCATCCAACTTACCTGAGCTAAATATACTGTAGCAGAGCAGCTACCACAGCCTAAACTTTATGTAGATCCATATGATTAACATTTTTTTTCTTTTGATGTAACAATCAGAGACATTTTATATATACACCTTTTAAGCATTTTTTTGCACACATTCACAAAGTGTTTCCGGATTAAACCGGAAGAAATGTAGGCTTTATTTTTTATCCTTAAAGATTTACACAATTCAGAACCCACCAGTGAGGCTGCGGGTGTTCACGATGAGTACCACTCTGATCTCAGTGGATCTGTCCCAGCAATTTTTCCACAATGTGCAGTGTGTTTGCTGTTGTATCTGAAAACAAGCCAGTGTTGAGTAACTGCAATGTAGAAGTGACACTGCTGTGTTTTACAGGGCAGATGGACTTTGTGTGTGCAGGGTTCTCTTTCTAGATAGATTTGGAGGCAACATTTAAGACCCTTGCAAACCAAACAATATTCAACCTTTGCACATTTATGAGATTTCTGTCTTATTTCATGTTTATGGGCTCTGGATATCTGGAGGGTGACCACAGAAAGTGCCTACTTTGTTTTGCATAAACCAAGACAATAAACCAAATAGCTTTAACAAAGTTATTTTATGTTTTTGCATTCAGTTTTTTATACCAGTTAGTTTTCAACAGATTACAGACGCGTTTACAGCCTGAAATCTAATTCTTAAACATGCAGAACCAAGAAAATTGCTTTAAAAAAACAAACAAAAAAAACCCCCCATCCCAGTAGCTGGAAATCGTTATGTTTTTTCATGGCTCGATAAATCAGGGCTATGTGTTTTTGATATCAAATTTAATGCAGAGACATATCCTTGTCAGAGAAAGCATCATTACATTGTGTGTAAATCTTAAGTTGTATCTGGAAATGAAACAGATAAATGAACAGATCTGTCCCCTCTGACAGAAAAACCAGGGAAAGAGACCAGAAACAGCTTTTCCCTCAGTCTGTGTATTTTTTTTCTGTCTAACCCAGACAATGGTGTTTTTCTTGTTAACGAATCAGCCCTCCCCACACAAGGCCCGTAAAGTAAAATGTGGTTTTTAGTAAATGAAGGCAGGAAGAGAGATAGGAGTCTGAAAGGAGTGTCGTTTGTTTTAAATGAAGGTTTTAAGTCTTTTTGTTAACGGATGGGAAACATTTCTACTTAACTTTATAAATTAAAGAATGTAAAAGAGTGAGTTTATTGAGGTTATTCGGCGAAAGGATTCATGCCTCCTGCTTAACTTTAAGAATACCTTTTTAATTTGTGATGTAATCCACTGTCACATGGCTGGGTTAGGTTCCATTTTGCTGTTTTTGGTTATACCGTTTTTCCTGTTTGTGGCAGATGAGATGTTTTCCAAAGTAAAAATAGAGGGAGAGGCTTGAAGCAGCATTACTGAAAGGACACATTACATGCTGGGGTTCTAAAAGTAATAAGGAGTCTGCTTCCTGACTCCTGTAGTGCTGTTTTTTCACATGAGCTTTGAACAGTGTTGGCACAATCAGGTCAGGGCATTGTCCGCTCCCTACATATAGCACACAGTGGTACTGAAAATACTCGGTTTGGTTCAAGAGAAGCTGCTGCCTGAGTAGACTGTGCATGGGACAGGACACGTCATGCTGCCCACTTACCATGAGACCATGCCTACGCTGTTCTCACATCAGTGCTGTGTGACGTTATCCACAGTCAGTGGCAGCTTGCAGGTTTGAGATCTTTTAAACCCTTATCTAAGTCTGTGAGACATTTGTTGTGTTCCTGCTTTTATTGCCATCAGGTATTATTTAGGCTTCCAAGGCGTGCTTGAAAACATCTTGCTAAACATCTATTTTTATATTTGTAGATTTATTGCGACTTTCCCAGAATCTTCTTATCCAGCAGCGTCCATAAATCAGATAAAAAAAAATCAGGAAATACTCCAGAGCGTCCCCAAGAGTCATCATGTGTTTATTTTTTCTTGAAAAAATAAACACATGATGATTCAAACTAATCTATTACGAGCGGCATGCAATAAGTAATTTATCATAGCAGTGTTATATCAATAAATAAATCCAGCCTTTAAAAAAGGTGAGTAATTGACTCCACAGCAGTGTTGTACATCAATTTCTTGTTCACCAAAGCCCAGAAATTACAGGAACTTCATTATGAAAACTGAGTTAAGCAGCTCATTATCCAGATAATTATGTAACACAAACGATAATAATGGGATCCATTCATATTAGGTGTTTTTATATTGTTGTGTAAGCGTTTTCATTATTAAGGCTCAGACTGTATCAGCGTGGTCTCACCTGCACACTCAGAGATATTTCCCTGTATAACATTAAATGACAAAGTGCCAAAAATATTGGGCTGTTTTTTCAGGGATTATCTTTCCTGTGAACTGCTTTAATGTGGTCACAGCTGGCGCTCCTGGTCCCTCAGAACAAACATTAACTGTTTGGGAATGATCTTTGGTCAGCTGGGAAAACTCAGTTGTGGGAAGCGAGCAAATATAACACCGAGATTAGTTAAATTAGTTTGTTATATTAGGGTTAAAACCTGATACTGGCCACCCCGCTGCAAATTAACGAGCCAACAAAGTATGATGAGATTCAAATTTGATTTTTAACAAGCTCTGACTCATACTCTAAGGCACGCTGTGGAATTGCTGTGTGGATCTGTGGGAGTCCTGCCATCTTCCCAGTTGGTGATCTGGGAAATGCAGCCGTACAGAGGAATGCAGACAAACTGTGCGTTTATTTCTTCACATCTGCTGCTGATTGTAGATGGAGCCGAGTTTGTTTTCATAATCACTGTTTGTTTTATTTATCAGTCGGGGTTCTGATTGGGCTTATTTGCTATTCAGTTAACTGTGCATGGTCTTATAGATGCGCTACACAGCTGTTTAAAACCTCAACATATTTAATGTAGCTTTAATTTTTTTTTAAGCAGTGTTTGCTCATGATGGTTAGATGGCAATTGCTGTAATCTGTCATGATCTGAAAACATTCAGGTGTTTCCTGTGCATCCTTTTGTTTTGTCATGTCAACGTTTAAACCAGGCTAAACCAAATGCTTCCATAATGTAACACAAAACGTCTTTGCATTATCATTTTTGGAAGACTCCACCACATTAGCAACAACAGTGCAGTGCACCGCATATTTAATAACTATCTCACTTTTTTTTTGTCATTATTTCCGCAGGTCAACATAATTCCCATCATTGCCAAAGCGGACACAATCTCCAAGAGCGAGCTTCATAAATTCAAAATAAAGATAATGAGCGAGCTGGTGAGCAACGGCGTCCAGATATATCAGTTCCCAACAGATGACGAAACTGTCAGTGAGATCAATGCCTCCATGAATGTAAGTAATATTTTTGGCACAAAAACATTTAAAAAGTCAAAACATTCTTTGTTTTAATGACGGTAACACATGCTTTGACTAAAACACCATAAATAAAGAGTCAGTGTTTCAATGCAGATGAATTACAGTCTCACAATTTTGACTGTATACTTTGTAAAATATTTATAATATTTGCAAACACTAGCTAACCGTGGGTATGTAGCTATATACAAGGATCATATGTCGTTGGACCCACTGATTGCACTGATTGGCACTTTTCTATTCTTCTTTTTAGTTCGTAACAAGAACTAAAAAGAAGTTCTGCACTAGTCTGCCTATGCAAGCATAACCATAACAGGCACTCTGAGTGCACAAACCTGTGCCATGGGAGCTCACTCTCTGGGCCTTATTTACTTTTAAGGGAGCAGTATTGTATTTTGTATATAAACTTAATGGAGGAGTAGGTAATTGAATTATAAATAACTGGGTATGAATAACTTCTGCGTATTATATAATATTTTACTGAAGTATACTTCTATATAACCAGTCAGCTCATTTTCTTTCTCTTCATAAAGCTTTCTTTAAAGATATAAGGTGAGAGGTCAAATGTTACATGATATTTGGATGCAAACTATTATGTGATATTTGGAATCCCCATATACAGTGGGATGCAAAAGTTTGGGCAACCTTGTTAATAGTCTTTATTTTCCTGTATAAATCGTTGGTTGTTACGATTAAAAAAAAAAAGTCAGTTAAATATATCACATAGGAGACACACACAGTGATATTTGAGAAGTGAAAAGAAGTTTATTGGATTTACAGAAAGTGTGCAATAATTGTTTAAACAAAATCAGACAGGTGCATAAATTTGGGCGCCACAAAAAAAGAAATGAAATCAATATTTAGTAGATCCGCCTTTTGCAGAAATTACAGCCTCTAAATGCTTCCTGTTGGTTCCAATGAGAGTCTGGATTGTGGTTGAAGGTCTTTTGGACCATTCCTCTTTACAAAACATCTCTCGTTTATTCAGGTTTGATGGCTTCCGAGCACGGACAGCTCTCTTTAACTCACACCACAGATTTTCAATAATATTCACGTCTGGGGACTGAGATGATCATTCCAGAACGTTGTACTTGTTCCTCTGCATGAATGCCTTAGTGGATTTTGAGCAGTGTTTCGGGTCACTGTCTTGTTGAAAGATCCAGCCCCGGTGCAGCTTCAGCTTTGTCTCTGATTCCTGGACATTGGTCTCCAGAATCTGCTGATACTGAGTGGAATCCATGTGTCCCTCAACTTTGACAAGATTCCCAGTCCCTGCACTGGCCACACAGCCCCACAGCATGATGGAACCACCACCATATTTTACTGTAGGTAGCAGGTGTTTTTCTTGGAATGCTGTGTTCTTTTTCCTCCATGCATAATGCCTTGTTATGCCCAAATAACTCAGTTTTTGTTTCATCAGTCCCCAGCACCTTATTCCAGAATGAAGTTGGCTTGTCCAAATGTGCTTTAGCAAACCTCAAGGGGCTCTGTTTGTGCTGTGGGCAGAGAAAAGGCTTCCTCTGCATCACTCTCACATACAGAATCTCCTTGTGTAAAGTGCGCCGAATGGTTGAACGATGCACAGTGACTCCATCTGCTGCAAGATGATGTTGTAGGTCTTTGGTGCTGGTCTGTGGGTTAACTCTGACTGTTCTCACCAGTGGTCGCTTCTGTCTGTCCGAGTTTTTCTTGGTCTGCCACTTCGAGCCTTAACTTGAACTGAGCCTGTGGTCTTCCATTTTCTCAATATGTTCCTAACTGTGGAAACAGACAGCTTACATCTCTGAGACAGCTTTCTGTATCCTTCCCCTAAACCATGATGGTGAACAATCTTTGTCTTCAGGTCATTTGAGAGTTGTTTTGAGACCCCCCGTGTTGCTACTCTTCAGAGGAAATTAAAAGAGGAGGGAAAGTTACAATTGACCCCCTTAAATACTCTTTCTCATTATTGGATTCACCTGTGTATGTAGGTCAGGGGTCACTGAGCTTCCCAAGCCAATTTGAGTTCCAATAATTAGTTCTAAAGGTTTTGGAATCAATAAAATGACAACAGTGCCCAAATTTATGCACCTGCCTGATTAAGTTAAAAAAATTATTGCACACTTTCTGTAAATCCAATAAACTTCATTTCACTTCTCAACTATCACTGTGTCTCCTATGTGATATATTTAACTGACAATTTTTTTTATTGTAACAACCAACGATTTATACAGGAAAATAAAGACTATTAACAAGGTTGCCCAAACTTTTGCATCCCACTGTATCAGTATCACTTGTCAATACAGACAAAGACAGTACATTTTAAGCGTAGTTTAAAAGATAAAAAGCATTTTATGAACGTTTGACCTTACTTGACCTTGAAGAAGAGGCCCAAAGTGACGTGATATTTAGATTCACCCTATATCATTACCTATACAAAATAATACAAACAGTAGCAGTAAGAAACATAATTTTAAATGGCTCTGTCTAGCATTATTATCACTTTGACCTTCACAACTCGACTCTACAGTCCTACAAAGTTTGATCAGAATTCATGCAAGACTTTTATATGCAAGTGTGTTTGCAGACAGAATGACAAAATTGAATGCACACACACGCAAGCGCTACCAAAAATGTAACCTCCTTGGTTTAGGTAAAAAATTTAAAAAGTGCATAAACTTTATGATATTACTCCAACTTAAGTTTCATCTTACAAGTAGGATTATAATTAAACGTATGCTACAGACCTTTGCTGAAGCATCAGGCACAAGTGCATTTTCATGATAATATCTGTCTATTTTTAGATCAGAATTTATTATGCCTCTCATGTATAATCATAATGTTTAAACACACACCCACGCATGTACAAAAATGGTGAACAAGACAGCATTTGGTTCTCCGAGGCACTGTCCTTGTACAGTATCCCAGTCTATTCATAGTTGGTTACATCAGCACCCACACTCGCCAGCTTGCTGGTTCCTCTGAGCTGTAACCAGCCAGCTGGTTTCAACTCGCCATCTAATTTTTGAGGTAGCGTGTCAGGCATGTTTCCCCTGCGATGCCTCCTCACTGTTGGTCTTAATGAAGCATAGTAGCTCCAAGAGCAATAATAAAGCGTGTGTGTTTAATCACTTCAACTAAATAGGTCTCCCATCTGAGCCGCAGTTGGGAGACCCATTTTGTTTTAAAACGTGAAACCGATCACTGGTGCAGCTCATATGTAAACATGGTTACGCTTTGCACTGGTGTGGTTTGGTTGTGAAGGATAAGAGAGCAGACAAACACAGTGAAACGGCTTATCCGTCCTGTTCGTTTTAGTACAGTTTACACCACAGCCTACTGAAAATTGACTTGTTCTGTGAAGAATAAAAAAAAAAATCTCCTTAGGGCAGTGTACCCTGGTCCCCTGCTTATTGCACCAGTAAGAACTTTTTTTTTGTAAAAACCTTTTTGACACTAACCTGTTTTTCTGTGCAGGCCCATCTGCCATTTGCTGTAGTCGGGAGTGTGGAAGAAGTCAAAGTGGGGAACAAAGCAGTGAGGGCCAGACAGTACCCCTGGGGTGTCGTTCAAGGTGAGAGATGCTGACAAGAAATTTAACCACAATATGTTGTGTTTGTATTTTACAATCAAATAGCTGGTTTATTAACCCTTTATTGATCATGGGCCCAACGGCGGGCCCATTTTACAGGTAAATTTGAAGGGCCGGTCAATAAAGGGTTAAAGGATCATTTCTTGTTTGATTAATTTTTCAGGACTACTACAAAAAGAAAGTGTTTTTTTTCTTGTAAAATACCACATATTATATATCCTCAGTTAGAGAAAATGGTTATACTCCATAAAGTACTAGTCACAACCGGCAATGTTTTTTTTTACGGTCCATTGTCCAGTGTTGGTGAGCCTGTGCAGATTAATATCTGACAGGAGTGGCACCCTGTGTGCTCTTCTGCTGCTTCAAGGTTTCAGGGTGTTCAGAGATGCTCTTCTGCATACCTTGGTTGTAGTGAATGATTATTAGTTTTGCCTTGCTATCAGTTCAAAGAAGTCTGGTCACTCCCCTCTGACTTCGGACATCAGCAAGGTCTTTTCTTCTAGAGCACTGCTAGTCATCAGATATTTCCTCTTTTTTGAACCATCAGTAGTTTCTGAATTACTCAGCACAACCACTCTGGCACCAAAAACCATGCCACATTCAAAGTTGCCTAAGTGACCTTTCTTCCCCTTTCTAATGCATCTTGACCTTGTCTCTTTACTTAAAAGTACTAAGTTGTAATTGGCTAATTAGGCATTTGCATTATTGAGCGTTTGAATAGGCGTACCTAATGTGTGACAGGTGACTGTTTGGGATATTGGCACAAACGCTGAACTGTTGTACAGTTGCTGTTATGCCGTTTTATAAGTTTGCTTGATTTTCTTGTTTTTGCTGTGCTGTGAATGTGGCTGAAATCGGTCATGTGGGATTTTTATCTTTTGTTTATTTTTATATATCTGAGGAAGTAGGTGACTCAGTGTCCTTGTGCCTGTGTTTGGGTGTTCATGTGGATGTTTTGCAATATTAAAAGTCATACCAGGCAGTAACTCTGTATTTGAGAAAGTAGAATGAGAAAAACAATAAAGCCAGTGGAAGAAAAGTAACCTGCAGGAATCATAAAAAATAATATATGACTGACAAAGCTCTGAATCATATGATTCATTTTTAAATAAAAAAAACAAACAAACTAGTAGCTGGACTCCCTATTTTATTTTTTTTTGTTCTTGTTTTTTTAATTTGTTTTTTGTTCGTTAAGGACGTTTTACTCAGTTAAGTATCCTTGGTGAAGGATGTTTCCTGCACGTGGCAGAGTGGCGAGTGCATCCCATAGTTTTCCTGTTTATTTTTACCCGTTAATGCAGAATGCCCTCCACAGCTGACAGTGTCACTTTATGCGGAGTGACACTAAAATGAAGTATGGAGATCGTTTTGACAGTGTCTCTGTGCGCACGCAGACAGTTTATCGTTAACGATGTCTCGTCTTTAGCTTCATGCATTGTGTTTGTAGGCGTGCAGAGCCTGGATGTATGCCTGGATATTGGCATGAATGCGTTGCCCGTGGAGACGTCGGGTTTCTTGGGAGTTTTTGTTTCCCACAGCTCATTCCTCTGTGTTTGTCAATGATGGTAAACAGTTTAATTTAATAATGTCACACACACACACACACACACACACACACACACACACACACACACACACAGATTTGCTGTGAGAATATTGCTGCTCATGTGGGAGTCATCCTCTCAGAGAACCTCGCTCACTCCCTTCCACTCTCCCTCCATCTCTCGCTTCCTTCCTTCCTTTTTCGTTTACTGCTCCCTCCCTCACCCATCCTCTCTTCCTCTCCTCTCTCCATTATCTAGTGGCCACTCATTCTCCAACCCTCAGAGGACACTGTGGTTATTTCTAAAGCCTGCTGCGTGTCTCCTGTGGGATGGATTCCTCTGGACTTATCAGTCACTGTGCTGCTCTAGTCCAGTCATCCGACAGACTGGTGCTTACTGCAAAAAAGTTTTGTCAGCCCTGCTGTAAGCTCATTTCTTTCCTGGTTGCTTTTCTTATTTTTTTTTTTACAAGTGTTCTTATATATTACACAACACACAATAATGTATTATAGTTGCAAGCAGGTATGTAGTATTTGTTTATTTTTGTATTTAGAAACAACTATAACTTGTGCAGTAGACTCTTGAAGCTTGTTGTTGTCTGCATGGTTATGTCTCATCCGTAAAGTCCATCAATGTCTGGCATCAAAAGTCTAAATTGATGGGATATAATAGAGCAAAGCTGCTTCCATTTTGACTCAGCCCTGCTTTCACACTGATTGCTCATCATTCATACAACACACTTGTCACAGTATCTGAGCACAGAGGTCTCTGTGTTTTATAACATGCAGCTAACTGAAGGGAGGCTCTCAATCTGTGGAAACAGTTTGTAGATGCCAGATGTCATATAGATGGGTTATGGTAACCTCTTAAAGAGTCATGAGAAATTTCCATGAGCTTGAAGAAAGACAGACGAGGGCTGTCTGCTGACTAAAAGAGCTATTCAGGGGGTCTTTGTGTGTGTGTGTATTTAATCTTCCCCAAGATCTCATTGTGCTGTTATCTCTGAACTCCAGACATCTGTGACACGTAGCAGACCTTCTCTGCAGCTTTCTATGTGTTACTATTCACACAGATAGAAAACGACACAAAATTAAGAATATTTTTCTGGCATCAAATTACACATCCCTAATCACATAAACAGTAAATCCTGAGAATGTGTAGATTTATGTAAGTTCAGAAACGTACATTTGTTCTTGATTTAAAAAAATGTATTATTCAGCATTAATCTACTCAGTAAAAGTATCACTAAAAGCTACTAAATAATCACATAGATCAAGTTTTTCGCAGACTTATTTTCTTCTGAGAATGTAATCCGTCCATTGATATTTCGTTGGTTTTAATATTTCAGCAGAAAGCAGAAATAAACAGTGACCCTGGATTTTTAAATTCAGAACTTCCACCAAACACGCCTGAAGACTCGTCACCACCCAAACAGCCTCACTGTACAAGGGCATTATTTGAACACAATTTATTAATGTTCTCTTATACAAACAAGTAAAAAGAAAGAAAGAAGAAGAGTCTAGACACGGCCCCAGAGGAAATGATCATGCACTGAAGTAATATGAGGTGAGATCACGTCTTTATACTGTAAAAGACAGCACTGCTGGTTCCCACATCCCTGCATGAAGTACGGCATGTACTTTACAACATGACTCGCTTTTATTACCATTTAAATATCGTAATAGTATATACACATAGTATGTATATAAGCCCACAGCAAGACAGTGAGAGATTAGCAAATTGTGAATATTTCCATCTGTCCATCTTAAAATTCTTGAAGAAAGCATAAATGACCCAGATCATTGTACATGTGCCCAAATTGTTTTGTATTTAAATGGTTATAACCCATTACTGTACTGTAATAAAATTAAAGGGTTAGGGTTAATGTTCCATGCCAATATTTTCTTGCCAGTGTGAAAAACTGTTGTCAATTTTTGTCAATATTTGCACAATAAGTCAGTGAGTTGACCTTGAAGACCTTGGTGGATGTAAGCCAGATTTTAATGGATTGTTAACATGACCCCACTCTACACCTCTACTAAGTTTTATCAGAATTGTTTCAAAACAGTTTGAGCTATGGTGTTTACAGATAGAATGACACTATCAAAATCCTACCTACCTCCTTGGCGCAGGGAATAAATATTTGGAAAGCAGTAAGGAATTCAAGGATTCAGCAGAGACTGAAGGATGTATATGATGAGGCAAAGCTTTCCCTAATCTGTAATATTTATCTTTGAAACTCCAAACATCTGGAAGCCTTTCCAAAGACTCACGGAGCTGTTAATCAACCCAGTAAAAACCGATCATTCTAGATTTTTAATTGCATGAATGTTTACTTTTGATAACTTTATTTGGAGCCACATCTCTCTTGCTTGCTTGCTTCTGTATTTCTGTGCATGTGTCTGTGTACCAGCAGAGCCATGTGCTTCTGTATCTTGAGGGCTCAGTGCTGCAGGCAGTTGGAGAGTTGGCCTTCATTCAGTCCTCACGGGGGTGTGGTGGTAGTGTGCAGAAGAGAGGCTATTAGATGCCAAATGAACAATAATTTTCTGTAGCCTGGATGCAGCCCCAGTAAACGGCTAGTTTCTTTTTTTTAAACCCATGTTTTTTCCACTAATGATGTGCGGTTAGCCAGCAAATTTGAGCAAAAAATACACGAGTGATTGAGTCATGCAGCTGAATGACTGCTGATTTTTGAAATTAATTTTGGTTTCAAAAGAATTTGTTAGTTTATTTTGTGTTTTGTCCAAGTCTAATAAAGGAATGCCTTCTTTTTTTTTTTTTAAAGTTACCCTTTGTTGTTTTGTTTAAATATTTATGTTGCATTGTTATATTTTAACGTCATCCTCTGCAGACTTTCACATCTGTGTCCACCTGGAAAAGCTAATTGCCATGCTAATTGTGCTTTTTGAATGCCACCACTGTTGTTTATTCATCCTTAGAGCTTCTGGTGGTATTTAAACATAATGCCTTTGTATTTTCTCACCACGGTGACCTTTCTTCACAAATCGGGTCTGAAGCAACCAAAGTAATCTTAAGGGGTTGCTGAGTTTTGCCAGTAGGTTGATGAACTTGACTTTCAACAAATTTTTTTAATGAGTTATGCTTTTATTTTTTTTAGTTTAGTCAAACATTCTATTAAGATATCCTTGGGATCTACTAATACTCCATTCATTGTTCTCCAAATCGTCTCCTGTTATTTAAAAGCAAAACAAAAAAAGCTTACTGAAGATGTTGTTCAAGTTAGTTTCCAATATAGACAAAAAGAGATCGAATGAACTCAGAAGGTATTAAAAGTTTTTATTTAATATACTGAAGTCTTGCCTTGCATGTTTGATCCGAACAAATGATGTTGCACACAAGTTAAACCCTTTTTGTTTTTATTTTATTTTAATAAGATTTCTCTCAGCAACAGCAGATCTGTAGCAAGCATTCTCGCTAGCTATAGTTGAATGGAAGATCATCGTTTTATGGTGGGAAACTGTCAGTATTAGCTAAAATACAAAACTCGCGTCAGAACTTCAGTAAATAATGGCAAATGGACTGCATTTATATAGCTGGTTTATAGTACTTCCTGATCTACAGTCCCCCAAAGTGCTTGTTTGACTTTTCTTTCTGCCTGTATTAGCTCTTTATGACTCACTTGTTTTACCTTAACTTTGAGATTGTTTTACTGTACAAAATGGTTCAGTCATCTTAGGGTTTCCTGCCATTACAGATCTTAGCTTTGGCCTCAAAATGAAACACATTTTATTATCAGAACAGTCCTTATTGTTTTGATGGGGTGAGGTGACCTGTGACTGAAGGCTTCAACAGAGTGGATGCCCAGGGCACCCATCATCCCCTCTCCCCTCCTCTGCTGTCAGTCTGTGAGGCAGGAAACACTTCCTGCCCTTTCGTCACCATGAAGGCATTTAAGTGTGAGACTCACTCAAACGTGAAACTAAAGTGAAAGTTCTCTCCAGTTGAACAAAGTGAGCACGAAAAGTGCAGAATATGAAGTCTGCTGGAAAAAAAAATTGATTTGGTTTAATTTAATCACTCAGGATGGCGTATATGTAGATGCCGAATTATCTGTTTCCTGTGGAGGCTTCACATTCCTGCTTTTAAGAGGAAGAGAGGCTGAGGGAGTGACAGATGGCATGTTAAAGTCATTTGAAAATGATGGCCAGGCACTGAATGAAGGCGTGAAGCAAGGACTGAAAACAACATTATTTGGACACCAGAAGAGTCTAATGTGGAGGGAATAACTAAAAGGGCCTCCTGAGTCTCTGCTGCTGTACTCATGGCGTTCTGTATTTGTCCTTTTAGTTGAGAACGAGAGCCACTGCGACTTTGTAAAGCTCAGAGAGATGCTGATCAGAGTCAACATGGAGGATCTGAGGGAGCAGACACATGCCCGCCATTATGAGCTGTACCGGCGCTGCAAGCTCGAGGAGATGGGTTTCAAAGATACAGATCCTGACAGCGAGCCATTCAGGTAGATGGTGGACACACCCAGTGCAACACAGACAATGCGTTTATTGAAAGGCTCACACAGTCAACCAACTGTCAACAGCAATGAAAGGAAACGATTATCTTTTGAAGACTGTGCCTAATCTTTCTTTGTTTCTGTTCTCTGTCCTGGCTTTACTGCTCTGCAGCCTTCAGGAGACGTATGAGGCTAAGAGGAAAGAGTTCTTGGGGGATCTGCAGCGCAAAGAGGAAGAAATGCGGCAAATGTTTGTCAACAAAGTAAAAGAGACGGAAGCAGAACTTAAAGACAAGGAGAGAGAGGTCAGTCTGGAAAAGCCGAGCTGTCGTTTATTTGATAGTCAATTGCACCTGACATGTCCACACATCAACTTCAGGTGCTTTTTTGTCAGAAGATCAGAAATATTGTGCACACAGTTTTGCATGGCATCTGTAAAACCTGTTGAGTTCAGCACATTTTAAGATATGACAAAGTGTCTGCACATGTGAATGACCGACTCTGTTTGTATTGGTTTATCCTAATCACTCATATCTGGCACCACTGTGAGAAAGTACCAAGACCCTCATCACACGATTTCCCTACAGTGAGGCTCAAAGTTATGACTCAGTGTCAGTTTAGGAAGCTGTGACTACACAGAAAGAAATGCACAGATCAAACACTTTAAATTATTGTTTGTAACTTGACTGTATGTCTGATCTAAGAAAGTTTGTCTTGGCATTTTTAAATTTTGTGCAGTTTCTACAGTTTACCACCAACTTTCTCAGTGTTGGAAAGAGATGAGTTTTCACCTCCCATCATAGTATTACGATTGAAATCTACAAAAGTGCATTATTTCCTTGTTGTACTTGAGGAGTGCATAAAATGTTGCTAAGGGCTCCCAGTAACCATAAAAGCCACACTTTAGGTCTTTAACACCTGCATTTAATAGTTTCTATTTTGTTTGAGTGTCTACTTGTCAACTATACAGGGCCCTCAAAAACACTTTGAGCAGCTCTGCAGTGCATCCAGTGTTATACATACCAAAGTGTTGCACACTGCAATAGCATATGATGGTGTGTTGTCGATCACAAGGGAAGCAGTGTATGACTAAACAGGGGGATTCCCTGTTTTTCACTGCACTTCATAATATGGTTATTTAACCTGCTCTTAGTAATATAACCATGCAAGACAAAATTATATACACTGAAAAAATATAGGAAAAGCCAATGTTCAGTTCAGTTTGAGTATAAAAATATTAGTCAGACAAACTCTTCCTAAACTGCCCTTTCTTCTAAAGTTTCGTCTCTCTTGTCCTCATCCCATTTGTCCGTCTCCACACTCGTCTTCTCCCCCTCAGTTGCACGAAAAGTTCGAGCAGCTGAAACGGATGCACCAGGAGGAGAAGAAGAAGGTGGAGGATAAGCGAGGATACCTGGAGGAGGAGATGAACGCCTTTAACAAGAGGAAGGCGGCAGCCGAGACACTGTCCTTATCTCAGCCCGTCAAGAAAGACAAGGACAAGAAAAAGTAAGGCAGTCCCTCTAAGTCACTCAATCGTGTCATTCTTCTCTCAGTAACAGGAAGCTGCTTCTTTTTTAAACCCTACTCCTTTCTTTAAGTAATCCTCTTGCCTTTCACTGTGTGCCTTCAGAACCTGAAATGATTTCCCCGCTGCTCTTGTCTCTTCTTGTTTTGCTGAGTAACACTGATACACGAGGTTAGCATTCTGCTAATTCCCTTGGATTTATGGAGCCTTGAATAGAGCGTGTTTTGCTGCTTTAGACCTGTTGTCGACCTGTCTCCAATACACAAGCATTTCAACCATTATAAAGGCCTGGCATGCGTTAAGGAAACTTCCTCTCCTTTTTGTCCTGCCCAAGCTTAACATTTCCTGTGCTTTCACTCTTTCCTTTCGCCTCGCTCTAATTATTCAGGATACTCAGTCAGGAGGTAGTGAAAACCTCAGAAAGGGCAAAACTGATGTTTCAATAGGGGTGTGCTCATCGTTGTTAAATCTTCCACTTTATACCTGATGCTTTCTTCTTAAGTACGGTATTGGACTGACATGCATAGCGATCTATAGCTCACCCATCACAGCAGGGATCAAGGTGCTGTGGTTGTTTCAAAGCCCAGTCAGCATTGTTTTGAAATTCCTTCGTTTAAAGCTGCATTCTAGGAGCCTTCAGCTTGTTTTGTCTTTAGACCAACTTGTTCACATACTGTTGATAAGAGGCTGCTTTTTTCTGGTTTAGTCTTGGTCAAGTACAACTTGACTGTAGAAGCTATAAAATGAGTTTGATCTTAGACCAACATTTTTGCTCAACCTCCATAAAACTCATGTAGTAAAACAGAAGTTTAGCTTGAAGTTTCTTGAAGCTGATAACGTTTTGAAATCCTTATTAGGAGCTACAAAATGCAAGTTCAGTACTTGGATTCAACTTTTATCTGCTCAGTTTTTCATGAAATGACCTGGTCACGAACAGTGTTGGTCAAGTTACTTGAAAAAAGTAATCAGTAACTAATTACTGATTACTTCCCCAAAAAGTAATCCCGTTACTTTACTGATTACTTATTTTCAAAAGTAATTAATTACTTAGTTACTTAGTTACTTTTTAAAAACACGATTTACAACCTGAATAGGTGATAAAGCGATAGATCTTTCAGCCCAATTCTACTTTTTCTACATAATCCATCATACAAAATGTAATCAAATGGAAAAGTCTCTTTTTTTAACTTGTTTTATCAGTTTTAATCTTTTAACTTTATGCATCAAGCAAAAATTTAATTATATGCAACATTCTCTGACTTGAATAAATTAGTTTAACATTTAAACCTATTTTCTACACATTCCAGCACATAAAATAAAATATTTTTTGTGTTTACACTCACTCTTTCAAATAGATGCAAGTAAAACACAGCAGAAAATAAATAAAGTCAAAGACTCAGCGGTCCTGTTGCTCTATTTTCACCTGTAAAGCAGGCCTGGGGGTAGGTGGAGGTTTACCCTGGTGCACGTGTGCCGCGGTCAGTTGAAGAATCCGCGAGTTTCTCTGTGTACGTCGTTGTGCACTCGGTGCTTGCTCGGAAGTTTAGGGGTTTTTTTCGCTGTAAAAAGAAGTTTTCTTCCCACGCACGATGGACGCTAATGTTTTTGTCACTTTTTATGGAATCAAACTCAAAGTAAGGTCAGTACTTCCACGCTTTAAACGCTGCGTGCTCATACTCTCTCCCACAATCGATATGTGAGCCATTGTTGATCTGCACACAGCTGTTGTAAGCGAGTGTGACGTTTGTGACGTCACTGTCATGAGACATTCTCGCAAAAAATCACGGTTTTAGTAACGCAGTAACGCAGCGTTCCTACCGGAAAGTAACGGTAATCTAATTACCGATTTTGCAATAGTAATCCCTTACTTTACTCGTTACTTGAAAAAAGTAATCAGATTACAGTAACGCGTTACAAGTAACGCGTTACTGCCCATCTCTGGTCACGAACCTTCTACCTGCCAGTCACTTGTCCTGTGAATATGGGGCACATATATCAACAAATAGCAGTAATTCCTGCACATTCATTCAGGATTTTGAGTTAAAGCTGAAAGTCTGCACTTTAATCTCATATTGATGATTTCAAGGCCATTTCAGACAGTCAAACGTGTACAATGTTCAGGTTTCACTTTACTTCAGTCTGTCGTGTAGCTCCTTTTCAGTTCTTTATCTGTGTTTTGTTTTGTTGGCTGGCGGTCCCTTACACACTGTATCACAATCAGAGCTGGCTTTGAGTGAAGCAAGCATCTCTGTGTGTATGCCAAGCTTTGGTCATAGGTGAACGGCAGTGAAGTCTTCATGGTCATTCCCACCAAGTTGACCAGGCATATGGCTCCATCTTGTGGCCGCTCACGTGCATTACTCTTGTTCCTGTTGCAGATCTTCCATTTTGTGCGTTTCCGAACATCATTTTTGGCCGTTTCACTCAGGACTGGTGTTCGAAGTAATCATCATACAGAGTGTAGTTTAAAAGGTTCACACCTCATTCACCAGCACACGCGCTACGATTTTATCTGAGCTTCCTAACTTCTTTGCTTCAGTGCTGCTTTTCTGATCCCTCTCTTTTATTTCACTTATTATTTCAGTAAAGTCGCTGTTTGTTCATTCGATTTATTTTGTTTATTGTTTGTCGTTGTTTTTCAGTTAATTTTTGGGCGCTGTATACCCTTCCTCACACGGCCATGGATTTGTCCTCCATCACCATAGCAGCGACAACATCTGTTTTTTGTTGGTTTGTTTGTTTTCGTTTGTTTGTTCCGACATTCCATCTTGATATTGTGCACACGGACCAAAGACACTGAGGATGATGATGATGATGATGATGATGATGATGGTGAAGCCACAGGGAAGAAAAGAGTGAAAGATGGTGCGAGATGATGAGCAAAAATATTCACGTTCCATCAGAGGCCATCTCATTTATTCAGGATCTTTGTTTGTTTGTTTTGCTTCCCCCCCTTTGGACACTTTTTAAAATAAATATGTATGTATATGCGTTTTGTTTTGCTTAATTGTGATTTAAATATTTTGTTGTTTTCTTTTTGTTTCTTCATTAACTATCCACACAAGAAATAAGAGCTTAAAACCATTCGAACCTTTGACTGTTTGGTACTACAACGTAACACCTGGGCAACATTTTTTAAACTCTTCAGCAAGTATTACAAAAATAATAAAAGAAGATATCAGTAAAGATTTTTGTCTTTAAATACATGATCTTTCTGAAAAATTGCCCAGATAAAATGTGTCGGTTAAACTTGGTTAAAGTTAAAGTCGGTTAAAGTTGTTTTTTTTGTTTTTTTTAATCAATTAAGCCCAAATAATATACTTAAATAGCAATAACTGAGTACCTGTGTACTGCATATTGCATACACATAGGTGCTGACAACCTAAACCTAATAATCTTAAGTGTTTTTTTTAAAGAAATGTATGCAATATTCTGGTGCTGTTTCAGTTTAACTCATTAAATGTATGTGAATATTTTCTAGAGCTTACCAAGCTTAATATGCAAAATGTACTAGTTTTTAAATCTGATATTGTTATAAGAAGCACATATGATTGTGTACATTGTCCGTAAGTGATTTAACTTTATTGTAAACGGTGAGTTGATCGTCTCGATGTGACTGTTATGACAGTGGACGCAAACACAAAGCCAGTATATCGACGTAAACCCAGGATTCAGGAAACTATTCAGCTTGATGTAGACGCGTTTACACTCAGATGTAGAAGAGAGCAGCTGTATTTACTGTGTGTCTTTTGGAAATAAATGCAACCCCCCCACCCCACACCCTTCCACTCCTGACTTTGATGCGTCTCTGCCATGATTTGTTTGTCTATATTTACCCAGCGTGGAGCTGAAAGTGAAGCACAGGCAAGTGAAGACTCTCATTCCCTCAGGTGTGCATTAAGACAACACACAGAGGCTGACGGCCCCTCGCTGTAACCAAACAGCTGTCAGCTTGAGGCAGCGTTTCCTGTGTAGCGATCTCTAACTGAAGAACAAAGTGCTGTGTGCTCGGCACACAATCCTCCCTGCTTTCACCATCGCTGCTCACCTCTGTTGGGTGTGGCTGTGTGTTTTTCAAAGGAGTGAGAGGTGGAAAGGTGTGTCCTTCCTTCACTTTGCATTTCAGCTTTTTCATCATTCCAGTATGAAAATATAAACTATGGTAACTGGGAACAGAGTGGCTTGAATTGACCCAATTCCTGTCCAGGACTATCTAAATGGAAGAAAAAAAAATGACAAACTATTAAAGTAAACTCACCCTACTAAACCCGTACGACCTGACGCCGGCCACATCCTACCCAGTTCCTTCCCCACTTCAGTTTAAGTTCTTTCATTGTTTAGAATTTCTCCAGATTTCTTTTCTGGACACTCCATCGGTAACTTCTTCGCCAAAGGGATCCCTGACCACCCGATTGATGTCATGCGCCATAAAAGGTGGATCTTCATCGACCTCAGTCATCAGTGCTGCTTTCTGTGAGCGTCTTCTGGGCCACCAACTGGGCTCATAAAAGTGAGCGGGATCTTTGTTCACTCCGTCCACCATTCTCTTTCAATAAATAACATTTTCTAATTGAATGCAACCTAATTTACAGAGGTGCTTGCTCGTATTGAATATGACCAAAATATCAGATAGATGAGGTATATAGTATTTTTACTGGACAAAACACTCACTTTGTGTGTTTTTTTTTTTTTTTTTGTTTTTCTATGCTAGACTGTGATGTCAGTGAAGGCAGAAATCCTAATATGGTCATGTCATGAATACAGATCTGGCTATGAGCCCAGGGGCATCCCCCTTTTTCCTGTTACCAGTGTTAACTAGCTGCTGTATGATATAACAGGTAAAGGTATAAGTGCATTTCTTTTCTAAATTTATATAACATGTATATAAATGCTATATTTATTATCAATGAAAAACTACACAAGACTATAATAATCTGTGAGATATTTTATTGGGTAATTGAGACTGTTTTCCATTTACTGTGAAGGATCTGCCAGCATTGGTATTATTCTGTCTACCACCTGCAGAGTTCACTGGACCTCATTCAGCCCTACAATATGTTCAGAGCTCTCTCTGTGCTGTAGTACACTAACACTGCCAACAAAGCTGCCTGCTAATCACCCTGAGAGCCTCCATGTACATACTTGGACTGAGACACAACATCAAAGCCAGTGACAGATAAGTGATAGCTGCTGAGATGCATGACGTATTTCAGGGGTTTGACTAGATAAGTTTTTTTTTTTAACCTACTTACGACTGATTGTGAGCTCAGATTTTGTGGATGGACAAACTACAAGCAAACTCCCTTGCGCACAGAGATTTCTCCAGATTCTCTAAATCCTTTGATAATATATACTGTAGGCGATGAAATATTTGCAATTTTATGTTGAGGAACATTATTCCACAGTTTGTAGATGCAGTTATATTAGCTATAAAATGTTTCACCACCTGTTTCTTTTTAGTGTCACTGACTTTTCCGATTTTTTGTTGACCCCCCCCATCCCAACTACTTGATCCTCGTATGCAGTAATTGACAAAACCTCTAAATATCAAGCAAAAATTGAGTAAAAACCAAAAACATTCAAAATATCAGGAAATGAATTTTTATTTGTTGAAATCATAGCTTTATTTCTATGGTAGACAATAAGATATAGCTGCCTCAGTATCTGAAGGAATGTGTTGCTTGGTTCAGATCGACTTGATGAATCAAAGCAGGCTTTACAAATGAGAAAATAACCTGTTCACATTAGAAGTCATGTTACTGAGACTGAACACAATTTGAGCCACCTAAACAAAAATAAATATATAAAAATCAAAGATCAGTCTCTCCAGCATTGGTAGAGCGGTGGAGGTAAAGTTCCTCAAGAGACGCTGCGTTCCCATCCATCAGCCTTCATCAGTTTACACATCAGAGGAAAGAATCCCATAGGTCAACCTCAGATTATCATACAGTACATAATTTAAAAAAATATTGCTAATTTATCACTGATGCTGCATCATCAATCAGATAATCTCATGCCGTCAAAAATCACCATTGTTTTATTATTCTGCTCTAGTGTTGAATCAATCTCCCAAAGGTACTCAGATATGATATGTAACAGCTGCATAATTTAAACCAACTCAGGCTGCAACTTAATTTAATAAAAACATTTGCATAATTAAGTCATGAAATAAAGCTTTTAAGTAAAAATGTAACTTTTCTAAATAAAAGGGTAAATAAACATTTAACAAAATTGGAAAACTTTAGTAGAGTTAAGATTAAAATAATAAAAAGAGGTTAAAAATATATAATTATTTGTATAAAAAAGAAAAAAAAGCTTTTTTTTAATATCAAAGTGCTATGTGGCTCGGGAGGGGGGGCACCGTCAAACTTGGAAAAGAAGCAAATAAACAGGCCTTAAAAAAAACAAAAAAAAAAACAAAAAAAAAAAACAACCCCAAAACAAACACCCCCCAAAAAATCTGGAGTTGATGTGAACCAAAAGAAGGTTGTAAAGTAAGGGGAAGAAGGCCTTTACAGGTAGAACAGTAACTTTGCACTAAAGAGAAACATTCAAATCTAATTTTGGTAACGTAAGTGATTCCCCACAGCTTCAGCTCAGCCGCCAAGAACAAGCCACAAGATCAGAATAAGACCCCCCAAAAAATCCTGACACCTTCAGAGTCAATGAGGACAAGTGCAAAGAAGAAACTAAAATAATACTAAATTTTACATTAGCCAAATCTTTTAGGAAAAACAAAATCTTGAAATGTTATGGTTAGCGAGGAGCATCTGGGTCCCACAATGTCCTTTTAGACGAAAGGTGGACGGTGTGAATAAAATGTCCTCCTAGTTGACAGCAGGGTGCAGTGGGGGGCACGACGAGATGTCCTCCTGCTCAAACGAATCATCGCGATTGCTCCCCTCTGCCCCGGGAGTCGCTTCCTCGTTATAGAGATTTCTGAATCCGTCGTAATACTCGTCCGAGTCCTCCTGGTCCCTCCCGGACTCTCGTAAGTGCCGCGTGGGGCTTTGGGCTCGCTCTTCCTCCTGGATCTGAGTGCTGTTGAAAATGTAGACTGCGTTGGTTGTCAGGGAGAACTCCAGGCTGTGCAGGTACTCGTCCACCACCTCTTTGCAATGGATGAACTCCGCACTGTCAACCTGGGAGATGGGAACAAGAAGAAGCATGATAATGTGTGTGAGATGAACAAGAAAAAGAAGAGACAAGCATGATGTAAATGATGGCCTACAGACTATATTGTTGATTCTACTTTAGTCTATTATACTTCAGATGGTCCCACTGCCAGAGTAGGAAAGTCTTTCTTGTGACTTTGGTGTGTTAGTGTGCTTTTAAATGGAAATTGCAACAGAACACAAACAATGAAGACACATAGTGTTTAAACAACATTTTGTTAGTTACTTCCTGTACAGGCTTGTTGCCAGGGTCACTGCTAATAAGTTACTTTTCTAATTAAAGATTTGACATGGCAGCAAATAAGAGTTCAATCCAATACTCTAGGACAGCGGTCCCCAACCCCCGGGCTGGTATCGGTCCGCGAGTCGTTTGGTACCGGGCCGCGAGAGTTGAGGCTTAGGTGTGAAATGTATGGTTTTCAGGGTTTTTATTGGTTTTCAGCGTTATTCTGTTATCATTTTTATCGTTAACTTTGTTTTCCTGGGTCTTTTCACGTGTGTTATGAATAAATATTTTTTCGGTACCGGTACTAGTTTTATTTTGTTGTATTTATCCACGACACCTTAAAGGCCGGTCCGTGAAAATATTGTTGGGCATAAACCGGTCCGTGGCACAAAAAAGGTTGGGGACCACTGCTCTAGGATTTAAAGCATCTCGAGGCTAAGCTTTTTGTGAATTGGTGGTATACAAATAGAAATACCTGACGTGCAACAGTTTCTACAATCAAATGTTTGTCATTATGGCTGTGTCCTATGGCCTCAGCTTTATTTCTTACGCATAGATGAGAAGCTGAGAGCACAGTGGACATCAGTGACTGACATGACATTGATTCGATCAGGGAAAAAAACCAAAACAAAAACAGGGTTGCAAAGCAGCTTGCAGATTTACAGCTATGGGCAAGCTTTTGGGATTTTTCCAGTTGGATTTTGAGAGACTGCTTTGCTACGACTCATGGAGTGCCTGGACTGAAAGTGCTAGATTTTCAACATATATTACATTTCTCTGCATGAGTTCAACAAACCTGTCAAAATACTGTCCAAGTTTTTGCCCATGTTTTCCATTATCACGTTTGCGGTAAAATCTACTTGAGCTAAAAATCAACCACTAATTGCAGAATACATGAAACTGTTGGTTGGGCTGTAGTATGTGTTAATCCCTGAATATCTTACGTTAAACATCTTAACGCGACCAGAGAAAGTAGTAGGCGCTTTTTCTTACTTGTGCTTTCTTCAGCAGATCTGTTAACATGGAGAACCAGTCGGGTGTGAGTGCCTCCAGCTCCAAAGTGATGATGGCCAAAGCCAATGTGGAGCCCTTGAACTGCCAAAGCTGGTGGCAAGCCATACAGTGTTGCACCTGCCTGGTCCACAACGCCACCTGGAGGCCGGGAGGTCTCTTCTGATTCCCCAGCCCAACGGGGGGGACACCGGGGTCCGTTGCAGGGTACCAGCCGACACCGGATCCGAGACCGATGGACGGAATGAGGTGGGGGTGGCTGGAGACGAGCATGGCGTGGAACTAGGATGGACCAACGGGGGGGGGGAAAGAACATAATCGAGACCAAAATGTTACCATAACGATGTCATTGTTATCTCATTGTCTGTCCACCCATTGCCCACTCCTAACCTGCTAGATTTATATCAAGTATACCAGTGCATTTAACTGCACATCATTCATCCCTTTTACACAAATTTCTCACCAACAAAGACGTGATCAATCTGCCGATTGATCATCCACTCTTCAAAGGTGAGTGTAGAGGTCCAAACCTGAAGCTCTAGCAGTGCAGGTTTTGCTAATGAAGCCCGCCAAACCCCCCTCCTCTTTGTCCGACTGCTTATTGTAATCTCGTTTGTATCGTATTGTACGTGCAGTGCTTTTCTGTGTTACCGTTTGTGGGAGGTAACTGACAAACCTGAGTTGGGGCTCAGTGGAAAAAGAAGGTGGTTTCAGTTTTTCCAAATAGCAACATAAACTAATTAATCTGCTTCACTTTTAAAACCAGTGAGTACAGGCTGAATAAGCTGGCTCAGTCTTTTGGTTTAGATGAACATCCTGAGAATCAAAAAAAGGAATGCATTCATCCAGCTTTTGTTTCAAACCCCGTCATTCATTTAGTCACATAGCGTTTGGTTCATCTGCTTTATTTCGTCTTTTACGCCGTAGCAAATATAAGCCATGGGATTTAAAGAAAGTGGGATGTTCCTGGAGCTGCAGATTCAGCGGTGTGGCGCTAAAGTCAATATAATTTCTTGAGTCCCCCCCTCACCACTACACTTCTTTCTGGAGTCCTTTTCAGGGTAATGTAGCAGTAAAGATGGTTTTTACCATCACACAGCTGATAGTGCTTCTCCAGGAGTTTCACATGGATGTTGAACGACGAGAGGTAACACGAAGAAAACTCTGTAAATCCTCTTATTTATTCATATCAAAGTGTCATGGTGGAGCGTCTGTGACAAATTAATCGATAGAGTCTATTGTTAGCCGTTTTGTAGACAACGGTAGAATACAGTTTTATTTAGTGAAGGGAAACTTCTTCAGGGCCGGGGGAATGTAATTGTGACATACTTAAAAGTATAGTTAAAGTATTTATTTGAATAGTACAAAGAGAGAAAATGTCTTTATTTTATTATAGTTTTTATTAATACATCATGTCTTTATTTTAAAAGTCTTGGATTTTGTAATACCTGAAAAGTCGAGCGCTAGGACAATAATAGAGCCACAATAAGAACTGCACTCGGTAAACCTGTGACATAAATATCAGCCTGGAGGGGAAGTGCCATTTTTTTCTTTTTCTTGTAAGTTTAGTGGGGATTCAGCCTGAATGTGCCAAGCTGCTTTTTGGGGGGGGGGACAGTTTATGGTTGGTGGCTTTAAGAAGCAGTCCTACACTGCTCTCAGAATCACAACGATGTTATTTATACATTTGTTGGGAATGTTGGTGGTCGTTGAGGTGTGGGTTGAGACAGAATCCATGAGAAGACAAAAATAAAAATATTTAACTTTTCTAAAAAGTCAGATGCATTTGAAAGTGTGCATCACGAGTCGTAGGTAAAACTCGTAAAGCATGTGGCTGAATTCAGTTTAACCATTTGTCAAGGCTGTATTCATAAAGCTTCCAGCTTCTGGCCTACAATCTGCTTTATTTCTATCACATGGATAAAGATTTTTCTTTAGAGCACCTTCACAGGCGAGACGTTTACCTCAGTCCCGTGAATTTTTGCTCTTTGACTTTCACTTAAAAGCATTATGAATACAGCCCGAGGCCCAACTGCACGAGGGGGGATCCAAATAATGTGTGTGTGTGTGTTTGTTGACAGCTCAGTGAGCGGTTACCTCCTCAGGCAATGACTTGGGAAGATTTAACAAGTAGTGCCACAGATCCAAGCCGTAAACACAACACGGAGATTTTGAGCGGTTACCCCAGATATAATTTTAGAGATCCTTGATCTTTATACCCTCCTGGCCGCTCATCTTTTAGGTCTCCACAGCGAGGCTGCAGGGTTAGTCAGAAGTGCCTTGGCCTGATATGCAACGTATGTTACTTTGCTTGCAGCTTGCACATGCAGCCTTCTGTGTTAGAGAAGCCTCATAATGCTTGACTTATTGCTTAAAAAACACAAAAACTTGATTTTGTCCACTATGGAGATCTGCAAGTCAAATCTTTAGATCACAAAGTGGCACTAAAGCTTTATTTTAATGTCAAGTTTAATTCTTTCATCTGTTTACTCTGCAATGGACAAATTTAATAGTCTATGAATCACTAAATGTCATCTTTGCCAATGAATTAGAAGGAAAGTGAGAAAAAAAAAAAGTCTGGATTAAATCTTTGGAGGATTTATTTAAAATCTGCATTTAAGAACCTGAAAAACAAAATATTTGGAATTTTTGCTCATTAAAAATAAAGAAATCAAATCTGATTTCTAAAACAGTGGCATGAAGAAAAACACAATCCAGCTTTCCAGATATGCTTTTAGTGAAATCCAGGATTTCTTTATCAACTGAATGGAGTTTGTTATATTAATATAGATAACTGTAGCCACATTGAGTCATATCAAATAAATGCACAATCACTACAAGGACCAATTCTTTTCTTTAGGGGGAGGTGAAGGTGTGAGGGTTTGTGAATGCCATCTTGAAGCAAACATGATGCAAGCATGACAGTTTTATGTGCGCTTTTGTACCACGTGTGTTTTTATGCAAGACCAGGAGCTGAATTCATGAAGCATTTCGAGTTCAGGTCCAGATTACAAAAAAGAAAGAAAAAAAAAAAAAAATTCTGTCTGCTTGTCAATCTGCTGAATTCTCTCTTACTATGTGAACGAAGTCGATGGGTGTTGCGGTGTACAAGTCCCAGTGCAGCTTGTCTAGAATGATCCTCTCCATGCGAAGAATCTCCGCTGTTGAAAAGTTGCATCCACTCTGCACAACCAGGCCTTTAACAGAGCCTATAACCTGTTAAACACACACAGACAAAAAGGGAAATTAATAAACAATGTTTTGAAAAATGCACTGAAGTCGGAGGTGTTTATTTTTTTATTTATTTCTATTTTTAAAAATCATTATTAGTGATCATGTGCAACAAACTTGTGATTTTGTCGCCTTTGCCTTGAAACTGCAATAAGTCGGAGTCAGTCTGCAATCAGTTTGCAACTGGTTGGCAACTACATACAGTTTGTATTAACATTGCAATTAACTGATAAATCGGTGAACATCCAATTCTGTTGCCATCTACTTGCTAAATTAAGTGTCCAGTCAGAACCTCAGTTTTGAAAATTCCATAAATAGTGACGTAGTTGCTGCCAGAATATTACCAGAATACATACAGTTAACTAGTCTCCTGCTGAAAAGAGATGTGTTGCAGAGGAGTTGCAGTAATTTTCGTAGACTGTATCAGATTGATTGCAAGGTTTTGGAAATCTGGACGTTTATAAATCAGTTTAACAGTCAGTCTGAGAGTGATTGCAGTGAGTCCGAGTCACACCATGATTGTCTGGAGACAGGTTGCCTCACATCAGGCAACCTGTGCAATCACCTTGCAATCCAATGTGGAGGGTGAGGATATCACACGCTCAAGTAGTTGTGTGAAAAAAAAAAAACCAAAAAAAAAACCCCAACCCAATAATCAGAGTACATAAATTCACTGCAGTCACCTGGCAACCACTGATTTCCCCCCCACAGTCGCAAGGAGGCTGCCCTCCAATTTTACTCTACTGTGACTGAGCCTTAAACTCTTGGTTTCCTTTTTGCATTGCAGCTTAAAGCTTGCTCTTACCTCATCTTCCTCGTTGATTTTGGCAGCCAGAACCAGTGAGGTAAAAGCGATGCATTTCAGGTACTTTGTTTGAGCCTATAAAACACAAAAGGATTTGTTTAGTTTGCCTCCATAAAGAAAGACCCGCGGAAATTAAATCAAACATCACAACTGATAACTTTTAAGTACATGATATGTTGCAACAGTAAAGATCTGCCTCGCTCTCACCTCTTTGTTCCTGCAGCACTGGATAAACTAACAGGGTGTGCATACAGAATATTAGCTGTGAAATGTGCGCAATGCAACTTTGAATTTTTGGTTGCATATGCAGTTTAATTTAGAACTACAGAATCTATTATTCTAAAGTGTAAACCTTAGTTACTGGGCAAATTAAGCTGTAAACCAAAACAAAAGCCGGACACCACCACCATCACGTGTTGTTGTCTACCTTCACAGTAGACAGCAGACGGTTGAGGACACACACTCCCAGTGCAAAGGTCTCTGGACAGAAACGAAACAGCCTGTTCATTTCTCCAAGCCAAAGGATCATTTCTTGGTGTTGGGATGAAGAGATGTCAGCGCCCTGAGCGGACAAAGGATAAAACAGATTAATGATTTACATGTGCAAAGAACTACATTTTAGATGAAAGAATAAAATGCAACCAGGCGCAAACCAGAACCTGTAAGGTTTTCTGCTGTGGTTATTGCTTTAAGAGGTACAATGACAGCAACATAAAAACCAGATGACAGGCTGCCTTTCTATAATACCAGCTGAACTACTTTGAGATGAAGAGATTTATTGGTTCCTGTCATAAGAATGGCTCCTTTTACTGACCGAATCAAAATTGATTTTCCTGTTGGCATCATTCCATTTTTTATATCATAAAAAAGGTTTGAGCTGCCTATAAAATGTCTGTGCTTTATAAACATTAAAAAACACCTTTACTCAAGTTGAAAATGCAAAAATGACACCCTACATTTATGCATCCCCTAACAACTATGGGCTCACCTGGATGCATCCATTCTTGAAGACTGGTACCTTCCAGAGGCGAGCCTCTCGGACCAGAGCGGCCTCCAGCAGGCCGTCCAGCCGACGGCTCTCCGCGGCTCCTGGGTTCTTCATCACATCCACAGCACAGGCCAGGCTGCACCCAGGGCACACACACCTGATGGTGGGGGGGAGGGTTGGGTGAGACAAGAAGCTATCACATTCTTTTTCTTCTATTAATTTAATTAATAGAAGAAAAATGATAGCAGCTTAGTAAAGTTCAGGGAGATGAAACGTTTCGTAGAAACAGCAATTTGAGCAGCTTCTTTAAATACAAACCAGTTTTGTGCAAAAATGTGATTTCCACGATCCACAGTAGAGATGAGTCAATCGATCCAAGTATCGACAGTAATGCTAGTATTGGTATTGGATTGATACTTGACCTTGTTTCTACCCCCCAAGTTCAATATATTTCTCCTATTAATCAGAAAGGACACATTTGTCTAAATGCCGCTATTTAATGCAGTATTTTCATAGGATATATAGGTTTTCCTAATAAAGACCTCAGCAGTGGGGTCACATAACATGTTTAATTACAACTATTAAATAACAAAATTTCCTGTTTTTCTGCTTCTACTTTAGAATTTGTTTTTTTAAAAATTGTTTCATAGTAAGAAAAAGAAAGTTTTATAATTAGAGGGAAGTCTGGGCAACAAGCTACCAGAGTTTAATCTGTAATTTTACACATTCATTTCTTACAGTTTAAACCCTGAGAGTCGTGTTTACAGATGGATTTCTTTTACTACAGGGGCATTTCTTCATCACGCAGAAAAACTGAGATGTACTTTTGAGATTGCCTACAGAAGGTTAAAGCATCAGTGTCGGTAACACTGGGCCTGCGCTCACTTGGTATTGGCTCGAAACCGAAATTTGCAGCGGCGATTTTTAGTCTGCTTTGGTAAACAATCTGCTCTACTCAGAAAAAGAAGCGAAGCAGGAAATGAACTGCGCGCTCAAGTCTGCTCGACAACAATAACGCCATTTCCCCAGACTTCCACACTGCTGACAAAATGCAAATTCAAAATCATTTGAAAGTATGGACTTTGTTCTGATGTGCAGTACGTGCAGCACAACGCAGACGGGCTCCAGGCGGGATAATGCCCCGCAGCTGCTCCTGCAGCCTCTTGCACAGTTGCTGCTGCTGCAAACAAAAACATTTGTTCCCGTTAACCCTCCGCTTTAGCTCTCGCACAGTCTTACCTCTGCGATTTTAAAAGCCGAGTGTCTCTCCGACGGCAGGTGCATTTATACGGCTTTTAAATTAATCCATATCCATCGAAAGCATCCAGAAAACAAACAACAGAGGATGATGCTGTTCGTGAAGTCAATCTCGGAAGAAAAACCAGGTCGGAAAGAATACACGGAGATCCACCGCATTATATACGAAGAGCAGATAAAAATTTTAAAAAGTAAAAAAGGCGCCGAGTACCGAAAAAGCTGAGGGAGGCTGTAAAATGAGAGCAAAATTTAAAATAAAAAAAAGGTGGGAATCGTAAAAAAATCTGGGAGGATTTGAAGGCAGGCTGTGTTTTGAACGACTAGACTCCGCCCACTGGCGTGACGTAACGCCGCCTGATAAACGGAAATGTGTTAGTGGGTCAGACATACGGGACCCGTCACACAAAATGGGCGAGCGAGCTCTGGAAATGGAAGATTTGTGCTGTGTGCAGCAAGAAAGTGATGGTGTTTGCTGAAATATAAGGAGCTGCTCTCGGTTTATCCTGTGTGGGAATCATTCCTGCACAGAGGCAGAAGGATGAACAGCAGCTGCCCTTTCTACCTGAAAAATATTTCCATTTGCGCAGGGTATTTGAGTCCCATCCATCCCTCTTCTCACTGCTGGGATGCTAGATTCCTGGTCCTGTCCCTTTTCTTTCCCCTCCCCTCCCCTCCCCTCCAAAGTCCTTTGATACAGCTCATTCCCCACAGGGCTGTGAGATCCTGCAGCCGCACAACTCTGTGGCTGTGTCTGATTTTACAATTGGACCTTTTCAGTTTGATGAGGTGGTTCAGGGACCTGTTTAAGATGCCTCCTAGGTGAGGTGTTTCAGGCATGTCCTACTGAGGACAGGCCTCAGGGAAGACCTCTCTCTTGGCAGACTGTGGGACACCTTGGTGTCCCCCCTCCTGGATGAGGTGGAGGAGGTGGCCAGCAAGATAAAGACAAGGAGGTCTCAGTGTGTGAAAATGGATAGATGGACCTTTTCAGGTAGATCTTTTGTATAGTTGTGGGATAGAAAGCACACGTGTAATATGTATGCCTGCAAGTAAGGGGAAATCTTTAGTTTGACAGTGGTGTGGCTGGAGAGTCTCAGGGCTGATTTGCAAGAGAAGGTTAGCAGTAAGATTAAAAGGGAAGGTTTATATTATGGTGGTGAGACCTGCTACGATGTATTGTTCGCCCACAACTGGTGCAAAACACTGCAGCTAGATTTTAATCTGATGCAACCAACCAGAGCATGTCATCCCAATTTTAGCTTCCCTTAACTGTCTTCCAGTTCATTTACTAATCTATTTAAAAAAAAATAATAATAATATGTCTTTAAGTCTCTTAGTGGTTGTGCCCCCTTTTATCTGTCTTAGATGGTGCACCCATATGTCTTGCCTTTTTGTCTCAGGTCAGGCAGAGGTGCTGAATATGGAGCTGCCAGGCAGGAGGAAAAGAGGAAGACCATAGAGAAGTGGCGAGAAGGAGGAGGACACTAGCGATTGGGTGAGATGGTTGACCCCTAAAGAGAGCAGCCAGATGAAGAAGAAGAGTTTTGTTAACCTTTCTCTCACTGACATCAAAGTTCACCTGAACAACAAACATTAAGTTTAGTGTGCAGCAGTCTTGATGTGGTAATTTCTTTGTGTTAAGTTTTCTTTGGTAATACTGTGGATAATGTACCGCTAAGACACTGTTTACCTTTAGGACTACTCCTGCATTCTTAATCTGTAAACCTGAAATCGTATCTGCCTGAAATTCTTTCCACAAGCCCGAAACCTGCAGTTCTCTGTAGCATTTAACATTTTGTGATGGCTGAAATGAATGTTAGTTCATGTACCACGGAGAGAAATGTGCATCTAGAATTGTAATTTCCCTCAATCGCATTACTCTGGCGAACTAGCTACAGGTTTTATATCAGCTCTGTAGACATGCGTAGTCTTACTGTTTGCTTTGAAGTTGTGTGCATAGAGGCAACGTGTTGGGGGTGGTCAACAGGGGCCATTAGCTGAGTTTAACACTGTTTAATCTGGTGCTGTCTGAGCTTATAGTTTAGCTGTTTTAGCCTAATGGAGGAGAGTCTGAAATTGCGATCTTAAACATAAACCACTTCTACGAACAGCATTGGCAGCAGTATTAGCTTGCCTATCAAGTATTAGCTTGATAGGCAGTGGACCACCATATAGTAGAGCTGAATTTGATCTCTCTGTATCAAAAACACAGAGCCCAGCCATCACTGGATTGTTTTTAAAGCCTATGCAACTTTTAATACACAAAAATACTATATATGGAAGATGGAAGCCTTATTTGGTATGCATCCAAATGAAAAGATGGCTTAGCCAATGATATTACAAATATATACATGCTTTAGTGTATACTGACTGCTATGCTATGCCTTTCAACATAAATACACTGCTCAAAAAATTAAAGGAACATTTATTCAAAGTACAGCATCAAGTCAGTTAAACTTCTGGCATATTGATCTGGGCAGTTAGTAGCAGAGGGGGTTGTTAGTTTCAGCTGCTTTAGTGTCAATGAAATTAACAACAGGTGCACTAAAGGGGCAACAAAGAGATAGCCACCAAAAACAGAAATGCTTTTAGACTTGGCGGCTGCTGACGTTTTTGTTGTGTTTTTTTCACTACTTTTGCATTTGACTAGGGTCAGTATCATTACTGGTAGTATGATGTGATCCTACAGAGATTGCACAGATAGTCCAGCTCCTCCAGGATGCCACGTCATTACGTGCCATTGCCAGAATGTTTGCTGTCTCCCAGCACAGTCTCAAGAGCATGGAGGAGATTCCAGGAGACAGGCAGTTACTCTATGAGAAGACCATGGAAGGCATTCCTTAACCCATCAGCACGCCTGATATCTGCTCTTTTGTGCAAGGAGGAACAGGATGACCTCTGCCCTCTACAGACTGATAATTTTCATTTCTGTCCAATGATGTGGCATCCTTTCTTTCCCGACCCAGTTCATATCCAGCATGGTAATTTTTTCCCCATTTTTTTTTTTTGAAAATGTTGTTTTATTTTTTGAGCAGTCTATTTAGGAATGCACTTGTATTTAAAACAAATTCAAGAGTTTGATTTAGATGCATAAAGGTGCTCAAGAATGTATATACACACACATATTATTACCGTATCATGCACCATAGCAGGAAAACATAGAAAAACAACAACTTGACTTTCTATGCAACTTGCGCGGATCTGCTGCATGCGATAGCCTGAATGCAGGTATCAAAATGCCACACATTCAAATGAAATTTCCTGTTACATAATTTTTTTGCCAACCTCAGAAAAACAAATGAAACCCCATCGTTGGTATTGCAACACCGCAGGATGTTGCAATCCATACTAAGTATTGCTCAATAAAGCATTTTTATTTTATTTTATTTTATTTTATTTTATTTTTTCTTTTTTTTTTAAATGACATCAGAAACAGCAGTATGCGACATTACGTGATGGCAGAGCTTCAGTTCATCCTTTGTCATTTTTTTTTTTTTTTTTAATAAATAGGACAGGGGGAATGAATGAGAGAGAGGGGGGGAGAGAAAGAAAGAAAACCAAAGGGGAGAAGAGACGGTGAGAAGGGGGGGGAAGAGAGACAAAAAAAAAAAAAAAACTCCTGGGTCACCTGTATGGAGAAAAAAAAAACAACAAACAAACAAACAAACAGAGGAGACAGCAAACAACAAAGAGCAACATAATAATAGAGAAAACAAAGCACCATCACAATAAACTAGCTAGTCATAGATATCAGTATTTACTAAGTAATAAACGATATTGTGCAGCACGCAAGATAGACAGCGCACAGTGTGCTTTGAGGCAGCAGCCAAGAAAGCTTTAGTCCGCGTCTGTGAATACCCATGTGTGCATACCTGTGTGGATCAGCATGCTTGCATTCCAAAGGTTTCTCCATGTAATGATCTGCTAGGGAGTGTGGGGGGGCCACAGCCCCGTCCTCCAGGGTGTGAAGCGGGTATGGAGGAGATCAAAACTCCAGACATCCAGAGGCCCCCAGAACACAAGAGACCATGGAAGACCAACAGAGGGGCAGCCGCGCCACTGTCCCAGTAAGAGCTGAGGAGAGTCCCAGATGAGGGCTCGCCCAGCAGCCGCGGAGCAGAAGTCAGGGGGAGTTGCAGTGACGCGCCCGTGAGCTCCGCCGGCCCCCAGCTGCGCCTGAGTGACCGAGCCCTAGGCCGAGAGGCCGGGGGCACCCCACCTCCAAAGGGGCCCGAGCGAGCCCCAGGCCCCAGGCCCCGACAAGCGGCCGCCAAGGAGTGAGCCGGTGTGTACCCGGACGCCCACCCCCAGACACAAAGAACCACCAACACACCGACACCTGAGGGAGTCCGCCACCGGCAGGGGAAGTGGTGGTGGGTGGAGATAGGCCTCCAAACCTTGGAGGGCCTGAGGTGTCCCCAGAGAGGTGGCGTCTGATACCCAACCTGACATATAGACACAGACATACAGGCACACACAGACACAAACATCCATTCCCACCCTCATGCTCTCATATGCACTCACTCCACACTCAACCAACGTGGAGACAGACATAAAGAGACGCTGTACACACAATCACACTCCCCAAGCGTACTCTACAAACCGGGTCTAGGTACCCTTGCCCCTGGAGGGGGGAATTGCACCCAGACCCAGGTGGTGTTTTTATTTTTACAGCAGGTTGTTTACCTCAGTCGCCCTCAGAATCTGCAGAATACTTGATTATAAGAATTCATGAAAGCTCACCTCTAGTTTTATCCGGTTATGATGAATCACACCTATGTGGGGCTTTTTACAGTAAAACAAGCACTTAATAAGAAACAAAAAATGTCTGAATAAATCAACACAAGGTTCTCAGAGTCTCTAGAAGTATAAAGATGTATGTTTTGTTTGTGTGACAGTAAGAAATCACACAGAAATGTGCTTCTTTTGTTTCCACCTTTGTCTTTAACCAGTAAAAACATGGGAGCATTCATCAATGTGTCACCACTGGCAGCAGAATTTGATTAATTGCACCCAAGATGCATTTCATACAGTCTCCCAACCATGGATGGATGATAAGACTATTATTTGGAGTGACTGTTTTCTGACCCTTTTGCTCCCATTTAGTCAGATCTGGGAGTGATGTCTCTGAACAGGAAGATTACCTTGTGTGGCCTTTAGAAAAGTGAAATTAAGATGCTGTGCAACAAAAACCACGACACCAAACACTGAAAACAGTAAAAGGTGTTTTTGTTGCTTGGTTCTTTAATCCAGCAGCCTGCTTTTGATATGAAACCCTGACAAGCAGTTTGAAGTAGTGCTTGCCCTCACATGAAGAAATAAAATACTTGCTATGTGCTTTAAGTTATTGTTTAAACGCACTTCAGCGTTTAACCAGCCACATGTCATTCTTTTTATTTGCTACTCTGTTGCTACGTTCAGCTGCCATAAAGGCAAACACCTGTGTTTAATGACAGGTTAAATTTAAAATCTGTTTTTTAGCCAATAACTAATGGTACTGTGAGAGGCTGTGCTGCAGTTATCTTTATTTAACACTTGTATCAGCAGCCTTTCTGCCTTCAGACTGATCTTCAAATGAAACTTTAATACATTTTTAACAGCTAACTGTTTAAATCATTTAGATACAACTACAATACAATTTGATGGAAAACACAAAATCCCCTATTTCACAAATTCTTTTATTTCAGCAGTTGAATAATGATACAATACCAACAACCAACAGCAACAGCTGGCATCAATCACCACCAATAACAACTGACGAACAGCAGAAACCAACAATAATAACAACTAACAATAAACAACCAGCAACCAACTACAACAACCAACCACTACAACTACCAATGACAACTACCAAAAATCACTACAAACACCAACCAACAGTCAATTACAGAGTCAGCCTTCCTGTTCTGTTTATTTAGTCTGTTGGTGTCTCCAGCTAGTTAAAGTAAAGTTTTAGTAAACTAAAACTAAACCCTAAAATCATGCTATTCTTATATACTTATATCTTTGTTGGTCTGCCAGTTTTCTCCTCCATCACATAAGCACACTCTCCCAAGATAGAGTCATAAAAGGAATATTTCAAACATGAGGTAAAATTACACTCACATTTAGAGAAAATCAAACAACACAACGGCTCTAGGAGAGAACACATTTGTGTCTCACAGTTTCCTGACTGCTTCTGTGCTTGTGGTTCCTGTCAGGAAAACCTCAGAAATGAAGCGTTAGACCTTCTCTGTCTATTTATACACCAGGCAAACCTTACCTTACATTAGTCAACAAACCACGGGCAGCAAGTGTTTGTATTCTCCTCTCAGTCGTCTCAAAGTTGACCAATGTGTCTGAACCAAGGTCAAGACAGGAATGTTGATAAGAAACAACAGTCACAGCAAGCAGCATATCTGCATGTTGACAGAGTGTAACTAGCAGAGTGAACACAGTATGTAGTGTATCAAGTCAGGTGTTTGTCTCATATATCTCTTGCTTGTCCTCATTCTCTGAATGTTTAAACTGAGACTAGTTTGAGTTTGTGCAAAGATCTAGAGGTTATGCACACATATATTCTGGGGGTGCACATATCAGTACTTTTTTATATCTCCCTCATATGGTGTAATTCTCTTTATTTACCCAATTATCTTCACTTCCTAGAATCTGAAAGCTACCATTCTTTTTCAGTGCTTCTCTTGATTGGACACTTTGTGTTTTATCATAGTTTTGCATGTAAAACTGGTCAAGGCAGCAAAATAAACCTCTGCACTACGCAGAAAATGATATTTAAAATCAGTTTTTCTTTTTATATGCAGTCATTTATGTTTGGCAGCATATCTCCTTTCTTGGACCTCCAGCATTGTTTCACATTAATTCATAGAGGACATAAGACTGGAGAAAGGTAAAAGAGCATGCATCAGCAAGAACAGATAGGACAGATTTAAGCATGGAGGAGGCTTGCAAAGAGGCTTGCAAATGCATACTAACTATAGGCTGGCTACAGCAGCGTAAATATCATAGGCTCTATATGAATCAGCTAAACTATCAGCTGATATGGGCTTGAACTCCTTTTTAACACTTGTTAAGTTACTAAAACATGATGCCTGACTGATTTTTTGCAAGGTTTGTTTCAAAAGGTTTGTTTCTTGTATTAGCCAAGTTAATATGTAAATTCAGGAATCGATGTCAAACTAATGAAGTTTAATTTCTTTTGTGCAAAATTCCTTTCCTTTACCCTTCATCGGTCACAGCTCAGTAAGCGAACAATGGAGCTTTAATCACTTCACATACAGTGGGGCAAAAAAGTATTTAGTCAGCCACCGATTGTGCAAGTTCCCCCACCTAAAATGATGACAGAGGTCAGTAATTTGCACCAGAGGTACACTTCAACTGTGAGAGACAGAATGTGAAAAAAAAAAATCCATGAATCCACATGGTAGGATTTGTAAAGAATTTATTGGTAAATCAGGGTGGAAAATAAGTATTTGGTCAATAACAAAAATACAACTCAATACTTTGTAACATAACCTTTGTTGGCAATAACAGAGGTCAAACGTTTACTATAGGTCTTTACCAGGTTTGCACACACAGTAGCTGGTATTTTGGCCCATTCCTCCATGCAGATCTTCTCGAGAGCAGTGATGTTTTGGAGCTGTCGCCGAGCAACACGGACTTTCAACTCCCGCCACAGATTTTCTATGGGGTTGAGGTCTGGAGACTGGCTAGGCCACTCCAGGACTTTCAAATGCTTCTTACGGAGCCACTCCTTTGTTGCCCGGGCGGTGTGTTTTGGATCATTGTCATGTTGGAAGACCCAGCCTCGTTTCATCTTCAAAGTTCTCACTGATGGAAGGAGGTTTTGGCTCAAAATCTCACGATACATGGCCCCATTCATTCTGTCCTTAACACGGATCAGTCGTCCTGTCCCCTTGGCAGAAAAACAGCCCCATAGCATGATGTTTCCACCCCCATGCTTCACAGTAGGTATGGTGTTCTTGGGATGCAACTCAGTATTCTTCTTCCTCCAAACACGACGAGTTGAGTTTATACCAAAAAGTTCTACTTTGGCTTCATCTGACCACATGACATTCTCCCAATCCTCTGCTGTATCATCCATGTGCTCTCTGGCAAACTTCAGACGGGCCTGGACATGCACTGGCTTCAGCAGCGGAACACGTCTGGCACTGCGGGATTTGATTCCCTGCCGTTGTAGTGTGTTACTGATGGTGACCTTTGTTACTTTGGTCCCAGCTCTCTGCAGGTCATTCACCAGGTCCCCCCGTGTGGTTCTGGGATCTTTGCTCACCGTTCTCATGATCATTTTGACCCCACGGGATGAGAGCTTGCGTGGAGCCCCAGATCGAGGGAGATTATCAGTGGTCTTGTATGTCTTCCATTTTCTGATGATTGCTCCCACAGTTGATTTTTTCACACCAAGCTGCTTGCCTATTGTAGATTCACTCTTCCCAGTCTGGTGCAGGTCTACAATACTTTTCCTGGTGTCCTTCGAAAGCTCTTTGGTCTTGGCCATGGCGGGGTTTGGAGTCTGACTGTTTGAGGCTGTGGACAGGTGTCTTTTATACAGATGATGAGTTCAAACAGGTGCCATTCATACAGGTAACGAGTGGGGGACAGAAAAGCTTCTTACAGAAGACGTTACAGGTCTGTGAGAGCCAGAGATTTTCCTTGTTTGAGGTGACCAAATACTTATTTTCCACCCTAATTTACGAATAAATTCTTTACAAATCCTACCATGTGAATTCATGGATTTTTTTTTCACATTCTGTCTCTCACAGTTGAAGTGTACCTCTGGTGCAAATTACTGACCTCTGTCATCATTTTAAGTGGGGGAACTTGCACAATCGGTGGCTGACTAAATACTTTTTTGCCCCACTGTAACTTGTGACACTCACTTGATTTCACAGTTTCAGACTGCTTGAACTTTTGCACTTTATTACTTTTTTTTAAAGACCTGTCTGGAAGGAGGTGTCTTTTTTTTTAACAGCCTGCATATAAAAGAGCCAATAATTTCTTTCGGGCATGTGAAAATCATTTCTAGATGGACTTTAAAAAATATCTGTGCTTATTTATTTTCCTGTTTCTTGCAACAGACTATAGATTCACTTCATAAATAAATAAATAAAATAGATTAGATTTACCCAATAATCCCAAATTGTCAAGTGACAATTTTTTTCCCCTAGACCACATCAGTATTTACCTTAGGCTATCTGAGTAACCCAGTAAAATATTTTTTTTGCCTTTAACACAGTTTTATTTAACGGAACGTATGTAATTATGCAGTGCTATAGTAAAATCACAAGGGAGTTAAGCCGGAGTGCTTGTACAAGAGTTGAAAACACTTACAGAGCCTCAGGGGTACGCTGGCTTCAGCTTCTTGGATCTTAAGTGGGAAGCAGAGGAGACTCTACATGTTTAGCTTGATGTTTCGGTGATGTTTGAGTGCTGTCTGCTCTGATCAGTTTAACAAGAATTTACAGTGCGTCTGCAGACCTCCTATGTCTCCTGTCTACCCTCGTAGGCGAAGAATGCTCCACACCACACCGTAAATCATTGTCAATGCCGAGCCATCTCTGTCCTGTCAGGAAGGCTTTGTGCACTTGGCTGAGCACATTATATGCCTAAAGTCACATCTGATCTCTGACTTTGATCACTGCTGGGGCCAAACTGAGATGGCTGATCTTTTTGAGGCCCCTCTAGAGCAACGTCACCTCCACATTACAGCTCACATAGGCATGCCCAGATTTTTGGGAATTCCCTTTTTGGACATAATGTACAAAAAAAAGTCCCCATAGATGACAGCTGTTATCAGACAGCGGCTGATAATGAGAAAATAATTGATCACTGATTATCAGATCTCATCCTGCAGTAGTTTCATACCATGAGTTTTAAGTATATAACCAGACTGTTGTTACTAAGGCCAATATTTTGTTCCAAAGTAAAATCTCTTAAAAACTAATGAATGCACGACCCAGACAGAGCCTCCAGAGGCTGAATTATACTGACCTTGGTGGTACTCTGATTTTTTTTTGCCTTTAAGTGAAGACATAAATGTCCTCTTGAGAATGAATTGCAAAACATTTTATAATCCCTTAACATTTAAAGTTCAGTACCTACAAATCTAATTACCTTCACGCTGGCCTCAACTGTTCTTTGAGATTAGTGATAAGCAGCGAACGTTAGCTTTCTAGCATGGTTCACAGTACCCCCTTCTAGTGCTGTCATCCTGGGCTTGTTGGTTTGCTGACATTATGTCTTCAACGTCATGTTTTATTTTATTCATTGCACTCATAAATGTTGAAGGGATAGGATTTTTCATGCTTTATTGATCCCACAAGGGAAACTATTGTCTTACAGCAGCAGGATAAAAAATAAAAACAGTGTATTCTAAAATAAGTAAAGTGCCACAGATGCATAGTAAGGGCCTTATACTATGAGATAGTGGAAAAATAGTCCTTTATATATACCACAGTGATAAAGAGTGAAGAAAATAAAACATAAATGTGAGGTAAAGTAAAAAAAGAGAGGAAAAAGTAATACTGAGATTGTGGAAGATAGGAATGGAAATCATATTAATAAAAACAAATTGTTTTTATCCACCTAGTGACCGAGGTGATCATTTGGTCCATATGAAGTCCATCTCAATGCCAAGAACTCAAGGTGTTATTGGTAGGACAGCAAGGTTAAAGCATATAAAATTTACAGAGACATAAAGGTGATAAAAGTATAAAATCTTCACATTTGAGAGGCTTAAACAAGAAAATATTTGATTTGTTTGTTATAATGTCGTCCACTTTTTTCCACCTGGGGCTGGGTATACCAGGGTGAGAGGCAGGGTATACTCTGGACAGGTCCCCAGTCTATTACAGGCCTCAGTCAGCTTTTTAACTAGCTTTTTAACCAACGTTAGTCTCATGTTTAATGGTTTGCTCATAAATGGACCCGGTTAATCCTTTGATGACATATTTTATGACTTATTATGAATATTGATGTCATATAAGTCCATAATCTCAACATCATTATATGTTCATTTCACTTTAATTGAAGTTATATGACATAACAAAAACAAGAGGCGTTAGTTAAATAAGATCTTCAAGAGGAAAAATGTGCATTAATGATGTTTAAACGCTAACATCTGACATTTTGCTCTGCTGCAGAATGTATTCAAAGTCTGACTGTACTATTAATCTATAGAACACTTCCCATAGTGCACATGCGTACAGTAAAGCAGTTCAAGCCGAATATTTAATGCTTCCAGTAAAATAGACCAGACTGTGTATTCTGCACTTATTCATCGACTTTTCATAGTGCAGATACGAGAAGGGTAAATGGAAGCTGGCCATCGAAATGCTGCTGGAATCACTAAAGGCAAATAGGCTTACTTCCTGCCAGCTGACATAAAATTAACTTGAGCCATCAAACATCGCTGCATTTTCCCTCCACCACTGGGGGGAGACAGAGGCCAGCTCATAGGTGTTCCAAGCAGTCTCACCATTCAGCTGGTTTTCATTAACCTCAGTCATGTTTTCTTTCATTTTCTTCATCATCTCTGTGATACGAAGATCAAATGCCGAACTGAACACCCATTCCATGAACCTTTTTTAATAAAAGTACATTCCTTTCTTTGTTCCTCCTCCGGAGCACCTTACTGTCATTGGCTCTCTGATGTACGGTTTCACCCCAGCTTTAATGCATAACTTCAAGAGGGCAATACTTCATATAGTTAGAGAAGCGTTAGAGAAGAAAGGGTTGAAGACAGCCTGACCATCATCTCCATCTGAATAATAAAAACCCCCCACTGTGTTACTTTCTCCCCTGCCTTTACGCCTTTATTAAAGGTTGTACGCTGAAGATGGAAAACATCGAGGTAATAACATTGAGGCCAGCTCAATCAATTTCATGGGCTGTTTAATGGAGAGGTGGCAGGTTGTCCCATTACTTTGTACAGTCAGTGTGTCTGATGAGACATAATGGACGGAAATAAAACAGTGGAAGGTTACATCACCTGTCCGTGTCTTCTTAAATCCAAAGACGGCAAATAGAATCTCTTTTCTTTGAGTGACGATCGTTAATTTTGTTGCTCAAAAAGGAAAAAAAAAAGCAGGAGGTAATCACTAGAGACTGAGTCACCGTCTTTTCTATTATTGCTACATAAATATATGCAGGAACTCAGCATATGCAAATGAGTCAAGCATCTTGACTGATAAATAAATTGTGCAGAGCTGTTTCCGTGCACTCCCACTGCAGTATAACCAGAGTGCAGTTTTATGCAGAATACTTTTGCAGAGTGCATACAAGTTTTCTGTTTGAACTTGCATATTATCTAGTCTTTACTATTATGTCCTCCGGTGGGCTCTCACTTTGTCCTTTTACAGAGGTAAGCGTGAGTCACATTTCCTTTTGTGGAAGTAAAACACTGGAGAGGAGAAAGTTGCTTCACAGAAAGCAGTTTTGTTATTCATCACAGAGCACCAAGTGTTGATGCCGGGGCTGGTTTTGATCAATAGGGGGCAGTGTGGGTTCACAGAGGCTGCGCTGCTTTAAGTGAAAAGGGATAGTGAACAAAAGCTCTCTTGAGTACAAAGAGAGGAAAATATTATATAATAAAATCATCTTGGAAGCAGAGCGGCGGTCGCCTAGGAATTTCTGGAAACTCAATAGCTTTCATTGTTGAAGTATGAGTTTTCTATCCCCGATTCTTCTGGTGCCTTTCACCTTTTAGGCTTATGTTAAAACAACCTTGATCCAGCTCAAACCTTTTCATTTTAGCATGTGTGCTCAGTTTAGTTTGTGTTTGCTCTGTGTCTCTCTCTCGGCATTAGCTTCTGTGACTGGAGTGCCAGCCGTGGATTTTATTTTACCTTTTATATTTTGATTGTCGCGTCCTTAACTCTCAAGTGCATCTCGCTGGTAAATCTGAAAGCAAAGAGTCAATGATTTACTCAGTGAGAGCAGTTTATTTAGGTTTACCTAATCAGACAAATCAAGCATCACGCTCACTCATTTGAATAATTTCAGTGTGAGTGACTTGGTTCCAGTCTCTTTCTGACTGGCTGAGGCGCTTGTGGAACCCTTTGTTGAATGCCAGTTAACTTTAAAATTAAATTCTAATCACTAGTCTCATGCAAGTTAAAATGGAATAAGCAAATTTCCATTTAAATCGTTTTTTTTCTGTTGCATAGCACCTCGGGTGAAGAATTAAATGTTGGTGTGATCTGTATTGAGTGCGGGTTTACTTCAGGCATTAAACAAATTAAAATTTATGGCTCAAGATTGCTTGGCTGAAACCACCCACTGTATAATAATCATTATTGCACAGCTAATTGTCCACCACTGTACATATCATTATGTAGTAGTACCTGCAAGGGCATTCTTTACAGTTATCTAGAATTCAGTGGAGATTAGGCAGAACAATTGTGTTCATTATGGGAATTATTAGCAATTTTATAAAGTACCCTAAACAATAAAACCGTGCGATCAGAATGATCCATTCATATATGATATCTGCATTGTTGCACCCCCACGCAACTTCTATGCATAATGTAGTTTGGGTTTATGAAAGCAGCTGTACATCCATTTCGAAATATCAAAATGCCTTCTGATCTAATTTCGCCGAAGTGAAGGAGGAGTTGCAGCTGCTGAGTTTTCATGCTGCACCACAAACCCCTCCAACTGTTTCTCATCTGCTTGCTTCGCCTCATCATCTTATATAAGGAGTCGACTGCACTCATTCACAACCCCGAAAATGTGAGGCACAGCTCTTTCGAAGTAGAATCTCATGACTTTCTAGCCATGTAAGCAGCAAAGCTCCTGGGAAAGTAGCACTTGTATGTCAGTCAGTTCACCAATTTGGATTGTCATAAAATTTACAGGCCAGTGGCGATTCTAGAGTCGCCATTGCCCTGGGCAAGAAATTCACAGAGCTCATTGCCATTATTGTTATAAATAATGTGACACCAACTGGAAAAGCAGTCCAATAAAATGACTGTTAAATCATTACCCTGGATTGGTTAGGTTGGTTGGTAACTATGCTCTGCTAAACATGTCGACTCACCTGGACATGCTAGGCTGCTCTCCTAGCTAGGCTATGTTATTCAAGTGTCTCTCCTCTACAGTTGGGGTGGCGAAACCTTAGGAGCTGAAAGTAGTTTCTACTTTTATCTGCTCCACTTGTCTTGTGAATTTTTCTCCTCTTAGTTCCTCTTTCAGAAGCCTGACTTCACCGCATATTTGTTTAGTGGCTTTCCTTGTTGTCATTGAGTTTATTTAAACAGAAACCTGCATGACGTTTGCAACCATAGTGAGGGTCAGGCAGGCTGCGTACCCACAGGAAGTGATTCGCTCATCTCACATTGTTTTGCAGTCGACGGCCGGTCACTTAAGGACATTCTAGGCTACATAGCTGGCTAGATGTTTGTTGGTGATTACAATGGATGAAATGATAACTAGTATAGGGAACCAAAGTTTGCTAACTTGCACTACTATGGGAATAATTACCCAGTAATAATGGGCATTTAATGGGGTATATAAAACCTGGAAAAATTTGTACATCCACACCAAAAAAGAAACAAGCTGTGCGGTAAAAGAAAAAAAGAAAAAGAAAGAAAAGAAAACAGAAGGGGCTCTGAATTTGATGATGTTGCTCCAGTTTAATATCAGAATGTGAACATGTCAGGAGGCTGATTTTTGAATTTATTCCAAAATTCGTTCCATATTAAATCAGTCAAATCAGTGACCAGTCCCCACCTGATCCCACAAAGTCAAGTGATTTTTCTTGTACATTCACTTTAGCGCATCCAGTGAAGCCATGCAAAGCTTTACCTTCGTACTAGGAAAATCGTCTATGCTGCAGGGCCAGACAGGATTGAAATTTGCTGCTTTTTAAATCGTAATTATTTTATATCTTATTTTTGAGTCTTCACAATTTCTGAAGTACATTTGATACCCACGTGAAATATTCAGGGCTGGGAAAAAAAACAAAACACTCACATTTGAGCTCAGTTAAGAACCAACCAAATCATTTTTATACAGGCTCGGGGGGCCACAATCTAAAGCTACATCTTTCTATTTGTGTAGCCAACTTTGAGTATCAGTTTCAATAGTAAAACTCTACCAACTCTGAGTATTTTATCAATTTTCTGATAGTTTGGTGAAGAAAACTTACAAAATAAAGTTTTTACTGAACTTTGTGCAAAACCTACGATACTCACTGCTGGACTAGGAATAAAAAAAATCAAGTAGCAGCCAGGTGCTGCTAACCATATGGTCTTAATCATCTGCAAGTGTGAGCATCCCTATAAACAGGGGTTTGGGCCTGCATGGGCATGTTTGCTGGGTCAGAGACTTAAGTATCAAGGCATTTTAGTTTCAGTCACACTGAGTTGTCAGCACAGAAGGACTAAACTGTATTCTAATTATTTTTGTTCTTTCCTATGATTAAACTATGTTTAGAAAGTCTTTTTGACCCCTGGGGAACTACAATGTTTTACTCTTGATGAATGTCTGAAGGCATTCTCACTACTCAGAATACACAATGCACAAACATCCTCCCACGTGTATTTTAAAGAATAGATTAAACAGCATTTCACCAAGTCTTGTTGGTGGAGTTGAAAACCATAACAACTGTTTATTGATGCTATTTCTTCTCGGGGAGTGACTGAGGGAGCTGCAGCGGCTACTGTGTAGGTGGAGGAGGGAGGCACGCGGCATTCCGACATTTCTGAGGAAGCAAAACGCACAGAAGACAAAGAATGAAAATTACAGGAAAAATCTGTCTTGCCTCCTCTGAGGTATTAAGCTGTGAGAGACATATGAACGGCTGGTTTGTTAGACCCACTTTATAATTAGACTTTGGGCTGCCACCATCATTTCTCATCTCTGTGGAAAGGAGAGCACCTCCTCATCACAGCAACCTGCCTGGAAGGTGCTCATTAATGTAGTGATGGACACACACACTTAGAAAATACTGAAATCTACAGTAAGCAGACCTTTCTTCTTTATTTACTTCAACATATCAAATAATTGTTATTCAACCGATTTTTAAATGAAGACAAGTTGTTTTGTTAACAGCTGTGCAATAATGCCTGCCCCAACAATCAGGATCCTAATTATCACACTAAAGTCAGTTTATGCTAACATCTGTTTCGCCTGCATCTTTTTATCATCTTGGAGTCTCTCAAAGATAAAGTCAGTATTAAGAAAACAAACAGCAGTCATGTTTTATTACTGTAATATTTTACTGTCAGTCATAGAAACACAGCAAAGCAAATTCATTAAACAGAGGACTGTTCCAGACCAGAAGCTTCCTTCAGCAGCTGTTGAGTTAGTGTCTGGTCCTCCACCCCTTTGTAAAATAAACTTACTTATAACATCAGCATAACTTTGCTTCAGAAATCCTCTGTTCTCCACCCTGAGCTTAAACTGATTAGATAACGGTGTCGTCCTTTTTGTTTGAATGACTCATGTTAGGTTGATTCGATTTTAAGGTTGTTTTGTTGAAGTGCACGGCAAAGGCAAAGCTTCAGAGTACTAAATACTTTGTGAGCTTAATTCACTTGTTGCTGCTGGTGCAAGAAGTAAAAAATGAAAAATATACTAAATATAAAGCATTTTATAAAACTTATTGCAGTACTGTAAAGGGCTTTGCATTGCATGTGCGAATGGCAATATTGGGTGTAACATGTTAAAAAGTTCAACCCCAATTGGTCGCAGTAGATGGGTGCCCCTCCCTGAGCCTGGTTAAAAGGGAGTTTTTCCTCCCCACTGTCACCAACCGATTTATGGGGTTTTCTCTCTGTTATTGTAGGATCTTCACCTTACAATATAAAGCGTCTTGAGTTAACTGTTGTTTTGATTTGCCACTATGTAAATAAAATTGAATTGAATTGAAAACGTATCTCTCAACAATGGTCTACAATTTGAGTGCAAACAGCATTCAGGACAGAAACAACTCCATTATAAAACTATTGATGACCCAAATTATTGCAAATGTCTGCAATCTTGTTGCCCTTGAAATGGCCTAAAACATGGGGAACAGATTTGTGACGTTCAAAACCACTCTGGTGTGTCCAGATGGTGATAAAATGGAAATGTGGTTGACTCGGTCTGCAAACAGTCTTCAACTGAATGAGTTCTGACTGCGACGATGCTGGTGAGGAATGATACTAAAGCAGAGTTTATGTTGACCCCAGCCCAACAGCCAGATTTTCTACAGGTGATGAGCTCTCAGGCTTGTAGCATTGTAGCCTCCATTTCTACCTATACATGCTTCTATAGTAGAAACACAATAGTCATTGGACTGAAGTCTGCTTAGGCCAGTCTTCAAAGTTAAAGGCTAAAAGAAAACCCATATGTCTATCATCATTATTACAGATATTTATGTCAACGTACGCGAGTGTAGCCTCGGGTTTTATGTTGTAACGACTTACTTTCTCCAGAGAGTGATTAAATTACATTTTAAAATGACTGAGCATTATATAATTCATAACTTTTGATGAGTTTTGTTGAGTAACACCGGCCAATGGGTGAATGAAAAACTGCAATTCAGAGTTTGGAATTCAAGGACGACTAGGGTAACACACTCGGAGAAGCCGGTCACCCTGAAACTCCACCACCACAGCCACCACCAGGTGTTTGATCTAGCTGCAGCCAACTACGCAATGAACCACAACAAAGGCACCAAAGTGTATAAACTACAACTGAAGGCACCCACCACCTTGACTACACACCTCATCATTATACAGGGACTGTTTCAAGTTTGACTTTCATCCCGTGTCAATAGAAAGCTTTTTGAAGAAGAAACAGAAACAGTACTGTAGGAGCTTCAATCATCACAATGCATTTTCAACTATTTATATATGCTGGATAAATAGATGGGAAGTATGAAATTATGCTTGAGGTCATGCTAAGACCTGTATAGTAAAATGCATCTTATTATGCTGCCTGTACAAACAGCTGTACTGATACGTAGAAAAGCATATCTGTGGCTCGCATGAGGGAAATTACTGAAATATGTGTCTAAACCTCCCCCTGGTATTTAAGTCAAACACTATCTGTACCGCAACAGCTTTGAATATGAAAATGTTCCATCAGACAGATACACAACTGTATCGTCTGCACGCACACCTGAATACCTGCTCTGTGACAAAATCACGCTGAATGACCATGAACTGAAAAGACACGAAGCAACGAGCCACAGCTGTGAGATAACCATATTTTTCACCTGCCAAAAAACCAACAAAATAAACATCTTCCACTCAAAATAACACAGCTACTGTTTTCTGCTTGCATATATTATATAAAACTTTAGTTAGAATATTTAAAAAACTGTCGAATCTGGCAGTGAAAATATAATTTGAGCTGCTAGACTGTGTGGGGTTAGTTGTAATATCAGGATTATGTTGTTTTCTGCGAGAAAATTCATCGACAGATGTAACAAAATGCATGTTATCTGTTCCAGCTGCGTAGCTTACTCCAGTAATTACACCGTAGTGCACTTTATCTGTGATACATTGTGTCTACATGAAAATTTTATTTTTATTTGTTTTTGTGACTTAATGAGATGGGATTTTACCCCCATTCTTCAGAATTATTTTATAGCTGACTTTATTAGATCTTTATACAACGTCTTTTTATTGTTGGAATGGCTTATGTGTACAGTTTTAAGCAGACAACTGCTTTATTAGATTTACTAACCACTTTGCCTACAGGATATTTCTCTGTTTTATTGCTTAATGTTAAAATTACTATTTCATATTCGGAGGTTAATCCAGCATTAATATTGTACGTTTTCTCGGAGTTGTCGGTTTAAGTGCTAATAGAATTTTGTAACTTGGCATGTTAAATCTTGCTTGTTGTACAGTTACTGAGCAAAGTATGCTGTACATTGTTAGTACTTACCCTCAGCTTAAAACACACCCTGCACATACTGTCAAGTGATGTATGGGTGGACAGTGTTGTGGCCTCTAACAGCACTTTAACAGCTCTCGTCCACGCTAAATTGATTCCTGCCTCAGCTTTTTTTCAGCTTGCTTCTGTTATCATTCATTCACTCACAGAGCTGGTAAATGAGAATGAAGGAAGAAAATACCATCTACTGTATTTAATAGATTTTAAAAGTCATTCAAAGTGAATTTTGAATGACTTAAAAAAATCTTTTGGAGGATAATGTGTTTTTGGATGAAGGGTTGGATATCAGTTTTAATTGATGTGTATATAGTGTATATGTTGAGCCTATAATAAGTAAACATAATACTAAAAGATCTTCAAACTCAACTTTAAATTGTGAATAAAAAGTGAACGGGTTTGAACCTGACTTATATCTGCATAAGCTGTTACTGGGCAACATTTTAATGTAATCTCTACATTTTTATTTAGCTTTCCTGGGTTAGTTGAGGGGAAGAAAAAAAGGCTGTGAAACCCTGTGTATGCAGTCCCTTTAAAAAGAAACATTTAATAAGCAGGGTAGCATAAATCCTCACACGAACTGCAAACATGTAGATTTATTTAGGCCTGCATGAATGAAAATCAATCAGATGATTTGTAAGTTTATTTCACACAGTGAAATGATTGGAAGTAATTACACAAATCATTTGAATTTTATAGATATAACTTTCTAACAGATGTGTTGTTTCATTCAAACTGCAGCTCATTAAAGACTTCATTGATTTTGCTGTAACTGTGTCATCTTTTTGGAGTCCCACCAGATCACCTCCTGCATCCAGTTACTGGATACAGATTTCATTCGCACAGGCCAGCTGAGACTTTCAGCGGGTCATAAAACACATGTGGTCCAACAGAAGCGTAAGTGATGGTTATGGTTTTTCAAAGCTAAATCATTCCTTTCCAAAACATTGATCACCTGTAAAATATAAATAAAGACATAAAGGTTTCCTGCTGCAGACAGAAGTCAAAGAGAATCCATAACATGTTTTCACCGCTTGCCCTGCAAGTAGAGCTCTTTGAAAAGTCTCTAAAGTTTATGAATAAACACAGCAGACTTTTAAAGCGAGTACTCCAGTGGTGCAGTAACTTGCAGAGACACGTTTAAAAAGCACAGTTGAAACCATTGAAGCTCAAGCTCCAAAAAATTGGGTCTTAAACTTTCCATAATGTAACATGATGACATCTTTTGTCAGGCGTCATGACTCCTACATCTTACAACATTATTGAAATGACTTTTCAAAGCTCCTCCAAAGCAACCAGACACATTATACAACACATTTCACAGGTTGTGTAACACTGTGTGACTACTTGATTGTGATTCTTTACGTGTGTTATATATAAACCTCCTGTGAGATGCTCCTTTCTTGCCTTCCCTCTGAGCAGTATTTTATTTAATGTAATTTCTTTAAAGGACCTCTATTGATGTCGGTGTCATGTGTTGGACTACAAAGTAAAAAGAGATGGGGATGCATTAGTAGGAAAGAACTGAGCCCAACAGTTAGAGAGACATGGAAATGAGTGTGAGTGGGGATAACAGAGAGCTGGGACATGTGTTTGATGTGGTCTAATAAGACCTCCATTTCAGTATAAAGGCAGACAAGTGAGGAGAGCAATGCAGCACAAACCAAACTTGGAAGCCTTATATGTCTTCAACTTTATGTTATGGGGAATTTTGCTCACTGATAGTGTTCCATTGTGTGTATTTCTATCCAGGTGCATGTTTAATGCATTGGCAGTGTATCTGGTATCATTGTCATGCTGACAAATGAAGCCGTTGCCAATCCGAGGTGGTTTTTGCATAGTGGATCAAAATCTGATGGTTCTTTTATGCATTCATAATTCCATCAGTTTTGACGATCCCTAACACAACTGGCTGAAATACTGTTTCAGACAGCCTCCACTAAGCTGTGAATGCTCTCTCCTGACCTTCTGGATACATATTGAGGAGAATTTGAACCAAAAATTTCACATTTGGATTTATCACTCCATAAGACATGTGGCCACTCACAACCACAACCACCCACACATGCAGGACCTTGGAGTAGGGGTATGTCACCAGGGTGCAGAGGAGGCTACCCCCCCCTCTGTCCCCTTCTGGCTGCCTCTGCCTCAATTTTATCCCACAACTTAGACATTCACATTACTCACACTCTCATTACACATACATATAGGATCTTGGGGGTGGGCACGATACACGGAATCCAAAGTACCATCAGGGTGTACACCCCACCCCTGGCGTCGTTGCCCACCTCTCAATTTTAAATACACGTAGACATTGAGGGCTAACAGGAGGGACCATGCGCTTACCTGCTGCTCTCTGGCAGGTAGCTCCATGCCCTCCTGGGTTTTAAATGCACCTTAGAACACACATGCATCAACACTACAATGAGCGGGTGGAGGGAGGTTTGGAGTCTTCTCTCACCCCCATTCTCTGCGACCTGCTGGAGCAGGGGGGCTAGGAGGAGGAGTTGGCCGTCCGACTGTGGTCTGGAGTGTGGGGCCTTCCTGCTGCTGCGGAGTCGGGGCGGTCTGCCTCCCCCCACCGCAGGGAAAAGGGTAACACCACCTGGGTCTGGGTGCAGTTCCCCCCTCCAGGGGCAAGGGTACCTAGACCCGGTTTGTAGAGTACGCTTGGGGAGTGTGATCGTGTGTACAGCGTCTCTTTATGTCTGTCTCCACGTTGGTTGAGTGTGGAGTAAGTGCATATGAGAGCATGAGGGTGGGAATGGATGTTTGTATCTGTGTGTGCCTGTTTGTCTGTGTCTATATGTCAGGTTGGGTGTCAGGCGCCACCTCTCTGGGGACATCTCAGGCCCTCCAAGGTTTGGAGGCCTATCTCCCCCTACCACCACTTCCCCTGCCAGTGGCGGACTCCCTCAGACATCGGTGCGTTGGTGGTTCTTTGTGTCCGGGGATGGGCGTCCAGGTACACACCGGCTCACTCCTTGGCGGCCGCTCATCGGGGCCTGGAGCCTGGGGCTCGCTTGGGCCACTTCGGAGGTGGGGTGCCCCCGGCCTCTCGGCCTGGGGCTCGGTCACTCAGGCGCGGCTGGCTGCCGGCGGAGCTCACTGCAACTCCCCCTGGCTTCTGCTCCGCGGCTGCTGAGTGAGCCCTCATCTGGGACTCTCCTCAGCTCTCTCTGGGACAGTGGCGCAGCTGCCCCTCTGTTGGTCTTCCTTGGTCTCTTGTGTTCTGGGGGCCTCTGGATGTCTGGAGTTTTGATCTCCTCCATACCTGCTTCATGCCCTGGAGGACGGGGCTGTGGCCCCCCCACACCCTCTAGCAGATCATTACATGAAGGAACCTTTTAAAAAACAAAAAACAAGCGCGTCCATGCTCACAGGTGTACACACGGGTGATCACACCCACAAACTACACCCTTTTTGGCTCCTACCTCAAAGCACACTGTGTTCTGTTGATCTTATGTGCTGCACAATAATGTTTAATATTTAGTATTTACTGTCATATTCCCATATATCATTGTGATGTTGTTTATTCTATTACTCTTGTTCTCTTCTGCTTGTTTTCTTTTTTCTTTCTCAGCAGGTGACCCAGGTGATTGATATATGCATTTTTTTTCTTTTTTTCTTCTTTTTTTTCTTTTTCTGCTCATTCTGTTGGTTTTTGGTTTTTGCCCTTCTCCCCCGTCCCTCTTCTCAGCTGTTTCTCTTTCCCTCTTTCTTTCTCCCCTTCTTTCCCCCAGTCAAGTATGTCCCGTATTCAGTAAGTGAAAATAAAATAAACAATAAAAGGTGAATCAAATGGACCATTACGGCAAGGCTGGGATGGTCAGTTTGGTAAAGTAAATCCGTTGGGCATCTTTGTTTGCCTTTAGACAACAATTCTGAGGGCAAAAGAGCCAAACGGGACAGGCAAAAAAAAAAAAAAAAAGAAAAAGAAAAAAAAAAGACACGTGGCCACTAATTTTCAATTCAATTCAATTAAATTCAATTAAATTCAATTTTATTTATATAGCGCCAAATCACAACAAAAGTTGCCTCAAGGCGCTTCATAGATACAGAGAAAAACCCAACAATCATACGACCCCCTATGAGCAAGCACTTTGGCGACAGTGGGAAGGAAAAACTCCCTTTTAACAGGAAGAAACGTCCGGCAGAACCAGGCTCAGGGAGGGGCGGCCATCTGCTGCGACCGGTTGGGGTGAGAGAAGGAAGACAGGATAAAAGACATGCTGTGGAAGAGAGACAGAGGTTAATAACAGATATGATTCAATGCAGAGAGGTCTGTTAACACATAGTGAGTGAGAAAGGTGACTGGAAAGGAAAAACTCAATGCATCATGGGAATCCCCGGCAGCCTACGTCTATTGCAGCATAACTAAGGGAGGATCCAGGGTCACCTGGTCCAGCCCTAACTATATGCTTTAGCAAAAAGGAAAGATTTAAGTCTAATCTTGAAAGTAGAGATAGTGTCTGTCTCCCGAATCCAAAATGGAAGCTGGTTCCACAGAAGAGGGGCCTGAAAACTTTTAAATACTCTAGGAACAACAAGTAGGCCTGCAGTGCGAGAGCGAAGTGCTCTAATAGGGTGATATGGTACTACAAGGTCATTAAGATAAGATGGTGCCTGAATTTTCAGTCCAGTTCTTGTGTAATTTGGCATACCTCTACCTTTTCTCCCCTGCTTCTTTACAGCACATCTTTCCTCTAAAACCATTTTCGATGAGGCTTCTTTGACAGTAGATGAATCAACTAAAGAGACATTTGCAGCTCCCAGGTTCTGTTTCAGGTCTTGCTGATATTTCTTTCCTCCTATGTCTTAGGGTCATGATTTTCAGATACTGTTCACCTGCTGTAGTTTTTGGCCATCTACTTATCTGGTTTCCTCACATTTGTAGGAACACACTGTACACCACCCTCAGATGTGCCAAGTTGTTGTTCTGCTAGTAACAAAGTGCGTAAAGACAAAGTTTGAATCGATTCTTTGCTAAGTTGTCTGTTATGTGTAGACACAATGTTGGTTCAACCCTTGAATTAGATGACTTTTCATGCTTGTGAATGTTAAATGGCTTATCAAACAAACATTCCTCTGAAAGTGCTCCGGCACAAGGACTGAAATGAAAATGATTGAAAAAGCAGCCAATGTGTCAGAAGCCTTGGAGGACTATTGCACCTTGGAGGCAAAATATGAAGAGTTGAGGTATGGTGGGTGGCATAATCACATGACTTACAACCAGAAGGCTCGAATCCAGACTAGACTGTTTTTTTCACACTTGATTTCATTTTATATTTTGTTTTAAATTTCTCATTAGTCTTAGCTTTTCACTAACACTTTTATTTAATATACTCCTCTTCACACCATTAAGCACCTTTTACAAGGTTACTTGCTCTCATTTGCAAATGGTCTTAAAGAACTATCCAGTGTATTCAAATGTGCTTCCTACTGGTTCTGACCAACATCAATATATGATGGACTTGAGGCAAAAACAGTTGGCCACAGTGATGCAGAGTATAGAGGCTATGTCCACACAGCTTGTGTTCAGTCTGTGGCATAATGTGTACATTAGAATTAAAAGACTCCAGCATTACTGTTTAATGGCCCTGAACCAAATTAAACATTTAAAAGGCTCCACCATCAAAGTGATGTAAAGGGAAATAAATATTAATGAATGAACCAACGTTTGGTTCAAAGGGTTGGAAGCAGGGAAAATTAAAAGGGAGCAGAGGTCTGCGTAAGGAAGGATGCTCAGTGGGGGAAGAGCTTAATACGAAAGGAGTGTTATTCCCTGGAGACCACGCATATAACCAAATAAATGACAGTCACTGCAAGAAATCCAAGTTCAAAGCACATCTATTATTGCACCAAACTTCAGTTACTGTATGTATATATATAGACATATATCTATATCTATATAGATAGATATCTATATAGATATAGATATAGATATAGATATATATCTATATATAATCAGCATCAGCACAGGTGGAGTGAAAATGTACCACAGCGTTTCTTATATTTTGGCACCAAGAGTAATGGCCACATCAAAAATGGAACGCGGCGAGGAACACGTGTCTCTCATGTTCCTCGCTGCAGTAAACAACAGATGCTCTTGATGGGGTTGTGTTTGATGGTAAAAGGCTGTAGCGAAGTAAGCAGTGCATGCTGAAAATAGAGTTCATCACAGTGCATCAGGACAAATTAAGACTTTGTCTGTGGACATTCATCTACGCTCCGCATCAAAACAGCGTCCCAGTACATCTCTTAAGTGTTTTTTTTTTAAACTTTCAAATCCATTTTGCTTAAGCTTTAATTCATCCATCCAATGTTTCTGGCCCACTTGAACAGATAAGGGACTTCTCTGCCCATTAACTCAATATGGCCTTCTGCTGGATTTGTCCTCACGCTAACCCCAGTAGGATTGTGGGAAAATAACAGTTTCAAGATATATTCTCCAATTAACCTTTTGTTTTGCTTCCATCTTAGCTTGAGCAAAAAGCTTGTCTACATTGGCGTCTTCCTGTACTCTTCCTTAAGCACACTTTCTTATACAGCTTTCTGTCAGTTATAGAGGATCCTTTATTTCCCTAACATCGTATCAATCACCCAATGTATAAATCTCATAGCCATATTTAACAAAAAGGCTTTATGAGTATTTTCTTCCCCTTTTCTCTGAAGCATTTTATACCATCCTTTTAATGCTCAAAATTGACCTTGAAGCATGAACGTATTCAGCAAAAGAAAAGCTGGTTGTATGTAACTCGGTAGAGTTTGAGATTCATCTTTGACAAATGAAGCGACGATGTGAATTTTAAATGGAGGAGATGTCGGCAGCTAAGAGTGGAAGGACGACCAAACAGTGGCTATTGTATTTATTATGATATTAGTATTTTAAGCATTGTAAAGAAAATGCATGCATAAACAGCCATGTGTTTGTGCTCCTAGCCACTGTAAACCAAGTGCATTTATTGCCTTTATATAACTGAGTGCATTGCGCTGTAGTTACAGCAAAAGAAGACAGCGTGAGGAAAACAAATGAAATACATGGTGGGCTAACATGTAGCTGATAATTTGACTGTGAACTCTTTATAGCTTTGCAGAAATGTTAATTAAAATCATGTCATTATTCACGAGTCAGTGAATATTTGGGTGACACATTTATCTGTTGTTGCAATGATAATTATAGAGCCTGTTTCTGTTCTGATTGGGAAGGATGTTTTGTTGTGTTTTAGGAAAGCACATGCAAGGTCAAAGTTCACGCTGACATTAAAAAAACATGACCAATTCAGTTTCACGAGCCAGAATCCGTTATTCAACAACGCTGACTGAACGTGTCAGTGGAACCGCGTTTGTCCTTTGCACACTTGTTTGAGAATTTACTCACTTGCTACTGGCTTGTTGGTTGGCCACATCTGCAGCCCGTCCATGCATAGAAATCCAGCTTGTACAGAGGGTGGGGGAGGTGGGAGTTGCGTGTGGTGGTTTTGACCCAAGAACCGAATAAACAGATGTGCTTTTGCTGATGTTGTCAGGTTGAAGTGAGAAGGTATTTCATGTGTAAAATCTATATATTCATTGACTTCAGCAACTGGATTTTTTTTATGTTCAAACTGTTCTTCTTGAATGCTCGGAAAGCTCCCGGCCCAGACGGTGTGTCTCCTGCCACCCTCAGACACTGTGCAAACGAGCTGGCCCCAGTGTTTTCTGGCATCTTCAACTCCTCACTGCAGGCATGTCATGTGCCTGCCTGCTTCAAGTCCTCTACCATAATCCCTGTCCCCAAGAAACCTAGGATCACTGGACTAAATGACTACAGACCCGTGGCTCTGACATCTGTGGTCATGAAGTCTTTTGAGCGCCTAGTTCTCTCCCATCTCAAGACCCTCACGGCCCCCCTCCTGGACCCCCTGCAGTTTGCATATAGAGCCAACAGGTCTGTAGACGACGCCATCAACATGGCCCTACACTTCATCCTGCAGCATCTGGACTCCCCAGGAACCTACGCCAGGATCCTGTTTGTGGACTTCAGCTCTGCCTTCAACACCATCCTTCCAGACCATCTCCGAGACAAGCTTTCCCAGATGAATGTGCCTGATCCCATCTGCCGGTGGATCACTGACTTCCTGACGGACAGGAAGCAGCACGTGAGGCTGGGGAAGAATGTCTCGGACTCCCGGACCATCAGCACCGGCTCCCCTCAGGGCTGTGTTCTTTCTCCTCTGCTCTTCTCCCTGTACACCAACTGCTGCACCTCCACCCACCAGTCTGTCAAGCTAATCAAGTTCGCAGATGACACCACCGTCATTGGGCTCATCTCTGACGGGGATGAGTCTGCCTACAGGAGGGAGGTTGAACGTCTGGTGTCCTGGTGCAGCCACAACAACCTGGTGCTGAATGCCCAGAAGACAGTGGAGATTATTGTGGACTTCAGGAAGCACACAGCTCCACTCCCCCCCATCATCCTGACTGACACCCCCATCACCTCTGTGGACTCATTCCGCTTCCTGGGTACCACCATCACCCAGGACCTGAAGTGGGAGCCCACCATCACCTCCGTCATCAAGAAAGCCCAGCAGAGGATGTACTTCCTGAGGCAGCTGAAGAAATTCAACCTGCCAACACGGACGATGATGCAATTCTACACTGCAATCATCGAGTCCATCCTCACCTCCTCCATCACCGTGTGGTACGCTGGAGCCACTATCAGGGACAAACAGAGACTGCAGCGTGTTGTGCGCTCTGCTGAGAAGGTGATTGGCTGCAGACTCCCATCTCTGCAGGACCTGTACACCTCCAGGACACTGCGGCGTGCAGCCCGGATCTCAGCTGACCCTTCTCACCCTGGACACAGTCTGTTTGACCTGCTCCCCTCAGGCAGGAGGCTCCGGTCCATTCGCACCAGAACCTCTCGCCACAAGAACAGTTTCTTCCCCTCTGCTGTTGGACACATGAACAATAACCACATGACTGTACCCACCACTAACACATGACCCTACGCTGTGTCACTGCATCATTTCATGTCTGGCACTGATCACCACCTGCACTCATGTATATATCTTTCTACGTAGCACTCTTAATTCTTATTCTCATGTATATATCTCATGTATATCTCATGCACATATCTTTCTTTCTACATAGCACTTTAATTCTTATTGTCTGCACTGAAGCACCGCAGCAAATTCCTAATGTTGTAAACCTCAACATCTGGCAATAAACCCATTCTGATTCTGATTCTGATTCTGATTCTGATTCTGTTCATTTCTTGTGGTGGGTTTTTTTTTCTTCAAAACACTCAAATAAGACTTTTTCCAGACAAGATGTCGTTTAAGACACAAATTGTAGATCACAATAATGAGATAATGTCGAGTGTGAGGAATATAAGACCCTAAAGCGAATTATTACACTGCAGACCTCCAACATTACATTTTGCTGTGATAAAATAAATTAGATTTCTTAATTATGGGCACATTTCCCATGTTTGGCTGGTTGGCGGATCCCTATTTTGTTCTCATCTCATTTTTATTCTCTTTCATTCCTTCTGGCTTCCTCCCCAAGCTCACTGTTGTCATTGCTTAAGATTTAGAAAATATTTGTCAACTATCCAGCGAGCGAGCTCCAGCCTGCCTCCTATGTGCCTATGTTTTAAATAGACCATGATTTAAACGACTCCCTCCCTTGGTGTCCACGGCCCCAGGGAGGTGGCTGCAGAGATGCTGTGGTACTCTAAAAAAGCAACCAGGGAGTATTTGCGTTGATGTAATGCTTTGCTGCCAGTTAATGAAAATTTAGATCATGACAGAGTTTAAAAAAAAAATCCACATTTCATTCTAATTTGCAAATGAAATCACAAGCAATAGCTGTGTAACAGGCTTTTTAGATGGAACATTCATGTTTTTGTATTGTCTGAATTGGAATTTAATAGCATTTACAGGCTTTCAGTCAGTATTTGACTGGCAAGTTGCTGTTTATCCACTGATGGGAGCGCATTTGTTATTGTATTCAAAAGTGTTTGCCATCACAGCAATTTTTTTTCCAATTACTAGCTAGAACAATTGAAAACAGATAAATATGAATAAGAAATTAATGAATGGCCTGGGCTGCGATAATAATGTTTGTTTGTTTGAAATCATTCAATTCCAGCACCGGCGCTGTCATTAAAGTGACGCAGGGAGAGAATAAAAAGCTATGGGAAGATCTTAGAATATTAAAACAGATGAGCACATTTCAATGAATAATGCAAAAAGGACAAATGTGTGACGCACGAGCAAACTGCTCTTGTGGATGGATATGTGTTGTGGAGGACCGAAACTGTTACTGCTGTGAGAGTGGATGGGCCGCGCTGCTTCATTCACCTTCGTCTGATGTGTGAATGTGTGTGCGTGTCTCCTAGTTTTACTCTAAACCTTGTGAATAAGTGAACACTCTCTCCACTCTCTTAATATTAAGTTGCCTTGTCACAGAATAGACCTGTTCAGCAGGGAAAACAATTGCCCTGTGGCTGACAGTCCAAAATTAATGAGGCTTAAGAAGCAACTGTCCTTGAAACATTACGCGTATGATTAAAAAAAAGAAAACAGGTGACAGAAACGTCTTTACTGCTGCACCCTCATGAAGCTGTAAGCTGGCAGAGAAACAATGAAGCCATAATTTCACTTGAGATGTACTTGCAACAGTGCTCTACTAATTAAGCTAACTATCATCGGCATTATAGTTGTGGACAGTTATTGATCAATTATACAGATCATTATACTAATGTTAATATCCATAGTGACTTTTTAAAATTGTTCTTATACAAGCCAGGCTTTAATAATGGCTAGCCTCATTTCTATCAAAGGGAAATTATGACTTAAATTATGACTTGGCCTTTTGGTATATATGATAAGGTTCATTTGCCTAGGACACTGATGGCAAAGATGTAAACTTCCTGATACTTAAATTCTAATTTGGTTGCTTTTCTTGCTCAGATATACTAGACTAAAAACAGGACAACAGCCTCCTTGCAACTAGGAAAAAAATGGTTTGAAAGTGATTGCTTTCAATTTTTTTGCTGTTGGAGACAAATTGCAAGTAGTTGCAGTGATCGACTGGGTGCCCATAGGCTGAACGTTGTGCATGCTCAACCTCTGTGAAACCACTTTTGATCAGAAGTTGATTACACAGGCTTCCTGGTGGAAGAAGGCCTGTCTCAAAATGATCACAATCCAACTCAGACTGACCGCAATTAATCTCAGTGAGAGTGGCGAAGGTTTTCAAATAATTGCAATCTAATTTATAAAAGCATACAGCCAACATTTTACAGTTATTCTGAGCACAAATCATCTGCAACATCTCTCTTTGTAATAGGAAACTTGATTCAACTGGTTGCCAACTGGTTGTACTCCGGTTATATTCCTATCTAAAACCAAGGTTGCTTTGTCATTTTGCCATTGAACTGCTGTCCTACAAAAACTATGCCATTATTTGTGGAAGAATTTAAACCAGAGCCTTCTGAGGTTGTTTTTTTTAGAGATTGGGTTTGGCCTCTTAGTTCCAGTACAATGAACTTAATGCTTCAGCTTCTTCTGTACCAAGACATTTTGAGCAATTTCATGCTCCCGACTTTGTGGAAACAGTTTGGGGATGACAAGGTCCATAAAGACATGGATGAGCAGGTTTAGTGTGGAAAAACCTGACTGGCCTCACCCTCAACTCGTTGGAGTTGAGGTCAGGACTCAACTCGATAGAACACCTTTGGGATGAATTAGAGCTGAGACTGCGTTCTTTGCCTTCTCATCCATCATCATTGTCTGACCACAAATGTGCTTCTGGAAGAATGGTCAGAAATTCCCATAAACATGCTCCTAAACCTTGTGGAAAGCCTTCTCAGAAGAGTTGTAACTGTTATAGCTGAAAGGGTGGGATGACATCATATTAAACTCTATGGATTAAGAATGGGATGTACGTCAAGTTCATATGCATGCGAAGGCAGACGAGCAAATACTTTTGGAAAAATAGTGTAAAATTGTGTGTCAATCAATCAAAAACAACATGACGTGCAATCCAAGTGTGCTGTGTAGTTCAGTCTGAGGCCCCCCAATCTGCCCTACAATCTCTTACAATCCCTTCTTTTACATGAAAAAAGGGATTTTAGTATTATTGAACCTGGAAGAGGATTGTGTGAGCGACAGTGCAATGTACAGATTACTATAGTCAGATATAAATCACAGACAGTGAGCAAAAACTCACGTTGCAATGTTACAAATGTATTAATAATTTAGCTGCAGCATGCAGAAACCATGCAACAAGCACTTTCTGTCAACATAAATGTGTGTGGTAAATTCTGCACACCATTTCTTTCTCTTTTTGCATAGCAGTCCATGAGGAAGCCATGATAGAAGCCCCTCCCTCCTTGCAACCATCATTCGCCAGCATTTCCCTTCCTCGTCGTTTACATATGTTCCTTATACACTTAACAAGCGTGAGCCACGCTGTGAAGTATTAACAATTAAAAGCAGGATCATTAAGTTATGAGCTGCTTTATGACAATAGATGCACTACACAGCAAGTAGATTTGATACCCTCCCCCGCCAAAAAATAAAATAAATAAATCTGAGAGATGAAAGTGTTAACAGCACTGGACTGAGTTTGAAGCACGCAATTGCTGTGCAAGATAATAATCCTTGTCAGAGTCCAGCAGTGAGAGTGGAGCTGTGCAGACTGATGACCACTGGGAGGAAGGATCTCCTGTAGTGTTCAGTGTTGCCCTTTAATGGTAACAGTCTGACGCCAAAGTTACTCCTGTGTTCATCCAGAGAGGCTTAAAAAAGATGAGAGGCATTGGTCTCCCAGGTATCTAAGTCCTCAAGCACCTCTGCATCCGTTCCTTTCATGAAGTCAGGTGCAAAGGGGGTCTCCTTTCTCCTAAACTCCACTCCAGCTTTTTTTTTCTTTTTTCTCAGAGATGCTGAGCTGTAGGTGGTTCAGCCGACATCACTCGACAAAGCCGGGTCCCCGCTGATACAGCCCATGATAGCAGTCAGCCATAAACTGTCTGAAGTCTAAGGTGTGGAGGGAAACAGGATAGAAAACAAGACTGTCCCCGAGGGGCTATTGTGCTCCTTCCTGCATGTCTGACATACATGCATGACACTCTGAGGCTGACCAGTCAAGTCTGAGAGCAGGTGCTCTACTGAAAAATGGACCTGCATCCTTAAAACAAAAAGAAGAAAAACAAACATGTTGGATATACATTTAAGCTTTTTTCTGACTGGAATTCACATCTACAGTATATAATTTCAATATCATGAAGTCTTTAGACCTACAGTATTGAAATGAAATAAGACAGATTATCACTTTGTGGTTTACCTACTGAGAGCCCCTCTGCATGTGTTTGACTATGAAAGGTGACAATCCAAAAGCACCGGAAAAAACTTTTAGATGATGCCAGTTAATTCAGCTTTCTGGGGTGTGCATGCTGATAATATTGCATGGGATTTCCATTTATTTCCTTTTTGAAAGGGTTCCTAAGTCTTGTATAACATGGTGGATTTAGTCTCCATAAATAAAATCCTCGGGCTTTAGGGTTGCTGCTGTGCATTTGTTTTCATCTTCATAATGAGAGATTTTAAAGCAACACTAAAATAGATTAATTATAGCTTCACTGACACAGTTAATGCTTCCGCATCCCACCTGCGTCATCGCCGTTCACGTTTCTGTTGCATCACACACTCCCCCTCTGCAGTTTTGTGTTTTCTAAAACTGAACCTTTTTCCTAAATCATTGTGATATAGTCCCATGTGTGAAATATTGGGGAGCTTGGTGCCTCAGGAGTACAGTACTTTGCAAATGAAAGATATGCTAATTGACAGTGCATAAATATAGTTCTACACTAAATGAAACACACAAATACGTGCATGAACTCACACACACACACAGAAATCGGCCATTCACACAGTGTAAATGTACACAGAACAGTTTTTGTCATGCTGACAATTCAGGATTAATCGAATAAGGCCCCCGAGCTAAGAGACTGGTCTGTGATATCTGGCAACCACCAATCGCGAAGGAAAAATTAATATTCCCCATCTGGTTACAGGTGGTTGCTGTAAGTCGATGGCACCTCCAAGGAAAATGATTGTTAGTCCCAATCTCACAGGGCTACAGAATGGTCAGTGACCCCCATTTTCTCCCATTGACCCACTTGTTGCTAGGGAAAAATGTGTATTCCCTAACCAGTGGGCAAAAACCTCCTTGTGGTTACTCTGGTCACTAGAAAATGTCTGCAGTCACCTGTAGTTTGCATGGAAGTGACAGGTTTATCTAAAAAACACCAACCAGCTACTTACCAAGGTATAATGAATAGAAAAGAAAAGGCAAAAGCCAGTTTGTTTCCTAAATGCTACGATTTACTCATCACATTTGTAAGTAAATAATATGAACATATGAGAAAAATTAGAAATCGGTTCAAACATTTACTATTTTAGTAAACAGGAAATTTATTTCTTTTCATTTCCTTGTGGGTATTTACACATCCTTACAGAGTGGGAAGTCAATTGTTTAGCAGCAGGTCTAGGGATCAAGCTATGTTTCCACCCTGTGAATATGCTTAAGGGAATGAATCTAGTGTGGTTATAAATAAACTCTCCTAAGTTGCAGGGGGCACCATTTTCAAACTGAATGTATGTGCTTTCCCTATGAAGCCAATAAGTGGTGGAAAAAAGTATAGAAAATAGGCAATCAATAGAAAAGCACACGGGCTCTTCACCCCTTACATGATTGAACAGTAACTCTGTGAAGAGAGGATTTTTCTTCACTGTTCCAAAAAAGGCATCGTTTCACCTGTTTTTCTATGGGTGCAGCAAAGACAACAGTGGTACCAGTGGTATTTATCTCTATCTAGGATGCTTAAATAAATCAGTTGATATGGGAGAAAGCAAAGTTTCCACATGAAGCACTTGGAAGAAAAACTCTTACAATTATCTAATGCTCTGCAAAGCGAGGTAAGCTGCCAAATGTCTTCCACCATTCATTTCGCTAAACCATTTTGTCTACTAACTGTGGGTTTTATTCAATTTGATTCAAATAAAACGCCAAAGTAAAAATTTCTTATAAGCTTTTTGTATAATGTAAGAGCTTCTTTGAGCTATTTCATTAATTACATAATTTATCTGATTTATTTATTAAACTTTCTTGGCCTTCAAATACATTTTAAATCAAATAATTGGACACACTTGTCTGGCTTCAGAAGTTCTAAAAAACCAAAGGATGTTAAAAATAGAGATGTACGATCCTATTTAGACCTTTCATTTTTTGTGCAACAATAAAAACACAAAATTATAAAGATGAGAAATGAAAAGAGACCCACAAGTACTTGGATCAGTGTAGTGGCTGCTAATAAAAGTGTTGCTGGCAGTGCAACAATGCAGCCACTGCCACAATTTTACTTGAGTTGTACTTGCAACAGTGCTCACCTAATTACTCTAAGTATCATTAATTACGTAGTAGTGCACATTTATTTAGCAGTTATATGACTATTATCATTATACTAATGTTGATATCCATATCTACTGTAGCATTTAATTGTTCTCATACTAACCCAGCTTTAATAGTGACTAACCCAATTTCTGTGAAGCCAAATTATAACTTCTTGTAAAAGTTGAATTGTTGGTATTTATTACTGGCCACTTAATATATAATGTATGTATGTATGATTAGGTAGGGATTATATGACATTATATGTCTAAGGTATTGATGATTAAGATTTAAAGCTCCTAATGCTCAAATTCTAATTTGATTGCTTTAGGGCTCAGTCATACTTGAATAATGCGAAATGATTGCACTGATTAATTTTGCTGTTGGAGATTGATTGCAAGTAGATGTGGCACACGACTATCCATCACTCTCAGAGAGAGGGGGCAATGCTTGCAAATAATTGGCATTTTATTTATAATTGCAGAGAGATTGTCAGAACATTGCAATCACTCTGAGCTCGCCTGTCTTGATGAATGCAACTGGTCTGTGATGTGTCTCTTTGCAGTAGGGGACTCCATGCAACTGGTCTCCAACTGGTTGTATTCTGGTTATACAGCAGTGTAGTTACTGCTAGTGACAATCTTTCTTGGTAAAGCTCTAAAATAGGACTGCAGTGAACTTTTAGAGACTGAAAATGTTCAGTTAAGGATTTTTGTCAACATCTATTGTTGAAAAACAATTCCAAAATTAAAGTTAAAGCCAGGGCAGCACGGTGGCATGGTGGTTAGCACTGTTGCCTCACAGCAATTCAATTCCACCAATAGGCTGGGGTCTTTTTGTGTGGAGTTTACATGTTCTTCCTGTGTCTGCTTGGGTTCTCTCCAGATACACCTGCTTCCTCCCATAGTCCAAAGATATGCAGTTAGTGAGGTTAGGTTAAGTGGTAACTCTAAATTGCCCATAGTGCAAATGGTTGTCTGTCTCTATGTGTTAGACTGGCGACCTGTCCAGGGTGTTTGCCTCTCGCCCTAAGACAGCTGGGACAGGCTCCAGCCCCCCTGTGACCATGACAAGGAGAAGCGGAAGAGAATAGCTGGATGGAAAGTTAATGCCACGGTCCTCCAGCCCTCCTGTGTTGGCTCAATCTTTCTATCAGTCTCGCTCTCCTCTCCTCTGTCTGTGTATTAAGGTGTGTATGTGTGTGTGTTTGGATTAACCACACTTTCTGTAGCAGGGGCGGGTCCTTTTGCCTCCTGCCCTTCAGTCCAGCACACCTCTGACAATTAACTCAGCTGGCTGCTACCTAAGGAGAGGGATCACATTCAATTTATGCTGCATCGTTAAGCAGGAAACAGTCAGTGTTGTTGCCGCCCCACTCTTCATAGTGTTTGCTTATACTCCTTTCTTACCCATTTGTTCTCATCTGTGCATCTGATGAAGGTGACCCCGCAAAAGTTATTGAGAGGGGGAGAGAATATTTTTCTGTGGAACTGCCTGATCTGGAGCCCAATGATCTGCTGACTCACAATTCCGTCATTTGCATTCATTGTTGCACATTCAGTGTAAGTAAACACACTGAAGTTGATCCCCTGAGTCTGCATCTTGAGTCTACCTGCCTTATCTATGACAGTTAAACAACGTTGCTACTGGTTCGAGGTACTTGGTGATTTTATAAAAAATCAAATCAAATAAAAATGAAATAAACAAAATATTTGTGATCTCAGGCTTTTGAGCCTACTGAGATACTTGACTTTACATCAATATTAACATTTTAGTTGTGTCCCTGGCAGGGCTGGACAAAGAAATCAGCCATGGCATTGTTGATCCAGGCAGCCCACCATAATTGCTCAAAAAAATAAATAAAAATAAAGCTACCCAGTATACCTGATTACCAGTTCAGTCCTGGTCCCTGGGTGTAAGCTACATTATGCTGATGTTGGGGACAGCAGACAATAGGGAACAAATGAGACAGAAATCCTGTGTACATAACTGCAAATGGCTTAATTTAAATGTAAATGTAAAACATTGTCTGACTAGACCTCATTGCAAAACGATGTCAACATCGCTCAGATATGTTTCAGCAGTTGCACCCTGGGAGATGATATTGGGGTTTCAGCCATGTTTTCTGGGATATCCAACAAAGCCCATCAAACCACAATATGATTTATTACATGAATGAAAAACGCAATTATTGTGTATTGAGTTCACTAATTATTTGATGCCAGCAGTGATCATTTTACACCCATGCCTACGCTGAACTTACAGTGTTCATACAAACTGCTTGAAACCATGTTGTTTACCACCATTAAATAAATAATAAAAATGAGCATATAAATACAGAGGTTTAAAAAAGTAGCCCTTGGATTGTTTGCTCCATCCATTGGCCAGCCACTGAAAAAAACAAAGGCTATCAAACGTTAGAGTAAAATGAACTTCCGACCTTGTCAGCACTCTGTCCAGACTTTTCCTCTCATAGTTTGTTGCCTTCCACTTAATTAGCTAGGTAAAGTAGGGGTGAATATCTTATTAGTTGTCAGTGCTTCAGCGTTTTCTTTATGTTTCTGGGCAGGATCTCTTTCCAAAGAAGGATTTATTATTGGTTGAGACGACAGTAATCATCCCATCACTGCCTACTGCTTGGCGTTAGTTGCCTCTTGTGCTAACAGGTTCACAAGCTGCCTTCTAATTAATGTATTTTGTGACATGTATATTTATAATGCCAGCAAATTGTCTTTCTCACTTCAGGCATGTTGACTTACAGCAGGAAAAGAGCAGATGTAATTAATAACCACAATGATGTTTATTATTCTGTGTGTGCCAGTGTAGAAGTACAGCCGCCGAGGCCCTATTAATTACACCGCTGCTTTTCCTGCTACAACATGTCAGGGTGTCTGATGCGAGCCTGGCCAATTAAGTCCTTGTAGCGGCTTAGCTAACTTTTGTTTTAGCGATGGTTTGACAACTGTGTTATGATGCTTTCATAGTTTTAAAACTGAACTGACAGCTAAACACTTGTAAAAAATAATGTTAGCTCTATGGTTGTTGCGCTTATTTTTAATGGATGGTTTCCTGTTTGACAATGTATCTGAGGATTCACACAGGCTTTAGGTTAATCACGTGACACACGTGATCATTTCTTCATAGGAAGTCTCTGGAAAAATCAGCTCTCTTTAGTAAGTGGCCATTTTATTAGTCGTACATTGAAAATATGGCATATCCACAATACGATATGAAATGAATGCTGTGCATTCATAGATGCTCTTTTGCATACCTTGATTGTAAAGAATAGTTATTTGAAGTTTCCTTTGGCAGTTCAGCCTTTTCTAAAATACTCAGACTGGGCCGTCTAGCACAAACAACCACACGCCATGTTCAAAATCACTTAAATCACTTTTCTTCCCCTATTCTGACGCTCGGTTTGTACATGTCTGCTTGCCAGCATTGAACACTACACATTACTTAATGTTTCCGCAGCACAATGTCTCTATTTACACTATACAGATGAATCGAGCTAAGAGAGATTTGACCAAAATTTTTACTTCAATGCTTTCACAAGGGTGGAGTTTCTTTCTTTGATTGAGAAAGATTGATTTCCACAGCCTTGATGAACAAATTAAAAAATATGGAGGGTTATATGGTTATTATTTTGTAAATATAAATCACCAAAACAGATTTTACCAAGACATTTAAGGTATAAAAGCGCAAGTAAAAAGGTTACGCTCTGCTGTTGCTGACTGTGAGGCATTAGGAATAGACTGCCATTTCTTTTGAAAGTTAGGAAACTGTTTATAGTTCAAACTCTAAATGTATTCAGCATTTGTTTTTGGACAACATATCGGACACTGGCACTAGAACCAGATTGTTTCGACAGGTAATCATGCATTATGACCTCCTCAGTTGTGGTTCAACATGCAACCCTGCACTAAAATTGGGTTAAAATGAGATTGGGAACGGGGAATAGTTTGGGTTTGAAATTGGGTTTAATTTATACATAGTCATCCCGGTGCAGGCCTCCTGCTGCATATCTCTGTTCACTATACCACACTATCATTGGAGGCTGTTTGGCTCTGACAATATACTGTGCTTTTAGTCATGGATTTATATATGTTCCTCAGTTTATCTCAGTTGCTGTGTCACAGTGCTCTGTCAGAAACTGAATGCCAAATGTGAACCTGCTGCATTTTAATATTCACCTAATAAAAGATTAAATTTCAATGATTTGGATGAATTGAATAGTAATGGATGGGTAGATTGACATACTAATTGATGCTTGTAATTTAACTATTATAGACTGCCTGACTTTGTAGGTGAACCTAATCAGCAATGCTGTTTTTGTGGGGGGATTTATGTTTGTGTAGCAGGTTGGAAAAGGCTACATGTTTAGTTTTGTAAGGAAACCAAATACCCCCTTATTTTTTGGTTTATTATTGTGACTTATTTTGACATTGTTATGCGTTGCCAGACCAAGGTTATATCTCATTATGCCAGTAGATGGTGCTCTTGCACTGCTGTGGAACTACCAGAGACTCGCTATAGGCTCTGCGCATGCGCAGCTCAGGAATAAGTGAGCTCCGTCCTGAGCAAGACGCTAACTTCGGTGTCCTCTCTATTAAAACACAAGTACTGACAAACAAACTTTTATGTTACCGAACTGGTTCTGAATGTCATGTAAGTTGAGTAACAACTGTTCGGCCATATTTTGAGATGATTGTGATGATGTCGTTTTGTGGTATTTTGTTGTAATGAGCATTAGTGTATCATCGGCATAATGCTATTATGTTACGTAGCACTATAAGTATATGCTATGACAGTGGCAACCTGCGACTTCAGAAAATGTGTTGTAGTGTTTGTTTTAGTGTTAGCCAAGCAGTACTGAGTACATGTGTTAAGGGGAAAGTTGTAAGTTGATGAAACAACATTTGCAGTCGTCTGCCGCTATGTTGTGCTGCGTTCGGGGGACGCCATGTTCAAAAGTATATGGCGCGAATGTGGGGAAAGGTTGTGTGAAGGTGGGTTATTTTGGTATGTTGTTATGCTTTAGCCGTAAGTGTTTCGATTAAGTTGTATGTAAAGTTATTTTGAATTAGTTTGTATTTATTTTGCTTTTGAGAGGATACCTTTTGTAACTTTATTTTTGTTTATGAAATATGTTATTTTATGGGAAGAATCCATGGTTTAGTGTGATTTGTATTGTGTATATGTTGCAGAAATAAATGAACTGCGGCCTGAGCAAGACGCTTACTTCGGTGTTTTCTCTGTTAATCCAGTTTGTTTGCTCTCTAGCCTGTGTGCCACTTGCTGCCGGTCCAGATTCCCGTAGGTCTGATGCCGGTAACATTTGGGAAGTTTAGAAAATTCTTGAGAATGCTGTGATTTGTTCAAAATGAATGAAGCTCAGTTATGACTGTTGCATTAATAAGGGAGGAACTGTTTGTGATTGGAGAGGCTATGATGATAAGAAAAAAAAAATGGAGTGAATACTGCATGATTATGTGCCATTCTTTAGCACACCTGAACTTATTTTAGAGAGGTACAGCTTCAGTGGGAGAGAATAATTCACACAAATTTTATTAGCGCCTCATAATAGGTGACAGATGTGACATTTCCTGTCACTGCCCATAAACAATGATGAACACAATAAAGACAGCACAGGGCCTGTGATGTGATGATAACAGCAAGAAAAAATAATTAATTGCTCTGGGGCTTATTAAATAATAGGTTAGAAGGAGAATTCAGCATGTCCCTTTAACATATTCGTCATGCATTTCTAGCTCCATGGTTTGATGAAACTGTACAAATAAGATTATTATAGGAGAAGAAACTGATTGGTTGCAAGTGTAAACAACTAAAAAATGACTTAAATTTGACCATTATTTTATTTTTTCATTCATAGGAATTTTATTGTCTTGTGATCAAATATAATCAATTGTCTTTATTCTGCATTACAGTTTCCTGACTTTCTTGCTGTATCAGACTATACGATCTTGGATGTGGTTTGTTTCTTTATGACTGTTGTGCTGTAACAGCAAAACTGCATGAATTTCAGTGGAGGACTACTCTGTTTTTGTTTTGTCTACTTTAGTATGAATTATTTTAGTAAATTTCTCATAGCCCCATAACAGAAGCTGTTGCTTGCATTTGTTACAAATTTTGCATCCCCTGTTGCTGTTCCCTTGTGCACCTTAACGTCTGACAGAAAGGCTACCAGTTACTGGAAAATATACAGTTTTTGGCTGCTGTCCGACTGCTTGTTAGCAGAAATAGACTGGGTCAAGATGACCTGCTGAAGTTCAAATCAAGCATTAGATTCGGGAAGAAAGGTGATTTGAGTGACACTGAACAAGGCATGATTGCATCTCTGAGCAACACTTCAAACCTTGATGCAGATGGGAGCAGAAGACTACACTCAATGTCACTCCACACAGCCAAGAACAGGAAACTAAAGCTACAGTTTACGAGCTCATGAAAATTGAAGAAGAGAAGATTGAAAAAAACATTGCCTGGTTTGACAACTCGGAGCATTAGGATGGTAGGGTCAGAATTTGGTGTGAAAGCATGGATTTGTTCTGGTTGCTGGTGTCGGTGTAATGGTGCAGGTGATATTTCTTTGGGTAAGGCCCTTAGCACCAAATGAGCATCAATTAAATCAGGGAACTCCAGTCCTCGAGGGACAGTGTCCTGAGACTTTTCCACATGTCCCTGTTGCAACACACCTGAATAAAATTAGGTCATTAGCAAGCGTGTAGAACTTGACTGCATGCTGAAGTGGCAACCACTAACGCTACTTCAGTAAATTTAAGTGGAAAAATGTACTTCTAAAAGTACTTTTATTGCACCATGTTCATTCACTCATGAGCTGCTATAACATGAATCCAATGGCTGAATTGCCACCTCAGCATGCATTCAACTTCTATACAGTCTCACTAATGACCTACTAATTGTATTGCAACAGAGACACACGGGAAAAGTTTCAGGACACCGGCCCTGGAGGACTGGAGTTTGAGACCCCTGGATTAAATACTACGACCTAGCTGAGTGTTGTTCATCTCCATTCAGCAGAGCACCTTTGAATGTGGTGAGGAGAATCTGCAGCAACTGTGTGATGCTATTACATCAATATGGATTCAAATCTATAAGGAATATTTCCAGCATGTCATTGAACCTAAATCATAAAGAATTAAGAGAGTACTCACAGCAAAAGAGGTGCCAACTGTTTTTAGTAATTGCAGACCCCCCAGCCTATCCATTTAATACTAGCCTAGTCTACCTTACAGCAGTTAGAAACATAAATACTCCATTTTGCTATTATTGAATAAATATTGTCATATGCTGTATTTCAAATTTGTTAGTTAATGCTCACTCCAAACTTAATGTTGAAATATCTATCGATCTATCTAGCAAATATCAAGTCTTTAGTCACCGTCAGCCTTTGTAAAGTAAGACCGCATGAAAGGTTAATAAATAAATGCTGTAGCAAAACTGAACGCGGGCTGCACCAGTGTCACCACTGGAAAGGTTATTGTGGCGCAATGTCACAAAATCTCTGAATACCTACATGTACAAGCCAATATGAGACAAATAATCTCAGCTTTTTGAATTCAGCTGGTCCAGATCACAAAATTTAAATGTTTCTCTAGTTTTTGTAGACAATTAAATAAAAAGGTTTCCACTCCCAAGGCCATTTAACCAAATTACATGACTAATGAAAAGTAATTGAGCATCCTGTAATTAATCCCAAGACAAACGGGCTTGTCATCTCCACTTTTATTCAGCATTTGGCCATATTTAAGTTTTAATTCCTCCATTTGTCAAACCTTCGAGGCCAGCGTAGAATTTGGAATATGTAGAAGCTGTAAAGAAGTTACGGATCTCAATTATTGTCATCGATTAAATGGATGTCTGGAGGGCTAATTTAGGAAATCACTGTCTACTTGATTAACATAATTGATTTCCGCATGTTTCTCTTTATATTTTTGTTAACTCATTATTCACTTTTTGCATTGGTTTGTTTTGTGGCACTGCTCAGTCTTGTGTGCCGACTTGGCACTTTACTGACCTGATTTATTTATTTATTTATTTTTTGGGCTGGCTTCCCGGCAGTTTATCCTTCTAAATGACTGACTGCCTGATTGACTGATTGGCATGATCAATTCAATTTAAGTGTGTGCGTGACAGATGTGGCAGTTAGCAGTGACAAAATACGGCTTAATTTTGACAGCTACACTCACATATGCTAACACATCCCGCTGTGACCTGCATATCATTGAGCAACTCTGTAACAATTGCTTATAATATTCTAACAGCTTAAATGTGATTGATTGCAGGCTGTTGGAGTGTGACAGTTGTATATTTATGATTGTCTGAATATAATGGACTGAAAGCTGACAATTTAGTGTCCTATCACTGTCTCTGTGGAGCTGTTTAGCTGAGCGGTGTGTGTTTTTTGCCTCTTGGACAGTCTGAGAGAAAAACAAACACTTCTCTCCACTTAAGATTGAGATGAATTCCCTGTGCTCTGATTAGGCTGAGATGGTTTGACTGGCCATTGCACACGAAGGACAATGGGCCCTAATAGGCTTTGCTAATTGGCCAGAACTTGGTCAATGGGGGAGAAACTCATGGTAGGGGAAAAGCCTGTCATAAACAAGAGTGTTAGAGAGAGCAAGAGAGTTAGTGAGTCAGTGGCGGAGTGCGGTACACCCGAGATGGAGAGAAAGTGAGGGAGCGGTTTCCTGCACTAAGTGGCTCTAAATGGCTATGGAATACAGTTAACGAGTCTGACCTGGCGGGGAACCACAGGGTAGGCGGCTGTCAGGTCAGGCCCGGCAGTCTGGGCATGTGTGAGTGTGCGTGCTTGCCTGTGTGCGCCTTGTATTTATTTGTTCGACTCCAGTAGCCAGCAGTCAAAATAATAAAGAATTCACCTGTCGAGTCAGCCTCCAAACACAAGCACCACCGTGCCACTCGCAACTGGGCCATAATAACCTTCATAATTGCTTCGGGCAGCACTGCTGATGGTAAAACCGTGGGTTTGTTTTTGTGTGCGTGTCTACTTGCAGGAGAAGAACATACACTTAGATGTCAGGTTTACTTCCAACTGGATATTAATTGTGATGGTGATTTAGTGTGACACTCATACACCCAAAAACACACGCACACAAAATTGCAACCTGCAAGACATCGCTGTTACAAAACCACTTGTGCCTTCCCTGGATTGCAATTAACCTTCAGCAGTACAAATGCAACGTGGATGTGTAGCAACACACATGGAATATAGAGCTGTTTTACACTCAGTTATTACCTTTTGCTCTGTAGTTCAACAAATTCTGCTTTTTCCATCACAGAAATAATCTTGTTCTTGTTCACAGTGAACCACAAGGCAGCATTGCAAATGTGAAAACTTTTGTTCCACTAACTGGCAAAATGAGGCAGGGATGGGGTTTGGTTCCCCCTTTTTTCCTTCTTTCTCTCCTCCTTTAATCTTCCTCTTTAAGTCTCAGGTGGAGTCGTTTGCAGGCCCACCTTCTGGTGGAGGCTTCCAGCTCGGGCTGTCCTTTCCACAGCTGTTCCGAGTTGACTAATCAAGCTCTGGGTATTTAAAGGCTGGATGTTGCAGCTGTTCTCTGCCACATCATTTTCACTATCATGGTGGTAATCAGGCCCTCCTTGTTATCTGCTAGTTTTACTACATAACCCAGTTTGTCCATCACCTTCCTATTTATGTGTTTGGAGGCCGTCCTATAAACACGGTCGCCTAGATCCCAACTTGCAAACACATTCAGCCGCTCTAACCTGCGTCAATCCGTCAGTCACTCAATCACCTTTGCTCCCTGCAAAGAAAATGACTTATCTGTGCTTCACTGAAGTCTCTGTTCATGAGACAAATATGCAAGACAGTTAAAACAACAGCTGATGGTTTTGTTGAGTTTGCTCCTTGAGTTTGATTTAAGCAAAAATATAACATGCAGAGGTGTAAAAACAGGCGTAAAATGTCTGTTTTCTAAAAGCAAATCTTGCACAACTTCTGTGTCTGTGTCAAACTCAGCTGGGTTTCCCATGGCAGCAATCATTGTCATGACAACCTGCTCTTCAGCTATGACTCGCCATCCAAACAGCGGTTTTCAGCTGTCTACAGTGTCCAAGATGAAAGTTGGTGCTTGGTCAGGAGTACAATCAGAAATACGTTTGTTGTTTTTTCTTTTTTCCGGATTCAAAGGGTTTTGCACAGTAAAGTGACCTCCATAGTCAGATTAACAATGCAGATGTCTACTGGAAGGATATTGTTCAGTTGAGATCAAGGGCACTACATATGCACAACTGCGATTGGTCAGAACAAGACTTTATCGAGCGAAAAGGTAGCAGCTGTTTGTCCAAGGAGACTCACGGAAAGAGGAGTTCTGCAAAATTCAGATCTGCTGTTATGCCTCATATACATCTTATCAGTTTTTTTTTTAGCTTACCCAAACTCAAAACTCTACATTTTCTTGTATCATTTTAAAACAATAAAATAATAAAATATAAATATTCTTACTATAAAAAGCCTAGTATACGCATTCATTATTCACTGCTCAGTAATTCCAGGGACTACAAGAACCAAGAATGCATAGACAGATGTTTGCTAGTTAAGATTTTATGTTTCATAAAAATAATTTAATGTGCCAGGTAGGCTGTTAGGTCACTGAGTGGGCAAACTGCCACCTCATAATTTGGACCTTAACCTTGAAATTCTCATCACTGGTTTCACAGTGACATAACCCCTCCTGATTTGCGCTTGTGCTTCTTTTTTTTTTTTTCTTCTTGTTTGTGCAGATATGTGAGTGGCTGACATGGATGATTGTTTATTCACGTGAAAACACAGCTGGGCATCTACTTAGGTTTATTTATTTTTTGCCACATATTATATATATTCATAAGAGATGGGTAAACATATGCATGTCTGTTTATTCACAATTGCTTGTTAATTGTGATGCTAAATCATTCTGACACTGGTGCACATGGAAATGTGCATCACACAAACCCAAACATGTACCAACAGCTGCATGAACATGCTACTTACAAGTCATTTGTGTTTCCCCTAGAAAACAATTAACCTTGAGCACAATGAATGAAATCTGGTAGCCAAGCACTGAACGGTGCATACAGAGTAGGGGGGTCCTGCTGTTGCTCGTTAGTGACGTGTATATAATGTATAGATATGAAGCTGTGCCACATGTTTGCATAAATATCAAGGCTTTAACTGTTCCAGAAAGTATTCAGTGCTTCTATTCTCAGCCAGGATTTATGTATGAGTCATATGCTGATTGCTGACCTCGATCACTGCGTTTTGTATCAGATGAATATGCTGTACATCACACTAGCTATATTTATGCTTTGTTAATTATATTTTGAACTTAAATAACTGATTGTGATCTGTGCTTCAAGTCAAATGAAGATTAAAAAATTATATTAGGTGGAAAGCATTATGGATTTAGATTAATAACATCAAACTCGATTGTCAGATTAAAGTGAGTTTTTGTGGCCTGGGTAGAGGAACAGAAGTTGAACTCTGAGGGATGAGACAGGGCGGTGTCATTGTCACTTTAAGCTTCATCAGCTCCCCATGAGATGCTTAAAGAAAAAACAAAGGGACAGAGGTGAAACAGGAGACAAGTGCAGATGTGGGGAAAAAAGGGGTGGAGGAGGAACTGTCAGCTCGACGCAAGAAAAATAGAGTTGGTTTTTTTTAAACTGGATGGTTTGAAAGCAAAAAAGTCAGCTCCTGTAAGCCATCCATTTAATATGGACCATGTTGCATCCTAACAAGCTAATACCCCAATGAATAACTTGTTGGCAGTGTAAACAAGAGCACAACTCCACCTGAAGGGCAAGGGTTATACTAAAACTTTGATGTTTTGATTGCAACATGCTGATGTCAGCCTGTTATGGTGTCACTGTGACCCTGGAGAAAAAAAAGTGTTGCACAGCTCTCTCCATCCTCTTTCATATGACATATTACTCAATATGATTTCTCGAAAAAAAAAAAAAATCAAGGTCAAAGGTCAAGGTCAAATGGTTAGCCAACCTAGGTACTCGTGTCCCCCGAGGTCTAGTAGTCTTCTTTTTAAATTGTAAGTCATTGTTCATGGAAAACTTCATATTGAAATCAATAAATATTGCAAATATCAAGTTTTGAGTCACTTTGTAAAGTAAGAAATTATGGAAGGCTGATAAATGCATTAGGAAAACTGAAATTTGGTTGCACAATGGTACTAGTGCAAAAGCTGAAGAGTTGTATTACAAAATGTCTAAATGCCTTGACCTATCAGTCATTATAAGACTAACTTCAGCTTAATGGGCTCAGTTGATCCAAATCATCCACGAGATGTAAACGTTACTGTAGTTTTTGTAGATAAAACAAAACAAGAAAAGAAAAATGCAGAGAGACGAAGATGAAATGAGAGACAAGTGGGTAGCTGTGGGGAAAAAGGGGGGAGGAGAAACTGTCAGCCTGACACAAGAAAAATAGTTAGGTTGGTCTAAACAGGATGGTGTGAAAATTGTCTTTTTTTTTTTTTTTTTTATCTTCCCAAGGAAGCTGGAAACCATCACTTTAATATGGAACGGTGTTTTATACCAGCAAGTTATTGTGCGTCATACCCCAATGACTCACATTAGCTTGTTGATAGTGTGAAAGCTTGCGTTCAAAATGTTTTGTGTAATAATGTGCTGCGTCAATTCATTGATTTGACGGGGCATCCTGCCCTGCAGATGGAACCCACTCATATTTTAGTAACGTCGAATGACGACAGTGTGTTCGTCTACTGTGAAGTGGATCCAAGTGATTTGAATAAGTGTGAATTGGTCTTAAACTAAACATGGACATTAAAACTGTCCTGAAGTTACTGGAAGCAACTTACATTATGTGAAATGTGCCAGAAAAGTGAAAACATTCTCTGCCCACATGGTTATTTGCACTTACATCGCTTAACATACCTTCTTTGAGATACAATTTTTCAATAAACATACTTTTTAATTTTTTGTTTATAAATTATGAGCTTTTCTGTGGTGTGTGTATATAGCATGTGTGCTAATATAGGGTGAAGAATACCAGTTAAGGACTAAGTTAGCTGAATGATACTTAGCCAAAATATAAGTATTATTAGTTTTATATTTTTTTAATGCCCAATGCCCTTCATTATGGAACTGCATGATGGGTTTGTCTCCTAAAGCAAAACAACTTAAGAAACCCAAGCAAACAAAAACAAAACCGACTGAATCAAACCGTAGATTTGGAGAACCATTACATTCCCGGTAGGTGATAATATAAACTGAGACTTATTAAGTGTTATTAAGGGATTTGCCGGTAATTTGCTCTCTTACATCTGCGTGACCATGCATGTTTGGTTGAGTGTGTTTTGCTGTTGTGCTCGGGACTCGGGAGCATCATTAAAAATGTGGTTTAGATCTGGCTTTTACCGAAGGAGCAACAGGAGCCGTTTAATTGCAGTTTTAACTCTCAACTTTGTCACGGTGGTTTCTTCACTGAAGTGTTCGTCCCACAGATTTAATTGCTCACAGGTGTGAATGGGGTTTCTAAATGTGTTGCCCCTGCTGCCTGCCCACAGTGGGAACATGATTTTCTCTCAGTTTATGCAGAAATATACCTGAGCTTGAAAAGAATGAAGAGAATTAAATTGCTAAAAAATAGAAATCTTATATAATAACTTATATAAACACGCATAATGAATAGGAATGGGAAAAAATATATCTGCAGTTATGCAACTGCTTTTAGCAAAGAATATTTTGGTCTAAACAACCAAACTCGTTTTATATTGGTCGGTGCAATCTGGCCAAAATTACTCCAAAATCGTAGCAGTATGTTCAATGTCAGCATTGTTTGTACATCTATTTATTTAGAAGCAATTCAAGCTGTGCTTTCCTGGCCCTGCTGTAACAAGCTTAGTCACTTTCAAAGAGCCGATAAAAGCTCCATGCAGCTGCCTACTCTTGTTCCTCTTCTGCAAACATGGAGATTAGGCATGAGTGAATGTGTAGGTGAAGTTAAGCGCCTGGATCAGATTAACATTCAGCAGCAGTTGTGACTTGATTTCTCATTATTCGTTATGCATTATCGTTTGTTCACTGCTCTTGTAATTATCTCTAAATGCAAAGAAAAATTTCATGCCTCACAATCGTGAATGACACAGTGCCATGTAATTATCTCAGTATTATAGACATAAACATCATATTAAATCACCAGAGCTGCTGAATTGTTGATAGCTGTTTGAAAAGGATTTCCTTTATTTTGTTGGCCTGAGTCAATTGTGTAAGCACGTGTTAAGCCAAACCCTGACTGCTTTCAGTTTTCAATAATCAGCAGTAACACCAGTGTTATCCCAATGAATGTCTCATAGAAAGGTAGTTCTCAAATTCGAGTAATTCGAATGCCTGCTGCATTTTCTTGGTTTTCTACAGGGGTCCAGGTATTGGTGTGCAACCTGAGGATCTTGTGATTGATATTAATTTGGCATATAATCTACTTTCCTGTCTCATCATTTCCTGTCTCACATTTCTGTTTACCTGCTGCCAATCCAGTGCGGCGTTATAAAATCTTGTCAACGTCATTTAGATGCCTCTTCACAGTACAGCATGGGCTTGACTGTAGTACCGTGGAAGCAGACTGGAACAGCTTAAAACAACTTGCTCAATCTGCACATTTGGAACAAATTGAGAGCAAGATTTTTCAGTGTAAAACATGAACCAGAGGAGAGGCAAAATTATAATGTATGCCAAAACCAACCTGCCAGTACAGACACAGGTGGGAGACAGTAACAGCACTCACTACCCATCCTTACAACCCATCCTCTGCCAGTGCTGTGATGCAACAGCTGTGCCAGGGGACAAAGACAGCACAGCGTAACCAGCACTTGAGTGGCTGAATAGAGCAGACATGAGTCTCAAGGCTCTCCTGTCTGCTGACCAACTTTCCTGCACAAAAATGTGAAGACACATGGAAGTGTGTTTGACATTACATTAATAGTGAGAGGATGTGATGTGTTACTGCTTTGCCAAACTGAGCTGTTGTACGCCACATCCATCATTCAGTTATTTAATAATTGACTTTTCCATCCATCCTGCGCTCCCAAAACTCATTTTCTAAAGAAATAGCCTGAGACCATACTATAAGAGCTGGCATTGCTATAATATGGTCTCAGCAGTGGATTTGACATTGTTTTTGTGGTTCCTTTACAGGTTAAGTGTGTCCAAAATAGTTTAATATGCATATCTTTTGGCTCATGAGTGTGTAGAGGGAAATTAAGTTTTTTTTATTTTTTATTTTTTTTATTTTTTTTTTCAGTAGATTCAGTCTTATCACCCTGCCTTGCTTGCTGAGAGTTGCCAGGTTACCAGACAGACATTGCTTTTTGCACTGCATGAATATGCTTTGGGGTTATGAAAGGTTGTTTTCGCATTGCAGGTTCAGTCTTTTGGGGAAAGTGTAGTTCAGACAGAAATTAAAAAGAGCACTCTGTGTGCCTTCTCTTTGTGTGCTTGTATGAATAAAAATATTCTGCCTTGCTGTCTGTGTCATATTTTCGTTACCTTCGTTAGAGCCATTTCTTTGCTACAAGCTGACTGATTGTATATTGTCATTAGTCACTGTGATGTGGCACCAAAATAAGTTTGTATTTAACATTCAAAAAATACTGGCTTCACACATAGCTCCATAGATAGATAGTCAATATCTTCACCATGTTTGAGACCCCATTCCTACAAGGCTACTCAAAAAAGTTTCTCCATTAGTTAACGCTTCAATTTTAAATGTGATTAATCTACCTTTCTTAAGGCACCATTACTTAAATGCACTTAACTGATCCAGCTGTGTCAACTGATTCTATACTGATTTCTAACTTTTGATTTATATTAAAAATGGGTGAAAGAGTAGCAGTCAAACAAACCAAACAAACATCAATGTATTTCACTTAAACAAGCAACTGTTTTTTATGTGCATTAAAGTTATATAAAAACTTAACAGTGCAAATGCAAATCCTTGCTGACAGTTTAACCAAAAGACATTTCCAGTGGAAATTGGCCGACATATCCTCAGCATAACCATGTATAATATCCACAAAACTTAAAAAGAGGTTATACACACACAATACGTAATATTATGTTGAAGCACAGTACGTATCACTCCACGAGGCTCCTGCCTACGATAGCCGTAATGCTCCGACAATCCATCAAGCGGTGCGGGTTCGTAGCTTAGCAAAGTCGTACTAAAACATATGACAGATTTTCGAGTGCTGTGTACCACATAAATCGTTTCGAGGTCAGTAAACAACCAGAATCCATACATAAGGCACACGGGATAATAAGGGGCACTGTCAAAGGATTGATTTTTAAGTGTTCCGTATTTTCCAAATAACGACAGCCCGCTAGCATGCGCTACCAAAAATAGTGCTTTATTGTGTATCTGATGGATAAAAGCCAAACCAGTTCCACACCACTGAAGTTGCAGCATTTTTACAAACCAATTCTGGTTCATCCGTTTCATTCAACGATCCGCTTTCGCTCTTCTCATTCTGCGTCGCTGCCATGCTTTTTCCGCCATGTGCGTATGAAAATAAAAGCACTGCGCATGCGCGTTTTACCAATATTCCATCGCGATATTTCATTTTCTAATCGTTGCCCAACATTATACCGGTATTACCGGGAACGGTATGATATGGCCCAGCCCTAGTTTGAACCATATCTGCTTCCAGTTTGTGCATGTTTGCACACAAGGGTTAGTCAGAGTTCCACAGGGTTCTGTGCAAGGACCAATACTTTTTACATTATACAAACATTCTTTAGACGATATTGTTAGAACACTGCATATATTGTCATTGCTATGCAGATGATACCCAGCTTGATTCATCTATGAAGCCAGACGATACTGATCAATGAGGTAATCTACATGCATGTCTTAAAGACATATTACTGGAAGCCATTACCTTGGCCTCCAGTAACAATGTGAGGAATCTTGGAGTCATTTTTAACCAGAATGTCAGTGTGCATATTAAACAAATATCTACGACTGGTTTCATTCATTGGGCACCCATTGTGTCAGCTGCACTGATAAAATGTAAGGAAATCTTTAATGAAGTGAAGAAAATTGGCCACACTTTCCATCCTGGATGTCCATATTGTTAGGGCATACTGTGATGATGGCATGGATGGCTCTTTTTAAAAGGCTTTTTGGATACTTTTATTCCAGAAAGAAAAGGTCCATTTAAGTTGGGAAAGTATACTCAGTTATATTTTCAGTGTTGTATGGTATGTCATTTTTATTGTCATCACACCACCAGGCATGCAGGTGGCATGGACACCCAAGTTTGTGAATGTGATAACATGAGAACAAAGCAACATAGGAGTTTCAAATGTATACCATATGTGCTAGGATGCTGAGGGGTAGCAGCTGATGGCTGTCAGTGTTGTTCTTTTTGTTCTCTTTAATTTTTTTGTTTCCACTTAACTCGGTTAATATCACGTGAATAAATCAGGTGTCCTCTGAACTTCAGTTCACCTCATGAAATATAAGAGGTTTAATCAAACTTGTCAAGCTAAAGCAATTCATGAGCAGAATAAGCCAACTAAATATTAAAATAATCTATCTCCAAGATACCCATCAGTAGAATGACGACGTGATGGTCGGACCAAGTATTCCCAGCTTCTTTTACGTTACACTCATGTGGGATAATTACTCTCATACATAACTCGCTACCGTTTCACCTTATCAGCATTAAGGAGAATTGATTTGGTAGTTATCTGATTATTCAGTGTGAAATTCTCTCAGGTTGAATCTGGTCAATATGTATAGACCTAATAAGACAACCCCTCCTTTTTCAAACAACTGTTCTTTTATCTCGCTACCTTGCCCCAAACTTTATTAAAGGGGACTATTTTAATCTAAGACTTCACTCTGATATAAAGCTACAGGAAAAGCAATTTTTTTTATCAGTAGACTTGAAACTAGTTAGTAAACTATATTAAGGAGTTAACTGATGCTTGGTGAGAGGAAAACCTTTCGTTATTACTCTCATTAATTACTATACATTTTCCAGAATTGACTAATGCCTGGTCACTTCAACCTTAATGTCTACAATTATACACTGCTGGTATGATAGTACAATGATTAAAGATGATTCCCTGGTTTCCCTCATTGTGAACATACCTATACCCTTGCATTATCCTCCAAGATGCCATCACCTACCACTCTGGCTTAAAAATCCAGAATTCATGAAATTAATTGGGGGCATGACTTGATTATTATTTTGAAAATAACACAGACCTGTTAGTTGCTGCTTTGCACTGGGAAAGTTATCATTTAAAAGAGGTTAGGTGACAGCCTTGTAAGTTTTAAGCACAAATGTTCCAGACTGTAGGTGGAACAGTAAAAAACAAACAAAAAAAGCCACACGAAACAGAACAAGGTAGACTGAGACAGATTTCTTTGAAAATCCCTATCAACTGTTGTTTTTTGAAAGAGAATGCAACAGAAAATCTGATGAAACTAAGACAATTTTACTAAGAGCTGGGTGAAAAAGCAAGGTTGCTGTTTTGGCATATTAAACAGCAAGAAACACAAAAGATAATAAACTCTGTACAAACAGATAAAGGGGCTACTGAGCCAAATAAAATGATTGAGAATTGAACATTTCCTGTCACAACTTATGTAGCTCAGAGTAATCAGTCTCAATTTTGCAACAACAAAAATAATTTCGTGACCTTTTAGACTTTGCACTCCTAAATGAAGACTTCTTGTTTTCCAAAAAGCTGGATCTACAAAAATATCTCAAGCTGTTTGGGGTTAGAAACTCATGGGCTGGATGTAAAGCTGATGCCTCCCTTTCTTGACAAGTATCAAAACCGGCAACCACCAATCGCTTTTTTTTATTCAATGACTGGTTGTGGCTGCTGGAGGTTGCTGGTAGTTGCCGTTAAATCAATTTATAAAACCCCAATCATGCAGGCCTAAAGGTGGGCTAGTGACCCCCTGGTAACAACCAATTGATGGGAAAAATGTTTACTCTCTGACTGTTTGGCGATTGACTGAGGAAGGTCTCTAGCTGTCACTGGGTAGGTGAAACTGATCACAATGAAGTACACACTTTCTGCTAGGGGGTCACTCTAGCCCTGCGAAACAGGCCTAAGGTGATGCTTTAGCTGTCTGTGCTAGCACCCAAAATGCCATGCCTTTGATCATGCATAAATTATAGCAATCATTGAACTTAAAAAGGGTGAGCTATATTAAAATAAAAAAAAACCATATGAAAGGTAAACATACATAGAGACCAATTTTTGTACCAGGCTAGGAACATCTTTATTTCTGCTTTAAGGTTTACTCTGTTTGGAAGTTGACCTCAAGTGGTTATTAGAGTTGTTACCACTTCCATGTTGGCTTGTTTTTTCAAAGACTGTGGCTTGGCTACAGCACAATCTCCATTTTCGGTCTTGTAGTCTCTCAGGTTTGAAGTGCCTGTTGCTGAGAAATCAGTCTTGTTGGTAAAAAAAAATATGTTGGATTTTTTCTTGCAAGTAACTGCTAAAAGAAAAGATGCGTTCCAAGAAGTACCTTTCTTCTTCTTTTTTTGTTCTTCCTCATGACACATACTGACCTTATCTTGTAACTTTCTGCAGCTGCTCCTCACTGTCTTGTAACTAAGCCTGAGACATGAGCTCTGCACACTCTGCCTCTCATCTTTCTCTTAACACCAGTCTCTACTGCATGAGGGTACCGAGTCACGCTCCCTGCTATGTGCCATGCCTGTGGGGAGTCTCGTCAGTCACCCAGACCTAGGACACCTCCTGACAAGGTCACAGAGGTCTACCACTCTGAGATTAAAACAGCTCCATCCATCCAGCCAGTTCCCCCTCCGGGCAGCCATTATCATAGCAGATCGCCATGCCAAAAAGCTCAAATGGATATGTAGTGCACAGACTGTGACCTTCCAACCGACTGCTGTCATTTTTGGGTCTCTCTTTCTTGTGAGATGGCGGTTTTTGGTTGGTTGGTGGTCACCTTTTTCTGTTATGGGGGAATAACGGCGTTTTAAGAAGCAGAAAATGTCATAATTTTTGACTCTGTCCAAAATTTCGGTGTTGTTTGAGTTGTTTTTCGTGTTCATTTTCTTTTTTGGATGCATGCGTGGCATCAGTTTGAACCAGACCAACAGCAGGGATGGGCAGGCAGCCTTGTTAAGGTCCCAGTGCCCAAAGGTTTCACACAAACACAGCTGTCAAAACTGGCACACAATCTTTATTAGTGCACACACATTTGCTTGTGTGAGTTTTGTCCAACTGATGGTTCGCCTTGGGATTAAGAGTGTATTCTGGCAAGCCGACTCAGGAGCACTCAAGCTTTTATCCATCCATTATTTCTTCTTTGGGGTTAAAAGTCAAGTGTATTGGGCATCAAATACTTTTTGTCCATATACAGAAAAAGGGCAGAAACGACAGTGGTTTTTCGCTGCAATTCATGATTTCCTTTTTAACAATGCCAAACATTTATTGTTGCTACAAATGACCCCTGGCATTAATGGCACTGCTACTTTGTATGCATGTAAGAAAAACAATGGCCTGTCTTTGTGAAGTTTCAGCTTCACCTCTGTGGATTTCCTGTTGGTGCTATAACTCCAAAGACATCCAGTTGAGATTAATTGGCTACTATAAATTGCCTGTAGGTGTGAATGTGAGTGTGAAAGGTTGTCTCTCTCAGGGTGTCAGACCTGCGATTGTCTGGCAACCTGTCAAGGCTGTACTCTGCCCAATGTCAGCCTGGTTAAACGATAAGCATTTACTTTTGATGGATTGATGAATGTTTACCTACAATTCTTTGTTTTTTTGTTTTATAGTCATATAAAATGGACTAAAACCATTAGTGAGTACTCTTGCACAGAGTGTATGTGATAAGGGTCTGTAAATAGCTTTTAGCGCTTCACTGGCTCCAAATTTGAAACTAATTTTCTTTCCATTTAAAGGTGAGGTAAACAAAGCTTCCCCCCCCCCCCCCCCCCCCCTGCAGCAGCAGGTAAAATAACACTGCCGTCATATCCGACTATTTTATGAAAAGCTTTTAGACATAATAAGACCCCTGAATTAGACTCCATGTGCTCTGGAAAGTTTATATTTAAAACCCAATTGATTCATGTCCTATAGCACTGTCCATACGTTTGTGGTTACATTATGTTTGTTGAAGACCATTTAATAGTGAAGAAAGCCAGTTTAAGCCGAGAACTGAATTGCGCCATGTCCACAACAATAAAGGTCATCAAGACTATTATAATGTATCACTTTCCACAGTTAGGCCCCATTCACACAGCCACAGAGACCGGTTGGCAACCACATGGCTGGGGAAAAATAACTAATGAGTGATTACATTGTTACCACTGGTTAGTAAAGAAAAAGTGTATTCCTCAATTAGCGAATGGTTGGTTAAAGTTCCTCCCTGTTGCTAGGTGAAATTGGTTTCAGTGAAGGTGCTGCACCGAAAACCCCATTGCACTTGCTTTGGTATAGTAGCTATCAGATTTCTACAGTTGCCCATAGTTTATATGGAAGTTATCTTGTAGATGACTTGTCTACAAGCACTCAGCAGTTTTTTTTAACTTAAGAGCACTATGCAAACAGGAAACAGACTGTTCATGCTCAAAATAAAGTTGCACCTTGAAAAATGTGCTAGTCTTATTGGTAAAGTACACTTTTTTAAAAGGCAAATTGTCTATGTTTCCAGTTTGTGTCACACTTTTTCAAGTTTCTCAACTGCTTGCAGACAAGTCGGTATCTTCCATGCAAACTATAGGTAAAATTCGGCAATCTGCTAGGAACCAAAGGAATTACAAGAAGGTTTTTGGTTCACCACCCACTTTGAGAATGATCCCAACCAGAACCGTGTGAGCATCAGTGGAACTTCAAATTTAAGGGGATTTTCTTAAGATTTGGTAGCTTTTCAACCAATATGGAAAAATCGTGTCTTTGTATTTCTTTGCAATATAACAAATGTTATGCTTGCGGTCACATTCCTAAAAAAATGCCAATACAAACTGAGCATTTCCTACAGCTGTGCTTCACATTAAAAGCATTTAACTGGTGATTTTTATTGAGAAGGGAAATATCATGTGTTATGTCTGTGAACTTAGCTTATCTGTCTGTTTCACCAAAAATAAATATATAAAATAAGACATCAGTTACTGTACTTCTGCCATTTTTTGACAATGGATCGGTTTGAAATGTTGCAGTGTGTAGCAGATCAAGGAGGTGCAACCATAGTGAAGTGTTAAATGAAGAGCGCCGGGTGGCCGGCTGCACACCTCCAAAATCTCAGCAAGGTAACCAATTCCTTCTCCTGTGCCCTGCTGTTTGCATGCTCATGCTGTGTGCAGCATAAAATCAGATAATAGTAACTTGCAGAATGAGAGAAAAAGGAAAATTATTTCCTGACTTGGCTTACGAAAAACCTACAGTTTGTTTCGTGTCATGTGTCGCCAAGTGAGTCACAATTAAAATCGTTGATGTCAAACCACGAATGATGTCTGACAACGTAATATTGAGATCATATCTGTTGTAATTCAACACAGGCGTGCTGTTATACTGATATGAAATCCTTTCCTGCTGTGTTTTCTTTCATTTTCAATAACATCTTAGCCTTCCCGTGCTCTGCTCTTTCTCCCCTTTGTCCTCACCCAGTTTTGTTCCATATTTAGACAGTATTAGATCTGGATTGACGAGAAAGAGAGAGTGCGTGTTTGTCTACCTCACAGAAACCCAGGGTGTAGTGGGGGCAGGGTATGGGGAAACTGCGGGATCTAATGGTTAGTGTGTGTTTGTGTATGAACACCGTCAGGGTTGCCAGGGCTCAGGCAGCATGTGCCTGTGGGGCAAAGGGAACTGGGGTGTGTTTGGCGATGAATCTAAGGATGCATACACACAAACATAGACACATACACACACACACACACACACAGACAAAGTGTCTAATTGGCAGAAGACAGCTGCTGCCAACCAGAAGATGCATGTGAATATACCCATCATGATTTGGCCCACAGGCAACCACGGCACACTTAACAATTTAGCCCCCTCGTAATGAGCGCAAATGTGCAGCAAATTCATATCCTGTCCAAACCGTTTTATTTGCAAGTCATGTAGCACCGTAAGAGCTAACGACCTTTGATTATCGTAATCTTCTCATCACGGTTACGGTCTTAGCTGTAACTCAAAGTATCATTAGACTGCTATCAAGTTGACAGACCTGAGAAGAGAAGAGAAGAGAAGAGAGACTTTATAGTGTTGTTTATTTCCATTAAATTGTCAAGTGGTTTATCACCCATGCACACCATTACAATAATCAGTGAAGGTCACTTCCCTCGTGTTCGTAAAGGACTCCAGTAGTGAGGAAATAAGCTCAACAGTTAAGACTGAATGTTGATTTAATAGACAGTGTGCCAGAGGAATGCTTCTATCATTTCAGTAGAAAGTAATATTACGCAACTCGACTAATCTCAGTCTTTCAACCTCTACTCCTTAATTTTAAGGACAACAGTTTTGACACCCATACCCACAGGGAATGTATAAAACATCTCTCAGATAGCATTCCCTAATGCAGTAGGAGAGCCATGTTGGGCTTGTGTGGAAGGCTTGCAGAGCAGAGAGAGGGAGAGTGCCAAAGACGGTGAGGAGAGGAGACAGATGGCTTGGCTGTTTACAGAACTCAGCAATAAGTGTCACAAGTTACTAACTCATTACAATGATCCTTTCACTGATTTGAAACAAACGCTCAATGACTCAAGAAACCCCTGCTCGTTCCCTCAATCTTCAGCCCGCAGTTTCCGCTGCTGCCAGTAGATGGAACCAAAGTCCCACAGACCACTAGAAGAAACTAGCTAGGTGTGAGCTTTTCCAGATGGTGAACAGCAAGCAGAATCTTCTCTGCTGGCAGACAGGTCCTTTCAAGTCTCTTCAATCAAATTTTCCATAAAGGCAGAGAGAGACCTAGTGCTCCTTACAGCGGAGGCTTTACGAGAGCTTCACTCCAAAGTGACACATACCATGGCTTCAGATCCATGAGACCCACGCCTGGGCAGGGCAGAGAGGGGGAGTGGGAAGAAAATAGCTTTGGAGAGCATGAAGTGAGAAGGAGGGCAGCGGCATTGAGATGCTATGGATTTGATTACCAAATGCAGTTTACAGGAAACCCTGAGGTCTGAAACCCACAAATGAAATAAAAGCAGTTGGCTGACTCGGCGATTCTCTTACACCCCCCTGGTCCTTGTTCCAGCTGTGAACTTGTAGTACTGAAGCCTTAGGTGTGTGTAGCACTGGCTTTTTCTTGTTGTCTCTCTTGCTCCAGCCCCCTCTTTAATTAATGTGAACTCAGGATTAGGTCAGGGCAGGGGAATTGATGACTGATGGGACAGAGAAGAAGAAGAAGAAGAAAAGGCGAGCAGTGAGCAAGCTGACACTTTTTAATCAGGGTGGGCGAAGATCTGAGCTAGTAGTAATTGTTGAGTGCATCTGTGTATACTGTGTGTGTATGTGTATTACATGTAAGAATGCATTAAGGACGATATCTGTGGGAGAGTTTGGACCCTGAAGTTCCCACAGAACGACCGACTGATCCTCGGAAGTCTTTGAGGCATGCAAGAGTGCAACCTCAGCGGCAGCAGTCGTGGGAATGGAATATCCCGCAGCATGCTTTTCCTCAAAGTGAAAACCTCATTCTTGACTATAATTACATGATTTCACCAGGGTGCTGAATCTGAATCCTGTGCAATGTGTGAAAAGAGAATTCAGGACAGCAGTTTGCTCTAAACATTTTGCCCTCACCAAAAACCCCACTCTTGAACTTTAATGAGAAAAACATTAAAGTCTGAGATCTGTACCCATGTTCATCTTAGGGGCACGCGTTTGTGTTCCAGCGTATTCCAATATACAGTAGAAATGAGTTACATTAGAGCCATCTGATACCTCGGCAATAGTCTAAAAAGTGGGATGCCAAATTAAGTTCTCCAAGATGTTTTGCAGTATATTGAAGTGCTGAGTTTATGTCTCTGGCTCGTACATGTTCAGTCATAAGCACAAATCAGTCTCTAATCAAACCCAATCTTTGTCCCAACATGGAGATGACCATTTTACTACTGTAGCTACAATGTTGTTGTTGCTGTCAGTGAGAGCTTATAGCCTGCCTGCCTTTCTCTAATTTAAATGCTATGTAGGATGACAGGCTCTTATCTCTTAGCCCTTCTGCCATTTTTTTCAGTTTCACCTACTTTCCTTCTTTTGTATATCTATTGCCACATAAAATCTTTTATTTCTTTCATTTAAAAAAACAGTGGTTACATAAAGTATAGAGTTACAGAACTTTTGGGTCATTGTTTAAAAAGTGGCTCTTTGTTGATATCATTTTTAGATGTATTTGTTCCTGCATGCGCATGAATGTCCTCTCTTTCTCTTTGCTGCATATTCATTTCTCCGAGCCTCATTCCTAAGGGGAGGCTCCTGAGAAGAGTCACTGCTTTTACAATTAGCCCGGTAAGTGGTGTCCTTCATTTACCGTGGTTTAATGCATAGCAATACACATAGCTGGCCCCTCAGGACGAACTACCCCGAGGCAGAACATTCTGCTGGAAAGACAACAGTGCACTTTTACATCAAAGATTTACATTGATTTTGTAAGGGTTTGCAAAGCAAAAGAGAGTGAAATTAAATACTAGGAAGTTGCCTAGAGAGGTGGAGAGTTGAGGTCACATAGCTGAAATTAAAACGAAATTCCGAACATCCTGGTGTCGACTGGATTAGCAAAAGCTCCAGGAGCTTTTTATTTTTTAAAAATGTTGAAGGCTTGAATGCGTATGTTGCGTGTTGGTGTGAATCAGCATTGCTTATGCACTCTGATGTCGTAATGGGACAACTAATGATTTCTATTTCTCAGGATGATATTTTTATGTGAAATGTGTTAAGTGGTAAACATGAGTCATAGCTGAGATTATGACGACTGCTCACGATTGCAATGACTCATTTTTAGCAACATACTGTTACTGTTGATACTGTGTGGTATGATGCAAATGCGTGCTTGCTTTTCCGGGCTCCTCTAGCTGTGAGCTCCATCACTACTGTATATATTCTTCCTTTTAAGCAAAGGCACACACTTGCATCCAGTTGTCTTCCACTGTTTCTGGGACAGGAAAAGACATTGGGATGCAGTGTGAATATGTATAAATGAGATTATAGTTGCTGTGTGAACTGTAAGTTTATGGTAAATGCTTCTGTGATATCTACAGCTTGGGAGGAAAGGAGGGGAGGGAGTGAATGTAAACAAACATAAAAGAAAGAATTAAAGAATTTGAAAGGTGAAGCGATTGGGCCCTTGCATCCTTATACATGTCTGGATGGTTCACGGTTGCAGTGTTCAGGCTTGGACTCTTATCTGCTGCTTTTGCTCAGAGGAGTTGCAAATAATTTCCCTCGTGGGTTTACAGGACATCCACTAATTACACCTGATATTGCTGTATCTCATATATTCAACAAGCAGTGCAGATTTTGGTAACACTTTATAATAGGGCGTGTGACTAAGGGTGTAATTCCCCTGTAATTAAACAGAATTTCAGTGTATTTTATTTGAAATTATAATGTAATTATATTTGCATACAATGCACAATGCTATTATATATAGACACACAGAATAAGGGGGTAAGTACTGGGTAAGTAATTTTAAGAAGTTTGCAAAGTTATGGTAATTTTGCAGAAAAACAACAGTACATTCATAAATATAATGTACTTTTCAGGGCATATAATATAGAGTGTGCTGATCTTGCCATTTTTTTTTTTTTGTTTTTTTTTTTGTTTTTTACATCTTTTTAAAAATATTCATTATGTTTATGTGCATGATAGTTATTCTATTATTTAAATGTTTTTTATTTTTTTATTTTACTAATATAAGCATGATAAGGATTGTTCTCATTTACTAAAGCCCATGCAAAAAATAAATAACAGTAACACACTTACTGTTCAAACATAACTTTCAAAGGACTGTCTCCCTTCATGTAAAATATCTGGGAATTGAATTGAAATTTAATTACAATAGGGGGATTACACCCTTACTTGTGGGTTGTCCTATAAAGTGTAGAAATGCCACAACTCTTATCAGGCATAAGAAACTTGGGGTAGACTTCCTGTTTAATGGTGAAACATCAAATTTCACACGAAATTTTGCAAATGCAGAGTACTATGGAAGATCTTTCATATTTTAAAACGCTGCGGAAATCCGACCAGTTTGTGGTAGAACTGTACAGTAACGACATGGACATGTCACTTGTCACTTTGGTCCAAACATCAACATTTGCCATGCTGCTATGTTCAAATAACTCAGATTATCTTACACTGAATTCTGTAAGGATTTGTTGTTTAAAAAAAAGGGCACAACATTCACAATGTAAATTAAAAGTGTTGGACTTCTTGTTAAGAAGGCACTTTTACACACTTATAAATTGCGAAAGGAAATGGAGTGGGATTCATTTAAGAACTGTTCAGTACACATGGGTCCTCTCATACGCATAACCTTTCAAGGTCTTAATTAATTAAACACTTTGGCAGTTTATTTCAATATCTGGCACAACTTCAACCAGAGAACAGAAAGTAATCAGCGAAATCCAAAGTTTCTGTCTGCTGAGCTTTCCATGAGTCCTCACTGTCTGCCCCAAGTTCAGGTGCAAGGCTGTAAATGGGTGAGAATGAAAGGTGGAGAGTGAGGGAATGGAAATGAGAACGGTGTGAGAGTAGATGAAGTGGAAATAAAGTTTGAAAATGCACGAAGACAAGAGACTAAAATCAGGTGAGATACTGCATAAAATGTAATGCACTACCCTTATTATACTTGAGTAAGAATTTTGTTCTTTGATCAAGGCAGGACTCACTGATAGCTGCTTCAGCATACTGAGCTAGCTCACTGATTGTATTGCTCCACACAGAACATTTCACTCATTCCTATTGCTGATTGTACAGCGGAGAAGTAGGGCTAATCACATTTACCGAATATGTAGTATATGACAGCAAAAATATCCCAACAGTATACGCACTGACACAGCTGACATCCTCAACTAAAAAGTAATTTGTGATTCTTAGAGGACTAACAGGCATTGCTACATGCTAAATCATTCCCTAAACAAGGCGGGCTGGCCATGAATTAATGTTTACCAGGGTGTGATGGCAATTTGCCTGACAGTGAAGTCAGTGTTTTAGACACAAACAAATGGGAAGCACATTAGGGGAACTGGGAAGAAGAATTTGAATCAATTTGAAGAGCTACAGCCACAGGACAAGTTAGGCAGACATTTTAATGCCAGATTAGGAGAAACAGCAAATGGAGTTTTATGACCCTTTCTCAAAAATTACACAAATAAATAAAATAAAAGGGTATGAGTTGGAATATAGGAGCTATGAAAAGTGGAGGTAAAAGATGGTAGAGCAAGCAGTAAGGAGGAGAGAAGAAATAGAAGAAAACAAGAGAAGAGGAGAAAAAAGACATATGCAAGTACTTTAAAGAGGAGTGGTGAGATAAATATGAGGTAATAACAGCAAAAGGAACATACAATGAAGAGTAGGGAAATTTAATCTACTATTCTGGGTCAAAGACTAACGCAGTCTAGAGAAGTAAGTTACAGAAGCAGCATTCCTCAAAACTGGCCTGCATGCTCAGCTGACTGACAAATTAAAATAAAAGAAATACAACAACTTACTCATGAAAACTCATTTTCACGTGGCAGATGCATTCTCTAGGAAGATGTTAGGCATTTTGTTTTTTTTTCAACTAAGAAGAAGTAGCACTGTGTCTCCATATTTTATACATTTCCTAAGGTTCTATTGTAACAGCCTCTTGCGAATGAGCAGAGAATGTTTCATTCAAATTAAATTAATGATGCATAAATATAATGTCTATATTGCAGATATTCTGTATTGTCTCTCTGCTGTCTGCTCACTTCCAAGCACCCCATCCTCTTTATCTACTTGGCAACGGGTTTTCTATATCTCTCTGGCAGTGATTGCATTGGTCTGTAGCAATATAGTTTTGGGGTGTTTGTCCATCCATCCGTGTGTCTTTCCTCTTCGTGAGAAAGTAATATCTCGGGAATTTCTTCAAATTTGCAACTCATGTCCACTTGGCATCAGGGATTAATCCAGAAATTAGGCCACTGTGACCTCGCAAAATACATTTTTAAGCAAGATTTCCACGTAGGATTAAGAACTTGCTTGTCCAACAGAATGAACCAATGGAGTGATGACATTTTAAATCCAAAAGGTCAGAGGTGATTGTGGTCTACAAAATCCCCTTTTCAGCCTCTATTCAAAGCTAGAACTTAAATCGATGGGAAGATCAATGTACGCTGTAACTTGGTGAAGGGATGCAACTTCAAGGTGGCAGCTCTTGTTTCTTTTTTTCCTCACTCTCACCTTACATTTAGACTTGTTGGCCACTGGCCTTTCATTGTTCAAATTCACTGCAGACTGCCTTTAATTGTACAGTCACATGGATTGTCAAAGAAAGACTTAAGCTCTGCTGTCTGTGGAAAACAGTGTCACTGCTTTCTGTCTCCTTTTTCAAGAATGATCGATAAACTTCACACCCAGGGCTTAAGTTCACTCGGCAGAGCAAGTGGAAAAGTTCAAGTTTGGAGGACTGGCGGATGTCAACAATTTAACTTTGTGATTTTGGCAGCACACATTTTTCCTTTTGATGGTGAAAACTGCAATAATGTTTATAAACCCTCAGGTTATTAGAAATATGTGTACTGTTAGAATTTATAGTAAAGTAAAATGTGGATCCTTTGAATTCTTTTAAGGCTAACTTTTGATTAAGATGGCATAAAATATATTTTTCTGTTGAAAAATGTAGTCTATAAGTTTAGATTCAGTTACATAATTGCAACAATTGCAGTTATTTCAATACCAATATCCAATTTCTTTGTAACCCCACTGATACAGATTTTTGCTGATTCTGATTTTCTTTCTAAGAGCTACAATTGACAGGATATACAAACAAAAATAAACTTTTCTTCAATGCAATTTTTTTTTTTTTTTGCAATAAAAAAGGGCAATAGAGTTTGAATAAAGAAGTTAATAAACTTCACCCAATTTCAACCAAACTACAGTAAGTTACAGGATCTTCTCTCAGTGAAATAACTCAAAATGAAGTGCTCCTCCTCTGGAAAGAGGTACATATAATGAACTGAAAATTAGTTGCTGTACCGGACATCTTTACCTTACCAAGCAAAAACCAGGTCAAACAGATTTATAAATATATAAATGTATACAAAACAAATGTATTGCACCATTTTGCAGTATATTTATACCTTCACTTCATAATAGTACTTCTACCAATTTTCTCTTCTTCACTTGTTTCCATAATTTTCCTCCAAACGGATTTTATCCTTGGATTGCTCATACCGAGGCTGCTGGCTTGTCGCTGATACCTTTTAGCTTTCTTAGCTCCTTTAAAATCTCCCATGTTCAGGTGGGTGAGGGTGATTTAAGTGTCTGATTAGGTTTGCTGTAAACAAATGTTTTAGTGGTTTACGTTGGTGGGCTTTGTGTCTTTAGTCACAGCGAAGAGCTTCCAATAACATGTTAGCATGTGCGTGTGACTACTTGCTTCAGTACATTTTCAAGTGGGAATATGTTGATATTGGCAGAGAGAGCTTGCTACAGCATCTAATTACATGAATGTTTGCAGTTATCCAGGTGATAGGAGTTCCATTTTCAGATAAAGGAGACTACAAATCACAACCAAACTCTAAATAAAAAAAACAGTCAGTTACTGTTGAAGATCAGAAAACACATCAACCTTTCTCTTATAACTGTCTTTTAACTGCCTCGTTTGGCAGCATTAAGGGTAGAGGAGGGAACAGTCACACATCACGTAAGCTTATTTACACTTTCTCTTGCACAGTATCTTTTTCCACATTACTATACAGCAGGGGAAAATGGAGTAAGCCATACAATCACAGGCATATGCATCAAAAATAACAAAATTGTTAGTTTGTTACAGAAATTCTTTCATCTTATTATTCAGCTTATGTTGGCTTGGTAAATCAATCAATGTGTGCACATTTAAAAGAAGTCCTTTGTGTGTTATTTGAGCAACCACTGAATTAAGCAGTTCAAACTTTATAGCTACGTTTGATGATTTCCAGAGTTCTGCTTGAGTAAAATTGTAGAACTGGTAAAAAAACCCCATTCCTGCAGCAGTTTTACTGCATCCACAGAGTGGGGTTACTTATTTCAGAGTACTAATATGGGTCACAGTAGCCTCCAAAGCTTGTCCCTCTGGGCTGCGGAAAGTTGGTGCAATGCAAGCAGCCACTCTCAGTTTTAAAGTCTACTAGAAATAGACTGAGATAAGTGGTCTACAGTAATTTGCTGTGGCTGCATGGGTATATGACATTAACTGTATTTGGCTGTACTACTGAGCAAAACCCCTCCAAGATCCATTTTGGTGCATCCATTATTTTTAATGATCTCTGAAACTAAACTAATAAAACACTCATGGGGAGTATTAGAAATGAGTCACCTTACCCTTCTAAATCTCTGCTGAATCAGCGCTGCCTTCATCATCATGGAGACACACCTCTTTTAGCATCTCCTGCCAAACTGCAATCAATTCTCTGGTCAACTGGAGCACACAGAGAAGACACCTGAGAGGAATATTGAACAAAAATGATTTTTTTCTTGTCTTACCTTCACCTGTCAGCCATCAGGGAAAATTCTGTAATTTTCCTTACTCTCAGTAGTGTAGGTACTACCAGTGAAAATCAGACATTAGAAGCATTTGTTGACATTCACATTCAAATTAATAACTGTAAAGATGTGATGTTTTTGTGTAATCAGTGAAAAAGTAATCATCTTTTTCATTTTGGACTGTGAGACAAAAGCCAAAACACCAAACCTTGGTATGTGGAAAATTATAACAGTCATTTTTCAATTTTATCTGACATTTTAGAGGCAAACCATTAAAAAGAAGCAAACAACTGGTAGAATCAGTGAAAACTAAAATAGTCATTGCAGCTGTGTCTCTTGTAGATGTTTTAAAAACAAGTTTGTCTTTTTGTCATTTGATAAAGGTCATGAGTTGACCTCATAAATGTAATGTGTAATCCAAAAAGAGAACTGTGATTAATCAGTAGCCTAAAAAGAAAAGAAAAGGCAACCTTTTCCTGCCCACAACAGGAAGAAACATGTCATTAACGATGATAAATCCAAAGAAATTAACGGATATCTGGACAAACAACTAGATGGTAATCAGTAACATACGAGCTAAATAGTAAACCTTGTAAATAACAGCATAGCCAACCAATAATAAGCTAATTAAGGATGAAAGTAACCTCTCAAGTATCAAATAGTCAACCAGCCAATCAGCACTCTTCCCTTTGCGTCCGTTGCTAGCTTGAATTGAAAATTATTTTAAGCCATTTAATTTTGTTCAGGACTGTGGTGAAGTTGAGTCAAGTCCAGAAAAATGCTGCTGGATAAAATGTTTATGGCAAAAAAGAGCCAAACATGAGGTGATTAGTTACATTTGCTAGTGACCGCTTGCTGCCAAATTGCTTGGCGAATGGGAACGTCTCTAAAACACGGCCAAGAAAAAGTCACCTCTCTCTCTCCCGCTGAGTCGGCAAAATGCCCTAGTCTGAAATGTCCTCACACCTTCGGCCAACTATCAATCAATAGGTACTTCCGCGGTTTGAACAGCATTTTGTTGAATCACTCAGCTCCAGTTTCTGTTAAGATCTGTCTTTAATGGTGTATAGATCGGCACTCCCGGGCCCAGACATGATTCAGTGTTTAAAGTGAATTTTAACCAATGCCTCATCCAGTCCTATAGGAGACATTCACTTTCTCTTGACAGATGCTCTTGTGTTCCTGACTTGTGTGATGGTTCTGCAAACTTTCGAGATGCTATTCTTACTAGCGGATTCAAGCCTGTGTGTGAATGAACTATTTTTTCCACACGCTTATTAAAGCGGCTTTAAATAAATAAGCCCAGAACAAAAGACATACAATATCTCCTCCTTCTCATTTATTTCTGCTCTACCATTTCCTCATAAGTTCTACCCTGAAGAAACATCCATCAGCGTCCCATGAAACAGACATTAGCTATGTGAGTACAGTGTTACCGTAATTATCCTGGGTGCCAGTTTTGCTGCTTAATAACAGTTTATTTTGGATTCAAGCAAGTTTCAGCAGTGCTCAGTGGCAAAACTGGTGATTTGAACATTTTTCCGAGCGATAGCACATTTGGTGTTAGCTGATAATCAGGAACAACATGTGCAAGGAAGTCACTAAATAAACACCGTGAGCAACATTGTTGGGGTTGTTACTCAAAAAAAGTATGGTATTCCACATTACTCATCACTTTTCTTAAAAGTAATGCAGAACTTTACTTAATAACTAGCTTTTACGGCTGTTACGTGGTTCTTGGCTAGCATTAGCATGCTGTCTGTGCAGATGCTTGGAAAGCAGTTGTGTTAGCAATATAATAAGGTTGTTACTACTCCAAAAAAGCTGCGGCTTTTTGCCATTTCTACCACAAGCTCCAATAACGTGTCTGAATTGCCTTCATTACAAAATCAACCTTGAACAAATACAGGAGGTAAAGTTTATCCATTCTGCAACCAAACTACTGGGTAAAATTCACACATTTATCGCAATATAAGACCACTTTACATTTAATATTTAATTTAGACTCAAACTCAGAGACAGTTCAGTCTATTTCCAAATTCTTAGACACGCTGTTTTATAAATATATGTTCAGTGGGACATGTTTTTTTCCCTTTAATTTTGAATTAGCAAAGAAAGCAGTCTAGTTTACTGAAAGGGCAATGAAGCATGTAGTTAGTAAGAGTAACAAAGCATTTTATGAATTCCCCCCCACATGGCACAGCTTGCTGTGCAGACTATGAATTTTAACTGATTACTTTCAGTGCCAGTTCAGGTTTCAGCTAACTATGTCAGCTTGTGTCACAAAAACCCTGTTGACCTCCATTAACCATGCACACACAAGGATGTAGACCAGTGGATCTTCTTCTCCAAATCACTCTGATGGGAAATAAGTGCACCTGTTCCTGCACCATAACTCTCTTTGGTAGCATGTTCCCCTGCGCAGCCTAAAAATGCCTCTCACCCAAACTCAGATTGTCTTCTTAATTAATTGGACTCATAAACACAGTAATTGGTTAGATGTCACTGCCATGTGAAGCTAGCAGACCCTAACGATGTTCCCAGTAGTGACAATGAAATCTCCATTAAGGGTACATCAGTATTGCTCACTCTACAACCCTCAGTTACTGCTGAGTCTAATGGCCATTAGACTGCAGTGCAGAACAGGCCCGGACAACTGCCGCTGCAGATGACAGTTTAATCAAATGCTCCAAGCAGCTCAGGGGTTTTGTGCTTTTTCCCTGCATGTACAGTATACGTGTTAACCTCATAATGGAGTGCTGTGTTTGAGTGCTATGTGTCTGGGTGTTTACTACACATTTATGTGGGAGGTAGTTTTGGACATCTTGCTGACAAGAGCTCCAGTTGTTTTATTTTTTTTTTTATTCTCCTCATTAGGAAACTTCATAGCAGACAAAGGTATCTTTGTTATCTTCAGTCCCACTGTTCAAGCGTACCTCCAGAGAGTTGCACTCTTGCGTTTACAGTTACTTTAATTTACTGTCACATGTAGCATGATAACTGACTGAATTAATTTGAGGGTGCACAGCCAAGATAAGCCGCTGAGAGCGCCGTGTCTTTCCACTCTCTGTGCAGCGTGGACAGTTTTTTTTTTTTTTTTAGTGCTCGGATACCAGTTTGCGCCAAGTTAACTGTGTGCTTTAGGAATGTGCAAAATAGTATGTGCATAAATGTAACTACCCTTCCCCTCATCTATTGCCCTCCAGGGTTAGGTAAAAAAACTAGAGACAACGTTGAGAGCTAAGTAATGTCTGTTGTTATTGGCCATCAGTGGTGCATAAATTGCAAACAAATTTTCAATTAAAACTATCATGGCACTCCACTTAAGTAGCATAAAGCTTGCATGGTCCCTGGAGGTCCATGTCCAAGTAATCTCTTGCCTCTACCAGCTGGAAATCTAGTTTAACTGCTGTCATCCACTCACATTTATACTGGTTGATTTTCCTTTTTGTCGAGGTTAAGGAGGACATATGTGTGTGGGCTTGGGTGTGTGTATATTTCAGTGCATTGTGTTAGGAATTGCAAATTATCAGTCACCAGGAGGGTTGACATCCTGCTGATATGGTTGATTTATTGGCTGTAGATTTGATGAATGCTTAAAGGCACAAAGTCGTTAAGATGGTGCAAGTGTGATAGGAAGAAAGGAAGACAAACGGCGACAAAGACATCATAGTTAGATAGTCGGTTTCTAACCTTCACGTGACTTCTGATGACTTTCAGGGAGTTCACGCAGCTTGGGGTTCATGACGACATGTATCTGAATTAGAATGAAGGAGAATGGCTTATATTGGTAGACAGTACATGGATGCTTACAATTTATTTTCTGATCTTAAATGAGAGTTGTGGAGTTTTTTTTTTTTTTTTTTTAAATCTTCACCAGTGTGACTTGATTGGTATTCTGGATATCAAATCTTCTTGTTACTTTCTGCTTACTTTATGTGACCAGCCTGTCCTTTAATCTCAACTCACTTCCCTTTTCTGGAATGTATGCGTACATGTACTTTGTGTCTTTTTCCCCCAAACTCTGAGAAATAAAGCTTTTATCTGCTACTGTCATTCTGATAAATTGACACGCACATGTTTGCTGAAAGAGAAAAAAGTTGACGTCAACTCAGGAAGTAATTGCTTGTTTTTACATTCCCAGTAAATATGAATTTATGTACATTTCATCTGCCTGACTGCAGGTTTCTTTGACATCTTACTGGTAGATGCTTGTCATTTTTTTCCATTTCATCTTCTCTGGACGGGCACGTCAGCTCTAAGGTTCAAACACAGGAGATGACATACGAATGTTGACATTATATAGTGTGCCTTATGTGGGTACCATGTTCAACATTAAGTCTAATGCACAGAGCTGACTGCACGTGTCCTGTTTTTTTCTCTGTTAACACGAGTTACATGTGTCTTGCACACTCAGCACAGGGTCTATTTTTGTCTTAGCAGCTCACATACGAGTTGAGAACAGCTGTGTACATGAATACCTGCTTTTCAAGGAGTTGACTTAAAATAAAATTTTTATGATACATTTCATTAGCCTATGTTTTTAGTCATGACTGTTTGCACTAATGTGAAGTCTAATGAATGTCTGAGAGGTCCTCCTTTTCCCACCTCTGCTCCTTCTTACGCTTACAGCACGTCTCCATTTATGTCAGCCCTGCATTTGGCTGACTCAGCACGACCCTGGTCCCCTCTTGTGAAACATTAGTGATATAAAAGATGTACTTTTTATTTTAGTATTAAAGTACTAAAATATTTTTACCATAGTTCTGCTGTCATGTCATTGGCATTGTCATATCTTTTGTCATTACTTTATATTTTGTCAGGAAAATGAGAAATATGTGGAAATACAACATAGAAGGCAAAAACAGAGTTTGTGTAGTTCTAACAAGGTTGAAAGTCAACATTTGGCACGATCACCTTTATTCTTCTGCACAGTCTGAAGTCATTTAGGCAGGTTGTTGTGTAATTTCTTTAAGTAGTCTTCAGGAGTAGTTTTCAAGGGTTCTTGATGGACATTCAAAGCTCTTCTTAGGATGTTGGCTGTCTTTTGTTCTACTCTTTGTCAAGAAGATCCCACAATGCTTCAATAATATTGAGGTCTGGGCTCAGGGGAAGCCAATCAATGACTGATATTGTGACTGGAATACCGACAGTATTTCACTATGTACATTTCTATCTAGGTATGGTTTTACTGTATTGACAGTATGTTTGGGATTATTGCCATGCTGAAAAATGAATGTGTTGGCCATCAGATTCTTTCCAGATTGTATTACTTAGTGGAAAAATTAGCGGCAACAGATATTTCTTGTGTAATTTGACATACCTCATCCTTTTCTCACGGTTTCCTTTCCATAAAAATGGCTTCTTGACAGCCTCCCTTCCACTGAGACTGTTTCTGATAAGCCTTTAATGAACAGTAGATGGATTAACTGAAAGGCTAAATACATCTCTCAGGTCCTCTGCAAAGTATTTTCAGTATTTTTTTTCCTGTTTCATAAGGACATGGATTTCAGACTGCTATAAGAACTCATAAAGAGATAAAGTTTTCAGCTAATTGTTGTTTGGGTATCACCCTGTCAGCACAAAACTACCATCTCATGCTTGTCAAATTGTGTTTGACATTTTTCAGATCAAACTAAAGAAATTGGAACAAATTGTGTGTTTTTATAACACGGTGCTTGTAAATGGCCTAAAGATACAATTTAAAGATGGTCCTTTGCTTAGTTGTTCGGTCTGTGTAGACACAACACTGGTTCATCCCTTGAGAGGTACATGTATGACTGAATGATTCATAGGTCAGTTTTAAGTGACTTATCAAAAGTACAAGCACTGGTATGAAAAAGCAGCCAATGTCCATAGAAAAAGTTTGAGAGACCATCAGAAATGCTGGAGAAATAGTGGTCATGACCAGTTCAAAAAATTACAAGAAATTCTGGCTCCTTAGATGCAAAATATAAAGAATTAAGAGAGTCTAACACTGTATTTATGTATTTATTTACTGTTTAAGACTTCTGAATAGGAAAATGGTAGCCTGGGGCCATTTCTATGGCTCTACACTGTACTTCAACCCAAACTATACTCACTTGCTCAAAGTTCTGTGTGTGTTCCAAATAAAGAAGCATGCTGTTTCTAATTTACAGTTAAAGTAGTTGTCTCATTATTTAGCATGTTTTGGAGACATAATGTTTGTGCACATAGTGGAGTTTCCTTTGGAGACTTTCAAGTATGGCAAGCAGCACTGAAGCTGTTCTGCTGAGTAACTGTGGTCAAAGACATCAATAACACACCTCTTCTCCTTTAACCTGATGCCCAAAGTTATGCCGTTGTAATATTTTACCTGGACTACTAATCTTTATGCATTTCCTTTTTGACCTTTAAGGTAGAGAACTCAACAGTTTATAGACCAAGTTTCTCATTCAGCTTACCCTTTCAGTTTTTATGAAGCTAGAGATTCACACAGACGGCTGCAAACCTCCCAAACGTCTTGCAAACAGTCATTTGGGATCCTTACATTAGAATCGTGCACGATGGAAAGATGCACAACTTTGCTTATCTTCATATTTTTTATGTGTTCTCTTCTGCCTCGAGGCTCTCTGCTGGAATACACCCTTTTTAACAAGATAAACTCTGTTCGTCTCTGCTGTAAGCTGCATGTCTAACAGCATGCAGATGTTTGGCTAAAGAGCATCTCGTCTTGACAATCAACAACACGTGTCAAAATACAAACACACGCACGCATGCACCCCGTTGTTGAACAAGGAGTGATAAAAGCCCAAAACGCGAACATGCAAATGCACAAACGTGACACGCTTGTAAGCAGGTACACATGCCGCGTCTCTATATGCATATGCATATTCACACACTGACAAACACGTAGAGGCAGACTCAGACACAGATGCGCTCGCACAGACGTTCACGCTCACTGTCACGTGAACCAGCATGTGAGTTCGGAGACACAGGGGAAGAGAAATGCAAATGCTCCTCTCTTGAAGTCAGTGACATGGCATCCATGGGGAGATGAATGTGTGTGAGAGAAAGGAGGGAGATGGTGAAGGAGAGAGATTTAGGAAGAGAGAGAGATGGCGCTGATTCACTGTGTATTTGCTGTGTCTCCCCCTGCCTTGATGCGCATCGCTGTGAAAGAACATGCTTGTCAAGCAGCGAAAATAGATGACACAGTCTCAGGAGGATGTTGTGAAGCTTTTCTCTGTTTACTTATTTTTCCTCATTCCTCTGTCTTTCTTTTGCAAGCGTTACGTGCCTGCGCCTCGTCGTCCTCAAAGACGCCGATGTGGGCTGCACATTTTCCCTTTTCTCAATTCCCTTTTTACCTTCCTCGTCTCTCCAAGTCCCATGCTGCTTTTCTTGCATAGTCAGGTTGCAAGTCGTGTGAGAGCAGGATTTGTGGGAGCACATGCGCGTAAGCGAGACTCCGCAACTGACCTGATTGCTGAGAAGAGGAGACAAGAAGAAGAGAAACAGAGGGCGATGGAGACCGAAATGATGCAGAGAGAAATGTAATGCTTTACCCCCTTTGCAATACTAAAAACAACCCCAAAACAAAACAAAAAAAAAAACCAGTTGCTCATTATTCATATATGGTTTGATTATATGAAATCATACGGTAAGAAGTAAGAACTTGTAAATCTTATGTAGGTGGCCTTATTATTATTGATTTATGTCTCAACTTGAAGTTATTGAAGATACAGAAATTGCCAAGGCAAACCCATATCCGACTAATTTGTTCTAAGACAACTGTAGTTTGTCTTCAGATGTTTGGCCATTGGGCTTCCTTCTTTGACGAAGTCATCTTTTCCAGGAAAAACAAATCTAGTCCAGCTGTTTATTTATTTATTTGTTCTTTAAATCCATGTTCTGCTGGGGAGATTACTGTCTAACAAAAATCCTAGATAACTGATAGAGGATGATGCTGGTTGAACTTAACTCACTTGGCCTAGATTTTTAATCCTAATACAGTATTTCCCACAGAATTGATTCTAGTTGTGGCAGTAGCAGCAGTGCGGGTGCATGTACATAATATATTCTGGTTCGAGTGTCCTTCCAGCTCATAATGGAATGATATCGAAGACGGCCAGAGCAGCGACCTGGCAGCTTCTAGCAGCAGTGACTGAATGTTCAAATAAGAGCGAAGACATTGTCTGCTGGTAAACTCATCGCAGATGGGTTCATTCGCTCAAACGAATACACAATATGAAAAAAAAAAAAAAATTAGGCACCAAATATTCTTCTCCTGCTGCTGATGTTCCTAGAAACGGTGAAATAAAACAATATCTATACCGACTCAACGAGACAATGTTTTGTTGCCAATTTTGCTTTTCCCCTCCCTTAAGATTAGATGCTTTAATGGCAACAAACAGTTTGACTCTTTAAAATAGTTAGTGCTGTTAGTTCTTCTGGCAGAAGGGAACACCACTGATACTGAAGTAGAAGTTGTTTCTTGAAAATATAAACTTATCAGTGCAACTTCTGTGAATGTTGCCTTTTAAAAGACACCCCTCCCAAAACATGCACTAAAGTTTTAATACAGCCATTGTGTCAGTTATACTTCACAAGTAACTTTAATTGTTTTTAATCCGCACAATAATGTCACAGCTTGTTCTTCTGCCAGAGCTGCTCATCACCTCATTCCTTCATTCCTCCAGTAGATTAATTTGCAGTCTCATCCAGTCCCACATTTATAATTTACTAGTAATAATTCGTTTGCCTCCCACTTCTCAATTTCTCCCCGAGCTAGCCTTTCCTTTTTCTTACTGAGAAGAATAAGGAGACCCACCCCCCTCCTCCTTTGCACTAAACCTGTGGCAAAAATGAGAAGAAAGTGGTGGGATTCAGGCCAAACTCATCAGGGGTATATTTGAGCCTAGTGCCAGCGAGATTAAATATTGTACTGTCTCAAGGCACTTACCTTCTATTACCCTGTCATTTTCTTTCCAAATCTGTCACTCTTTCTATCTAAAGCCACACTGGATCTTGGCTTCCCTTGCTGACTCCTGCGAGTCAGCTCTTTTCTTTGAGGTTGCACTGATTTTACTTTTTGGTATCTTTTCTGATCCCATTCCAAAAGCTTATTTGCTTTAATTGAAACTGAATTTATTAAGATATTTCCATGTAAATGTGCCAAAACATTGATAACTTTTTCATCTGTGGTAAATAATATGATTCATTTGATGAGAGAATTTTAAGCTGTCCGTGCATGCAAAGTGCAACGGGTCCAACAATGATGGGCTTGACATCAGGCAGGAGTGCATTAAAAGCAGACACAAACACTGTACTGACACTCACTGCACATCCAAAGAGTTACTGCCAGTGAATTCAGTTCATTACTGCAAACAGAAGTGCAAATTAAAGCTATCTACCATGAACCAAAAACCCAACATATAAAACATAGATTGTACGCACACATGCTCAAGATTTGTCCACTGTACTAGACGTGATCGAAAAATATGCATTCCCTGACTAGTTGGCAGAAGGTTCTGGAGACTGCTGCCTCTTGCTAGGTGCAAAAAAGATGCTGCATCAAAAACTGGGCTTTAGCTACTTGCAGTTTTCTGTGGTTTCCTGTAATTTTTCATGTTTTTCTGCTGTTACTAACTTGAAGCCAAGAAGTAATAAAACTTGTGTAAGTGCAGCTCAAACTGGAAAAGGAGTGGGAACCTACAGGGCTTGGTCCTCAGCCTCAGGGCTCTAGCCAACTTTTCTCCAAAAGAAAAACGTTTATTTTGAAGGAAAATGGGTCCCTGTTTCCTGTTTCTGTTGCAATTTTCAGCTTCATTAGAGCTCGGAGAGGGCTATTGTCTGTAGTGAAGTCTGACACTTCCACACAAATTATGGGTGACTGCTACCAGCCTATGCACTTAGGTTTTTTGGTTGGGCAATACTCATTACTTATTTTTCTCTAAGCCTGTGTCTGTGACTGGTTCCTTATTCACTTGATCATACACTGTCACCGCAATGTTTACATGTCCAAAATGGCCAACAAGTTGATGTCATGTGGTTAGTGGTCACCTATCTGCAAAATGTCAATACAGGATACACAGCAGATGTACTACTGCAACACCATCATTTCTGATGGTTGGCCAAAACCCACAGGCTTCCCACTGTAATGCAAAAGGTCCTATATTGTTATTTTTCAGTGTGCAAGGATTGTTTGATAAAGTTCTGCAGGAGTTTTTCGGTGTCTGTGATAGATGCTGTGAGACCACAGGCAAAACAGCTATGCTTTGAAAAATTCAGCATTTCACCTGCTCCTGGATGCTTAAAGGTGTTTGTTAAAAAATAGTAGATGCCATATGCTGTTTGTTAAATAAAAAAACAAGAATTGATAATAAAAAAAGCAAAACATATTTTCCACTTTTTTTGTTGTCATTTTCACTTTAACATATAGCATATAGAGGCATTATAAGAAACATGCCAAATAAGAATGATGGGTAACTCATTAAAATGACTTCAAACACTGTTGTTGTGGTAACAGCAAGGATGATTTCATTTCCCCCGATAGAAAGCAGACCCTTTTACAAAATCTTTGCCAGTCCAATCATTCCTGTAATTTGGTGGCAGTTGTGGTTTTACCCATGAGCACATTAGTACACAGGTCATTTGCTCAGTTTGTCCTTTTTGCTTTGTGTGTGCTTTATGTACTGTGAATGTGTTTTTGTGCACACACTTCTACGTGTGGTTTCGCACCTCGCGATACAGGAATGCTTGTGTGTATTCTTCCCCAGAGCAAGGATTTGTTAGTTCAGCCAGCCAACCTACTCACCTGTGGTACCATATATCTCACCTCCTTAATCTGATTTGACTGCATTCCTCCAGCCTCTGTTGCTGCCAACAGCCCTCAGTGTGATTCTGTTGTCTGGCACAAAGTAATGAAAACACATAAAGCTCTCATTACGTGCCAGTAGCTGTGGAGCTGAGTGCTAGCAGACCTGTACGCTCACATACACACCCACAAAAGACAAGTCATATATGAGGAATATCCTCTCACATACTGTATAGTCACACGCATGCACATACATCCAACCACAGATGCGCGCACAAGCAAAAGCCTAAGGCGTGTTGCAGTTTAAATTACCCAGCTGTCATCAGCTTCTGATTGATGATTCCTTCTCTCATGGTTGCTATCATAAGCTCTTATTGGCTGTGTAATTTTTCTTTAGCCACATTTGGATGGGTGGGCAAACTGATTTGGTGTAGCACCGAGGCGCAGTTTCACATTCATATAGATTATAGCTGCCGTACGCTTGCAATGATTTCTCATTTTTAGTACATCCATGTTTCTACAGTAGGTGTTTATAGAGTAGAGTTTAGTGTATTTTCTCCCATATGCACACTTCACTGAAACACCTTAGACATGAGCGATCTTCTGGTCATCTACTCCACTATTCAAACAGCTCCAGCTTAATTAACCTCAGTAAAAGCACTTATAACAGCAGCCATTGTGTGAAAGGAAGCCAGCGTTAAGTTCCTTGTTCATCACCACTGACTTCTTTTTGCACACATACTTTTTGTTTAATCTTCAATTGAAACTTTGTCAGCTGGAAACCCCAAACGTGACATTTTAGAGCGGGTTATTAAACTTCATAAAAAAATTATTGAATGCACAGACTGCCATCCAGAAATACTCGTACGCGTACATTTCTTATTCATTCCAAACCCACTGCAATAATGACCACCCCCATGTGTCATCTTTCTCAGCATTTGTTAGTAATGTGATCCCTGCATATGGGTTCACTGAAGGACCACTGGACCATTGTGGTTGAACTTTATCACTCAGTAAAGAAGTCAGAGAAGATTGGGAGGTGTAATTGGATTTGCTGGAAAGAGATAAAGAAGTAACCTGAGCATAAAAGTAGAAAGTAAATTTACAGAGACAGAAAAGGAAATATAGATCATATTAAAGTATTGTTAAGAAAATATTGATTTTCCACATTACAAGATCATGAAATTTGATTTGGTTTTTTTAAGTCAAGTTGCAAGAACAGAAAGATGTAATGTCCAGAATCTAACAATGCAAGCAATTCTGTTTTCATTGCATATATCCCTTAAACCTTGACAGTGTTGTTTGAAAAAGTAAGAACAACCTTAGAGGGGGAACATCATTTCACAACAATCAGCACGATTGTTTTGGAGAAAACTATAACACCAGGTTGGTGACTAGTTGCACTGAATGTTTTGCTGTCTGGAACTAATTGCAAGTAGTTGCAGTGACCAATTGGTTGCATGGCGACTGCACATGGTCTCAATAACTCTGGTCGTGCTGCCGTCCCCAACCATTGCTTTTCCTAGTGTTACTGTAGCCTTACAGTACATGTTGCCATGATGTAAATGGGTTGAGCACCTTTTAAGCATCTTTTAAGGTCTGTGCTCTGACTAACAATCCTTTTTTATATCACATACAGTATATTTCCTTTTAGATGGTTTTTGGGATTCAGATTTATCTTTCTTGGAAGAGAGTGACATCCAGAGAAGCTGAGAATCCAACCTCCAGGCTTACAATTAGTGGATGACCCACTCTACCTATTGAGCCACATCTGCTCCATGAAGTGATTCTCCAAATGATTCAATCTTAATGACTGATGCAATCATGCTCAGAAGCAGATTCTATTTAATTAATAGTAGCCTCAAAGATGATTATGATAAACGATATTTAAACTAGGTCTAATGCACACCTCAAATCTTGTTTTAATGACTGGATTTCAATTTTTCTTTCTGGTGGTTCCAGAGTTTTGGTTTCCTCTCTATTATTGTTGAATCTTCACCTCACAGTATAAAACTCTTTTTTTACTTTGTTTTGTGATATGATCTGACCTGAAGATGATCATAAGTGGGAGTCAGCAATAATTGGATTGATGAATAAATTTGTCTCTGGAGTAGCCAAAGGAAGATGTGGCATATGCATTTTCTGAAGCAGTTATACAGTTATAAAAGGTTAAATATAACCGAATCCCCATCTTGTTAATGGTGTTTTATAAACCACACATGCAGGGCCTTGGAGTGGGGGTATGTCACCAGGGTGCAGAGGAGGCTACCCCCCCCCCCCCCCCCTGTCCCCTTCTGGCTGCCTCTGCCTCAATTTTATCCCACAACTTAGACATTCACATTATTCACACTCTCATTACACATACATATAGGATCTTGGGGGTGGGCACAATCACGGAGTCCAAATCACCATCAGGGTGTATACCTCACCCCTGACGTCGTTGCCCACCTCTCAATTTTAAATACACTTAGTCATTGAGGGTTAGCAGGAGGGACTATGCGCTTACCTGCTGCTCCTTGGCAGGTAGCTCCATGCCCTCCTGGGTTTTAATTGCACCTTAGAACACATATGCATCAACACTACAATGAGCGGGTGGAGGGAGGTTTGGAGTCTTCTCCCACCCCCATTCTCTGCGGCCTGCTGGAGCGGGAGGGCTAGTAGGAGGAGTTGGCCGTCCGACTGCGGTCTGGGGTGTGGGGCCTCCCTGCTGCTGCGGAGTCGGGGTGGTCTGCCTCTCCCCACCGCAGGGAAAAGGGTAACACCACCTGGGTCTGGGTGCAATTCCCCCCTCCAGGGGCAAGGGTACCTAGACCCGGTTTGTAGAGTACGCTTGGGGAGTGTGATTGTGTGTACAGCGTCTCTTTATGTCTGTCTCCACGTTGGTTGAGTGTGGAGTGAGTGCATATGAGAGCATGAGGGTGGGAATGGATGTTTGTGTCTGTGTGTGCCTGTATGTCTGTGTCTATATGTCAGGTTGGGTATCAGACGCCACCTCTCTGGGGACACCTCAGGCCCTCCAAGGTTTGGAGGCCTATCTCCACCCACCACCACTTCCCCTGCCGGTGGCGGACTCCCTCAGGTGTCGGTGTGTTGGTGGTTCTTTGTGTCTGGGGGTGGGCGTCCGGGTACACACCGGCTCACTCCTTGGCGGCCGCTTGTCGGGGCCTGGGGCCTGGGGCTCGCTCGGGCCCCTTTGGAGGTGGGGTGCCCCCGGCCTCTCGGCCTAGGGCTCGGTCACTCAGGCGCAGCTGGGGGCCGGCGGAGCTCACGGGCGCGTCACTGCAACTCCCCCTGACTTCTGCTCCGCGGCTGCTGGGCGAGCCCTCATCTGGGACTCTCCTCAGCTCTTACTGGGACAGTGGCGCGGCTGCCCCTCTGTTGGTCTTCCATGGTCTCTTGTGTTCTGGGGGCCTCTGGATGTCTGGAGTTTTGATCTCCTCCATACCCGCTTCACACCCTGGAGGACGGGGCTGTGGCCCCCCCACACTCCCTAGCAGATCATTACATGGAGAAACCTTTGGAATGCAAGCATGCTGATCCACACAGGTATGCACACATGGGTATTCACAGACGCGGACTAAAGCTTTCTTGGCTGCTGCCTCAAAGCACACTGTGCGCTGTCTATCTTGCGTGCTGCACAATATCGTTTATTACTTAGTAAATATTGATATCTATGACTAGCTAGTTTATTGTGATGGTGCTTTGTTTTCTCTATTATTATGTTGCTCTTTGTTGTTTGCTGTCTCCTCTGTTTGTTTGTTTGTTTGTTTGTTTTTTTTCTCCATACAGGTGACCCAGGAGTTTTTTTTTTTTTGTCTCTCTTCCCCCCCCTTCTCACCGTCTCTTCTCCCCTTTGGTTTTCTTTCTTTCTCTCCCCCTCTCTCTCTCATTCATTCCCCCTGTCCTATTTATTAAAAAAAAAAAAAAAAAAAAAAAAAAAAAAAAGACAAAGGATGAACTGAAGCTCTACCATCACGTAATGTCGCATACTGCTGTTTCTGATGTCATTTAGAAAAAAAAACAAAAACAAAAAAAAAAAACGTGTGTATGAATGTTTATACATACAAGTGCTTATGTGCGTGACCCTCTGAATATTTAATGGATTTTTTGGTATACATGAATAAACAACGTTAAATATCTTCTGTATTGAAACTGTGGTTGAACAACAGAAAGTGCCCTTCCCTCTCTTGCTCCGTTTTCTGTTTATTCTCTCTCTTACTCCAGTATAAATGGTCCAAGAGCTCTTGTACTACACAGCTTTTGTTGTTGCTGCTTTTCACTTTGCACTCCAGGTCATAAACCGAGGCAATGGATGTGCAACAGGGAGGTGGACCATTAGAAAAAAAAAAAAAAACCACTTAGGAGAAAATGCACTTTTACTGTTGAACAGGAAGTTAATTTATGTGGGAAAATCCTTAGGGGTAGATAAAATAGTTGTACGTTTGTGTGTAGAGATAAGTGACTCTGCGACAACATAACTTTGCAAAGGTCTTATTACCTCTTAAATGTCTACAGATAAACTCTACACTCACTTTAGAGTCCCTAATTTAGTGAGTTGGTAGATAAAGAGGAAAGATACTATTAGCTATTTGTTCTATTCACTGCTTCACCTTCTGGGGAGGACAGATACCAGTGTGGCATCTTCATAATATTCCCACAAGTCCAAATTATATTAAAATTAATAGATTTTATATCTACAAAAATAATCAATATAAAAAATTACTAGAAATGTATATATGGATGCCTTCTCTGAGAAACAATATTTAAAAATAAGAGTAAATGTACAGTAAGACTTCTTTGTCTAATTTAAGCAGGAACTGATTTACATAATTGTTTATTATAGCCTATTAATAATATTTACCATGCACCAACCATTTTATAGGACATAAAATGTGTTAGAAAGTTAATTCTAGACGTAATTTATACTTAGTCTATCAGAATGGGCATTTTACAGGTAGGGAGACCATACGTAGTTTTAAGCACTGCATGATCTTTTTTAATTTTGCAAAAAAAGAAAACTAACAATATTCCATCTTTCATTATAAGTAAACATCATCATCCACATAAACATAATAAATATTGAATAATGATGTTGAAAAAATGTAAAAGGCAAGATTAATCCACTCCATGACACAGCATTTGCTCCAACGTACACTATATTTACAAATGTAAGATGGGGAAATATTGTTTGTCTTTCTGCTAAATTTTAATTACACCCTATTCTAATCTATTACCTTTAATTATTTGTAGTTAAATAAAACTACACTGTAATTTCAAATAAAATACGCTGATATTACACTGTTAATCACTGGCCATATCATAAAATGGTAGCAAATTTCTTTTTATTTTGTAATAACCACTTGGTTGATGGTGCGGTACGATCTGTCATGGACTGAGTGGGCCGATGATGAATGGAGGTCTAAAATGCAAGACTCGAATAGACCAAGTTGTTATAGCACAAAGTTAATAGAAACAGATGACCCTGAGGCGACTCTGGGTAACTGGGCAGTCTCTGGGTGAGAAAATTCTGGGAATGAACATAGGTGTTAGCTTGAAAGATCAGAGAAGTGATTTTTTTTCGCAAGATGTATCCTTACTTGAAGAAACCTGAGTGAAAGGCCACTGGTTTGGTCTTCTGTAGGAGCAGAGAACACTGACGGTGAGCAGGCAGTTGAACTGCAGAGGTGAGTGTTTCACAAAAGGTTGCAGGAGAAGCAGTTTAGCTCAACAGGTAGGGAATTTGGTAAGTATTCCCCACTTCGGCCATGGAATTACACACCGAAAGCATGGAGACAAGAGTTAGCACAAGGAATCAACGAGTTTGCAGGAGAGACATAGCTGAGCCTGATTACTACACGAAGGAGGCAGAAAATTGGGTGGAGACAGGGTGATCGGGCTGGTCTGTAAATGCTGGCTGTTAATAGGGCTAATGAGAACCAGGTAGTCAGGCTGAGGTGTGGAAATCCAGACTCCACCCAGAAGGTAGAGACACCTATGATCAGCTCCTTCTAGGCTCAGAGAAAGGTAGAGAAGTGCAGGATACAGACACGAATGCTGTCACTGTCAAAACAAATGACTGACTGACAGTAGAGAACAGAAAGCACTGAATTTTTAATATCCGGAAGGTTGTGTTTTGGGGTATTTGCTGAAATATGTGTGTGTCTGTCTGCATGTGTGTGTTTTGGTAAGGCTAGTCTCTGTAATTCACTTTTACAAATGTGCAAATATGTCGGCACAAACTTCTAAATGAACTCCTGGTTACTTTAAAAACCCTTGGTAATTCATGTACAACTTGTGAGAATTTAAGTCTCCACCAACTGTCAGTGCTTCTCTCTGATCATGCTTCCTTCCTCTGGGATGGCCCTCAGGGTAATTCTTAATCCTCCAGTGAAATATCATTGCCTCCCCGTTTCCACTCCTTCCTTCCCTCCGTCGTCCTCGTCTCTTCCGTCCTTCCGTTGTTTTCTACCAATTGTTTTTCTCTCGCTTTTGATCAACATTCATGTGCTGCGGGATCCTCAAGCGAAATTACTTAACCTTTGAATGCTTTTATGCGATCCTCTTTTCAATTATTTTTTGGAATCAGCTCCTCTTCCTCTCCAACTCTTACATCTCTCCGCTCTCCCCAAGGGTGCCATTTAAACCACTGGTCAATTTAATTGTCCCTTCTTCCCTGTCTCCTCTTGCCTTCTCTGTCTGTTCAGTGTTTTATCTCTCTTCTATTTTCCATTCTTATTTCAGTCAATTTGCCCTTCTCTCGTGCTATTTTTTTTGCTTTCTTTTCAACTTTTCTTGTGCCTGCTGGATTTCCCTTAGGATCCCTTTTTATCCTCCACTTGTAATATCCATTCCTCTTTGATATTCATTGTATTTCTGGCTGGTATCCCCATCTTTCTTTAGTTTCTCTCTCTTTACAAAAAACAAAAAAAATAATTTCTATGGTCAAATTCTGTACTACTGTAGCTGTGTTTGAGAGTGCAGCTGACATCTCACACCACCTATAGCCTTTGTTCCTGTGACAAGAAATCTATTTTCTTCATGATGTTCCTGGGATTACAGGAAATTGAGTTACAAAATCCTATTGACTTTTATAAGGCTAGGTGAGCTGTTACCTTGTACTAACTTATGTCCTTTTGTCTCTTTTATTAAGTGGAAATTTTAAGTCAAAGAATTCAAATTCAAATTTGTCACACACACACAACCATACACAGTATGACATGGGGGTGAAATGCTTGTAGCTGTACAATGTCCGACCATTAAATGACAGAAAAAAAGTTTTACAATATTTACAATTTACAGGTTACTACAAAATTTACAAATTAACTTAGGAATTTACAGTAAAGAATGTGCAAATAGCAGAAGAGATTATAAAGATTATAAATTATAGGAATTATAGGATTATAGGAAATGTGTGGTGGTGCGTGTGGTGACGTGATGTGTGTGAGAGTCCAGTCCAGAAGACCATTGAACAGAGATTAAAAAACCCTTCTCTGGCAGGCGACCATGAATTCCTCATAAGTGGTGAATGGCAGCGTAAGTCAAATTTAATCCAACTCAAAGCTAAGTGCAATTTCAAAAACAATGCCTGTTTGAGACATTTTGTCAATGAAGTGCCACATCTCATAGAACAGCTGTACATCATAAAGGAACAAGTTTGTTTGGTAACAGAACGTTTTATTTCCCACTCAGTGTAAAACTCCTCAGCTACGTTACACGAAGGAACACACGGGGAAAGCAGGCAAAATAAATGAGATTTTATTAAAATGGAGTAAAATGAAATAATTACATAAATGAAGGAAATATTTATAAAAGACTGAACAAAAGGTGAATGTAAGGCTGAGAGTGAGGCAAAAAGCTTCCCTGTGTTTCAGTAAGACTGAGAAATTCCTAAGGAGGATTCAGAAATGTACTTCAGGGACCAGGCTTCAGGATAATGTTCAGATCTTCAGAGGAGCTGTCAAAAAGAAGGTAAGAATCTGTTTAACTTCAGACAGGAGTGAAGCATATGTGCGTGTCATTGGAAGTGAGGTGTGTGTGTGTGTGTGTGTGTGTGTGTGTGGGGGGGGGGGGGGGGGATTTTTCCCTCTTAGTGTTGCTGTCGATTGATTATTTTCATTTGTTTTATGGCTGAAAAGATTTCAAAAGCTCAGGCTTCACAGTGATTGCTTTAATGGAGAGCTCATATCAGCTTACTAAAGATTTCATCATATGGTCATCTACTTAATGCATCTGCCCACGAGGCCGACATACGATCTTGTCAGATGCATGCGCACGTTCCTGCCATTTTAAATAGCGTTATATGCGTGTACCCCAGCTCACAGAGAAGAACATTTTACAGGGTATGTGCTAACAGGATGTTTTTCATTATGTGTGACATTTTATCACATTTGATTAATTGGAATGTACTGTAGGTAATAATGAGGTAACAACCATGTTGCTTTGGAGATTGGCCATGTCCACTCTCATATTCTGGATCAGATTTTCTCATATAAGATGTAAAAAAATACAAAAACTTAAGAGTCAGCGTAAGATAAATAATACTATTTTAATGTAAGTTTTATTATGAAGGTTATTTTACTGTTCTGCTTGATCAAAATGCTCGTCCTCACCTCTCTCTTTGCTAAAGAGGTAAAATTTATTCTGATGGGTCATTCTGTCCGAAATCAATGTGATCATAAAAATCATAACAATTTTATAGTCCAGTGTTTGGGCATATATAATGATTGTGCTTTCGCTTCATATATAAAAAGGTTTTCAAGATAGATTTTTTTTTGAAACATGGTCCATCTCACCCAAGTTCAACATGTTATTTTTTGCTCTTTGAAATCTGAGTCAATGTTTGAACATGAATACCTCAAAAGATAAAAGCCTGGAATTTTCACTGGCTTTATGTGTCATAAAATCGAATCAGGATCTATAATTAGGGACAAATCCTCAAAAATGTCAGACTACTGGCTAGTTAAACTATGAAAAAAAAATCCTGTAAAATCCCATATTTAAACACACTAATAAACAAACTTTACATTGCAAAAGCCAATTCATGAGAATTTCATATGTCATGCTGGATTGAACAAATAGGACAAACTTTACCACAAAAACAAAAATATCAATATGTAGTCCTATCAAATAGAATAGAATTAAGGATTTTTCAGATGGTACTCTAAATATAACTCAGAAAATATATATATTTTTAAATATATACATATTTTTCTTTGTTGAAAGATTCTCTACTGTCCATTTTGAAACTTACCAACATAGTTACGAAAGAGGTCTCATAATTATGAAGTGCAAAAAACAAAACCCCACTCTGGAAGTGATTCGACAGTTTAGTGTTCACAATACTGAACGTGTGATCACTGTTAATTTAAAAAATGCCCCTATGAAAAGGAGACAGGCTGCCCAGTATATATCAGCGTGCTACAACCCAAGAGACAGTGAAGGACGGACACTCACACGCGCATGTGTATCATGTACAGCTGTTCAGTGAACATATTAAATGTAGATTTTGAAATTACATTTTTCTTGTTCAATTATTGTTAATTTGTTGCTCCATTTTAAACTGTATTTTGATAGTTTAGCAACATTGTTTTCAGGAACTGTCATTCCAAGAAAGGTGGATTTGAATCTGAAGAAAAAAAATGGATTAAGTTAAAATATAAATCCTTTAATGCTCCCCCAGTGGAAAACAATAAAAACAAAAAAATAAGACAGAAATGAAAACGGCCCCTTTAAACCTTACACTTACTTAGTGCGATCAAGCTGGCCATTTATCCTGAGTTTATAATGTTTACCTTTAGAAAACATAGTCGGTGGGGCGATAAAGCTTGAAGTGTTCTCAAGGTTTTTGCAGGTAAGCACCTTATGCCACAATTATTTTGTGAATTGGTGAACGAAATTGCAAGTCCTGTGCTACGTACTGATCAGTGGGTGAAGATGGTGTTGATCTAGTCTACACTATAATAAGAGACATTCTATTTTATCCAAAGTACATATAAATATGTGCAGAGGGAGGGAAAAAGTTAGAAATCATCATCTGAATATAACAAAGTTCAGTAAAGCGCCACCACTGACTATGTTTACTAAAATACAGCAAATAGTAACACATGATTGTGGGCAGCATGCATGCGGACCTTATGATAGACTAGATGTTTTGGTGTGTACTGGATGTGACAACCATGCCTAATGAAGGAAGTAGTAAAGTGTGGATGAATTGATCCTTTGTACCAGCACATATTAATATTTGACTTTGACACTCATTAAGACTTGGGGAGAAAACATTTCTGACTCTGCCCCTGCATATCGCTCAACCAGAGAAATTCGTGATTGTTAACAACCAAAAGGTTAATGTTGCAAAATGATTAAAATCAGCCAGTGTTTTCGTCATATAGTCAGGGCTAATTTACTCACAAATTAATCTGAAAAAAACAGTAATTAGCTTCGCAATCAAACCTCACAGGGTGCATCCGAGCACTGATGCTGTCAACTCACAGGAAGAGGATTTGCATGGTGCAGATCCTGACAAGTCATTCCCAGTGGATGACTTCTGAATGAACCACGATGACATGAGCAGTGATGATTAAAATTATGGACTTTTGTTAAGCTTTGGTAAACATTGTAATTAATTTCTCCTGCCACGACCAGTCGCGCGCAGCCCCCTGCTGATGTTGTCTAATTGGTGATGTGCTGCCTCCGTTTTCACATTTGTTAACAAAGAAGGATTTGACAACTTGCAAACCTGAAGCTAAAAAATGTTTTTCCAACAAGCTAACAAGCTCTCGTCCATGTTTCTTGTTGGCTTTGTGAGTCGCGGCTGTTCAGATAGAGCCTTTGAATAAAACTTGATGACAGGATAAAAATTCATGACTGTTGTAGAGATGGAAATGTTGATTCATAGGGTCTTATCCCTGGTTTTTTATCTTTGTATGCATGACTTGGAAAAAATAGAATATCCTCAAAATCTCGAGCAGTTTGGTCACAGCTGCTCCGATGCCAATAATTCCTTCACCTGTCAAAGTGATGACAGTTTTTTTTTATCATTGCTGATTTTATCACTATGCATATTTCAATCCACCTCCCTGAATTAATCACTTTATTTTATCAACAGCAGTTTGAAATCCCACTGTAATTGGAAGTAGAGTCCAGGGATGGAGGTGTTCAGTCATCACTGGGAGTGAAATCTCTGAAGTAACTAAACATCTTCTTAGTGGTAGAGCCTCTGGGGTGGATGAAATTTGCATTGAGCTCCTGAAAGTTGTGGGGCTAACTAACCTTTGCAACAATGTGTAGAAATTGGATAAATTGGAGAAAATGGATACATGGAGTTTGAAAGGCAAAGGGTTTATAACTCTTCTTCTACAACTATCTAGGCCTAGATTCTAAGTTTTCCAAATCTTTTTGTTCTTGAACTATGACATCATTAATCCCAATCGATTCAATATCGTCGATCTTTACCCTCCAGTAGCATGCCATCTGAAAAATGATAATTTAGTCTCTATAAGCCGTTTGTAAGCTTATAGGTGAAAGCTGTCTTCCCTTATATTTACACCAGATCATCTCATCAATAAGCCAATCATCACTCCCAAACACATCTGTCAATATTAGCTGCCCATAGCACATTATCTGTGAGGCTTTGAGACAAGGTTACAGAGGTCGGAGGGAGATTTATACATAAACTCAGTGTCCTGCTATACCAATTACAGCAATCATATTTTTTATAGTCACTTTGCTGCCCTGTCATGTTCTATCACATATCTTAAAATTAAAGTATATCTGAGGTTAAGCAGAGGTGAAAGCTTATGAAAGAATATAGGCCTGTAAGTGAGTCTTCGTGTTTTCAATAATTTTTTTTACAACTTGATGATTATCTGTACAAGTCTTCATAGTATAACCCCCCCAAAAAACATCTACCTAATCTCTGTTAGGTAGAAGCAACATGTACAAGCCACTTTTTTGCATCTGTGTGTCTTGAAACTATCCATCCATTCGCTTCCGCTTCTCCATTTCAGGGTCGCGGGGGGCGCTGGAGCCTATCCCAGCTGTCATAGGGCGAGAGGCAGGGTACACCCTGGACAGGTCGCCAGTCTGTTGCAGGGCCAACACACAGGGACAGACAACCATTCACACTCACATTCACACCTAGTGGCAATTTGGATTATCCAATTAACCTATCCCCACAAGTCTTGAAACTAAAAGGTTAAAAATATCTGTCAACACAATTATTGTTGTCTGTGAAGATACTTCACAGACAATTTGTAAAAGCTCAGGTCAATTAGTGTTGAGTCCTGGAGGGCTCCTATTTGTTTTTTATCTTCCTTTGGGAAACATTTAGACTCTTCTGTCTTTCTCATCTGCTTCGTCTGACTTTAAAACACTAGCAAAAAAAAAAAAAACTAGTTGGCAACACTGATGAAAGAGTAATGAATGTGATAATTTATGGTCTCTTCTTTGGATATTATGAAGGCACTCATTTTATGATGAAACTACTTTGAAACTGTAGTGGAGTACTCACAATGAGAGTCTGTGAAACTAGATGAGGCAGCTATTTTTACCTACAAAGTTTAGTTAGATGTTCAGTACAGTTTCCTCAATCAAAGGACGAGGTAACTTTCTTGGTATATGGCTAGATTTTATGGGTGAACGTATAGACGGCTGGATAGATATACTAAGAGATAGAAAACCTAGAGTTATATGACATCGAGCAGCATCTGACCTTACCAGTGTGAAAGGAAATCTACCTTTTCAGGTTCAAAGAGCTAATGAATATAAATGAAAGGCATCGACAAAAATGAATCAGCTGCAGATTAAAGATCAGAGCCCTCTGTAATTGTGATTATGCATGCATTTGCCCCATCGAACAGATGAAAGATATCAATTGATGGGAGGCATCAGCATTTTCTGTTTTTAAAGGCCAATAACCTGCCCTCTTTTTCTCCTTGCAGGCTTAGCAGTCCTTTGGGTCTGTTTGTATGTGTGTGTGCGTGTGTGTGCCTGTTTTGTATGCAATATAAAAATCTGTAATTAAAGTATGCCAAAGATGGCATCTATTTGACACAGATGCAAGATGACATCTGTATCTTTTGTGTGCAGTCTGTCACTCTTGTTATAAGTGCTGCTCCACTTCTCTGTGAATTGTATGTGTCTTTGTGTGTCTGGATGAATATGAGCCTCTGTCAGTCTGACAGCAGGACTTTAGAAGGTGCTGATCAGCAGGACCAGTGATGGGTTAAATACCCTGTGTCTTGATGCTTTGATCTCATTGCTGACAGAGTGAAAGATAAATTGGGTGGGGTGGAGGTTGACAACGTGGGAGATGAAGGGAAAAGGTGCAGGGTGAGATAGATGTGGAAGCTGATGAGAGGAAAAGCGGTGAGAAGAGACAGTGCTTGTGGCGGAGGGAGGGAGCAAGTGATGCACTGCAGATAAAAAGATGAGAGAGGAGATGCTAAGTAATAGATACACAGGAGAAACATTAAGGGCAAAGCTGCTGCAACAACAAACTGACAATATGTCCACATATGTGCAAAAGTTTAGATTCCTATTCATAACGCAGTAACATCTTGGAAGCATTTGAACCACCCGACATTTATTCTGCAGCAAAAGTCATTAAAAAACTATTTTCAGTGACAAGTAGAAAAAGAAATCCTTCAACAGATGGTATCCCCCCCACTGAGTACTGATCTCAATATCACTGAGTCAGTCTGCAATTCAATGAGGAGACAGAAGCAAGTGAAACAACTTAGTTTTCCCAGAACCATAGAAGCTGATAAATATGTTGAAAAACTGCACACTAACAGGCAACTAGGAGATGAAAAGCTGATCACACCAAATATTTAATGTTATGTGCATTGTAAAAACAAAAACTTGTAAATGATTGCAATTAGGGATATAACATAAAACTGGATTTGAGTAGAGAATAGAACAGCCTTTTATTGCCATTGTACATGTACAAGGAAATTGTGCGTATCTGGCTACTTCAGGCTACTTCCTTAAAAATCAGTACAAAACTTAAGTAAAGTCAAAGACACATCCTTCCTAAATGGTGCACAGCACACCCTTCAAACTAGCCAAAGCTTTGAATACAACTGAAGCTATTTGGGACTTCTCTAGTGTAACAACAGAGATACTTGTCCTGACGTAATGGGCATGCAATGTTTATTTGGTGATTTTCTTCTGTATGACCTGTGAGCCAAATGCTGAAGTTAGTGCATTCATTTTGACATACTTGTTTTTCTTAAACTAGATTCTAGAAGACAAACACCACCCAAACAGTCAGTTTGTCAGTCACTACATATACTACCTAAGTTATCCTTGAAAGTTGGGAAACTACTGCGCGAACTTTATTTCAATTAAATTCAATCAAACAACAGTCACCTCAGTGTGATTTATATTGTAAGATAAAGACAATAATACAGAGGAAAGTTCAGGTTACTTTAAAGTAAGCTGGACATATTAGAATATCTTTTTTTTCAATACTGTAATAAAGTTTCTGTTTTTATCTAACAAAACTAGGCAAAACTAAATATTGATAGATGTGTCATCAGCCCTGTACGACTGTAAGACTAGACAGAATGTGTTTAATGAACTTGGGGAAAAAGAAATTCAGGGTTCTCCACCACCACCACCACCACCACCAGGCAACAGAGAAAAGGATATGTTATTTAATCAAAGGAGCACATCTCCATAAAACAGCCATTTCATTGCATCTTTGAAGCGTCATGCTCAGCTCCATATTACTTTTCATAAAATGCAGCTCAAACCATGTAAACATGGTAACACTTGATAATTTTCATTGATATTGAACAACTCAATGCATGTGGAAATGTTGATAGCGCTGTAGATAAATGAGGAACATATTCAAAATTGAAGGTATGGCCATTTCTGGAGCTGTCACCAATATATAGAAGCTTCAATCATAAAGTCTCGCAGGAGTTCTGTAACTAAAAATGATTTCAAATTTACTTTTGTCACAGGCATGACCAAAGTTTAAAGAGATAAGAGATAACTCTTGGTCCTTAAAGAGAGCCTTGGTCTTAATTTCTACAATATGGTAATTCAAGATCCCTCTATTATGGGACACTGCCCTGATCAGTGGTTGGTACATAAATTCTTTGACCTTTGGTGCAGTTTCTAAACATCAGCTCTTTGCTTTTTTTTTTTTTTTGCATCTTGAGCTCATGAACCCTTTGCAAACTTCCACAAAGTGTAATTCTAAATCATTGTCTAGCAACAATGTAGTTACTTTTCTGACAAGTTTTCTCTCCACAAGTTTTGAAGAAACATTTTCGGTTTACAAGCTTTTCATTTGACAACCTAGACAACTTTATATAATCCCCAATTTCTTACACTCCGTGTTTCCATGTTTATATTTTCTCATGCTTTATTCTATGACTTTTGTGACTGGGAAAGTTTCCACAGAGGATCATTAAAGATTCATTTTATCTTCACAGAGAAAAAGTCAGGCAGTCGGATAACAATACAGGCGCAGGCATGGAGGAAAATAGGACAAGACAGAAAAAGAAAAGAAAAGAGAGTGAGAAACAGGCAGGCAGATAGACAGATAAAAAAAAAGCTCAACCGACCAAGCCAAAAAACAGATGCTTGCTCCCTGTTCTCCTTGTCCTATCTGGATCTGTGCTCTCCAACCACAGTCTTCAAAGTCACAGCGGGAGGTAACACTCACAGTTCTGCTCCCCGGCTTCTGTATAAAACCTCCCCCAGTCTATTTACCTTCTGCAGGGATTACACTCAATGCTCATCTTTCACATGCAGCTCGTTTGGGCAAATCCCTCTTGTGTCTCCCTGTGCAGCCAGTGTATGTTTCCACATTTGTGTGTGTGTGTGTGTGTGTGTGTGAGAGAGAGAGAATGGGACTGAGGGAGAGCGTGCCATCAAGAGAATAATTGTGTTTGTCTGTGTATTTCTGTGAGGAGGTTTCATTTTTACTTGCGAGGGTACTTTCATGCATGAGTGTCTGTTTTGGCACAGAAAGCATTTTATTTCTTTTACTGACAGGATGGTCTGTGATTTTCTTGGCAGCCACATTCACGAGCAGACAAGGTAGCTGGTGATTGTTGCGGAGATCATGGCGCTGTAGAGAAAGACACCTGCATGAGATGATTTGCTTTTAAAAATTACTTGATCTGTTCCTTTCATTGCTTATTGGATAAGGTAAGGTAGTGGTGACTTATTCTTTTATTTGTCTGGGGGGACGATCTGTATTTTGGGCCATGTAGGCATTCTGACTCTTTAATGAAAAAATAAGAGCTAATGAATGTGTTGAGAAAACAGTGACACCCTACCTTTATGTATTGAGAAGACTGTGCTTTCAGCAGAGCGGTATGACAGATGAGCTTCTGCATTGCACACCCTTGTGGATTGTTCAGTGCTACTTACATGACAGATACATAGACCTGTTTGAAAGTGTACCGTATTAAACAACGTTTCTGTTAAGTAAACAGGACTGGCTGCCTGAGAACTGAGCCTTTTTGTGAAAGCTGGAATGATTGGCTCTAAAATGCTGCTCTGAAATCTTTTTTTTTTTCCCCCAGTCATTTAAGAACATCAAGTCCTGTTGTAGAAAATGCGTGATGCAGCGACAGCACTTTCGCATCAAATAGGACTTGGATTCAAATCAACCAGCCAGTTTCCTTGTTTCCTTGTTCTTCCTGTGCCTACTTCCTGTTCCTGCTTAGGATCTCTCTGGATTTCTTTTGGCTTTCACCCATAGTCCAAAGATATGCCCGCTAGGCTAACTGGTGATTCTAGATCGACCATAGAATCTGAGCTAGAATGGATATCTGTGATGGACTGGGGACCTGTGCAGGTCATATGGAACCTTTCATGGCATTAACACGTGTCGCTTTCTGGCAGCCTTTCAAGGCAACCCTAACCTCCTCTATGTTTAGTCTGTTATCTTTAGTTTAATTATAGAAAATCAAATTAATGTGATTTTTATTTCTGATGCTGCAACTCCAAGTGTAGGTCTCATATGAGTCTTGCTCCGTATACTCACCCTGTTACTTTGCCTTCTACAGAAAGACGATTTTCTTTTCATGCAAGTCAAGACAATGTCTTACTAGAGCAAGTCACCATGTTATATTCGTTAATACTTGGCCTTTTTTGGGGTTTTTTAAGACAAGTTCTTCAGTATGATGGTTTTCTGGTTTTGAAACCATAGTATTTAAGCCCCTTTTCCAATAGTACCTACTTGGATTGACTCGCAATGGATCGCCATGACTCGTCTCGGATCAACTGGTTTTCCATCACAACCCAATCCTAACTTGTGTGGCATGCAGTGTGACACGTTTTAGCACGTGCTTGGATTGCTTGGAACCCAGCCGAGCAAGTACTAAAAAAGTACCTGGTAACAGATACTATGACCTAATGGAAAACCATGAAAGCCATGGCAAACCATGCTGAGTCAATCCGAGTAGGTACTAAGGGAAAAGGGGCTTTAGTTATATTCTGTTGGCCTTCCTTTTGCTCCAGGACCAAATGCTGGGGCATACCTAGAGGGCAAATCTTTAGTACTCTTTACTAAAAGATAACAAAATCTCCAAGAGTCTTTCCTGTAGGGTTATATTAAGCTTTGGTAACTTGCAATGACCAGCTTAAACCTGAAATTCTTTTTGTGTTTTTTGGCTTCTTACTCTTCCCAAGGTATTGTAGTGAATTTATAGAAAGTTTTTTAGTACATGTTAAAACTCTGTCAGTATCTGTGACGTTATTTACATTAAGAAACTTCAGCCCAGTGTTTTTCAACTTAGACTTTAATCTCATTTTCCTCTTGAGGCATTTACAAAAAAGTGTTTTAAAATGCATTTTGCACAATCCTATAATAATCCTATTGAAAAATCAAATGTATATTAGTACCACAGTCGATTTTACACAGTAGTTCCTGTCACTGAGGTTATGGTCAATTAAAGGCTGATAAGTCGTTCTCCCCTTTGATATCATAGATAGCTATCAGCGTTAGCTCTCCTCTGCCCGACTGATGACACTATTCCACATGTTTGGGTGATTTCACAACAGCTCTCACCCTGACAGCCCCTGTCTCATCACTGTTTCATTTGACTTTGTACGTGCGTGTGTGGCTCTTTTTCTTTTTGTTTTGCTTTGATATGTTCGGTATAATTTCAGCAAGTTGATCCAATCTGACATAACCCGAGTTGTTTCAAAGAACAACAAGAAACGCACAAGCTTTTTTGCATCCACAGGGGAGACGTTATTGTACATTCAGCTCTGCTTATGAAACCTCCAACCTACCACTGAACTCTGACTCTGTAAATAGCAACAGCAACCCACTCTGACAAACAAACATGAATGACAGCATCAACAAGGTTTTTAAAAAAATGTTACCTTGCATCCAGAAGGATCTAAGACATTGTGTATTTTTTTCTGTACAATGTATTTTCTCTGTTTGTGTCAGGTCAGGCACAGTGCGACCCTTCTGCATTAATGTAAAATGGAAAGTGAGACATAACAGAATGAGGCTAAGAGATGATGTTGCAGGTGAATCACCTGTCCTCTTTGCGCAGTGTTACTTACACAATGGGACCTTCATCGTGACACAACGCCAGCTTGTTTGTGCTTCTTTGAATGTCTGCAGATGTGTGTTTCATTGTGTGTATATGTCCGTGTGCAAAGTAGAAGGTGACCAAGGATAAAGTTTCTCTGCGGCCAGAAGCACACTACCCTCTCACATTATTGTCTCTTAGTGAGGTGTGACAGGGGGAACAACGGAGAACAAGACAAAATGAGAAAGCCTGAGTGCACAAAAAGACATGTTCAAGCTAATAATCTAATTTGATATCCAATTTGTTGAACTACCCCCACGCCTCTCCTTTCTCTCCTTTCTCCTTCACTCTCTTTAATCCTTTCTTTGGAGTATCTCTCTCTTGCTCTCTCTTTTCCCCCGGTTGAACACTTTGCTCTTGCCAACTTTTTGCAAGTGTGTTGCAAAGGCAATTTTAGTTTGAAGTACACTGCTTACTTTGCAGCATGCATAAGCAGCTGTGCGTGCGTGTCCAACTTTGGCTCGCTGTCTTCTTAGCTTTGCTCGTCAATGACTCTGACAGTATATGTGTGTTGCAAACCGGATTACAAACACACTATTTACTGTGAGAGGGGAGGAACTCAGTTTGTAGCTTCAGGATAATGTCTTTTTTAAAGTGCACCCCTGATTAAAATAAATGTTGTATTAATAGTTTTCCTTATGTAGATACAGAATGTGTGGTGTATGCCTTCCAGAAATTTTGGGATGTTTTGAAAATTATATTGCATTGACAGGATTTGGGATATACTATTCTGTACACAACCACATGCTAAGCACAGTTAAAGTAATTTTCTCCTTTTTTATGCTCTCATTTATACATAAAACATAATTTTCTTCAGCACATACTTTTTCCAGTCACAACACATGACTTTTTTTCTAGTTTAGTTATCACTGAATCTAATAAACACAGTTTTAATGAGCCAAATTTCTTTGCTGTACCTACAGAGCAAACTAGCACCAGCCTGTCATAACACTGGTCTGATGAGCCAGTAACAGGTCAGGACAATTTATTACCGATCCAATATAAATTAATAAGAGCAAAATTCTGGCTCAGTTTGTTTTTCTTACTTTCTCTTTTTTTTGAAAACTGTGGTTTTGTATTATATTGTATATTAGTATCTATCTTAGTTTTTATTAGTGTTAGTATTTTTACATAAGGTACATCAAGACATTTATTTAGCTTACAAGTAACAGTTGTTGAGTTGAAAGTTGCTTGGTGATTTTCTTTCCACTTCCAGCACTTCAAATGCACGTTTTAAATTGTTGCTCAGAGTTCCTGTTCTAACCACTTACACATATATCTGACTACGTGCATTTTGAATGCATGCCGGGTCTCCCCTATGCTGTCAAGTTAGTGGTTGTAAATATTAGACACAGATTTTTTTTTTTTTGCCAAAAAAACTCCTTCAGACACCCGAGGATGCCACGGTAGAACTTTGACTCTGGGGACAAACTCAAGGTTCACAACTCTGTGGATGTTCAGAAACATTCACGTTTATTGTGTTTTAGTTTCATTAAGTGGTGAAAGAAAGGTTAGATAAGTTTAATACAAAAATCGATGTTAGCTCTGAGGACAAGTTTGAGATCCACGATGAAACTGCTAATTGTCTGCGTGCTCTAAACAGGACATTCAGTATCTAAAAATAGCAGGAGCACTGTAACCAGTGCAGAGATAACCACAGACGTAACCTTGGGATAGCAGCCAAATCTTAATCAGAAATTATTTTTAAGAGCACAGTTGCACCTGGTCTAGCAGATTAACTCATTGCAGGCTTTTACCAGTGGTCACTTAACGGTGCTGCAATTTCAGGGTGTACTCAGCTAAAGCTTAAGACATTTAAAGCTTTTAAATGTCTTGTTACTAGCAATCTTATTTACTTTTACTACTCCCAAAACTTCCATGTTCTTTATATCAAAAACATATGAATTTTTCAAATTTAGGTACTCCGTCAGAGTTTCAGGGTAAACTGAAAATCCTGCATCAAAGTGTTTCACAGGAGCTTTGTTTGCACACTCCGAGTTTTAAATTTGGCTGGTTCAGCAATGCTTGGTACTTAATTTGTCTAAGAGAGTTGTACTTGTACTTTCAGCTTAGGCTCAGCCTCCTTCACTACACTGTGGTTTGGCTCTATAATGCCCAGCTTTCCTGCTTCTTTTCCTGCATGCCCGGACAGCTTAGAAGTCAGAGGAAGACACGGAGTTCCATGAAGCCAAATGTCCCGTAAAATTCTGGTGAAGTGGCAGAAAGGACAGATTTGGGGATATTTTAAGGGCAGTGCCATTATTTTTAGTAACTGGATCTAGTGTTATGCTAGATCCAGTTGAGTTAATAATTCATATCTCAGTCCAAATCTCTTTTGTCATTAGTGAGAAAATATGTAAGCATTTTCTATGTAATCCATCACACAGACAGAGGGATTTGATCTTCTGCTGCCTGGGGAAAACTGCGACAGAACAGTATGAACTAAGGGTGATAATGTAAAGGGGAATTCAGATGGGAAACATTACAAGTAATAGTGCAGTGGCTACTTTTTGTAGCCATTAACGTTCACCCCATCTTTCACTGCCTGAGGTGACTTGCCTACTTGTCATATCAGTTATGCTAATAGTAACCGTGTGGAGAAAGACATGATTCATGAAGCATGGGGGTAAGGTCAAAGCCATAAAATAAAGTTCATGGTCATATATTAGATGTTAGGTGGGATTTACTGCCTTGGACAAACACCTGTATGTGAGGTCAGACCTTTTAGTATGAGGCTAAAGGGCATTCTTTAAGAATATGCTGCTGACCTGATGTTTAATTGCAATTACTTTAATGCAGAAATACTATACATGAAGCCACACACACACAAATACGCACACACAGACGCGCATTCATTTGTTTTGTGCTTTGAATTTAATACAGAGAGCGTAAGGAGATAAATAGGGTGGCTAAGGGGAGATGTTCATTAAGCAGCTCAGAGTCATGTGGCTTTGATGATTTTTTTCAGCAGTGAATGAGCATCAGCAGTTGCACTATATATTCATAGCTTTTCATCTGGTCGGTAGCTGACTTTATACGTAACCTTTGCAACTTGTACTCAACTGAGTACAAGTTGTCATATACTGTGAAGTGATACTGACTGACCTTGTGCAAAGCCGAAAATGCATCAATCTGCAGCTGAAATGAAATGTCCAAGGGCCCGAATTCAAAATTGCAAAAAGTCAGTAAAAGTCAGTCCTCTTGTAGACACAAGTTTCCATAAAAGATATGTATAAAAGTAAGTTTTACGATTTGAAAATACACAATTTTCCTGCTAGCTTCTTATCTACTGCCATGAGAACGATTATTACATCTCACTATTGCTCCTTCCCATTACATCGGGCTCTCACATAGGCCTAGTTAAAACTAAATTAGCAGAGTCTGGTTTCCATTTTCAGACGAGACTGGAAAAAAGCAGAAGTAGGATGTTCAGTGTTAACTCCAAGCATACCATTGAGGAAAATCAAAATTATTAAGCAAGTCATAGGCATCCTTCACCATGGCAGTCAGTGCTAATTGAATAATTTGCAGTGCTCATGCAATGCCTCAAGATTAACAAATTAAAAACCTTTTCCCCCCTTTTCTGTGATTCAATTAAAGTTGGCCTACTTTTAGAGAACCTATCGCTGATTTTCCCCCCCCCCCCACAGACAGAATTGCGAGAGACAGCTTTTAACTAGTTTCAGTGTAGAAGTTTATTCTACTTTGATTCTAAAAATGTAAAGTTTCCAAAAGCTACTTCCCATCCATGACTCACAGCAGCCTATCAGTGGCTTGCTTTCTCTGTCTCTTATTGCACAGCACAGTAAGCAAAGCTAGAGCAGCAAAAGAACAGCATGGTGAAAATTAACCTGTGTATGCTATTATTATTTTTTCAGCAGACAGAACACCACAAATACAACAAAATATCTTTTAGATTTTCAACCAGAGTGAACCTTAAGTCCTCTTCTGTGATTCACTAACAGTGAATGCCTCTGCTCATTTCCCTTAATGCATGCTCCATTTAGGCTTTTGTTTAATAATGAACAGCTCCATTACATAGACTGGATTGCTTTGTTTGAGCCTCCCTGCAGCTCCCACTTAGCAAGAGTAATTTATAACATGACAAAACCATGATAGAGGCATCATTTGTGTATAAGCTATTAACTCTCTCCAGAAGAATGTGTTTTGGGATTTTGTGGACTGCAGAATATAGAGCTACTGTTGCAGAGTTGACATTTGCAATGAGATGTGTTGTCAAAGTGGTGGTAGCAGTGGTGCCTTGATGAACATTAATTCACTCCTTAGAAAAAATAACATTTTTCTTTCATCACATCGGTTCCCTGGGTTAACGCATTACCGATTACATATTCTGACCTCTGTATGCATATAGTGTGCGCTGTAAGGATTAGCTGATATTTAACAAGTTGATGACACAAACTAGTACAGCAAAGTAAAATGATGCATTGTTTTGCAGTAATAATATGCATGAATAATATTGTTTTGGTTAAAAGTTACATTGTTTAATCTTTAGTCATGCCAAATGCACTAATGTTATTGTACATTACATTAGAAAAACAAAACAAAACCCCCCCAAACAAACATACAATAAACAAAGTGAAATGGCTACATTAAAAAAAATACCATCGCCATCATCGACATATTGCAAAAAAATAAAAAATAAAAAGCCAACAACCCCTGATACCTTCAGCTTGAATAAACATATCAGTTCAGGTGTCCATTGATGTTATGCAGCTCAGGTAGACGAGCTCAGGTTCATCCAAAAGAAATCTAGACGGTCATGCATTCTTTTAGTTCCTCTCACAGATACTTCTGTAAGTCCTTTTGTCCATATTTGAGGCAACAAAGTCTGAATGCAGCAGCTCCAAAACCATAAAAAGAGATCACATTACTTATTATTTTCACATTTTACAATTGATTTTAAGGTTCTGTTGATAATGTTGAAGGCCCCATCTAACACCGTATGTGTCGGGTGTAACCTGACATCTTCAGCTAAGTCACTGCTGCTGTCTACTATTTGTTTTATTCCGGCACAGTTGGTGTGGAACACCTGCGTTTCCATTGTACATGTGCAATGACAATAGGAAACTATTCTACTGAATAAGAAAACTTTTGATTGGAGGAGAATCAACATGGCGAGTAGTTGTTTATACAGTTATTGAAAAAATGAAATCCAGTTATTGCTTTTTATCATTTTCCACATTGTGAGTGCGGTTGTCTGCAGGACAGTTTTTAAATTAGGTAAATACTGCCTAAGTTTCAATAAATCAATTTTCATGAAAATGTCTTTACTCCACTGCTGTATATTGTCAGTATCGCAGAATGCTAAATTTTTTTTGTTGTTGTTGTAGACAAATTACACCAGGACTGTGGACAATAGCTATAGCCATAATATACAATACATTGCTTCTTAGCCTTGGCTTTATAGCCAGTTGGAGGCAAAAAGTAGTTTATCACTGCATGCTCTGCTCTTTAAAAAGACAGGTGCATTTACATTCCTTCCTTGTTTTGTGAGGATTAAATGTTACTTTTACCATCAGGAACAGCAGAGCTTTCCCAGCATTGCAAGAACTCGTCTGATCTCATTGATGGACTGATGCCCTTTGTTGTTAAAAGTACCAGCAAGCACGGAGGCTGATCAAAAGCAGAAGGGAGAATCGGCTCTTTTGTGAAAGAAACAAAATATTTAAACATTGTTCTTGAATGATCTGTCAGAACTTACTCATGAAATTGTTAAAATGTTTGATATTGTTGACTTATTATCATCAAAAGATGTTGTCTTTTTGTCCATTATGTTTTCAGATGCTTCTTTTACTCCAACAGACAGACAGCAGGTAAATACAGATAAGCTTTTTTTCTTCTTCTTCTTTTTTTTTTTAAATTTACTGTTATTGAATGTTTGAAACAAAACCCCTGTGATAAGATTTTATTGAAGCTGAATCTGGGTTTGTTAAACACAGTGAATAAATGACTTTTCTTTCTCACATTTCATCTCATCGTGCCCAACTGAAGCAATGATCAGCACTGTTGTGCTTCTGTGCTATTTTACATTTCAAATGATGACAGCATTTTCACAGCAGGGGCAACTTCTTGACATCTCACTCCGAAACAAAAAAGATAAAGAGGACTGAGAACTAGTACCTCAGTGCAGAAACATGATGTTTCTTGGATGAATAAAGAATGCTATCGGAGACATGAGCGAGAGACTTGAGCTCAAATAGTGCTCAGTTTAACGCAACAGAAGAATTCTGCAATAGCAAAGATGGGTACAAGTAAAGTTCTTTGCTTCTGAATGGAAGCTTATTTTAGGGCAAAATCAACAAACCTTTTGCTTGGTGATGCTGTATTAGCAATAATTATATGGACTGGCATTTTTATAGTGTTTTTCTATAATATACTATTTTCTATTTTCCTACTGACACTCTAAGGGCTTTACATAGAATACAAGCTCCATTTAACCACTTTCCCAGCAAAATTTCACTTTTCCATGTAAACTTTGAAGAATTGTTGGTTGGTGTTTTTTGCTATCAATGGTTAAAAAGTTCCAAATGTCAGCTCAGTGTTGTTAGACTTATATTAATTGTCATTAAAAAATAAATAAATAAATAAAGATAAATGCATTAAATTTCTGCTCTGCTTCTCACTTTGCAGGGGTTCAACTACATTTTCTGAGAACCCAGTACTAACTATTGCTGGTGGTGGACTGGTTAGTAAGGTTGTCTCACAGCAAGAAGGTTCTGAGTTTGACTCCAGGGCCTTTCTATATGGAATGCATGGGTTTATTCTCCCTGGACCTTAATACTCCATCCATCCATTCTCTTCTGCTGATCCTTTTTCAGGGTTGCTGGACAGGTCGCCAGTCTGTTGCAGGGGTAACACATGGCATGCCTTTAGGCCAGGGGTGTCAAACTCAAATACACAGTGGGCCAAAATTCAAAACTGGAACAAAATCTCGGGCTAACGTTAATATTTATTGAAATATATTTATTCCTCCAGATATAAGAATGAATCTTTTCTTATGGACTCAAACACGTTTTGCTGAAAAACTGAATATGGAACAAGCAAAGCTTAATACTAAACAATATATATATTAGCTGTATAATACCAGTAGGCCAGCTCTAATAGTAATTTGGTATGGCTTCACGGACCAAATGTAATTAGGCTGCGGGCCAAATTTGGCCCACGGGCCAGAGTTTGACACCTGTGCTTTAGGCCATTTAGAGTTACCAGTAACCTAACCCCACTAACTGCATGCCGGAGTACCCAGAGAGAACCCACTCAAACATGGGAAGAACATGCAAACTCCACACTGAAAGACCCTGGCCTGTTCACTTCCACCACCCTATTCACATATTGATTATTAAGTTTCAAAGATGGTGAACCTTAATACTCAATATGTCAATGTGTTTACCAGACATCTAGCTTGGTATTAGCCACAATTCATATGTACTAGAGGTCAGCCAGCATTGAGCGTCCCATGTGATGAGTTTGACAAAAACAGATAAATTAATTGCTAACAAAATTTATCACACATTTAATAAGCATTTTACAAAGCAGCTGCATTATCAGTTATTTTTATTTGAATAATTGTTTATGTTGCTGGTAACATGAATGAATTATCACAATAATTGAAATGTGTGTCCAACCTATCTTTTATCTTTTGATGAAATGTAGCACACTACTTTCAGTCTATATTGTCTTTGTGTTGCGTCTCCTTCTTTCTAACTCCCTCTATCATCATCACTCTTTCTCTGTAGCTTTTTTCTGTGTATAGTTAGAAATATCTATTCCTCATTTTATGAACCCTTTTATTGGTCAATCCTTCACTATTTTGTGAATACATCAGCAGCTCACAGCAGCTGAATCTCTAAAGTGTCAGGAACCAGGGCAAACTTTGCCAGTGGCACTTGTCATAGTCCCCGACTCCATCAAGTTGATCGCCTTAAAGTTATTTTAGCTTTTTTGCAGCTTTGATTTATTCCAAACAAGCAATTGGTTGAGATGCCCTTCTAGCAGATTGTCATTGGATTGAAAGGAAAAAGCATGAATATGAAAACAAGGACACACTCCAGAGAAGTTCCAAAAAAAGGAGGAAAATCACTTTAAGGGGCGAAAATATAAGAAAGTCAACTTTTTTTTTGGACTTTTGTAAGTCCTTTAGAACAACAGGGGCTGTAATGGCATGTCCTGAACATGATAAGCTTGAGTTCAGCAGAGCATAGTATATTTATTCAGGACCATAACTCTACCCTCGGCTCATTGACCAAGATCATAAATCTCATAGATAATAACATAATAGGATTTGGAACGCAGACTTGCGACTCCATGAAGAGTGCGTTGCTATTACAGAGATAGAGTTATATAGATACATTCCTGGACACAGATTCAGTTTTTTTGTTTTTTCATTTTTTTTACTACTGCAGCTTTGTACCAAAACATATTTATGTTAAAGGTATTTGAAAATATCAGCTTCAGCTGAAGAGTCTCAGCTAAGGTTTGAGGCTTAGAACAAAAATGTTTCATTAAGGGTGTTTTCATACCTGTAGTGTTTAGTCTGTCTGAGTAAATGATACTCTGGTTCATTTCCCCACTTGGTGTGATTCGTTTGTGCAGGTGTGAATAAATGATCAGGTGGATGACCAAAACAATTGCACCGAGACCCTTTGGAGGAAGTGGTCTTGGTACGGTTCCAAATGCACTCAAGAGTGCTTCGTTTATCGTGTGAACATGAGCCAACCCCAACCTGGACTAACTACCAGTTTGAGCTAAAAAATATCACATACCCATGTATGCTTTGTATTCTATGGAAGAGGATTAGGGCCAAAGGAAAAAAAAAAAGTGGGCATGTCTTTTTTTTCTTCTTTTCCACATTTCTAAGAAAAAGTCAAAATTCTGAGAAAAAAGTCAGAATGCTGAGAAAAAAAAAATCAGAATTTTGTGAAAAAAGACAGAATTCAAACTTTAATCTCAGAATTCTGAGGGTAAAGTCAGAATTCTGAGAAAAAACAATTGTGGAAAAAGTCACTTTAATCTCAGAATTCTGTCATTTCTCTCAGAGTTCTGAGAAAAGAAAATCTGACATCTGTGGAAAAAAGTCAGAATTTCCGAGATTAAAGTCTTTTTTTTTTTTTCCCCCCCAGTAGCCATAATCCTCTTCCGTAGTATTCTCAATGCAGGAAGGTGCTATATATGTGCGATGCCTGTACAGGCTAGTGACTAGCTGTGAAATGGTAATTCTCTGTGTTCTCTAATAGCCCTTTTCCACTAGTACTTAGTTGGGTTAGCTCAGCATGGCACTTGATTTTTTAGGGTTTTACATTAGGTAGTAGTACCTGGTACCAGGTACTTTTTGTACCTACTCATCCTATGCCTTCTTCCTGTATTTATTTTTGTTGCTCCTACCCCACATCTAGCCAGTCAGCGGACTGAAAATTCTCATGTGGTTCGTAGTGATGCATTTTGGTTCACTTGGAGTTCATATGGATTTTTCTTTGTGTTTAAACAAACCAAACCACAGGAAAAAAGATACAGTTTTACAATGTCATCAACTGATTCGGACCAGAGTAAACCAACTGTAGGTGAGACAATGCCCTAACACTGAAGGGGTTCAGAATCCTTTGCAGGCAGTGGATTTCGTGAAGTATGGAAACCACCAGCATCACAAAAGAATGGCATGTCTCCTCTGTAAGGTTTTACAAGCCCTATACTATAGCTGTTGTGGGCCTTTCTGCCATTAGCTTTCAGAGAGTAAAATGCATAATTAAAATAGCATTATATTTATGTACTAACAAAAACTCAAGACATGCTCTGGGTTGCTTTTGCATTGTATGTTTCGGGTTAATGTTCGCTGAAAAGACTATGTAAGAAAATAACTGGAGTTTATCAACAATCATGATTCATTTCCTGTGGGGTGGGGGGGGGGATTGACCTGGAAAAAAAAACGAAAATTCAGATCACTTGACTGATTTAGCCACTAATGAATTCAGAAAATACCCAGTAGATTCCTTAATGAACTTAAGCATACAGTATTTTGCTTGCACAAACAATTATTCCTGTGAGCTGGCCCTGCTTTCAAAGTGCAGCTGGATGCCACAGTTTTTCAGCAGAACTGCAGCGTAATGCTGTGATAACCGTGGCCAGCTCCCAGGTGTGAATGTGTGAATTAGTGTAACCATTCCTTCACATGCAGCTACTCCCGCAGGCTTACTCTGCAAATGGTAATGCAACCTTGACAGTACATTGAAAAATACTCCTGTACACTTCATCACTGAGGAAAGTGGAGAATTCAAAAGACAAATTAAACAAGCAACATAGTTTTTACATTTAATATGTTCACATATATTTACACATGCATCCACAAATAAAGAGCCACTCTTAAATTATGTGTGGGTCTTTTATGTTTATTTATTCATTTAATTTTGAAGCTCCCTGGTATCCGGGTCCCAAGTATCAATGAAATTCACCCTGTATTTCACCCTGGATGAACTGGACACGGAAAGGGAGGTCTGGGTGTCTCTGCTTAGATTGCCGACCTTGCAACCTGAACCAAGATAAGTGTCAGAAAATGGGTGGACGGATTTATTATTTGTCACCATGGCTCTGTTCAGACTATCTATATTTTAAATACTTGAGTTTAAGACATGTCCCTAACATTATTTCCATATGCTTCTTTGTTTTATGCATTTGTCATTTTTAATGAGGAGTCAGACTGTTTACTATTGTGTTCTAAGAGTAGGATGTAAATATATACTAACCTCAATTTTCTTTAATTTTTCAAACAACCCAAGTCAGTCAATCAAATCTTAAGCTTATGAACTTTGTCATACCCTTCTTACCTCTGCGTCTTATCTCTGATGTAAACCCATAAACACATAAAAGAGAAATATCTTTTGTTCACTTAAAACGGTTGAGCTTATTCCCAGCAGGCTCCCTCTTCACCATTGCCCCCTATCCTTTAGAAGACTTTTACATTGGTTCTGTCATGTTGGCACTAAATCAAGCACTACAAACCTGGCTTTGTGCCCTGCTGTATACGGTTAGTTACTTTTCAGAGACTCCAGAGGTCACGACTGTCTGGCTTACATTTACAAATGTTTCAGGCGGTACTTTAGATTGAGGTCTTACAGTTCAGTCCATATAAATGCTGACTTATTATAAGCCGCTAACGCTACTCACAAAATTCCTCACTGTTTCCTCACATATTTCATAGTCATAAGAACAGATGTGTTGTATAGTGCCTGTGGGATCTTTCTAGAGAGGTAAATAACAGTTACTGGTCATCATCAGTTGGTTGTTTGGTCCCAAACTATTATTTACACCAGACTGAAATATCTCTACAGCTAACCTTCCAAAAAAGATGAATCTTATTGACTTACTGACTTTGATGATCTCTTGACATTTCATCAGTGCCACCACGAGATCAAATTATTCACACACCTTGAAACATCACAACATCTATACTGTAGATAGATTGACTGTGAAGTAAGTAAGATTGACTGTGATGCTCCACAGATGTGGTATCCTACAATCAGATGACTGTTCCTCTGAAGCAGCCACAAGGTGGATGCTTTTCAGTGTTTTTCTTTCTGTATAGATTCTGATGAGTCATGGGAGAGACGTATATTCCCTTCCTGTGGAATTTTAGAATACTGGGGTGATGCCTTTATATTTCATCTCATGCCTTTATGTTAATTAGACACGCGAGTCACATTTCTGTTAAACTCAGCTGAATTTTGAGTTATGTTTCGATACGAAACACAAGCTAAGATGCTGATGTCTAGAATACATCAGCGTCTTAGCTTTGAGATAAAGATATAACGTGCATATTTTTTGTTTTAAAATTCAAAAATGAATATTCACATTTAACCTTGACTTTTGTTCCATTATATGACTGAACCAAGCTTTCACAAGTTGTGAATGAATCCTGTATAAACAATAGGATGCTCTTTTAAACTAATGCTTAAAACCACTGTACAATTTATCAGCTCTTACTACAACTGCATCATTTACTACACAGACAGTAATTGGGTCTACACTCAGCTGGTATAATGTTTATTATTCCACATCACGCGCTCTCCTCTTTTATGCATATATCTATCTATATGTATATATATGTATATATATATATATATATATATATATATATATATATATATATATATATATATAGGAGATGCTCTGTCCCCACTGCTGTTCTGCATAGGCCTGAACCCCCTCAGTGAGATCATTAACAAGACTGGCTACGGATACCGACTACGGAACGGAGCAGTTGTCAGCCACCTCCTGTACATGGATGACATCAAGCTGTATGCCAAGAGTGAACGAGACATCGATTCACTGATCCACACTACCAGGCTATACAGCAATGACATTGGAATGTCGTTCGGACTGGAGAAGTGTAGTCGGATGGTAACAAAGAGAGGGAAGGTAGTCAGAACTGAGGGGATTGAACTACCAGAAGGCAACATTGCAGACATAGAGGACAGTTACAAGTACTTGGGGATCCCGCAGGCGAATGGGAACCATGAAGAGGCCGCTAGAAAAGCTGCAACCACCAAGTACCTGCAGAGGGTCAGGCAAGTCCTGAGGAGTCAGCTGAATGGTAAGAACAAGATCCGGGCCATCAACACGTACGCCCTGCCCGTGATCAGGTACCCTGCTGGGGTAATAGGCTGGCCAAAGGAGGAGATAGAAGCCACTGACATAAAGACAAGAAAGCTCCTTACCATGCATGGAGGGTTTCACCCCAAGTCCAGCACCCTGAGGCTGTACGCTAAGCGGAAGGAAGGGGGCCGGGGACTGGTGAGTGTCAGCACCACAGTCCAGGATGAGACAAGGAACATCCAAGAATACATTGGGAAGATGGCCCCAACTGACCGAGTGCTCAGTGAATACCTCAGGCAGCAGAAACCCAAGAAAGAGGAGGGAGATGAGGAACCATCATGGAAGGACAGGCCCCTGCACGGTATGTACCACCGGCAGATAGAGGAGGTGGCTGATATCCAGAAATCCTACCAGTGGCTGGACAAAGCTGGACTGAAAGACAGCACAGAGGCACTAATCATGGCAGCACAAGAACAAGCTCTGAGCACAAGATCCATAGAGGCTGGGGTCTATCACACCAGGCAAGACCCCAGGTGCAGGCTGTGTAAAGATGCCCCAGAGACAATCCAGCACATAACAGCAGGGTGCAAGATGCTAGCAGGCAAGGCATACATGGAACGCCATAACCAAGTGGCCGGCATAGTGTACAGGAACATCTGTGCGGAGTATAACCTGGAAGTCCCGAGGTCAAAATGGGAGATGCCCCCAAGGGTGGTGGAGAATGACCGAGCTAAGATCCTGTGGGACTTCCAGATACAGACGGACAAAATGGTGGTGGCTAACCAACCGGACATAGTGGTGGTAGACAAACAGAAGAAGACGGCCGTAGTGATCGATGTAGCGGTTCCGAATGACAGCAATATCAGGAAGAAGGAACACGAGAAGCTGGAGAAATACCAAGGGCTCAGAGAAGAGCTCGAGAGGATGTGGAGGGTGAAGGTAACGGTGGTCCCCGTGGTAATCGGAGCACTAGGTGCGGTGACTCCCAAGATAGGCGAGTGGCTCCAGCAGATCCCGGGAACAACATCGGAGATCTCTGTCCAGAAGAGCGCAGTCCTGGGAACAGCTAAGATACTGCGCAGGACCCTCAAGCTCCCAGGCCTCTGGTAGAGGACCCGAGCTTGAAGGATAAACCGCCCGCAGGGGCGTGCTGGGTGTTTTTTTTTAGATATATACTCACACTGTATATGTATGTCTCATTAGGTAGTCTTACAGTGCCACTATTGACATAAGGGTCACTTCCAAGTCCTCTAGGGGTCATGCACATCTACAGTGTGAACAGATGACACAGCACACAGGTCCACGTTGTCTAGAGAGGTAGGTAATTAAGGTTACTATCAGTGTTTAACAGTCGAACACCATAACGCTATTGGAAATTTGAAGCGATTCATGGGGAAAATGGAATTAACGCTGCCCTTGGCTATGATAAAAAAAAAAGATGATTGTGAAACGAGATTAAATGAAATGATTTCATCCTTTTCCTTCGACTGCTTCAGCTCCGACTCTACTTACAAAGCACTGAAAAGATACGGTTGCAACGACAATACTGGTGACAGTCAAAGGATTTGTTTTGTTCTACCACATCTCTCTAGTTCTTCATTGTTCTGCCACACACTTGAGCTGCTCTTGCAATTTGGTTATGTTGGCAGATACTCATTGTGTTGAGACATATGCGACCACAATAAGCTACCGCCACAAGAATACGAATCATGACAGCTGCACCAGACATATAGAAGCAAAAAGTATAAAAAGTTGTATCAAACTGTTTCATTTTTAACAATGACATGCCTGCTCACCTCATTTGCTCATTTGTTTGCAGCCTTACTTTGTTACTTACATGAGCAGTGTAAGCTAGTGTTTCACCAACATGATAGAATCATCTTTTTACTATTCAAGAAAAACAGGCATTTGATTGAATAATCGTAACGTTTTCATACCAATCCCATTTCACGCCTTCACAGTATGCTTTGGATCAGTTTTGAACCTGTGAAGAATTCCTTCATAACAAGTATTTGTGCAAATTTTGAACCACAGTTCTATTTTGTATGTATAAATATCAGAAATGAATAAATGCTCAGTGAGAGTGTTTAAATTTTTTCCCCCAACACTATCACAAAATACCATGTTTGGGATGGGAAAACATATCAGCTATAATTGTTTAAATATATTTTACTGAAGGTGAAAATGGCAAGAACATTCTGGAAATGCTGGGATTTATTATTAACACCACCAAACAGTGTGCTTACTGTTCTATCATAGCATAAATACTCTCATAACAAAATTATCGTCATTAATTCACGTAGAATATCTGTAAATATTTTGTGTGTTAAAACTATTTTTAGCAGCTATTCTTAATGCACCCGATCACACTGACTGCTTAATTTCACTTGACAAATTTTCTGTTCAAGTTCAATTTTTCAGATTTTTGCATGTAAATGAACCAACCAATCAGACCACTGGATTTGGTAACAAGCGCACTGGTAGTTAAAGCTTGCAGTATTGAACATATGTAAATAGTAAAATAATACTACTTTTCCTCAGATACAGAGCTGATGGGGTCCTGACTCTTCAAACAAGAGCTCAAACTGCCCCCACTGACATCCTGAAATATGTATGAAAGTGGTCATATTACAGTTTCAACTCCTGGATCAAACCATGAAATTTCCCCTGCTGCTGCCTTCTCATGAGAACGAGATGAACTCAGAATCTCTGTTTTTTCTTTTTTGTTGAGAAACATCAGGACCAGCTCATCATTGTGTGATGTCAACTCGATTTTTTCCCCCCAACAAAAAAACAAAAAAGGTTTTCAGTGTGTTTATACTTTACATGGCATTATTATTTCAAACTAGTCTGTGCATTCAAAGAAATGGCATGAAACATGCATGTGTGGGACTTTCAGATGCTTCCCACAGTCTCTGAAATGACAGTTGAAGTGTCTTTATAATCTTATGACCCCTCCAACCCCTCTTGTGAACTTCAGTTGCCCCAGGATAAATTGACTCTGTAGGACCTCTGTTACTTTTGTGCACCATATGATCAGTCACATGCTGTTTTACTTGTATACTATTTGAAAACTCCCCCATGGTACTTCAATGATCAGCAGGTGCCTGACTCTGTGGGAACCGGGGCGAAAGTATTGGGAACGCAGACATTTCTAACAGTGTCAAGGTCAAGCTTGAACTCCATCACCACGGTACAGTTTCAAGATTCCCTAAAACTAACATTTTCCTTGTTTTGACCCACAGTGGTGGAAATAAAATCGATCTGATCAGATATGTGGGGCAGTATGGAAGAATTTGAAGTATTAGTAGCACCTCTACAGTAAAACTTTAAAATATCTCATTTAGGGCTGTGCAATATGACCAAAATCTCATATCCCGATATAAGAATTCTGCCATCCGATAACGATATAAATCACAAAAATCTAACATTTTCTGTAAATTCTGTGAATCTCGGGCAGCTCGTCTTGCGGGAAGTGTTTCCAGCTGGGCGTCATGTAGCTGGAGTCGAGTATTTTAACCGATGCATGAAACTATACATTTTTAGACATAAGTTGTAACAGCCGCCGTTTTCTTTGTGAGTATTTATTACACGGCGTGCTGCGGGGAAAAGCCTGTTCTAACGTTTGAGTCTAAGGTTTATTTTTTAGCACCTGGCGCCTCTTTTTTACTTCTCATCCGTAAATAATCTGCTCTTTCACGTGATTCAGTTTATTTTGAAAAGTCTCAACAGGATCTTGAGCTTTATTGTGAAAGGTTTATGTGGAACATAAACAAGCGGACACGCGATGGTGTTACCGTCGTTGTTGCTAACCACAACGCATAAAAACAGGCGCTTGTCCGTCTGTAGTGGTTACACAAAATATAAGAGAAAGAGAGAACTTTAGGAAATTAATATAGCCACTACAGTGACCATCAAAACGATGAAAAAACATTGCCGTAAACAGTTTATTTTGCGACACCACGAAACAAACGATAGCATAAAATGAAACAATAGACGTTTTTATATCGTCATCCGATATATATCGTTATATTGAACAGCCCTAATCTCATTAACTTTAATCTCAATTTTTAAGGCTCAGGACAGGAGAATAACATTTAGGATGTTTATACTCCCATCAGGTATCAAAATAGGTTAAATTTGACTCGAACAGTATGTAAGGTATGCAAAGAGGAGGTAGCTGTTACCTAAGCTATCATAACAGATGCACTGGTTATAAGCAAGTATGAATAACCAACTGTACAAGACTAGCCTATGCTTTTTGGCCAACATCATTTATAAGAGAACATCTTAATTGAGGGATTGTATAAAAAAAGAATCAGTGTTATATATAACAGTTTATGCACTATGGAAGTAGGAGTACCACTGCTTCTAACTGTCCTGAAATATATGATAGAGTTGCAGTATTTGTTGTTAAACATTTGCATATATACCAGGGCATATGTTATACTGAGGCTAAACAGGCAGGATATATCCATAAAACTCTAACTTGACTTAGATAAGTGTCATGGTGGTAGAAACACAAACACTTTTCCCTCACAGCAAGAGGGATATAACTTGGCTTAAATATATTCGGGGGCAATCTAGCATCATCAATCCACCACCAGCCTGAATATGCACGAGTCCAGGGTGGCATGCTGATCTGTTAAAGATTAATTTCTTTATCCAACAACCATGAATCTGTTTTGCTGCTTTTCGTGACCAACCGCTAGTTCACAGTTGTCTTACACATTGCAAGGGCTAATCTCTAACAGCCTTTATATTTGCAAGTCCAATCAAGTATCCAAGCCGCTGCTTACGTGAGCTGGCTGCTCAGAAAACAAAATGCTGCCAAAGCATTGAATTGTAAAATCCAAATGTTCTTGTGATTCACAAACAAGCACAAGTAGAAAAATGTAAATAAGTAATTCATGGGACTTGAGTCTGGGATACTTAATACACACTGCCAGCAGCAGGATTCATTTGGATTGACTAATTGGTAGTCTTACTCACTGCTGCACAAAGCACCTAGCAGTGCATCTTTATGATGATGAGTCATTTGACATTCTCATCTTTCCTCACACCATCAGTCACAGCTATTAGGATTACAACAGACAAATAAACATTATGTGAAAGCTTATGTCACTACAGTGAAGTACAACAAGGATCAGGAAAGTATAAAAGCTCCTGCCTTTTAAACTTGGGGTGGCTCAAGCCTGTATCTGTCTTAACTTAAACTACAGCATAATGCCACCACTATGGACATCGTGGCCTTCTGCCACTATTTGCTGTTAATCCAAGTTTGCTTTAATCAACACCTCTCACATGCCCTGTATCACTTTGTGTCTCCAGAATAATTCATACCTCTATTGTAACATAGAAAGTTAAAGAAGCAATGGCTAATAACTTTATTTGATATGTATTATACTTTGTTGCACCATAACAGAATCTACTAACTTCACATTGCTGTCAGTGTATTGTAATACTGACAGATACTATGGGGATTAAGGGTGGGCTAACTGAATATCAATGACTTGTAGATAGCTGAGGTTCAGGGTAAAGTAGGCAGCGGGGCTTTGCATGGAGGAGCAAATGCTAATTAGGATGTTTGTAATTGAACTACAAAACACAACTTAGAAAAGAAAACTAAAATATGTGCCCATTCATAAGATAAACAACTAAAGATTAGGTTTCTGCACATCACTAGGAGGGACACCACTTCCTAGATTCCTTGCCTCATTATCTGTGACACTCACGGTTCTTCTCTTGTCAGCACCAGCCCTGTTTCAGTGTGCGTGATGTGAACAGGTTGGCACCCAGACAGTTGATGAAAAAGTGATTGGTATGCTGCAGAATTGTCACCGTTAATGAAACTCAGAGTGTAAAAAGTAGAATCTGTGCCAGTGCTTATGTAAGTCCACATCTATCTGAGACAATTTACCTCATTTTAGATGGTTCAAAAAAAGCCGCCCAAAGCCATATCCACTCGCTCGCTGAATAAACAACAAAACAATCACTTCCAATCAGCACATATTAATGCCAGAAAATTTGATGTACTTTGTAGTGCAAATTACAAGGCAAAATCAACAGACTTTCTTAAGACTAAACTTTCAAATCTTCAATCGGTATTTGCAAAGATGAGATGCTGCAGTTTAAAGGGCTCAGGTTTTGTTATCAGATGAAGATGTGCACATTTACTGTCATTAATTCAAGCAGAGTGTTTCAGAGAGAAGACCTTTTCATATCGCAGCCTTACCCTCGGCTAACAATGCCTCTTGTGTCACTCATAATGTTGACATACACCTGCAGTTGATTTTCATACAGTCTTTGAAAGATTAATGTCAGCATGTTTTTAATTAAAACCTTCTTTAAACTGCAGCATTGTCTAACAAGTGTTGTCTCCACTTCACATTTATAAATCTCTTTGAGAGAAGTTATGTCAGACAGTACACTGAAGGAAAATTCAGAGCATGTCTTTACTGGTGAAGAATAACAGATCAGACTCTACGCTTGCTCCTGATACCATCAGAATAGAGGAAAGATTTCCTCAAGTAAAAGCACAAAAGCTAAACAATGCCTTCTTTCAAAAAAATATTACATCGCGTCGACATTTCGAAAATTAAGTGCTTTTTCTTATCTTAAGCGACCTAAAGGCTCATTCATTTTTGGAACTGAAAGCTCTGTGTTGCTAACATAGTGATTGTTTCATTTGATTTTCTATTTAAAAGTAAAAAAGAAAAGATAAACGCATTTTGTCATAAACATAGCCATGTGGAAATACTTCACACACCTTGCAGATCATCACCTGTTTCCACCCAGTCCTTTAACCTTTAGGGGGCAGTGTTGGTTCACACCTCATGTTGAAAGACTTGTTGAAAGTGCTTATAACTGCTGACGGAGGAGGGAAAGACTGAGCTGAAGGAGAAGAGGCAGGGAAGTGTAGGAGTTTGGAGAAAGAAGAAATGTTGGGAAGAAGAAAGAGAGAGAAGCAGGGCGAGTGCAGATGCAAACAAAAAGGTGGGCGGTGAACAGAGGAGGAGTGCTAAGTTTAAAAGCCTGCAAAATTATCACCATTAGAGTATAATGGTGATGAATCTAAGTGTGATGCAGCAATGAGAAAGTTCATTATGATGTGTTTAGTAGGCATGATCCCTCTCTTCCCTCCCCATCTCCCTGCTGCTCAAACTTAAAATAAGAATCGCGGCACTATTAAAAAAATCGAGCTTGTATTTCATCCTCACGGATAAACAGAAAGCTGAAATAAACAGCGAGGCTGGATTCTAAATCTGAAAAACAGACAGAAAGAGAACTGAGTTTAGGAAAACACCATTTATGTTTTGGTATATATAAAAAAAGACTCCTGTGTTTGGAAAGGCTAAGTATACAGGAAATGTGTGGCAGACACATTTCGGATACCTTAGTGTGCTTCTTTGCACCTCTCAACCCTCCTGTTTGTCAAAACCGTTTGTTGCTCATCCCTCATTTTGTTCCTTCCCCTCTCCTCTCCATCCTTTCCCCTTGTCACAGCCTCTTTCTTCCTCCCTGCTGTCCCACCAGGTACACAAAGTCCTTGATTAATTGGAGGCATTTGTGTCAGTATCATGCTGGAGTTGATGTGGTTTCCAGCTACTCGGAGGAATTAAATCAATCCAAGCAAACTTTAAGTCAGAGTGCTTAGTCTTCCAAGGTTAGGTTAAGGGGTATAAATGGAAAATGTTCAAGAGGCATCCTTAATACGTGAAGTAGGATGTTGATTTTGTAACTCAAGAGAGCTTAAAGCTATAAAGATCAAAATGAGTGCAAATAAGAAGTAAGTGCAAGTGTTTATGTAGTCCTGATTTTGGAAAACAGCCCACAGAATTGTAGCTAATCTCCTATTTTGTCGCCTCAGGTAAGTACATCTTCATATTCAAATTATCCTCTGGACGAGGTGTTAGCCCGCTTTACGCCTAAACCTCTCTGTCTGATGTTGCATCCCATGGAGGGAGAGATTGGCTCATCATTTAGTTGACCTGTTTTTCTGGTGAGGCAGACGAATAAAATGACAGAGACTGTAGATGAGTAGATCATTTAAATTTTTAGAGACTGCTCAACTTAGAACAGGTCTATTACTGGGCAGAAACCAGTATTCCTGTGGCTGATATGTCAGGGTAACAATACCAAAGGACTCCCAGAGGGTAGAACTGTCATAAGATGCCAGCATTTAATGACAGGTCATTTCAAACAAACAAAAAACCCTATAAGTAAGTAAATTTATAGTGTTTTGAACTTTATGCAATGTAATTATAGGGATTACACTAAAACAGCATCTTCCTGCAAGTGTCCTTTACAACATATCACTTGTCCTGTGACAGATGTCTAAATGGGTCATATACACAAAACGAGTCAACATGATTTCACATCACATTAACTTCATAATGTCACAAACAGGAATGAGAAAAATTTTGTAGCATACGTAGATGATGGGCTGCCTAACCGTGTGAGGATGTAGGATGGATTGCAGGTTACACAGAGGTGATGTGTGGGGATGGAGAAATTTATGCAGATCACAACCTTTCCGGTTTGAAACCTCCCAGGTTGTTATAATGTGGGAAAATTAAGACCTTTTGGCTATGTCTCACGGTGGTAATGACTTGTCTGGCACTATAACAACACAAACAAGCAAAGCAATATGTCTGGAAGAAAAAGCAGAGATCACATGGGGGTTTCAAGCAAGTTACCGTGAAGCCTTATGGAAATTAGCACAATGCTAAATATACGCACCACACTTGCTGCATCAATTCAGAAAATCCGATATAATGACACAGATCTGGATCTTTTTCACCAGGGGAACAAACTTTAAATAGGGCCTTGTGAAAGCACCCTGTGCAGCATTCAGGCGACTGTAATGGAGCCAATCACTTTTAATTTAGCTTCCCTGCGTCAGCTCTGTGATGGTATAATTGGGTTACATAATTAACACTAGCAGGAAAACAAACCGCAGCACTTCTATCAGTGTCTAGCAGGAGGAAGGGGAGCCAGAAGCTGTTGCTGGGGGTCTGATTAGGTTGCTTCTGCGACCACGGGGGTAGAAAGTGTATCTGTGTGCTGACAGCTCTCAGGCTGTGCAGTGCCGGAACTAACAGGTGAAAATGGTGAAAGGTGGAATTGAAAAAAGAGAGAGAGGAGAGGAAATTCAGAAAGCAGAAATGATAAGGAAGGGAGGGGGGAAAGGAGCAGATAAGATGAGATTAATGGGAATGAGAAGGGAGAGAAATGAAGGAAACAATGGTGGCATGGGCTTTTAAAAGAAAAAAGTTAAGAAATATATAGGTGGAAAGGCTTGACATTTTTTGTTTGCATTTGACCGACCACCACCAAGTCTGAATATTTTTCTACTTTAGCTTACTCTTTGTTAATAGCATGTTGCAATGCAGTATATATGTTATCTAATGGAATTTTGATCTTCAGCAAAAACGTGTTTACACAAAAAAAAAAGAGGAATAAAGTCAAAGCTCAAGAACATGACACTCAAAACGAAGCAACTCTGAAAACAGTGTACTCATTAGAGAAAGGGATGAGCACATATTAATAATGAAATCGCCATATGCAATCCTTAGTGGAGGACTGGCAGACGAAGAAGAAAGGGTTGATGAAATAGAATGCAAGGTCTTCATTAAGCGCAGTGACAGGAACCTGCTTTGAATCTGCACAGAGCTCGCGCTCAGGGACGGCCTGTGCTCTCAGGCTACGACATGCGGGATAAGACTGTGGAGTTCACTTTGAAGTATGGCGAGACGCAGAATTGCAGCAGCAGCATCGGACAAACTTTCTCCAGATTGTCTAGTTGGAGGAGAGAAAGGAACACGGAGAACGGGAGCAATCAGTCGTCACTCTGACTCTGCAGTAGAAAGCAGCCAATCAGAGTCCAATCAAAATCTCCACTCTCAGGACATCAAAAATAACTTACAGTAATTCACAAGTACAGACCGTAGAGATTCATTTCATCATCGTTTCATCAGCAACAGCTTTGCTGGGAAGGCAAAAAAGTTACTTCTATGCCATGACTCATGTTTGAACCTTGAAGTTATGGCAGTCCTGTTATTTCCACTGTTCATATTCACCCATTTTTTAATCTTTTCTTTATTTCAGCGTTCTCATTTAGGTTGCTGACACTGTAGCAGCACTTTTCCTTAGATAATTTTGTTGCTGTTGAGTAGTCCAAAGTAGGATAAAATCTGTTTTTATAGAGGATTAGCTAGTATCTTTGATGCAAAGCTATCTCTCTTTAGTATGCAGACTTCACAACTTCACTGGCTGGTAGTATAATTCACAGAAAACAGTCAAAATTAAAATGGCAGTGGGCTATAATTGCATTTCCCTTTTACAGCTGTCAAAGAGGACTTTTTAGACTGATAATGTGCTTAGAGACACCAGTGTCAAGAGAGAACGTGGGTGCTTGGTGACAAGGGGGAAAGAGCAATATTTCAGAGTGATCAGAGAAAGGAAAGGAAGAGAGGAAGACAGATTTAGATACACGAAGACAGGGAAGGGAAGCAGACAAATCCGAAGCCAGACAACCAGAAGACATGACAGGAATGAAAAACACCTGGGGAGGCAGTGACACCTGAGCATGACCCACGATGGAAATGCCTCACATTTATTTTGCATTTATTGGTTATCAAAACAAATTTACTGTCATTATAGCTCAATGGATATAATTTGAACACACTGCAAAGCCATTGCTCGACATAGACACAGTGAAATGTCGTTCAAATCAGTTTCTTTGTGCAAGGCTATGCTAGTGTTTGTTTACTGGATGAATGTGCATGGGTAGATTGTTTCTACATTGTTTCATTAGATTTTTGTCTGCACGTCTTCCTCTCTGCTGCTTTCAGGCCTCATTATTGACACAGAAGGAAAGAGTGTTGTTTACTGATGTGATGCCTGCTGTTGTCTCGGCCTGTATGCTACGGATAGAAACAGCATGCCATTAAGTTAGCCCCAGAGGGATGGAGTGAGAGGGGTAGAGAGACTTTTATGTACCCATTAGCGCTGCGTTGTAGCCCATGTCGGATGTCAGCTGGTCAAAAGATGTCCTGCATGTGTCCAGGCGTGTGATGTTTACGTGTTGCTCTGTCCTGCAGACTCAAAATCTGCACTTAGCATCATTCATCTTGATGACGATCACCAGCAGGATTCTAGCTCTTATATAGTCTATTGTGGGTGTCTTTTATTTAACAATAAACTGATTTTCAACCAGGGATCAGGAACTGCACACTGCTTAGAAAAGTGAGGACCTAAAATTGTCATTTTTTAAACATATTTTACCCATTAATAAAAGGGTTTAATAATTTAAATCAGTGAGGATCAGTGAGATGGAAAAATTAAGCGCTACCACTGCTCTCACCACTTCACACCTCAAGGTAAACTTCTTTCCTGATATAGAGAAATGGGAGTTTGGTGGGATACAGATGAGCACGAGCCTCATGGATTTGGAATAATCCAGATTAACTATCATACACACAGTGGTAAGAATAAAACTGGTAAGAATGCTTCCAAACACATGACAGCAAATGATGCCTACTTTGATTATACATGACATAGATCCAAACATAATTATGTTGAAGAAATGCTCTTTGTTCTTTTCTTTGACACATTCATTCTCATTCAAAGTTACACTGCACCTAGTTTCCTTTTAGTTTCTGGACAGGAATGAGCATGAATATTCTTGAATTTATACACACACAGACACAGAGTCATACTGTACATGAAGAGATATACACATATACAGGAATGGAAACACATACATAAAGCTGTGTACATGCATATTACAGTCAGACTATCGTGGATAAATACTTCACGTCTGTGGAGTTTCAGTAATTGCCCTATCCTCTTACATCCTACATCTTTGCATGTAAGAATGTGATAAAAAGAGACATTTGCTGTGATACCAAGGGAAGGGAGAGCGTCCCAGAATATTAACAGTCATCCGTTCTCCTTCCTGCTCCCCCTCTTCCACCCTAACATTGCACACCCACTAGGGAGAATGAATACAATCACTCCAGCGGCCTAAAAAATCCTGTTTGAAGGGATGATTTTCTTCATGGTTCAGTAGAAAGATGTCTTGAGAGCCGCTACAAAAAGGGAAGTGTGAAGTCTTCCAAGTCAGTGTTAATGTGTGCACTAGTGTCTGAGAGCCAATGGCACTTTGTAGAGAGTACTCCCTGGAGACTGTGGCGTTGACAGCAGTACCAAACTATTGAGAAGAAGCAGAGAGCTTTGGCATCAGTGCGGGTCTGAGACTCGAGTGTCTTTGGCCACAGGGAACAAAATAAAGGTAGTTGCATGCTTTATTCTAGCATGCCTTTTGGATTTCCAAGCAAAAGAAAATGATGATCATGGTGAAGCTGTAATTAGCTGCCTAAACACACAAAATAATTTGGACAAAATTTAACAGTGAATTGCTATGTTGTGTCAGGAGCTTGCATGACATGTCAACACGCATTAACATTGTTTGACTTGAGTTTCTTAGAAGTTGTTTGCAAGATTAGAAATATAAAGTTTGCCAGCAGTGGAGAAAGTTGGAGGAAAATGACCAAACGTCAGGATGAGAGAAAAAAAAGAAAGGAAAAGGCTAAATAAAAAGAAACTCAATAACCTGACACGATACATCCAGTGTGTCTGTTTGCACCTGTATGTGTTTGGTTATGTCGGTTGCAATGAAAAAGAAGGCAGCAAACGGGAATTTCTGGGAAAATGAAGAGTGAAGGTGAGACACAGTCAAGTGGAATTTGTCCTGATGTCACCCTGAGGCCACGATCTGTACAAAATGTTTCACCAATAACTCTCCCTCTCAGCACAATTCAAGCAGGAGTTTGGCCTCAAGTTTTTCCCCACTCTTCCAGTCACGTGGCAGCACTTTATATGGCTCTCTCTCTGTGTGTGTGTGTGCAATTCTGCAGTCACTGCATGTGTTCCTTGTAGGGTTGCCAACCGTCCCTTAAAATACGGAATCGTCCCGTATTTCGAAACAAAAGTACACGTCCCGTATTGAGCTAATAAGGGACGCACTTTGTCCCGTAATACAGTGAGAATCAAAAGTAGTCTATAAATGTTTATGGAATTAACACTTTGTTTGAAAACATAATTCCCAGCCCCTCTCCTGCTTTGTGACCAATGAGCTGACAGCACACTTATGACAATTCGAGTATGACAATTCAGATTACCGCTCATCTCATTGGTCGAGGTAAGGTCGCTTGCGGAGAAAATACCGGAAGACAACAGATGACCACAACAAGAAGCATGGCCAACAGGGGAACAAACGCCGACTCTGCGGTGCAAGTCTCGGATGACAGTACACCTAAAGCTGGGCAAACACTGTGCGATTTTTTTCAGTCACGTTATTCAGCTCCTGCTCAAACTGCACGATTGACTCGCAGGGGTTAGAAGTTGGTAGGTCACGATGCAGGTCTCACACTATACCGCCCGATGCTCTGATGGGACCTGAGTGCTCACACTGTGCCTCCATAACATGAAGGTTATAACAGACAATCTGTCGCTCTCTCTGTCCTTCACTCACACAGACACACCACTACCATCAACTTTGCTAAATTGCTAATGAAAAACATGATCAGGCAGCTGTGATTTAGCAGCGATGTAAATCCAACTATTTTCACGGTTGTTGTGGTTGTGATAATTTTGTGATGCCACATCGAAAAGGCTCGGATGAGCTTTCCAAAGTTCTACAAGTTGTGCCTCCATCGCTTGTGTCCAGATCACACGCTGCACAGCCGTGCTGCTCCGTCTTTTTCACCAACGTTTACGTTTGCGCGCGAGCAGTGTGAGCGGCTGTGGTGAGAACCTCACGAGCGATTGATGATCGGGAGCTGGTCGTGAGGTGTTAATCACTTCTCGTTACCCCACGTATACTACACGACGCACGATGAAGGCCAAAATCGGTCCGATCACTCAAAAATCGGCTCAAAATGGGCCAAAAATCGCACAGTGTGAGCCCAGCATTAGAGCAGCAATGTTTGTTCCCCTCAGACAAAGGGAAGAATGGGAAAAGGAAAACACCTGGCTGGAAAACGTTAATATGGGCATGTGCAGTGAATATCAGCGCTATGTGGCCAGAAGTGTGATAATATAATTTATTTTGTGTAATAAACAACTGCAAGGATAGATGATTACAACAAATTGATGACTAATACATAAAAGTAATACATAGATGAATAATGATGATGAGTTATGATGCGTAATCATGGGAACAAGCGGGTTTACAAACAGGAGCAGCTGATTAGCATTAGAAAAGCTGAAATAATACCTCAACTGAAGCCAATTGTACTAAATGCACTAAATGTGCACTGTTACAAGAATATTTTTCTTTCTATTGTTTTCTATTATTTTAAGTTAAGCAGGACAGAGTGCTTTTAAAGAAAGATTTACTTATATTCTCAAAAGTTAAGCATGACAGGCTTCTGTTTAAGAAAGAGACCTGTTTTACTGTGTTAATGTTGTCATTTTGAGCTAAAAATAAATGGCTAAATGATCATTTGTTTCACATGTGTTCATATCACAAAGAATAGAATATGCATCTACTTAAATCAACTTCAAGTCAAATGGTTAAAAAAATAATTTCACACACAAAAAAAGAGCTAGAAAATTCACCACACTGGGAAGGGTGAAGACAACTGGGTCGCCCGGCCCTGGCCACGAGGTGTCCCTTATTTATTTTTCAGGGAGTTGGCAACCCTAGTTCCTTGGCAGACCCACAGGAACATTGTACCAGATTTGTTATCTTAACCTATCCCAGTGACTGCAGTAAGGACGGGAGCTGATTCCTAGCTGGATTTTGGATTCGATCCCACATTTATAAAGTAACCTCAACTCAACTCATATTTATTACTAAAGCACATTTAAAAAACAAAACACAAAATGCAGAATAGATTAAAAAAAGCATGTAAAAACATACTGTATGAAGCTATCTCATCTTAATATCAAAAGCAAAACTACATTTACATATTTGTTTCAGTTTCAGTTTTTAACCATTAATTTGTCTCTGATTTTTATTGTAAATTTGGACCCTATATGGACACTCTAACCAAGAATCAACATCCTTATAATACGTCTGTAAAGTCATCACAATAAAAATTTTTGTAAAATTTTACATAACAAAAATAAAATTGACTCTGGATTTGCTTCGATAAAATCCTGCTACACCCAAATCCCAGTGTCAGTAGGATGGTTACTATGTCTGTTTACAGTGGTGCAAACATTTGCATGAATGTCTGTTCATGCATTAATTTCCTCTCTCTGCTTGTATTTTTGTGCGTTCCTTCAGTGGCACGGGGCTGTAAACTTTCTGTCAGGTGCTTTATCAGCAAACCTTTCCCTCACCTCCTGTCTGCTCTGGAACGTGTGATAATTTCTGCACACAAACGCCTTATAATTAATTATAGATAGCCATTGCCATACATAGCCAAAAAAATTCATCCCAAGAGGACACTGGAACTAAACAACTGCATTTCATTTGTTCTTTTTCCTTGTCTTTTTATTACTGCTAGAAGTTTGTTTAAGTGGGCAAAATGAAAAGAGAATTTAAGGTGAGTTTGGTTAGTAATTTCACAGAGATGGACCGGGGTTATTAACATGATGAGATTGACATGCAAACTTAATACAGAGCAGCAATATGCGGAAGGTTTTCTCAGAGTTTCTACTGAAGAACATTTGTATGTACAAATTGAGGTCTCTAGAGTTTAAGGTGATGTATTATTTCAGAATGACATGTTAACAGCACAGATGGGTAGCAGAAGGTGTAAAGGTGGCAATTTCAGACTCTAAATGACTCGGACAAGCTTAGTGAGAAATTGTTATTTTATTTTGGATAAACTGACACTTAAACACGTAATTAAAAACTCAATTAAAGCAATTCAACCACAAACAAAGTGCATGCTTATGCTGGAAAATATAAGCCTATTTAACACTCAGTACCTTTGAAGAACTACAATTTATAAGACCATGACCCAATGTAATGTTTATGGCACAACAGCCCTAAGTTAAAAGCACTTAGGATTGCCAAAATTATTGGCTTTTGGATGCAATGATTAATCCCACAGTATGCTCAAGGTCTTTCTTTGAAATTATATTTTCAGTGTTAAATATTATTATTTTTGCTATTCAGGAACTTTCAAATTTACTGTTATGACTGCATTATTTTTTGATCAAACCACTAAATCAACTAAATTAAAGTCGTTTAATTGCTTTTTCTGAAGATAAAAAAAATGTTTTCAGCAGTTGAATGTTAATGTGCCAGCTTTAACAGGGATGTAAAAACATGAATTTATTTTGTTATTTGTGTAACAAATAACGCTGTAATTTTTAGTTTTAAACAAGTTTGTGAAAATGTTTTAACATATCTGTGTGTTCTTGTTTTTATGACACAGCAGTCTCTTACATTTGTTAGAAGCTGTAAATCAAATGACAGAATATGCAAATAGTGAACTGCAGAAGTAACGTAAAATGTAACATTACCCAAATTAATAATTATGAAATGCAAAATACCTCTGATGTTTTGGGTGAAATGAAGTGAACTTGAGACATTCTTCTTTTATTTCTTAATCAATGATTCCGTTTCATCAGATAAGTTTCAAAACCCTGCTTGAAAAAATTCACTTATGGATTCACCCATGGCTCATTTCTCAGCTCACTCTTTTAAAACTTGGAGAGAGTAGATATACAAGAGCTGTGGCTTATTGTGGCCGCATACACTATATTCACTTCGGTGAACATATCAATTACGATGGCTATTTTTTGCGCTGTGAGATTGAATGTATGCACTGGTAGTCATGCTTTGCATCGGTGTTGCGCATGGATACTCTGTTCTGCACCGCACGATGGCATGCATTAGAAGGGTGATGACCTAGATAAGAAAAACAGTTACATGTTTCACAGAGTTCACACGGAGATGAGCATGCTGTGAGCTTTCAATGAGACTTGCAGCCTGTGGTTAGCACATTTGTTGGATGGTGTTCTCTTTGTGTGGGGTCTGTCCTTTAAATGACAAATGCCGCTGTCTGCCTTACTTCACTCAATATATTTTTGCACTGCTATTTTTCTGAATTAAAACCACACTGCATGTAAAACACATTTGCACTTGAGGATATTTGTTCTTTTTCATTTAATCCTTATTTTCCCCATCAATAAGTCAAGTGTGACAAGCTCTAATCTTTAGCCTCTGGAGGAGAAGTTAACTTCAGCGTTCTGTTGAGGGATCTAGACCTGATACAATTTGATCAAATAATGCATTTGATGTTATTATAATAACCATATGATGATTGACTCAATATGTTTTGTGTATGACTTGACTATGAATAGTGATGGGGAATTTTTACTAGTTACCTCCTTAAAACCAAATAATTATCTATTAATAAGAAAATAAATTAGGATAGATTAGTCACTAATGAACAATAATCATGAGTTTCAGCCCTGAAGGAATCAATTTCCGTGTAATCCAATTTATGTTGTCATTAGTAAATACAGGGAAGATGAGCGTCCCTTTTGGGATTTACCTGTTTGTTTATGATGACTCTGTTATTAAAAATTATATAATGTAGAGATGTGGCAAAAGTGCAGGTAGTGGGGTGTCTCTCTGATGTGTATGTGGCTTTATACAGGCCTTATAGTGACACTGGTATTGCTCAGTATTCAGACTGACTTGCAAGCCCTGCAGACGCAAGCTACTTTGTCCACTGTGGCTTTGCCATACAAAATTTGTGAATGCTTTACATCATTCACACACCAGATGATGATGGTGATGATTCATTTGCTGCAGATGCTCCAAAATTGTACATTATTTTCTCTGTAGGCATTTATCTCCTGATGATTTAAATTATTACCCAAAACAAAGTAAGGCTTCGACTGTGGTCTGACGTGTCACATGTGCTTCTTTTTTTTTTTTTAAACACAAGATGAATCACTATGATCTCAGTCATTCGGTTTGCTAAATAGGCAATTTATTACTCACACACTTGACTTCACTATTCAAGTATCTACAGTGACTGTGCTTCCTGTAAGCCAGCTCTCTAGACCTGTTCGAACTGTGTAATTTCATCACGCTTGAAAGGTTTCTGAAGCTGTGAGGAGTACAAGCTTCATGTTTGAACATTACTTGAAGGTCATGCCATCGATTTTACACATCACAAACCAGTTTACACATCAACAAGAGTATTTCTCAGCTTGTGAAAAGAGGTGCCGCAAAGTCAGTCTTCTGTTACCCTCATAAGTAGAAAGTATATTGTTTTTAGCTAGCACTGTTACTTTGGCCTGTTAAGATGACAAATAATACCTGTGGCTTATCATATTCACTCCAATTGGCTAAAGTAATATATTAGTACACTGTTAGTGGAAAAAAAATGGTCTGAAATTAGACTTTTGGGCATTTCAGGGTATCATGACATATTTGTAAAGGATTCATTTGTCAGCATTAAAAAAGCTACCACTAAAGATTCTGTTCACAGACAACAAAATAAATTTTGAAAGCTTGCAGAATTTAGAAGTTAAAAGAAGTTGATTAGGCATGTGAAAAGACTTCAAAATGCATTATATCAATTCCCAACCCTAGAATTGTTATCTAACCAATACTAAGCAGTAAAATCAGGATCTCTTCAACCCATAATGTGTTGATTTGGTGATCAGTTAGGCTGTCCTCACAATAAATTGATTAAAAAAACAGAAAAAAACCCCATGCACAACACTTTGAAGGTAAAACAGTAGCAACACCATAGACTCCAGCTCAAACTGAAATCTATAGCCTCTCTCTCAGCTGTATAAAGACAGCCAGCCCAAGAGTGCTACTCTAATCCTTGACTGTAATGACCAGATCTATTTAGCGATTTAGGTCTCATCAAAGAGACACAGCTCCGAGCACAAAGAGAGTCCACTTCATCGATGGAGCTATTGCGGCATTATCTGTTCCTTCAGACAAGGGAGTGTGAGAAAAAGGAGGGAGAGACAGGGCATGAACGATTCGAAGCCTCACAATACATCGCAGAATATCTTATTAATGAGTCTTTTATCTGTATATCACGACACTGTCCATCACCTCATTCAATTTCCTCCAGATGTACTGAAGGAAGAAAACTTTGATTAATAATAAGTGGACTATAATTGCAAAATATTGAGACAGTGCACATCATGATATTAACAAGAAAGTAATAAAATGACATACTATAATGTGATGCAAAATTATGTAGAAAATGATGTAATTATGTGCAGTAAACTGTTTAGCACTTCATATGAAAGAGGTGGGCAGTATGCATAAAATCTCCAATCACAGTTTATATAATTTAACATCATAAGTGTCCATCCATCCATTTTCTTAATTGCTTTTCCATTCTTTCTTAATTGGTTATCGAGTTTAGCGTCGCCAAGGGGTTGGAGCCTATCCTAATTGTCATAGAGCGAGAGGCAGCGCGCACAGTGGACAGGCTGCCAGTACATAACAAGGCTAATGCAGAAACAGAGACAACCATTCATGCTGACATTCACGGGTGCAGCCAATTTAGAATCGCCAATTAACCTAAAGCTGGGTCCACACAGGAAGGGATTCACAGCAATGTGGTGGCCACAGAGCTTAAAAAGTCAATGACCTTCAGCAACTTTATGCAACTGTTAGTAAAAACACCGGTGACTTGTGATGAGGGGGTCAAGAGATAAACTTTTCTCATCTTGGAGGCAAATGACTGAAGCAACTGCCAATGAGAGCGCAGGATGCTGGTGATTGACGTATGACTGGGTAGTAAATATATTACAGGGTTACCAAGGCAACTGGAGTCTGGAATGTCCAAGCAACCAGCTGTCAGCAACAAAGTGATGCCGTATGAGCGAATCGCTCACTGTGTGGACGCAGTTTAACAAGCATGTCTTTGGACTCTGGGAGGAAGCTGCACTACCCAGAGAGACCCCACAACAGGACACGGGGAGGACATACAGACTCTACAGAGAATTCAAACTGAACCACGAATTAAAGTAAAAACTTTTTTTAAACTTAAAAACACTAAATATTTATCACAGTGTGTAAATTATGCCCAACTAAAGAAGCTGACTTGCTGAAAAATTAAGTCAGCATGCAAAAATGCAAAAATCTACAGACTGCAGACATAAACATGCTTACAGCCTGGTTCAACAATCAGCTTTGGCCTTAAGGGTTAAAGTTATACATTATTAGGGGTACAACTGCTTTGAGTTACAAGTACTGAACAAGCTATTCAGCGTTGGCTGATAATTGGGCTCATATGCAAATATTAGACGTGCATAGGGATATACATCAATCTTTATGGATCAAGATGTTTTAACCTTTTTCTACTTAGCTGATTTCTTGACAGTCAAACCTGCTTTTTGTAATTTAGATAGAGTATTTACAAGACAAAAGAGGGGGAGAGAGACCTTTCTACCAATTTAAGTGAATTTTAAATCAGCTTTTTGCCAATGCGCTTGTGAGGTTCCTGCATCTCTAGTCACTCTCAAAAACCAATGTTTCAATCGTGTATAGATTGCCGTTTTTGTTGGTTACCCATGCTACATCTCACAGTACTAAATCCCAAAGACCTACGGGATATTTTCTTCAAGGAATACTATACAACAGAATAGATCATCTCATAATACTGTCTGTCTTTTTAAATAGACACCAACCACCTGCATTCAAAGGAAATGAATAACTTGTAAATAATTAAATTCAATGTTGCTCTAATTTATTTAACATGGAAATAAAGAACCCAAGATCAATATCTGCAGTTAATACAACAAACTGTTAGTTTGCCTTCCTTCATCCTTACTGTCTTTTGCCTGGAAATGATTTTCCACACCCCAAATGTCGACGATTTAACAAACCATCCAGAACTAATCTTCCTCAAAACTTTTGCCACTTACTCTATACAGTACATATCAGGGTAAAATTTAGGGCATTTGACTCACAAAACGCAGCTGCTCGTCTGAAAGAGCAATCCCCATGATGCTCCATTTATTATTCATCTGTGAGGGGGAGAAGAAAAAAATAAGAGGATGAGAGGGCAGAAAATGAGGTCTGAAACTTTTAAAAATGAGGCAAAGTGCTGACTTGTGAACACTGAAACCAAGATGAGTACAGATTTGAATACAGACAGGTGGGAGGGAGTTGTATGGCAGAGAGTGCCAGAGCCCTTTGTAAGCATTAAGGAAGAACTGCGGTACACAGTTTAATTAGCTCGAGAGCTAAGCAAGTGGTTCAAATTAGCATGAGACTTTTGGAGAATAATAATCGAAAAATAGACAAGTATGAGTAGGAATGAGTAATGAATGGTGGCAGTGATTATGCCTCGTACAGCTGGAGTTTTCATAGAGACTGGCTGGGTAAGATCCCTAAAACCACTGCTGTGGAGTTAAATTTGGGTGTTTTCAGATTTCTGTCACTGAAAGAAGAGATCAATACATAAATGGAAAATATTTAAATGTTTAAAAAAAAAAAATAAATAAATAAATAAATAAATATATATATATATATATATATATATATATATATATATATATATATATATATATATATATATATATATATATATATATATGTATATGTATTATGGAATGCCCTTTAGGAAAATATTATATATATATATATTCCAACCAAAGTCTGAATATATAGAATGAAACTTGAATATATAGAATGATCTTCTGAATATATAGAATGAAGCTTGAATATATAGAATGATCTTTTGAATATATAGAATGAAGCTTGAATATATAGAATGATCTTTTGAATATATAGAATGAAACTTGAATATATAGAATGAAACTTGAATATATAGAATGATCTTTTGAATATATAGAATGAAACTTGAATATATAGAATGAAACTTGAATATATAGAATGATCTTCTGAATATATAGAATGAAACTTGAATATATAGAATGATCTTCTGAATATATAGAATGAAACTTGAATATATAGAATGATCTTTTGAATATATAGAATGAAACTTGAATATATAGAATGAAACTTGAATATATAGAATGATCTTCTGAATATATAGAATGAAACTTGAATATATAGAATGATCTTTTGAATATATAGAATGAAACTTGAATATATAGAATGATCTTTTGAATATATAGAATGAAACTTGAATATATAGAATGAAACTTGAATATATAGAATGATCTTTTGAATATATAGAATGAAACTTGAATATATAGAATGATCTTTTGAATATATAGAATGAAACTTGAATATATAGAATGATCTTTTGAATATATAGAATGAAACTTGAATATATAGAATGAAACTTGAATATATAGAATGATCTTCTGAATATATAGAATGAAACTTGAATATATAGAATGATCTTTTGAATATATAGAATGAAACTTGAATATATAGAATGAAACTTGAATATATAGAATGATCTTCTGAATATATAGAATGAAACTTGAATATATAGAATGAAACTTGAATATATAGAATGAAACTTGAATATATAGAATGATCTTTTGAATATATAGAATGAAGCTTGAATATATAGAATGATCTTTTGAATATATAGAATGAAACTTGAATATATAGAATGAAACTTGAATATATAGAATGATCTTTTGAATATATAGAATGAAGCTTGAATATATAGAATGATCTTTTGAATATATAGAATGAAGCTTGAATATATAGAATGAAACTTGAATATATAGAATGTATGAACCTCTTTTTTAGAGATGATGTGTTTCTGAATTCTCTGCCTTTACAAAATGGCATCAGCTGAACTATTTCAGTACTTTTTAGAGCTTGACAACTGTTTTGCGACAGCTGTTCAAATTGCAAATTTCCATAGTCCACTAGTTGTATCCTGTGGTTGTACAGTGTTCCAACATTTACTGACAACATTTGAGATATGGCCATCCAACTAAACCCCAAGTCTCGCATGTCAGTCAGCTGAGTAGCTGGTATGTTGTACCTAAAAGAGTTAGAAACAAAAGAAGAAATATGTTAACTTATTTCTTATTTCTTGCATTCATTATCTTGTTTGCCATTTCTTGACTCTTTCAAGTGCCATACACATTATGAATGAATTTGTTTCCATTTTTATCACTTACCTTGACCTTCCTCTTTGAGATGTAGAATGATATAATGAGCCCATAACATGTGCTTCAGCTTCTGCTCGAAGTGTTAGCTCAGTTGACATCTCCATCAGTGATTGATAAATTCCCTCAAGAAGTGTGCATAATCTTCTCCCAGAAACATTTTGTTGAACATTATTCATGAGCACTAGAAATGTTGCAATAATGAAAACGTGTTCTTCAAGGTGACGTAGTATAAATTCAAATTATTTCTACCATTTGCAGTTTGAACAGCTGTCGCAAAACAGTT